>NC_069368.1:74587500-77087500 GCF_021730395.1 Mercenaria mercenaria | reverse complement strand
ACTTATTGGTGAGCCTATCTAGATTTTACTATAAAATTGTAAAATATTTAAGCTATTTACTTAATAAATTCATGTCAAAATGTGCAGCAGTTTCAGGAATGTTCAAATTTGTATTTTCTAGTTACAATGGAAAAAAAAACAAAAACAAAAAAAAAACAAAAAAAAAAAAAAAAAAAAAAAAAAAACGAGCAATTTCGGAAAAATAAAATCAAAGATGACATCTTCAAATGTTCAAACCTCATATTCTATTCAACTTAGTAACTTAATCAAAATTTTCATTACTTTGTGATATCATCGTTGGAATGGCGCTGTGAGCTCGAGGGAGAAAAATTCTGCCAAGAGGTCCGTTCATTCACATGAAACAATAATGCACAATAAGACAATATCCACAATGGCCAACTGCTTTCAAGATTATTTTTTAAAGATTTTAAGATTTTATTGATAACACTCAGTTTGTATAGTGATACAAATACATGATCAAAGTTATAATACAGATAATTCATTCTAACACAATCATCAATGATACATGACATAGAATAATTTTCAATGTTTGCATTGTTCTCGGTGCTTCCGAATGATCTACTTTCCAGACTTTATATACAATAATTAGAGGACAAGAAGATATTAAAAATATTAAACTATGTGGAAAAAAGAAACTAAAAGACAATAGTTTTCTCCCTTATTAAAAATTTCCCTAGATGATTCACACTTTTAATCATGCGTTATTGATATGTGGATGAGACAGATTTGATTGACAGGTCCAGAACCATTTTTTGAGAGTTAATAGCAATTGATCTTTTCGTAGATGTCGCTGTTTAGTTTAATTTTCTGTCGCGTGCTCTCAAGTTTTTAAAATTGGAAAATATCTTAATTTTGTAAGTGAGCGTGATATATTTTTGACTATTTCGTATACCAAATAAGCCGAAGTTGCACATTATAGGCGATAATATAAAGTTTGTAGCATACATCTGATTTAAAGTTAACGTACATAGAATGCTATTTGTGGATTTAATGTTGAAGCAGATTTGCACTTAAGGATAACATGGTGTAATAGGCCTCAATTTCAGCAAAGGCGTACATACAACTTGATAATTTAAGCTTTAAAAGTGTCAAACGATAGAAATAAGATGCATATTGACAAGTTATATAGTGACAGAAGCTCTAAAAAATCCTTTAGATTAACTCCCCGGATAATTTTAACTATTCATGAGTTATCTCCCCTGAAAACTAGAAAAACTAGATTTTCTCCTTTTCCCTACAGGGAGTTTTAGATTTCGTTTTGATATTTGTATCAGAATCATATAATGCAGCTTTCTACCGAAAAATGTTCTCGAATCTCAAGTTCAGATTCTCTTAATCAAAGAAATTATATATTTCCCATAGGCATCAATGTTAACTTCAATACCGATTATCTCCCCAAAAAGTAACGAAATTTGAAAAATCTCCGGGTGAAAGGTTTATAAATTTGAATGTCTTTAAAGTGACCAAATTTTATTTAAATATTACCATCCAGTCACAAGATATGAAATATGGCTATTACACCATGTTATCCTTAAACTTAGTTAACCACAAGATTGTGAGTATTTCTTATCATTTACTTTCATTTACGCATCGTCAAAAGCTTAATTTGCATACAAGGTACATTTTGACACAAGTATTTTTGTATTTGTGAAAGAAAAAAATACCGAAAATACTTGCTTTTGTCAACTTTGAAGAATAAATGCATCTATCATTGTGAATATAAGAAAGGCCATAATCACATTGATAGACATATCAGATTGAGTTCGACTGAGACAAATTAAAACTAAATAGTTATCATGTATTTTTGTTCTGTTTGATACTTATTTCAAGGCTATGTAAGAGACCTTCCGTAGGAGTATTCATGAGTTATAATATAAATAAAATTGAGCTTGGTAAACCATCGCCATATGTGAGAAGACAAGCAAATGTCCCGTTTTATGCTTAGCGCCAAGCAAGCGAGTGACTGGTATCAGTGTCACGTCTTTGGTATGACGCGGCCGAGGATCGAACCCGTAACTTCTCGCACTCAAAGCGGACGCTCTATCACTAGGCTATCGGGGCTATTTTAAGTAGAATTATCATTTGTTTCATCTATATATCTATATCTGTATCTACAGTATACTTTTAACACACAGAACTTTAGCACTGGTAGGTATTATTGTTTAGATATGATATGTTATGTTACAGTGTTCAATCTAATTTTCTCATGAAAGATGTACCAGTTTGAGTCACATTGGGTTCTCATTGTTGATATATATCATTTAAAGGTCTATATCTACTGCTATTAAAGACCCTTCACAAATGCCATTAGCTGCTACATCATATGCAGCTTATCATTTATAATATTAAATCCGTTATTTGTGGGATAACTGGTACAACATGGGGTCCCATAATTAAAGACGTTGGAGATAGAAGCAATGAAGTTTTAAGAAACTAATTTCCTGCAGCAAAGGTAGTAATCTACTGCTACTGGTACTAATAAGAGCAGGAATTAGTTTTTTGCGTTAGGGCTTGACACCGTTTTTAACAGTATTTCAGTACCGAGGAGCAGTTATCCTATTCAGTATTCCTTGATTCTGAACTCGTACAAACCTTATCTCCGCAGGTAACTGCCAACTTCCCCAGTTGAATCAGAGGAGGAGGACAAAAGATATCAGACGCAATTCACATATCAAATCATTATGGAGAACCTGTGCCTCGCCCGAGGATTATAGCAGTAAATAAACAATGATAATTATGCTAATAATCAAGAAAAAAGCCTGCAATGAATATTCATTTTTATAATTTTATTTAAGTGTAATTTTCAAGTTTTACTTTATAACATTGAAATGCAAATCGATGTTTTAATCTTTGTTTTTACAAGGCCCAAGTCATTTTCCTACTGAACAAATAAGGCTGAAAATTGTGTGTTATAATACTAACAACAATTTATTTCTAACGTTGATCTTGGGCCACATTTATGTAAGCCCTCTAGTTTTTCGATTTCGTAAATAAGGTAAAGGTTCATGCAATACATTCATTCCAAGATTGATTAAGACCAGATGTCGCTTTTAACCGTGTGTGAAAGAAAAGTTATACTCATTTGAGTAAATCTTTTGTATGATAAATGCATAGTTCTCTGTCTTGGAAAGTATTATTGGCTACACACGAATGTTTAGTAGATTCTCTCAATACTGACTTTCAGATATTAGCGTTTTGCGTATGTAACTCATTGGAATTAATGAAATGCTCACTGTAATAACTTATTTCAAATTTTGATGATTTCTACCTAATTTTAGGGGTTAGAATACCCCACCAACTCGAGATACAATTATCAAAATCACTGTATTTTTAAATAAGACATCATAAAATAATTGTGGTAAGATTCACAATTTTATATATTTTCATGAGAAATAGTTTTCTTCTATTTAATATGTCAAAATAAATTTACTTGTATAATTTTGACTTTTGGATAATGACAATACTTAAAAGTGTAACATACGTAACAGCTGCCACTCAACTTCCCCACCTTGAATAAATAGTAACATTAAAAACGCTTCAAGAATTGCATTTTTATGCTTTTAATTTGAATAAACCATGTTTACTGATCAAGTACACATGACTGTTATAATTCTGTTGACTTTACCCTAGTACTATTCTCAATTACAGGATGTCGACAAACTACTGTACAACAATGATGCCTCTTTAAGCATCATTGTAAAGTTAGAATAGATAAGTGATATGCATGGCTTTTGCTTCGAACATAAATAGTAGATTGAAAATTAAGAGTGGACTTGCTTACAGTATGTGTGCAGTCTGTATATTTTTGACGTTCATTCAAAAGAAATACAGAACATGAACGTATCTAAGATTTAAGTATACGTTACCTAGTTTTATATTATATTAGTTCATATTTCTAATATTATGATTACAGCCTTATGCACATACTAAGTCAGGTTTTACAGCATTACAAGGATAAAATGAAACATACATTATGCAACATACGTTACCAAGATTACACAAAACATGAAGTAGCATCAAAGCTGGGTTAACAGTTTTGTTTCGATGTACTGTGGCTGTTTCAAGGCCAAGTTTTTTTTTTAATATTTTCTAATGAGTTATTTGATATCTTTTGAAGGTAAGATTGTATACAGTACTGAAATTACCGGTTTATATGCATAATTTCTTCAAAGTTACTGATGTTATTCCTTTGTTTGTATTTGTAATAGTTTTAAAAGTAGAATATTTAATTTAATTAAGAACTTAAAATTGACAACAATGATTCCACAGCCACAATATGAACAAGGGGTCTCATCTATGTTTTTGTAAAAGAAATATAATATGCTTACGTAGTTCAGTTATGCCTTCCCACAGTATAAGTATTTGAAAATCACTAACAAACATAACTATTTTAAGAAACCTGTCTTTATGACATATTTATAAAAACCTCTTTTAGTTAAATGCATTATTTCGCAGTAATTGCATTAAGCTACATCCCAAAATGGATTGAAAAATGCGTTATTTTAAATATTAATTACAACAATTCCTTTTAGTATTACTCATACGACTAAACAACAAACACATATGATACACGACATCTTGATTCCAGGACTTGCTAAATTTATAGCTGTATTTATAAATTCATGTATGCGTTATGTTATAATATTGTAATTACTATACTTGTTTTTAATTTTGAAAGTATAAAGGTCTACTACGCCTGCAGATGTTGTCGCTCGTTTGCAAGTGTTGGACTGTATGTAAGAAACAAAACATTTAACATGAGACTCAAACTTTCTAAGTACATAGAGTGCCATAATTCTGACAAAATGCATACTAGAGTTATGGTTGCTGGCCTACATAGCCGCCTAATAAAGATAATCAATAGTGCAAAGTTTCAAACCTGTAGCCATTATAAATTTTGAGGAAAGATGGACCTATACAACACATTTAACCAAGAAACTCAGACCTTTTACGTACTGAAAGGGCCATTATTTTGACTAAATCTACATATGAGTTATGGTTCCAGGCCTTCATATTAACCTAATAATGAGAAACAGGTGTGCAAAATGTCAAAGCCGTAGATGTTATAGTTTCTGAGAAAGGTTGGACCGAAAAAATCATTTTACCAAGAAACTCAAATTTTATTAGTAAAAAGGTCCATAATTCTGACAAAACAAAATGCACATCGGAGTTATGGTTCTTGGCTACTAAATATACACTGAATATTCACCAATGGAATGAGATGTCGGACTGTGGAAATTGAACGAAAAGCTCCGGAAAACCTTTAACAATGATCAGTTGAATACGTTTGTATTGTACTAGGTCTTACATGATATAATTTAGCAACCAGTTTTAAATTTTAAATTGTTCTTCATAATTTAAAATTCAAGGCACTATGTCTTAAATCTAGCGAAATGCATTATATTTTTATAACTACTTGTTTCTTTTCTATTTTTTTTTTTTTTTTTGATTGAACATTTTTTCTAGTAGTTAATGTTCTATTTAATCTATATTCATACTGTATTCAACAATATATTTATAGTTACTGAAACATATTATGCATTAGACTAGCCACTAGACTGATACTAAATATATTTTTACATGTTTCCAGTTTTATCGAATTTAATTCCATAGATTCAAAAGCCAGTCCATTATAGAGATTTTCACAGAGGAATGATGTTAAAATTATCGTATTGGACATGGGATATAGACTGCCATAGTTCCCTACATTTAGTCATAAAAATATTTAAAGATCATAGTCTAGGAGCTAGTCTACATATGCAACAAATAACGTATTTTTGATAAAAGTCTCTGTTTCCTTGTCTATAAGATTTAAAACCGCTTATTTATGAGGTGATAAAGTAGATGGACTTTCAAATATAGAATGACCCCTGTTTATTGGATCCATACTATTAAAGCCTATTACATTGAAATTGACATAAACTTATGTTATTGTTTCAACGTAATTAACAAGGTAATTGGTATTGGCTCAAGAAATGCTTATTTGTCCATTTACAGTAAAATATTGAATCTAGCTTCAAATTTTGTCTGACATCAAGAAGGAAAAATTCAAACTGTAGAATTCCCTGTTCAGTATTTAAGTTGTTAATTTATCTTGAATTGTGTGCAGCGTACCTCATGTCGTTGGTTTACTCCGAGCTGTCATGAAGAGTAATTCGATCAATACTGCACTATCTTAGTTATAGGTATTGTTTAATCATCTTTAGGATACTGAACAAATGCTGGTTTTGTACAATCTTACTTTTTTTTTAAATCCTACTATTAAATCCGTATTAAATGCGTATTAAATGCGTTTTCAATGTAAACAGTTTGTCATTACTGTCCAAATAATCGTAATGACTCATTTGTACTGCTATGTTTCAGAAAAGAGTTAAAATATAGAAAATTCAGGAGATACAAAATATATTTTTATGCCCCAACGATAACGTGATGTCACCCAAAAATAATTCATGAAAATCATTCCTAGATTACAGGTAATTTACAACAATACTACCGGTTTTCAAGTATACAATTTCGGACCTTCCTGAATTAATGTATATTCACAACTTCATCTGCGAAATCATTCTGTCAATCTCTTTTCAACATAGTTTTAGGAATATAGATGAATAACTACCTTAAACTTTAGAAACAAAATGTGATTGAAATTTAACTAAATACACTGATTTATATACATATTGCTACATTAATTCAATAAAAAATTAATAGATTAAAAACATTGTCTTGGCCTAATATATGTTACTGTCAATTTGAAACTAAAATCTTGTATATCTCATATTTTTCAAGCAAATCATGTATAATTACCATCATAGAAAAACAAAAAAAAATGCAGTTTTTTTTTGTGGCGCGACTTTTAACGGACATTCGTTTGAATTAATCAAATTAAGTAATCTGGTGATCCCGAAGAATTTCCGACCGATTATGGAAAAGCGATAAAAATGGAAGTCGGACAAAAAGACCACCCATGTCAGTCTTGGAAAATACAAAAACGTCAAACGTTTCTCTGCACATGTTTTGACGTCAAGAGACTATTGCACGGCTATCGGAATATATTAGTAGTATATTCAAAATATGTAGTATTTTTTCTTTGTCTTTATTTAGCACCTTTAAATCGATTTTTGAATTCGAAGTCGTTACTTGGACACATAAACTATCTATCATGTTACATTTGCAAAGTGTAATCAGAATAAATTATAATGTATATGTTAGAATAAATATGTTATATGATAAAATGTCTATTCTAAAATCAAAGCCAAATACATCACATAATTATGCATTATGAGAACTACAAACAATATGAATTTAACAGAAATTCTCTCAGAAAAATAAGATTTGCTATAAGACAATGCGTGTAGCAGCAAGCAATTTAAACACTTATAACGAAAGCCTTTCACATACCTTTGAAATGAGTTTCAAACTAAACTCAGTGGTCTTATAATTCTAACTTGTCACTGATCAACTCAGTTTCATTTTTCGGCTACTGTGGTGGTCCCTAGTTTCTCATCGCCTTTCGCAAGTACTCAAGTACGTACTATTGTACAAATTTTAGGGTATTAAACCATGTAGAAATACCAACTGAAGTTTTACTAGCAGGAATGGATATCATTGAGTTTTCTTTTATCCTTTTAAGTGTGTAAAGATTCCTATTTTAATCTTGTTACTTTTGAAGACGATTTCTAAAGTTTTATATTACGCTTTCTAATCTAAGTGTCAATTTTCAATTACATGTCAATTTTTATTAAAGACGTAAGGACTTGAAAGTGAATCGCTCGAATGGTGGAATGGTGAAACGGAACAGTCATAAATTAAAAAGAAAAGATTGATTAATAAGTTTGGCATTCTACTGTTCGGTATAAGCAAACGACATTTATTTACTATTCGAAGATATGCAGTACATGTATTATTTTCAATCATAAATCTTAAATTTAGACTGTGGTACAATTCTACAACGATTCGAACTCGCCAGACTAAAAATGCAATTACAAATTAAATGTCCGACTGGAAGACATAAAAACATAAAAAAATGATCAAAACAAAGAGGTAAAACATCCAACACATTAGAGTTAACCATGAATGATGTAAATCCCAATCACCTAGGTAGATACGGGAAAAATGTTCAAATATTTGTTACAGATAATAAAACATGCGACATAATTCCACTTTTAAAAAAGGAACCAGTGTCGTTAATTACTAGGAGGTCAGTGACTATGCTAATACATGGATATGTAATCACTAACCCAGATTTAGTGCAAGGGTGAGGAATAACCCTATAAGAATAAATATGTGAACAATGATAATTGAATACAACTTATAAAGCAAATGTCGACATATATAATGTTTCTGTTTGGTTTGTAAACATTTTGTGTACCTTGTGTACATTTTATAAATCATAACCTTGATGCAAATTGATAAAGCTTGATGTAGTATGAAATACATCATCCATTCACAATTCATTGAACCTTAAAATTGTAAGCTATAAAATTGACACATTAACTAACTTTATGTACGTACTTACATTATTATATGATAAGCATCTTTATCATTAGACAAGTTTCACATAGAACTATTACAAAAATGCACTATTGTATTGAATATGTCTTCTACAAATTTATTTTCGTTTAAACATATCACTGGTGTGGGGTTTTTGCTAATTTCTATCAAAATCTTTTAATATTAAGCATCTGTTTTTCACTGATATACTTGTTGGCTTTAGTGCATGATCAGACAAAATCCACTGGGAATTGTAAAGAAAAATAGGTAATCGTTTTAATTCAATTAACATAAAAACTTTACTTTATTCCGACAGTTACCATAAGGGTACAATTAAAGAAACCCCACATAATGAATGCATCTCTTAGGACTACAACACACGGTCATAAATTCACGTAATATATTCACTACAAAACATATGTTTTTTACTCGATACAAATCTGACAGCCTAGCAACTGTTGGCTGTTTGTTTCCCCCGGTTTACACATTTATTTGTGATTTGCTGAAAATTATTGTACACATCTTTTTCTGCAGTCGCTCAAATGCAATGAATTCACATCTTTCTACATTTAAGATGATGTTTTTGTTAAATGTTTCTAATTACATCAAAACTAATATGACAATATTTGCGTAATATAAGAAACTATTAACATTGATGTAATGTTAGGCCTCTAAAATACGTTTTAAGTAAAAGTATCAAATAGAACACAAATAACTGAGAACGATTTTGTTATGAATTGTCTGAGACTGATGCAATCGAATTAATCGCCTACTTTGGTGGCCAGTTGTCATTAATCGCCTTTGTAAGACAGTGGTAGAAGTATTACGTTTTGGATTTTAGTTTACTTACCAATGTAGAAAAACTAATTGAAATTGTACTAAAAGGAACGGATGTCATGTCATTTTCTTTTATCTTTTTAAATTGGGGAAAGATGACCAATGTATTGTCCGATTTCTCAAGCTTTAAATTATGTTAGACACTCTACGTTTCAATTTTCAATTCTAATTCAATATTTATTTGTCAAGAATAATTCAATGCACCGTTGACACACAAATATTTGGTGGAAAGAAATATTCGTTTACATATGCATGCAAAATAAGCAGAACATAAGTCAAGCATATGCAATTAAACGCACTGAAGATGTGTCAAATAAAAGTTCTCCAAACAAAGACCACTGGCAATATTATCTTTTCGAAGTCTAACGTCTCTAACGAATAATAAAACATAATCAGAGTCAGAATAATAAGTACAATGTAAAGCAGAGATGCGATTGAGTTTCCGGACTTACCAGTTTGAAATATATGTTTTCTTTATCTTAATAACTTCTACAAGGAAATTGTGAAAAATGTTCGAAACACTGATCGCAAAAAACAAGTGCAATTGTAGTAAAGTTGCAATTTTCATTCTTGAAAAATATGTAACCGTGTGACGGTAGGGCTAAACATGTTGGTTTGTTCTTTCTCATTTTAGTTATTAAATAATCACCAAAAAGAGAAAACAAATCAAATGCAGACAAATATTTTACAATAGAAGTAAAGACGGTCGGGAAGTTTTGCTAAAATGTCAATATATTCTATAATACTTGAACATTGTTCAAATGCTACTTAAGTTAATAAAATGTGCGAAATCTTACCACTTTTATTAAAAAAAAAAGATAATTATTTTATTTTACCAGGTAAAGAATTGCCTTAAACAATTACTTTAATTCTCGTTTACCACCATTTTCAACTAAATTGGGAGTGCACCTTGCAATGATTCTATAGACCAGGGGCCGTATTTATAAAGCATCTTAAGTATAAGTATAAGGAATTGATTATTTACTTAAGTATTACTTAGGTAAGAAATTTATTTTACTTAAGTATATATGTTATTCATAAAACAACTTAATAAGTAAGTCTTGGCTTTTATTGTGGACGAAAACATTAAAAAAAGAACAATTAATTTCAGACAGATGCAACGTATCTTAAGTTTAAGCTGCTTTATGAACAGGACTTTTTTACTTAGACTTAAGCTGAAATCACCACAAACCTAAGTAAAATCTTCAACTTAAGTCAAATCTTATAGTTAAGATGCTTTATGAATATGGCCCCAGGTCTTTATTCATAAAGTGGTTATTAAAAATAAATCATTTAAAGATATATTTGGAGGAATGACCTCATATTGATGCCCATCCAGGTTGAAACTTACCTAGTGGCTAATGGGACGAAATTGTTTAATGGTACTTTAATATTTAACCCTAGGGTTTGAACAAAATAGGAGAGTATCTTATAATGATGGACACAATATAAGCAGACAGACGAAAGATAAGCGGTCATTATAGCTGTAACCGAGCTCTTCCGAAAGACTAGTGGAACAGAAAAATAGTCACTCTATGCTTAAAGAAACATCTTCAGGTGTTTGTAAACTATAATGTATCGTTTTCATTAATATTATGTTAATAAGTGCTCTCATCCTAACTGTTGAATGGTAGATTTAAATTAATATGCCATTTTATGAGAAAAGCTGTGTTGAACATCAAATTACACACTGTTTTATTATTAGTCTGTCCTAAACTAACTTAATTTAAATTGTAGGCCCATAGTATTCCTTGGCCTTTGAGAGGTAGGTATTATCTTTTTAAAGTTTAGTTCTTCAAACCATGTAAAAATATATGGAAAAAATGTATTTAAATCCCAAACACAACCTAGTGATATTCCTACCCACCCTTTAAAAAGTATTCGATAAGATAAGATTAAATATACATTCTTATATTAAACATGCTATCAAATAAAAGTTTTTTTTTTAAATTCGAAGCAGGTATCCCAAAATTATATTTCCTGGTGTTATTTAATATGCTTTAACTTTACTTATATGTAAGTAACTACGAGACAATATGAATTTATTAGAACTTTTTATGTAAGTAAATCACTATTTATTTTAAGAAAATGCATGCGCACCAAGCCGATCAAATAGTTGTAAATAAAGGTCTCTAGCATACCCTTTTGAATAATTTAAAACTAGACAAAATGACATGATAATGTACTTAAGTTTTAATCTGTCGAATACCAATTCTGTTTAATTTGTCGTCTGCTTTGGTGGTCTGTAGTAACCCATCACTTTTTTCAGGGTACGTATAATTTCATAAATTATAGGTTACTTACCCATGTAGAAATACCAATTGAAGTTTTGCTGAAAGTAACGGATTTAATTACGTTTCCTATCATCCTTTCAAGTGTGTAATGATTGCCAAATTAAGTGTAATTGAAGTCGATTTCTCATACATGTATTATGTTTGTCGATTTAAGTGTCAATATTCAATTCTGCAGCAAATTTAAATTCAGCTTTTAATTTTTGGCAATGATATATACATACAACTTCTATGTTTTGCATTATACTGTTTGGTTGGGCAAAATACATATACATACTGTTCAAAGATATCAAGTAGATGTATAATTTTCAGTCCTAAAACCTAAAGATAGACCATGGTATAATTCTAAAATAAGACGATCTTTCCGCGAAAGTATCAAACAAAAGTGTATGCAACATGAAGTATTAAATTTAATTGAAAGAAAAATAAATGTCCAACTAGAAGATTTATAAATATTTCAAAAAATATAACTGTTCAAAAGAAGCATGCAAAAACTTCTTTTTTCAATTTCTGTATTATACCATATGCTCCATCTTGAAAATTGTTGAAATGCTGCTCAAAGGTAATAAAAGGTGATATATAATTCCGTTTTTACTAAAGCACAGCAATTCGTTCATTTCCTCAGATAAGCAGATAATGAAAAAACAATTACATTAAAGACAACCTTACAATATTGCTGTAGACCATGTATGATAAAGATTGGTCAAGCGCTTCATGAATTGATGCTATCCATCTAGTTTGCTGAAAACACATCTATCGGGTAATATAAAGAACTTGTTTAAAGGTACTTTTTTAACTCTAGCCGACACAAAATGTTCATAAGACCGTCAATTTTGAACAAATTTGAAGTGTGCTTTATAATGATGCTACTAGATCGGACGAATGATGGACGAACGATAACCGAACATAATTGCTCGGAGTTCTACGAGTTCAAGTGAGCTTGTGGATCAAAAAATATAGTCATTCACCTTTGGAAGGTACGTAATATTTTATCGATTTTCGTTTCTTTAACGATGTAGAAATAAATGGAAAGAGTTATATTTCAATCCCAAACACAACCTAGTTGTATTCTACCATACCCCACCATTAACAATCATGAAAATAATTCTAATAATACAGGTATTATGTAAACTGTACAACAAGCAAATAGGTATATAATATTGGCCTATCCTTAATGTATGTATTTTCTGAACTTCAGCTGCTTATATATTCAATTAATCTCTTTTCGTTATAGCTCTAAAAACATATCCAATTATCTTAAACTGAAGAGAAAATATGTGGTCTACACCAAATGTATCATGTGCTCTGCCTACTGCTTTATAGCTTTATAGTTTCAGTAGATGTTTAGATCTTGAACACATTGCAATTGTGTTTTATGTTATAGAAGATACATCAGTATGTATGCAAGTTCAATTTTAATTTTCTTTATTTTCGAGGATTTCGTTATAATACATAGAACTTTGAAATTCAATGCTTATAACATTTCGTCACTCACAAAGAATAGCCTTTTTCTATAAACTGAAACAAACAACAACACAAAAATACACAACAAAATCAATCCGCAAGGGAAATCAAAAGAACACATCTTCACTTATTCATTTAAGATTATAATAATGAGAAGTTATGCATTTAATTTTAAGCGTTATTTTGAATATTTAGATCACTGATAGTCCTGTAACGAAATATAGTGTTACATTTATTATTGTTTTTTTTCCTGTTAATGCGTGTATACACTTTAATAAGTACTTTAACTGTTGTGTAGCAAATATGGTTTGCCTGTCAAACTTCTATCAAGTTATCCGATCCATAAACGGCCTTAATTGTTATACTTGGAAACATTATCCTTTTTGGCTATTTTATAAGGCTTTTACTTCTTGGCAGTATGAACATCTCAAATATCAAGGACGATAACTCAACTGGGAAAGTAACTCTGATCATTCGTTCCTACATATGAAAATATGATACAAATAAACTGAAAAAAATCCAAAGTTTATATTATAACATTTTATTTTGCTATTATTTCTTGTTATGTCAAATCCAAATAATTATATGACCTACAAAACACTATATTAAAATAAAATAATTCAAACATTTGAATTTTTGCTCAAAGTATCTGCCGATAAATACTAAAAACTGACTCTTTGTCTCGTAAAATATAGAGATAAATAATTGAAAGCATTAAGAATCCAAATTATTCGTAGAAGAGTAACACACCTGCATTTTTCATTTTCCTGAAACTTTACAAATATTAAGAAAGGTGTATATATAATAATGAGAAATAAAAATGAAAATGGTGACCATACATTTTAAAACTGTATGACCATATCAATGTAATCTATATAAAAATGTCTAATGGGGCTGAAGTTAGCAGAAAACCTAATACTTTGCATATTTTTGGTTGCTTTGTTTATTCAAACAGTATAGTATAGTTGTCGTATAATGACTTTATGAATTCATTATACTTATTTAGATAAGCACATTTTATCATCTTGTTTTTCGGTCAGCAAATGTCATCGGTCAGTAAAAACTCATACACAAAGAATTTCGGAATGCTACTTTAAATAACTTCAGCGTTTGTTTACATCTGGAAAATGACAGGTTAAGATATCTCGTCCAGGTTAATTACCCTCTGGCCACGTTATTCGCTGCGTCATGATTGTTGTTTTGTTTCTAACTAATTGTAATGACAGATGACTGAATGAAATAATGACATGTTTTTATTATTATGGTCAAAATGCGTGCCCTTTTGGAGAAAAACAATTTAGTCATCCCTACGAAGTTTTCCTTAAATACCGCTAAATTCTAGATAGAACTTCAGTATCAATCTGCCCGTGCTAATGTTAGTAACGTATGCCGATACTCCATACGATTTAAGATAGTTTAGAGCCGGGGCAATTAGCAATGAATTATTATTGTTAGAGTTAGACATTAATGAAATAATAGAGATTATGTTAGGAAATTGTGAAGAAAGACATTGTTGTATATATTAACTCAGAACATAGTACTATATTAAACAGTAGTTATCATAGAGAACAGAGTTGTTGTTGTTGTAGTTAGAATATTGAACTTTAGACCCTGTTACACCACATAGTAATACAACTATTTACTTCTACATACAAAACAACATCTTACAAGATGTTTGATACAATACATTTTTAAAATATAAAATGCAGTAACTTCAGCTGTCAACATAGATTCATGAATGACTAAACAGTTGGTACATAATCAATATAACAAATTACTGAGTTGAAAACTGTGTGTTCCGTCAGTTATATGTTTTCAAGATTATAAATATCATATCATAAATTGACCAGTCAACAAACGTCCTATTGCACCGCCTTTTAGAACACGTAATCTGGATTTGCGACCCCTTGAGATTTTAAAATGACTGATACGATAATTCTGAAATGATTTCCCATAAGATGTTAACTAATATTTCTTTCATTGTGACTAATAAGTGTGTTAGTTAGTCGTAAATCAATTCTATGGAAAGTTTCCGTTACGGACATTAACACAATTAAGGTTATAGAGACTGCAGGAATTTGACTTTTAACTTTGGTAATTCAGACAGGTCCTGTTATGTGCCTAGTTTGGCGATTCTGAACGATTTCATTATTAAGGTAGAACACGACACCTTGCGAACTTTCGAGTAGCGTGTTTAAATTTTGCCTGTGTAAAGTTGACCATATTTTAAACAAGATTTTATACTGATAGAGCTAACCAGTTTTTGTACATGAGACGTCAAATTTGACCACCACAGCCCGTTTTGAAACTGACATTGCCGCGTATCCTTGGCAACTTTTACGGGTACTGCAACGGCGCCAGCCAACAAATTTTCTTAAATTATACATTATTCGACGAGAATTATTTTTTCCTTGATGGTGATGTAAAAATCATTGTTTTACATCGACAAATATTTGAAAATTGGAAAGAAAATTGCCGTTTTTGACTAAAAATTGACGTTCAGTTTCGCAGCATTTCTCGGCTTTAAATCAGCATATTAAAAAGTCCCTTAATTAAATTTTAGATTTTTTTCAATAAACGGTGTTTAAAATATATACTTAGTCCAAATGACAAATAAAACTGGGGAGTCACCGACTTAGTTTTTTCGGTACATGTGATTTTATTTCCCTCACCCCCATGCGTAAATTTTGTATCATATTTCGACGTCTGCAGATACGTTCGAGACATCATAATTCATCCATTTTGAAAATCGTTTTAAATATATTTTCTATATAATTATAACTATTATTTCATCTTTTTCTTACTCAAAGTAAAAATTAACAAGTTTTCCGTTGTAATACACTGCTAAAATGAAGAATTCATACAAATGCAATTGTGTAGATAGTTCGGAGATTTCACATTTGAAACTAAAAGTTAAAGCATAATTATTGTTAAATATCATAGATAAGTATTATACAGCAGTTCCATATATTTTTAAGTTTGCCCTCCACGGAAGTAAAGCTTAATAGTTTCGTGTTTTTCTTGATATTATCCCTGTTCCTCCATAAGCATACACGCACGCACGCACGCACGCACGCCCGCACATCCCAATGTCATACATTTTTTTACTATTTCGTTTCATACTTCTCCAGCCTAGTAACATATGATAATACGAGTATCAAATCGTACTTGTTATGTTTGTAAGGTCTCTAATATTAGGAAAAATATTATATATGGAATATGTTTCTATTATGTGTCTATGAATACAAGGATAACCTTTCTTAAAACACATCTCTGGAGAGCTATAACTTCTTTGTAAAGGATGGTGTTTCTATCTAGCGTTGGTAATAAATTAACCTTTTCAGAGCAACAGCCTCCGCACAATGAATATAAATTCTGTTTCCCCGTGGTTGCACGTTATTTGGAATCGGGATGTCTAACTATTCTCGAAACAATCGAAATATTTCTAAAACGTGTAATTTATAATAAAGTTAAATAAAGGACTTGGTTCGTTTTTAGCAAAAACGGCCCATCATTATTTTTTCTTAAATTTTTGAGTTGACAATTCAGTATCTCTCTAGACCGAAAATAAAGTGTTAGAGTGTTTTAAAATGACAATAAGGTGAAAATAGTACATATTGCACGACTACGTAATAACAGAAAATCCCGTTTTACTTGCGACGTCGCGACGTTGCAACAACGTAAATCGCGTTAATTTTATTTTCGCTCCGTCATGAATGATGTATAACCATATAAATATGCAATACGATAATATTTCATTTAAATAAGGTCGACATGGAATGATGTTTCATCAAATTATACTGAAAACAAAATGTAAATGATATTCAACTTTGTCTATAAATGCCAACAGAGACGTATATTTTTATTGTTTAGCTCCTAAAAGTAATCCCGTATATGGCTCTAATATTTCTTGGCGTTCATTATTTAATTCAAAAAATGTAGAAACATACGTGGAAAAAATCCGACATTCATCTTCATATTAAATTTGTAAATTTCGGCAAAATACTATTTCAAATTTTGATCAACCAGTTTAACCTACAATCTGATATTCCCTCGGTTATATACATGTACATGCATGATTTGAATCAACTTCCCGACTGCTACCTTTGATGTTACTTTGATGTTTATATCAGATGAGGTATCGACTAGTGTATTTATCGACCATTAGATACACGTGTTTTCTCCACTAAATGACCTGAGCAACAAGTAGTAACAGATAAACACTTAGGCCTACTTATTGGTAAGGTAATAACCATCGTTTTTTTTTTTTTTTTTTTGGTTTGTTTTGTCTTTGTTTTCTTTAATGGTTTTATTGAAACATATTTTAGTCAGCAATATGTGTTCCATGTTTTAGACAAAAACCATTAGGTGTTGTCATAAAACGCGGTACTCATTACCCGCGTGAAGGGGTGGGATGAGGGGGAGACCATCACTATCCCTCGCTTACGAAGAAACGGTCGTGGAGAGCAGTGCACAAAACAAAGAAGTAAAGAAGAACTGTGGGTGTAGAATTTTAATCTCGCACACATGAAAAATATATAGAACAGAATATATAATGATCGTATTTTCACTATATACATATATAAGAAAATTACGAAGTATGTTTTACTAAAAAAAGAAACACTCTTCATCATACTTTCTCAGAAAGCAACTAGAGAATACTGCTTTAAAAACTATGTGGATGTACCGATTCACTTTTACATTTTCACCCACTCTCCGTATCTAAACTGACAATAGTTTGGGGTATTTTTCCTACGTCTAAAACATAATCACCCCAGTTGCGCGTGCCATATGTTGCTTTCCCTGTGTGTCTTGCATATCCAAAAAAACCTACATAAAATGGCAGCCACGTGGGCATACACACCGACAACACCACTGCCAGCGCGACACATACTATACCAGGAAACAACTTCAGTCGCGTTATGTCGAATCCAAAGATGACACGTGCCTGCTTTGAAATTTGACCCTTAAGAGAGTATTGTCTTCTCTATGTATATAAATGTCCGAGTGTCCGTCAATATGCTCTTGCATATAACCAGCCAACATTTTAAGTTGGTAAGTACCACATGTTAATTCTCTCAACTGAATCTCGTCTAAGCGCGGAAATTCAACATAGAACTCAGAGGACTTCCAACAGGCTGATTTTCGTTCTAAGCTGTGATTTTCAATGTAAGTTTTAATGTCATTATTACACTTCGACAAATCTAACATTTTTCTATCAAGGGCGTCGTTGTCGTTGTATTTCATCGTGCTCAATGAAGGAAAGTATTTGTTGGATATCGCGCATACTATTCTTACGAAATCCCCGATGAATGTAACCTACGTTGTCGGTAAAATATGATCCAAGTACTTCCAACGCTTGATCCTGGCGTTAGCGGATTCTACTACCCTTCAAACACACATTTTGAAAATCAGCCGACCTATAACAGACCAATATCAAAATTGCTAAGATAATTACAATAAACGTCAAATTATTTGGGGGCCCGGTCCCCCCTGCACCCCCTCTCCCCACGGCCCGGTAAGATAGCAGAAACTGTTATGATTGATTTATCTTTTTACAGTGTAAATGGAGATACATTAAGCGGCCAGTATCTTAATATTTTCTTATTGACGGCCAAGCCAAAGTAAGCAGTCACACATGTAATAAACATGACATTGTATTAGTTTATGCTGATACTAAAAAAATGTCCATATTATGAAAACCAGTACGATAAGGCATTATTGTCTGTACAACTGGGTTCGAACAAACGACTTTCAGGTCAAGTGGCCGACACCTTAACCATTAGGCACAAAACTACACAAAACCGTATTAAGCGACCACCGTTCTTCTGTTAAACATCAAGACTAATGTATGAGGTGTAAGCAGCAAATCATAATTTATTATACATTATACGGTTTGAAAGTTTAATACATGTAACAGGTTCATCGCATTTACAAAACAAAAGATGATGATTCATTTGACTGCCTCTCAGTTTTTATCTACGAACAACCCTAACAGTATTACAAAACAAATCTGCTGTAAGATAATTTAAACGAGAGCATAAATATTATCTTCAAGCATAGCTAAGGAATCCCGAAAAACTCTGTCAAGAGTAAAAACGTCAGCTTTTTATTCTGCGTCATGTGAGTTAATATACGTGCGTCACTGTTTCTGGGTAGGGTCCAATTATGGTGACAAAGCATGCGTGGGTCCAGAGTGGGGTTCCGGGGGTCCGGACCCCACCTTTTGAAAATCATAAAACATGGAAAGAAGAGAAGAAAAGAAAATGTTTTTCGATTGTTTTTATAAAAGGCACTATTAGGACCGCATTCAAAGTGTATGTGCTACATACACCCGACGTAATTTATATTTATGTTAATTATCTCAAAGAAACAAAGAATTCTACATTTAAGAAAACTTAATTCAGTATTTTTTTCAAATTCAACAGGTGAAGTTCAGAGCTCATAAAAAGGGAGGAAATAAGGGGTATATTGTATATAAAATTACAGAGGAAAATGTGTTTTTAAAGGCTCCTAAAATGCCCTAGAATGCAGGAAATGAAGAGCTGAATTCAAAATTTTCCGAGGGGATACCAGGAACCCTAGCTGCTCAGCTCCATTTCTATTTCAGGCTGTTTAACAATAACTTGTTGACAACCGTGTACTTGTAAACGTCTAACATTCACGAAAAGCGCATCAAATAAATAAGTGTATAAAGACACATCTTTGTTAGGCCTATATCATGAGGTCGGTGCTAAGATAATGTAATGATAATGTCGGTGGGATCACCTCTGAGAAAACTGACTAGACCCGCGCATGCAAAGTACCGACTGGTTGTTACAACTGCCATTTGTTTTACTAAGGGTCTGCCCTTGTTCACGAAACTGAAAGTACTTATTTGTAATTCAAAAAGTATTTAAAATAAATCAAGAAAGTACTTAGATCTACATAGTATGAAATTAAACTTGAACATTGTAGGGAACGACAATTGAAAAAAAGTGTACGGCGCAGGTAGGTTTCGAACCCCAACCGCCAAAATGTGAAGCGGGTACGCTACTATTACACTACTGAAGTATAAGATTTTCAATGTGCTAAATTATATATAAACTTAATCAACGGTTTGCGTTGATTGAAATATACTGTAATGCATTAATCTTTTGTTTTCATTTGTGAATAGAAACAAAGGTACCTATTGTTAAAATGTTAAATATCGGAAAATTTATATATACGTTTCTTCATATTCACCCACATAATTTTTCATAATTTAGGTCATGTTATATATATATATTTCTAGGCATGAAGTATGCTAGGCCTACAATAGAAATCTACTGGCAATTTATCTTTTACAATCTACGTATTTTTCTTACTTTTCACGATCACTTTTGAGCATATTTCTATATTTCATAAAACTCTTGCTATAATACGTCAGATATATTTTATCTGTGATGGAAACGTGTAGCCTAAGTAAGTATATCAACAACACTTGGGGCGAACGTTACGCCTCACGGATCGCTGCAGCGTTCTAAATTAATACCCTTTTTTGTCAAAATTGTGATTACTCATTCGTCCCTATCTTGAAACATATTAAATAAGAAATGTACTCACCCTTTTACTTGTACAATACCAGAAACTCCGATTTTCCTTCGAGTTGGAAGATACAATAGTGTACGTTTCTATGGACGCTGAGTACGAAAGTTTCGAACCCAAATATAAAAAATACGATAAAAGCCGTAAAAGCGCTACACTTAGCAATTGTTTATTTATGGAATAGAATCATAAAACAATTCAAAAACAGAATTAACGATTTGTAATCAATATTTCCGTTTTCTTTAATTATATGGTTATAGTATATTTTGATTCAGTAAGGAAAAATAAACCTATTGGGGAGTCTGAAGTTTATTTATTTTTAGTAGGAGCACAGCCCTCGACCAAGAAATATTTTACATACAAGTAGCACTACTGAATGCCAACTCAAGTTCAAATTATCTTCGTGGTCGAGGGCTGTGCTCTTTACTAAATTCCAGAGAGACTGGACGAAATGCATGAAAATAACCATTTTTAAGCTTTTTCAGGGATTTTCAAGACCTCGTTTCTCTATCTGAGAAGTTATCTAAATTACTATAAACTGTATAATAGTCGCAACTTGACCGCGATGGTTGACCTTAGACTGATTATTCATATCGACTATTTCATTATAGAAATCAAGGGTGCTTATGTCCTTAAAATATCTGTATCAGTCTATGTACACACGACGAACAAAACAATGAAATTCATCAAGATAAAGTAATAGCCATACTGTAATAATAATATGCAGCGTTATAGAACTAAGGTACTAGAGAGTTATTATACGCCAGATAATACGTTCGAAAAATTACAATGAAAATATAGCAATGGATAACATATGGATCGAATATGATGTAAAGTCTTCTCTATTTGTTTATATATTTTATATGTATCTTATTGAATCATATTGGATCATCGTCGATTAAAAAATTTAAGATTATTATCTCAGACAAATATATATGCAATAAAGTGAAAACACCAAGCATGCGGTAAGAATGATAGGTATTTAATCAGATAATGATTGGTAGGTTGAATCAACTGTGCTCGTATAAATACATTTTAATTCAACATTGTTTGCTCATTTTAAATTGCAGTCGCTCAAATAAGCTTTTAGAGACAGTGGTCACAGTGATGCTGTAGGTTTTGTTAGCGTTTATATGTTGAAATTGTGTTTTGACAGACATTTCAGAGTGGTCATAAACATTACTTTGAATTACTGCCAGTCTCTGCATAACATTTCTTCAGATGCAAAAAAAGGTAACCATATTTTCCGTTTTAACAACCTTCACAAATATAATGTTTCCGCAACGTGACTATGAGGAAAAATTGCAAATTGCGTTGTTACATCATGCATTTTTCAGTAAAACGTTTAGCTAATTTTTAACCCTAAAACATAAATAAGTATTATTTTTGCATCAATGCGTTTATTCTAGTTTTGATGGAAAAGAATATGTCACGAAATATATTTGAAATAGGCAGAAGTTATATCCACTTTTTCTGTGAACTACAAGTAGATATTTTAATGTTCAAATATGAAAAAAACTGGATGTGAAATGAAATCTTTAAATACATGTTGTATTTTTTACATATGCTTTCCTTATACATAGGTAACTACGAGACAATAGGAATTTATCAGACATATTGATGTAAGTAAATCACGATTTATTTTAAGAAAATACATGCGCACCTAGCAATTCAAATACTTGTAACGAAAGGAAATGACACGATAAAGTGTTTACGTTTTAATCTGTTGAAGACCAATTCAGTTTAATTTATCGTCTACTTTGGTGGTCTATAGTTACCCATTACTCTTTCAATGGTACGTATCATTTTATAAATTGAAGGTTACTTATCATTGTAGAAATACTAAAAGAAGTTTTGCTGAAAGGAACGGATGTCATTACGTTTCCTATTATCCTTCAAGTGTGTAATGATTGCCAAATTAAATGATGCTATTTTTGAAGATGATTTCTCAAGTGTTATACATGTATAACGTTTACCGATTTATGTGTCAAATTTCAATTTTAATGCAGTAAATTTCAATTCAGCTTTTGGCAATGATATATACATATTATTTCTATGTTGGACATTCAACTGTTTGGTATGAGCAAAATACATATATCTACAGTTCGAAGATGTAATGTACGTATATAATTTTCAGTCATAAAACATAGACATTAACGATACTATAAGTCTAAAATAAGGCGAATCTTTCCGAAAAATATCCAACAGAAATGTATGCAATATGAGATATTAAATTAAGTTAATTAAAAGTCCAACTATTCTTATCGAAAATTTATAAATATCTAATAAGATTAATATTCAAAAGAAGCGTGTTGTTCTTAAAGATTGTTTTTTTTTTATTTCAGTTCAAAGGATACGCATTATGTTACAATACCGTATACATGTGATGAGGACAGCTGTCACAAATGGATATACGGGCCTTATGTTATCTGTAGTGTAAATGCAGGTATTGCATCATCTTTTTGTAAATTTTTGAGTAATTGAGGTAAATGTCAGATTTTACGTATAAAGTACCTCTCTTGTTTTTCTGTATTTCATAACTTAAATTTCCATGTAAATTTCATTAAATTCGGTTCAGTAATAAGAAAGTTGATATTTTATAAACTTCAGTAATTTATGTTTTTATCCCCAAAACCACTACAACGGGCCTTGAATTGTCAATTCCAATCCGCGCCAAAGTAGTCAGATTTCCCGGCTATATCGTGAATCCCGTGAAAATAAAAATAGTCGGAGTCCGCGGCTTAGCCGGGAGTCCCATGAAATTTAGTATTTGGCGGGATATTACCCTACAAATAGACTGGACTAGATATGCATCGCGCACACCACATTCCGACATTAGACGAATCTGTCAGATTGATTTTTCTTGCTAGAAATGTATGCTCGATCGAGGTAAGAAATTTTTATTTGTTAGATTTTTGTATGATTTTTGCATTACGATTTTTATCTGGTTTTTTTTGTGCATTCTACAGAATTCTGTAACATTTACTTTTCGGCATTTTGGCTAGTTTCAGTATGTCAGGATAATTTATTAAATTTTTCAGACTTTTGTAAATCATTTGAAAGAGGAGTCTAAAATGTTTCGTTTATATAAGATGTAAGATTTGTACTGAAATTTGTAACATGATAATTGTTAAGTACTCTGTTTCAAAACATTATGTCAAACATTTCGTTGTTATGGAACGCCGATATTGTATTGCACTGTAATGTATAAATCTGTACGGCAAGTCTAGTACCATGTATGTAATATATTATTGTAATATGAAACGGTGTGCCAGTCTATAGCATATACATACAATGTCCATTTTGTTGTATGGCATTAGATGTTATATTGATGCCAACTATGAATAACGTTTGATTTGCATTGAATTTTGTTAATTTGTAGTTGTAAATAATAGCTGCAGTTTATCATTTCCATTACTATATTTTTTCATCATAAACTTTTCATATCTTTTTCATACTTCAATGTTAGACTTTTAAGTAATTAATTTTTGTAATAAGGGAAGTAATAAGTGACGTATTTTAATCACGTGACGTCTGGACTTGGTAGCGCATATCTGTTGTACCCAAAGGAGCAGTTTTATGCCCTGACTTATTTGTTTTGCTATGGCGCTTACCGTATGTTATATATATTTTAGCTTCTTCCGCCAGACGATTTTGCCTGGTAATGTCATAACCCGGAAGTACAATGCCCGAGGTTCACTTGCCTTCACTCGCCTGGATGTGATTTTCCCAGCGCAGAGCTTTCGTCCCATGGTTGTGCCGTAAACCGCAAAGACGCTGATCTTTGTTATCCTCTGAAGACAGCTCAGGGACGCAATCACCTACTATCATAGTGAGCCAAAACGGAGTCTTCACGTATTCACGGTTTAAAGGGACTTGATTTGAAGATATGTAATATATTTTTTGTACTACTTAAAGTTCGCAATTAAATGAAAGATCTGTGCCACGTCACATTAAAATGGAACTGTCAGAACTTTGTATCTAGAGATACTGAACTCTTATGTTTTTTCTTTCTTTCTTATAATCAGTTTCTTTTCTACATATCATTTATTCATTGTTAATACTCATTGTATGTAAATAAATTTGTAAATATTGTAAAGGGTGTTGATTTGTTCTGATAGTTATTGTCGCCGGTACGGCCAGTCTTGTCACAACAGCGAGGAAACCTTTTATTTACACTGTTTTGCAACTTACTCATAGTGTTGGGTTTTCGTAGAATCGTTGACACAGTGTTGTTAAGAATAACGCGTTGCATCATGAATTAAATGTTTTTTTACACTTTCTCCAAGATTTCCTGCTGTTTTATAATGTCAGTTATGCAATGTTTTAATGCTAATTGCTAGAAACGTGTCTGTTTGAATAAGATGTTTCAAGTTCATGCATGAAGAAAACAACTCCAAAACAGCAACTGAAATTATTACTGCTAAGTTATATTTAAATGTATCTTGTTTTCCTACAAAACATATATGCATTCTTTTCTTGTGTAAATAACCGTTTATATCAGACACATTGTTTGTCCGTTTGTGATAAGTTCGGTAAATGGTTACAAGTGTTAAATTAAAATTGAAAATTGGAGTTAATAATGACATATGCAGTTGTGAACATCAATAATCCTTTTCAGAAAGCATCATTTATACATAAAATCAATCTTTTCCCATCAATTTTAAGCGTCAAATAATATGAAGTGACATCCGTTTTCTTCTCAAACAATTTAATTTCATAGTTCTGCATAGTTAAATACACCGAAATATGTAAAGTAATTGAATTTCCACATACATGATGATTTCAAATCGATCATATCCCGATAAATTAATAACTTAATGTTAATACACGATATTGTAAAGTTACAATAAGGAGGAAGCGGATAGTTATAGTTCAAGTTTAATTCAGCCTGAAACCCTGTTATACTAACAATTTAAAATTTGAACAAATAACAAGCGTTTCATAGTTCTATATTTACCGATATAATACATTTAATTGATATTGCGAAACCATGATCAAACCAAAAGGTATGCTTAGAAAACATATCCTGTCCTAAATGGTTGCCAAAATTATGTTTAGAAAACGTCTAACTCGATACCTGAGGTAATTTTAAGTAATACCCCAGTCACACATACGGCGTGGATAGCTACGTCTAGCCACGGATACAAACGTAGTAATCCATATCGAACAGTACCTGAGCCGTACCTTAAAGTAGTAATCCGTACTATCCGTACGATTCAGGTACGGATTGATACGGATTACTACGTTTCTATCCGTGGCTAGACGTTGCTATCCGCGCCGTATGTGTGACTGGGGTATAAGGTCAAATTTTTGCCGAGAACACAAATTCACAATACAAATACTATCTTTTTAGAAGCTCTTAAAAGACAATGCATGCTGAACAGTTTTAACAGCATAATATGGTTTGATTACGGGTACTGGTAAAATTGATGAATGAATATTTTAAGAAAAACATTATGTACTTAGATTAGAATATCAGTATTTATTACGCGTCTCAAATGTTTACGTATAACATATGAAAAGTGTATACTCAACATTGTCCTTGAATTTTGCCATAAGCGTAGATCTAGGGCTTTAATGCATTTACATGAAGATAATTTCTTTTCTGATTTAGAAAACTGTATGACATTTACAGATATCACTGCGTCACACTTTGAAATTTTTAAGCCAGTCTCTGTGGGTTTCTGCTATCTTCAAAGGTTGCATAGTTTTTAAAAGCTTGACATGTACTGACAAACAATCCAAATGCGCCTAACATCTTGTGGCATCGCTTTAACATTGACAGGCCCAGATAACTGTCATCACATGATCCAGTGTAACCATTCAGTCTTCTATCAAGTGCAGAAGGATTTTCTTTCAGCCATATATAGGTATAAACGTTGCCAGATATTATGAACCTAATATCATATTAAATCTTCTAAACACTCAGATATAATAGACGGTTTGGACATTCTGCAGTATTTTAACATTTGTAAGACTTCAGCTTATATCAAACTTTTCTTGATTTATATTATGAGCTCCATCTGAGAAACTCGAGAAAATTCTCTGCAACATATTTAAGTATGTTTGGAAGTACCTTAAACATCAAAGGCTTTAGATTTTCAGCTAATTGCTGTACGTTGACCAATTTTAAGTAAAATTAGGTACTATACGAGTTATTTATATTGATATTGTACATATGTATACCAGTCGGAAGATTTCAATATCTAAATATATAACTCAAAAGCATCAAACCAAGAGCATTACGGCTGATTATATGACTACATTTGGTGCCACATTATAATAGTTGTATATTTTGAACTCAAACCGGTGTTTTACTATAAAATCTTTAGGCTTTATATTCAATGACCATTCCTATTGGCAATGCAATGTAGCAGACAATATAAGTGACAAACCGAGTGTCAAATTTTCAAGTGTTTTCTTTTCTTGTTCATTATTCAACGTCGAAACTAAACGTAAAACATTCTATTGTACATGTATTCCATTAAAACTAAATATTTTATGTAGGATTGGTGGTTAAGTTAGTTTTTGTTGACATCATCGTCTTTTTAACAAGTACTAAATCCTTTATATCATTGTATCAAGAATAAAAATGTCCTTAATGCTATGAGGACAAACAGTGTTTTTATATGATATTTACTTAAGTTGGCCCAACAAATATAGTACAATGTCTTTAGAATGTACCTAATGTTATTTAATGAAAATTTCTAAATAGTCTGTAAAAGCAAAACTAAAACGAATAAATTGAGTTCAGAGGCGTTCGGTTCTGCAATCTAAAAGTACAGTTTGTAATTGTTTTGATGGTGTCGTATTTGTTTACATGTAATTACACATGAATCATAATGCTTTACTGAAACATGTCTTGATTACATTCATATTAGTTGTATAGATTGTATCTTTTGTAATGAATGAATGAATGAGTTGGGTTTTACGGCGAATCGACACAAAAATGTCATATATCGCCGAGAAAAAGTTAAATGGATTACATTAATTGCAAAGCATATATAAAACTATAAAAGTAAAAGTGTATATACATATATAGTGTAAAAATCAATTGCAAGCAGTAAAAAGTATAAAAGTTGTGAATAAAAATCAAATAAGGTTCAGATTTTATGATATATACCTATTTGTTTCAAAAATTGCAAAATTTTGTCGGCTGAAATTTGCTCGAACAGCTCTTTTAACGATTCAACATTATAGTATGAATTGCGTTGTGAATCGAAGTCTATACAGTCGATTAAAATATGTTTAATAGTAAGCGGTGTTTGACATGTTACACATTCAGGTTGATCTTCATTGTTCAGCAGATACGAATGAGTCAACCGAGTATGACCTATTCGACAACGAGAAAGAACAACTTCCTCCCTGCGAACAGATCTATTTCCTTGGTGCCATTCACCTAAAGTAGGTTTATTTTCACGAAGTTTATTGAACGAAGCATTGTTCCATGAGGACTGCCATTTGACCTAAAATCTGTATATGGTAATTTCAATTTAGATCGATTTAATGAAAGTGATTTCTTTGCTGCAGTATCAGCATCTTCATTTCCATAAATACCAACATGACTAGGAATCCAACAGAATATGATGGACTTTTTAAAAGATAGTTCATGAACCCTGAGAAGAATGTTTTGAATGAGAGGATTTTCTGTATTACGGTTGTGTATTGATTGTAATACAGAAAGTGAGTCGGAAAAGATGATAAACTTTTCTTCATTATATTTTGAAATAAAATTAAGGGCCAAATCAATAGCTTTTGCTTCTGCTGAAAAAATTGTAGCGTTATTTGGCAAACGTAATTTTGATTGATGCAGATGGCTAACGGCGGCACATCCAACCTTTGAATTATCTTTTGAACCATCTGTATAAATTGGAAAATGATCTTTGTAAGTCGACTTGATTTCGTTATATTTGGACTTGAGTATTTCAGGGTTTGTTTCAGCCTTTTTTAATGCGGTTTTCATATCAAAAAGAACTGTTGGCGAATTAAGAGTCCATGGCGGTGTATTTAGAACTAAGTTTTCTTTTATATCATCAAATTCAAAATCAGTTTCCTTCATAGAGTTGCTGATGCGAAATCCAAAAGGTTTAATTTGTTTTGGTTTTCTTTCGTACGAATCGTTGTACTTGGGTTTAAATATGATTTTATGAGCAAGGTTGGATTTGTTGGCAGCAACCCTCAGAGCATATTGCAATGACAGTTTTTCACGTCTCGTGTAAAGGGAGGGTTCGTTTGCTTCAACATACAAGCTTTCAACAGGCGATGTTCTAAATGCCCCAAGAGCAATACAAAGACCTTGATTATGGATAGTATCCAACATTTGTAAATACGATTTTCTGGCTGAACCATAAACAACACAACCGTAATCTAGCTTGGATCTAATCAAAGCTCTATAAAGTCTTAACAAAACCTTGCGATCTGCTCCCCAATCAGTATTTGAAATTACCTTTAAAAGATTCAATGATTTCAAACATTTGGCTTTCAAGTATTTTATATGTGGTATAAAAGAAAGCTTTTTATCAAAATAACACCAAGAAATTTTGCTTCGTCAACAACAGGTATTTCTGTACCATTTAGAAAAAGCTCAGGGTCACAATGTTGTTTCCGTAATTGACAAAAGTGGACACACTGAGTTCTTGATTGGGAAAATTTAAAACCATTTTACATGGCCCAAGTTTGAACTTTATTCAAACACTGCTGTAATTGGCGTTCAATTGTACACATATTTTTTTAACGAAAACATATCAAAAAATCATCAACATATAATGAACAATCTGTCCCTGGTAACAAACATTTCACTATATTGGTAATTTTGATGCTAAAAAGTGTAACGGATAAAATAGAACCTTGTGGAACTCCCTGTTCTTGCTCAAATGAGTCAGACATGGTAGAACCAACACGTACTTTAAAATTGCGTTCAGATAAAAATTGTGATATAAATGTTGGAAGACGACCTTTTAAACCTAAGTCATTAAGATCATTCATAATACCATACTTCAATGAAGTGTCATAAGCTTTTTTCCAAATCGAAAAAGACAGACACTAGATGCTCTTTTTTAACAAATGCATCACGAATAAAATTTTCCAGTCGAACAAGATGATCAGTTGTGCTGCGCTGCTTGCGAAAACCACTTTGAAAGTTAGTTATTAGGCCTTGAGATTCAAGATAAGCAGCAGAACCTTTAAACCTGATGTAGCTCCAGATGTGTAAACGAGTGAAGAGGTATATGAGCGAAGAAGATATATCAAAGACATCGTCAAAATACCCGCAATATAGACACGGGCCTTTAAAAGATCATTCTAAACAATACATGTGCTCAAACTAATATTCTGCTTTAAAACATAAAATCTGAAATATTCTTCCCTAATTTTTGCTATAAAATTAGCTTTTTCTTCATGTGTCAGGCTCTACTATGGCATGGTTATATAATGGTATTATATAAATCTTTGTGTTGAAGGACCTTGGACATTTTCATATTCATATTGCCTATCCAATGCAGTAAAAACTGACCTAAGGATAAACTTTTGAAATAGCATAATAAAGATATTTAGAAACCATTACTTGATATATTCAACTAAATTTTACAAATTTGTGAACTATAAAAGAATACCTTGTAGATATTTCTCTTTCTTATTTCTATGTTTTAAACATATTTATCCCCAGTGACGCTACAAAATGTTTTACATGCCTTTGTAAATAACTAGAAAATGCTTTTGTAAAAAAGCGCATGTCTCCCCAATGCAAAGTCCTATAGGCAAGAAGTCAATAGGGGTCAGGAGCAAAAGTCAAAGAGACACTGATGGTTGGCTGCAATAGGGATCATCTACTTGGCATGTCCAATCATCCCGCTAAATTTCAACACTCTTGGCCTAGTGGTTCTCAAGTCACTGTTCAGGCTTCTGTGACCTTGACCTTTGATCAAGTGACCTCAAAATAAATAGGGGACATCTACTCTGCAAGTCCAATCATCCTATTAAGTTTCAACATTGTAGGTCAAGTGGTTCTCAAGTTATTTCCAAAAAAATGATTTTACATGAACAGGCCACTGTGGCCTTGACCTTTAATAGACTGACCCCAAAATCAATAGAGTTCATCTACTCTGCATGTTCAATCATTCTGTGAAGTTTCAACATTCTGGGTCAAGTGGTTCTCAAGTTATTGATCGGAACTGGTTATCAATATTCAGGCCCCTGTGACCTTGACCTTTAACGGAGTGACCCCAAAAACAATAGGGGTCATCTACTCTGCATGTTCAATCATCCTATGAAGTTTCAACATTCTGGGTCGAGAGGTTCTCAAGTTATTGATCGGAACTGGTTATCAATGTTCAGGCCCCTGTGACCTTTACCTTTAACAGAGTGACCCCAACATCATTAGGGATCATTTACTCTGCATGAACAATCATCATATGAAGTTTCAACATTCTGGGTCAAAAGGTTCTCAAGTTATTGATCGGAAATGGTTTTCCATGTTCAGGCCCCTTTGGGCTTGACCTTTAACAGAGTGACCCTAAAATCATAAGGGGTCATCTACTCTGTATGACCAATCATCCTATGAAATTTCATCATTCTGGGTCAAGAGGTTCTCAAGTTACTGACCGGAAATGGTTTTCAATGTTCAGGCCCCTGTGACCTTGACCTTTCACAGAGTGACCCCAAAATCTTTAGGGGTCATCTACTCTGCATGACCAATCATCCTTTTAAGTTTCAACATTCTGGGTCAAGTGGTTCTCAAGTTACTGACCGGAAATGGTTTTCAATGTTCAGGCCCCTGTGACCTTGACCTTTAATAGAGTGACCCCAAAATCAATAAAGGTCATCTACTCTGCATGGACAATCATTCTATGAAGTTTCAACATTCTGGGTCAAGTGGTTCTCTAGTTATTGATCGGAAATATTTTTCCATGTTCAGGCCCCTGTGACCTTGCCCTTTGACAGAGTGACTCCAAAATAAATAGGGGACATCTACTCTTCATGACCAATCATTCTATGAAGTTTCAACATTCTGGGTCAAGTGGTTCTCTAGTTATTGATCGGAAATGGTTTTCCATGTTCAGGCCTCTGTGACCTTGACCTTTGACAGAGTGACCCCAAATTTAATAGGGGTCATCTACTCTTCATGACCAATAATTCTATGAAGTTTTAACATTCTGGGTCAAGTGGTTCTCAAGTTACTGACCGGAAATGGTTTTCAATTTTCGGGCCCCTGTGACCTTGACCTTTAATGGAGTCACCCCAAAATCAATAGGGGTCATCTACTTTGTATGTGCAATCATCCTATGAAGTTTCAACATTCTGGGTCAAGTGGTTCTCTAGTTATTGATCGGAAATGGTGTTCAATGTTCGGGCCCCTGTGTCCTTGACCTTTGACGGAGTGACCCAAAAACAATAGTGGTCGTCTACTCCAGCAGCCCTACAACCCTATGAAGTTTGAAGGTTCTAGGTCAAATGGTTCTCCAGTTATTGCTCGTAAATGAAGTGTGACGTACGTACGGACGGACGGACGGACAGGGCAAAAACAGTATGTCTCCTGGGGGAGACATAATTATTATATACGTATTCTGTCAATCTGACTAAAGTACATCTCCTATTACGCTACGCATAGGATCTGAAAACGACCTACTCATTGCCTCGTTCTGACGGCCCTTTCACTAGCCAATCAGAGCCTAGCTTACAACATCTTGCAAATCTACCTCTAGCATTGACTTTTGCTATTTACAATTCTTATGTCGTAATGTATCAGATAGCCGGTTAGCTCAGTCGGTAGGCCACTTGCTTTGTAAGCGAGGGGTCCCGGGTTCGAGTCCTGGAATAACTGCATATTTTTCTTACTCTTTGACAATCGAACAAGTCGCCTGATTGGATAGCATAAAAATAGCAATAATGGAAATCCAAAATATACAGAAGACGAATGTGAATGGGTCGTTCTCAGATCTTCGTTTAGAAGATCAAGTACTTTAGTCAGATTGGTATTCTGTTAAAATGTACTTGGTCACAGGGGGGAGAGTGTTAAAAATTGAAAACAACTACATACAGCGTGTCAGCAAATGAGTTTTACATAAAATATTTTTACACTGATTGTATGTGTTTCTTAAAACTTACATATCTACAGCTTTATTTCTTTTTTGTAAATATTTCAAACATAGAAAGCACTATAATAAATAAATAATGGACATAGAAATTCAAGCTTGAAAGTAGACTGATCCTGATAATTATATCATTTGAATTTTTCAGTCAGGTCTGTTGCCTCCTGACAATCCAAATCTGACGATTGAGTGTCATCAGGATTGAGAAAACTGGTAGCCATGAACCAAGCAAGTGACTTAGAGGGTCTTCAACCTAAACATGACAAAGATATATAGATGGAAATCTATAGGAATAGTGCCGATGCGGTGCAAATGCCTTTTTACCCTTTGTAAAAGAGATATAGACGAACTTCTAAGGGACTAGTGTCACTGTGGTGCAAATACCTTTTTTACATTTTGCAGGGCCCTCTAGCACAGAATAGGCTCCATGATCTAAAATGACAAGAAAATCCATCAACGCTGAATCCACGTACGTGAGTTGCGGAGGTCGTTGGATCAGCACAGATGCATGGCCGTTACCTAGACAATGATTGGATGGCATCTGAGATCGTCCTGCTCCACAAATAGCTGCGGAATCGTCCCATAGCCTTTAGCTGTGTCGGCCGGCGTAATGCCTAAACCAACATAAACAAAAGCTATGCTAATTAGCTGCATTCTTGTGATAATCGCATCTATAAACCAAACTGTTAAAATTATGATATTTGCTATACACCGGTATTTGTTGCAGTGTTCAAATACGTCAAGAGGAAAAGACTAAAACTATTGTGAACACTGCATTTCATTACAAGAAAATCAGTGATGTAAACATTGATGTAAAATATATCTTTAAAGTGAAAAACGTAACTTCTTATCATTATAATTTCAAATTAGTAGGTGCGTTCTTTTGATATATGTTGATGTTTGCCTGATTCCTCTGTTTATATAAAAAGGTTATTCTTCCCGATCGGCGGTGATGAACTTTAACGCTTTATTTATCTAATCCGGAATCCTGGGAAATAATTCGTGTAATTTCTATAAAATAATACGATAATTACAATCTGTTTAATGTCTAAACATCTACTAAATCAATAAAGCAGTTTGCATAGTACTTGATATATTAAGGGTAGACAAGATTGATTCTCTTCAGTGTAATGTATTAGTCTATGTTGTATAAGCTGTCGCCAAAAGAAATAAAAATAATATTTAAGCAGATGAAATTCAGAAAATAACATACATTTACGGAGGGTTAATAGTATTTTCATATATTCCTAAAGTACAGCTATAATGTAGTAGAAAAAGACCAAACACGCTGCTAATTTCAAAATTTACTATAGTTCCAACGTTTCAGCTACATGCCTTCTTCAGTGAATAATAATAAAAATAAACAACGGAAATAACGTCATACATAGTACGTAACGTCACGCTAAAATAGCGGGAAACAGACGACAGTAAAAATGTGACGGACGTCACATGTATTGCTTTTAACGTGTTATAATGAAACAATACATGTACATGTAAATAAATGATACCTATAATTAAGTAAATAAATACGTATAGCAGCAATAATGCAGCGTACTATAAATTAACATCGGATCACAAATATACACATGTTCCTATAAAGATAGCGAAAGAAAGATGAATAGGAACAAACGATTGTAAACAATGAATGATTATATGTACACTGTATTTACACTACTCTATGTCATATAACAGTTTTGCATTGAGCCCTTTTGGATACATAGTTTGTAATTTGTGCATCCAAACGTTTCTTTACACAAACGACTAAACTCATTACCAACAATATCAAAATGTATAAATGAAAAATCAATAATTGAATTTCCAGGCAAATTAAAGCGCGCCGGCACGTGAGAAGAGTAAGTCGGGTCTAAGTAGTTTCTTATATCATAACGATGGCTATTCATACGTTTTGAGACATTTTGATTAGTCTGACCGACATATTGTTTCGGACATATTTTACATATAATTAGATATATCACATTCTTTGAAGTACAGTCAGTAGTACAGCGTATATCAAATTTCTCACCGGTAACCGAACTGGAAATCAATAATTTTTCGACAATGTTACAACAATGGAAACATCTACGTCTATTACATTTAAAGGAACTGAAACTGCCAATGCTGTGTTCTGAAAATTTAGATTTAACTAACATGTCCTTTATGTTCGGTGGACGTTCGAACGCAACAATAGGTTTGTAAGTATGCAAATGTTTGACACTTACTGTTCGATGACTGTATCAGATCCCAGTACTGATCCCAGTACTTATGCACAATACCGCCTATATTAGGCAATAATGGGTTGTAACTTACAGTAAACGGTACACAAACACTGTCACTGTTTTCACTCTGGATTAGCGCATCAGTCTGTGACATCGATGAAAACTTACTCAAAACATTGTCAACAATAACAGCGGGATAGTTTCTGTCAATAAAATATTGCCGTAATTCAGGCAAACTATTTTCGAATTGTGTATCATTAGAAATAATACGTCTATATCTTTTAGCCTGGCTAAATGGTATTCCACGCTTACATGAGTTAGGATGTGACGAAGAAAATTCTAAGTATTGATGAACATTCGTGTCCTTCACAAAAACGTCTGTGACAATATCTGATGAATTACCTTTTGAAACTTTTACATCCAGGAAGGTAACTGAACTTTTCGATATGCTATACGTAAACTTAATAGAAGGATAAGGATGAGCTGTTAATTTTATCAATAAAAATCTTTAAATTATCCAGTGAGTCATTCGATACCATGAAAATGTCATCAAAAAACCGTAACCATACCTCTGGTTTAAATGGTACAGACTGCATGAAGTCCTCTTCAAGTTTTCCCATGAACAAAGAGGCGTACGCCGGTGCCATGGAACTACCCATGTCCACGCCCATTTTCTTTAGGTAGTTTGTACTACTAAATTGAAAATGGTTGTTTTCCAGGACCAACTGGATCAGTTTAGCGATGTCGTCAACAGATAAAGCATTATTATCACTATCTTTCGATAAAAAATATAAACATGCATGAATACCATCGTCATGGGGTATATTTGTATATAAAGACGAAACATTAGGACTAACTTGGTAAGAATTCGGCTGGAGACGTATATTCTTCAATTTGTTGATAAAGTCCGTTGTATCCTTTACGTATGACTGTAGCTTCTGCATTTTTGGTTTCAGCAAAAAGTCTACATATTTCGAAATATGATCTGTGCACGAGTTGTATCCAGATACAATTGGTCTTCCAGGATATCCCAGTGGCAGCGATTTATCGTATGTTTTATGTGTTTTGGGCAATATATAAAACTGAGGAACACGTAACCTGTTTGGGAATACATCAAATTATTCACTTATTTTATGGCAATGTTCCTTAATTTCATTTATACAATTGCGAATGTTACTTTTTATTTTTTCTTCAGGATTACAATTTAGTTTTTCGTAGTAGTTTTCATCTTCCAAGTGGCTGTTTACTTCGTTTTCATAGTCATAACAGTTCATTATCACAACTACTGGACTTGTCAGCTTTTTTAATCGCAATGTTTTTATCATTTGCTAGACTTTGTAAAGCAGACAATTCAGACTTGGAAATATTACTAAATAAACGTTTATTTTTATCACTCTGTAATATTTCTTTTTTTAAAGTACATCTATATGATACCTATATTATTAGAATGATTTAAATGGTGTTAATTGGGAATGGGGTTAGGTAAGGGTATCACTATGTTTTATTTGCAATTTCAATACTTTCTTTCAGCTCTATCTATTTATTTCTACTCGTTAAAAAACTAAAAGCTATAAAGTGATACATACCAGAGGCGATGAGAAACTACGAGCCAGACAAATAGCCAGCAAATTAAATGGAATTGGTCTAATACAAATTAAAACTTAAATATCATGTCCATTTGACCTGTTTCATTTATGTCCAAAAAACTTGTTAGGGAAATAAGTCTACAATTTGAAGAAATACCACGATCTCTTTCTGTTAAAATGGCATTATTATTTAAATTTGCCTTTAAACAATTTAAATAACAGCATTGTCCACTGGCCTCTCATGTTGACCAGTTATGATCGCTGATCATTTGTCCGTCTTCCGTCCGTCGTCCTTCTTAGATTTGGTATGTAATATGATAATAATGTACTCTTCAATTTTGTTAAAATGAATGACATTTGATCATTATATCGTCCGCTAGAGGTAATAATAAAAATACCTTTAGACAATTTCGTCCCATGAACACCACTCGATTGGATTTCATCAAACTGGATGGATAGCATCAATATAAGGTCATTCTTCAAATTATTGTAAGAAGTGTATTTGGGGTTTTACGGGCCACTACAGGTTAAAAAAGAAATACCTTTAAATGACTTCATTTCATGGAACGCATGATGAATCCTAATCAGACTTCGTGCTTTGAATTTCGTTTTGGGGAAGCTGTGGTTTTGGAACATGGCATTACCTGTTTGATATTTATCTTTATTTTTTTTGTCTACAGCCCTATTATAAATTTTACCCCCAGTTTTGTTCAAATGGATGCATGACGAAGATTATGTAATTGTTTTAATTTTGTTTTTATCAATGTTCTTCTAGTCGGACATTTATCTAATTTTGGACAAGTAATTTAAACATTCGAACAGTATATATATGAAAATTGATCATAACAAACAGTAGAATGCCACCCTGAATTGAAAACGACTGCACTAAAATTCACTGCGAAAAAAGAGTTAATATACGGGAGTGTACGGGATCCCGTATATTACCCGTATACGGGAAGAAATACGGGAAAACTAAAATACGGGCGTGTACGGAGCTTGTATATTTAAAAGTCCGTATACTAATAAAATACGGATTTTCGGATACAATGAAATACGGAATTCTTAGTATACGATACCCCGTATATTATTGAAATACGGGAAATTCTAAAAAGGGTTATTCTGATCGTATACAACACCGTATATTCCCGTATATGTCTGGTGTACGGGAATACATAAATCCGTATATTACGAAAATACGGGACGTATATTTCCCGTATATGTTTCATATACAACCCCGTATATTTCCCGTATATTCTGGATATACGGGATATATATAGTTTATATATTTCGAAAATACAGCGATTAAATTAGAGTATATACTTCGTATACAACTCCGTATATTTCCCGTATATGCCGGAAATACGGGATTTAAATAATTTGTATATGTCGAAAATACGGGACGTATATGTCCCGTATATGCTTGGTATACAACTCCGTATTATTCCCGTATATGCCAGAAATACGGGATTTAAATAATTTGTATATTTTGAAAATACGGGACTTACATTTCCCGTATATTCTTTGTATACAACTCCGTATATTTCCCGTATACTCTTGATATACGGGATATGTATAGTTTGTATATTTCGAAAATACAGGGATTAAATTTCCCGTATATTCTTCGTATACAACTCCGTATATTTCCCGTATATGCCGGAAATACAAGATTTATATAATTTATATATTTAAAAAATACGGGATGCATTCAATACGTGTAGTGAAAATTATATTTTCCGGCCATTTCAAAGGTCAAACGTTTTGCATGTTTTCCAACTTGTACGTGTATGTAGAATGAATGCCAGTATTGAAAGAAAGAAATGTTTAATACTATTATGAAATGAACTGAAAAAAACCATTCACGGATCAAAACAGATATAAAATCAAACATGAATGAATCATCTAGCGCGTTCCCGATTTATTTTAACATTTAATCTAAATAGCCGATTGATCATGAGAAAAGAAAAAGATTAATCAATCCATCCCTATTTATTTGTAGTGATAAATACATCCGTGGATCATCGCCGTAAAAATCAAATGCAAGCATAAATTAATTATTTTTCTGCACATTTCCAACGCTTGTGCATACAATGCAAATATATATAGAAAAAAAGAGGAACTAATTCATTTATTTTTTGTACAGGAAAAGTATATAAGACATGTATTGATACTTTACTTATGAAATCAATTCTAATATTTTTACAGACGCAAAATAATTGATATAAAGCGTCTGCGTCCAAAGATTCGAACAAACGCCTTTCGTTCGATTTAATACAGTATCGTCTGCAACCGACCGAGTAGGTCGGGTTTTTTTGTGTGTTTTTGTTGGGATTAACGTTGCGCTGACACACTTATAGGTCCTTTAGCGACTTTCCAGTTTTCTTCGTGGAGGAATATCCCAGGTGCCCTAACGTGCATTATTTCATCACGAGCGAGCACCTGCCTAATGTCTTCCTCAAATGGAGAATTCAACACTCTGAGGGAGGCTTGAACCCGCATCGGCGATGGGCAACTGGTTTGAAGTCATCGATCTAAACCACTCGGCCACGGAGACCCACTCCGGGGAGGTCGAACCTTTAAACCAACATGTAGATAACATAGCATTTGGTAATAAAGAAAGCACATAACTAGCCGAAGTCATTCAGTTTAAAGGTGCAAAATAAAGACAATTGAATAGACATAAATCTTAAAGAAAGACTACACATTTTGAAATATTGTACTAAACACTACGATAGCCGTGCAATATTCCCTTGAAATCAACACATGTACAGAGAAACAAATGATTGTTTCTGTATTTTCTTACACTGACATGGGTGTCATTTTGTCCTACTTTCGTGTTTATCGCTTTTCCGTAATCGGTCGGAAATTCTTCGGGAACACGTGATTTTAAAATTGTTTCAAACGAATATCCATTTAAGACGCGCAACAAAATAACTGTATTTCCATGATGGTAATTATGCACGACTTGCACGAAAAATATGAGATGTACAAAATTTGAATTTAAAATTGACAATGACATATATTAGGCCAAGACAATGTGTTTAATGTCTAAAATCTTATTAAATCAATGTAGCCATGTGTACAGTTTCTCTAATTCCAATAGGATTTGAAAGCGAACAGCATGGATCCTGATGCGCAGGCTGGTCCCGATCCATGCTGGTCGCAAACCCACTATGTTGGTTTTCTCATGGCACGGCATTATATTTTTTAAGATATATGGAAATTAATGGTGTATATGCTACATATACTGACAGACTATAATGTTGCGCAAGCACATAAGAATTAGATGTTTTAACTAATTTTTACTATAAAATTTGTATATTTAACGCGCATTAAACACTAAACCCTTCATTGCTGGTAACGACAGCGGAAAACTTCTTTATTGCCGCTGCGGTCAGGGTTCGATTCCCGGCGCGACCATATTTTTTCTATATATGACATTTTTAAATAGTTTATAGAAACGAAAATTCCTATTTTAAGTTTCATAATGTGACAACTTCAGCTTAAAAGGTATCCGTGATGAACTGATAATTCTGCTTTTTTATCGAACCTCCTTTCAATATTTTACTCCGTAGATGTCATTTGTAGAATTTTATCGTAAAGTATATCATGTGCATTTAAGAAAATTGATTATGGAATATTAAAGCCGGTTTGCCTAGGATCTATATATTTCGAAAAAAAAAAACACACAAAAAACAACAACTGTGAGAACAATAAACATCTCGCGGGAAGGTCTATCTTTGCATGTCTACCGTTTTTCTGTTACTCTAGCCAGGCCTGTTCACGTGCACGAATAGACATGCGCTCGTGCAAAACCAATCATTCTGAAAACAAAGTGGTCATTTGTTAGGAATGAAATCCGGTATGTCTGTAATTTTGATCTTCAAACATTCAATCAAACTAGTACCATTTCTTTCATTTTACCACAGATTAGACATGTATACACTGTTACATAATTATTATCGAATATTCGGCAACTCTAATATGAAATAATGTAAATTATATTGATACTCTGATATTATTTATTATATTTTAGTTAGGTTAATCTATAAGATTTAAATAATTTTAAATCCAGATTTACAGTAAGTTTTCTATTTTGATACTTTAATACAGGATTGCTGAATTAAAAACCGAGATGCATTACTTTTATTTGAACATAAAGAGATGAGACGTTTATGATGAATATTTTACTTGTCTAAGAATATTATAGGAGAGATCGCCTTGACGTTATGCATTAATACCCGTTTATCTGGCGGTGGGCAAAACAAAAGTTTTTTACGTCGTTTGTGTATGGGATCGGAATTTTTAATTTTTATTAACTTTTTCGTTCGTTTATAGATTTTCAAAATTCAAAAAGTTTTGAAATGCTTACAGTTTTCATATTTTCGTATTCAAATATCTTTTATAAATGAATAACCGTTTTAAATCACATATCATTTTAATAGCGGCGTAATGATGCTCAACACTTAGAATAAACACTGTAAGTTAAGCGTTCATAATTAATCCATTTGATTTCAAAATAACAATTAAGAATAATCAATTAATTTCTTGCTTTATAACCTTTCCCTAGATCACAAAATTATTGATATTATTTGTGTTTCATGAAAGTTTAGGCCGTTATAAAAGAATCTGTTGATAAAAACATGGGCATTCGGCTTCTGCCCACCAGATTACTGTCTTATCAGTTCTAAAAATAGAAAATACAACGGATTTGTATACAAACACGATCTCTCCTATACTGACCGTGAAATTGGAAATTCTGGAAACCAAATATTAAAACGTTTAGAGGCAAATATATCGTTCAGAACTTGTTCAGTCACAAAGTTTAAAGAGATGTTTGAAAAATTAAATTTAAAAAAGCTTAACAACGCGACTGTTATGTCACTCTGATATATTTTATCAAAACTGTACAAATGATTTATTGTGCATTTTGAATAAGTTCTAACACGGAGGATTGCGTAATGGTGGACAGGTTAAGGAACACTAATTTAGCATAGTTTACGTTAACGCTAGCGTTGGTGGCTGTAGTTTTGACATTTTGGTAGGAATAAAATGGGGAGGTGTTATTTAGATCCCATTACCGCACTTTATGTGATTTTAAAGTTTTGTGACAGGTAAAATCTCTCTTGAAAATAGTCTCTCCCGTACTTATGTTATTACTGTATGTCAGTTTGAAGACAATCCATCAAAATGAGGTACGGATTGACCGGACAACGTGTGACTGCACTATGAACACCATGCATTTTATATCAAATATAATTTGGGAGATAGATTTAAAAGTAATATAACCATAAAATGCAAATAAAACACTGTAGATAACTTGTATTAAATACCAACAGGCACATTTCATGATATCTAATTTCTTTTCGCGACGAAATGAGTATGGTGCGTTCTGACACCTAAATGATGTCGTCATCCCTGCCCACATGTCATTTTATTCGTCATAATTTTCACATCATTTAATAGATATAATTATCAGTATCTATTAATTGCAAGTCCATTTTTATCACTTTTAATGCGTGCATTTTTTTTTATTCCAGGTTCTTTACTAGAATCAGAAAACGGGACGACTATTTATTTTCACGATAGAGAATATACTTATGTGTGGTGTTTCTACCAGTTTGATCAACAGATGCAGACAGACAGCCCGGATGAGCCATTCGTTTTCAGTGACATTCGCAACAACAGATAAAAGTTTATACTTATTGAGATTAGAAAACTGAATATTTCCATGGGGTTCATCATTTGTAACCTGCTTACATATCGTGTTCCAGCACAGAACCAACATGCGTCTTTTTAAAGCGCTCGTTTTGAATATATCTACAGACATTAGAAGGGGTGTACTGCTCTTCTTAGCAGACGGCAAATCGAAAAGCCTATAGCGGTAATCAACATTCATGAGAATAACGAAAACAAGTATAGACAGTAGTAAAAGAAGTGATACTCAACTGATTTGTTGAGTCAACGACGCAGAATTCAATGTGCGAATTGCTAGTTTTTCAATTAGAAATGAACATAACTAAGCAGTGCCATGAGATAAACAGCATAGTGGGTTTGCGACCAGCATGGATTAAGACCAGCCTGCGCATCCGCACAGTCTGGTCAGGATCAATGTTGTTTGCTTTCAAAGTCTTTTGCAATTACAGAAACTTTTAGCGAACAGCATGGATCCTGATCAGACTGCGCAAATGCGCAGGCTGATCTGGATCCATGCTGGTCGCAAACCCACTATGTTGGTTTTCTCACGGCGCGGCTCATATTAAGAAATGCTTGATGTTATTGATTACTCACATTTTAATTATGCTTATTTCATTTGGACAAGAAATAAAAATGATTCATAATCGTTTGAAAAACTGATTTAAAAAGTATTTAAGTTGAATAAAATGTTAATTTAATCTGACATGTCTCCAATTAATAACAATATGATTTTTTTCTTATACCCTGTCTTTGTCTTGCTTTTTTCTAACATACCGTATTCTGCTGTAGGTATGACTGACATTCATTTTGTCATCTTTCAGTGTGTGCCCATATACGAAATCAGTTCACATAAAAGAAAAATACGGGATTTGTATACTACGCATAGTGCATATATGGGAAAAGTCTGATAAATGTATCTTTTAGAAATACTGGTCCGTGAATTCCCCGAATACGAAAACTAAATTCAGTCTAAATGTGACACACATGTGGAATCTGTATACTCTGCATATCTTGCATAGTTGGGAAAAAGCCTGGCCCGTATATCAAAAACTACAGGTTCGTATATCCCGTATATCAGATGCAAATACATTCCGTATATGACACAAGTACGGGATCCGTATATTGCGTATACCATGCATATACGGGACTAGTCCGTAGCCCGTATATCAAAAAGTACAGTTTCTTATATGTCCCGTATATGACAAAAGTACGGGATCCGTATACTTAGTATATCATGCGTATACGGAAAAAATCCGAACCCGTATATTAGAAAATACAAGTCCGTACATGCACCGTAAATTAGATGCAATCACAGTCCGTATATGACAAAAATACGGATCCGTATACTACGTATATTCGGAATATACAGGCTCCTATACATGTTCCGTATATTCTAAAATACGGAAAGTATACGGGGAAAAAAGTCTCAAGACCCTCCGAATACATGAAAATGAAACTTATGTTAAAGCAGGACACGAATAAACACCATTTCTAGGGATTTTTTTTTAAAGTTCGTTTATTGCATATATACGGGAAATATACATTTATGTATATTCGGCGTATACGGGATCCCGTATATGCATGACAAATATACGAACTTCCCGTATACTAGATGTACCGAATACGGGATCGTATATTAGGTCCGTATATTTTTAATATACATCCAGTATACTCCCGTATTTTCGAAATATACGGGACTGTACACTCCCGTATATTGACCCTTTTTTCGCAGTGATTGAAAACTGTCACTTAAAATTGACAAACGCAATAAATTACCTGAGAATTCGTCTTCAATAATAACAACATTTAACCTGTAATCATTACACACTTGCAAGGATAATAGGACACGTAATGGCAACCGTTCCTTTCAGAATAACTTCAAGTTGAATTTCTACAGTGTTAAATAACCTACAGTTTTTAAAATGATACATACCTCGAAAAGCCTTTGATATCTACGGACCACCAAAGAAGCCCACAAGTTAGAATTAATTTTTCTTATACATATTTAAACTTTAACTTTATCAGGTCATTTTGTTAAGTTTAAAACTAATTTAAAGGGTATGTTAGAGGCCTTTAATTGTAAGTATTTCAACTGCCTGATGCGCGTGCATTTCCTTATAATATATCGTGTCTTTCATAAAAGATATATCTGATAAATTCATATTGTTTAGTAGATGTCTATATAAGTAAAGTAAATTAAACTGTTTAAGCATATGAAATAATAGAAGAAATTAAGATTTTCTGAACACATGCTTTGACATTAAAATTGGCATTTTATTCTATAGCATATTTACCATAAGAATTTATATTGTAATTTACTCTTATCAAACAGTTTGCAAATACTAAAGTGACCAGTCGTTCTATTCACAATTTGTACACCGGCCAAGAGCTTGTTTATATCTGATTCAATTTGTGAAAACTAGTATTTGCAAGAAAACCCTAACTAGTGCTGCTTTGCTTTTTATAAATATTTATAAAATGACAAATTTGTTAAGAAAATATGAGCCACGTCATGGATCCAGATCAGCCGCGCAGTCTGGTCAGGATCCATGTTGTTCGCTAACTGTGTCTGAAATTGCAAAAGGCTTTGAAAGTGAACAGCATGGATGCGCAGGCTGGTCTTGATCCATGCTGGTCGCAAAACAAAAGCACTATGTTGGTTTTCTCATGGCGCGGCTCATATGCTTTATCTAAAGTATAAAATAATTTTGGTAGATATAAAAGCATCGCTAGTAACGATAATTCAATGAATTAAAATATGAATTGAGGGGCGTCCGCCATTTTGTTACTATTGAAGAACTGCCTGCTAAAGGGGAAACTCGTTCACGGATTATGCGGTTTTATACATCACGTATTTTAAACAATGAAAGTCTGAGAAATCTATTTGCAGTATCATCAAATAGTGTATCATTTAAGATTTCACGTGCACCTCCGTATGCACTTATCTGACTGTGTCTTTAAATTGTGTTCTAGAGCGCGTAGACAGTAGCATGAATCTACACCACCGTCCATGAACAGGCTTAGACTAACTTAATCTAAAACATTTGCATGTTTGTTGTGTTGAGAGACCTTTGAAATTTTCACAATTTTATTGCGATGAGAAAAGCAGTCGTAGAAAGTCGTAGCGGTATAATCCGCATCCGACTACAACATGCTGCTATGAATGAATTTTGTCCGCTTTATATGAATTATATTAATCTATTAGTTTAATGTTTGATTATCAGTTTTGTCAAGCCTTGTAGAGACTAGAGTGCATGGACGGTAGCTTGCGTTTCCCCTTCTGCCCTTGAACAGGCTCAATCAACTAGCCTGAAATAATTTTGTTTATGTCGTCTTTAGAGACCTGTAGTTTACAATTTTTTCTATTGAATATATATTTGCTTACAATTTGAAAAGCTTTTCACTAGATGCTTTTTTTCTGTTGGACTACATAATTTTTGATTCATCTTTAATTTCCTATTCATTTAATGTACGTATCCACATGACTATATTGACTATATAACGCAAACAAACAAGAACTGTAGCAGAGAAAGTTTGATTGACTGTTCATCAATGTAGTGAAATAACACTACTCATTATATGCCACTCCCAACCCTTATGACAATAATGATCTAACTATCTTCTTGTAGTTGAAACAGTTACAATGATTTGATCATAAAACAGAAATATATATATCAAGATTTTAATATACCCAAAATGTGTTGACCTGGTGTTTTAGCCATATCAATTTGTACATAAATAACAGGTATGGGACAACACGAATGAAACCATTCTGGTGGTTGTTAAAATGTTGACCATTACATAAGCCAAAAAAAAATCATCAAAAAAAAAAATAAACATAAAGACTTTGCATTGTGATATATGCATTTGTTGCTCTTTTGCGGATACATTATTACCTTAAAAATCGCGTAATATATTCGCCACAAAAGTATATCTGATAACTGACAGATGTACACTTGCAAAACACTATTACATGTCAGTCAGATGAAGGACGTATTCTTGTTTAACTTAAGACTGTCTATAAAATACTTCATTCGTACTGACTGCTTCCCGGCAAGCAGTCAGTAGCAAAGCGCAAACGTATGTGTCTCTTTATTTTGCTGTCACAATACTTTCATTGGAAAATTAATCTAAGACCAACTGATATTGTTAAAAATGCTCCTTTAGATTAAACGGTTGTCGTAAGCACATACACACGCCTGGTAAACAACAGAGCTACCTCTTTAAGAGGTATACGATGAACTGCTGTGTCGAAACTTCCGAGGTAGAGCACGTCGCCATAAAAGAACATCAACAAAGGTGAGTGTCTTCATATTTGTTGCATTTTCACAATCAATGTATCGAATATCAAAAAATCGGGGAATGGTAGGCGATGTAGATATGATTTAACTTTACAGAAAACTTTTAAGTTTGCTAATTCATTCTTATGTTGTGGTCGTGTTGATGTTTCCCAACACGCTGATTTAGCAATAAATTCGGTCATTTCGTCATGAAAGCACTTTCATTGTCAAATATTTACATTTAAACTAATAATAAGAAGCAAACCGAGTAGGCGAGAGATAGCTGTAAAAAACAATGTATTGGGAAATAAAATATGTCCGAAATTGGTTCGGGAGTAAAATTTTTCACTTTTTATTGTGAGAGATAGCTCATGTCGCTAAGGAGATAGCTCTGTGTTGCATTAACAGTTTTGAGCAGTGTTGAATGTATTCGGATAGTGGTTATGTCCACTTACGAAATACAGTTCAATTATCTGATTTTTATATTTATACATCATTTGTATAATACATATTGAATATTTTCTTATATTTAATTTGCTTGCTTTTTATTTAGTGCCGTAAATCCACCAAGCGGTTAATAAACATAAATTTAAATGTATTTCCATTTTAGATAACTGACCTTACATTGATGCTATCGATCCAGTTTGATTGAAACCCATCTAGTGGCTAATGGGACGAAATTGTTTAAAGGTACTTTCATTTTTTAACTCTAAAGGACCCGGAAAGGGACTAACACCCTTGATTATGAACAAAATATAAGAGCACCTTATAATGATGCTATGGACACAATATAAGCAGACTGACGAACGATAAGCGGTCATAATAGCTCAAACAGGGGTCTTCCGAAAGACTAGTGGAACTAAAATAAAATAGTATTTGTATGTTTAAGAAACATCTTGAAGTGTTTGGGTGTGTCGTTTTTATAATGATTTTGCTAATGTTAACAAATGCTCTAATACTAATTGTTGAAATGCAGATTTAAATTGTAATGCCATTGTATGAGAAAAGCTATCGTGATATGTCTTCTTATTTTCATTGATAAGTTGTGTTGAAATATAAATGGAACGGAACAAAATCACATGCCTTTTTATCATTAGTCTGTCATAGGCCATTTTGATTTAAATTGTAGGCCTATGGTATTTCATCGCCTTTGAGGGGTAGGTAACATTTTGTTTTAAATTTCAGTTTTTCAAACCATGTAAAATATATGGAAAGAGATGTATTTAAATGCCAAACACAACCTAGTGATATTCTTACCCACACTTTAAAAAGTGTTTTATCAGATCAGATTACAATATACGTTCTTATAGTAAATATGCTATACTATAAAAGGCCTGTTCTAAATTCAAAGCAGGTGCTCCAAATGTCTGTATCATTGTGTTATTAAATATGCTTTGAATTTACTTAAACACAAGTAACTACGAGCCAATATGAATTCATCAGAAATATTTCTGTAAGTAAATCACGATTAATTTCAAGAAAATGCATGAGCATCAAGCACATCAAATAGTTGTAACTAAAGGCCTCTAGAATACCTTTTGAATAAGTTTAAAACTAGACAAAATGAAATGATAAATGGTTTAAGTTATAATCCGTCGCAGATCAATTCATTTTAATTGATCGTCCGCTTTGGTGGTCTGTAGTAACCCATCACATTTCCGAGGGTACGTATAATTTTATAAATTGTCGGTAACTTACTCACGTAGAAATACCAATTGAAGTTCTGCTGAAAGGAACGGGTGTCGTTACGTTTCCTAATGTCCTTTCAAGTGTGTAATGATTGCAAACTAAAGTGTTGTAACTTTCGAAGACGATATCTTAGGTTTTGTACATGTATTACGTTTGCAGATTTAAGTGTCAGTGTGCATTTTTAGTGCTATTAATTTTAATTCAGCTTTTAATTTTGGGCAAAGATTACTCTAATACTTTAATAATTTCTATGTTTGGCATTCTACTGTTTGCTATGAGCGTAATACATATACATACTGATCAAAGATGTAAAGTATAATTTTCAGTCATCAAACCTAAACATTGACCATGGTATAATTCTAAAATAAGACGATCTTTCCGCAAACAAAAAATTATGCACTATGAAATATTAAATAAAATTGAAAAAAAAAATCATTGATAGGTTGTGTTGAACATAAACGGATGGGCACCTGCTAATTTATATATCTAAATCGCTATCTTAAATGTAAATATAAAATATAAACGTCATATTTAGTAAAACAATATATAGAAAGTGTGCGTATGAAATCAACTATATATTTTGTTCTTAATACAAAACTTAGTTTCAAGCATGAAATGTTGCAATAAAATCTTCAAACGTATGTACCATTTTAATTGGTGAGTAATAAACAATATACACGAACCTCACTAATCAAGCCTTTAAATGATATCTTTAGGAATATTAAATCCGGAATCAAGGCTGATAATCATATTAACATTTTCAAAACTTCAGTAAGGTATTTCAGTGATGTGTGATTCAACTCATTCAGGTGTATTAACTTGTGAAATGAATATAATCTTAGTCTACTAGAAGGTAGACTTTTCTGTACTGAATGTTCGGTATACTAAACTTATAACTCGCAGACAATTTAATTACGGCCCATTGTGTAGGAAAATGAAAAATATGAAACAGATTATAGATTGAACAAAATAAGCATACTTAATATCATGAGAGTTCCTTAAAATTATACATACTGGATAGAGGCTTTAGTATGTAAATTTTTATATTTGTAATTTTCTCAAATTTGATCACCGATTTAAAACCCAAACGTCATGGTTTTCGGTAACAATTACATCTTCTTTTCAAAAATAATTTCGAACGAAATATTACGTGTATGTGCTATAGAAGTAAACAATTAAATTTCGCTCTTAACCTGGAAGTTATAATCTGTCTCCATTTTACTCTATTTTAATTTGTCGGTTATACTTTTGGTTCATTTCCATTGTGAAGTATGTATTTGTCCATACGTTTCAGTTTGCTTAACCATGCAAAAATGACTATCGAATGTTAAGTAGAAAGAACGGATGTCATTTAATTTTCTTTTATCCTTTTAGGATGGTAAAGATGGCCACTTTAATGGTCTCTCTTATCTCTAAGGATCAATTTCAAATTAAGTTTTATTTGGCAAAAATTCAAAGTTCATCGCTAATATACATTTATTTGTTAGTAAGGAACGGATATCAACGTAATATAATAAATTACGAGGTTACGCATTCTACATTCTGGTAGAAAACATTACAAAAAATATTGAGAAGCTATTCAATGGTTTTTATTTTCATCTTGTGGTATGAAAAAAAAACAACATTTATTAGCGTCATTTGTTTTCATCTAGAAAGAGCGACAACAACAATAATACAATAATTTTCAGTACAGCCGAAATTTTGTCTTATTTTGGAAATAAACGAAAATCGTCGTTACCTTTGCAGCGTTCGCGAAGAAATGAAATACGAAAGTGTTGTTGTACGAGTTTCGTACTGCTTGCAGTTCCCGGTAATTTTGACATACTGGCATTTCAAACGGTCTCCTCTCCTTTTGCGAACGGTTAAGTGCCATGCACTCGTATATACACCGTTTAGAATGTTCCATACGTGGGTTGCAATCACTGTAATATTATGACTTGAAATTTTATGGCTCCACCATCCATATACATCGTTTTCACTTAAAATGATACCAAAAGTCACTGCCCAAGTATATTAAGATAAATCCATAAAACCAAAGAAAATATAGAAAAGATGTTTCACTACAGTGAAAAATATATACAATTAAAATATAAATTATACTTCATCAATATTTCTCTGTATTTCATTAGAAAGTATATAATAAATCTATGTGTTGAACATGTACATATATTTCTTCATTCACGTAGCTTCAAATTGCAGCAGTCTGTTGCAAAGAAAATTAAATGTATTGAAAAAGAAAGATGAAAATATAAATAAAAATACAGTTGTCCACCATATATTTCTTTTAACTAAAGTCTACTGTGTAACAATTGAAGGAATTACACGTCATCGGAGTCGCCTACAGAACACGACTGAGATAAACAACAGAGGCGGTTGAATTTAAGAATTTGCCAGTTGAAGCAAATCAATATAATGTTTTATCTTGAACTTTATTTCTACTCTGTAAGTTGATTATTTTCCTTTGGACAGACGTATAACTACTGTTTGAAACGTGCCTTATTAACAGATCAAACCGAGTCTGCTATTATGTTGCTTGGTTGCGTTTTTCAAAAGATCTTTTCACAGCTTTTATCATCTATCGTAAATAATAAAATTGTGAGTATTTAATGAATTTTTGGTCGTAAAAAAGAAATGAAATTCAGGTAAAATGCTTACAATCTTATTTGAAAACTAGAGATGTTTAAGAGAAAAGCGCATGTCTCCCACAACTGCCCCTATTAAAAATGTCTAGATTCTCTAGATGGTTTAGACGAGTGGATCCAATTACTAATAGATGATCTGGACGAGTGGATCAAGTCAGTAATTCAAGGGCCAGAAATCAAAAGTGCCTGGGCGGATTTGGTTAGTTATCTAACCTGGCTAAAATCTTATTGCCTAACACATTTTATCCAAGTTTGGTGAAGATCGGATGAGAAATGTTCGACTTAGAGAGCGGACACGAGTAAAAAGGCGGATTTTTCGGTAATTCAAGGGCTGTAACTCAAAAATGCCTGGACAGATTTGGCTAGTTATCGAATTTGGCTGAAGACTCATAGTCAAACACATCTTGTTTAAGTTTGGTGAAGATCGGATGAGAAATGTTTGACTTACAGTGCGGACAAGAGTAAAAAGGCCGACTTTTGGTAATTCAAGGGCCATAACTCCAATACGCCTGGACCGATTTGGCTAGTTATCAAACTCGGCCGAGGTCTTATTGGCAAACACATTGTGTTCAAGTGTGGTGAAGATCGGATGAGAAATGTATTACTTAAAGTGCGGACAAATATAAAAAGGACGACTTTTGGTAATTCAAGAGCCATAACTCCAATACGCCTGGACCGATTTGGCTAGTTATCAAACTTGGCTTAGGTCTTATGGTCAAACACATTTTACCCAAGTTTGGTGAAATTCGAATGAGATATGTTCGACTAAGTGAGACACACAGACTGGAGTAAATCAATATGTCTCCCACACCACTGTGTGGTGGGAGACATAAATTTATTTTTAACCAATTGTTAGTCGTGAGACCAGGTACTCGGTTTCAACTGCATTTTGATAATATATTCTGCATATTCTATTATTTCGATCAATAGTTTAAAATCTACCAGTGACGATAACAGTAATGATATCCTAAAACATGGAGTCAAATGTTGTTGTCTGCTATTCAGAAAGCAGTACTATCAAAAGTATTTTACAGCTAACTTTTGCTAAAAGAAGTCATTCTTTCGAGATATGATACTTTTCTGGAAGTATGCATTTATAGACTATCAGATAGATTGATATCGATAAAAGACACCATGAATTCAAAAGCAATTACATATATGGTATGCGTCTATATGAGAGCAATATTTATCATCTGAGGGCATAATTATCACTTTTTCTTTGTGTCTTTGTTGATAAATGAACAGAATATTTCGTTTTGACTGAGATGCAATTTTTAATTTCTTATATAACTCCATTACGGATATCACACACCTGTACTGAAATGAACATGTTAATATGTTAGATATTGACGGATGTTTCATTGTTACTTGTCGGAGTAGAAAATCATACAAAATATGATTACCACCAATTCTATGTGTTCTATTTGTGCTGAAACCCTTAGTGATGTCTTCTCTGTATGAGTTATAATTTCATGATTAACTTAATGTTACGGCTCCACGATGTTATATACATATATGCTAAATACATACTAGTATAAGTTCTGACTTATTTATAATGCTGACTGTATATTGTGCTCATTATACTTGTATGTATCAGTTATGATTTATGTTTTTGGACCTGTGCTATAATAATATGATCCTTTGTACTAACTATATTATAGTTATTTGATATTCAGATTGTTTTGGCCATAATAATGTTGATCTCCTAGTATGTAAACTTTTTTGAGATGATGTATAATTTACACTAAAACAAAAACAACAATGTATAGAGTAACATGTATTTTATCAATCAAAGTGTATTAGTTTTGAGTAATACATTGATCTTGTATTTTGGTTCGACAATGATTACGTTGCTAATAAAAACAATAATATATTGTAATCATTTTATTACAAAAACTACCATGTTATATTTTGTCAAATATGTCCATGAAACAAAGAGTTTACAGAACTATACTTCATACAATACTCGTCTGAAAATGTATCATGGGATTGTGTGGTTTGTAAAACGAATGGTTTTGTAATTTTCAATATTATATGTTTATAAGGCATTGATATTATCACGCATTAAAGATATTATTATGCAATGCATTGTAAACCTTCTCCACACATTAACTTTAATTGCATATAGATTTATTTGTTGTACACTGCCTTGCCATATATCATATATTGTATGTTCTCGTGGGCCATTTGACCTAATGGAATATTGAAAATAACTAAAAATCAAACTATATACGCACCCACCCAATTACAGTTAATTTTATTTATTGAATTAGAATATTTCTTAAATTTTGCATTAGATTTCAATTGAAATTTGTCAAAACTGGCGCAAGTAAACATGAGTTTAAGTGAGAAAAAGGGTCATGTTTATGATACTGAAAGCAACATTTGAAGAAGAAATAATCAATGCAAAATAGAGTGGATTGTAGTAAAATTGTTGAAAGAAAAAATGTCGAAAAGTCATGATAGCTGGTAGGGCTTTTCTTTAACAATTTTTGTTACTTACAATACATAAGGTGACAGAAAAAACAGACAAGCGGCAATTAACAATAACCGTTTTGAAAAGTAACAATTGAAGTACCTTAAGAATATTAAGTAGCCTTGAAGTCCAAATCTAATATGCAAGAATAGTCCAGTTCCAGTTCTGGTCAAATTTAAATCCCATTCAGTACATATTGCACACAGACTGAAAACTTAATTAAGTATATCCATAAAATACAAATCCTCTCTTCAAATATATATATTTGTCAAAACTGGTAATATTGTGAAAAGTAACATCCAGTTGTGAAAGGTAATCATTTTTGTACAATATGCTTGTTGTTTCCAGGTTTTCATAATTCAAATCTTATTTTTATTAACATTTGTGTTTCAGCGTATTTTGCCTGTATATTGTAAGCATATAAATTGATAAGCTGTAAATATACAGCAATTTTGTTTGTGTTAAAGCCACGTCGACGTCGTCATCAAAACTGTTTTGCAACAATATACATAAAACTATTTATATTATACTTTTGTATCTGACATTCTGGCATATTTCTATTGCAGGATCTGTAGTTACAATAATGTGCTTTGAAAAAAATATTTCCTTTGTAAAACTCACGGAACTATAGTATTGAAACTAAGGATTATCTAACTGACACAATGTTGAGTCTATTAATTTAAAAAATACGAATGATATTCAATTACCTCTACACTAATATTGAAACCTGATCGAATACTTGTCGGTCATATACAAGTATAAACTTGTTGTTGCCTATGTATCAACTGAAGTAATTTGCAACTTTGACTGACGGAATTCATTTCTTGTAAAATATTTAAGTTAATGATCAGTAATTATCAATAGCCAATGGTTATATCAACTTAAGTATTGTTCAATTTTATAAAAGGGACAATTTAAATACAAAGTTGCATTTTCGTTCATTACATTTAATAGTTGCTAAATACGATTGAAGGGACAGTAATTCTGTAAAGTGTAAGTCAATATGGAATGTAAAGTTAATTTCCTTAAAATTACGTGCTAACTAAAAAATGTTAAAAGGTCGTTCAAACACAACACAATTACAACTGCAGACGAAACCTTTTTTTTTTCGTTACTCTCTGTGATCTGACATGTTAAAATACAGCCCAGTTTGTTTTGTAACAATTTAATACTTTAAATTATTTTAGTGAAGTGAAGAACTAATACCCTCGGGACAATATCGCTCATAGTATTAAGGTACACCGGCAGCGTATAAAAATCTCTTAGTATTACCATATTTATCCTAAACAATACAATTTAATATTATATTTCCCATGAAGCATTTCGTTACCATAGCGTATTGTCTTTGGCTTCAATCCAACAACATCCATTTTGATTATGTCATAATTTGTCAAACACATTAAATTAAATATAGATATATAGTCACACCTAAAATCTGTAATAGCTTAATCTTCCATCAAACATGGCCGGTAAGGCGTACTCAAGTTACTAAAATACAAACACAACTACATTTATACAGTTCTAATATTTCGCAACGTCTGGAAAATTTGAGATATGTGTAAATTACCTTAATGGCATATCTAATGATGTTATTGAATTATGTCAATTGATAAAATATTGTGTGACATCAGTGAATGGTATTTTATATTCAATAGCACTCATTTTGTAAAGTTAGTTTCCATTCAGCGTAGAACGAGAAATGTATTTTAAGTAAATATGGAACTTACTTCACCTCGATTTAAGACATTTTTCACGCGCCATTAGAGGTATAGAACCTGCTTGCCTTCTCGATGCATGTATTCGTTATTTAGCAAAATCAGTAATCTCAAATGTCCTATATATATATATAATATTTGGTAGAATTCAGATGATTTACTGCATGCATAGGGCATAAATAAATTGATATTTCTTAATCATTTTAGTTAAGTCCCCTTTTGTGAATATTGTAAGATTTATTGCTTTAAACTTTTGTACAATTCCTTACTATCAGTAAGTGAGTAATAAGGCCAAGAACCATAAAACTTTTTATTGGTTATTGTTAAATGCCAATCAATTACAGACAAGGGTAGGCATCCGCAGGCGTTGCTCTTGTTCATGCCAAATTTGGCATATCTTAATGGATGTCTGGTGTAATTTTGACTACAAGAGGTTGCTTAAGCATTCTGATAGCATGCCTCTTTGATAGGTTTAGATGCTGGCAAAGTAAAATGGGTTTAGAAAAGAACACAGTAAGGTAAATGCTATATAGTCTTTTACTGAGGTCTGAAAAAAAAGCAAAAACGGATTAATATATTTCTTGCGGGCAAATTTTCGCCCATTTGGATTGATAAACTATGATCATTTTATTTATTACATTTATTGTAAACTGCAGTAATTTCCAGACATAATTTGTAATTAATCACAGTATTTTGAAGTAACAAATTTATATTCACTACCTTGTAAATTTGCTTGTGATCAAACTCATCTTTGATCCATTTAGATATAGATTTTTAAAACATACCTGTGTATACCACTTATTGTCGGCATTTTTCTTTGTCATAAAAATTAGGTTATTCGAAAAGCAATGTTGACAGCTAAAGTTATTGCATTTTATATTTAAAAAAGGTGTATTGATGTTATGTATTGTATCAAACATCTAGTAAGATGTTGTTTTGTATGTAGAAGTAAGCAGTTGTATTACTATACTGTTTGAACTAAAAAAACAGCCAAAATATACATCGTATTAGTTTTGGTGCTAACTTCAAACTCATTAGACATTTCTGTACATTACATTGATATGGTCATAAAATTTCAAAATGTATGGTAACCATTTTCATTTATTTTATTTTTCATTTCCGCTTTATATACATCTTTCTTAATTTTTGTAAAGTTTCAGGAAAGTGAAGAATGCAGAAAGGTATCTTACTCTTCTTCGAATAATTTAGATTCTTAGTGGTTTCAATGATTTATCTCTATATTGTACGAGACGAGATTCTTTTTATGGTATTTATCTGCAGGTAACTTGAGCAAATATACAAATGTTTGTTTTATTTTACATTAATAGAGTGTTTGGTTGGTCATATTATTATCTGGATCTGAAATGACTTGGAATATTAGCAAAATAAGTTCTTGTAATATAAACTTTGGATATTTTTAGTTTATTTGTATCATGTTTTCATATGTAGGAAATAGTTATCTCCCCAGTTGGGTTATCGCCCTTGATTTGTGTTTTTCAAACTGACAAATCGTAAACCTTAATAAAACATTCTGAAAAGGATAACATTACAAGACTTAACAAGTGAGGTCGTTTATGGATCGGATAACTTGAATAGCATTTTGACAGGCAAACTATATTTGCTAAACAAACAGTAGTACAGTTAAAGAACTTATTAACGTGAACACACGCATTAACGGGAAAAGACGATAATAAATGTATACATTGCATTTCGTTACAGGAATATCAGTGATCTGAACATTAAAGTTAAATAACGCTTAAAAAAGAAATGCGTAAATTCCCATCATTATAATATCTAATAATTAAGTATGTTCTTTTGATTTCCGTTGGTGATTGTTTTTGTTTGGTTGTTTTCTCAGTTTATAGAAACAGACTATTCTTTGTTTGTGAAGAAATGCTATAAGTGGTGAATTTCAAAGTTCAGTGTATTATAACGACATCCTCGACAATAATTATAATTAAATTGACATACATCTTGATGTATTTCTATACGATAAAACGAAATATGCAATGTGTTCAAGATCTAGACATCTACTGAAATTAATAAAGCAGTATGTAGAGTACATGATATATTTGGTGTAGATCACTTTTTCACTTCAGTTTAAGATATGTGGATATGTTTTAAAGCTATAACGAAAAGAGATTAATTGAATATTTAAGCAGGTGAAGTTCAGAAAATACATACATTCAGGATATGCCAATATTATCTACCTGTTTGCTTGTAGTACTGTGACATAATACCTGTTTTATAGGAATTATTTTCATGATTTTAGGGTGGGGTAGTGTAGAATACCACTAGGTTGTGTTTGGGATTTAAATATAACTCTTTCTATTTATTTCTACATGGTTAAAGAAACTACAATTGACAAATATTACGTACCTCCGAAAGGCGAGTGACTTTTTTTATTCCACTAGCACACTTGAACTCGTAGAGCGCCATTTGAGCAATTATGATCGCTTATTGCTCGTCCAACCGTCGTCTGGCTTCTTAGATTTGTTCTTTAGCATCATAATGAGGTACTCTTCATTTTTTTTTTCAAAATCAAGGGTCTTAGACTCTTTTTGGGTCGGCTAGAGTTAAAAATAAAAGTACCTTTAAACAAGTTCTTCACATTAACTGATATATGGGTATTCAGCAAACTGGATTGATAGCATCAATATAAGTTTTTCTTCTTCTTCAAATTATTGAAAAGAGTGTATTTGGCCTATTCACGGACCACTAAAGCTTAAAATAGAAAAACAAAACCTTTAAATTACTTCTTTTCATGAACCGCTTGACGGATCTTTATCAGACTTGGTCTATAGTAACATTGTAAAATTATCTTTAAAGCAATTGCGTTTTCATTATTTGAGGAAATGAACGAAATAAATCGCACCTTTTATTATCTTTGTGCAGCATTTGGACAATTTTCAAGTATTTACTTTAATTACTGGCTCATATATCATTCATGGTATAATATAAGAATTGAAAAAAATGTTTTGCACGCTTCTTTTGAATGTTAATCTTTTTTAAATGTTGATAAATCTTCTAGTAGAACATTTAATTTAATATTTTAAAATCTAATTAATTATTCATATTGCATACATTTTTGTTTGATACCTTTGCGGGAAGATCGTCTTATTTTAGAATTATACCATGGTCAATGATTTATGTCTGAAAATTATACATGTACTTTACATTTTCGAATAGTAGATATATGTATTTTGCTCATACCAAACAGTAGAATGCCAAACATAGAAATTATATGTATACATGTATATCATTGCCCAAAATTAAAAGCTGAATTTAAATTTACTGCACTAAAATTAAAAAATGACACTTGAAGTGGAAAACGTAATACATTCATAAAACTTGAGAAATCGTCTTCAGAAATAACAACATTTAATTTGGTAATCATACCCTCTTAAAAGGATAATAGGAAACGTAATGACATCCGTTCCTTTCAGCAAAACCTCAAGTGGTATTTCTACATGAATAAGAAACCTACAATTTACAAAATGTTAGGTACCCTCGAAAAAGTGATAGGTAACTACAGACCATCAAAGTAGACGATAAATAAAATTGAATTGGTCTTCGACAGATTAAAACTTACACACTTTATCATGTCATTTTGTTTTACTTAAAGGGTATGCTAGATGCCTTTCGTTACAAGTATTTGAATTGCTTGGTGCGCTTGCAGTTTCTTAAAATAAATCGTGATTTACTTATAGAAATATTTCTGATAAATTCATATTGTCTCATAGTTACTCACGTATAAGTAAATTTAAAGCATATGTAATAATACATGTGACACCTGCTTTGAATTTAGAAAAGACATTTTATTATAAAGCATATTGCTATAAGAATGTATTTTGTAATCTTATCTGATCAAACAATTTGCAAATACTAAACGTACTTATAATTAAAATATACAAGTAATAATTTCATTATCTGGTCCACAAATAAGAAAGTTATATGTGACAGTGCTATTAAGATAATATCAGATATTGATGCCTAGTACGCTCATATAAATTTGGTATCATTTGAAAGTGTATTGTATACTGAAAACGACAATATATATTACATGGCAAAAGATGTTAGCGTATTTATCATTTCGCAGTCAAAAACAACAAGACTGTCGTCATTAGTGCATATTATTATGGTCATCTTATTTGCAAATTCTTGTTCAGCAGATACAACCCTTTCAAATGATACTTGCCAAAAATAACATGGGGTCACCAGGCATCGAAATGTTGCATATTTTAGTATTGTATACCTTAAGATGAATTCAAAAATGCAATCAACTGTAATTAATTAAAGAAGGATCAAATTGTACTAGTTGTCTTGAGCACGAGAAATAATAACCGGTCAGACATGTGGCTGGAAAAATAAGTCACATTGTATGTTATTATTAGAATGCATATCGTACTTTTTCGGTATTACCACCTCAATGATGACTTCGTTTTTAATTGAACTTTCTTATTAAACAAGAAGCGTACAATTGAATTTGTTTAACAACTTACGTACTGGACAATGAAATCAAGAGTTTGTAATTTTCCTTCTTTATGTATGAGCCAATCAAGACGTCTCTTCAGTATGTTACTTAGTTGTATTCAATACTTCCAATGGAGTCAATTCATGTCAAAAGAAATATACAAAAATAGTATAATTATATTGGTAATTACTGTTATTATTAGTACTAGAAGTAGCTGAATTCTATAGTCACTGCATGAAAATTAATGTCTTTAAGTTCCGTTGCAAGAAGCTTCATGGTCTATATGGGACCAGGTGCTGTGCTAGGTATCCTTATCATAACGTATTTAATGTTAACACTGAACAGCTGCATATAAGTTTGTAGTTGTTTAATGTTTGGTGAGGGTTCTTATAGAACTTGTAGATATAGAAATGATGTAAATGAACAATGGGAGAAAAGATAATGCAACTCAAAATATATTACTTGGTACATCTAAACTGAGAGATGCCAACACTGGGGTGTTATTACTGAAACAGTATAAAGCTGATTTTAGTAATAAAATACACTGTGGCAAATTCAAATAACAACATATTCATTCTTACTGCGCGTGCTTAAGGTCAGTGGAATGAAACGATTAGGCTAAAATATATTGTAGGTATGTGCAGATATCATTTCGTTCATAAATCATGAAATCGAAAGACTGATTTGCAGAAAATAGATCAAACGGAAAACTATTGAATACAGGTAGCATTAAAATAAAAATAATAAATTTGATTTTAAAAGAAACACGTTTATAGAAGCTGTGTCTAATAAAAAGAAAATATTGCCACAAATAACCGTATCCCTATCATTTATTCTGTAATAGGTGTATCGAATTGTGGACTGAATCGACTTAAATAGTTTTTCATAGTTTGTTTTACTTCATTCATTTATTAATTTATTTTTAAATATTTAATTTATCATCTGCGACGGGCACTTAATCACTTATCAATGCGATTATCTAACATGGACAATAAAGTTGTAAGAAATCTATAAAAGAGTGGCCTCAAAAAATTAATAACATTCGGTAAAATGCTTTTTTTCATTTTTGTAGAATATCCAGGGGGCAGTCGTACATCAAATTAATTATGAGCTATTCTCGCTTATTCGGTATTTAATAATGACCTCACTAAAAACGACACAAACCATAAAACGAGTACAATTTGCAAGATATAACATTTCGACTACTACCTATTTTAGATATATTTCCTGAAATATTGCTTTCCATCAAAGCTAGAAGAATATAATATTTATTTATGTTTAGAGTTAAAATATGGCTAAGATTTTGTCAGCATTTGACCGTATTCATATTTAACACTCATATAATAACTTCCACCGTTATTATTTTTTGTTTAATTTGAATATCGTGAATATTGCAACTCGATATAGCAGCTAAATCGCTGTCATTTTCAACTTTGGCTTGAAACAAAACCGAATGATATGAATGAACCTCTCAGAGTCTATTTTAAAACGGCACTATAATAACAATGAACGTTCGCGTTTAAACAATTAAATGCTTACTTCTTTTTCTTCTTTTAATTATATTTGATTGCTCTTTGTTTAATGCATGAAATAATACAAGCATACTTTTAACACAGGACAAAAAATATTGGGCCGGGCTACAAATCATTTCAACATCGGCATATTCAGCCATTTCCACAATGTTAATTTCACATTTTTAAATGAATATTTTAAACCATGATTCATGGACAGGCTCAATCAAACCGAGCCTGCAACATTTTCGTTTTTGTCATGTTGAGCGACCTGTGGAGTTTCCACTTTTTCTATTTTGTTTAACACAATGTGCAATTCAGATTTTAAAATAACTCAAGTTTTGAAACTTCAAATACAACTGGCCTTTAGAAAATATTATCTTGTCTAATTCATCAAGTCAAAAATTACCCCCACCCCTCATGTCGGACCGAATGGCACACTGGCGGGAGCGTTGTACGTCAATTGAGCGATCATAGGTTTGGTGTCCAGAGCAGTCACTCTATCCGTGGCTAAATTTTTTTTTAGGGACAGTTTTAAGTTACTGAGGGACAAGGGTTAAGTGCTTGTAAAAAGATAAAATGTTGACGAAAACGAAAATAAAACCCCCAAAACAATAATTATTTCTGGCTAATTCTGATTTTTAAGTTATGCACAGTCAAAACGACATGAAGTTAACCTCAGACGTTAAAAATGTACGGGCATGAAATAAGTAAGTTATTGCACTTACGCATTTGATAACGCCGTTTCTCACTAACCTTCTAATTATGTCACGGCGGTCTGCTTGCACAACGTAAGACACAGCTAGTCGGGCTCGAACTGACATCTCCAGATTCCGGGAAAAATTGTATTTAAGTATTTTAAATTTTTGAAACAACTGAAATGGGTTTATACCAAATACGAAAAATATTTAATAATGCAACAAGACTTAGAATAAAGGCTGTAAATAAATCCTACAAACAGACAATGTGGACTTGCTTGAAAAAACGCGGAAAAAAGACGTAACGTTTTAACTGTGCCTAAACTTCCCAATTTTCATAGCACCGTAGCGTGAAAATGAACCAAATAGTCAAGGAATTTTATAATCTTACTTTATCAGTGCAAGTATATGTAACAGAAAAAAATCAACTTGAAAACGTTCGTACATAAAAGTTCAGAAGCATAACACAAGAGATAAAATTATTTTTAACCGAATTATTTCATTACTGGTGAAATATATAACAAAACAAATCTTTATTATTCCAATTCTATTGTGTAATTTATAGTTCCAATACATCATTTTGTCTATTGGCTGTTACACATTACACGCATACAACAGAAATATAGGGTATATATAGAAAAAAAACTTGCATTCTATCTGGGCAAAGATTCAAATGCATGTATATAGCAATGGTTTTGTAACTTAACATGATGGTATGATATTAATTTAAATATTAAGTCTAGTTATTTAGACTACTAAACATACCGAAGTAGCTTCGCTCGCGGGGGTGGCAGGTCGGAACTGGTAAAACTATGTTTAACGTCATAAAAATCTTTTCATCGTTTTCATGATATCAAGCACATAAATTATATGTAACATCTGATAATAAAACTCGAACTATAAGAGTCATATGTTGTATTTACAGTTGAAATGTGTTTGAATAAATGGAAAACAGCAGCTACGATATTTTGCTAGTTGTCAGAAGATTACAAGCAAAGTGCATGCCTCGAGCCAAACAAATATTAATGTGTTATCCATAAGAAGTAAACATTTTGCTAAAGGTTGTCACTAGTACGTATAGTAAGTGTAAGACATTGAAACAATAACATTTTGTCCTTTCTACATTAATACTTCTGTGAATGTAAATGAGGCACTCGATATTGATATACAGACCTTACGGAAGCCACTAACATCACCACTGAAATTGCTTGCATGGAGTTGGTTTGAAAAGTTTGATACATACTATATTAGGAAAATGATTTACGTATGGCCGTGTATTTGACAAAACATCCAAACTAAGAATAGACCCTGGGAAAAACTGTGGGCATTGTCAAAACAGCTAGAGAAACGCACCACAAAACAATCAACCTACAAAAGGAAACTGTAGTAGAATGATTTATCATTAGATGTACTACAACTTCTCAACAAGAGTTATATTGTAACTACATGTACATGTATATGAAAATAATCTTAATTTAAGTATCTTTTGATATATGCCCCAGCCACATCAAGAAGAACAGACGTTTTACAATGACTAGTCATGGCACACAGATCGATTTTACCAAAGTGATGTAGAATTTTAAGACATATTTCTCTGATACTATATATCATATACAGATATACTTAATACGAACATTAGCAATACATGGATAACTGAACGTTTAAAAAAATACAGTATATAAACATAGTTATAAATGGAGGTATAAATCGAATGTCTATTAGTTTGAATTAATCTTCTTAGGTATGCTTTTACAAATTAACAATTTTCAATATATAACTTTCTTTAGATATTGCCCTGTGTTGTTTACAGGAGCTTAAGAAAATAACGTATAAATGTAGTTCTGTAGGTTTGATAGTGGGGGGATGGGGGGGGGGGCGTGTGGGCGGAAGGGGGGTGTAACGTTATTTATCTGGATAACTCAGAATAAAGCCTGGATTCGGTGTACGGAAATGAAAATTATTCAATGAATTAATGGCAACTCGTAAGTTAATGTAATACAATTGCAACGTTACTATCTTTCTAAAGTCAAAATACGTCATCAAAACATCTGACACGTTAAATGATTAAACAAAATGCCTTAAAACTAGCTTGAAACATCACTGCAATAATGGGCACATATCTCAATACCTAAACATTTTAGTTCATCATATTATAGGCTATATGTTTATGTTTACGACTGTGAGTAGAATTTATCAGTGCCGGAATAGACACATTTCAATGGAAACACTAATTGGTAGTCGTTTTAATTTGAAAAAAACCTTAAAAGTATTACTTCATGGTATCTGTTACAATAAGATTACGATAAAACGAAATCTCACAAGGTGAATAAATCTCTTAGGACTGCAATACACCGTTCCCACCGTTCCCGGATTGATATTGCACTCATAATGTCACGTAATGTATTCTCTGCAAAACACACGTTTATTTCTCGATACATTTCTGGTAACCTATAACTGTACACTTGAAGAATAGTATTACATGCAATAATAATGATGTATTCTAGTTAAGTACAAGTCAAATGGTTTATCGCGGCCAGAAATTTGTACAAACCGGACAGAAGTTGCGAAATTGTCATTTGTGCCTGAAAGAAGCGTTAAACATAATGTCCAGTACTGGACAGGTATAGTTACTATGCACGGACACAGCTAATTTTCTCAGAGGGTGTCCGATCCCCTGCCCCGACCCCCCCCCCCAACCCGGAAATTTTGAAATTTAGCACTTCATTTTATGCATTCAGGGACAGTTTTATGGACTAAGCTGTTAAATTTGGGAAAAATGATAAAATCAAGCTTTCTTGAAGGTAAAATTTTTAGTTTCTTTTAGATAAATAATATGACTTATGTCGGGGTCGTATGTAGCAGCAACCGCATTACTTTACGTGCAGTCCTAATGTTGCCTTTTTCGAAAAACATTTTCTCTCCTTCTTGTCTTCTTTCCTTTTTAAAGGTTTTTTCAGAGGGTTTCCGGACCCCCGGTCCCCCCTCTGGATCCGCGCATGGTGATATATCATGCTTTCTGTTTATGCAGATTTTCCAGAGGTGGTCCGGACCCCCGGTCCCCGCCCCCAACCCCTCTGGATTCGCGCATGGTGACATATCATGCTTTCTGTTTATGCAGGTAAACATGTGTTTGGTTTAATTTCAACAGAGCACAATTGTCTGAACAGTGTACAAACTCATTACTGTTTTTTTTTTCAGGCAAGGGTGGAAAAAAAGTGGCAGAAAATGAAAGCAGTAACATTTTTATTAAAAGAAAATAAACAATGAGACAAACATTTCCAACATCTTTGAACGGTTCAAACATCCCATGTTAAACATACGATAAAGCCCGAAACGGGTGAAAATGTTCCGAATGTAAATCGGGTGAAGTAAGCGCTCTATGTATGCGTCTGGATTGATTAAACTGGGCGAGTCTACTTACTTATTACTTGAGGATAAAAAAAAACGTGTTTTGTAAATGTTGCTCTTAAACAAGGGTGGCGGTTGAACTACTAAAAGTACAACAACAGTTAATTCACAACAAATCGTACGGTATGTTTTATAATCAGTAGAAGCTAGTCGTTTTAACGCTTATGAGACCTGTTTCACCCACAAGTAAATAATTCACAGGTCCATCATGAAATATTTTCCCCAGCGCACATATACTTGTCCTATTCAAAATGATCGCGGCCGCGATCAAACAGATAGTTGTCAATTACAAAAAAGTGACTTTTTAGTTTAAGGCAACGTTACTGTGTCAGATTTTTATTCTAAATAGGCTTCAATCGGTTAAAACTGTTATTATATAATCCGGTTTATTGATAACTTGAATCATTAACACAGAAAACTGCAAACATAACTTATCATTACAAAATTCAAGATAAGCTTTTCTTTAAAATGAATGCCGTTAGAGATTCTACGTTCAATGTGATAACTTGACATATACAATTATTTAGATTATTAATTTTTGTGACTTTAAATTCCATCATATATTGTAATATCTAAAAATGAGGATAACAAATAATACCTCTGTGGCGCTAGTGGCACTTGGTTAGACTAATATTTCCAATAAAAATATAATAATAATCTTACCCGAATGTCATTATGCTGCGACAAACCTTTCATATATTTTCTTTACAATTTGAGTGTAGATGTGAGGAAATACGTTTCGATCAGTGGTTTTATGTCCATCATAAATGATACTTCATTATTTCAAATGTTTAAGATAATATTAATTGAAGAATGCCGCTAAAACTCACATTAATGCATTTAATTAATTGCTTCAGCACGGAAGTAAACAACTTACCAAAAAACCTGTTTGTTACACACTATTAATTTTGTTATGATGAAATAAATGATGGTTTAATTTATTTATTTAGAGATGCATATTGTTTCATTTATCATTGGGAATAACTTCAGTACATTTGTTTGTGTTAACAATATTTATTTTATTAATTGTATCATACTTACTGTCTATGTAGAAGTTTAAGATTTCTATAAAACATTATTTTAATTTAAGTTTCTATGTATGAAATGATATTCATGTATTTACATATGGTGAACATTAACATTTGCATTATTTCATACCACAAAGTAGAATATTGAACATCGTCAATTAAGTTTATGATTGTTTTGTTATGTGTTAACGACGGACTTTGAAATTTTACCGAATTAAAATTGAAAATTGAACTTTGAGTGGCAATCGTAATTTAAATCTTCAGACAAACTCTACAAAAATAACACATCTTCAGTGTACATATTTTCCCACGTTAAGGGATATAAGAAAATGTAATGACATCTGTTCCTTCTAGCAAAACTTAAATTGGTTTTTCTACATGATTAAGTAATCTAAAATATGTAAATTGATAGGAACTCACAAAGGCGATAAATGACAATGGACACCAAAGTAGCACACAAATTGAATTTAGTCGGATCGAGTCAGATTAAAATTAAATCGTTATCAACATTTACTTATGTATCAAAACACATTTTAGAGACATTCACAGAAGAGCACATGGAATCTTCAATGATATACTAGTTTATAATACAGCAAATACATTTATCAGATTTTCATTTATTAACATGCGCGATATATAAAACCGTATATCCCATGAACGAATTTCTTCTTTAGCGGGCCCCTCTACACAGACGGCATATACGGAAAGTGAATATCAATTTTGATTGGTCGTTTTATTCTGTTTCATCCTTAATTTCCTATTCAGTCATTTTATATACGTATGTACATAGAGAATTTTAGGTTACTGTCTTATAAATTTAAATTTATTAAGTGAGTCGGAGAAAATATAAAAGTCGAGGCTCTGCCGAGACTTTTATTTTTTCGTAGTCGAACTTAATAAATTTAAATTTATAAGACAGTAACCTAATGTTCTATTTATTCTACCTTCTGATCTAAAATCATTCTTTAATTAAAATTCAAAATTTAAATCTACCACCAACTAGATCTGAGTCTGTCTTGCACAGAAATTAATACGCCCCACCATTTACACAAAGAGGTATTTAAAATATTATAAAATAAGAGCCGAAAAACAAAGGCTAACCTTGTTCTGCTTTGTGTCTGACTTCTCTGTTCTGCTGAACATCAAAGAATAATGTTAATTTGCTGCCAGGTGAAGTTTTGTCCGAAGTTCAGTTGAATGTCGGATTGCCCATCCTCACCAAGCAATCGATTGACGAGACTTATATACACGCCATATCGCCGCTTGACAAAACAAATAGGCAAACCGTTTCCTCGATGATTTTATTCAATAACACTCCATTACAGATGCAATATATTCCTAGATTGAAGTGTAGAAAGCTAAAATTCTGAACAAACGCTATCGTGAGTCACTTTCCGTTTCTCCGAGCGTTTCCGTTATAAATACATTTTGTAGTAATTGCAAGTACGGTATGCATACACTATACATTTGTGACATGGTCTCACGTACCTAATAAAAGCGCGTTTATGAAAATAATTGCATAAATATGTCTTTTAGCAGTTATTCTCAAAAACAAGATGGCGTCGTTTTAAAAAAAATCCAAAAAGTAGTCCGCCAAGCTTTATCTAGTCACTGACCAGATAAAGCAAAATTTATCTGACCCCTTGATTTTTGCCTTTATTTTGCATGAAGGTAGGATAAAAAAAATTAAATTGACTATATAATATTGACTAGGGAACAAAGCAGATACCTTTTTTGTAAACACTTTTATTTTTGACAATACCCTTTCCAACTGATGTCAATAACGGCGGAATGTAATCAAATTCTTCAACAAGAGAGTCCATTATGTAACTGTTATTTCCGTATCCCTGAAAAACTGAATATTCTTATGTATAAGGGGATCCTATATAAGCATAGAACGCAAACAAATAAAAGTTGTAGCAGACTCAGTTTGGTCGACTGTCCTTGACAGGTAGTGAAATATTCGACACATCCTACTTCCCCTAAAAGTATAATGAGCAAACGTTTCATCTTTGAGACGTAACGGTTACAATGAATTAAATCATAAAATCGAAACACGTATGAGGGTTATCCCAAAATAGCGTGACAAATTATATTTGAATAATTTATCAACGTCAGAACTTAATGAAATTTGCAGAAAGCGTACATAATTTGTTTGCAAGATTTTGATAAAGAGTTTATGCCGAAAAAACGCTATCGTTATGATCAATGTGGTATGACCGGGGCAGCCCAAAAATGTTCCGTTTTAATAGGCTGTCTTCCGTGATGTTTGTCTCAGTTTCCTTACAACGCGTTGCGATAGGCGCTAAAAGTCCCGTACATATCAACGTCAAATATTTCAACGTCATACGTAGAAAGTTTGAAGATCTGACGTTGCTTATGCAAGTGCAGTGACAGTTCTCCCAGGTTAATCTGTTTCTAGAGTTACGCGAAAATGGCGACGTCAGCGGACAAGGCGGCGCACAGAACTGTCATAGAGTTTTGTGTGAGCCCCGAAGTTTAAACTTACAAGAAGATAATTGACGTCATATGCTCACTTACCGGTCCACCTTTGTTTATCGCAGAATAAACAGAGCTAGATTTACTTCTTTGTTAAACTGGAAATCACATCGAGCCATGTTAGAATAAAATTTTAGTACCCACAGAATGCGTTGTTTGGTTTAATTTAGCTGTATCAAATTGTATATAAAATAATCGGTTTGGGGCAACACGACTGAAATCATTCTGATGAGTGTTAGGGAGTTGACCATTACATAAGCCAAAATAAAATAATCATGAAAATAGACAAAAATACATTGCATCGAGATGTATGCATTCATTTTTCTTTTGTGGATAAATATGGCCTTAAAAATCGATCGCGTAATATCTTCGCTGCTAAAGTTTATCTGAAAACCGATAGATGTACACATTTTTTTAATTTCTACATGCCTCTCACTGTAAGCTCCTGTTTCATTTATAACATATGGACTAATAATCCTCTGGAAACAAAGATAGTTCTGCTTCCTGTTGCAAGTTTTCTGCTTTATCAGTTTACCCGTATTATGCTTTTAATTGCTTTTCAAAAACAGTTTTCCGTGCAGTTGCGTCAACCATGCAATACATTTTTATTTATTTACCACCTAACCTATAGTACACATGTTTGTTATTTTTTAAGTTAGAAAAATGTTAGTTTAATGTGAATGCTAGCTTGTAGCATAACATGTGGTAAACTGTCTATTTGTCGACTGTGTAAATATCAGGTTTTGTAAACATATATGAACATATATATTAAAAGAGAAATAATGAAAAGGAAAGACTTTTAAAATAAAAATGTAAAAGAAATATTCTTTAACATGTTTAGAACTTTTTGGTCCAACGTTTATGGGTCATAGGAGACTTAATATCATATTTTGTAACCAATTATTATTTTATTTAATTTTATGTTTTTATGTTTGGTAGGAGCATACTGCAGCTTTCCAAAAACGTTTCAATCAAAAGAAGTATAGTGTAAACACTAACCAAGGCTTATTTGTGGTTCCCTGGAGTTCTAATCTGTATAAGCGTCTGCTTGCTGATTAGTTTTCCAATATTATTTCATTTTTTTTTTGTTTAGTTGGCACTTTATGTTGTCCCTTTGAGTAAATGTTCAAAGCATTTCCTGTAAAAGACAAAAACAGAAATCATTGAATACATTAATATATCTCAAAGCATCTCGGAACTACATTCTTGTTTGGATCTACAGTCTAACATTCAATTTTAAATTTACTTTATAAGATTTGAGGTATGGCCACTTATCGTTGTATATCCTTTATGGATTACTATGATCATGGATTTTTCCATTTATCCTATATATCATTCCCATTATTCCATTTCATATTGACTTTACATTCACATACATGTTTTTCTGACATTATCAACTAACATATTATCTGACAGCGGTGACGGGCCTCAATTTAAATCTTTACATCACCCCAATATCCGTAACACATGCAAATAGCCTGAATAAATTTTGAAGTGAAAACTCGAAATCGTTGTGTCTTGTAAATGTTTTACATTTTATTGTCCGTGTGTGTGTCGTTCAGACCCCAGAAGAGAACACACGTTTCCCGAATCATTTTATATGAAGGGTGACAATTGGATCAATCAAATTACGAATCATTATTTTAAGTTTAAGACTAATTTCGTAGATGTAAATATGTACTTTACCTTCATACACAAAGTACATTTATTGTATTATTACAATACTGAAATCACAAGTTTTATCTTATAACATTAGAAAACATTTTTTGGTACTCGAATTCCAGTCGTTTCTTGGTGGAGTTAATCAACATCTATCATTAAGATATATAAACTTCAGAAACAAATTCACTATCTTCAATTTGAGTTTTTCAACTTGACTTACGTAACAACCTATATACACATTTCACACAAGTATATAAAAATTATTGTGTTTTAAGAGGTTTGTAATGGCTGTTAAATGGTAAAAAGTACATGAACACCAAGTAACGAAACTATTTGTACACAATATGTTTTCTTAACTGGCACTAATTATTACAATACATACCATAAGTAATAGTAGAAAAACGTAACATTACTTATTTGTTCAACATATGAACTCCGATTGTATACGCTCTAGGCTGAAATCAAATTAAAGTATCACTTTAACTTTCATCAGTTTTGTATCAAACATTAAGTTGTATTAGCGTTAAGTATTTATTCGGCTGCTTTCTCAATTCAAAATATTCGTCTATGCTAAAATGAGAAAACCCTTCAAATTTAGTCATGTGGAAATACCAATTCAATTCGATAAAGAGGAAACGGATGTAATTAGAATTTTCTTTATCTTTTTGAGTTGATGGGAAATGATAAATTTTACGTATGAATGTAGCTCTTTATGCTTTTGCAGACAATCCTTTAAGTTTAAAATTGAATTAGTCATACTCTTCAATCCAGTTTAGAATTTCAAGTTCATACGTATAACATATACGAATTCAATCACCAACACCCAACATTATATTGAAAAGAGACGGTCATGTAAACGTAAAAAGCATATGAACATTTTAGGTACGGACAAAAATTTAGACATAAATAAGCATTAATCTTCTACTGTACTGTATGAACTGTTATTGTGTCTTGCATTAACCTACAATATCTTATTCAAACGAACCGGTTAAGACTGTGCGTAGCAATAAGAATCATGAACAACATATTTGTAAGGAAAATTGAAGAATAAATAGATATTTAAACTTGCTAGGAAATAGTATCGAATAAAAAAAGTTACTTGTAATGTCCATACCCGTAACGTCTGTCACCCAAGATATGCTACAAAATGCAGTGTGTTCCTGTTTTATTGCAATATTTGATAGTTTTGTTTTACAAGTATGGGTAAAATGTAAGAAATAAGTAATAATCAATGTTGATAGATATATTTGTATAGTATGATAAATTAAAATTGAAAAAAAGAGAGAGAAAATGTATTTTAGGGCTAAATTATTGTTATTTATTTTTTATACGAGGAACATTAAACGAAATGAACTATTGTTTGACAGAACATGCATCAATAAGTAATTGATTATGAAAAAAAATATTTAAATTCATAACATTTTGGATATAGATGCTCTATGTTAACGCATTCCTAATGAAATTATTACTTATATTGTATGGTAAGAAAATATATATAATTAAATTTTGAGTACATATTATGGGATATGGATGCTTTATGTTAAAGTATTCCTTACGAAAAAATTATAAATTACAAATTTGAGGACCATACTTCAAAAGTAAGGATGCTACAAGACCGATGATTGCCTTCACAAACAAATTGAGAAATATATACAAACGGATAAAATGGATCATCTTAAGTGGGCCCTGTATATACATGTTCAAATCTGAGTATCCTTACTAGATTCTTGTAACAATATAAAAAAGTGGAAAACCACAGGTCGCCCAATACGACATGAACGAAAATGTTGTAGGCTCGGTTTGACTGAGCCTGTTCATGGACGGTAGTGGAAAATACATGCTACCGTCCACGAATACTAATGAGTCTTGTATCAACACATACTTTGTGGATTTTTATGCATTTGCAACATGCCTTAAAACTGGACTCTGTATCTATATATCTCTGGATCCTTACAATGTCCTTCCAAAAACACCGACTCTCTTAATGAGCTTTGTATATACAAAATGGTTATTTTCTTTAAGAAAGGGCAGTGCTAGCTGTAAATATATGCATATGAGAAATCTGTATAAAAACATAAGTCGAAATAAATTACAATTCAGGCTAATGCCCGTTTTGATGGCTTCACAATCGAGTAGACCCTTAAGTTGAGTGCAGAAAAAAAAATGAAAAATTAGGAACATTTCACAAAAAATATGTCATGTAAATGCATCACAGATATTTGTATTGCAAATTAAATGTACCAGGCATTGCTATTCTTAATGATTAAAGGGTTCAGGGTATTTTTTCTTCAAATTTAGTGACACCAAATAAAAAGATATATCATGAAGGTAGTGGAAAATATTCAGCGAACAGATTTATAACAATGCACATATTTACTTCTCTGTAAGGGCCTATAGTACAGATTTGAAAGGATACAAATACATATATCAGTTAATTTCTTAAAACTGCATATTATTTAAGTCTGGTCTTATTATTAAATCTAGACTTCAGGCGTTTTGTGTTTTGAACAGCTTATAAGTGGTATTTCTTATATAATTATACTAATAAAGAGAACAGAAATGTCTCCCCTATCTTCAGTAATAACTAACAATGATTCCTTGGTAAAACTGCTTTCCTATTGCCTATAGTGTCGAGGGCTGACTGGAAACAAAACCAACTGCTTAGTGTTTACAGTTCAATTTCATCAATCAGTATTGCTCTAAGGATAAACCAGGTCGTCCTTTACTTACCGCTTCTCCGCATCTGGTAATTTAGATAACTCGGTCGGTCTTAATCACAGGAGTGAGCATCGCTAATGGGGCATCCGTCGTTGCATGTTGTTAGACGTTCAGGAATGACTAAGTTAGACGTTCTTGATGGACTAATCCTTCTGTTTTGAGTTAGACGTTCAGGAATGACTAAGTTAGACGTTCCGGAATGACTAAATCGCCTGTCTATGTTAGACGTTCAAGAATGACTAACCCGCCTGTCTGAATTAGACAATCTGGAATGACTAATCCTTCTGTTTGAGTAAGACGTTCTGGGATGACTAACCCACCTGTCTGGGTTAGACGTTCCAAAATGACTAACACGCATGATCTGAATTGACTAACCAGACTGTTTGGGATAGACAGTCTCAAACGAATAACCTCCGGTTCTGGATCAGATATATTCTCGAAAGACTAATGGCTTTGGAACTGTGTTAGACATACCTGAATATCTAATTTTCAATAGGAGGTATATTTCAATACTCCTTTGGCGTATGGAGATTGCTTTAGTTTTGAACTTTTTTTTAATAATTGGGTTTAACATATTTGGCGTCATTAATTTTGACCTTCTAATACAGTTTCTTTTCAAGTATCTGTTTATTTCAGCAGTTAGATTGGTTATAGCCTCTAATTTCACGAGATTGTAGCCTCAGTGAATTATTCTCGTGACGTATGAGTGATTATGAGTGTATTAATTTTAGCAAGACGATTTTGCCCTATATTGTTGCGAGTGTAATATGCCCTTAATCTAAGTCAGTAGATAAAATGTAATAGCGCTCTTTCTTGGTTGCAATAAAAATATTAACGTCATCGCATGTACACATGACGTCTTCTAGCGTAAGCTGTTTTAACAGCAACACGCGTATTAGAATCAACTTTTCAGTATGATATTTATTAAGCGTGTCCTTTCTTATTACAACGCATTTGATTCCTTCATATTGTGTAAGTATTCATTACTGGTATCCAAGCTTTATTTAAACACTGATGTTTCTGACTATGAAAGAAATCATAGCAAATTATCATCGCAAATTTAGCAACGATCGATATATTGTTACACGATTTATTCATAAATATTAATTTCCATTTGTCAGAAGTTTTCCCTTTTCCGTCCTATTCTGAAGCAGGAGATAAAGTGTTCAAACTTCTACAGTACATATTTTTCACTCGAACACTGTATAAATGCAACTCAAATCTTGCTTCTACAAAATTTATTTAATGTTTATAACATATCTCTATTCAAAGGACTATCAAGTTTAAATTTATATAGTGATACCTGACATTTGATACGAAAATAAACAACAGAACCAAACCGCCAAAATAAACCCCTTATTCAGAATTCTGAGACAAATGTAATATTTTTAAAATTTTGATTAATTCATGGGCAAAAGATGTATAGCGATGTTTAGACTAGCAAAGATAAAGAGCTGACAAAAATTATGACTAAGGTACTGTCATTTTTCGTAGTAACTGAAGGGCTATAACTGGGAATATCCAGCTAATTATCGAACTATTCTGAGATATTATGCCTGTAAGCATAGTAGTTAAGTTTGGTGAACAAAGGATAAGAACTGCTCAAGTCTGGTCAGCTTTAGCAAATTTGAGAAATTCAATGGCCATAACTTCAGAGAAACTTCACAGGCATTGTGCCTGTCAACATCGTGAATAATGTATAAGGGTGAAAATAACAAGAGCTGTCGGTAAGACACCACGCTCCACTATTCTGCAATTTGACAGTAAAATAAATAAAATTAATGTCTCAATAAGAGACCTCTACTTTGAAAGGAAGATACACCAATATATGAAAAGCCCCTACTACACAGAGGGGTTAAAGGTCAAGTAAGAAGGGGTTCTGACATTCTTTATTTTTAATTTTGATTTTAAGTATGAAAGCGGCATAACTCTGTCAAAAAATACAATTAGAATTATTGGGATTGTAACCATGCAGATGATGGTTATAAAGAAATATTTTTAATTTCAAGTCATTGTCTTTTAAAATACCAAAGATATGTCTATAAACGACGCTTTCCAAAAAAAAAAAAACAACAAAAAAACATGAAAATAATTTCTTCAAGTGTAACAACTTGGTGACAGTAAGAAAATATCTCTGATTCTGAATAAAACTATGCATTTTATGATCACTGTTTTTTTCTTCTGCATATTAATGCAAATAAATCACGGAAGACATAATCCTGTGTAACTCACTATAAAATGTTTGCACTAAATGACATATGTCTGTAAATGTATTCGGAATAATCTCATGAATCAACTACTCATGAAGCAGTTCTTAGCATTACAATCACAATATTCTGCACCGTCATCTGCATTTGAATACCACTGAACAAATATCAAATATATGTCCATTCAGATGCATTATGATTAAGTTAAATTCATAATTCTTTAGAGCTCCTGAAATGTTTCATTTTTTGACAGATGTCGGCAATCATCTAAGTGGGGGTAGTAATACAGTAAGTACTTTTCTGTATCCTTGAGCAATCCTTTTGCGCCCGGTTCTTGGTAACTTTTCCTGAAATTATAAAATCAGTAATATTACAATGAAATCAGCGTAAAAGTGCCAACAGCCATCTTTTAATTTCCGAGCGTTATTTTTAATTTCATGTTTGAACACAAGTCATCCCTTTAAACCTGAAGTATACTAAGCACAAATTATAATAAAACTAGAAATTGCTTTTGTAAAAGAGAACATGTCTCCCCCATTGCAAAGTCCTATTGACAAGAAGTCAATAGTGGTCAGGAGCGAAAGTCAAAGAGACACTGATGGTTGGCTGCAATAGGGATCATCTACTTGGCATGTCCGGTCATCCCGCTAAGTTTCAACACTCTTGGCCTAGTGGTTCTCAAGTCACTGTTCAGGTTCCTGTGACCTTGACCTTTGATCAAGTGACCCAAAAATAAATAGGGATCATCTATTCTGCATGTCTAATCATCCTATTAAGTTTCAACATTGTAGGTCAAGTGATTCTCAAGTTTTTTTCCGAAAATGATTTTACATGACCAGGCCCCTGTGACCTTGACCTTTAATAGACTGACCCAAAAATCTGTAGGGGTTATTTACTCTGCATGTTCAATCATCCTATAAAGTTTCAACATTCTGGGTCAAGCGGTTTTCAAGTTATTGATCGGAAATTGTTTTCAATGTTCAGGCTCCTGTGACCTTGACCTTTAACAGAGTTTCTGAAAATTCCCGAGTAGCTGCCGGGGATCGAACCCCCGACCTCAGGATTGGAAGGTCAGTGTGCAAACCACTGAGCTATCCGTCCACCACCATTATGACCCCAGTCTGTAAAAAGGAGGAGGCAACTCTATTAAGCATTTTGACTGAATTATGGCCCCTTTTCGACTTAGAATAGGCTTATTGTAATGTTAAAGTTGACCAAGTTCGATAACTAGCCAAATAGGTCCAAGCACTTTGGAGTAACGGTCCTTGAATTACCGAAAAATCAGCCTTTTTACTCTTGTTTAGCAGGGCTCCCGTTGGCTTTTTGGGACAGTGGCCAGGGTCTGTGCAAGGGGGGAATTTCTATAGGTTTTTGTATATACAAATTTTAATCAAAGTGTTTTGTTATAACATATTGTATGTATAGTACAATATTATTGACAGATATCATTTCATTATAATATACAGCGGTAGAGAAAATTAGGTGCCTTCCAGTAAGGGAATTTGTATTGCATGGCAATTATAACTTAATTCATTTGTTCTCATAGTAGGGTATTAAAACAAAGCACTAGAAGTTAACAACTGCAGGGCCAGATCCAAGATTATTTTCCAGGGTGGGAGGGGAGGTCTCCCTCCTGTTGTGATTTTAAAGGAATTTGTTCAAGATTGTCATAATTTTTCTATGTTACTAGATCTTTTCTTTAAAAAATACCAGGTTTGAAGTTGTCATTTGTATGAGGATTTCTGTACTAGTGAAATTTAGTCATAGAAAAAGTGCTGTTAAATGTGTGTCCAGATCATTCTGTAAAATCATTAATATTCGGAGGGGAGTAATTTGCTAAAATGCTTTCTTAGTTTGATAAATCTATAAAATTAGAAATCCAAATGATCCTAACAACAAAGAAAACGTTTTGGTTCACAGTATTACTTTAAAATTTGTTCTCCACGTTAATACTGAACAACTTACTCAAGATTTGCTGAATAATAAAAGGAGTTGTTTTTTTTTTTCAACCATACACAAAAAAATATCTACTCTTTTCCACACTAAACAGAAGCAATTTAACCTCCTTTTTCTAACACGGATTAAGGGATAATCAATAAAAGGTATATGGCTGATAACAGTGATAAGCCTCTTTAATGATCTGAACATGAGGTGTTGGCATTATTTTGTGATTACATACACACACTTATGTTACAAATATGATTATTTTAGTATTTTCTGTAAGTTTGACATAATGAGTAACAGTGTTTTATTAAATTAAATTAAGTGCATATTTTTTTTTAAGTTTTAGTTTGAAAGGTTTTAGACTTATTGTTATAAATGTCTGTGCTAGATACTTTCTTTAGCCTTTTGCTTAGAAATAGTACACTAATAATGGAGTCTCATAGAAACTTCATTCAATCAACAAATTTAAAGAGATGCTTGGACTGTGAGAGTCTATGTAATTCATTGAGAATTGTGTTGCACTTACTCGTTGTAGCCGTTCATTTGAGTATACCAGGGATATAAACTAGTATTTTTATTTAGGGGCCAATACTGTCAACAATAAATGTTTAACTTTCAATAGGTACATGGGCTAATGGGCCCCTGCTAATTTATATCCTCGTATAATACTATTCAAGGGCGTACCCAGGGCGATCTGTATTATACGTGCATGAAAAGGTGTTGGTGTTGGAGGGGTGTCCTCCTCTTTCCAGTGGGGGTATAGGGGACATTCTCTAGAATTTTTTTGAAATATTGACTTCATTTGGTGCAGTCTTGGCTGCTTTTTAGGGCAGTAATTTGACAAAATATTATACACATGTGCGTATTGTGCATAACAGTAGTTACGCCCTTGCTATTACATAGAATTTGCACAATATAGCTGACTTTGATGTTTATAGATTTCTTCTGTTTTTCAGGATATTCATTCACAAAATACAAATGTAAAATGGAATGATAACTCAGGCAAGATGAAGCAAACAGACTAGCTATGAAAGCTGTACCTAAGGTAGGTCTTAATAACGAAGCCATACAGTTAATTAGAAATCTGTTATTAGAATTAACATATCAACCTTCAGTGCCACTGATTTCCTTACTTCATTTAAAATTATATATTTTTTATATCATCTGCATTTTAATCATGCAGAACATGACTTCCCTTGCAAAAAATGGGATTAATGCTGTCACATTCTGCCTCTGGGTTGATTTGAAGCCAGGAGCTATATCATTGTACTGCACCTTCCTTGTTTAGATTTTAATATCAAATAACAGTCTACAAAATAATGAACATACAAACTAAACACAGTTACATTTGATTAAAAAAACTGTTCCGTTAAAGAAATAATATATCTCATTTAGTGATTCGTCGCTGAATAAATCATTGTTTGAATCATTGTTTGAAGTTCATATGCAAAGGAAATATATCACGAGGGCGCATCCCGAGTGATATAATAATACGGATCTGAACGACAAAGAATGACTTTATTCAAGACCAAATCACTAAATGAGATATATTATTTCGATTCTACTACGTTATCAGCTGTTTTCAGCCTTCTTTATTTAATAGGAAAATGAATCGAATCGTGTTAGAATATTTATTAAAAAATCCAATGGATTTTACTGTCCAATTTACTTATTGATATATAAATTGATCAATGTACTTCATTATCAGTAAGGTTTACAGCTTTTATTTGTATATTTCAGTGTCACAGATCATTTCAAGGACGTATGTGTTTTGCTCACCTGAGCACGAGGCCACATGTATGACCCTATCTTCATGAAACTTGGTCAGAACGTTTATCTGTATGATTTCTATGCCAATTTGAAACTTGGTCATGTGGGGTCCAAACGTATGTCACCCACTCAAATCAAAATAATGTTTGTTAACATTTTAGAGGCCACATTTATGACGCTAATTTCATGAAAGTTGATCTTAATGTTTATCTTCATGATTCCTAGATCAAATTTGAATCCGGGTCATGTGAGTAACTAGGTAATATCTTCAGATCACATGTAAAGCTTATTAACACTCGACTGGAGGCCACATTTAGTTAGAAATGTTTTCTGACATAGACATACCCACTATAACATGTAAGCTACTGTGAGTTGAATTAGTGAATCTTACATGTATTGCTTTTTATGCTCCCCGAAGGGCGAGGAGGATATAGTTGCCCCTTTGTCCGTCCGTCCGTCCATCCATCCATCCATCACACTTTTGTACGGAGTATAACTTGAAAAGTATTAATGGCATTTGATTGAACATTCATTTAGAGGCCATTGAGTCAAAGTGCATTATCAAAGAATCATATCCTTACCCTACCTAGTTTTTTAATTATCTCCCTTTATTATACAAAATACGGCTTGTCCAGAGGATTACTTGAAAAGTATTAGTGGCATTTCATTGAAACTTTACAAAATGATAGAGGTCATTGACGGGAAGTGCAGTGTCAAAGAACCATAACTCTTCTTTACCTAGTGTTTGAACTATCTCCCTTAATTATACAAAATAAGGCTTAACACTTTTGTCCGTAGTATAACTTGAAAAGTATCAATGGCATTTGATTGAAACTTCACATAATAAGGCCTGTCCGGAGTGTTTCTTTTAAGTATATAGAAAAACGCTTTAAAAAATATTTTGTTTGAAACTTCTAAAATTGTTAAATCATCACAATAGGCTAGCTCCAACAGGTTTTAGCTGTGAAACTCAGGTGAACAATCAAAGGCGGTTATTGCCCTTTTGTTTCATATGTTGCAAAAAGAATGGTTATGCTTGTATTTATTTTACTTCTTGAATTTGTTTTCACAGGGAGTCGTGCATCATGTGAACAGTGATGTTGAAAAGTTCTGATGAGCCTGCTATCGTTACAGTCGAGGCAAGTCAAAAAGAGTGAACAGGAGTTAGAAATTTTGTCTGACATGGACTTACCTACTATAATATGTAAGCTTCTTTGAGTGGAATTAGTGAATCTTACATGTATGCCCCTGGGGTGTTTCGACCCGTTATATAAGCTAAAAGTAAGAAGTCGCTCAGGGCCTCCATGCTTATCTTCTTAACATTAGTCATGACACACAACGCATTTGATCATTTTTACAAAGCCTTTTCTTTGAACGTCAATAAGCTCCTCCATCGTAGTCGTGTACTCTGCAGCAACATGCAGTCTTCAATTCCTTCTTGTTTCTTCAGTTTACAGTCTGTTTTTTTTTTTAGCTCAACAATGCTCAGGTGAGTTATTGTGATCGCTCGATGTCCGGCGTCTCTCTGTCTGTCGTCTGTCAACATTTAGCTTCTGTATGTGATAGAGGCAGTAGTTTTCAACTGATCTCCATGGAATTTTGTCAGAATGATAAACTCGATGAAATCTAGGCCAATTTTGAAAAAGGGTTATCTTGGGTCAAAAGCTAGGTCACTAGGTCAAATAAAAGAAAAACCTTGTGTATGCGATAGAAGCAGTATTTTTCAATTGATCTGCATGAATTTTGGTCAGAATGATTACGTTAATAAAATCTAGGTAGAGATCGAAAATACATGTAGGTTATTTGGGTCAAAATGTAGATCACTAGGTCAGATCAAAGAAAACCATGTGTATGCGATAGAGGCTGTATTTTTCAACTAATCTACATGAAACTTTGTCAGATTGATAACCTTGATAAAATCTAGGCCAAGTTTGAAAATAAGTTATTTGAGGTAAAAAACCAGGTGACTATGTCAAATCAAAGAAAAACATTGTGTATGCGATCATAGAGGCTGTATTTTTCAATTGATCTTCATGAGTTTTGGTCAGTTTGATTGCCTTGATAAAATCTAAGTCAAATTCGAATATGGGTCATCCAGGGTCAAAAACTAGGTCACTATGTCAGATCAAAGATAAACCTTGTGTATGCAATAGGGGCTGCATTTTATAACGGATCTTCATGAAATATAATCAGAATGTTCGTCTTTATAAAATCTAAGTGAAATTTGAATATTGGTCATCTAGGGTAAAAAAACTAGGTCACCCAGTCAAATCAAAGAAAAGCCTTGTGTATGCAATAGAGACTGTATTTTTCATTTGATCTTCATGAAATTTGGTCAGAATGATAGCCTTGATGAAATTAAGGTCAAATTCGGATGTAGGTTATTTTGGCTCAAAATCTAGGTCACTAGGTCAAATTGAAGAAAATACTTGTTTACACTTGAGAGACCACATTTTCGGTCCAATTCTAATGAAAATTGGTCAGAATATTTGTTTCCATGAAATCACTAAGTCAAACATGTTTACACTGTTATGATATGTTTCTCTGGTAAGCGACCTTGGCCCTCTTTTTTAAGTCTTTTAATTGGTGTAACTGTCAGGTTTACATTTTTTAGTTAACATTGTTACATGAACAATACCTGAAATTTACCTTGTTTTCATCCTTTGCATTAATTTTGCAACACCATTTGAGAATGATTTTACTAGTATATTGTATATGATAGATCTTAACTATATCACTCATTCCAGTTTCATTGAGGTGACATTATAATTAAAAAAAACTAATACCTCCTCATCGGTAACACTACTTATTTACGTTGCTTACAGTTAAGCATGAATAAAAAATATAGAATAAAAATCTTGATAAAATTTATTGTACTTAAGTTTTCCAAGTCGAATTAACCATACCACAGAAGACTGTATTCATTAGATGTAAATTGGTTTCTTTCGACATCCCTGCCTAAGTGCCTGTAGCGAACATGTCCCGTTTAACATTTATTGCTAGCATGGTAGAATCCAAAAGGTTGAGTGCTGGGATATCAGAGTATTAAGTTTAACGATAACTTACAACGTGGTGTTGTTACAAATCGTGGAAGGGACCCAGGGCTGTGATTTGGGAAAAAAATAGCTCGGAATTATGTTAAACCCAATTATTAAAAAGAAATCCAAAACTAAAGCAATTCCCATACGCCAACCAAGTATTGAAATATACCCCCTATTGAAAATTAGCTGTTCAGGAATGTCTAACACAGTTCCTGACATTAGCCTTTCAAGAATATATCTGATCCAGAACCGGAGGTTATTCGTTTGAGACTGTCTATCCCAAACAGTCTGGTTAGTCAGTTCAGATCATGTGTGTTAGTCATTTTGGAACGTCTAACCCAGACAGGTGGGTTAGTCATCCCAGAACGTCTAACTCAAACAGAAGGAATAGTCATTCCAGATTGTCTAATTCAGACAGGCGGGTTAGTCATTCCTGAACGTCTACCTTAGTCATTCCTGAACGTCTAACTCAGACAGGCGGGTTAGTCATTCCAGAACGTCTAACTTAGACAGACGATTTAGTCATTCCAGAACGTCTAACTCAAAACAGAAGGATAAGTCATTCCAGAACGTCTAACTTAGTCATTCCTGAACGTCTAAACATGCAACGACGGATGCCCAATTAGCGATGCTCACTCCTGTGATTAAGACCGACAGAGTTATCTAAATTACCAGATGCGGAGAAGCAGTAAGCAAAGGACGATTTGGTATATCCTTAGAGCAATACTGATTGATGAAATTGAACTGTAAACACTTAGCAGTTGGTTTTGTTTCCAGTCAGACCTCGACACTATAGGCAACAGGAAAGCAGTTTTACCAAGGAATCATTGTTGTTAGTTATTACGGAAGATAGGGGAGACATTTCTGTTCTCTTTATTAGTGTAATTATATAAGAAATACCACTTATAAGCTGTTCAAAACACAAAACGCCTGAATTCTAGATTTAATAATAAGTCCAGACTTAAATAATATGCTGTTTTAATATTATTAGCTACAACACAAAACAAGTAAAGTACTTTACCTTAAGATATCAATTGAAAATTTTCTTTTGTTTTTTTTGCGCAATTATTCCAGTATTTTAGATTGATCCATCATAACGGAATCTGCCTCCAAACCAACAAATTGGAGTAATTTGTTTTATGTATTTTCAAATATTGTCAGACACAGAGCGAGTTTTATCGTTTTTAATCTCAGCTATGCTCTTATCCACTCTATGCTTATCTTACTTTCTTAGAATATGAAATTGTGGTATACATTTCACTTACATGAAATATTTTATGTTTTGTTTTATACCGCAACATAGATTTTTGTCAAAACATTTGTTAGAAATTATAGTTACACTGTATCATCCGTCCCTAATTACATAACTATAGCAGAAAGATGAACAATTAACACCTACACGTACAAGAACGCGTGCACACATTTGCACGCGCGCGCACACACACAGACATTTCATTGAATGACATCGGCATGATAATTATGAAAATTTAGAAACATTGATCATTAGGTCATTGAATAAGTAAGACGAATACATAGATGATTTCAGATATAAGCTGAATGTTTGACTTCTAAAAAACATTCTTTCAATTTAAGTTTCTATTAACGAAATGATATAGTATATATATTACTCCGGTTTGTTTGTTTTGGGTTGAACGCCATTTTATAACATTATTTCAGATATGTAATGGTGGGCAGTTAACTTAACCAGAGTCCTGGACTCTGTATCAGTACAAACCTGTTCTCCGCAAGCAACTATCAACCCCACGTGAATAAGAGGTGGAAGACGAATGACGTCTTTTTTCAAATCGTCACGGAGAACATATGCCCGACCCTGCTAAACGGAGATCAACGCTAGAATACCGAACTTAAAGTAGAATACCGAACTTCATCTTTTAATTTGATGATTGTTTTGTTGTCTATTAGCGACGGGCTTTGAAGTATTTATTGAATTAAAATTGAAAATTGAATCTTGAGTATCAATCGTAATTTGAATGTTAAGAAACCCTGTACAAAAATAATATCTTTGAAGTGTTTATATTTACCCACCAAAAAGGATATTAGAAAATTTAATAACATCTGTTTTTCTAGCAAAATTTCAATTGGTACTTCTACATGATTAGATAAACTATTGTGTATAAAATGATAGGTACACACAAAGGTGATACATGACAACTGAACACCAAAGTTGCCGAAAAAATAAATTTAGTCGGATTGAGACAAATTAAAACTAAATCGTTACCGGGTCTTTTTGTTCAGTTTGCTACTTTTTAAATGCTTTGTTAGAAGTAATACAGTAATGAGACTCAATATCTCTAAGGGATTTGATACGATCCATTTCTTTTTAAAGCAACAGATCAGGTGTTATGTTCTACAGGCTACCTTGACTTTTACCCCTTCCATCTGTACCTACTAAACTAGTGTATGCAGTTTCAATCAAAGAATTGTCAAACATAACACAATTTCCCTATGTGATTATACAGTTTCAAATGATTTTGATTTGGTAGCATTCACTGAGACTTGGCTCGGAACTACCCTGGATAAAACATATTCTAAGAAACCAGTACCAAATGGTTATTCAATTAAAATGTTGCACGATGTAGCGGCTGCCGTGGAGGAGATGCACTAAATACATTTCCAGAAGGCCCAGACTGACGTAGATCAGCTAGTGACTGCATATTGAAATGTATTATCCTTACTGAAAGATAAACATGCTCGCATTCGCACAAAAAAACATAACTATCGCTTTTCGGCCTAGCTGTCCATGGTTTACAGACGAACTGCATAATGCTAACCACTTAAAACGCAAGCTTCAGAGGAAATGGCAAAAATCATAACTAACAATCGACCATCAACTTGACAGGACCAATATGCTATCGTAAATAAACTCCTAATTAAGGCCCGAACCGACTACCTCTGTGATTAGGAAAAGCCGTGTTGCACTGATCACAAAGGCTTGGCCAATATAACCAAACATTTACTTGGAGACAGTCAATGTGCTGCCCGTCCCTCAAACTCATCTTCAAAGGAATTTGCGTAAAAGTTTAGTAGCGTGATCATCGAGAAAAGTGGAAATTGTTTGAATGTCATTATTTCGCATAGCCAAACGACTGTCATTCAGCAGAATCGAATTATTCAGAACACCAGGAAGTAGCAAACTGTCTTGTTGACTTGGTTCCTGCAACGACAGAATAAGTAGAACAAATCATACAAAAATTTATATACAAATCCTGTGAACTTGACCCTTTACGAATATGACTTTTAAAGAAATGTGTTGGGGAGCTCTAGTCCTCGGTAACAAGCATCTTAAATCCATCAATGGAATGAAGTTATGTACCAAAAGTGTTAAAAAGTGCGAGAATAGGAATGCAGAAAATACAAACGATACAAACGTCTTATTTCATGTTTTGTTATATATATATATAATGTTATGTGATCATTTTTGTTGAGTTTTTGTTGAGTTGTAATCCAAGTACACATCTGATTTGCTGAAATATCTGAAACGCATTTAACAAAAAACAAATTTGTTTTATTTCGTGACTCAGTTTATGCATAGTTTGTACTTTTGACAGGTTGATAGTTCAACGCTTAATTTTGTTAGGCTAAAGTAAATCTTTATGGAAATAATTGAAAGTTTGAAATTTACAATAAGGTTTAAATACTGTATCAGAAGTCATCTAGCCAAACGTTTATGTGTATTCAGAACGGTGATCCCGTGCGATCGGAAAAAGGATTAATGGCGATATATACCAAACTGTTAGACCATGTCTGAAGGTCACAAAAAGACATGTTGCCAGTCCGAGTTCTACGACTGGACCGATCTATGACGTCATCAAAATGGCGGCCAAGTTTGAAAATATAACTTTGCGTAATTCTTTATCTATTTACGTTACACAGCAAAACTTCTTATTATCTTTGGTTTTCCATCCTAGAATATTTGTTGTCAATGTAATATCAATATTGAAGTAACAATCAATTAAATAATGTGAAATAACAAGAATTTATCTTACCCCACCCACTTTAATTCAACAGATCATTTTCTTGTTGAATATATTTGTTTGGTATATGCTATACCATCAAAATATACGAATATCATCATATTCCAATAGTGTTGTAGCTGTTTATGTGTGTGTTATGTCTCTGCTACAAATGAACACTGTACCAATTTACTGGCCCACCATTCGTATCGCGTTGAACTCCACAGTGACTTTGAACATTCGCACTTAATTAAATGCAGTCATTAGAATATCTACCTCTCATCTAACGTTTCTTTCCCGATAGATATGTTTTATTTTGATAGATGCTTTTCAAAAGTTAGGATTAATAGTTTACATAGGATCTTAAAACTTTATTGAACATTAATGGAGTCTTTAATCAATAAACTTCCCACAGTCCATAATTTTGGATTTGACCTTCATGTCGGTCATTTTAGTCCAGTCAGTGGCAAGCAGTTTTTTAGAAGGAAACTTTTCATGATGGGTATCACGACTGGGTGAGTAAACGTTTGCCATCGTCTGGAATTCTGAGAACTCTTGAAAGTTCTGTGATAATTTTATCAATTGTCAAGGGCTTGTACAACATTTAACGTTTTTTTTTTTGTAAATTTTCATAACAGTTCTACGACATAATTCTTGCTATCAAAAGTGTCTTTCTTGAAATCACAATTGTCAACGGCAAAGAACATATGGCCACTATTCACAAAGTTTCTTGGAATTTAGGCAATCTAATTAGAGAACCGTTGCCGTATATTATTATTAGCTGATTATAAGAGTAGTCTACTTAAATACATAACCCGTGTAAAAAGTATATTAGATGTGTACTTCTTGATATTTAATGTGTAAATCACCGCGTGCAACCTGTAAATGTTATTAGTTATAATCACGAATAGTTGCAGTAGGTTTGTGGATATATGCATACATGTAAGAGTCGAGCACAAAAGGGGAAACTCATTCACAGAATATGCGGTTTTATACATCACGTATTTTAAACAATGAAAGTCTGAGAAATTTATTTGCAGTATCATCAAAAAGTATATCATTGAAGATTTCACGTGCATCTCCGTATGAACTCATCTGACGGTGTCTCTAAATTGGTACTTGCAACATGTGTAAATTTTGATTTCTGTTGAACCACTTTTTCTGTATGTCTCTAATAATAGTGGATGACTGCATATATATATGAGCTTCTGGTGATAACTGCTCTGTAGAAAATCTGTGTACTTTCATGTATTCATAAATTTACTAATATACTATTCTTAAATTTTTAGATAACAAACAGTACAGTATAATACAGCTTTTACATTAAACACACAGTCAATACAGTAACAGCTATTGTAATAAATCTGAATAGACTGAACATCGCTTGCAGCATATATATTAGGAACTGTGGTGCATGATTATATTGATATTCGGAGACATGCAATGAAATCTTTAGAATCATAATTTAATATTACTAGAAAGGTTCAGTATCAGCTCAAGTGACTGTTCGTTAATGTATGTCGCAGTGACTATTTCTGACAATTCTCAACTGAAAATGAAGCTACACTTTTTTTTAGGAATGTGTTTCATATTAAACCAAATAAAAAGTCAAAAGTCGTTACTATACCTTGAAGAAACAAACCATCCTCTTATTGAACTTTGAGTGTAAATCGTAATCAAATATATGTAAACACTCTACAAAACTATCATCATTAAAGTGTTGATTATCCACATGCAAGGTTATTACAAAATGAATTGACATCCACTCCTTCTAACAAAATGTCAATTGATTTTTCTACATTATTAAGCAATCTAAAATGTATACTGTAATAGGAACCCACAAAGGCGATAAATGTCAATGGGACACCAATGTAGCAAAAATTGAATTTGATCGGACCGAGACAGATTAAAATTAAATTGTTACCAGGTACTTTTGTTCAGCTTGATACTTATCAAAATGTTTAATTAGAAGTTTTTCATTACAAGTCTTTGAACTCGAATTCACAGGTCAATGATTTCAACACTCGATTGTAATAAATTTTATTGTTTGATAATGAAGTGAGAAGTACAGTATCATTAAAAAAACTGTTATCATTTTCTTGTTTTTCCAATGGTCAGTGTAAAAGTGTTACGATTCTAGTTTGCTTTATGAACTAGTATTTTATACATGAATAAATAAACGCTTCTTCTTAATATATTTAAGATTTAGCAACGATTCATGAATAAAAAAGCATAAAAAGCAAGTGATATATAACTTTCGTGCATATATGTATATATATTCTAAAGTTTTGTAGATTTTATAGTTTGTTAAATCCTTTTAAAGCTTTGAAAAATGTTTCTACAGGTAATGAATGTGAAATGAGACAAAGGTATTAATAATTGTCTATTTGTTTTAATTTCTTTGATAATATAGTAATAGTTAGTTTACTCAACATGTTTTCAGGTGTAATAAATATTTTCTGAGACTTATTTTAACTTGAATAGTTCAGGGGATGCTTGATCAAAACTTACGATGTCACTGAATTACTTGATCTGGTTGGAGCTAAAGTACCACTATTCCGATAACTCAAATCAGGACTTACCAACTATGTACGTGGAGCCTAATATGCGATAAATTAATTGTGTATATTTATTTATAGTTTTTCATGTACGCTATATTTTGCTGGCGGGAACGTCTCACATTTCTATGTTTGTTTATTCGAGGAAACATAAATGATAATTTAATGTTAAAGGTCCAATACTAAGGAAAGTGAACATTTTAATTTCTTTTAAAAAGCACAGAAACTATTTCATTTTATTGGAAAATGAAAGTTGGTATGTAGAAATTCTAAATAAATCGCAGTATATGTACAATTATTTTTCTATGAAGTATGAAGAAAGTTAAAAAGACCTGGGGGGTCATTCTGTCGATTCATTGAAATTTCAACATAATACACATACATTTCTTTGAGTTCCAAAGACCTTCTGTAAATTTTGACCTGCCAATCTTCATTATTTATTGTCTTGCAGAAGTCTATGCACTGGCTATGAAAAAAATTGCCAACTCACTTTCCCTTAGTAATGGACCTTTAAGTTAATTTAAATGTTTAAATATGTTTCCTTTGTGCACTATGTTGATTTAGTTGAACTGTGGAATATTTGAATAAAAATATTATTGTAAACATCCTTAGCAATACAACAAATGATAAATGTTCTTCATATGATATATCTTTCATATGATATGTCTGTGCGCCATGAATTCAGTGTGGATAAATAGTTTCGAGACGATGATTTGAAGTCCAAGCTGTATTTCTCATAGTAGGATTATTGTAGAAAAGTTTAGATAAGTCGTATTATATCCATAAATGTACATGTGGGACCTCCGTATTTCCGTGTGCGCGTGGGTAAATTACTTCAATGCGTTCAAACGATCAGTTTCATAAAGTTGGGTAATAATCTTCAGTTTTAGGCGTTGAAACATAATTGTCTCAATCTTTTTTTTTTCCTCGTATAAGTTCCGTGAAGAAGTATAAAACTAAATTTTGCTAGGATTACGTAAAAACTTTAAGAAGGTTGAATTTGTGAATCGGATAACGTTTAATAAATATACCAAAGGTTTCTGAAAATTAGTTTAACCTCAAATTCAACATTACCTTTGTTATTCTCATTTCTTACGAAAGCATACGTACACAGTTTCTTTCAATACTTGTAATATTTATATATTGTATGTTTACGTTTGAATTTAAATATATTTTATTGCTCCTAAACATGTTAAAGAGGTTCATGCTTCATCATATAAATGGTTTATATTTTATTGCCTATGATTTCTAACTAAAATAAAATAAAAACGATATAAAACAGACGAAAACGATCACACCTATTTATTCAGATAATAGAATAAAAATACGTTTGTTCATGGATAAAAGTAATAATTTCCCACCATTATAAAAGAACAATTTACCTGCCTCAAGCCTGTTAGGACATCCGTTCCTCTGGAATGAATGAAAGAATTAATTATTTTTTATTTCACCACAGCGATACAATTCTGTCACCGGCAACTTAGCAATTAAAGTCTTAACTTCCAACTTTATGTGTTGATTTAAATCATTAGTAGCACTTAGCTTTATTGTCAGTTATATACATTTTTTTCAAGGATATTCATGTTTTCGTAGTAAGCATAATACATGTCTTGAAAAGTGCCTGATAGATTTCAGTATAGGATAAATATGAAACAGGGGATGCCAAGTTCCAATATCCCAGAATCCCCAAAACGAAACGCACAGCACGCAGCACTACCGACACACTCATTTACATACAAACCAAACACATGCCTTATAAACAACTTAAATTCAGTTAAATACTGTAGATCATTCTTTCCTTGATTTAAATTTGCCTATGTTCAGGACATTGGACCAAATTTACGACCACGGCTTTATCATTATTGCAAACAAATTTCGTAAGTGAAAAGTAATTTTCCTAAAATGAATTAGTAAGACACTGCAATTGGAATAACTTCACTTCTTTAATCTCTGTTGTGCAGCCAAACATTTTAACTAACAGTCCTAATTTGTGTCGTGCATATCTCAGGAAGAATTTGACCCAAAGTCGATAAACACAATAGGATTGCTATTCAGCACGGACAGTTGTTTACCAGGAGTTTTAATTGGATCTTACACAGCCAGACCTGAGTTACGGCCCTTGATTGGTCTATAACATGCAAAGACGAGACCAAAGATTTTGTCGCATATATCTCGAATAGGAATATTATTCAGCACCTGGGAGTTGGTTAGATATATCACTCAGCAAGACAAGAGCTGTGGCTATTGACTTTAGGGGTTAAAAGTCACGTGATCAAGGTGAAAACAAGCGTTTATATTGCTCGAGAAAATCTGGATTAAATGCTAAATTTTGGATATTTACAATCATAAATACATATGGAAAATGTTAAGTAATTGTCAAATTTATAAGCTAAATGGGAGGAAATAGACGAAAAAAGGACAATAAGAGGAAAAATCAGGTCGGTATACACAAACAACCGATGGAACAAATGTTGTTAGTAGCGTTTTGAAAGAGACAAATTCAGTGTTATATAGTGGCGATGAAAACAATTTGGCATTATCTTTGAATAATTTAGTTGAAGATGATGAGGATAGGGAGATAACTTCTGATTGTACACTCAAATCCAACAAAGAGTCCCCTAAACCTGAAAATATAACCAAAATGGCCAGTAGCTCTCCATCAAATGCTGACATTATGAAATATCTTGAGAAATTAAACTCACGTTTAGAAGGTGTTGAGGCAACATTGTCATCTCTGCCGACATTGGAGAAGAAAATTGAAAATTTTGATGAAGATTTGGTAAAGTTGTGGAATTTCATTAAGGACCAAAATGATAAAACTAATTCGAGACTGAACATTCTAGAAGAGAAGGTCGAGAGTGCAGATTTTAGCCTTGGTATTTTCTCATCAAACGTTGCGTATTTTGAACAGAAAAACAAACAATTAAATAACGATCTTGTATATATGCAGTCGCAGTCAATGAAAAATAACATCATTTTCTGTAACATTGAAGAGGCCCCCGTCTGGGGATAGCGAGAATAGTGAGAATGTTGTTCGGGACTTTTTAGTGAATAAAATGAAAATAGCTCAAGACCTTGTATCTGAAATTAAATTCGAATGGGTGCATAGAATTTGCGAACGGAGGTATAACAGACCAAGAAATATAGTTGCCAAATTCAATTTGTTTAAGGAGAGGGAGCTGGTGAGAAAATCGGGTATTAGTTTATATATAATTCATTTTAGGTCGATTGTGAAAGAAGTTGTACAACTTATATTAATCACTCACGACACCTCGTTCCTGATGAAATCCAACGCCACGAGGGTATGAGAGAAGAGGCCAGTTTCGCTTTATATGCTGAGCGCCAAGTAAGGGAGCTACTGGTACCATTTTTCACGTCTTTGGTATGACGCGGCCGGGGATCGACCCTATGACCTCCCGCACTCGAAGCGGACGCTCTACCACTAGGCTATCGAGGCGTATTGCTTTGAAGAACACCAATTACTTTGTCTATGAACAGTTTCCCAAGGAGGTCGTGGCTAAGCGCAAAGCACTAGTACCAAAGATGATTGAGGCCAGAAGCAAGGGTCAAAGGGCATGAGGGTCTTACGATACCCTATGTATTGATGGGAAGGTACAGAGGGAAACGAGCGAGAAGCGCGAGGAGGGTGAATTAAGTGTTCTTTCTTTGAATGTAAATTCCCTGACAGAAGCTGAAACGTGTAACCATGAATTTGTTGATATTATTTATATACCTATGATATTGTATTTTTATATGAGAAATGGTCCAAAAGTAGCAGTAAAATTAATATTTAAGGGTATATTTCATATAACTGTTATAGAAAGTTTCAACACAGAAATGACAAAAGATGCAGTGGTGGTGGTGCTTTATATTATAGTGAATCTTTAAAAGACGGAACTGAGATCATTCTTAATCATCATGACACAATAATCTGGTTGAAATTGAAAAAAAAATCATTTTCTAAACTTAAGGCAGATGTTTATATTTGTGGTGTTTATCTTTGGTGGGAGGATTCGACAGCTTATAATGCGTGCAATGTTGACCTTTTTGACCTTATACAAAATGATATTTATGAATTCGAAAATGAAAGTAGTCTTTATCTTATAGGTGACTGGAATTCTAGGGTTGGAACTAGAAATGATTTCGTTGTCTGTGACACCGTGAATAATGGCATTGATTTTGATGATTATGTTCCTGACAAACCTCAGTAGGGCCTCTTCGGACACACTTTGTAATGCATTTGGCTATCGACTGTTAGAGATATGCAAGTCCACGAGTTTACGCGTAGTGAATGGAAGGTTCAGTGATGTTAACGGTAAATTTACTTACATTTCAAAACTAGGCGCATCGATTATTGACTATCAAGTAAGAGAGTGCAACTTTTCCCAAATCAATAACTTCTCAGTTAATGAATTTAATGAATGGAGTGACCATTGTCCTATTTCGTTCAAGCTAAGATGTGACGAAGTATTGAGTGATCAGTGTGGAAAACATAATGACAGTTATATTTCGTATAAATGGTCACCTGAAATGAAGGTTGTATTTAGATTGAAACTCAATACAAAATTATCAGAATTAAAATATTTAACATACCATGTTGATTTTAGTGATCGCGCCTCTATAGACTCGTTGTTGTTGGGATTTAACAATATTGTACAGGATGCCGCAAACCCGTTTTTTTGTAAAAAATGTTAACACGTTTAAGAAAACCTGAATGTATAGATAAATGCATTATTAATCATAAAAACTGGTTTGATTATGATTGTGTTCAAGCCAGACAGATTAACCTTGATGCATTGAAAACTTTTAAGCGAAACAAATCAAATATAAATAGAGAATAACTGTGTTCATCTAAAAGTGTATAAAAAACATGTTCAGAAAAAGAGGAGGATGTTCGAAATAAAAAATGTTCAGGATATTGAAAAATTGCGCTTTTTAAAGGCAAAAGATTTTGGCAAGCATTTTAGAAGTAATAATAATATAAACAATGACATCTCAATTGAATCTTTTTTAAAGTATTTTTCTGAATTTGGTAATGATATTTTTCAGAGTACCAATACTGAATCTGAGGATTTCTTGGCTCATAATGATTTTAAAAATTTCGACAATGCAGATGCTGATTTTGATAGCGCTCTTACTGCTGAAGAAATTTTAGAAGCAGTTAAAACTTTAAAATCCAATAAAGCACCGGGGAACGATTGTTTATCGAATGCATATTTTGTTGAATGAATCAATATTTTATCTTCGCACATTGGTGATATATTTAATTTTATACTGAATAGTGGTTATTTTCCAGAGAAATGGACTGAAGGTGTTTTAGTTCCTTTGCATACAAAGGGAGGTAAAATGATGTAATCAATTATAGAGGTATAACATTAGTTAGTTGTTTGTCAAAATTATTTACTTCTAATTTAAATAAAAGAATTGTCAGTTATTGTGAAGAAAATTCTGTCATATCTGATGCTCAGTATGGTGATAGAAAAGGAAAGCCTACGATAGATGCATTATTTGTGTTAATGACTATGGTGCAGAATTACATTCATGATAATAAACATTTGTATTGTGTTTTGTCGATTTTAAAAAGGCATTTGATTGTATATATATATAGAAATGCACTGTGGCTAAAGTTATTTAAGTGTGGTATTAGAGGCAAATTATTACGTACTGTTAAAGACATGTACAACAAAGTTAAATTATGCGTTAAGCTATATAATAGCTATTCAGATATCTTTGAAGATGCAGTTGGCCTACGTCAAGGGGAGGTAATTTCTCCGATCTTATTTTCTTTTTTTTATAGATGATTTTGAGCTGTTTTAGCAACAAAACATTAACTGTGGTCTGACTATAAATGACATTGTACTTCTAGTTATGTTATTTGCCGATGATATGGTAATATTTAGGAAATCGCCTGCAGAAATTAATAAAAGCTTAACACTTTTAGAAGAATATTGTAAGAAGTGGAGTCTAGATGTAAATGTAGATAAAAACCAAGTTGTTGTTTTTTAGGAAAAGAGGAGGTTTAAAGCAAAATGAACAATTTGTATATGATGGTAAATATCTTGAGGTTGTAAATGATTTTAATATACAGGAAGTTTACCTTAAATTAAGAACAACTTATTGGAAAGGCGACTAAAGCTCTCAGTATGTAATTAGTTAATTGCAATAGATATCAGCTTAAGCCAAAAATCCTTTGTCAACTTTTTGATCATTTGTTGGATCAATATTAAGCTATGCTGCTGAAATATGGGGTAATAGTAAGTCAAAAGATATAGAAAGTGTCCAGCTCAAATTTTGCAAAAATATACTTAATGTTAAACAAAATTCATGTAATGTTAAAATATATTTTGATGGAAAGATGAATTAAAACAAGATCTTAGATTTCATCTATAATTTTGGATTATGTGAATGGTGGTAGTGTTTTGTTCGCTTTTGATTGTTGTGGCATATAAAAGCAAAAAGTCAAATTCTTGTTTATGTCATAAATACTAAATAACACATTCTGAGTCATTTCTGTCTTCAAAATGGTTCTTGATAAAGCTTATTTTGAAACAAAGTGTAAAAAGATATATTTTTATTGTCAATCTTATAAGCTTGCTTCAAAGTATGTAATATGTCTGTGATTTAAATGTTTCTCATAATCATACGGGTCACTTACATATTGAGGCAAAGTTCATTTAAAATCTTTTCTATGTAGACTTCACATAGAATTTTAGCAAATTTCCAAAATACCTGTTTAGTGAAGTATATGGAACAATCTTTATTATTTTGGGGCATCAATGTTTAGCCTCAATGTGTCATGTTGAAACCCATGGTAACAGTTATTGGGTCAAGTTTCATGTAAGATCTTGTCCATTCCTATTTGGCATAAAACTCTGCCTGAAAAAATGAGAGAGAGTGTCACGTGTAAATCCAATGCACCTATCTCATGGGTCAATGTTACTATTTTGGGCCATGCACATTTAACCAATTGTAATTAATATATTCTGTTCAAAGAAGTAATTCTAGTTTGAATTGCTAGCATATTTTTTAAAGTGAGTTATTATTAAAGATGATAGATCAAATTAATATTCAAACAGGAATGCAAAATTGGAAATGAAAATGGCACCAAATTTCTATATACATTGTACAATGCATTTATTTTTTATTTATTTGTGATAATGGCCTCTAATTAACTTGATTTTAAAAGCTATTTATTTATACTCATTTTAATAAAAGTCCTTTCTTCACAGTGCATTCTTAAAACCTGTGTTTTATTTCAACAATCTGAACCATTTCATGATCAGCAAAAGGGAGATAATTATATAGTTTATGTTTAATTATAAAAGCAAATTTGTGTCATTCTTGAAATAATTGATTTTATATTTCTAAATACTACTTGAGCACAAGTGGTCAGTGATAACAGCTTCCACACGACACAAATCAAATTGACTGTCTTAATGAAAATAACAAAAAAATATACCCGAGGTGGGGCCTCAAAAATCAAAGGGAGTTAATCCGGTCAGTACTTCCTTTGACAGTTATTGTCAGATGTAAATATAAAAAATGGACGAATAACAAAAGTATTTGGATAATATCTGGAATATAACTTGCAGAATTCTATCTGAATGTGGATGTATTACAAATAACTAGGAAATATATGTTATGGTGTTGACTTGTTGTTTTGTATTTTGAACTAGAACAACAATCAACTAAATGTGCTGTCGTCAGTAAAATCTAATAAAGCCAGTTGCTAGTTAAAAGAAAGACGGACTGCATACAAATTGTATGCATGCAGCCAGATAAGCTACAGAACAGGTGACACAATTTTTTGTATTGAAGTATTTTTTTCAATGTTATAGGAGGAAGTGTAAGTGATGTATCATGGGATATGATGTCGTTGTTAATTTTTTAACGATTCGATAAAGGATTTAAACCTTCGTTAGCTAACGAACATTTTAACGGCACTTTCAACAACTGAAAAAAAATTAACAATTCGTTAGCTAACGTAACGACCGTTAACTTAACGATTCGTTACATTTATCAAAAGTTTTGAACTAGATTTAAATCAAATTTAAGTATCACTATAGCTTTTATCAGTTTTTGATCAAACATCATGCTGTGTTAGCGTCAATCATCGGCTACATTGTCAATATTAAATCTTCATGTTTGCTGAAATGAGAAAACCCTACAAATTTAACCATGTAGAAATACCAATTTAACTTTATAAAGAGGAAACGGATGTTGTTAGATTTTCCTTTATATTTTGAAGTAGATGGGAAATGACAATTTTACGTATGAATGTAACTCTTTTTATTTTACAATCCTTTAAGTTTAAAATCAAATTTGCAATTCATTCCTAAATTCAATTTTAAATTTTATTCAATTACCCGTATAGCATATACGAATGTCATCACCAACACAGAACGTTATACTGAAAAGACAGGGTTATTTACCCGTAAGAAGCATATGAACATTTTAAAAACGAACAAAAATTTAGACTTGCATACGCAGTATTAATCTACCTTACTGTATGAATTGTTATTTTGTCTTTCATCAACCTAAAATATCTTATTCAAACAAACCGGTTAAAACTATATGTAGCAATAGGAACAACATATTTGTACGGAAACTATTTGAATGAAAAACGAATAATAAATAGGTCTTCAAACTTGCTAGGAAAAGATATTAAATATGACCTATTATTTGTAACATAAGTTCCCGTAGTTTCCGTCTGCCAATATATTCTCGATATCGACATTATAGGTCCCGTTTTCCGGTATTAACCACCAATAAACGCCCGTTCCCGGTTTTACGGTGAGGGGGATATCGGCCATTACGCTATAAGGCGGTAGTGTTTAGATTATCCTTTTTTCGAGTTTTAAACAAAGAATGAAAAAAGTAGTGCAGATTATCACAAAACATTGTTGTAATTACGATTTAGTAAAAATATCCTCAAAGTTTACTTTATTTTTGAAATTTTATCTTTTATTCTACACTGTCGCTTCCGTGGCTCGATACCGGAAGGTGTGAAATTATTCGCATTTTTCAAGGTTAACAGATTATTTTGCAAAAAAAATGTTGCAGAGGTCGTAGAATAATATTTCCATTGTGAGAAAGTAAGAACTTTCCTAAATCCTTATCTTCTGGCAAAAATAATCGCTAATATTGTCCACGGTCTTTATATCGGTTAATCTCGCCAGTCCCACAGACATTATTTACGGAAATACTGGAAAACGGGATTTATCCTATAATGTCGATATGGTCAATGCTACAAAATGCAGTATTTTCTTGTTTTAATGCAATATTTGATAGTTTTGTTACACTAGAGTGAGTAAAACGTAAGAAATGAAAAAATCAATATAGATAAATATTTATTCATAGTGCGACAATTCAAAACTTAAAAATAAATATAAAATATTAGTTTTCTTGAGTTTTCTTGAACCATGAATTTGTTAAGTTTGTTTAAGATTTGACACAGAAGTGTGAATTACTTGCATTCTCAGTATAGTCTCTTGACTTAATTCTATTAGTAATAGATTATAGGTTTGGCGTCCCTTTACCGGACCTTCGTTTGGTAACGAGATGCATCCTGCCAACCATGATAAAACAAACACATTTAGTGTTTAACATCTGCACACGTATACTAGTAAATCCATTAAACAGCTCACTTCTTTCCTCACTAACAAAAAGTGTATATAAGAAGATTACTTGTACACCTGAAATTGCTATTTCTTGCATACCAGACGGTAGTCTCTGATGTTTTACACTCCGGATGTAAAAGATATAATCTGCACCCATTTAACTGCTGTGCAACAGACTTGACGAAAGGCGTAAAGTGGTAGTTTTGTTCTTATTCTGCCTTTATTAGGTTCATAACGAAGAGAGAAAGGGAGTTTAAAATTTGGATAAACTGTGATTCATAGTGATCTCTGATGTGATATGCCAAAGACATATTTAACTTCAGTCTTTATTTTATGATGTATATGTGGAAGTCGTCTATCACATAAAATGTGTTGTTATCAATTTCCATCTAGTCAACTAATATATAAGTCATTATAAATAGTATATTGTTAAAAAATATCATTAAAACAGACATCGTTTGAAAACAAAACAAAAAAAAACAGTCTGTCTCATCCAAAAATTTAGCGTCTTGTTATTTAGAAAATCATGTTAAGACTAGGTATGAACCTTTTGTTTATATACATCTATGTGTCATTAATCTATGAGGTATATAATGATTGAACTGTCTGCCCATCACTCAGAGTTTCTGATGTACTTTCCTACTGCTACAGTTTTGATCCTTCAACATAAAGTGGACAAAAGCGTATTGTCAGAACATATTATCATTTTTCTTAGTTATTTCCCTTATCTGACTTGACAATATTACAACGACATTTACATAGATATGTAGCTTGATTACCTAATTACTACAACACTACAGTTTCCATATTCAATTGAAACTTGGTATATATTTTGGGGCGAACATAAGCATAATATCAGAATGTTCATATTAGATTATTATTTTTGAGTTATGCCCCATTTCTCATAATATTACATCAGTTTATTGTGTTCTTTTACTACAAATTTCATCTAATTTAAATACCAAAATGAAAAACATCATTATTATGAAGTGGATATTTGCTTATTGACAGGATCATACTTTTAGTTATGTCCTTTTTGACTTTACAACTACATCAGTTTATTTTCTACAGTGTGTACTAAATTCCTCCTATAGTTTTCATTTGATTCAAATGAAACTTGGTATAATGACTTAAGCCCTTTTTTAACTTTTAAATTCATTCTATCAAACATTCTCAATGGTGCATAAATCATACAATATGACATCATTCCTGCGTTTACTAAATTTGGTATAATTGTAAAATCAAACTCATTATCATGAAATTATTTAATAATATTGATAATGTGTCTTATTTCAGTGTGCTGCCATCAAATATGGAGGAACCATGGCATTTAAACAGTTCTGTGAAAAAAGGTCTGAGCTCGAATTATGGCATGACAAAATCCTTGGGAAATATGTGCAAGTAATCAGTGAGACACCAAATTTGTAAAAGACATATGAAGCGAAAAAATTTTGTCTACAATATATTGCTTAAGCTTTTGATAGCATGCCTTTTTTGACAGTTTTAGATGCTGGCAAAGCGAAATGCGTTTAGAAAAGAACATGTCAGAAATGTAAATGTTATATAGTATTTTACTGAGGTCAGAAACAATGAAAAATTTTGCTCGTTTGGATTGATAAGTTTTCATTAAAACAGCTATAACAGGAGGATAAATAAAATATTATTTCGTTTGTAACATTTAATGTAAACTGCAGTAATTTCAAGTAATAATATGTAATTAATCACAATATTTTGAAGTAACACATTTATATACACTATCTTGTGATTTTGCTTTTATTTCCGCTGGTGTGTGTTTAAAATACAAAATGGATTTTGTGTTTGTAATAGATTTTATTGGCAAAATTGAAAAGTCGCCACCTGATAATCAAACCTATCTATGATCCAATCAGATATATATTTATTTTTACAACGACTTATTGCCGCAATTTTCATTCAACAAACTGATTGTCCAGTTTAGTCGATATGTACGCATATGTTTTTAAAATCTAATTAAAACTCTGTATACTCGAAGTAACCGCTATTTGACAAAGACAAAAATGAATTAGTGCGAATAAATGTAATAAATATACATAACTGAAACATATAATCACTGAATTCCAAATCAATTAAGGTCAAGTAGTTTTCAGCAAGTAGCGTTATACGGCAAAAAAAGAACTGATTGGGCCGACAACAATTTTTTCGTCAGACATTTAGTGTCTTCTTTTCTCTTAAAGAACTACTCTATCTATATAAGAAATGAAGAAACTTTAAGCTTGTAGGCATTTAAAAACTTTTATTGATAAAATAAATACTGCTCAGATTTTCAAATACAGATGGTTTGAAAGTATGAAGAATTAAAAATAAAAGTATCTTAATAATGAAATCGTTCAGAAATCGTCTTGAAATTTTGCATGGGTAAAGTTAACCATATTACAAACAAGCTGCAAATTATTTTATACTAATAGAGGCAACCAGTTTGTGTACACGGGACGTCAAAGTTGACCATCAAAGCCCGTTTACGACACTGACGTTGCCGCGTATCCTTGGCAACTGTAACGGATACTGCATCAGCACCAGCCAACAAATTTTCTTAAATTATACACTATTCTACGAGAATTATTTGATCCTTTATGGTGATGTAAAAATCATTGCTTTACACCGACAAATATTTGAAAAATGGAAAGAAAATCGCCGTTTTGTACTAAAAAATGACATTAAGTTTTGCAACATTTTTCGGCTTTAAATCAGCATATTAAAAAATCCCTGAATTAATTTTTTGATTTTTTTTCAATAAACGGTGTTTAAAATGTATACCGTGTTTGTAAGAAACAAAACTGGGGGGTCACCGACTTAGTTTTTTCGGTACATGTCATTTTATATTCCCCTATCCCCGTGCGTAAATTTTGCACCGTATTTCGACGTTTGCAGATACGCTCGAGACATCATAATTTGGCCATTGTGTTTAGCTTATCAGCTGCACCATTTAGTATCTTACTGGTTCTTAAAGACCTTTTACAAACAGAACTAACAGTTTGTTCCATGGCAAGACATTTATATATAAATTATGATGAAAGCGTATCGATAATTGGAATCTTAGTACATTTCAATATATTATATAACGTGCCACTGGTGAAAAAAAAATCCGTATCTTTAAATGCGTCATGTGGACACAATTTGCTATAATTAGGGTTGAATGCGCCTAAATACAGAAGTTATTGGGTTCCGTTTCGACATTTTGTTTTGTTTAAAATCCAGCATATTCCCCATATAATGCGTATTTTGCATTTTTGATATTTTCTGTAACTTTTTTTCTCCACAAACCTTAGACGTTCCATTTTTGATGAACCTGATTTCACGTTCGTCGGACTGTTTTTCGTAAATCGTTCTGTTCAGTTCAACAAGTATCTGCATATAAAATGGTATATAATTTTGTGGTGATCACTTAACTTAGACTCGAATTTACATTAAAGTTACGTAAACGTAGTGTAATGGTAGCGTACCCGCTTCACATTTTGGCGGTTTGGGGTCCAGTCAGTTTTCTCAGACGTGGTCCCACCGACATTATCATTACATTATCTTAGCACCGACCTCTTGATATCGGCCTAACAAAGATGTATCTTTATACACTTATTCATTTTATGCGATTTTCGTGAATGTTAGACGTTTACAAGTACACGGTTGTCAACACGTTATTGTTAAACAGGTTAAAATAGAAAACGTGCTGAGCAGTTAGGGGGTCCGGGTATCCCACCGGAAAATTTTGAAATTCAGCGCTTCATTTCCTGCATTCTAGGGCATTTTAGGAGCCTTTTAAAACACATTTTCCTCTGTAATTTTATATACAATATACCCCTTATTTCCTCCTTTTTATGAGCTCCGAACTTCACCTGTTGAATTTTGAAAAAAATAGTGAATTAAGTTTTCTTAAAGGTAAAATTATTCATTTCTTTGAGATAGTTAACATGATACACTTTGAATGCGGTCCTAATGTTGCCTTTTATAAAAAAAAATCGAAAACACATTTTCTGTTCTTCTTTTCTTTCCAATTGTTTAGGATTTTCTAGAGGTTGGAACCCCACTCTGGACCCACGCATGCTTCGTCACGAAAACAGTGACGCACGTATATTAACTCACATGACGAAGAATAAAACCTGACGTTTTTATTCTTGACGGAGGTTTTCGGGATTCCTTAGCTATGCTGGAAGATAATATTTATGCTGCCGTTTCAATTATCTTGCAGGAGTTTTTTTTGTAATACTGTTGTTTTTTTGTGTTTGTTTGCTTGCTTATTTCATTTTTGAAGCGTTAATTATAACATATACGATTACTTGTTTTAATAACGAACATGGTTAGGGTTGTCCGTAGATAAAAACTGAGAGGATGTTAAATGAAACATTATTATTTGTTGTAAATGCGATAACCTTTTTACAGGTATTAAACTTTCAAATCGTACAATGTTTAAAAAATTATGGTTTATACACGAGCATTTTTACATGCCATGCCTTTTTGTTTCCATTACGTGTGTTAAAGATTCACCTGGAGGGGATTACTTTTATTTACACTGTCCCGTGTCTTTATACCGTGTTGAAGGGTCTGTGTTCACTAACATTCGGGTCCATGTTAGTTATCCCGTCCTATTGTATTCTGGGACCTCCAGCACTTTTTTACTAGGTTATGTTTAACTGTCGCTTAACATTTTCACTGAACGTTGAAACTGATGACTGTTCTACCCGAACGCCACTTTTCACAGAATGGTGTTACATAATTACATTTCATGAATACATATAATAGAGTACCTAAATTAATTCTTTCACCTCTTCGGTTACATTCTGCATCTTCTGTTCATCTGCCTAAAGATATCAATCAGCCTTCCCCACTTAAGCTACATTCTGTACAATCATTTTCTATTCCATGTACTAGTTTATGACAATATTATACATACCAAAATTTATGACAAGAGGGATGATTTTAACTTTAGTATTGTAAATTTTCCCCATTGGGATGGGGATGTACCTCATGCTACATCTTATGGGGATATATTTCTCAATTATTCGGTTTGCCAGAGCGTGTAGTCATGGTCAGGATTTCAATGACGTAATCTATATATTACAAGTAAACTTCTTCAGCAAGGCTACCGTTATTACAAATTGCGTAAATATTTTGCTAAACTTTACTATCGTAATTCTGATTTAGTTTTAAAATTCAATTGTAATTTAAAGACATTTCTGCGATAAGGTATTTCTAAACCCGTCGATATTTCGATTATTAAGTTAGAGTAACAACCTATTTGTTCATGTATATGCTTTATACCTTCTTGTTAATGTTATTTTTAGTTTAATTGTCTGCCTTTCATGTTTTTATTTGTATTTATGTATTTTACCATACAGGTAGTGCCGACTAGTTGGAAAAGACTGCTACGGTATAAGTTTAGACATGACCTTTATTGACAACTTCCGTTACTAAGGGCGCATTTTTGCAGGCAGTAAAGTTGTTTTAGAGGGTCTGAGTGTTTATCTATATTTTTATTTCTCTGTGTAAAATATCGAGGCTGCGATTTTGGTACGTGGCATTCCCTGTTTGATATCTGTCTTTGTTTTTTTAGCTGCTTAGACCGCATACATTTGTCTTGATGTTTAACGAAGAACGTGGTCGTTAATACGGTTTTGTTGTAGTTTTGTTGCCTAATGGTTTAAGGTGTCGGCCACTTGACCTGAAAGTCGTTTGTTCGAACCAGTTGTACAGACAATAATGCCTTATCGTACTGTTTTCATAATGCGGACAGTGATTTAGTATCAGCATAAACTTATACAAGTTTAATACATGTGTGACTGCTAACTTTGGCTTGGCCGTCAATATGAAAATACTAAGATACGGCCGCTTAATGTATGACCATTTACATGTAAAAGATAAATCATCATACAGTTTCTGCTATTGCTATCTTACGGGCCGTGGAAACGTGGGGGGGGGGGCTGCAATGGGGGACCGGGCCCCAAAATAATTTGACGTTTATTGTAGTTATCTTAGCAATTTTGATATTGGTCTGTTATAGGTCGGCTGATTTTCAAAATGTGTGCCCCTCAATCTGACAATGCTTTTTACGGGCCTGTCTTAAGTATTACTTTACATCTATTGTTTTCTTCTCTTTACGTCAGATGGGTAGTAGAATCCGCTAACGCCATGATCAAGCATTGGAAGTACTTGGATCATGTTTTACCGACAACGCAGGTTCCATTCATCGGGGATTTCGAAAGAATAGTGTGCGCGATATCCAATAAATACTTTCCTTCATTGAGCACGACGAAAACCAACGACGACGACGCTCTTGATAGAAAAATGTTAGATTTGTCAAAGTGTAACAATGACCTTAAAATGTACATTGAAAATCACAGCTTAGAACAAAAATCAGCCTTGAAAGTCCGATTAATTATATGTTGAATTTCCGCGCTTAGACGAGATTCAGTTGAGAGAATTAACATGTGGTACTTATCAACTTAAAATGTCGGCTGGTTATATGCAAGAGCATATTGACGAACACTCGGGCATTTATTTACATAGAGAAGACAATACTCTCTTAAGGGTCAAATTTCAAAGCAGGTACGTGTCATCTTTGGATTCGACATAACGCGACTGAAGTTGTTTCCTGGTATAGTATGTGTCGCGCTGGCAGTGGTGTTGTCGGTGTATGTGCTCACGTGGCTGTCATTTTATGTTGTTTCCTCTTTTTTTTTTGGATATGCAAAACACACAGGGAAAGCAACATATGGAAAGCGCAACCGGAGTGATTATGTTTTAGACGAAGGAAACATACCCCAAACTGTTGACAGTTCAGATACGGAGAGTGAGTGAAAATGTAAAAGTGAATAGGTACATCAACATAGTTTTTAAAGCAGTATTCTCTAGTTGCTTTCTGAAAAAGTATGATGAAGAGTGTTGTTTTTTTTTCACTTAATAGTAAAATAGAAAAAAGCGGAAACTTCACAGGTCGCTCAACACGACAAAAACAAAGATGTTGCAGGCTCGGTTTGATTGAGCCTGTTCATGGACGGTAGTGAAAATGCATGCTACCGTCCACGCCCTCTAGCCCCGGGTTGAGCAGTACTCAACATTTACACATGCTAAAAGTAGAAAAAGCAATTTAGAGACATCCGCAGATGTATTCAAACGGCGGTGAACATGGAATATTCAATGATACACGTGTTGAGGCCTGTAATTCCATGAAGAGCTGCGTTTGGTCCCCAGATAAAATAACGGGTTTGCCTTAAACGAGAAAACAATGGGCAGAACTAACTGTTCTATATATTTTTCATGTGTGCGAGATTAAAATTCTACACCCACAGTTCTTCTTTATTTCTTTGTTTTGTGCACTGCTCTCCACGACCGTTTCTTTATAAGCGAGGGATAGTGATGGTCTCCCCCTCACCCCCACCCCTTCCCGCGGGTAATCAGTACCGTGTTTTATGGCTACACTTAGTGGTTTCTGTCTAAAACATGGAACAAATATTGCTGACTAAAATAGGTTTAAATAAAACCATTAAAGAAAGGAAAGACAAAACAAACAAACAAAAGAAAACGATGGTTATTACCTTACCAATAAGTAGGCCTAAGTGTTTATCTGTTACTAATTGATGCTCAGGTCATTTAGTGAAGAAAACACGTGTATCTAACGGTCGATAAAGTCGTTACCTCCTCTGATATAAATATCAAAGTAACATCAAAGGTAGCAGTCTGGAAGTTGATTCAAATCATGCATGTACATGTATATAACCGTGGGAATATCAGATTGTAAGTTAAACTGGTTGATCAAAATTTGAAATTGTATTTTTCCGAAATTTACAAATTTAATATGAAGATGAATGTCGGATGTCGGATTTTTTTCACGTATGTTTCTACATTTCTTGAATAAAATAATGAACGCCAAGAAAAATTAGAGCCATATACATGATTACTTTTAGTAGCTAAGCAATAAAAGTATACGTCTTTTTGGCATTTATAGACAGTGTTGAATATCATTTACATTTTGGTTTCAGTATAATTTGATGAAACATCATTCCATTTCGACCTTATTTAAATGAAATATTATCGTATCGCATATTTGTATGATTATACATCATTCATAACGGAGCGAAAATAACATTCACGCGATTACGTTGTGGCAACGTCGCGACGTCGCAAGAAAAACGGGATTTTCTGTTATTACGTAGTCGTGCAAAATGTACTATTTTCACCTTATTGTCATTTTAAAACACTATAAAACTTTATTTTCGGTCTAGAGAGATACTGAATTGTGAACTCAAATAAAATTAAGAAAAAAAAATAATGATGGGCCGTTTTTCGCTGAGGCTGTTGCTCTGAAAAGGTTAATTTATTAATAACGCTAGATAGAAACACCATCCTTTACAAAGAGGTTTTAGCTCTCCAGAGATGTGTTTTAAGGAGGTAGGTTACCTTGTTACAAGGGTAAATTCAAATTAGTTGAACCGCATCATTTTTCTGTATTTCGTGTTATATGAAGTTTTAACTGCTACAATCTCAATTTCGTTTGTCTCTGTCCCTTCAAGATCAATTTTTATCCAGGTTTGAAGAACATGACCCTCAAAAGGTGTTTCATATTGAAAGAAGAAGGAAAATACGCATATTTTACACTTCTCGGTGTATTTCAGTTTCATTGATATCCGTAGAAGTCTGCATAATTGATATTTTTACTAGTATGCATGTTAGTTTTTTTAATATAAGCTTAAAATGTCACGGGGCTCGTGTTTCCATGGTAACGCATTTTCTCTCATTTTTAAAACATCTATGTATAAAAATAGGGGTTATCGACGCCTTCAGTGCCATTCTGTTAATGACCAACATGGAATATTTGGGTAATATTATTAGCAAAATACCAAGCACTTTACCTGATACCCTACTTTTCTTAAAGTTTAAAGTAACCATGGCAACAGAGATGTTTAAAATAGCTTATATCTTGCTTTTTGTCGTAATTTCTTATAAAAAATATTGAATATAATTATCTTTCTAGTTAATGTAGCTTTAAACACATTATTTCTAACATAAGTTATATTTTTCGTGTTATTTGCATTTTTTCAAACAAATTTCACAGCTTAGAATATTTACAGCAGTACCCCTCGTCAGGCATTTTTCATGGAAAAATCGTTCAGCATGCTGCTACTATTCTCATGGATATTGTTGAAATGAAAATAAAAAGCCGAAGCTGTGTTTCTTAAATAGACCAGTGTCAACGCTTTTGAATTTTACATTTAGATACATAGGTCACGGGTTTCGTTTCCATGGTAACATCAATTTAATTCAAAAAACCACAATTTTCTACTGAAATTTGAACAATTTTATATCTTAATTTTAGTATATAAGTAACAAATAATCAACGGAACCTGAAAAATAGGTATTACAAATCCAACTGCTAGATATTTTATTTGAAAATGTCCGTAACAAGTAACCTTTCACCCAACTATATTCCAAATAACATTGTTACAAAAAAGAACCAAAATATTGATTATTATTCAGAGCAATAGACTCATAAAAATATTTCAGCAAATAATGGTTATTTGAAAATAATTAGAATAAAGAAAATACACAGAATTACGTACTTTCATGATAAAAGCTATTAATTTTGCGCGGTAGCTGACATGTAACGTCATGACGTCATTGACATCATTTTAAGGCAACATTGTTTTGAAGCGTTTCTGTGGCAATTTATTCATTATTTCTGCATTATTAAGCCATAATGCATCAGATCGAAGACAGGTTCATGATTTGTTTTCAGAAGAATGAATATACAAACACTTTTTATTTGTCGTAAACGCCGTCGCAAATCGTCATGTTAGCTTCCGGTTGGACATGCGCACATACAAATATAAAGGTAACCTACCTCCTTAAGAAAGGTTATCCTTGTATTCATAGACACATAATAGAAACATATTCCATATATAATATTTTTCCTAATATTAGAGACCTATCAAACATAACAAGTGCGATTTAATACTCTGTTAAAAATAATAAATATTCCATAAAACTAAAAAAAAAGAAAGAAAATTGTTTGTTTGTTTTAGGTTTAGCGCTGTTTTCTGTTACGATAGGCGGTTAACCTAACCAATGTTTCTCAAGAAGTAACTTTCAACTTCACCACATAAAATCGGAGGTGGAGGACGAATGATTTCGGACAGATACCTTCTACCAAATTGTCGGGGCCTACCCAGGGATCGAAAAAAGCGATCCATAGAACTGAGCTAAGCGGATGGATTAAAAGAAAGAAACACAGAAAACAGTGGTTGTGATGGAAACTCGCTGTAACTCATCAGCGGTTAAACATGTATAATACTATATTGTGATTATCTATTTGAACGACTCTAGAATCATAACTTTGTACGTAGGACCGACGGCTCAAACTTGCTAGCTCTGGTTTCTTTTTTACGAGATACTAGGATTTGTACGAGTATATGTTTATGTGTAAGATTTTATTTTTTATTTACTTTTATTTCAATAAGCATCTGAGATGTCAACATTTAGAATGTAACAATTTTCAAACAATTTAGCAGTTCACTCATCAGAATTTTATAAATCTACGCTTATGCGTTAATGTGACTTTAGGATAGTATTCAAAGCGAAACCTCTTACTGAGCCGTGCCATGGGAATTCCAGCATAGTGCATTTGCGACCAGCATGGTTCAAGGCCAGCCTGCGCATCCGTGCACTCCGGTCAAGTTCCATGCTGTTCGCTAATGGTTTCTCTAATTACAGTAGGCTTTGAAAGCGAACACCAAGGATCCTGACCAGACTGTGCGGGTGCGCAGGCTGGTCTGGATCCATGCTGGTCGAAAACGCACTATGTTGGTTTTCTCATGGCGCGGCTCAATTATCATGTTCTGGAATTCATGTCTCAAATAGTGCCCTTTGCTTTCAAATTTCAAAATACTTTGATTAGTAAAACCAAATCCCGCCGTCAAAATAAGTGAAAATTTGCGTGGAGCGGATAATTTACCGGAAGAGACCATGGAAACTAATCTTATTGTCATATGTTACTAGGCTGAAGAAGTATGAAACGAAATAGTAAAAATGTATGGCATAGGGATGTGCGAGCGTGCGTCCGTGTATGCTTATGGAGGAATAATATCAAGAAAAACACGAAACTATTAAGCTTTACTCCCGTGGAGGGCAAACTTAAAAATATACGGAAATGCTGTATAATACTTATCTATAATATTTAACAATAATTATGCACTAAGTTTTTGTTTCAAATGTGAACCCTCCGAACTATCTACACAATTGCATATGTATGAATTTTTGATTTTAGCAGTGTATTACAATGGAAAACTTGTTAATTGGTACTTTGAATAAGAAAAAGATGAACAAAATTATCATAATTATATAGAAAATATATTTAAAGCGATTTTCAAAATGGATGAATTATGATGTCTCGAACGTATCTGGAAACGTCGAATTATGATACAAAATTTACGCATGGGGTCGGAGGAAATAAAATCACATGTACCGAAAAAATCTAAGTCGGTGACCCCCCAGTTTTATTTGTCATTTGGACTCGGTATACATGTACATTTTAAACACATTTTATCGAAAAAAACAATAATTCATAGATTTTGTAATATGCTGATTTAAAGCCGAAAAATGCTGCGGAACTGAACGCCAATTATTGGTCTAAAACGGCAATTGTCTTTCCATTTTTCAAATATTTTCGGTGTAAAACAATGATTTTTACATCACCATAAAGGATCAAATAACTCTCGTCGAATAATGTATAATTTAAGAAAATTTGTTGGCTGGTGCCGTTGCAGTACCCACAAAAGTTGCAAAGGATACGCGGCAACGTCAGTTTCAAAAACGGGCTTTGGTGGTCAACTTTGACGTCTCGTGTACAAAAACTGGTTGGCTCTATCAGTATAAAATGAACTGCATCTTGTTTAAAATATTGTCAACTTCACACCTGCAAAATTTCAAAACGCTACTCGAAAGTTCGCAAAGTGTCGTGTTCTACCTTAATAATGAAATCGTTCAGAATTGCCAAATTAGGCACATAACAGGACCTGTCTGAATCACCAAAGTGAAAAGTCAAATTCCTGCAGGCTCTATAACCTTAATTGTGTTAATATCCGCCACGGAAACATTCCATAGAATTGATTTACGACTAACTAACAAACGTATTAGTCAAAATGAAAGAAATATTAGTTACCATCTGATGGGAAATCATTTCAGAATTATCGTATCAGTCATTTTAAAATTTTGCTTGTCAAAGGCTTCGCATTTCCAGATTATGTGTTCTAAAAGGTGGTGCGATCGGACGTTTGTTGACTGGTCAATTTATGATATGATATTTATAATCTTGAAAACATATAACTGAGGGAACATACAGTTTTTAACTCAATAATTTGTTATGTTGTTTTATGTACCAAATATTTAGTCATTCATGAAGCTATGTTGACAGCTAAAGTTATTGCATTTTATATTTTAAAAATGTATTGTATCAAACATCTTGTAAGATGTTGTTTTGTATATAGAAGTAAGTAGTTGTATTAATATACTATACTGTTTGAATAAAAAAGAAACCAAAAATATTAAAAGTATTAGGTTTTCTGCTAACTTCAGCCCCATTAGACATTTTTGATATAGATTACATTGATATGGTCATACAATTTTAAAATGTATGGTAACCATTTTCATTTTTAATTTTCATTTCATCAGGTGTGTTACTCTTCCACAAATAATTTGGATTCTTTGTGCTTTCAATTATTCATATCTATATTTGACGAGACAAGAGTCAGTTTATCGGCAGATACTTTGAGCAAAACTTCAAATGTTTGAATTATTTTATTTTAATATAGTGTTTTGTAGGTCATATAATAATTTGGATTGGACATAACAAGAAATAATAGCAAAATAAAATGTTGTAATATAAACTTTGGATTTTTTAGTTTATTTGTATCATAGTTTCATATGGAGGAACGAATGATAAGAGTTATTTTCCCAGTTGACTTATCGTCCTTGATATTTGTGTTGTTCATACTGCCAAGAAGTAAGCCTTATAAAACAGCTAAAAAGGATAATGTTTCCAGGCATAACTATTGAAGCCGTTTATGGATCGGATAAAGTAGTTATTTAAGTGTATACACCCATTAACGGGAAAAGACGATAATAAATGTGTACACTGTATTTCGTTACAGGACTATCAGTAATCTGAATATTCAAGATAAATAACGATTAAAATTAAATACATAACTTCCCATCATTATAATCTTCAATGAATAAGTGTAGATGTGTTATTTTGATTTCCCTTGCAGATTGATTTTGTTGTGTATTTTTCTGTTGTTGCTTTTTTCTTCAGTTTATAGAAAAAGGCTATTCTTTGTGTGTGACGAAATGTTATAAGCATTGAATTTCAAAGTTCTATGTATTATAACGAAATCCTCGAAACTAAAGAAAATTAGAATTGAACTTGCATACATACTGATGTATTTTCTATAACATAAAACAAAATTGCAATGTGTTCAAGATCGAAACATCTACTGAAACTAAAAAGCTATAAAGCAGTAAGAAGAGCACATGGTATACTTGGAATAGACCACATATTTTCTCTATAACGTTATAACGAAAAGAGATTAATGAATATATAAGCAGATGAAGTTCAGAAAATACATACATTCAGGATATTAGGCCAATATTATCTACCTGTTTGCTTGTTGTACAGTTTAAATAATACCTGTATTATTAGAATTATTTTCACATTGTTAATGGTCGGGTATGGTAGAAAACAACTAGGTTGTGTTTGGGATTGAAATACAACTCTTTCCATTTATTTGTACATCGTTAAAGAAACGTAAATCGATAAAATATTACGTACCTCCTAAAGGCGAGTGACTATATGTTTTGGTCCACAAGCTCACTTGAACTCGTAAAACTCTGTTTGAGCAATTATGTTCGGTTATCGTTCGTCCATCATTCGTCCGATCTAGTAGTATCGTTTTAAAGCACACTTCAAATGTGTTCAAAATCGACGGTCTGAGGCACTTTTCGTGTCGGCGAGAGTTAAAAAGTACCTTTAAACAAGTTCTTTATATTAACCGATAGATGTGTTTTCAGGAAACTAGATGAATAGCATCAATTCATGAAGAGCTTGACGAATCTTTATCATACATTGTCTGCAGCAATATTGTAAGGTTATCTTAAATGGAAAAATTAAAAGCTGAATTGAAATTTGCTGCATTAGAATTGAATATTGACACTGAAATCGACAAACATTTTACATGTATGAGAAATTGACTTCAATTACACTTAATTTGGCAATCATTACACACTTGAAAGGATAATAGGAAACGTAATTAAATCCGTTACTTTCAGCAAAACTTCAACTGGTATTTCTACATGGGTAAGTAACTTATAATTTATGAAATTATACGTACCATGAAAAAAGTGATGGGTTACTACAGACTATCAAAGCAGACGATAAATTAAACGGAATTGGTATTCGAGAGCTTAAAACGTAAGCATATTATCATGTCATTTTGTATAGTTTTAAAATTATTCAAAAGGGTATGCTAGAGACTTTTATTTACAACTATTTGATCGGCTTGGTGCACATGCATTTTCTTAAAATAAATCGTGATTTACTTACAGATATAGTTCTAATAAATTCATATTGTCTCGTAGTTACTTATATATAAGTAAAGTTAAAGCATATTAAATAATACCAGAAATATAATTTTGGGATACCTGCTCCGAATTTAGAAGAAAACTTTTATTTTATAGCATGTTTACTATAAGAATGTATATTCAATCTTATGTGATCGAATACTTTTTAAAGGGTGGGTAGGAATATCACTAGGTTTTGTTTGGGATTTAGATACATTTTTTCCATGTATTTTTACATGGTTTGAAGAACTAAACTTTAAAAAGATAATACCTACAGATAAGTCCCTCTAATACTATGGGCCTACAATTTAGATTAAGGTAGTCTAGGACAGACTAATAATAAAACAGGGTGTAATTTGATGTTCAACACAACTTATCAATGAAATTAAGACGACATATCACGATTGTTTTTCTCATAAAATGGCATTTTAATTTAAATCTGCCATTCAATAATTAGGATGAGAGCACTTATTAACAAAATTTTAATGAAAGCGATACATTATAGTTTACAAACACCTGAAGATGTTTCTTTAAGCATACAGTGACTATTTGCCTGTTCCACTAGTCTTTCGGAAGAGCTCGGTTTGAGCTATAATGACCGTTTATCTTTCGTCTGTCTGCTTATGTTGTGTTTTTAGCATCATGGTACTCTCCTATTTTGTTCAAAACCTAGAGTTAAATATTAAAGTACCATTAAACAATTTCGTCCCATTAGTCACTAGCTGGGTTTCAACCTGGATGGGCATCAATATGAGGTAATTCCTCCAAATATACCTTTAAATGATTTATTTTCAATAACCGCTTTATGGAACTTTGTCAGACCTGGTTTATAGCTTCATTGCAAGGTGCACTCCCAGTTTAGTTGAAAATGGTGCTAAACGAAAATTGAAGTAATTGTTTAAGACAATTCTTTACCTGGGAAAATAAAAAAAAAATATTGTCGTCTGTCAATGAAAGTGGTAAGATTTCGCACATTTTATTAACTTTAAGTAGCAATTGAACAGTTTTAAAGTATTACAGAATATATTGACATTTTAGCAAGATTTCCCCGACCGTCTTTACTTCAATTGTAAAATTTTTGTTTGCATTTGATTTTTTTCTCTTTTTGGTGATTATTTGATATCTAAAATAAGAAAGAACGAACGTGCATGTTTAGCACTACCGTCATATGGTTACATATTTTTCAAGAATGAAAATTGCAACTTTACCACAATTGCACTTGTTTTTGCGATCAGTGTTTCCACCACTTTTCACAATCTCCTTGTAGAAGTTATTAAGATAAAGAAAACATATATTTCAAGCTGATAAGTCCGGAAACTTAATCGCAACTCTTCTTTACATTGTACTTGTTATTCTGACTCTGATTATGTTTTTTTCTTCGTTAGACACTTTAGACTTTGAAAATAGAATATTGCCAGTGGCCTTTGTTAGAATAAATTTTATTTGACACTTATTTAGTGCGTTTAATTCCATATACTTGATTTATCTTCTGTTAATTCTGCATGCATAAGTAAAGAAATATTCCTTTCCACCAAATATTTGTGTGTCAGCGGTGAATTGAAATATTCATGCCAAATAAATATAGAATTAGAATTGAAAATTGAAACGAGTGTCTAACATAATTTAAAGCTTGAGAAATCGGACAATACATTGGTCATCTTTCACCAACTTAAAAGGATAAAAGAAAATGAAATGACATCCGTTCCTTTTAGCACAAGTTCAATTGGTTTTTCTACATGGGTAAGTACACTAAAATCCAAAACGTAATACTTTTACCACAGTCTCACAAAGGCGATTAATGACAATCGGCCACCAAAGTAGACGATTAATTCGATTGCATTAGTCTCAGACAATTTATAACTAAATCGTTCTTAGTTATTTGTGTTCTATTTGATACTTTTACTTAAAACGTATTTTAGAGGCCTAACATTACATCAATGTTAATAGTTTCTTACATACGCAAATATTGTCATATCACTTTTGAGGTAATTAGAAACATTTAACAAAAATATTGTCTTAAATGTCGAGATGTGAATTTATTGCATTTTAGCGATTGCAGAAAAAGATGTGTACAATAATTTTCAGCAAATCACAAATACTTTTGTAAACCGGGGCAAACGTGTTATTTCTATGAGTTATATATATATATATATATATCAATATGTGCATTAGACTTTGAAAAATCATATAAATAAAGGTTTTTGTGCGTTAGCAGTGACTTTATTAACAACTTATCATTATATTACTTTTTCTGCCCTCCCAGGAGTGGTGGGGGCATATAGATTTGGTCTTGTCCGTGCGTCTGTCCGTCCGTGCTTGCGTGCGTGTGTGCGTGCGTACGTGCTTCTGTCCTTCCGAAGATCGTGACGCGCCTCGCTCGAAAAGTATTCGAAATAAATTCATGAAACCTAGCATGAGTCTTTATCATGATATGAACTTTCGCACCTCCTACTTTTCGTCTGGCTCCGCATCTATTTTCAGAGTTATTGCCCCTGAAATAGTCAAAAATGTACATTTTCACCTTGTGACACGCCTAGCTCTAAAGTATTTGAGATAGATTCATGAAACCTTGCATGAGTTTTAATCATAATATTAACTTGCACACCTCTTATTTTTCATTTGGGTCCATCCCCTATTTTCAGAGATATGGCCCCTGAAATAGTCAAAAATGCACATTTTCACCTTGTGATGCTTCTAGCTAAAAAAGTATTTAATATAAAAGGTTGAACTTGATCTTGCGCACCTCCTATTTTTTGGCTGGCTCCGCCCCCTATTTTTAAAGTTATGGCCCCAGAAATAGTAAAAGAATGCACGTTTTCACCTAATTATTTGCCTAGCTAAAAGGTATTTTATGTAAACTGATAAGACCTTGCTTGTGTCTTTATCATGATGTGACCTTGCACACTTGGCATTTTTCTGAGCGCTAATAGCAGAGTTATGGCCCTTGAAATAGCCAAAATAGTTGATTTTTGATTGTGATGGTCATAGCTCAAAAAGTATATGGCCTAGAAAAATGAATCCTTTTCATAAAATGTTTGCTGAAACTATACCCCATTAAGACTGCAAACATTTGAATTATTGCCTCTTATTTGTGACAAATGTTCCAGTGGGGGCCACACCCTTTGTCCTACAGACTCGTTCCAGTTGAATATCATACACTTGTATTAGAAATCAGTTTCATTAAAATCCATGTACGTGCTTTCGAACGTTTTAAATTCTACATAAACTATACCACAAATAATATAATCAGGTAAAACTCTTTACTTATCTTGAAAAGGATGAGGTGGCAAATATCCGACACATTTAGTTGCTTGCCATTGACAATTTCAACGGGTTCATCTACGTTTGCTGAATAAAGTAAACTAATTCATATTTCAATTGTGATAGCTTACTTTGCACATAATTGGCCAAAATCCTACACCTCTCATGATAAAATCTGGTTACTTTTAAATACAATTTAACGGAATATTCGCTTGATTGTTTCACTTTTCGATGACTCCAAATAAGTAAATAAATCAAGTTAAGTTTTTCCATAATTTCAATTCAAGATATGTTTTATGTTTTAGAATTGTTATAAGTGACAAGAACAGCAGTTTTATGCAAGGATTGTTATTATTACATAAAACCACACAATGAATTATCACGGGTGGTAAACGCGCAATCCAATTCCCACTGGGAATACGCTATAAAAGGGTTTGCGCGACGTGCGGTGCTGGTGTTGCTCGTAAAAAAAAAGACGAAATTGAGTATGTGAAGTTATGATCTCCTTAGTATAAGACAATAATACATGTTCTCCAAAAAAGGAAAAAGCTATTCGACACAAAGTTGATGATACATCATATATGTAAAATATTCGGTTTGTAATTTATGATTCTGCTCTTTTATCACAAAAACTCTGGCAACACGAAACGTGAAAAAAGTATGAAATCAATAAAAATGGCAGTTCTGACCTCATATGACTAATCTGAGGACATCTGATTCTTTTTGTTGTAACTCAACTGTTATGAAGTAACGGATATCAAAATCATTTGCTTCAAATCCTGCTAACGGGGACATAATTGACAAAACTTCATCGGGAATGGGGCTGCGCACCGGGAATGGAGTTGCTCGTATACATTATAATGTATATAATGTATACTCGCAAATCCTTTGCGTGGAGCAACTCCATTCCCGATAGCTTATTTACCAACGTTTCCCTCAAAAGCAACATCTCATTCAAGTGTATGTAATATTCATGACGGTTTTACTCGTGTTTGATCATTGGAAGCGTCACATTTCCAGAAAGAAGGCACAAGAGTTGAAAAATTTGCATTTTTCATGATTCCATACTTTTTTTCACCGACCGAGCCAGCAGAGTTTTCGTGATATCAGGGCTGATTCTTAAATTAATAATTTGATATTTCAAACATATGATCTTTATTAATTTTTGTATCGAAAAGTATTTTGCTTTTTCTCGAAAACACTCGTAAATGTGTTATTATTTACCAAAACAAAAACCAACTTACCTCGATTTTGTATATATTGATGCGCAACACCAGCACCGGAAGTCGCGCAACTCATTTTAAGCGTATTATTATTATTATTATACCAGTTTTATATAGCGCCCTTTTCATGATAAACACGTTCAAAGGCGCTTTACATATAGCAAACGTAGCCAATCAGGGCGCGAAATTCATCCTCTACTAGTACAGACACAGAACGATCTGACCAGAGGGACAGAGTGAGATAAAGCCCCCAGAACAGATAGATACAGGCATATCCGGCTAACTTAGCCTAGCTCTTTGCGAATAGACGGTCTGGTTCTTTAACGTGCCCGCTGTATAGCACCGATACATTTTAAAGGACAATATGTATAGTATGCTAACTGAAAGTACGGACCTCGTTTTACAACTCGTATTTCCAAAAAAAATGTTGAGTGGTCCTCAATTCAAGTAACGGGCTTAATGCAGATATTACATTGTCAAGCATTTTTCAACTAAAACACATTATATCTGTGCTAATTAAAGGTTATCATTCTCACGAAAATTACAGGTAGGTAAAGACGACATAAATAATCTTGTTGCAGGCTAGGTGATTGAGCCTGTTCGAGGGCAGTAGGGTAAACGCAAGCTACTGTCCATGCACTCTAATCTCTACACAAGTTGACAAAACTGATAATCAAATATTAATCTAATAGATCCGAGGTCAGATAAAGCGGATAAAATTCATTCCTAACAGTATGTCGAACGCAGAATATATTTCTATCTCTACCATTACTTTTTCTCTATGGAATACAAATGTGGAAATTTCAAAGGTCACTCAGCACAACAAAAAGCAAAATTCAGTTAATGTTGTAGACTCGATTTGATTGAGCCTGTTCATGGACGATAGTATAAACTCATGCAACCGTCCAGGCCCTTTAACCCCGGGCTTAACAGAAATCAAGATTTACACATGTACCAAAACACAATTAAGAGACATCGTCATATGAGTTTATACGGAGGTGCACGTGAAATTATCAATGATACACTATTTGGTGATACTGCAAACAAATTTCTCAGACTTTCATTGATTGAAATACGCGATGTATAAAACCGCATATTCCGTGAACGAGTTTCCCTTTAGCGGACCGCACTTCATTAGAAAGCAAACGGCGGACGCCCTTCAATTAAAACATTAACTCACTGAATTATCTTTATTAACGATGCTTTTATATATACCAAAATTATTTTATACTTTAAATAAAGTATATGAGCCGCGACATGAGAAAACCAAAATAGTTCTTTTGCGACCAGCATGGATCCAGAGCAGCCTGCGCATCCGCACAGTCTGGTCAGGATCCATGTTGTTCGCTTTCAAAGCATATTGTAATTAGAGAAACCGTTAGCGAACAACATGGATCCTGATCAGACTGCGCGAATGAGTAGGCTGCTCTGGATCCATGCTGGTCGTAAACATACTATATTGGATTGCTCAAGACGTGGCTCATATTTTCTTAACTAAGTTGTCATTTTATAAATATTTATAAAAAGCAAAGCAGCACTAGTTAGGGATTTCTTGCATAAACTAGTTTTCACCATTTGATTTAAACAAGCATTTGGCTGGTGTACAAATTGTGAATAGAACGACTGGTCACTTAAGTATTTGCAAAGTGTTTGATCAGAGTAAATTACAATGTATATATGTTAAATCTCATAGTAAATATGCTACATAAAAAATGCCAATTTTAATGTCAAAGTATGTGTTCCCAAAATCTTAATTCCTTGTACTATTACATGTGCTTAAACTTTACTTATACTTAAGAGATCTACAATACTCTTTTATCAGATATATGTTTTTAAGAAAATGTTGAAGTTTAATCTGTATAAGACAAATTAATTTTAAATCTTCTTCTTTGGTGGTCCGTAGATATCCATCGCTTTATTGAGGGCATGTATCATATTGAGAACTGTATGTTATTTAACACTATAGAATTACAATTTGAAGTAAAACTGAAAGAATCGGATGTCATTACGTGTCCTATTATCCTTTCAAATATTACCGATTAAATGTTGTTATTATTGAAGACGATGTCTCAAGTATTCTATTACGTTTGCCAATTTTAAGTTACAGTTTTCAATTTTAGTGCAAACATTTTCAATTCAGATTGGAATTCTTCTATTTGTTACTTGTACAAGTATAGATAAATGTCCCACTAGATGTTTTATGAACAATAAAAAAACAAAATTAAAACAATTACTTAATTTTTGTTATGCCCCCATTTGAACTAAACGGAGGAATTGGGGGTGGGGGTAGGGAGTATATTTGAAATAGTGCTGTTGACCAAAAAAAAAGAAAAGGATAAATATCAAAAAGGTAATGCCATGATCTAAATTCGCAGCTTCCTCAAAACGAAATTCACAGGACGAAGTCTGATTAAGATCCGTCAAGCGTTTAATGAAATGAAGTCATTTAGAGGTATTTCTATTTCAACCTTAAGTGGCCCGTAATAAAGCCAAACACACTTCTTTCATTAATTTTGAGAATGACCTTATATTGACGCTATCAATCCAGTTTGATGAAATCCAATCTAGTGGAGTTCATGGGACGACATGTTCTAAAGGTTTTTTTATTTTTAAATTTAGAGGATCAGAAAAGGATCAAATGCAATTCATTTTAACAAAATTGAAAAGTACCTTATGATGATGCTACAGACCAAATATAAGAAGGACGACGGACGGATGATGGACGAATGATGAACAATCATAATTGCTCAACCTGAAAGGCAAGTAGACAATGCTTTTATCTAAATTGTTGAAAAGCAAATTTAAATAATAATGCCATTTTATGAGAAGAGGGATCGTGAAATTTCTTCCAATTATAGACTTATTTATTAGTTTTTTTTTATTTAATGGAACAGGTCAAAACGACATGATGTTTCAGTTTTAATTTGTCTTAGACCAATTCGATTTAAATATTTTCTGGCTACTTTTCTGGCTCGTAGTTTACATCGCCTGTGGTACGTATCAATATAGTTTTTTTTTTTACATAGTAGAAATAGATAGAAAGAATTGATTTTAAATTCCAAGCTAAACATAGTGATACTGTCACCCTACCCCTATCCCCATTAAAGACCATGAAAATCATTCTAATAATACAGGTATTATATAGCTGTACTACAGGAATACATGAAGATAATATTGACCCTCCCTGAATGCATGTCATTTCATCTGCTAAAATATTATTTTAATTTCTTTTCGCGACAGTTTTAACAACATAGACTACTACCTCCGAGGATTTCAGATTAGATACATAAATCTTCAAAGTTCGCCACCTATAATATTTCGCCTAACGCGGAGAATAGCCTTTGTTTCTATAAACAGAGAAACCAGCCAAACATACAATCATCAATATACATTAAAAGAACGAACCTAATAATTTGAAATTATAATGATATTAATTACGTTCTTTTATTTTGAAGACAAATTAAACATCGATATTCGCATCACTGATATCGCTGTTACGAAATTTAGTGTTCACAATAGTTCTAGTCTTTTCCCATTAACGTTTTTGAACACTGCAACAAATAACAGTTATAGCAAATATCATCATTTTAACAGTTACCTGTTTGGTTTGTAGATAGGATTATCACAAGAATGGAGCTAAATAAAATTGCTTTTGTTTATGTTGGATTAAGCGTCACACCGGCCGACACAATTGCAGGCTATGGGACGATTCCGATGCTATTTGTGAAGCAGGAAGATCTCAGGTGCCATCCAAGCATTTTCTAGATAACGGACATGCATCTGTGATGATCCAACGACCTTCCGCAACTTACGTACGTGGAATCAGCGTTGATAGGTTTTCTTGTCATTTTGGATCATGGAGACTATTCCGTGCTAGTCAGCGTGAAGAGCGTTGCACATCTCATGAACAAATTCAGTCAAACAGAGTCATATTTTGTTTGCTTGAATTCTAATAGATATTCTTATTGATTTTATTCCTTACGTCAAAGAAATGTTCAGCAAATTATAAGCGAGGGATTAAACGTACAACGGTGATGGAGAAGTTATTTAAAGTCAGTGTTCTTAATTACTAGGGTGTCTCTCAAGGCCTCAGGAAAAACGTGAACTATACTGAAGTTCATCATTCTGAATGTCTGAACAATGCAGTCGTTAGTCCCTGTGGACGTTGGTTTGTTTTGACGCCGCCGTTTTAAATGTTTGTTTTCTAATGATATATTTGACTTATAGCAAAAACAATAAAGGACAATAGTTTACAGCATTGCAAAATATCTTATAGAGTGGTAGAATCTAAAGCTATTTTTGCTGCTGTCTCTACAGTCACTAAAGGTTGATACTTTTATACATTATTAACAAAAGCAAAAGCTATATTTGTGATAAATATGCGTGCACCTTTCCTAGAACATTTTACTATATAGCTATATTGTTACTTTTCAAGTATTTTGAGATTTATTTAAGGAACAAAAGTAATGGTTGTAAAAAGCTCTATAAGAAAACGGATGTTTCATTGATTTTGTATCAAGGTTTGCAATTACCTCAAATTTCATATGTAGGTGTTCAAAAAGCTAAGTATTTCTCCTTCGATGCATGCTTTTTACTTGATATTTGGATATTTGAACAATATCAGACAACAGGGATGTTTTCAAGATGCATGCTTTTCAAAATTTGACTTACTATATATAATAAAGCTTCATACCATTTGTAACTAAGTTAAATGCACACATATTATATTTGTACATACTTATAACTTATGTAAGTATGTAAATATTGAGTTCTGCTCAACAAGGGGCTAGAGGACGTAGACGGTAGCTTGTACTCTCATTACCATCCATGAACAGGCTCAATCAAACCGAGTTTGCAACATTTTCGCGTATGTCTTGTTGGACAATCTATTGTTTTCCACTTTTTTACAGAACAATATACACACAAAACAAAGTCATATGATATTTGACCCGTAAGAGTGACCTTGACCTTGAAGTGAGCCATCCGAAACATGCACTCCGCACTTCGTTTCGATGAGGTGAACATTTGTGTCAAGTATCTTTAAAATACTTTAAGGGGTTCAAATGTTACAGAGCGGAAGGGAAATTGCTAACCAACAGACAGACATACAGAGGGACACCGAGGCGATAACATAATACGTCGCTTCGGGCGTATATAAAGAAATCGAGATCTTATGGTGATACAAGTTGTGTGCAAGTTTGGTTAAAATCAAATCATGAATGAAGCTGCTATTGTGCAGACAAGGTCAAGATAGCTAAATTTGGCCCTTTAAGGAGCCATAAGTCTGAAACCCATTATGGGATCTGACCGATTCAAGAAAGGAACCAAGATGTTATAGAGGCACATGTTTTGTGCAAGTTTTGTTAAATTCAAATCATAAATGAAACTGCTTTTGTGCAGCAAATGTCAAAATAGCTAATTCTGGCACTATCAGGGGCCATAACTCTGGAACCCATAACGAAATCTGACCATTTCATATAGGAAACCAAGATCTTGTGGTGATACAAGTGCAAGTTTAGTTAACTTAAAACCATAAATGAAGCTGTTATTGTGCAGACAATTTCTTAATAGCTAATCTTGGCCCTTTCAGGGGCCATAACTCTGGAACCCATTATGGGATCTGGCCGGATCAAGAAGGGAATGAGATCTTTTAGTGACAAAAGTTATGTGCTAGATTGATTAAATTCACATCATAAATGAAGCTGCTATTGTGCAGACAAGGTCAAAATAGCTAATTCTTGCCCTTTGAGGGGCCATCACTCTGGGACCCATAATGGAATCTGGCCAGTTCAAGAAAAGAACCAAGATCTTATTTTTATAGAAGTTGTGTGCAAGATTGGTTATAATAAAATCATAAATGAAGCTGCTAATGTGCAGACAAGTTCAAGATGGCTAATTCTGGCAATCTCAGGGGCCATAACTCTAAAACCCATATTGGAATCTGGCCAGTTACAAAACAAGAACCATGATCTTATAATGATACAAGGTGTGTGCAAGTTTGGTAAAAATCAAATCGTAAATAAAGCTGCTATTGTGCAGACAGGGTCAAAATAGCAATTTTTGGCCATTTCAAGGGCCTGAACTCTGGAAACCATAATGGGATCTGGCCAGTTCAAGAAAGGAACCAAAAGCTTATAGTGATTCAAGTTGTGTGCAAGTTTGGTTAAAACAAAATAATAAATGAAAAAACTATCGTGCAGACAAGAAATTGTTGATGCACGCACGCTCGCAAATGCTGGCCCTTTAAGGCGCAATAACTCTAGAATCCATGATGGGATCTGGTCAGTTTTCAAAAAGGAACCGAGATATCATGCCAATACAAATTTTGTACAGCTTGGGTCTAAATTGCTTGCAAAATGCGGTATCTATTGCGTTCACAAGAAATTGTGGACGGACGGACGGACGGACGGACGGACGAACGACGGACGAAGGGCGATCACAAAAGCTCACCTTGTCACTACGGGACAGGTGAGCTAAAGATGCATACGGACATGTGCGTTTCAACAACAACTGCATATGGACCCATTCATTTCAATCACTACTGCAAACTGACATGTGAATCTCGACCACTACTGAATACGGACACGTCCATTTCGACCACTATTGCATACATATACGTGCATTTCACACACGTGCATTTCAACAACTACTTGAAGCAAACATAGCAAAAAAAAAAAGGCAATCATGTAGCAAAACATTTAGGGTCTACACAGGATAGCCAAATACTATGAGTATGCGAGAAAAAACCCTAGCCCCTAAATTGCGTTATAATGAACTTAAATCTTAAAAAGCACCAGTTGTTTGTAATTTACTTGTTGTAAATGATAATGTTACACACTATTTTGTTATCTAATTGCAATTAACGTATGCATTCAATATTAAGAGAATAAGGCAGATTCTGTGTATATAACTTAACGATTTCTCACCCTAGGTATCCTGTAACTTAGGACTTTCGTAGTGAGAGCTGCAGTAAGTGGAAAGACCAAACTCCCAGACGGCTAAAATTTCCTGACACATGTTTATCGACGTAAAGTTCAAGTCCTTTTATTTATTGTTGAAGTGCATCCAATTTGAAATGTCTTAGTTTATGTTTTATGTATTCTGATACCAATTGTCTATATAATTTGATATAAAACACAGTAATTTAAAGCAAAACAGGCACAACGTTTGTCATGGCACTACCCGTCATTCAACACATCTTTAGAAAGTCAAGTTGAGCACAATTTAGTTTTCGGCAATTGTCTATATAATTTAATCTAAAACAGAGTCATTTAAAACTCAAACAGACACAACGTTTGGCATGACACTTCCCGTAATTTAACATATCTTTAGAAAGTCAAGTTGAACACAATTTAAATTTCGGTTCTTTTGACAGAAACGAGGGTTTTTTTCGTGACTCCGTCTTGTCTGTTGCCAATAGATCTACTTCTCAACACGGAAAACTGCAATTACACAAGCTTAACCAAACTCTGGAATGTGCGAATTACTACGACAAGAAAAGGTATAATTATCTATAAACTGCATGATATGGTACTTTCTGCATAGCATATATAAAACATTATGTATCACAATTGACATTTCTGTTTGAATCAAGAAATTATTGCATACATGCTTGAGGAAAAAAGTTCCATTACTCATTTCTCAGTTCAAATTTTATAACAAATTAAGTATTTCCTACCGACGACCATTATTGGTCTATTATACTGAGTGTGGTGGGTAGGATGAAAATTTTTAGGTTTGCTGTCTGTTGAAGTAATCTATCGGAAAGTGTATTGACGTCACAATGCTAACGTCGTGTTCGCCAGAATCGGCAATTTCCGTAAAACGATCTTGCAGTTATGGTCAATGGGATATGATAATTCTACATGCCTTCCACGAAACAGTTAAGCCTCTCTGGATAACAACCCTTGTTGGCAAAATAATATTCGTTATTGACATATACGCCATAACGATAACTAATGCATCATTTGCATTATATTTTATACTTTTTTCGACTCAAATGAAGTAAAACGTTTCTTGGCACATTTCTTGACGTGATAGAAAATCAGTTAAATGCTCCTCTACTTATAATTGTTTCAACATAAACTTTTATAAGAATTAAGCCATAAAATACCATGTTTCCTTTTCATTATTTTTCCATTTCCATTTGTATGTAATGTACAGCATTAATATATCAAGGCCGACAAAATAGAATACTGATAACGTAGAATGCCCATTTCCGTTGGTAAGTGGCATATTTTATTACTTGTTTTATATGAAGTTTCGTCATTTGACAGTAATTGAAAGACAACCATTAGAACTGCATTGTTACATCAAAATTATTCACGTGACATAAATCAATTAGAATAAAAAATAATCCTGATTTCCGGACGCAAAGAAAAGATATGTTATTAACCTAAAGCCACGTTTCTTATTTATAGTTTCTATTTCATTTATTCATTTTTCAAAGACCTACTGTATGTATTCTAAAATTTGAAAGTAGTGTTAAGTCTAATTGGTTCAAGGATTTGACCCTTTCGCCCAATGATAATGTCCTTTAAATTAAATGATAAATGTCTGTTTGATTCATGCAAGCATTAAAATGTTTTGAATAACTTAAATTAGTGGACTCATATTGAAAACGTGCCTGGTACGCAATGCAGGAACATTTATATACTTCGATTAATTTGCTCCTTATGAAAGAAAAGGAATACAAATCTGTAAATTTGAGAAATAAAGAGCAATATAACGGTTTCAATAAGGATATGAAAACAAGATTGTGTTTAAACTACGTAGATTATTACGAATTCTAACACGATCCGATTTATTTTTCTATTAAACAAAGAAGGCTGAAAACAGTAAATTATTGTACCACAAATCACTGTTCCGACGTCACAATTATTACGTTATGGCGTCAAACGGCATAGCGGCTCGCTTGAAAGGAAACCATTTTAAAACGGGCAAATATTTATTGTATGTCGTCAAGGATGTACTTAAAATCCTAGGTAACGTGTTAGAATCGAAATAATATATCTCATTTGGTGATTTGCCTTTGAATAAATCATTGTTTGTCGTTCAGATGCGTATTACTATATCACACGGGCTAGCTAAACGAGTTCTTATACGTACAAACTTTTCATAATATATTACATTAAGCATATATCACGTTAGGCAACTGAAAAGTCGTATGATTCAAGCTCAAATGAAAATAAATAACTGTTGTTCCTCATGGTAATGATGCACCTGCAATTTGTGGTTCAGCAATGCACATCTAAAAGAAAAAATGGTTTGCAGTTAAACCAATTGCTTTAATATATATAATGTATATCCAATATTCTTTCAAGTTGTTTCCTTGTTATATTTCAAAGCTAATGCTAGATGAATGTTGATGCGTAGCAATGATTTATTACCTAACGGAATTTCGTATGATGATAATTCTTTGAGTAGGAAATGCTTCCAAAATGCTAAGCGTAGCCACTATGCGAATATTATTTAACAGCCTTCCGATTGTTTTCTATTAATTCATTTCATAAGATAGGAATAGCTATAAATATTATAATTTAATTTTGTCGAATGTTCAACTCTTTTTTCTTTTTCGACATAAAACACAAACCGCTCTCGTGTCATGTTTTATTTAACCCAACAACAAAACGAGCTAGGAAGTTAGATTAAAACGTCCATTTGTTTTTCAAAACAATTATTCATTTTAATTATAATCTCTATGTCTTTTATTCAGAAAATTAATCCATTGGCCCCAGACCCTCTTTAAAATACATTAACAACTTTACATGATAATATTATTCATTTACCGTAAAACATAGATGTAAGTATTAATACTTTTAATATAAATGCAACGCATGATTTAAAAAGATATGGCCTATCATTTGTTATTTTCCACTGGTGTATATTATTCATATTTTGTGTAACAAGGTCACTTCATTATGAGACCAGCTCAACGATTTCTAGTGAGAACAAAGTTTTATAATATATGACATTTATTATCAATCGCATTTAGGAAATGAAAACAGTCAATTAATTCGTATTTTTTACCTGCTAGTAATAATATAAAGTCGACGTGTTTCCATGGTAATGGCAAATTTGAAGTGTTGCTTTTTTACAACCAGAAGCTGTTATATAAATTTCTATTTCATTTAACGTTGATTCTATATGTCATTACATAGCTGAAGCCAGAAGAATAATGAGTTATCAACAATCCTGCCTGATGAATTAAACCTCAAAATTTGAATAAACAAAACAAAACTTATAGCTTTGTATCAAAGTTGAATGTTGAACTTGATAAAAAATACTCGACAATTTAAGCATGGTGTTAAGTCCTCATTTGTCCAAACTGCATATTTCCATATTTCCATATATGGACCAGAATAATAATATTATCATACTCACTACTTTTCTGCATGTCTCTTATCCATGACTGTTTAATGGTCGTCTTCTTCTCAGGCATACCTAGGGTAATATATCTCTATGTATTTGTGTATGTTGCACTTTGTTACAAATTGTAAAACTTTGTATAATGTAGTATGTCAGATTTTTGGCAAGAAACGTAATTGTTTAAAATATAAGTCTCATCGTTTACACATATCTTCATTTAGCACTTTATATTAAATTGTCTTCGGAAGTCTTTTAAAAATTTCATTACCCCATACTTGTTGCCAACCCAAGATAATGTTACTTTGGCATGAATATAGGATTAAAACATATACAAAATTGCGTTTGCAAAAAATACAAACAACAGTATGTTTTAGATATTTACATCGACAACTGCATATATAGCGGAAATGAATAGGAATGCAAGTTTGGAACATATTTCACATTATTTTAATCTCAGATGAGAAAGTGCGTTCTTTTGATATCCGATGTTTGTTGCTTTTGTTTGGGTTTTTTATCAGGGCTATTCTGTGTGCGATGAAATGTTCTCATTAGTGAACCTTAAAGTTTAATTTTCTATGTATTAAACGAAATCTTCGAACATAATTCCTGCAATTACAACTAAATTAGCGTACATCTTGATGTATTGTCTATAAAGATAAAACGATAATGTGTTTAAGGTCAGAACATCTACTGAAATTAATAAAGCAGTATGAAGAGTATTTGTTATATTTATTCTAGACCACGGTTATTCTCTTCAGTATAGGATATTGGTCTATGCATTCAGGCTATACCAAAAAGAGATTAACTGAATATTTAAGCAAATGAAGTTCAGAAAATACATACATTCAGACAGGGCCAGTACTATCTACATGTTTTCTTGTAGAACAGCTTTAGAATGATAAGGTCTGAACATCTACAGAAATGAATAAAGCAGTAAGAATAGTATTTGATATAGTTTGTGTAGAAAACCGTTATTCTCTTCAGTGCAGGATATTCCTCTATGTATTAAAGCTATACCGAAAGGAGATTCACTATATATAAGCAAATAAAATTCAGAAAACACATACAGTCAGGAAGGGCCACTAGTATTTACATGTTTCCTTGTAGATCAGCTTTAGAATGAGTTTTCTTGCTCTTAAAGGGTGGGTAAAGTATCATTATGTTGTGTTTGGGATTTAAACACAACTCTTTCCATATATATTTTTCATGGCTGGAAATAAATAAAATTTAAAACATAATAACTACCTCTCAAAGGCGATGACAAACTATGGGCCTACAATTTATGTTAAAATGTCCTAGCACAGACTTATACTAAAACAGCGTGTAATTTTGTTCCGTTCAATATAATTCCAACACAACTCATCAATGAAATAATTTATGAGACATGTAGAAGACATATAACGATCGCTTTTCTCATAAAATGGCACAATATTTTTAATATGCTTTTCAACAGTTATGTTATTTATTAATATTAACTTTTTTTCTGCATATTAATAATATGCACTAATGACGACAGTCTTGTTGTTTATTTTTACTGCGAAATGATAAATAAGCTGTACAACTGGTTTTCTGTTCAAGTATTACTGAAAATAAAATATAGATAAATGTCAAAAATAACAATTATGTAACATATTTTTGTCATGCTATTTATATTCTCTTTTTCAGTAAACAATACACTTTCAAATGATATCAAATTTATATGAACGTACCCGGCATCTAACAGGACTGTTACATAGCACTTTTTTGTGGACCAGTTAACGAAATTAATACTTGTATATTTAAGTTATAAGTACGTTTAGTATTTGCAAACTGTTTGATCAGATAAGATTGAAATATACGTTTTATAGTAAATATGTTATATAATAAAATGCTTCGTGACGATTTGATAGACATTGTGACTGAAATTATTCGTCCTCCACCTCTGATAATTCATGTGGAGAAATTGGCAGTTACTTGCGGAGAACAAAGTTTTACTGGTACAAAACCCAAGAACGCTAGTGAAGATAACTGCCCGCCGTTACATGACTGAAATACTGATGAAAAACGGCGTTAAACCCAATACAAAACAAAACAGTGTAATAAAATGTCAGTTCTAAATTCAAAGAAGGTATCCCATCATTTTATTTCCTTGTACTATTTCATATGTTTTAAATTTACTTACACATAAGTAACAATGAGACAATATGAATTTATCAGAAATGTTTCTAAAAGCACTTATTTTAAGAAAATGCATACGCACCTTGCAATTCAAATACGTCTAACGAAAGGCATCTTGCATACTCTTTAATTAGATTTTAAACTTAACAAAATGAGATGATAAAGTGTTTAAGTTTTAATCTGTTGAAGAGAAATTCCATTGTTTTTATCGTCTACTTTGGTGGTCTGTAGTTACCTATCACTTTTTCGAGGGTACGTATCATTTTATAAATGGTAGGTTACTTTTTCATGTAGAAATACAACTTAAAGATTTGTCATAAACAGTAAATATTGACCATTGTATAATTCTAAAATAAGACGATCTTTCGCAAAAGTATCAAATAAAAATGTATGCAATATGAAATATTGAATTAGATTTTAAACAATTAAATTTAACTTAAATGGCCTACTAGAAGATTTATAAACATTTAGAAAACTATTCAAAACACTTATTCATTTATATTCAAAAGAAGCTTACAAAACATTTTCATTTTTATATTATACCATGAAATATATGTGTGCCAGTAACTAAAGTGAATACTTGAAAATTGTTTCAATGCAGCACAAAGATATTAAAATGTGTGACATAATTTCTCTTTTATTTAAACACGAGAATTCTTTCATTTCCTTATAATGAAAACGCAACTGTCTTAAACATAACCTTACAATGTTGCTATAGAGCTAAACACCAAGTCTGATAAAGATCCGTCAAGCGGCTCATGAAAAGAGATTATTTAAAAGTTTTGTTTTTCTATTTTAAGTTTTAGTTCGTAAATAGGTCCAATACACGTTTTTCAATAATTTGAAGAAAAATTATCTTATATTAATGCTATTCATCTAGTTTGCTGAATACCCATTGTATTGGTTAATGTGTAAAACGGGTTTAAAGGTACTTTTATTTTGAACTCTAACGGACCCGAAAAGGTTCTAGAACCCTCGATTATGAACAAATTTGAAAGATATCTCATAATGATGCTACATAATAAATCTAATAAGCCAGATGGCAGACGAACGAACGATGGACGAACGACAAGAGATCATAATTGCTCAAATGACGTTCTACGAGATCAAGTGAGCTAGTTGAATAAAAGCCAGTCATACGTAATATTTGATCAATTTTAGTTCATTTAACCATGTAGAAATAAACAAAGTTATATTTCAATCTAAAACACAACTTACTGGTATTCTACTTTACCCCACCCTAAAATCATGGAAATAATTCCTATAAAACAGGTATTATGTCACAGTACTACAAGCAAACAGGTAGATAATATCGGCATATCCTGAATGTATGTATTTTTTGAACGTCTTCTTCTTATATATTCAATTAATCTCCTTTCGTTATATACACATATCTTAAACTGAAGTGGAAATGTGTGGTCTACACCAAACATATCATGAACTCTCATACTGCTTTATTAATTTCAGTAGATTTATAGATCTTTAACACACTGCAAATTTCGTTTTATCGTATAGAAATACATCAAGATGTATGCCAATTCTATTTTAATTAGTGTCGAGGATTTCGTTATAATACACTGAACTTTGAAATTCTCAACTCATAGCATTTCTTCGCACACAAAGAATCGTCTTTTTCTATAAACTGAGAAAACAACCAAACAAAAAGACGTTAATCAAAAGAACGGACTTAATAATTTGAGACTATAATGATGGAAAGTTACGCATTACATTTAAGCGTTATTTATCTTCAATATTCAGATCAATGATATTCCTGTAACGAAATGTAATGTATGTATTTATTATAGTCTTTTTCTTTAATGTGTGTAAACACTTTAATAACTACTGTTGTTTAGCAAATTTGGTTTGCCTTTCAATATGATATTATCCGATCTATAAATAAGCTAAATTTTCAAGCCTTAAAAAATGTTTTCATTTTTATAATGTTTCATTAAGGTTTACGATTTGACAGTTTGAAAAACACAAATCAAGGGCGATACCTCAACAAGCGAGATAACTCTCACCATTATTTCCTACATATGAAAATATGATACAAATAAACTAAACATATACAAAGTTTATATTACCAGATTTTATTTTGCTAGTATTTCAAGTCATTTCAAATCCAAATAATATCATGACCTACAAAACACTCTTTTAATTTCAAATCAAACATATATTTGAATATTTGCTCAAGTTATCTGCAGACAGAAACAAAAGAAAGGAATCTACTCTCGTAAAATATAGAAATAAATAATTGAAACCACTAAGAATCAAAATTTTTTGAAGAGGGGTAACAGACCTTTCTGCATTCTTCATTTTCATGAAACTTTACAGAAATTAAGAAAGGTGTATATATAGCAGAAATGAAAAATAATAATAAAACATATGAAAATGGCTACCATAATTTTATGACCATATCAATTTAACATACATCAAAAATGTCTAATTAGGTTGAAGTTAGCACCAAAACTAATACGTTGCAAATTTAGCTATGTTTGTTTTAGTTCAAAAAGTATATTAAAACAAGGACATAATATCAAACAGGGAATTTCATGTTCCAGATATAAAGCTTCCGCAAAACAAAACCCTCAGCACGCAAACGTCCACACACACACATACACAAACACGCACACACACACACACACACACACACACACACACACACACACACACACACAGCTTTAACCGGTTTATGGTGCGCACCCGACCTCACTCTTATTCCCACCATGTTCCAAAGACGCGGGACAGTGTAAATAAAAGCAATACCCGCAAGGTGAATCTCTTACGTATGTAATAGAAACAAATGAAATGGCATGTAAAACACAAAAATGCTCCTGTATAAATATAAAAAATACATCTGCTTACTTCTAAATACAAAACAACAACTTACCAGATGTTCGACACATTACATAACAACATACCTTTTTAAAATATAGAGTGCAATAACTTTAACTGTCAATATTGTCTCACGAATAACCTATTTTTGGTATAAAAAACAACATAACAAATTATTGAGCTGAAAACAGTATGTTTCATCAGTTATATGTTTTCAAGATTATAGATATGATAGTATAAATTGACCAGACGCCAAACGTCCGATCGCACCGCCTCTAAAATCACGTGGTCTGGAAATGCGAAACCTTAGACAAGGAAGATTTTAAAAAGATGGATAGAGTACTGCTGAAATGATTTCCCATAAGACGATGGCTAATTTCTTGTGACTAATAAGCTTGTTTATTAGTTTTACTGATATAAATTATATGGAAAGTTTTTGGGACAAAATTAACACTATTAAGGATAGAGAGATTGTGGAAATTTGACTTTTAAAGTTTATGATTCACATGCGTCCTGTGTCTTACTTGGCGATTCTGTGCGAGATAATTATTAAAACAATTCATTTAAAATTCTTCATCATTTCAAACCATATATATTTGAACATTTGAGTGGTATTTATATATCAATAAAAGTTATTAATGCCTAAAAGCTTTAAGCTTCGTTATTTCTTTTATTTGGCCATATAACGCTACTGACTGAACAATACTTGTTCATTCACAAAATCAGTACCTTAGTTGATTTGGAATTCAATGATTATATGTTTTAGCTAGGTTTATTTATTACATGTACTTTTTATATGTTCGCACCAATTCATTTCTGTCTTCGCCAAATAGATGTTACTTTGAGTACAATGTTGACTTTTTATTATAAGGTATAAATACATTGAATAAGGCGCTACATTTTTAATATCTTTTAAATTTGATATAAATTTGAAGTTCTCGAGTTTATTCATCTTCAGCCCAGATAGGTGCTTATTATTGTAAAAAAGGCTCACGTATGCATGCCTTTTTAAAGACAGATGCGTACATGTCTACTAACCTCGACAATAAACAATAAAACGTTTTATGATTATACAGAATTGAACAAGAAATCTACATTCATTTATGCACTATGCATGCAGTAAATCGTCCAAATTCAGCCAAATGTTTACAGCATTCAGAACGTGCTATTCATTTGCTTCATATGCCTTTTTATGTTAAACATTTGATGTGTCACTTTTAAAGTACATATATTTCCCAAGGATTTCTTTCATGCCATCGTTCGAGCTCAGGTTTTTTTTTCAAAGATATGCCCTAATGTCGTTATTGCTGCATATTTGATGGCAGTACACTGAAATAAGACAAATTATAAACATTATGTAAGAAATAATAAGTTCCCAATCGGGGTGTATCGTAGAATAACACGCGTTTTGAGTTCCTGTGTGTAAGAATATATTAGGAAGGCCGTAGACCTGAGTAATATATTGTTTCGCAAAAGAACGAAAAACTCGGGTTATTTTATGATAAATCACACTTGTGAACTTATTATTTCGATTCTAATACGACATACTAGTATCAACAGTGTTAGAAAAAAGGGTTACTACTTATTACGACCTTCCTACGCACCTGGAACGGATGACGTCAAGGCACGCGAATGGGTTATCGCAAAATAATCGTTGAGTGATGTTCCTCTTTGTGTAGATTATGTGTTGGTCGTGTTAGAATAAATGACATCATAAACATGAATTTATTTTTAAATTTATACCAAAATTGTAGTAAAAGGAGTAATGATGTCATACTGTGATTTATACCTCTTGAGAATACTTAAAAGAAATAATTTAGTTCAAAAAAGGCACATAGGGCTAAGTCAATAAAGTATACCAGGTCTCATTTGAATCAACTAATACCTGTAGGAGGAATTTAGTACACAATGTACGTAATGACGTGGTTGTAATAAGGTTAAGTCCAAAAAGGACATAACTAAAGCATGATCCAGACAATAAGCACATATCCACTTCATAAGTATCATGTATTCCAAATGTCATTTTGATTATATGAAAGCTGTAGCAGAAGTCGAGTACATAATGTACTGATGTAATATTATGAGAAAGGGGACATAACTCAAACAGTATTATTCTAATATGACCATCCTGACATCATCCTTATGTTCGCTTCATGATATGTAGAAAGTTTCATTTGAATATAGAAGCTGTAGTGCTGTAGTATATGAGTGTTTAAGGTACATGTCTATGTATATGTACTTGTAATATTGTCTAGTCAAACATAATAATATGTTCTGACAATATGCTTAGGTCGATGGAGTATACCAAGGATGGAAAGTGTAGGAGTTGTTAAGTATAGCCGGATCTCGGAGAGATGGGAAGACAGTTCAACCACTAAATACCGCGTGTCTCAATGACACCGGGGTATACAAAAAAAAGCCAGCCATCAAGTTGTAAGACATGAAATGAAGGATCGTGCCTAAGTTGTTCAGTTGGTGTTACGGTCATTTTATGATTCGGTCTTGTTATATAGACCAGTGTCTTAACGGTACGTGTGTTTTTCTCTTTCAGTCTATGCTGTTCCTTAACTTTTATGTATACAAATCATTCTTAAAAGTTTGTGATTACATGTTTTTTACAGTATCTATCTGTGACGTTATTTCTTATCTAGATGCCAAACACTTGTGTATAGAAATTAAACAGAGTACATGTTTATGTCAAATAAGTATTAAATTGTAATTGATACATGAAACTTAAATGTATAAAGTAATACATACCTCACAAAGGCAATGAATGACAGTTGACCAAAGTAGCCGATACTTAAAATTTAAAATTGAAGTAAATAACGACACATTTAATATCGCTTTCAAAAAGCTTCAGTCATGCATAAAATCAATCATTTCCCATCAACTTGAAACGTCAAAGAAAATGTAATGACATCCGTTTTTCTCTCAAAGAAATTAAATTGGTATTTTTGGAGGGTCAAATATACCAAAATGTGTAAAGTAATTGCTTTTCTACATAAATGATGATTTCAAATTGACCAATACTCCGATAAATTAAATACTTGACGTTAATACAAGATATTCTCAAGTTACAATGATGAGAAAAGGGACACTTAGTTCATGTTTAATTCTGCCTGAAGCACGTTATACTAACAATTTAAAATTTGAACAAATAACAAATGAAGCATAGATCTTATTTTACCTGTATAATACATTGATATCGCAAAGGCATAAAAATGGCAGAATCATGTTTAGTAAACATGTCCCCTGATAGCAAACTCTTTACCAGAGGTAATTTTACGTAAGGTTAAATTTTTGCCGAATACAAGTTATAACTATTTTAAACCTCTAAAAGCACAATAGATGCTGCATAATGTTTAACTCCTTAATATGATTTGCAGTGCGTTCATCAGAGTTTCCAGTTTAAAATATACGTTTATTATTAATATGAATATCATTTCAATACATGATATAAAAGAAAAATAAATCAGTAAAATTACACAGACTTGTATATTACATATAATGTAACCAGTAATTGGTTTTTGGCATATATTTCCATCAGCATTATAGATGTATAACTTATTCTGAAGCCAGTGCTAGACTATAAACTCATTCATTCTGAAAAACAGTAATAACATTAATAGATAATTGGTATTCATATTCATGAGGGTCTTAATATAGTTAATATAGTATATCTGTAAAAACACGGATAAAAATGTAAAAAAGAGAGAACACAATACAATTCTGAACGAATATAAGTCGTACTTGTCGGCATAGATAGTGATCTTCTCGTAATAAAATAGATACTTAGATTTATGATATTCGAAACACATATCATGTTGAACGAAGATATGGCCTAGTCTTTGTTATAACAGTGAATGTGGAAGGGGGCACCGTAGAGTCAATAATGTGAAAAGAATATTAGAATATAGAATGTTAAATTTCAAAATAAGTGGACTGTTTTCAGAAGAAGAGGGGTTGGGGGATGAAGGCTTAAGTCATAATGACACGTTCTATATTGTTCATAACAAGTTTAAACCTGTTATATAGATTTCTTTTCTGGCGAATTCTTGACAAGCTTGCTTTTTCAGATTTTAACCAGACTTATCTAGATGTAAACTATACGTATTTGTACTCAAAACATTTTGGACTTAAAACCTCAAAATGAGGTCGTTAATGCGACTGTTAAATAACCGTTGTGATAATTGTAATAAAAGGCTTCTCGAATACCATTACAGAGCGTTTTATATGACCACAAGGCAATTCAATTAAATCAATTAAAATCAAAACTGTCCTTTAAGGCATTTTCAATTTAATGTATCGGCTACTTTGGTCAACTGTCATTCGTTGACTTTGTGAGGTATGTATTACTTTATACATTTAAGCTTCATGTATCAATTACAATTTAATACTTATTTGACATAAACATGTACTCTGTTTATTTTCTATACACAAGTGTTTGGCATCTAGATAAGAAATAACGTCACAGATAGATAGTGAAAAACATGTAATCACAAATTTTTACATTTATATGTCAAAATTCTTATTTGGCAAAATGTATATCGCTCTGTTTAGACATGAACATTTAAAATTTTAACTACATACTTTAAGAATGATTTTTATACATAAAAGTTAAGGAACTGCATAGACTGTAAGAGAAAAACACACGTACCGTTAAGACACTGGTCTATATAACAAGACCGAATTCCTAAAATGACCGTAACACCAACTGAACAACTTAGGCACGATCCTTCATTTCATGTCTTACAACTTGATGGCTGGCTTTTTTTTGTATACCCCGGTGTCATTGAGACACGCGGTATTTAGTGGTTGAAATGTCTTCCCATCTCTCCGAGATCCGGCTGTACTTAACCACTCCTACACTTTCCATCCTTGGTATACTCCATCGACATAAGCATATTGTCAGAACTTATTATCATGTTTGACTAGACAATATTACAAGTACATACACATAGACATGTACCTTAAGCACTCATATACTACAGCACTACAGCTTCTATATTCAAATGAAACTTTCTACATATCATGAAGCGAACATAAGGATGATGTCAGGATAGTCATATTAGAATAATACTGTTTGAGTTTTGTCCCCTTTCTCATAATATTACATCAGTACATTATGTACTCGACTTCTGCTACAGATTTCATATATTTAAAATGACATCTGGAATACATGATACTTATGAAGTGGATATGTGCTTATTGTCTGGATCATGTTTTAGTTATGTCCTTTTTGGACTTAACCTTATTACAACCACGTCATTATGTACATTGTGTACTAAATTCCTCCTACAGTTATTATTTGATTCAAATGAGACCTGGTATGCTTTATTGACTTAGCCCTATTTGCCTTTTTTGAACTAAATTATTTCTTTCAAGTATTCTCAAGAGGCATAAGTCACAGTATGACATCATTACTCCTTTTACTACAATTTTGGTATAAATTTAAAAATAAATTCATGTTTATGATGTCATTTATTCTAACACGACCAACACATAATCTACACATAGAGGAACATCACTCAACGATTATTTTGCGATAACCCATTCGCGTGCCTTGACGTCATCCGTTCCAGGTGCGTAGGAAGGTCGTAATAAGTAGTAACCCTTTTTTCTAACACTGTTGATACTAGTATGTCGTATTAGAATCGAAATAATAAGTTCACAAGTGTGATTTATCATAAAATAACCCGAGTTTTTCGTTCTTCTGCGAAACAATATATTACTCAGGTCTACGCCTTCCTAATATATTCTTACAAATAGGAACTCAAAACGCATGTTATTCTACGATACACCCCGATTGGGAACTTATTATTTCTCAAATAATGTTGATAATTTGTCTTATTTCAGTGTACTGCCATCAAATATGCAGCAATAATAACATTAGGGCATGTCTTTGAAAAATACCTGAGCTCGAACGATGGCATGAACGAAATCCTTTGGAAATATATGCACGTAAAAAGTGACACACCAAATGTTTAACATAAAAAAGCATATGAAGCAAATGAATAGCACGTTCTGAATGCTGTAAACATTTGGCAGAATTTGGACGATTTACTGCATGCATAGTGCATAAATGAATGTAGATTTCTTGTTCAATTCTGTATAATCATAAAACGTTTTATTGTTTATTGTTAAATGCCAATTTCGGCATATCTTAATGGCTGTCTTGTATAATTGTGTCGACCAAAGGTTGCTTAAGCATTATAATGGCATGCCGTTTTTATAGGTTTAGATGCTGGCAAAGCAAAATGGATTTAGAAAAGAGCATGTCAGTCACGGTAATGCTGTATAATCTTTTACTGAGGTCTGAAATAGATTTCTTTCGGACATATTTTAGCAGCTGTAGTAGTAATAAGATCATTTCATTTGTAACATTTAGTGTAAATTGCAGTAATTTCAGGTTATAATTTGTGATTAATCTTGGTGTTTTGAAAAAGAAAACAAGGAGAAATAGATTGCAGTAATTTCAGGTTATTGAAGTAACAAATCTATATTTACTTCCTTGTGATTTTGCTTTTATTCCGCTGGTGTGTTGTGTGTCTAATCGGGGTTGTTTATATAAAATACAAGATGCATGCTGTCTTCTTCATGGCGGGTTTACTTGCATAGTTGACAAGTCACCGCCTGTTATCTTATTATATATGATCTAAAATGATATCGATTTTTAAAACAGACGTGTGTGTACCACTTACTGTCGGCATTTTCCTTCGTCAAGTTGATTGTCGAGGTTAGTAGATATGTACGCATCTGTCTTTAAAATCTCATTAAATCTATATTGAAGTAAACTAAACTGTTGAAGCGAGATACGTTTGTTCACTTAACCAAAAGGAAGCCTCGAGAGGCATGCATACGTGGGCGTTTTCACAATAATAAGCACCTATCTGGGCTGAAGATGAATAAACTCGAGAACTTCAAATTTATATCAAATTTAAAAGTTATTAAAAATGTAGCGCCTTATTCAATGTATTTATACCATATAATAAAAGTCAACATTGTACTCAAAGTAACATCTATTTGGCGAAGACAGAAATGAATTGGTGCGAACATATAGAAAGTACATGTAATAAATAAACCTAGCTAAAACATATAATCATTGAATTCCAAATCAACTAAGGTACTGATTTTGTGAATGAACAAGTATTGTTCAGTCAGTAGCGTTATATGGCCAAATAAAAAAAAAAGCTGATTGGGCCAGTAACCCTTTTTTCGTTAGAACATTTTTTGATTTTTTTTCTTTCAAATCTCTTAAAATACTTCTCTTCCTATACAAGAAATAACGAAGCTTAAAGCTTTTAGGCATTAAAAAAACTTTTATTGATATATAAATACCACTCAAATGTTCAAATATATTTGGTTTGAAATGATGAAGAATTTTAAAGGAATTGTTTTAATAATTATCTCGCACAGAATCGCCAAATAAGACACAAGACGCATGTGAATCATAAACTTTATAGGTCAAACTTCCACAATCTCTCTATCCTTAATAGTGTTAATTTTGTCCCAAAAACTTTCCATAGAATATATATAAGTAAGACTAATAAACAAGGTTATTAGTCACAAGAAATTAGCCATCGTCTTATGGGAAATCATTTCAGCAGTACTCTATCCATCTTTTTAAAATCTTCCTTGTCTAAGGTTTCGCATTTCCAGACCACGTGATTTTAGAGGCGGTGCGATCGGACGTTTGGCGTCTGGTCAATTTATACTATCATATTTATAATCTTGAAAACATATAACTGATGGAACATACTGTTTTCAGCTCAATAATTTGTTATGTTGTTTTTTATACCAAAAAATAGATTATTCGTGAGACAATATTGACAGTTAAAGTTGCACTCTATATTTTAAAAAGGAATGTTGTTATGTAATGTGTCGAACATCTGGTAAGTTGTTGTTTTGTATTTAGAAGTAAGCAGATGTATTTTATATATTTATACAGGAGCATTTTTGTGTTTTACATGCCATTTCATTTGTTTCTATTACATACGTAAGAGATTCACCTTGCGGGTATTGCTTTTATTTACACTGTCCCGCGTCTTTGGAACATGGTGGGAATAAGAGTGAGGTCGGGTGCGCACCATAAACCGGTTAAAGCTCCCAAGTTATGTGTTTGCCACTGAACGTTCAAAGGCGGTGTTCCACTGTATTCTTTTAATTGTTTGTTTGTGATCTTGCGTTTGCTCTCTCTCTCTCTCTCTCTCTCTGTGCATGTGTGTGTGTGTGTGTAAACACTTCCAACTGGGAAATTTCGTATGAATACACACCAACGTACTGGGGATACGCCTCGAACCGGGGAATTCCCCAGTTCATTTTAACAATACTGCGTTATTCCTGACCTTTAAATTAGTCATACCTCGAAATTTGAGCTGATTCTGAGCGATAGAAATTTATTCCCCGGTACGCCGGTTCTGGTCATACACATATCTCACACACAATCAGAATTTTACAACAGTGTATATCTTTCGCTATTTACTGCAGTTCCCCAGTTTACCTGAATACAACTCGTAGTAGATACACACAAAGGTTTAAAACAAATCACTAATTTAACATAATGCTTTCGTCATTATAAACTTATGGGTGAAAAGATCATGTTGACTAATTTATCACTTACCAATTAAATATATTTTACGTTCACAAGACAGTATTATATATTTATTTGACCGCATATCTTTTCCGGCTTATTGTTTTATGCGCTTTTTTTTCTAAGTTAATGACTTGATTTGACAATACTTATGTTAAACTGAGAATATTATAATACACAAGAACACTACTCAAAATATACATTCTATATATATTCATCACATTTAACAAACTTTCAACTTCAGGCGTTGTGCTGAAATATTCTAATTCCTTTTGAATTACCGTGCTGCATTTGAAAAAAATGTAGTATAACCTCCAAAGATGTTCATATATTCAGCTCATAATGCAATTACCTATACAAACTCAACAGTAATTAATACAGCAAAGCCAGAGAATTTAAATACAGTTTCGTTATTTGTAAAAAAAAAAAGAACAACAATATTTGTACATTAACTTATTGATATTATTTACTACACATCAAAGAAATGCATATGAGGATCTGACTCCAGTACGTTTAAAATACTGATTAAGAGCACGTGAAAATAATAAAACCTATATCATACAGTAGCTAACTCATGCAATTATCTTAACACAGGATTTTTATGCTATTTTCGCGCTGATTTTATTCAGCAATCGCAATGTGTTGAAATCTATGATGGAAAATGTCCCAAAAGTAAAAATATACTAATACCTCTCAAAAACCTGTGCTGCATTTGAAAAGCATTTGTTATGTCATTACCTCCTACGATGTTTATACATGTATAAGCAGCTGTCAACTTGTTACGCAATTATCTACGTATGTTGAAGAGTAGTGAATACTACAAAGCCGAAATAGTTTAATACAGTTTTATTTTATTAAGTATTTGTCAAATTTAGGAACCACATTAATCATAACATTAGTACATTATCTGATTGATTTTATTTTCTACACATCAAAAGAAAAAATGACACAAGGATCTGACTCCCATACATTCTTAAAACTGTTTAAAAACTTGGAAATTCTAAAGCCTATAGATCATAGCTAAATCGTGCATTTACCTTAACACGGGAATTTCATGCTATTTTTGCGCGATGTTTGTTTAGCGATCGCCAAGATAGAAAAATGTTTCAACAAAGCATAGGCTATCAAGTGTGTTGTACATGTCAGAAATAATTGTAGTTTACGACGGTTCAATTAAAATGATAATGCTGCGGCTGCACGGGGCAAAAAATATAGAAACCGTGAAACACATGGGAATCACAGCAAAGCAATTCTTATGTAAAAAAAGTTAAAAAAATAAAATAATAAAATAAAATTTGATGTTCACATAACGAACAGATATATCCTACAGAAAAATTGTCCTCAGAGTCTGCAACTGTTTTAAAACTTATATCATGAATTTGCTTTATAAACTGTCGCTTTTAGCATTATAAAAGTTATTTTGTTGTTACACAAAAGCCATTGACGTGTAAAGTTTGAAAGCTCAAAGTCTCAGTGCGTTACTGCGTACCAAGGGTAATTGTTACAATGCATATGCTCATTAACCAAAAGGAGATTTTCTGTCACTGTCATTCCTATCATTCTACAATAAATATGAGTATGACATACAATTATATCTGCACATGGTATTTTCTTCAACTTCAGGTCCGTAGAAGTTCAATTTGATCAAAAACGTTTTAAGAAATTTTGTTTGTTGGACGGGGTGGGAACGACCTCACTCACCTGCTTATCAGTTTTGTTCATTCAGTGATATATCACACCATGCGTTTATTGCGGTAGCATTTTATGTGGTATTTTTAGGAAATAAAGAACGAAAATTATTGATGATTGAACTGACAGTGCTGATGAAACAGAAACAATCACAGTATTCTACAGATGAGTTTCCGAGGTATTAGAAAATACAATATGTAACGCATCGTATGAATTCACAGCTTATTATACATGTACTAATCGTTTGATTGAAACTTGAAATTTTATGGCGATTGAAGGATTTTATTGAATATAAAGCTTTTAAATACATAACGATATTATTCGTTGTTACATATATGGTTATTTCAAACTTCACCCATGTAACTGACCGACAGAAAATAAGACATTTCCCTATTCGGTGACACATTAACGCAGTATTTATTATAGGTGTAAGTATATTTATCTTTAGTTTTGACAGTGGCATACGTATGATTCACTGGTATTAATAGCATTGAGGGAAACACAAATATATAATAATAATAAAAATACTTACGATATAAATGTTTTGATTAAAACATTAATATCATGAATTTAAAATATTTTCGTATTTTAATGGACTGTCAAATGCATATTGATTAAACGGGCGGTGCATAGGATATTTTAACCTTCGGTTGATTTTCGGTACATTCCGATTTGTATACGGAAAGTAACCAGCAATTTAAATAGTTTATTTTAAATAGTGTATGCATATATACGCAAGACACGATAGCTCAGTGGTCATCGTCAATAGCTTGAAACCTGGAGTTTGTAAGATCAATACCGTTCAGTATCTGTGTTTGTTTGTTTTGTTTGTTTTTTTTCCACAAATTTGAACAAACACTCTGTACATTTACATTTTTATCCAGTATTTCCTTCATTTTATTTTCAAAAGTATTTTTTTTTTCATTTTTATCTCTTTTATCAATTTCTCATTTATATATATTTTATGTATTTTTTTTACAGTTCATTTCACGACTATACAAATTTCATAAATATGAATTACAACTGGCTTAATTCATCATTCAGTTTCATTCGCGTTTCGGTTATTTTGTCTGCTGCCAGCGAAGTCATATAAATCATATTAATAACTGAAAACGAAAAATAAAAAATGTGCACGCCAATGGGCACGAACCAGCGATTTCCCGCATTCGAGCCAAATGCTGTAACCACTGAGCCACAGATACGATCGATGAGAATGTATTTCACTTAGTTAAACAATACTAATCAGTCAGGGAAGTTACTTAAACAAGTGATACAAAAATAACTTAACCAAGTGATTATTTGCGACTGATAACTAAATCTCAAGTCTGCACAAATTCGCTCTTCAAACGTGACTATTTTTGAATTCCGCGCTATTTTGCGTCGTTAAAGTATCGTGAGAATTAACGAGAGTTACCGTATAGAAAGAACATGGCGGAGAGAAGTGGCACGTCGGAGAAATCGAAGGAAAACATAGCAAAAAGTGAGTATTTTTCAGTATTTTTAGCGATTTTCATTGACATTTTTCAAATGCTTCTGAGCCAACTGGTAGAGGTTTTCCCAGTGAGTTCAATGTTTTAACTTTGCAAAATGGAAAGAAAATTCACTGCGCGCGTAGAAAAAAAAACCTTGCGCGCAGTGGCTTGAAAATCTTGGGGTCAGTTTGGAAAAAATACTTGTTCGAGTGATTTTATCATCAGAATTGATCTCGATGACGCATGTGAGTGATTTATTTTATAATAAAAATATAAAAGGGAGATGACTACAGATAGCTTGCTGTCATCTCCGTTGAAGGGTTCGGATGATCGAACTTTGCCCATAAGCATAAGTTACCTGATTATTATTATTTTTATGAATATGAAATTGTGAGTTCAATATAGAGATGTTGGCTTTTGTTGCTCATTGAAACTTAGTAGAAATTTTGTGTAATATTAAGTTTTCATTATCGAATGTGCAATCAGTTATTCAGTACAAAGAGCTAGGCTATTGTATAGCTCTTTGAATTTGATCAGTATTATAGCTAGTATGGTTGTGGAACATAATAGAAAAAAATATTTTCAGGGCATTCTGTAAATAGACAGACAAATCATGAATTGAAAGATTTTCAGTATATGAATTAAATCTGTTGAAATTTCAATTTATGTTAAAACTGCTGCATAAAAAAATTGTGTGATATATTGCATGCTCAAATGAAGTTGGTTTGTGATTTTCAGCCAATATGGAATATGGATGACTTTGAATTATTTGAAAATATGAAAAGATTAAAGTGATTGAATTATCTATGTATACAATTTATGAAAGATTTCATTTTAAGCTGAGGTTTCGAGTTCATCTGCAACTTGTTCGTGATAATCTATAATCCTTGTTGAGTGGACATCGCGTCCTGATGTTGAGTGGACATCGCGTCCTGATAATTAGTTTAAGCCCCAGTTGGGGTGAAACCAAAGAGGATTTTCTCAAACCATAAGCAGAAAATGCAAGTAATGGCTGGTAGGTACTGGTTAGTATAAAAGAAAGAATCAGCCATCTAAAAATTAAATGTGAGTGGAATTGAAATGTGTTTCAGTTAAATGCATAAAGTAAATTATATAAGTTTGATACAATAGTTGACTAGTAATTTAAGTTTGATGAAATATGTGACTAGTTATGTTGCAAGTTGTGTTGCTCTACAAAGATTCATTATGTGCAAATGCAGAGGTTGTAAGAATTCTTTCTTGCATTTTGTATTCGGCAAGAAAAAATAAGATTGGACAGATAACCGAAACCATGATAACTGCTGTAACAGTTGTTTTTTTTTTCTAAAAAATATAGATTTCATATAAAGCTTTTCTGCATATTGCAACCCACTCATTATATCTCTCATTTAACTGATTAAATCAACTAAGTTGATCATCTATTTAGCTGATTTAATTTTGATGATAATGAATAAATCGTCTATTTAAGTGATTACAGTTCATACTTATTCTTACATATTACCTGAGCACTTTTAATAAGGATACACGTATTTATAATAAATAACCGTTGTATACTATATATAAGAAGTTACTTGAGGATATTGAAATATTCTCAACTTTGCCCATTTACCAGATTTGGACAAATCACTTATGTAAGTGATTAAATCAACTAAGCTGATCATTTATTTAGCTGATTTAATATAATGATTTTGAATGTATCACCTATTTAAGTGATTGCAGTTGATACTTATTCCTTCATATAAACTGAACACTTTTATAAGTGAGTATACATGTATTGATAATGACCAATTTTACCATAATAGTATTTTTAGTAGTTACTTTCTGATGTTGAATGACTTGTGCAAGTGATTTAATAAGCTGATCATTTATTTAGCTGATTTAGCCTGCCCGCTTAGCTCAATAGGGAGAGCACAGATCAACGGATCTCGGGGTCGTGAGTTCGAGCCCTGTGCGAGGCGTATGTTTTCCGTGACGATATGATAAATGACGTTGTGTCTAAAATCATTCGTCCTCCACCTCTAATTCATGTGGAGAAGTTGGCAGTTACTTGCGGAGAACAGGTTTGTACTTGTACAGAATCCAGGAACACCTTTTAGGTTAACTGTCCGCCGTGCCTAACATAACTGCAATGCTGTTGAAAAATGCCGTTAAGCCAAAAACAAACAAACAAAATTTAGCTGATTTAATAATAATGATTTTGAATGTATCACCAAACACTTTTGAACACTTTTAACAGTGAGTATACATGTATTTATCATGAATAGCCCTTGTATACCATATAAGTCTTTACTTTCGGATGTTGAAATATTCTCAACTGGGCTCATTTACCTGATTTGGACAAATCACTTGTGCAAGTGATTTAATCAACTAAGCTGTTCATTTATTTAGCTGAGTTAATAGTGGTGATTTTGAATGTATCACCAAACACATTTGAACACTTTCAACAGTGAGTATACATGAATTTATAATGAATAGCCCTTGTATACCATATAAGTAGTTACTTTCGGATGTTGATATATTCTCAACTGTGCTCATTTACCTGATTTGGACAAATCACTTGTGCAAGTGATTTAATTAACTAAGCTGATCATTTGTTAAGCTGATTTATTATGTAATGATGATTTTGAATGTATCATCCACCACTTTTGAACACTTACAGTGAGTATACATGTATTTATAATGAATAGCCCTTGTATGCCATATAAGTAGTTACTTTCGGATGTTGATATATATTCTCAGTTTGCCTCATTTACCAGATTTGGACAAATCACTTGTGCAAGTGATTTGATAAGCTGATCATTTATTTAACTGTTTTAACAATGATGATTTTGAATGTATCACCTAACACTTTTGAACACTTACAGTGAGTATACATGTATGTATTTACAATTAATAGCCCTTGTATACCATATAAGCCGTTACTTTCGGATGTTGATATATTCTCAACTTGGCTCATTTAACAGATTTGGACAAATCACTTGTGCAAGTGATTTAATAAGCTGATCATTTATTTAGCTGTTTTAACAGTGATGATTTTGAATGTATCACCAAACACTTCTAAACACTTTTAAAGACCTGCTCAAGTCCTACCATTTAACCTTAAATTGTCACTGAAAAAGCATAAAAATTCTGACTATGAACAGTGACGCCTGTCAAAATATAGTATATTTTATATACAATTCTATATGAAATACGTGGTTTTGCGTGCTAAAGTGTGGCGTGTAGCCATTAACTGTTACCTATTGTAATCATGGGTCGCATACACTCAATAGAATTTAAATAGCCGCGGAGCAGAGCTTTAACAGTGTGTATACATGTATTTATAATGAATAGCAGTTGTATACCATAAAAAAGTAGTTACTTTCGGATATTGATACATAATTCTCAACTGGGGTCATTTACCAGCTTTGGACAAATCACTTGTGCAAGTGATTAAATCAACTAAGCTGATCATTTATTTAGCTGATTTAATAAAAATGATATTGAATGTATGTATCACCTATTTAAGTGATTGCAGTTGATGCTTATTCCAACATATTATTATTAACTGAAAACTTTTAACAGTGAATATACATGACTGTATTTATAATGAATAGCAGTTGTATACCATATAAGTAGTTACTTTCGGATGTTGAAATATTCTCAGCTGGGCTCATTTACCAGATATGGACAAATCACTTGTGCAAGTGATTTACTCAACTGAACAAATCATTTATTTAGCTGCATTAATAATGATGATTATAAGTGCATCAGCTATTTAAGTGATTGTAATTCTTTAATACCTATTTTAACAATGATACAACCCTCATTATACCGACTGTATAAGAAGATGTAACAGAGCAACCCAAGTCGGTTCCAGAAATTCATCAGTGATTCTTTTTTCTGGTTAAAGTTTTACATGCAATTTACTATCTCCAAAACTAATGCAGATATTAAATTGAAACTTCACATGTGTCTTCGGGGTTATAAAACTAGTTGATAGCAGCAAGTCCCATAACTCTGATATGCATTTTGGTCAAATTATGTCCCGTTTTGAACTTAAAATTCTTTAGATATTTAACCTATTGGGTAATATTTTCCTGCTTCTGGGACAATATTTCGAATAGTCGAGCTTGGCTGTCTTATGGACAGCTCTTGTTATTTGGCAGATCCCTTTTTTGTTCACTTACAATAAAAAAAGTTTGAATTACTTTCCTTTTATGTTACTATAAATAGCTTATTTCAAAACTTTTATTATTGGCCGTAGGGAAAAACTGAGACCATTTTTCTGTGGTACAACATAGTACCTCCAATTTTTAGGTGTATTTTTACATACCTGTACCTGGTAAAGATTTTTGTTTTTTGGACTTAGAATTTTTTTAAAAATTCTTCCCTTTGTTGTTCCTGTCCTTTGGTCTTCAACAGTCAAGATCTTTAAATTTTGCTGGCATCCTCAGCTGTAACCCTTCGGGCGTATATTGCTCCTCTTGGCGGAGCTCTTGTTTATATATGGCATGAGTGTTAACCTCGGTGAGATGGAGTGGCATGCTGTCACAAATTGACATACGGGCCTTATTTTATCTGTAGTGTAAATGCAGGTATTGCAACATCTTTTTGTAAATTTTTGAGTTATTGAGGTAAATGTCAGATTTCACGCATAAAATACCTCTCATGTTTTTCTGTATTTCATAACTTAAATTTCCATGTAAATTTCATTAAATTCTGTTCAGTAATAAGAAAGTTGATATTTTATAAACTTCAGTAATTTATGTTTTTATCCCCAAAACCACTATAATGGGCCTCAAATTGTCAATTTAAATCCGCGCCAAAGTAGTTAGATTCCCCGGCTATATCGTGAATCCCGTGGAAACACAAATAGTCGGAGTCCACGGCTTAGCCGTGAATCCCATGAAATTTAGTATTTGGCGGGACATTACCCTTTAAATAGACTGGACTAGATATGCCTTGCGCACACCACCTTACGACTTTATAGACGAATCTATGTCTGAATTATTTTCTTGCTAGAAATTTATGCTCGAACGAGGTAAGAAATTTATTTGTTAGATTTTTGTATGATTTTTGCATTACGATTTTTTTTGGGTAAATTTTTGTTCATTCTACAGAATTCTGTAACATTTACTTTTCGGCACATGATTTTGGCTAGTTTCGGTATGTTAGGATAATTTATTAAATTTTTCAGACTTTTGTAAATTATTTCGAAAGAGGAATCTAAAATGTTTCATTTATATAAGATGTAAAATTTATACTGAAATTTGTATCGTGATAATTGTAAAGCACTGTTTCAAAAACTTATGTCAAACATTTCGTTATTATGGAACGCCATTACTGCATTGTATGGTTATGTATAAATCTATATGGCAAGTCTAGTGCCATGTTTGTAATATGTTATTGTAATATGAAATTGTGTGTCAGTCTATTGCATACACATACAATGTCCGTTTTAGTGTATGGCATTTGATATTATATGGATGCCAACTATCATATAACGTTTGATTTATATTGAATTTTGTTAATTTGTAGTTGTAAATAATAGCTGCAGTTTATCATGTCCGTGTCTATAATGTTTCATCATATACTTTTCATATCTTTTTCATACTTTAACTTTAGTCTTTTAAGTAAGTAATTTTTGTAATAATGGAAGTAATAAGTGACGTATTTTAATCATGTGACGTTTGAACTTAGTAGCACATATGTTTTGTATAAGTAGCACGTATTATTTATGGGAGCCTACGGAGGTATGGTGTACCCAAAGGAGCAGCTTTATGCCCTGACTTATTTGTTTTGCTATGGTGCTTACCATATGTTATATATTTTAGCTTCTTCCGCCAGACGATTTTCCTGGTGATGTCATAACCCGGAAGTACAATGCCCGAGGTTCACTTGTCTTCACTCGCCTGGATGTGATATTCCCAGCGCAGAGCTTACGTCCCATGGTTGTGCCGTAAACCGCAAAGACGATGATTTTTGTTATCCTCTGAAGTCAGCTCAGGGATGCAATCACCTACCACCATAGGGAGCTAATACGGAATCAACGTATTCACGGTTTAAAGGGACTGAATTTAGAGATATGTTTTGTTTGTGCTACTTAAAGTTCACAATTAAATTAAAGAACTGTGTCACGTCAGATTAGAATGGAATTATAAGAACTCTTGTATCTAGAGATACTGAACTTTCTTTTTTTTTCTTTCTTATAATCATTTTTTTTTCTTTTTATATCTATTCATTGTTAATAATCATCTTTTGTAAATAAATTTGTAAATATTGTAAAGGGTGTTGATTTGTTCTGATGGTTGCTGTCGCCGGTACGGCCTTTCCTGTCACACATGCCCAAATTCCAATCTCAAAGTTGGACGTCAAATGTCATGTCAGCCCTTGTACGGCCCATAACTATGCAATGTGGAATCTTGTTTATATTTTGCATGAATGTCAAACTCAATAAGAGGGAAACCCGAACACACACACACACACAATAAGACGGAGTGTCCTGTGCAAAGCCCAGGCTCCTATTTCAAAGGTCAAGGCCACAATTAGAGATCAAAGGGAGGGCTCGACACGTTGCCCGTGGGCAGTTAGTTCATAAAATGTGGTTGGCAATGTAGAGGTTATGTACAGTCATCCTATTTTGTGGCAAAATAGTCAAGAATTTGAGAAAAAGATAATTTTGTTAATAGCGGAAAAATTATTTCACATGAAAACTGATTTGCAGTTTGTGCAAATAATCCGGATTAGAAGTTGGCAATACCTAGTTGATAAGATGACTCGTCTCATGAAAAGGTGATTTTAAATACAAGTATAATAAATACAGTCCAGTCTGAAATTAAATATAACTCTGTCACATAAATTGTGTATCAAATTATAATTTGAAATATAAATTATTCTTTGAAATCACTTGTTTAAGTGTTTGCGGTAAATCAAGGGAAGAAACTACTGTACGTAAACGGAACCGTGGTAACAAAAATAGAGTTACCCCCCTCTTTAATTTAATTCAAGAAATGATTTATTTAAGTGATTGGTGGACTTTGAAGTGATCACTTATCTAAGTGATATTGATCTATAAGTGAAAGGGAAACAAATCTTACAGGTAAACGAACGGGCAAAAGAATCACTGTGTTTAGTAATTTTTCTGATCACTGGTTTAAGTAACTCCCCTGACTGTTAATAATGATATTTAGACACTTTACTAAAATTTCTTTCGTAAATTATACGGATAGAACCGAAGTTGGGCCGAATATTAAAATATCGACTGCACAAAGCGTGTAATGTATGCATATTTGACAGGTTAAAAAAAAATAGCACAATACCTATGACTGATTTCATTTTAATCTTCCTTGATCAGAACGATTTTTACACGAGCATTCCATTTCTGCATGTACTTTGTTTTGAAAGAATACTGATAAACTTTGCGGTAAATTCAGCTGTTGCTTCAGTTTTCATTCTCTACCTTTGTAATGTATTATTTTATATACATTTTCGTGATCGAAACTCAAGATAGGTTTGTTTTCAATTAAATCATTTTCAGTTTCTAAAGGAAAAATCGTCACAAAATTGGGTAAAAAGAAGACTTTCAAAATGTGGGATTCGAACACACGACCTTCACAAATTTTGAAAGATTAACTATGTAAAGTCAACGTTTTACTGACGCCTGGTTTCCTAAAAAAAAGATAAAAACAAAGCCTTTATATGGGAAAATAGTTTGGAAACAAAATAACTATGACTGGAAATGCTGTAAACTTTAAGTCTTTTTTTTTTTTTTGTAAATATTGATTGCAATTTTCCCGGGCAAGAAATAACGAATTTCATGCAACAGTCAGAAACTGCGAGTCATTGTGGAGTTTGAATCAAGATTCCCCGATTTTTATTTCCTGTTTCCGCCTATCGAACCTAAAATTTTACTTTGAATTTAAATAAGCGCAAAGTTCTTTTTTTCTAAGAAAATCAAGTTTTCGTTAACCTGTTATCGGAGAGAAAAGCGCAAATAAACATATAATGCTTTGTTTCTGTCATTCTTCCTGATTTAGAGTCATGTGTTTGCCTCAGTTCTATCTTATTCAAATTAATTACCTACTAACTATTGTTTTCGTCTCAAGCCTGAGTCACGAGTTGATATCCTACTCTGGGAACGTCATTTTTGTAATGCCTTATTTTGAAACTGATCATAAATAGAAAACGGTACTATAGTTTAAATCATGATAATGTATACAATGTATATATAATAATACACAGTTTAAATATAGGAACACAACAACTGAAAAATATACTGAATACTTCTCCAATTTGGAGATTATCCAAATAGGTTGTCTGTGTTTTGGTTGTATGCATGATTTCGTTAATCCGAATGGTTTTTAAAAGAACCACACTTATATGTTTGACTGTTAATTCTGTCTTTTGAAAGAGCAGAATTGAAGGAAAAATAAATTGTCTGCTTAGCACAGATTCAAACGCGGATCCAGGGATTGGGGCATTTTTTCTCGCTCGCTACGCTTACATAGGTAATTCATCATTTATTCTGCGTGAAAATATAAATATGCATTTTTTCTCGCTCGCTATGCTCGCATAGGCAATTTGTCTTTTGTATGGGTAAAACAATGCTTTTGTCTTTTGTTTGGGTAAAACAATGCTTTTTTCTTGCTCGCTATGCTCGCACAGTAAAAGTCCGATAAGTTTGCATGAGCTCCTATAAAGCTTTTTATTTTACGTTAATAAACTTTAGTAACCCCTCCCCATAACAATCCTCAGAAATCGGGCTTACAAATTCCATTCCATTGTTTTCAAAATGTTCCGGTGGGGCGGGTTGGGGAGGGGGAGATGGTGACAAGCCCGCGGACCCTCCTAGTTGTTCTACTACAAATATTTTGCACCCCTTACACCAAATACTGTATCCGCCCTGAGATTTGTGAATGCCTAATTATTTTGTTTAATTAAAACATAAAGAAGGAACTAAAACATACAATATTACTTATTCTTGCAAACCAAACGGGGATTTCCGGTATCTTTACCGATGCTGGAAAAGTCCATCTTACACCCTGGGTTGTAAGATGACTTTCTAGCTTTAAATGATTGTTCTATGTCTTGTCATAAACAATTATTTTAATGTTAACATTTGACATAGACAATTTTTGATTGAATGTCGATGATTGCTACAAAATATAGAACTTTCTCTGACAGCCTTTGTTTTCGGGTGGTTAGAGTCGCTGACTGAAAATCACTCCTAAGTACACACATTGATTAAGGGGCATGGGTTCAATCCTTGCTACCGACCAGGTCTCTTTATGTAAGAAAGATGACAGCTTGAGTACTAGTACTTGATCTTTTCAGGAACGATTGTTGGGTAAACTGCCCACCTGACATAACTGAAATAGTGTTTAAAATGGCGTAAAACCCATCAAATCAAATTAAGTCCCTCGGTTGTCTTTTCTCATATACATGATATGTAACAGGAGCTTCCGCATTCACCATTTTAATAGCTAGTTCCTCGTTTCCACTTTACACACGTACCCGGTTAGTCTTTACACTAACTCCTCGTTTTGTTGCACTGCGAAAAAAGAGTTAAACATCGGGGGTAGGGACCCCTTTTCCCCAAAAGGGGAAAAAAAAATACGGGAAAACAAAAATTAGGGGGGTTTGACGGGGCTTGTATTTTTAAAAGCCCGTATACTTAAAAAATCGGATTTCGTTACTATGAAAACGGAATTCTTGTTCGAACCCCGATATTATGAAATGGGGAAATTCAAAAAAGGGTTATTCGATCGTTACAACACCGTATTTCCCGTATAGTTGGTGTACGGGAACTAAACCCGTATATTACGAAAATACGGGACGTATATTTCCCGTTAGTTTCTATACAACCCGATTTTCCCGAATTCGGATATCGGGTTTGTATATTTTGAATTTCGAAAATACAGGGTTTAAATTTCCCCGAAATTTCTTCGTAACAACCGAATTTCCGTATATGCCGGAAATGGGGATTAAATAATTTGATTTTTCAAAAATACGGCCCCGTAAGTCCGATATGCTTGGTGTACAACTCCGTATTTTTCCCTAATGCCAAAAATACGGGATTTAAAAATTTGTTTTTTTAAAAATACGGGATTAATTCCCGATATTTTTGTATAAACTCCGTATTTTTTTCCCGATATTTGGATTACGGGGTGGTTAGTTTATATATTTGAAAAAAAGGGGTTTAAAATTTCCCGAAATTTTCTTCGTATCAACTCCGTTTTTCCCCGTATATGCCGAAATAGGGTTTTAAAAAATTTGATTTTTCAAAAATACGGGACGTTATGTCCGTATATGTTTTGGTAACAAGCCGTTTTTTTTCCTTTAATGCCGGAAATAGGGGGTTTAAAAATTATATTTTTAAAAATGGGATGCAATCAATATGTGTAGTAAAAATATATTCTCCGGCCATTTCAAGGTAAACGTTTCGCATTTTTGAAGTGTAGTGTATGTAAAATGAATGTTTAATTTGAAAGAAAAAAAAATTTTTAATACTAATTGACATGAACGAAAAAGCTTCCGGAAAAAAAACAGGTTAAAATTTAAAATCAAACAAAATGAACCCATTTTTCATCTACGCGTTCCCGTTTTTTTTAACATTTAATCTAAAAGCGATGAGAAAAGAAAAGGATTAATCAATTACCCATTTTTGTAGTGAAAAATACATGTTGCATCGCCATTGTAAAAATTAATGAAGCAAAATAACTTTTTTTTTGACTTCCCAAACGTTTTGGCTTTTAAAATGCAAATTTTAAAAAAAAAAGAGGAACTAATCCATTTATATTTTGTACTGAAAAAGTTAAAAGAAGTATGATATTTTATTATGAAATAAATTTAAATTTTTAAGCGAAAATACGATAAAATGTGTCGGCCCAAAAGATTCGAAAAAAATTTTTTAAAAATATTTTATTTTTTCTGGCCACGTGTTAGCTACCACGGCGATTTTGTAATTCACACGTTTGCGGGTAAATAATATCACGTGCGCAAGTGACGCATTTATACTACAGTCCCCATGTTAACTAACATCGACGTGTTAGCTGATCAATAAAAAAAAGCTTTGAAAGATCTGCTTTTTTCAAAATGGTCTTTCATAAGGGGGTTTTATTTTAGTTAGCTTTTAATTTAGAGTAAGGTTTTTTGTTTTAAAAAAAGGCTAAAATATTCGATTATTTTCTTTGGGAATATTTCACTTTGCAGGGGGGGGGGGGGGGGGGGGGGGGGGGCAAAAAACTGCGAACTGATAGTATCACGGGAAAACTGTTACAAAGATATTTATTACGTGCGCAGTTTTAATAAAACACTTGCCGTGGTATCTAACTGTGCGAAGGGGTGAAACAAGTGTGCGTTATAAATAAAATTTTTCCTTTTGTCCCCAAATTTTTACTAAAATACACTGTGCAGATATTTATTTCTGGGGATGTAGGGTTCCTATAGTAGGGGCCCAGCAAATGTAAATATTTCGTATATTTCCTAAATTCATTTTCAGCCCAAACTAATAGCGATAAAAAATTTTTACATATAAATTTTTGTTGATATTTAACTATCGATGTGCAGGTAGTGGGGGCCAAAGCTTTTTAGCCCCGTATCGGGTAGGGGGTTCGATTTTTGGCCAACCCCTTTTCCCCCTTTAAATTTATTTGAAAAATTTCCACTTTTTTGTCAAATGCACCGTGATATTTTTGGTCCATTATTAAAAAGTTTCTATTACCCGTTGAAAAAAGTCAATATTTAAAATTCTAGCGGACACTTACCAGTCAAAGCGTATAAAAAATAAATAAAAAAATTTTATAAAGATAAAAAGGTAGCGTAACATCACTTTACTTTATTTAAAGCAATGTTAACGTGTTAAAGGGAGGGCGTGACATGTTGTGAAAAATAAAAATTTTGTTTAAAATTAGAAAACGTCAAAAAATATTGGCAAAGATTATGAGTGTCTTCTTTAAATAAAAAATGATATAGCATTACATGTTTACCCATCCCCACAAAAAAAACGTACATATAATTTTCTCCCCGAACATTTTTTACCCCAAATTAAATTTGATAATAATTGTGCATATTAACTAAATCGATAGATAGCCCAGTACCCTAACCCTGGAAACCAAAGTTGAAAATTTTTCTAACTTTTTTATACCTGCAAATTGCAAATCAGAAATCGATGAATCCCAATTAACACAAATTAGCGAAATTAATTGGGATTTTTTAATGCTACAGATATTAGGTATCCAACATTTGAGAACACGTTTTCGTCACGCTTCGCGCGTTTAACCCCAAAGCGAAAGGGGTAAAGTGCCCCAGCGTTTATCGTATTGCATATTAGAGGGAAGGAAGTCCGAGTAAGACTTATTTGTTTTTAATTTTTAATTTTTTTTTTTAAACTGTTTTTTTTTTGGTAAAAACCAGACCTGAATTATATTTCAATTAATCGGAAACGGGGGTTTGCTTTTTTTGCTTTAAAAATTCAGAAGCTTTAAAAAAGGTCATTTTAAATTTTTGAATTTTAATTTTAAAAAGAAAATTCAGAATAGCTTTAAGTATTTCTTATTCTTCATTCGTTGATATTTTCACAACAAATCTTTTAACTATTATTCTTTCTTTCTTCACCCGTAGTCTACAAGGATGTCTCCCCAAAGTTGTTGGCAAGGTTTGAAATAAAAAAATATCGTGCAAAAAATCTTGATGAAACCCGGGGGTTTTTTAAACGAGATTAAAGTTAAAAAGGCAAAAAAAACCCAGATAGAAGTTTATTCGTAGAAGTGGGTAGCAGAGGCTAGCTTTAAGAATGAATAAGAGGGACGCACGTTCATTCTTGATTTTAAAAATGGAATCTCGGGAAAAAAATTAAAAAAGTTAATAATTTCAATCTTTTTTTTTTAGAAAATGGGGACGGGGAAAGACAAAATAACGTTTTTTTAGAGGGACTTTTGCAAAAAAATTCATTCCCTTTCCTCTGTTAGAGAAAATGTTTTTTTCTGCGAAATATCAGTGTCGTTGAAAGGGAATAACACTATTATAGATTTTTTTATTTTACCGCTTGTAAGCTATGTAAAGGGGGTATGCGTATTTTTTTTTCAAAAAATTTATATAAAAAAAGGTTGGTAATAATAACAATTTTATTATGTAGTTTTTTTATTAATCTGAAAGTTATAAGATTTTATAGTGAATAAAATACATCATCTATAGACTTTTTTCTTACAATTTTTAGTAACTCTTTAAACCGATAAAGCGGGGGAACAAATAATCCAATTTTTCATTTCCCTTTCAAGTGTTGTTTTTGTAACACGGGGGGGGGTGGGGTGAATCGAAAAACAATAGCTTTTGTCATTTTATTTTTTTTATTTATGCATTTTCAGGCAAAAGGTTTTTTAACGATTATGAATGAAGTTTAAATTATATTAAGTGAAAAAGGGAACAAGTCGAAATTTAATACTTTTTTTATTGTCAAAATAAAAGAATATTTGAAATGAAATGGTATCTAACAAATTTAAAAAACGTTACAATTATACATCTAAAACAAAATTACTTCAGGGCCTACGACAAAAAAAAAGTAATTTCTCAGCTTAGTTTTTATTTTAAAGATTTCAACGGGCCATTTTGAATTTAACAAATTAAAAGGGGTATTTCCCATTTATGGTTTTTTTAGTTCTCTTTTTTTCGCCCTTTTACAGCTGTAAAAATTTTAAATATGACCCCAAACGTCTTTTTTTTTGCGGGCGCAAAATAAGTACTTAAAGGTTAACCCTAAACCCTAAAAAAATTTAAAATAAACATTTTAGTAAGTGGGTTTATATTTTATGACCCAATTTAAAACATGACCGGTATTTTTTCCCAGGCAAATTGTAAAAAACAATGAATTAAAAGGGTGATTAAAAATTTGAAAATTAATTATTTATTTTTGTGTAACGTATGCAGTTTGGGGGGTTTAAATAAATTTAAGAAAAACGATGTTTAAACGAATACTAAAAAAGGCATGGCCCCCAGATCGTCGACAAGAACGGAAAAAAAATATTTTTGAGCCGTGCCATGAGAAAACAACATAGTTTAGTTTTCGCCCCATGGTCGAGACCAACCGCGCATCCGCGCAGTTGTAGGATCCTGTGTTTGCTAACAGTTTTTTTTAATTCCCCAAAAGGTTTTAAAACGAACAGCAGGGGTCCTGACCGACTGACGGATGCTCAGGCTGGTTTTTCCTCCCTGCGGGCGCAAACCCCCTTGTTGGTTTTCCCTTTGGCCCGGGATTTTATTTTTTAGATATTGGTATTTAAAGGTGTTAATTATGTAGTTTATGACGACTAAATGTTTCGGAAAACATGAGAATTGGGAATTTAACTAATTTTACGATAAAAAAATTTTATATTTAAAGGCATTTAAAAAATAAAAACCCCCCCTTGCGTTTTTTAATTGGTAACAACAGTGGAAACTTCTTTTTTGCCGCTCGGTAGGGTTGGTTTCCCGCGACCCAGTCTTTTTTTCCATAATTTTCACTATTTAATAGATATAATTTTCAGTTCCATGAATTTAAGAGCGATTTTTTTTAACTTTTAATGCGTGCTTTTTTTATTTCCCGGTTTACAAAAGAGTGTTTAGGAATCAGAAAAAAAGGGACGACTATTTATTTTAAAAAGATGCAGCAGACAGCCCCTATGAGCCATTTCCAGTGACATTCGTAAACAAAAGATAAAAACTTTTACTTTTTGGATCAGGAAACTGAAATTTTATGTGGTTATATTGTAACCTGCTTTAAAATCGTGTTCCAGTACGAACCAACTGGTTTTTAAAGTACATCTTGGACTTAGGAGGGGGTGTTCTTTTTAGAAGACGGAAAACAAAAACCCTTTGGGGGAAAACAGCATTAGGGAAAACGAAAACATGTACAGCAATGAAAGAAGTGATATCAAAATGATTTTTTGAGCAACCGCCGATTAAATGTGCGAATTTCTGTTTTTTAATCAGAAATGAACTATAATAAATAAAAAAATGTTGATGTTTTGATTTCACATTTTAATTTGCTTATTTATTTTGGACAAAATGAAAATGAAATTTAACGTTTGAAAAACTGATTTAAAAAGTATTTAAGTTTATAAAATGTTAGTTTAAAGCATGTTCCCCTATAACAATATGATTTTTTCTCATACCCTGCTTTTTCTTGCTTTTTTCAACATACCGTATTTTTGTAGGTATCACCCACATTATTTTGTATCTTTTAGTGGTGCCCATATACAAAAAACGTTTAATAAAAGAAAAAAACGGGATTGTAACTATACCGATATACGGGAAAAATTGGAAATGTTCTTTTTGAAATACTGGCCCCGGGAAATTCCCCGGATACGAAAACCCAAAAATTGCTAAAAAGGACACAAAAAGGAATTGTTACTCTGCAATTTCATAAACGGGGAAAACCTGGCCCCATATCAAAAAATAAGGGTTTGTTATCCCCCTATTCAGATGAAATATTCCGTTAGACACAAGTAGGGGTCGTATATTTGGTATCCCTGCATATAGGGACTATCCTAGCCCGTTAAAAAAAAAAACAGTTTCGTATTTTCCCCTAAGACACAAGTGGGTCCCTATATTGGTTTTTACAGGGATTACGGGGACTAGTCCGTGCACGATACAAAAAGACAGTTTGTTTGCCCGGAATGAAAAAAGTACGGGATCCCTATACTTAGAATCAGGTTACGGAAAAAAAAACCCAAGCCCCATATTAGAAATAAAGTTGTAATGCCCCGTATATTAGATGAATCACAGTCCGTATATGACAAATAAAGGGTCCCATACTCCCTATTCATGGTTACGGAAAAAAACCGAAGCCCGTATATTTGAAAATCAAGTCCGTTTTTCCCCTATTTGATGCAACACAGTCCGTTATGACAAAAAAAAACGGGACCGAACACGTTTTCGGAAAATACGGCTCGTAACGTGTTCGAATTTTTTAAAAAAACGGAAAATTACGGGGAAAAAAAGTTCCCGACCCCTTTGAATACATGAAAATGAAATTAGTTAAAGCAGGGCCGAAAAAAAACCCATTTCTGGGTTTTTTTTGAAAGTTGTATATTGCATATTACGGGAAATATACATTTAGTATATTCGGCGAACGGGATCCCCGAATGCTGACAAATATAGGACTTCCGTTTTTGATGTTCCCAATACGGGATCGTATATTAGGGCCCTTTTTGTAATAACATCCGTATAGCCCGTATTTTTGAAAAACGGGGCCGTAACTCCGTATATTGACCCTTTTTCCCCTGTTGAAAACACAATTTCCCATTCGTCTATACACTCACCCCGGGTTTTTTACAATTCACCTCAGTGGTTTAAACACAAATTTCCCGTCTAAAATTTTTAAATTATCTTTGCTTAATAAATAAAGATGTTTTATCAAAACCTCAAATAATTTTCTTAAAAGAAAAAGAGTTGACAGAAAAAGATAACTGTAGTACAGTATAAAAAATTTCCCCTTTGGGTTTAGGTTTATAGCTTTACCCCCCGGTGGTTGCGTTTACATTAGTGTGTGTTTGTTTGGTTTGTGGTAAGGGGTGTGGACGTTTGCTGCTGGGGTTTTGTTTTGCGGAAGCTTTAATTTTGGAACTGAAATTCCTGTTTGATATTATGTCCCCTTTTTTTAATAACTTTTTGAACTAAAAAACCCCGCTAAATTGCACGTTTGTTTTTGGGGCAAATTCAACCTAATTTGACATTTTTTATGTATGTTTCATTGATTGGTCATAAAAAAATTTGGTAGCCATTTCATTTTGTTATTATTATTTTCATTTTGCTATTAAACCTTTCTTAAATTTTGTAAAAGTTTATTTAAAAGAAGAATGCAGAAAGGGCGTTCCCACTCTTCAAAAATTTTTGTTCTTGTGGTTTAAATTATTTATTTCTTTATTTAGAGAGCAAATCCTTTTCTTTTTTTCTCTCTGCAGACACTGCGAAAAAAGGGTCAAAAACGGAAGTGTACGGCCCCGTATTTTCGAAAAAAGGGAGTATGGGATGATATTCAAATATACGGACCTAATTACGACCCCCGTATTCGGAAATCTGCTCGGGAAGCCGTATTTTTGTCATGCATACGGGATCCGTTACGCCGAATATAAAAATTTTAACCCCCGAAATTATGCAATATCAAACTTTAAAAAAAGTCCCAGAAATGGTGTTTTTTTGTGTCCTGCTTTAACTTAAGTTTCATTTTCATGTATTCGAGGGTCGAGACTTTTTCCTTTATATTTCCGATTTTAAATATACGGAACACGTTTTTGGGCCGTATATTCCAAAAATACGTGTAACGGATTCCGTATTTTTGTCATTCGAACTGGGGATTGCATTAATATACGGGGCATTACGGATTTGTATTTTCTAATATCGGGCTTCGGATTTTTTCCTAAGCTGATATACGTAGTATACGGATCCGTATTTTTGTATATAGGACTGGATTGCATCAAATACGGGGGCTATACGGACTTGTATTTTAATATGGGCTTGGGGTTTTTTCCGTATACGATGTTTTAACTGTATACGGCCCGTTTTTTTGTCTATACGGACTGTGATTGACTAAAAAAGGGATATACAGATTGTTTTTTTAAATATACGGGTTCGGATTTTTTCCGTTACGCTGATTACAAAGTTACGGATCCCTTTAACTTTTGCATATGGGGGGTTACAAAAACTGTATTTTTTTTTTTTGATTTTAAGGGTTTTGGATACCCCGTATTTGCTTGGTAAGCAATATACGGATCCCGTATTGTGTTTTTTACGGAATGTATTTCATTATATACGGGAATATAAACCCTGTAGTTTTTGATTAGGGCCCCAGGATTTTCCCCGTTTATGAAAGATTGCAGAGTTACAGTTCCTATTTTGTCACATTTAACTGAATTTGATTTTGTATTGGGGGAATCCGGACCAGTTTTTCAAAAAAAAAAATTTTACAGATTTTTCCCTTATGCAGGGTAGTAACAAACCCCGTTTTTTTCTTTTTTGAACTGATTTTTTTTGGGGCCCCCAAAAAAGTGAAAAAATGAATGTCGGTGTCCCTACGCAAAAATACGTTATGTTAAAAAATAGAAAGAAAAAGACAGGGTATGAGAAAAAAAATTAATTTTTTTTAATTGGGAATGTCAGTAAAACCAACATTTTTCAATTAAATATTTTTTTAAATAAATTTTTTCAAACGGTTATGAATCATTTTATTTCTTGTCCAAAGAAAAAAGCAGAATTAAAATGTGAGAATAAATAACTTTCAAGCTTTTTAATTTTTTATGTTCTTTCTAATGAAAAATAGAAATTCGACATTTATTTCTGCGGGCTGACTCAACAAATGTTAGTATATTTTTTCTAGGGGCTGTACTTTTTTTCGTTTTTCCCCATGAAGCTGATTCCGAAAGGCTTTTCGATTGCCGTCTTCTAAAAAGGCAGTCACCCCCCCTAATGTCCAAAGAGTACTTTAAAAAGACGCATTTTGGGTTTCTGTAGGAACACGATATGTAAGAAGGTTACAAATGTGAACCAAGGGAAATATTTCAGTTTAGATCTAAATAAGTATAAACTTTTTTCTGTTGTTTCGAATGTCATGAGAAAGAATGGCCATCCGGGCTGTCGTCTGACTTTTGATCAAATAGTAGAAATTTCACAATAAGTAATTTTTCTATCGTGAAAATAATAGTCGTCCCCTTTTTGATTTTTAGTAAAAATTTGTGTCAACCGGAAAAAAAAAAAATGCACCCTTAAAAATTATAAAAAATGGACCTTGCAATTTATAGTACTGTAAAATATTAAAAAGATTAAATTTGATTTTAAGTATTTTGTGTGAACGCTCTCATTTTGTCGCGAAAGGAATTAGATTATTTAAAAGTGTGTTAATATTTTTACAAGTTATCTATGTAGTGTTTTTTTTGCATTTATGGGTTTATTAGTTTTAAACATCCCCAAATTTTTTTTAAAATAAAATGTGGTTTCATGTGCGTTCACACGTTTTTCCCGGGCAATCTCACCTCTTTTATGGATTTTTCTTCAAATGACATACAGTAAAATAAAACGGGAGGATTTTTTCAAAAGAGATTTCCGTCAAAAAAATTTAAAAGCACAAAAGGCAGTAAGGGGGTTAAATAAATTCCCCCTTTTTTTCTACCCAAAATTTTAAAAAATACAGCCCCGGGATAATTTTTAAAAAACGCTAGTGTTAAGAAACTATGCTAAATTAGTGTTCTTTTAAACCCTTCCCCATTTTCGGGAATCCCCCGTGTTAGAACTTTTTCAAAAAAGCGCAATGACTTTGTTTCAATTGGATAAAATTATCAGAGTGACATAAAAACATTCTCGATACCCCGAGGTCTACCGTGGGGTTCCCCCTTTTTTAGAACTTTTGATGTGAGAATGCATAACAATCGCGTGTTAAGCTTTTTTGTTTTTTTTAAATTTTAAAAAATCTCTTTAAAATTTGTGAGAACAAGTTTTGAAAAGAATATTGCCCCTAAAAGTTTTTAAAAATTTTGGTTAAACAATTGAAGAGTTTTAGAATTTCCAAACTCGCGGTCAGAAATTTCTTAGACAAAAAATTTTTCTTAAAGTCCCCTTCTTTTCCCTGTTCAAATAATAAATGCATCGTAAAATTTGGGTTTAAAAATTTTCCAAAAATTTAGTTAACCTAATTTAAAATATAATAAATAAAATTTAGGGATAAAATAAATTTTCATTATTTTATTAGAGTTGCGAATATTCGTTTAAAAATTTTGTAACGTGTTCAGCTTTGTGGAAAGAAAGAAAAGGTATAGTTTGATTGAAAGTTTGAAGATCGAATTTTCGGGAAAACTCGATTTTTTCCAAAAATGCCTTTTTTTCAGAAGATTTGGTTTTTCCGAGCGATGTCATTGTGCAGTGAACAGGCCCGGTAGAGTAAAAGGAAAAAAAGGTAGACATGCAAAGTAGACCTTCCCGCGAGATGTTTATTGTTTTCACAGTTTTTTTTTTTGAAATATATAGCCCAGGGAAAAGGTTTTATATTCCCCTTTAAACAAATTTTTTTTAAAAGCAAGGATATTTGACATTTAAAAATTTTACAAATAAATCTACGGAGTAAAATATTGAAGGGGGTTTGATTAAAAAGCACATTATCAGTTTATCAAGGATCCTTTTAGGCTGAAGTTGTCAATTAGAAACTTAAAAATAGGAATCATTTTTTTTCTAAACTATTTAAAAAATAAAATATCTAGCAGTTGGATTTGTAATACCTATTTTTCAGATTCCGTTGATAATTTGTTACTTATATACTAAAATTAAGATATAAAATTGTTCAAATTTCAGTAGAAAATTGTGGTTTCATGAATTAAATTGATGTTACCATGGAAACGAAGCCCGTGACCTATGTATCTAAATGTAAAATTCAAAAGCGTTGACACTGGTCTATTTAAGAAACACAGCTTCGGCTTTTTATTTTGATTTCAAAAATATCCACGAGAATGCAGCAGCATGCTGAACGAATTTTCCATGAAAAATGCCTGACGAATGTGTACTGCTATTAGTATTCTAAGCTGTGAAATTTGTTTCAATCAATGCAAATAACACGAAAATATAACTTACGTTAGAAATAATGTGTTTAAAGCTACATTAACTAGAAAGATAATCTTATTCAATATTTTTTTTTTATAAGAAATTACGACAAAAAGTAAGATATAAGCTATTTTAAACATCTCTGTTGTCATGGTTACTTTAAACTTTAAGAAAAATAGGGTATCATGTAAAGTGCTTGGTATTTTGCTAATAATATTACCCAGATATTCCATGTTGGTCATTAACAGAATGGCACTGAAGCCGTCGAAAACCCCAATTTTTATACATATTTCTTTAAAAATGAGAGAAAATGCGTTACTATTGAAATACGAGCCCCGCGACATATACATTTTAAGCTTATATTAAAAAGCTAGAGTGCATACTAGTAAAAATATCAATTATGCAGACTTCTACGGATATCAATGAAACTAAAATACACTAAGAAGTGTAAAATATCCGTATTATCCTTCTTCTTTCAATATGAAACACCTTTGGAGGGTCATGTTCTTCAAACCTGGATAAAAATTGATCTTGAAGGGACAGAGACAAACGAAATTGAGATTGTAGCAGTTAAAACTTCATATAACACGAAATACAGAAAAATGATGCGGTTCAACTAATTTGAATTTACCCTTGTAACAAGGTAACCTACCTCCTTAAAACACATCTCTGGAGAGCTAAAACCTCTTTGTAAAGGATGGTGTTTCTATCTAGCGTTATTAATAAATTAACCTTTTCAGAGCAACAGCCTCAGCGAAAAACGGCCCATCATTATTTTTTTTTTTCTTAATTTTATTTGAGTTCACAATTCAGTATCTCTCTAGACCGAAAATAAAGTTTTATAGTGTTTTAAAATGACAATGAGGTGAAAATAGTACATTTTGCACGACTACGTAATAACAGAAAACACCGTTTTTCTTGCGACGTCGCGACGTTGCCACAACGTAATCGCGTTAATGTTATTTTCGCTCCGTCATGAATGATGTATAATCATATAAATATGCGATACGATAATATTTCATTTAAATAAGGTCGAAATGGAATGATGTTTCATCAAATTATACTGAAAACAAAATGTAAATGATATTCAACACTGTCTATAAATGCCAAAAAAAAACGTATATTTTTATTGCTTAGCTACTAAAAGTAATCCTGTATATGGCTCTAATGTTTCTGGCGTTCATCATTTAATTAAAAAAATATAGAAACATACCCGGAAAAAATTCGACATCCGACATTCATCTTCATATTAAATTTGTAAATTTCGGCAAAATACAATTTCAAATTTAGATCAACCAGTTTAACTTACAATCTGATATTCCCGCGGTTATATACATGTACATGCATGATTTGAATCAACTTCCAGACTGCTACCTTTGATGTTACTTTGATAGTTATATCAGAGGAGGTATCGACTTTATCGACCGTTAGATACACGTGCTTTCTTTACTAAATGACCTGAGCATCAATTAGTACTAGATAAACACTTAGGCCTACTTATTGGTAAGGTAATAACCATCGTTTTCTTTTGTTTGTTTGTTTTGTCTTGGCTTTCTTTAATGGTTTTATTTAAACCTATTTTAGTCAGCAATATTTGTTCCATGTTTTAGACAGAAACCACTAAGTGTAGACATAAAACGCGGTACTGATTACCCGCGGGAAGGGGTGGGGGTGAGGGGGAGACCATCACTATCCCTCGCTAATAAAGAAACGGTCGTGGAGAGCAGTGCACAAAACAAAGAAATAAAGAAGAACTGTGGATGTAGAATTTTAATCTCGCACACATGAAAAATATATAGAACAGAATATATAACGATCGTATTTTCACTAAACATATAAGAAAATTACGAAGTATGTTTTACTTAAGATCCCCTTCCTAAATTCCAGTTTGTTTAGTTCTGCCCATTGTTTTCTCGTTTGAGGCAAACCCGTTATTTTATCAGGGGACCAAACGCAGCTCTTCATGGAATTACAGGCCTCAACACATGTATCATTGAAGATTCCATGTTCACCGCCGTTTAAATACATTTTCACTCACTCTCCGTATCTGAACTGTCAACAGTTTGGGGTATGTTTCCTGCGTCTAAAACATAATCGCTCCGGTTGCGCTTTCCATATGTTGCTTTCCCTGTGTGTCTTGCATATCCAAAAAAAGAAAACAACATAAAATGGCAGCCAAGTGCGCACATACACCGATAACACCACTGCCAGCGCGACACATACTATACCAGGAAACAACTTCAGTCGCGTTATGTCGAATCCAAAGATGACACGTACCTGCTTTGAAATTTGACCCTTAAAGAGAATTCCTATAGTTTTTTTCCTTTCATAGAATTTTTTTTAAATTCACATATATGATATGAAATTTTGTGCTGAAATCAATGAACAAATAAAAACAATAGGTCACCAGGCTCGTTTTTGTGAAAAATTGTTTTGAACACACCCACTGTTGCTGAAACTGCCAGCGATTTTTCAACATTTTCATAATTTTCTGCTTTTTTATAAATACCAACCAAAATATACATCAAGACAGCACAATAAGGTTTTTTTCTTTTTACAAATTTTATTATATACTTATTTGATATTATAGCCATATTTGTAATATTCTATCCTTACAGTAATTGGTACAAATGAAAAAAAAAATTGTTTCATATTTACTTTTGTGAACTTTTTTTCAATGAAAAATACCCATAGTGAAGAATATTTTTTTAAATTTTGAAAAAACTCTTTCATAGAATTTTTTCCTGTTTTTCTTGTGTATAGATAATTGTATTGTGAACATAAAAATGGCTAAAAATGTATGGGTCACCAGGCTAAATTTTATGTTAAGACCGCTAGAATACAACACCTGTTAGGACGGAAAGTGGCGCGAACCTGGCCAAATTGATTACATGTATGTGCGCTTTAAGTTAAAAAAGTTTTAAAAATTCTTAATTCTTTCTATAATGGAATACTAAATAATCTGAAAGGTGATATTGACTTATCAGTACTAAGTCAATTATCTTACATTATATGAACAACACTGTCTTTGTACTAAAATGCGATGTGAAACACAACCACAAAAATAGCAAGATATCTGTCAGGCATGATACTTGTCAATACAACATAAACCAGTATCAACATTTGATTACTGATAAAACTTATCAAAAAATGTTATTTCATTCAAGAAACCTCATATCTAAGATTGTCTGTAACATGTTTCGACAAATGTCGACTTCAGTTCAGTTTTCCATAGAAAGTGTCGGCTGCGCAGAAAGATGCGCATAAAAAACTATAGGAATTCCCTTTAAGACAGTATTGTCTTCTCTTTGTATATAAATGCCCGAGTGTCCGTCAATATGCTCTTGCATATAACCAGCCGACATTTTAAGTTGGTAAGTGCCACATGTTAATTTTCTCAACTGAATCTCGTCTAAGAGCGAAAATTCAACATATAATTTATCGGACTTCCAACAGGCTGATTTTTGTTCTAAGCTCTGATTTTCAATGTAAATTTTAAGGTCATTATTACACTTTGACAAATCTAACATTTTTTTTATCGAGGGCGTCGTCGTCGTTGTTTTTCGTCGTGCTCAATGAAGGAAAGTATTGATTGGATATCGCGCATACTATTCTTACAAAATCCCAGATGAATGGAACCTGCGTTGTCGGTAAAACATGATCCAGGTACTTCCAATGCTTGATCATGACGTTAGCGGATTCTACTACCCATCTGACTTAAAGGGAAGAAAAGAATAGATGTAAAGTAATACTTAAGACAGGCCCGTAGAAAGCATTGTCAGATTGAGGGGCACACATTTTGAAAATCAGCCGACCTATAACAGACCAATATCAAAATTGCTAAGATAACTACAATAAACGTCAAATTATTTTGGGGCCCGGTCCCCTATTGCAGCCCCCCCCCCCCCACGTTACTACGGCCCTGTAAGATAGCAATAGCAGAAACTGTTATGATTGATTTATCTTTTTACAGTGTAAATGGTCATACTTTAGGCGGCCAGTATCTTAGTATTTTCATATTGACGGCCAAGCCAAAGTTAGCAGTCACACATGTATTAAACATGTATTAGTTTATGCTGATACTAAATCACTGTCCGCATTATGAAAACCAGTACGATAAGGCATTATTGTCTGTACAACTGGGTTCGAACAAACGACTTTCAGGTCAAGTGGCCGACACCTTAACCATTAGGCACAAAACTACACAAAACCGTATTAAGCGACCACCGTTCTTCTGTTAAACATCAAGACAAATGTATGCGGTCTAAGCAGCTAAAAAAAAACAAAGACATATATCAAACAGGAAATGCCACGTACCAAAATCGCAGCCTCCCCAAAACGAAACCTACAGCACGCAGACGTGCACACCACAAACACACACACATACACGCGCACACACACAAAACCAACACAAGAGAACAAAACGAACAAACAAAGGAACATACACACATACACGCGCACACACAAAGCCTACACAAGAGGACAAAACGAACAAACAAAGGAACACGGTGGGGCACCGCCTCGGAACGGTCAGTGGAAAAAACACCACTGGAGAGCTTAAACCGGTTTATGGTGCGCACCGAACCTCACTCTTACCCCACCATGTTCCAAAGACACGGGACAGTGTAAATAAAAGTAATCCCCTCCAGGTGAATCTCTAACACACGTAATGGAAACAAAAAGGCATGGCATGTAAAACATAAAAATGCTCGTGTATAAAAATATAAAAAGCAAACCTTTAGAACCAAAAATGTATGTACTCAATGCCTTTTCAGACGACAGACCAACAAGAGAAACACCCTTAAGGGCCCGACGAAACAGGCCAGAAGATATCAAAACAGTTCAGTCTAGGGCTGTCATCGATAGAAACGATATCGATGTATCAACGATATCTTTTGGTCGATCGATTATTGATTCCCATTTTAAAAAAATCGATATTTTACACAGAGAAAAAAAATATAGAAAAACACTCAGACCCTCTAAAACAACTTTACTGCCTGCAAAAATGCGCCCTTAGTAACGGAAGTTGTCAATAAAGGTCATGTCTAAACTTATACAGTAGCAGTCTTTTCCAACTAGTCGGCACTACCTGTATAGGGAAATACATAAATACAAATAAAAACATGAAAGGCAGACAATTAAACTAAAAATAACATTAACAAAAAGGTATATAGCATGTTCATGAACAAATAGCTTGTTACTCTAACTTAATAATCGATATATCGATGTATCGTCGATATCTTCTCTTCCGATATATCGGTATCGTCGATATGACAAAGACCGAATCAATGACAGCACTAGTTCAGTCCTGGTAGGATTTAAAAACTGCTTCTCATAGAGTCCTACCCCTCTTCCGTCAGACACAATCAAAGAGGGAAGCGTAGTGTCCAACTGTAAATGGGTTGAACACTAAACATGCGGTATGTCTCAAAACAGTTGGGTCGTAACCTCTTTTAATAAAACGTTTAATAATTTTACAAAAATACATTTTGAAAATAAACATGACCTAAGATCTTACGAAGTTTGTAAAGCACATCCCCATAAAAAAACGGGTTTAGAAATACCTTCTCGCAGAATTACTATTGAATTTTAAAACCAAATCAGAATTACGATATTAGAATCTAGCAAAAAAATTTACGCAATTTGTAATAACTGTAGCCTTGCTGAGGAAGTTTACTTGTAATATATAGATTACGTTCATTGAAATGCTTGACATGACTACACGCTCTGGCAAACCGAATTAATGGAGAAATATATACCCCATAAGATGTAGCCTGAAGTACAATCCCATCCCAATGGGGAAAATTTACAATACGAAAGTTAAAATCATCCCTCTTATCATAAATGTTGGTATGTATAATATTGTCATAAACTAGTACGTGGAACATAAAATGATTGTACAGAATGTAGCTTAAGTGGAGAAAGGCTGATTGATATCTTTAGGCAGATGAACAGAAGATGCAGAATGTAACCGAAGAGGTGAAAGGATTAATTTAGGTACTCAATTATATGTACTCATGAAATGTAATTATGTAATACCATTCTGTGAAAAGTGGCGTTCGGGTAGAACAGTCATCAGTTTCAACAATAAGTGAAAATGTTAAGCGACAGTTAAACATAACCTAGTAAAAAAGCGCTGGAGGTCCCAGAATACAATAGAACGGGATAACTAGCATGGACCCGAATGTCAGTGAACACAGAACCTTCAACGCGGTATATGGACACGGGACAGTGTAAATAAAAGTAATCCCCTCCAGGTGAATCTCTAAGACACGTAATGGAAACAAAAAGGCATGGCATGTAAAAATGCTCGTGTAAAAACCATAATTTATTAAACATTGTACTATTTGAAAGTTTAATACCTGTAAAAGGTTTATCGCATTTACAAAAACAAAATGATGTTTCATTTGACTTCCTCTCAGTTTTTATCTACGGACAACCCTAACCATGTTCGTTATTAAAACAAATAATGGTATATGTTATAATTAACGCTTGAAAAATGAAATAAACAAACAAACAAACAAACACAAAAAAAACAGTATTACAACAAATCTCCTGCAAGATAATTGAAACGACAGCATAAATATTATCTTCCAGCATAGCTAAGGAATCCCGAAAATCTCCGTCAAGAATAAAAACGTCAGCTTTTATTCTTCGTCATGTGAGTTAATATACGTGCGTCACTGTTTCTGGGTAGGGTCCAGTTATGGTGACAAAGCATGCGTGGGTCCAGAGTGGGGTTCCGGGGGTCCGGACCCGACCTCTGGAAAATCCTAAACAATCGGAAAGAAAAGAAGAACACAAAATGTGTTTTCGATTTTTTTTATAAAAGGCAAAATTAGGACCGCATTCAAAGTGTATGTGCTACATACGACCCCGACGTAATTCATATTTATGTTAATTATCTCAAAGAAATGAATAATTTTACCTTTAAGAAAACTTAATCCATTATTTTTTCCAAATTCAACCAGTGAAATTCGGAGCTCATAAAAAGGAGGAAATAAGGGGTATATTGTATATAAAATTACACAGGAAAATGTGTTTTTAAAGGCTCATAAAATGCCCTAGTATGCAGGAAATAAAGCGCTGAATTTCAAAATTTTCCGGTGGGATACCCGGACTCCTAACTGCTCAGCACGTTTTCTATTTTAACCTGTTTAACCTGTTTAACAATAACGTGTTGACAACCGTGTACTTGTAAACGTCTAACGAAAATCGCATCAAATAAATAAGTGTATGAAGATACATCTTTGTTAGGCCGATATCAAGCGGTCGGTGCTAAGATAATGTAATGATAATGTCGGTGGGACCACCTCTGAGAAAACTGACTGGACCCCAACGCCAAAATGTGAATCGGGTACGCTACCATGACACTACTTTACGTAACTTTAACGTAAATATCGAGTCTAAAGTTAAGTGATCACCACAAATTATATACCATTTTATATGCAGATACTTGTTGACTGAACAGAACGATTTACGAAAACAGTCCGACGAACGTGAACTCACGGTTCATCAAAAATGGACGTCTAAGGTTTGTGGAGAAAAAAAGTTACAGAAATATCAAAAATGCAAAATACGCATTATATGAGGAATACGCTGCATTTTAAACCAAACAAAATGTCGAAACGGAGCCCAATAACTTCTGTATTTAGGCGCATTCAACCCTCATTATAGCAAATTGTGTCCATATGACGCATTTAAAGATGCGGATTTTTTTTTCACCAGTGGCACGTTATATAATATATTGAAATGTACTAAGATTCCATTTATCAATACGCTTTCATCATAATTTATATATAAATGTCTTGCCATGGAACAAACTGTTAGTTCTTGTTTTGTATAAAGGTCTTTAAGAACCAGTAAGACACTAAATGGTGCAGCTGATAAGCTAAACACAATGGCCAAATTATGATGTCTCGAACGTATCTGCAAACGTCGAATTACGGTGCAAAATTTACGCACGGTGATAGGGGAAATAAAATCACATGTACCGAAAAAGCTAAGTCGGTGACCCCCCAGTTTTGTTTCTTACAAACACGGTATACATTTTAAACACCGTTTATTGAAAAAAAAATCAAAAAATTAATTCAGGGATTTTTAAATATGCTGATTTAAAGCCGAAAAATGTTGCGAAACTGAACGTCATTTTTTAGTAAAAAACGGCGATTTTCTTTCCATTTTTCAAATATTTGTCGGTGTAAAACAATGATTTTTACACTACCATAAAGGATCAAATAATTCTCGTAGAATAGTGTATAATTTAAGAAAAATTGTTGGCTGGTGCTGATGCAGTACCCGTTACAGTTGCCAAGGATACGCGCAACGTCAGTTTCGTAACCAGGCTTTGGTGGTCAACTTTGACGTCCCGTGTACAGAAACTGGTTGGCTCTATTAGTATAAAATAAACTGCATCTTATTTGTAATATGGTTAACTTTACCCATGCAAAATTTCAAGACGATTTCTGAACGATTTCATTATTAAGATACTTTTATTTTTAATTCTTCATACTTTCAGACCATCTGTATTTGAAAATCTGAGCAGTATTTATTTTATCAATAAAAGTTTTTAAATGCCTACAAGCTTAAAGCTTCTTCTTTTCTTGTATAGATAGAGCAGTTCTTTAAGAGAAAAGAAGACATTAAATGTCTAACGAAAAAATGGTTGTCGGCCTAATCAGTTCTTTTTTGCCGTATAACGCTACTTGCTGAAAACTACTTGTTCAATCAAAAGAACAGTGCCTTAATTGATTTGGAATTCAATGATTATATGTTTCAGTTATGTATATTTATTATATTTATTCGCACTAATTCATTTTTGTCTTTGTCAAATAGCGGTTACTTCGAGTATACAGAGTTTTAATTAGATTTTAAAAACGTATGCGTACATATCAACTAAACTCGACAATCAGCTTGTTGAATGAAAATTGCGGCAATAAGTCGTTGTAAAAAAAAAATCTATATATGATTGGATCATAGATAGGTTTGATTATCAGGTGGCGACTGTTCAATTTTGCCAGTAAAATCCATTAGAAACACAAAATCCGTTTTGTATTTTAGACCCACACCAGCAGAAATAAAAGCAAAATCATAAGATAGTGTATATAAATGTGTTACTTCTAAATATTGTGATTAATTACATATTATAACTTGAAATTACTCCAGTTTACATTAAATGTTACAAACGAAATAATGTTTTATTTATCCTCCTGTTATAGCTGTTTTAATGAAAACTTATCAATCCAAACGAGCAAAATTTTTCATTGTTTCTGTTTCTGACCTCAGTAAAAGACATATAACATTTACATTTCTGACATTTTCTTTTCTAAACGCATTTCGCTTTGCCAGCATCTAAAACTGTCAAAAAAGACATGCTATCAAAAGCTTAAGCAATATCTTGTAGACAAAATTAAACCAGACATACTTTAAGATATGCCAAATTAGTATGAACCAGGTCCCTACCCTTGTCTGTAATTGATTGAAATTAAACAATATACAATAAAAAGTGTTATCTTTCTTGGCCTTCTTACTCACTAACTAATAGTAAAGAAATGTACAAAGGTTTAAAGCAATAGATTTTATACTTTTCACAAAAAGGGACCTAATAACAAAATGACCAATAAATATAACTTCATTATTGTCCTATGCATGCAATACATCAAACACATTCTACCAAATGTTTGCAGCATACGGAAGTTGCTATTTTTCCGCTTCATATGTCTTTTACAAATTTGGTGTCTCACTGATTACTTGGACATATTTCCCAAGGATTTTGTCATGCCATAATTCGAGCTCAGACCTTTTTTCACAGAACTGTTTAAATGCCATGGTTCCTCCATATTTGATCGCAGCACACTGAAATAAGACAAATTATCAATATTATTAAATAATATCATGAGAATGAGTTTGAATTTACAATTATACCAAATTTAGTAAAAGAAGGAATGATGTCATATTGTATGTTTTCTGCCCCAATGAGGATGTTTGATAGAATGAATTTAAAAGTTCAAAAAGGGCTTAAGACATTATACCAAGTTTCATTTGAATCAAATGAAAACTATAGGAGGAATTTAGTACACACTGTAGAAAATGAACTGATGTACTTGTAATGTTGTAAAGTCCAAAAAGGACATAACTAAAAGTATGATCCTGTCAATAAGCAAATATCCACTTCATAATAATGATGTATTTCATTATGATATTTAAAATTAGATGAAATTTATAGTAAAAGAACACAATAAACTGATGTTATATTATGAGAAATGGGGCATAACTCAAATAATAATAATCTAATGTGAACATCCTGACATAATGCTTATGTTCGCCCCAAGATATATACCAAGTTTCATTTGAATATGAAAACTGTAGTGTTGTAGTAATTAGGTAATCAAGCTACATATGTAAATGTCGTTGTAATATTGTCAAGTCAGATAAGGGAAATAACTAAGAAAAATGATAATATGTTCTGACAATACGCTTTTGTCCACTTTATGCTGAAGGATCGAAACTGTAGCAGTAGGAAAGTACATCAGAAACTCTGAGTGATGGGCAGACAGTTTAATCATTATATACCTCATAGATTAATGGCGCATAGATGTATATAAACAAAAGGATCATACCTAGTCTTAACATGATTTTCTAAATAACAAGACGCTAAATTTTTGGATGAGACAGTTTTTTTTTTTTTTTTTTTTTTTTTTTTTTTTTTTTTTTTTTTTTTTTTTTCAAACGAAGTCTGTTTTAATGACATTTTTAACAATAGATTATTTATAATGACTTATATATTAGTTGGTCAGATGGAAATTGATAACAACACATTTTATGTGATAGACGACTTCCATATATACATCATAAAATGAAGACTGAAGTTAAATATGTCTTTGGCATATCACATCAGAGATCACTTTGAATCACAGTTTATCCAAATTTTAAGCTCTTTTTCTCTCTTCGTTATGAACCTAATAAAGGCAGAATAAAAAATAAAACTACCACTTTACGCCTTTCGTCAAGTCTGTTGCACAGCAGTTAAATGGGTGCAGATTATATCTTTTACATCCGGGTGTAAAACATCAGAGACTACCGTCTGATATGCAAGAAATAGTAATTTCAGGTGTACAAATAATCTTCTTATATACACTTTTTAGTAAGTCAGAAAAGAAGTGAGCTGTTTAATGGATTTACTAGTATACGTGTGCAGATGTTAAACACTAAATGTGTTTGTTTTATCATGGTTGGCAGGATGCATCTCGTTACCAGACGAAGGTACGGTAAAGGGACGCCAAACCTATAATCTATTACTAATAGAATTAAGTCAAGAGACTATACTGAGAATGCAAGTAATTCACACTTGTGTGTCAAAACTTAAACGAACTTAACAAATTCATGGTTAAAGAAAACTCAAGAAAACTGATATTTTATTTTTTTTTCAGTTTTAAATTGTTGCACTATGATTAAATATTTATCTATATTGATTTTTTCATTACCTACGTTTTACTCACTCTAGTGAAACAAAAATATCAAATATTGCATTAAAACAAGAAAATACTGCATTTTGTAGCATTGACCATATCGACATTATAGGATAAATCCCGTTTTCCAGTATTTCCGTAAATAATGTCTGTGGGACTGGCGAGATTAACCGATATAAAGACCGTGGACAATATGAGCGATTTTTTTTTTGCCAGAAGATAAGGATTTAGGAAAGTTCTTACTTTCTCACAAAGGAAATATTATTCTACGACATCTGCAACATTTTGTTTGCAAAAATAATCTGTTTACCTTGAAAAATGCAAATAATTTCACACCTTCCGGTATCGAGCAACGGAAGAAGCGACAGTGTAGAATAAAAGATAAAATTTCAAAAATAAAGTAAACTTTGAGGATATTTTTACTAAATCGTAATTACAACAATGTTTTGTGATAATCTGCACTACTTTTGCTTTATTCATTTTCTTTGTTTAAAACTTGAAAAAAGGATAATCTAAACACTACCGCCATATAGCGTAATGGCCAATATCCCCCTCACCGTAAAACCGGGAACGGACGTTTATTGGTGGTTAATACCGGAAAACGGGACTTATTCTATAATATCGAGAATATATTGGTGGACGGAAACTACGGGAACGGATGTTACAAATAACAAGTCATATTTAATATATTTTCCTAGCAAGTTTGAAGACCTATTTATTATTCGTTTTTCATTCAAATAGTTTCCGTACAAATATGTTGTTCCAATTGTTACATATAGTTTTAACCGGTTTGTTTGAATAAGATATTTCAGGTTGATGAAAGACAAAATAACAATTCATACTATAAGGTAGATTAATACTGCTTATGCATGTCTAAATTTGTGTTCGTTTCTAAAATGTTCATATGCTTCTGTCTTTTCAGTATAACGTTCTGTGTTGGTGATGAAATTCGTATATGCTATACGGGTAATTAAATGAAACTTAAAATTGAATTTAGGAATGAATAGCAAATTTGATTTTAAACTTAAAGGATTGCAAAATAAAAAGAGTTACATTCATACGTAAAATTGTCATTTCCCATCTACTCCAAAATATAAAGGACAATCTAACAACATCCGTTTCCTCTTTATAAAGTTAAATTGGTATTTCTACATGGTTAAATTTGTAGGGTTTTCTCATTTCAACAAACATGAAGATTTAATAATGACAATGTAGCCGATGATTGACGCTAACACAGCATGATGTTTGATCAAAAACTGATAAAAGCTATGGTGATACTTTAGTTTGATTTAAATCTAGCTCGTATAAAATATCAATTTACGTTTGAACAAATAGAAAATGTTGCGCTGTCTACTATTACTTATGATATGTTTTGTTATACTAAACCATCTCAATGTCAGAATTATTTTTTAAAAAACATATTGGTCCAGTTGTTCAAAACTTTTGATAAATGTAACGAATCGTTAAGTTAACGGTCGTCACGTTAGCTAACGAATTGTTATTTTTTTCAGATGTTGAAAGTGCCGTTAAAATGTTCGTTAGCTAACGAAGCTTTAAATCCTTTAACGAATTGTTAAAAAATTAACAGCGACATCATATCCCACGATACATCACTTACACTTCCTCCTATAACATTGAAAAAATACTTCAATACAAAAAAATGTGTCACCTGTTCTGTAGCTTATCTGGCTGCATGCATACAATTTGTATGCAGTCCCTCTTTCTTTTAACTAACAACTGGCTTTATTTGATTTTACTGACGACAGCACATTCAGTTGATTGTTGTTCTAGTTCAAAATACGAAACAACAAGTCAACACCATAACCCTATATTTCCTACACGTGACACTCTCTCTCTCATTTTCAGGCAGAGTTTTATGCCAAATAGGAATGGACAAGATCTGACATGAGACTTGACCCAATAACTGTTACCATGGGTTTGAGCATGACACATTGGGGCAAAACATTGATGCCCCAAAATAATAAAGATTGTTCCATATACTTCACTAAACAGGTATTTTGGAAATTGCTAAAACTCTATGTGAAGTCTACATAGAAAAGATTTTAAATGAACTTTGCCTCAATATGTAAGTGACCAGTATGATTATGAGGAACATTTAAATCACAGACATATTACATACTTTGAAGCCAGCTTATAAGATTGACAATAAAAATATATCTTTTTACACTTTGTTTCTAAATAAGCTATATCAAGAACCATTTTGAAGACAGAAATGACTGAAAATCTGTTATTTAGTATTTATGCCATAAACAAGAATTTGACATTTTGCTGTTATATGCCACAACAATCAGAAGCGAACAAAACACTACCACCATTCACATAATCCAAAATTATAGATGAAATCTAATATCTTGTTTTAATTCATCTTTCCATCAAAATATATTTTAACATTACACAAAACTTCAGCTACATTAAACATTCAATTTAAATGTTTCAAAATCTGTCTTTTATGTGAAAATAAAAACTCCAAGTAATAAATGCAGCTAGAAAAACTGCATGTTTTCTGTGAGTGAATGTGATTTAGAATTTGATGCATTTAAATTTCTCAAATAAAACAATAAATTAATCTCAAATTTTAATTCACCTAAGGAGTTACTTTAAAATGTTTGTTAAGACTTAACGAGGAAATACAAGATGGCTACCATGTCAAGATATTTCCTAGTTATTTTCAAAACTTGTGTATTTCCCAGCATTTATTTCAAACACAGGACTGAAACTTGTTTTGTGAGATTTTATCAACAGTTTTGATGATTTCATGTCATTTTATTATAGTACTTACAAACCAAACTCTTCCGCTTCAAGCATGCTATGTACAGTATAGTTTATAAAATGAAACTGATATGAGATAGGAGACTTATTGCTGTAGTAGGGTCTATAATCAAATTTAAATTTCATCGTTCTACTTCCTGACCTCGCTGAATTTAATAAAAATGCCGAATGAGTTATTGGGAAAGCCAGTAATGCAGAATAAGAGAAAAGCAGAAGATACCCTCTTCTCATTAGGTCAGAAAAGTATATTGATCTTCACTTGCTTTGTATTTATTCGCAAAAGATCTAGTAAAGAATTTGGAAAAAAATAACAACACATTTTGAAGTTGCTTACAGCAATGAGAATATGACAAAGGAAAATCGAAAGGCAAATACACAGTGCCTAACAATCAACTGTCCTAATTTATTTAAAGAAATTTCTATGAAGTTCAAGTGCATATTTTTCCTTATTTACTGAATTATTTTTAACTTTTTTCTGCTTAGAACATATCAAAATAAAAAAGTGAATGAGGCCCTGACAAGAGTAACTCATAGCAATGGCCCAACATTTAAATGTTCTTTATTCTGTATAAAACTAACCTAGATTTGCACAATGTACCTTTATTTCTCTTGCGTAAACCGTTAATGAACTGTTAACTGTTATAACTGGTAACACTAATGAAAATCATATATATATATATATATATATATATAACTATATATATACATTGTTCACACCTCTGTAGAATTTAAAAATTGTTTGAAATCAGTCTTAAACAAAGCAATTACAGGGAGTCAAACGTAAGGTCGAACGGGTTTCACTTCGACCTTAAGGTAGCTTCGACTTTTTGTCGTTTTTACTCGCAATATATTCGACTTTAGAGCCGAGATATAACTATATATATATATATATATATATATATATATATATAACAAATAAAAAAGAACCCGGAACGGGAACAAAATATCGTAAAATTATAAAATGACTTCACAAGCTCGCTTAGTTTTTCTTAAATTTTAATATAAAAGTCACAAACTAGTTTCGCCGTGTATGGCTCATCAGTGTGTCTAAATATATAACAATAAGAGAAAGGGAATTAGTTCAATAGAAATGACGTTGACGTCAAGGAAACAAGGGACGTAATTTCGACGTCAAACAGGGGAGTTAATGACGTTATAATGTTATTTATCAATCCGTATCATGTGAAATGTTTCGCATGTTTAATTTCGGTTTAAAACAGACAATAAAGTATTTTTCTTTCGTTAATCTAGCTGATAAACTGTTAGTTTTCATTTTATAAAATGGGAATATTGTAAATTTTGGCTCTGTTGTACAGCAAAAGTCTATATGGCTACTGACAGGTAATTGTCTTACCCTCTATTTTATAGTTGTGTCAATTTGTTTTAAATAGAAAGACTAGAGTTCGCTTCGCTCGAAAGCAAAGAAATCACTCATTGATTAAAATAATCGTGAAATAGTCCACCTGTTTAATTATATTAAAGTGTATTAATATACAATTTTTAAAGTCCCATGGAGGTTATTGTGATTTTGGTTTTAAGAGTTGTAATCTATTAATATTGTTTTAACTTATAAAAATATTACTATTAGATATCAACGAAATTCTATGTTTTATTTACAATTAATTACGAGGCAGTATAGAAATGACTTCATCAAAAATTTGGTTTATTCCACATTCCTTCAAAGATATACTGTGCACATCTTTTACGTACATACATCTGTATGTTTATTTGCATTGTGTTAAATACAAAGGCAAGCGTTCTCTAGAAAGAACTGAGTTCACTCATTCAGAAAGATTCGTGACTGTTAGTCCACATGTAGAGATATAACACAGTATATTAATATACAATTTTCAGAGGGTCGTAAGTTTAAGTCCCAGCGAGGTGACGGTGATCTTGGTTTTAAGTTGGTTTAAATCTATTATTTTTGTTTTCAATTAGGTAAATCATTCGAAGCTCAGAATTTAATTAATCGGCTACATTGATCAGTAGCCGGTAACATAATTGCCCTGTGTTGATTTGGTATATTAAACTAAGCAGAAATGCGAATCTAAATCATTCGAGAAGGAACGGATGTCATTAAAGTGATAGGGCTAGATGAAGTGTATTTTAATGTTGATGAGAGACGTTACTTCTATGCATGAATAAACGTACAAGTGTCTGATTGAATAATTTGAAGTGCCTTTATGTGCTTATTCATGTTATTCAAGTACCAATAAACAGCTCCTCGGCGGAATGAATCCGTCGTTTTTATTATAAGACGTTTTAGGAACAATAAAATGCAAACATTCATTAATATGATAAAGCATTAATATGATAAAGCATTTATCATTGTCTTTATGAACAACAAAATACATAAATACAAATACACAAATACAATATACAAGTAAAATAAAGCAGGACGGTAACATTGATTTGATCGTCCACTTCCTTTTCGTTTTGAAATTTTATTTATACGACACCGGATTCAATTTTTCAACTTTGTTTCGTAAGATATTAACGTTAGCCTAGCAAAACAGGGAGCTGTACTATTTAACTAAGTATGTATATCATGAGACATGTAATATAACGAACAAATTGCAGTTGCTGATCATGTGTGCATTTTAAATGTTTCAGAAAATCAGCTTTTACTTGGTATGATACGTGCAGCAAAAATAGTTAGATTTATATGTAACTTGATTCTCCACAAGATTAGTTTACTCCCAAGAATATTTCAAACACGACTGGTGATAATGATGTTGCTGGTGGTGAAGATGATGTTTATTACACTGATATTGATGATATAGTTCTTGAAGAGTTCAAGCATAACCATTGAAATGGTGCCTTATTTGAGCAAGATCAATTTATCAAATGTTGCGCAACGAAGACTAATTATCAAGAAAACGTATAAATAAATACGATACGAATAACAAAGAGTCACATTGTGAATTATATGGATATATTTCCTTATGTACGTCATAAGCATTTTCAAAATAAATACTACGTCTATAGCATATTCTGTAAACTGTCTAACTTTGTCGTATTTTTTACTGTAAGATTATATGAAATAAATACGTTAAATGTATGCTCTCTTTTACCATAAACTTCATGAAGATTCGTTCACAATTGCGATAATTCAACATGTCACCTTAGGATACAGTAGATTTCTCAGCACATGTACGAAAGGAACACAGGCTGTATTTGTAATGTTAAAGAAGTCTGGTAATGTCCTTAAATTATCTGTATCAATCTATGTACACACGACAAACAAAACAATGTAATTCATCAAGATAAAGTAATAGAATAATAGCCATACTGTAAAAATAATATGCAGCGTTATAGAACTAAGGTACTAGAGAGTTATTATACGCCAGATAATACGTTCGAAAAATTAATGAAAACATAGCAATAGATAACATATGGATCGAATATGATGCAAATTCTTCTCTATTTGTTTATATATTTTATATGTATCTTATTGAATCATATTGAATCATCGTCGATTAAAAAATATAAGATTATTATCTCAGACAAATATATATGCAATAAAGTAAACACACCAAGCATGCAGTAAGAATGATAAGAATTTCATCAGATAATGATTTGTAGGTTGAATTAACTGTGTTCGTATAAATACATTTTGATTCAACATTGTTTGCTCATTTTAAATTGCAGTCGCTCAAATAAGCTTTTATAGACAGTGGCCACAGTAATGCTGTAGGCTGTTTTGTTAGCGTTTATATGTTGAAATTGTGTTCTGACAGACATTTCAGAGTGGTCATAAACGTTACTTTGAATTACTGCCAGTCTCTGCATAACATTACTTCTGATGCAAAATAGGTAACCATATTTTCCGTTTTAACAACATTCAAAAATATAATGTTTCCGAAACGTGACTACTGGGAAAAATTGTGAATTGCGTTGTTAAATCATGCATTTTTCTGTAAAACGTTTAGCTTATAGTTATATTTTAACCCTAAACATAAATAAGTATTATTTTTGCATCAATCCGTTTATTCTTAGACTAGCTTTGATGGGAAAGAATATGTCAGGAAATATATTTGAAATAGGCAGTAGTTACATCCACTTCTTCTGTGAACTACAAGTAGATATTTTAATGTTTAAATATGAGAAAAAAACTGGATGCGGAATGAAATCTTTAGCATACATGTATTTTTTACGCATGCTTTAATGTTTCTTATGCATAGGTAACTACGACAATATGAATTTATCAGACATATTTATGTAAGTAAATCACGATTTATTTTAAGAAAATACATTCGAACTTATCAATTAAAATACTTGTAACGAATCTGTCGAAGATCAATTCAGTTTAATTTATCGTCTACTTTGTTAGTCCATAGTTATCCATCATTTTTTTCAAGGGTAGGTATCATTTTATATATTGTAGGTTACTTATCCATGTAGAAATACCAAAAGAAGTTTTGCTGAAAGGAACGGATGTCATTACGTTTTCTATTATCTTTTCAAGTGTATAATGATTGCCAAATTAAATGATGTTATTTTTGAAGATGATTTCTCAAGTGTTATACATGTATTACGTTTACAGGTTTATGTGTCAATTTCCAGTTTTAGTGCAGTAAATTTCAATTCAGCTTTTAGCAATGATATAAACATATAATTTTTATGTTTGGCATTCTACTGTTTGGTATGAGCAAAATACATATATCTACAGTTCGAAGATGTAATGTACGTATATAATTTTCAGTCATAAAACAAAAATATTAACCATAGTATAATTCTACAATAAGACGAATCTTTCCTCAAAAATATCAAACAGAAATATATGCAATATGAGACATTAAATCAAGTTAGAAAAAAAAAAGATTAAATGTCCAACTATTCTTATTCTGGCAGTTATGCAATGTTTTAATGCTAATTGCTAGAAACGTGCCTGTTTGAATATGATGTCTCAAGTTTATGCAAGAAAAATCACTCCAAAACTGCAACTGAAATTATTACTGCTAAGTTAAATCTAAATGTATTTTGTTTTCCTACAAAACATATCTGCATTCTTTTCTTGTGTAAATGACCGTTTATTTCAGACATATTGTTGTCCGTTTGTGAAAAGTTCTGTAAATGGTTACAAGTGTTAAATTAAAACTGAAAATTAGAGTCAACAATGACACATTCAATTGAGAACATCAAAGGTCGTTTTCATTTATACTTAAAATCAATCATTTCCCATCAACTTGAAACGTTAAATTAGTATTTCTGCATAGTTAAATACAGCGAAATATGTAAAGTGATTGAATTTCCACATGATGATATCAAATAGATCAATATTCCGATAAATTAAGAACGTTACAATAAGGAGAAACGGTATAGTTATAGTTCAATTTTAATTCACCCTGAACCATGTTATACTAACAATTTAAAATTTGAACAAATAACAACTGTTACATAGTTCTACTTTTACAGATATAACACACTCAATTGATATTGCGAAGCTATGAGGAAACCAAAATTATGTTTAGAAAACATACCCCGTCCTAACTCATTACCTGAGGTAACACTTTAAGTAAGGTCAAATTTTTGCCGACAGCTCAAATTCACAATACAAGTAATATCTATTTAGAAGCTCTTAAAACACGATACATTCTGAACAGTTTTAACATGATAATTTTGTTTGATTACGGGTACAGGTAAAATTGATGAATGAATATTTTAAGAAAAACATTATATTTAGATTAGAATTCCAGTATTTATTAGGCGTCACAAATGTTTACTATAAAATATGAAAAGTGTATACTAGACATTGTCCATGCATTTTACCTTAAGCGTAGATGTAGAGGGTCTTGATGCATTTACATTGATAATTTATTTTTTGTTTACTTAGAAAACTGTATGGCCTTTATAAATAATTTTTAAATCTGTCTCTGTGGGTTGCTGCTATCTTCAAAGGTTGCATAGTTTTTAAATGCTTGGCATGTTCTGACAGACAATCCAAATGCGCCTAACATCTTGTGACATCGCTTTAACATTGACAGGCCCAGATAACTGTAATGACATGATCTAGTGTAAAAATTCAGTCTTCTATCAAGCGCATAAAGGTATAAACGTAGCCAGATACTATGAACCTAATATCATATCTGATCTTCTACACATTCAGATATAATAGACGGTTTGACCGCTTTGCAGTATTTGAACATTTGTACGACTTTATTTAAAACTTTTATTCATTTATATATTGAGCTACATCTGATAAATCCTTTATCTCATTGTATCAATAATGAAAATGTCTTTAATGGTATGAGGACAAACAGTACCTTGATATGATATTTACTTAAGCTGGCCAATCAAATATAGTACAATTTCTTTAGAATGTAACTAATGATATTTAATGAACATTTCTAAATAGTTTGGGAAAGCAAAACTAAAACGAATAAATTGAGTTCCTAGGCTTTCGGATCTGCAATCTTAAAGTACAGTTTGTAATTGTTTTGACTGTGTCGTATTTGTTTTACATGTAATTATTCATGAATCATAATGCATTACTGAAACATGTCTTGATTACAATCATATTAATTGTAATAGATAATATATTTTGTAAGAGATACATGATGTCCTGAATGTCTACTTTATTTAGGTAACGTAATTATATGTTTCGTGTTTTTCATTAAAAATATTCAGTACTCGTTTATGACTCTTTTTTAACTGTGTTCAATTCTTTCCTAGAATTTCTTCTTACTTTTTGATATTTTATGTTCTACACTTCCAAAATCTATTTCTATATATTTAATTACATCAAACTTTTGATTGTTTTGTCTTTTCCAAGTTTTATTAGACTGTGACCCGTACAAAATCTAAGTATTGAGTGCGTGCGACATTCAGCAAAAATATAGTTGTCAAAATAATGGATTTTGAGAATTTTGGACATTTCAGGATCCTCCGGGCGAAGTTAAGATCACTGATCTTGAATAATATCCCACTGAGCTTTACTTATTTGAAATATTTCTTACGATGTGCCATTTAGCTGTCTAACGGAATGCCAGTGGTTCTTTATCTTTGCTCGCCCAAGCCTGAAATAATGCTTTTAGTGTCACCCCGATTTTTTGCATATATATTGCGTTTTATATTAAATTTTGACCTGTTTCAGTGATACGTAATGAAAAGTTTGCATTTGTTTAACCTGAAAACACATATTTTTTATGAACAATTATGTCTCTCAAAAATGAGCAGATGCTAATGTTTTTATTTAATACATACAACTGATAAATATGTACAATGCCCATATTGTTCCATACTATTCGGAGGCAAACAATGCAACATGGCCCTTTTTCCTTATTTTAAGCAGCAAATCCATTAGCCCTGATATAGCTCAAGATGTGCAAACGAGTGAAGAGGTATATGAGCGAAGAAGATATACCATGGATATCGTCAAAATACCTGCAATATAGATACATGTGCTGAAACTAATATTCTGCTTTAAAACATAAATCTGAAATATATTTCCCTAATTTTTGCTATAAAATTAGCTTTCTCTTAATTTGTCAGGCTCTACTACGGCTTGGTTATATAATGATATTATATAAATCTTTGTGTTGAAGGACCTCGGACATTTTCCTATTCAGATTGCCTATCCAATGAAGTAAAAACTGACCCAGGGCTAAACTTCTGAAAGAGAATAGTAAAGATAATTAAAAACCATTTCTTGATATATTCGACTAAATTGTAGAAGTTTGTGAACAAAAAAAAAGAAAAAGAACTTGTAGACATTTCTAATTCTTATTTCAATTGAAATATGAACACTAATCAGTTTTATGTTTTAGATATGTTTCCCCCCAGTGACGCTACAAAATATTTTACATGCCTTTGTAAATAATTATTATATACGTATTCTGCAAAAATGGTACTTGGTCACAGGGGGGAGAGTGTTAAAAATTGAAAACAACTACATACAGGGTGTCAGCAAATGAGTTTTACATAAAATATTTTTACACTTATTGCATGTGTTTCTTAAACGTTACATATCTACATTTAGCTTTATTTGTTTTTGTAAATATTTCAAACATAGAAAACACTATAATAAATAAATAATGGACATAGAAATTCAAGCTTGAAAGCAGACTGACCCTGATAATTATATCTTATGAATTTTTCAATCAGGTCTGTTGCCTCTTGACAATCCAAGTCTGACGATTGTCATCAGGATTGAGAAAACTGGTAGCCATGAACAAAGCAAGTGGCTTAGACATATGCAACTAGATGTATGTGTTTTCAACCTAAACATGACAAAGAGATATAGATAAAACTTTATGGGAATAGTGCCAATGCGGTGCAAATGCCTTTTTACCCTTTGTAAAAGAGATATATAGACGAACGTCTAAGGGAGTACTGTCACTACGGTGCAAATTCCTTTTACCTTTTGTAGTGCCCTCTAGCACAGAATAGGCTCCATGATCTAAAATGTAGCATGCTCATCTTTCAAACTCAGATGAACCAATATTGGTGAGGTGCAATAGATATAGGTAATGCATAAATTTCTGGGTAATAGTTAATATATTATCAAAGTTAAGGCTACTCTGGCATTCAACATAAATGGTTGTATTTCAAGGCACAATGCAGAGAAATGAAGAATTGTTTCAGAAGTGTTCTATTATTTATAGGGATTCTTTAGTACGTATTCTTCTCGTAAAAATTTACGGCATGCAGACTCGTGAGATGAATTGTCATTTTCTTCATTACATCACCAATTGCAAGTTTATCTTCAACAGCTTTGTCAATATTGACCTTCCTAGGTCATACATAATCATATGTCGTGCAAAGTTTACATCTTGCTTTCTACGTTTCTTCATAATTGTCTCTATTTAGATTGTCTTTTCCACGAAGGTAAATCTGTAGTAAGTTCCATGTTTATTACATGCATTGTCTATGTTGCACACAAATAATGGATCTCCCACTGTGTTACTGTTGTGTGTACGCCAGTATATCTACTGACTAAATCAGATTGTATCTCACATTGTAAAGTTAGAGATAGTACTTTTAATTTCTAGAAAATTTCTCTGATATACTATAAAAGTAACAGAAACTATATATTTTGTCATCGTTTTTAACGGAAAGCTTTCTTTTCATTTCTTCAGAAGTATCTTATATCATATGCATCAGAAAGAAGCCATCAGTGTTTTTTCTGCGATATTTCGAAATTTCTCAAGCATTGGTTCATTTTGCCATGGACCTTGAGAGTATTATCAGCCTACATTGTTTCATTCATTGAGTGTTTGATTCAGAGAAGTCGTTATTTACACACTTTTATATGGACCACTTAAACAGACTTTAAACACAGGAAGTATAAATGAAATGTAACTGCTAACACAGCTACTGTGCTTCATTCAGCCTTGTTTCATTAGCAAAATGACATCTCTTTTGCCGTTCTTTTAGGTAAATACCAGCCAATTCACTTTTCACCGAATAAATCATGTTCACACCCAATTTCTTTCCATTAAGACTTTGATACCGTCTCAAAATATTTTAATGATAATAGGTTGCGCATTAACAACTGCCTTAAATATTCATATAAATATTTCCAGCCTTATGCAACACTCGCCAGTAGGTAAGTACTTTAATACCTTGATTGTATAAGTTATGACGCATCCATCTTCAAAATATGTATGAGCTATATTCAAATATGTACATCGAGAAGTATTGCACATGACACATTGTATGGCTATAGAGAACATTTGTTAAAGTAATACTAAAATCCATTAATTGATGACAGAGGTATGGACCAGAAAGGGAAATAGATCGTATTGACCTTTGACCTTTGAGGTAAGTATCTGAAACTGTGCATGACAAATCGTCCTGTTATAATACATTTGTACCAAGTAATATTAAAATCCATTCATGGATAACAGAGCTATGGACGGGACAGGAAAAAAAACCCTTGACATTTGATATCCTATTGTGACCTTGATCTTTAAACTTAAGGATCCGGGTTTTACGCACGACACGTGGTCTCTTCATGCAAAATATTTGTGCCAAGTAATATAAAAATCCCTTGATAAATGACAGAGTTATGGACTGGACTCGAAATTGCTGACGGATGGACGGACGAAAAGGCGCATAAATTTAGTCCCCAAAACTAATTTTCAACGAGAAGTTGACTAATAAACAATACGCCGCTTTTCATCGAATTACACGCCACAACCCGTGTATCATTGAAGGTTCCATGTTCACCGCCGTTTGAATACATCTGCGGAAGTATCTAAATTGCTTTTTTGTACTTTTAGCATGTGTAAATGTTGAGTTCTGCTCAACCTGGGGCTAGAGGGCGTGGACGGTAGCATGCATTTCCACTACAGTCCATGAACAGGCTCAATCAAACCAAGCCTGCAACATTTTCGTTTTTGTCGTGTTGAGCGACCTGCGAAGTTTCTACTTTTTCTATTTTCATATACTTTATTTAAAGTGTAAAATAATTTCGGTAGATATAAAAGCATCGCTAATAAGGATAATTCAATGTATTAATGTTTGAATCGAAGGACGTCCGCCGTTTGGTTTCAAATGGAGAACGGCCCGCTAAAGCGGAAACTCGTTCACGGAATATGCGGTTCTATACATCGCATATTTCAACCAATGAAAGTCTGAGAAACTCATTTGCAGCATCACCAAATAGTGTATCATTGTATGTGCACCTCCGTATAAACTCATCTGACCATATCTCTAAATTGTGTTTTGGTACATGTGTAACTGTTGATTTCTGTTAAACCCGGGGCCAGAGGGCGTGGACGGTTGCATGCATTTACACTACCGTCCATGAACAGGCTCAATCAAACCGAGTCTACAACATTTGCTTTTTTGTTGTGTTGAGTAACCTTTGAAATTTCCACATTTTTTATTCCGTAGAGAAAAGTAGTCGTAGAAATAGTAGTATATTCTGCATCCGACCTCAACATGCTATTATGAATGGATTTTATCAGCTTTATCTGAAATCAGATCTATTAGCTTAATGTTTGATCTGTTTTGTCAAGTCTTGTAGAGACTAGAGTGCATGAACGGTAGCTTGCGTTTCTACTGCCCTCGAACAGGCTCATTCATCTAGCCTGCAGCAAGTTTATTTATGTCGTCTTTAGCGACCTGTTGTTTTCCTTATTTTTCTATTCAATATATCTTTACTTAGAAATCGAAAAGCTTTTAACTAAAAGTTCTTTTTTTCTGTTGGACTGCATGATTTTATTTTTGTTTCATCTTTAATTTCCAATCCATTTAATGTACGTATGCACATGATTATATTGACTATATAACGCAACCAAATAAAAACTGTAGCACACGAAGTTTGATTGACTGTTAATGAAAGTTATTGAAATATCACTACTCATTCTACGCCACTCCCACCATTATGAATATAATGATCGAACGTATCGTCTTGTAGCGGAAACAGTTACAATGATTTGATCATAATATAGAAATATGTATATTAAGATTTGAATATACGCAGAACGGGTTGACTTGGTGTTTTTAGCCATATCAATGCGTACATAAATTACAGATATGGGACAAAACAAATTGTGGTGGTTGTTAAGGAGTTGACCATTACATCAGCCAAAATAAAAATTTACGAAAAAATATACAAAAATATACTTTAAAAATCGCGTAAATATCTTCGCCGCAAAACTTTATCTGATAACTGTTCGATGTACATTTGCAAAGCACTATACCATGTCAGTCAGATGAAGGACGTTTTCTTGTTAAGACTAGAGAGTTTGAGATTTCAACCTACGCCTTCCCCTTCAACGTCTCTTGCGAAGTTAACGTATGAAGTTGAAGTTCGATTAAAACTCCTTGAGATTTCAAACTTTAGAATGAACCTTACTTCTCTTAATCCGCCCATTCAATTTATCTGTAATTATGATCGTTTTTCTCGTGCATTTTGATACCAATTGTCCGAAAGTGCAGGACTTTTACAAGAAGTTTTAAAAATGAAAATTAAATAAAAACATTTAAGTTAACATAATCATCGCATGGATATTAGTACGATTACAAAAAATAATCATTTTATATAAAATGATGTCAGTATACAATGCACGATTGTAAATTATACATGAGAGGAAATAAAAATGATAATCATAATTTTCAACGTATTCTATTGCTGATGGTGTTCTTGAAAGATATTACGGTTAATATTTTTTAAACAAAAACATGAGACACTAACTACTACAAATGCATTTCTCGATATACTCTGAAGTTAAGCAAACACAAAAGGCTGTTGACTAGTATTTCATAGTTTTTCTTAGAGTTTTGTTTTACTTTGAATTGGTACTTTGTACATCGATTTCCTTAAGATATGTTGATAATATGAGCCAATATACACAATTTATGAATACATTTAACAAGCGATTTGAAACAGTTGGTACTTTGTACATCGAATTCCTTAAGATATGTTGATAATATGAGCCAATATACACAATTTATGAATACATTTAACCAGCGATTTGGAACAAATGTAAGATACTCTCGTGATATCATACGTTTTGGCATCATGACACTCAGTTTGACTCTGTATAATGCCAAACTCTCAGACAGCTCAATATAATCGTGCCAAGTCACCATGTGTCTAACGAAACAGTCAAAAACTGCTAGGTGGAGACGAAAATTGTCGTACAAAATAACATGTGGGCATATACACGTATTTGTTTGAATATACTGTTTCATAAGTAAAGCATGTGCAGCAGATCAAGAAATTTTGATTAGAGGGACACCAACTTTAAAGAGGAGGGTGGGGGGAGGTGTAGTCACACCGAGTTTCAAGACCGATTTTTCTTTTTAAAATGTAAGAATCAAAGGGGGATTGACCCACAATGCCCCTCCGCCAGGCTCTTGGTCCGTGCATGTAAAGAATGGAGTATACCATACGGCTAACAGGAAGCTTCTCGCATCATGATATCATAGATCTGAAATTGTCTGATACTTCAGAAAACAAATTCCGTCTTACTAGTACCATTTTATGTTCATAATTAAAACGCAATTGTCGTATTAAGTGTCCGACAGAAACGGATAGATTTTATTTGAAAGTTAAAATAAAATGTTCCACCAAATGACAATAGCGTGTAACCATTCATTTTTCAAGTAAAATGACTGTCATGCCATGTGCCTCCACACAAAGTAAATGTACAAAAACTGAAATTTTGACTTTCGTGATATCACATCTTCGGACGTTCAAAACTTCATTTCTTACGACAAGGCCCATCTGGTATAATAAATACCGCCTGAGGACACAAATATGCCGTAGAAGTTAAAGTTTGAACAAAATCTCAAAGTTTCTCAAAATCAGTTGATAACATCATACTTCCAGGTTCAATTCAATGTACATGTATTTAGTTAAAATCATTAGCCAAACAAAACTTCATTATTCTTATACTTATTGATAGTGTTTCGCATCAAATTTAGTCCAGTTATACATATGGATAATCGAATAACTAAATAAGCAGAAATCTTGAAACTAAGCTTTTTGTTTCACATAGTAAAAAAGCGAAGTCTTAGGCTTACTTGATATTACATAGAAAACTTTAGTAGCAACGTCTGACATAAATAAAATACACGCATATCGGTGACGTTTTACCCCAAATATATATGAGAGACGTTGAAGGGAAAGGCGAAGGTTGAAATCTCAAACTCTCTCATGTCTATAAAATACTGCAATCGTACGGAGTGCATTCGGGCAAGCAGTCAGTAACAGATTGCAAACGAATGTGACTCTTTATTTTGCTGCCACAATATTGTCACTGGAAAATTAATCAAAGACCAATTGATATTGTTAAAAATCCCCGTTTAGATCAAACGGTCGTCGTATACATACAGGTGCAAATAATACGCACACATGCAAATATAGCAAAAACAAAAATTAAAATAACACTCTATTTCTCTATAAACTGAAAGACATTGACGTTCAACGGGATCATTCAATCATAAATGATAAACGATAGTAAGCAAATAACATCAATTTTCTTTTACCCTTTGCATATTTCATTGAGCGTATTATATCGAGGACTTAGAGCGAAACTGGACTATCTGTATATAGAAATAGAAGCGAATGAAACTGTTTCGCTCTAAGCCCTCGATATTTGGTTGCCACATTTCACAAAAGCGTTTAAAGTACAATATGCCAGAAAACACCATATAAACGAGATGTTGCATAACGCTTTAAGGAAGGGAGAGAGGAGGCAAATTGTACAATATAGCGTAATAAAACGATCCATTTAAAAAATCAAAATTTATGCTTTATATACCACGCTCTATGGTACTATAGAGTGTGTAAATGATTCCGCTGTCTGGAAATCTTATATTTGTATATATATGTATTTGTCATTTGCGAACAGGAGTTATATAAGCCGAGAACATATATAAGGAAATATTTATATACGTAGACACAAATAAAACACGATTCATTTGTTTCGGCTTAAAGCAGAACAATAATACTGAAAAAAATATTTCAACCATGCAAAGATTTTCATTTGATCACTTCCGAACCTATATATATATATATATTATTCTTTTTCAAGTTGGGAAAATGTTGATATCAAACTGGTCCCGATGTTTCGGCTAAAAATCAACCTATATACCATATTAATTAATACTGGTTAGGACCGTTTACCCTTAGCTTCGTTTAATTGTTAATTTGATGAAATCGAATAGGTAAGTGCATGTCAATTATTTTTCATGCCGGGATTAGAATTAGACAGAAATACTTATTTTAATTTTGCTGTTTCGGTGCTAGGATATTTAAATTATATCTTCATTATGCCCGTTAGTTGAATTGAGGACCACTCAACATTTTTTTTTAAATAAGGTTCGTAAATCGAGGTCCGTACTTTCAGTTAACATACTATACATATTGTCCTTCAGAGAGTGTCAAATGCTAAAATTTATATCCATGTTGCTTAAGCACGTACACTATAAGATGTAGCAAAGTATTTAAAATGGGATTCACATTTTCTACATCGCTGAAGTTTAAACTTTGCTATCAAATTCATGTATACGCACCATCATACTGCATTAATTGTTCGCGAACCCTATGGCACTATGTACTAATACATATGTTAAGCTTTACACAATCTACGTTTTATATTGGTGACAGCCAGACAGGTGTACTGATAAAAGAGGAGACAAAATGAAAAATCAGGGAACAACGGAAATATAAATTACAGTTAAAACTTCATCACTCGTTATTCTAGTCTGCCAACTCAGGCATTTACGTTGCGAAAACGCGTTACATAAAAGTTGTACAACAGAAACTATTGACACAAAAATGGCAAACATTGCCAATCTAGTGAGGACTTTCTTCAAACGATAGCCTTAAAACAAATGTATAGTTTATAGAATGAGGGTATACAAAAACAATGGTACTGTGTCTAGCATTGGGTAATAGTGCATTGCCAAATAAAGGAGTGAACCAATTTAATGCACACAAATGAATACCGCCATATTAAATTTTTTCGACAAAGACTTATTTCACATACTTACTAGTTTGAGCACAGGGAGATAAAGGTAAAGGAGATTTATTTGTGAAAGTAATGTCCGTAACGTGTCGCGGGTTTATGGTAAGTTGTACTAACTAGAGTTAATAGAATTAACACAGAATAATAGAACAACTTCTCAATTTGTAACAGAGTGTTTAACGACACTAAAATAATGATTGATTTGTGATGAACATATGGTTGCATAAAAATATACAATGAAACAAAAAATGGAAGCACGCTATTTCTTTTATGTGGGTAAGCCTCAGATAACTTGCTGAGGTACTGAGCAATAAGTCGATCAGTTTAAAGATGATAAGTGTAGTTACTTAGTAAATCTCCAGAAAACTAACTGTTGTGAAGATGGACATTTCCGTTCCTTTTATCTGAGTGTATATGTTATTTACCGTTGTGCAACACGCCTAGGGATTGATACTAACAGGATTTAGCTTAACTGTGTAGGTTTTCTTGGCAGCGAAGCTCTGAGGACTATTAGGCTTGTTAAGGAACACACTTGTATTCTAGAAATATGTAGCCTATGCAAACGAACGTACAACAATGGTTTTGCACTGTGCAAGATAGTCTATGTGGGAGTTGATGCGTATATGAGGTGAAGGAAGGCAAAGGTGACGACTTGTAACATACACCAAAATGTCTTTTAGAAATAATTATGCCTTACAGAACATGAGGTATCTGTCCGAAAGATGATGTTGTACTGCCAACCAGAGATGTGCCTAATTATTTTCAAAAATAATTAATCAATTCCAATTACATTGAGAAAATTGCTAATTAAAATAAATTAAATTATAAGCCATTTTTGAAAAGTAACTAATTAATTACAATTATTTTGCCAAAAGTAATTAATTATAAATAATTATTTTATCTCTAACAATTCAGTCATTTGCAAAACAATATTTATTATTCAACATAAATATTTACAGTTCAAAGCTTTTTGACAAACTTTGCATAAAAGCAGCAAATCAAATCATTTACTTAATACATGCATGTTAATATTAGCAAATTAGTGAAGTGACTTGTAGACTGCCCTTGTATTCCCTTGAACACACTGTCTGCATTTTGCTTGGAAATTTCCACTAGTATCCTTTGGAAAGATAAAATGTTTGAGAGCTGATGAATTCATGATGTGCACTATGTGTAATACTACGACTGAATGACAATTTTCAATATCAGTGTTTCTGTACATTTCTAATTAATTGGTCTAGTGACTAAAATGTTCACCCAGTGATCACACTTAACACATCTCAATAGGGATTATCACCTCTAACACCTGATTGTTGATACAACAATACTTCTTAGCTATTTACTGTCACTGTGAAAATTCCACACGCCCATTGAGCAGTAAAAAAGCTAAAGTAATTGAAAGAAATTAGATTTAATTGACAATTACAACCCAAATGTAACTCAGTAATTAATTAATTTCAATTACTTTAAATTTAATTTAATTTTTGCTTATTTATTCATTATTATCAATAAGATCAAAATTTGTAATTAATTATAATTAATTAAATTACAATTATAATTAGGCACATCCCTGCTGCCAACTTACTAAGTTATGTGAATAACAGAGACTAAGCATGAAAGTACAACGGATTGTATGTGAAGTCCTATCAGGTAAACCAGATGTGTATTCACATATTGTAAACACGTAAGTTGTAGATAAATGATAGGATAATATTAGTTATTTTAAAGATGCTATAACAGTCAGCATACAAGATGTAGAGATACGAGCTGCTGCATCACGTTGGGTCTCAAATGATACTTTGTGTAAGAATGAATTGAACGATGCTACTTTATGTTGCAGAACAAGACGTTTGAGCACTCTCCAGGACAAGATGCTCAATGAACAATCCACTCGGCTATTACGTTGCTTCAAAAAAAAAAATGTGTGTCAAACGCAATGTTGAATCAAGATGCTAGGAAAATATGCTCTTTCCACAAAATGTACGCTAAATCAAAGCGTTCGGCCAATATGTGAGACAAAATTTCTATTGAACAAAATGTTTGAACAACGTGTCCGGAATTATGTCTGTTTATGTAAAAAATGTTAGAAAACATGTCTTTTGACGCAATGTTTGTCGAACCAAATGATTAAGCAATATGTCCGGACAAAATATCTGATGACAAAATGTATGATGAACAAAATGTTCGAACAATATGTCCAGACAAATGTCTGATGACAAAATGTATGATGGACAAATGTTTAAAAATGTGTCGGGACAAATGTCTGATGACAAAACGTATGATGGACTAATGTTTAAAAATGTGTCCGGACAAATGTCTGATGACAAAACGTATGATTGACAAATGTTTAACAATGTGTCCGGACAAATGTCTGATGAGGAAAATGTATGATGGACAAATGTTTAACATGTATCCGGACAAAATGACAAAATATATGATGGACAAATGTTTAACAGTGTGTCCGGACAAATGTCTGATGACAAAATGTACGATGAACAATGTTTAACAATGTGTCAGGACAAATGTCTGATGACAAAACGTATGATGGATAAATGTTTAACAATGTGTCCAAACAAATGTCTGATGAAAAAATTTGATGAACACATTTTTAACAATGTGTCCGGACAGAATGTCTAATGAAAAAATGTCAGATTAAACACCATTTAGGTAGGATGTGTGTTTAACAAAAATGCTAGATCAAAATGCTCTACGAACAGAGTGTTCAATGAGAAAGACGCTCTATTGACTTTCTGAAAAGACAGAATGACTGGTGGACAAAATGTTCTGCTTACAAGATGCTTTTCTTTGGCTTGAAATGTACATTATTATATATATTTCATATTTTTAGTGTGATGTTGATCGTCCAATGTGTTAAGCAAAAAAGACCTGGAGTAACAGGGAACTCAGCTCTTTATGGGGAAAGTTCGTGACTTTCCATGAATAATTATTTACGAAGGCTGTTTTGGTTTGTTGACGCTTGATGTGTATTGAAAATCTATTATGAAAGCTTCTCTGAAATGACGAAAGCGCCATCTCCAGACTGAATGAATTACTGCTTTTAGGAAGAACAATTCTGATTAGCTTTAGAATTAGAAACGACTGTTTTGATTGTTTCTTGATCTTTGTGATTCCCCGGATAAAGCTCAGAGCAAATTACGGTTGCTGGGGTAATTCCTGAATGAAAAACTTTTATAACAGCGTTTGGAAAGCGTTTGAAGGATATTGATTAGATGCTGAAGCATCTAGGCGATGTTCTTGACAAGACAGATCACTTTATTAGTACATATTTATTAGTGTTTTAATAGATTAACAGGCCGTTGGTACTTTCGTTGTACAGGTACTATGAAAAACGGATGTAAACAAACAAAAACGAAAGTAGAAAATAAAATCATCACATACGGAAAAAGAGCATATAACACGTATTAATTGAAATCAGAACAGCATTCTGTGTGGACAAGACCGTGTCATTTCTTTATGCTATTTCCATCCTCAAAGCTTATTATAAGAATCTGATCTATACCGACATTTTACATGATAAATTAACGCAATCAGAGTTTGATAACTGTAAGATTGAATATGTCTTCTACAAATTTCCGTTCGTTTAAACATATCACTGGCGGGTTTTTGCTAATTTCTATCAAAATCATTTAATAAGCATCTGTTTTTCACTGATATATTTGTTGGCATTAGTGCCTGATCGGACAAAATCCACTGGGAATTGAACAGAAAAATAGGTAATTATTTTAATTCAATTAAAATAAAAACATTACTTCATTGCGATAATTACAATAAGGTTACAACTAAAGAAACCCCACATAATGTATCCATCTCTTAGGACTATAACACACGGTCATAAAGTCACGTAATATATCCATTGCAAAAGTCATGGTAATTCCTTGATACTAATCTGACAGCCTAATTAATGTTGGCTGTTAAGTATTCTATCATGCGGCTGGTCTACTTTTAAAATAGCAGATAGCAGCCAATTATAAAAATGGGTGAATCCTTATTTTAGGGTAACGCAAATGTGTCCAATTTAATTGTTAAGAGACTTCAGTTAGTTAATATCTTATCATATAGAAAGTGTTAGTAAGAAACCGTAAAATTGCAAACATGTTGAGGGCGTTATTTATTTACCAAATTCAAAATAACACTACTTTTTTTAAATGAATGAAGTAAGTGATTCTACGTTCAATAATATTTCTTGACAATACGATTGATTAATTTTTATTTAAATGTATTTTAACTTTATATTCCATCGTGTATTGTAATCACTGAAAATGAGGATGGCAGGTCCACAAGTTTCTTACAACTTTATTTCATATGTAAGAAACATATATCATTATGTGGTGTTACGTTATAATAATAATTCTAGCATGAAACTGCTGTTCCTGACACTGATAACAATTGTAAAACATAAAACATATATTGAATTGAAGTTATGGTTAAACTTAACTTGATTTGATTACTTATTTGCAGTCATGGAAATGGGAAACAATCAAACGAATATTGCGTTAAATATTGTCAAATGTATTTAAAAGTAACAAGATTTTATCATGATAGGTGTAGGATTTTGGCCAATCATGTGTATAGTAAGCTTTTACAATTGAAATATGAAATAGTTTACTTTATTCAGCAAACGTGGATGAACCCGTTGAAATTGTCAATGACAAGCAACTAAATGTGTTGTGTATTTGCTACCTAATCCTTTTCCAGATAAGTAAAGAGTTTTACCTGATGATATGATTTTGTGGTATAATTTATGTAGAACTTAAAACTTTCGAAAGCACGTAGATGGATTTTAATGAAACTGGTTTCTAATACAAGTGTACGATATTCAAAAAAGTAATATAATGATAAGTTGTGAACAAAGTCACTGCTAACGTACAAAAGCGTTTATCTATATGATTTTTCAAAATCTATTATACATATTGATTAATATATATATTTAACTCATAGAAATAACACGTTTTTACCCGGTTTACAAAGGTATTTGTGATATGCTGAAAATTGTTGTACACATTTTATTTCTGCAGTCGCTAAAATGCAATAAATTTACATCATTGTACATTTAAGATATTATTATTTTAAAGATTTTCTAGTGAAGAATATTCAAATACATTTCTCAGAGCATTTTACGATAAATTTCACTTTTCCTGTATTCTCTTAGAGATATTTCTATACAAGCCATTACAGAAAATAAGAAATGCAGTCTTTAAATACCTATAAATGTTTGTAATTACCTCAAACTTGATATGATAATAGTTGCGTATGTACGAAACTATTAACATTGATGTACTGCTAGGCCTCTAAAATACCTTTAAGTAAAATTATATAATAGAACACAAATAACTGAGACCGGTTTAGTTATGAATTGTCTGAGACTTATGCAATTGATTAATCGTCTACTTTGGCGGCCAATTGTCATTAATCGCCTATGTGATTGTGGTAAAATTATAACGTTTTGAATTTTAGTTTACTTAACCATGTAGAAAAAACAATTGAAATCGTGCTAAAAGGAACGGATGTCAATACATTTTCTTTTATTCTTTTAAGTTGGTGAAATATGATAAATTTATTTTCCGATTTCGCAAGCTTTAAATTATGTCAGACCCTGTACGTTTAATTTTAAATTCTAATTCAATATTTATTTGACATGAATATTCCAATTTACCGCTGATGCACAAATGTGTGGTGTAAAGGAATATTCATTTACTTATGCATGCAAAGTAATGAGAACATAAGTCAAGTACATGCAATTAAACGCACTGAAGAAGTGTCAAATAAAATTTCTCTTAACAAAGACCACTGGCAATATTATTATTTCAAAGTCTAAAGTGTCTAGCGAAGAAACATCATCAACATAATCAGAGTCAGAGTAGTGAATACAATGTCAAGAATATATGTGATTGAGTGTCCAGACTTACCAGCTTTAAATATATATGTTTACTTTATCTTAATATTTATCATATATATTTAAGGGTTCCATTAAGTCATATCACCACTTTGATTAGGTTTCCGCATTATTATGATTATTTCAGTTCTAACTTCTACATGGAAGTTGTAAAAAAAATATCTTGGAAACACTGATCGCAAAAACAAGTGCAATTGTGGTAAAGTTGAAATTTTCATACTTGAAGAATGTGTGTAACTGTGTGACGGTAGTGTTAAATATGTTCGTTCGTTCTTTCTCAGTTTATTTATTAGATAATAAATTTTCCCAGTTAAACAATAGCTTTGAACAATTACGTAAATTTTCGTTTAGCATCATTTTTAACAAAATTGGGAGTGCACCTTGCAATGATGCTATAGACCAGGTCTGACAAAGATCCATAAAGCGATTATTGAAAATAAATCATTTAAAGGTAAATTTAGAGAAATGATCTATTATTGATGCCCATCCAGTTTGAAGCCAGCCTATTGGCTAATGGGACGAAATTGTCTAAAGGTACTTTTATATTTAACTCTATATTTTGAACAAAATAGGAGAGTACCTTATAATGAGGCTACAGACACAATATCAGCAAACAGACGAACGATAACCGGTCATAATAGCTCAAACCGAGCTCTTCCGAAAGACTAGTGGAACAGAAAAGTAGTCACTGTATGCTTAAAGAAACATCTTCAGGTGTTTGTAAACTATTATGTATCGTTTTCATTATGATTTTGTTAATAAGTGCTCTTGTCCTAATTGTTTAATGGCAGATTTAAATTATAATACCATTTTATGAGAAAAGCGATCGTGATATGTCTTCTTAATTTCATTGAAAAATTGTATTGAACATCAGATTACACGCAGTTGTGTTGAACATCAATGGAACGGAACAAAATTACAGGCTGTTTTATTATTAGTCTGTCCTTGACCACCTTAATTTAAATTGTAGGCCCATAGTGTTCCATCGCCTTTGAGAGGTAGGAATTATCTTTTTAAAGTTAAAACAATGTAAAATATATGGAAAAAATTGTGTTTAAATCCCAAACACAAGCTAGTGATATTCCTACCCACCCTTTAAAATGCATTCGATCAGATAAGATTAAATATACATTTTTATAGTAAACATGCTATGAAATAAAAGGTTTGTTCTAAATTCGAAGCAGGTGTCCCAAAACTATATCATCTTTTATTATTAAATATGCTTTAACTTTACTTATACATAAGTAACTACGAGACAATATTAATTCATCAGTAATACGTCTGTAAATAAATCAAGTTATATTTTAATATAATTCAAGATCAAATAGTTGTAACTAAAGGAATCTAGCATACCCTTTAAATAAGTTTCAAACTAAACAAAATGTCATGATAAAGTGTTTAAGTTTTAATCTGTCGAAGACCAATTCATTTTAATTTTTCGTCTGCTTTGGTGGTCTGTAGTAACCAATCACTTTTTCGAGGGTACGTATAATTTTATAAATTGTAGGATAATTACCCATGTAGCAAAAACCAATTGAAGTTTTACTGAAAGGAACGGATGTCATTACGTTTCTGATTATCCTTTCAAGTGTGTAATGATTGCCAATTTAAATGTTTTTATTTTTGAAGACGATTTCTCACGTGTTATACATGTGTTACGTTTGCCTATTTAAGTGTCAATGTTCAATTTTAATGCAGTGAATTTCAATTAAGCTTTTAATTTTGGACAATGGTATACACATATAATTTCTATGTTTGGCATTCTACTGTCTGGTATGGGCAAAATACATATACATACTGTTCAAAGATAAGAAGTACATACATAATTTTCAGTCATAAGAACTAAAGATAGACCTTGGTATAATTCTGAAATAAGACGCTCTTTCTGCAGAGGTATCAAACAAATATGAATGCAATATCAAATATCAAATTAAATTAAAAAGATAAATGTCTAACTAGAAGATTAATAAACATTAAAAAAAACATGCAAAAAAAAATATATTCCTACATGAATGATATATGTGTCATTAACCAAAGTAAACACTTGACAAGTGTTCAAATGCTGCTCAAATGTAATAAAACGTGAGATATATTTCCGTTTTTACTAAAAGACGACAATTTGTTCATTTCCTCAGATAAGCAGATAATGAAAAAGCAATTGCATTTGAAGATAACCTTACAATATTGTTATAGACCGGGCATGATAAAGATCTATGAAGCGGTTCATAAAAAGAAGTCATTACTTTTTTTTTTTTTTTTTTTTTTTTTCTATTTTCAGCTTAAGTAATCCATAAATAGGCAAAACACACTATTTGCGATAATTTGAAGATAAAACCTTACATTGATGTTATCCATCTAGTTTGCTGAAAACGCATCTATAAGTTAATATAAAGAAATCCTGTAACGAAATATAGTGTATACATTTATTATGATCGTCTTTTTCCCGTTAATGCGTATATACACTTTAATAACTATTTTAACTGTTGTGTAGCAAATATGGGTCTATCAAGTTATCCGATCCATCAACGGCCTCAATTGTTCTGCATAGGAACATTATCCTTTTTTGGCTTTTTTATAAGGCTTACTTCTTGGCTGTATGAAAAACACAAATATCAAGGACGATAACTCAACTGGGGAAAACACTCTTATTATTCGGTCCTTCATATGAAAATATGATACAAATAAACTAAAAATATCCAAATTTTATATTACAAAATCTTATTTTGCTATTATTTCATGTTATTTGCAATCCAAATAATTATGGAACCTACAAAACACTATATTAAAATAAAGTAATTCAAACATTTGATTTTTTGCTCAAATTACCTGCCGATAAATAAAAAAATCTGACTCTCGTAAAATATAGAGATAAATAATTGAAAGCACTAAGAATCAAAATCATTCGTAGAAGAGTAAGACACCTGCATTCTTTATTTTCCTGAAACATAACAAAAATTAAGAAAGGAGTGTATATATAGATGAAATGAAAAGTAAAAATGAAAATGGTTACTATACATTTTAAATTGTATGACTATATCAATGTAATCAATAATAGAAATGTCTAATGAGGATGAAGTTAGCAGGAAACATAATACGTTGCATATTTTTGTTGTTGTTTTCTTTTTATTCAAACAGTATAGTATAGTAATACAACTAATTACTTCTACAAACAAAGCAACATTTTACAAGATGTTTGATACAATACATTTTTTTCTAAAATATAAAATGCAATAACTTTAGCTGTCAACATAGCTTCGTGAATAACAAACTAATTGGTACATAAAACAGCGTAACAAATTATAGAGTTGAAAACAGTATATTCCGTCAAGATTATAAATATGACATCATAAATTGACCAGTCAACAAACGTCCGATCGCACCGCCTTTTAGATCACGTGGTCTGGAAATGCGAAACCTTTGACAAGCAAAATGACTGATACGTTAAAGCTCTTCTTTATAAACCTAATAAATACAAAATAAAAACAAAACTACATCTTTACGCCTTTCTTCAAGTTTGTTGCACAGCAGTTAAATTGGTTGCAGATTATTGACACTTTTCCTTTAAAGAAATAGCATCAACATGGACCATTGCTGCAAAAGAAATATTGAGAATGTCTTAAAATACATACATATACAATAGGATGTTGTACGTTACAGCATTATAGTCATCTTACATCCGTTGTGTAAGACAGAGTTTTCCAGCACTGCTGACAACATCAGAGACTACCGTCTGGTATGCAAGAAATAGTAAGGCATACAATTCAGATGTACATGTAATCGTCTTATATACAATTTTTTGTAAGTCAAAAAAATAGTGAGCCGTTTAATGGATTTATTAGTATACGTGTGCAGATGTTAAACACGAAATGTGTTTGACTAAATGTGTTTGTTTTATCATGGTTGGCAGCGTGCATTTCGTTACCAGACGACTATGTTCTAGCTTATAGGCAAAGGGCCGCCAAACCTATTGTATCTAAAATGTATAATAACAATCATCATGGTTGTAACCGCAGCACAAAATATATGATTAAGTCAATCAAAATGTTATACTAGAGACTATACTGAGACTGCAAGTAATTCACACATCTGTGTCAAAACTTTAACGAACTTAACAAATCCATGGTTCAAGTAAACTCGTTCATATTTTAATTATTGACAATACACATTTTCAATGAGTAGCGAAAGCATAATTACAGAAGCTTTCAATCTTTTAAAAGCATCACAGACTCCTCTAATATAAACATATTATAACACAGATAAAATGCATCTCAATCTATCGTATTAAAACAACAACAAACCATTAGGGTTTCAAATAACTTTTTTTGCGAGTACAAAATATGTATTTAACAAATGGTACACGACGCAAAAGGGCCATAGCAAACGCAGAAACACCTTTGCGAATGTAACATGTAGATCCTATTTCAACATTAATTCATAAACAGTCTCAATATTTTAAATTACATTCAAATTCGAAGAATTATGAATGATTATGATATTCAACACAATACATATACTATTTTATCTGATCTTATTTTAAGATATTTTTTTTTCTAAAAAGTGTATGCTTACTTCTTCGTTCGGTGAAGTGCATCTGATATTTTTGGTTTGGCCATTACGGAAAATTGCCCATTTTTATCGGATACATTTTGACATGCACTCAATAAACTGCTTTTTGTTCGTGAATTTATACATAAATCTCATAACTATTTATTTAACACTTACCTTAATCAAGTGTTCCGTGGAAATGCGTTCTGTTCGATGATCATTGTACAATGTCGACATGAAATCAGTACTGATGTTTGGGTTATTAACAGTATTTTCAGTGAGGACAGGTCTTATAAGCACAATAAATAATAGTTTCTTGGCGCCTGTTGTACAAGTATTGTCTAACCACACGATAGACTGCTTATTCTCATGCTGTATATATTAAAAGATTTATCATCGTTTAAATCGAAAAATACCAACAGCGCCTGTTCACTGTCGAACTGACATGTATATTCACATCTGTTCAGTATGTTTGCTAAATAAATGGCGTACACATTTGATTACTGTTGTCCCCATTCAGCCGAATAAATAAATCTGCAAGTAATTTATATCTCTTTGTATCAACAAAATATTTTGACAGGCTCACAAAGGTATAGGTGTTTTGCTGAAAGAATTGCCATACACCAGTTTTCATGCTTCCCCTACAAATACAAGTTATTTATACCTTTATACATTAAAGATGTATAACAAACTCATTTCTAGCATATTTATCTGATAAAGGCATCCATTAAAAATGAGTTCTGTAATAGTATCGTATATTAGACTCAACATACAATGCCGGTAAGCCTTGATTAGAGTACGGCACTTTATCTCCAAGTAGATCTGCTAAATAACCTCGTAAATTCAGTGATATCATGAGATTAAAGCAATCTTCTCATAGACTGTATTTCAATTACAATGATTATAAGAAAATAATTATTACACTGATGGAGTAAACTGATTATTACTACATTCCCAAACAAAGTACAAAACAGACATTTTATTAATACCTGTAAAATATTGTTGTCAAAGCTTTAAAATGATGTAACAAACTATAAACTCTACAAAACTTGAAATATATATAAATGCAAGCAAATTACGTATCACTTGCTTATTTCTTGAATACATGAAGTAGAAGCGTTTGTTTCTCTTCGTGTATCAAATACTGGTTCATAAAGCAAAACAAAATCGTAACACTTTTTAATATAAAAAAAAATGTTGTTTGTTTGTAAAAAGATGAGGTTGTACTGCCAGCTTTGTTACCAAAAACATGAAATGTATTATGGTCATGAGTTGGAATCATTGATCAGTGGATTTAAGTTCAAATACTTGTAATCGAAGACTTCTAACCCAGCATTTTCAAGTATCAAGCTGAACAAGCTGGTTTTAATTTGTCTCAAAAAGACTAAATTCATTTTTTTCGGCTACTTTGGTGTTAGATTGTCATTATTCGTCTTTGTTTGTACCTATCATTTCATATATATTAATTTGTTTAATCGTGCAGAAGTGGCGATTGAAATTTTGCTAGAAGCAACTGACGTCATTACATTTTCTAGTATCCATATAGATGGGTAAGAATGAACAATTTAAAGATGTTATTTTCAGTAGAGGGTTTCTTAAGATTTAAATTACGTTTGCCACTCAAAGCAACTTTAATTTGATAAACATTTCAAAGTCCGTCTCTTATAGACAACAAAACAATCATCAAATTAAATCATGAAGTTCGGTATTTTACTTTAAATTTGGTATTCTACTTTGAAGCAATACAAAGCCCACCCGCTTAGCTCAATAGGAAAATCGTTGATCTCAGTTTAGCTGGGTTAGGCGTATATTCTCCGTGACGATTGGATAAAAGACGTTGTTTCCCAAATCATTCGTCCTCCACCTCTGAATCATGTGTGGAAGTTGGAAGTTATTTGAGAAGAACATGATTTTACTGATACAGAATCCAGGAACACTGGTTAGGTTAAATGTTACACAGTAATATATATTTGTTTTCACAACATGTAGATAACATTTCGTACATAGAAATTTAAATTGAAAGAATGTTTTTTTTAGAAATCAAACATTCAGCTTAAATATGAAAACATACATAATTCGTCTTACTGTTTCAATGACTTAAAGGTAAATGTTTCTAAATTTTCATATGATGATGCCATTCAATGCAAAATATGTATGCACTTGCGTGTACGCGTACGTTTATGCATACGTGTTAATTGTACATCTTACTGTTATAGTTATATATTTAGGGATGGATGTTACCATTTACCTATAATTTCAAATGATGATTTTACAAAAATCTATGTTGATGCATACAACAAGACAAGAAACTCTTTTATGAACATGTTATGTGAACTTTATAACAAAATTTCATATTCTTAGACAGTGAGATTAGCATAAAGTGGATAAGAGGGCAGACAAAAGAATGGTTGTTGAGATAACAAAATAAATAAACATCTCGCTAAAATTTTTGAAAATACATAAAACACATTACCCTTATTCGTTGTTTTTGATGCAAATTCCGTTATGATGGGAACATTTAAAACTCTGGAATAATTGCGCAAAAGCAAAAGTAAGATATTCCATAGATATTTTATTTTCCATTTTCCAGAGGAAAAGTGCTTTCAAGCACACTAATTGATTTGTGTTATACCAATTAATATTAAGAAGTAAACTTACTTATATAGACTTATACATTTATTTGTATTCTTTCAAATCTTTTAAATGCATAGTTTTATATCTGTTCACTAAAGTTTTTCTACTACCTTCACGATAGGCATTTTTATTTATTCTGGATACTTTAATTATTAATAACTGCAATAGCTGGTATATTTAATGTGCTTATAAATATCAACGATGCATTGTCATGACACATTTATTTAAATGATACTTATTTTTTCACTCAGTTTATTAATGGCTCTACTAGACTGGCATTAGCCCGAATCGAAAAAAACAATTTACATATGTTTTTATACAAGACTCGTTAATATAAGTATTCTCAAATTAATTTTGTACAGGCAATCATCATCCTTGCAGGATCCTTACCCTTGAAATATGGTACTCATATTTATAAATGATTATTTTGTAAATAATGCTTTATCAAAATTTAATTATATCATTTTTAACAAAGCAATATACATAAATATTTTTTTCATTAATAATGCTTTAACACAGAGCACTTATATCCAACATGCTATGGATCTAAATAATTGTACTCGTATATCAATTACTTATCTATTCATGTTCTGTCAAACAATATTTCATTCCATTAAGTTGTCATCATATAAAAAAGTAACAATAGTTAAGCCCTAAAATACAGATATTTTCCCTTTATTCAGTTTTAAATTATCGCATTATGAATATATATTTATCTGTATTGATTTTTATTTATTACTTACGTTGTACTCACTCTAGTGAAATAAAACTATCAAATATTGCATTTAAACAAGAAACTACTGCATTTTGTAGCATATATTGGTGGACGGAAATAACGGCAACGGACATTACAAATAACAATTAATATTTAATATCTTTTCCTAGCAAGTTTGAATATATTTCTATTATTCGTTTATTATTCAATTGTTTTCCGTACAAATATGTTGTTCCTGATACTTATTGCTACATATAGATTTAACCGGTTCGTTTGAATATTGCAGGTTGATGAAAGACAGAATAACAATTCATACAGTAATGTTGATTTATACTACGTATGCATGTCTAAATGTTTCTTCGTTTTTAAGATGCTCATATGCTTCTTACCTATAGATAACCCTGTTTTTTCAATATAACGCTCTGTGTTGGAGATGAAATTCGCATATGTTATATGGGTAAATATGAAATTTAAAATTGAATTTAGGAATGAATGACAAATTTGATTTTAAACTTAAAGGATTGCAATTATAAAAAGAGTAACATTCAAACGTAAAAACTGTCATTTCCCATCTACTCTAAAAGAGAATCTAACAACATCCGTTTCCTCTTTATAAAGTTAAATTGGTATTTCTGCATGGTCAAATTTTAATGTTTTCTCATTTCAGCAACCTTGAAGATTTAAAATTGACAATGTAGCCGATGATTGACACTGACACAGCAAGATGTTTGATCAAAAACTGATAAAAGGTATAGTGATACTTTCATTTGATTTAAACCTAGCTCTTAAAAAATCGCTATTTACGTTTGAACAAATAGAAAAATGTAACATCTGTCTACTATTACTTGCGATATGTTTGGTATAACTAAGCAATATCAATGTCAGAATTATGTTTAGAAAACATATTGGCACAGTTGTTCAAAAAAAAAAATATAAATTTAACGAATCGTTAAGTTAACGGTGGTCAAATTTTGAGTTTTATGTTAGCTAACGAATTGTCATTTTTTACAGTTGTTGAATGTGCCGTTAAAATTTTCGAAGTTTTCAATCTTTTAAGAATAGTTAAAAAATTAACAAGGACATCATATCCCATAATACGCCACATTTTACACATCCTCCTACAGCATTGAAAATACCAAAAACTGTATTACCTTGGCTAAACGTTCATGCCCCAAAATAATAAAGATTGTTCCATATACTACACTAAATAGCTATTGTGGAAATTTGCTAAAATTGCAAATGTGAAGTCTACATAAAAAAGATTGTAAATGACTTTGCCTCAGTATGTAAGTGACCAGTATGATTATGTGAAACATTTAAATCACAGACATATTATATACTATGAAGGCAGCTTATACGATTGACAATAAAATATATATTTTTTACACTTTGTTTCAAAATAATTTACATCAAGTACCATTTTGAAAACAGAAATGACTCAAAATGTGTTATTTAGTATTTATTCCATTAAATTAAAGCTGGAAAGTCGTGACCTAGCATGTGTTGGTGCGACGTTAAATCCAACAACAACAAAAAAAAAATAAGATGTAGAATTTGACCTTTTGCTGCTATATGCCACACCAATCAAAAGCGAACAAAACATTACCGCCATTCACATAATCCAACACTATAGACGGTATTTAGTATCTTGTTTTAATTCATCTTTCCATAAAATACATTTTAACATTGCACAAAACTTAGCTACATTAAAATTCCAATTTAAATGCTTCAATATCTGTCTGTTACATGAAAATAAAAAATTCAAGACCTAAATGCAGCTAGTAAAACTGCATGTTTTCTGTGTCTGTTATTTAGCATTTGATGTATTTAAATTTCTCAAATAAAGTTACTTTAGATTAAATTTTACAATATCTGTCTATTTATAATGATATAATTAAATTTCGTCTCATTCCTTTCCAGACAATCATTTTTAACTGACTTCACAAAGATATCAGATGGAAGGGAGGTAATTTTTACAACATACTGGAAAGCATGTGGAATACAGGCTTGTGTGGTTGATGTATTGCTAAATAGTGGTCTAAAGATCCATTTTGTTTATGCTATAAATCAAATTGCTCTCTTGTATATGTATTGTAGAACACGATTGTAAATAAAAGAAGTTTCTCTGTCAGTGTGTATGTAATACTTATTATCACTGACCTTTTTGAAGAATAAAAACTAAGACAGAGGATCAGCCAAAATATTTTTTGGAGATTATAGAATATAGCTAAAACTCATTTCATTACCTGCAATTACTATCACAAGGGTAATATTCCATGTTATGATTTTTTGGCAGAATAATACCGCATGGAAGGATATAAAATGATGAAATGTGAAAACATTTAATATGAAAAAGCTGATTTAAAACTATGTGACCATGAATGTTTACCATAATTAATATGCATTTAACAAATAATGTACACAATATCAAACTTGTTTTAGACAAAGTAATAAGGATTTGGAATAATGATAATTACTTTTTCTTTGTAAATGTGGCAGCATTTTACTTACTCCACCATTCATTACATTCTTCTACACCTATGCAACATAAAATTCTTTTAGAGCAATATGCTTAGTTTTAATGTAATGAGTTTGGACAGAAAAAGTTTACTAAAAATTCTAACTTAATTTTCCTTTCACTAAATCATTTGCATGCAGTAAATGTAATTGTTATCAACAGTAATGTTTGTGGAAATTCTTCAAACCCAAGAAGGTACTAGTTAGATAATTTGCCAGTGGTAGCCTGTGACATGTCTAGGACGCAGCGGCTGTGAATAAACAAAGTTAAAGATTTCTCTATAGTTTATGTAAGATAAAATTTAAGAAAAAAATGTTGTCCAGTAACTAATTTTAAATGTTCAAGATGTCGAAATACAGCGCTTCAAATCCTATATCATGCAGTCTGCCGAAAAATACTCGCTTTCAACTAATTTATGTTTGCATGTCATGATCTTTGTTAGTGCTGAAATATTTCATAACTTTTCTTTTTATGATTTATGAAATATCAATGATTTATATGTGTCAGAATAATTTGTATGTTTAATATATTAATAATGTTACACATAAGTACTGATAGTGCTTGACTCCCTTTTCATAGCTATACTTATTGGTAAAGCGTTGTTAATAATAGGATGTGGGTCATTTTTGGCTGATTCGGGTTCATTATGTCGATAGCTGGATCCCAGCATCAAACATGTCATATCCAATAGTTAAAGGGAACAAGATATTTGTTAGAGCAAATACTAGTTGTAAAACCCTATGTATAAATTTGGACCAATCAGATACAAGTTCTATAAATATATAAATAGCACCAATCAAAGTATAAATAGGTAGATGTATGACAAAGAGATCATTCTGTATCCAGCGATCGAAAAAGACACATCGAAAATTCAGCTAATAGTTTATCTCAGGATCTTAATGAGGAAGTTATTGCAACTACACTGTCAGGGCGGATAAATTAAAGATTTAAGAAGAGTTGTAGAATTTCAACAAGGTTATGAGCTATAGGGCCAGTGCATAAGAGTTTTACCTTAATGGTAGTTGAATGCTATAGACGATAGCAAATATAGGCTGAGCATCGGAAAGCTGAGACAGACACCCAGAGTTTGGTAATCTACTGAGATAGTAGGAGAGTTAAAGCTTATAGACAAGGTCCAGCGTTATTGGCGAAGTACAGCCAAGGAATCGAGGATATACCTATATGGTAGTTGAATGCTACATGTGATAGCATATAGGCGCTGAGCATCCAGGAGTCAGGGCAATCATATAGAGTTGCAACTTCAATTAACAGGTAAGAGGCCGAGCATCTATGCGATAGGACTGGTATGTTGTTGATTCAAAGACATTGTCTGACGGGAACATCAACAAAATGACCAGTAAAGTATAGAGTCTCCAGCCAATAGGAGTTGAGCTAATTATCATTAATTGAAGACTGTTACTTTGAAACATTAAGTGATTTGCCTGATCCCTGAAATTATCTAGCTGTGACAGGATGGACGAACCGGGGACAGCAACTATCGGAACAACTTAACACTCATTACAATATGTACAAGATTATTTACAAGAAAAATATTTACAATGAATGAAGAAAAAAAATCTTAAAAGAAGAAAAATACGAAAAGAAAACTAAAAAAATCTGAGCTCAGTATATGTTTTCTAGAAGATGAACAGTCCTATAGATTGCATTTAATTTCTATTTTGAAGGATTAAAGATGTTCCTTTTACTTCAAACTTAAAGTAGCACTAAAAACATATTTTGAAATATGGTCCCGCTAAACCGTAAAAACGTTGATACCTATACACAATACTAGACTGAACACATACATTTATAAATTACAATGCAATGCAGTACCGGAGTTCTTTCTAATGATTATGTTATTATTGTTACATGTATTATTATTATTATTATCATTAATATTAATATAATCATTAAAATTAATATTATTATTGTTATTATTATTATTATATTATTATATCAGATTTACATAGCGACTGTAGGCACACAAGGCGCGAAATCATCCTCTATTGGTACAGACAAAGAGCGATCTGACCAGAGGGACAGAGTGAAATAAAGCCCCAGAACAGACAGAGAGAACTTTTCAGGTACAGACGTGTCCGGCTAACTTAGCATAGTTCCTTTCGAATAGACAGTCTGGTTCTTTAACGTGCCCGGCGTATAGCACGGATACACGCGAAGCCGTCTTTCCTGGGAAGAACCAGTACAAGCCTATATTTAGGTGGGAGACACTCAAGAGCATCTCAGAAATTTCCAGTTGCTGGACCGGGATTCGAACCACTGACCTCTTGATTGACAGTCAAGCCTGTAACCACTAGACCACCGGCCCACCATGTTACCCAAATTTCAAATATAAATCTTACAGTTTATACAAACGAAACATTTTAGATTCATATTTCGAAATTAATTACCAAAAGGTCTGAACAATTTAATAAATTAACCTGACATACCGAATTTAGCCAATCTCTTGCGGAAAAGTAACCTTTTACAAAATTCTGTGAATGAACAAAAATTTACTGAATAAAAATCGTAATTCAAAACTTATACAAAAATCTAACAAATAAATTTCTTACCTCGATCGAGCAAAAATTTTCAACCAAGAAATCAAAGTGACATAATTTCGTCTAACAGTCGAAGATGGTGTGTACTAAAGATATCTAGTCCATTCTATTTGTAGGGTTATGTCCCGCGAAATATTGGATTTACACGGGACTCATTACATAGCCGTGAAATTTGACGATTTCCACGGGAATGACGATATAACCGGGAAATGCGACTACTTTGGCGCGGATTTGAATTTGACAATTTAAGGCCCGTTATAGTGGTTCTTGGGATAAAAACATAAATTACTAAAATTTAGAAAATATCAACTTTCTTATTACTGAACCGAATCTAATAATATTTACATGGAAATTTAAGATTTGATTATCTGTGTTGTCATAAACATACGCATGCCTGTCGAGATTGTGAAACATTATGCCTGGCGTCCTTTTTTTTGTATTTTAGTTATGTAACGGCGGATAGTGAACCTCACCAGTGTTCCTGGATTCTTTACCACTACAAACCATGTTCTCCGCAAGTAACTGCCAAATTCCCAACACAAATCAGAGGTGGAGGACGAATGGTATCAGACACAATGTATTTTGTCAAATCGCCACGGACAACATACGCCCAGGGCTCGAACTCACGACCCCGCGATCCGTAGATCTGCACTCTCCCTATTGTGCTAAGCTGGCCGTCCTAAGGATAATCGATATTACTTTGACAATTTAGAAAAAAAATACTTTTCGCAGACTGTTGCAAATATAATACACGCGGAATATTTATTAATTTAATCTTTAAAGTGTAATGTCAAGGATAATTCCATGTTTTAAAAAACGAATTTCAATCTTTTGGCGGCAAAAATCACGTTGACGAAAATAGTTGATCATATCGTTTCAATATAACTGTAAATGCACTTGGTTGCTTATTTTCTATGAATTTTAAAATTAAAACATCGAGTGAGTTTGTATTAATTTTCACTCCATGTATAATTTAATACAATCCTTTTTGTTTGAGAACACTTTTAAACAGTGTGTTTTTGTTTTGGTAAAAATCTCTTTCTGGCAAACATGAAAAGAATAAATGATATTTGTTGGCGGCTCTGTTATTCTTCTCCAAATGTCATTTAATATATTTTTATAGAATAACTCGATATCAAACATAATCCCCCATCAGTTTATTCAATTTTCAAAACAGGGTAGATCAGTTTGTTTTTTCTCAGCCAGCGGAAACATTTACCATCTATATGCTAATATAGAGCGTGGTATATAAAACTTGAAATTTAAAAACTTGTAATGAAAGACTTCTAATCAAGCATAATCATTCAAAAGTATCAAGCTGATTGGTGTTAGATTGTCTTTTATTGTCTTTGTGTGTACCTATCCTTTTAAATACATTGGTTTATTTAATCGTGTAGAAGTACCATTGAAATTATGCTAGAAGGAACGGATGTCATTACACGTTCTAATATTCATTAAGATGCGAAAGAATGAATACTTTAAAGATGTTATTTTTTTGTACAGGGTTTTTAAGATTTAAAATACGATTGTAAGTTCATTATTCAACTTTAATTTGTTAAATGTTGAGAAATGTCATGATCAATTAGACTATAACTTTTGCTGTGGTAACATTTGCAAAGTAGCTATACGGTAGCTTATTATGATAAACGGAGGCTAGTCTATCAATGGTCCAGTCTTGTATATTGGTCCCTATCATCATTACGCAGACAGTATCATACCCTTAGGCTACATACCTCGCAAACCAGAATCAGTGTCTTTAAGTTCTGTATTCTACTTTAAAGCAATACAAACCCCACTCGATAAGCTCAAAGGGGACAGCTTAGGGTCGTGAGTTCGTTCCCCGGGCGGGCGTTTAATCTCAGTGACGATTTGATTAAATACATTGTGTCTGAAATAATTCTTCATTCACTTCTGATTCATGTGGGGACCTTGTGCAGAATCCAGGTACACTGGTTAGGTTAACTGTCCGCCGTTACATAACTGAAATACCGTAAATGGCGTTAAACCCAAAACACCGTCAAAAATGACGTTAAACCCAAAATAAACAAATTGAATGATTGTTGTAAAATTATAAAATGACTTCCCACGCTCGCTTAGATTTTCTTAAATTTTAATAGAAAAGTCACAAACTAGTTTCGCCGTAAATGGCTAATCAGTGTGTCTAAATATATAACAATAAAAGAAAAGGAATTGATTCAATAGTTCTGACGTTGACGTCAAGGAAACAAGGGACATAACTTCGACGTCAAACAGGGAAGTTAATGACGTTATGACTTTAATTATCTATCCATATCATGTGAAATGTTCCGCGTGTTTAATTTCGGTTTAAAACATCAATAAAGTATTTTCCTTTTGTTAATCTAGCTGATAAACTGTTTGTTTTTATTTTGTAAAATGGGAATATAGTAAACTTTGGCTCTGTTGTACAGCAAATGTCTATATGACTACATACAGGTAATTTTCATACCGATGGGTCTCTAATTTGTTAAGTTAATTGTTCTTCTAGTTCTTAATTTGTATCAGGTTTGTTCTATGTAATATTTATGGCAGCCGTTACATGTCATAACATAAATTACATTTTTTCACAGCACAGGACATGAATGAAAACATGTCCTGTGATATATTCATATATGTGAATGAAAACATGCATTAGCTCTAATCGAAAATTATTTCGACCTGTGTTTTTTTAACAGATTAAGCCCAGTATTAGGAACGCATATACTAACAGCTAGCACCGCCTTTTTCAATTTTGAAAATTTCAACGCTTTGTATGTACAAGGACTCAGACATATGTAGATGCATGGTCCTGTTTGACGTATTATCAAATTGTTTATACAGGCAATAATCTTTCTTGCAGGATCCTTACCCTTTAAATATTGTACTCAAATTTGTAAATAATTATTTCGTAAGGAATGCTTTGACATAAAGCAACTATATCTTATAGCATGTAACCAAAATTTAATTATATCAAATTTAATGATATCATTTCATACATGTAAGCAATTCTTTAACACAGAACATCTATATCAAACATGTTATGAATCCAAATTATTGTATATGTATTTCATATTGATGCTAGTTCTGTCAAACAATAGTTAATTCCATTAAATTGTCCTCATATTTAAGAAAATAAGTAACAAAAGTTACCCATATATTTTATCCATTTTATAATTATGAATTATGGCACTATAGAAATATATTTATCTAGTGACTTTCATATATTACTAACGTTTTACTCACTCTAGTTAAACAAAACTATCCAATATTGCACTAAAACAAGAAAACACTGAATTACGTAGCATATATTGGGGGACGTTTTTCTTACAAATATGCTGTTCCTGTGCTACACACAGTTTTAACTGGTTTGTTTTGATAAGATATTGTAGGTTTATGAAAGACTAAAATAAAAATTCATGCAGAAAAGTAGATTATAAGTGCGAAATGTATATTTAAATTTTTGTTCGTACCTAAGATGGTCGTATGCTTCTTACGTGTAAAATCGTGTTTTTTCAGTATAACGTTCTGTGTTTGTGATGAAATTGATATATATTATACGGGTAAACTTGAAATTCAAAATTGGATTTAAGAATGAATGACACATTTGATTTTAAATTTAAAGTATTGTCTGCAAAAGCAACAAGAGCTACATTCATACATAAAATTGTCATTTCCCATCTACTCAAAAAGATAAAGAAAAATCGAATGACATCCGTTTCCTTTTTATTAAGTTTAATTGGTATTTCTACGTGGATAAATTTGAAGGGTTTTCTCATTTCAGCAAGGGTGAAAATTTAAAAGAAACAAAGTAGCCGATTTAATACTTGACGCTGACAAAGCATACTGATACAAAACTGATAAAAATTAGAGCGATACCCTAATTTAGTTTCAGCCTAGAGCGTATAAAATCACAATTTAAATTTGAAGAAATAAAAATGTAATACGTGTTTTTTTCTACTATTACTTATGATATGTTTTGTATTACTAAACCATGCCAATGTCAGAATTATATTTAGAAAACATATTGTGTGCAAATGGTTTTGTTACTTGATGTTATTGTAATGTTTGGTCACAATTCTGGCTATAACTCAAACTAAATACTATTTAACAACAATTACAAACCCCTTAAAACGTGTTTTAAGATACCTATAATTCTTATAAACTTGTGTGCAATATGTATACAGATTGTTAATCTGTTTGATATGTAAGTCATGTTGAGGAACATACATTGAAGACAGTGATGTTTTTCTGAAGTTTACATCTTTCAGTTATAGATGTTGAAAAACTCCACTACATATTCCGAAATATGTTTTCTAATGTTATAAAATAAACTGGTTATACAAGAATTGTAACAATACAGTATATGTAATTCGTGTATAAACAGAAAGTACAAATTCACCTCTACGAAATTAGTACAAAACATGATCCGTGCAAAGTTTGTTCTCTTCTGGAGACAGAATGAAATAGACAGACAGTAACAAAAAAAAAAACAAATTCACAAGCCACAACGATTTCGACTCTTCACTTCAAAATTTATTCAGACTATGTACATGCGTGACGGATATTGAGGGTTATGTGAAAAATCAAATTTAGGCCACAGCGAGTACTTCATCATGTCCAGGAATGAAAACCCAATATGAAATGGAGTTATAGCAATGATATATAGGCCACATGGCAATATTCATGATAGTAATTCATAAAGGATAAAAAACGACAAGTGACTATACGTTAAATCTGAAAAAGTAAATATTGAATTAAGTGTTAGACGGTAGATCCAGTCAAGAATGTATTTCCGAGATGCTTTGAGATACATTAATATTTCAATGATTTCTGCTTAAGTCTTTCACTGCAAATGCTTAAAACATTTACTCAAATTGACAAATTAACAACAAAAAATGTCAACTAAAGGAAAAAGTGAAATAAAATTTGAAAACAAAAGCCTCAAACAACACTCACCTTTAAGCCCTATTTAGCCTATTTAGTGTTTTTACTATGTGCTTATTGCAATTGAACCTGATGGAAAGCTACATTTTGCTTCTAAATCATTGAAGCATAAAAAAGACGACAATTCAATTTAAAATGTAATAACATGATTAGTGGGTATCAAATGATGCAGAAACATGTAATACAGATTCTTTTTTGCATTAACACAAATCTCATATGGCCCGTAAACGTTGGAGCCAAAAGTTCCAAACATGTTAAAGACTACATCTTTTACATTTTTGTTCAGAAAGGTTTTTCTTTCCTTTATTTCTCCTTAAATTTGCATGTTCATATAAATTAAAAATAAAAGATATTTACACAATCGACAAATAGACAGATTATTGTGTATGTCAGGCACACGAATCGGAGAATCGGAACCAGATATTATGCTACTTGCAAGCATACACATTTAAGCATAACTTTCCTAACTTAAGATAATCGACTTCGGAACCAACTATAGACTTTCATATTCAAATTAAACCCTATAATTAACCAAGTTTATAAGTTATACTTAAATGTATATTTTATTTCCTACAAAACATATATGCATGTTTTTTCTTGTGAAGATAACCGTTTCTTTCAGATATAACGTTGTCTCTTGGTGACAAGTTCTGTATATGGTTACACGTGTTTAATTAAAATTGAAAATTGGAGTTAATAAAGACACATTCAATTGTGAACATCAATGATTGTTTTCAAAAAGCCTCATTTATATATAAAATCAATCATTTCCCATGAACTTGAAACGCCAAAGAGTATGAAATGACATCCGTTTTCCTCTCAAACAAATTTAATTGGTATTTCTGCATATTTAAATACACCGCAATATGTAAAGTAATTGAATTTCTAAATAAATGATGATTTCAAATAGACCAATATCCCGATAAATTAAGAACATGACGTTAATACACGATAGTGTAAAGTTACAATAAGGAGAAAATGGATAGTTATTGTTTAGGTTAAATTCAGCCTGAACCCTGTCATACGAAAAAATATAAAATGTGAACAAATAACAAATGTTACATAGTTCTACTTTTACCAATATAATACATTCAATGGATATTACGAAACCATGATAAAACCAAAAAGTATGCTTAGAAAACATATCTTGTCCTAAATAGTTGCCTGAGGTAATCTTACGTAAGGTCAAATTTTTGCCGAACACTCAAATTCAAAATACAAATAATATATATTTAGAAGCTCTTACAATGCAATAGATGCTGTATAATTTTAACAGCATAATATGGTTTGATTAAGGGTACAGGTCAAATTGATGAAAGAATAATTAAGAAAAATATTATACTTTAGATTAGAATTCCATTATTTATTACGGGTCTAAAATGTTTACGTATAACATATGACAAGTGTATGCTCAACATTGTCCATATATTTTGTCATAAGCGTAGATGTAAGGCTTTTATACATTTACAGTAAGATCATTTCTTTTTGATTTAGACAATTGTATAGCCCTTATAGGTATCACTGTGTCGCACTTCTCTGTGGGTTGCTGCTATCTTCAATGGTTGCATAGTTTTTAAAAGATTGACATGTACTGACAGACAATCCAAATCCGCCTAACAACACATGATCCAGTGTCAATATTCAGTCTTCTATCAAGCGCAGACGAGTTTTCTTACAGCCATATTTAAGTATAAACGTAGCCAGATAATATGAACGTAATATCATATTTAATCCTCTACACATTCAGATACAATAGACGGTTTGGCCCATTAGCAATATTTGAACACTTGTAAGACTGCAGCTTATTTAAAACTTTTCTTGAGTTATATATTTAGCTACATCTGAGAAATTCAAGAAAATTATCTGCAAAATATTTAAGTATGTTTGGAAAAGTGAGTATACACATGTAGCTGAAACATCAAAGGCTTTAGGTTTCTTAGCTAAATGTTTTACGTTACCTGATATTAAGTAAAATAGCCACTATACGAGTTATACATATATACCAGTCGCGGAATTTCAAAACCTAAATATATAATTCAAAAGCATCAAACCAAGAACATCGCGGCTAATTATATGACTACAATTACGTGACACATTATAAAAGTTGTATATTTTAACTCAAACCGGTGTTTTACTATAAAATCTATAGGCGTTACTTTCAATGAACTTTCCTATTGGCAATGCAATGTAGCGAACCAATTAAGTGACAAATCAAGTGTCAAATTGTCAAGTGGACAATTTCCTATTCGTTATTCAACGTCGAAACTGAAATCATTTAATTGTGCATGCATTCCATTAAATCTAAATGTTTGATGTAGGATTGGTGGTAAGTTCATTTTTGTTGACATCATCGTCTTTTTAAACAGTGCTAAATTACTTATATCATTGTATCAAGAATAAAAAGTCTTTAATGGTATGCGGACAAACAGTACATTTATATGATATTTACTTTAGCTGGTCCAAAAAATATTGTACAATATCTTTAGAATGTAACTAATGTTATTTAATGAACATTTCTAAATAGTTTGTAAGGGCAAAATTAAAACGAATAAATTGAGTTCTAGGCCGGTTATAGTTAAACGTATGGTCAAACTAAATCCAACACGATATATTTAGCATGTAATAGGTAGGGTTACACGAGATAACACACAGCAAAAAAAGTCTCCAAAAATAAAACTACAGGATACTGAGATATCACATTATATTAATTAGGAAAAAATATTTTCCAGTGTCCTTTATCATGCACCGTGTGCTATGTTTTCCCTACTTCCGGTAAGAAGTAAACATCGATGCTTTGTGTCATTGTGTAGAACACCACTCTTTTCGACGAATTCCTGGTTATTGTTGAGTAAATCGCGCATGGTAAGTACAAGAATTTACTGATTGAAGTATGTCAACCGTTCATTACTTGGTAAATGCAACACTAAATTGTACAGTTATCAAGGCTGATTGATTTTCATGGGTTTCCGCGAAATTCGCTAAGACAATGTTTTATTTAAAGCATGTATGCATGCACTGACCGGTATGAAATGTTAGTGTAAGTACAATAATTGTCAACGATTGCTGATTCTAGGAATGGTCTGGTAAAATATATAATCAGTCACACGGATCATGCATGGAAAATAAATACACGGAAGCGTGTTTGTGTTAAAAATTAATTCGTAAAAATGTACTTAAATATTTTCTTTTTGTATTTATTAGTAATCAAGGTATATTTCTTTCAAAAGTACTGACAATTTATTTTAAATATCATTGTTATGCATTGGAACTTGATTTGTTATTTTCTGATCAAAATTCATGATTGCTGTCCGTGCTACTAAAAGAAACAAGTTTTTTTTACTGTTGAAAGTGTTGCTAGCGTTCCTACACTATTTATCTGGCGCTTGCTGGTTTAATCATGAGGTAACTTTATTATTTGGATTTGTAACAGCTGCGTTTTACAAAAGAGTTTTGAATACTTTAGTATACTAGTGCATATAATATCCGGATACATATTACAAATCAGCAGTAACGTTTCCCTTTTTAGTGCTGAGGTGAAGTGTGTTATTTGCGACATGAAAGACTTACGTAAAACAGCAACGTTGTGTAAAATTATTTTCATGCATTTTAGTAGTTTATGCTATTTCATGGCTAATTGTTGTATATTTATATAAACCATTCAGAAGAATGGAAGCAGAATAAAGCAATCGCGCTTTACTTATTACCAATTTAATTTTAATATTCAATTGTGTAATATATCTGATTAAAAGAAGGGTATTGTATTTTTATATCACCGTCTTTATTTCTCTGCATTAAAACATTACACTAAATACTTGTGTGTCATGGTATCTCCTTTGTTATCCAAACATCTTTGATGTAAGTACAAAAAAGAATGAATTATAAAAGAGACCATAATGAGTACATTTGTATTAACCCTTTTATAACTATAGATTGTCATTGGTCACTATATATGCAAAAAATCAATTAATCTTTACATTCATTGCTCTTTTTATAAAATTGCAGGCGAACAATGTATGTTACACCAGGCAGCATTGTCCACTGCGAGTGGAGGAAAAAATACTGCCACCCGAATCTACTTCGAGCTGCAAAGGGTACCTCTAATGTAGATAAAATGTTTTCTGTAGACATGAGACCGTACATGATTTAATACCAGTTGGTGCAAGGTATCATCAAATTTGTATCACGAATTTCAGGATAGTATGGCAAGATCCGATTCAACATTAAACACCTCAAAATAATGCAAAACGTAGATAAGGTAACCCAACAAAAGAATCATCTGTAGAGGCATTTTTGAAAACCATGCATTATTTTGAAAACACTGAAAGGGAACAAATAGCTGTGTCAGATCTAGTTAGGAAATTATTAAATGATATTTTTTTTAGATCCCAGGCAAAGGTTTTTGTAAATAAACACCGTTCACATGATGGCATTGAAAGAGCTGGTATTAAATCATTTGTACGTTTGTACAGAGATAAAACAAATGAAACATTAAACACATTTACGTTACTACGAAGGCAACAACAAGCACATCGGTGGCAGATGCAAAGTTTCATAGTTTAAGAGTATACTGCCATTAAAGTACAGAAATATATTGGAAGGAAAACAAACCCTCTTCACTGGGAATGGTGATAAAAGTGGTGATGAACTTGTTTCTTGGCACAGGTTGCTCTAATGGGATGGCTTTAGATGTTATAGAGAAAGAATCGGAACATTAACTTAACTGACGTTCATAATCTTGAGCGAGCGATGAAAATTTTGTTCACATCCTGAATTGGCAATTAACGTGCTTTAAAGAACCATGTCTTATTTCTAAGGACAGCAGACCAACTTCATAATAAAGCATAACATTACAGTATATCGCAGATTTTGTCCTCGCAATGCTTTTATTCATGTACATTACGACGTTGTGTACATTTGCAGTTAGCTGAAAATTTTAACATTTTACCGTGGTGACCTCGTCTATATTAAATGTAGCACAGCCACTGTTGATCTGGGTTTTTTTCCTTTATGTTTCTTTTAATATACTGTTGTAAAAATTAAAACATTTGTAACATTTAGTACGATTTTCAAGGAAATAGTTTAAACATATTGCATGTACGTTTTATTGATGGGTGGGGTAAATATATAGTGTAAATTAATGCATTCATTTGTAAATATGTTACAACACAGTTCAGTATCAGCTTTAATTTATATGACATTTGATATGATTAATGTCCCTGATTGAATAAACAAACCAACGTATAGGTTTAAGAGAATGTATATTATCTAATGAATGAACTTCTTGAATCGTCTGAATCATTCAATTTTTCTGAGCCCACCCGCTTAGCTCAGTAGGGAGAGCGTTGGTCTACAGATCGCGGGGTCGCAAATTCGATCCCCGGGCGGGGCGTATGTTCTCCGTGACGATTTGATAAAATACATTGTGTCTGAATTCATTTGTCCTCCACCTCTGATAATTCATGTGGAGAAGTTGGCAGTTACTTGTGGTGAACAGGTTTGTACTGGTACAGAATCCAGGAATGCTGGTTAGGTTAATTGCCCATCGTACATGACTGAAATACTGTTGTAAAACGGCGTTAAACCTCAAACAAACAAAGAAACAAACAATTTCAATGAGGGTGCCCTTCGTGATCTCATTTTTTTTTAACATTTTCCAATGGGACTTTTTTGAGGATATTTTTCTAAAATGCATTGATATCTAAAGATTATAAAACAATAAAAACATTTCATGTTGGAATTTGTATCACCTTTTGACATAATCTGTTGTAATATGACCGGCCTATTCAGAGGCTTTCGGCATTTCTGAAACATGTCTTGATTACAATCATATCATGGGTATAGATGATATCTTATGTTAGAGATACATGATGTCCTTAATATCTACTTTATCTAGGTAACGTTATTATATGTTTCATGTGTGTTCATTATAAATATTCAGTACTCCCTTATGACTCTATTTTAACTGTGTCCAATTTTTTCCTGGAGTATTTTCTTACTTTTTATGTTATACACTTCCGATATCTATTTCCATATATTTCATTGCATCAAACTTTTGATCGTTTAGTCTTTGTGAAGTTTCGTTACATTGTGACCCGTGCAAAATCGAGGTTTTGATTGCGTGCGACCTTCAGCAAGAATACAGTCGTCAATATAATGGATATTGAGAATTTAAGACATTTCAGGGGCCTCCCGGGCGAAGTTAAGATCACTGAGCTTGAATCATTTGCCTTTCAGCTTTATTGATTCGAAACATTGCTTGGGATGTGCCATTTAGCTGTCTAACTGAAGGCCAGTGGTTCTGTCTATGTGTCCACCCAAGCCTGAAATAATGATTTTAGTGTCACCCCGAAGTTTTGATTTGTCAGGGTCTAATACGGCATGGTTATATAATAGTATTATATAAATCTTTGTGTTGAATTTGTAAGGATAACATCAACTGACGGCTATGAGCCATATATTAGTATAACATGTTTTATTTTCACTAGAATGCTAATGATTTAAAACGCACTAAAGCTGATATGCTGAACATAGATATATCATTTCTTATAATTTCGCTCAAGATAATTCCTTTTCATAAGTACTGTTTGACATGGTAAACCCCTGTTATGTTTATCCGAGGTAACTTCACAGAAGTTTGTCTCTAGTCATGCACTACAGTTCTGCAAATCTTTTTATTGGGAGATCTGCTTGAACAAACGTCAAAAGATTCTTTAAGGTGCATTTTCTAGCAATAGATTAAATTTTGTCATGGAAATATATGCTTTAGGAAAAGATGTATACGCATGCCAGATTTGCATTTAGATATCAAAGTGTTGTCTGAATTTCGAAATTATATAAAGTCCAAAAGAAAGATAATTTTAATATATTATCAGATGTGTATTGGTATAACCATCTTTGTTTATGAAAGGGAGGTCATTCAGTCTTACTCTTTATCTAATCTGGCAGAGTGAGTTGTCCTATTGCAAGTTATTGTGAAGGGATGCAATCCAATTTGTTCCTGTTCGGAGCATTTTCAATGGATTTCACCCTTATGTAGCATGTTGCATCTTTCAAACTCAGAGGAACCAATATTGGTGAGGTGCAAGTGATCAAAGACAGCGGCCTTGACCATCTGACCAGGGAAGTTTAAAAGGAAAGAACGATCTTGAGCTGAAGGCGATTAATACACCAATACATCGCTTTGATACAGGAAATTAAATTTAAGAACAGCTTTGCATTTGAACCTTATGACCTGAGTTATGCACCCCGTATGCTATCTTGATGTTAATGGGCACAAATGTAAACTATTTTATCTCCGACGTCTGTGAATGTGACCTAGCACCGATCGCCTGCATAAGGTTAACAGCTGATGTTTGAGCTATGAAATTCTTTCTAGTGGTATGAAGTGGACGAGAATTTAAGCCATCTCATAATTTTCCTCGTTGTTCATATTCTCTTTATACCTTGTTAATAAGGTAAGCACTTGATGGTAGTTTTTATACATGATTTCTGGCGGTATTAAACAGACACAGTTCGACTACTTGATGTTACATGTTCATGTGTTACATTAACCCTTGGCGTAGTGGCCTTGATTATCAACTCTGCAAGTTGTTTGAAAATGCAAAGCAGTTTAGGCAATACAGTAACAGAGTTTAGATATTTGATCATGTGTTACTATGACCTCCGATCAAATAATTTGGGTTGTCCACTCTGCATATCGACTTTGACAATTCTTACTAGTGTAATGCAATTTATCAAAGCAGTTATGAAGATAAGAAGCGGACATGACGAACGGACATACGGACAGACGAAACAACGGACGATCCAACTCTAATAATGATTGGTAAGAAATGGCCCTTGAAATAACTCATTTCCTTTGACAATAGATATAGGTAATGCATAAATTATTTCTGGGTAATAGTTAATATATCAAAGTGAAGGCTGTTCTGGCATTCACAATAAATGGTTGTATTTTAAGTCATAATGCAGAGAAATCAAGAACTCTTTCGTAAGTTTTCAATTTTCTATAGGAATTCTTTAGTACGTATTCTTCTCGTAAAAATGTGCGACATGCAGACCCGTACGATGAATTGTGATTTTCGTCATTACATCACCAATTGCAGGCTTTATCTTGAACAATTTTGTCAATATTGACCTTCCTATGTCATACTTAATCATATGTTGTGCAAAGTTTACATCTTGCTTTCTACGTTTTTTCATAACTTTCTCTATTTATATTGTCTTTTCCACGAAGGTAAATCTGTAGTAAGTTCTGTTTATTACATGCACTGTGTATATTGCACACAAACAATGTATCTATCATTTTGTTACCGTTGTATGTACGCCAGTATCTCTACCGACTTAATCAGATTGTATCTCCCAAATATCATATATTTGATTCATACATTTCTCACTCATTTTATTATATGGTTTTCTCTCCTTCCTCGATAATATATTTAACTTCAAAAGTCGCATTAAATAAGGAGGGAAATTAAACTTAACTAGCTGTTCTGTAAGCGACTCTAGTAAAGTAAAGTATGTACACTATTGATATTGTTATAATAAAAAAGTAAAGGATAAGTGTATTTGTTTAATAAACATATACTTACTGTTTTCTTTTTATTGGACACATTCTCAATACCTATGTTTGTGTTTATGGTTGGCCGGTGTCCTAGTGGTAACACGCTTGACTGTTAATGCAAAGGTCCGGGGATCGAATCCTAGTCCAGGCACTGGAAATTTCTGATATGCTCTTGAGTGTCTCCCGCCTTACTTAGATGCCTGTACTGGTTCTTTCCAGGAAAGACGGGTTCGCGTGTATCGATGCTAAACACAGGGCACGTTAAAAAACCAGACTGTCTATTTGCAAAAAGCTAGGCTAAGTTAGCTGGACAAGTCTGTATCTAAAATAGACGATACCTCTCTATCTGTTCTGGGGGCTTTATCTCAATCTGTCCTTCTGGTCTAATCGCTCTGTGTATGTACAAATAGAGGATGAATTTCGCTCCCCGTGTGTCTGCGTTTGTTATAGGTAAAGTGCATTTGAACGTTTTTATCATGAAAAGGACGCTATGTAAATTTGGTATTATAATAATAATAGTAATAATATTATTAATAATAATGATAATAATTATAAAACAGTACTAAATTTATTCACCTAATATTTACTGGCTATGAAATAGCCTGATGTTTCACTTCCAAAAGATTGCATTTAATCTATTACTCTTTGTTGTGAAGATGTTACAAAAACATTTTCAACATAATTTATACAAAAAGGGCAAAACGGGTGGGCAACAAGTTGTTGCAGCATAAAAGAATGTCCTTCCCTTCAGTAGTAGACAGAGAAACGAATGAAAAATTATTTATATAATCTGCTCACTTCAATCAGGTTTTGTGTTAATATCTTCATATGTAATTTGAACATTTGTTTATGCCTTTCCACTTCTTTGAATATCACAAAGTTTTCTATTTATATCAAAACAAAAAAGTGGAATGCAAAAGATTGTCCAACATGACATTCACGAAAATGTTGCAGACTCGGTTTGATTAAGCCTGTTCATGGATGGTATTGAGAATGCAAGCTACCGGCTATGCACTCTAGCCCCTGGTTGAGCAGAACTCAACAATTACATATGTTAAACTTATTAACAAAATAATCGTCCATGTATAAACTATCAACTTTTAGTGATTGTACATACAGCAGCGAAAAATAGCTTTAGGTTCTACCACTCTATAACACTTATTGGAAAGCTTCAAACTGTTGCCCATTATTGTTTTTGCTATAAGTCAGATACATCGTAAGAAGAAACAAACATTCTGTCATCGTCAAAACAAACCAACGTCCACAGAAACTAATGGCTGCTTTGTTCAGGCATTCAGAATGATGAACTTCAGTATAGTTGACGTTTTTCCTTAGACTCAGTAATTCAAGACACTGACTTCAAATAACTCGTCTATCACCGTTGTACGTTCAAATCCTCGCTTGTAATGTGCTGAAAAGTTCTTAGACGTAAGAAATAAAATCAATAACTATATCCATTAGAATTCAAGCAAACAAAATAAAAGACTGAATTTGTTCATGAGAGGTACTTAGAGGTCCAACACTCTTCACGTCATCTAGCACGGAAAAGGCTCCATGAGGTGGGCCGGTGGTCTAGTGGTAACACGCTTGACTGTCAATCCAGAGGTCCGGGCTTCGAATCCCTGGCCACGCACTGAAAATTTCTGAGATGCTCTTGAGTGTCTCCCACCTAACTAGAGGCATGTACTGGTCCTTCCCAGGAAAGACGGCTTCGCGTGTATCGGTGCTATACACCGGACACGTTAGAAAACCAGACTGGCTATTCGAAAAGAGCTAGGCTAAGTTAGCCGGACACGTCTGTATCTGAAATGTTCTCCCTGTCTTTTCTGGGGGCTTTATCTCACTGTGTCCCTCTGGTCAGATCGCTCTGTGTCTGTACTAGTAGAGGATGATTTCGCGCCCTGTGTGGCTGCAGTTGCTGTAAAGCGCCTTTGAACGTGTTTATCATGAAAAGGGCGCTATATAAATCTGGTATAATAATAATATAATGATCCAAAATGACAAGAAAATCTATCAACGCTGAATCCACGTACATGAGTTGCGGAAGGTCGTTGGATCATCACAGATGCGTGGCCGTTACCTAGATAATGCTGGGATGACATATGAGATTTCCGTGCTCCACAAATAGCCGCGGAACCGTCAGATAGCCTGAAATTGTGTCTGCCGGCTTGACGCTTAAATCAACATAAACAAAAGCAATGGTATTTAGCTGCATTCTTGTGATAATCGTATCTACGAACCAAACATGTAACTGTTAAAATTATGATATTTGCTATACACCGGTATTTGTTGCAGTGTTCAAATACGTTAACGGGAAAATACATAAACTATTGTAAACTCTACATTTCGTTACAGGGATATCAGTGATGCAAATATTGATGTTTAATATGTCTTCAAAATGAAAAATATAATTCATATCATTATAATTTCAAATTATTAGGTGCGTTCTTTTGATATATGTTGATGATTGTGTGTTTGGCTGGTTTCTCTGTTTATAGAAACAAAGGCTATTCTTCGCGTTAGGCGAAATATTATAGTTGGTGAACTTTGAAGCTTTATCTATCTAATCTAAAATCCTCGGAGATAATTCGTTTAATTAAAACTGAATGTTTATACATTTTGACGCATTTTCTATACAAATAAAGCAAAAAATTCAATGTGTTTTATATCTAAACATCTACTTAAATCTCATTACAGCAGTTTGCATAGTACTTGATATATTTCGGTAGACAATATTTATTCTCTTCAATGTAAGACATTAGTCTATGTTGCTTAAACTGTCGCGAAAAGAAATTGAAATAATATTTTAGCAGATGAAACTCATTCAGGGTGGGTCAATATTATCTTCATGTATTCCTGTAGTACAGCTATATAATACCTGTACTATTAGTCTAAGAATGATTTTCATGTTTTTTAGTGGGGATGGGGGTACGGTGAGAGTATCACTATGTTTTGTTTGGAATTTAAACAAAGTTCTTTCTATTTATTTCTACTCGGTAAAAATCTATATTGATACGTACCAAAGACGATGAAAAACTACGAGCCAGAGAAGTAGCCAGAAAATAATCAAATTGAATTGGTCTAAGACAAATTAAAACTAAAACATCATGTCGCGTTGACTTGTTCCATTTATGTCCAAAACAAATATAAGTGAAATATGTCTACTATTAGAAAAAAATATCACGATCACTCTTCTCATAAAATGGCATTATTATCTAAATTTGCATTTCAACAATTTAGATAGTAGCATTTTCCACTGGCCTTTCAGGTTGAGCAATTATGATTGCTCCTCATTCGTCCGTCATCCGTCCGTCGTCCTTCTTATATTTGGTCTGTAGCAACATAATAAGGTACTTTTCAATTTTGTTAAAATGAATGGCATTTGATCCTATTCAGATCCGCTGGATATAAAAATAAAAGTATCTTTAAACAAGTTCGTCCCTTGAACACCACTAGATTGGATTTCATCAAACTGAATGGGAAGCATCAATAAAAGGATGTTCTCCAAGGTATTGAAAAAAGCGTGTTTGGCTTTTTACGGGCCACTACAGGTTAAAGTAGAAATAACTTCATTTCATTGAAAGCTTGACCGATCCTGACGGATTTTAATCAGTCCTTTGAATTTTGTTCTGAGGAGGCTGCGTACTTTGAACATGGCATTACCTGTTTGATATTTATCCTTATTTTGTTTTTGTCTACAGCACTATTTTAAATTTTACCCCCAACCCCATCCGTTTTGTTCAAATGGGGGCATAACGAAAAATTAGTAATTCTTTTAATTTTCTTTTTATCAATGTTCATAAATCCTGTAGTCAGACATTTATCTAAACTTGTTCAAGTAATTTACATATTCGAGCAATAGAAATATGAAAATTAATTATAACAAAAAGTAGAATGCCAACCTGAATAGAAACTAAAATTGAAAACTGTCACTTAAAATTGGCAAACGTAATAAAATACTTGAGAAATCGTCTTCAATAATAACATCATTTAATCGGTAATCATTACACACTTGAAAGGATAATAGGACACGTAATGATATCCGTTTCGTTTGGAATAACTTAAATTTGTATTTCTATAGTGTTGAATAACCTACAGTTTTTAAAATGATACATACCCTCGAAAAAGCGATGAATATCTACGGACCATTAAAGAAGCCGAGAAATTAAAATTATTTTTTCTTATATAGATTAAACTTAAACTTAAAGTTAAGGATATGTTAGAGACTTTTAATTGCAAATATTCAAACTGCTTGGTGCGCGTGCATTTTCTTGTAATAAATCGTGTCTTTCTTAAAAATTATATATCTGATAAATTGATATTGTAGATATCTTAAGTATAAGTTAAGATTAAGCATATGTAATAGTACAATAAATTAAGATTTCGGGAACACATGCTTTGACATTAAAATGGGCATGTTATTGTATAGAATATTTACTATAAGAATTTACATTGTAATTTACTCTGATCAAACACTTTGCAAATACTAAAGTGTCCAGTCATTCTATTCACAATTTGTACACCAGCCAAGTATTTGTTTAAATCAATTGGTGAATATTTGTTGATGCAATAAACCCTAACTAATGCTGCTTTGCTTTTTATCAATATTTATAAAATGACATTTTTTTTAGGAAAATATCAGCCGCGACATGAGAAAACCAACATAGTGTGTTTGCGACCAGCATGGATCCAGACCAGCTTTCGCATCCGAGCAGTCTGATCAGGATTCATTTTGTTCGATAACGGTTTCTCTAATTGTAATAGGTTTTGAAAGCGAACAGCATGGATCCTGACAAAACTATGCGGATGCGCAGGCTGGTATGGATCCACGCTGGTCGCAAAAGCATTATGTTGGTTTTCCCATGGCGTGGCTCATATACTTTATTTAAAGTACAAAATGATTTTGGTAGATATAAAAGCATCGCTAATAAGGATTTTTCAATGTATTAATGTTTGAATCGAAGGACGTCTGCCGTTTGGTTTCTAATGAAGAACGACCCGCTAAAGTGAAAACTCGTTCACGGAATACGCGGTTCTATACATCGCGTATTTCAGTCAATGAAAGTCTGAGAAATTTATTTGCAGTACCACCAAATAGTGTATCATTCAAGGTTTCACATGCACCTCTGTATAAAATTATCTGGCAATGTCTCTGAATTGTGTTTTGGTACATATGTAACTGTTGATTTCTGTTAAACCCGGGGGCCAGAGGGCGTGGACGGTTGCATGCATTTACACTACCGCCCATGAACAGGCTCAATCAAACCGATTCTACAACATTTGCTTTTTTATTGTATTGAGTAGCCTTTGAAATTTCCACATTTTTATTCCGTAGAGAAAAGTAGTCGTAGAAATAGAAGAATATTCTGTATCCGACCTCAGCATGCTGTTATGACTGAATTTTATTCGCTTTATCCTAATTTGGATGTATTAGCTTAATGTTTGATTATCAGTTTTGTCAAGTCATGTAGAGACTAGAGTGCATGGATGGTAGCTTGCGTTTACCCTACTTCCCTCGAACAGGCTCATTCACCTAGCCTGCAGCATGTTTATTTAGATCGTCTTCATCGACCTGTACTTTTCCATTTTTTTCTATTTGATATATCTTTACTTAGAAATTGAAAAGTTTTTCACTAAAAGACATTTTTCAATTGGACTGCATGATTTTATTTTGGTTTCATCTTTAATTTCTTATCCATTTAATGTACGTATGCACATGATTATATTGACTACATAACGCAACCAAAAAGAAACTGTAACAGACGAAGTTTGACTGTTCATGAAAGGTACTGAAATATCACTACTCATTCTACTCCACTCCCACCCGTTATGACTATAATGATCGAACGTATCTTCTTGTAGCGGAAAGAGTTACAATGATTTGATCATAAAATAGAAAAACATATATTAACATTTTAATATACACAGAACGGGTTGACTTGGTATTTTTAGCCATATCAATTTGTACATTAATAACAGTTATGCGACAACATTGAGTGCAATCATTTTGGTGGTTGTTAAAGAGGTGACCATTACATAAGACAAAATAAAAATTTACGACAAAATAAACAAAAAGTTTACTTTAAAATTCGCGTAATATATTCGCCGCAAAAGTTTATCTGATAACTGATAGGTGTACATTTGCAAAACACTATAACATGTCAGTCAGATGAAGGACGTACTCATGTTAGGACTGTCTATAAAATACGTCAATCGTACGGACTACATTCCCGCTAGCAGTCAGTAGCAAATTGCAAACAAATGTGATTCTTTATTTTGCTGCCACAATACTGTCACTGGAAAATTAATCAAAGACCAACTGATATTGTTAAAAATCCTCGTTTAGATCAAACGGTCGTCGTATACATACAAGTGCAAATAATACGCACACATACAAACATAGCAAAATCAAATTCAAAATAGCCACTTTTTTCTCTTTAAACTGAAAGACGATCGTAAGCAAATAACATCACTTTTCTTCTACCCTTAGCATATTTCATTGAGCGTATTATATAGAGGAGTTAGAGCGAAACTGGACTGAATATAGAAAAAAAAGCAAACAAAATAGTTTCGCTCTAAGCGCTCGATATTTGGTTGCCACATTTCACAAAAGCATTTAAAGTACAATATGCCAGAAAACACTATAGAAACGAAATGTTGCATAACGCTTTAAGGAAGGGAGAAAGGAGGCAAATTGTACAGTATAGCGTAAATAAAATGATTTCCATCCGTTTAACAAAGGCACTGAATACATGCTTTGTCACATTTACAGTTTTGCTTTAAAAGTCAATTTAAAAGATCAAAATTTATGCTTTATATACCACGCTCTATGGTACTATAGAGTGTGTAAATGATTCCGCTGTCTGGAAATCTTATATATGTATATATATGTATTTGTCATTTGCGAACAGGAGTTATATAATCCAAGTACATATATTGGGAAATATTTATATAAGTTGACACAAACAAAACACGATTCATTTGTTTCTACTTAATGCACAACAATAATACTGAAATAATATGCCAACCATGCAATAGATGTTCATTTGGTCACTTCCAAACTATATATATTTTATTCTTTTTAAGTTGGGAAAATGTTGATATCAAACTGGTCCATATGCTTCGGCTAGGAATCAATCTATATACCATAATAATTAATACTGGTTATGACTGTATACCCATAGCTGCCCGTCAGTTGAATTGAGGACAACTCAACATTTTTTTAAATAAGGTTCATAAAACGAGGTCCGTACTTTCAGTTAACATTCTATACATATTGCCCTTCAGAGAGTGTCAAATGCTTAAATTTATATCCATGTTGCTTAAGCACGTACACTATGAGATGTAGCAAAGTATTTAAAATGGGTTTCACATTTTCTACATCGCTGAAGTATAAACTTTGCTATCAAATTCATGTATATGCACCATCATTCTGCGTTCATTGTTCATGAGCTCTAAGGCAGTATGTACTAATACATATCTTAAGCTTTACACAATCTATGTTTTATACTGGTGACAGTCAGACAGGTGTACGGATAAAAGAGCAGACAAAATAAAAATCAGGGAACAACGGAAATATTAATTACAGTTAAAACTTCATCACCCGTCATACTAGTCTGCCGACTCATGCATTTACGTTGCAAAAACGCGTTGCATAAAAGTTGTAGGAAACAAACTATTGGCACAAAAATGGCAAACATTGCCAACTAGTGAGGACTTTCTTCAAATGATTGCCTTAGTGTGTCAGGACAAATGTCTGATGACAATACGTATGATGGGCAAATGTTTAACGATGTGTCCAGACAAATGTCTGATGACAAACTGTACGATGGACATATGCTTAAGAATGTGCCAGGACAAATATCTGACGACAAAACGTATGATGGGCAAATGTTTAACAATGTGTCCAAACAAATGTCTGATGACAAAATGTATGACGAACAAATGTTTAAAAATGTGTCCGGACAAAATGTCTAATGACAAAATGTCATCTGAAACACCATTTAGGTAGGATGTGTGTTTGACAAAAATGCTACATCAGAATCTCTACGAACAGAGTGTTCAATGACAAGATGCTCTATTGATCTGTTAAGACAGAATGACCGGTAGACAAAATGTTCTGCCAACAAGATGGTTTTCTTAGGCTTGAAATGCACTTTATTATATATATTTCATATTTTTAGAGTGATGTTGATCGTCCGATGTGTGAAGCAAAAAAGAAAGACCTGGAGAAACAGCGAATTCAGCTGTTTATGGGGAAAGTTCATGACCTTTCATGAATAATAATTTACTAAGGCTGTCTTGGTTTGTTGACGCTTGATGTGTATTGAAGATCTATTATGAAAGCGTCTCGGAAATGACGGAAGCGCCATCTGCAGACTGAATGAATAACTGTTTTTAGGAAGAACGATTCTGATTAGCTTTAGAATTAGAAACGACTGTTTGTTGATCTTTGTAATTCCCCGGATGAAGTTCACAGCAAATTACGGTGGGTGGGGAAAATTCTGAATGAAAAACGTTTATAACAGCGTTTGGCTATCGTTTGAAGGATATTCATTAGATGCTGAAGCATCTATGCGATGTTCGTGACAAGGTAGATCTATTTATTAGTACATAGAAGTGTTTTAATAGACAAACAGGCCGTCGGTAGTTTCATTACCAAATTCAAAATAACACTTTTATTTTTCTTTGAAGTTTATTAAGTAAGGGATTCTACGATCAATAACATCACTTGACAATACGATTTCTGAAATTTCACTTAAATGTGTTTTAATTTTAAATTCCATCGTGTATTGTAATCACTGAAAATGAGGTTGGCAGATCCAGAAATTTCTTACAAATTGATTTCATATGTAAGAAACATATTTCATTTTGTGGTTTTATGTTATAATAACAATTATAGCATGAAACTGCTGTTCCTGACCTGACACTTATAACAATTCTAGAACATATCTTGAATTGAAGTTATGGTAAAACTTGAATTAATTACTTATTTGCAGTCATCGAAAAGTGAAACAATCAAGCGAATATTCCGTTAAACATTGGTTTAATGTATTCAAAAGTAACAAGATTTTATCATGATAGGTGTAGGATTTTGGCAAATTATGTGTATAGCAAGCTATGACAATTGAAATATGAAATAGTTAACTTTATTCAGCAAATGTGGATGAACCCGTTGAAAATGTCAATGACAAGCAACTCAATGTGTTGGGTATTTGCTACCTAATCCTTTTTCCGGATAAGTAAAGAGTTTTACTTGATTATATGATTTGTGGTATAATTTTATGTAGAACTTAAAACTTTCGAAAGCACGTAGACGGATTTTAATGAAACTGATTTCTAATACAAGTGTACCCTATTAAAAAAAGTAATATAATGTTAAGTTATGCACTGCTAACGTACAAGAGCGTTTGTTTATACGATTTTTCAAAATCTATTATATATATTGATTAATATATATATTTAACTCATAGAAATAACACGTTTTTACCCGGTTTACAAAGGTATTTGTGATATGCTGAAAATTATTGTACACATATTTTTTCTGCAGTCGCTAAAATGCAAAAACATCACATATTTGTGCATTTAAGATAATCTTTTTTAAGTTTTTCTACTGGAGAATATTCAAATACTATTCTCAAAGCATTTTACGATATTTTTCACTTCTCCTATATTCTGTTAAAGATATAAGTACATAAGCCATTACCGAAAATAAGAAATGTATTCTTTAAAGACTTAAAATGTTTGTAATTAGATCAAAATTAATATGATAATAGTTGCGTTTGTAAGAAACTATTAACATTGATGTAATGTTAGGCCTCTAAAATACCTTTTAAGTAAAAGTATCATATTGAACACAAATAACTGAGACCGATTTAGTTATAAATTGTCTGAGACTTATGTAATTGAATTAATCGTCTACCTTGGTGGCCAATTGTCATTAATCGCCTTTGTGACTGTGGTAAAATTCTTACGTTTTGGATTTTACTTTACTTAACCATGTAGAAAAAACAATTGAAATTGAGCTGAAAGGAACGGATGTCACTACATTTTCTTTTATCCTTTTAAGTTGGTTAAATATGACCAATTCATTTTCCGATTTCTCAAGATTTAAATTATGTTAGACACTCTACGCTTCAATTTTCAATTCTAATTCAATATTTATTTGGCATGAATATTTTAATTCACCGCTGAGGAACAAATGTGTGGTGTAAAGAACTATTCGTTTACTTATGCATGCAAAATAAGTAGAACATAAGTCAAGTACATACAATTAAACGCACTGAAGAAGTGTCAAATAAAATTTCGCTAAACAGAGACCACTGGCAATATTATCATTTCAAAGCCTAAAGTGTCTAACGAAGTAAAAAGCAAACATAATCAGAGTCAGAGTAGTGAGTACAATGTAAAGAAGACATGTGATTGAATTTCTGGACTTACCAGCTTGAAATATATATGTTTCCTTTATCTTTATATTTGTCATATATGCACCACTTTGAAAAGGTTTCCGCATTATTATGATTATTTCAGTTCTAACTTCTACAAGGAAATTGTAAAACATGTTGGAAACACAGATCGCAAAAACAAGTGCAATTGTGAAAAAAATGAAATTTTCATACTTTTCAAACCGAGCTCTTCCGAAAGACTAGTGAAACAGAAAAGTAGTCACTGTATGCTTAAAGAAACATCTTAAGGTGTTTGTAAACTATTAAGGAACTTTTTTCATTATGATTTTGTTAATAAGTGCTCTTATCCTAATTGTTGAATGGCATATTTAAATTATAATACCATTTTATGAGAAAAGCGATCGTGCATTGTGTTCTTAATTTCATTGATAAGTTGTGTTGAACATCAGTGGAACGGAACAAAATTACAGGCTGTTTAATTATTAGTCTGTCCTAGACCACCTTAATTTAAATTGTAGGTCCAAAGTAATGTATTGCCTTTGAGAGGTAGGCATTATCTTTTTAAAGTTTTGTTCTTCAAACAGTGTAAAATATATGGGAAAAGGTTAAATAAAATTTGAATACCAAACACAACCTAGTTATATTCCTACCCTCTCTTTAAAAAGTATTCGATAAGATAATTTTAAATATATATTCTTAAATTAAACATGATATGAAATAAAAGGTTTGTTCTAAATTCGAAGCAGGTGTCCCAAAATTATATTATTTTTTATTATTAAATATGCTTTAACTTTACTTATACATAAGTAACTACGAGACAATATTAATTCATCAGTAATACTTCTGTAAATAAATCACGTTTTATTTAAAGGAAATATATGCGCACCACGCAGATCAAATAGTTGTAGTTAATGGCCTCTAGCATACCCTTTAAATAAGTTTCAGACTAAACAAAATGACATGATAATGTGTTTAAGTTTTAATCTGTCGAAGACCAATTCATTTTAATTTATCGTCTGCTTTGGTGGTCTGTAGTAACCAATCACTTTTTACGAAGGTACGTATAATTTTATAAATTGTAGGATAATTACTCATGTAGAAATACCAATTAAAGTTTTGCTAAACGAAACGGATGTCATTACGTTTCTGATTATCCTTTCAAGTGTGAAATGATTGCCAAATTAAATGATGTTATTTTTGAAGACGTTTTCACAAGTTTTATACGTGTATTACGTTTGCCGATTTAAGTGTCAATGTTCAATTTTAATGCAGTAAATTTCAATTAAGCTTTTAATTTTGGGCAATGATATATACATATAATTTCTATGTTTGGCATTCTACTGTTTGGTATGGGCAAAATACATATACATACTGTTCAAAGATATAGCACACGTATAATTTTCAGGCATAAGTCCTAAAGTGGACCAAGGTATAATTCTAAAATAAGACGATTTTTCCGCAGAAGTATCAAACAAAAATGTATGCAATATCAGATATGAAATTAAATAAAAAGAAAAATAAATGTCTAACTAGAAGATTAATAAACATTTAAAAAAAGATTACTATTCAAAAGAAGCATGCAAAAAACATTTTTTGACTCCTATATTATATCATGAATGATATATGTGCCATTAACCAAAGTGAACACTTGAAAAGTGTTCAAATGTTGCTCAAAGGTAATAACACGTGAGATATATTTCCGTTTTTACTAAAAAAAGGACAATTCGTTCATTTCCTCAGATAAGCAGATAATGAAAAAGCAAATGCATTTAAAGATAAACTTACATTATTCCTATAGACCTAGCATGATAAAGATCCATCAAGCGGTTCATGAAAAGAAATCATTAAAAGTTCTTTATTTCTGTTTTTAGCTAATAAGTAGTCCATAAATAGGCAAAACTCACTATTTTCGATAATTTGGAGATAAAACCATATATTGATGCTATCCATCTTGTTTGCTGAAAACGCATCTATCGGTTAATACAAAGAAATTGTTTAAAAGTACTTTTTTCAACTCTAACCGACACGAAAAGTGCCTAAGACCGTCGATTTTGAACACATTTCAAGAGTGCTTTATAATGATGCTACAGACCAGATCGGACGAATGAACGAGGAGCGATAACATATAATTGCTCAAACGGAGCTCTACGAGTTCAAGTTAGCTAGTGGGCCAAAACATATAGTCACTCGCCTTTGGGAGGATACGTAATATTTTTCGATTTTCGTTTCTTTAGCCATGTAGAAATAAATGGATGGAAAGAGTTATATTTCAATCCCAAACACAACCTAGTGGTATTCTACCAAAACCCACCATTAACAATCAGGAAAATAGCTCTTATATACAGGTATTATGTAAACTGTACAATAAGCAAAATGTTGGATAATATTGGCCTATCCTCAATGTATGTATTTTCGGAACTTCATCTGCTTATATATTCAACTAATCTATTTTCGTTATAGCTCTAAAAACATATACAAATATCTTAAATTGAAGAGGAAATATGATGTCTACACCGAATATACCATGTGCTCTGCCTACTGCTTTATAATTTCAATAGATGTTCAGATCTTAAACACATTGTAATTTTGTTTTGTGTTATAGAAAATACATAAATATGTATGGCAGTTCAATTCTGATTATTTTCAAGGATTTCGTCACAATAAATAGAACTTTAAAATTCACCGGTTATAACATTTCGCCACACACAAATAATAGCCTTTTCCTATAAACTGAAAATAAGTAAAAACCCAAGGGAAATCAAAATGACATATCTACACTTATTCATTTATAATGATGGGAAGTTGTGCATTTAATTTTTAAGCGTTATTTATCTTTAATGTTCAGATCACTGATAGCCCTGTAACGAAATATAGTGTATACATTTATTATATTCTTTTCCCGTTAATGCGTGTATACACTTTAATGATTACTTTAAATGTTGTTTAGCAAACATGGTCTGCCTGTCAAACTTCTATCAAGTTATCCAATTTATAAATTGCCTCAATTGTTACGCATAGGAACATTATCCTTTTTTGGCTGTTTTATCAGGCTTACGTCTTGGCAGTATGAAAAACACAAATATCAAAAAACCTCTTATTATTCGGTCCTACATATAAAATATGATACAAATAAGCTAAAAATATCCAAAGTTTATATTACAAAATCATATTTAGCTATTATTTCATGTTATTTGAAATCCAAATAATTATTTGACCTACAAAACACTATATTAAATAAAATAATTCAAAGATTTGAATTTTTGCTCAAATTATCTGCCGATAAGTACAAAATTCTGTCTCTTGTCTCGGAAAATATAGAGATAAATAATTGAAAGCACTAATTATCCAAACTATTCGTAGTAGAGTAACACACCTGCATTCTTCATTTTCCTGAAACTTTACAAAAAATAAGAAAGGTGAGTATATACAGATGAAATGAAAAATAAAAATGAAAATGGTTACTATAAATTTTAAAATTGTATCATAGCTCGGTGTTTTTTCTTAACAAATTTGGTGCAGGTAAATCGTATACACTGACTTCAGGGTGCGGTAACTAAAAGTGTGCAGGTATTTAATACCCGTACGCTAGTTACCGCACTGTTGGATAGGAAGGTATGCCAGCGTGTCTGGAACAGTAGACAGCGAAGTGTATTTTATTGATTTTCTGCTCTCGCATTGGTTTATTTTACCTGGGCTTTACACATTTGTAATGCAAGGATTTCAAGTACTCACTGAACTGCTGTATATGGCAATGAGGAACGACTACAACTACATATATGGATGGCTATGATACAAAACAGAAAGAACATTAAATCTCTCGGGTAAACGATTTATACTCGGGGGCTACGCCCCCTCGTACAAATCGTTTACCCTTGAGTTTCAATGCTCTTTCTATTACTTGTATGACTATATCAATGCAATCTATATCAAAACTGTCTAATAAGGCTGAAGTAAGCAGAAAACATAATACGTTGCATACTTTTGTTTTTGTTTTCTTTTTATTCAAACAGTATAGTATAGTAATATAACTACTTCTACAAACAAAACAACATTTTACAAGATGTTTGATACAATGCATTATTTATATATATATAAATGCAAGAACTTTAGCTGTCAACATAACTTCATGAATAACTAAATATTTTGTACATAAAACAGCATAACAAATTATTGAGTTGAAAACAGTATGTTCTGTCAGTTATATGTTTTCAATATATGATATTATAAATTGACCAGTCAACAAACGCCCGATCGCACCGCCGTTTAGATCACGTGGTCTGGAAATGCGAAACCTTGGTAAAGCAAAATGACTGATACGATAATCCTGATATGATTTCCCATAAGATGTTGACTAATATTTCTTTCACTGTGACTAATAAGTTTTTTATTTAGCCGTACATCAATTCTATGGACAGTTTTCGTGACGGACATAACACTATGAAGGTTATAGAGACTGCGGGAATTTGATTTTTAAACTTTTGTGATTCAGACAGGTCCTGTGCCCAGTAAGGCGATTCTGAACGATTGCATTATTAAGACATTTTTTTAATTCTTCATAATTTCAAACCATCTATATTTGAAAATCTGAGTAGTATTTACTTTATCAATAAAAGTTTTTAAATGCCTACAAGTTTAAAGCTTCTTTTTCTTCATGTATAGATAGAGCAGTTCTTTAATAGAAAAGAAGACACTAAATGTCTAACGAAACATAAGTTGCCAGCCCAATCAGTTCGTTTTGCCATATAACGCTACTAACTGAAAACTACTTGTTCATTCACAAAAACAGCACCTTAATTGAGTTGGAATTCAAAGATTATATGCTTCAGCTATGTATATTTATTACATTTACTTTATAAATACTCGCACTAATTCACTTTTTTCTTCACCAAAAAGAGGTTATTTCGAGTTCAAAGTTGACATTTCTTATATGATATAAATACACTGAATACGGCGCTACATTTTTAATTACTTTTAAATTTGATGTAAATTTTAAGGTCTCGAGCGCATTCATCTCCAGCAGACATAGGTGCTAAATATTGTAAAAAAGGGCCAAAGTTTGCATGTTTCTCGAGGCTTCCTTTTGGTTAAGGGGATAAAACTTGCACAACTCTAACTTCACTTCAACTGTTTAGTAATAAAATATTGAGTTTAATTAGATTTTAAAGACAGATCCGTAGAGATCGACTAACCTCGACAATCAGCTTGTCGAATGACAATGGCGGCAATAAGTGGTACACATGGGTTTGTTAAGAATCAATATCTGATTGGAAAATAGATGAGTTTGATTAACAGGTGGCGACTTTTCATTTATGTGCAAGAAAAAACTATTAGAAAAACAAAACCAATTTTGTCTTTTAGACACACACCGGAAGAAATAAAGGCAAAATCACAAGATATAAATGTGTTACTTCAAAATATTGTGATTAATTACAGATTATTTTTTGAAGTTACTGCAGTTTACAATACATGTTACAAACGAAATAATTTTCTATTTGTCCTTCTGTTTCAGCTGTTTTCAATGAAAACCTATCAATCTAAACGGGCAACAATTGGTCCAAAATAGATATATTTTTCATTGTTTCTAACCTCAGTAAAAGACATATAACATTTACATTTCTGACATGTTCTTTTCTAAACGCATTTTGCTTTGCCAGCATCTAAAACTGTCAAAACGACATGCTATTATAAGCTTAATCAACATCTTGTAGACAATATTTAACCAGACATATATTAAGATATGCCAAAATATTATGAACCAGGTGCTTACCCTTGTCTGTAATTGATTGACAATTAACAATATGCAATAAAAATTGTTATGTTTCGTGTCCTTTTTACTCCCTAACTGATAGTAAAGACATGTACAAAGGCTTAAAGCAATAGATTTATAGTTTTCACGAAAAGGGGACCTAAAAAATGACCAAGAAATATAAATTCATCAATGTCCCATGCATGCAGTACATCGTACAAATTCTTCCAAATGTTTGCAGCTTACGGAACTTGCTGTTCATTTGCTTCATATGTCTTTTACAAATTTGGTGTCTCACTCTTTACTTGCATATATTTCCAAAAGATTTTTGTCATGTCATGGTTCGAGCTCAGATATTTCTTCACAGAACTGTTTAAATGTCATTGTTCATCCATATTTGATGGCAGCACACTGAAATAAGAAAAATTATCAACATTATTGAATAACATCATTTTAATTTTACAATTATACCTAATTTAGTAAAAGCAGGAATGATGTCATAATGTATGATTCATACCCAATGATAATGTTTGATGGAATGAATTTAAAAAGTCAAAAAAGGCTTAAGTCAGTAAAGTATACCAAGTTTCATTTGAATCAAATGCAAACCGTAGGAAGAATTTAGTACACAACGTAGAAAATGAACTGTTCTATTTGGAATGATGTTAAGTCCAAACAGTACATAACTAAAAGTATGATACAGTCAATATGCAAATATCCACCTCATTATGCTGATGTATTCCAAGTGACATTTAAATTAGATGAAAATTGTAGTAGAAGAACACAATAAACTGATGTAATATCATGAGAAATGGGGCATATCTCAAAAAGAAAATAATAATCTAATATGAACATCCTGACATTTTGCTTATGTTCGCCCCAAGATATATACCAAGTTTCATTTGAATATGGAAAATGTAGTGCTGTAGTATTTACGTAATCAAGATGCATATCTATGTACATGTAGTTGAAATATTGTCAAGTCAAAAAATTGAAATAACTAAGAAAAATAATAATATGTTCTGACAATATGCTTTTGTCCACTTCATGTTGGAGGATCGAAACTGTAGGAGTAGTTGAGTACATCCGAATTTCTGAGTGATGGGCAGACAGTTCAATCAATATATACCTTATGGAATAATGACACCTGAATGTGTATAAACAAAAGGGTCATACCTTGTCTTAACATGATTTTCTAAATAACAATACGCTAAATATTGGGCTGAGACAGATTTTTTAATGTTTTAAAGACATTTTTAACAATAAAATATTTATAATGACTTATACATTAGTTGGCCAGAATGAAAATTGATAACTGCACATTTTATGTGATAGACGACCTTCTCATATACATCAAAAATGAAGACTGAAGTCAAATATGTCTAAGGTAATTTTAAGCTCTTTTTCTCTCTTCTTTATGAACCTAGTAAATGCAGAATAAGAACAGAACTACGTCTTTACGCCTTTCTTCAAGTTTCTTGCACAGCAGTTAAATGGCTGCAGATTATTGATACATTTCTTTTAAAGAAATAGCATCAATATGGACCATTGCTGCAAAAAAAAGAGATTGAGAATGCTTTAAAATATATACATCATGATTTATAATAGGATGTTGTCTGTTACAGCATTATAGTCATCTTACATCTAGGGTGTAAGATAGAGTTTTCCAGCACTGTTGAAAACATCAGAGACTACCGTCTGGTATGCAAGAAATAGTAAGGCAAACAATCTAGATGTACAAGTAATCGTCTTATATACAATATTTTGTAAGTCAAAAAATAGTGAGCCGTTTAATGGATTTATTAGTATACGTGTGCAGATGTTAAACACGAAATGTGTTTGACAAAATGGGTTTGGCAGCGTGCATTTCGTTACCAGACGACTATGTTCTAGGTCCGGGAAAGAGCCGCCAAACCTATAATCTCTAAAATGTATAATAACAATCATCATGGTTGTAACCGCAATACAAAATATATGACTAAGTCAATCAAAATGTTATACTAAAGACTATACTGTAAGTAATTCACACATCTGTGTCAAAACTTTAAAGAACTTAACAAATCCATGGTTCAAGTAAGCTCGTTCAAATTTAATTATTGACATGACATATTTTCATTGAGAAGCGAAAGCATATTACAGAATATTTCAATCTTTTAAAAGCGTTACAGACTTTAATATAAACATATTATAACACAGATGAGATGCACTTCAATATATCGTATTAAAACAATAACAAACCTTTAGGGTCTAAAGTAACTGTTTTTGCGAATACAAAAGAAATCATTTAACAAATGGTACACATACGCAAAAGGGCCAAAGCAAACGTAGTAACACCTTTGCGAATATAACATGTAGCTCCTATTTCAACATGAATTCATAAACTACAACAGTCTCAATAGTTTAAATTGCATTCCAATTCGAAGAATTATGAATGATTATGATATTCAACACAATACATATACTATTTTATCTGATCTTATTTTAAGATATTTTTTTCTAAAAACTGTATGCTTACTTCTTCGTTCGGTGAAGTGATTCTGATATTTTTGATTTGGCCATTGCGGAAAATTGCCCATTTTTATCGGATACGTTTTGACATGCACTCAATAAACTGCTTAGTCTATGTTCGAGAAGTTATACATAAATCTCATAACTATTTCGTTCGGTGAAGTGCATCTGAATGTTTCGTTTGTTTGGCCAGTGCGGAAAACTGCCCATTTTTTATACGTTTTGACATGAACTCAATAAACTGCTTCGTTTATGTTCGTGAATCAATACATAAATAACACCTACCTTAATCAAGTGTTCCGTAGACATTCGTTCTGTTCGATGATCATTTTACAATGTCGCAATGACTTCAAAACGGATGTTTTGGGTTATTAACAGTATTTTCAGTGAGGAAAGGTCTTGTAAGCACAATAAATAATGGTTTCTTGGTACACGTTGTACAAGTATTGTCTAACCACACGATAGACTGATTATTCTCATGCCGTATGAACGATTTGTCATCGTTAAAATCGAAAAATACAAACAGCGTCTGTTCACTGTCGAACTGATATGTATATTCACATCGGTTCAGCATGCTTACTAAATAAATGACGTACACATTTATTCACTGTTGTCCCCATTCATCCTAATAATTAAATCTGCAATCAATATATTACACTTAGCATTAACAAAATGTCTTGACAGGCTCACGAAGGTATACGTGTTTTGCTGAAGGTGTTTCCAGAAACCAGTCACTTGCTACCCCTACAAATACAAGTTATCCATACATTTATACATTAAAGATGTATAACAAACACCATTATAGCATATATATCTAATAAAGGCATCCATTAAAAATGAGTTCTGTAAAATATATCGTATATCAGGCTCAACATACAATGTCGGTAAGCCTTGTTTGAGTTATCGCAACAGCGGTACTTTATCTCCAAGTAGATCTGCTAAATAACCTCGTAAATTCAGTGATATCATGAGATTAAAGCAATCTTCTCATAGGCTGTATTTAAATTACAATGATTATAAGAAAATAATTATTACACTGATGGAGTAAACTTATTATTACTACATTCCCAAACAAAGTAAAAAACAAACATTTTATTAATACCTGTAAAAATATTGTTGGCAAAGCTTTAAAATGATGTAACAAACTATAAACGCTACAAAACTTGAAATATATATAAATGCAAGCAAATTACGTATCACTTGCTTATTTCTTGAATACATGAAGTAGAAGCGTTTGTTTCTCTTCGTGTAACAAATACTGGTTCATAAAGCAAAACAAAATCGTAACACTTTTAAGGACACTTTGAAACTACACGATGAGTATTATAAAAACAATGTTGTTTGTTTGTAAAAAGTTGAGATTGTACTGCCCGCTTCGTTACCAAAAACATGAAATCTATTATGATCATGTGTTGAAATCATTGATCAGTGGATTTAAGTTCAAATACTTGTAACGAAAGACTTCTAACCCAGCATTTTGAAAACGTATCAAGCTGTACAAGCTGGTTATAATTTGTCTCAAAAACACTAAATTCATTTTTTCGGCTACTTTGGTCTTAGATTGTCATTGATCGTCTTTGTGTGTACCTATCGTTTTATACATACAGGGATGGATATTACTATTTACCTATAATTTCCAATGTTTGTTTTACAAGAATCATTGTTGATGCATACAACAAAACAAGAAACTATTTGATGAACATGTTATGTGAAGACAGTTAGATTAGCATAAAGTGCATAAGAGCTAAACATATTTGAAAATACATAAAACAAATTGCCCTAATTTGTCGGTTCGGATGCAAATTCCGTTATGATGGGAACATCTAAAACACTGGAATAATTGCGCAAAAACAAAAGTAAAACATTCCAAAGATATCTTATTTACCATTTTCCAGAGGAAAAGTACTTTCAAGCACACCATTTGGTTTGTGTTGTACAAAATAATATTAGGAAATAGACTAATTTATATAGACTTATACATTTATTTGTATCCTTTTAAATCTTTTAAATGCATAGCTTTAAAACCTGTTCACTAAAGTTTTTCTACTACCTTCACGATAGACATTTTTTATTTGGTGTCACTAAACTTGAAAAATACTCTGGATTCTTTAATCATTAATAACTGCAATAGCTGGTACATTTAATGTGCATATAAATATCAGCGATGCATTGTCATGACGCATTTAAATAAATGTTCCTTATTTTTTCACTCAGTTTATTCATGGGTCTACTAGACTGGCATTAGCCCGAATCGAAAATTGTTTCGACATATGTTTTTAAACAGATTTAGCCCAATATCTCGTACGCACATATTTACAGCTGGCATAGCCCATCTTTTAATTTTGACAAATCAACTGTTTTGTATGTAAAATGCTTATTAAGAAAGTGTATTTATCAGGACTATGTAAGGATCAAGAAATATATAAAAACAGGGTCCAGTTTTACGACATCTGACAAATGCATGTATCCCCAAAGTATATTTTTATACAAGACTCGTGAATATAAGTATTCTCAAATTCTTTTGTACAGGCGATCATCGTCCTTGCAAGCTCCTTACCCTTAAAATATGGTACTCAGATTTGCAAATGTCATTACCTGTAATCAAAATTTAATTATATCATTTTTTACAATGCCATATACATAAACTATCATTTCATTAGTAATGCTTTAACACAGAGTACTTATATCCAACATGCTATGAATCTAAATAATTGTTCTCGTATATCAATTACTTATCGATGCATGTTCTGTCAAATTTATACCATTAAATTGTCATCATATAAAAAGTAACAATAGTTTAGCCCTAAAATACAGATATTTTCCCTTTTTTCATTTTTAAATTATCGCATTATGAATATATATTTATCTGTATTGATTTTTATTTAATACTTACGTTGCACTCTCTCTAGTGAGACAAAACTATAAAATATTGCATTAAAACAAGAAAATACTGCATTTTGTAGCATATATTGGTGGGTGGAAATTACGGCAACGGACGTTACAAATAACAATTAATATTTAATATCTTTTCCTAGCAAGTTTGGAGATCTATTTATTATTCGTTTTTCATTGAATTGTTTTCCATACAAATATGTTGTTCCTGATACTTATTGCTACATATAGTTTTAATCGGTTCGTTTGAATAAGATATTGCAGGTTGTTGAAATACAAAATAACAATTCATACAGTAAAGTACATTAATACAGCGTATGCATGTCTAAATGTTTATGCCTTAAGTAGAAACAAAGTAGATAGATGGTACGAACTGTGGAGATTACATTGAAAAGCCTATATCATAAGAAAATGTGTGTAAAGAGAATTTTACATTATCAAAAAGACATGCCTTATTGACCACTGACCACTTGAAGGTAACTAAATAAGCATCTCAATTCTTATCATTACATGAAATATAATTTAAAACAAACACTGATTAGTGTAAGAGATCAAAATAATAACATAATAAAAAACTACATTACTAGTTTTTACATTTTTAATCCTATTAATTATGTTGAGAGTGAAGCAGACAGTGAATCATTCTTTTATATCTAAATAATTTGTGAAGGACATCAAAAAATGTTCCATATTTTAATAATCAATGAACAATATCTCCTTGCTTGTATTTGTCAAATTACTGCTTCATTACTTTCAGTGAATATGAAATATTCATGTACATGTATTCAATGAGTAGACACTTTTCATCAGGTTGAATCTACTGCTGTAAACAAATCAGAAAAATAATGCAAAATGTAAATAGGAGTTTTTTTTTCTTTTACAGTCTTATAAAGGTGGAGGGTTATGCCAAAACACCACCGTTTTAAGGGTTTCTTGGTTAATAAATTAACATACACACCTTCCTAGTTCATTAATTTATCTGCATAATTCATTTTAAATGCCTCTTGTCAGAGATGAATGTCATTATTGTTGTCGACTTCATAAACATCGTCCGGCTACTAGGTATGTCCGAATCTCTTATGATTTCAAATTTACTTATCAAGTGCTAAATCTCTTGAAAATACAGAAATGTTGAATATCTCTATTCATTTCTGCAAATAATTATTGTGAGTGTCACTGTCACAGATAACTGTACCGTTGTGACACTTGTGTGTCAATAATTCTGCTCAATTTCCATTGAATAAGAATCGAATGAATACTCTTCTAGTTTCTACTAACCTTATAAATTCCATTTAGAAGGGTAAAAGGTTGTTATAATTCCTAGATCCTAGATCTACTTTCGTTTTCACATGCACATGTTGACAGTGGTGCCACCTATAATATTGCCTGGCAACGAACAGGGAGGCCACTCGTATACGTCAGAAAGGCCAGACAAATATTATCATTTTTTTCCAAAATTCGTTTATTAGCAACCCTTGCTTCGGTTTCTGGTTAGGAAAATATTAAATGGAATTAACAAATAAAATAGTGTTATAAATTGTTAACCGGAGCAAGGGTTGCTAATAAGCGAGTTTTGAGTCTGAAATGACAGAATTCAGCAATTTAACACGAAATGCCTGTACCGGTCGTACTTTAAACTCATTTTGCATCAATACTGAGAATGTGTTAATTTTGAAAATGACGTAGCTCGGTAGTTTAAAGTTTATTTTAATGAAAACTGTCGATTTTAAACACTGTCATCGATATTTTTATATTTCAAAAATTGGGGGCCATCTGCCTATATAAATCCTACTTACGCCTTTTAGAAGTTTGTGAACAAAAAAAGAAAACCTCGTAGACATTTCTCATTTTATTTCTATTGAAATATGAACATTAATCATTTTTATGTTTGAAACATGCTTCCCCCCAGTGACGCTACAAAATATTTTACACGCCTTTGTAAATAATTATTATATACGTATTCTGCAACAATGGTACTTGGACACGGGTGGTGGCGGGGGGGGGGGGGGGGGCGGGGGAATGTTAAAAATTGAAAACAACTACATACAGGGTGTCAGCAAATGACTTTTACAAAATATATTTTTACACGTATTGCATGTGTTTCTAAAATCTTACATATGTTCAGCTTTATTTGTTTTTGTTAATATTTCAAACATAGAAAACACTATAATAAATAAATAATGGACATAGAAATTCAAGCTTGAAAGCAGACTGACCATGATAATTATATCTTATGAAATTTTCAATCAGGTCTGTTGCCTCTTGACAATCCAAGTCTGACGATTGAGTGTCATCAGGAATGAGAAAACTGCTAGTCATGAACCAGGCAAGGGGCTTAGACATATGCAAATAGATGTATGTCTTCAACCTAAACATAAAAAGATATATATTAGCTGCATTCTTGTGATAATAATATCTATAAAACAAACTGTTAAAATTATGACATTTGCTATACACCGGTATTTGTTGCAGTGTTCAAATGTTACCAGGTAAAGACTAAAACTATAGTGAACACTGCATTTCATTACAAGACAATCAGTGATGTAAACATTGATGTAAAATATGTCTTCAAAGTGAAAAACGTAACTTCTTATCATTAAAATTTCAAATCAGTAGGTGCGTTCTTTTGATATATGTTGATGATTGTGTGTTTCTCTGTTTATATTAAAAGGCTATTCTTCCCGATCGGCGGTGGTGAACTTTAAAATTCTATCTATCTAATTCGAAATCCTGAGAAATAATTCGTGTAATTTCTATAAAATAATACGATAATTGCAATCTGTTTAATGTCTAAACATCTACTAAAATCAATAAAGCAGTTTGCATAGTACTTGATATATTTAGGGTAGACCACGTTGATTCTGTTCAGTGAAATATATTAGTCTATGTTGTATAAACTGTTGCCAAAAGAAATTAAAATAATATTTAGGCAGATGAAATTCAGAAAATAACATACATTTAGGGAGGGTCAATAGTATCTTCATGTATTCCTTCGAGGTAGCACCTAAGTTCATATTATCGTTAAGTCGTTGAGTTTGACCCACAGGGGTCCGGCTCATGCCTAGGTCCAGGCCCTACCCTATAGTGTTTTTTATAGGGTAGGGCTAAGGGTCTGGACCTAGACATGAGCAGAATCCCTATGCTATGGTTTGACCTCTGTTAGATAATACCATTTCTACATTACAGCTCCAGATAGATTAGCAACAAACAAATATTGTTAATAAAGATTTCAAGCGAAAACATAAACCACCTACTTTGACAACTAATTCATCCGTTAAAGCTAGAAATAACACCTCAACGACCTACCATTTGTTTTCCATAGCTTGGACACGCTCCATCTTTAGTGGGTCGCACTAAACTACTGACGACCTTAACTTAGCTGACGATATACAGTAGGTCCAATATCTCGGTGTATGATCAATTCTATATTGTTGGTACAAAACTTGAGGTACCTTCACTTTTTGGTATAAGTAACGAACTTTTACGTACAAAAAAGATGTAAACACGCCGTGAAGAAGGAGGCGAGTACCTGGAAAAATACGACTTTAGAGACTAAGTTGATTTTACTGATGTTATCACGGAACATGAGTATCTTCTAAGCTTCCACCTGCATGAAAACAAAATGAAAAGATTCAGCAGTTTTCGCCGAATAATCGTTACAGTTTGAGCACTGTTGTACAAATGCAGCAAACGTAAATCGTTTATTGCACTTATTTAAAGATTCATAATGTTTTGAGCATAGTTTTCTTTTACAAATATATTCATTTTTTTATCCATAGAAACAGTAAAGAAAAGAAACCATTTTTTAAAACAATTTCTACTCTTAAAAACACGATTTCATCAAAATATAAAGCACCTATATTTTACGCATAACACTAAACGGAGGCACCTCCGTTATTTTCAAAACTTTAATGTAATATCTAGAAACTATATTTGTTTTTCAGTGCCAATGTTCAGAAGCGACGTTCATCGCTATTTTGGCTCCATAAGCAGTCGGGGAACTTTCCCGTTCGGGAAAGTTGGGGATTCCCCTTTTTACTTTCCCGATCGGGAAATATTGATTGAAAAAATACCCGATCATGAAAGAAAATGCCCAGATTTTATATACCTTGGTGTATGGACTTTTTTTAGAATTTTTAATGAAACAATAATCACTTTATGGGAAATGATGTAACTAAGAAAATGAATGGTGACATCGATGTTTTAATTTCAACAAGAAAATTTAGCCACCTTTTGAATCACTTCACAGCGTTGAAGTAGAAAATAAAATGAGGATGTCTTCCCACTTCTCCCAAAAATTGGACCTAGATAGACCCCTGACCCATAATCATCAAACCTCACAGCATTATTATAATTATTTATATGATTTATTATCCAGCATGAGAAATTGTGCACCTAATGTTTCAGTTTGATTGGTGTAACATTGTTTATCGGAAAACATAGAATAACGCCTGGATTCGGCGTACGGAAATGAAAATTAATTTATGAATTAATTGAAACCTGTGAGTAAATTTATTACAATGGCAGTGTTGCTATATTTCTAAAGTCAAGATATGATATTAAAACATACGGCACGTTAAAAATTCGAAATAATGTGTTAAAATTAGAGTGAAATGTCCGGTTCACTGTTATTATTGTCAAATATCTTAAAAATAAGCACACGGACCTATACTTTTATTTCACCAAATTATGGGAGGTTTCATCAAAATCTACACTGTAGAAAAAATTCTATTCCCGAAAATATTATTGAAGTTATGATTTTCCTATAGACTCCAATTATGAAATATTGCATGAGGTCCAAATTTTTCAAATCGGTCTAGCAAAAAATCAAGCACACATCCCTCTCTTTTATATTTGTTGAATTTTCTAAGTATATTCTGAAGTTTTGAAAAATCTGTGTTTAATCAAATTCTACAATGAAGAAAATAATTTCGATACAAACGTGCAGAACTACTTTAAAGGCTCATGATGTGGTTGTTTAAAATGTGGCTGTCACATTTTCCGTTATGAACATAAGCTATATCAATTTCGTGTTATATCCTGTTTACCATAATTTTGTTTTCTCTATTTTTTGTCATAAGTTTGAATATTGATGAGCAAAGAAGAAAGTTTTATTGAATATATTGTTTTTATTACCTCCCTTTAAGATTCTAACTGTAACAGTTCAAAACTGTGAATTATTAAAAGTAGCATTCCTATACCCACACTTGGGGAGAGGGGGGTGGGGAGCATATAGATTTGCCCTTGTCCGTCCTTCCGAGAATGTTGTGTCACGCTTAGCTTCAAAAGTATTTGACTTAAGAGTCACAAAACCTTACATGAATTTTGGTCATCATGTGTAGTTCTGCACCTGGCGTTTCGCGCCCGCATTCATTCAGTCGTGTAGGAGTTATGTCACCTGACTTAGTAAAAAAATGGTCATTTTAATGTTGTGTCGCGCGTAGTTCCAAAAGGATTTGACATAGAGTCACCAAAGTTTACAGGAATGTTGGTTAGCATGTGCAATTTTACGCACCTGGGGTTTTGCGTCCGGATTCATTCAGTCTTGTAGGAGTTATGACCCCTGATTTAGTTAAAAATTGGTCATTTTGATGTTGTGTCGATCATCGCTCCAATAATATTTGACCTAGAGTCACCATGGACAGGTATCTAAAAGTCTTAACAAAAGCATATATGTTTAGATGTACATTATATATGGTTATTTTTTTGTATTATTTTTAAATAGCAACATATTCTTTTCTCAAAGTTGATCGGTGTCCTTTGTCATGTAGTGGGGGCATCTGTGTCCCATGGACACATTTCTAGTTAACCGTTCAATTATGCAGAACATTTATTCGGTCAGCTGTTATGTATGTTGTTTTTTCTTTACATAAAATTTAAAGCCTTTAGGAACATTAGAAGCACTGATTTCAGTTGTGCTATCACAATTAAGTGTAAAATAAATCTAATTTAGACAAGTATTATAGCACTAGCAGTTTTCAAAGTAAAGACAATTAGGAAATATTTGTGTGTTCTCTGGTTCTGATGTTTTTATCATCTTATTTAAAAAAAATATATATAATAATAATTTGGTAATAAAGTGAAGTATCTTTTTGCATTTTTTATTTAGGTTACAGTTTCAGCTGGACCACCTGAAAGTTTTAAAGTTTTACTGAGGGTTTCTTAGGAAGTACTTGGCCAAATACTTACAAACTCACATGTCTTTGGCATCATGAGGTTAAATGAATCTAGCTTGTATTGTGTCAAAATTTTGCCCCTTTCTAACCTTTTGAATTTTGGTTAAAGTTTTGCATATAAGCAATTTATACAGAAATGACTTGGCCAGATGTTCATTCGCATCATGACCTTGCAGAACACGTTGAAGTCTTATGTATTCATTTTTGTTTAAAAAGTGCTGCTTTTAAAGTTGTGCGTGTGAGCAGATTTCTCTAAACCTACAATACGCAATGCAATTAAAAATTTTTATATGTCTTTAGCATCTTCAGATGACCGATGAGAACAAGTTATATAACTCTTGGTTTCATTTCAGCATATTTGTGCTCCTTTTAAACATAGACGTGTTTTGAAAGTTTTGTATGTAATCATGGCTTTCAGAAACGTTTTCTTAATCAATAAACATCTTGCATATCATTAGTGACCTCAAGAAGCTGGTTTAATAACTTTTGCTTTACATTTTGGCAAAATTGTGCCCCTTTTATGTCGAACCCACTTGCGGAATCAAAGACATAGTAAACCGTTGTGCAAATGGTTGTTTAGTGTATGCGTGTGGGCTTGTGTCCGCCTAGATCATTTTGTCTGGACCATAACGTTAATATGCATGATGTAATCTTGTGCCATGCATAAACCCCAGGTTCTTATCTCATAGGTCAAGGTGACAGTTGGAGGTCAAAGGTCATGTCTAGCATCAATACCCCTTACTAGTATGACTTGATACTAATGCAGATGTAACATGTGACCATTCCCCATCTTCAGACATCACCTGACCTCAGTTTGACCTTGACCTTGACCTCTTTTTGGACTTAGGTTGCTTTATATGGGCCATCTCTTTGTTAGCCAAATGGGACTGTTTCGTCTAGCATCAATACCGCTTACAAGAATGAATTGATACTAATACAGATGTAACCTGTGACCATTCCTGATCTTTTAAAACGCTAGCGTCGGCAGGTTTAACTAGGCAGGGTCGAGTAACCCGAAACAAACATTTTTAGGCCTTATTACGTACGATGATTCACGCTTTCAACAAAGGAATACATTGTGTATTGCCAATCACTTAATAGAATTTACAATTTCCGTTTAAACAAACAGAATATTCGAACATATTCGAATATGGCAAACCGAATATTCGAAAATTGATTCCAGTATTCGTTCCCATACCTACTCTTTATGCTCACTTGTGAAAATCAACGCAGTTTCTGTTTATTACATGCTTCAAAATTCTTATTATACTCAGTGAGTAAGATAGACAAATATCTTACTGATGATTTTTAGTATTTCACTGGTAAGCATAAAATTAGATCCGTTATTTACTCATTGAATGATTGGTGGAGTCTATTTAGCTCAGTTTTGCAAAAGAAAACAATGGAAATACAAATAAAACAGGAGCTGTCTGAGGACAGCAACGCTCGACTATTCAACAGTCTTGTCAACTGAATGAATGCAAACGTCGAAAAAGGGGCATAATTTTGTAAAAATGCAAAACAGGGTAATGTAACCTACATAGTGCTTGTCAGCTCCTGGCAGTTGACAACTGTGTGAAGTTTCAATCCATTCCCATTAGTGGGCACTGAGATACCGGCTTACTTATAAACATTTAACTAAAATCTTTAACTGAATGTTTAAAAAGGGGAATAATTTTGTAAAAATGCAAAGTAGAGTTATTGAACCTTTGTCGTACATGTCATATCATGACAGTGAACAAGTGCGTGAAGTTTCAATCCATTCCCATTAGTGGATACTGAGACACCAGCTTACATAAAAAAATTTAACCAAAAACGGCTAAGTGGAAAAAGGGGCATAATTTAGAAAATAAATGCAAAGTAGAGTTATGGGACCTGCACAGGGCATGTTAGATTATGACAGTGAACAAGTATGTGAAGTTTCAATCCATTCCCATTAGCGGGTACTGAGATATCAGCTTACAAACAAAACCTTAACCAAACATTTCTAAGTCGAAGGGGGAATAATTTTGTAAAAAAGCAAAACAGAGTCATGGAACCTGTGCAATGTAAGTCAGGTTATCACAGTAATAAAGTATCTGAAGTTTCAATCCATACCCACAAGTGGTTACTGATACACCAGCTTACATAAAAACTTAACCAAATCGGGACGCGGACGCCGACGCCGACGCACGGGCGAGTCAAATAGCTCTACCTATTCTTTGAATAGTCGAGCTAGAAAGATGTCATTTTGAACCAGAAAAATATTTTCCATCATATATAACGACTCAACCTATATAAATTCTACTCTTTGTTACACCTATGAGACATTTCAAGTTCTTTACTTGTTTAAGTGTGACCGAATTTTAAAAGTATGTATACCAATGTCACATCTTCTAGGCAATAGTAACAATTTTCTAAGAAAAAGTGCGTCGCAAAAATAAATTGTTGGTTGTCTATAACACTTGTCGATTCGGAAAAAATAATCTACAATGATTGATGCGAAACTGTCTTATTTCGTAAACTGATTTGCAATATTGCATTGATGCTTAGAACTGAATTCTGATACATGTAGAACATTCTGAACATGGCCAGAATAGCGAGAAATATGTAACCTTAAGGCTGTTTAAACACACAAAGTAGTTAAGATTAAAAGAATATGCCTTTTTCCTTTTAAATGATAAAAAAATCTTATTGATAACTTTATCTTATAAAAAGAAGACAAGGCAAACTTCCTTTAATATAATATAATATCTAAAATGAACATATTGAGACTCTCCCTTTGTTCACCACTTTAGCGACAATGTGTTGATTAAAACGTTAATTGATGAAGAATTTGACAAAGCAGTCTTCGTGGCAAGTCTTACCTTGTTAAATCATTTATTCAAATATATACATGAGTGATCATAGCAAACATCAATTGAAGTTTGTAATAGATTGAATGAACAGAACGAAAACGAAACCTTATGGGTACCCATGCTTTTCCTGACTTATGTAGAGAAAATCTCCGATTTAGAAGGATTTTCACAAAACTTACTAATTTCTAGGTAAAATATTTCAACAAATATTTATTCATTTCGGAAAGCCTTTATTGTTAAATCGTTCGAATATATTAACATCATAAATTATCAATTAACATAAAATAAACAGTAACAACCATCTTCTGCAATTTCGTTACTGTACCCTCTCCTTAATTCTAACCTTGTTTCTCTGTTTTTCATAAGATTTGCCTTTCCGTTAGATATGAACCGGCGTTTCAGGTTTTAACCTGCTGATGCATATAAATAGATAGGTAATATAGTTTCAAAAAGGCAGTGAGCATTTGGATTGTGAAAATTAAAACATTCAAAAAATTATGATATTTAACATTTCAAATGCGAGTTTTCTCACAACGGAACAAACGACATGCGATTTTTAGGTAAATGAACATTTTAAAATTTTTCAGCACCTTCATTTTGGACAAGAAAGATATGTTTTATGCTTCAGTGCTAAGTTTTAATTTAATATTGATATAAAAAAATGCATTATTACCTTTTTACAAAGGAAAAATAAATCTGAAGTCGAAAGAGGGATTTTTTGGAAACCAGTCACATATATTTATACACGCATGCACGAATATCATTTTGTATTCAAAATGTATGGGGAAATTGGAATTATTTACCCGTTTAAAATTACTATAAAACTCATTTTAATTAGGACTCCACTGACTGAAACGTTTACTTAATAAATCAATTACTTAATACTCAAGTAACTTACAATTAAATTCTAACATAGACATATCAGTTTATCAGTAACTAGTTTAAACAAAACTTAATTAAGTTCTAGACAAATCAGTTAATCTTTGGATCAAAACAAAGGTTAAAATCTAATTCGAGTATGACTATTTCTTGCAATGGCCATAGTATTGATTCTAAATCATCTGTCAAATATTTATGTGCTACTATTGATCACACGTTGTCATTGGAATCCATGGCTAGGTCAGTAATTAAGGAAATAGAGAAAAGTGAAAATTTCACAAGTCGCTCAACACGACAAAAATGAAAATATTGCAGGCTCGGTTTTATTGAGCCTGTTCGTGGACGGTAGTGGAAATGCATGCTACCGTCCACGCCCTCTAGCCCCGGGTTGAGCAGAACTCAACATTTACACATACTAAAAGTACAAAAAACAATTTAGAGACATCCGCAGATGTATTCCAATGATAGGTTAAAATTTCTATACCGTAAGAGTGCATTTCTCACTGCTCGTACTAAAAAGTTGTTGGCTCCATCACTTATTCAGTGCAATTTTGATTATGCTTCATCAGCCTTGTTTTATGGTTTGACTAAGTAATAGAAGAATAAGCTTCAGATCACCAAGAACAAATAAGTAAGATTTTCATTTTGTGTACATCCTAGGTCACACATCAAGAAAGAACATTTTGTTGATCTGAAATGGCTACCGGTTGAGGACAGGGTCAACCAATTAATACTTTCACATGTTTTTAAAGTTAAATGTCAAAAGGCCCCATCATATATGTATGAGCATTTCACCCCTGTCAATTCTGTCCATAAGTACTCTATAAGGTTTAGTTAAAAGATAAAGGATGTTGATGTGAATGATACTGGAAGATTTTCAATTCCAAAGGTCAAAGGTTTGGGTCAAAAGTCCTTTGCATTTAAGGGATGTTGTCTATGGAACGACTTACCTCAGTCAGCCAGGGATTCCACATCCATGTCTGTTTTTAAATGTATAGTTAAGCAGCATTGTATAGATTCCCTTCAATAATATTTTATACTCTTAATTTACAATACTTCTTTTATATTTTTAAAATATTAATTTTGCCCAGATTGATTTTTTCAACAAATGTTTTCAGGTACTTTAGTTAAACTGGCAAATTATTTTAGTTATTTTGAATCTTACTCTAGTTGCTCGTTAATTGCGATTTAGTATATTTGGTACCCATTTTTTACCATTTGTTTTTTTTTTCATAATTTATAATATTGAATCCACTAAGCTATGTTATTGTAATTTTTAATGTCTTTCATTCAAATGTGATATTACTTTTGAGATTATATCTTGCTTCAATTATACATGTGATAGTAATTTATTAAAGTTATATTTCAATTTATTTAAAAAAAAGTATTTCAAAGTGTGTTACCTGAAATTCAATATTTCAGTTATTCCAATTTTGTTTTCTTCCTATGTCATACAATACTATATATTAAGAACCACAATGGAAATAAGAGCATTGAGCTTATCTTTACTTTCTGTGTTATCCTTGGCATATAATGTTTTGTGACCTGGCACATTTCAGTTTATATTCATACAAATTTGTTTATTGTTTGCTGTATGTATATGATAATTTGCCATGTTATATCGATACATTGTATGTTGAAATAAATCAATCAATAAATCAGTCAATAAGCGGCTCATTTCTCACCAGGTAATTCAATACTTGCTTTTTGATGTATTTATTTATTCAGAATCGTTTGTTTTGTAAGCCTATGAAGTGCTGAAATCTGGAATTCGTCATTGTTTAGATTTGATGTAAATTTCGCTTGACAAATAAGAGAAATTGGAATATTGTTTCAAGAAGTCAATACATTTATAAGCCGAATTGAGTTAAAATAATATTCACATTATTTCCCAATATCAAATGCTTTATCCCATGGAGTTTATTTTATCTAACGAAGAAATTTTTAATCTATAATGGTGGGACGTGTTACAAATAACTACAAGTTAGAGTAATCAAGCATGCAATTTGTTGAATATAGTGTCCTGATCTACCATATCAATAAGTTATTCTAATCAGCAGTTTTGAGGCTTTGAGACTGCAGCTTTTATCAGCGATATGCCTGTTTACAACACTGCCTTGTGGACGTTACTGGATCAATGGCTATACTTGCGGTATGAATAAAAAGCATGCAATGAAAAGCAGGGATAGACATGCAATAAGAATAGCCATTTTCCAAGAATGCAACCACATCACAGATTACGTACATGTTGTGTACATGGTCAACATATCAAAAAGCAAACACATAAACAAAATAAAACATAAATAAAATGATGACAAACCAACAAAAGTAGCATCGTAGTGAGGCTCCACATTGGAACGCTTAGTGGCAAAACCACCACTATGGAGCTTGAATCTCTTTATGATGGGCACCTAACCCCATGCCTGAAACACCCCGTGCCCCTGTGCTAAAAAGTCACATGTCAAAGAATGTATATCCCTGTTAGTTGTATTCTTAACACACTCAACGATAAAGAAAGGCAAGGCTTGTAAAACACAAATGTGCTTTTGTAAACTCATTTGAAAATCACGTTTCAAGAACCATAGACGCAGGTGCGCTAAACATATTGCTGGGAAGGGCCCGGCAAAATAGACCAGAGAAATTGTTTTTGAAAAGTCATAATGATGGTTGATTAACAGGTCATTGATATGAATAGTAAATGTTCAGCTAAAATTGTACTTATACGAATACCTAAATATTAGTTGGTAAACAGAGTGATCAGAGCACAAGACCATCATTATGAAAATACGATTGTGTGATTTTCATGAAAACCGTATATGATATATGTTTTTATTATCATGACAATATAGCGTATATCAAAACCTTTACACAAGAGCTAAACAAACTAGTTGATACAAGTACTAAAATTGTTTTCCCGTCAAACCTAAGTATAACCAATGAATGAAGAAACAGAAACCTAGACCGTATGTTCGATCTTAAAATAGTTTCCATTAAACACATTTCCGTGATATTGATTAAGGCCAAGACATTTATGCAACGCTCTGTTTACTAAATTTAGTGCAAGCTTTATATTTTAAAAGAAAATAACTTTGATTTTGCATCAGAGTGACCTTTTAACCTGGCGGCTGATACCTTTGTCATCTCTTAACGTTTGTCTGGCATAGTATTTCTTTTAGGTGATCTTGGTGTGCCTTTTCGTCAATTTCTAGTTTTATCATTATTTCTCCTGCTTTCATGATTACTTTCTTCAGCTTTAATCTGTGTTGACACATGTTTTGCAAATATCTTTGTCTGGAACTTTGAAGCTGTAATCAAATTCACTGTAAAATATGTTGTTATATACTGATTTGCTGACTGGTTTCATTAGATCATTTTCACATTTTTTCTACATATAACTCGTACAATTTTGAAAGGTAATCTTTTTCTGTACCCATTTGGCAGTAGTGGGATTTGTATGTAGGAAAACTTTGTATGTGCTGTTTGACATGTTTTTTTGTCGAATGAACAAGTTTTTCCCATGGTGTATGTTTCCCTCTTAGGCTGGATAAACAACCACTAGCATGTTTTATAATTGGTATATGCATTCTTGCACTGCTAATTCATAGTGTATTCATGAATACTTTGTTACACACTATTTTTGATCCATTATAAGTGTCCCATATCTCCTGTCCACATCATATAATTTTAAATGTCCACAGATATATGCAGTCTGAACATCCCAACTGTCACATCAAAACATTTCTTCCTGTAGTCCATGGGCACATTGTCACAACATTTCAAAGGACAAAAGCAGTTATAATCTTTGAACTCCTTCCGTGGAACTATATTTCCAGTGATATTTTCATACTCTTAACCTTTGATTCTTTTGGTCTTTCTTACGTTAGCCTTCCATTCTGCAGGATTTTTTTTTCTCATTTTTTTCTTGGATCTCGTTGTGTTATCATCAATAGGATTGTTCTTTTATCAGACCATTTTTCTCTTCCTGGCTGGAATTGTTGTTTTCATCCAGAGCAATTTTATTGTTATTCTGTCCAGTCATTGCAAATATCATGTTGTCATCGTTCTGTGTACAAGATTCGTTTACACTTTTCCTGTTTATCCTTCTTGTTGTTATAATCTTCTCATTTTCACTATGGTCACTTTCTTTGTCTGAATCTGAATGAGGTGCATTTTCATATTCAATCTAATCTACACACATGTAACCAATTATGTGCCTAGAGAATGGTACAAGTTTTTAATATAAAATATGATAACTTTTGGGCGATTTAACATGAAAAGACGAATTTTAATATTTTTAAATTGGTCTAAACTAAACATGAATCTTTGCAGTGGTGTGTCAGTCCATGTGGTCTTATTAAACCGTTTGACAATTTTACGTAACAAAATTGATAGACAGCTGTGTATATTGTACTTTTAGCAAACCTTTTCCAACTAAAAAAAGTCTAAACACTCAAATGAGAGCACAATGCCTTTTGCACATGTTGATGATAATCTGTCTAGACTTCTGTTAAAATACCGTACATGAAATACATACATGGACAACAAATAGTGTGCGATATATCACTATAGCCCTACATGAGCACTTTTATTTATTTTCCTATGGGCCAGACCTTACTCTATTTTAATACACGCAAGGACCACAATGGAAATAAGAGTTTTCTCTTGCTTGTGTAATCCTTGGTGACGGTGTGTCTGTCGTGGTTATTTATTAGTTCATGTCTGTATCATGTTATTATGTTGTATTTACTATACATGTTGCTTTTAAATATCCATGTATGTGCACTCCTTAACGAAATAAATCTATCTATCTATCTATCTATATATCTATCTATCTATCTATCTGTATTGTGTTTTGAACTGTGCCACCGAATCTAATAATGTTATCTCCATGTTTTTTCCAGCCAAACTGGACTAACCCCTTGTATTAATAGCCTTGTTTAATAGACAGCTTTTCTGTTCTTTAAGGTAAATGTATACAGGATACAGATAAAAGACATTCTTATCATACTTAATTCATTTGTGTTTTTATCCATCTGACAGAATTAAAGTAAATACATTTACTTTTCAAAGGTGACAAATATCAAAATAATTGAAAGTCCAAATAAATTATTCAAGCAAGAAATCATGACTCTAGTCTGTAGAAATGTAACCAGGATCATGAAGACTGTCATCTTTGCTAATACTGCCATCCTTTACGGTGTGGATTCCTGATTTATGGGCTTTTTTGTATGTGTTCATGGAGCATTTTCTTTGCCTCTGCAATATTATTGGTTAGTTCATTATGGCATACCAACAATGATGAACTAAGCTAGTTGGTTCACTATTGTATAACATATATCTGTCAATTATTATAATGTGGGTTAGCTCACAGGGTAAGCGTGTCTGGATATATGCATGCTTTAATAACCTCTACTAGACAGTTTGAAAGCTCTTTGTCTGGAGAGGAAGAAAGGGTTGATAACTCACTTTTGAAAACCGTGTGGCTTAGTTTACTCTTGCTCACAAGTGCAAATTGTCGATATTTTTCTACTCATTTGCAGTGCAAAAAGGTATAAAAGGCAAAAGCATCAAATAGCACATGTCTCTATGAAAGGGATTCTTCGTTGTGACCACGTAATATTGACTATAAGTTAAAATAAGGAATGAAAGGTAAATATTTGCTTGTACACTTTTTTATATATTTTTTCATAAGATTTTGTTTGATAAGATCAAGATCTGCCTTGGTCACATTTAAGGGAGGGGATTTTGAAGTACAAGCTTTATTTCGTGATGCAAAAGCGGAAATAGAAGAAAAATTACTTTGTATGGGAGACACGGCCGTTGAAATATTGTTGTAAGTTAAATCATCGTAAAACAAATGAATTAACATATTTGTTACACTGCAGTTTGTTGTAGGATCACTTAATATACGTGCAAGATAAAGGATTTAACAGGAGACGGGATGGAAGCCAAACTTTCAAGACATTTCTGAAATCGTAAAATCTGATGATTTTCAAAGGGATGGAACAGAAAGCTTTGTTTGTGTTTCTGATCTAAACCAGTATAAATTAGCATTTGTGTTTTGTGATTCAGTTACTTGTAACTGTGTTTGTGTATTTTAGTTTCTTTATTAAGCATGCAATTCTTACTGTCCTAATGTTTTATTTTTGTCTTTATGTGCTTTGAATTTAACACACTGCTTCTTATATGCTGATTTATTTACTCTGTGTTTTGTTTACAGCTGCTGTACCCTTGTTTTGCTAATACTTTGTTTGTCGGAATATAGCCCTTGAGCAATTTTTATTTGTTTATTTAGTATCATACGGAAAATAAAACTTCTTGTATCTTGTATGATTTATCTTGTTTACAATATGAAGAAACAACCCTGACAATAAATTAAAAAATAAAGAATTACCCTGCTGATTTTGCTATTTAAAGTGGTCTTCTTTGCATAAAAGGTGTTTCCGCTATGTAGGCATACCGGTGTGTGACCTTATTAATCAGGACACCGGTGTAGCGTAATTATCACATGGTCGTGACCAGGTCGACAGTTTATATATATTTTTCAAAACTTCCCCACATACTTATTCTTCGTCCAATATTTATAAAAATATTGCACAATAAATCCTCAAAGATAGCTTTTAAAACATATTTAGTGTATGAAATTATGTTTTGTCCAATAGCATTGCAGTATTTTTCAAATTATCCGGAAATATATTTTGGTAAAGCAGCATTAACTTCCAGTCGTTTATTAATCTGGTAAGTCGCATACATTTAATTGAAACGATTTACAAGCCCTTCTGCGCATGTCTGTATAGGAGGGTCAAGAGGCGTGCTATTGATTCTACTCACTCTGGCGTCATCCGCGATTCTCTATGAAACACAAACGCTTTCTGTTGAAAGAATTTAGACTGAAATTAAAACGCTTTCCTTGTTTTAATGAAAAATTGTCACCATCTAAAAAAAAAAGAAAACAAACCGACTGAATGCCTACTCACGTGCCAGTAGATCTAGTTAAAATCCAGCAATAAAACAAAATAGAGAATAATCTAAGTCAGACAATCATAAATTCAAAAACACCACTTCCTGTAGTCCAAAATGGCCACAACGGAAAAGTTGCACCCCCAAAAAAGAATCATATTAAGCCTTACCTTCACGGCGGAACAGTTTCAGAATTTATAACTTTAAAAATTAAAACAGATCAACTAAACTGTCAACAACTCAGGATTCTGCTATATTTAGAACACAGTTAATTTATTTTTCCATGAATTAAATTGTCCAACACCTTGCCAAAGGTGCTAAATATTGTGTCTGGGATTGTTGTTCGTCAGCAACTGCTCAAAATGATAGGATATGCAACGCTCTGAAAATTACCTTTCCGACTGAAAAGCTACAAAACAAAACATGTCCGCGAAGGGTAAATAACGAAGTGCTTATTTCAAAACTGTCCTGATATTCGCCTTTAATATACTTGTCTATCTAAGACCCTGATAACTTGCTTGACATACCCATAAGCAAACATCAGTTATTGGTGTAATTAAACCTTTGGAAAAAGCGTGATTTGCACGTTGTAAAGTTCTGACTTTTGCACTTTTTGAAATAAAGTATCGTATCTGATTGGCATGGCAGTCACTTGTTAATCATATCTGTCTGTTTCATCATATATGCATACTGTACTGATGTAGTGTGCAGATTGATTTCAAAATTTCAGAGCGCGCAATTTGCATTGTATAGCGACAGGTATTCATAAAAAAATAATACTTTTAATCATATTTGTCCATTAAAACACCCGGAGAAATTGTTTCAGCCTTTGCATTTGTCTCAACAATTGCAATAATGTGCACCATTTCCTTCTCAAAATTAACATCAACATGTCATTATTTAAAACAGTGTCATGAAATTATAGTTGGTGATAAGAACAATCATTTTTCTGCAATCCTTAAGATATACATACATATCAGCAATAATTGGGTAGGAGTTAAATGGTGTCAGATGGTATGATTCAATTCGGACAACATATCCAGTGTTACATCATGGAAATTCAATTCTATATATGTGATACAACAGTAATTGTTTCAGGCCGCTTTAGTAATAATAATGATTCTGTCATCAGAAATGTGTTGTGATTTAGCGATATAGCATTTCAACAAGAAGGCAGTAGGCATTGTTTATAAACTGCCAATTTCTTTAAATCTCCAAGTCTTAAAACAGAAAGAAGACTCGAATCAAATACAGTTTTTGAATATCCTCACACGATTTGTCCATTCTAAAATGTTGATCAGATTGCCCGGATTCGAGTGAATTTCAATTTCGGCAATTTTAATACTTTTTGTACAAATGTGAAGAATTAAGTTCTCTTATCTACCCAGTCCATGACTCCATTTATGGACATAACTTTGATTTTAAGGAAAGGTATATTGCTTCTATCAGCTATGTAAATTGAACACAATTTTCCGACGGAGTAGGGGTACACACACGGAACTTAATTAGCGCAAAGGAATCCTAAAGCGATTGCAATCTCTCAGTCCAAGAAAACATACATTAAAGGCATACAGGCATAAAGGCATACAAGAATATTATGTAACTGTTTATAGATCCGTTTTCCTGATTTGTTTAATGGGTATCATCGGATCTATCTATCCAAAGGAGACTGAACATGGTAATGCATTTATTGTTATAATTTGCAGCGTCAAAAGTATCCTTTCCTTATCTTCGTATGATTAACATGATACGAAATATTTGTTTATATAATTTTAAGGTTGTCGTTTCTAAGAATCTTTAATCCTCAAGTTAAACTGGTTCTGGTTTTATCAATACATAACTGTTGTGTATGTTGAGCGAGCCGTAAACACAGCCAAATGTCCGATAAAAAAGCAAATAGCCCGTGCAGATTACTAAGAACAATAACTAATTGATTAAAAGCAATCACAGATTTAAAAAGATGAAATAATGATCTTTAGATGATGGAAAAAAAATGATTTTGAGAACTATAAAATTACAGAAAATCTCGTATAAGATAATACTCCTTTTAACAATATACCAATTGAGGCGCTTACTATCGATGACTAATATGTGAAAATTTGATAAAAATATTCAAATTTTGAAGAAAATATGAAAGAAACCGTTTTTTATTTTAAAAAATCCGTAAAACATATCTATTGTTCTCTTAGGAATTGTACTGTACTTGAAAAGTTAATACCAATGTTAACTGCTATCGTTGAAAAAGACCTGAAAGTTGCAAAAGCAAAACAACCGTTTAAAGAACACCCTTATTATTTTCTTCAAAACGGTTCTAGATCTTTAAATAAATATCTCTGGAAGCTGTACGTCATAAGCAATATAGGTTTCAAGTTCCAAGGTGGTATGTACACATATTTAATACTTAGGTTTCATTTGAAAATGTGCTCGCTATTGGCGATTATTAAAAATGCAAAATATATTGGTTGCATACCACTATTGTCCGTAGGATCATATTGTTTAAGCCTGGAGTTAGGGCGGACGGGTCGATAATATAACAACTGACTAGGTACAAATCATGCTGAAAAAAGCATGTAGTGGTAACTTTTTAATTATTATAATACAAACTAACATTGAGTTGTATGAGGCAGCATCACTCAACTATTCTACAGCCATGTCACTGGAAAGGTTAATTGAATGAATATAGAGGTCAAAAAGAGACTAATGCAACAAAATGCATAACAAAGTAGAGGAAACTGTACACTACAGTGCATGTCACCCCATCACAGTGGCTTTAATCTGTTCCCATTAGCGGATACTAAGATTACAGTTTACATGCAAAATATCAAAGTCGAATAATTTGATTTAAAGGGGAAATAGAGTTATCGAACATTTGTAATGAAAGTCAGTTTACCACAGTAAAGAAGTATAAGAAGTTTCAATCCATTCCCACAAGTTTTTACTGAGGTACCAGCTTACCTATTAAAACTTAACCAGATGGGGATGACGGCGAATGAGCTAGTGCTACTCTGCGAATAGTCGACATAAAAAATATACGACACGTATACAAACAATTTATAAGCTTACAGATGATTTAACTTACGTCAGGCTAGTCCTAGATATTTATATGAAAATAAAATCGTTTTTTTTTATATCATTTTTGTCTTTGGTAAATACATTGCAAACTAGTAAAAAATCAATTGTACATAAATGGAGGTATTATTTAAAACAATCAGAAACATTGAGAGAAACACTCGAAACATTTAACGAGTATACAATTATACTCTTCTATTTTAAGCGTGACGTAATTATGGAGTAAATTGTAACGCCGCGGGTGATATAATAATACAGCAATTGTGTTTGATCTTAAAGTCAAAACGCCGCGCTATCAAGGTCGTACATTCATCAATCTAAGCTAAAAACAATACAATCGGCAGTTAAAATTTACGGTCAGTCGGGCCACAAGAAGCACAAATATTTGAGGCCTAATCTAATGCTTCTGTAGTTTATAAAAATTGATTGACACTTCTTTTGATGATAGTGTCATTTTACAACAATTAAAGAGAGAATAATTCTCAGTTTTACTTCTTTTATTTCTTAGACTCAAAATGAGATGAACAATAATTACTGCTGTTTTATAGAACTTTGACAGGAGAGGCCGTACCGGCGACAGTAACCATCAGAACAAATCAACAACCTTTGCAATATTTACAAATTTATTTACATAAGATTATGATTATTAACAATGAATAGATGATATGAAATGAAAATCTGTTTATAAGAAAGAAAAAAAAATCAAAGTTCCATTCCTATGTGACGTGGCACAGTTCTTTAATTTTATTGCGAACAAACAATAAATAACGTATCTTCCAATCAAGTCCCTTTAAACCATGAATACGTTGATTCCGTTTTGGCTCCCTATGGTGGTAGGTGATTGCATCCCTGAGCTGACTTCAGAGGATAACAAAAATCATCGTCTTTGCGGTTTACGGCACAACCATGGGAGGAAAGCTCTGCGCTGGGAAAATCACATCCAGGCGAGTGAAAACAAGTGAACCTCGGGCATTGTACTTTCGGGTTATGACATCACCAGGTAAAATCGTCTGGTGGAAGAAGCTAAAATATATAACATACGGTAAGCACCATAGCAAAACAAATAAGTCAGGGCATAAAACTGCTCCTTTGGGTACACCATACCTCCGTAGTCTCCCATAAATAATACGTGGTACTTATACAAAATATATGTGCTACTAAGTTCATACGTCACATGATTAAAATACGTCACTAATTACTTCCATTTCACAAAAATGACTTACTTAAAAGACTAAAGTTAAAGTATGAAAAAGATATGAACAGTTTATAATGAAAAAAAAATATAGTAATGGAAATGATAAACTGCAGCCATTATTTACTATTACAAATTAACAAAATTCAATGTAAACCAAACGTTATATCATAGCTGGCATCCATATAATATCTAATGTCATACAACAAAACGGACATTGTATGGGTATGCAATAGACTGGCACACAATTTCATATTACAATAATATATTACATACATGGAACTAGACTTGCCATATAGATTTATACATTACAGTGCAATACAATGTCGGCGTTCCATAACAACTGAATGTTTGACGTATGTTTTTGAAACAGAGTACTTTACAATTATCATGTTACAAATTTCAGTATAAATCTTACATCTTATCACTGCGAAAAAAGGGTCAATATACGGGAATGTACAGTCCCGTATATTTCGAAAATACGGGAGTATATGGGATGTTTCAAATTTCCTACTTTCTGCTTCCTCCTTCTCGGTTTCTAACTTCCTAGATAACATTAACTTCTCCTTTTCCATTTCTAACTTATCCTGTTCTAACTTACGTCCGTATTCTAACTTATCTAATTCTAACTTACGTTCATACTCTATCTTTTCCTTCTGAAACCTAGCCTCTAACTCTAATCTTTCCTTCTCAGCTTCTAAACTACTTTGTCGTTCATATTCTGTCGTTTCCTTCTGCAACCTAGCCTCTAACTCTAATCTTTCCCTATCTGCTTCTAATCTTTCTCTCTCTCTTTCTCTCTCTGCTTCTAACCTATCCTTCTCTGCCTCTACTTTTAATTTCTCTGCCTCTAATCTATCTTTCTCTGCCTCTAATCTACTATGTCTTTCCTCACGTTCCCTAACCTGCTCTTCCTTAACAGGGTTACGTAACTCTTCTCCTTCATAACCTAACTACTGTCGTACCTTCGTTAACTCTTTTACACTAGTCATGTTTAAATTATTACACTACGTTAACACTATATAACACTACAGTACAACAGCTACTATAACAACCTGAGGCACTAGTTAAACAATCGTGAGGGAATACTAGACTACACTAGTTTAAACTAAGGCTCTAACAGTTACCACTGGAGTCAATACAAAATACTGTACTCTACGTATATATTACAAAACGTCCTCACTAAAAATATATTACACTATGTTGCGCAACAGTACTATGTGTCATTCAAGATTGCATAGGCAACAATCAACACTGTGCAGTGCAGTGACAGTAGGCTGCAACAATACCTTAGCCTTATCAAATATCGATCAGCTGACACTGGTGTTAACACTTTAGTGTAACAAATAAAACAAAAATAAACCAAAGTGCTTTATCCTAAGATAAAGTATAGGTATAACACAACTGTGCAGCACTAAAACTTAAAAGTAGGTAGAAGTATGTGCAAGTAAACAAGCTTGCTAACACACACAAATTAAAAAAGAAATACTGTATTTAGTATGTATACAGTACACTAATAAATAATAGGATCACTGGGAGAAGTAGGGCGACGCACAATTAAGAGTAACTAGGATAACTCTCCTTGTCATCATAGAGTGACACAAAATAAACCCAAAAGAAAAATAAAAGGAACGAACTCACCCCAGAATCCAAGTGTCGTATGCAACTGTCTATCAGTCTGTGACCACTAAATCTGGTTAGCTGAAGCTTTGGATTTGTCTTGTCTTATCTGAGTTAAAACGTTACTCTGAAAAATGAATAAAAACTATTATATGTGTACCATAGAACAAAACAAAAGGAATCTTCACAAATTATTGCTGCAGTTAAATGGGTGTTAATAATGTTCGGAAAGCTACTGTGTCTGGTCGACCAATCCCACTTCTTACACCATTGTGACAGGAAAGGCCGTACCGGCGACAGTAACCATCAGAACAAATCAACACCCTTTACAATATTTACAAATTTATTTACATAAGATGATCATTAACAATGAATAGATGATATGAAAAAAAAAATTGTTTATAAGAAAGAAAAAAAAAATAAAAGTTCCATTCCTATGTGACGTGGCACAGTTCTTTAATTTTATTGCGAACTTTAAGTTGCACATGCAATAAATAACGTATCTTCAAATCAAGTCCCTTTAAACCCTGAATACGTTGATTCCGTTTTGGCTCCCTACGGTGGTAGGTGATTGCATCCCTGAGCTGACTTCAGAGGATAACAAAAATCAGCGTCTTTGCGGTTTACGGCACAACCATGGGAGGAAAGCTCTGCGCTGGGAAAATCACATCCAGGCGAGTGAAGACAAGTGAACCTCGGGCATTGCACTTCCGGGTTATAACATCAACAGGTAAAATCGTCTGGCGGAAGAAGCTAAAATATATAGCATACGGTAAGCACCATAGCAAAACAAATAAGTCAGGGCATAAAACTGCTCCTTTGGGTACACCATACCTCCGTAGGCTCCCATAAATAATACGTGCTACTTATACAAAAGATATGTGCTATTAAGTTCATACGTCACGTGATTAAAATACGTCACTAATTACTTCCATTAATACAGAAAAATACTTACTTAAACGACTAAAGTTAAGGTATGAGAAAGATATGAAAAGTTTATAATGAAAAAAAATATTGTTATGGAAATGATAAAACTGCAGCCATTATTTACTACTACAAATTAACAAAATTCAATGTAAATCAAACGTTATATCATAGTTGGCATCCATATAATATCTAATGCCATACAACAAAACGGACATTGTATGTATGTGCAATAGACTGGCACACAATTTCATATTACAATAATATATTACATACATGGTACTAGACTTGCCATATAGATTTATACATTACAGTGCAATACAATATCGGCGTTCCATAACAACGGAATGTTTGACATATGTTTTGGAAACAGAGTACTTTACAATGATCATGTTACAAATTTCAGTATAAATCTTACATCTTATATAACCGAGACATTTTAGATTCCTTTTTCGAAATAATTCACAAAAGTCTGAAAAATTTAACAAATTATCTTGACATACCAAATCTAGCCAAAATCACATGCCGAAAAGTAAATGTTACAGAATTCTGTAGAATGCACAAAAATTTACCAAATAAAAATCATATAATCAATAAAAATGCAAAAATCACACAACAATCTAACAAATAAATTTCTTACCTCGATCGAGCATAAATTTCTAGCAAGAAAAAATAATCAGACATAGATTCGTCTATAATATCGGAAGGTGGTGTGCGCAAGGCATATCTAGTCCAGTCTAGTTTAAGGGTTATGTCCCGCCAAATACTAAATTTCATGGGACTCACGGCTAAGTCGGGAGCTCTGACTATTTCTATTTTCACGGGATTCACGATATAGCCGGGAAATCTGACTACTTTGGCACGGATTGAAATTGACAATTTAAGGCCCGTTTTGGGGATAAGACATAAATTACTGAAGTTTATAAAATATCAACTTTCTTATTACTGAACCGAATTTAATGAAGTTTACATGAAAATTTAAGTTATGAAATACAGAAAAATATGAGAGGTATTTTATGCGTGAAATCTGACATTCACCTCAGTAACTCAAAAATTTACAAAAAGATGATGCAATACCTGCATTTACACTACAGATACAAAAAGGCCCGTATGTCAATTTGTGACTAGAACAAAATCTGTAACAACATTGCTAAAATCAAGAAACCTTATATAGAATTACGCATTCCATCCAACTGTAGTATACAAGCACTATGAAAATATTGCCAAATAAACCAAAATCTTCGCGCTACTGGACAAAAATATTAGTAGCCTATGGGCTGTAAATGATTTCTGATACCTTGTCAAAGTTAGAACAGTAAGTTCAGAACAGTTTTCATTGTTTTATATTGCATTCAACATAGTTGGCATTAAAATTAAGAGAGTATATATGGGCAACTGGAATTTGGTTCGGGTAAGTCAAGTCATAGTTGAAGTTGCCCTATTGGCCGAGCCCTGAAAATACATTTTTGGCATTAATCTAACCAGACGAGAATGTTTAAAGCTGTTCAATCCATTGAGAAACAACCATGGAAATGTCATCACTTCTCCACCACCTACCACAAAAATGTTCACTTGAAAATTACTATTTCTTGAAATGTTCATAACATTTGTGCTGTTAAAACATGTATTAGAAGGGTTGACTGTAATTATTACATCTTCAGCTAGAGCATTCAATGTTTCACAGGTACTTAAAAGACTATTGTCAGTCACATTCATAATTTGACAGTAAGATAAACCATCGTAATTGAAAATTTTGATATAAATAATTTTTTAACCACAGTAAAGCCTATTGAACTTTTGAACTGACAAAATGTTTTCTATACCATCCAGAGAAAAAGGCTTGCTGTTTTCATAATTAACTATAATATTTGATCAATTATTATGAGCTGATGGCAGCTAAAAATAACACCAAGACAATAACTAAGCAAACACTGATCCTCTTTCAGCATATGGATCATTAGGAAGCAGAACAACGGTCATAAAAAACTGACTTTTGTAACCAATCTTTTCTCTAAATTAGACAAACCTTTCAAACAAGTAGGAATTTCGTCAGAATCTAAATGGTTATATCTGAAAGATGTACGTGGAATGTGACCTTTACATACACTTGTGTAACAACTAACACAAACTGTACATGGAACATTTAAATTTAGTTTTTGAACAACTGTATTTGTCTTTACAAGAGAACGAAAATAAAAGCATTGCAAGAATGAGGTCAGTTCATAGTGAACTTGTTTACATACGAAAAGTTACACTTTAAACCTAATCTTCGCTATATTTTGGCACCATGTGAAGTTGAAGTCATGGCGTACGACTGATTTAAATGTATATTGAATTTACTTCATATTCACTACTGGTGGATTTCTTTCTTCGGGAGGTTGCTTTCTTGGATCTTTGTCCTTGCCTTTTACAAGGTAAATGATGTCAGAAATCAGAGGAAAACTTCCGCGCAAATGGAAACCACAACTTGGAGAAATTCAGTGCAGCAAATAACAAATATGGCTAGACTCGAAAATGAAACAAAAGATCCAGGCTAGCTTCAGGTGGAATTTTTATGCAGCGTCTTGCTTCTACTATAGCCTACAAATGACACATTTCGAATGTATTTTGTCCACAACTTCAGCCCTGATTTGCACAAAATTATCTTAAGCGGGGTTGCAGTCAGACTCGTCACATAAGAAAGTAAAGCACGTTTAAATTAAGTACAGGTTCTTTGCAAAAATATTGTTCTCTTTTTTATTTATTTTAAAAATATAGGATTCAAATCTTAAAATGTTTTTTTTCCTTGAATAAACAGATCTTGCCATTTTTTTCAATAGGAATTCAGAAATTTAAAACTTCCGTAAAGTAATGACATCATACATTTACAGAAATTAAACATTTTTTTTTCAAAAACTACACTCGCTTAGATTAAATAAAAAAAATATTGATAAGAAAGGATACACACATACTGGTTTATATGTGATTTGAAACAGTTTGGGTATTGTTTAAATACTTAATAAGAATTTTGCATTAAGAATGAAGGCTAGAAGCATATGAGAGTGCCCGAAGTCCTTTAAAGGTATATTTTAGAATAAAACAACACTACCCATATTGTTTTGCATTACAAGTAATTTCACTTCTTGGACAGTCACGCCCTCAAGAGAGGTATATTTACTTTTATGAACTGTGTGATTTTATTTACAAGTGTACCTTATGTGTTTATATTTGTACTGATGAGCACGACGTTGCGGTTCGGAAAAAATATGTGGACGCTTCTGGGCACTAGGAAAAAGCGTATTCTTCCAAAAGATCCGAAGTCAGGCGCTCTGTGCAAGTGCCGGAAGTATACATTTTTTAAATTTGATAGTATATATCTCACTCGATATAACAAATTTACCGTAGAGGTATTGATCCGGAGTTTAGTCGCTTTTGTCGATTTCCTAACAGTTTTCGTTCATTTATGAAATCCATGTATTAATAAAAGCTATCTGTTCTCAAAGTATAGTACTCGGTTTCATCAAAATTAAAAGTACGGAATATTTTTAGACCTTAATATATATAAGTATACAGATACAATTTAAACGATTGTAAAGGAAGTATTTCGCTAATTTTACTTACATTAGTATTTACACAACACATCAGTTGTAATTGATAAAGGTGTTCATCTATTAAGCGATGTATTTGTTCATATTTCATTTTATCTGAATCATAAAATACAATTAGGATTTTGATGTAGCAATAAATAGTCTAAGCTTTTTGCAATAATGTCACATTCATTTCCATATGTGTAATTGTTCTCAACAGTTATGTATTTCACTATCGGTTTGATATAAAAATCAAAAGCAGTTTACAATGCATCCATAAGTTCAATTTGTCCAGGTCTTTAATAATACACTTGTCTTGTGTTTAAACTTTAGGTCCCATTTTTACGACATGGTCTCGTATATTTACTTTTGCGCATATATTTCAGTATCAGTCCAATTGAAAAAGTGAAAACCAACAGGTCGCCCAGACGAAAAAATGAAATTGTTGCAGGATCTATATGATTAAGCCTGTTTGTTGGAGGTAGTGAAATTCATGCCTCGAATTGAGTACAACTAAAATTTACAAGCAGAAACATCAGCAGATATGTTAATACGTCGATGTACATGGAACGTTCAATGATACACTTGGATTCAAATCCATAAAAAGGTGGCGTACGGTGCCGAGTTCAAATAACGGAAGAGTCCAAAACAACACATTATTAAATATTTTTTTTTGTTTTGGCAATTTTAATATATTGCATCTGCTCATCTATGAATGACAAACTTACTTTTAATGTTAAAATTGCTTCGTATTGTCATATTTTGTAGTACGTTTGGTCTGGTCTGATTATACAATACTTAATATTATTTGTGTAGGGTGTAGACCTATTTCAATAAAATCTGAAAAGTAGATCCCTCGGAATCACCGAGAACAACGCAAACAGCGAAATTTGCAGACTCGGTTTGATTGAGTCTGTTCATGAGCAGTAACGGAAAATGCAACACTGCCCCTAGCACCGGCTTAAGCAGTATTCAATCTTCAATCTAAATGAGTTGAAATCAATGATCTCGGAGGACCAGAAAATATAACAACACTGAGATGATGTCGGGGCGACATTTTACGGCCGCCACAAAGCTCTTAACACCCGCTATTGTAAAGTAAATATAATCTGAAAAGTAGATCCCTCGTAAAAAAATCGTAAAAATTCAAATACTATTCTATGAATGTGTGCCTTTATAATGTTGATGCCATTACAATATGGTACTGATTCCCTTATCTACTCAACACGTGAGATTGAACTCTAAAACAGTAAATGTATGTATATAAGCTGATTAATTACGTTTATGATTGGTGGCGTATAGATATTTGAATCTGCGTTCACTAGCATCGTAATGTAGAACTTTTTTTTCACAATTTGTTTATCGTTTCATTATATATTTTTTTCCGTAGTATGAGATTATGCTCCTTTTATCAATACATGTATATCTGCTTTTAGCGTATATCAGAATTAACTTTGTTATAAGTTTCAGGGATTCACGTTTCCATTCTTCCTTCTACCTTACATTGACAGAAGGTTAGATCCCAGTTCCATGTCGGTAAAGTTTATTGCTAATAGAGCATTTAAGTATTAAGCATTTACGAGTATAGTAATATAAATGAAATAAATCGTATTGAAACCTTTGACGTGTGTTTGCTCATCAAATCACTGATATATCTGTATATTTTCTGTTAAGACTTAATGACATAATGCTCTAATCTATCACATATATACAGGGGTCTTAGAAATACACTTTTCAATATCAGTTAAGTATTGCAGGAATATGCTACTTGAACGTAAACTAAGTACAGTCGAATATGGTTAGCTCGATACTCCGGTTAGCACGATGTGTTTTAATCAGTCCCGATTTATCTCTATATATCTTAGTGTTATTATTTATCATTACCTCGATATTATTAGCTCAATATTTTCTTTAGCTCGGTGAGATTTTTTAAGTCCCTTCAACTTACTTGCACTGTTATTACACCTGGTTTTGTCGATATCACAGCTTGTCAAAATTATATCCATGTTTTTGTAAGGTGTGAAAATCAACCTATTGTTGTCCGGCGATGCATTATTCATGATCAGGTTAGTTTGTGTATTTGTTTTGTTTGTTATTTAATCTTAAACCCAATTTAAATGTCAGCAAGTGTGCATTTAATTTTCAGTAATTAGTCTTTTAAAACAGCTGCAAGCAGACAAGCTGTTTTCCAGTATAACAATTCATTCGGACGAACTATTATTTTGTCTGACTGAGTAAAAATCTGCTATTTAGGATTGAGTAACAGTATGCGTATTTAACTCGAAAATGTTGTTATCGAAACACAGTCAAAATGACTGCTCTGCCAGGAACATTACCGCTGCATTCAGACTTGTTTAGGGAAGGACCAGGTAACCAACCCGGGGGGTACCTAGCAACTCTACCGAGCATGTTGTTAATGGGGAAGGACTCGGTAACCAACCGAATTAAGATGTTTTATTTGTCAATGAAATTAAGATCGTTTTATGTTTTATTTTATTTCTTTCCCCCTTCAAACCCACTGAAAGAAGCATGGAATATAATGACAATATAGACGTCCTACACAGATACAAAATGTAGTCCCAGATAGTCGATATCGTTACGTCGAACTTTGGATACGTCGATGCATTTTTTGCAGTCCCTTGAATATCGAGGTAACGGTATTTGACTGTATTTAGTAAATCAAATAAAAAAATATTCTTATCGCCATCATATACTTCCTTTTATGTCCGCATCAGTTATTAGTTTTATTCACATAATTCGTTTAGAATTGTATACATGTATTTAAGTATTCATCTTAGATTTTGAAGCAATAGTTTCTAAAAATCTGAATTAATTGATTTAATTGATTAATATCTTATTAAATATAGCTCTTATTTCATTCTAAGACTGTGTTATAGAATTCCGCTTTAGCTTAAGCTAGGGGCCTTAAAGGGTGTTGTGCTAACTATTTCCTGTCATGAATAGATTCAATAAATAGAGTATGCTATCATTTTGCTAGAGTGCATTTTCCAAACAAAGAGAGGACGTGATATCATCATTAAGATTCTTAATCTTTCCAATCAGTTCGATTAACATATTTATTTTTGTTTGTACTATTTTGATTGATGTATGCTTTTTTATCAAACTTTGTTAATTTAAATGTACTACTCATGTTTGTAAATATAATTGTGGAAATAAATACAGTTTAAACCAAGATTCTTAAGGCAGATTGGTCCGATAGTTCCATTCCTTTCGACAGTTTACTTCTCTATTATGATGTTTAATTTATCGGTTGAGGTTGGTTGTTCATCGCTTCGTTAATATGTCTGCATATTTTCTGTTAAGACATATCGATAAAATTTGTCAAATATATACTTTCATCTTAATTAAGAAACAGTGTGGGGAACACGAGACCATAAATGATGCGCCACACTGATAAAATAGCGGCCAATGAGCAAAATTTGACGGAAAATACGAAGTAAGTGACATTTATACGCAAGCGCTTTTATTAGATACAGTGCAGGCTAAGCAACATAACAATCTCTTTCCGACGGTATATCGCCCTAAATTGTGAGATATTAAAGAAAAAAACATCAACAAAATGCCTTTCAAACACACTGGATCCCGGAAGGATACAAGAACCTGAAGATAAAATTATAGAGTATGAGGAAAAATATATGTTCAAACAGTGTCAAAAGTTTAATTAAAAACCCGAGCGCTTTCGGCTTTTTAAAAAAACCTTTTTTTAAGGGTAGCATAAATCAAAACAACACAGCAACGGCGTAAATACCGCCTGTATAGTTCCATATATAAATACTCAATGAACATATCGATCAACAGAATGAGTGATAAATGAAAATAGCGGTTTTGTAACAATAGAGCGTTTTTGATTTGTTCCCTGTATTTTTCCTGAGGATTTCGTTCATTGGTTTTGTGTTTAACGCCGTTTTCAACAGAGAAGGTAGCGGAAAAAGAAAATCTATGTTGTGGTCGATGTTGATTAAAAACTATGTCCGATTGCCTGAAGTGATTTAATATCTGCTAAAATGAACTACTAGTATCTGTGTTTTTAATTTTAGTGGGGAAAATAATGCTTCAGCAGGCTAATCTTGTCTCCCTTATTGATGCCTATAGGTTGTAAGGTGTTGAGACGGCGGAACCAGTAGGTTTCTCTTTCCTTTCTTTGCTTATCCGTCCATCTGTCATAAGCAGGGTTCAGTTACGCAGCGACAAAAATTAATCATATGCCGACTTTCAAGCTTTTTAGTACGGGGCCAATGAGGTCTACCATGCATCCCCGCCCTCTCACCTAGACTTTTTTTTCATAGGTACCAAATTGTTCGGCAGGACCAACTCTTTCAAAATAAAAACTGTTCCCATGAAAAACTCTTCTCAACTATATAAGATTTCATTGTTTCCATGGCAACCATTCATTTTTGGAAAATACGACCATATAGAGGATAATCAGTCATATCTTGGTCAGTTATGGTGTCAAAATGGAGCTAAGACACTGGCCTTTGTGTATTTTAATTAACTAATTTGCATATTCATGAATATTAATGAATATGTTAAAAAATAACAAACTTTTGTTAGAAAAAACATTTTCTAAGTTTCAAATCAATTTAAATGTACTAATCAGCTTTGTTTTGGTCTTAAAGTCTCTGAGTATTTTGTAATATATTATTTTGTTACTTTTATGGCACATTTGTTTGCTCAAAACTGGATGTGCTCAGCTAATTTGCATAAAATGTAACATACATTACACATGTTACGTTACCATTACAACAACCTTGTTGTACTGCATCAATTATTCTGAAAATATTCCATAAACATGGTTAATATTAGTTTTTTGTACTATAATAATACAATATACTTCTTTACTTGTCAAAGAATGTGATATTTGTTCCGTAGCACACTTTAAAATACGTTACCACTGTCATTGCTTTTTAAAATTATATTCTATAAGAAGTTGCAACCCAAATTGTCGCATACTGATTTATTTAAACTGTTAGCTGTTAGTTTTAAGAAGGTTTTCTTCTGTTATTTCAGAAATAGCCTAAAATATATATTGCACCATCCATGTTACTCTAATTTTAGATGGAATTTCAATAAAACACGCAATAATATCCATCTGTGCATCCATAATATTATGATCATACAGCTGATATTTCCAGCCTTCCTGTGAGTAAAGTCAAATTTTATAAAATTACTTTTTGAATTTGAGAAAAAGTACCATTAAAAGAACATATTGTGACAGGATGGACGTACCGGCCACAATAACTATCAGAACAAATCAACAACCTTTACAATATTTACAAATTTATCTACATAAAATGATTTTTAACAATGAATAGATGATTAATAGAAAAGAAAACTGATTATAAGAAAGAAAAAAAAAATCAAAGTTCAGTATCTCTAGATACAAAGTTCTATCATTGACAGTTTCTTTGTAATATGACGTGGCACAAATCTTTCAGTTAATTGCGAACTTTAAGTAGCACAAAAATATATAAAATATCTTCAAATCAAGTCCCTTTAAACCGTGAATACGTTGACTCCGTTTTGGCTCCCTATAATAGTAGGTGATTGCATCACAGAGCTGACTTTAGAGGATAACAAAAATCAGCGTCTTTGCGGTTTTCGGCACAACCGTGGGACGAAAGCTCTGCCCTGGGAAAATCACATCCAGGCGAGTGAAGACAAGTGAACCTCGGGCATTGTACTTCCGGGTTATGACATCACCAGGTAAAATCGTCTGGCAGAAGAAGCTAAGGTAAGCACCATAGCAAAACAGATAAGTCAAGGCATAAAACTGCTCCTTTGGGTACACCATACCTCCGTAGGCTCCCATAAATAATACGTGCTACTTATACAAAAATATATGTGCTACTAAGTTCAGACGTCACGTGATTAAAGTACGTCACTTATTACTTCCATTATTACAAAAATTAATTACTTAAAAGACTAAAGTTAAAGTATAACAAAGATATGAAAAGTTTATGATGGAAAAAAATATAGTAATGGAAATGATAAACTGCAGCTATTATTTACAACTACAAATTAACAAAATTTAATGCAAATCAAACGTTATACAATAGTTGGTATCAATATAACATCGAATGCCATACAGCAAAACGGACATTGTATGTATATGCTATAGACTGGCACAATATTCCAAGTTACAACAATATATTACATACATGGTACTAGACTTGCCATATACAGTGCAATGCAGTACCGGCGTTCCATAACAACGAAATTGGTTGACATATGTTTTTGAAACAGAGTACTTTACAATTATCATGTTACAAATTTCAGTACAAATCTTACATCTTATATAAACGAAACATTTTAGACTCCTCTTTCGAAATGATATACAAAAGTCTGAAAAAATTTAATAAATTATCCTGGCATACCGAAACTAGCCAAAATCACATGCCGAAAAATAAATGTTACAGAATTCTGTAGAATGCTCAAAAATTTACCAAATAAAAAACGTAATGCAAAAATCATACAAAAATCTAACAAATACATGTCTTACCTCGATCGAGCATAAATTTCTAACAAAAAAAAAATCAATCTGACATAGATTCGTCTAATGTCGGAATGTGGTGTGCGCTAGGCATATCTAGTCCAGTCTATTTGTAGGGTAATGTCCCGCCAAATACTAAATTTCAATGGACTCACGGCTAATGCGTGGGCTCTGACTATATTTATTTTCACGGGATTCACGATATAGCCGGGAAATCTGACTACTTTGGCGCGGATTGAAATTGACAATTTGAGGCTCGTTAAAGGGGTTTTGGGGATAAAAACATGAGTTACTGAAGTTTATAAAATATCAACTTTCTTATTACTGAACCGAATTGAATGAAATTTACATGGCAATTTCAGTTATGAAATACAGAAAAACAAGAGAGGTATTTTAAGCGTGAAATCTGACATTTACCTCACTAACTCAAAAATTTACAAAAAGATAATGCAATACCTGCATTTACACTACAGATACACTAAGGCCCGTATGTCAGTTTGTGACACATATACAAAACCAACTCTAGCTTTATAGGATGAACCATAGGGTCCAGAGTCAGATATATGGATGAGGCCTTTGCTCTCCGTGACGATTAAATAAAGACATCGTGTCTAAAGTCAGCTTAGTAAAAGTGGACTTACACCCACCTGTACAATACGGAGAACTTAGTGGTTCCAGTACATAATCCATGGACACTTGTTAGGTTAACTGCTCAACATTACATGACTGAATTTCTTTTGCAAAGTTATGCTAAACCAAAACTAATGAACAAAAGGAAATATGCTGACCAGTATTTAAAGTAAAAAACTTTAGATTTAAAACTAAAACCAGCTAGACAAAATTGTTTTAGTGATACCAAATCAAGATATAAGAAATATATAAAACTTTATATGAAATAAAGAAGACTATTGTAGTCATTTTGAAACATTTAGAAGAATGACAGAATGTTCAAAATATTTTTTGGCATTCTATATTGTACAGACAAGGACTAAATTATATTATGTGTTGGAATATTCCTTGATATACCGTAACATTATGAGAAGAGTAACAATGCATAAATCATAACAAAAAAGTTTGATTATCAATTAAGATACATACCAAAGGTTATGACAAAGGCATTACTCTCTTTGTCAAAACTTCAAACTGTAGCAAGATACTCGAGAGTATGATAGAGATTGCTTCAGAATCAAAGTGTAACCAAATTCCATTCATAAAAATAAAGTGATTTTGAGAGTCTATGATCTTCTTTTTTTATTTGCTTTCTAATCTATGAATTATATGCTATAAAGCAACATATTATTCATAACAAATAACCAACAAGAGAGCAAATATGCTATATTACGTAACTTTAAAGTGAAAACATCGTAAGTAATATCTTAATCAAGACATGCAGGATTTGATTCTTGTAACACTACTGCCTCATAATCTATGCATTCCATATTTTTCAGACATTTCATCTGATTTTAAGTTCAAATTTTAAGTAATCCATAAAATTTTACATTAACATAACACTGTTTAAGCTAGTGCTAGATGTATAAGGGTAGTTTCACATTTCACTACATCTAACGAACAGACATAATCAAATCAAGTCAGCTATTATTTTGCTCAATTGTGTTGTTATGCTTCAAAAGTATGAGCTTAGAAAAACAATTTGCTATTCCTTAAATACTCTTCAAGTGCCATATGATGTTTGTAAAAAGTATCCTCATTCTCACCTTCAGTGTTTTTTGATTTTCTGGTCCTTTTGGACCATACTTACTAAAATAGAATTCCTCTTAAGCCAGTGCTAGGGGGCGTAAGGTGCTTTTCACACTTCATTACCTCTCATAAACAGCCATGATCCAACTGAGTTTGCTATTTATTTGCTTGGTTGCGATCTTTACTTCAAAAGGCTCTTCTTAAAGTCTATTGCAAAATGTTTTCAGCAACTCACTAGTGTCGTTCATACAGCAATCAGTATCTTTCTGTCAGTTTTAAATAGCATCATGTGATTGTTTTCCTAACAATTTGGTTTACATAGACTTAATATCATTCACATTCTTGACTGCTTTTTCCAATTTTATAAGTTTAAATCTAAAGATTACTTGAAGTACCTGAAAATTCATTTTGGTTTTTAGTTTTTGTTCAGTGCAGCTTTTCAACAGTGAATATTTCATCAATAAGCCCATGAATATTTCAATACAATTCATGTGTTTCTGAAACCAAAAAAAAAAAAACAACAACAAAATGCTTTATTTTACACATAAATAACTGCATTGATGCACTTCACAATAACACAAAACGAGATAAATATTCCATTAAAACGATTTCCATGAAAGGAAGCCCCAAATTCTAACCATATTATCAGTGTTTAAATGTTACCAGGGATGTATACGTGATTAATATATACAGAATATATACATAAAAATATATAATCAATGTAAAATGTAAGTATTGAGAACAATATTGAAACCATCAAATAAAATAACAACATATTTAAGAAACAGATATTAGTATAATTTAACCGACAGATGCATTAATTCAAAAGGAAAAAAGGAACATTGAATGTGTAATGCATGTTTCAGATAATTTCTTTGTTGACAAAAGTGAAGAGAGAATGTTAGATTTAATACTTTAAAGTTTTAACAAATCCATGATATCATAATATTAAAATCAGTGGTTCATATTTCTAAATACAGCAAAGTACAGGGGTAACGTACGTTAAAGCGCCGTTATGGAAAAAATCTCATTGCTTGGAAAGTATGGAGCTGTACTATTTTGTAGAAGTATTTAACAACTTGATAACTAAATATTTCTCTACCATTGTCTGAGAAAATAACGATACAATAAAACAATATTACTAGAATGGTAACTTAAGTATTTACATTATATTTTCATGTGCTTCAGCTCAAATAACAAAAGTTTACTGATCACAGTTTAGTTCATCATGTTGTTCAGTTTTAGTTATATCTTGTTTCCAGAGATGTCTGTTCAACATAGATTAATTTAAGCAAATTTGCTAAAATACCTAATGTAGAAAAATTATTTACATTCACAGTAATAAAATACTATTCTTGAAAACACTGAGAGACATTAAGACCAGATCAAAGCTGTCTGATCTATATTCTCTAAATAATTGATGTAACAAAACAAGGCTATTGAAATGGTAACGTAGCATGTGTAAAGTATATTACATACTGATTCCTTCTCCAAAAAGGTGTTCAAACTTCATTTCCAAACAATATAGCTCACATAATTGTTATTTCATTGATAACATTTAATTGTATCATTTTATTAAATTTTAGTGGTATCTTGTTTCCTGAGATGTTGGTTGTGATTATGGTTAATATTATGCAAATTAGCTAAATTTACCTATTTTGGAGAAAAAACGTTACCATCAGTGTTACAAAATACTATTTAAGAAAACACTGAGAGACTTTCAGATCAGATCAAAACTGTTTGGTACATTTAAATTGATTTAAAACATAAAAAAATATTATTTTCTAATGATATTTTGTCATTTTGTAACAGTTCCATTATTATTCATGAATACACACAACTGCTACTTTTGAAAGATCAACGTCTTAGCTCTATTTTGACACCATTTTTATTGTTCTATCAACAAAACTAACCAAGAAATGATTGATTATCCTCTATATGGTTGTATTTTCCAAAAATGATCGGTTGCCATGGAAACAGTGAAATCTTATATAGTTGAAAAGAATTTGTTCATGGGAACATTTTTTTATTTCAAAAGGGTTGGTCCTGCCGAACAACTTGGTACCTATGAAAAAAGTATAGGGGGAGGAGGGGAGCAGAGTGGGTGGGGGGAGGTGCATGGTAGACCCTATTGACCCACTACCTATTTGATGTTGGAAGAAGACCTCAGGTTGACTAGAAAATTTCTCAGAAAAACATATAGACATTTCAAAAACTCATTTAAAAATGAGACAGAATGAGACACAGTATTTAGTAAAAGTGACGTGTAAGACAATATATGCGTAAAATGCACATGCATTGGGTTTCTGTTGTTTTCGTAAGGAATGTAAGGATTAATGTGTGTGCGTAATTCTGTACGTCTTTCTTCTCCGCAATGTATAGATGGTTTATGCTATATGAAAAAAATGTAAGTACCAGCATCAAAAGATATTCTATAAATTTGACTCTTCTTTCCTCTTTCTCCCCACTACCCCATCGCCAAACAACTCCCCCCTTGCATTTGCGCTTTCTTGCATTTACGCCACCTCTCCTTTAACTTTGTGTGAGTTATCGTGTCCACTATATTTTGGCCGCCCGCCATCCGTTGGCGGTGCCCAAATATTGTATTTTACCTGTTTTTGTGTATACATGTGTTTTGGACTGAAACCAACTACATGGCATTTATAATACACCAAACAAAACACTACTATTTAACAACCAACTACATGAATCCAGTAGTGGGTTAAAAAAATTCAAAAATGCTTTATTTCGACCTTCTTTACCCTAAAAATTGAAAATTTAGGGTTTATTAGATTCTGTTCACACATATTTTGATAGTATATCAGCCGTAAACACACTTTACTCAGGATGTAGTTGCGCGCATGCGCATTACAAAGGTAGTTATTAACTTATGGAAAGGTTAGAATGAAATGGCTGCCACGTATGTATTTTTGTTCAACTGTACTGAATTTGATTTTTTAAATAAAATCTTAAGTTTAAGGTAGGGTACGTTAAATTGTTGTTTGTCAAGCTTGTGATTGTGATCGCCTCGAATGAATGCTCACGCATTGATTAGGTCAAGGGCTTGAAGAAGTGTATCTGCACATGTTCGAAATTGGGCTCGCAGTCATTAATTCAAGTAGATTTAACAGATTGTGGGTATGAATTCAGTGCAATCGCAAAACTTAGCAAGTAGAAGGTAAATAAGTTATTTGCGGAATTAAGTGACTTTTCCCAGCAGCTGAATCAAATCAACACTGACAGGCAAATAACAAATGTTCCTTGGCTTTGGTTTCACATTTATTGAAAATGCAGTTCTTTTCTTTATTCAATGATGGCAATTGAACTTTTATCTGAATCATCCATTCCAAGATCTGCATTTTGAACATACGTCAAGTTAAATAAATCAACTATCTCAAAAAAAGCACACGGACCTATATATTTTATTTCACCACATTATAGGCAATATGTTTATTTACAACTGTGAGAAGTTTCATCAAAGTCTACAAAACTCTTACACTGACCTGTGTTTCTTGTTACCTATCTCTTCTAAGGAAGTAAATTTACTGCGCTTGCATCTTCTTTTGTTCGGCATTTGATATCTGTCGCGAAATGACAATTTCCCTTGTTCGTCAATAAAATGTCAATTTGTACTTTGATTTGACTTCATTCATGTAAACAAATATTGTTATTGACGCTGAAAACATGTTATTAAATCCTACTTATTCTTAAAATTATCCTCTTAAATGAAAGATATTTGGGTGTTTGGGTGAATACGGAGATCTTACATTTATGATATTTATATGTTATATTTTACACAATCTGCTATTTGGTCATTAGTCCTAGAATTCAACAAAGAGTGTGTGTGTGTTTTTTTTTTCATTTCAACTGCTCCGCCCATAAAGTGGAAGTGTTTGCCAGCAATAAACGCACATAAACCTCAAGTTATATTGTTTCCGGTTATGCTCTTACCAACCTTGTTAAAACGGTATCCCGCGTTTCAGCTTGTTTTGTGTACGGATCATTTTACTCGTCTAGTTTCATAATGTAATGTCCAGGTTTGCGCCAAAACTAGATTTTGTTATCAGGACGTATTTTTAATGTATTTCGCTGAAGAATTTATAATACACACTCTCTAGTATACCTTTCCATTACAAGCATACCGATTATTTATTTTGGTATCCTACATGTCTGTATGGATTCTATATTTAACTTTATATGATTTATAAGTCGTATTAACGACTCATTTACTTATCAAACTACAAGCTGTGTGTGAGTTATAATATATATCAACCGGTTTCACCATTAATATGAATCTTCAGGAGAATGTTAATGACGTCGTCGTCAGACAACGACGTTATCAATAATAACGTCGCTTATGTAAATGAAAAATATTGTTAAACTGTCGTTTGCATCATTGAAATATATATAAAATATGAAATAATGCATAAATTCCGTTATTGTAGATTCTGCAAATATTCAGAGACGGTTTGAAAAAAAAAAGATGAAATGTATTTCTTTCATCTTCCGATGGGTATTATTATATTCTTTCGGCTTATAAAATGGGAATATGTTGAATTTCGGTGTACAGTTTTTTGTCTGCTTACTGGAAGTACTGCCACGTCTGCTTGTCTTATATGTTGATTATGTAGTGTTACTCTGTTTCTTAGATTGGTGGTTTCTCCTTTATAATCTTCTTTACAACCAGAGCAGCGTATTACACATATCACTTTCTTAATTTCGCACGTTCCTAAAATTTTATTTTGAAATATTTACCGTTTCTAAATGTATATGTGCTCCCTTTTAGAAGATGAGGGCATAATCCACAGTTTCCTCTGCCACATTTCGTAATTCTGTTTTCTTGTTTTTCGTCATCAAATTTAACGCGTGTTGAAATTTTCTTAAGATTAGCTAGTTGTATTTTATTCTTTATTAAATTGTGTTTGTCTATAATTTCTCTCATTTTCTCATCGCTTTTAATACCGGTATATAATTTTTGATGACGCTAAAAAACTCTGACTTTTCGGATTGTGTGTCGATATAAATGGAATTGTTGGAGAATTATGTTTTTCTTTTACCTGTCTTAATTCACTTTTCCCGATCCTTAGCGCCATTCTAATGCCAAAGGGTAACTGCGAGCTTAAAGATATCTTCTTAGTTCTGAAAGTCGATAATCACGTTGGTATGTATTTGAAACTATAGCACTTCTTGCAAGATAAAACGGACTATTTTCTTTTGTGTGTTTCGGGTGACAAGAATTAAATAAGAGGTATTGTTTGCTGTCTGTTGGTTTATAGTAAACATCAGTTTCTAAGTAAGTGTCTTATTTTATTACAAGAACATCCAAGAATGGTAATTCAGTGCTGCTTTTCTACTTCGTAAATTTCAGATTTTCGTTGAGACTGTTCAACAGAATGTCTAGGTCTTTAGTAGAACGTGTCCATAAAATGAAGATGTCATCCAAAAATCGTTTCCAGTGATCTTTGAAATAGTCGTTCAATTCCTCACCAAATTCAGAAGAAACGTCATTATATAATTTGTTTTCAAGATAGCCAATAACAAGTGAAGACTGGTGCTTATATTGTCCCCATGGCCGCACCTTTTATTTTTCTATAGTATTTTCCGTTAAAGAAGAATGTATTATTCATAAGTATTAATTTTGCTGCTTCGTGATGAATTCCTTATCAAAACATTTAGGTATTTTTTTCGGATATAGATTTAACCAGTATTGTAATGCCTCCAGTCCTAACACATGCAGTATATTAGAATACAGAGATTCAACATCAAAAGACACTAGAATTGTTCTTGCTGTAATCCTGTCTGGAAGAGAGTTTAGAAAGTCTGTTCTATCGCGTAAATTGCTAGGGACATATTTTGTGAGTGGCCTTAGTAAAATATCTAAAACATTACTCAATCAGCAACAATTGGTCTTTATTTTAAGTCTGTAACATTTGTGACTTCAACATATTCGGTTACGGCTTTTTTACATAACTCCCTTATTTACTTCAAACTTCTGGAGATAACTATTTCTTTATCTGTAACTCAACGATCAGTTTCTTGTATTTTATTCTGTTAGATTTTGAAGGGTCACATTTAAGTTTCTCGTAATATGCCGGATCATCTAGTAATGTTATAACCATTTGTTTATAATGTCCTTTTTCCAATATTACAGAAGCACCTCCTTTATCAGCCTCCTTTATTATAATGGTTTCATCATGTGTTAAATTCTTAAGAGCATTTCTCTCAAATTTTGATATATTAGATTTAGCATTTTGTTGATTACCGGATCTGGTAAATTTATCAAGACTTTCTACAAATTAATCTAAAGAGACATTTTTTCCTTTTGGGGGGATCAATTCGCTTCTGTTTCTTACAATTGATTCATTATTATCCTCTCGGCCTTCAAAAAATTCTGCTAAACGTAATCTTCTAGTAAATTCCCGTATGTCTGTTTCTAATTATTCCGTATTTTGTTTCTCTGGTGTCGGGGTAAATTTTAAACCCTTCTTTAAAAGTTTATATTCAGATCCATTTAACTTTCTTAATGATAAATTAATTACCTGAATATCCAAGGCCTTTGGTTCCTCATTAACAATTACGCTGTTCTGTCTTGGTAGGCCGGCCTGTGAAAAAAAAATAATATTGCTTGTATCTTCTCGAGGAGTGTAACGACTTTCAAATCTTGTTGAATTATTTGTGTATCGACCATTACCCTGTGAATTCTGCCTGTCATTGTGAAAGCCACGGTACGGATAATTCCTGGCATTTCTAGAATTGATTTGCGGCCTTTCTTGGTTGCGATTATTGTTTATTTTTTGCGCAAACTGGCGACCAATATATGTTGTGTTTTCACCTATTCGGGACGTAAGATCAGTGTTGTATTGTTTTCTGGTTCCCTGCGAATTTTGATTACTAACAACAGATGCGAGGTATTAGAGCCAGAGGCTCTATCTCTATATTTTAAAATTTTACAGGAGGACGATTGTTTCGTCTTACGGGTTGGAAAAGCATAAAAAGACCAATCTGACGCAGTGAAGTTGTTGACATAGGGTTTATTTAGCATGATAAATACATTTTTAATTCTTATCGAATCTAATTAGGTCATAATACGCATAACTTTTTCTGGCACAAATGAATGTCTATTTCATGTATATAGTTCATCGTGCCAAAACATGCTATTGAATAATAGCAGGTTTTGGCATTGCAAATTCGACAAATAAAATGCATTTCTGGTAGTGCTACAACAAACTATTATTTGATAGCTGGTACACTGTTATCATAACGCAAATGAAATTATTGTCAAAAACCTGTTATAAAACAATTTAGCTTTCTGGCATACTAAGGCAACATAAGGGTTTTTAAGTCTTTAACATGCCATTCAATGATAGCTGCCTTTGGTAAAATTTGTTTCTGCATTTAGCAACTTATATTCGAGGCAAGAAATATCTATCACACGCATGTTCAATCAGTGTTAACTAGTTCATCTGTTTTGTGCATTTTGGTCTTTCTTTAAACACATATTTATGAAGTAGATATTGTTAAAAGTCAATTAATTCAAATAATTGAAAACGGCATGTACAAGAAATCACGCATTAAGTGTCATTAACACAATGATTTGATCAATTTACATGTTCAGTCCGAAAGAAATATTTACATCTACTGTTCCACAAGTTTACAGTTCATAGCTCAATCAGATGTTCAGTCTAAATCATCGCTCGAATTTTCAACCATGTCTGGTTCTGCGAGGTTTTCTTTTACGAAAAAGTAGCTGGCATCGATTTATAGTATTCATGGTATTCAGTAGGTATAACTCCATTTTTGCAGAGCTGTTCTAGATCTTTTTTCTTTGCAGCAGATATTGGCAGATCTGATGCATATTTAGCAGGTACTGAATCATCAATGGTAAGTTGTTGCCTTCGAGATCCTAATATCCTTATTTTTCTCAAATTCATCATTCATGACATACTTGAAATAGTAAACTTCTTATTCCTCTTTTAGATATCGCATCCATTTCATTTTGTTCCACTCAACTTTCTTTCCAGACTCTACTTTCTTTGGTGCCTCCATTGTCACACTCTGGTACTGCCTGAAGTCTAGTATATCATAGTTTCTAACAGGTGTCACATGGTATGGGTACTTTTTCCTAGCCATTAGCAACACCATATTTCACTGTGATGGAACATAAATGTGTGTTGTTTTTTTTTTTTTTTTGGCAAGTTGAACTGCAGCATGGATGGTATCTATTTCCACGTGTGTGTGCCCAATTTAAAGAAAGTTATGGTCAATAACGTTAATGTTTGGCATTGTTCTTACGCAGTGCAGTAAACATGACGCAATGATTTTGTATCTCTTTTGACCCCTGCAAGCATCAGAATAAGAATAACGTGGCTTTTGTCTGCTGAAAGTGACATAAGATGTAGTCTAAAATATTCTCTTACTTCTGATGCCCCCGCTTGGCGTCTAATTCGCCCCAAATATAGCAAGTACTCTTACTATCGCCAAGACTATAGAATGTCATATTGTCGCAGCAGAGCTTCCACATGTAGTACATGACGCTCACAAGGGAACATGCTGTGTAAAGCACTGATTGCAGATCAGAAGTAGGGGGTATGATCATTAGGTTCAGAACGAGCTTTAGTCTTGTCAGTTTCCTTTTCCAAATGGGCTCTCTGTTTTCTTGTTTGGTGATTATCGTATTTCTCTTGTTGCTCAATCGTTATTGTACCCTTTTGGATAGCATTATGGTAAGCATTGCAGGTATCTTCTAAATTGAGTTTACTAAAGCAGGAAATAGCTAGAACAACAACTTCTGTGTCAGTACTTTTAATTAAGATTGTTGTTCTAGCTATATCCTGCTTTAGTAAGCCCAATTTAAAAGAACTTTCGATCTCATTTGGGCATGGCAAACACTTTCGATGGGTTCCAATACATGATATTGTGTGTAAACCTGATAAAAAAGCGTTGGGTCTTCAATTTTGCCATGCATTCAAGGGATGTGATAGGTTTCTTCATTCAGCGGTAAAGGAAAATTGTCAGCGTGGAACACGTGGTGCGTGTATGAAGACGCTTCAAACATATTTTAGGTTATCCAACAGACCAAAGGCCATTACCATTGAAGATATGGACATTCTTGAGCAGTTTGTAGTACTTTTATATGACAGATTTAGTTCATGTGTTAATGTTTATCAGGCTAGACTTGATCTTTTTCGCCAAGAAACAAAGGCCATATGATAAGATTCCATCAACTCAAGATGCGTTGCATCAGCATTCAAACCGTGCTGCATATCAGGCTGGACATATATGGGCACAATAAATGTCAGCTATACAAGTTCTGCCAGATGTTGAATGCGGTTGGGAATGTCTGGATAACAAACAAATAAAACCGTTCTGGTTTTCAGTGCCAGTAGTTTCAGCATCTTGTTATGAACTTCAGAAATGTGGCTGTCAGTAAAAAGCATGCGACTCTAGACTCTGTAGCTGCGGTGAATTTAACTTGCACTTTGCTATGCTCGTGTAACTGCTAGGTTACTTCAACGATTAAAGGGTAAAATGTATCAGAATAGCAGAATTGCATGTTCAAGTCTTCATTAGTAACAATAGTAACAATTTCAAGATTTGACAATTTACATGGATATAAATCAGGTATCTTCTAATCAAGATATGTATATATCGGGAAAATGATCAATTAATATATATATATATAATAAAATCACGTTGTCTAATTATCTTCTACAGGATGTGAAATAAAAATAACTGATTTTTGCCTTTTATAAGCAAATGAATTTATGAGTTAATTACTTTAAAATTGAAACAAGCAAACAAACAAAAAACTAGACCTTTTTAACTGTTTTTCACCTTAACATCAGTTCCAAATATTTTTCTGTTTATTTAATGTACGTCCAGATCTAGGCATTCGGAATGATTAAAATATTGCATTTAGTCTAATAAAGATAAAATATCAATCTAAAACGAAATACAAGTATTGTTTAACTTTCCAAATTTGTTACGTTCATTTGTGAATTTAACTCCAAGATATAGTCTGCTCAAAACTGAATTCAGCTCCAACATCTGGCCAACTCGAAAACATGTTTTAAAAAGTAAGTAATCTACAGTTATAAAGTTCAACTCCTGTACAGTAGATAGAATTTACGACGTTATACAACTACAATATATATATTTTTTATATACTTTTTATTAATTTTTTCTTACTGTATATATTTTATGATATATTTTAAACGATCTTATCGACAACACAATATGCAAGATAGATTACGTGAAAACGTCTAGCAGAACACATATATTAGATTAGATCGTTTAATTTTTTCCCGACATATATAATACTTGATAAAGCGATCTTGTATCCTTGCTGATCTCAAGTATGGGAAAGGCAACTGATCTGAATTGATTGTTTCCCTTAACGAAAATTAACTTTATAATTTCAGTGTCTCCTTGAAATCCAGTTTAGAGAGAATAAAGTACATATTCATAAGTTGAACCAGAGGGAAATTGAAGTACAATGCGGGTGTGCAATTAAAGAGGCATCGAAACTAATTGTGTTGGGTAAGAGGACTTGAAGTGGCATGTGCACGCTCATTTGAATCGCTAGGCGTTTTGCCGTAATTTGTCAGGTATATATTGCTGTGGAGATTAGTTCGTGTTCCTTTTCTCTACTTATCTAATAATTTATGATGCGAACTTGCATCTTCAAAGAAAATATAGCTTCGCAGGTCCCAATCAGTTAAAAAGACTAACATGTCAAGACCCTGGTAAAGAGGCTATTTTTAGACCAAACCTAACACATTCCTAGAAGTTTGATATATTGAAAGTTGGTGGTAAAATCTAATTCAAGTTTTATATTGTTCCGTCTTCATGTCTTGCCCATATCTTTTTTTTTTAAATTCCTACAACACTTTTACAAACCGCTGTAGGGGCTTTGTCGGGTTGCAAAAATGAAAATTCTTTACATATATATATCTTTTATAGCTCATTTTACAATTCATAATCGTGCTCCTGATCAATTGTTAGAAAATAACTATAAAAAGCAGAAGCTCATCATTCCTTACACAATCATTATTGGCTGAAGAAATAAACAAACAAAATGACAGCGAACACACTCTACAAAAAAAAGCTGAAAAAAAAATAAATGAAACTGCTTCTAAATTATTTGATTAAACGCCTAATTTTACACATAGTATATTCCCTGGCGTTGTATATTAAATTAAAAGAAAAATGATAAAATATATACAGAATGGTATACACGACATATTTGACAAAATTATTATACAGTGCAAATTACAACATTTTGTATTAAACATACGTCGATCACACCACATAGTAGATTATATTCAGCGTTTCTATCATATTCAGTCCATCAACAGAGAAAAAATCAAAACCATACTTCAAAGCTTCTAAAAAGTGTTTCGAGCATTTTCTTAAACGTGTCAACTGAATCAGAATTTCTCACGTCTGCTGGTAGTTTGTTCTATAGTTTCGGCCCTACAGTTTGCAAACTTCTATCACTAAATGTTTTACGTTTGTTAAATGGTACCTCTTAACAACCTGTGACAGAGTCTGAAGACCTTAAACTACGTCTTTGTGCTCGTTCCGATAATAATTCAATCAAGTAAGATAAAGCTTAGCCGACTGAACATTTCAACATGACAGTTAAAATCTTAAAATCAGTTCTAGCTTTGATAGGAAGCCAATGTAGTCGGAACAAAGCTTGTTTTGAACTGTCGTACTTGCTGAGTCTTAAAACGAGTTTGGCACACATGTTTTTTGTCCTTTGCATTTCTGAACTTCACAAATATTATGTTTTCTGCTATAAACTTAAGATAATGGTTTTATAAAAATACCTATGTCATTTAAAAGAAGTACAAAATAATGCAAATACATGAAAGTGTTCATTAAATGTAATATCTACTAAATAATTCAATCTTTTTTCTATAGTTTCAACGAGGATTAGAAGCATTGGACTATTATCTAAAGTTTGCAGTGAATATATTCCGCATATTTGACTTGGGTCAAGCCTCTGAAACAGAGAAAGTAAAAAACATCACGAGCGTTTACCTGTAAAACCTGTAAACAATCTTAATCTATATATAAATGAAAATGAAATTTCCTTACAGTATTGTTTTATTAGTTTAATTACTTACCTACTTTTGTTTTATTAAATATAGTTAATGGATGTTTCTTTATATACTAGAGAAGAAATGTATTGTTTGATTGCCGAGTGAAATTTGTCTGCACCACATTTTGGCCGGAAAATCAAGCTCAACATTGTACTAATAAGTGGTTTTAATGTTTACCAAAAAGATGGATTTGTGTTTGTAAGACATAGTCATGATTTTCAAACCAGTTACACTATCACAACACGATGAATCGTTTTCAAGCTTATCAAGAAGATTTTCTAGTCTCAATTACTTTTCCAGAAATATCTACGTATATTGGTTTCTTTGGAAAGCTTTCATATTCTTTCTTCCACACTGTCAGTAGAGGGCTTGAAGCTCCTAAACTTGTGGTATAATGTAAGCCCTTTTCCATCCAATTAGTTGTTAACCCTGTGTGATCTACAAATGTTATGAAAAACGCATAAGTAAAACATCAAATTGTACATATAACATTTAAATGGCTTTGTCAAGAAGAAAAACGTAATAAGGGATGCTAGACAAAAAATCAAATGTAAAATCATTTTTGTAATTTAGGCCTCCAGTCCATACACTAATATATATATATATATATATATATATATATATATATATATATATATATATATATATATATATATATATATATATATATATATATATGAGAAATAGGTTTGTATATAATTTTTAACTTTTGCAAAACCTTTCTACATGCCTGTCCATGTATCTTGCCGAAACGAAATAAAGAAAAGACATGGACAAAATAAGATACAAGAAGCCAATTATATCTCTGAATATTTATGGTTTAGTAAATAATGCCAGGTCTACAACATTTTTAAGAGAAATACAGACTTGGATAGTTACAATAAAGTGTGTATTCCTTATGCTTCGAAGCATAATATATATGCCAAATTTCCCACATCGTATTGGATCTTCCTTTCTTACTAAGTCCTTTAAACCAAACTGTTGCAAGGTGTCCAGGAATATAAGGCATTGTTGATCGGGCATCTCCAAAGATATACCAGTCGAAAAAAATTTTCCATTTTTTTTTGTTAGGTGAAAATCCCCAAGTACTAATAACTGGGAAAAGAAAAGCATAATCCGAAGTAGGTCCTTGAAGTGTGTGCGTATTTTTAACACCAAAAGTTGTTGTAATACCTTGCAAAGCATAGCCATTAATATATGTGTAATTATCATAAGTCTGATGAACGAGTTTTAAACATTTCCAGAAGTATTTAGAAACAGTTAAATCATCTTCTAAAATTACAGCAATTTCTGATGAATTCAAGTTTGGTTTATAACTTGTAAACCTTTGTCCGTAGATTCCAACGTGATATGGATACAAATTAACGTCGTAGACTCCGTGCTTAAACACGTAGTCCCTCGCTGTATTTAAAATAGCTTCGTTGATGTTGCCGTTTTCAGATCTGTCAATCCAAACTTCAACTTTGATTAAATCAGAAAAATATTCTGCATCATTTAGAGATCTTAGTAATCTGTGAAGTGAATGCGCCCTGTCATAAACAATAACAATGACGCGTAGATCATACTGTTTTTCTTGATTATTTATGTTACTCTCATTTTCATAATGAAGAAAAGTATAATAATTGCTGTCTTTACCTGATTCAGAAGGCCAATATATTAGGAGTGAAATTATCATCATGAAAACAATTACTTTGAATTGTCACAAAAATACCTATCAGCCATCCCTAGTTTCCTCATTTTATTGAATATTCAACAAACAGTTAACCAAACCGAAATAACGTGTGTGTGATTTCAATATACATATCTGAGACCGTTTAAGTTATGCATAAACTTGTAAAGTTGAAGGTCATGATTCGACAATTAGGCTTTAGATACATACTTCTCTGTGTATTTAAATCTTTAAGTTTTTTTAATATATGGTAATGTAACTAAACCGATACCAATATAAAGACATTAAAACAGCTCAAATGTTATTTTTGCGAATAGAACTTGTTGCATTATATTTCTTTTCTATTTCAAATGCCAATATCTATAATATTCGTCATACAATGTTATAGTAATATGCAGGCAAAATGCTGTTCAGAGAGAAAAAATCTTCGACCTAGTTCCCAGTCATTCCCGCTGGCTTCTGCAGTCGCTATTACATACGTACAAATGTGCATCATTCCTATATAAATTATCATTTGATCGGCAAGTGTATCCAAAAGAAGCAATGACCATATCAGCGCTACATCGTCATCTTGTTTATAAAAACAGAGGTTATTTAAATATATTTGCTTCTAGCGTAATAAAAAACTACTATGGTTTCATTAAGCTCGCAGAAATGGAACTTGAATATTTTCTTGAACTATAATCATGACAAGTTTTTGACAATTTCTAATCTGAATATCACATTCCATTAAAACAAACAAAAACAAAAGTTATATATGACTGTAGGACACAACCGATAAAGGCATATTTCATATTCTTATGTATATATCATTTCATCTTGAAGTTTTACTTCATTGATTTGACATTGTTATCTGACCTAGTTTGAGACATCTTGTATGTCAATAAGTTATTTAAATTCCATGGTGTTCCAGATTGTTCTACCACAATACTAATAAGCATAGTGTAGAATTATCTTCGAAGTTTTGATAGTTCTTGGTTATGGCAGAACCTAAAGTAATGTGTTATTGGGAAACTTTACTGTATCTTTAATAATAAGATAATTCCAGTTTAGACTATTAACATTTGATGGATTACCTTATTGTTGTTGATACTATAAATATATATATTTGAGGAATGTATTTGTACTATTTGGATTTACATAATTAAGTTTGGATCTTGTGAAAAGTTCTGAATTATTACCGTTTGGATTTAAATTTGACTAGAAAAGAATTTGGACTATTCTTGCATATAAAAATTGAACTTTACAGCTAGTTAATATTTTCAAAGTACTTGAATAGCTACTTTAAAAAATATTGCTCTCTATTTTTAATAGTTGTTTGTTACGTTATGCTCTTTTGTTCTATCTTCAGATTTTAAAAGGAAATGAACACAAGTTCATACATAACTAGTTGTGTTCCAAATATATATTTAATTCTCTTATGATCTAGATCAAGACTCACATGTACAAATGCTAGAAAATGTTAGTTATGGAGCAAAACATACGTTTAAATTGGGCTTATATCTTGAAAAGTGCACATGATTCAGTACTAAAGTATATGTGTTTGTTTCATAAGAAGATGCCGTTGTTTTGTTTTTTGTTGTTGATTTTTTTTTCAAATAAACATTGAAATGGGCCATTACGACATCTTCTTGTTGTTAATTTAAGCCATAGCTGATTAATTGGGATTTTGTTCCTATCTTAATTAACTACTCATTTAAAAAGCCTAAAGAGCTTAACTAAATTATTTCCTCAATCTTCCTGAAATCACCTTTCAAAGTGGCATTTGCAAAATTTTGGTACATAAAGAGCTTTAATGCTAAATGGACATTTACTTTTGTCTTGGTTATGTTTCTTCAAACTAAATCCACGTTTGAAACTCGCTGAGTAGTGTCTTCGGCCGAAACTAGAGTATACACTGTCGATTGGTAATTTATTAATATCTCGGATAAATACATATGTAAATTACAAAATGAATATCATTTTATAAATTTTTTTATTTAGTTTATTAAAGTTTTTCAGCTGTTTATAGTGTCATTTTTAAAATTACTGCTTGGATATAAAGTTTGAAGTGAGTGGGTGATTCTCGAAAGGTAATTATTTACAATCACTAGCAACAGGATATGTGTTTGCCTACGTATCTAAACTAAGTGCCTACATTATATAGAAAGCCTACCCTTTACAGAAGTATGACCCAAATGCTGGAAATTGAAACTTTTTTGTGCACTAATTGCCTCACCTTATTCAGTATGTTTTAACATGCCTATTTGACTGTTTTATAATACAGTTTGAATGCGAACGGCTCAAAATTTCAAATGTTTCTAATATTTACACCTTCAAAGTCTATCTAAATTTAAAAAGAATGAATTTCCCAAAATGTCCATTTTCACAAAAGTATGATCTCCTGACCTCTTAACTTACAATACAAGACAAACTAATTGTACGTTATTTAATTATAATCGTGTTAAAGTGAGACTACAAATTGTTGTACATAATTAGTTATAAAAAGATAAACATTTATAACTACAAAATGTGAAATACCCCTTTTCAGAAACGAAGCTACTGCACTTGTGAAAGAGAACTTTTGTCTTTGAAGTGGCCTATATTATGTTTGAAATTTCTATATCCTGTATCTGTGAAGATAAAATAACAGTAACAGGCATTTTACTTTGCTTCATATAAGTTTCCTGACTTGTAATTATTTAAGACTATTTTCAGAGTATGAATTAACAACATCATTTTGTATTCGAATAAAGGAAAGGTAAGATTTAATTTAATTCAATTATTTTTTTTTTAAATCTGATCAATTTTGGATTTTAAATGTTCATAAACGGTTAATTAAATTATATTTTTGGTCTAGAATTTCGTGTTTTACCATCAAAGTGTAGCAACTAGGAAACTCTTTCAAAATATTCCATCAAACCTTCGTATGAGACAGTAACTAATTTAAGATACAAGCAAAATTGATATACATTAATTACTTCGTATTCCGTGTCTTTAATCAATCAAGGGATTGACATAACTGTAGCTATCTCTACTTACTGAATAAAATAGATTTACTGTATTTAAAAAGGTTAAAGTAATAGTTACTTTAAAAATCATTTCAAGGAGGGAGAGGTCATTTTCTGGTAAATTAATTTCACCAAAAGTTACCCATAGAAAATCTATAAAACGACTGAAATAGGTATATTTAAAAGACTCTCTCTCCCTCCCAACCACCAACCACAGTCAAGTAAAAAAAAATAAAAAACTGTAATTTCCTCACTTCACTATTGAAAGAAATATTGATTTGTCTTTGATAGAAATGGAAAAACACACGCTGTAAGCCTCAAAATAAAATGGAAATACTTATACGTTTTCTCAGACTTCTGAAAAGCTATTTTAGTGAAATCATTTAAAATTGTTTGTATTTGTTGACTTTTAATGGACAATTATCTTACCTATTGACTTGATATTATAAGAATCTGAAATTGTTTGGATACTTCTTATGTTATCATATGTTCGTTTAATCGAAATTTCTTAAATGTATTTGGGAAAAGATTCATTTGATCCTACTTTTAGGAATGGACCTTTGTCAATCTTTGACTTTTGATATAGCATATGTTTTGCAGTTTTCAAGATTTTTCAAGATTTTACCAATTGATGGTCAACATAATTTTGCAAAGAATCTCAATATTTACAAATATATGTAGTTCATATCATATGTCTTCTATAGTGCATTATTTGACTATACCAATGCACTAGAATGATCAGGATTTTGCTAAAAAAATAATTTAAGTTTTAATCAACAGTGTTTTTATATTCATCCTTAGTTTGAACGAGTTATATCATACATTTAAATTAAATTGTATTAACTATTACGGAAGCCCTGGAGTGACATTTATTTTCTTCTTATGACTTATTTGTTATTACTTATTTGTTGATTAATTGTTACTACTTATTTATTTCTATTCAAGTAAAATTAAATAGTTTAAAAAACATTGAAAATACATCTTTTCTTTCTACCTCTGTTGCGCAACCAAGATAAATTTGAAAACAATTGTTGAGCTTTAAAACATGCGTTACGATTCAGATTGCTGAAGTACACTAATGTATATCAAATGTGGTTTTGACGCTAAAAATCATATAAAATTGAAAAGGACACTCTGATATTATTATTTCATCCTAAAAGTGATTTAAGTGCAAAATATCATAAAAAATTAATAAAATATAATTATTTTTTGTATTGAAATGTAATACTTTGCAAAAGGATCATTCTGGTCTATAAATATATCTTAAAGAATTTATAGTAAATGCAAAGTGTCCTTTTTTAGGCACTTGATTTGGGCTGTGCTCCCCACCATTCCTATTTGCTTTTGGAATGTGCATGATCGAACAATGACCTTTACTTGAACAATGACTACATATGACTTGTGCCTTACATTCTTTAATGACATGATTAGGAGATAAACACTTAAAACACAACTTATTTTCTCGGATAAACTTGCGTCTGTCTTCTAAATACTTTGATTTGAATGCACGACAATCCTCCAACGAATGAGGAGCACTATGTATAGGACACAAATTAGTGACAGTCTTCTGTTTTGCTTGAAGACAACAACCATCGACCTCTTTGCTGCGGTTTAGACTGCAACATTCCTGAATTTTGACGGGGTGTATTTTACTCAAAGGTAAAACTAGAATCATTCCATATCTTACTATATTTCCTAACGAATTCAGAGAAAACACTAAATTGTGGAAAAGTTACATCATGTTTGTTCTTGTATGTGGTCACATTGGTCACATGGGAGATCCATTTATCCTGGAGACTATGAGGTAACTTAGCTATAATCGGATTAATGCCGACTGATGAATTGAAATACGACAATGTTGTAGTATACCTAGGATCTTGCATAAGCCCTTCCAACTCTGACAGAATGTCCGATAAATCATACACCTTGACTGGGTCCTTATATGTCAATTTTGGGAACAAAGTCAGCTTTTTCATTGTAGCACTGAAAACATTTTCTGCTGCTCCAAACCTTTCATCGAGTTGACTCTAAATTTGAAGAAGTCCTTCATCTGGGTTATTGGTGTATGCAGTTTTCAAACTCAATGCATGCCTTTTAGAACTTACACCTAACCATTTAAGCAAGAAGTCAATTTCTTCTAAAGGAGAAAGATGCATTTCATTAGCCACTGATTTGAAACTGCCAGTCCAGGCCTTGTAATTTTCAGGTAAATCATTGAAAACTAACAATCTAGATAACATCAAGTCACTTGCTTCAGCTGCTAAAACCGCTGCTTCACTCTCCTGCTTTAATAACTCTATTTACGCCTCTAAATCTGCTTGTTTATCCACAGCTGAAGTTTGTTCTTTACGTAAAGCAATTTCCTCTTATTATTATATACCACATTTATATAGCACTCTTTTCATATAAAAATACTTTCAAAAGTGCTTTACATAAAAACATTTATATAATGTTCAATAAAAGATGGCAATTGAACTTTTATAGCAGAACTTAAAATTACATTACGGTAATACGATATTAAGCATTTTAAATTGGAAGGTAGGCAGATCAAAACATGAAACAAAAATACAATATCATAAAACATTAACTGACCTATCAAAGACACAGGTCCGAGCAGAATAGAACAGAAGATATCTTACATTTTGAAACAGACAGAAATGAACGCTATAATGTCTGCGAAATGCATCACAACATAAAAACCGTCCCGGATGATTGGGTCAATCCCCACCTAAACAGTCCGAGAACATCCATGATATATCCCACAGAAAAAAACACCGCCAACATTATTCTGTCACATTGGAGTTCTTAATTAAAGTAATTAATTGGCCGGCAAAGTACCTACATTATAAATCAGGTAATCAGTGAGATGTTAGTTCCCAAAGAATTGTATGAAATAATGCGTCTTTAGCGCTTTTTTGAAACTTTGCACGGTCTTGCACTCTCTTATGCCAGATGGGAGGGCATTCCATTACCTCGCAGCAGCTGTCTGAAAGCTCCTGTCACCAAATCGCATTGTTCGACATTTGGGCACCACTAGTTTTAATGAATTATTCTGCGATCTCAGATTTCTGGATGTTGTATATATTTCTAGCATGTTCGCTACGTAAGCTGGTGATTGATCTTTGAGTGCCTTATATGTATGTGTTACAATTTTGTATTCTACCCTACATTGCACAGGAAGCCAATGGAGTTCACGCAGAACAGGTGTTATATGGTCGTATCTGGATGTTCTGGTTACGATTCTAGCTGCCGTGTTTTGGACATATTGCAGTTTGTTCATTGACTGTTTTGGAATTCTATATAGCAGAGAGTTGCAATAATCCAAACGTGATGTAACAAGAGAGTTGATTAGAGATTTGGTTGCGTTTGCGGTTGTATATTGTCTGATGTGACTAATTTGCCGCAACTGTGCATAGGAATTCCTACACACACTATTCACATGTTGCTCCATCCTCATGTTCGAATCCAAGAAAGCACCGAGGTTCCTGACACTGCCTGATTGTTTGATTTCAGAGCCGTCAACTTTCACAGATATGTTTGAAACAGATTGTGTCTGCAAATTTTTTTATCGCACTTTAGCCGCTTCTGCTTCTGCCCTTTTGCGTTGTAATAACTCAGAACAATTACTCTTTGTTGAGCTGTGTGTTCGTCCCGACATAGTTTCTATTTGGTCCATTCTAATTTGCTTTATAGTGTCAAGGTACTTCTTGACGTTGCTTTCACATTAAATAAACACATTGTCAACATTTTTTATTTCAGCTAGACTTGTATCTGTTCTCGTGTCTTCTAAAAATTTCACAAATTGAACATAAACGTCTTGTACATACTTAAAATGACTGTTCATGTCATCACGTGTTTTGTTCAAAACAGAAATTGTGCTGTTAATGGACAGACCAACGTTTTGGTCGATGGTCTGTTGTTTGTGAGAGATACCATCTCTAAATTTTTGGTAAATACTATCAACTTTGCTACTGGAGCCTGACATGGCTTTCTATGTGAGTTTACGAGTCCTCCTCAAATGATGGTAAAAAGCTGAAAAGATACAAAAGGAGTGTGTAAGGTCAAAGCTACTTTTTTGTTTACATTGTATTTAATTGCAAAATAACAAGACCCTTAAAAACAGACAAAGGATAATTAAATAACGGAAAGTAAATCAACCACTGCGAGTATAAAAGAACTACAGTAGGCAGCACATCTACGAAGGGAGGTATTACAAACGGAGAGAACTATATCATGATCAGCTTTACCAGTTGGAGGAATCGTTTCTATGTTATCAATGATTGATGGGTAATTAGTGAAAAGAAGATTTAGGGTCTTATCATTGCGAGTTGGTCTATCGACTACTTAAGTAAGAGAGTGGTCTGCAATGATATCTAACAATTCTTGATGTTGTTTGACATTTGGTTTACTGGGAATAGTACTGGATGTCTTCCAGTCAATGTTGCTGAAGTTAAAGTCACCACCAACTGATAAGATTGATTTGGAGTTTGGATTTATTCTACAAAGAGACTCATTTAGGTACTGTAAGGAAGTATCATCATTTGGCTGCGGTCTATAAAAAAGAGCCAATAATTAGTTTTCTACAACTGAATAGTGAAATTTCCACCCAAATAATTTCACAGTTAGTTTGGAGTTCATTACTCTGAACTGATTGATAATCGTTTTTGACAGCAATTAGTACACCACCATGACTCTGACCTCTTTTATTGGGCGGCCTATCTTTCCTGTAGACGGTAAACATGTTTGAATCAAAATCTTCTGATGATGATACAGAACGATCAAGCGAGGTTTCAGTTCCAATAATGACGTCTGACCAGACAGCGTCTAAAAGAGCATCCAAATCGTTTTTTTTTTTTTTTTTGTCTGATGGACTGGAAATTCAGACAAATTACCTTTAATGAATGATTCACATTCTTAGTTATCTTAGTTTTCTGATTTATTGAGTTAGAAAGGCTTGATTTTGGAGAAGACGATGCAAAAGGTTTCCCCGGACTATCACTAAAAACAGAAAATGAATTATTAGTCAATGAAGTTCTTATGCTAGAGTTGAAGATTGACGTAGAAAACTTTGGTAGAACACATTTCAGACAATGCTATGACAAATTACTACTATCCATAATATTATACATGGATTCCGACCCTGACAATCAATGTAATACCATGTTTTGCAAGACTCACATTCAATGGTTTTGGATTTCCAAGTAACATTCTTACCACAGGAGCCACAAGGCCATCCTGATGCTTTGGGCCCAAAATTTAATTCTACCTGGTTTCCTAAAATGATTTGATTGAGTAAATGAACATTTTTGTTTGCAGAGGGAACCACCACGTTGTTACGGTATGGTTTTGAATGATGATACAACCAGTAATAGACACAGACATTAATAGTTATATAGATAAGGTTATAAGCACTATCTGACCCCATTTGACCTTTTGCCACTGACCAATATCGACCAATTAAAAAAAAACCGGTTGTGTGGACGTAAACCCCTTGGAACAAGATTCACTTACTCAGCACTGAAAAAATATATATTCAACTTTCAAAATCTTTACCAAGACTGAAAACAATTACAGAATAGTTTTAGCCTTAGCGCGTACACAATATTAGTTTTCCTATTAGAGTATTTCATTGCCAGACTATTTTTAGACATCATCGGTGGGAATTATCTTGTTACTATATAAGCTAAGCCGTGTAGAGTTTTGTCCCTTTGACAAAGATTTAAAAATAGATAATTTATTCATGAACTAAAGCATATCTAGATCATTCGTGTTGTGACAGCAGTGTTACAAAGAAATAACATTATTACACCTGACTTATTTGTCGTAAAGAAGCAGAATTAAAATGGATAACAACAGATAAATAATTAAAAAAGAAAGTGGTTGTGGAGATATGTATAGAATTGAATTGGTAACTTCCGTGTACATGTTCTGAATTATGTAACAAAATACATAACGAATCACCGACATAACGTGTCTGGAGTTAATAGAGCGTGTGAAAGGACCATTTAAGCCTGGACTTGGAGATTTAAGTTCGCAAAAAATCTAGGACAAAGAAGAATTCGAGCAGCGCCAGTAAGATAAATTTTGTACAACGCAGCACAGATAGTACTATGGATTTAAAAGATTTGGTGAAATATTCAAATGATGCAATTAATATTGCTATGCAAACATGTCTTTCAAAAGACGAAACAGAACAATCCAGACAATATAGTAATAGAGTTTTACAAACATTAAAATGCTCAGAACGGAATACAAATGAAACTGCAAAAAGAACGGATCAACGAAATTGAGTATCTACCTAGAAACATAAGTGATATGAATGTATAAATCAACACACCCTCCCCCCACAAAAAACAAAACTAACAACTGTACAAGACTGTTTTTTGGAGTAGTATAGAATATAACGTTTTAACCACATTTTGACAGTAGTTTAGAATATAACGTTTTTGTCACATTTTGTTAGTAGTATAGAATATAACGTTTTTAACACAATTTGATATTAACTTGATTCAAAATAGATTTCAACCTTTTTCACTGAAATAATTTATGATTGTTTGTTCATTTTGTTCTATATTGTTAACTTTTAGTATATTGTACAATAAATCATAAATGTTTATACCATCTTGTAACATTTTCATGAAAAATAAACAATAATAACCACACAATACGATTTTTTTGTTTTGATATTGTATGTTGTTATACTCTACCTTAGGTATATATTTGACTATTTCTTTTGGCGGAGGAAGTCCGAATGGGTCAAAGTATATAGAGAATATAAGGTTACTGTCTGATCAATTTAAACTTATTAGGCGAGTAGAAGAAAATATATTAGGCGAGGCTCTGCCGAGCCTTATATTTTTTCGTAGACGAGCCTAATAAATTTAAATTTTTTCAGACAGTAATCTAATATTCTATTTATCCTACCTGCTCAGAAAATTGGGAAAAGGTCGTTGGATCAGCTAATGTAATATGCTAAGGATCTTCTGCAATTATTTCCTTTTTAAATTCTAAGTTAAAATGAACAAATCCAAACAAACTGTGAACATTTGATCTATTTAAGAGACTTCCAGTGTTTTTATAAGAATTATTAAGAATATCATCGTAAAATCTTGATATACTTGTATATTCCGTTTCGGGATAAAAAAAGAACCAGCATTACCAACTTCAAGACGGCAAGATTCCAACGTACAATTATTATTTGCTGCATTAACTTTTAATGTATGTAATAAATGTGGGTTATGTTGTTGTGAATTACTTTTATCAGGTCGTTGTAAATAAACAAACACATGTTCGGGTTTTGTTACACCAGCTCTTATTCTAAAAGTTATATTACTCTGTTGTGTATCTGTTGACTGTGTTATCATTTCTCGGAGGTATTTCCACCCTGTTTTTGTATATTTTTCAAAAATTAAATTAAATCCAAATTCATTAAAAAATTAAAAGTGAAACCCACTAAATTAATTTAGTTACAATTACCCTACCTGCATCAGCAGCATTAGCTCTGTAAATTAATTCATCATCATTTGTTAAATGGAGTGTTATTTGGACTTGACTTGGTGGTAACATGTTTTGTTCCAAACCCTGAAAAAATGAATAATTGTTTAACGGAATTTTAGCATTTACCTCATTATCATCCTGGATTAATAACTTTCTAAAAGCAAAACCTTTATTATATCCGGCTTGATCATTCCTACTCTCAGCAACAGCAGTAGTATCTAAATAAATAAATTCATTTGTTCCAGTTGATTCTGCATAATCCTTATATAGTTCAGCTAGATTTTTTAAGTTAATTACCTTATATAAATTATTACAATCATACACAATTTTTCCATTTTGTTTAACTATTAGTTGATCAATTATTGAAGCTGCATTATTAATAAAAGCAATTTGATCTCCAAGTTTATTAACTTTAAAACTAACTTCAAAATAACTATTAAACCAATGTAAATATGAACTTCTATCATTAATTGTAAAATGATATCCACTTTTTTGTTGTTTAACATTATTTCCTAAGACAGAAATTAAAGCTGTATCTAATTGAATAGGAGTTAATTCGTATCTTTCACAATACTGTTTTGTTCTAAACATGTTTATTATATATTATTTTATTTTTTTATAAATTAATCTGTTAATACGTTTACGCTGAGCTAAAGTCCCAGATCCCGACAATAATTTATTTAATCTTATATTAATATCCTCCTTATTATTCGAATTAGTTTTTTGTAATACCTTAGTAATTAAAATACCAACAGGTTTACCAACAGCAGGCTTTTTAAAACTTTTAATTTTTTCTGTAATTGTATCAGCAGCTAAATTCCCGACTTTCGTTCCAATCCTGCGGGTTCCATTCTCAAATGCTGCTTTTCCTGCAGTTTCTAAAGCTTTTTTTCCAGCAGATGCAACAAAAGATTGAATTAATTTTCAAAGACACCTGAACCGTGTATAATTTCTTCTCCAGTTTGAGCATCAACATAAATAAATATTCCTTTGTTTTTATCATCAACTTTTTTTGTACATTATATAAAACTAAATTTTATAATTCTTTTAATATTAGTGTAAAACTTGTTTCAACTTCATTAAAATTACTTATTCTACCAAATACAGCTGTAATATATATTCTAATTGAGTTTATAACATTTTCATTAATTTCAGAATATCCAAATCTTTGTGGTTCTTTTGTAAATGGATAAGCTCTTGTTAAATCTGCAGTACTTAAAGCATAGATAATATCACTAAAATTACCGTCGACGAGTGAATTATCAATAAGATCACAATGAATGTAAATTGTATCCACAGAGTTAGTTATATTTGGTGTTGTAGTTCCCTATTCGGTAGAATTTAAAGCTTTTTTTCTCAAATCCAAGCAATGTATGAAAATTTGATATTTTCAAATCCAATATAAAATTATCATGAATAGAAATTAATATTTTAAAACTACTTAAATCAAATTCCAAACTTATAGGTTTGATTTATCAAATTCAAAATCACCATTGCTTACTAACGTTTCCTTGATATAATTATTAAGTGTAAGAACCATTTTGAAATATAATATCTTTGCAATCATTACCATTATAATAACGAATTCTTTTAGTATCGTATTCATCACTAATATTATACCAAGAGTAAGTCATAGTGTTAATACTATCCAAACCAACAACATAAGTTTTAGTTTTATCTAAAATTAAAGAACGATCGAATCTAACTGTGAAATCGCTTGGAGTAGTTTTAGCGTTGTTTTTAACAGCTTCAGAACTTAATACCGTTTTTTGTTCCATTTATATATTCAAGAAAAATATCTTTTTTTTATATAACATTTCGTGTTGTTCTGGTAACAATTTATTTATTTTTAATAGTTCATCAATTATGCTAATACCTTCATTTATAAGTTCTTCATTATTATTTCTGGTATTAATTGAAACACAAATAAGTTCTAAGTTATTAACCAGTTCTTCTGGATTACATGGACAAACACCATAACCCTGTCCTCTAATTACTTTTTTTAAACTTCATAGATGTTTTATTGATAGGTAATCCTGATTTTTCTATTAATTCTTTAAATATTTTCCAAGAAAGTATTGAATGTTTTTTATTATTGTTATATCTTTTATTAATCAAATCAATTAAATCATTATCTACTTTAGTGTTACTTCTTTTCCAGTTGTTCGATCCTTTGCAATCAATTTAGTTTGGCCATAAAGTGTATTTAAGTTAATAATTAAATTACCATATTGACCATTTGGTAAAACTTTATATTGATTTAGAACCTTTGGTTTTTTATGAAAACTTTGTTCGATTATGATGTCTTATTCTTGTTCCTATATATTTTCCTTATTTTAGAATATCGTTGATCACTTCTCTGTATTTTTTTATAATTATTTGACTTGGCTATAATTTCTTCTTTCTACTTATAGCGCCAGATTCATAACCCAATTCTTTTATTTCATCCGATACATTATCTATGATAATCTTTACTTCTTCCCTAGTCATTTTTTCATCAGGATTTCCAGATTCGCTGACAAAATACTCAAACACTTCATTTATTATTTATATATTTTTTTTTTCTATTTAAGACCAATTCTCTGTAAGAACCAAAAAAAGTTGGAAACTCATAGTCACAGATTTCCTTTAAACCGATTTTTTCTTGAAGAGGGTGCAAAATTAAGAAAATCCCGTTTTTCATTTTTTTCAATATATGTCCCGGTTACCATGGAAACGAGGATGCAAATCCCCAACTTGCTGAATTTTCAAAAAAGTAGGGGTGCATGCCTATTTTGTTATCTGGAAAGTACTAGAAAGTGTCCTTTATTTTCATACTTGCAAATTTTAAAGGCAAATGAACAAGGTTTCATACCAAACTAATATTTCCAAATATTTATTTGATTCTTGTATGATCTAGACTTTTATCTGCAAGAAAAAATATATTTATGGAGCAAAACATATGTTTATATTGTGTTCTACATCTTGAAAAGTGCACAGGTCTCAGCAGAAAAGTATATTTGTTTGTATAAAGGGAAGATGATATTTCAAAAAGAAACATAAATCGTAGTGGGTCATTCAGACACATTCTTGTAGATTTGGGCCAAAGTTTACGATTTGGGGCATTTTTCCTATTTTTATTACCTCCCCTTGATGCTCTTCATTTAGGAAATCACAAAGAGCTAATCTAAAGTTACTTCCTGGATTATGCTGAATTCAGATTTCTACTCGGATTTTGCAAATTTTTAGTATATAGATAAAATGACAGTCAGAGATTTTATGCTAAATGGGCATGTGATGCTTGGATGTGTCCCTTCAAACCAAGTCCACGTTTAAAATTTGCTGAATAGCGACATTGTTTGGGAAAAATACTCTGGCAGAAAAGAGTCTAAACTGTGGACTGACATCTGTCTGTTTATTTCCATAAGTGAAGTTTGTATCAACTGACTGAAGGATCAGTGTTAAAGGATAACCCTACAATGAAAACAGGTGAGTCTCATAATATTTTATGTTTTAATATGACATGTAAAAATTCCAAGCTATGCAAGATATGTGCTCACTTCCTTCAACAGATTCAAAGACCATACAGAGGTTATTTTCTTAAATATTGGACAGACATTTCTTATTATTTTACCAAGATAAAACTTACAGGCATTTTTTCATCATTTTGGGAATACCATGCACCAACACCAGTGGAATTGGGAAAATGCTCTCAAAAATTGTCTAATGTGGAAATTTCCAAATTACCAAAATCTATGTAAAGATATTTTTGTGTAAATAAAGCAACACTATAAATGTTGTTGTAATAACCTAAATATAGATCTATACAAAATTTCAAAACCAAAATCAAACACCCATATAAGGTAACACATTTGGGAATTTCATATTCAGACTGTTTCTTTTGTGATTACCTCCTTTTATTGGAGGTAGATTTATAATGGAAAAAGCCCTGATTTAAGTTGTTAATGACCATCAGCATGCTTTTTATGTTATTTGTAAAAAGCAGATAAAGACATACTTTCATTTCAAAACGTATATATTTTTGTAAATTTATTTGTTTTGTTTTTCAGCTGTGAGTTGTTTCTTTTGAAAATGACTGCTTGATGATAAAGTTTCAAACAACTATGAAGTGAGTGTATGTTCTAGAGAGGTAATCATAATTTAGTCATTTGCAACAGTGTATGTGTTTGTCAAAGTACCTGCAGAAATATAGACTTACTGAAGTAAAAACTCACTGAATGCTGAAAAATGAAAACATTTAATTGCATCCATTGCTACACATAAGTCAGCATGTTTTAATCTGCACATGCCTGTTTTAAAGTATATATTGAATGTAAATGGTTTGTGTCAAAGTTAATATGTTTCTTTTTATATATATTTACACATCAGAGGCCTACATGTATTTAAATAAAGAATAAAGTCCCCCACATGCCCATATTCATACAAGTATGAAATCTTGACCTCTCAATCTATGATACAAGAATAGCTAGTAGGACTTCATATAACTTAAATTGACATACATTTGTATTGTGACTATAAATATTGATAAGTTTTTGAAATTTTAAAATATACCCTTTTTCAGAAAAGGACCCTCTGCACATGTATGAGAAACATATTTTACTTTTAAAGTGGCCCATATAATGTTGAAAAGGATGAAATCCTGTATCTGTCAAAATGTAACAACAGTAACAACCATTTTAGTTTGATTTGTGTTTATTCCAGACTAATTCTTCAAAGAATGAATGATCATCATCATGCTTATATTGGAATAAAAGGAAGGAAGGTATCTACATTTTATTTATAGTTTGTCTTAGTGTCTGATCAGGTCTGATTTCATATCTTTATAAATGCTTGATTGAATGCTATTTTTTGACAGAATATTTATGAACTTTGTTTAGAATTTCATGTATCTTAAATTTAATCAAAGTGTAGCAAAGTCAAAAGTATTTAATGCATTTAATACAATTGTTCCTTTTAAAGTCATTTCAAGGAGGGGGAGGTCTATGTGATAAATTATTTTCATTAAAAGAATAAAAGAAAGATGTATATATTATACATTTACTTACACAAAATTTATTAAATGATTGAAATAGTGTATGTAATTTTTATTCATTTACAAATTTGTGAAAGGAAACCCTCCAGCTGGCTTGTAGAAGATCAGTAGTTCTACCCAGTAACATGATGTCACAAATATTTTAAGTGGAGAGCCCATCCCCATCCCACCACCACCCATAGTCAAATGAAAGACATTCAGATTGTTATTTTCTCACATCTCTATTTTTCAGTGACAGCTACAGTCAGGGTAAAGGTAAATGCAGTCAGAAGACCTCTGATATCACCTGAAGAGTCAGCCTTCTCAAGATTCTGTATCAAATAAAAATAACAAGGACTGCTAAAAATACTTTTTATAACTTGCAATTGTGCAGTCTGTGACATAACTGTCTGATCCAGGTAGTTTAGTGTTGACAAGATGACATTTCATCTCTATAGTAGAGGACACAAGTTTGAAATGCAGTATACATGTCATTGTGAAGGCAAAATGTTTATGAAAATAGTGTGTGTGTGTTTCCCAAATAGAGAGGCTGAAAGTGGGGAATCATCAATTAGTGTTTTTGGAATAAGTTATGGACATCTGAATAGTAAAGATCTGTCCCTTTTTTGGATTGCCACAGACCAAAATAATGATTGGTGCCTTTGACATAAATAGAAGAACTCACACTGGACACCCTGAAGATGGAATTACAAGAATGTATGTTGTTTGCATTAATGTTTCTTTTTCAGATTTATGGGGAAAAAAATTAGAATGTCATTTCTTAAAAATGTTGATAGTTGTTTAACCAAAGGCCCTGTAATTGAAAAATATCTTTATTCTTGACTTTATATTAAAATTAAAAAAATCTGATACTGTTTAATTACTTTTGCATGTATAACATTAAATTTGTTATATTTAAATTTGATAAAATTTAATGTATTTTGAAAAAGATGCACTTGAACATATCTAAATGGAATAAACACATGACAGTCTTTGAATATCTGTAAAAAAAGCACATGTTTTGCAGTTCTCATCAGATTTGGTTACCAATTTACAGCATAATTATACATGAAGGCTTATTACTCAAACATATGCAGATCTAACTGTATATTTTCAACCATAGATAATTTTATTTCATATAGATTTTTTAAATCTTTAAAAAATACTGAGAAAATATAGCAAAACAATGGTTTAATTAGTATACTTGATTTTGTGAGACTGTTGAAATATTACATTTCTTTTTCCCTCTTAAGTCTGTATCATAAAATCATATTTTCTGATGAAATTTATTTTTTAAGAATGTTGCAATGCAGATTTTAATGAAAATTCATACATTTGTAAAGTTACCTATATTGTGTTAGGTAATAACTTAAGCCCATATTTACTAATTGGCCAATGATTAAAAAGAACATCTGAGTTTTTAGCTGACTTTCTGACTAATTTAAGACCTCATTCATGTAACAACATCTATTAATCTTCAGAAATCCAGTAAAATTGTCATCTGTAAAACAGGTTTCATTCTAAGATATACAAGGCATATAACATCCTATTTTACCAGCATGTATTTACTTTAATAAATAAAGTAGATTAAGATTTGTATTTTGATAAATTTTGGAAAAAGTATTAGGAGATATGTCTGCAACTGCAGTTTGTATTAACTGGCACTGGAATGTGCATAATCAGGTTTTTTTCTGAATAAACTTAGTAAAGTCTTAAATCTACATTATCTATAGCTATCCGTAAAAAGTCTAGCCATTGTCTTGATAGTTTGAAAGAATTAAATACATTTGAGCCGCACCATGAGAAAACCAACATAGTGGCTTTGCGACCAGCATAGATCCAGAGCAGCCCGCGTAGTCTGGTCAGGATCCATCCTGTTCGCTTTCAAAGCATATTGCAATTAGAGAAACCTGATGCACAGGCTGGTATGGATCCATTCTGGTCGCAAACGCACTATGTTGGTTTTTCTCATGGCGCGGCTCATTTAAAGTTGTATCTAGCAAAATATTGACTAAACTGTTGTGTAGATAATTTGATTTAATTTGATTGTTAAAGGAAGAATGTGCATCATGATTGTTATTACATGAACATACTGTATTATTTTTAAATATCATGATATTTTTCAGTCTTGGATTACACTGTTATTTGTTCATAATTTTGAATTGTATTTAAAATGTATATATTAAATCAAATGGCGAAGTAGACATGATTTTGCTTTTACTACTATTTGTTTCCATGGCAACAAAATGATTTCCAAAGCCGGGTGAAAGGACACTGTCTTTACACAAACACACATAGATATTTTTATGCCGATTCTTCTCCTTAAATTCCTCGATTTCTCCCTAAATTCTGTGGAGAAGAGTCACTTCTCCCTAAAATTTTGACCTAGGATGATCCCTGTTTTTTAATGCAAAATGAATGTTGTAACCATGGCAACTTGAAAAAAAAATTGGACAGTCATGATTAATAACCATACAATACCTTAAAGGCCAGTGTCAGTTGGTTATGAGTATTTCCAACTGCTTTGAAACTCAAAATTAGTTTACCCAAAAGAAAGAAAAGTGCATACAAGGTTGTTGAGAACTGACCTTGTGACAATGCTTTAAGTTTCATAGATCATGATTATGGTTGTATCCGTCTTAATTCTGCCCAGAATGTGCTTCAGGTGCGTTAGATGCATTGAAAGTTTGCAGATGAACTTTTCTTGTTTCATAGAATACAAAATTGAAACAGAAAGTGCTTTAAAAAGGTCTGAATTATAATTTTCTTGTACGTTGCCATGGTAACGGAACATTCTCCTTAATTTCTAGACAAAGTGTTGGACAGTATAACTTTGTAAACTGATTTTATATAAAATACTTATGTTTTGCTACAATTCTGTATCTGACAATGTAATATTATTTCAGGTTATTCTGTAATTTAGGCATAAATGAGTTTGCTGAAAACTCATTTTTTGTCAATTTTCAAATTTCTGTAAAAAGCTCAAATATGAATGACCCGCTAAAATTCCTCCTTAAATTGAAATGGGTATCATAGCTCTGCTGAATCCATACAAGTAATATATGCAGATGCGTTCACTTTTGTTTCTATTAGAAGTTGAAAAATATACATGCAGACCAATTTTTAAAGATAATGTAAAATCTTAAAAGGGGGTATTTATAAAATTGTTGCTTCTAAAACCGTGAAAATGTTGAAAGACAATATTTGTTTTTAATAATTACTTCAGGTATGTATTTCAGGCAAATATGAAAATTAGTGCTCTATTACAGACATAGAGACCACTATGTGTAAAGAAAATTGTAACATTTTAGTAAAATTTGACTCTCAGAAATTGCCATTTTTCGCAAAAAGTATAATGTTCCCGTTTCCATGGTAACCAGAGCTGATTCATATCTTTTCACCCTTGATTCTTCATATATGGCTTGAATACTAAAAAGGGTGCAAGTATGAAGTAATTCTGAGACTATGAGTTTCCGACCCCTTCTTTAATTTTTTGGTTCTTACAGAGAATTGGTCTTAAAAGTTTTAAATCAATTTCTTTATTAAGAACAAATTTAAATTCTTTCATTTTTGCCCCAAATTCTTCAGGAAATTCTTCATACTCATCCGTATCCGAACACTTATGTTCTTTTAATAATAATCTAATAGATCCATCTTTCATTTCTTCTCCTGGTACATAGTTTTCTTTTAATTTATTAATCTCTTCTTCTGTTAATTAATCAAGCTCTTCTTTCGTCATTTTTTTCTGGTGGTAACGGTTTTTCTGTTATTCCCATCCTTTCTCTTCCATAATCTTCTAATTTCTTAAATTCATATTCAGGAACCCGTCCAACAGACTCATCTCCCCCAATCTATTGGTGTATAGGGAGCCGGTTTTAAAACCTGTTGTCTTTTAGATTCTTCCTTCATTCCTTTAGTTAATTCAGTAATACCTTGTGTCAGATCTTCTGATATTCTTTTCGGAAGTAACGCTAATTGTTCTTTAATTCCAGGCAATGCTTTTAACTGACTTGACAATTGTTCTTTTTTACTTTCTATTCCTTCTGTAATTGGTTTATAAATTTCACTTTACATTTCTCGACCAGTAGCTTTTCTGTTTTTTTCTCTCATTATTTCATCTCTCTTATCTCTTATCTTTTGTCCGACTAAGTTTTTTCTTATTCTTATTTCATTAAGTTTTGATTGCATTTATATAATAATGTAAGATAATGCAACATAATGTAAGATAATGTAATATTATTATATAATGGAAATTCCAAATTATGATACAAAAAACGACAAATCTAATAACTTTAAGCAATTTTATCCTTTTATGCCAGATTCATGTTTTAGAATGTTAATATGTGGATCTTCCGGATCAGGAAAAACAAATACATTAATGCATATACTTCGAAAACTTCTTATATATTATGATAAATTATACCTATATGCTAAAAACCTAGAACAATCTAAATATCAAGATTTAATAGACCACTTAAAGGCCTAGATTTTGGCAGTGGGCCAAGGGATTTCTGTCTTCACCAGCACAGTTTGGGGCTAATGACCATCACAGTATGGTTCCAATAAACAAGGGTCAATGTTTATTGTAGAGTCAGTCTACCATACAAGTGTATCAATTAGTGAGAAGGGGAAACAATGTAATTTATCTTAAACTGATATATAATTGATAACTTTTAAAGTTATACTAGTTTTTTTTGACATTTCTATGTAAAGAAAAATATTTGTTGATCAATTAAACACAATAATAAGATAATCAGAAACTTATTTTCACAATAATGAAATAATGATAAACTTACTTAAAGAAATGTATGCAAGTTTTTATTTTTTCAAAGTCTGTGCGGAGAATTGTGATATTTCAGAAAATTGTGACTTTCACTCATCTAAAGCTTGCAGAATACTGTAAAACTTTTGTCTAAAAATTGAAATTAGAATGTGCATTTCAAAGTCACAAAGCAAACAATGAAAAAAGTCACTTTTGGCAACATACTGAAAATGAAAATTCAGTATAGATGATTTTAAGTTCAAATAATGTTGATTACATGAATACAAGAAACCCAGTTTCCAATTAGAAAAATATTTTGTCAGCACAAAGAACTCCTGAAGTTTTCACTATACTTGTATTTAATTATCATTATTATTTTCAATATTATTACTGTATCTTTAATCATCCTTTATGTAATATAATAATAGTAATTATAATAATAACAACAATGATAACTAGAAAATGCTTTTGTAAAAAAGCGCATGTCTCCCCCAATGCAAAGTCCTATAGGCAAGAAGTAAATAGGGGTCAGGAGCGAAAGTCGAAGAGACACTGATGGTTGGCTGCAATAGGGATCATGTACTTGGCATGTCCAGTCATCCCGCTAAATTTCAACACTCTTGGCCTAGTGGTTCTCAAGTCACTGTTCAGGCTCCTGTGACCTTGACCTTGATCAAGTGACCTCAAAATAGATAGGGGTCATCTACTCTGCATGTCCAATCATCCTATTAAGTTTCAACATTGTAGGTCAAGTGGTTCTCAAGTTATTTCCAAAAAATAATTTTACATGAACAGGCCACTGTGACCTTGACCTTTAATAGACTGACCCCAAAATCAATAGGGGTCATCTACTCTGCATGTTCAATCATCCTATGAAGTTTCAACATTCTGGGTCAAGTGGTTCTCAAGTTATTGATCGGAACTGGTTATCAATGTTCAGGCCTCTGTGACCTTGACCTTTAACGGAGTGACCACAAAAACAATTGGGGTCATTTACTCTGCATGAACAATCATCCTATGAAGTTTCAACATTCTGGGTCGAGAGGTTCTGAAGTTATTGATTGGAAATGGTTTTCCATGTTCAGGCCCCTGTGGCCTTGACCTTTAACAGAGTGACCCTAAAATCGTTAGGGGTCATTTACTCTGCATGACCAATCATCCTAGTAAGTTTCAACATTCTGGGTCAAGTGGTTCTCAAGTTACTGATCGGAAATGGTTTTCAATGTTCAGGACCCTGTGACCTTGACCTTTAACGGAGTGACTCCAAAATCGATAGGGGTAATCTACTCTTCATGACCAATCATCCTATGAAGTTTCAACATTCTGGGTCAAGTGGTTCTCTAGTTTTTGATCGGAAATGGTTTTCAATGTTCAGGCCCCTGTGACCTTGACCTTTGACGGAGTGACCCCAAAATCAAAAGAAGTCATCTACTCTTCATGGCCAATCATCCTATGAAGTTTCAACATTCTGGGTCAAGTGGTTCTCTAGTTATTGATCGGAAATTGTTTTCAATGTTCAGGCCCCTGTGACCTTGACCTTTGACGGAGTGACCCCAAAAACAATAAGGGTCGTCTACTCCAGCAGCCCTACAACCCTATGAAGTTTGAAGGTTCTAGGTCAAATGGTTCTCCAGTTATTGCTCGGAAATGAAGTGTGACGTACGGACGGACGGACGGATGGACGGACGGAAGGACGGACGGACGGACAGGGCAAAAACAATATGTCTCCTGGGGGAGACATAATAATAATAATAATTATTATTATTATTATTATCATCATTATTATAACATTAAAGTAATACTTATTATCATCTATTTAATATCAAAATAATAATTGATATTATCATTCCACATTCACTGAAGAAAAATAAATTTCTTTCAACTCCACTGCACACATCTTCATGGTCTAGTTGGGGTCCCTGCTGTGCTTATTGCCCTCTAATCAGTTACGGTTACATAATCGCTGATAAGCAGCAGATAAGATGGGAGTTGTATATTGGATTTGGGGGGGGGGGGGGATACTTATATAGTAGTGAATCTAGGCCTTTAAATGAAATTGCAAAAAGAATGAAAGTAGATCCAAATGAAATACTTTAATATTCTAATAATGAAATAACCGACGTGAATAATCTTGGATCAGACAAACAAAAAGTAGTAATATTTGATGATTTCATATGTGAACAAAAATGTTTCAAAATGAAATTACAAAATACTTTATTCAAGGACGTCACAAAAACTGTTCTGTTATTTATTTAAGTCAGTCTTACTATAAAACACCGACGGATATCCGTATTAACTGTTCTCACTATATTTTATTTGAAAGTCCTGGTAAAAGAGAAAATGATATGATTTGTAATGAACAAAATATAAATCGTGATTCTTTTACTAATGCAACAAAACAAAAATATGATTTCTTATATGTTGACAAACCAAGGAAGTTTTTAAGAAAAAACTTTACGGGAATTATATAGATGGGTGTTTTTAATGATGTAAAATAATCAACCAGACAGTATAAGTAAAGTTAAATTTGATATCGATTTAAGTGATTATGCCACTAGAAAACAATACAAAAAGCTTAAAAAGGACATGGAATCGTATCCAAGGAAGCAACTTGAAATAAGATGGAAATATACATAAAAGCAATTTGTTTAAATGCGAAACATGTTTTCATTTAGATGCGCATTGCAAAACCATATACTACAGATGCATCATTACCATGAAAATACAACGGTCGTTTATTTTTATTTGAGCTTGAATCATACAGCTAGTCTGATATATGCTTAATGTAACATATTATGAAAGGATTGTAGGTATAAGAATGTGTTTAGCTAGCGTCGTACAAAGTTTAAAATGGAATTTAATTTCTTTCTTTATTACGTTGGTATTCAATTTGCGTAAGCAAACAATTATTTATATATTTTGTAATAAATGTAATATAAGGCAACTTAGATACCTAAGTATCAAACATAACAAAGAACTGATAAGAATATAACGTTAGAATTTCTGAGACATACTCAATTAAATTAGTCAGCTACTTTCGTCCCCAATTGTCTTTATTTGTGTTGCCTTTGTGCGGTAGGTATTACTTCATAAACTTCAGTTTACTTTCCCGAGTAGAAATAACAAGTGAAATTTGTTCAGGAGGAAGGGTTGAAACTACATTTTCTTTTATCATTTTATATTAGTGGAAGGCCTGTTTAATGTAGTTTTTCTGATGACGATTTCTCAAGTAAAAATTTAAAAAAAAAGTTATTTGTTTAGCAGGTGTATTTTACAGTTCTCCGCTGATACACACATGTATGTTTGAACAAAAATACTAATTTAAGGTTTATATAAAATCAAACTGCTTTTTTTCAGAAACAGAAAATTGCGTTAATGTATACACAATAAGTACAACGTAAATGAACTTTATAAAAATAACGTATTAATGTAGTGTCAAATAAAAAACAAACATTGTTACGTTTCTCTAAACAAACACCATTAGTCAGAACAGTTAGTATAATGTACAGAATAGAGGCGATTGAGTCTCTGGACTAGCCAACAGGAAATCATATTTAAATGTCGCATCATGAAATGCAATTTAAATATTATTTCTTTATCTGAATTTCTAATTAGTTCCATATATATTAAAGTCGTCCCCCAGGATGTAGAACAACTAATTTAAACGTATTTGCATTATCGCAGTTCTAGATTCTTCATACCCTGAAAATTGTTGGAAAGATTTGTAATTAAAATAAGTGCAATGCAGGTAAAATGGTAGTTTTCATACTTAAAGAATTGTGTACCCGTGTGTAAGCGGTGAGAATGAGGTACTTCAGTCTCTCTCTCTCATTTTATTTATAAAATAATTACCTCACAAAGACATATACATCAAATGCACTATGCAATTTTCCATTTCTATAACGATTATTTTGACACGAAAAGTAAATGCTTTATCTGAGGGTATCTCAATTATTCATCTTTGTTTGCTAGCACTAGTGATTTAATGTCATGCTTATTTCTAATGACAAAATGTAAGCTGTCTACAATCGCAGGAAAGACGGTCGTCAATGTTTTCTGTTATTGCTATTTTTCTGTGATATTTCTTATACCGATGTTTCCTTGAATATATTGAAGATAAATGTTTTTCTACAATGATAGTTTCAATATGCACGATACATGAATCTCGAAAAGCCGTACACAAAGGAAATACTTTTTATGTATATGAACTAACACAGGAACGCAATTATATTGTAAATACACGTCCGTCTCACAACATTTAATTTTTGCAAAGTAAACATGATTTAGGTTTTCAAATCGTATACGATGAGTATAAGTAATACATCAAACTGTAATGGGATACTGTACATGACTGGCCGATCCTTAAATTCTGTATCAGAAACATCAAAATGTGAATAACAGGAAGCACAATTGAATCTGTCTAATACTGGCCTGATTCGATTTAAGTACATTGATCTGAAAAATATATCGTATTAAGTTGATAGGACACGCTTTTTATTGCTATGAAAAATAGATTAATTTTAAAGTATTTATTACCTCAAAATAAATGTGTTATAAAAGTAAAACTGTATCGCGTCTCAAGAAATAAAACCATTTCCAGAGCAGACTTTTTCGATATCCTATGGCAAAGTACCATTATATATATGCAGATGACATTTTTATAATTCAAATAACTACGAAAACAGTACGTATTTTACAGATGCTTTCTCTCAGAACGACAAAATTTTTATTCAAAAGAAATGTATATCTTACAAACCGTTCAAATACTTGTAAAGAAAGGTCTTTAATGTACTTTAAATTAGTATCCAGCTGAACAAAGATACCCGATAATGACAAAGATCTGCTCTGTCTCGGTTTAACTCAATTTAATTGTTCAACTACTTTGGTGTTCAATTTAAATTCAATGCCTTCTTTGGTGTACAAATTTCTTTATACGTTTTACTTTACTTAATCATGTAGAAATACCAATCACAGTTTTGCTTGAAGGAACAGATGTCATTACATTTCCATTTATCCTTTAAAGTGGGTGAAAGATTACCAATTTAATGTGCTTTCTTTTGAAGTAATTACTCAAATTTTACATTATGCTTGTCATTTTAATTTATAGTTTTAAATTTTGATTCAATATCTATTTGGCAAGATTTCAATGTTTTTTGTTCATACACATTTATTTGTTGGCAAAAAGCAGTTATTTATGTAATAAATTCAATTTAAGTTAGGCAAAAAAAATGCATATGTACATACATAATTTCATTCATATGGATTAATATTGTAACAATCATTTGAAGTGATTAAATATTAATCTACAACTGACACAGTAAATTTCAAATAACTCAACTGAATAATGTGTATTTAAATAGTTCCCAATAAAAAAAGTACTAAATGTAACTGAAAAACTACAGGTATCAATCAATTATTTCATTAGAACGAAAGTATTGCTTATAAAAAACGACGGAATTTAACTTGATCAGCGTCGCATACGACATAGATGGTCAGGAATGGGGCGGCTGAATTGTTGAGTAGCCACCTTAGATAATCTAAATACATTCTTTACCCTGCAACTTAATTTCGTTTTTAATTAATTTGATTAGGTATTCTGTAGGACGGATATGCGATGGCTGAATGAAGCATTCCCTCTTAGATAAACTATACATGTACAAATATCCGACTTCCAATTTGAATACAGTTGTTATTATCATACTGGAGAGATGTATATCTACCCAAGTGCAAGTCGTGACACCTAGGTATTATGTGTTGTCCCGAATGTTTTAGTATTTTAATAATCAACAAACGAAAAACGAATGCATTGTATCAGACATGCAAGCATTTTCTTGTCTAAGTTAGTCGTTTCCGCTATAAAAAGTTTTTGTAAAAAATGCACATCTATAATTAAATACGTTTTTTCAATTAACATGTAAATATATTTCAACATGCAAAAGTGAAATATAATCTGGTATAATAATGAACTACCCCTTTTCAACTGAATGTAGAAATTTATACGTAATTCTAATTAGAAAAAGAACAAATAGTTATTTGAAATTTGGAAATGACATTGCTAAGTATGCTAGCAGTATTGTAGATCATAACGCCGTTCTTTCACAAATTATTTTGTATATATTGAAAGTCTTACTTAAATGAAGATTATTTATAATACCAGTCGCTCTGCAATTACTTTACCTGAGACATTCCTGAAGAAAGCTTGGCACAGAACAATAAGAATATTAAAAACACAGTAACAGTAATGTAACTCTAAGATAAGAATTTGATGTTGTCCGCTATTCGTAAAACAATACCACGAACAAGACAAACCTAGCTGAAAATTTGGTATCTCGAAGTCTTTTATCTCGAAATACCGGCTTGGAGTATTGTTCAAGTTCCATCCTGGAAACGCTTGCACAATGTAGCATTTAACGATGAATTTGTTTAATTCGAAATACCGTAAAACGTTGCAATCAGATTTAAAATAATGCATATTCACAAAAGATACACCGGGTTAATTCATGAAGAAATCTTTTGAACTTTTTAAAATCATTACGGAATCAAAACTTTGATTTTTTGACAGTACATTAAAAAAAGTTTATAGACACAAAAGCGGACAAACGGACAAAGTGAAATTATACTCACATTGATTGTGTATTCTTCTGCGTATGTAAAATGTTAAGTAAAAAAGCCTTACTATGTATTAACTTAAATGTTGGGATCACAAAATAAACACATTTTCTTTCTTCAAGCCTCCCATTGATGGTTGTTCAATGGTCGTCTCTTTATCACATATCTCTATTATAATATACTTATACAGTGCATTCGTGGTGTTACGAATCGATATTTAACGACATACCGGTATACTACGAAAGGTTGTACCCGTCTCGGCTACTTATCGTCTTTTTTCTATGTTACAAAGTCGCAGTTTTACGAAAATGCATTTTTACGAAAAAATGCGCGCATACGAATATAAAGTTATTACTATATAGTGAAAAAATGATTATGCATATTTTTCAATCTGATTGCCACGTTTTAAAGATGGCGATATAGAAAGTATGCAGCCAATTTTAATTATTTTAATGCAAGTTATAGGTGCTATATTAATAAAGGAACGTATTCTGACAGTGTTGTGATAAATGTAATTTTAGAAATTCTGATGGCTACTTGTTGTTCAACGTGTACTGTCACATAAATTGAAACTGACAGATATATATTATTATTACTATAATACTTATAGAACCAATGGCATTTCATTTATCTTGGTAAAAATCGTTCCCAAATGAGGGTCTTACAATATATATACTGTTATAGTTATTGCATAACAATATGATAAAGTACCTATCAATACTAAAACTCAAAACCATATTTCCTAAGTATTATCAAAGTGAATACGCATTTATTGTAGATACAATTGGCAGAACATATCGTTTAAGGATGTACGAGCGAATTTTTTCCAACGTTAAGAATTTTTTTATACTCTGTGAGCTTGAAGAACATTAGTTTCTAAGACAAACAAGAGCAGAAAAAACATAGGTCACCGAACTCGTTTTAATTTTATAGGGCATTTCCTTCACCCACTGCTTAAGCATTTCTGAAATTTTGTAAAATTAGAAAAATGGTGGTACTATATAAAACATATAATATCCTACTTAATCTTATAGGGATTTCAGGTCTTACAGGTTAATATGAATATATGGTGATGTCAGTATTATATAAGCATAAATGTCACTAACAAGTCTCTTTAATTTTTACATGTTGACATAATTACCCCACCCACATTATTTTCAATGGAAAAAACGTATTTAGATCTACAAAAAAACTTCTGACGTTAAGATTTTCAAAATATTTTGCAGCATTAAAGACACACAAAAATGCTTCAGAATGGAAAGAAAAAAAGTTGGGGTTACCGTGCATCTAAGAGATTTATTAAGAAAAAACTGCTAAAAAGTGGTGAAGTTTGATATTTTTGTTCTTTTTGTTTTAATCTATATTTTCTAGATAATATAAAGTGCTAACTTGAAAACTTTTATTTTATTTATAGCTTAACATTATATGTATCAGTCAGAAAAATATCAAAACCAAACCTGATTTACTTTAATAGATATTTGAAATTACCCACCGCTACCGAATTGTATATCTTACGTTAATTTTAGGCAAATACCAGCCAAAAAGCAAAAAGCATAATATATTTGGTTAAATGGTATATTTTTAGCGATATTTTAAGTATTTAACATTAATTTTTGGCAAAACTTTTGTTAGAAAGCAATATTCGAAGAAACATTTTTCAAAATGGCGGATATCCTGAAAAACAAAAACGCTCGTACATCCTTAAATTGTGAATACTTGCTTTTGTGGTGGCACTTAATGATGATTTTCTGTCTTTTGCACATGCGCTGACCATGTGTGTGTGAGGTTCTTAAAGATGTCTTCTTTATTTCAGTTATAATTAAAAATTAAAGTAATCTCTTTTTTCTATTACTATTAAACTATTGACATATTTCATTGTGTGTTTTATGCGACCGAACCGACTAGCAAAAAGCATTTGAAAGATAATAAGTGTTTTCATTTCTGATTTAAAGATGTATTACAATATTAATTCTTCATTAATGTTGTTAATATGGTGTTACAGATATAGAAGTGTAAGATATTGTGTGACAAGAAAACATATTTTCTTTGTAAATTTAACTCTCCATTTCAGGAAATACAGTTGCAAACCTATATCTTTATAAAACTTTCAAATATAAAACGTGTACATTTAGATTCTATAGTAAAGTTAACGAGACAACGGAATATTTGAAAATGCTGCATCTGTTTTGCAATTTGCATAAAAGTATGGGAAAGTTGATATCAAAACTAAAACGCAAAACAATATTTCCTAAGTATTATCTTAACAGAATATGCCTATATTGCAGAAAAAATTAGCATTACATATCGTTTAAATTTTGAAGACCTGCATTTATGGTGGCCTTTAATGAAGATTCTCATGAGTTTCCGTCTTTTGCAAAAGCATCCACTACTTGCGTGTGTTGTTCTTTTCGACTGCTTTTTATTTCAGTTCAAAGGATACGCGTTATATTACAATATCGCATATATGTGATTAGGACTGCGAGGAAACTTTTATTTACACTGTTTGTAACTTATACATATTCCTTCTAATCGTTGGCATAATGTTTTTAAGAATAATGCGTTGTATCATGATATAAATGTTTTTCTTACACGTTCTTCAACATTCTTTGCTGTTTTATAATTGCAGTATATTCAATTTAAAGCTTATTGCTAGAAACGTGTCTGTTTGAATAAGATGTCTTAAGAATATGCAAGAAAAAAAAACTCACTCCAAAACAGCAACTGAGTTCATTACTGTTATGTATATTTCTTCCTACAAAACATATCAGCATGTTTTTTCTTGTGTATATGACCGATTCTTTCAGACATAACGTTTTCTGTTGGTGACAAGTTCTGTAAATGGTTACAAGTGTTAAATTAAAATTGAAAATTGGAGTTAATAATGACACATCCAATAGTGAACTTCAATGATCGTTTCCAGAAGCTTCATTTATACATAAAATCAATTGTTTCCCATCAAATTGAAAATTCAAAAAATATGAAATGACATCCGTTTTCCCGATAAATTAAGAACCTGATGTTAATACACGATATTGTTAAGTTACTATAAGGAGAAAAAGGGTGGTTATAGTTCAAGTTTAATTCAGCCTAGACCCTGTTATACTAACAATCTAAAATTGAACAAATAACAACTGTTACATAGTTTTACTTTTACCGATATTATACATTCAATTGATATTGCGAAACTATGATAAAACCGAAATTATATATAGAAAACATATATCCTTCTAACTCGTTAACTAAGGTAATTTAACGTAAGGTCAAATTTTTGCCGAAAATTTAACTTCATAATACAAGTAATATCTAATTAGAAGCTCTATAATTTTAACAGCATAGTATGGTTTGATTACGGGTACAGGGAAAATTGATGAAAAAATATTTTAAGAAAAATATTATACTTTAGATTAGAGTTTCAGTATTTATTACGCGTCGCGTCTAAAATGTTACATATAATATATGACAAGTGAATGCTCAACGTTGTCCATGTATTTTGCCATAAGCGTAGATGTAGGGCTTTGATACATTTACATTAAGATAATTTCTTTTTTGATCTAGCAAACTTTATGACCCTTATAGGTAACACTGCGTCATGTTTAAGCCAGTCTCTGTGGGTTGCTGCTTTCTTCAAAGGCTGCATAGCTTTTAAATGCTTGAAATGCACTGACAGACAATCCAAATGCGCCTAACATCTTGAGGCATCGCTTTGACATTGACAGACCCAGACAACTATAATCACATGATCCAGTGTCAATATTCAGTCTTCTATCAAGCGCAGAAGGGTTTTCTTACAGCCATATTTAGGTACATACTTAGCCAGACAATATGAACATAATATCATATTTAATCCTCTACACATTCAGATATAATAGACGGTTTGGCCGCTTTGCGGTATGTGAACACTTGTAAGACTTCAGCTTATTTAAAACTTTTCTTGATTTATATAATGAGCTACATCTGATAATTTCGAGAAATTTCTCTGTGTCACAAATTGACATACGGGCCTTATTTCATATGTATTGTAAATGCAGGTATTGCATCATCTTTTTGTAAATTTTTGAGTTATTGAGGTAAATGTCAGATTTCACGCATGAAATACCTCTCATGTTTTTCGTATTTCATAACTTAAATTTCCATGTAAATCATTAAATTCTGTTCAGATAAATAAAAAGTTGATATTTTATAAACTTCAGTAATTTATGTTTTTATCCCCCAAAACCACATAATGGGCCTCAATTGTCAATTTAAATCGCGCCAAAGTAGTCAGATCCCCGGCTATATCGTGAATCCCGTGAAAATAGAAATAGTAAAGTCCACGGCTTAGCCGTGAATTTTTTGAAATTTAGTATTTGGCGGGACATTATCCTTTAAATAGACTGGACAAGATATGCCTTGCCCCACACCACCTTCCGACATTATAGACGAATCTAGTCTGAATTATTTTTTGCAGAAATTATGCTCGATCGAGGTAAGAAATTTATTTGTTAGATTTTTGTAGATTTTTGCATTACGATTTTTTTTTGGTAAATTTTTGTGCATTCTACAGAATTCTGTAACATTTATTTTTTGGGCACATGATTTAGCTATTTTTCGGTATGTAAGGATGATTTATTAAATTTTTCAAACTTTGAAAATTTATTTGGAAGAGGAATCTAAAATTTTCATTTATATAAGATGTAAAATTGTACTGAAATTTGTAACATGATATTTATAAAGTACTTTGTTTCAAAAACTATGTCAAACATTTTGTTAATTATGGAACGCCATTACGCATTGTATTGTTATGATAAATCTATGGCAAGTCTAGTACCATGTGTAATATATTATTGTAATTTGTAATTGTGTGCCAGTCTATAGCACATCTAATTAATTCCGTTGTAGGGGTATGGCATTTGAAAATTATAGGGAGCCAACTATGATATAACGTTTGATTTATATTGAATTTGTTAATTGTAGTTGTAAATAATAGCTCCCAGTTTAATCATGTCCGTATCTATAATGTTTCATCATATACTTTTCTTTATCATTTCATATTTTTAACTTTAGTCTTTTAAGTAAGTAATCTTTGTAATAATGGAAGTAAATAAGTGACGTATTTTAATCATGTGACGTATGAACTTATAGCACATATGTTTTGTATAAGTACACGTATTATTTATGGGAGCCTACGGAGGTATGGTGTACCCAAAGGAGCAGTTTTATGCCCTGACTTATTTGTTTTTGCTATGGTGCTTCCCATAAGGTTATATATTTAGCTTTCTTCCGCCAACGATTTTACCTGGTGATGTCATAACCCGGAAGTACAATGCCCGGGGTTCACTTTGCTTCATTCCCCCGGGAATGTGATATTCCCAGCGCAGAGCTTTCGTCCCATGGTTGTGCCGTAAAACCGCAAAGACGATATTTTGTTATCCTCTGAAGTCAGCTCGGGGATGCAATCACCTACCACCATAGGGAGCCAATACGGAATCAACGTATTCACGGTTTAAAGGGACTGGATTTTGAGATATGTTTGTTTGTGCTACTTAAATTTCACAATTACATTAAAGACCTGTGCCCACGTCAGATTAGAATGACATAAGAATTTTTGTATCTAGAGATACTGAACTTCTTTTTTTCCTTTCTTCTAATCAGTTTTTTTTTCTTTCATATCTTTCATTGTTAAAAATCATCTTTTGTAAATAAATTTGAAAATATTGTAAAGGGTGTTGATTTGTTCTGATGGTTACTGTCGCCGGTACGGCCTTTCCTGTCAAAAATGGTGTCAGAAGGGGGATTGGTCGACCAGACACAGTAGCTATTCGAACATTATTAACACCCATTAACTGTAGCAATAATTTGTAAAGATTCCTCTTGTTTTGTTTTATTGTTACACATATAATAGTTTTATTCATTTTCAGAGTGACGTCTTACCCAGACAAGACAAGACAGATCCGTAGCTTCAGCTAACCACTTTGTGTCACAGACTGATAGCATTGTTTACGACACTGGATTCGGGTGAGTTCGTTCCTTTTATTTTTTTTTTTGGGTTTTTGTGTCACTCTATGTTTAACCATCATATATCTGTGCTGAGAGTGACCGCCCTTGACAAGGAAGTTATCCTACTCCCCTTACTTGTGCGTCGCCCTACTTCTCCCAGGATCCTATTAGGTATTAGTGTGCTGTATACATACCAATACATTTTATTTTTTTTTTCATTTGTGTTTTGTTAGCAACTTGTTTATTTGCATTTACTTTAACCTACTCTTATGTTTAGTGCTACACTGTTGGTTATACCTATTCTTATCTAGGATAAAGCACTTGGTTTATTTTTTTTTTATTTGTTACACTAAAGTGTTAACACCAGTTACAGTTGATTGATATTTGATAAGGCTAAGGTATTGTTACAGCCACGTCACTGTACTTTGTTGATTGTTGCCTATGCAACCTTGATTGACACATATACTGTTGCGCAACCTTAGTGATTTAGTGAGGACGTTTTGTGTAGTATATACGTAGTGTATAGTACTTTGTTTTGGCTTCAGTGGTAACTGTATACCTTAGTGTAAACTGAGGTAGTCTAGATTCCCCTCACGTTTGTTTAACTAGTGTCTCAGGATGTTAAGTAGCTGTTGTACTTTTAGTGTTTATAGTGTTAACGTAGTGTAATCATGACTAGTGTAGTAGAGCTAACGAAGTGGGAAAAAGAGTTAGGTTATGAAGGAGAGGAGTTACGTAACTTTGTTAAGGAAGAGCAGGCTAGGGACGTGAGGAAAGACATAGGATTAGAAGCAGAGAAAGATAGGTTAGAAGCAGAGAGAGAAAGAGATAGGGAAAGAAATTTGAGTTAGAAGCAGGTTGCAGAAAGAAAAGATAGAATATGAACGACAAAGTAGTTAGAAGCAGAGAAGGAAAGATTAGAATAAGAAGCTAGGTTGCAGAAGGAAAAGATAGAATATGAACGTAAGTTAGAACAGGATAAGTTAGAAATGGAAAGGATAAGTTAATGGTTAGCTAGAAAGTTAGAAACAGAGAAGGAGGAAGCAGAAAGTAGAAATTAGAAACAGAGCATAAGTTTTAAGACAGACTTAGAAAAGAAAGAGTAAAAAAAGTAAAGGTTAAGATGTCTCCCTTTGATGAGAAAATTGATTCCATGATGCGTACTTGATGTGTACGAAACGTACGCTGTTGCGCAGGATTGGGAATAAAGAGATATGGTCACTTAACTTACCGTTCCTTCTAAAGGGTACGGCAAAGAGGTTTTGATAGGGTTCCCCTTGGAAGATAGGGAAAGGGTTTTGATTAAACGAAAGCCGCTTTGCATACGCATTCGAACTCACTGACGATGGCTATAAGAAAAAGTTTAGAACTGAGAGGCCTCGGGATAAATGAGACCTTTGTGATGTTTCTAGCCAGAATAAGTAGAATTTAGATGGTTTTGGGTTAGACTGAGTAAGGTAGAGAAAACGATGAAGGATTATTAGATTTTATAAATTAGGGACCAATTTTTAAAATGTATGTAATAGAGAACTATACCAGAATTTGAGTAGTAAGAAGTTAGTTAAGCTAAGGATTTTAGCAGAAGATGCAGATTGTTTGCAAAGACTCGTGGAGGTCTCAAGTATGTCGTGAATCGAACCAATAAGGGCCGGAGCTATAAAACCCCCAGAAACACCTCAGAGACAGTATCCTAGTAGTCGTAATGTAGGCACTAGTAATAGATGTAGTAGCAATGTTGCTAATAGAGGTAAAAGTTTTCAACCCCTTGGTGTACTGAAGTGTTATAAGTGTGGTCGAATAGGGCAAGTTCATATTACTGTAGAGTGGAAAGTTTCGGGGGTAACAGTGCTAATGCAGCAGCAAGTTAGAAGTAGGCAGGAACAGGAAAGTAGTAAAGGGGAGATAAAAAATAGTAAGGAAAGTAGAAATAAGGTAGAGGCCCTGACCGATCTAGGAGTAGAGGTAAGGAAGAAATAGAGATAGGATAGGAGTAAGTCAAGTAGGTCAGAGAGTGGAAATAATATTTTAGAACTAAGTGATTTGAGGAGTTAGGTATGCTTAGTGTAATACATGTCCTACAAAACCCGGTACTTGTAATGGTGGGAGTAATCGCTATGCGGGTACAGGTTGTACATGTGTGATAGTGAAACGGGACTTAGTAAAGCAAGTCAGTTTTTAGAGAAAACCCGTAGATTAAGTACATAGATGGGAGTGAACATAGGCCCAGATGTAGCTAGAAAATATTGATGTCCGTATTTCAAGGGTACAGTAGAGGGTTGGTTGTAGAAAAATCCTACCAATGATGTTATAATTGGTAATGTAGAGGGAGCTGTAGAACCTCAGTTTAGTAGTTTAGCGTCAGCCGTAGAAACTAGGGCGCAAGCCAAAGTTAAGAAGCAAGTAAAGCTTAAAGTTCCGTCTCAGATTTTAGATGTATCTAGAGAATTCTTAGAAAGCAACAGAATGATAGCACTTTAGATCTGTGTAAAAGAAGGCTGAGGGAAAGGGACATAAGCATGTAGAGGTAAAGGTTCAGTTAGGTTTGAGATTAGGAATAGATTTTTATATAAGAGTATACCGCCCAGAATTTTGACAAAAATAGACAGTTGATTGACCTAAAGCTTAGAGAAACTGTGATGAAAGTTGCACATGATTCGTTACTGTCAGGCCATTTAGGTTAAGGAAAACAGTGATAGGGGATTAGGCGAATTTTACTGGCCAGGAGTAATGGCCAGAGGGTTTGGAGGTACTGTCAGTCATGTAGTATTGTCAACGTACTATAGCTAAGGGTAGAGTAAGTAAAAATTCCGTTAGAAAAAATGCCTTTGATTGATACTCCGTTTTAAAAGAGTTGCTGTCGATATCGTTGGTCCGATCGAACCTATGACTGATAGGAAAAACAGTACATTTTGACTATGTAGATTATGCTACTAGATACCAGAAGCTATAGCACTACCTAGTATTGAAACTGAGAGAGAAACAGAGGCATTAGTAGATATGTACAGTAATTAGGAGTGCCAGAGGAAGCTTACCGATTGTGGATCGCAGTTTACGTCAGACCTTATGGCAGAAGTTAGTAGGTTATTGTCATTTAAAGGGAGTTAACTACAACACCGTATCACCCTATGTGTAACGGTTTAGTAGAGAAGTTTAACGGTAGTTTGAAGCAAATGTTGAAGCGTATGTGTAGTGAGAGACCTAGAGATTGGGATAGGTATTTTAATGCTATGTTGTTTGCTTACCGGAAGTTCCGCAAGAAAGTTTGGGGGTTTTCTCCCTTTGAGTTACTTTTTGGTAGAACAATCCGTGGACCGATAACTGTGCTAAGAGAGTTAGGGCTGGTAAGACGAGAATGATGAGGTTAAAACCACTTACCATAAGTTATGGATTGCAAGAAAAGTTGGGGGATACGTGTAAGATAGCTCAGCAACAATTAGCAAAAAATAGTGCTAGATACAAGAAGGGGATTACAATAGGAAGGCTAGAGAAGAGGTTTAAGGCAGGTAGTAAGGTACTTGTATTGTTACCTACGAAACATAATAAATTTTGTTACATTGGAAGGGTCCTTACGTAGTAGTAAGGTAGTAAATAGACTAGATTACAGGGTAGATGGGAGACGGAAAGTTGAAAACGTTTCATGCAAACCCTGCTCAAAAAGTACTGTGAAAGGAAGGATGATAGTAAGTCTATACCAGATAAGGGGATTTTAAGTAAGGTTGGAGCAGCTATTGTAGAGGAGGATCAGAGAGATATTGATAGATTAGATCCAAATGAAAGTAGTGATGAGTTTTTCGAGTAGAGTAGAAAAGGATATAGTTTTGTGTCCTATAAAGCAGGTACAGAAACGTACAAAGATGTAAGATAAATCCAGAGTACCAGTAGCAGTAAAACAGAAGTAGTAGATTTGTTAGACAATTTCTCAAAGGTATTGACAGATATTATTTTGTATGCATACTTCTATTGATACTTTTTTAAATTTATCTCAAATGTCGGCGCCTTTTCAGTTCCGCTCACAGATTTGACGAAAAAGGGGCAGCCAAATCTGTAGAGTGGGGTGATGTTCAAAAAGGCTTTCCAGACTTTGAAGGCTAGCTTTAAAGGGCCGCCTATTTTGAAGTTGCCAGATTTAGATCAACTTTTATATTGAAGTAGATGCTTCAGATTTAGGTTTAGGCTCAGTATTGCTTCAGGAAAGTGATGGAGAGAAATTACCTGTAGCGTATGCTAGTAGAAAATTGCTACCTAGGGAGCAAAAATACCAGTGATAGAGAAGGAGTGTTTAGCGAAGTAGGGCAGTAGCTAAGTTTCACCGGTATTTGTCGGTAAGACTTTGTATTAGAGACAGATCATCACCGCTCACTTTTTGAATAAAGCGAAACTTAGCAATTCCAGGCTGATGAGATGGGCATTGGCATTACAGCCATAAGGATCAGTATTTGAGCAATTCCCGTTAGAGAAAATGTAGGGGCAGATTATTTGAGTAAGTGTAGACAGGGGGCTATATTAATGGTGTACAATAATGACAGTGTGTGTTTTCTTTTTGTGTTTGCTAGATTCAGTATGTCATTTTGCTTTCAATTAAGAAAAAATTTTGAATTTTCTTTTAAGGGGGGACGTGTGTCCCCCAAATTGACCCTACGGGCCTTTAATTTTATATGTATTGTAAATGCAGGTATTGCATCATCTTTTTTTAAATTTTTTGAGTTATTGAGGGAAATTCAGATTTCACGCAAGAAATACCTCCCCATTTTTTCTGTAAATTTATAACTTAAATTTCCATGTAAATTTCATTAAATTCTGTTCAGTAATAAGAAAGTTGATAAATTTTTTAAACTTCAGTAATTTATGTTTTTATCCCCAAAACCACTATAATGGCCTCAAATTGTCAATTTAAATTCGCGCCAAATAGTTAGATTCCCCGGCTATATCGTGAATCCCGTGAAAATAGAAATAGTAAGAGTCCACGGCTTAGCCGGAATCCTATGAAATTTAGGATTTGGCGGGACATTATCCTTTAAATAGACTGGACTAGTATGCCTTGCGCACAACCCCCTTCCGACATTTTAGACGAATCTATGTCTAATTATTTTTTGCTAGAAATTTATGCTCGATCGAGGTAAGAAATTTATTTTTTAGATTTTTGTATGATTTTGCATTACGATTTTATTTGGTAAATTTTGTGCATTCTACAGAATTCTGTAACATTTACTTTTGGCACATGATTTTAGCTAGTTTTTGGTATGTCAGGGAAAGATTTATTAAATTTTCAGACTTTTGTAAATTATTTGGAAAGAGGAATCTAAAATGTTTCATTTATAAAGATGTAAAATTTTTACTGAAATTTGTAAAATGATATTTATAAAGTACTTTGTTTCAAAAACTTATGTCAAACATTTTTGTTAATTATGGAACGCCATTACTGCATTGTATTGTTATGTATAAATCTAATGGCAAGTCTAGTACCATGTAGTAAAAATATTTTTGTAATTTGTAATTGTGTGCCAGTCTATAGCACATCTATTAATGTCCGTTGTAGTGTATGGCATTTGAATTATTGGATGCCAACTATGATATAACGTTTTATTTAATTGAATTTTGTTTAATTTTTAGTTGTAAATAATAGCTGCAGTTATCATGTCCGTATCTATAATTTTTTATCATATACTTTTCATATCATTTCATACTTAAACTTAGTCTTTTAAGTAAGTAATCTTTGTAATAAGGAAGTAATAAGTGACGTATTTAATCATTGACGTATGAACTTAGTAGCACATATGTTTGTATAAGTAGCACGTATTATTATGGGAGCCTACGGAGGTATGGTGTACCCAAAGGAGCAGTTTTATGCCCGACTTATTTGTTTTGCTATGGTGCTTACCATATGTTATAATTTTAGCTTCTTCCGCCAGACGATTTTACCTGGGGATGTCATAACCCGGAAGTACAATGCCCGAGGTTTACTTGTCTTCACTCGCCGGATGTGATATTCCCAGCGCAGAGCTTTCGTCCCATGGTTGTGCCGTAAACCGCAAAGACGATGATTTTGTTATCCTCTGAAGTCAGCTCAGGGATGCAATCACCTACCACCATAGGGAGCAATACGGAATTCAACGTATTCACGGGTTTAAAAAGGGACGGATTTGAGATATGTTTTGTTGTTTCTACTTAAAGTTCACAATTACATTAAAGACCTGTGTCACGCAATTAGAAAGGACTATAAGAACTTTTGTATCTAGAGATACTGAACTTTCCTTTTTTTTCTTTCTTCTAATCAGTTTTTTTTTTCTTTTCATATCTATTCATTGTTAATAATCATCTTTTGTAAATAAATTTGTAAATATTGTAAAGGGTGTTGATTTGTTCTGATGGTTACTGTCGCCGGTACGGCCTTTCCTGTCACACTCTTTAACATATTTAAGTATGTTTGGAAAAGTGAGTGTACACATGTAGCTTAGACATCAAATGCTTTAGATTTCTTAGCTAATTGTTGAAAGTTGATTTTAAGTAAAATCGGTACTATACGAGTTATTAATATTGATTTTGCATATCCAAAATGTGTTGTAATTCTACAATACGGATATAAATACAGGGAAAAAAGGAGAAAGTGAAGGAGATCCACTGATAGAACATATGCGGTTTGTTCAGATTCTGTCCAATGATAAATATAAAAGAATATATACCAGCCGCGAAATTTCAATACCTAAATATATAATTCAAAAGCATCAAACCAAGAGTAACGCGACTAATTATATGACTACATTATTAGGTGATACATTATAATAGTTGTATATTTTGAACACAAATCGGTACTTTATGAATATTCTTTAGGCTTTATATTCAATGACCTTTCTTATTGGCAATGCATTGTAGCAAACAATTAAAGTGACAAATCAAGTGTCAAAATGTCAAGTGGACAACGTCGAAACTGAATGCAATACATTTTATTGTACATTCACGCCTGGTAAACAACAGAGCTACCTCTTTCAGAGGTATACGGTAAATCGCTCTGTCGCAACTTCCGAGCTAGTGCACGTCGCGATAAAAGAACGTCAACAAAGGTGAGTGTCATCATATTTTTTTTCCATTTCGGGGAATTGTTGGCGATGTAGATATGATTTAACTTTACAACTTAAAGTTTGCTAATTTATTCTTGATTTGTGGTCGTGGCGGAGTTTACCAGCAATGTGATTTAGAAGAGAAGTTGGCCATTTCGTCATGAAAGCACTTTCATTGTCAAATATTTTCATTTTAACTGATATTAAGAAGCAAACCGTGTAGATACGAGATAGCTGTGAAGTATACAATGCATTTGGAAATAAAATATGTACCAAAAATGGTTCAGGACATAAAGTATTCACTTTTATTGAGAGAGACAGCTCTGTCCTGAAGAAGACACTCATGACGACAAGGAGATAGCTTTGTGTTTCTTTAATAGTTTTGAGCAGTTTTGAACGTAACATGAAAGTAGTTATGTCCAGTTACGAGATACAATTCAGTTATCACGTTTTTGTATTTACACAGCATTTGGTATAATATATAATGCTTTATATTTTCTTATATTGATTTTGCTAGTTTTGTTTGTCACTATTGAACTTAGCGGGCAGGCTATATGTTCTTACGAGCACGGTCAAAAGCACATGTAAATATAAAATCTGAAGTTTTAAATAGTAGTGTTGATTTACTAGCTAAATACAATTTACAGGACAACTTTACGCAGAAGCTAATCATCATGTATTGTTTGTGTTGACAATGTACGCAATAAATTAGCAACCTCAATTACACATACAATAACTGACAAAATGACTAAAGTGACCGAATTCTAAATTGAAGAGCTTTCTGTATAACTAGATTTATAATTTTCATTTCTGTCAATCTATCTTTTATTTGAACCAATCAGTTACATTTGACTAAAATTTAAATTCGCTAGCATGCGGGATTTTATCAAGGCAATTATGCTGATTAAATTTTATGAAGATAATTTGAAAATACAGACTCTATGACACACACACAAGCTCGATGTTGACAGACAGACAGACAGACAGATAGACGCCGGACGCCGGACATCGAGTCATCACAATCATTCACCTGAACGAAAGTTAAAAGAATGTACAACTATTCCAAATTTACAATTATAGCCTTATCAAAAAATTTTATTAGAACAATGCTTGGCAAATTCGTTATGTATGTACCAGGAACAGTGACTGCACATTCTTTAAAAAAGGCCAATCCAACGTAATATTGTACACTTTTCAATATAACATTAAAACTGAATATGTACGTTCAAAAGTGCTTTACAAGAACATTAAGAAACATACATGTAAATATATTGGTAAAAGATTAAAAGGAATAGTAATTAAAACAAGATCATCCATAAATTATGTTCCATGTTAAATAACATTACGAGAGGAATCCCTTTCTCAACACGAAACAAACCTGTCATGGTTTGTTTTGGGTTTAACGCCATTTTCAACAATATTTTTTTTTATTTAACATGTGTGAAAGAGATACGTTTTCAACGATTTTTTAAATGCGGGCAGTGAGCTTGAATCTCTGATGCTTGCTTGGAGGGCATTCCAAAGCTTTTCGTTCGTCTACTCAAATGACCAAAGACACCGGGCCATTATCTCGGAAGTTGCGTCAGAGCGATTTACCGTATAGCTCTATTGTTTACCATGCGTGACATTTACTCCATTAAATCTAAATACTTTATGCAGGATTGGTGGTAAGTTTATTTAATGAACATTTTTAAAAAGTATGTAAAAGCAAAACTAAAATGAATAGATTGAGTTCAAAGGCGTTCGGTTCTGCAACCTAAAAGTACAGTTTGTAATTGTTTTGATTGTGTCGTATTTGTTTTACATGTAATTACTCATGAATCACAATGCATTACTGAAACATGTCTTGATTACAATCATATTTGTTGTATAGATAGTATCTTTTGTCAGAGAAACATGATGTCCCTAATGTCTACTCTATTTAGGTAACGCAATTATATGTTTTATGTATGTTCATTATAAATGTTCAGTACTCTTTTATGACTCTATTTTAACTGTGCTCAATTCTTTCTTGGTGTAACTTCTTACTTTTGATGTTTTATGTTATACACTTCCGATATCTATTTCTATATATTTCATTACATCAAACATTTGATCGTTTTGTCTTTTTGAAGTTTAGTTGCATTGTGACCCGTGCAAAATCTATGTATTGAGTGCGTGCGACATTCAGCAAGAATACAGTTGTCAAAATAATGGATATAGAGAATTTAAGACATTTCAGGAGCCTCCCGAGCTAAGTTAAATCCACTGACATTGAATTATTTGCCTCTCAGCTTTATTGATTCTAAACATTGCTTGGGATATGCCATTTAGGTGTCTAACGGAAGGCCATTATTTCTGTCTATCTACCAGCCCAAACCTTAAATAATGCTTTTAGTGCCAAGATAGTTCTCCATTATGTAGCATGCTCATCTTTCAAACTCAGATGAACCAATATTGGTGAGGTGCAAGAGATCAAAGTCAGTGGCCTTAACCACTCGAGCAGGGAGGTCTCAAAAATAAATGAACAAACAAACGAATCTAGAGATAAAGGAGGTTAACACACCACGTCTGTGAATTTGACCTAGCCCCTATCGTCTGCAAAAGGTTAACAGCTGATGTTTATGTTATGAAATTCATTCTAGTGGTATGATATGTATGAAGTGGACGTAAAGTTAAGCTATTTCATAATTTTCCTCATTGATCATGTTCTTTGCATGATGTGTTGATAAGGTAATCACTTGATGGTAGTTTTGATACATGATTTCTAGCGGTTTTAAGTAGAGACAACGTTCAGTTACTTGATGTTACATGTTCTTTGGCGTAGTGGCCTGTATTATCAACTCTGCAAGTTGCTGAACATGCTCCAAGCAGTTTAGACAACAGGGAACGCAAACAGATATTTGACCTTTAACCTCTGTGTTACTTAGACCTTCGATCAAATAATTTGGGTTGTCCAATCTGCACATCGTCTTTGACAATTCCTACTAGTGTAATGCAAATTTCCAAAGCAGTTATAAAAATAAGAAGCGGACATGACGGAGGGACATACGGACGTTCCTACATATGGATACTTATGTGGCTACTCTTTTGTTCTCTCTATTGTTCTTTTAGCCACGTAAGAGAAAAATAGCCACATAAAAGCCATACGGAATGAATGACATCAAAGAAAAAGTACAGTTACCTGCTGTTCCTATAGCCACCTTAGTACGCAAATGTGAGCTCGGACGGACGAAACAACGGACGATCCAACTTTATGAATAATTGGTAAGAAATTGCCCTTGATATAAATCATTTTCTTTGACAATAGATATAGGTAATGCATAAATTATTTGTGGGTTATAGTTGATATATCAAAGTTAAGGCTACTCTGGCATTCACCATAAATGGTTGTATTTCAAGGCGCAATGCAGAGAAAACAAGTATTGTTTCAGAAGGGTTCCATTATCTATAGGGATTCTTTAGTACGTATTCTTCTCGTAAAAAATATAAACAGTTCTTTTTGAAATTTTGATGCACAATGTCTGTGCGCAAAAAAGGGGGTAAGGGAAAATTTAAGACAATACAGCGAAAATGATAATCTATGGGACAGTGTTTATTTCGTTCCGCTCAAAGACAATAATTTCGTAGAAAGATTTTGGCATGACTTTTGCATATAGTAAGCATTCCTTCGGCGAAAAGTCGGAGTATATATTTAAAAATTACATCACCGTATAGGTTTCAACAAGCTTGTTATATCAAATGAAATATAGTTACGTTTTGAAGTGAATGGACGACTCGAAACTAAATTTATCGCCGTAAAAATGACCACGTCACAGCTATTTAGGGCTAGGTTAAAACGTGATTTATGACGGCATTTGCGTAAAAAGTATTCATTTGACCTTTAATAATTTTACATCGGATGAAGATCAGCTTTTGCTATTATCTAAACATGTTATGGAGCTTATTTTTGAAATTCCCACTCATGTCACCTTCTTTACCTTAAGAAGTTGCATAAACTATAAAAGTAACATGTTTTAAATGAGCAACAGTTTTTTAAATATATAAATGTGTGGGCTCAACCTACCATGCAATGTGAATTAAACAAGCAATAGCTGCAAAGTTCAAACAATCAAAGCTGAACTCTATAGGTGAACACAGCAAGAAGTGCACCCCTTTAAAAAGCCGGCTATCCCGACGCACAATTGAAAGGTAGCTTGATTTTTCATTGACTTAACTTCTATTAATAAAAATCCAATCCTTGCAAATCATTTTGACAGTTGTCTTATAAACTGTCTTGTAGTCTTTATTTGTTTAAATCTGTCAGTGTGCATGTTTATATATACTTACGATCTGTATGTTCCCTTTATGTCGTCTTAAGTTTTTCTAGTTTCATCTATGTTACGTCCCATTCTGGCTACAGGCAAATAAGATGTTTCGAAAATCGTTTCTAAGGCTTTACTCGAGGTAAAATATCTTGATTATTAATATCTATATTAAACTTATTATCCTCTGTTGCGGTTGGTAAAGACAGCGGGTTTTGTTACCTCGGCGGCTCAAGTTCGATTCCCAAGGCGGGCATGTTTATTTTTCTTGATTTTTTATTTTTAAGATAGTTTAGAAACAAAAACCCCTATGTTAATGTTTATTATATGACCAAACGTCAATTAAAAAATGTATCTTAGTCAACATCTGGAGGTCAGAGCCTTTAAATAAACAGTACAAATACCCTAGATTTAGTTTCGGTGTTGATTGATTGACAGGAAATTGACCACCTGCCCAATTCGGAAGTTATGTATGCGGAGTGTTGTTCTCATTGACCTAGTGTGTTAACCTAGAGAACCAAATTTCAAAAGTTAATGTACATTTGATAAAGGAACAAATTTCAAACCGGTTTCATATAGACCAAGTAAAAGAAAAAAAACTAAAGTGAATTTATGAACGACGGACGACGGACTCAGTGCACTACAATAGCTCACCTTGGGGATTTTTTGCTTAGACAACAAAACCTCATGTGTGCAACACATAATTTCCTCTGAGAGACAGGCGCAATAGCATAATAAGCCAGTTCTCGTCACCATTTTGAGCAAGTTTTTATACCGCACATTATACAATCGAATTATATTATGATGGATCCATTGAAATATCGACCGTCTAAAATGTTCCAACTCCACCTCGACTGAAGAGTAAGTAGAGTCTCTTTTAGTCAGTTCGTGAAATTAAAGCAAAGAATAAGATCAGTGCAAGTATATGTAACAGAAAAAAATCAACTGCAAAACGTGCGTACATAAAAGTTCAGAAGCATAACACAAGAGATATAATTATTCTTATCCGAATTATTTCATTACTGATGAAATATATTAAAATCACTGCTTTATTATTCCAATTCTATTGTGTACTATATAGTTCCAATACATCATTTTGTCTATTGGCTGTTACAAATTACACGCATACAACAGAAATATAGGGTATATATAGGAAAAAAAAACTTGCATACTATCTGGGCCAAGATTCAAATGCATGTATAAAGCAATGGTTTTGTAACTTAACATGATGCTATGATATTAATTTAAATATAAAGTCAAGTTATTTAGACTACTAAACATACCGAAGTAGTTTCGCTTGCGGGGGGTGGGGGTCGGAACTGGTAAAACTATGTTTAACGTCATAAAAACCAGTTCATCGTTTTCATGATATCAAGCACATTAAGTATATATAACATCTGTTGTATTCACACTTGAAATGTGTTTGAACAAATGGAAAACAGCAGTTACGATATTGTGCAGGTTGTCAGAAGATTACAAGCAAAGTGCATGCCTCGAGCCAAACAAATATTAATGTGTTATCCATAAGAAGTAAACATTTTGCTAAAGGTTGTCACTAGTACGTATAGTTTAGTTTCTTGCCTATATATTTCGGCATGTGTAAGACATTGAAACAATAACATTTTGTCCTTTCTACATTAATATTTCTGTGAATGTAAATGAGGCACTCGATAAAGACATACAGACCTTACGGAAGCCACTAACATCACCACTGAAATTGCTTGCATGGAGTTGGTTTGAAAAGTTTGATACACACTATATTAGGAAAATAATTTACGTATGGCCGTGTATAAGATAAAACATCCAAACTAACCTCATTTATCTGGATAACTCAGAATGAAGCCTGAATTCGGTGTACGGAAATGAAAATAATTTTATGAATTAATGGCAACTCGTAAGTTAATGTAATACAATTGCAACGTTACTATCTTTCTTAAATCAAAATACGTCATCAAAACATCTGATACGTTAAATAATTAAACAAAATGCATTAAATCCAGCTTGAAACATGCGGATCACTGCAATAATGGGCAACTACCTCAATACCTAAACATTTTAGTTAATCATATTATAGGCCACGACTGTCAGAAGAAAAAAAGATGTTATCAGTGCCGGAATAGACACATTTCAATGGAAACACAAATTGGTAATCGTTTTAATTTAAGAAAAGACCTTAAAAGTATTACTTCATGGTATCTGTTACAATAAGATTACGATAAACAAAATCTCACAAGGTAAATAAATCTCTTAGGACTGCAATACACAAAGAAAACGTAGACAACGTTCGCGGATTAATATTGCACTCATAATGTCACGTAATGTATCCACTGCAAAACACATGTTTATTTCTCGATACATATTTGGTAACCTATAAATGTACACTTGAAGAATAGTATAACATGCAAGAATAATGATGTATTCTAGTTAAGTAACAGACAGTTGTCAATTACAAAAACAAAATGTGACTTTTTAGTTTAAGGCAACGTGTCCGATTTTTATTGTAAACAGGCTTCAATTGGTTAAAACTGTTATCATATAAACATGGTTTATTGATAACTTGAAGAATTATTTTCCAATAATATTTCGTAATCCTTGTTCAGACAACTGCAAACATGACCTAAGGATATCATTACCAAATTCAAGATAAGCTTTTCTTTAAAATGAATGAATGCCGTAACGGATTCGATGTTCAATGTGATAAATTGACATATACAATTATTTAGATAATTAATTTTTGTGACATTGAATTCCATCATATATTGTCATATCTAAACATGAGGATAACAAATAGTACCTCTGTGGCGCTAGTGGCACTTGGTTAGACTAATATTTCCAATAAAATATAATAATAATAACCTTACCCGAATGTCATTATGGTGCGACAAACCTTTCATATGCTTTTTTACAATTTGAGTGTAGATGTGGGAAACACGCTTCGATCAGTCGTTTTATGTCCATCATAAATGATACTTCATTATTTAAAATATTTAATATGATATTAATTGAAGAATGCCACTAAAACTCAAATTAATGCATTTAATTAAATGCTTCAGCATGGAAGTAAACAACTTACCAAAACCCTGTTTGTTACACACTATTAATTTTGTTATGATGAAATAAAGGATGGTTTAGTTTATTTATTTATTTAGAAATGCATATTATTTCATTTTACTTTGGGAATAACTTCAATACATTTGTTTGTGTTAACAATATTTATTTTATTAATTATTTCATACTTACTGTCTATGTAGAAGCTTAAGATTTCTATAAAACGTTATTTTAATTTAAGTTTCTATGTATGAAATGATATGCATGTATTTACATATGGTGAACATTAACATTTGCATTATTGCATACAACAAAGTACAATATTGAACATCATCCATTAAGTTTATGATTGTTTTGATATGTGTTAGCGACGGACTTTGAAATTTTACCGAATTAAAATTGAAAATTGAACTTTTAGTGGCAATCGTAATTTAAATCTTAAGAAAAACTCTACAAAAATAACATCACTACAGTGTGCATATTTTTCCATCTTAAGGGATATAAAAAATGTAATGACATCTGTTCCTTCTAGCAAAACTTCAATTGGTTTTTCTACATAATTAAGTAATCTAAAATATATAGATTGATATGAACTCACACAGGCGATAAATGACAATGGACACCAAAGTAGTACACAAATTGAATTTAGTCGGATCGAGACAGATTAAAATTAAACCGTTATCATGTCCTTTTGTTCAGCTTGATACTTATCAAAGTGTTTAATTAGAAGCTTTCATTACAAGTTTTTGAATTTATATTCAATGATCAATTTTTTTGACACTTTATCGTAATAAATTTCAATTTTTGATAACGAAGCGAGAAGTACAATATCATTTCCAAAAACCGTTGTTATTATAATAATCATCTTGTTTTTCAAATTATGTGAAAGTGTAACGATTTGATTTGCTTAATGAAGAATTATTTTATATAATCTTTTGTCATTTTTCACAGAGTTGTTTGTACGTATAGTTTTGGATAGCTGCTGGCTCTTGACCTCACGTTATCTCTGAATATATCTGTACACATAAAGAACTTTTTAGCATCTATCATATCACTCAAGTGTAACATGGCCGGGTCTGAAACATACATAATAACAATAGTGAAAGATGAATATCATACAGACGATCATATATCATACATACAATAGATATCATACAATAGATATCAATCACACAATTAAATCATACCGCTTTACTTGAACAGTTATTTCATGAAAAGTAGATCCAGTAATATATCTGTTGTTCATTTAGAACGTACCGGTAACACATAAATTACACAGCAGATTATATAAATGATATAAAACACACTATAAATCATATATTACATCATTGTTATCTAGTGGTCCATAAAGAGGTTAAAATCGAGTGTTTCAAGTCACTGGCAAACTTAACTGATCTTGACTTCAATCACTCTCTTCCTTCATATTAAAGTACATGTGTATAGAAAGACAAAAGAACATTGACAATATAGCATACCTTATTTGTAGAATAAACACCCACATGTACGTTGTACCCACATTCTCTTGTCTGCTCAAACTATGCTTTGTGTATAGGTGTACCCACAATAGCTGTAACTGTGCTGTAATGTGACTATTATGATATTCATGCTTGATGTGAAGACAGAAGTAAATGGCATTTGTAGAACTGTAATAACATTATATGAACACAGTGCCTTTTTCCAAATATATTTATCCACTTATAAAAGTTAAAAGACACCTCTAGATAAACCACTCAGCTTTGCTGAACTAGAATTTAAGCATGACGGTCTCTCCCACAAACCAAGATCACATGATCACAAAACAACCAATACTCCAATCTCATTGGTCGAAATAAAATGAAACTAGCTTATCTAAAAATAATAAATTCGTGGAAATGGGGACAGCATCTCACCTTTCTGACTTTAAAGGTTCTATGTTAAATAATAAATAAAATGTTTAAAAGCCCACGTTGACAAAATCTGAAATATGGGATGAGTAAAACATGAAATGGACAATATGTTGAATGCGTTAAAAATGACACTGTTTCATGTACACTATGATGCAGTTTTATACGTTTTTAAATGAAATTCAAGATCTTATATGTAAAATAATCACACATAAACATCATATTAAGATACAAGGGGTATAGCATGGTAGATTCCAATTTTGACCACTACCTTCTTGTACACTATGGTATCGCGCAACATTTTGCTAATATCCGACTCATAACTACTAAACTACACAAGCAAAGGATGATACTAACAGAAAATGTATACTTCACCCCACCTTAAAAAGTACCACAAAGTCGTAAATTATAATTTTCTATAAGCTGACACGGCCATGTTTACAACCTGTACACGATCGCGTAAAACATAATAATTTGACCCGGTCAGTTTCAGGTGTAAACCTAAATAAATAGTGGTAAAACTTGGTGAAACAAGTTATGATTCATAAGAATGTTAATAAATACACTAACTGCAAACATTTTCACACATCGGAAAGCTCTATCGGAGAAGAATACGTATATTTTTATCATAACTGACAAACATTTCTTCTTTTCCGGCCATGACATAAGAATTGTCGCATGATCATTTTTTGTATCGGTCATCCAACCAGAATACAGGTTTCATCAACAGCTGTCAACGTGGCGAGACATGAAGGAACATAGAGCAAGAAAGACAACAATACATGTATTCTTTTCCGATAGGGCTTTCCAACCTGACTGAAATAAATAAAGTTGAAAAAAAAAAAAAAGAAAACTGTTACATTGTATACTGTAAATGCATTATCAAGGAAAACTTCCTTTTAAAAAGTTGTCGTAATTAATTTGTTACGTTCATCTTCTTGTTGTTGTCAATATTTCTTTGCTCCATTGAAATTTGCTTACTGTACTGTTATGTTTAATAGAACTAAATTTATGAAGTGATACCATTTAGTTATTTGAATGTTTAGTGTCGGTAAATTATTTTGTTTAAGAAATGATATACCCCAAACAGTGATATGTCATTGAATAAAATCAATGTTTGGAGTCTAGATGCGAAGGAATTATATCACGGGGGTGCAGCCCGAGTGATATAATAAAATACATCTAAACGACAAACAATGTTTTATTCAGATGAGATGTATTATTTCGATTCTAACACGTTATCAAGGATTATTATGTACGTCTTTGAAGATAATCATTAAATATTTGTCTTATTTGTGTTGATTTATTTTCCAGCGCGCCGCTTTGCCTTCTAACATTATGACGTAATTATTGTAACGTCAGAAAAATGAATTTTTGAATGATAACACACATTTTTAAGCCTTCTTTGTTTAACAGGAAAACAAATCGGGTCGTGTTAGAATTATATATTTAGTTTATGTAGACTAAGCAACATTATCTAAAATGACCAGTCGTTCAATTCACAATTTGTACTTTAGCCAAGTGCTTATTTAAATCAATCGGTGCATATTGGCAATAAGTCACTGCCTCGTACTGCAAATATTTATAAAATGACATCTTTACAGAAAATAAACTTAATTTTAAGTATATAATAACTTTGGTAGATATAATAGCATCACTAATTAGGATAATTCTATTGTGGTGGACGGATAGCTCAGTGCTTTGCACACTGGCCTTCCAATCCTGAGGTCGGGGGTTCGATTCCCGGCAGCTACACGGGAATTTTCAGAAACGCTTTTCAGTGTTTCCCACCCAACTAGAGGTGTACTGGTCAAGAACCCAGGCAATCCTTGCGTGTATCAGTGCTATACACTGGGCACGTTAAAGAACCAGGCTGTCTATTCGCTGGGCTAAGTTAGCCGGACAAGCCTGTATCTGATTTCTGATCTCTCTGTCATGGGGGCTTTGTCTCACTCTGTTCCTCTGGGCAGATCGCTCTGTGTCTGTACTAGTAGAGGATGAATTTTGCGCCTTGTGTGGCTGCATTTTAACTATGTAAAGCGCCTTTGAACGTGAAATTGATCATGAAAAGGGCGCTATATAAACCTGGTATTATAATAATAATAATAATAATTCAATTGAATAACGTATCATCTTTGAGACGTAACAGTTACAATGAATTAAATCATAAAATCGAAACACATACGAGGGTTGTCCCAAAATAGCGTGACAAATTATATTTGAAAAATTTATCAACGTCGAACTTAATGAAATTTGCAGAAAGTGTACATAATTTTTTTGCAAAGATTTTGATAAAGAGTTTATGCCGAAGAAACGCTATCGTTAAAAAATATCGGACTATTGTTATGATCAACGTGGTATGACCGGCGCAGCCCAAAAATGTTCCATTTTGATAGGCTGTCTTCCGTGATGTTTGTCTCAGGCGCTAAAAGTCCCGTACATATCAACGTCATATATTTCAAAGTCATATGTAGAAGTTATGAAGATCTAATTTTGTTTATGCATGTGCAGTGACAGTTCTCCCAGGTTAATCTGTTTCTAGATTTACGCGAAAATGGCGACGTCAATGGGCAAGAGTTTTGTGTGAGCCTCGAATGACACCAGTTTAAACTTACAAAAAGATAATTGACGTCATAATGCTCTCTTACCGGTCCGCGCGTCAACCGTTGTTTATTGCAGAATAAACAGAGCTTGATTTACTTCTTTGTTTAACTGGAAGTCACATCGAGCCATGTTAGAATAAGATTTTAGTACACACAGAATGCGTTGCTTTGGTTTAATTTAGCTGTATCAATTTGTATATAAAATAACCGGTTTGGGGCAACACGAATGAAATCATTCTGGTGAGTGTTAGGGAGTTGACCATTACATAAGCCAAAATAAAAGAATCATGAAAATAGACAAAAATACATTGCATCGAGATGTATGCATTCATTTTTCTTTTGCGGATAAATATCGCCTTAAAAATCGATCGCGTAATATCTTCGCTGCAAAAGTGTTTCTGATAACCGATAGATGTACACATTATTTTAATTTCTACATGTCTCTCACTGTAAGCTCCTGTTTCATTTATAACATATGGACTAATAATCCTCTGGAAACAAAGATAGTTCTGCTTTCTGTTGCAAGTTTTTTGTTCTATCAGTTTACCGGTATTCTGCTTTTAATTGCTTTTCCAAAACGTTTTCCGTGCAGTTGCGTCAACCATGCAATAAATGTTTATTTAATTACCACCTAACCTATAGTACACATGTTTTTGTTTTTTTTAAGTTAGGAAAATGTTAGTTAAATGTGAATGCTAGCTTATAGCATAACATGTGGTAAACTGTCTATTTGTCGACTGTGTAAATATCAGGTTTTGTAAATTTATAAGAACATAAAAATTCAAAGAGAAATAAAGAAAAAGGAAAGACTTTTTAAATAAAAATGTAAAAGAAATATCCTTTAACATGTTTGGAACTTTTAGGTCCAACGTTTATGGGTCATAGGAGAGTTAATATCATATTTTGTAACCAATTATCATTTTATTACATTTTATGTTTTTAATTATGTTTTTAGAAGCACAATACAACTTTCCAAAAATGTTTCAATTAAAAGAAGTATAGTGTAAACACTAACTAAGGCTTAAAGATGTGTGGTTCCCTGGAGTTGTTATCTGTATAAGTGTTTTAAGCGTCTGTTTGCTGATTTATTTTCCAATTTGATTTCAATTTTTTTCTTTAGTTGTCACTTTATGTTTTCAATTTGAGTAAATGTTCAAAGCATTTACTGTAAAAGACTTAAGCAGAAATCATTGAATACATTAATATATCTCAAAGCATCTCGGATCTACATTCTTGTTTGGATCAACAGTCTAACATTCAATTTAAAATTTACTTTATAAGATTTAAGGTATGGTCACTTATCGTTGTATATCCTATATGGATTACTATCATGGATTTTTCCATTTATCCTATATATCATTCCTATAATTTCATTTCATATTGACTTTACATTCACATACATGTTTTTCTGACATTATCAACTAACTTATAATCTGACAGCGGTGACGGCCCTCAATTAAAATTTTTACATCACCCCCAATATCCGTCACACATGCAAATAGCTTTAAGTTAATAAATTTTGAAGTGAAAACTCGAAATCATTGTGTCTTGTAAATGTTTTATATTTTACTGTCCGTGTGTGTCGTTCAGACCCCAGAAGAGAACACAAGTTTCCCGAATCATTTTATATGAAGGGTGACAATTGGATCAATCAAATTATGAATCATTATTTTAAGTTTATGACTAATTTCGTAGATGTAAATATGTACTTTACCTTCATACACAAAGTACATTTACTGTATTATTACAAAACTTAAATCACAAGTTTTATTTTATAACAGTAGAAAACATTTTTTTTTTGGTATACTGGAATTCCAGTCGTTTCTTGGTGGAGTTAATCAACATCTATCATTAAAATATATAAACTTCAGAAACAACCTCACTGTCTTCAATTTGAGGTCTTCAGCTTGAATTACGTAACAACCTATATACACATTTCACACGAGTATATAAGAATTATAAGTATTAATTTACTGTGTTTTAAGAGGTTTGTAATGGCTGTTAAATGGTATTGATAGATTGAGATAAAGACGGAACTGTGACCAAAAGTACATTAACACCAAGTAACGAAACTATTTGTACACAATATGTTTTCTAAACATAATTCTGGCATTGGCATGGTTTTGTAATTATTACAATACATACCATAAGTAATAGTAGAATAACGTAACATTTCTTATTTGTTCAAAATATGAACTGCGATTGTATACGCTCTAGGCTGAAATTATATTAAAGTATCACTACAACTTTTATCAGTTTTGTATCAAATATTATGTTGTATTAGCGTTAAGTATTTATTCGGCTGCTTTCTCAATTCAAAATCTTCGTCTTTGCTGAAATGAGAAAACCCTACAAATTGAATCATGTGGAAGTACCAATTCAATTTAATAAAGAGGAAACGGGTGTCATTAGAATTTTCTTTATCTTTTTGAGTTGATGGGAAATGACAAATTTTACGTATCAATGTAGCTCTTTATGCTTTTGCAGACAATCCTTTAAATTTGAAATTGAATGTGCCTTTCATTCTTAATTCCAATTTAGAATTTCAAGTTCACCCGTATAACATATACGAATTCCATCACCAACACACAACGTTGTATTGAAAAGAGACGGTCATGTAAACGGAATAAGTATATGAGCATTTTAGGTACGGACAAAAATTTAGACATAAATAAGCATTAATCATCTAATGTACTGTATGAACTGTTATTGTGTCTTGCATTTACCTACAATATCTTATTCAAACGAACCGGTTAAGACTGTGCGTAGCAATAAGGATCATGAACAACATATTTGTAAGGAAAATTAATTAATAAATAGATATTTAAACTTGCTAGGAAATAATATCGAATAATAAAAATTATTTGTAATATCCATACCCGTAACGTCTGTCACCCAAGATATGCTCCAAAATACAGTGTGTTCCTGTTTTATTGCAATATTTGATAGTTTTGTTTTACAAGATTGGGTAAAATGTAAGAAATAAGTAATAATCAATGTTGATAAATATATTTGTATAGTAAGATAAATTAAAATTGAAAAAAATGTGAGGAAAAATGTATTTTAGGGCTAAATTATTGTTATTTATTTTTTTATATGAGGGACATTAAATGGAATGAACTATTGTTTGACAGAACATGAATCAATAAGTAAGTGATTATGAAAAAAAAACCCATTTAAATTCATAACATGTTGGATATAGATGTTCTATGTTAGCGCATTCCTAATGAAATTATTATTTATGTATATTGTATGGTAAGAAAATTTACATAATTAAATTTTGAGTACATATTATGGGATATGGATGCTTTATGTTAAAGCATTCCTTAAGAAATAATTATAAATTTTAAATTTGAGGACCATACTTCAAACGTAAGGATGCTGCAAGACCAATGATTGCCTGTACAAACAATTTGAGAAATATATACAAATGGATAAAATGGATCATCTTAAGTGGGCCCTGTATATACATGTTGAAATCTGAGTATCCTTTAGTTACTAGATTCTTGTAACAATATAAAAAAAGTGGAAAACCACAGGTCGCCCAACACGACATGAACGAAAATGTTGTAGGTTCGGTTTGATTGAGCCTGTTCATGGACGGTAGTGGAAATCCATGCTACCGTCCACGAATAATAATGAGTCTTGTATCAACACATACTGTGTGGATTCTTAAGCATTTGCAACATGCCTTAAAACTGGACTCTGTATTTATATATCTCTGGATCCTTACATAGTCCTTCCAAAAACACCGACTCTCTTAATGAGCTTTGTATATACAAAATGGTTATTTTTTTTTTAAGGAAGGGCAGTGCTAGCTGTAAATATATGCATATGAGAAATCTGTATAAAAATATAAGTCGAAATAATTACAATTCAGGCTAATGCCCGTTTTGATGGCTTCACAATCGAGTAGACCCTTAAGTTGAGTGCAAAAAAAATATGAAAAATTAGGAACATTTCACAAACAAATATGTCATGGGAATGCATCACAGATATTTATATGCAAATTAAATGTACCAAGCATTGCTATTTGTATTGATTAAAGGGTCCAGGTTATTTTTTTTCAAATTTAGTGACACCAAATAAAAAGATCTATCGTGAAGGTAGTGGAAAATATTCAGCTAACAGATTTATAACAATGCACATACTTACTTCTCTGTAAGGGCCTATAGTACAGATTTGAAAGGATACAAATAAATATATAAGTTTTTTTCTTAATATAATTTGCTACAACAAAAAAACAAGTAGTGTCTTTTAAAGTACTTTACCTTAAGATATCAATTGAAAATTTTACTTTTGTTTCTTGCGCAATTATTACAGTATTTTAGATTTACCCATCATAACGGAATCTGCCTCAAAACCAACAAATTGGAGTAATTTGTTTTATGTATTTTCAAATATTGTCAGACAAAGAGCGAGTTTTATCTTTTTTAGTCTCAGCTATGCTCTTATCCACTTTATGCCTATCTTACTTTCTTAGAATATGAACTTTTGGTATACATTTCACTTACATGAAATATTTTATGTTTTTTGTTTATGCCGCAACATAAATTTTTGTCAAAACATTTGTTAGAAGTTATAGTTACACTGTAACATCCGTCTCTAATTTCATAACTATAGCAGAAAGATGAACAATTAACACCTACACGTACAAGCACGCGTACACACACTTGCACGCGCGCGCGCACACACACAGACATTTCATTGAATGACATCGGCATGATAATTATGAAAATTTAGAAACATTGATCATGAGGTCATTGAATAAGTAAGACGAATACATAGATGATTTCAGATATAAGCTGAATGCTTGACTTCTAAAAAAACATTATTTCAATTTAAGTTTTTATTTACGAATGATATAGTATATATATTACTCCAGTTTGTTTGTTTTGGGTTGAACGCCATTTTATAACATTATTTCAGTTATGTAACGGTGGGCAGTTAAGATAACCAGTGTTCCTGGACTCTGTATCAGTACAAACCTGTTCTTCGCAAGCACGTGAATAAGAGATGGAACACGAATGATTTAAGACACAACGTCTTTTATCAAATCGTCACGGACCACTTATGCCTGACCCTGCTAAACGGAGATCAACGCTCTCTCTATTGTGCTCAGCGGGCGGGCATTGTATTGCTTCAAAGTAGAATACTGAACTTAAAGTAGAATACCGAACTTCATCTTTTAATTTGATGATTGTTTTGACGGGTTTTGAAGTATTTATTGAAATAAAATTGAAAATTGAATTTTGAGTGGCAATCGTAATTTGAATGTTAAGAAACCCTGTACAAAAATAATATCTTTAAAGTGTTTATATTTACCCACCAAAAAGGATATTAGAATATTTAAAGACATCTATTCTTCTAGCAAAATTTCAACTGGTACTTCTACATGATTAGTTGCCGGAAAATTAAATTTAGTCGGACTGAGACAAATTAAAACCAGATCGTTACCGGATCTTTTTGTTCAGTTTGATACTTTTTAAATGCTTGGTTAGAAGTAATACAGTAATGAGACTCAATATCTCTAAGGGATTTGATACGATCCATTTCTTTTTAAGGTATTAGATCACTAATAGTAATGTTTACAAAATGGCCTTTACTTGGTATATTCTGAAAGGTAACCGTGTTTTGAACTATTTTGCAATTTTTAAACAACTTTTACCTAGCAGTTTTTTTTATAAATTTTGTATAACTTATGGTATTTCCTCAAGCTCAAGTACAGACAAATTTCAAAGTGATAGCCACTATCCAAAACGCTTGCAGAGAACTCATTTTACCATTAATCTTAATAAAAGAAACATCAAAATATTGGTAAACAATTATAAAACACAAAATAAATGTGTCAATATCATTTTTCCTATGGTGCCTCAAGTAAACGGATTTAATGAGACAGAATTCATACTTCAACATTGAAAAAATAAGGTCGAATGCTGTGTTTCTGTTTTGAATTTTGCTTACTCCATTTAAAAATAACACTAGGGCAGACGTAAAACCTACCTAAATTTCTTTCACAATATATCATCTAAGAGTGAAAGCAATATAGAGAACTTTCACCGCGTGTAACTCAATATTTTTAAAGATGTGTAACTCTACCCCTTCTGTTTAAGTAGTAAATTCAGTTTGAACACCAAGAAATCGCTTATAAGATTCATAATTCATAGTTGTAATCCAAGTACACATCTGATTTTCTGAAATATCTGAAACGCATTTAACAAAAACAAATTTGTTTTATTTCGTGACTCAGTTTATGCATAGTTTGTAGTTTTGACAGGTTGATAGTTCAACGCTTAATTTTTATTAGGCTAAAGTAAAACTTTATGGAAATAATTGAAAGTTTGAAACTTACAATAAGGTTCAAATACTGTATCAGAAGTCATCTAGCCAAACGTTTTAGTGTATTCAGAACGGGGATCCCGTGCGATCGGAAAAAGGATTAATGTCGATATATACCAAACTGTTAGACCATGTCTAAAGGTCACAAAAAGACATGTCGCCAGTCCGAGTTCCACGACTGGACCGATCTATGACGTCATCAAAATGGCGGCCAAGTTTGAAAATATAACTTTGCGTAATTATTTATCTATTTACGTTACACAGCAAAATGTATTATAATCTTTGGTTTTCCATCCTAGAATATTTGTTGTCAATGTAATATCAATATTGAAGTATATTAACACTTAAATAATGTGAAATAACAAAAATATATCTTACCGCACTCACTTTATTTCAACAGATCATTTTCTTGTTGAATATGTTTGTTTGGTATATGCTATACCATCAAAATATACGAATATCATCATATTCCAATAAAAAAGTGTTGTAGCTGTTTATGTGTGTTTAATGTCTCTGCTACAAATGAACACTGTACCAATTTACTGGCCCACCATTCGTATCGCGTTGAACTCCACAGTGACTTTGAACATTCGCACTTAATCAAATGCAATCATTAGAATTTCTACCTCTCTTCTAATGTTTCTTTCCCGATAGATATGTTTCATTTTGATAGAAGCCTTTCAAAAGTAAGGATTAATAGTTTCCATAGGATCTCAAAACTTTATTGAACATTAATGGAGTCTTTAAACAATAAACTTCCCACAGTCCATAATTTGGATTTTTACCTTCATGTCGGTCATTTTAGTCCAGTCTGTGGCAAGCAATGTTTGAGAAGGAAACTTTTCATGATGGGTATCACGACTGGGTGAGTAAACGTTTGCCATCGTCTGGAATTCTGAGAACTCTTGAAAGTTCTGTGATAATTTTATCAATTGTCAAGGGCTGGCACAACATTTAACGTTTTTTTGGGAATTTTCATAACAGTTCTACGACATAATTCTTGCTATCAAAAGTGTCTTTCTTGAAATCACAATTGTCAACGGCAAAGAACATATGGCGACTATTCACAAAGTTTCTTGGAATATAGGCAATCTAATTAGAGAACGGTTGCCGTATATTATTATTAGCTATCTGATTGTAAGGGGCTAAGAGTAGTCTACTTAAATACCTTACCCGTGTAAGAAGTATTTTAGTTCTATACTTCTTGATATTTAATGTATAAATCACCGGGTGCAACCTGTAAATGATATTAGTTATAACCACGAATAGTTGCAGGAGGTTTGTGGGTATATGCGTACATGTAAGGGTCGAGCACAAAAGGGGAAACTCGTTCACGGAATATGCGGTTTTATACATCACGTATTTTAAACAATGAATGTCTGAGAAATTTATTTGCAGTATCATCAAAAAGTATATCGTTGAAGATTTCACATGCACCTCCGTATGAACTCATCTGACGGTGTCTCTAAATTGTGTTGTGGTACTTGTAACATGTTTAAATTTTGATTTCTGTTAAACCCGGGTCTAGAGGGCGTAGACGGTAGCATGAATTTACACTACCGTCCATGAACAGGCTCAGACTAACCTAGTCTACAACATTTGCTTTTTTTGTTGTGTTGAGCGACCTTTGAAATTTCCACATTTTATTCCGTTGAGAAAAGTAGTCGTATAAATAGTAGTCTAATCTGCATCCGACCTCAACATGCTGCTATGAATGAATTATGTCTGCTTTATATGAATTATATGGATCTATTTGCTTAATGTTTTATTATCAGTTTTGTCAAGTCTTGTAGAGACTAGAGTACATGGACGGTAGCTTGCGTTTCCCCTACTGCCCTTGAACAGGCTGAATCACCTAGCCTGCAACAATTTTGTTTATGTCGTCTATGGAGACCTGTAGTTTACCTTTTTTTTTCTATCTAATATATATTTACTTACAAATTGAAAAGCTTTTCACTAGATGCCTTTTACTTCTGTTGGACTACATGATTTTTGATTCATTTTTAATTTCCTATTCATTTAATATACGAGTCCACATGACTATATTGACTATATAACGCAACCAAATAAAAACTGTAGCAGTCAAAGTTTGATTGACTGTTCATGAAAGGCAGTGAAATATCACTACTCATTATATGCCACCCCCACCCTTATGACTATAATGATCGAACGTAGTTTTGTAGTTTAAACAGTTACAATGATTTGATCATAAAATAGAAATATATATATTAAGATTTTAATATACACAAAATGCGTTGACTTGGTGTTTTTAGCCATATTAATTTGTACATAAATAACAGGTATGGGACAACACGAATGAAACCATTCTGGTGGTTGTTAAAGTGTTGACCATTACATAAGCCAAAACAAAAATTCATGAAAAAATAAACCAAAAGACTTTGCATTGAAATATATGCATTTGTTGCTCTTTTGCGAATACATTATTACCTTAAACTCGCGTATTATCTTCGCCGCAAAAGTTTATCTGATAACTGATAGATGTACACTTGCAAAACACTATAACATGTCAGTCAGATAAAGGACGTATTCTTGTTAAGACTGTCTATAATATACTTCAATCGTACGGACTGCTTTCCGGCTGGCAAGCAGTCAGTAGTAAATTGCAAACGTATGTGACCCTTTATTTTGCTGCCACAATACTTTCATTGGAAAATTGATCTAAGACCAACTGATATTGTTAAAAATCCTCGTTTAGATTAAACGGTTGTCGTATGCACATACAGGTCCGAGAAAAAAACGGAGAAATAATACAGACACATGCAAACATAGCAAAACTAAATTTAGAATAACACTTTATTTCTCTTTAGACTGAAAGACATTGACGTTCAACTGGGTCATTAAATTATAAAAGATAAACGATCGTAAGCAAAAAACATCACTTTTCTTCTAACCTTAGCACATTTAATTGAGCGTATATATCGAGGGCTTAGAGGAAACTGGTCTATTTGTATACAGAAATAGAAGCAGATAGAATAGTTCGCTCTAAGCTCTCGATATTTGGTTGAAACATTTCACAAAATGCCAGAAAACACAATATAGAAACCAGATGTTGCATAACGATTACAGGAAGGGAGTAAGGGGCAAATTGTACAGTATAGCATGAATAGAATGATTTCCTTCCGTTTAGCAAAGACACTGAGTACGTGCTTTGTCAAATTTACAGGTTTGCTTCAAAAGTCAATTTCAAAAGTTCAAAATTCATGTTTTATATACCACTCTCTATTGTACTATAGAGTGTGTAAATGATTCCGCTGTCTGGAAAAGCTTATATATATATATTGAGAACAGAAGGAGTTATACATATTAGGCAATATTTATATACGTAGACACAAATAAAACACCATTCATTTGTTTCGGCTTACAGCACAACAATAATACCGAAAAAATACCTTGTAAAAATAAATGTTACTACATTTTAGTAGGTCCTATTATTTTACATGTCACTCACACCTGTTTCATTTATAACATATTGAATAATAATCCTTTGGATTATACTGGTTATACTGTATCAGTTGAATTCTATTTTACTTTAAGAAGAATACCAGAGGAAGTTCATTTTGCTATGCAATTACATGTATATGGTTGCACAAGGACTGGAGTTTAGCTTCATCACCTTCTTACAAAATGTCATTTTACAGTTTATTAAAATCTTGTCAGGTATAATTTGAAATATCTTTACCACTTTTTCTGTATGTCTCTAATAATAGTGGATGACTGCATGTATCTGAGTTTCTGGTGATAACTGCTCTGTAGAAAAATCTGTGTACTTTCATGTATTCATAACTTTACTCATATACTATTCTAAGTTTTTAGATTACAAACAGTGCAGTATAATACAACTTTTACATTAGGAGTGTTCAATGACATTTAACACACAGTCATGGCAGAAACAACTATTGTAATAAATGTGAATAGACTGAACATCGCTTGCAGCATATATATTAGGAACTTTGATGCATGATTATATTGATATTCAGAGACATGCAATGAAATCTTTAGAATCATAATTTAATATTACTAAAAAGGTTCAGTATCAGCTCAAGTGACTGTTGGTTAATGTCTGTCGCAGTGACTATTTCTGACAATTCTCAACTGAAAATGAAGCTACACTTTTTTTAGGAATGTGTTTCATATTAAACCAAATAAAAAGTCAAAAATCATAACTATATCTTGAAGAAACAACCCATCCTCTTATTGAACTTTGAGTGCAAATCGTAATTCAAATATATGTAAACAATCTACAAAACTATCATCATTAAAGTGTTGATTATCCACATGCAATGATATTACAAAATGTAATGACATCCACTCCTTCTAACAAAATGTCAATTGGTTTATCTACATGATTAAGCAAACTAAAATGTATACTGTAATAGGAACCCACAAAGGCGATAAATGACAATGGGAGACCAATGTAGCAAAAATTGAATTTAATCGGATCGAGACAAATTAAAATTAAATTGTTATCAGGTACTTTTTTTCAGCTTGATACTTATCAAAATGTTTAAAAAAAGTTTTTCATTACAAGTCTTTGAATTTAAATTCATAGGTCAATGATTTCAACACTCGATTGTAATAAATTTCAATGTTTGATAATGAAGTGAGAAGTACAGCATCATTTAAAAAAAAACTGTTATCATCTTCTTGTTTTTCCTATTGTCAGTGTAAAAGTGTTACGATTCTGGTATGCTTTATGAACTATTATTTTATACATGAATAAATAAACGCTTGTTCTTAATATATTTAAGATATAGCGACGATTCATGAATAAAAAAGAAGCATAAAAAGCATGTGATATAAAATTTTCGTGCATATATGTATATATATTCTAAAGTTTTATAGATTTTATAGTTCGTTAAATCCTTTTAAAGCTTTGAAAAATTTTTCTACAGGTAATGAATGTGAAATGAGACAAAGTTATTGATAAATTGTCCATTTGTTTTAATTTCTTTGATAATATAGTAATAGTTAGTTTACTTAACATGTTTTCAGGTGTAATAAATATTTTCTGAGACTCATTTTAACTTTAATATTTCAGGAGATGCATGATCAAAACGTACGATATCACTGACTTACTTCACCTAGTTGGAGCTAAAGTACCACTGTTCCAATAACTCAAATCAAGACTTACCAACTTTGTACGTGGAGCCTAATATGCGATAAATTAATTGTGTATGTTTTTTTTTAATATTTTTTTCATGTACGCTATATTTTGCTGGCGGGAACCTCTCACATTTCTATGTTTGTTTAATCGTGGAAACATACATGATAATTTAATGTTAAGTTAATTTAAATGTTTAAATATGTTTCCTTTATGCACTATATTGATTTAGTTGAACTGTGGAATATTTGAATAAAAATATTATTGTTAACATTCTTAGCAATACAACAAATGACAAATGTTCTTCATATGATATATCTTTCATATGATATATCTGTGCGCCATGAATTCAGCGTGGCTAAATAGTTTCGAGACGATGATTTGTAGTCCAAACTGTATTTCTCACAGTAGGATTATTGTAGAAAATTTTAGATAAGTCGTATTATATCCGTAAATGTACATGTAGGACCTCCGTATTTCCGTGTGCGCGTGGGTAATTACTTCAATGCGTTCAAACGATCAGTTTCATAAAGTTGGTTAATAATCTTCAGTTTTAGGCATTGAAACATAATTGTCTCAATCTTTTTTTTTTTGCTCGTATCAGTTCCGTGAAGAAATATAAGACTAAATTTTGCTAGGATTACGTAAAAACTTTAAGAAGGTAATGGATTTTTTAATTCGGATAACGTTTATTAAATATACCAAAGGTTTCTGAAAATAGTTTAACCTCAAATTCAACATTACCTTTGTTATTCTCATTTCTTACGAAAGCATACGTACTCAGTTTCTTTCAATAATTGTAATACTTATATATTGTATGTTTACGTTTGAATTTAAATGTATTTTATTGCTCCTAAACATGTTAAAGAGGTTAATGCTATATCATATAAATGGTTTATATTTTATTGCCTATGATTTCTAACTAAAATAAAAAAAAAAACAATATAAAACAGACGAAAAAGATCACACTTATTTATTCAGATACTAGAATAAAAATACGTTTGTTCATGCATAAATGTAATTTCCCACCAACATTAAAGGACAATTTACCTACCTCAAGCCTGTTAGGACATCAGTTTGCACTGGAATGAGTGAATTAATTAATTATTTTTTTTAATTATTTTTATTTCACCACAGTGATACAATTCTGTCACCGGCAACTTAGCAATTAAAGTCTTAACTTTCAACTTCATGTGTTGATTTAAATCATTAGTAGCACTTAGCTTTATTGTCAGTCATATACATATTTTTTCAAGGCTATTCATATTTTCGTAGTAAGCATAATACATGTCCTGAAAAGTGCCTGGTAGATTTCAGCATAGGATAAATATGAAACAGGGAATGCCAAGTTCCAATATCTCAGCCTCCCCAAAACGAAACGCACAGCACGCAGCACTACCGACACACTCATTTACATACAAAGCAAACACATGCCTTATAAACAACTTAAATTCAGTTAAGTACTGTAGATCATTCTTTCTTTAATTTAAATTTGCCTATGTTCAGGACATTGGACCAAATTTACGACCACGGCTGCTTTTGTTTCAATTATGACATTATCATTATTGCAAACAAATTTCGTAAGTGAAAAGCAATCTTCCTAAAATGAATCAGTAAGACACTGCAATTGGAATAACTTCACTTCTTTAATCTCTTATGTGCAGCCAAACATCTTAACTAACAGTCCTAATTTGTGTCGTGCATATCTCAGGAAGAATTTGACCCAGAGTCAATAAACACAACAGGACTGCTATTCAGCACGGACAGTTGTTTACCTGGGGTTTTAATTGGATCTTACACAGCCAGACCTGAGTTACGGCTCTTGATTGGTCTATATATATAATATGCAAAGACGGGACCAAAGGTTTCGTCGCATATATCTCGAAGAAGTTTTTGAACAAGGATTATGAAATATTATAGGAATATAATTCAGCATATGAAGTTGTGCACCTGGGATTTTGATAGATATATCACTCAGCAAGAAAAGAACTATGGCCATTGACTTTAGGGGTTAAAATTCAAGTGATCAAGGTGAAAACAGGTGTTTATGTTGCTCAACTTGATTAAACGCTAAATTTTGGACATTTACAATCATAAAAACATATGGAAAATGTTAAGTAATTGTGACTATAAGGTGCGTTGAATGTTGTTTTTTGAAATTTATAAGCTAAATGCGAGGAAATAGACGAAAAAAGGACAATAAGAGGAAAAATCAGGTCGGTATACACAAACAACCGATGGAACAAATGTTGTTAGTAGCGTTTCGAAAGAGACAAATTCAGTGTAATATAGTGGCGATGAAAGCAATTTGGCATTACATTTGAATAATTTATTTGAAGATGATGAGGATAGGGAGATAACTACTGATTGTACACTCAAATCCAACAAAGAGTCCCCTAAACCTGAAAATATAACCAAAATGGCCAGTAGCTCTCCATCAAATGCTGACATTATGAAAGATCTTGAGAAAATAAACTCACGTTTAGAAGGTGTTGAGGCAACATTGTCATCTCAGGCGACATTGGAGAAGAAAATTGAAAATTTTTATGAGGATTTGGTAAAATTGTGGAATTTCATTAAGGACCAAAATGATAAAACTAATTCGAGACTGAACATTCTAGAAGAGAAGGTCGAGAGTGCAGATTTTAGCCTTGGTATTTTCTCATCAAACGTTGCGTATCTTGAACAGAAAAACAAACAATTAAATAACGATCTTGTATATATGCAGTCGCAGTCAATGAAAAATAACTTGATTTTCTGTAACATTGAAGAGGTCCCGTCTGGGGATAGCGAGAATAGTGAAAATGTTGTTCGCGATTTTTTAGTGAATAAAATGAAAATAGCTGAAGACCTTATATCTGAAATTAAATTCGAATGGGTGCATAGAATTGGCGAACGGATGTATAACAGACCAAGAAATATAGTTACTAAATTCAATTTGTTTAAGGAGAGGGAGCTGGTGAGAAAATTGGGTATTAGTTTATACATAATTTATTTTAGGTCGATTGTGAAAGAAGTTGTACAACTTATATTAATCACTCTCGACATATCATTCCTGATGGAATCCATCGCCACGAGGGTATGAGAGAAGAGGCCAGTTTCGCTTTTAATGCTGAGCGCCAAGCAAGGGAGCTACTGGTACCATTTTTCACGTCTTTGGTATGACGCGGCCGGGGATCGACCCCACGACCTCCCGCACTCGAAGCGGACGCTCTACCACTAGGCTATCGAGGCGTATTGCTTTGAAGAACACCAATTACTTTGTCTATGAACAGTTTCCCAAGGAGGTCGTGGCTAAGCGCAAAGCACTTGTATCAAAGATGGAGGAGGCCAGAAGCAAGGGTCAAAGGGCATGGGTGTCTTACGATACCCTATATATTGATGGGAAGGCACAGAAGGAAACGAGCGAAAAGCGCGAGGAGGCTGAATTAAGTGTTCTTTCTTGGAAGGTAAATTGCCTGACAGAAGCTAAAACGTGTAACCAGGAATTTGTTGATATCATAAGTACCTATGATATTGTGCTTTTATATGAGACATTGTCCAAAAGTAGCAGTAAAATTGATATTTAAGGGTATATTTCATATAACTATTATAGAAAGTTTCAACACAGAAATGCCAAAAGATGCAGTGGTGTCGCTTTATATGATAGTGAATCTTTAAAAGACAGAATTGAGATCATTTTTAATCATCATGACACAATAATTTGGTTGACATTGAAAACAATCATTTTTTAAACTTAAGGAAGATGCTTATATTTGTGGTGTTTATCTTTGGTGCGAGGATTCGCCAGCTTCTAATGCGTGCAATGTTGACCTTTTTGACCTTATACAAAATGATATTTATGAATTCGAAAATGAAAGTAGTCTTTATCTTATAGGTGACTGGAATTCTAGGATTGGAACTAGAATTGATTTCATTGTCTGTGACACCGTGAATAATGGCATTGATTTTGTTGATTATGTTCCTGACGAACCCCTCAGTAGGGCCTCTTCGGACACATGTTGTAATGCGTTTGGCTATCGGCTGTTAGAGATATGCAAGTCCACGAGTTTACGCGTAGTGAATGGAAGGATCAATGATGTTAACGGTATATTTACGTACATTTCAAAACTAGGCGCATCGGTTATTCACTACCAAGTAAGAGAGTGCAACTTTTCCCAAATCAGTGACTTCTCAGTTCATGAAATTAATGAATGGAGTGACCATTGTCCTATTTTGTTCAAGCTAAGATGTGATGAAGTATTGAGTGATCAGTGTGGGAAACATAATAACATTTATATCTCGTATAAATTGTCACCTGAAATGGAGGTTGTATTTAGATCGAAACTCAATACAAAATTACCAGAATTAAATTATTTAACATACCATGTTGATTTGAGTGATCGCGCCTCTATAGACTCGTTGTTGTTAGGATTTAGCAATATTGTACAGGAGGCCGAAAACCCGTTATTTTGTAAAAATGTGATTGTCTTCAAGCCAGACAGATTTACCTTGATGCATTGAAAACTTTTAACCGAAACAAATCAAATATAAATAGAGAACAATTGTGTTCATCTAAAAGTGTATATAAAAACATGTTCAGAAAAAGAGGAGGATTTTCAAAATAAAACAAGTTCAGGATATTGAAAAATTGCGCTTTTTAAAGCCAAAAGATTTTGGGAAGCATTTTAGAAGTAATAATATAAACAATGAAATCTCAATTGAATCTTTTTAAAGTATTTTTCTGAATTTGGTAATGATATTTTTCAGAGTACCAATACTGAATCTGAGGATTTCTCGGCTAATAATGATTTTGATAATTTCGACAATGCAGATGCTGTTTTTGATAGAGCTATTACTGCTGAAGAAATGTTAGAAGCAGTTAAAACTTTAAAACCCAATAAAGCACTGGGGAACGATTGTTTATTGAATGAATATTTTATTGAATGAATCAATGTTTTATCTTCGCACATTTGTGATATATTTAATTGTGTACTGAATAATGGTTATTTTCCAGAGAAATGGACTGAAGGTGTTTTAGTTCCTTTGCATACAAAGGGAGATAAAATGATGTAATCAATTATAGAGGTATAACATTAGTTAGTTTTTTTGTCAAAATTATTTACTTCTATTTTAAATAAAAGAATTGTCAATTATTGTGAAGAAAATTCTGTCTTATCTGATGCTCAGTATGGTTTTAGAAAAGGAAAGTCTACGATAGATGCATTATTTGTGTTAATGGCTATGGTGCAGAATTACATTAATGATAATAAACGTTTGTATTGTGTTTTTGTCGATTTTAAAAGGCATTTTATTGTATATATAGAAATGCACTGTGGCTAAAGTTATTTAAGTGTTGTATTAGAGGGAAATTAGTACGTATTGTTAAAGATATGTACAAAAATGTACAACAAAGTTAAATTATGCGTAAAGCTATGTAATAGCTATTCTGATTTCTTTGAATATACAGTTGACCTACGTCAAGGGGAGGTAATTTCTCCGATATTATTTTCTCTTTTTATAGATGATTTTGAGCTGTAAGCAACAAAACATTAACTTTCAGAAACTCCGAAGTTCCTATTATCTATTATAAATATAAAACACATGTACGAAATGTTATATTCAATTACAATAAAACTGTTTCCGAATTAGATGTTCAAACAAATACCCCTTCTTACTGCGAATTTAAAAACTCAAAATTTTGCTATTCAGATGCCGGTCATGTCATCACTGGTAATTTTGATATTATTAAAGACAAACGTATTCGTAATTTATTCTTTAAAGGACCTAAATATAGAACTTCTTCAACTATTGATTTTGATGGTCAGATTGCGGAATCCATCGAAACTTTTTGTGTTAAATGGTGTCGTCGTGAGAATGCTTGTCCCAATGCATTAACGTCTTAGAAACGAAATATATTCAACATTGTTGATTCTCGAATAAAATTTATCAAACTAATGAACACCTACGTCCACCAAAACCCAAGTTTACTTTAAAACATTTGAAAAAAGGAAATCCAAGAATTTCATTCCAAGTATGTCTTAGTTCCAGCAGACAAGGCGGCCAACAATATTATCATCATTTGACGCCTACATTATATTAATGTTTTACAAAACGAACTAAATAGCACTAAAACTTATACATTGAGTCCTTCTGTTGAAAATAATTTGGTCACTGATCACATCATTGAAGTTTCTAATTTAAAAGTTCGTATAGACGATCAACAAATTAAACTACCAACCATGTACTGGATTCCTAAATTGCATAAACAACCATATAAAGCTCGCTTCATCGCTAATTCAAGCTCTTGTACAACTACAAATATTTCAAAACTATTAACATCATGTCTAACTGCTGTGAAAGCCCACGTGGAAAGATACTGCGATAAAGTATACAAAAACTCTGGTAAACACTTATTTTGGTCGATTAAAAATTCTGGCGAAATCCTGGATAAGTTTTAAATTAATAATTACAAGGTATCTACAGTCAGTACATACGATTTTTCTACTTTGTATACCACTTTACGACATAACTTAATATATGACAAACTAACTGCCCTAATTCAAAAGACTTTTGCAAGAGAGAATGCTACATTTCTCGCTTGCAATTTTGATAAAGCTTTTTTTACAAGCAATATAATTAAACATTATACAATGTGGACCTGTGACGAAGTTTGTAAAGCCCTTTCCTTTTTATTGAACAACATTTACATCAGGTTTGGGAATGCAGTTTTTAGACAAGTAGTTGGTATTCCCATGGGAACAAATTGTGCACCCCTTGCCGCAGATTTGTTTTTATATTGTTATGAAAGAGACTTTATGTTGAGCCTTTCTCCAGATACGCAGGCAGATATTATAACTGCATTTAATAATACATCACGCTATCTGGATGATATTTTTAATATGGATAACCCGTTTTTTGGTCAATTGGTGGGTACTATTTATCCTAGGGAGCTTCAGTTAATTAAAACTAACAATTCGGATACTGATGCTTCATTTTTAGATTTACATCTCTCTATTTATCACAATATTATACATACCAAAATTTATGACAAGCGGGGTTATTTTAATTTTAGTATTGTAAATTTTCCCCATTTGGATGGGGATGTACCTCAGGCTACATCTTACGGGGTATATATTTCTCAATTAATTCGGTTTGCCAGAGCGTGTTATCATGTCAAGCATTTTAATGAACGTAATCAATATATATTACAAGTAAACTTCTTCAGCAAGGCTACCGTTATTACAAATTGCGTAAATATTTTGCTAAATTTTACTATCGTAATTCTGATTTAGTTTTAAAATTCAATAGTAATTTAAAGACACTTCTGCGAGAAAGTATTTCTAAACCCGTTTTTTATGGGGATGTGGTTTACAAACTTCGTAAGATCTTGGATCATGGTAATTTTCCAAATGTATTTGGTAAAATTATAAAACGTTTTATTAAAAGAGGTTACGACCCAACTGTTTTGAGACATACCGCATGTTTAGTGTTCAACCCGTTTACAGTTGGACACTACGCTTTCCTCTTTGATTGTGTCTGACGGAAGAGGAGGAGGACTCTATGATATGCAGTTTTTAAATCCTACCAGGACTGAACTGTTTTGATAGCTGTCTTCTGGCCTGTTTCGTCGGGCCCTTAAGGGTGTTTCTCTTGTTGCTCTGTCTTCTGAAAAGGCATTGAATACATACGTTTTTGGTTCTAAAGTTTTGCTTTTTATACATTTATAAACGAGCATTTTTATGTTTTACATGCCATGCCTTTTTGTTTCCATTACGTGTGTTAGAGATTCACCTGGAGGGGATTACTTTTATTTACACTGTCCCGTGTCTTTGGAACATGGTGGGGTAAGAGTGAGGTTGGGTGCGCACCATAAACCAGATTAAGCTCCCCAGAGATGTTTTTGCCACTGACCGTTCCAAGGCGGTGCCCCGCTGTGTTCCTTTGTTCGTTTTGTCCTAATGTGTTGGCTTTGTGTGTGTGCGCGTGTATGTGTGTGTGTGTGTTTGTGGTGTATTGGCTTTGTGTGTGTGCACGTGTATGTGTGTGTGTGTTTGTGGTGTGCACGTCTGCGTGCTGTAGGTTTCGTTTTGGGGAGGCTGCGTTTTTGGTGCGTGGCATTCCCTGTTTGATATTTGTCTTTGTTTTTTGGTCTGACTATAAATGACATTCTACTTATACTTCTGTTATTTGCCGATGATATGGTAATTTTAGGGAAATCGACTTTTAGAAGAATATTGTAAGAAGTGGTGTCTAGAAGTAAATGTAGATAAAACCCAAGTTGTTGTTTTTAGAAAAAGAGGAGGTTTAAAACAAAATGAACAATTTGTATATGATGGTAAATATCTTGAGGTTGTAAATGATTTTAATATACTGGAAGTTTTACCTTAAATCAAGAACAACTTATTGGAAAGGCGACTAAAGCTCTCAATGTGTAATTAGTTAATTGCAATAGATATCAACCTAAACCAAAAATCTTATGTCAACTTTTTAATTCATTTGTTGGATCAATATTAAACTATGCTGCTGAAATATGGGGTAATAGTAAGTCAAAAGAAATAGAAAGTGTCCATCTCAAATTTTGTAAAAAGATACTTAATGTTAAACAAAATACATGTAATGCTGCTGTATACGGCGAACTTGCACGTTACCCTTTGTATATATCAAGATATGTAAAGATCATTAAATACTTGTTTAAATTGTTAGCGACTGATAATGTTATTTTAAAAGAAGTTTATAAGATTGCATTTGCTGATTGTAGTCTTGGAAAGAAAAATTGGCTGTCAAATATGAAAAGTTTACTTTGTAACTACGGTTTTAATTATGTGTGGGAATATCCCGAATCTGTAAACGATAAAGTTTTTGTACCTTTATTTAAAAAAAGAGTTATAGACTGTTTTATACAGAACTGGCATAATGATAAAGAGAACAGTGCTGTATTGAATTTATACAACCATATAAAAGATTCATTTATATACGATATACCTTGATATACTGCCAAGTAATCTAAGAATATTTCTTACTAGAATTAGAGTATCATCTCATTCGCTACATGTTCAAACTGGCAGATATGGTGTAAATAGAACTGTTAGAAGTGAACGATACTGTACATACTGTAATCTCCATGATGTTGAGGACGAGTATCATTTTATTTTAATATGTCCATGTTAAAACTGATATAAGACACACATATATAAAACGATGTTATTACATAAGACCCAGTATGTTTAAGTTTATTGAGATGTTAAAGACAAAAAATAGAAATACGTTAATTAATCTATGTCTATATCTTAGAACCGCATTGTCACATGGATTATGCTATCAACATTTTTATAGAATAATTCATCCTCAGTATCTGTTAAATGTGAACATCCTGTATAACTTCGATCATTATGATTTTATTTATTGATGTTTTATTATGTTCAATGTATATTTGACGATGAACACATGTACAAGTCTGAATAAATTATCTGTTCTGTTCTGCTCTGTTATGCTTTTAGAGCATCAGTAAGTTGATTTCTAACAGCACTGACCATGTTTAGAGTATACAAAGTGCGATTTTGTTCAACTTTTAGATAAATAGTTGCATAAAAAACACTCCAAGGTCATAAAAACGTTTAGCCTCTGGCCTAAAATTTAGGATGTGTCGGGATACCGGACACAAATATTTTTTAGGCCTCAGAGGAATATTATTCAGCATTTTAAGTTGTGCACCTGGACTTTGTCCGGATATCTCACGGTCAGATCAGAGTTATAACCATTGACTGTCTCAGTTATAACAAAAGGACATACAAGTTCGTGTCGCATATATCTCAAAAAGTATTTGATAAAGATTTATAAAACATAAGGGGATTGTTACATAGCATGTAAGAATTGTTAACCCCGGATGCTCCCTATGGGATTTCACTCATCTGGGCTAAAGATATGGTCCTTAGTGAAAAACACACATAAAATGCTTAAAAGTTTATCTTAAAAATATTTCATCAAGAGTCACAGTACATTTATTTCAGGAGATCTCTGTCTTTTAGGTAGCACTAGTTACGCATCTTAATCCATCCATGAATTGGACTTTTTCATCAAAACTGCTACCACTTCTGGCCGATTTTTGAAAATGGACTAGAAACAGACACCTCTTCAGAGACACATGCAACATAAGTAACGTCCATGTATTATCATTGTTAACTCTTAGTAACATCCATATAACACAACTTAGCACGTTTCTTGCTTAATTGTAATGTGTAACATTTTGGATACTAAAAGGACACCTCTTCTCAGACATACATAACATAAGTATCATTCATGTTACACTCCTGCTACATCCTTGCTACATCTATATAACACTACTAAGGAAGTTTTTGGCCAATTTCAAGGAATGGGATGTGACATGCGTAACATTGTGACTAATATTAGACACATCTTCTCAGACACACGTAACATTGGTAACATCCATGTTACATACTTGTGACGTCCTTGTTTTATCAATATATCACTAATAAGGACGTTTCTTGGCCATTTTTAAGAAATTGGACGTAACATACCTAACATTTTGATTAGAAATAGACATCATTTCTCAGACACAGGTAGCATAAGTAACATACATGTCACATCCTTGTTACATCATTATAGCACTACCAAGGACGATTTCTGGCCAAATGTAAGAAATGGGGTGTAATATACGTATCATTTTGATTATAAATAGACTCCATTTTCTCAGACACATGTAACATAGGTATTATCTATGTAAGGCCCCTATAACATCCTTGTTACATCAATATAACACTACTAAGGACATTTTTGTCGCCAATTTTAAGAAATGTCGGGTAACATGCGTAACATTTTGACTACAAATAAGCACCATTTCTCAGAAACACGTAAGAAATGTCATAGGAAGTGTTAATAGCTGAATCAAGGATGTTACAATTATGTTACACGGATGCTACTTATGTTAAGTGTTTCTGAAAGTGTAAATTTTTAGTCAAAATGTTACAAATGTTACACCCCATTTCTTACAATTGGCCAGTATATGTCCCTAGTAGTGTTATATAGATGTAACAAGGGTGTTGCAAGGCTGTTATATGGACGTTACATAGGTTACGTGTGTTTGAGAAGAAATGTCTATTAGTAGACAAAATGTTACGCATGGTTCACCCTTGCCTTAAAATTTGTCCGAAAAATGTCCGTAGCACTATTTTATAAATATAACAAGGTTGTAACAGGGGTATTTCATACTTATAATACGTGTGTCTGAGAAATGTACATGCCTTAAATAATAACTTACAAGATACACTTGGTTAAGGACTCTACATCTTTTCATAAAACTTCAATGTATCAATTCATACAATTGAATTTCAGGAGTACATGATTTTAATGTTTTCCTTTAGGTACTATAACCCCACCTCATCCGAAAGAAAAAATAATGATAACCTTCTTATCTAAAATAAGAAAGGAAAAAATCAGTGAAAACCTTACCTATTTTTGCCTTTTTCCTTGACAGCTTTAAAAAATTTCAGCTAATCATGACAAATTAAACATCATAATAGTTCATAAAAATGTCTATGTACTTATAACACACATTTACATGAAAATATATAATATCATAAAATAAATTAACTTGAAAAATATGGAAAATTCTACTTACAACAACGTAACGCTCTAGAATGACTTTTTAGATGTCTTTTCTTGTCACCGCTTGGAAACAATTTAAGCTAGAGCGATGGAATGTGGCACAGCACGTCTTCACATTTAGTGTTATGAAGTGAAAATGTTAGATTGCAATTTAAGATTAGGAAATTTATGACATTGTGATATTATAAATGCATCCTAAATTGTGTTTCACCCGTCTATAAACATTAAAAGCTTAGATTAAGATTCAAATAAAACACGGAAAACATGTTTTTTGTTGTTTTATTGCAATTTTGATATACTAGTATGTGCCAAAAAACACGAATACTAGAAAATTTGTTAAATGCTACGTAAAGGTAATAAACAATTACTTGACCATCTTTTAGCACTATTTTGAACAAACTATGGAGTGCACTTTGCAGTGATGCTATAGACTAAGTATGACAAAAATCCACAAAGCAGTTAATAAAAAGAAACCAGTTAAATGTACTTCCATTTTAAATAATTTGGAGAACTGACCTTACATTGATGCTATCGATTCAATTTGATTGAAACCCATCTAGTGGCTAATGGGACGAAATTGGCACTTTTATTTTTAACTCTAAAGTACCCAGAAAGGGACCAACACCCTTGATTTTGAACAAAATATAAGAGTACCTTATAATGATGCTATAGACACAATATAAGCAGACTGACGAACGATAAGCGATCAAAATAGCTCAAACTGAGCTCTTCCGAAAGACTAGTGGAACTGAAAATAATAGTCTTTGTATGTTTAAAGAAATATCTTGAAGTGTTTGGGTGTGTCGTTTTTATTACGATTTTCTTAATGTTAACAAATGCTCTAATCCTTACTGTTGAAAGGCAGAATTATTATTGTAATGTCATTTTATGAGAAAAGCGATCGTGATATGTCTTCTTATTTTCATTGATAAGTTGTGTTGAACATAAATGGAACGGAACAAAATCACACGCCTTTTTATCGTTAGTCTGTCATAGACCATTTTAATTTAAATTGAAAGCCCATGGTATTTCATCGCCTTTGAGAGGTAGGTATTATTTTTTAAATTTCAGTTTTTGAAACCATGTAAAAATATATGGAAAGAGATGTATTTAAATGCCAAACAAAACCTAGTGATATTCTTACCCGCACTTTAAAAAGTGTTGATCAGATCAGATTACAATATACAATCTTATAGTAAATATGATATACTATAAACGGGTTGTTCTAAATATTCAAAGCAGGTGCCCTAAAATTCTATTTACTTGTATTGTTAAATATGCTTTAAATTTATTTATATACAAGTAACTACGAGACAATATGAATTTATCAGAAATATTTCTGTAAGTAAATCACGACTTATTCGAAGGAAATGCATGCGTACAAAGCAGATCAAATAGTCGTAACTAAAACTTTTCTAGCATACCGTTTGAATAAGTTTAAAACTAGACAGAATGAAATGATAAAGTGTTTAAGTTGTAATCTGTCGCAGATCAATTCATTTTAATTTATCGTCTGCTTTGGTGATCTGTAGTAACCCATTACATTATCGAGGGTACGTATCATTTTATAAATTGTAGGTCACTTACTCATGCAGAAATACCAATTGAAGTGTTGCTGTAAGGAACGGGTGTCATTACGTTTCCTATTGTCCTTTCAAGTGTGTAATGATTGCAAAAAAAAATGTAATTTTTGAAGACGATATCTCAGGTTTTGTACACGTATTACGTTTACCGATTTAAGTGTCAATGTTCATTTTAAGAGCTATTAATTTTAATTCAGCTTTTAATTTTGGGCAAAGATTTCTCTAATACTTTAATAATTTCTATGTTTGACATTCTACTGTTTGCTATGAAATACATATACATACTGATCAAAGATGTAAAATATAATTTTCAATCATAAAACCTAAACATTGACCATGGTATAATTCTAAAATAAGACGATCTTTCCGCAAACAAAATGTATGCACTATGAAATATTAAATTAAATTGAAAAAAAAAATTCATTGATAGATTGTGTTGAACGGATGGGCACCTGTTAATTTATATATCTATATCTGTATCTTACATGTTAAAGGTCATATTTAGTAAAACAATATATAGAAAGTGTGCGTATGATAACAACTATATGTTTTGTTCTTAATACAAAATTTAGTTTCAAGCATGCAATGTTGCAATAAAATCTTCAAAGTTTTTAACGTATGTACCATTTTAATTTGTGAGTAATAAACGATATACAAGAATCTCACTAATTAAGCCTTTAAATGATATCTTTAGAAATATTAAAATCCGGAATCAAGGCTGATAATCATATTAACATTTATAAAACTTCAGTAAGATATTTCAGTGATGTGTGATTCAACTCATTCAGGTGTATTAACTTGTGAAAGGAATATATTCTTAATCTACTGGAAGGTAGACTTTTCTGTACTGAATGTTCGGTATACTAAACTTATAACTCGCAAACATCTTAGATGATGCCAAAGACGATGATAAGTGATCATTTAATTACGGTCCATTGTGTAGGAAAATGAATAATATGAAACAGATTATAGATTGAACAAAATAAGCATATTTAATATCATGAGAGTTCTTTAAAATTATACATACTGGATAGAGGCTTTAGTATGTAAATTTTTATATTTGTAATTTTCTCAAATTTGATCACCGATTTAAAACCCAAACGTCATGGTTTTTCGGTAACAATTACATCTTCTTTCCAAAAATAATTTCGAACGAAATATAACGTGTATGTGTTATAGAAGTAAAAAAAAATCGCTCTTAACCTAGAAGTTATAATTTGTCTCCGTTTTACTCTATTTTAATTTGTCGGCTATACTGTTGGTTCATTGTCATTGTGAAGTGTGTATTTGTCCATACGTTTTAGTTTGCTTAACCATGCAAAAAATGCCTATCAAATGTTAAGTAGAAAGAACGGATGTCATTTAATTTTGTTTTATCCTTTTAGAACAGTAAAGATGACCACTTTAATGCTGTTATTTTTGAAGAGACGATTTCTCAAGTTCTTATTATGCTTGTCTCTCTAATCTCTAAGGATCAATTTCAAATTAATATTTATTTGGCAAAATTTCAAAGTTCATCGCTAATATACATTTATTTGGTAGTACGGAACAGTTATCAACGTAATATATTAAATTACGATGTTACGCATTCTACATTCTGGTAGAAAACATTACAAAAAATATTTAGAAGATATTCAATGGTTTTATTCAATGGTTTTTATTTTCATCTTGTGGTATGAAAAAACAACATTTATTAGCGTCATTTGTTTTCATTTAGAAAGAATGACAACAACAACAATACACTAATTTTCAGTACAGCCGAAATTTAGTCTTATTTTGGAAATACACGAAAATCGTCGTTACCTTTGCAGCATCCGCGAAGAAATAAAATACGAAAGTGTTGTTGTACGAGTTTCGTACAGCTTGCAGTTCCCGGTAATTTTGACATACTGGCATTTCAAACGGTCTCCTTTTGCGGAAGGTTAAGAATGTACCATACGTGGGTTGCGATCACTGTAATATTTTGACATTGTAAGGCTCCACCATCCATATACATCGTTTTCACTTCAAATGATACCAAAGTCACTGCCCAAGAATATTAAAATAAATCCAGAAAACCAAAGAAAATATAGAAAAGATGTTTAACTACAGTGAAAAATAAATACAATTAAAATATAAATTATACTTCATCAATATTTCTCAGTATTCCATTAGAAAGAATATAATAAATCTATTTGTAGAACATGTACATTTATTTTTTTTCATTCACGTGGCTTCAAATCGCAGCAATCAGTTGAAAAGAAAATTAATTATATTGAAAAAGAAAGCTAAAAATATAAATAAAAATGCAGTTGTCCACCAATTATTTCCTTTTAACTCAAGTCTACTGTGTAACAATTGAAGAAATTACACGTCATCGGAGTTGCCTGCAGAACATGACTGAGATAAAGAACAGAGGCGGTTGAATTTGAGGAGTTGCCAGCTGAAGCAAATCAAAGTAATGCTTTACCTTGAACTTTATTTCTACTCTGTAAGTTGATTGTTTTCCTTTGGACAGACATACAACTACTGTTTGAAACGTGACTTATTAACAGATCAAACCGAGTCTGCTATTATGTTGCTTGGTTGCGTTCTTCAAAACATCTTTTCAAAGCTTTTATTACCTATCATAAATAATAAAATTGTAAGCAGTAAATGAATTATTGGTCGTAAAAAAGAAATGAAATACAGGTAAAATGGTTATAATCTGATTTGAAAACTAGAGAAGCTTTTGAGAAAAGCGCATGTCTCCCACAACTGCCCCTATGAAAAATGTCTAGTTCCTCTTGATGGTTTAGACGAGTGGATCCAATTACTAATAGCTGGTCTGGACGAGTGGATCAAATCAGTAATTCAAGGGCCATAAATCAAAAGTGCCTTTGCGGATTTGGCTAGTTATTGAACCTGGCTAAGGTCTTATGGTCAAACACATTTTATCCAAGTTTGGTGAAGATCGGATGAAAAATGTTCGACTTAGAGTGCGGACAAGAGTAAATTTTTTCGGGAATTCAAGGGCCGTAACTCCAAAATGCCTAGACCGATTTGGCTAGTTATCGAACATGGCCGAGGTCTTATAGTCAAACACATTTTATTTAAGTTTGGTGAAGATCGAATAAGAAATGTTCGACTTAGAGTGCGGACAAGAGTAAAAAGGCCGATTTTGATAATTCAAGGGCTATAACTCCAATACGCCTGGACCGATTTGGCTAGTTATCGAAATTGGCCGAGGTCTTACAGGTAAAACACTATTTGTTTAAGTTTGGTGAAAATCGGATGAGAAATGTTTGACTTAGAGTGCGGACAAGATTTGTGACAGACAGACAGACAGACTGGAGTAAATCAATATGTCTCCCACACCACTGTGTGGTGGGAGACATAAATATATATCTAACCAATTGTTAGTCATGACACCAGGTACTCGGTTTCAACTGCATTTTGATTATATATTCTGCATATTCTATTATTTCGATCAATAGTATAAAATCTACCAGTGACAATAACAGTAATGATATCCTAAAACTTGGAGTTAACTGTTGTTGTCTGCTATTCAGAAAGCAGTACTATCAAAATTATTTTACAGCTAACTTTGCTAAAAGAAGTCATTCTTTTGAGATATGATACTTTTCTGGAAGTATGCATTTATAGACTATCAGATAGATTGATATCGAGAGAAAAACACCATGAATTCAAAAGCATTTATATATATATTATGCAATATTTATCATCTGAGTGCATAATTATCACTTTTTCTTTGTGTCTTTGTTGATAAATGAACAGAATATTTCGTTTTGACTGAGATGCAATTTTTGATTTCTTATATAATTCCATTACGGATATCACACACCTGTACTGAAATGAACAGGTTAATATGTTAGATATTGACGGATGTTTCATTGTTACTTGTCGGAGTAGAAAATCATACAAAATATTATTACCGCCAATTGTATGTGTTCTATTTGTGCTGAAACCCTAAGTGATATCTTCTCTATATGAGTTATAATTTCATGATTAACTTAATGTTACGACTCCACGATGTTATATACATATATGCTAAATACATATCAGTTCGGGCTTATTTATAATGCTGATTGTATATTGTGCTCATTATACTTGTATGTATCAGTTATTATTTATGTTTTTGGACCTGTGCTATAATAATTTGATTCTTTGTACTAACTCTATTGCAGTTATGTTACATTCAGATTGTTTTGGCCATGATAATGTTGATCTCCCAGTATGTAAACTTTTTGGAGATGATGTATAATTTACACTAAAACAAGTACAACAATGTATAGAGTAACATGTGTTTTATAAATCACAAGTTTATTAGTTTTGAGTAAAACATTGATCTTGTATTTTGTTTCGACAAGGTCAGTGTATGATTGCGTTGCTAATAAAGACAATAATATATGGTAATAATTTCATTACACAAAATACCTTGTTATATTTTGTCAAATATGTCTATCAAACAAAGGGTTTACAAAACTATACTTCATACAAAACGCGTCTAAAAATGTATCATGAGATTTGTGGTTTGTAAAACGCATGGTTTTGTAATTTTCAATATTATATGTTTATTAGGCATTGATATTATCACGCATTAAACATATCATTATGCAATGCATTGTAAACCTTTTCCGCACATTAACTTCAATTGCATATAGATTTATTTGTTGTACACTGTCTTGCCATATATCATGTATTGTATGTCCATTTGGCCTAATGGAATATTGCAAATAAACTATCAAACTATAAACGCACCCGATTATATTTAATTTTATTTATTGAATTAGAATATTTCTTAAACTTTGCATTAGATTTCAATTGAAATTTGTCAAAACTGGCGCAAGAAAACGTGAGTTTGAAGTGAGAAAAAGGTCATGTTTATGATACTGAAAGAAACATTTGAATGCAAAATAGAGTAGACTGTAGTAAAATTGTTGAAAGAAAAAAGTCGAAAAGTCATGATAGTTGGTAGGGCTTTTCTTTAACAATTTTTTGTTACTTACAACACTTAAGGTGACTGAAAAACACAAATCAGCGATTATTAACAATTACCATGTTTATTTTGAAGTGTAACAATTAAGTACCTTATAAATATTAAGAAGCATTGAAGTCCAATTCTAATATGTAAGAATAGTCCAGTTCAAGTTCTGGTCAAATTTAAATCCCAATTAGTACATATTTCATACAGACTCCAAACTTAATTTTATATATCAAAGAATATAAATCCTCTCTTGAAATATATATCGTTTGTCAAGACTGGTAATATTGTGAAAAATAACTTCCAGTTGTGAAGGGTAGTCAATTATGTACATGCTGGTTGCTGCCAAGTGGTTTTTCATAATTCAAATCTTATTCTTATTACCATTTGTGTTTCAGCGTATTCTGTCAGTATATTGTAAGCATATAAATAGATAAGCTGTAAATATACAGCATTTTTGTTTGTGTTAAAGCCACGTCGACGTCGACACTATGTGTTCTTAACTCTTACACCAAAACTGATTTGCAGCAATATACATAAAACTATTTATATTATACTTTTGTATCTGACATACTTTCAGATTTCTATTGCAAGGATCTGTAGTTACAATTATGTGCTTTGAAAAAAGTATTTCCTTGGTAAAAGTCACGGAACTGGAGTACTGAAACTAAGGATTATCTAACTGACTCAATGTTGAGTCCATTAATTTAAAAATAATTACTTCTACACTAATATTGAAACATGATCGAATACATGTCGGTCATATACAAGTATCAACCTTTTATGGCCTATGTATCAACTGAAGTATTTTGCAACTTTGACCGAATTCATTTCATGTAAAATATTTAAGTTAACTATCAGTTATTATCAGTAGACCATTGTTATATCAACTTAAGCATTGTCCAATTTTATAAAAAGGACAAGTTAAAAATAATATTGCATTTTCGTTGAAAAACCTTATTCATTACATTTAAGAGTCGCTAATTACGGTGGAAAGGACAGTAATCCTCAACAATGTAAGTCAAGATGGAATGTAGAGTTATTTTCCTTAAAATTACGTGCTAACTGAAAAATTGTTAAAAAGTCGTTCAAACACGACACTATTACAACTGCAGATGAAGCCTTCTTTTTTTTTACTCTCTGTGATCTGACATGTTAAAATACAGCCCAATTTGTTGTGTAACAATTTAATGATTTAAATTATTTTAGGGAAGTAAAGACCTAAAACCCTCGGGACAATATCGTATATAGTATTAAGATACACCGGCAGCGTATAAAATCTCAGTATTACCATATTTATCCTGAACAATACAATCTAATATTATGTTTCCCATGAAGCATTTCCTTACCATATTGTCTTTGGCTTCAATCCAATAACATCCATTTTGATTTTGTCATAATTTGTCAAACACATTAAATTAAATATAGATATATAGTTACACCTATAATCTGTAACACAATTAAACTTTCAACAAACATGTGTAAATTACCTTAATGGCATATCTAATGATGTCGTACTAAAAAAATGACGTTTCTACTTTTAAACTATTATGTTATGGTTGGTTTGGAAAATATGTTTTAATTATGATTGAGAAATCAATGTTGTCCATATAAACAAACGTTACTGAATTATGTCAATTGATAAAAATATTGTGTGTCATCAGTGAATGGTATTTAATATCCAATAGCACTCACATTGTGAAATTATCAGCGTAAAATGAGAAATGTACTTTTTTGTAAATATGGAACTTACTTCACCTTGAGTTAAGAAGTAAAGAACCTGGTTGCCTTCTCAATGCATGTATTCGTTATTTAGCAAAATCAGTAATCTCAAATGTTATATCCTCATTTATAAGTTCAGAAAACGGCTTCGTAAATGACATGTTAAAGATCAACAGGGTCTGACTCTCAAGCACAACCTGGTTAAAACTTAAGACGTTTGAAAAGTAGCTGATATCTACTGACATCGATCGAGACAGAAGTATGGAATGAATTCACATACATGTTAGACAAACAAAAGAATCGCTATATCCTATGCTTCTAACCGAAACTTTGTTGAATCTAATACCAAGAGAAGACGTCAGACTATTCTTGTTCTAACTACTTGTATACATCGCTAACAAGGTTGTAGCCCAGGGAAATAGTCTACATGTACTAGTGTATAATATATATTCGGTGTTATAAATATATTCAAGCACGGTTCTGCTACGATTCTCACATAAAAATGGGTGAGATAAGAACGCGTTTTTCCTAGCTCATTCGTGGCGCATAACATACATTTTCAGGTTACTTCATCGCAGACTGTGAACAACGGACTATGACTATGATATATTTTTTCTAATTGTATAATATATTTCGTTTAATGAAACTAAGTATAACTTAAATATAACTAAATAGAGGCACATCTAGCATGTGAGTAAAAGTATCATTTCCTTTCGACTTGTTTGGAACTTTTCACTTCTAGCAGTCTTATCAGAATAAGTACAGAGCAACCTCTCCAGAGCGGTCCTCTCTGAAGCAAAACCCTATCTATAACAACAACATCAAAATATCCCTAAGCGAAAATATACTATCAAATTTACCTCTCCAGAACAACAACCTCAAGATGATAGTCAATATTTATATCTCCAAAAGGGTGTTGCTCTACAGAGGTTGCACTGTACCTTTAGATTTTATCACAAACTTTATGTTACTATAATACATCCTTTTGAAAATTATATACTAGTATTTAAATACTGACTTTTCAAGGGCTTATACGGCTCAATTGGTCATTTTGTAATGCCTTTGATGTTTTTAAAGGCTTTGGACCTCATATGGAGAACACTTATGAAACAAATGGCAGACCAAAGTAAAATGTAGATAAAGAAGTGTTTGTCTGAGAAAAGGCCGTCATAAAATGCAACCATGCAAAGTTATTATAGCAGACTCTGTTCATTCGAACTAATAAACTGTACAACACCTATCACGGCCCCTAACACCGGCTAAAGCAGAATTCTATTAGATTGGTATCTCCATGGTTTAAAAGCCCATAAAACAGAACATTAATCAATCGAAGATTATCATCATTGTCGGCACAGGCCAGAACAAATGTGTTTATGTAAGATGTGAATACACAACAAAATAGAAAAAGTGGAAACTCCACAGGTCGCTCAACACAACAAAAACGAAAATGTTGCAGGCTCGGTTTGATTGAGCCTGTTCATGGACGGTAGTTAAAATGCATGCTACCGTCCACGCCCTCTGGCCCCGGATTGAGCAGAACTCAACATTTACACATGCTAAAGGTACAAAAAACAATTTAGAGACATCCGCAGATGTAGGATTATTTGTATCATAATTAGGTTCCTTGCTATATATATATATATATATCTTATTGGTCTTTAGCCTTTGAAATTGTATGCTCACCAGTAGTTCAAACTCAACTTAATCTTAGTTTTCATGGACAGTTTTACCGATAATGTATCATTTATGACAATCTAAAATATGAAGAAACAACTTCAAAAATAATATAATACATTAATAATAATGTATATTTTGGACAAAAATGGTATTTTAGAACACTTTTTAATGCAATAGCAAATAAGAATATCAATATATGTTTAGACAAAATGGTGTACTACATCATTTGAAATCATCCTGAAATGAAATGATAATGATAGTTACTAACTCTATAACCAAACAGACATGTAAAACAGTACTCGTTAAGTACATTTTAGTACGAACAACCTGATGAAAATAATCAGTTCGATGAATGTTACTTTATCAAAGTGTGTTCAGTTTTCCATATAAATAGAAATATTATTCATTGCTTTGACCGCATATCAAGAATAACATTTCACGCGTTTACTTTTCAAATAACATATTGTCTGAATAAAAAACTGGTTATACTATTCAAATGTTATGACAAAATTTATCGCATATCCGGTCAATTTATTGTGTTACGAACTACAAATACAAGGTCAATAAGATGCATATTTAACTATGCTTCAGAATCAAAAATGTATCGAAACTTAAGATTCTCATTAAACTGTTTTCAGTTTGTTAAAATATTAAGAACGAATATACAATATACAGAATTATATGTCTAAATGTCATAAGTTCTGCGCATTTCACTTCTTGAGATCTGGTTACTGATATAAGAGATCTGCCTTAAAAGAGCGCTAATAATTCTATACATTAACATTTTATAGACAGGTTTCACAAACACATTGACATTGCTATCTTCATGTTTACAAAGAAAGTTATTATATCCACCAGACTTGTTTATTACGTAAACGTTATTGAAACTTATGCAGGATAAAATCTAATTAATGTCTGAATTTCGAAGTTGTTTAAATACAAGACGTTATATGCAGTATTAGTTTTGCATCAATGAGAATACCGGGGATGTTACTTTTGTTTTGTTTACAGAAGGGACGTCTTTCCAACCCTCACTTTTGTCTAAATGTATGGTGTAACTGTCTTTCACTGGAAGAGATACTAAGTACTGTAAACCAGAGTTGTAGACAGTATACTCGTAAATGGATTTTCATGGAAAGTTATAAATCATCTTTATTTATGGGGATGTGGCTTACAAACATTTAAGATATTGGGTCGTTAACCGTTCCATGGCGGTGCCCCACGGTGTTCCTTTATTTGTTTGTTTCGTTCTCATGTGTTTGCTTTGTATGCGGGTGTGTATGTATGGGCTTTAGTGTGCACCTTTGCATGCTGTGGGTTTCGTGTTGGGGAGGCTGCGTTTTTGGAACATGGCATTCCCTGTTTAATATTTGTACTTGTTTTTTGGGGTGGGGTAGTGAAAAGATTAAAAAAAAAAACTAACAAAAGACTAAACAAATTGCAACCCTGATTCAATAATGAGTGCTTCAGAACAAGAAACCAATGCCATGTTGCACGTAAAGTTTGTAATAATAATAATAATACAGAAAGAAATAAAACATTATTAAAGACTGAAGACAATGTAAAAATAAAATCAATACAGCATATAGATTATATAGGATAATAAATTATCAAAACACTTCGGAAAATAATAAATAGGGTAAATAAAATAACACAGAAACAACAAGAAAAATTTGATGATTTGCATGACTATCTTAAAGGATTAAATGCAAACAAAATACAACAGACATTAATATAAATAATACAGAGTAAGAATCAATTTATGAAATAATTAAAATGAAGAAATAAATACTGAGGTAACTAAAGATGAAATAATCAAAACTGTTTTACTTGCATCCAAATTATTTTTGTAAAATTATTCCAGCTTTTAGAACCAGAAACCATAGATTACCAGTAGAAATTGGAAGATGCACTTGACATATAATTATTCCTCACACTCAATATGAAAGTTTCAGTCATTTTTGCCAGAAAGTCGTTGAAAAATCTTCGTATCAAAATTCAAATCTGAATCGATTTTTGTGCTATACGTTATTTCAGTTCAGCGTTAAGTCCTGACATAACATGTTGTTGTTGACGATACTGTACAGTATCCTATATTTCAATACCTCACTAAAACTGAATGTCGTAAACATTGTGAAACACGTTGTGTGACCAGTTCATAAAACTGCATTTTTGTACGTCAGGCAAATGTCAGCTTATAATAATATAGTAAACATATATTGCATTTATGCGTTTAAAGAATTAAACTCGAATTATTTACCTTCTACAATTATCCAGCCTGATATTTTGGTTAAATATATCCAAACGACATGTCCCTGTATTTCAGCTGTTGTACGCTATTCGGTTTAGACGCTGACTACGCATGCCTGAATATTTATGAACCGTGATATCGGATTTCCTTATTTGGAGGTGTTACTGTGAAACCGTTATTAAATTGAATGACTTGATTTACTACGGGTTAATTCTGAATGAAAATACTAAGGTACATGTATTTTGTTTACGAGCATCTATTTTGGAAAAATTTTGCTAATTAGTTAATTATGTAGATATATTAACGCTAGAAAGTTAGATTTAAGTGTTAATATATTGTTATAATTTAAGTAAAACCACACTCATAGCACTGTATAACTTGTGAGCAAACTACTGGTATATATATATATATATATATATATATCTACTGTAGTCGCTATATTTTACAGTAACTATGACCTGATTGTGAAGTTACGTTTATTGTATGTATATATGCATGACGAGAAACTGTGTACAGTTTAAGTCGATAAAATATTCTTCTTCTTCTTCTTCTTCTTCTATAAATGGGGTCCCCCATCTAAATGGTTTAAATATAACGAAAAACAAACACCAAAAATAAATGAATTGTTCACACCCATATAATTTATAATGATACTTATGTATTTCTATATTAAGCTAATAACAACGGCTTATACTGTTTGATATAAATAATTATGCATCACTGTATGCATGTAACAAAGATGTAACAATGTTCTTTTATTTGTTAACATTTTTTGTTTTAACCATTGACTTCTGTTGCTTAACATGTATATAGTAAATTGCATACAGTATTTATTAATACAACAGATCATATCAGAACTCACTTATTTTAATATGCATTTTGTAGATTTTGCCTGATCTATTTATTGCAAACAACTATTCTTCGACATCAAGAACACATACCTTTGCTTTATATAAGTAATTCATTCTATCAGGCCATAATCCCAATGATAGATGCATTTATTCTTCAAAGTTGACAAAAACAAGTATTTTCGGTACTTTTTTCTTTCACAAATACAAAAATAATTGTGTCAAAATGTACCTTGTATGCAAATTTAGCTATTGACGATGCGTAAATGAAAGTAAATGATAAGAAATACTCATAACTTTGTGGTTAAGTAAGTTTAAGGATAACATGGTGTTATAGCCATATTTCATATCTTGTAACTGGATGGTAATATTTAAATGAAATTTGGTCATTTTAAAGACATTCAAAATTATAAACCTTTCACCGGGAGATTTTTCAAATTTCATCATTTTTTGGGAGATAATCGGTATTGAAGTTAACATTGATGCCTATGGGAAATATGTAATTTCTTTTATTAAGAGAATCTGAACTTGAGATTCGAGAACATTGTTCGGTAGAAAGCTGCATTATATGATGCTGATACAAATAAAAAAAAATCTAAAATTCCTTGTATGGAAAAGGAGAAAATCTTTTCTTTTTTCTAGTTTTCAGGGGAGATAACTCATGGAAAATTAGAATTATCCGGGGAGGTAATCTAAAGGATTTTGTTGGGAACTTATGTCACTATATAACTTGTCAATATGCACCTTATTTCTATCGTTTGACACTTTTAAAGCTTAAATTATCAAGTTGTATTTACGCTCTTGGTGAAATTGAGGCCTATTACACCATATTATCCTTAAGTGCAAATCTGCTTCAGCATTAAATCCACAAATAGCGTTCTATGTACGTTCTATGTACGTTAACGTTAAATCAAATGTATGCTACAAACTTTATATTATCCCCTATAATGTGCAACTTCGGCTTATTTGGTATACGAAATAGTCAAAGATATACCACGCTCACTTACAAAAATAAGATATTTTCCAATGTTAAAAACTTGAGAGCACGCGACAGAAATTAAACCAAACAGCGACATCTACGAAAAGATAAATTGCTATTAACTCTCAAAAATTGGTTCTGGACCTGTCAATCAAATCTGTCTCATCTACATATCAATAAAGCATGATTTAAAGTGCGAATCGTCTAGTGAAATTGTTAATAAGGGAGAATACTATTGTTTTTTAATTTCTTTTTTCCAGATAGTTTAGTATTTTTAATATCTTGTTGTCCTCTAATTATTGTATATAAAATCTGGAAAGTAGATCATTCGGAAGCACCGAGAACAATGCATACAGTGAATATTATTGTATGTCATGTATCATTGATGACTATGTTAGAATGAATTATCTGTATATAATATTGCTCATGTATTTGTATCACTATACAAAACTGAGTGTTATCAATAAAATCTTAAAATCTTGAAAAAATAATCTTGAAAGCAGTTGGCCATTGTGGATATTGTCCAATTGTGCATTATCGTTTCATGTGAATGAACGGACCTCTTGGTAGAATTTTCTCCCTCGAACTCACAGCGCCATTCCAATGATGAAATCACAAAGTAATGAAGATTTTGATTCAGCTACTAAGTTGAACGGATTATGAGGTTTGATCGTTTGAAGATGTCATCTTTGATTTTATTTTTCCGAAATTGCTCGTTTTTTTCATTGTAACTAGATAATACAAAATTTGAACATTCCTGAAACTGCTGCACATTTTGACATGAATTCATTAAGTAAATAGCTTAAATATTTTACAACTTCATAGTAAAATCTAGATAGGCTCATCAATAAGTGGTATTATGCCTGTCCTATAGGATACTTTAAATGTTTAAAACAGAATGAATAAAGAAATAAAATTCTAGATCGTTTCAATTTGAAATCGCCTCTGTTGTTAACAGCCTTTTCGGTAGGCGACTCCGGTTAAGACAATATTTTGCTGTAACAGATATTAAAGGTGGATATGATTATTTGTTTACAAATACTTTTTAGTTTCTATTTTATTGGACACTTTTTCAATACATTTGTTTGTGTTTACAATATTATTCATTTTATATTAAATATATTTATGTGGCTTTATGTTTGATCTGATTTCTTAAATCAGCTTTTCAATATAATATTTAAGGAATGAAATTAAATATGCATATGTTCAAAACATAGATTTTTTGATTTTTGATTTCTTATACAATACACTTACACAATGCCTAAATAGTAATTCAATTCAAACTGAATTCAGATTGAATCGTTATTAAAAACTTGAGAAAGCAGCTTCAAAACCAACAACATTAAATTGGTCATCTTTACACACTTGAAAGGATAAAAGAAAAATTAATGACTTCCGTCACTACTTACAAAACTTATATTGGTATTTCTGCATGGTTTAATAAACTTAAACGTATAAAGTTATACTACCTGCCAAAGGCGTTGAAAATAGATTGGATCAAGAAATAGCCGACATATCAGATTGAGTTCGACTGAGACAAATTAAAACTAAATAGTTATCATGTATTTTTGTTCTGTTTGATACTTATTTCAAGGCTATGTTAGAGACCTTCCGTAGAAGTATTTGAACGTTGTTTTACATATGCATTTACTGAAAATAAATCTTGACGTTCTGAATGTTATATATCTGTTAAATCAATATTGTTTCCATTGTAAGAAATGGCTTATGCATACGCAATAGTCTTGTAACTGCATTTAGACAACGTCTGCTTTTGCTATCTAGTATATTGCATAAAACACACAAACAATATTGTGACAAAACACATCCGAAATACTAACTAAATATCCCCATTCTGAATTTGTTTCATTTTTAAGACAACTGCAAAAGTTCACAAAACCTCAATATAATTGAGCATGGTAAACCATTGCCATATGTGAGAAGACAAGCCAATGTCCCGTTTTATGCTAAACGCCAAGCAAGCGGAGACTGGTATCAGTGTCACGTCTTTGGTATGACGAGGCCGAGGATCGAACCCGTAACTTCTCGCACTCAAAGCGGACTCTCTATCATTAGGCTACCGGGGCTGTTTTAAGTATGATTATCATTTGTTTCATTTATTGATCTATATCTGTATCTACAGTATACTTTTAACACACAGAACTTTAGCATTCGAAGTAATAATTGTTTAGATATGATATGTTATGTTATTATTAAAGTGATTTTGTTTCTTATCTGTTCAGAAATATCATCCCAATGTTTACAGTGTTCAATCTAATTTTCTCATGAAAGATGTACCAATTTGAGTTATATTGGTTTCTCATTGTTGATATATATTATTTAAAGGTCTATATCTACTGCTATTAAAGACCCTTCACAAATGCCATTAGCTGCTACATCATATGCAGCTTATCATTTATAATATTAAATCCGTTATTTGTGGGATAGCTGGTACAACATTGGGTCCCGTACTTAAAGACATTGAAGCTAGAAGCAATGAAGTTTTAAGAAACTAATTTCCTGCAGCAAAGGTAGTAATCTACTGCTACTGGTACTAAAAAGAGCAGGAAATTAGTTTTTTGCGTTAGGGCTTGACGCCGTTTTTAACAGTATTTCAGTTCCGGCGAGCAGTTAACCTATTCAGTATTCATGGATTCTGAACCCGTACAAACCTGTTCTCCGCATGTAACTGCCAACTTCCCCACTTGAATCAGAGGAGGAGGACGAATGATATCAGACACAATTTACATATCAAATCATTATGGAGAACCTGTGCCTCGCCCGAGGATTATAGCAGTAATTAAGCAATGATAATTATGCTTATAATCAAGAAAAAAAGCCTGTAATGAATATTCATTTTGATAATTTTATAACATGTTCCATGATGCGTAATTTTCAAGTTTTACTTTATAACATTGAAATGCAAATGGATGTTTTAATCTTTATTTTTACAAGACCCGATTCATTTTCCTACTGAACAAATAAGGCTGAAAATTGTGTGTTATAATATTAACAACAATTCATTTCTAACGTTGGTCTTGGGCCACATTATGTAAGTCCTCTAGTTTTTCGATTTCGTACATAAGGTAAAGGTTGATGCAATACAGCCTTTAATACATTCATTCCGGGATTGATTAAGACTGGATGTCGCTTTTAACCGTGTGTCAAAGAAAAAATATACTCATTTGAGTAAATATTTTGTATGATAAATGCATAGTTCTCTCTCTTGGAATGTTTTATTGGCTACACACGAATTTTTAGTAGATTCTCTCAATACTGACTTTTAGATATTAGCGTTTTGCGTATGTAAATCTTTTGAATCAATGAAAGGCTCACTGTAACAACTTATTTCAAATTTTGACGACGATTTCTACAGAATTTTAGGGGTTAAAATACCCCACCAACCCGAGATACAATTATCAAAATCACTGTATTTTTTAATAAGACATCATCAAATAATTGTGGTAAGATTCACAATTTTATATACTTTCATGAGAAAATATAATAATTTGCAATAAGTTTATGTTATAGGCAACGTGCATACAGTCAAATGTAATACATATAAATCACATGCTGTTTCTCAATAAATCGAACCTATTTGTGTTTCATGCAGAAAGGTTTGTGGTAGCAATAGTTTTCTTCTATTAATATGTCAAAATAATTTTACTTGTATAATTTTGACTTTTGGATGATGAAAATACTTAAAAGTGTAACATACGTAACAGCTGCCACTCAACTTCCCCACCTTGAATAAATAGTAACATTAAAAATCAAGAATTGCATCGTTATGCTTTTAATTTGAATAAACCATGTTTACTGATCAAGTACACATGACCGTTATAATTCTGTTTCACTTTACCCTATTACTATTCTCAATTACAGGATGTCGACAAACTACAGTAAAACAATGATGCTTCTTTAAGCATCATTGTAAAGTTAGAATAGATAAACAATATGTATGGCTTTTGCTTCGAACATAGATAGCAGATTGATAATTAAGAGTGGAATTGCTTACAGTATGTGTGCAGTCTGTATATTTTTGACCTTCATTCAAAAGAAATACAGAACATGAAGGTATCTAAGCATTAAGTATACGTTACCTAGTTTTAAAGGTAACCTATTCATTTTCATATTTTTTATATAATTATCACAGGCTTATGCATGAATCATACTGATTGGCGTTGCAAAGCACATACCAAGTCAGGTTTTACAGCATTACAAAATGAAATGAAACATACATTATGCAACATACGTTACCAAGACTACACAGGACATTAAGTAACGTCAAAGCTGGGTTAACAGTTTTGTTTCAATGGACTGTGGTTGTTTCAAGACAGAATTGTTTTTTAAATATTTTCTAATAAGTTGTTTGATATCTTTTGAAGGTAAGATGTATATAGTACTGACATTACCGGTTTATATGCATTATTTCTTCAAAGTTGCTGATGTTATTCCTTTGTTTGTATTTGTAATAGTTTTAAAACTAGAATATTGAATTTTATTAAGAACTCAGATTTGACAACAATGATTCCACAGCCACAATATGAACAAGGAGTCTCATCTGTGTTTTTGTAAAGGAAATATAATATGGTTACGTAGTTCAGTAATGCCATCCCACAGTAAATGTGACATTTAAAAATCACTATGGTCAAAGAAACAGAACTATTTTAAGAAACCTGTTTTACCAGAAGTGGCATCTGTTTTATAACCCATATTGTACTGTATATGTATGGAAGCAGGAACTAGTTCATTAAAAAGATGATGTTTTTCAACTGTTTCATATAGATTAACTCGGTATAGAATTGTGTTTAAACTATTAAGTTTAGTAAATACCTTTATTTAAATTCGGTAATGTATTTTTCAGAATTACACAAAAGGACACAATATAACATCAATGTACACCATATGACAGAAATATACCCAAATTTGATGTGAGAGGTTGCGAGAAGTCAGTCTTTGGTGTCAGTATCAGAATAAGTTCATCATACATGCATAGATGCATATTCATCTACTTACAGAGTCTGCACAATTTGTTTGGAACACGCCAGTCAGGTGCATTGATGTCTTTATGACATATTTTTAAAAACCTCTTTTAGTTAAATTTTTATTCCGCAGTAATTGCATTAAGCTACATCCCAAATTGGATTGAAAAATTGCGTTATTTTAAATATTAAAGACAACAATGCCATTTGGTATTACCCATACGACCAAACAACAAATAGATATGATACACGACGTCTTGATTCCAGAACTTGCTAAATTTATAGCTGTATTTATAAATTCATGTATGCATTATGTTATTATGTTGTATTTACTATACTTGTTTTTAATTTTGAAAGAATAAAAAGCTACAACGCCTGCAGATGTTGTCGCTCGTTTGCAAGTGCTGGACTGTATGTAAGAAACAAAACATTTAACATGAGACTCAAACTTTCTAAGTACATAGAGGGCCATAATTCTGACAAAATGCACACCAGAGTTATGGTTGCTGGCCTACATAGTCGCCTAATAAAGATAATCAATAGTGCAAAGTTTCAAACCTGTAGCCGTTATAAATTTTGAGGAAAGATGGACCTAAACCAAAAATTTAACCAAGAAACTCAGACTTTTTAAGTACGGAAAGGGCCGTTATTTTGACTAAATATACATATGAGTTATGGTTCCAGGCCTTCATATTAACCTAATAATGACAAACAGGTATGCAAAATGTCAAAGCCGTATATGTAATAGTTTCTGAGAAAGGTTGGACCTAAAAAATCATTTTACCAAGAAACTCAAATGTTCTTAGTAAAAAGGGCCATAATTCTGAAAAAATGCACATCAGAGTTATGGTTCTTGGCTACTAAATATACACTGAATATTCATCAATGGAATGAGATGTAGGACTGTGGAAATTGAACGACAAGCTCTGGGAAACCTTTAACAATGATCAGATGAAGACATTAGTATTATACTAGGTCTTAAATGATATAATTTAGCAACCAGTTTTAAATTTTTAATTGTTCTTCTTAATTTAAAATTCAAGGCACTATGTCTTAAATCTAGCGGAATGTATTATATTTTACTTAAGTACTTGTTTCTTTTTTTTTTTGATTGAACATTTTTTCTTGTAGTTAATCTTCTATTTAATCTATATTCATACTGTATTCAACAATATATTTATAGTTACTGAAACCTATTTTGCATATGCATTAGACTAGCCACTAGACTGATAATAAATATATTTTTACATGTTTCCCTTTTTGTCAAATTCAATTCCATAGATACAAAAGCCAGTCTATTATAGAGATTTTCACAGAGGAATGATGTTAAAATTATCATATTGGACATGGGATATAGACTGCCACAGACTGCCCTACATTCAGTCATAAAAATATTTAAAGATAATAGTCTAGGAGGTAGTCTACATATGCAACAGATAAAGTACTTTTGATAAAAGACTCTGTTTCCTTGTATATAAGATTTAAACCCGCTTATTTATGAAGTTATAAAGTAGATGGACTTTCCAATATAGAATGATCCCTGTTTATTGGATCCATTCTATTAAAGCCAATTACAATAAAGTTATGTTTTTGTTTCAACGTAAATTACAAATTAATTGGTATTGGCTCAAGAAATGCTTATTTGTCCATTTACAGTAAAATATTGAATCTAGCTACAAATTTTGTCTGACGTCAAGAAGGAAAAGTTCAAACTGTAGAATTCCCTGTCCAGTATTTAATTTGATAAGTTATCTTGAATTATGTGCAGCGTACATCATGTCGTTGGTTTTCTCCGAGCTGTCATGATGAGTAATTCGATCAATACTGCACTATCTTAGTTATTGGTATTGTTTAATCACCTTTTGGATACTGAACTTATTCAAATGCTGGATTTGTACAATTTTACTCTTTTAAAAATCCTACTATTAAATCCGTATTAAATGCGTTTTTTAATGCAAATAGTTTGTCATTACTGTCCAAATAATCGTTATAACTCATTTGTACTGCTATGTTTCAGAAAAAAGAAAAAATATAGAAAATTCAGGAGATGCAAAATATATTTTATGCCCCAACGATAACGTGATGTCACCCAAAAATAATTCATGAAAATCATTCCTAGAATACAGGTAATATACAACAATACTACCGGTTTACATGTGGACAATTTCGGACCTTCCTGAATCAATGTATTTTCACAACTTCATCTGCGAAATCATTCTGTCAATCTCTTTTCAACATAGTTAGGAATATAGATGAATAACTACGTTACACTGTAGAAACAAAATGTGATTGAAATTTAACTAAATACACTGATTTATATACATATTGCTACATTAATTCAATAAAAATTCAAGAGATTAAAAACATTGTCTTGGCCTAATATATGTTACTGTCAATGTGAAACTAAAATCTTGTATATCTCATATTTTTTCATGCAAATCATATATAATTACCATAATGGGAATACAAAATAATACATTTTCTTTTGTGGCGCGTCTTTAAACGGACATTCGTCTGAATTAATCAAATTAAGTAATCTGGTGATCCCGAAGAATTTCCGACCGATTATGGAAAAGCAATAAAAACGAAAGTAGGACAAAAAAACCACCAATGTCAGTCTAGGAAAATACAAAGAAGTCATTCGTTTCTCTGAACATCTTTTGACGTCAAGGGACTATTGCACGGCTATAGTAATGTATTAGTAGTATATTCAAAATAATTTATGTAGTCTTTTTGTCTTTATTTAGCACCTTTAAATCGATTTTTAAATTCGAAATCGTTACTTGGATATATAAACTATCTATCATGTTAGCATTTGCAAAGTGTAATCAGAATAATGTATATGTTAGAATAAATATGTTATATGATAAAATGTCTATTCTTAAAATCAAAAGCCAAATCCATCACATAATTATGCATTATGACAACTACAAACAATATGAATTTAACAGAAATTCTCTCAGAAAGTTAAGATTTACTATAAGACAATGCGTGTGGTAGCAAGCCATTTAAACACTTGTAACGAAGGCCTCCCACATACCTTTGAAATGAGTTTCGAACTAAACTCAGTGGTCTTATAATTTTAACTTGTCACAGATCAATTCAGTTTCATTTTTCGGCTACTGTGGTCCCTAGGTTCTCTTCGCCTTTCTCAAGTAGTCAAATACGTACTATTGTACACATTTTAGGTTATTTAACTATGTAGAAATACCAATTGAAGTTTTGGATGTCATTGAGTTTTCTTTTATCCTTTTAAGTGTGTAAAGATGTCTAGTTTAATCTTGTTATTTTTGAAGACGATTTCTCAAGTTTTATATTACGCTTTCTAATGTAAGTGTATGATATGTATGAAGTGGACGTGAATTTAAGCTATTTCATAATTTTCCTCATTGATCATGTTCTTTGCATGCCGTGTTGATAAGATAAGCACTTGATGGTAGTTTTGATACATGATTTCTAGCGGTTTAGGCTTAGCTCTGCAAGTTGCATGAACATGTTCAAAGCAGTTTAGACAATAGGGAACGCAAACAGATATTTGACCTTTAACCTCTATGTGTTACTTAGACCTTCGATCAGATAATTTGGGTTGTCCACTCAATTCTGACCAGTGTAATGCAAATTTCCCAAAGCAGTAATAAAGATAAGAAGCGGACATGACGGACGGACATACGGCCGGACGAAACAACGGACGATCCAACTCTATGAATAATTGGTAAGAAATTGCCCTTGATATAAATCATTTCTTTTGACAATAGATATAGGTAATGCATAAATTATTTCTTGGTAATAGTTAATATATCAAAGTTAAGGCTACTCTGGCATTCACCATAACTGGTTGTATTTCAAGGCGCATTGCAGAGAAATCACGAATTGTTTCAGAAGGGTTCCATTATCTATAGGGATTCTTTAGTACGTATTCTTCTCGTAAAAATGTACGGCATGCAGACCCGTGAGATGAATTTTGATTTTCTTCATTACATCACCAATTGCAGGTTTTATCTTCAACAGTTTGTCAATATCGACGTTCCTAGGTCATACTTAATCATATATTGTGTAAAGTGTACATCTTGCTTTCTACGTTTTTTCATAATTTTCTCTATTTAGATTGTCTTTTCCACGAAAATCTGTAAATCTGTAGTAAGTTCCATGTTTATTACATGCACTGTGTATATTGCACACAAACAATGGATCTACCACTTCGTTACCGTTGTGTGTACGTCAGTATCTCTACCGACTAAGACAGATTGTATCTCACATTGTAAAGTTAGAGATGGTACCTTTAATTTCAAGAAAATTTCTCGGATATACTATAAATGTAACAGAAACTATATATTTTTGTCATCGTTTTCAACGGAAAGCTTTCGTTATATTTCTGCAGAAGTATCTTATATCATATGCATTAGAAAGAAACCAGCAGTGCTTTTTTCTGCGATATTTCGAAATTTCTCAAACATTGGTTCATTTTGCCATGGACCATGAGAGTATTATCAGCCCACATTGTTTCATTTCTTGGGTGTTTGATTCAGAAAAGTCGTTATTTACACACTTTTATATGTACCATTTAAAAAGGCTTTAAACACAGGAAGTATAAATTAAATGTAACTGCTAACACAGCTACTTTGCTTCATTTAGCTTTGTTTCATTAGAAAACGACATCTCTTATGCCGTTCTTTTAGTTCTTTCACACCCAATTTCTTTCCATTAAGAGTTTGATACCGTCTGAAAATAATTTAACGACAATAGGTTGCGCATTAACAACTGCCTTAAATATTCCTATTGATATTTCCAGCCTTATGCAAAAATCTCCAGTATGTCAGTACTTTAATACTTTGATTGTATAAGTTATGACGAATCCATCTTCAAAATATATATCCCGAATGTATGAGCTATATTCAAATATGTACATCGAGAAGTATTGCACATGACACATTGTCTGGTTATGGAGACAATTTATTAAAGTAATATTAAAATCCCTTAATAGATGACAGAGTTATGGACCAGAAAGAGAAATAAATCCTATTGACCTTTGACCTTTGAGCTAAGGATCTGAAACTGTGCATGACACATCGTCCTGTTATAATACATTTGTCCCAAGTAATATTAAAATCCATTCATGGATGACAGAGCTATGGACCGGACAGGAAAAAAAACCGTTGACATTTGACCTCCTATTGTGACCTTGATCTTTAAACTTAGGGGTCCGGGTTTTACGCATGACACGTGGTCTCTTCATGCAAAATGATTGTGCCAAGTAATATTAAAATCCCTTGATAAATGACAGAGTTATGAACCGGACGCGAAATTGTTGACGGAGGGACGGATGGAAAAGCGCATTTATATAGTCCCCAATACTAATTTTCAACGAGAAGTGGACTAATAAATAATACTAATTTGCTTCTTCGTTGAATAGAAAATTAGATGTTTAATCTATTGACAATATCATATTTTGTTTGTTAAACAAATTGTTCATTAGAATTGAATTCCATGATAAACTAAATGTAGAGATTACAATGTTTCAAACTTGTTGCAATTTTCAAACGATTATAATCACAGTTATTACCTCTGCTGCACGACTGGTATTTGATCAGACATGCGTTCCTCAAAATAATGTGAAAATAACCTGTCTTCCCGAATATCATTTATTTCTTTCATACATTTCTCACTCATTTTATTATATGGTTTTCTGTCCTTCCTCGATGATATATTTAACTTCACAAGTCGCATTAAATAAGGAGGGAAATTAAACTTAAAACCTCCGTAAAGTAAAATATCTACACTATTGATTTTGTTATAATGAAAATAGTAAAGTATAAGCGTATTTATTTAATAAATTTAATTACTGTTTTCTCTTTATTGGACATATCCTCAATATCTATGTTTGTGTTTATGGCGGGCCGGTGTCCTAGTGGTTACACGCTTGACTGTCAATGCAGAAGTCCGGGGCTCGAATCCCAGTCCAGGCACTGGAAATTTCTGATATGCTCTTGAGTGTCTCCCACCTAACTTAGATGCCTGTACTGGTTCTTCACAGGAAAGACGGTTTCGCGTGTATCGATGCTAAACACAGGGCACGTTAAAAAACCAGACTGTCTATTCGCAAAGAGCAAGGCTAAGTTAGCCGGACAAGTCTGTATCTAAAAAAACGATACCTCTCTATCTGTTCTGGGGGCTTTATCTCTATCTGTCCTTCTGGTCAAGTCGCTCTGTGTCTGAACTGGTAGACGATGAATTTCGCGCCCTGTGTTTGCTATATGTAAAGCGCCTTTGAACGTTTTTATCATGAAAATGGCGCTATATAAATTTGGCATAATAATAATAATAATAATAATAATAATAATAAAAATGATAATATTTATAATAATGATAATAATAATAATAATAAAACAGTATTTAGTTTATTCACCTAATATTTACTGGCTATGAAATAGCCTGATGTTTCACTTCCTAAAGATGGCATTTAATTAAATCATATCTTATTACGCTTTGATGTAAATATGTTACAAAAACACTTTCAACATATACAAAAAGGGCAAAACGGGTGGGCAACAAGTTGTTGCAGCATTAAAGAATGCCCTTTGCCTTTCCACTTCTTTGAATATCACAAAGTTTTCTACTTATGTCACAATAAAAAAAAGTGGAAAACAATAGATTGTCCAACAAGACATACACGAAACTATTGCAGGCTCGGTTTGATTTTGCCTGTTCATGGATGGTAGTGAGAATGCAAGCTACGGCCTACATACTCTAGCCCCTGGTTGAGCAGAACTCAACATTTTCATATGTTATAAGTATGTACAGATATATGTGTGCATTTAACTTAGTTACAAAATAATCGTCCATGTATAAACGTATCAACTTTTAGTGATTGTAGAGACAGCATTTAGATTTAGGTTCTACCACTCTATAAGACTTATTGCAAAGCTGTAAACTGTTGTCCATTATTGTTTTTGCTATAAGTCAGATACATCATAAGAAGAAACAAACATTCCAACTGTCATCGTCAAAACAAAACCAACGTACACAGGAACTAATGGCTGCATTGTTCAGACATTCAGAATGATGAACTTCAGTATAATTCACGTTTTTCCTGAGGCCCTGAGAGACATCCCAGTAATTCAAGACACTGACTTCAAATAACTTGTCCATCACCGTTGTACGTTCAAATCCTCGTTTGTAATTTGCTGAAAATTTCTTTGACGTAAGAAATAAAATCAATAAGAATATCCATTAGAATTCAAGCAAACAAAATAAATGACTGAATTTGTTCATGAGAGGTACTGAGAGGTGCAACACTCTTCACGCCATCTAGCACGGAATAGGCTCCATGATCCAAAATGACAAGAAAATCTATCAACGCTGAATCCACGTACGTGAGTTGCGGAAGGTCGTTGGATCATCACAGATGCATGGCCGTTACCTAGATAATGCTGGGATGGCATCTAAGATCTTCCTGCTCCACAAATAGCTGCGGAATCGTCTCATAGCCTGCAATTGTGTCGGCCGGCGTGACGCTTAAACCAACATAAACAAAAGCAATGGTATTTAGCTGCATTCTTGAGATAATCGTATCTACAAACCAAACCATATAACTGTTAAAATTATGATATATGCTATACACCGGTATTTGATGCAGTGTTCAAATACGTTAACGGGAAAAGACTAAAACTATTGTGAACACTACATTGCGTTACAGGGATATCAGTGATGCGAATATTGATGTTTAATATGTCTTCAAAATGAAAAACGTAATTCATATCATTATAATTTCAAATTATTAGGTGCGTTATTTTTATATATGTTGTTTGTTTGGCTGGTTTCTCGCGTAAGGCGAAATATTAAAGTTGATGAACTTTGAAGCTTTATCTATCTAATCTAAAATCCTCGGAGATAATTCGTGTAATAAAACATTTACATATATCTTGACGCATTTTCTATAAAAATAAAACGATAATTGCAATTTGTTTAACATCTAAACATCTACTAAAATCTCAATAAAGCAGTTTGCATAGTTCTTGATATATTTCGGTAGACCACATTTATTCTCTCCAGTGTAAGACATTAGTCTATGTTGCTTAAACTGTCGCGAAAAGAAATTGAAATAATATTTTATCAGATGAAATTCAGAAAGTAACAAGGGAGGTTCAATATTATGCTCATGTATTCCTGTAGTACAGCTATATAATACTCGTATTATTAGAATGATTTTCACAGTTTTTAGTGGGGATGTGGGTACGGTGAGCGTATCACTATGTTCTGTTTGGAATTTAAACAAAGTTCTTTCTATTTATTTCTACTCGATAAAAATTCTATATTGATACGTTCCAAAGGCGATGAAAAACTACGAGCCAGCAAAGTAGCCAGAAAATAATTAAATTGAAATGCTCTAAGACAAATTAAAACTAAAACATCATGTGGCGTTGACTTGTTCCATTTATGTCCAAAAAATATTAGTGAAATAAGTCCACGATTAGAAGAAATATCACGATCACTCTTCTCATAAAATGGCATTATTATTTAAATTTGCATTTCAACAATTTAGATAAAAGCATTTTCCACTGGCCTTTCAGGTTGAGCAATAGTGATTGCTCATCATTCGTCCGTCATTTCTCCGTCGTCCTTCTTAGATTTGTTCTGTAGCAACATAATAAGGTACTTTTCAATTTTGTTAAAATGAATGGCATTTGATCCTTTTCTGATCCGCTGGATATACAAATAAAAGTACCTTTAAACAATTTTGTCCCATGAACACCACTAGATTGGATTTCGTCAAACTGAATGGATAGCATCAATATAAGGTCATTCTCCAAAGTATAGGGCCACTAAACGTTAAAATAGAAATACCTTCAAATGACTTCATTTCATTGAAAGCTTGACCGATCCTGACGGATCTTAATCAGACTTCGTCCTTTGAATTTCGTTTCGAGGAACCTGCGAAATTTGAACATGGCATTACCTGTTTGATATTTATCCTTATCTTTTGGTCTACAACACTATTATAAAATCTAACCACACCCCCAACCGTTTTGTTCAAATGGGGCCATAACGAAAAATTAGTAATTGTTTTAATTTTATTTTTATCAATGTTCATAAATCCTCTAGTCGGACATTTATCTAAATTTGTACAAGTAATTTCCATATTCGAACAATAGATATATGAAAATTGATTATAACAAACAGTAGAATGCCAACCTGAATTGAAACTAAAATTGAAAACTGGCAAACGTAATAAAATACTTGAGAAATCGTCTTCAATAATAACATCATTTAATCGGTAATCATTACACACTTGAAAGGATAATAGGACACGTAATGACATCGGTTTCTTTCAGTATAACTTAAATTTGTATTTGTATAGTGTTAGATAACCTACAGTTTTTAAAATGATACATACCCTCGAAAAAGCGATGAATATCTACGGACCACCAAAGAAGCCGACACATTAAAATTAATTTTTCTTATACAGATTAAACTTAAACTTAAAACTAATTTAAAGGGTATGTTAGAGACTTTTAGTTGCAAGTATTTGAACTGCTTGGTGCGCGTGCATTTTCTTATAATAAATCGTGTCTTTCTTAAATAAATATATATCTGATAAATTCATATTGTAGATCTCTTAAGTATAAGTAAAGTTTAAGCATATGTAATAGTACAAGAAATTAAGATTTCGGGAACACATGCTTTGACATTAAAATGGGCATTTTATTATATAGCATATTTACTATAAGAATTTACATTGTAATTTACTCTGATCAAACACTTTGCAAATACTAAAGTGACCAGTCGTTCTATTCACAATTTGTACACAAGCCAAGTATTTGTTTAAATCAATTGGTGAATATTATTTGATGGGAGTAAACTCTAACTAATGCTGCTTTGCTTTTTATAAATATTTATAAAATGACAAATTTGAGACCAGCATGTATCCAGACCAGCCTTCGCATTCGCGTAGTTTGATCAGGATCCATATTGTTCAATAACGGTTTCTCTAATTGCAATAGGCTTTGAAAGCGAACAGCATGGATCCTGACCAGACTGTGTGTATGCGCAGGCTGGTTTGGATCCATGCTGGTCGCAAAAGCATATGTTGGTTTTCTCATGGCGCGGCTCATATACTTTATTTAAAGTATTAAATAATTTTGGTAGATATAAAAGCATCGCTAATAAGGATAATTCCATGTTTTAATGTTTGAATTGAAGGACGTCCGCCGTTTGGTTTCTAAAGAAGAACGGCCCGCTAAAGGGGAAACGCGTTCACGGAATATGCGGTTTATACATCGCGTATTTCAATCAATGAAAGTCTGAGAAATTTATTTGCAGTATCACCAAATAGTGTATCATTAAAGATTTTACCTGCACCTCCGTATAAACTCATCTGACGATGTCTCTAAATTGTGTTTTGGTACATGTGTAACTGTTGATTTCTGTTAAACCCGGGGCCAGAGGGCGTGGACGGTTGCATGCATTTACACTACCGTCCATGAACAGGCTCAATCAAACCGAGTCTACAACATTTGCTTTTTTGTTGTGTTGAGTAACCTTTGAACTTTTTTATTCCGTAGAGAAAAGTAGTTGTAGAAATAGTAGTACTAGTATATTCTGCATCCGGCCTCAACATGCTGTTATGAATGAATTTGATCAGCTTTATCTGAATTCGCATCTATTAGCTTAATGTTTGATTATCTGTTTGGTCAAGTCTTGTAGAGACTAGAGTGCATGAACGGTAGCTTTCGTTTCCCCTACTGTCCTCGAACAGGCTCATTCATCTAGCCTGCAGCAAGTTTATTTATGTCGTCTTTAGCGACCTGTAGTTTTCCATTTTTATTTCTATTCAATATATCTTTACTTAGAAATTGAAAAGCTTTTCACTAAAAGCCTTTTTTGTTCTGTTGGACTGCATGATTTTATCTTGGTTTCATCTTTAATTTCCTATCCATTTATTGTTCGTATGCACATGGTTATATAGACTATATAACACAACCAAGTAAAAACTGTAGCAGACGAAGTTTGATTGACTGCTCATTAAAGTTATTGAAATATCACTATTCATTTTACGCCACCCCCACCCGTTATGACTATAATGATCGAACGTATCTTTTTGTAGCGGAAACAGTTACAATGGTTTGATCATAAAATAGAAATACGTATATTAAGATTTTAATATATACAGAACGGGTTGACTTGGTGTTTTTAGCCATATCAATTTGTACACATATAACAGCTATGGGACAACACGAATGAAATCATTGTGGTGGTTGTTAAGGAGTTGACCATTACATCAGTCAAAATAAAAATTCACGAAAAAATAGACAAAATATCTTCGCCGCAAAAGTTTATCAGATAACTGTTAGATGTACATTTGAAAAGCACTATAACATGTCAGTCAGATGAAGAACGTATTCGTGTTAAGACTGTCTATAAAATACTTCAATCCTATGGACTACATTCCGGCAAGTAGTCAGTAGCAAATTGCAAACGAATGTGACTCTTTATTTTGCTGCCACAATATTGTCACTGGAAAATTAATCAAAGACCAATTGATATTGTTAAAATCCTCGTTAAGATCAAACGGTCGTCGTATACATACAGGTGCAAATAATACGCACACATGCAAACATAGCAAAACATAATATTAAACACTTTTTTTCTCTTTAAACTGAAAGACCTTGACGTTCAACTGGATCATTCAATTATAAATGATAAACGATCGTAAGCAAATAACATCACTTTTCTTCTACCCTTAGCATAGTTCATTGAGCGTATTATATCGAGGACTTAGAGCGAAACAGGACTATCTGTATATAGAAATAGTAGCGAATATAATAGTTTCGCTCTAAGCCCTCGATACTCGGTTGCCACATTTCACAAAAGCGTTTAAGTACAATATGCCAGAAAACACCATAGAAACGAGATGTTGCATAACGCTTTAAGGAAGGGAGAAAGGCGGCAAATTGTACAGTATAGCGTAAATAAAACGATTTCCCTCCGTTTAGCAAAGGCACTGAATACATGCTTTGTCAAATTTACAGTTTTGCTTAAAAGTCCATTTAAAAAATCAAAATTTATGCTTTATATACCACGCTCTATGGTACTATAGAGTGTGTAAATAATTCCGCTGTCTTGAATTCTTATATGTGTATATATATGTACTTGTCATTTGCGAACAGGAGTTATATAAGCCAAGTACATATATTAGGAAATATTTATATACGTAGACACAAATAAAACACGATTCATTTGTTTCGGCTTAAAGCACAACAATAATATTGAAAAAAAAATGTCAACAATGCAATAGATGTTCATTTGATCACTTCCGAACCTATATATATTTTATTCTTTTTCAAGTTGGTAAAATGTTGATATCAAACTGGTCCCGACGTTTCGGCTAAAAATCAATCTATATACCATATTAATTAATACTGGTTAGGACTGTATACTGCCTTTAATAGTTCATTTCATGAAATCGAATAGGTAAGTTCATGCCAATTATTTTTCATACCGGGATTAAAATTAGATAGAGATACTTATTTTATTGTTTCGGTGCTAGGATATTTAAATTATATCTGCATCATGGCCGTTAGTTGAATTGAAGACCACTCAACATTTTTTTAAAATAAGGTTCGTAGAACGAGGTCCGTACTTTCAGTTAACATACTATACATATTGTCTTTCAGAGAGTATCAAATGCTAAAATTTATGTCCATGTTGCTAAAGCACGTACACTATGAGATGTAGCAAAGTATTTAAAATGGGATTCACATTTTCTACATCGCTGAGTGTAAACTTTGCTATCAAATCAGGTATACGCACCATCATACTGCGTTCATTGTTCGCGAACTCTAAGACAGTATGTACTAATACATATCTTAAGCTTTACACAATCTACGTTTTATATTGGTAACAGTCAGACAGGTGTACGGATAAAAGAGCAAACAAAATGAAAACTCAGGAAACAACGGAAATATAAATTACAGTTAAAACTTCATCACTCGTCATTCTAGTCTGCCAACCCAGGCATTTACGTTGCAAAAACGCGTTACATAAAAGTTGTCGGACAGAAACTATTGGCAAAAAAACTAGTGAGGATTGCCTTAAAACAAATGTATAGTTTATAGAATGAGGGTATACAAAAACAATGGTAATGTGTCTAGCATTGGGTAATAGTGCAAATAAAGGAGTGAACCTATTTAATGCACACAAATGAATACCGCCATATTAAATGTTTTCGACAAATAGTTATTTCACATACTTTGACTAGCGGGAGCACAGGGTGATAAAGGCAAAGGGTACTTTTTATCTGAGATTTATTTGTGAAAGTTATGTCCGTTATACGTGTAACGTGTCGCGGGTTTATGGTAAGGTGTACTAACTAGAGTTAATATAATTAACACAGAATAATAGAACAACTTCTCAATTTGTGACAGAGTATTTAACGACTCTAAAATAATGATTGATTTGTGATGAACATATGGTTGTATAAAAATATACAATGATACAAAAATTGGAAGCACGCTATTTCTTTTATGTGGGTAAGCCTCAGATAACTTGCTGAGGTACTGAGCAATAAGTCGATCAGTTTTCAGATGATCAGTGTAGTTACTTAGTAAATCTCCAGAAAACTAACTGTTGTGAAGATGGACACTTCCGTTCCTTTTATCCGAGTGTATATGTTATTTACCGTGGTGCAACACACCTAGGGATTGGTAATCACAGGATTTAGCTTAACTGTGTCGGTTTTCACGGCAGCGAAGCTGTGAGGACAATTAGGCTTGTTAAGGAGCATACTTGTACTCTAGAAAAATGTAGCCTATGCAAATGAGCGTACAACAATGGTTTTGCACTGTGCAAGATAGTCTATGTGGGAGTCGGTGCGTATGAGAGGTGAAGGAAGGCAAAGGTGACGACTTGTAACATACACCAGAATGTCTTTTAGAAATGATTATGCCTTACAGAAGATGAGGGATCTGTCCGAAAGATGATGTTGTACTGCCAACTTACTAAGTTATGTAAATAACAGAGACTAAGCATGAAAGTACAACGGATTGTATGTGAAGTCCTATCAGGTAAACCAGATGTGTATTCACAGATTGTGAACACGTAAGTTGTAGATAAATGATAGGATGATATTAGTTATTTTAAAGATGCTTTAACAGTCAGCATACAAGATGTAGGGATACGAGCTGCTGCATCACGTTGGGTGGCAAATTATACTTTGTGTCAGAATGAATTTAACGATGCTACTATATGTTGCAGAACAAGATGTTTGAGCACTCTCCAGGACAAGATGCTCAATGAACAATTGCTTTATGTAAAAATGTCTGTCAAACGCAATGTTGAATCAAGATGTTAGGAAAATATGCTCTTCCCACAAAATGTTCGCTAAATCAAAGCGTTCGGACAATAAGTGAGATAAAATTTCTATTGAACAAAATGTTTGAACAATGTGTCCGGACAAATGTCTGCTGATGAGGAAAATGTTAGACTAAATGTCTTTTGACGCAATGTTTGTCGAACCAAATGATTAAGCAATATGTCCGGACAAAATATCTGATGACAAAATGTATGATGAACAAAATGTTCGAACAATATGTCTGATGACAAAATGTATAATAGACTAATGTTTAACAATGTGTCCTGACAAATGTCTGATAACAAAACGTATGACTGACAGATGTTTAACCATGTGTACGGACAAATGTCTGATGACAAAATGTATGATGGACAAATGTTTAACAATGTGTCCGGACAAAATGTCTGATGACAAAATGTACAATGGACAAATGTTTAACAATATGTCAGGACAAATGTCTGATGACAAAATGTACGATGGACAAATGTTTAACAATGTGTCAGGACAAATGTCTGATGACAAAACGTATGATGGACAAATATTTAACAATGTGTCAGGACAAATGTTTAACAATGTGTCCAAACAAATATCTGATGACAAAATGTATGATGAACAAATGTTTAAAAATGTGTCCGGACAAAATGTCTAATGACAAAATTTATGATGGACAAGTGTTTAACAATGTGTCTAGACAAAATATCTAATGACAAAATGTCAGATAAAACACCATTTAGATAGGATGACTAAAATGCTACATCAGAATGCACTACAAACAGAGTGTTCAATGACAAGATGCTTTATGGACGATCTGTTAAGTCAGAATGACTGGTGGTCAAAATGTTCTGCCAACAAGATGGTTTTCTTTGGCTTGAAATGTACTTTATCATGTATATTTCATATTTTTAGAGTGATGTTGATCGTCCGATGTGTTAAGCAAAAAAGACCTGGAGTAACAATGAACCCAGCTATTTATGGGGAAAGTTCATAACCTTTCATGAATAATTATTTACTAAGGCTGTCTTGGTTTGTTGACGCTTGATGTGTATTGAAAATCTATTATGAAAGCGTCTCGGAAATGACGAAAGCGCCATCTGCAGACTGAATGAATTACTGTTTTGAGGAAGAACGATTCTGATTAGCTTTAGAATTAGAAACGACTGTTTTGATTGTTCGTTGATCTATGAAGCTCACAGCAAATTACTGTGGGAGGGGTAATTTCTGAATGAAAAACATTCATAACAACGTTTGGAAAGCGTTTGAAGGATATTTATTAGATGGTGATGCATCTATGCGATGTTCGTTACAAGGTATATCCATTTATTAGTACAGAGTAGTGTTTTAATAGACAAACAGGCCGTCGGTAGTTTCAATGCATAGGTACGATGAAAAACGGAAGTAAACAAACAAAAACGAAAGTAGAAAAAAACCATCACATACGGAAAATAGCATATAACACGTATTAGTTGAAATTAGAACAGCATTCTGTGTGGACAAGATCGTGTCATTTCTTTATGTTATTTTCATCCTCAAAGCTAATTATAAGAACCTGATCTATAGCGACATTTTACATAGTAAATTAACGCGATCAGATTTCGATAAAATCGTGCTGCATATAAATTTAAACATCTTAATACATGGATATTTAATCACTAACTCAGGTTTAAGGCAAGGCTCAAAGCTAATTATAAGATCCTGATCTATACCGACATTTAACATGGTAAATTAACGCAATCAGATTTCGATGACATCGTGCTGCATATAAATTTAAACATCTTAATACATGGATATTTAATCACCAACCCAGGTTAAGGGCAAGGGTGAGGCAAGGGTGAGGAATAACCTTATAAAAATAAATATGTGAACAATGATAATTGAATACAACCTATAAAGCAAATGTCGACATATATAATGTTTCTGTTTGGTTTGTAAACATTTTGTGTACCTTGTATACATTTTATAAATCGTAACCTTGATGCAAATTAATAAAGCTTGATGTAATATGAAATGCATCATTCATTCACAATTCATTTAACCTTAAATTTGTAAACTATATAATTGACACAATAACTAACTTCATGTACGTACTAACATTATTATATGATAAGCACCTTTATCATTAGACAAATTTCATATAGTATTATTACAAAAATGCACTATTACATTGATTATGTCTTCTACAAATTTCCTTTCGTTTAAACATATCACTGGTGTGGGGTTTTTGCTAATTTCTATCAAAATCATTTAATAAGCATCTGTTTTTCACTGATATATTTGTTGGCATTAGTGCCTGATCGGACAAAATTCACATGGAATTGAACAGAAAAATAGGTAATCGTTTTAATACAATTAACATAAAAACTTTACCTCATTACGACAGTTACAATACGGTTACAATTAAAGAAACCCTACATAATGAATGCATCTCTTAGGACTACAACACACGGTCATAAAGTCACGTAAAATATCCACTGCAAAATTCATAGTTATTCCCTGACAGCCTAGCTAATGTTGGCTGTTAAATATTCTATCATGCGGTTGGTCTACTTTCAATATAGCAGACAGCAGCCAATTATAAAATTGGGTGAATCCTTATTTTAGGGTAATGCAAATGTGTCCAATTTAATTGTTAAGATGCTTCATTTAGTTAAAACTCTTATCATATAGAAAAGGTTAGTAAGAAACCGTAAAATTGCAAACATGTTTAGGGCGTTATTTATTTACCAAATTCAAAATAACACTTTTATTTTTCTTTGAAATGAATGAAGTAAGGGATTCTACGTTCAATAAAATTACTTGACAATACGACTTATGAATGTTCACTTAAATGTGTTTTAACTTTAAATTCGATCGTTTATTATCTTACAACTTTATTTCATATGTAAGAAACATATTTCATGATGTGGTTTTATGTAATAATAACAATTATAGCATGAAACTGCTGTTCCTGACACTTATAACAATTCTAAAACATAAAACATATCTGGAATTGAAGTTATGGTAAAACTTATCTTGATTTAATTACTTATTTGCAGTCATCTAAAAGTGAAACAATCAAGCGAATATTCCGATAAACAGTGTTAAATGTGTTTAAAAGTAACAAGATTTTATCATGATAGGTGTAGGATTTTGGCCAATCATGTGTTTAGTAAGCTATTACAATTGAAATATGAAATAGTTTTTTTATTTAGCAAACGTGGATGAACCAGTTGAAATTGTCAATGACAAGCAACTAAATGTGTTGGGTATTTGCTACCTATTCCTTTTCCAGATAAGTTAAGAGTTTTACCTGATTATATGATTTGTGGTATAATTTATGTAGAACTTAAAAATTTCGAAAGCACGTAGATGGATTTTAATGAAACGGATTTCTAATACAAGTGTTTTTTTATCCTTTTAAGTTGGTTAAATATGAACAATCTATTTTCCGATTTCTCAAGCTTTAAATTATGTTAGACACTCTACGTTCAATTTTCAATTCTAATTCAATATTTATTTGGCATGAATATTTCAATTCACCGCTGATGCACAAATGTGTGGTGTAAAGAAATATTCGTTTACTTATGCATGCAAAGTAAGTAGAACATAAGTCAAGTACATACGATTAAACGCACTGAAGAAGTGTCAAATAAAATTTCTCTAAACAAAGACCACTGGCAATATTATCATTTCAAAGTCTAAAGTGTCTAACGAAGAAAAAAAATCAGAGTCAGAGTAGTGAGTACAATGTAAAGAAGAGATGTGATTGAGTTTCCGGACTTACCAGCTTGAAATATATATGTTTTCTTTATCTTAATATTTATCATATATATTTAAGGGTTCCGTTTGGTCATAGCACCACTTTGAAAAGGTTTCCGCATTATTATGATTATTTCAGTTCTAACTTCTACAAGGAAATTGTAAACAAATGTTGGAAACACTGATCGCAAAAACAAGTGCAATTGTGGTAAAGTTGAAATTTTCATACTTGAAGAATGTGTGTAACTGTGTGACGGTAGTGCTAAACATGTACGTTCGTTCGCTCTCATTTTAGTTATTAAATAATAAATTTTCCCAGTTAAACAATTGCTTTATGCAGTTACTTAAATTTTCGTTTAGCAGCATTTTCAACACAATTGGGAGTGCACCTTGTAATGATGTTATAGACCAGGTCTGACAAAGATCCATAAAGCGGTTATTGAAAATAAATCATTTAAATGTATATTTTGAGGAATGATCTATTATTGATGCCCATCAAGTTTGAAACCAGCCTAGTGGCTAATGGGACGAAATTGTTTAAATGTACTTTTATATTTAACTCTATATTTTGAACAAAATAGGAGAGTACCTTATAATGAGGCTACAGACACAATATCAGCAAACAGACGAACGATAACCGGTCATAATAGCTCAAACCGAGCTCTTCCGAAAGTCACTGTATGCTTAAAGAAACATCTTCAGGTGTTTGTAAACTATTTAGTATCGTTTTCATTATGATTTTGTTAATAATTGCTCTTATCCTAATTATTGAATGGCAGATTTAAATTATAATTATAGCATTTTTATATTCTAAATTTGAAGCAGGTGTCGCAAAATTATATTATCTTTTATTATTAAATATGCTTTAAATTTACTTATACATAACTAACTACGAGACAATATTAATTCATCAGCAATACTTTGTAAATAAATCACGTTTTATTTTAAGAAAATGCACGAGCACCAAGCAGATCAAATAGTTGTAACTAAATGCCTCCAGCATACCCTTTAAATAAGTTTCAAACTAGACAAACTGAAATGATAAAGTGTTTAAGTGTTAATCTTTCGAAGACCAATTCATTTGAATTTTTCGTCTGCTTTGTTGGTTTGTATAATCCGTCACTTTTTCGAGGGTACGTATAATTTTATAATTTGTAGGATAATTACCCATGTAGAAATATCAATTAAAGTTTTGCTAAAAGGAACGAATGTCATTACGTTCCTGATTATCCTTTCAAGTATGAAATGATTGCCAAATTAAATGTTGTTATTTTTGAAGACGATTTCTCAAGTTTTATACATGTATTACGTTTGCCGATTTAAGTGTCAATGTTCAATTTTAATGCAGTAAATTTCATTAAGGTTTTAATTTTAGGCAATGATATATACATATAATTTCTATGTTTGGCATTCTACTGTTTGGTATGGACAAAATACATTTACATACTGTTCAAAGATATAAAGTACATGCATAATTTTCAGTCATAAGACCTAAAGATAGACCATGGTATAACTCAAAAATAAGACGATCTTTCCGCAGATGTATCAAACAAAAATGTATGTAATATTAAAAATCAAATTAAAAAAAAATGTCTAACTAGAAGATTAATAAACATTTAAAAAAGATTATTATTCAAAAGAAGCATGCAAAAGCATCTTGTTTTAATTCCTATATTATATCATGAATGATATATATGTGCCATTAACCAAAGTGAACACTTGAAAAGTGTTCAAATTGCTGCTCAAAGGTAATAAAACGTAAGATTTATTTCCGTTTTTACTAAAAAACGACAATTTGTTCATTTTCTCAGATAAGCAGATAATGAAAAAGCAATTTCAGTAAAGATAACCTTACAATATTGCTTTAGACCAAGCATGATAAAAATCCGTCAAGCGGTTCATGCAAAGAAGTCATTAAAAGTGTTTTTTTTCTATTTTCAGCTTAAGTAGTCCATAAATAGGCAAAACACAATATTTTCGATAATTTGAAGATAAAACCTTATACTGATGCTGTCCATCTAGTTTGCTGAAAACGCATCTATCGGTTAATATAAAGAACTTGTTTAAAAGTACATATTTTTTTAACTCTAGGCGACACGAAAAGTGCCTAAGACCGTCGATTTTGAACAACTTTGAAGAGTGCTTTATAATGATGCTACCACTGCGGAAAATGGTTCCGTATACGGGAGTGTACGCATTCCGTATACTCCTAATATACGGCCGTATACGGGAACATTTTTCCCGTATATGGAACCTTCCATATACGGTAATCCCGTATTCCTTAATTGGACATTCATGTTTTTCTCACATGGATCCGTTTATTCATACTTAGCATAAATATATTTCCACAGAGTATGTCAGTATTCAAAGTTTTGAATTGTTAAGGTCAAAAAGTATTTTTAAGGCATAGGTTTTGATCATACTCTCAGGAAAGATACCTTTCAGATAATATTCGTATATAAGGCATATACGGGACCGTATACTCCCGTATATGCACACATTTTTGGCAGTGTACAGACCAGATCGGACGGATGAACGACGAACGATAACCGCACATAATGGCTTAAACGGAGCTCCACGAGTTCAAATGAGCTAGTGGACCAAAAAAAAATAGTCACTCGCCTTTGCGAGGTTCGTAATACTTTTCGATTTTCGTTTCTTCAACCATGTAGAAATAAATGGAAATTGTTATATTTCAATCCCAAACACAACCTAGTGGTATTCTACTATAACCTACCATTAACAATCATGAAAATAACTCTTATAATACATGTATTATGTTAACTGTACAAAAAGCAAACAGGTAGAAAATATTGGCATATCCTGAATGTATGTATTTTCTGAATTTCATCTGCTTATATATTCAACTGATTTATTTTCGTTATAGCTCTAAAACATATACAAATACCTTAAACTGAAGAAAAATATGTTGTCTACACCAAATATATCATGTGCTCTGCCTACTGCTTTATATGTTCAGTAGATGTTTAGATCTTTAACACATTGCAATTTTGTTTTATGTTATAGAAAATACATAAATATATATGGCAGTTCAATTCTGATTATTTTCAAGGATTTCGTTATAATACATAGAACTTTGAAATTCACCGCTTTTAACATTTCGCCACACACAAATAATAGCCTTTTTTCTATAAACTGAGAATAATAATTAAACAAAACATCAAGGGAATTGAAAATAACACATCTACCCTTATTTATTTAAGATTATAATGATGGGAAGTTGTGCATTTAATTTTTAAGCGTTATTTACCTTAATATTCAGATCATTGATAGTCCTGTAACGAAATATAGTGTATACATTTATTATCGTCTTTTCCCGTTAATGCGTGTATACACTTTAATAACTACTTTAACTGTTGTGTAGCAAATATGGTTTGCCTGTCAAAATTCTATCAAGTTATCCGATCCATAAACGGCCTCAATTGTTATGCATATGAACATTATCCTGTTTGGCTGTTTTATAAGGCTTACTTCTTGGCTGTATGAAAAACACAAATATCAAGGACGATAACTCAACTGGGGAAATTATTATTATTCGGTCCTACATATGAAAATATGATACAAATAAACTAAAAATTTCCAATGTTTATTTACAAAAACTTATTTTGTAGATCACGTGGTCTGGAAATGCGAAACCTTTGACAAGCAAGATGACTGATACGATAATTCTGAAATGATTTCCCATAAGATGTTGACTAATATTTCTTTCACTGTGACTAATAAGTTTGTTAGTTAGTTGTTATCAATTCTATGGAAAGTTTTCGTGACGGACATAACACTATTAAGGTTCTAGAGACTGCGGGAATTTGACTTTTAAACTTTTGTGATTCAGACGGGTCCTCTTCCCAGTTAGGCGATTCTGAACGATTGCATGATTAAGACAGTTTTTTTTTAATTCTTCATAATTTTAAACCATCTATATTTGAAAATCTGAGTAGTATTTACTTTATCAATAAAAGTTTTTAAATGCTCACAAGCTTAAAGCTTCCTTTTTTCTTGAATAGATAGAGCTGTTCTTTAAGAGAAAAGAAGACACTAAATGTCTAACGAGAAAAAGGTTGCCGGCTCAATCAGTTCTTTTTGCCATATAACGCTACTAACTGAAAACTACTAGTACTTGTTCATTCACAAAAACAGTACCTTAATTGATTTGGAATTCAATGATTATATGTTTCAGCTATGTATATTTATTACATTTACTTTATAAATACTTCAACTAATTCATTTTTGTCTTCGCCAAATAGCGGTTACTTCGAGTACAAAGTTGACATTTATTATATGATATAAATACACTGAATATGGCGCTACATTTTTAGTAACATTTAAATTTGATGTAAAGTTTCAGGTCTTGAGTGTATTCATCACCAGCCGACATAGGTGCTTAATATTGTAATAAAAGACCAAAGTTTGCATGTTTCTCGATGCTTCCTTTTGGTGAAGGAGATAAAACTTGCACAACTTCACTTCAACTGTTTAGCAATAAAATACTGAGTTTTAATTAGATTTTATGGACAGATGCGTACATATCGGCCTACCTCGACAATCAGCTTGTCGAATGAAAATGGCGGCCATAAGTGGTACACACGTGTTTGTTAAAAATCAATATCTGATTGAATTGACAAATTTGTTTAACAGGTGGCGACTTTTCAATTATTTGCAAGTAAAAGCTATAAGAAAAACAAAACCCATTTTATTTTTCAGACACACACCAGCAGAAAAAAAACAAAATCACAAGATAGCGTATATAAATGTGTAACTTCAAAATATTATGATTAATTACAAATTATTACTTGAAATTACTGCAGTTTACAATAAATGTTACAAACGAAATAATCTTTTATTTATCTTTCTGTTACAGCTGTTTGCAATGAAAACTTATCAATCCAAACGGGCAAAAATTGGTCCGAAATGAATATATTTTTCATTGTTTCTAACCTCAGTAAAAGACTATATAACATTTACATTTCTGACATGTTCTTTTCTAAACGCATTTTGCTTTGCCAGCATCTAAAACTATCAAAAAGACATGCTATCATAAGCTTAACCAACATCTTGTAGACAAAATTAAACCAGACATACATTAAGATATGCCAAAATAGTATGAACCAGGTGCTTACCCTTGTCTGCAATTAATTGACATTTAACAATATACAATAAAAAGTGTTCTGTTTCTTGGTCTTCTTACTCACTAACTGATAGTAAAGAAATGTACAACGGTTTAAAGCAATAGATTTTTAGTTTTCACAAAAGGGGACCTAATAAAAACAATGACCAAGAAATATAAATTCATAAATGTCCCATGCATGCTGTACATCCTACAAATACTTCAAAATGTTTGCAGCATACGGAACTTCCTATTCATTTGCTTCATATGTCTTTTACAAATTTGGTGTCTCACTCTTTACTTGCATATATTTCCCAAGGATTTTTGTCATGCCATGGTTCGAGCTCAGATATTTCTTCATTGAACTGTTTAAATGCCATGGTTCATCCATATTTGATGGCACCACACTAAAATAAGTGAAAAATATCCACATTAATTAATAATATCATACAAGAACGAGTTTAATTTTACAATGATACTAAATTTAGTAAAAGCAGGGATGATGTCATAATGTATGATTCATGCCCATTGAGAATGTTTGATTGGAATGATTTTAAAAGTTCAAAGGAGGCTTTATTCAATAAAGTATTTCAAGTTTCATTTGAATTAAATGCAAACTGTAGGAGGAATTTAGTACACAATGTAGAAAATGAACTGATGTAGTTGTAATGATGTTAAGTTCAAAAAGTACATAACTAAAAGTATGATCCAGTCAATAAGCAAATAACTTCATCATGATGATGTATTCCAAGTGACATTTAAATTAGATGAAAATTGTAGCAGAAGAACACAATAAACTGATGTAATATTATGAGAAATGGGGCATAACTCAAAAAGATAATAATCTAATATGAACATCCTGACATTATGCTTATGTTCGCCCCAAGATATATACCAAGTTTCATTTGAATATGGAAACTGCAGTGTTGTAGTAATTTGGTAATCAAGCTACATATCTATGTACATGTAGTTGTAATATTGTCAAGTCAAGAAAGGGAAATAACTAAGAAAAATAATAAGATGTTCTGACAATATTCTTTTGTCCACTTCATGTTGAAGGATCGAAACTGTAGGAGTAGTTGAGTACATCCGAATCTCTGAGTGATGGGCAGAGAGTTCAACCATTATATACCTCATAGATTAATGACACCTGGATGTATATCAACAAAAGGATCATATCTAGTTTGATCATGATTTTCTAAATAACAATACGCTTAATTTTTGGATGAGACAGTTATTTTTAATGTTTTAATGACATGTTTAACAATAAATTATTTATAATGACTTATACATTAGTTGGCCAGAATGAAAACTGATAACTGCACATTTTATGTGATAGACGACTTCCTCATATACATCATAAAATGAAGACTGAAGTCAAATATGTCATTGGCATATCACATCAGAGATCACTATGAATCACCATTGATCGAAAGGTAATTTTAAGCTCTTTTTCTCTCTTCTTTATGAATCTAATAAATACAGAATAAGAACAAAACTACGTCTTTACGCCTTTCTTCAAGTTTGTTGCACAGCAGTTAAATGGTTGCAAATTATTTACACTTTTCTTTTAAAGACATAGCATCAACATGGACCATTGCTGCAAAAAAAGAGATTGAGAATGATTCAAAATATATACATATATAATAGGATTTTGTACGTTACAGCATTATAGTCATCTTACATCCGGTGTGTAAGACAGAGTTTTCCAGCACTGTTGACAACATCACAGACTACCGTCTGGTATGCAAGAAATAGTAAGGCATACGATTCAGATGTACAAGTAATCTTCTTATATACAATTTTGTGTAAGTAAAAAAAATAGTGAGCCGTTTAATGGATTTATTAGTATATGTGTGCGGATGTTAAACACGAAATGTGTTTGACTAAATGGGTTTGTTTTATCATGGTTGGCAGCGTGCATTTCGTTACCAGACGACTATGTTCTAGGTTCGGCAAAGGGCCGCCAAACCTATTATCTCTAAAATGTATAATAACAATCATCATTGTTGTAACCGCAGCACAAAAGATATGATTAAGTCAATCAAAATGTTATACTAGAGACTATACTGAGACTGCAAGTAATTCACACATCTGTGTCAAAACTTTATTAACTTAACAAATCCATGGTTAAAGTAAACTCGTTCAAATTTTAATTATTGACATGACACATTTTCATTGAGTAGCGAACTCATATTACAGAAGTTTCCAATCTTTCAAAAGAGCGTTACAGACTCTAATCTAAACATACTATAACACAGATAAGATGCATCTCAATCTATCGTATTAAAACAATAACAAACCATTAGGGTCTAAAATAACTGTTTTTGCGAGTACAAAATATTTATTTAACAAATGGTACACAGACGCAAAAGGGCCATAGCAAACGCAGTAACACCTTTGCGAATATAACATGTAGCTCCTATTTCAACATGAATTCATAAACAGTCTCAATAGTTTAAATTACATTCAAATTCGAAGAATTATGAATGATTATGATATTCAACACAATTCATATACTATAGTATCTAATCTTATTTTAAGATTTTTTTTTTCTAAAAAGTGTATGCTTACTTCTTCGTTCGGTGAAGTGCATCTGATATTTTTTGTTTGGCCATTGCGGAAAATTGCCCATTTTTATCGGATACGTTTTGACATGCACTCAATAAACTGCTTCGTTTATGTTCGTGAATTTATACATAAATCTCATAAATATATATTTAATTGCCTTTTCACAAACAAATAAAACACCTACCTTAAACATGTGTTCCGTGGACTTGCGTTATGTTCGATGATCATTGTACAATATCAAAATTACATCAATACGGATGTTTGGCTTATTAAAAGTATTTTCAGCGAGGAAAGGTGTTGTAAGCACAATAAATAATAGTTTCTTGGTGCCCGTTGTACAAGTATTGTCTAACCACACGATAGACTGATTATTCTCATGCCGTATGAACGATTTATCATCGTTTAAATCGAAAAATACCAACAGCGTCTGTTCACTGTCGAACTGATATGTATATTCACATCTGTTCAGTATGTTTGCTAAATAAATGACGTACACATTTAATTACTGTTGTCCCCATTCATCCAAATAATTAAATCTGCAATCAATATATTACTCTTTGTATCAACAAAATGTTTAGACAGGCTCACAAAGGTATAGGTGTTTTGCTGAAAGAATTGTCATACACCAATTTTCTTGCTTCTCCTACAAATACAAGTTATTCATACCTTTATACATTAAAGATGTATAACAAACTCAATTAAAGCATATTTATCTAATAAAGGCATCCATTAACTAGAATGTGTCTGTAGGACACAGGGTGTGCCCCCACTGGTACATTTGACACAAATAAGGGGAAATAATTCAAATGTTTGCAGTCTTAATGGGGTATAGCCTCAACAAAATTATGAAAAGGATTCATTATTCTATACCATATACTTTTTGAGCTATGAGCATCACAAACAAAAAATCCACTATTTTGACTATTCCATGGGCCATAACTCTGTAATAAATGCTAAAATTCTCAAGAAGAATGCCAGGTGTGCAAGGTCACATTATGATAAAGACTCAAGAAAGGTTTCATGAATTTACATTAAATACTTTCTGAGTGAGGAACATAATTAGGTGAAAATGTGCATTTTTTGACTATTTCAGGGGCCATAACTCTGGAAATAGGGGCGGAAGCAGATAAAAAATAGTAGGTGCGCAAGTTCATATCATGATAAAGACTCATGCAAGGTTTCATTCATTTATATCAAATACTTTTTGAGCTAGGCGTGTCACAAGGTGAAAATGTGCATTTTTGTCTATTACAGGGGCCATAACTCTTAAAATAGGGGGCGGAGTCAGACGAAAAATAGAAGGTGCGCAAGTTCATATCATGATAAAGACTTACGCAAGGTTTCATCAACTTATATCAAATACTTTTAGAGCTAGGCGCGTCACGAAGTTCGGACGGGCGCACGGAGGGACGGACGCGCGGACAAGAGCAAATCTATATGCCCCCACCACTCATGGGTGAGGGGGGGGGGGGGGGTGTTGCACAAAAATTAGTTCTGTAATAGATATCGTATATTAGGCTCAAAATACAATGTCGGTAAGTCTTGATTTGAGTTATCGCAACAGCGGTACTTTATCTCCAAGTTGATCTGCTAAATAACCTCGTAAATTCAGTGATATCATGAGATTAAAGTAATCTTCTCATAGACTGTATTTCAATTACAATGATTATGAGAAAATAATTATGACACTGATGGGATAAACTGATTATTACTACATTCCCAAACAAAGTAAAAAACAGACATTTTATTAATACCTGTAAAAATATCGTTGTCAAAGCTTTAAAATGATGTAACAAACTATAAACTCTACCAAACTTGAACAATATATAAATGCAAGAAAATTACGTATCACTTGCTTATTTCTTGAATACATGAAGTAGAAGCGTTTGTTTCTCTTCGTGTATCAAATACTGGTTGATAAAGCAAAACAAAATCGTAACACTTTTTAATATAGAAACAATGTTGTTTGTTTGTCAAAAGATGAGATTGTACTGCCCGCTTCGTTACCTAAAACATGAAATTTATTATTATCATGTGTTGAAATCATTGATCAGTAGATTTAAGTTCAAATACTTGTAACGAAAGACTTCTAATCCAGCATTTTGAAAAAGTATCAAGCTGAACAAGCTGGATTTAATTTGTCTCAAAAAGACTAAATTCATTTTTTTCGGCTACTGTGGTGTTAGATTGTCATTTATCGTCTTCGTGTGTACCTATCATTTTATACATATTAGTTTGTTTAATCGTGCAGAAGTGCCAATTGAAATTTTGCTAGAAGAAACGGACGTCATTACATTTTCTAGTATCCATATAGATGGGTAAGGATGAACAATTTAAAGATGTTATTTTCGTAGAGGGTTTCTTAAGATTTAAATTACGTTTGCCACTCAAAGCACAATTGTCAACTTTAATTTGATAAACATTTCAAAGTCCGTCTCTTATAGACAACAAAACAATCATCAAATTAAATGATGAAGTTCGGTATTTTACTTTAAATTCGGTATTCTATTTGAGAAGAACAGGCTTTTACTGATACAGAATTCAGGAACACTGGTTATGTTAAATGTTGCATAGTAATATATATTTATTTTCACAACATGTAGATAACATTTCGTACATAGAAATTTAAGGAGGTAGGTTACCTTGTTACCAGGGTAAAATCAAATTAGTTGAACCGCAGTGATTTTTTGTATTTCGTGTAATTTAATGTTTTTACTGCTACAATCTCAGTTCCGTTTATCTCTGTCCCTTCAAGTACAATTTTTATCCAGGTTTGAAGTACATGACCCTCTTAAGGTATTTTATATAGAAAGAAGAAGGAAAATACGGATATTTAACACTTTTCAGTGTATTTTGGTTTCATTGTTATCCGTAGAAGTCTGCATAATTAATAGTTTTACTAGTTTGCGCATTAGCTTTCTAATAAAAGCTTAAAATGTATCTGTCGCGGGGCTCGTGTTTCCACGGTAACGCATTTTCTCTCATTTTTCAACAATTATGTATGAAAACGGGGTTTTCGACGGCTTCAGTGCCATTCTGTTATTGACCAACATGGAATATTTGGGTAATATGATTAGCAAAATACCAAGAACTTTACATGGTACTATGTTTTTCTTAAAGTTTAGAGTAACCATGGCAACAGAGATGTTTAAAATAGCTTATATGTTGCTTTTTATCGTAATTTCTTATAAAAAAATATTATATAAAATTATCTTTCTTGTTAATGTAGCTTTAAAACATCTTATTTCTAACGTTAGTAATATTTTCGTATGAATTGCAGTTAATTTAACAAATTTCACAGCTTAAAATACTTACAGCAGTGCCCGTCGTCTGACATTTTTATTAAAAAATCGTTCTGCATGCTGCTATTATTCTCATGGATATTGTTGAAATGAAAATAAAAAGCCGAAGCTGTGTTCCTTAAATAGACCAGTGTCAACGCTTTTGAATTTTACAATTAGACATATAGGTCACGGGCTTCGTTTCCATGGTAACATCAATTTAATTCAAGACACCACAATTTTATACTGAAATTTGAACAATTTTAGAGCTTAGTTTTAGTATTTAAGTAACAAATTATCAACGGAAACTGGGAAATAGGTATAACAAATCAAACTGCCCAATTTTTATTTGTAAATGACCGTAATAAGTTACCTTTCAGCCAACTATATTCCCAATCACATCAGTTACCATCATCCATTTTCTTACATTCCGCATAACATTTCAATATAATTACATAAAAGAAGCAAAATATTGATCATTTTTCAGAGCAAAAGACTAATAAAAAGTATTTCAGCAAATAATGGCTGTTTAAAAATTATTCAAATAAAGAAAAAGCACAGAATAACGTACTTTCAAAATAAAAGCTATTAATTTTGCGAGGTAACTGACACGTAACGTCATGACGTCAGTGACGTCATTTTAAGGCAACAATGTTTTGAAGCGTTTCTGCGGCAATTCATTCATTATTTCTGCATTATTAAACCATTAAACATAAGATCGGAGGCAGGTTCAAGATTTATTTCCAAAAGAATGGATATACAAACACATTTAGTTTGTGGTAAACGTCGCCGTAAATCGCCACGTTAGCTTCCGGTTGGACATGCGCACTTACAAATATCAAGGTAACCTACCTCCTTAAATTGAAAGAATGCTTTTTTAGAAATCAAACATTCAGCTTAAATATTAAAACATACATAATTCGTCTTACTGTTTCAATGACTTAATAATAAATGTTTCTAAATTTTCATATGCTGATGTCATTCAATAAAAGAAAAATGTGTATGCGCTTGCGTGTACGCGTGCGTTTATGTATGCGTGTTAATTGTACATCTAACTGTTATAATTATATAATTAGGGATGGATGTTACCATTTACCTATAATTTCAAATGTTGTTTTTACAAAAATCTATGTTGATGCATACAAGAAAACAAGAAACTATTTTATGAACAAGTCATGTGAACTTTAAAACAAAATTCCCATATTCTAAGACAGTGAGATTAGCGTAAAGTGGATAAGACAAAAAAACATGGTTGTTGAGATACAAAAATATAAATAAACATCGCGCTAAAATATTTGAAAATACATAAAACACATTGCCCTAATTTGTTGGTTTGGATGCAAATTCCGTTATGATGGGAAAATTTAAATCACTGGAATAATTGCGCAAAAACAAAAGTAAAATATTCCATAGATATCTTATTTTCCATTTTCCAGAGGAAAATTACTTTCAAGCACACTAATTTTGGTTTGTGTTGTACCAAATAATATTAAGAAATAAACTTATTTATATAGACTTATACATTTATTTGTATCCTTTCAAATCTTTTAAATGCATAGTTTTAAATCTGTTCACTAAAGTTTTTCTACTACCTTCACGATAGGCCTTTTTATTTGGTGTAACTAAATTTGAAAAATACTCTGGATATTTTAATCATTAATAACTGCAATAGCTGGTACATTTAATGTGCATATAAATATCAACGATGCATTGTCATGACACATTTATTTAAATGTTCCTTATTTTTTCTCTCAGTTTATTAATGGGTCTACTAGACTGGCATTAGCCCGAATCGAAAATTGTTTCGACATATGTTTTTAAACAGATTTAGCCCAATATCTCGTACGCACATATTTACAGCTGGCACAGCCCATTTTGATTTTGAAAAATCAACTGTTTTGTATGTACAATGCTCATTAAGAAAGTGTATTTATCAGAACTATGTAAGGATCCAGAAATATATAGAAACAGGGTCCAGTTTTACGACATCTTGCAAATGCAAGTATCCCCAAAGTATGTTTTTATACAAGACTCGTTAATATAAGTATTCTCAAATTATTTTGTACAGGCAATCATCGTCCTTGCAGGATCCGTACCTTTGAAATAAAGTACTCAAATTTATAAATGATTATTTTGTAAATAATGCTTTAACATAAAGCATTTATATGTTATTACCTGTAATTAAAATTTAATTATATCATTTTTTATAATGCAATATACATATATTATCATTACATTAGTAATGCTTTAACACAGAGCACTTATATCCAACATGTTATGAATCTAAATATTTGATCTCGTATATCAATTACTTATCGATGCATGTTCTGTCAAACAATAGTTCATTCCATTAAATAGTCATCATATAAAAAAGTAACAATAGTTAAGCCCTAAAATATAGATATTGTCCCTTTTTCAGTTTTAAATTATCGCATTATGAATATATATTTATCTGTATTGAGTTTTATTTATTACTTACGTTGTACTCACTCTAATGAAACAAAACTATCAAATACTGCATTTAAATAAGAAAATACTGCATTTTGTAGCATATATTGGTGGACAGAAATTACGGAAACGGACGTTACAACTAACAATTAATATTTAATATCTTTTCCTAGCAAGTTTGAAGATCTATTTATTATTCGTTTTTTATTCAATTGTTTTCCGTACAAATATGTTGTTCCTGATACTTATTGCTACATATAGCTTTAACCGGTTCGTTTGAATAAGATATTGCAGGTTGATGAAAGACAAAATAACAATTCATACAGTAAAGTAGATTAATACTGCGTATGCATGTCTAAATGTTTCTTCGTTTTTAAGATGCTCATATGCTTCTTACCTATAAATAACCCTGTCTTTTCAGCATAACGTTCTGTGTTGGTGATGAAATTCGCATATGTTATATGGGTAAAAATGAAATTTAAAATTGAATTTAGGAATGAATGACAAGTTTGATTTTAAACTTAAAGGATTGCAATAATAAAAAGAGTTACATTCATACGTAAAATTGTCATTTCCCATCTACTCTAAAAGATAAATCTAACAACATCCGTTTCCTCTTTATAAAGTTGAATTGGTATTTCTACATGGTTAAATTTGTAGGGTTTTCTCATTTCAGCAAACCTGAAGATTTAAAATTGACAATGTAGCCGATGATTGACGCTAACACAGCATTATGTTTGATCAAACACAGATAAAAGGTATAGTGATACTTTAATTTGATTTAAACCTATCTCTTATAAAATCGCAATTTACGTTTGAACAAATAGAAAATTGTAACGTCTGTCTACTATTTCTTGTGATATGTTTTGTATTACTAAAGAATATCAATGTCAGAATTATTTTGATATTTTAACATTACACAAAACTTAGCTACATTAAAATTCCAATTTAAATGCTTCAATATCTGTCTGTTACATGAAAATAAAAACTTCAAGTCCTAAATGCAGCTAGTAAAACTGCATGTTTTCTGTGAGTGACTGTGATTTAGCATGTGATGTATTTAAATTTCTCAAATAAAGTTACTTTAGATTAGATTTTACAATATCTGTCTATTTACAATGAGATAATTAATTTTTGTCTCATTCCTTTCCAGAAAATCATTTTCAACTGACTTCACAAAGATATCGTATTAAATATTATTCTATAAATCAAATTGCTCTCTTGTATGTGTACTGTAGAACCTGATTGTAAATAAAAGAAGTGTCTCTGTCAGTGTGTATGTAATACTTATTATTACTGACCTTTTAGAAGAATAAAAACTAAGACAGATAATCAGCCAAAATATATTTTGGAGATCATAGAATATATCTGAATCTCATTTCATTGCCTGCGATTACTATCACAAGGTGGGTAATATTCCATGTTATGATTTTTGGCAGACTAATACCGCATGGAAGGATATAAAATTATGAAATGTGAAAACATTTAATATCAAAATGTAATATAGCTTCTTCTGCTATATGCAGCTGATTTAAAAATATGTGACCATGAATGTTTACCATAATTAATATGTATTTAACAAATCATGTACACAATATCAAACCTTTTTTGGACAAAGTAATAAGGATTTGGAATAATGATTATTACATTTTTTTAGTAAATGTGGCAGCATTTTACTTACTCCACCATTAATTACATTCTTCTACACATATGCAAAATAAAATTCTTTTAGCGCAATATGCTTAGTTTTAATGTAATGAGTTTGGACAGAAAAAATAACTAAAAATTCTAACTTAATTTTCCTTTCACTAAATCATTTGCATGCAGTAAATGTAATTGTTATCAACAGTAATGTTTGTGGAAATTCTTCAAACCCAAGAACGTACTAGTTAGATAATTTGCCAGTGGTAGCCTGTGACATGTCTAGGAAGCAGCAGCTGTGATTAAACAAAGTTAAAGATTTCTCTATAGTTTATGTAAGATAAACTTTTAGAACATATATTGTCCAGTAACTAACTTTAAATTTTCAGGATGTAGAAATACAGCACTTCAAATCCTATATCATGCAGTCTGCCGAAAATATCTCCCTTTCAACTAATTTCTGTTTGCATGTCATGATCTTTGTTAGTGCTGAAATATTTCATGACTTTTCTTTTTATGATTTATAAAATAACAATGATTTATATGTGTCAGAATAATTTGTATGTTTAATATATTGATAATGTTCAACATAAGCACAGATAGTGCTTGACTCCCTTATCATTGCTATACTTATTGTTGAATTGTTGTTAATAATAGGATTTGGGTCATTTGTGGCTGATTCGGGTTCATTATGTCGATAGCTGGATCCCAGCATCACACATGTCATATCCAATAGTTAAAGGGAACCAGATATTTGTTAGAGCAAATACTAGTTGTAAAACCCTATGTATAAATTTGGAACAATCAGATACAAGTTCTATAAATAGCACCAATCAAAATATAGATAGGCAGATGTATGACAAAGAGACCATTCTGTATCCAGCGATCCAAGAAGACACATCGAGGATTCAGCTAATAGTTTATCTCAGTACCTTGATGAGGAAGTTATTGCAACTACACTGTCAGGGCGGATAAATTATTAAAAAGAAAACATTTGAAGTTCATAGACTAAAGAAGAGTTGTAGAATTTCAACAAGGTTTCGAGCTATAGGGCCAGTGCATAAGAGTTTTACCTTAATGGTAGTTGAATGCTATAGACGATAGCAAATATAGGCTGAGCATCGGAAAGATGAGACAGACACCCAGAGTTTGGTAATCTACTGAGATAGTAGGAGAGTTCCAGCTTATAGACAAGGTCCAGCGTTATTGGCGAAGTACATATATAAGTTTTCCAGAAAGCGGAATCATTTACACACTCTATAGTACCATATAGCGTGGTGTATAAAGCATAAATTTTGATTTTTTAAATGGTCTTTTAAAGCAAAACTGTCATTTGACAAAGCATGTACTCAGTGCCTTTGCTAAAGGGAGGGAAAACATTCTATTCACGCTATACTGTACAATTTGCCTCCTTTCTCCCTTCCTTAAAGCGTTATGCAACATCTAGTTTCTATGGTGTTTTCTGGCATAATGTCGTTTAAACGTTTTTTTGAAATGTATCAGCCGAACATCGAGAGCTTAGAGAGAAATTATTCTATTTGCTTCTATTTCTATATACAGACAGACCAGGGGCCGTATTCATAAAGCATTTTAAGTATACGTATAAGAAATTTATTTATAAGTATTACTTAGCTTAGAAATTTATTTTACTTAAGTATATTTGTTATTCATAAAACAACTTAATAAGTAATTCTTGACTTTTATTGTAGATGAAAACACTAAAAATCACATTAATTTCAGACAGATACAACATGCACATTTATGTTTAAAGTGCTTTTATCTGAAAAACAACACTTTAATCGTATTCACGACGCAATTTTGTTTTCTGACTCAAGTCATTTCTAACGTATCTTAAGTTTCATCTGTTTAATAATTGGACTTAAGTTTTTTACTTAGACTTAAGCTGAAATCACCACAAACTTAAGTTAAATCTTCAACTTAAGTCAAAACTTATACTTAAGATGCTTTATGACTACGGCCCCAAGGTTCTTGTAAATTTCATTTCGATAGATGCGCTCAATGAAATATGCTAAGGGTAGTAGAAAAGTGATGTTATTTGCTTACGATCGTTTATCTTTTATGACATAATGATCCAGTTGAACGTCAATGTCTTTCAATTTAAAGAGAAATAAAGTGTTATTTTAAAAAACGTCAACCATGCAATACATGTTCATTTTTATTTTATCACTTCCGAACCTATATACATTTTACTCTTTTATAAGTTGGAAAAATGTTGATATCAAACTGGTCCCAATGTTTCGGCTAGAAAAAAATCTATATATCATATTAATTTATACTGCTTAGGACTGTATACTCTTAACTGCGTTTAGCAGTTCATTGTATGAAAAATCGAATAAAGTGCATGCCAATTATTTTTCATACCGAGATTAAATAGAAATACTTATTTTACTGTTTCGGTGCTAGGATATTTAGATTATACCTACGACAAGACATGTCCTTCATTGGTATCCGGAATATAAATCGTGAGGATGATAACCTTTCATTAGCACAAATGTAATGTGTTTTAGTTGAAAAATGCTTGTAATAACTGCATTATGCCCGATACTTGAATTGAAGACCACTCAACATTTTTTTAATTAAGATTCATAAAGCGAGGTCCTTACTTTCAGTTAGCATACTATACATAGTGTCCTTCAGAGAGTGTCAACTGCTAAAGGAGTGGTCCTTTTCAATGCACACAAATGAATACAGCCATATTAAATGCTTTCGACAAATAGTTGTTTCACATAGTTTGACTAGTGTGAGCACATCTATATCGACATTTAACATTGTAAATTAACGCAATCAGATTTCCATGAAATCGTGCTGCACATAAATTTAAACATCTTAATACATGGATATTCAATCACCAACCCAGGTTTAGGGCAGGGGCGAGGAATAACCCTATAAGAATTAATATGTAACAATGATAATTGAATACAACCTATAAAGCAAATGTCGACATATATTATGTTTCAGTTTAGTTTGTAGACATTTTGTGTACCTTGTGTACATTTTATAAATCGTAACCTTGATGCAAATTAATAAAGATTGATGTAGCATGAAATTTGTAAACTATTGACACAATAACTAACTTCATGTAAGTACTAACATTATTATCACTAGACAAATTTCATATATTACTATTACAAAATTGCACTATTGCATTGAATATGTCTTCTACAAATTTCCTTTCGTTTAAACATATCACTGATATGAGTGTTTTGCTAATTTCTATCAAAATCGTTTAATAAGCATCGGTTTTTCACTTATATACTTGTTGGCATTAGTGCCTGATCGGACAATATCCACTGGGAACTGAACAGAAAAATAGATAATCGTTTTATTTCAACTAACATAAAAAACTTTACTTCATTGCGACAGTTACAATAAGGTTACAATTAAGGAAACCCGACATAATGAATGCATCTCTTAGGTCTACAACACACAGTCATAAAGTCACGTAATATATCCACTGCAAAACTCATGGTTATTCCTCGATACAAATCTGACAGCCTAGCTAATGTTGGCTGTTAAATATTCTACCATGCGGTTGGTCTACATTCAACATAGCAGACAGCAGCCAATTAGAAAAATGGGTGAATCCTTATTTTAGGGTAACGCAAATATGTACAATTTAATTGTTAAAGGCCTAGATTTTGGCAGTGGGCCAAGGGATTTCTGTCTTCACCAGCACAGTTGGGGGTAATGACCATCACAGTATGGTTCCAATAAACAAGGGTCATTGTTTATTGGAGAGTCAGTCTACCTTTCAAGTGTATCAATCAGTGAGAAGGGGAAACAATGTAATTTATTTTAAATTAATGAATAATTAATAACATTTAAAGTTCTACTAGGTTTTTTTGGGCATTTCTTTGTAAAGAAAATTTTGTTGATCAAACACAATAACAAAATAATCAGAAACTTATTTTTCGGATTTCGGAAAATAATGAGAAACTTACTTAAAGAAATATGCAAGTTTTTATTTTTTCAAATTCTGTCTGGAGAATTGTGATATTTCAGAAAAATGTGACTTTCACTCATCTAAAGCTGGCAGAATATTGTAGATAACATTTGTCTAAAATTGAAAACAGTATGTGCATTTCAAAGTTACAAAGCAAAGCATGAAAAAAGTCACTTTTGGCAACATACTGAAAATGAAAATTGAGTATAGATGGAACACAATAATTTTATATTAATTTGTTTGTCAGCACAAAGAACTCATGAAGTTTTCCCTATACTTGTGTTTTATTATCATTATTATTTTCAATATTATTACTGTAACTTTTATCATCCTATATGTAATATAACAATAATAATAATAATAATAATAATAATTATAATGATTATTTTTATTATTATTATTATAACATTAAAGTAATAGTTATTATCATCTATATAATATCAAAATAATGATTATTATTATTATCATTCCACATTCACTGAAGAAAAATTAATTTCTTTCAACTCCACTGCACACATCTTCATGGTCTAGTTGGTGTCCCTGCTGTACTAATTGCCTCTAATCAGTTACTGTTAAATAATCGCTGATAAGCAGCAGATAAGATGGGAGTTGTATATTGGATTGTGGGGGGGGGGGGGGAACTTATATAGTAGTGAATCTAGGCCTTTAAGAGGCTTCATTCAGTTAAAACTCTTATCATTTAGAAACGGGTAGAAAGAAACCGCCAAATTGCAAACATGTTTAGGGCGTTAATTATTTACCAAATTCAAAATAACACTTTTATTTTTCTTTGAAATGAATGAAGTAATGCGATAACTTGACAATACGATTTATGAATAATGTGTTTTAATAATGTGTACTCACTAAAAATGAGGATGACAGATCCAAAAGTTTCTTCCAACTTTATTTCATATGTAAGAAAAATATTTCGTTATGTTGTTTCATGTAATAATAAGACTTCTAGCATAAAACTGCTGTGATTGTCACTTACAAACATTCTAAAACATAAAACATATCTTGAATTGAAGTTATGGAAAAACGTATCTTGATTTAATTACTTATTTGCAGTCATCGAAAAGTGAAACAATCAAGCGAATATTCCGTTAAAATTTATTTAAAAGTAACCAGATTTTATCATGATAGGTGTAGGATTTTGGCCAATTATGTTTATAATAAGCTATCACAGGTGAAATCTGAAATAGTTTACTTTATTCCGCAAACGTAGATGAACCCGTTGAAATTGTCTATGACAAGCATCTAAATGTGTTGGGTATTTGCTACCTAATCCATTCTTATTATTGCCCTTCAGGTAGGTAAAGACTTTTACGTGATTATATGACTTGTGGTATAATTTATGTATAAAATAAAACTTTCGAAAGCACGTATATGGATTTTAAGAAAACTGACTTCTAATACAAGTGTTCGATAGGAAAAAAAAAAGTAAAATACACATAAGCTATTAACAAAGTCACTGCTAACGTACAAAATCGTTTAATTATATGATTTTTCAAATCCTATTGTACATATTGATAAATAAATATATACCGGTATACTGTATTTATAGAAATAACACGTTTTTACAATGTTTAAAAGGGTAATTGTGATTTGCTGAAAATTATTGTACTCATATTTTTGCTGCGGTTGCTAAAATACAATAAATTCACATCTTTGTACTTTTAGGATAATTTTTTTTTAAAGTTTTTTAAGTAAAGAATATTCAAGTACCTTTCTCAGAGCGTTTTTCATTTTCACATTTCCTATATTCTGTTAGAGATATATATATAAGCCATTACAGAAAATAAGAAATGTATTCTTTAAAGACTTATAAATGCTTGCAATTATCTCAAAACTGATATGACAATATTTGCGTATGTAAGAAACTATTAACATTGATATAATGTTAGGTCTCTAAAATACTTTTTAAGTAAAATTACCAAATATAACACAAATAACTGAGAACGATTTAGTTATAAATTGTCTGATACGTATGCAATTGAATTAATCGTCTACTTTGGTGGCCAATTGTCATTAATCGCCTTTGTGAATTTGGTAAAAGTATTACGTTTTGGATTTAGTTCACTTAACCATGAAGAAAAACCAATTGAAATTGTGCTAAAAGGAACGGATGTCATTACTTTTTCTTTTATCCTTTTAAGTTGGTGAAAGATGACCAATTTATTGTCCGATTTCTCAAGCTTTAAGTTATGTTAGACACTCTACGCTTCAATTTTCAATTCTAATTCAATATTTATTTAGCATGAACATTTCAATTCACCACTGACACACAAATGTGTGGTAGAAAGAAATATTCGTTTACTTATGCATGCAAAATAAGTAGAACAAAAGTCAAGTACATACAGTTAAACGCACTGAAGAAGTGTCAAATAAAATTTATCCAAACAAAGACCGCTGGCAATATTATCATTTCAAAGTTTAAAGTGTCTAACGAAGGAAAAAAACAGATTTAGAGTCAGAGTAGTGAGTACAATGTTAAGAAGAGATGCGATTGAGTTTCCGGACACATGATTAATTCAGTTCTAACTTCTACAAGGAAATTGTGAAAAATGTTGGAAACACTGATCGCAAAAACAAGTGCAATTGTGGTAAAGTTGTAATTTTCATACTTGAAAAATGTGTAACTGTGTGACGGTAGTGCTAAACATGTACGTTCGTTCTTTCTCATTTTAGTTAGTAAATAATCACCAAAAAGAGACAAACATCAAATGCAGACAAACATTCTACAAGACAGGCAAGTAAAGATGGTCGGCAAATTTTGCTAAAATGGCTATATATTCTGTAATACCCGAAAATTGTTCAAATGCTACTTAAAGTTAACAAAATGTGCGAAATCTTACCGCTTTTATTAAAAGACAACAATTATTTTATTTTCCCAATTAAAGAATTGCCTTAAACAATTACTTAAATTTTCGTTTAGCACAATTTTATAACACAATTGGGAGTGCACCTTGCAATGATGCTATAGACCAGGTCTGACAAAAATCCATCAAGCGGTTATTGAAAATGAATCATTTATTGTTTGTATATTTGAAGGAATGACCTTATATTGTTGCCCATCCAGTATGAAACCCACCTAGTGACTAATGGGACGAAATTGTTTAAAGGTACTGTTATATTTAACTAGATTCTGAACAAAATAAGAGAGTACCTTATAATGAGGCTACAGACACAATATAAGCAGACAGACGAACGATAAGCTGTCATAATAGCTCAAACCGAGCTCTTCAAAAAGATTAGTGGAAAAGAAAAATAGTCACTGTATGCTTAAAGAAACATCTTCAGGTGTTTGTAAACTATTATGTATCGTTTTCATTATGATTTTTTCTTTAATAAGTGCTCTTACGCTAATTGCTGAATGGCAGATTTGAATTGTAATACCATTTTATGAGAAAAGCGATCGTGATATGTCTTCTTAATGTCATTGATAAGTTGTGTTGAACATCAATGGAACGGAACAAAATTGCACGCTGTTTTGTTATTAGTCTGTCCTAGACTACCTTAATTTAAATTGTAGTCCCATAGTATTGCATCGCCTTTGAGAGGTAGGTTTTATCATTTTTTAAAGCCATGTAAAAATATATGGAAAAAGTTGTATTTAAATCCCAAACACAACCGAGTAATATTCCTACCCACCCTTTGATAAAGTATTCGATCAGATAAGATTAAATATACATTCTTATTGTAAACATGCTATTAAATAAAAGGTTTGTTCTAAATTTGAAACAGGTGTCCCAAAGTTATATTTCCTTTTATTATTAAATATGCTTTAACTTTACTTATACATAAGTGACCACGAGACAATATGAACATTTTAGAACTATTCTGCAAGTAAATCACGATTTATTTTAAGAAAATTCATGCGCACCAAGCCGATCAAATTGTTGTAAATAAAGGCCTCTAGCATACCCTTCGAAGACCCATTCTCTTTCCTGCTTTGGTGATCTGTAGTAACCCATCACTTTTTCGAGGGTAAGTATAATTTTATAAATTATAGGTTACTTACCCATGAAGAAATACCAATTGAAGTTTAGCTGAAAGTAACGGATTTCATTACGTTTCCTATCATCCTTTCAAGTGTGTAATGATTGCCAAATTAAATGTTGTTTGAAGACGATTTCTCATACATGTATTACGTTTGCCGATTTAAGTGTCAATATTCAATTTTAATGCAGTAAATTTAAATTCAGCTTTTAATTTTTGGCAATGATATATACATACAACATCTTTATTTGGCATTCTATTGGTTGGTTGGGGAAAATACGTATATATACTATTCAAAGATATAAAGTGCATGTTTAATTTATGGGTGGGTGCTAGGGTATTTATATATATATACAGTCAAACCCGGCTGCAGAACCTCCCTTGGGGACTGAAAAATGCCGGTATTTGTGAAAACATATATTTTCTCAAGACAGGTGACGTGTGACCATAGTAAGCACGTTATATTTTTTGGAGGCTGTCTACAGTACGGGTCTGACTGCCTAAGGGAGTTCATCGGTTCTAAGACAAAGGTGAATGTACCAAGTAATATAGCAAAAACAAAACAAAATTATGTGGGATAAGGCCGTGACTTTATTGTAAATTTTCAAATGAAAATTATGGCATATTGTAAATATATAGCATGGTATATATGAAAATGATGAGAAAATATGAAAGACAAAGTTCCAGCTAAAATGCCTGGAAGCAACATAGCAGCGCGAAGGTGCAGAAAACTATGAAAATAAGTGCAGAACATACCAGACCTAATAGGAAATTGTAGGTTCTAGTACTTCGCACTAATGAGAAACGAGGCAAAGATGCTCTCACCGATCTTTATGACATGAGATAAAACAAAAATATTCTTCCTAGATTAAGTAAATGCGAAATGAAACATAACACCAAGATCAAAATAAAATCTGATGTAAGTCAAGAAAGTCTTCAGCAAACAAACGAACAAAATTATTAAAATATTGAAAAAAATTGTTTCAATGTAATATATGAACAAACGGACCGGTGCGAAGGAATGGTTATAGCAAACTATGCTACAATAATAATATAATCCATCCAAGCGATTGACTGAGCTAACCAGCAGACTGGAAACGTAAGAAAACAGGGGGGATTTACATGTCTGTTTCAACATAACCCATGTGTTAGAGGTTTGTAGCAAAAGTGATCCACAAATTATAAAAATATGTACGGACCTACACGTACATATAACAAATGCAACTTTCGACTGATCACTAATAATCGTATGGCCGATAAGTTGAACAACCCTGTTTATATAAGACACAATCAATCCATGGACCAGGTGAATGGCCGACCACATGGTACAAGGCCCCCTCTAATGGTTAAAGAGCGCCCGCCCAATAACACCAATAATAAGAGATGACCAACCGAGCGCGAGGTTGCAGATACGAGAAGGTCAACCTAGACAAGTGAGCTTTTATTTTGATACTGCCGTAGTATACAAGAATAAAATATTTTGTGGATCACTAAATATTGCTCACAACACGGACAAAAATTAAAATGAAATTAGAATTGACTTGAGCCAAACATTTTAATAAAGAAGACTTTCTTTACTGTACCCCGTATAAAGATTACAATTTGTAAGCGCCATTTAAGTCACGACAATAAAATAAATCTAAATTGATGAAATCAGATCAATGCAAGTAATGTATGTTTACTAACAAAATCAAGTGTATATACGCATACACGCCTTATTTCTTTCCTTTACTATATAACTAATACCAAACAAACAACTTAAACTGGTTTCAAAGATGGTGGTTAACTACTGTTCATATAACAATCAATATTCCAATAACACAGTGCATCAGTAGAACGCCTTCGAAATATATGTAGACAGAAATATCATAATTCTTTTCAAATATGCATGTACTTAAGCAATCAATATGCCGAAAGAAACATAAAATATACCAGACTATCTATGAACATATGCAGTAAGACAGAATACAGAATGGACAATTCATATGTAATATGACAAATACTTGTCATGTTATCTTAATCTTTACGCATTATTATTATTATAATTATTATTTTGTGTTTTAATTTCATCTAAAAACTACCCAGAAAGACAGGTTAATCGTATGCTGCGAGCCGGCTGCCCCAACCCTAACTCTTTTCTATTTTTTTATGATATTTTTATATAAGAGGGGGGAGGTAGGGAGAATCCGAGGCTCTGACCAGCGAAAAGGCTCTCTCCACCCCCTGCTTTCCGAGTATTTACTATCATCAATGTTTCTAGTAGATAAAATAAATGTGCCAAACAGAACAAAAACAACACGAAAAACTGGGTAATGTTCATGAGCTGTCATCGAATTATAAATCGATGTACAAAACAATGTCCTACAAAAATATTTCAATTACGTTTGTTTGTTTTTTTACAGAATAAATGACACTAAGACCATCTCCTCATATTTCTGCAAATACAATGCCAGAATTCGGCGAACCTGCATGCTATCGCTTTGCGTAGTAAACCCGCACTAATTCATGTTATCTTCGTGCTTAAATTCAAACCAAATTTAACAAAAAACAACAAACAAAGTACCAAAAAGAAAAAGATAGTAACATTCGGAATGTTTATAAATGAATACATGCAGTTAAATATCAAGCTCGTTTCATTCAACCGTATTGTTCCATGATGATTAAATGTACCAACAGAAGCATACTAGCAAAATTGAGTTTATACACACACACTGTAAAGAGTTTGTTCTCCAATAGACCATAGATTACAGAAGCGACGTGACATGTTCGGTGCAGCAGTACATTTTGTGGCAGGGCTCAGCAGTATGATTCACCATTGTGACCCTGAAACAGATTAAACTTGACGGCAGAAATATGTTAAAAAAACAACAAAGTTACTGTAATGGGAAGGGTGGGAGGGAATTTTTGTAAACGATCTGTCCTCTACGGATTTCCGATGAAGAATGTACTTGTCACTGCAATGTTTGTCAGCACATTATGTCTGTTAATTTTATTTATTTATTTTTTTTTATATACTAGTAACTAAAATTCACTTCAGACTGATTCAGTCAGTGATTGAATAAAACCAAATAACCAATATCTTGCTGATTGTACGATGAACACGTGTCTCCATTACTTTCCAGAGGACATATTCAAATGCCGTATAAACAGAAAGTTCAGCAATCAAAATTATAAGCGCAGACATCTAAAGAAAATATATAATGTATACTCATCTCAATTGCGAATTCTCAAAACAGTAGCGCTGCAGTTTTCCGTCGTAATCTTCTTTAAATTTTTGTAAACGATCTGTCCTCTACGGATTTCCGATGAAGAATGTACTTGTCACTGCACTAAATTTGCCCATGAAAATCCCGTGGGATTAAAGCTTGTCAGACTAGTATTTGAATTGATACGACTATAAATACAAATACAGGTGCGGATGAGCAGTGAGGCGTTATGTTAGACAAGACGATACCCACCAAAATTAAAACAATTTATTTCATAAGAGAACATAAATTTACATAATTTTCAGTCATAAAACCTAAGGATAGACCATGGTATGATTCTAAAATAAGACGATCTTTCCGCACAAGTATCAAATAAAAATATATGCAATATGAAATATTAAATAAATTTTAAAAAAATCAATGTCCAACTAGAAGATTTATAAACATTTAAAAAATATTACTATCCAAAAGAAGCAGGTAAAAACTTTTTTTTTCAATTCCTTTATTATACCATATGTTCCATTAACCAAAGTGAATACTTGAAAATTGTTCATATGCTGCTCAAAGGTATAAAGGTGAGATATATTTCCGTTTTAACTAAAACACGACAATTCGTTCATTTCCTCAGATAAGCTGATAATGAAAAAGCAATTGCATTAATGATAACCTTACAATATTGCTATAGACCAAGTATTATAAAGATCCGTCAAGCGGTTCATGAAAAGAAGTCATTAACATTTTTGTTTGTTCTATTTTCAGCTTATGTAATCCGTTAAAAGGCAAAGTACACTATTTTCGATAATTTGAAGAAAAAACCTTATATTGATGCTAACAATCTAGTTTGCTGAAAACACATCTATCGGTTAATATAAAGAACTTGTTTAAAGGTACTTTTTAACTCTAGCCGACACGAAAAGCGCCTAAGACCGTTGATTCTGAACAAATTTGAAGCGAGTTTTATAAGGATGCAACAGACTAAATCTGACGAATGATGGACGAACGATAACCGTACATTGTTGCTCAAACGGAGCTTTACAAGTTCAAGTGAGCTAGTGGACCAAAAAATATAGTCACTCGCCTTTGGAAGGTACGTAATATTTTATCGATTTTCGTTTCTTCAACAAAGTAGAAATAAATAGAAAGAGTTATATTTAAATCCCAAACAAAACCTAGTGGTATTTTACCATACCCCACCATTAACAATCATGAAAATAATTATTATAATACAGGTTTTATGTGAACTGTATAACAAACAAACAGGTAGATAATATTGGCCTTTCCTAAACCTATGTGTTTTCTGAACTTCGTCTGCTTATATATTCAATACATCTCTTTTCGTTATAGCTCTAAAACATATCCAAATATCTTAAACTGAAGAGAATATATGTGGTCTACACCAAATATATCATGTGCTCTGCTTACTGCTTTATAATTTCAGTAGATGTTTAGATCTTGAACACATTTCAATTTTGTTTAATGTTATAGAAAATACATCAATAAGTAGTATATGACAATCGATTTCGCAGCCTGCCTGGAGCTGGAGCCATACCACGTGACTATGACGTCATCGCGTGGGGTGGGGGGGGTGGGGGCGGGGCTAACGGGGGAAAAACACATGACGTCACAATCGCGCAACAAGATGGCGAACAATGGGGAGCAGCACCCAACATTCCAAAGAACAAAAGAGAGTAGGTGATTCAATAGGAAATTACCATGACGTCACTGCCGCACCCAACATTCCAAACTAAAAAAAGAGACTAGGTGAGTTAATCGGAAATTACCATGACGTCACTGCCGCACCCAACATTCCAAACTAACAACAGGGTATTATATAACGTTATTCCTTTTATTGTCAACCTATGTTAATATTTCATTGTTTTATCCTTCTAGAACGGTGATTTAGGATCAAATTTGACATTCCGGGTTTTTGACATTTTTGGAAAGCTCGAGAGGCAATCATTACGAAAATCCATACTCGGACCGGAAATGACGTCATCAAAATTCAAAGTCGTCGTAGAGGCATAATGTTGGTACCGTTGGAAAGGTCTCATCGAACACGTTCAGAAAATATATACTTTTACGGGTCTATCTAGTACGGTTCTTAAGATATTGGGATTTAAAGCGAAATCATTCATGCGCTACCACCCTGGTTTTCTCTTTCGTTATTGTAGGGAATCTAGGCATGTAGGGTATCTAACGAAAGATCTCGATGAGAACTATACGATGACCACGTCTATTGAAGTCTAAAATCACTCACGCGTAACAAACCACTTTGGACTCCGAGGGTGGGTTCGAACCTTGTCAAGGAGGATACCCCGATAAAGGTCTCGTCAGGCACGTTCAGAAAATATATACTATTACGGCTCTGTCTAGTACCGTTCTTGAGCTATTGGGATTTAAAGCCTAACCAATTGTTAGTTTGGAATGTTGGGTGCGGCAGTGACGTCATGGTAATTTCCGATTGACTCACCTAGTCTCTATTGTTAGTTTGGAATGTTGGGTGCGGCAGTGACGTCATGGTAATTTTCTATTGACTCACCTACTCTCTTTTGTTCTTTGGAATGTTGGGTGCGGCTCCCCATTGTTCTAGGGCATTGACCCGTCCGCCATCTTGTTGCGCGATTGTGACGTCATGGGTTTTCCCCGTTAGCCCCGCCCCCACGCGATGACGTCATAGTCACGTGGTAAGTCCTTGGAAAATCAAGCTGCAGAATTAAATATCATCATGGATTCAATAGAAATAGCTAGGAAACATTGTTCTAGGAGCTGCATAGCATAACAAAATTGAGGGCCTCAATTGTTATGCCTGGAAACATTATCCTTTTTGGCTGTTTTATTAGGCTTACTTCTTGGCAGTATGAAAAACACAAATATCAAGAACGATAACTCAACTTCGGAAATAACTCGTATCATTTGATCCTACATATGAAAATATGATACAAATAAACTAAAAATATCCAAGTTTAAGTTTATATTAGAAAATTTTATTTTGCTATTATTTCATGTTATTTGCAATCCAAATGATAATATGGCATACAAAAGACTATATTAAAATAAGATAATTCAAACATTGGATTTTTTGCTCAACCTATCTGCCAATAAATACAAAGAACTGACTCTTGTAAGATATAGAGATAAATAACTGATAGCCCTAGTAACAAACCTGCATTCTTCATTTTCCTGAAACTTAACCAAACTTAAGACAGGTGTATATAAAAGATGAAATGAAAAATAAAAATGAAAATGGTTACCATACATTTTAAAATTGTATGACCATATCAATGTCATCTATATTAAAAATGTCTAATGAGGCTAAAGTTAGCAGAAAACCTAATACGTTGCATTTTTTTTTGTATTCAAATAGTATAGTTTATTAATACAACTACTTACTTCTACATACAAAACAACATTATACAAGATGTTTGATACAATACCTTTTTTTAAAGATATAAAATTCAATAACTTTAGCTGTCAACATAGCTTTATGAATAACTAAATATTTGGTACATAAAACAACATAACAAATAAATGAGTTGAAAACAGTATGTTCCGTCCGTTATATGTTTTCAAGATTATAAATATGATATCATAAATTGATAAGTCAACAAACGCCCGATCGCACCGCCTTTTAGATCACGTGGTCTGAAAATGCGAAACTTTTGACAAGCAAGATTTAAAAAAGACTGATACGATAATTCTGAAATGATTTCCCATTAGATGTTGACTAATATTTCTTTCATTGTGACTATATACGTTTGTTAATTAGTCGTATATTAATTCTGTGGAAAGTTTTCGTGACGGACATAACGCTATTAAGGTTATAGAGACTGAGGGAATTTGACTTTGGTGATTCAGACGGGTCCTGTGCCCAGTTTGGCGACTCTGAACGATTTCATTATTAAGACAATTTCTTTTATTCTTCTTAATTTCAAACTATCTATATTTGAAGACCTGAGTAGTATTTATTTTATCAATAAATTTTTTAAATGCCTACAAGCATAAAGCTTCGTTATTTTTTGTATAGATAGAGTAGTTTTTTAAGAGAAAAAAGACACTAAATGTCTAACGAAAAAAGGGTTGCCGGCCCAATCAGTTCTTTTTTTTTGCCATATAACGCTACTAACTGAAAACTACTTGTTCATTCACAGAAACAGTACCTTAGTGGATTGGGAATTCAATGATTATATGTTTCAGCTATGTATATTTATTATATTTATTTTATAAATATTTGCACTGATTCATTTTTGACTTTGCCAAATAGTGGTTACTTGGAGTACAAAGTTGACATTTATAATATGGTATAAATACACCGAATACGGCGGTACATTTTTAATAACTTTTAAATTTGATGTAAATTTTAAGGTCTCGAGTGTATTCATCTCCAGCCGACATAGGTGCTTAAAATTGTAAACAAAGGCCAAAGTTTGCATGTTTCTCGAGGCTTCCTTTTGGTTAAAGGGAAATAAACGTGCACAACTCTAACTTCACTTCAACAGTTTAGTAATAAAATACAAAGTTTTAATTAGATTTTAAGACAGATGCGTATATATCGATTAACCTCGTCAACCAGCTTGTCGAATGAAAATGGCGGCAATAAATGGTACACACGTGTTTGTTAAAAATCAATATTTGATTGGATCATAGATAAGTTTAATTAACAGGTTGCGACTTTTCAATTATGTGCAAGTAAAAGCCATTAGAAAAACCAAATCCATTTTGTATATTAGACACACAACAGTGGAAATAAAAGAATATCAGAAGATAATGTATATAAATGTGTTACTTCAAAATATTGTGACTATTACAAATTATTACATGAAATCACTGCAGTTTACAATAATTGTTACAAACGAAATAATATTTTATTTATCCTTCTGTTACAGCTGCTTTCAATGAAAACTTATCAATCCAAACGGGCAAAAATTGGTCCGAAATGAATATATTTCTCATTGTTTCTAACCTCAGTAAAAGACTATATAGCATTTACATTTCTGACATGTCCTTTTCTAAACGCAATTTGCTTTGCCATCGTCTTAAACTATCAAAAGGAGATGCTATCATAAGCTTAAGCAACATCTTGTTGACAAAATTAAACCAGACCTACATTACGATATGCCAAAATATTATGAACAAGGTGCCAACAATTGTTTCTATTTGATTGTCATTTAACAGTATGCAATAAATAGTGTTATGTTTCTTGGGTTCTTAACTGATAGTAAAGAAATGTACAAAGGTTAAAAGCAATAGATTTTATAGTTTTCACAAAAAGGGGACCTATTTAAAATTGACAAAGAAATATAAATTCATTAATGTCCTATGCATGCAGTACATCATACAAATTCTTCCAAATGTTTGTAGCATACGGAACTTGCTTATATGTCTTTTACAAATTTGTTGTCTCACTCTTTACTTGCGTATATTTCCTAAGGATTTTTGTCATGCCATGGTTCGAGCTCAGATATTGTTTCACAGAACTGTTTGAATGGTTCCTCCATATTTGATGGTAGCACACTGAAATAAGACAAATTATCAACATTATTAGATAACATCATAAAAATTAGTTTAATTTAAACATTATACCACATTTTAGTAAAAGCAGGAATGATGTCATATTGTATGAGTTATGTCCCTTGAGAATGTTTGGTGGAATGAATTTAAAAGTTTAAAAAGGGCTTAAGTCAATAATGTATACCAAGTTTCATTTGAATCAAATGAAAACTGTAGGAGGAATTTTGTGCACAATATAAAAAATGAACTGATGTAGTTGTGATGATGTTAAGTCCAAAAAGAGCATAACTAACAGTATGATCCTGTCAATAAGCAAACATCCACTTCATAATGATGAGGTATTCCAAGTGACATTTAAATTAGATGAAATTTGTAGTAGAATAACACAATAAACTGATGTAATATTATGAGAAATGGGGCATAACTCAAAAGAACAGTGTATTATTTAAGTCTGGACTTATTATTAAATCTAGACTTCAGGCCTTTTGTGTTTTGAACAGGCTATAAGTGGTATTTCTTATATAATTACACTAATAAAGAGAACAGAAATGTCTCTCCTATCTTCCGTAATAACTTACAATGATTCCGTGGTAAAACTGCTTTCCTATTGCCTATAGTGTCGAGGGCTGACTGGAAACAAAACCAACTGCCTAGCGTTTACAGTTCAATTTCATGAATCAGTATTGCTCTAAGGATATACCAAGTCGTCATTTACTTACCGCTTCTCCGCATCTGGTAATTTAAATAACTCTGTCGGTCTTAATCACAGGAGTGAGCATCGCTAATGGGGCATCCGTCGTTGCATGTTGTTAGACGTTCAGGAATGACTAAGTTAGACGTTCTGGAATGACTAATCCTTCTGTTTTGAGTTAGACGTTCAGGAATGACTAAGTTAGACGTTCCGGAATGACTAAATTGCCTGTCTAAGTTAGACGTTCTGGAATGACTAACCCGCCAGTCTGAGTTAGACGTTCAGGAATGACTAACCCGCCTGTCTGAATTAGACAATCTGGAATGACTAATCCTTCTGTTTGAGTTAGACGTTCTGGGATGACTAACCCATCTGTCTGGGTTAGACGTTCCAAAATGACTAACACGCATGATCTGAATTGACTAACCAGACTGTTTGGGATAGACAGTCTCAAACGAATAGTCTCCGGTTCTGGATCAGATATATTCTTGAAAGGCTAATGTCAGGAACTGTGTTAGACATTCCTGAACAGCTAATTTTCAATAGGAGGTATATTTCAATACTTGGTTGGCGTATGGGGATTGCTTTAGTTCTGGATTTTTTACTTTAATAATTGGGTTTAACATAATACCGAGCTACTTTTTTCCCAAATCACAGCCCTGGGTCCCTTCCCCGACTTGTAACAACACCATGTTGTGAGTTATCGTTATACGTAATACTCTGATATCCCAGCACTCAACCTTTTGGATTCTACCATGCTAGCAATAAATGTTAAACGGGACATGTTCGCTACAGGCACTTAGGCAGAGATGTCGGAAGAAACCAATTTACATCTAATGAATACAGTCTTTTGTGGTATGGTTTATTCAGACTTGGAAAACGTAAGTACAATAAATTTTATCAAGATTTTTATTCCATATTTTTTTATCAAGCTTAACTGTAAGCAACGTAAATAAGTAGTGTTACCGATGAGGAGATATTAGTTTTTTTTTTTAATTATAATGTCACCTCAGCGCCAAATGTTGGCTCATTGAAGTAAAGAAGCACAAACATGCATACAGTTTTTGCGCCGAGATGACGATTTTTGCCTTAATATATCTAATGGTGGTGGGCGGATAGCTCAGTGGTTTGCACACTGGCCTTCCAATCTCACTATTATTTGGTGCTATAACAAATCTACTTTTTGTACAATAAAGGTTGCACGGAACATTATGGTCAACATGACAGATTTTGTCAATATATTCTTCACCGGTTCACTCACAATATTATTTCATCAAATGGAAAAACCTCTATAGTGACTATATACAACATATTCCCTCGCATAAAACGTGTAAAGCAGTTTTAACATTGTATTACCTTTTACTGCATTTATAATGAAAAACAGTTGTACATGGTTAAATATTACACTGATACGGTCACAAAATTGTTGCTGCATCAGGTTTGTCTTCTTAACATTTTATCCTCATTAAGTCCTCGTTCATTCACAAATAAATAAATATCACATATAGTTTTAACTGAGTGTAATCTGTTCCTCTGAAACACTGAAAATACTAAATGATCACAGATACTTCCATCATCAAACAACTTCTTGTGACTTTGATTTCAAACTTCTTGCCACACTTGTATTATAAAAAGAGGTAAATGGAATGAGTGATGTTAGTTAAGATATATCATATACCATTTACTAGTAAAATCATTCTCAAATGGTGTTGCAAAATTAATGCAAAGGATGAAAACAAGGAAAATTTCAGGTATTGTTCATGAAACAATGTTAACTAAAAAATGTAAACCTGACAGTTACACCAATTAAAAGACTTGAAAAAGAGGGCCAAGGTCGCTCACCTGAGAAACATATCATAACAGTGTAAACATGTTTGACTTAGTGATTTCATGGAAACAAATATTCTGACCAATTTTCATTAGAATTGGACCAAAAATGTGGTCTCTCAAGTGTAAACAAGTATTTTCTTCAATTTGACCTAGTAACCTAGTTTTTGAGCCAAGATGACCTACATCCGAAATTGACCTAGAATCAAGGCTATCATTCGGACCAAATTTCATGAAGATCAAATGAAAAATACAGTCTCTATTGCATACACAAGGCTTTTCTTTGATTTGACCGAGCGACCTAGTTTTTTACCCTAGATGACAAATATTCAAATTCCACTTAGATTTTATATAGACAAACATTCTGACCACAACTCATGAAGATCATTTGAAAAATACAGCCTCTATCGCATACACAAGGTTTATCTTTGATTTGACATAGTCACCTAGTTTTTTACCTTAGATAACTTATTTTCAAACTTGGCCTAGATTTCATCAAGGTTATCACTCTGACAAAATTTCATGTAGATTAGTTGAAAAATACAGCCCCTATCGCATATTTGACCTGGTGACCTACTTTTTGACCCCAGATAACCCATTTTCGAAATTAACCTTGATTTTATTAAGGTAATCATTTTGACCAAAATTCACGCAGATCAATTGAAAAATATAGCCTCTATCGTATACACAAGGGTTTTCTTTTATTTGACCTAGTGACCTAGTTTTTGACCCAAGATAACCCTTTTCTGAACCACTGGAAATACTAAATGATCACAGATACTTCCATCATCAAACAACTTCTTGTGACTTTCACGAGATCGTAGCCCTAGTGAATTATTCTCGCGACGTATGAGTGATTATGAGTGTATCAATTTTAGTAAAACACGATTTTGCTATATATTGTTTCGAGTGTAATATGCCCTTAATCTAAGTCAGTAGATAAAATGTAATAGGTGCCTCAAGAGTGTTAACAAGCGTTTCCTTTGATTTGTCCTGATGACCTAGTTCTTGACCCGACATGGCCCAGTTTCAATGCTGACCTAGAGATTATCAAGATAATCATTCTGTTCAAGTTTGTATCAAATCAAAGCATAAATGTAACCTCTATATGGCTGAAAGGGCCAAAAATGAAAATTTTGCCTCTTTCAGGGACAGTAACTCTAGAACCCATGACATTATCTAGCTGGTTTTCGAAAGGAACCGAGATATTGTGTCTTAACTTGTGTGTAAGTGTGGTTAAAATCAAATATAAAATGTCACTTCTATCATGTTCACAAGGTAAAAATTAACAAATGTTGGCTCTTTCAGGGGTCAATCAGGGTCTGTAACTCTTGAAACTATGATTAGATCCGACAGATTCATCATGGAATCAAAGATTTATTGTTATTGAAGATAATTTACAAGTTTGTATCAAATCAAACCATAAATGAAGATGGCTGCAAAAGCCAAAATAGCAAATTTTGGTTCTTTAAGGGACCATATAATTATGGAACCCATGATGGGATCTGGCCAGTTTTCAAAAATAACCAAGATATTACGCCAACACAAGTTGCGTGCAAGTTTGATTAAGTCAATTGCAAAATGTTGTCTCTATCTGTTCACAAGCCAAAAAGCAAATTTTGGCCCTTTAAGGAGCCATAATTCTGGAACCCATGATGGGGTCTGACCAGTTTTCAAAAGGAACCGAGATATTATACAAATAAAAGTTTTGTTCAAGTTTGATTAAAATCGATTGTAAAATGTGGTCTCTATCGTGTTCACAAGAAAATGACGGGCACTCACAAAATGTCAACTATGTGACAGGTGAGTTATAAAAATGGAGATCTAATAAAAAGAAGAAAATTGAATAAAAGGAGGTAATTCAAAAACTTGAAAAGGAAGAGTTCTGATTCTTTGACACTGCACTTCCCGTCAATAGCCTCTTTCCTTTTTTGAAGTTTCAATGAAATGCAATTAAAGACTTTTCAAGTTATGCTGTAGACAAGCCTTATTTTGTACTATAAAGGGAGATAATTCAAAAACTAGGTAAAGTAGAGTTATGGTTCTTTGACATATACTGCACTTCCCGTCAATGGTCTCTATCATTTCGTGAAGTTTCAATGAAATGCCATTTTTTAATAATTTTCAAGTAATGCTCCGGACAAGCCTTATTTTGTGTAATAAAGGGAGATCATTTAAAAACAAGAGCTATACCAAGCGGGGCAATATACGCCCGAAGGGTTATATCATAGGAGAATGGGAGCAAAATTTAAAGAACTTAACTGTTGAAGCCCAAAGGACAGGAAGAACAAAGGGAAGAAATTAAAAAAAAAATTCTAAGTCGACAGAAAAAAATTATAAGTCCACAAAAACAACATTACCAGGTATAGATATGTCAAAATACACCTAAAAATTGGAGGTACCAATAATGTATCTGAATGGACATATATTTGATATTTGTTCAGTGGCATTCAGATGCAGACGAAGGTGCAGAATACTGTGATTGTAATGCTAAGAACTGCTTCATCAGTAGTTGATTCATGAGATTATTCCGAATACATTTACAGACACATGTCATTTAGTGCAAACATTTTGTAGAGAGTTACACAGGATTATGTCTTCCATGATTTATTTGCATTAATATGCAGAAGAAAAAAAAACAGTGATCATAAGATGCATAGTTTTATTCAAAATCAGAGACATTTTCTTACTGTCACCAAGTTGTTACACTTGAAATTATTTTCATGTTATTTTTTTTTGAAAGCGTCGTTTATAGACATATCTTTGGTACTTTAAAAGACAATGACTTGAAATTAAAAATATTTCTTTATAATCATCGTCTGCGTGTGTGATTACAATCACAATAATTTTAATTGTATTTCTTGACAGAGTTATGCCCCTTTCATACTTAAAATCAAAATTAAAAATAAAGAATGTCAGTACACCTTCTTTACTTGACCTTTAACCCCTCTGTGTAGTAGGGGCTTTTCATATACTGGTGTATCTTCCTTTTAAAGTAGAGGTCTCTTATTGAGACATTAATTTTATTTATTTTACTGTCAAATTGCCGAATAGTGGAGCGTGCTGTCTTACCGACAGCTCTTATTATTTTCACCCTTATACATTATTCACAATGTTGACAGGCACAATGCCTGTGAAGTTTCTCTGAAGTTACGGCCATTGAATTTCTCAAATTTGCTAAAGTTGACCAGCCTTGGGCAGTTCTTATCCTTTGTTCACCAAACTTGACTACTATGCTTACAGGCATAATATCTCAGAATAGTTCTATAACTAGCTGGATATTCCCAGTTATTGCCCTTCAATTACTACGAAAAATGACAGTACCTTAGTCAAAATTTTTGTCAGCTCATTATCTTTGCTACTCTAAACATCGCTCTAAATCTCTTGCCCTTGAATTAATCAAAATTTTAAAAATGTTACATCTGTCTCGGAATTCTGAATAAGGGGTTTATTTTGGCGGTTTGGTTCTGTTGTTTATTTTCGTATCAAATGTCAGGTATCACTATATAAATCTAAACTTGATAGTCCTTTGAATAGAGATGTGTTATAAACATTAAATAAATTTCGTAGAAGCAAGATTTGAGTTGCATTTATACAGTGTTCGAGTGAAAAATATGTACTGTAGAAGTTTGAACACTTTATCTCCTACTTCAGAATAGGACGAAAAAGGGAAAACTTTTGACAAATGGAAATTATTATTTATAAATATATCGATCGCTGCTAAATTTGCGATTATAATTTGCTATGATTTCTTTCATAGTCAGAAACATCAATGTTTAAATACAGCTTGGATACCAGTAATGAATACTTACCCAATATGAGGGAATCAAATGCGTTGTAATAAGAAAGGACACGCTTAATCAATATCACACTGAAAAGTTGATTCTAATACGCTTGTTGCTGTTAAAACACGCTTACGCTAAATGACGTCATGTGTACATGCGATGACGTTAATATTTTTGTTGCAACCAAGAAAGAGCTTTATTACATTTTATCTGCTGACGTAGATTTAGGGCATATTACACTCGAAACAATATATAGCAAAATCGTCTTTTACTAAAATTAATACACTCATAATCACTCATACGTCGCGAGAATAATTCACTTGGGCTACGATCTCGTGAAATTAGAGGCTATAACCAATCTAATTGCTGAAATAAAGAGATACTTGAAAAGAAACTGTATAAGAAGGTCAAAATTAATTACGCCAAATATGTTAAACCCAATTATTAAAAAAAATCCAAAACTAAAGCAATCCCTATACGCCAACTAAGTATTGAAATATACCTCCTATTGAAAATTAGCTATTCAGGAATGTCTAACACAGTTCCTGACATTAGCCTTTCGAGAATATATCTGATCCAGAACCGGAGGTTATTCGTTTGAGACTGTCTATCCCAAACAGTCTGGTTAATCAATTCAGATCATGCGTGTTAGTCATTTTGGAACGTCTAACCCAGACAGGTGGGTTAGTCATCCCAGAACGTCTAACTCAAACAAAAGGATTAGTCATTCCAGATTGTCTAATTCAGACAGGCGGGTTAGTCATTCCTGAACGTCTAACTCAGACTGGCGGGTTAGTCATTCCAGAACGTCTAACTAAGACAGGCGATTTAGTCATTCCGGAACGTCTAACTTAGTCATTCCTGAACGTCTAACTCAAAACAGAAGGATTAGTCATTCCAGAACGTCTAACTTAGTCATTCCTGAACGTCTAACAACATGCAACAACGGATGCCCCATTAGCGATGCTCACTCCTGTGATTAAGACCGACAGAGTTATTTAAATTACCAGATGCGGAGAAGCGGTAAGTAAAGGACGACTTGGTATATCCTTAGAGCAATACTGATTCATGAAATTGACTGTAAACACTAAGCAGTTGGTTTTGTTTCCAGTCAGCCCTCGACACTATAGGCAATAGGAAAGCAGTTTTACCACGGAATCATTGTTAGTTATAACGGAAGATAGGAGAGAATTTCCTTTCTCTTTATTAGTGTAATTATATAAGAAATACCACTTATAGGCTGTTCAAAACAGAAAACGCATGAAGTCTAGATTTAATAATAAGTCCAGACTCAAATAATACACTGTTAAAGATAATTATTTAATATGAACGTCCTGACATTATGCTTATGTTCGCCCCAAGATATATACCAAGTTTCATTTGAATATGGAAACTGTAGTGCTGTAGTAATTTGGTAATCAAGCTCCATATCTATGTACATTTAGTTGTAATATTGTCAAGTCAAGACAAGGAAATAAGTAAGAAAAATAATAATATGTTCTAACAACATGCGTTTGTCCACTTCATGTTGAAGGATCGAAACTGTAGGAGTAGTTAAGTACATCCGAATCTCTGAGTGATGGGCAGACAGTTCAATCATTATATACCTCATGGATTAATGACACCTGGATGTATATAAACAAAAGGGTCATACCTAGTGTTAACATGATTTTTAAAATAACAATACGCTAAATATTTGGATGAGACAGTTTTTTTTTCAAACGAAGTCTGTTTTTATTGCATTTTCAACAATAAATTATTTACAATGACTTATATATCAGTTGGCCAGGTGGAAATTGATAACAGTACAGTTTATGTGATAGACGACTTCCTGATATACATCATAAAATGAAGACTGGAAACAAATATGTCTTTGGCATATCACATCAGAGATCACTATGAATCACAATTTATCCAAAGTCAATTTTAAACTCTTTTTCTCTTTTCTTTATGAACCTAATAAAGGCAGAATCAGAATAAAACTACTTCTTTACGCCTTCTTCAAGTTGGTTGCACAGCAGTTAAATGGCTGCAGATTAATGACACTTTTCTTTTAAAGAATGTTTTTAATATATATATATATATATATATATATAGGATGTAGTAATCTTACATCCGGGGTGTAAGACAGAGATTTCCAGCACTGCTGAAAATATCAGAGACTACCGTCTGGTATGCAAAATATAGTAAAGCATACAATTCAGATGTAAAAGTAATCTTCTTATATTTAATAAGTCAATCAGAAAGGTAGTGAGCCGCTGGATTTATTAGTGTACGTGTGCATTTGTTAAACACTAAATGTGTTTGTTTTATCATGGTTGTCAGGGTGCATTTCGTTACCAGACGACTATGTTCTAGGTTTTTATAACAAAAAAAACAACATGAAAACGATTTGGTTATACTTTGTCTTAAAAAGACTAAATTCATTGTTTTCGGCTACTTTGGTGTTAGAATATCATTTATCGTCTTTGTGTGTACCTATCATTTTGTACATATTAGTTTGTTTAATCGTGTAGAAGTTCCAATCCAACTTTTGCTAGAAGGAACGGATGTCACTACATTTTCCAATATCCATTTAGATTGGTAAGGATGAACACTTTAAAGTTGTTAATTTCGTAGAAGGTTTCTAAAGATTTAAATTACGTTTGCCACTCAAAGCACAAATTTCAGCTTTAATTCGATAGATATTTCAAAGTCCGTCTCTAATAGACAACAAAACAATCATCAAATTAAATGGTGAAGTTCGGTATTTTTCTTTAAGTTCGGTATTCTACTTTGAAGCAATACAAAGCCCACCCGCTTAGCTCAATAGGAAGAGAATTGATCTCCGTTTAGCGGGGTTTTGGCGTATATTCTCCGTGACGATTTGATTAAAAGACGTTGTGTCTCAAATCATTCGTCCTGCACCTCTAATTCAGGAGGGAAAATTGGAGGTTATTTGAGAAGAACAGGCTTTTACTGATACAAAATCCAGGAAGACTGGTTAGGTTATATGTTGCACATTAGTATATATTTATTTTCACAACTTATTAATAACATTTCGTACATAGAACTTTAAATTGAAATAATGTTTTTTATTGTTGTTTATTTCTCGTTTTAGAAATTAACCATTCAGCTTTAATATGAAAACATACATAATTCGTCTTACTGTTTCAATGATATATTGATAAATGTTTCTAAATTTTCATATGATGATGTCATTCAATGAAAAATGTATATGCGCGCGCGTGTACATGTGCGTTTAAGTATTCGTGTTAATTGTACATCTTACTGTTATATTTATATAATTAGGGACGGATGTTACCATATTACTATAATTTCAAATGTTGTTTTTACGAAAATCCAAAATGATGCATACAACAAAACTAAAACTATTTTATGAACATGTATGTACAATTTATAACAAAATTCCATATTCTACGTAAATGAGATTAGCATAAAGTGAATAACAGCATAGACATAAAATGGTTGTTGAGATAGAAAAAAATAAAAATAAAAATCGCTCTGTGTCTAAACAAAATACCCTAATTTGTTTAATTTGGATGCAAATTCTGTTATGATGGGAAAATCTAAAACACTGGAATAATTGCGAAAAGCAAAAGTAGAATATTCCATAGATATCTTCTTTTCCATCTTCCAGAGGAAAAGTACTTTCAAGCACACTAATTTGTTTGTGTTGTACCAAATAATATGAAGAAATAACCTTATTTATATATAAAATTATACATTTATTTGTATCCTTTTAAATCAGTACTATAGGGCCATATATACATGTAAGTATGTTCATAGTTATAAATCTGTTCACTAAAGTTTTTCTACTACATTCACGATAGGCCTTTTTATTTGGTGTCAATAAATTTGAAAAATACTCTGAACCCTTTAATCATTAATGACTGTAATAGCTGGTACATTTAATGTGGCTATAAATATCTGTGATGCATTGTCATGACACATTTATTTAAATGTTTCTTATTTTCTCTCTCAGTTTATTTATGGGTCTACTCGACTGGCTTTAGCCCGAATCGAAAATTATTTCGACTTATGTTTATAAACAGATTTAGCCCAATATCCTGTACGCACATATTTACAGCTGGCACAGCCCATTTTGATTGTTAAAGATCAACTGCTTTGTATGTACAATGCTAATTTCAGAAAGTGCATTTATCAGGACTATGTAAGGATCCAGAAATATATAGATACAGGGTCCAGTTTTACGGCATCTTGCCAATGCAAGTATCCCCAAAGTATGTTTCTATACAAGACTCGTTAAGATTAGTATTCTCAAATTGTTTGTACTGGCAATCATCGTTCTTGCAGGATCCTTACCCTTGAAATATGGTACTCAAATTTGTAAATGATTATTTTGTAAGGAATGTTTTAACATAAAACATTTATATGTTATAACCTGTAATCAAAAATTAGTTATATCATTTTTTTTTATAATACAATATACAGAAATTATTATTTCACTTGTAATGCTTTAACACAGAGGATCTATATCCAACATGCTATGAATCTAAATAGTTGTTCTCGTGTATCAATTACTTATCGATGCATGTTCTGTCAAACAATAGTTTTTATTAAATTGTCTTCATATAAAAAGTAACAATAGTTTAACCCTAAAATACAGATATCTTCCCTTTCTTCAGTTTTAAGTTATCGCACTGTGAATATATATTTATCTATTTTTATTTTTATTTATTACTTACGTTTAACTCACTCTAGTGAAACAAAACTTTCAAATATTGCATTATAACAGCCAAATACTGTATTTTGTAGCCTATATTGGTGGACGGAAATTACGGGAACGGACGTTACAAATAACAGTTGATAGTTAATATCCTTTCCTAGCAAATTTGAAGATCTATTTATTATTCGTTTTTCATTCAATTGTTTTCCGTACAAATATGTTGTTCCTGATGTTCCTGATACTTATTGCTACATATAGTTTTAACCGGTTCGTTTGAATAAGATACTGCAGGTTGATGAAAGACAAAATAACAATTCATACCGTAAAGTAGATAAATACTGCGTATGCATGTCTAAAATTTTGTTCGTTTTTATGATGCTCATATGCTTCTTACGTGTAAATAACCCTATTATTTCAGTATAACGTTCTGTGCTGGTGATGTAATTCGTATATGTTTTACGGGTAACAAAATGAAACTAAAAATTGAATTTAGGAATGAATTGCAAATTTGATTTTAAACTTAAAGGTTTGCACGATAAAAAGAGTTACATTCATACGTAAAATTGTCATTTCCCATCTACTCAAAAACATAAAAGAAAATCTAACAACATCCGTTTCCTCTTTATAAAGTTGAATTAGTATTTCTACATGGTTAAATTTGTAGGGTTTTCTCATTTCAGCAAACATGAAGATTTAAAATTGACAATGTAACCGATGTTTGACGCTAACACAGCATGATGTTTGATAAAAAACTGATAAAAGGTATAGTGATACTTTAAAACCAACACAGAACGTTATACTGAAAAGACACGGTTATTTACACGTAAGAAGCATATGAGCATCTTAGGGATGAACAAAAATTTAGACATTCCTACGAAATTATAATCTACTTGACGGTATGAATTGTTATTTTGTCTTTCATCAACCTGCAATATCTTATTCAAACGAAACGGCTAAAACTATATGTAGGAATAAGCATCAGGACGGAAAACAATTGAATGAAAAACGAATAATAAATAGATCTTCAAACTTGCTAGGAAAAGATACTAAATATTAATTGTTATTTGTAACGTCCGTTCCCGTAATTTCCGTCCACCAAAATATGCTACAAAATGCAGTATTTTCTTGTTTTTATGCAATATTTGATAGTTTTGTTTCACTAGAGTGAGAATAACGTAAGTAATAAATAAAAATCAATATAGATCAATATATATTCATAGTGCGATAATTTAAAATTGAAAAAGGAAAAACATCTGTATTTTAGGGCTAAACTATTGTTACTTTTTATATGAGGACAATTTATGGAGTAAACTATTGTTTGAAATAACATGCATCGATAAGTAATTAATATACGAAAACAACAATTTAGATTCATAACATGTTGGATATAGATGTTCTGTGTTAAAGCTTTACTAATGAAATGATAATTAATGTATATTGTATGGTAAATAATTGAACTAAATTTTGATTACAGGTTATAAGATATAAATGCTTTATGTTAAAACATTCTTTACAAAATAATTATTTACAAATTGGAGTACAATATTTCAAGGGTAAGGATCCTGCAAGAACAATTATTGCCTGTACAAGTAATTTCAGAATAATAATCTTAACGAGTCTTGTATAAGCACATACTTTCGGGATACTTGCATTTGGAAGATGCCGTAAAACTGGACCCTGTATCTATATATTTCTGGAGCCTTACATAGTCCTTCTTAATATACTTTCTAAATGAGCATTGTACATACAAAGCGGTTGATTTTTCCAAATCAAAAGCGGCTGTGCAAGCTGTAAATATGTGCATATGAGATTTTGGGCTAAATCTGTTTAAAGACATAAGTCGAAATGATTTTCGATTCGGGCTAATGCCAGTCGAGTAGACCTATAAGTAAACTGAGTGAAAAAAGAACAATTAGGAACATTCAAATAAATGCGTCATGACAATGCATCGCAGATATTTATATGCACATTAAATGTACCAGCTATTGCAGTTTTTGATGATTAAAGGGACCAGAGTATTTTTTCAAATTTATTGACACCAAATAAAAATACATATCGTGAAGGTAGTAGCTAAACTTTAACGAACAGATTTATAACAATGCACTTATTTACTTGTATGTGTGGGCCTATAGTACAGATTTAGAAGAATACAAATAAATATAAAAGTTTATATAAATAAGTTTATATCTTAATATATTTTGGTACAACACAAACCAATTAATGTGTTTGAAAGTACTTTTCCTCTGGAAAATGGAAAATAAGATATCTATTGAATATTCTACTTTTGTTTTTGCGCAGTTATTCCAGTGTTTTAGATTTTCCCATCATAAAGGAATTTGCATCCAAACTAACAAATTAAGTTTATTTGTTTTATGTCTTTTCAAATATTTTTAGACAAAGGACGATATTGTTAATTTTTGTATCAGAACAACTATATTATGTCTATGCTCTTATCCACTTAATTCTAATCTCACTTTCTTAGAATATAAAATTTTGTTATAATTTTCACATACATGTTCATAAAATAGTTTTTGTTTTGTTATATACATCAACATAGATTTTTGTAAAAAAACAACATTTGTTAGAAATTATAGGTAAATTGTAACATAATTAGAACAGTAAGGTGTACAATTAACACGCACACATAAATGCACGCGTACATGCGCGCGCATACACAAATTTCATTGAATGACATTATCATATGGAAATTTAGAAACATGTATCATTAAGTTATTAGAAAAGTAAGACGAATTATGTATGTTTTCAGATTTAAGCTGAATGTTTGATTTCTAAAAACAACACATTGTGTCAATTTAAATATCTATGTACGAAATGATATATCTACATGTTGTGAAAATATATATATATATTACTGTGTCAGATATAACTTAACCAGTGTTTCTGTATTCTGTATCAGTAAAAGCCTGTTCTCCGCAAATAACTGCCAACTTCCCCACGTGAATCAGAGGTGGTGGACGAATGATTTGAGAGACAACGTCTTTTATCAAATCGTCACGGAGAATATACGCCCCCGATCAGTTATCTTACTATTGAGCTAAGCGGGCGGGCTTTGTATTGCTTCAAAGTAGAATACCGAAAATTTTATATTTTTAAAAGAAGATTCTACACCAATAATCTTCTTTTAAAGAGGCAAATTTAGCTTTTTTGTCTCTTCTTTTCTCCTTTTTTCACACAGAATGTGGAAATTTCTACGACAATATGTAAAATATCACAACGCTTTTATTAATTTCTTTTCATCTTTTTTTGCGAATGTGGAAATTTCCACACCACAAATATGCTAAGGAATACCCATTTTAATGTTAATAAAATAACAACAAATATAGTTGGCATATAGATACATATTTATTGAGGGAATAAAAGAAGAAATAACATTGTGGAAATTTCCACACCTCGTCGAATGCATAATATAACGGGGTAAAATTTCAAAATATCAACACATGGTAATTTCAACATTACTTGGCACAATCTTGGTGTGGAAATTTCCACGTAAACCCATTATTCTGTAAAATATGAAACATAACAATGTTGAATATCAATCTATAGATCTACTAAGAAATCTGATCACTCGATTCAGTGTGGAAATTTCCACAATAAGTATATTGTCTAAATGTTTACAAACAGTAATCTTTGACGAAATATTACAAGCAATAAAGAACATTGTGGAAATTTCCACACCTCGTAAATGCACAATAAAATGATGTAAACTTTCAAAATATCAAAACATGGTAGTTTCAAAATTTACCCTTTATAGTCATCTGTAGCAATCTTGGTGTGGAAATTTCCACGTCAACCCATTATTCCGTAAAATATTAAACATAACAATGTTCAAATCAATTTATACTAAGAAATGTTATCACTTGTACAAGTGTGGAAATTTCCACAATACATATATTGTCTAAATGTTTCTGTCATAAACTTGGAAATTTCCACGTTTTCAAAGTCATATTTGGCGGAATATAATAATCAATGAAGAGCATTGTGGAAATTTCCACACCTCGTAAAATACATAATAAAATAGAGTAAAATTTTAAAACATGGTACATGTAGTTTCAAAAGTTACCCTTTACAAACATTTGTAACAATCTTGGTGTGGAAATTTCCACACCAACCCAAATTACAATAAGAAATATTTTCACTTGTACAAGTGTGGAAATTTCCACAATACATATATTGTCTACATATTTCTGTCATAAACGTGGACATTTCCACGTTTTCATAGAATCATTTTTAGCGGAATACTATATGCAATGAAGAGCATTGTAGAAATTTCTACACCTCGTAAAATACGTAATAAGATAGGGTAAAAATCAAGGCATGGAAATTTCAACATTTTCTCTTTACAAATATTTGTCACACTGTTGGTGTGGAACGAACCCAAATTATTCCAGACAATTTGAAACAACAATGGTTAAGAAGAAACTACACAATAAAATTCTATCACTTTTACAAGTGTTGAAATTTCCACAACATACATATTATCAAACTTTTGTGCACCTCACACGCCCGTCAGAGCAAATTTCTTTACACTAGCACCTGTATTTGCATGTAAAATATTTTGGCCAATTATGAAACAGTTATAATATCAGTAATCAATAGTAACAATATAGGGAAGTTAAACCTCAATTCTTTATAATTAAAGCCCACACAAAACTCGTTATTAGGAAGAGATAGGTCAAAATACACCTAAACATCGGATGTAACATACATGTTATACCACAGACAAGTGGTCATGGGGACCTTGACCTTAGATCTAGTTCTTGCCCATGACACTCTGTCTCATGAATATACATCAAAATCCCTCCATGCATGATGAAAAAATGCTACGGACAAAGTTTGTGGACACACAGGGGCAGTAACTCTGGAACTCATTGTGGGATATGGCTGGTTCAAGACAGGAGCCTTGATCTTATGGTGATACAACTTGTGTGCATGTTTGGTTAAAATCAAATCATAAATAAAATCACTGTCGTGCAGACAAGACCAAAATAACCAATTTTGCACATTCAGGGGCTGTAATTCTGGAACCCATGGTAAGATATTGCGGATTCAAGAAAGGGCCGGAAATCTTACAGTAATACAAATTGTGTGCAAGTTTAGTTTAAATCAAATCACAAATGAAACCACTATCCTGCAGACAAGACCAAAATTGCCAATTTTTCCCTTTCCGGGACTATAACTATGGAACCCATAATGGGATATGGCTGGTTCAAAAAAAGGAACCGAGATCTTATGGTGATACAACTTGTGAGCAAGATTGGTTAAAAAAAATAGCAATAGGGGTCACCTACTCTGTAATGGTTTTCCATTTTCTATATGCTGCAACCTTGACCTTTAATAGATCTAGAGCGACCCCCCAAAATCAATAGGGATTATTAATTGTACTCTGCATGTCCAATCATCCTATGAAGTTAACACATTCCGGGTCGAGTGGATCTCAAGTTACTGGCTGGAAATGGTTCTCCAAGTTCAGACCCCTGTGACCTTGACCTTTAACAGAGTGACTCCGAAATTGGTAGGGGTCATCCCCTCTGCATGTCCAATCACCCTATGAAGTTTCAACATTCTAGGTAAAGTCATTCTCAAATTACTGACTGGAAATGGTTTTCCATGTTATGTTCATGCCCCTGTGACCTTGAACTTTGATCAAGTGATCCCCAAAATCAACAGGGATCATCTACTCTGCATGACGAATCATTCTATGAAGTTTCAACATTCTGGGTCAGTTGGTTCTCAAGTTACCGAACTGAAATGGTTCATGCTCCTGAGACCTTGACCTTTAATAAAGTGACCCTTAAATTCGATAGAGGTTATCCCCTCTGCACGTCCAATCATTCTATGAAGTTTCAACATTCTGGGTTAAAGGGTTCTCGAGTTATTGATCGGAAAAGACTTTCCATGATCAGGCCCCTGTGACATTACCCATAAACAGAGTGACCCCAAAATCAAAAAGTGTCATCTGCTCTGCATGACCAATCATCCTATGAAGTTTCAACGTACTGGGTCAAGTGGTTCACAAGTTACAGACCGAAAATGGTTTTCCATGTTCAGGTCCCTGTGACCTTGATCTTTAATAAAGTGACCCTTAAATTCGATAGGGGTTATCCCCTCTGCATGTCCAAACATTCTATGAAGTTTCAACATTTTGGGTTAAGTGGTTCTCGAGTTATTGATCGGAAAAGACTTTCCATGACCAGGCCCCTGTGACATTGACCATTAACAGAGTGACCCCAAAATCAATAAGTGTCATCTGCTCTGCATGACCAATCATCCTATGAAGTTTCAACATACTGGGTCAAGTGGTTCACAAGTTATAGACCGAAAATGGTTTTCCGTGTTCAGGTCCCTGTGACCTTGACCTTTAATAGTGACCCAAAAATCAATAGGGGTTATCCTCTCTGCATGACTAATCATCCTATGAAGTTTCAACATACTGGGCCAAGTGGTTCTCCAGTTACAGACTGGAAATGGTGTTCCTTATTCAGGCTCCTGTGACCTTGACCTTTAATAAAGTGACCCCAAAATCAAAAGGGGTCGTCTACTTTGCAAGGCCAATCATCCTATGAAGTTTCAACATTCTGGGTCAGGTGGTTCTCACGTTATTGATCAGAAATGGTTTTCCCTGTTCAGGCCCCTGTGACCTTGACCTTTGACAGAGTGACCCCAAAAGCAATAGGGGTCGTCTACTCCATAAGCCCCGCCACCCTATGAACGTACAGAAGGACAGGGCAAAAACAATATTGAAACTACTATTGTGCAGACAAGACCAAAATTGCAAATATTAGTCTTTTCAGGGACCATAACTCTGGAACCCATGGTAGAATATGGCTGATTCATAAAAGGAACTTTGGTCTTATTGTGCTACAAGTGTCTGCAAGTTTGGTTAAAATCAAATCATAAATGTAACCCCTAGCATTCAGACAAGACCAAAATAGCCAAGTTTTTACCTTCCAGGGGCCGCAACCCTGTAACCTATGATAGGATGGTATTGATTCAAAAAAGGGACCGAAATCTTATGGTGATACAAGTTGTGTGCAGGTTTGGTTAAAATCAAGTCATAAATGAAACCACTATCCTGCAGACAAGACAACTTTTGCCCTTTTAGAGGCCATGACTCTGGAACCCAGGTTGGCTTCAAGAAAGAAACCAATATCCTATAGTGATACAAGTTATGTTTGGTTAAAATCAAATCATAAATGAAACCACAATCGTGCAGACAAGTCATTGTTGACAAACCGTTTGAAACGTAAGATGGAAATCAAATGGTCACAAAAATTCAACTTGAGCTTTGGCTCAGGTGAGCTAAAAACTATTCTGAAACATTGAGAGAAGAAACATTCAAATATTTTATTACTTCCCGAGCATAAATATTAAATTTTGCATATTATAACCAAATACTATATTTTTTTCCCAGCAAAATGTACTTATGTAAATATGGAACAACATTTACTTATACAACATTTACATAAATAAATACAAATAAGATAAAACTCTCAAGATGATTAAACAAACAAATAATGTAGCAACATTTTTGAAAGTCATTTTACTTGGCTCTTATCGAAATGAAATATAAGAGAAACTCATGATTCCAACCATGATGAATGAGTATAAGGAATAATGTGACCACATTTTGTAAAAGTCACTTTCTGAGGCCGTACTAAACCCACATAATAGAGAAACTCATGCTACCTATCATGCGTATCAAAGAGTAACCAAAATACCCAATAATACAGTACAACCCCTTAAAAAATGAAAACTACTGAAGTATAATAATTACAAAAGAGAGGCCCAAATGGGACTAAGTCACCTGAAGAGGACCTTAACCATCTGACCTTCAAGATAGTTATTTAAACTACAAAATAAGCAAAAAGGTTGCTAAGATTGGCCTCTTTTATATCAATTCAAAACACTATACAGTCATTTCAGGTACTTTCATATTGAATATCCTATCTAAATAGACCTAAAATATTGACAGGAAAATTCAACTGAAACCAGAATACTACCCTTAAGAGATTTTAATGTAAATCAGGTAATAAAACATAGGTCTTATCTCTAAAATGCGTACTGGTCCGTAGTCCTGGTATTTAATCAGTTATCTTAAAAGTAACAATTTAACATACATCTTATTATAAACATACAATAATAGTAAGTTATTCAATATTGTTCTGTACAAAGGGGAAATATATATTTGAATAATAACCCATTTAATGAAATGCTAGGTAAGTCTAATAATTATGTTTCTAAGATTGGTACAGTCCAAATATATCCAATTTTGTACAGGATAATATGAACTAACTGTTCACTCTAAACCTTTTTTTCTCATTTAAAAAGGACAATCTGATGAAGACAATGTTTTTGAAAAATTACAGAAATATTGGATTAATCATCTAGTGATGTTGATATTTATGTGATCCTTTATCAAAAGGATCAGTCAACAGTTTTATCGTTTAATCAATAAGGAGATTTTTGTATCCTTCAGTATGGAATCCAGTGTCTCAATGGTACAAATGTGAATAGAAGAGAAAAATAGGTATAGAATTATAACATGCTGTATCAGCAAAATATATTTTAAAATTCTATAAATCATGAGGTGTTAATAAAACACATCTACTTTATATGCCCAATCATTATACCGAACATGAATGTTCAGTGTCAAGTAGTTCTCAAATTATTGAGCAAAAACTGTTCGCTCTACTTCGAAATGGTAGGCAAATTATGCTATCACAAATTGTGCAGAATTTCTATGTACAAACTGACACCCTATGTCTTGCCTCAGCAGAACTTCCCATAGAACATTTACTTGTTGTACAATTGCACCAACAGTTGTAATAAAATAAAGCAAGTGAAATAAAAACAGAACAAAGCAGTGAAAGAAATAAACAAGTCTACAAGATAAAAGAAGATTATCAACCAGATTATCAATCATCTACAATAGGAATGATCATCATTCTATTCTGTTGTCTCTGTTTCACTAAAAAATACAAAGAAAAATCACAATGGTAACATTCAAACAATAATTCATAGGATATTCAAGCAGATCTAGTAAACTCCTGTTTCAGGTCAAATTTAAATGCCCATTACTTTCAAAGATGGAATACTTGCTGAAACTTAGCTTTTACATTTCTAATCTTGACATAAATGTCACTTTGAAGATTAGTATTCCATTCCCTTCATTGCAGACAAAGTAACAGCCCTAAATGTTATAATTACATGATAGATGGATGGACAACTTTCAGCGAAGTTTCTTTGTTTGGTATCACAATGTTTGTGCAAGTAATTAACACTTTATTCATTATTTATAGTAATACCTTCTGATCTTTTCTTAAACTTCTGAAATTTTCCATGATTTTTGTTCTTCGACTTCCCTTGTTTCTGTTTCTGTTTATGTTGTTTCTTTTAACCTGTGCTATAAAAATGAAAACAGATCAAAAACACATATTATTATACTCTTATATAAGTTCCAGCTAATCAATTAAAAAAAAAATATTACATTTTTCATGAATTATACTTGAAACATTAGAATAAAAATAATATACAGCAGAACCATGTTTTTATATATTTACTTCTCCGAATTGGTTTTAAACCAACCATAATAATTATCCATGTCTACATTAACTGGATACAGTTTTGAAGGTATATAAAATCTTCATCAGGTTAAGTTTGTACTATATTATTTTTTTAAAACAGGAAGGACATGATGTCCCTGGAACGCTCACCTGAGTAAAATACACCGCTTGCTTGAACAGTTTTAGTTGACGGTGATGCAAAGAAAACATCAGTGAACTTGTTTTGAAATAGTGCCAGTGTTTTTGGACATGAATATTTCAAAGGTTTCTACTAAACAAATATGGGGGAAGGTAATTTGTGTATTTTTGGTGAGGCAAGGTAAGACAGTTTCTACATTAGGTAAATGTAAATGTAGAAGAGTAAATTCTACTATCGATCAATGTAGAACTGCACTACATACAACCTAATCGTTAGCAATCATAGCAATGCTGCATTTACCTATATAAATTATTAAATTATAACTTGAGTCTGAGTTTCAATTCTACAATTGTTAATAGCTTATGTATAACTATCTATCATCTTACTAGAAACAAAATTTCATTTTTAATTTAGTGGTAAAACTGATATAGAAACTAATGTATTGTTTGTTGTTGTTGTTTTTTAATAAAAAGGATGTAATTTCATGAATAAAAAAAATGTTAACATGGGTGCCTGTGATGTTGACCTTTTCACATGACACAATGTCTTGTAAGGTGAATCTTTATGTACACCAGTTACAGACAAGACAAAAATAGATTAGAGCTGTCACTAATCGTGACAAATGCCCCAACAGCGCCTTGACCTTTGACCTGGTGACATTGACCTTTGACCTGGTGACCCCAAAGTCAGTATGTGTAGTGTACTCATTAAATACTATCAGCTTGTGAAGTTTGAAGGTCCTGGTTGAAGTGGTTCGAGAGTAAAGTGCCTTCTTGCAAAAAGTTAATGTTGTGACGAACGAACTAACGAAGGATGGAAAGATGCAGCCTATTTCTATGTGCCTCAATATTTATTATAGGCGTGGGACAAAAAAATTTTGCTTCGAAAAAAGCAGGTGACAAAAAAATATTTATTTTCACCCAGTTATGCCAATGTAATAAATTTGTTTATCCTGTACTGTCCTCACATATTTTTGTGACAATGCCCACTGGCAGCCTTCTTTTTTGGATTAATCGGAATAAATTAAACAATCTCCATTAAGGGTTAAACAAGAACCATTTGTGTGAAATTATTTCATAATCTTACCAGTGGTTAAGCAGATGTTGTTATATGTGACGATGAACTTCTATGTTCAAGTAAAGTTGTAGATAAAATTTTTGTTCTGTTCTGTTCTGTTCTATATCTATTTGCTACCAAGCAGAAAAAAATGAAAACCTTGAGAGAGGACTACACAAGGAACATCCAGTTCAAGTTTCATTAACTTCCACCACATGGTTTCATAAATGAAAATTGAAGAAAAAATCAGAAATACAGATGGTGAGTGATCACAATAGCTCATTCCAAGCACTTTGTGCTCTGTTAAGCTGAGAAACTATATGGAGTCAGTGGAGCAGTGGTTAGGTTGGACTACAACGCCATCGGTCCGGGTTCGATTCCTTGTTGCAGCTGATATCCCGACTAGTGTTCAGTGCTGGGTGATTTACTTAAACTGGTACTGTTTCCAGGGGAGGTAAATATGATGCCTGTTGTGGGATCGGCTGGAAATAAGTTGTTCCATCCATTCCAGGTTGGGACTTTCGTCGACTACCTATGTTAACAAGAACCTTTTTTCAACCTGAATATAATACGGATTTACAACCTGAAAAGATTTTTTCTGTCAAATGAACTAAATACATTAATACCTCCTGCTGACTTAACACTGCCTTTCCGGACTTTCACCGTCTTCTGCTGTTTTCTTTTTTTAGACTTCAAAACTTTCAATGTTGCCTTTTCACAAGTAAGCTGTAAAATATATGGGAGTCAATGTGTTTTGAAGCACTTAAATCGTCAAAAGGGTATTGAAGAAATTTATGTCAAAAGGATCATTCTTACATTTTGTTATTATCTATATAGACTACAATATAGCACCACAATTTAAAATAGTTCTGAATAAGTGTTGTATGTAAGTCATCACCCAGTTGCTATAAATATACTATGGTTAAATATAACAACACTGACTGCATACTTTTATTAGCTTATTTAGCCTTCTGCAAGTTTGTGGTCGACATTTATTTTCTTAATATAAAGCATATATTGACCTTTTACTTCAAACTTCATTCGAAAATTTTTGAGACATAAAACTAACTTAAACTTGTTCATTAATGTTTTAAAAATGGCAACAAAGTCTAAGACCAGCTTAACAAGAGCACCGCCTGGCGGGTGCTGACGCTCATCTGATTTTTTTGTATAACAGAAACATTGTCCTACCCATGATTTTCTAAGTCCAAAAAGGGCCACAATTCTTGCAAAAAGCAGGATGGAGTTATGTTTCTTGATGTACAGAGTCAGCTTATGATGGTGAACAACTGTTGCAAGTTTCAAGCAATAGCTTTGATAGTTTATGAGAAAAGCTGACCTAAACATAAAACTTAACCAGGAAATCTGACTTTCTAAGTCCAAAAGGGGCAATAATTCTTGAAAAAAAGCAGGATGGAGTTATGTTTCTTGATGTACAGGGTCAGCTTATGAGGGCGAACAAGTGTTGCAAGTTTCAAAGCAATAGCTTTGATAGTTTAGGAGAAAAGTTGACCTAAACAAAACTTAACCAAGAAATCTGATATTTTCTAAGTCCAAAAGGGGCCAAAATTCTTGCAAAAAGCAGGATGGAGTTATGTTTCTTGCTGTACAGGGTTATCTATTGATGGTGAACAAGTGTTACAAGTTTCAAAACAATACCTTTGATAGTTTAAGAGAAAAGCTGACCTAAACATAAAACTTAACCAGGCAACGCCAACGCCGACACCGATCAAGTGATGACAATAATTCATCTTTTTTTTTTTTTTTTTCAAAAATCAGATTAAATGATGTGAAGTAACTCCAGATAATTCTTGCAGACATTTCTGACTATCTTTGTTCATACTCCTCCACAGTTTCATCTGACATTGTCAAACTGACAAAACCCTATATTTACACCATGGCTGATTTCTCTATCTTTTAGTCATTAATTATTAAACATACATGCACTACTCTGTGGAGGGTGAACTTACCTCAGGTTCTGCAGATTACTTTTCCAGTACCTTTTTCAAATTTGGATCAAGCAGAGACAGAGAAATCCTAGATTTGGGAAAAAGAGGCTGCTTTGGAAGGACATTTATCCATTCTCGTTTGGGTGTATTTTGGAAAGCATATGTTTTCACATTTGGGATAAAGTCAGCCCACCAATTAAACTTTTCTTTGTCTGAGAAAAGTCCCTCTACTGAAGACACTAGTTTTTTTAATTTTTCTATATTGAGGTCTACCTTTGAATAGTCTGGCTTCAGAAGTTTGGGTTTTACGCTAGGCACTTTTCGTAAAAATGTTCCTCTTCATTTAATTGTTTCCAGAATGTGTGTTGGAGACCTTAAAAAATCCTTGACATTATTACCACTGGCAACAAACTTGTAATGCAGAGGTTCACTGGTTCCTTTTACATCACAAATGTTTTCTCCAAGCCAATTTTTAACATCATAAGCTTCACCAACTCTCTCTACATTTGGTATACACTGAAATAAATCTGGTAATGTTTTTGCTGATTTCTTTTTCAGTGATCTTGAAATTTTGCTGAACGCAGCGTCTATGTCCTCATGAGTATGGCCAACAATGAGGAACGAGAAATACACCTGTAATCCGATATAAAATAACCATACATCAAATTAAGGCAACAACAAGTATTATAAAATTCACATAAAATGCACTCTTTAAGCTAATTAAATTGACAAATTATGTATGATAGAGGTGAAACTTATTATATCAATTGTCATTTGCAAAAGTGAAAATTTTATTAGATGTTGCTCAAATTTGTAACTTGAATGTTGTGTAAAGGAAAATGGTATTGTTCAGAAAATTTCATATAACCTTAGCAGACTACATTTAATATAAGATACCACACTCGAATATGAACACAACAAATATAAGGTCATCTTGATGCAATCATTAAAAAATCTTATTATATATTCAAAGAATATCATTAAAAAATGGTTATTTTCTATTCTGCTTGCAACAGCAACAAATGGTTTGCAAGTATTTTCTTTGTATTTACTGCTCTAAATTCTAACAAGAGTTCAGCCTAACTGAGAATAATATGCCTATTCACAAACAGAATGGGCATTACAAACAAAAACAAGAGGGTCCTGAATGCCCTGTTTGCTCATCTGAACTAGTTCATACCCCAAAATAATTTCAAAAGTATCTAATTTGGTGTAGATTTCATTAAGTCAACCAACTTTAATGAGCTTGTCAATCTTTCAATAACAAAAGTACCATTTACTGTTAGAAGGTGTGCTTACCAAAAAAGATACTGAGTGACTAAATGACTACATGTATGTGCAGGCTGATCATGATCTACACTGCTTGAAAAGGCAGAATCAATCATGTCCAGTGTGATAAGGGTTAACAATGTTTTTCAATGATCTGACCCCCTTACATTATAAGTTTTTTGACCTCAGGAATATTCTGACAATAAATTATAACCAAGTTAAAGGTTGCCTCTGAAGTGTTAGCAAACTTTTCCTATGATTTGACCTAATGCTGAGGTCATTGTAATTTTGATCTTTCACCTATTTACCCAAGAAACAATAGCCCACATTTACTGACCAGAGGTAATCTCAAATCAAAATAATCTTTGAAATGCTTCAAAGTTGTAATAGTATAGAGCAACCCCTCTTGACACTCAAAACACGAGATTCCTCCATCTAAGGACCCTGGCCAAATTCCTCCAAAGTGATGATAGAGCCTTGTACCCGTAAAAAAATGTGTTGAGTATAAAGTCACACCAACTAAATTATAGATTGGCAACTTTGATTTTTTTTCCAATATAAGTCTTTGTCTGGATGAAAGTATTAGAAGTGGAAGCCAACTGGAAAGAAAAGAAGCCAATGAAGCAGACGTTCTTCACCAGTTGGCTAAAAGTCAAAGATGAGGAAAAGAGAACGTTTATTAGACACCTATCTAAAAGAAAGGTTGACAAACTACAAGGAATCAGTGTAAGTTAATTTAAGGTTTCTTTTTTTAATTATTATATCTACTGATCATTTCAGGATTTTGTGAATTATTTTAGAAAAAGTGTGTAGAAATTTCAGATTAGCAAAAAACAAAAATGAACAAGCAGTCTTTTGTAGAAAATATTCATCATCTTATTTGTTTTGTTTTGTTGGGTTTAATGTCGCACCGACACAATTATAGGTCATATGGTGACTTTCCAGCTTTGATGGTGGAGGAAGGCCTCAGGTGCCCCTTCGTGCATTATTTCATCACTAGCGGGTACCTGGGTAGAACCACCGACCTTCGTAAGCCAGCTGGATAGCTTCCTCACATGATGAATTCAACGCCCCGAGTATGGCACGAACCCTGGCATTGATGAGGGGCAAGTGATTTGAAGTCAGAGACCTTAACCACTCGGCCACGGAGGCCCCTATTTATCTTCTTACTTCATGTAATATTTTAGAGAGATAAAAGACAACTTGTATTTTAGTAATAGTGAAAAGAAGGATCATACAATAGCTAAAATAAGAAAAGCGAATTTTGTTAGTTAAAATTTGAAGAACCAGAGCTTTTTACTCAAAGATAAATGGAATGGAAAATACCATTGATTACTATCGCTTTTTCATGTAATGTAATGAGAGCATTCAAGATGATGTTAAGCTGGAAAGGCTTTGATTTGTTTATTTGAACAAAATGCTGGTAAGAAAGGACTTTCCTTGTGAGCATAATACAGTTTCTCAATCGGAGAGATCGTGTTTGTATACAAATTCGTTGTATTTTCTATTTTTAGAACTGAGAATTTTAGAACAAAGCCAAACATCCATGTTTTTTTGTAAACAGTGAATAATGACCTAAACTTTCTTGAAACACAAATTATATCAATATTTTCTTTAATAAAATAAGGAACTTACTAATGACTTTTAATTATTATTTCGAAATAAAATTGATTAATTATGACCGCTTAACTTACAGTGTTTTTCTAAAAGTTTTGAACATCACTACCCCGCTTTCAGAAAGTAGTGCAGGAAAAAGAGGCAATGATTGTTAAACTTGAAGAGGAATGTAACAGACTTAGAGAGGTATAAGAATCATTTATTAATAAGTGAAACATTCATGATGCATGTTATTACATTGAGCTAAAACAACAAACTATAATACTGTAGGCACTCAATTTATTATCTTTGTGTACATTTTATATTTCTGCACCAGAATTTATGGGAAAAAACAAATCCAGCATACATTCAGAATCTCAAAATCTGAGTTTCACTTCTGGAAACTTGAACTGCTTCTAAAATAATAAATTATTTAAACTGTATTTATTCACAAAGTGTAAACCAGTTTTGGAAACATTTCCAGTTGCGAGGATACAAAGAAATTTTATGAATGCCTTCAAAATAAAAAAAAAGTACTAAGGAGTTAGAACTTTTCTCGAATAAAGAGCTTATTTCAGTAAATGTTATTGTCGGTCTTGCTGTGTAGAAGTTCTTAATGCCTACAGCAGTGAACAATTTTGTTTTTAATGCACCATTTGCAAAGTAATTACAGTATATGATAGCTATAGCTTTGTAAATGTATAATGTGTATGTATGACTTACTGATGTAATGTGATACATTACAGATGATGAAATCCCAGATTAGCACACACAGCACAGAAAAGACAAAAAACAGTATTTCAGTTGAAAAGGTAATAATGAAGTAGATCAGACAAAACACACTGCCAGTTTCAAACTTTACTATAATTCCAACATTTCAGCTACATGCCTTCTTCAGGGAATAATGATAGTAATAAAAAACGGAAATAACGTCATACATAGTATGTTACGTTACGCTAAAATAGCGGGAAAGAGACCATAGTAAAAATGTGATGGATGTCTCGTGTATTACTTGTAACATGTTATAATGAAAAAATACATGTACATGTAAATAATTGATACCTATAATTAAGTAAAATATACTTATAGAAGTAAAAATGCAGTGCATAATAAATTATCATCTGATCAAAAAGATACACATGTTCCTATAGATAAAGATATGGATTTTTCTAGTTGAAAAGGTACTCATTTAAAAAGTGTAAATAAAAATTATTCTATTTGTAATGTTTGCTAGAACATGATTATAACTTGAAAGATAATTTAGTTTTGTAGCATAAGAAAGGTTTATAAAGTACCAGTGTTTTGAATATTGGAAAAAGTACAATCCGGAGACTAAGTATTTTGTCAGTATCACGATGATGACTAAGTTCTTTTTCTTGTGATAAAGAGTTATAGCTCTACTCACGACATTTTATAACTTGTTTCTTGCTTAAACAAAATTGCAGTTATGATCTCAACATTCTATGAGGTATCCTGTAGATAGCTTGTAAACTTTCTAGGAAACAAAAAGCCTTCCACTTCACACCCTGCAGTGCTGAACCGCAAATTAAGTGCTTATTGAGATGACTAAGGTAATATCCACTTGGTGCTTTTGTCAATTCACTTGAGGAAAATATTATTTTGTAATGTCTTATGTACGTCTAATTATTTTCAGAGACAGAGGGTCGAGTCAGACGAAGTGAAGTCAAGAAAGAAGGTATGCAATAAGTGTTCCTTTTTCAATGTAATGTTTATTGCAGTAGCCTTACCATTTACCTTTAATTCTAGATTTTGATTCAATGAAAAAAGAGTGTTTGTTTATTTGAGCCTGTCTAGTTAACTCAGTAGATACAGCAAAAGGCTGCAAATCAAGAGGTCATAGTTTTGACCCCCCCGGGGGAGATGAATATTCTGTGACAGATGACAACATGTTTGGCATTAATTCATCCTTTTGAGATATTGTCAGAGACTTGTGTAGACTGATACTAGGACTGGCACTGGCTCCATGAACATTGAACAAGGCTAGAACATTCTGCTGAAAAGCAGCAATTAAAAAAATCAAACAAACACCAGATAATACAGAAAGACATTCTGAGTTTCAAATGTGTGGAACATACCTGGTTTTGTTACCCTGTGTACTTCGTGTGTTACATAAATTAACTAATATATCATTTTTTTTCTTTATTCAGGTTAAGTTCACAAGTGATGGAGTGAGTGTTAGGGGTGTTGTTTGGGCTCGGTATGTTTATGGCATTGTATATCCAGCAAAAGGGATGAAGTTCAGTGCAAGCACGCAAAGTAAGTTTTTTCAGGAAAAATACACTGATTTTGTATAGAGCGTTAGTCTATGGATCACAGGGTCATGAGTTTGATCGCCGGGAGAGGCGTTTGTTCTCCGTGACAATTTGAGAAAAGATGTTGTGTCTGAAATCTTTCTTCCTCCACCTCTGATTCATGTGGTGAAGTTGGCAGTTACTTGCGGAGAACAGGGTTTGTTAGCTCACCTGAGCCAAATGCTCAAGGTGAGCTTTTGTGACTGCTCGATGTGAGTCATATGATAACATCTTTGAATGAACATATGATAACAATTTGTAAAAAAAAATCTTCTTCAAAACCACTGGGCAGATTTACACCAAACTTCCCTTGAATGATCCTTCAAATTTTCCCAAAGAATTTAATTTCATACAAAACTCTGGATGGCAACCAAAAGGCAAAATTTTAAAAATCTTCTTGTCAAAAACCACAAGGCCTAGGGCTTTGATATTTAGTATGTAGGATCATCTAGTTGGCCTCTACCAAGATTGTTCAAATTATCCCCCTAGGGTCAAATATGGCCCCGCCTCGGGGGTCACATAGTTTATTTAGACTTAAATAGGGAAAAACTTTGAAAATCTTCCTGTCAAAATCAAAAGCTTAGGGTTTTGATATTTGGTATGTAGCATCATATAGTGGACGTCCACCAAGATTGTTCAAATGATCCCAGTAGGATAAGATATGGCCACGCCCAGGAGGTCACATGGTTTGTATAGGAAAAAAAAACTTTAAAATGTTCTTGTGTGAAACCACAAGACCTAGGCTTTTGATATTTAGTATGTAGCATTGCCTTGTAGTCCTCTACCAAGATTGTTCCCCTGAGATGAAAAGAGGCTCTGCCACGGGGTTCCCTAGTTTTACATAGACATTTATAGGAAACAACTTTAAAATCTTCTTGCCTGAAACTGCAAGGTCTATGCTTTTGATATTTGGTATGTTGAATTGCCTAGTGGTCTACTACCAAAGTTCAAATTATGCCACTTGGGTGAAAGAGGTCCTGCCCTGGGGTCCCAAGTTTTGCAAATACTTATATTGGACAATACTTTAAAAATCTTCTTGTCTGGAAGTTCAAGCATATAATCTTCTTGTCTGAAAGTTCAAGGCCTATGCCTTTAATATTTTGTATGTATCATTGCCTAGTTGATCTCTAACAAGAGTGTTCGAATTATTCCCCTGGGATGAAAAGAAGCCCCACCCCAGGGATCACTTGATATATGAGTTATATAGGAAAAAAATACTTGAAAAATTATCAGATCATATTTCATACTGTTTAATTATATTTACCTGATGGCCCCAAGTGATAATGGTCACCTGACTGTGACATTGACCTACTGACCTATTTTCTTGTTTTTTTTAAGATACAGCCTTGAAATTTGGATGACATGTACAGTTTTGTACACTTATCTTAAAACTGACTTTGAGTGACCACGAATATCACATACTGACCTACTTTTATTTTGTGAAGCCTTAGGAAAGAAATTTGTGCGAGCTAGTAACTTAACTCAGGTGAGCGATATAGGGCCACCATCATGGCCCTCTTGTACTGGTACAGAATCCAGGAACACTGGTAAGGCTTACTGCAAACCATTACCTGACTGAAATACTGTTGAAAAATGGCATTAAACCCAAAACAAACAAATTGATTGTTAGATAGATATTATTACGTCTAATTTTAACTGACATGGTAAACATGAGATTTCGAATTTTATTGTGGCTATATTTATGTTTTATTTTATTTGTATGTAGAAGCTTTATAACAGAAATATTCTTTTCTTCACTTTCAGAGTATACAGTCCGCTATGTAGAGGATGGTGTTATAACAGAAGTATCTGATACAGACATCAGACAGAAAAAGTGATTCGAACGATTAGCATTTGCTTTTAATTTTATGCTGTATATGATGAAAAGTTATAAAACGATGGATAGAAAAAAAACAACAACACAAACTTGATAAATAAGATATCTATATATACCGTTTTTTATGTCATAAATTCAGTTACATGTATTTGGTTTTGAAAATAGATGTTATCATATCAAGAATTCATTAAAAGTTGTATAAAATCTGTGTTAGTACATGATATTCTAAATATGATTAATGGGTGTTGTTAATTAGTACATAGTAGTAGAAGTGTAGCATTTATTTCTGAATTAATTAAATCATTTTCAAAATACCGAAAGATATCAGCCATTTCTTTAATGATGTCATTAGTACAGACTTAGTTTTATTTAAAGGAATCTAATCCTTTTACATGATGTTCAAGTTCAACACCTATTTATATTAACTGCGTGCTTCATGCATGTTTGATTTTAAATATAGGCATTTTTAGCTCACCTGTTACATAGTGACAAGGTGAGCTTTTGTGATCACCCTTCATCCGTCGTCAGTCCGTGCGTCAACAATTTCTTGTCTGCACGATAAAGGTTTCATTTATGATTTTATTTTAACCAAACTTGCACACAACTTGTATCACCATGAGATCTCAGTTCCTGTCTTGAACTGGCCAGATCTCATTTTGGGTTCCAGAGTTATAGCCCCTGAAAGGGCCAAAATTAGCTATTTTGACCTTGTCTGCACAATAGCAGCTTTATTTATGATTTGATTTTTACCACACTTGCACAAAACTTGTGTCACCATAAGATCTCGTTGCCTTTTTTGAACTGGCCAGAACCCATTATAGGTTCCAGAGTTATGGCTCCTGAAAAGGCAAAAATTAGCTATTTTGACCTTGTCTGCACAATAGCAGCTTTATTTATGATTTGATTTTAACCAAACTTGCACAAAACTTGTGTCACCATAAGATCTCGTTGCCTTTTTTGAACTGGCCAGAACCCATTATGGGTTCCAGAGTTATGGCTCCTGAAAAGGCAAAAATTAGCTATTTTGACCTTGTCTGCACAATAGCAGCTTCATTTATGATTTGATTTTAACCAAACTTGCACACAACTTGTACCACCACAAGATCTTGGATCCTTTCTTGAACTGGCCAGATTCAATAATGGATTCCAGAGTTATGGCCCCTTAAAGGTCAAAAAGTTGCTATTTTGGCTTTTGCAGCCATATAGAGACTTCATTTATGATTTGATTTGAAACAAACTTACAAAATATCTTCAACAATAATAAATCTTGGATTCCATGACGAATCTGTTAGATCCAATCATAGGTTCCAGAGTTATTTTATATCTGATTACCTCCCCTGATTGTAATCAAAATGGATTTATACCAGTTAGTACTTATAGGACTTATTTGAAATTTCATTATTGTCATTAGTTGGACTGAGACAATCATGGTAGATAACTATGGACTGATTTTATGTCAAATAGCCTCCCTTTATTTCAAATTAAAATGGGTATATCTCCGTAACTAATGAAGGTACTGATCTGAAATTTCATTGATGTCAACAGATAGACATGGACAATCAGCGAAGATACATATTGACTGAATTTATGACAAATTACCTCCCTTTATTTTTTATCTAAATGAATACACCTTAGCAGGTTCTAATGAGATCGGTTTGAAACGTTATTTATGTCTTCCATGGTAAGAAATAGTCATATTAGATAACTCTTGATTGAACAGTTATTGATATGACTACTTTACTAATATATTGTTGTATAGGCTTGTACTCTGTATCTTCTACATGCATATACCAATGCATGATTACCTCCCCTAATTTTAGTAAAAATGGATTTATCTCGGTAAATATTTATAGAACTCATTTGAAATTTCTTTATTGTCTTTTTTTGGACTGAGGCAATATGGGTAGATAGCTACTAACTGATTTTATGTCAGATTACCTCCCCTTGTTTCAAATTAAAATGGGTGTATCTCAGTAACCAAGGATGATACTGATTTGAAATGTCATTTGTGCCATCAGATGGACTCGGACAATCGGGGTAGATAACTTTTGACTGAATTTACGACAAATTACCTCCCTATTATGTAAAGGAATATATATCAGCAGCATCAAATGAGATTGGTTTTAAATGTTATTTAAGTCTTCCAGGGTAAGGAATAGTCATGTTAGTACAAAAATGCAGCATTTGAGCCTAGGACCCTCAAACTTGGTATGGAAATTGACCCTGATTAGGTCAAAAGGGACTGTTACAAGAAAATGTTTAACTGATATTTAATGTGTATGCCTATGTGCTCTATGGCAAAATTTGATCATATCATTTTGAGCAATGGTACTCAGGTGAGTGATACAGGGCCATCATGGCCCTCTTATTTTTCTTTTTATTTCATTGTACTTTTCACAAGACTCAGCTTTTTTGCACAGTTCAAATTTGATGAACTTACAAGGCCTGAGGTATTCTACTTAAGAACAACACTATAATTTCACCTACACAATCTATTCTTGGGAACAAGGGCCTCTAACTGTTGTTTATGATGTTCCACTTTGATTTTACTTGTACTTAATGTTTTCTTGTTTTCACTTTCCACATGAGTCAGGCATTATCCTCCTGAAACTGTTGTTCTGTCATCATTGCTTGACAGTGAAAATTAAACGATAAAAGTTGTTTGGTATATCTTTTAAGTCTTATCCTAAATTTATTGATATTTGGCATGGGTCTTTCGTTTTTCGTGGTAGTTTTTGTATTGCAAAATGCAGGTTATGGCATTAAGTTCAGGCACACATTAATAGCAGTACAAGTTTGCAGTTTGTAGCGGATTAGTTGTACTCAACATTTGATTTACATGCATAATAGTTGCAGAAAATATAATAATGGGTGTATTAAGTGCCATATTATTTATAAGTTTGATGTTCATCTCTTTGCACTATTATGCAGTTATATAATAGTATAGTCATTTGTTATTAATTCATTTGGTCTTTTTTTTTTGTTTATGTAAATCAAACAGAAAAACTACCAACATGTATCGGCAGACATAAATATTATTTAAAAATAAATGTTTTTATGGCTGTGAGACTAGGTTACTTTTTATATATGCGTTGATCAGTATAATTTAGTGCAGTTTAACCTAAGCTAGGCGAACCCAGATTAGGGACGACACTCAGTTTTTTTATTACCTACGCCATTTTCTTAAACACGTTTTTACAAACCAGAAACATTTTGACTTACACCCACCCTCGCCCCATGTGGTTCTGGGACGATCTGTGTATGAACAGAATTGGAAACACTGCCTTACCCTTGCATGATCGTAAGAGGCGACTAATAGGGTCTTAACACTTGGTTTTGCAGTAACTCTGTGATTCAAGCAGGCATGCAAATTTTGATTCCATACCTCATGTTTTTATTTCGATTTAAATGAGATGTGGAACCAAAATTTGTGGTCCTGTTTGGCACCATATAACCAATACTGTGTTGGTGCGCCATAAAACCCAAATAAATAAATAAATAAATAAATAAATACACCCACCCTCCTCTCCAAATATTATTAATTTATTTTTGAGATACTGTTTACAGTCCTCTTTGTACACTATTGGGCAATGATCCTCTATTTGTCACTTTGTTGAATAACTTGTTTATGTTTTGCTTAATGTCCATAATGTTCAACTTTTCTGTAATTATTTCATATTAGTGTAGTTATTTGTTATTGGCGGGTTAGTTGTACCCAACATTTGATTAATCACTCGCCACGAGTGGTGGGGGTTATAGGAATGGTTTCTGTCCGTCCTTCCATCCTTCCATCCTTCCGTCCTTCCTTAACATTTTGTGTACGCTCTGTATCTCCTAAAGCCCTTGAAGGATTTTCATGAAACTTGGGTCAAATGATCACCTCATCAAGACGATGTGCAGAACTCATGTGTCAGCTATGTCAGTTCAAGGTCAAGGTCACAAGTAGAGGTCAAAGGATTGAGCCTTCCATTGCGTGTCCGCTCTGTTTCTCCTAAACCCCTTGAAGGATAATCATTAAACTTAGGTCAAATTATCACCTTATCAAGACAATGTGCAGAACCTATGAGTCAGCTATGCCGGCTCAAGGTCAAGGTCACAACTCAAGGTTAAAAGTTTGAGCCTTTCATTTTGTGTCCGCTCTGTATCTCCTAAACCCCACGAAGGATTTCCATCAAACTTTGGTCAAATTAACACCTCATCAAGGCGATGTGCAGAACTCATGAGTCAGCCATGTTGGCTCAAGGTCAAGGTCACAACTTCAAGTCAAAAGTTTGAGCCTTCCATTTTGTGCCCGCTCTGTATCTCCTAATGCCCTTGAATGCTTCATATGAAACCTGGGTCAAATGATCATCTATCCAAGAGGATGTGCAGACCTCGTGAGTCAGCCATGCCGGCTCAGAACAAGGTCACAACTTGGGGTCAAAGGTTTGAGCCTTCCATTTTGTGCCCACTCTGTATCTCCTTAACCCCTTGAAGGAATTTAATCAAACTTGTGTCAAATGATCACCTCATCAAGAACTCATGAGTCAGCCATGTCAACTCAAGGAAAAAAGGTTTGAGCTCTGTATCTCCTAAACACCTTAAAGGATTTTCATGAAACTTGGGTCAAATGATCACCTCATCAAGACAATGTGCAGAATTTATGGGCAAGTCATGTCAGTTCAAAGTCAATCTCACAGTTCAAGGTCAAAGGTTTACCCTTTCACTATCCGTACATTGGCGGGGAATTTAGCTGTCTTTCAGACTTGTTTACATAATATTTGTTATTATGGTTTAACGTTTTCATAATATCTTAGAGCATATTAAATGATATCACTATTTCATTTAAAGATATCATTAACTCTATTTTGTGATATCAGCATTTTCAAGATATCATACGATGATTAAAAAAAATCGCAAAATTTAATCCTGGATATCTATAGATACACATTTTTTTTTTTCATATTCATAAACACTGATTTTGTGATGATCTAAAATCATTCTAGGAAATCAACAGCAACAAAAATCATGATATCAATAAATCATTTAAGAATATCTCAAAACATGTTTTGTTTTATGATATCCTAAATTTAATCTCTGTAAATCAGTAATTCAATACAAAAGTATGGTACAATAGTCTTGTTGCATGATTTTTAGCTCACAAAGTGCTCAATGTGAGGAGATTTGACTGGTCATTGTCCGGTGTGCGCGAACATTTGCCTTGTAAACACTCTAGAGGCCAGAATTCTGACCCAATCTTAAATCAAGCTTGGTCAGAATGTTTGTCTAGAAAATTTCTAGGTCAGGTAATAATCTGAGTTATGAGGCATTAATAAGTAGTTCATCTGATCAAATAAAAGGAAAATCTTGTGAATACTCTAGAGGGCATAGTTGATGCTTAATCTTTATGAAACTTGATCAGAATTTTGTCTTGATGATTTCTAGATCAAGTTTGATACTTGGTCATGTGGGGTTCTTTATGAAATTTAGTCAGAATGTTTTTCTTGATAATTTCTAGTTCTAATCTGGGTAAACAAAGTCACATGGCCAAATTAAAGGAAAAGCCAGTGATCACTCTAGAGACCACAGTTGTGCCTGAATCTTTATGAAACTTTATCAGAATGTTTGTCTTGGTAATCTCTATGTCAAGTTTGAAACTGGATTAAGTAGGGTCAAAAACTAGTACAGTAGGACAAATCACAGGGAAAACGAGTGGACACTCTAGAGGCTACAGTTGTGACCAAACCCAATATGAAACTTTATCAGAATGTTTGTATTGATAATCTCTAATTCAAGTTTTAATCTGGATCATGTGGGATCAAAAACTAGATCACCCGGTTCAATCGAATTAAAAACTTGTGAACACTCTAGAGGCCACAGTTGTGACTCAATCTGTATGAAACTTAGTCAGAATGTTCGTCTTGATAATCTCAAGGATATGATTGAAACTGGGTCAAAGGAAATTTCGTTAACTTACAAGAGACCACAATCGTTATGAAACTCGGTCAGAATCTTTGTCTTGATCTCTTTGCCAAATTTGATGACTTCCAGTTGAATCTGGGTCATTGGGGGTCAATATCTAGATCATGCGGTCACATCAAAACCTTGATAATACTCCAGGTGCCACACTTATGATTCTATCTTCATGATACTTGGTCAGAATGATGATGTTGATGATCTTTAGCCAGTATGTTTTTCTGAATGAAATTTTGATGATTTTTTATTGAAATTTTAATGCCCTTTTTATTCTGCATTTTACGAGGTGTGAAAATTGTCACAATATTCGCTATTTGCCCGCTTAGCTCAGCAGGGAGAGCGTTGGTGTACAGATCACGGGGTCGCGAGTGCGATCCCCGGGCGGGGCGTATGTTTTCGTAACGATTTGATGAAAGGCATTGTGTCTGAAATCATTCGCCCTCCACCTCTGATAATTCATGTGGGGAAGTTGGCAGTTACTTGTGGGGAACAGGTTTGTACTGCTACAGAATCCAGGAACACTGGTTAGGTTAACTGCCCGCCTTTACATGACTGAAATACTGACGGCGTTAAACCCAAAACAAAGCATGTTATATTCCTCCAAAGATGACACTTTGAAAACGTGGAAATTTCAACGTATAGGCGAAAAACATGATAATACATGTATCGTGGAAATTTCCACACTTGTAAAAGTAATGAAAATTTTTTAATGTAATTTTATTTTAAACTTTGTTGTTTTACATTTTCGGAAATAATTTGTGTTGGTTTGGAAATTTCAACACCGAGATTGTTACAACTGTTTGTAAATGGAAAATGTTGAAATTACCATGTTTTGATATTTTGAAATTTTAGCCTGTTTTATTCTGCATTTTACGAGGTGTGGGTGTGGAAATTTCCACAATGTTCGCTATTGCTTGTTATATTCCGAAAAAACGATTGTTTATGAAAGACAATTTATGTATTGTGGAAATTTCCACACCAAGATTGTTACAGATGTTTGTAAAGGGTTACTTTTGAAACTGCCATGTCTTGATGTTTGAAATTTTACCCTATTTTATTATGTAATTTACGAGATGTGGAAATTTCCACAATGCTTTTCATTGCTTATTATATTCCGCCAAAGATTACTGTTTGAAAACGTTTATGACAGAAACATTTAGACAATATATGTATTGTGGAAATTTCCACACTGGTACAAGTGATAACAGTTCTTAGTATAAATTGATTTGAACATGGTTATGTTTAAAATTTTACGGAATAATGGTTTGACGTGGAAATTTCCGCACCAAGATTGCTACAGATGTTTATAAAGGGTAAATTGAAACTACCATGTTTTGATATTTTGAAATTTTACCCTATTTTATTGTGCATTTACAAGGTGTGGAAATTTCCACAATATTCTTTACTGCTCGTAATATTTCGCCAAAAATTACTGTTTGAAAACATTTAGACAATATATTTATTGTGGGAATTTCCACACTGAATCGAGTAATCAGATTTTTTAGTAGATTTATAGATTGATATTCAACATTGTTATGTTTCATATTTTACAGAATAATGGGTTTACGTGGAAATTTCCACACCAAGATTGTGCCAAGTAATGTTGAAATTACCATTTGTTGATATTTTGAAATTTTACCCCGTTATATTATGCATTCGTCGAGATGTGGATATTTCCGTAATGTTTGTTATTATTTCTTTTATTCCCTCAATAAATATGTATCTATATGCCAACTATATTTGTTGTTATTTTATTAACATTAAAATGGGTATTCCTAAGCATATTTGTGGTGTGGAAATTTCCACATTCGCAAAAAAGGATGAAAAGAAATTAATAAAAGCGTTGTGATATTTTACATATTGTCGTAGAAATTTCCACATTCTGTGTGAAAAAAGGAGAAAAAAGAGACAAAAAGCAGCTAAATTTGCCTCTTTAAAAGCGGATTATTGGTGTAGAATCCTCTTTTAAAAAAATCAAATTCTAATCATAACTTATACCAGCATTTTCGTTATACACTTGTTAAACTGTATATAAAAATACAGGTATATTGATTACCTGACATCTAGACTCCGGGTCAAGAGTTGCGGTCACCGGAACCTTAGACCTTTTCTAAAAAGCAGGGTATAGGCAGCTCATGGTCGTGACAGTTGTCCCTATGGTGTTTTGTGAGCAACTCACGAGGGTCGCCGCGGGTTTATTAATACATGTCTTTTGTAATTGAGAACATTCAGTAAACAGCAGAAAAAACATTTTGGAATATTTCCTTAAACCTTTTTGGGAAGTTTTAGTAAAATGGACATAAAAGAAATATCTAAGGCAATGGAAAACAAAAATACCTCTACAATACCAAGACATGTCTTAAAAGTAACTACCCGGACGTTGAATTAAGGCACAATTTTCAAAATACAATACAAATAAATACGATTTGGACTTTATCCAGGCACACACCTGAAATTGACAAAAAGTCACAAAATTTAGATTTCGCTGGACCTACGATTGATTAGTAATGGCTGAAAACAGCTGTAAGTACGAAGCGCAGCGTAAATAGATAAAAATGAATAAAACATACAAAAACACATTTATATATTTAGATGAGATTCCAGTTGATATCTTTTTGCGTAAATGTTTCAATAATAATACTGTTATTTTTTTAGCATTGGACTCCGAAACTTTGAATATGTTCATGTTGATTTTTGCAAAGACTTAATAAACGATATGACAAAAAGGATTATTTGCAGGGCGGGGAGGTGGGTGGGGGGGTGGGGGTGGGAGGGGTAATTCTCCAGGACTACCCCCACCCCTCCCAAATCTTACTAAGTCCAGCAAAATATTTCTGTTTTTATTTCAATTTAGCATATACTAATATCAAATTAATTTCATCTAAAAACGGTGTCCAGGAAATCTCAGTTTACCAATTTCGGGATATGTCAGTTAAAATAATTGTCAACCAAATATATAAAATGAAGAATGAGACGGACAAGACCCCTTCCTTATATCTAAAAGTAATAAACATAAGTTAGCAGATGTTATCTATATCTATATTATTTCAATCCCATTATGGAGAACGGTTAAAGACACTGACCTCCAAATTTCGGTTAAAAATTATCTTTCTTTAAAATTGAAGTTTGATCATATTATGAACATTTGTAGTATGAGCTTTTGTTTCTAAATAATCGTAAAAATGCCAAATCAAGACAAATATGCTCGAGATTTTAATTACATTGTTTCAATTTAATTACTGTTAAGCTAAAAATGGCAATCAAATCTTTTTATATATTTTCTTTCATTGTTTCGTTAATTTATGATGGAACTTTCATAAAAATATATGTGTAGAAAAAAGTGATGTTATATAAAGTTATGTAAAAACAAAGACAAATATCAAACAGGGAATGCCACGTACCAAAATCGCAGCCTCCCCAAAACGAAACCTACAGCACGCAGACGTGCACACCACAAACACACACACATACACATACACGTGCACACACACAAAGTCAACACACGAGGACAAAACGAACAAACAAAGGAACACACACACATACACAAAGCCTACACAAGAGGACAAAACGAACAAACAAAGGAACACAGTGGGGCACCGCCTTGAAACGGTCAGTGGCAAAAACACCACTGGGGAGCTTAAACCGGTTAATGGTGCGCACCCAACCTCACTCTTACCCCCACCATGTTCCAAAGACACGGGACAGTGTAAATAAAAGTAATCCCCTCCAGGTGAATTTCTAACACACGTAATGGAAACAAAAAGGCATGGCATGTAAAACACAAAAATGCTCGTGTATAAAAAGACGATTGTATATGAATTGCACATATTTTCTTGCATTTAACATTAAAGTCAGCTTCCATGCCATTTTGTCCACCAGACGGAACAACTGCGATATCATCAAAGGAATGTTCTCCCTGACTGTATGCAGACATCGGCTAAGCAAAGGCCCGTTATCACTAAGCGTTGTCGTAGTTTTGGTCCTTTTCCCTTTTCCTTCTTCTGTTCATACAAACTGAAAGTCATAATTTTCAATTAAAAAGAATGGGGCGAAATATTAAATCAGTATATGAGGTTTTGGCGACTCTAGCTTAATTTCTTTCTGAATCATAAGCATTTTCAATTTTGGATAGACAGACGGACAGAAGGATGCACGAAAAAACATCCGGCAGACAACGCCGAAACAGTGCCCTTCCGCCTTTGACAAAGCTTCAACCTTGATCTAGGTTTCACATAAATAGACTTTTTGACAAAGTGCAACGAAAATGAGGTCGAAAATATAGCTGATAGAATGTTATCAAGATTTCCCCATTTTTTGACCTAGTTATGTAGTATTTAACCTCATATGATCCAGTTAATTTAATGATTGAGATCTTATTGAAGGTCACATTCTAACCACGTTTCATTTATGGCCAATATTGAGATCTTCAGGTTGTAAACAGTATCAATCAAACCGAGTCTGCAATTGTCACTGTTTGCCTTGTTATCGGTGCTTCCGAGGGATAGGGATCTGTATTCCAGATTTTATTACTGATGACAGACGACGACAGATAAGGACAAAAATCAAAATAGCTCACAGGGAGCATTTTATGCTCTCGTGAGTTGAAACAAAAACCTATTTGACCTTCTCGGCCGCCAAATAATGAAAAGTGCAGAACCAAATTATATGGAAATTTATTATACATGTAAATACTGTCAAGGAAAACAAATATGCTTATCTTATTTTTCAAAGAAATTGAATTTGAGAGAGGTAATTAGTTGTTAAAATTTATATTATTAACATTATTCGGTTCTTCCAACCTTGGGCAATAGTTTTGACTATTCACCATTCATACAAATAGACGTTCTGACAAAGTTTAACGAACATAAGTTCAAAAATATAGCTCATAGAATGTTTACATGAATTTCCTATTATTTTACCTAGTGATATATGTAGCATTTTACCTCATATGATCCAATTTATTTCTTGTATGAGATCTTATTGAAGGCCACATTCTAACCACGTTTCATATATGGCCAATATTGAGATCTTCAGGTTGTAAACAGTCTTATTACTAATGGCCGATGAAACAGCAAAGGACAAAAATCAAAATAGATCACATAGAGCATTTTGTGCCCCGGTGAGTTAAAACTTAAATCTATTTGACCTTTTTGGCCTCTACATTATGAAAAGTGCAGAATCAAATTATATTGCATTTTATTATATATGAAAATACTGGCAAGAAAACAAATATCTATCTTTATTTTTCATAGAAATTGAAATAGAGCTAATAAGTCGCTAAAATATATATTATTACTATGACTCTGTTCTTTCAACCTTGGGCAATAGTTTTTGACTATTCACCATCAACTTGATCAAGTTATTCGAGCATATCTAGCATCATTTTAACAAAATACTCACTCACTCTGCTTTTATATTAAGTCCTATAGCACCACTTATATTTTTAAAAATACTTTAATTTCTCATATTGTTAAAACTTAAAGAGGATGTTTAATTATATAACTTCAATGGATGTCTTATCTTTTCTTTACGTATTTTCACATGGTATTTTTTTTGGACAAATTACATGCGGCTTCTTCTTGACTTGGTTCTATGCTTCCAAGAGATCTTCATATAGATTAATTTAATGTTTTAAACTTTTTCTATATATCATGGTAATGCATTGATCGGACTCAATGAGTATCTGCTTTTGTGTCTTTCTTGCACTGAATACTGTGTGCCGAATTTCTTTAAACTCGTAACTTATTCAGTTAACTTCTCCGTCAAAGTGTCAAGATGAACTGCAAGTAGAAAAATGAAAGAAAAACATAAGTCGCAGGATGGAGCATCTTTTATAACATATGTAAATCAAAGCCACAAGACATGGAAAAACTAAGTAAGAAAACCAAACCAAAATATGACCACATTTAGGACTGATGCATTGCTTTGCTGTTATTCTTCAGGTAGTTCTCCTGCAGTTTTCAGGACTCAGGACTAGTGAGTATTGTTTTTGAACGGCAGCGTATCTATCGTTCTTAAGATAAAATACAATACAATCAACATGTTTGACAAGATAAATAACACCAAGTAATGTCTTAAAGTTAGCATGAAATGTGCGGATCTCTTCAATTATGGGCAAATATCTATAGAAAAACAAGCACAAAGAGCGATACACATTTATAACACCATATCATACACCGTACACATTTTTATGACTGTTAGTAGTTTCATTAAAATCTATATTGAATGAATTTTTTATTCACAATAATTTATAAGAATTGTGATTTTTCAAATTTGTAACAAAAAATCAAGCGCACAGTCCTCTCTCTGTATTTCCTCAAGTATATTCTGAAGTTTTGAAAATCAGGGTGAAATTTAATTTTACTTTGTAGAAAATAATTTGATCCAAATGTGCAGAACCACCTTAAAAGACACATACTTGCATTTCAGATTTTTGATTAGTTTTTTGCTAAATTACACAATTTGTGTAGGACTGTTATGTGTTTAAAATAACATAAATCCATCTTAAGACACATTTAATGGAATTCCGTCATGAAAATCTAAAACCTTCACTCTCAGCGAGAACCTGTCCAAATTTCAATTTGGATGGTGCCATCAACTGTTAAAAGGTGTGCTTGTCAAAAAATCATGATCTTTCTGGTTAGTGTTAAAGAGTTGACCATTACATAAGCCAAAATAAAAAATCATGGAAAAAAGAGAAAAAAGACTTTGCACCTAGATGTATGCATTCGTTGTTCTTTTGCGGATAAAATCACCTTAAACATCGCGTAATTATTTATTTTTATAGGCCTTGTTTAGTTTCGACTGTCATTGTAAACATAAAGGTGCGAGAAAAAAACGAGAAATGATATAGACACATGCAAATATAGGAAAAAACAAATTTGAAATTATACTTTATTTCTGTCTAAAGTGAATAACATTGACCTTCAACTAAATTATTTAATCATAAAAGTTAAACGATATTGAGCAAATAACATCTATTTTTCTATTTCATTGAGCATATATATGCGGTTGAAACGTTTGACAAGATCGTTTAAAGTACAACATGACAGAAACACCATAGAAAAGAAGAGTTTATATAACGCTTTAGGAATAAAAAGGTATAAAATGTAAATCGTGAATTTGATGACTCCGTTTTGTTGTCTTTTGCATAGGCGCTGAGTACATGCTTTTATAGTATTGCTTTCTATGCCCATTTAAAAAATTCAAATTTAAGGGAAGGGTATGTAATAATGTTGAGAGAACTTGTTACCCAACACTTTTGCATATAATATTGTTAAGTTTTGTATTTGAAATGTAGATATTATGTATATTGATATGCAATAAAATATGTTTAAACCAAAACATTCAAAATTCATGTTTTATTTACCACGCTCTATATTCACGGCTACTAAACCCTAGCGGCACCACCAAAAGGTGTTGATAAGAAAAAGACTTATTAACATTTCCGTGGTGCAGCTATCGCCGGTTTCAAAATGTAAACAGCTGAGTAAAATATATATTATCTTTTCGCTAATCTGACTTATTTAAAAAAATATCGGCGAATATAATTCCGCGTAAGAATAAGAATACTTTTGCTAAAAGCATTTTCGTTAAGATATTATGAAAATTGTGATGTCAAGAGTTTTTCTCCTGATTCCGACGTTTGTAAATTTTGACATCTGTATGTATTCCAACTAACCGATGCACTGACACACTATGTGGACATTATCGCATGTAAATGGTCTAAATATGTATGATACTAACACAGACATACATTATTGTAAAATCTCCAGTAAAAGAAATACACCAACATTTTTAAACGTGGTCGCGCTTTCGCACCAGTGATGGTGCTATTCAGTAGTGGTGGCGCTGTGGCGGACACTTAGCGTGAGATTGTCTCTGACTACAAAGATGAGAAATAAGGTATGATTACAGTGATTGTCATTTACGTTTTTAAATTTAATGTCTTAAGATTATTTTAGAATTAAGTTAAGCATGTGTGTAATTAATGACTGAACGACTAGTCTTTTTTCATTACATTATAAAACGTTTATATAGATCTATGCAATTATCATGCATACACTGTTTATCAATTGCAGACGGGAAGTCTCAAGCGAAATTCTTAACAACTATAAAAGGAACAATATATTGCCAAACCTTTTTCTCCGAAGGGATTAATAAAAATAAAACAGAATTATCTCTCTGAAGGCGAACACATACTCCCCCAAAATACCATCACTAAAAAGATCTTAATTTTTTCACCGATCAAAACATAGGTCACATATCTAAAATCACATACAAAATAAAACAAAACGTTTGACAAGTCAGTCACTTCCATATCTAGAAACACTTCAAGAAATGAGATCGATTCTAAGCATGACTATGGAGAAGTACTTGAAAATTTTAACGACATGGAGAATTGTGACACTTAATTGTATCAATTTGGTACACATGAAGACCCTGTCATTAATTAGGCAGATAAGTCGATTGATTCATTTCTTTCTTACAAAGAGAGAACCATTTCAGAAGTATCAATAGACGTTCTTAAAATATTTGAACAATAAAATATAGAAATTGAGTCTCTGTCTTCAGAGTAGAGGCAATGAAAATTCCACATGTTGATGCCACATTTATACATGTTGTTTCTAGATGTAATTAAATGATTAAATGCAGATAGAGTTTAGCAGGATATAATATGTATAACGATACCTTTCTCGGGAAAAAATTGTCATAGGAAATATTATATGGTGGATACTTTTATTTCGGAAATCTTTAGCTACGAAATGTTGATTTTTCTATGTAATTATTGATTGACAATTTGTTGGTTATATGAGAAATAAAAGCTTTCAATTTGTTCAGATCTTAAGCAAGGTAGATGTGTAAGTTGGTAGCCGAAATTGAACAGACAACGCATACCATTTCCACAGCGCCACCACTACTGTATTGTGCCATCACTGATGTGACAGAGCCACCACTTTTACAAAATATTGGCATTTTATTTTTAAGGGAGGTTTCATGACTGCTAATGTTTGCTTGTGTAAGTATCATACATGTTTATGCGTGATAAGGTTCTTATAATGTGTCCATGCATCGAATTACAGCTCGAATACAAACAGATATCAAAATGTACAATTGTGCGAATCAAGAGAAAAGGTCTTGGCGACACCACAATTTTTATTACATTATAATGAAATTACAGTCTTTCTGTAGTAAAAGTGTTCTTACACGGCACTACATTCTCCGATTTTTGAAATAAATTATAAAGTTACATATTATTTCAGAAAGGGTCTATACTATCTATCTGTCATCTCTTAGTACGACTGTATTGTTAGATAGATTTTCATGAATTTTTAACGGTATGGGGTGGGGAAGTACATCACAAGGTTGCGATGGGGTTTTCGATACAACTGTTTCAATTTTTTATAGATAAGTATGTAACCTAAAAGTTGTAAATAATACGTACCTCAAAAAGGGATAAAAACTACGGAAGTCGACAAATTAAATTTAATTCGTTTAAGACAAATCTTAAACTAAAACATCAGGTCATCTTGTTCTGTTTCATTTATGTCTAAACACAAGGTATTAATGTAAAAGGTGAACATTTAATGTAAATATCAGGATCGCTCCTCTCAAACAGTGGCATTATAATTTAAATCTGCTTTACAACAATTTGGATAAGAGCAATTTTTAACATAAACAGAGCCATTATAACGATGCACAATTGTTTACAAACACTAGAAACTAACTAAGAATACAAAAACATTTTCGACTGGTCCACTAGCATCTTTCGTTCACCTGGACTCGAAGTGCTTGGGTTTGTCGCCTGTCTTCGTTCGATTTTTCTCTTCTCATCAATTTTGTTCAAATAGGCATTTTTACACACTTTTAAGGGCTGCTAGAAATAGAAATAAAATCAACTGTTTGTTTCACTATGCAATTGTGTATTAGTGACTGGTAAGCGTTATATAAAAGTTGAGAAATCGTATTCGGCAATAACAAAATTTAATTGGTAATCTTAACACACTTGAAAGAATAATAGGAAACATAATGACATCCGTTTCCTCTAGCAAAACCTCAACTGGTATTTCTACATGATTTAGTAACATACAGTTTATAAAATCATACGTACCACCTTAAAGGCGATGGAACACGTTAAACCACAAAAGTAGCCAACAATTTAAATTCATTTGGCCTCAGGAATATTAAAACTTTAACATCATCGGGTCAATTTGTTCAGATTACAATTTATTTAACGGGTATGTTAGAGACCTTCCATAACCAGTATTCACACTGCTTGTTGCTAATGTATTTTCTGATAATTAGTCTTGCCTTTCTTAGATAATTAGATCTGTTTAATGAATATTGATTCTAAGTTCTCCTAATTATAAAACAAACAGTTAATAATGCATTTGTAATAGTACATGAAAATAAAATTTCGGTAACACCTTTTTTTGACTTAAGAATAGACATGTGTATATAGAATACTTACAATAAGAACATATATTGTAATCATTTCTGATCATTCGCTTTGCAAATACTAACATTTTAAATAATGAATATTAAATGCACGTGTTCTGTCTTACTTTTTTTTTAATTAGCTTAATTGTCATCGATTATTACTTCTATTATTTTAACTAGAAGTAGCAAAGTTATGCAGTTACTGCAGGAAAGCTATTTGATAGCTGTAGATATAGACCTTTAAACTATGTGATTCAATAATACATTACTTCTTGGAAAACATCATCTGGTATTTCTAGATTATTAAGTTACATAAAATTGATACAATAATAACAACAAACGCGATTATACATTAGGGACAGCCAAAGTAACATACAGATAAAATTGAATTGGTCTTAGATAGATTAACACTATCATATCCTTTTGCCTCTAATAAAACAATGAATAAGTTTCAAACAGACAATAAAGACATGATACTGATTTAGTTTTATTCTTTCTCAGTCGAATTTGGTATAAAATATCGACTATTTTTGTCTCTATTCTATTCACCGCCTTAAGGAGTTACGTAAAACTTTATACATTTTAGTTTATTTAACCATGCAGAAATACCAATTAATATGTTATTGGTAGGAACAGATGTCATTACATTTTTTTCTAACCTTTCAAATGTATTAAGATGACTTGATTAAATGTTTTCAGTTTTGAAGACGATTTCTCAAGTGTTGTACTGCACTTCAACTCAGTTTGAATTGAATTATTGAGTTATTGGGTACTCAACTGTTTGGTATGGGCAACATAATATTTTATTTTCGAGCAGGCGAAACATTAAATTGAAAAACTGATTTGCATGTCGTGAACCAAAACAAACATCAAGCTACTGCATACACCGTTAGTGTAAAATAAATAATATTACTAGCACAAATGTTTTGAAGTACAAAATAAAATATAATAATAAGTAATAGAAAATGGGATTGATTAAGCCTTAAGATTAGACAAACAGACCCTTGGACATGCCCAAAAGGAAATAAATGCTAAAATGATTCCATTTATAAGCACACACAATCATAGAAATTTAGACTTTTACAGTGCAATTAAAAATACTTAATTTATCCATTCTACAGAAAGATCCGAATATGACAGATATTGTACAGAATTACATCCTTAATAAATGTAAACGCCAGCCTGATAATCTGAAGAAAATTCTAACATGGGCCAAATTTGATGAAAACAAATCATTCCGAAAATTATTGAAATGTGGTAGATCAAACTTGGACTTTGTCAATATCTATTGGAGGATAACACATATAATTTTAGAAGCGGAAAATATTCACAATCAAAAACACTTTACCCGGTGGTGTTTAGAATTTAATATACGTTATTAGATGTTGTGGCTGCCAGAAAGAACATTTTGGTGAAAAATGAGAGTAAGTTTGGTAGGCAGTTGGTAGTTGGTAGTTGAACATTCGAATAACCAGCTACACACTAGTTGCCAGTTTGTTATTCAAAATGTATTGGCAAGTTCGATTTCCTTTTAAAACTCAAAATAAAACAGAATACAGTGAAACACCGCTCGCTCGAGCATCGATGACTCGAGCACCCGGGCCCGCTCGAGCAATTCATGTGGTCCCGGCCGATTTCCTTTTATTTTCTATGTGAAATTACCATGGCTGGGTCGAGCATCGATAACTCGATCGCTCGAGCATGACACCTGGTCCCTGTGTATTAATTTACTCTTTGTTGCTTATGGCAAACTCGAGCAGAAGTGTCAAAATTTTTCACACCTTCGGCGGTCAGAATGTATCGGTTAATTTAACATTTTCTCACGTCGTGAAAATTGCATGGTCTATTCCCCGACTATCTTAAATGTTTGTTTGTCGGTATATTTGATCTGATAATGAGATTAATTATTGATGAAAGGTGGAGTCAAGTCAAGTCAAGTCAAAAACCTTTTTATTTCACTCATTTCACGAACACATGAATAAATGAGGTAAGATATTTTAACAATATATTTGAGGCTTATAAGAAAATAGTAGTACAATTCAATTCTAACAAAATATGATGTTTTTACAATAACGCCTTTCATATCTAGATGTCATATGTCAGTATTACAATATAATAACTAAATATATAAATAAATAAATGATGCCCCCATTCGGGCATCGGAGAGTCATAAAATGTAAGGAGATGAAAATACAAAATTCATTTATCTTAGCTGTGACAATATAATTTTAACAAATTTGCACAATTTTAAAAACTCTTTTTTTATTTCCAGTATTTATAAGTTGTTCCAATTTAAATACATTCGTATTTCTGAAGAAATATGGTTTGATAAATTTTTTTCGTTCATTTGAAAACATGTTACACTCGAAAAGATAATGAAACTCGTCTCCTAACTTATTTTCACAGTTGTTACATGTTCTTTGGTTTAATGGTAATCTTGTCCAATTTCCTGTTTCTACAGGTAACCTATGGTTTCTCGTGCGAAATTTTATGACAGAATGCAATAGAGACTTTGGGGTATTTGATAGATATTTTTCTTGACCAAATGAAGTTTTGAATAATCTATAGAATGTGCTATTGCTAGAATTTTCAACTAACGAGTACCATGCGTTTATAAATAAATCTTTTAGTTTGTATTAAACTGCCATTTTAAGCCATTTGCTATTTGTGAATGTTTGTTGATCCCATATATTATTAAAACCGCACTTAATTAAAATAGATTGAACAGCATACAGCCACGGACATTTTTTTTAAAAGATTCGTGGTTACAATTTCTGCTAATAGCATACATATTTTTATAGATAATGGAGGAGAGTTTGGTTGGAAAATTATCATTTTCATTGTTGACAATTCTTGACCAGAAAGATATAATTTTTTCTTCTATATCGATATTTATAGGCATGCAACCTGTCTCGCCATATACCATGTAACCCGGTGTTGACATTTTAAGTTTAAGAACGTACTTTAGAAATTTCAACTGTACTCGTTCGATTACTTCATTATTTCCTGTTCCCCAAATGTCAGCACCATATAACAAATAGGCTTGATTGTTTTATTAAATAAGTCAATTTGAAGATCTACTGGGAGATCAAGGCGATGTGAATTTCTAATCAAACTGTACATAGCTCGTGTTGCTTGAGATGCAATATGAGATTTACACTTATTAAAAGAGCCATTTCTGCTAAACAAAATACCTAGATATTTATATTCATTAACTATTTCCATACGTTCATTTTTAAAAAGAAAATTACAGTTAGGCTGACGTCCTCTAGAGAAAATTATTATTTTAGACTTTGAAGTATTTACTGTCAGTTTCCACTGGTCATAATATTGGGCATAAAGGTCTAAATCTTTCTGCAGGCCTGTTTCTGATTCTGATAATATAACAGTGTCATCAGCATAGAGTAATATAAAAATCTTTAAAAAGTCACGTAGTGCACCGTTTTGATAGCTTGCAATAGTAACACCGCTTTCAAAGTTATTTTGAAGAAAGAAATCACTGAGATCATTTAAATATAATGAAAACAAAAGAGGTGACAAGTTCTCTCCTTGTCGAACGCCGACATTGCATGTAAAAAATTGCGAACATTCAGAATTTGCTCTAACGCACGATTTTATGTTTTGGTACATATTTTGGATTAATTTCAAACATTTACCGTTAATATTAAGATTCAAAAGTGTTTGCCAAAATCGTTTCGCCATACAGTATCAAACGCTTGTTTAAGATCAATAAAGGCACAGAACAATTTTCCCCTGTTAGTACTTTGGTACTGAATTAAATGGTGAAGTATTAACATGTTATCAGATGTTGAAAATTTTTTCCTAAATCCTGCTTGGCAGTTGTGCAAAACATTATTTTCTTCTATATATTTAATCAATCTGTTATTAATTACACACGTAAACAATTTGCCCAAGCAGCTAAGAAGTGTAATAGTTCGGTAATTTTCTGGCTTTAAAATATCACCTTTGTTTTTGTAAATGGGATTTATAACACAAATAGTCCACGATGCTGTAATAACTCCACTATTAAAAACAAGATTAAAAAGATTCAAATATATACCTTTCATGATGTGATATGTAGACTTAATATGTTCGTTTACAATTTTATCCACTCCACTCGCTTTATTGTTTTCTAATGATTTTATTGCAAAATCTATTTCATTTTGTGTAATTGGAATATTTATGTTGTTATTCAATTGTTCACTTGGTACAATATCATTAATGCCTTCCTCGATATTATGGGAAAAATTTACATTTTTGAAATAATTATACAAGTCTGAAATATTTGCTTCGGGTTTACTATTTTGATTTTTCTCATTTATAACTTTCCAATATTTCCTAGGATCGCAGTTTTTAATTTTGCGTAATTTTTCAATATCTCTTTTATGGGATTTTTCATGATAAAATTTCATAGTTTTCTTATATTTCTTACTTTGTATTTTTAGATTACTTCTATTATTTTCAGTTTTCCTTAATTTATATAAATAGTTAGCTCTATGGAAGTCCCTTCTGGACTTTTTACACTGTAACCCAAACCAGTCAGATGTTTTATTGCCATTTTTGTTACTATGTGAATTATGATAACCAAAAGACTCCTGCGAACATTTTAAATACAGTTCAGATATTGATGTTACAACATCATCCGCTGTTTCTTGGTTAAATGAATTATGTTGTTCTAGCTCCTGTAATTTATTTTGAATTTTTTGTACTTCAAGTCTATCAATGTTTTGAACGAAATTATTCAATTTTGCATTATCCCAGAGTTTTACAGTTGGAACATTCGGTGTTCAATATCAAGCGAGACACATAACGGATTATGTGCATCAGAATACATTGGACAAAAATCTAACACTTGTAATGAACATACATTCTTGAACAAATTTGATGTACATAAGAAATAATCTACAGTACTAACATTTTTGCATGTAACTTTTCCTGGTATATCGCCCCTAGTTCTTCCGTTTAAAATATACAAATTATTCAACTGTAGAAAATCTATTAATCTGTAACCATAATTATTTACTGAGCTATCCATGTTAATACGTTTTTTGTATACACTTGAGGAGGATTCAAAATTTGTCATTTCAACATTATACTCATCATATATATCATCTAAATTCTGCGAATCGAAAAAATCTTGATCTACAACAATGTAGTCGTTCAAGCTTTTAGTTCTCGAGTTCAAATCCCCCAAAAGACACAATGCGTTATAATTATGCGAAATGTTAATAAAATCGGATTGAATCTCCACAAATGGGTCCTCAGATGAGTATTCTGAATACTCGGGAGGAATATAGATAACACCGCACAAAATATCGCTATCTGACTGTGAAAGCTGTTTAGAAATACTAAACCATAAAACAGGTTTACAATCTGTTTCTATCACTTTTACAAATTTTGATAGGTCTTTATTAACAAGTAACGCGAGTCCGCCTGACTTCCGTCCATTTCTAACTATATCTTTCCTACACTTGCGGAAGAAAAATTTTATTGATCAAAATTGTTATTAATTATTACCTTTTTCTGCGGGATCGAGAAGATAATTATGTGATCTTAATATTTTAATCAACAGTTGTTTGTATGCAAATAAAGAAAATAAGATAGCCTTTTCATAAAATTGAGACGATAATTATGAGATCTTAATTTGGAGAAGAAAATTGCGAATTCGATTACATTATTTCAAATAAAAAATAAAATGTTTTAGCTTTTTCTTCACATGTATCATCAATAACGTTTGTAATACGTTTTTTGAAAATGTCACGAATGTGTTTTTATTACGCATCACCGTTTCCTCTGCAAATGGTCTCGATGACAGTTGGTAAAACAAACTTCAATTTTCTTCGTATGTTGATCAATGTTTGGGTCGCTCGAACCCATGGATAACTCGAGCATTTTGCTCATCCCCTTGCGACCTCGAGCGAGCGGTGTTTCACTGTATAGCATATATTATGAATATGACTTAATTTGCTTGTATACGTCAAAACATTCATGTGAGCCAGTTTCCAATTCGTATACAAATAACCAACTGCATACTGGTAGGCAGTTGGAAATTCGATATTTGCGAAAAGTAATTAATAATTAAAACATTCATTTTTACCCTTGTTTTGTTCTTAAGTATTAATATTTATTCTTTTAGATGCATTCAGTAGTCTTCACAAGTATTAAGGGAGCCAGTTGCCAATTCGCGACATATGTTTCAGAAAATCTTTTTTCAGACATAAAACAAAGGAAGCATTCAAATTACTTTTTAATTTGACTTTATATATCTATATAAGACACTTTCAATATATAGATCTGTCTTGGGAACACTCAGGAGAGCCAATTGCCAATTCGCATGCGAATAACCAACCGTCTACTGGTAGGTAGTTGGTTATACGACTTTTTCCAGAAAGTCAGTTTTTTGGTTGCAAGAAATAAAATCATTCACTTAAGCCCTCGTTCTGTTCTTAAATATGAATATTTATACCTTAAAATGCATTCAGTAGTCTTTGCAATTACCAAGGGAGACATATATTTAAGAAGAAAACTGTTTTACAGACATAAAAACAACAAAAGCATTCAATTTCTGTTTTACTTTCTTTTTATACATTAACATTCAACACTTTCAACATATAGATCAGTCTTGGGAACACTCAGGAGAGCAAGTTGCCAATTCGCGTGCAAATAACCAACTGCTTACTGGTAGGCAGTTGGTTATTCGACATTTTTCAGAAAGGCAATTGCTTTTGTCGAAAAAAGATAAAAGCATTTACTTAAACCTTCGTCTTCTTTTTAAATATCAATATTTTAGCTTTAAATGCATTCAGTAATCTTCGCAAATAGTAAGAGAGACATACGGCAATTTGCGACATATGTTTCAGAAAAAAAATTTTGTTTCAGACATAAAAAAAATAGAAGCATTCTTTTTAGCTCACCTGAGCCAGAGGCTCATGATGAGGTTTTGTGACCGCTCAATGTCCGTCGTGCGTCGTGCGTCGTGTGACGTAAGTCGTGTGTCCGTCAACATTTTCTAAAAAATCTTCTTGAAAACCACTAGGCAGAATCAACCAAACGTTACAGGAATGATCCTTGGTCGGTCCCCTTTCAAAAACTTTCAAAGAATTTAAATTCCATGCAGAACTCTGGTTGCCATGGCAACCGAAAGGAAAAATTTTAAAAATCTTCTTGTCCAAAAACGCAAGTCGTAGAGCCTTGATATTTGGCATGTGACATCATCTTATGGTTGTCTATCATGATTTTCAAACTGTGTCCCTTGGGTGAAATGGAGCCCCGAGGGTCACAAGATTTACATAGACTTATATATTAAAAAAAACTTTAAAAATCTTCTTGTTTAAAACCACAAGGCCTAGGCTTTTGATATTAAGTATGTTGCCTTTCCAACCAAAATTGTTCATATTATGTCTCTAGGGTGAATAAGAGGCCCTGTCCTGGGGATACCAAGTTTAACATAGACTTATATAGGAAAATCTTCTTGTCTGAAAGTTCAAGGCTTAGACCTTTGATATTTGGTAGGTAGCATTGCCTGATGGATCTCTAACAAGTTTGTTCAAATTATGCCCCTGCGTGTGAAAAGAGGCACCGCCCAGTATTCTCAGTTTCCTCCAACGCATCCTGCGTATTCAAAGAAGGATACTAAATCCAGCGCGTACTTCGCGATGGTTCGCTCCAGTTTGGAATACTGCGCATCGGTCTGGAACTCCCCCCTCCTCCCTCACACAACAACAAATATCCAAGCTGGAGATGGTGCAACGCAGAGCGGCTAGATATACCTGCAACCGTTACAGGAATACCAGCAGCGTGACAAATATGCTCAACAACCTGAGCTGGGAGTCGTAAGAGTCCAGGCGCACCAACATCCAACTCACTATGATGTACTGGATTCTAAACAATCTAGTTGATATAGACGCCTCTGCCTATATTAAGCCTGCATCTACACGCACAAGGTGTCAACATGCAAAGAAACTACCATAAAAAACACTTATAAGTACAGTTTCTTTCCAAGGACTATACGTACTTTGAACTCTCTACCGGCTTCAGTAGCCGGGGCTCCTGACTTGGTATACTTCAAGCAGGAGCTTACCATGATTACCATCTAAATGCAGCTACCTGCCCAGACTGTTTTAAGAACCTAGGATGGTCAGAGCAGTACCGGTTGGATGAATTCCCATTAGGCGCTACGCTGGCCGGGTTGGTCTGTCGCTGAGGAACCGACGAAGTCTTGGGACTATCTCTTATATTCTCTTACTTTGAACTTACTTATTTCTGCCTATTCTATTCCATTCCCCACTTCTTTTCCCAGACGGCTAACTTGTTGGGGTCCTCTTGCAGAATTTTGCAGTCCTACAGGCTCTTGATAGGCCTGAAGATTATGCAATCATCTGCAAACAACCGAGCTTTGGATGTCACACACTCTGGCAGGTCATTAATAAAAAGAAGATAGAGTAATGGCCCAAGGACAGGTCCCTGAGGCACACCACTAACGACCGGTGCATCATCAAGAGGCTTCATCCACGGTGACTCTTTGGCTTCTATTGGATAGGAACGACTCAATCCAATGAAATGGTTTACCTGTGATACCGTAATGGCGAAGCTTGACTAGGAGACGCTTGTGTGGAACGTGGTCGAAAGCTTTCGAGAAATCAAGTATCGCAAGATCCATGGCTTGATTCTTGTCCAGGGAAGCGGAAAGTTCGTCTGCTAAGGTGAGTAGCTGGGTTTCGCAACTGCGTCTGGCGCGGAAACCATGTTGACTGTCTGTCGGGATTTTATGTTCATCTAGATGGGATATGATGTTTCTTTTAAGTTTGTGCTCTAGTAGTTTGCAGCAAACACTAGTGAGAGACACTGGCCTGTAGTTGCTTGCTTTGAAGCGGTAGCCCTTATTGAAGATGGCAGAGACGTTAGCCTTTGTCCAGCCTTCGGGTACATTACCATCATCCAGGCTTCGCTGAAAGAGAGCCGCGAGTAGTGGTGCTATCTCTGTATCCAGATCACGCAGTATTCTGGTGGTGATCATAATCTGGTCCGCAAACTTTCTTTGGGTTCATCTTCTGCAAGAGTTTCAGAACCCCCAACTCAATAACCTTGAAATCTGGCATTGGTGGATAAGGTTCACCATCTGGGGTTGGTATGTCATTGACATCCTCATGTGTGAAGACCGACTCATATTGTCTGTTGAGGATGTTGGCCTTGTCTATAGGGTCAGCATGCATCTTCCCATTTTCTTTCAGTGGTGCTACCCCGTTGTTGTCCTTTTTCAATTTATGTAAGACCAGAATTCTTTCATCTTTGAGGATTTATTACTCTGAACGTCATTTTCGTCATAATCTATCATGTTTTCAATGTATTTCCAGTGAGATGATCGTTCTGCTTGTTGTGTTTGTGATTTCATCTTCTTGTATTCGGCGATATCTTTTGGCTTCTTTGTTAATTTTTGTTTCATGAATAGTTTACTTCCCTTCCGTATCATTGACCTTACTGTTTTATTTACCCATGGCTTAGATTTCTTATCAGTGTTGATAGTTTTCTGGGGGATGAACTTTTTAGTTAGATGGTAGAGAGTCGTTTTGAAAGTGTTCCAGGTTGTATCGATGTTTGCTGTAGATAATAACTGTAATAGTTCTTGGTGCATATCTTTGAGCTCTTTCTTTAGTGATTCGTAGTCTGCTTTGGCATATATGAATACATTCCGCTTTGTGGATGGCTTGATGGGAGGCCGCAGACTAGCTTTGATATAAACGGTGTTGTGGTCAGAGATACCTGGGATGACATGCGTCTGGTTAACCAGGGTGGAATTGTTTGTAAAGAATAAGTCAAGTAGTGACGATGTAGATTCAGTTATACGTGTAGGCTCAGAAACCATCTGCTCTAAGGAGAAATCTTTTACCAATCCTATTAGTTGGTTGCACTATGCCGCCTGCAAGGGTGAAGGTCGAACACTGTCATGCTCTCAGTCAATATCCCCGAGGTTAAAATCTCCTCCAAGCCAGAGATGAGCTCCTATAGGTATATGGGATATATGGCTCCGTAGCTGATCTAGCTCCTGTCACAAATTGACATACGGGCCTTTTATATGTATTGTAAATGCAGGTATTGCATCATCTTTTTGTAAATTTTTGAGTTATTGAGGTAAATGTCAGATTTCACGCATGAAATACCTCTCATGTTTTTCTGTATTTCATAACTTAAATTTCCATGTCAATTTCATTAAATTCTGTTCAGTAATAAGAAAGTTGATATTTTATAAACTTCAGTAATTTATGTTTTTATCCCCCAAACCACTATAATGGGCCTCAAATTGTCAATTTAAATTCGCGCCAAAGTAGTTAGATTCCCCGGCTATATCGTGAATCCCGTGAAAATAGAAATAGTAAGAGTCCACGGCTTAGCCGTGAATCCCATGAAATTTAGTATTTGGCGGGACATTACCCTTTAAATAGACTGGGCTAGATATGCCTTGCGCACACCACCTTACGACTTTATAGACGAATCTATGTCTGAATTATTTTCTTGCTAGAAATTTATGCTCGATCGAGGTAAGAAATTTATTTGTTAGATTTTTGTATGATTTTTGCATTACGATTTTTATTTGGTAAATTTTTGTTCATTCTACAGAATTCTGTAACATTTACTTTTCGGCATATGATTTTAGCTAGTTTCGGTATGTCAGGACTATTTATTAAATTTTTCAGACTTTTGTAAATTATTTCGAAAGAGGAATCTAAAATGTTTCATTTATATAAGATGTAAAATTTGTACTGAAATTTGTAACATGATATTTATAAAGTACTTTGTTTCAAAAACTTATGTCAAACATTTCGTTATTATGGAACGCCATTACTGCATTGTATTGTTATGTATAAATTTATATGGCAAGTCTAGTACCATGTATATATTATTGTAATATGAAATTGTGTGACAGTCTATTGCATACACATACAATGTCCGTTTTAGTGTATGGCATTAGATATTATATGGATGCCAACTATGATATAACGTTTGATTTATATTGAATTTTGTTAATTTGTAGTTGTAAATAATAGCTGCAGTTTAGCATGTCCGTATCTATAATGTTTCATCATATACTTTTCATATCTTTTTCATACTTTAACTTTAGTCTTTTAAGTAAGTAATCTTTGTAATAATGGAAGTAATAAGTGACGTATTTTAATCATGTGACGTATGAACTTAGTAGCACATATGTTTTGTATAAGTAGCACGTATTATTTATGGGAGCCTACGAAGGTATGGTGTACCCAAAGGAGCAGTTTTATGCCCTGACTTTTTGTTTTGCTATGGTGCTTACCATATGTTATATATTTTAGCTTCTTCCGCCAGACGATTTTTCCTGGTGATGTCATAACCCGGAAGTACAATGCCCGAGGTTCACTTGTCTTCACTCGCCTGGATGTGATATTCCCAGCGCAGAGCTTACGTCCCATGGTTGTGCCGTAAACCGCAAAGACGATGATTTTTGTTATCCTCTGAAGTCAGCTCAGGGATGCAATCACCTACCACCATAGGGAGCCAACACGGAATCAACGTATTCACGGTTTAAAGGGACTGGATTTTGAGATATGTTTTGTTTGTGCTACTTAAAGTTCACAATTGAATTAAAGAACTGTGTCACGTCAGATTAGAATGGAATTTAAGAACTTTTGTATCTAGAGATACTGAACTTTCTTTTTTTTTTCTTTCTTATAATCAGTTTTTTTTTCTTTTCATATCTATTCATTGTTAATAATCATCTTTTGTAAATAAATTTGTAAATATTGTAAAGGGTGTTGATTTGTTCTGATGGTTACTGTCGCCGGTACGGCCTTTCCTGTCACAGCTCCTCTTGGTCACCTTTTAAATAGTTTAGCATCGGTAAGCCATTTTAATCATGAAGCTCATATTACTCAGGTGAGCATGGCCCTCATAGTACTCAGGTCATCATGGCCCTCTTGTTACATTTTACTTGTTTTTATATATCAACATCCAACACTGACAATATATAGCACTCAGCTTTCTAACCCTTGCCTTGTTTTAAAATATTACTGTTTATACATATAAATGCTTTCAACAGTCCCAAGAAGTACCAGGAGAGCCAGTTGCCAATTCACGAGCGAATATACATTTTCTAGAAAGTCAATGTTTTGTTCGAAAATGATAAAAACATTAATTCTACCCCTCGTTTTTTCTTTAAATATTAGTATTTATCCTTTAAGATGCATTCAGTAGTCTTCGCAAGTACCAAGGGTGCTAGTTGCCAATTCGCGACATATGTTTCAGAAAATCTTAGTCTGAAACATAAAACAACAAAAGCATTCATTTTAATGTGTTTTATAAATCGATATCTAACACTTACAATATAGATCAGTCTTTGGAACACACAGGAGAGCCAGTTGCCAATTCGCGTTCGAATAACCAACTGCCTTCTGTTCGGCAGTTGATTACAAGTATATTTTCCAGGAAGTCAATTTGCCTACCAGTAAATGTATCAATATGGCATCAAATCACCATTGAAAAATTCATTGAAGAACAAACCTGCAGGTAAAATTTAATAACACTATACATCAGATAAAGTAACATGGCCTCAGGTAGCAGGTGTCGGTCATGATTGTTTGTTTAAATAAAGTTATTTTTATCACCATTATTGTTATTTTTATCGTTATTATTATTAGGGAATCGATCTTACCGATTTTCGTCGCGAAGCGACGAAAATCGGGATCGAATCCCACTACGGTAACATACGAGGGTATCCAAACAACACATACTATCCAAATAAAAAAATATGGAGTTCCGGTTTAGACCATGGGCGTGCGACGACCCCGATGAAATTCGGGATATCACGGTCTTCGTTAATGTTAATAAGCGTCCGTCAGATCAGTAGGCGAAACGCAATATCCGCACAATAAGATGTCTGCGACTCGAAAGATAAGCTGTTAATTTTGTTCCGTCAGAAGCTAATCAGCCGGTAACGTGACTACACTGATATAATTTGTGATACAAACATGCTTTATTCAATACTGAGTAGCATTTTTAAACGGCGACATTTTGAACATTTTTAGAGTGAGAGTGGATACACTTTACACTGGCGCCGACATTTTCAAAATGATTTTGAAAATTTGAGGAAACAAAAACATTCTCCAACGAGTTCTTCAGCTCGGGGAATGAGAGAATAGATTCACCTTTGTGTAGCTTTTCAGATCGTATTTAATTCCTTTCCGGTACTTTAGTTTCTTTGAACTTCTTTTTTACTAAGTATTCAATAAAAAAAAACCCGTGATTTTACTTCAGGCAGCCCGATTAAGGGAATTATTTTTTTTAAATGAAATGGGGCACCCCTTACAGCATGGTTGATTGGACCTTTTGACATTTTTTAAAACGTGATAAAAATTTCCATTGTATAAAAAATGTAAAAAAAACCCCCCCCCATAAACAAAGAAATTCCCTTATTTCTCATTTTATTTATTCATAAATTTTAAAATGAGTTTTTAGTTTATATTTTTTTAATGCAAATTTCCCTTTTTTCCCCAGCATAGGCGTAGGAGGGGGGGGGCCAGCGTGGGCCCAGGCCCCCAAAGTAAAGAATGGGAAAGTATATTTGGGCCCCCCCAAAAAATTTTGGAAAAGAGATATAAATTGCAGTTAATATAACATTTACTTAGCATCATAAATTTTTTTCAACTGATTCTTTGGGCTTTTGGGCCCTTCCCTTTTATTTGATTGTCTTTTTCCGTGTACTAAAAATTTGCGGCCACGCAAGAATTTTTACTTTTATAAAAAAAAATATCTTGGCACAATCCTACATTTCCGGTTGAGTTTTGCAAAATAAATGTGGACAAATATTAACCCTTTTACATGAAAAATTGTTTTTTTGTTTTTCATTGCCCCTTTAAAGGGGAAAGTTTTCCAAACGTTATACACAATTGAAAATGCAATCAATGTTTTGTATGCCCAGGGCATCACAGAAGAAAAAACAAGGGCACACAAATTAGAACAATACATAAAACGACGTTTAAAGAATTCGTGCCTAGTCGACGTATGTGTAAAATAAAAACCCAAAATGTTTGCTAAAAAAAAAAGATTTGGGGGGCCTATCCCCAAAAAAACCGTCAAGGCTTTGTCACGAAAAGCACCGGGAACCCTTGCCGCAAACCCCCGGGGCCCCCCCCCCCCCCCCCCCCCCAAAACCGCCGGTAAAAAAGGTTTTGGGCCCCCCAAATTTAAAACTGCTCCTCCCCCCATCCCCAGGACTATCAGACAATGGAACAGTTTACCAATTATATCCAGCCCGCCCCAAGGGGGGCGGGCTTTTGTCAGCGGGCTGACTCGCGTCTCTCAAATACTATAACCCACTGATTTTAAATGTTACTTTGGGTCTTTATTTTTTAATTTTTGCACAAAACATTTTTATAAAACTTTTTCCCGACAGCGCCTGCCATCATAACGCTAGAATTGTTCGAGAAGTATTTTAAAGTATTAAAGGTCACGCAGTAACACAGTAATTAGTTGAGCTTATATTTTCCCGATAAGCTGTGCTCTCCCTAAAATATAGATTATGGGAATGGAGGGGTTAAGAAAAAAATATGGGTTTTAAACAGGTGGTAACATTCCCCAATCGGGCTTTCGCTAAAAACTACTTTTTTTTTAAAAAATAGTAAAGTATTTCTTTAAAAATTTGTTCATCGTTCATATGACACAAAAAAAATAAAAATAATTGGTTCCCTTCATTTTTGGTAGAATTTTTTCCCCCTTTTCAGATTTTTTGACGCATAATTTTTAAAGTCCAAAAAATTTTAATGCATTACATTATGTATTGGTGTTTTTTGTTTTTCCACCTCTTTTGAACCGTGAAAATTGTCAACAGCGGTAGGTTGATAAGCGCAATTGGCGCAGACAGAAATTCGGCCGATTTTTCTTTGGAATATATGAAATACTGTTACATGCGTATGATAAAAACCACTTTTTTAAAATAAAATTTGTAGATCACCCGCTTTTTTAAAAAAAAGATTTGACCCCTAACAAGTCGAATTACAAAAATACAGCCCTTATGGGGTTTAAAGCGGGGTTTTTGGCAGAATTATAAGGAAGAATTAAAAACGTTCCAAAAAGGGGCGGGAGTTTAAGAGTTGGCAAAACCATAACATGCGAGTAATTACTTTCAAAATCACAGGGCTAAAATTTGGACTCGCTAAATGCAAGCAATTTCATGGAATGCAAGTTAAGATAAAAATTTCACATTTATTTGTAAATAAAAATAATAGTAAAAATTTTTCGGTTTTGTTAATTTTTGAGATTCCTTTCTTGAGGATACAATTTTTTTTTAAAAACCAAATTTTTTGGTTAGCCAAATTTTTGAATGGGGTATGATTTAAAAGGGAAATTGGGGGGTTTTCTTTAATTAAATCAGAACGCAGGCTACTACTTTTTGGTAATGTATACGGGTTGAATCACTTTTTATAATTTTAGAGAAAATTTGTTTTGCCGTTTTTTTCACCCGTAGTTAAGTTAGCCTCAATGAGGGTTTTCCCGAATTACTTAAAGGGTCTTTTGAGTTAAAGCAAAAAATTGACACCAGGAAACCTGAAAAATTTGGTTCAGCATGTTTTTTTTGGGATATTAAACATTCAATTGAAAGTCAAATTTGGTGTTTAAATTAAAAACGAAAAAAAGCTACATGAAAAATTTGCGTATTGGTCAAAAATTTAAAATTTGACTGCAAAGCGACTGAAGTGCTCACTTTTATTTTTGGCCCGATGCATTCATTCCTGTTTCATAGGAACCCCCAGCGAGCAGCCCCCGACAATAAAGTATTTTGAGGGATGAGTTAGACAGTTGTTTTAGGGTTTTAAAAAATTCAGCTTTAGGTTCGGCAGGAAAATTGGTGTCGGTTGGGGAAAATTTTCTATTGGTTCCGATTGGTTATTTAAAAATCTAAATTTTGAAACCTGCACACTACTAAAATGTTAAAATTAACTTTATGAATCTAAAGTAAATTTCCAAAAAACATTGTGCTTTGTCGCCCCTGTTTTCCATCAAAACTGGGGGAAGGCAGAAAGTTTTCTTCAGCTGTTTTACCAGTTTTTTTTCCCTTTTGATACTGACAAAGTGAAGGTCATAGCCCACCAAGGAAAAAGGTACTGGAATTTAGGGGGTTAAAGTAATGTTCAACCTGTCAAGACAACGCATTGCGGTGCCACACGCTTTTGGGCCCTAGTCCGCTCACAGCCTATACGGGTCACCACTGTTAAAAAAATAAAGCAACAATTTTTTTTCGAAAAAAATTATTTGAATCAAACATGAAAAGGTGCTTTTGACACAGTGTTTTTACGGTATAAAAAAGTTTTTCTTCCCCGGTGCAACATGTTATTTCACCGCATGAAAAAAAATCACAAAAAAAAACTGGAGGGAGACTTTCAACCCAATCATTGGTTTTAAAAAAGTCTAATTTTTATTGAGGGCTTTTCCGGTTTTTAAGGATCACCCCCTCAATCCCCCCGAGGGAAACCTTTCCTTCGACTCCGACACCTCGTGGTTTGTGGAGCCTGACAGCATGAATTTTTGGGCTGTTTGGGGGTCAGTTGGTAAAAAAACCCTATCATCAGGACTTTTTTTTTTTTCAAAAAAATTTTTTAAACCGATTTACTTCGTTTCATTTACATTTTGCAAAATTTGTCTTTTATTTTAAAAAAAAAATTTCATTTAACAAATTTCCCCCATCTGCCAGGATATAATTGGGGTCATCTTATTGGCATGAAATTGATAAACTGAAAAAAGGATTTTGCTCTTAGACTTTGAAATTTAAAAACACTGGTGCCCATGTTTTCTTTTTGAATTTTTCATTTTTTCAGGCATCTTGGTCTTTTATACGAGTTTGTTTATGCTCAAATGTGTTGACAAAAGAAACCACTTTTTTGCAGTCAAAGGTATTTCTATTTTTTCTGTTTCTTATTTTATTTGCAGCTGTGCACGGGGAAGCATTTTCATCTTTCAAAGGCATGATACACGTATACAAATTACCGGGTTTTGGGAACAGATTTTTGCGTTTGGAGGCTAGAAAAAATCCAAGGAAAAGGCGTAAAAAAAGTGTCTGTTCCTGTTTTGCCCAACCAAAAATTTTTGGGCCCCGACCCAAATAACGGTGTCCGTTTGTTTTTGAGAATTTTTTTTTCAACTTTTTGAAAAAATTTAAAAACTGCATTTTTTACTTTAAACGGACGGTGATGTTAAAAATCAATTATGATGCTCTGGGCAAAACCCCCCCTATTTGTTTTATTTTTTTGACCAAAAAAAAATTTTCCAAAAAAGTCCCCCTAAAAAAAAATTTAAAAAAAATCCAAAGAAAAATGTTACCCCAAACAAAATTTTTTTTTAGACTTTGTAAAGACTCCATTTCATTTTTTTTATGATAAGTTTGGCCCAAAAATTTTATAATGTAAACAAAATTTTTAAAAGTTTTTTAGCTCGATCACCGTCAAGGGGAAACCGGTAGATGTCGTCATGTGCCAAAAATTTGTAAAAAACTTTTCAGAACCCCGGGGAATTTAAAACCAAAATTCACAGAATGTATGGGGTGGCCTCTTTCAAAAAACCCAAAAAATTAATTCTATATAGAATCCCAAAAAAAAAAACTTGAAAAAGATTCTTTTCGAAATTTAGCGGGGGGCTTTTTTATCCTTTTTTTTAAGAGGCCCTTTTTGGCCCCTTTCCCCGTCCAAAATTTGATTTTTTCCCCCAAATCCCAAAAAGCAAAGGACATTTCCCCAAAAAACCCCTAACAAATGTTTAATTTTTTTACATTTTTGTGTTTCCCCAGGGGGAAACGGTTCTCAGATATTGTTTTTTTTTGTCACCTGCCAAAATGACAGGGGGTTACTTTTTTTGATAGCGCGGATCCGTCGTCCCCCTCCCGGGTTCGGTAAACTTTTTCTTGTACACTTATAGGGCACATTTTTTATGGTCTTTTTGAAAGTTGGTTGGGTCTCTTTTTACAATTTTTAAATTTGATTTCTTTTTAAGGTTCCCTTTTTGAGAGCAGGGGGCCCCAAAAAGGAAGGCAACAATCCAGTAACTTGAAAAAACAAAAAAGAAACACCCAAAAAAAAAAAAAAACAGAAAAAAAAAAAACTTTTTAAAAAAAAAAAAAATTTTAAAGGGTAGGAATTCAGGATTTATTTTTTAAAATAAATATATTTGAACAGCAGTGTTGATAAACTCTGTACTTTAAAGATAATTTTATTTCACATTGGTTTTTTTATTGCGAGCCCCTTGCGGAAACGAAACAAGGTCCAAATGTCTATTCGGTGTATTGGGGTGCGCCGGGTTTTTTTTCCCCGGGCCAAAATTGGACAGCATGGGGCAATCTTGTTTTTATATGGGATGAAAGTAAAACCCCAGTGGACGGTGTCGCGCAAAGCCCCCGGTTCCCATTTAAAGGGCAAGACACTTTCAGGCAAAGGCAAATTCAAAAATGACTTTGTCCCGGGGATTTCTTCTAATGCATGGAGGGATTTTTAGTAACTTTGGACAAATGTTACCATATGAGGGGTGTGCGCAAGAACAGGGCCCCAGGTCTAAAGGGCAAGGGGCACACTTTTGGGGCAAAAGGGTACAAAAATGACAAATTGTGGGATCTTTTTCACACATGGAGGGGCTTTGAGAAATTTGGGCCAAAAGTTCCCAAGAGACGGAGGTTATGCGGAAAACCCGGGCTAAGGTCAAGGTCACATAAGGTCAAAAGTCAATCAAAAATGACTTTGTCGGATTTCTTTTTTATGAAGAGGGATTTTGATGTAATTGGCCCAAATTTTTATTCATCAGGCGGGTGTTTGCATAAGATCCCAGAATACTTCCCTTTTTGTTTCTAAAATTTGATTTGTAATTTTATGGGCGTAAAAAAAACCCCGCCCTTTTCTGTAGTACAAAAGATGTTACACCAATTTTAGGTGTATTTTGATATCTTGCTGGGCGTTTTTGGTGAATTTTTTTGCCCAATTTCCGTGGGGGTCGTCTCATTTTTTCAGAGATTTTAAAGAGAATGTTGTTAACCCCCCTGTAGTAAATTGTTGTCTTTTGTCATGTTTTTTCGTTTCCCAAGAAACCCTGAAAAATTGCCGATTTAATATTTTTGGACATAGTTTCAGGAAGTGGACTTTGGGGGGGAGTAGGTTAAGGCAAGATAACTTTCAAACGTTTGGGGCCCGGGAAAAGCTTTTTTTTAATCAGGGGTAAAAAAGATAAAAACGGTTGTTTTTAATTTGGGTCAAAGATAAAAGGCAAGGCCCTGATTTTGAACGTTGTCGTTTTCGAAAGAAACTTGAGACTTGAGCCTAGGATGATAAAAATTTGGTAACGGTTCACATCTGGATACAGGTAAGTTTTATTTGGGTCAGTGGTCGGTTACAAAAAGGCCTGGAATGTTTTTTAGATTTAAAAATTGAGAAAGTTTGGCCCAGGACTGAAAATTTTTGGAAAGGTTATTAGCCCCGCAGGGGACCCCCAATGATGTGAGGTCAGTAGGTCACAGGTAAGGGCACACTGACCGGTTTTTTTAAAAGATGCACAGAGGGGGCACCTGGGGTCTTCCCCCCCTTAAAACTGGGAAAACGCCATATGACCTTCCCCGTGTCGGTGTGTGTTAAATTTACAAAAAAAAACGGTTCTTTAAACGGTTTTTTGGGCAATAACTCAGGTGCTTGGGATGGGAAAAAAAAACTTAGTAAAAAATTGGTCTTTACAGCAGTTACCTGTATGATTTGAATTTTAAAGGTGGATGACCCAAAAATTTAAACCTTTTCCCTACAACAACTTAGAAAATTGGGGGGGGGATCATGAAGTAGGGATTGAATTTTAGGGCTTTGGGGGATAGCCAAAAAAATGCTGCTTGTTATTGGCTTTGTTTTTTGTAAGGCCATTTGTGGGGTATAATTCGCATTTGTGGGAACTGGCAAGCTCCCTGAGCACAAGGCTCAAGGTGAAACTTTTTTGATGCCGTGCCCTCGTGTCAACAATTTTAGTTACCTCTAGGGCAAATTTTTACTTTAAATTTTTTGAAACTTGGTCAGAATGTTACCCAATAAAATTTTGACACGTTTGATGTTGGTCTCTTTAACAAAAAAGGACCAAATCAAATCAAAGGAAAAGCTTTTAACACTGTAGAGGTACATTTAAATTATTTCTGAAAAATAGGGCGAATGTTTTTTATTAATGTATAGATGATTCAAATTGGGTGGGGGGTCAGAAAATAGGGACCCGGGAAATCAAGGGAAAAGCTTTTTAACACTTAGAGGTCAAATTTTGGCCCCAAACTTAAGAAATTTGGGCAAATGTTACCCTCAATAAAAAAATTTGAAAGTTTGATATTGGGGCGTTTGGGCAAAAACAGGTACATGTAACCAGGTCAAAAACAAAAGGAAAAGCTTTTAAATGTATGGCCATTTTTGACCATATCTTAAAAAAACTTTGCAAATTTTAATCTTGTGAACTATAGGCCAAGTTAAAACTAGGTCAGGTGGGATTAAAGATGTCCTAGCAAAACAAAGAAAAAGTTGTTAAACTCCAGGGCCACATTTTTGACTGATCTTTATGAAACTTAAACAGAATGTCAAAATTTTATGATCTTTCAGTCAAGTTTGAATTGGGGCATGTGGGGTCAAAAAACAGGTCAAAGCAGATAAGGAAAAAAGTTAATCTTTTGAGGACATTTATGAAATTTTAAAGTAAATTGGTCAGAATGTTGATCTTTATTCTTTATGTCAATAGCCAGGTAGCGATACAGGGGATCATGGGCCCTCTTGTTTTTGTTCTTTTTGTAGAGAAAATTGTAATTTTTGAATCAGTTACAGCAAGTCCATTTTCTTTTTTTTTACAAACTTATTTCAAAACCCGAAAAACATCCAGTTGTTTTTAAAATTGTTATTCCAGTTTAGCTTTTTTATGTATATAAAAAGATTGGACTGTGATCATTTTAAATGTTACGATAAAACGAAACAGTGAACGTTTTTTCAATAATAAAAAGGTAATGCAAGTTTGTGAGGTATATAAAAGCAAAATTGGGTTTGTTTTTTCCGTAATTTCCGAATTACAATTAACAAATAGAAAAAAACCAAGCCGCCCAAAAAGGAATTGTCTCCCTAGAGAGCCCCTTTACGGTGGTGCAAAAAGATTGTTAAAGGGGGATCGTTTAAATCTTGTTAACAGTGGGCAATTTGTAACTTTTTGTTTGTTGATTTTTGCTCACTGGCACAGGGAGCTGTTTTGGGTTACCTTTAAATCTTATTTTGTTTTTAACAATTTGCCGTTATTAACACCCCAAGACGTTTTTTTTTTTGTTAAAAAGGGTGGTTGAAATCTGTGTTCCCGTTTGGGGGGCCTTTTTTCATATTTTTTCATTTTTATTATTATGTCAACACCATTTTAAATCCCTTTTAATAAAAATAGGCGTTTATCAAATTATCAATTTCAGTTTCAGAGATTGTGTTTCAAGTCATAAATTAGCCTGGTCAAGAAAAATCTTAGGTCATAAAATTGGTGGTGCTAATTGGGATATTACGCATAACGCAAATGATCTCTTAAATTATTGCTTAAACTATAACGACTGGGCGGCAGTTTCCCATGGTATGTGAAGTTCCTAAGTTAACTCGAAGCACCTTTAAACAACCACTCCTTTCCAACAACTGAAACATATCGCGAGACCTCAGCTGTATGCAACCAGAGATGGATTAGTTTTAGTTCACTGTCCCTGTCTTTTCATGCCACCTAAGTTTTTTATGACATATTTTTTTACCTCACGAAAAAATTACAAAATGCGTCGATCCACAATGGTTGATTTCAAAGCAAACTTCACATAAATGAATACCATAGGATGTTGTAAATTAATAGATTTATTAAATTTGCTTTTTCTGGAGTTTACAAGCCTATACTGATGATGTTTTGTCGTAAGTGTATAGGAAATATAGAACAGTTACTAATAAATTTTGATAATGTGGAAGTTGAATCCAATAAGTCCAGGGTCTTTTTAAAGATAATCCGTCATAAAGTTAATTTGTGGATATGTTTTAACTGCATTGGACAATAAACAGTGTCGATTGTTTTGAGGTCAACTGCCACATGATCAAAGTTTATTGATACCTATTTATTACCTTTTTTGTTCGTATACCTATAATTTGACTCAAAATCTTTACTTTAAAGTAGGAATCGTGATCATGTGATTCACTGACCTCGAAAAAGGGCATGGTAAACGAGGAAAAATTGATCAAAGAGGTTACCTATTACATCAATAATATATATATTAATACAAATCTGACAGTTGGCAGCAGGTCAATGAATTTTTTTTTGTCCTTAGGGCAAGACAGACCAATAGGATGAGCATCACCTATTATTTTTGGACATTTTTCATTCATCTCTAATTCCAGCGCGACAATTTTTTTGCGATCGCTTCTCGGACCCATAATAATCGAAAGAAAAATCGAATCAAATCACTAAAATTTGACTTTTGACGGTTTGAACCTATAGCGGTATATATGGTGATTATATGCTTACCTAGGTGGAGTTTGCCGATTTGTTTCGATCTATTCATAGAAAACCCATATATATCTCATAAAATACATTTATAGTATCTAGAAGAAAGTATAGCGCATTTAGTGTTGCGTAGAAAACGCTGGGTTTTGATTTATTCACGGTGCTTTACATATAACTTCTAAGTATGTATCTCAAAGTGGTCAAAATGCGAGAAAATTGAAACTAAACCGGAATGAGAAGAACGCAGTAAATAAACTATTTTTAACAATATTTTCAAGTAGTACCGCAGTGAAATAACTCACCAAATATCATCCTTAAGACGACATACGCGTACCTGGCGGGATTTTCAAAACAGCATACTACAGTACTGAACTAATGTAAAAGCTACAATATTGCAAGGAACTAGCATGGAAATTAAAGCATGTTGCCGTATACTTTGTACATAACAAAAAAGCTATTTTTCGTTTCGGCGCACAATAATTTGCGTGTATATCTTCATAAGTTACTTCGTTTTAACTGTTTTTTTAATTAAAAAAAGATGACAAAAGAGAAAAGGATTGCTATGATTAACCGGTACTGCCATTATGACTTGGAATTTTCATTGAAAGGAAACGTTTTTCTTTCCCTTCAAGATTTAAGATTATTTTCACTTTAATTGTAAGACGTTTTCATCAACAAGCTCTACCAGTCTTCTACAAACTTGTTACAAACACTGCCAAAACCAAACCTACATATTTTAGTTTTCTGACCCAACAATCTATCTTGCATCCATCCAGGTCACACATAGAGTAAAAGTTCTAATTCAAGAATGACATTGTCGTAAGCATTTCTTCCTCATGCAGGGAGCGATTTTGATGTAACTTAGCAGAAATGTTCACCATCATGAGGCGGAGTGTTATGCGTTAGAACCATGTACTTAGGTGTAAGGTCTTGGTCACACGAAGACGACAAAGGCCAGATACAATAACGACAACATTTTCCGGAGCATTTCTTCTTCATGCATGGAGGAATTTTGATGCAACTTGGCATAAAATGGTCAACACCATAAGTCGAAGTATCAAACGCAAAAATCAGGTCCCTAGGTCTTAGGTCAAGGTCACACTTAGAGGCCAAATGTCAGATAAAGAATGTCATTGTGCAGAGCATTTTTTCTTCATAAATGAAGGGATTTTGATGTTTCTTGGCACAATTGTTCACCACCATGAGACGGAGTGTCATGCGCAAGGAAAAGGTCCTAGGTCTAACAGAGGTCAAAGGTCAGATATAAAAATAACAACTTTGTCATGAGCATTTCTGCTTCATGTCTGGAGGGATTTTTATTTAACTTGACACAATCATATGTGAAGTTCTGTAACAGAACCTTTTCTTCTTACAAGCTCTCGACGGGCGTATTCTGTGACTATGTCTTTTTTCTGATATTTTCATATCTATATCACAGGTGAGCTAAAGTTAGGCATAGATGTGTCCAGGATCAAAAAATGGACTTTTAAAAATAAAAACAAGACATCATTTTTAATGAATTGGTGACTTGCCTTTCCTGTTTCTGTCTAGAAAGATAATTATCATATGCACAGTGTAATATCAGTAACAAAAAGGATTCCTATTAGTATAAACTACCTAAGTCAATGTATTTCATAGAAAAATGTAAACCTTAAAGGTAGAATGAATGCATTTATTTGGAATACATGATACAAGATTAGAAAGGTAAAGTTAATACGATACAGAAAATTAGGTAATAAACGTACTTACAAGTGTTAATGTCAGATATTAGTCACGGATGAAGGACAGTTAATGATATGTATTCCTTATTCGTAAAATGTATATATTTTTTATAATTCTTTTTCTGTACATTAACGTGAGAAACGTCACCTTAATGGCAGAATAAAGTCATATTGTTACAGTAATATGGCAGTTAGAAACAGCAATTTCAAGGTAAGCCATGTTTCCTTTTCAAATTAGTTGCATTATCAAATTAATACTAATATTTAAGTCTAACGCTTATTAACGCATGAAGTAAAATGTAAGGAGAAAAATATTTTCATTCGCCCTATTCTTTTCCATTGAAAATAATGACGTTCGTTTAGTATGAAAAGCAAAAGGAATGTTAAATGCAATAAAGTATGTACAATTTATAATATGTGTAATGTATGTGTAAGAGAATTTCACAAGAAGTAAAGGAAAAAGCAAAGAAATTGAATGAAAGAATAGAAGGGCTTGAATTTGAGAATGAGCAACTGAAAGACAAAATATCTGCCATTGAAAGTAATAATAAGCTGAAACTGAATGACTTTGAAATGCTGATTGAAAAAAATTACAAGCTCAGTCATGAGGCCAATCAGAGAGCCAATTACAATGAACAGTATTCACGAAAAACAATGTCAAACTAATGAACATCACAGAGGAAAGAGGAGAAACAGAAGAGAAGCTAGTGACAGTAGTAACTGATATCCTTAGAACACGTGCAGATGTTGTCCTGAAGCCAGAGGATATATTGCCATACATAGAATACCAACATCGAAGAAGGGTGGAAACTAAACCTGTTTTGCTTAAATTGAGAAACAACAATGCTAAACCTAACATTTTGCGAAAAAGAAAGGAAATGAAACCCTGTGGTTATAAACTGGTAGATGATGTGACAAAGTTGAACAAAGATCTGATTAGTAGACTATATTTACATGATCAGATCAAAAGTGGCTGGTTTTTCAATGGTTCAGTGTATGGACTCACACCTCGAGAAGAAAGAGTGAGATTTGACATTTATGATGACATCAATGAAGTGATCAAGGAATATCGTAAGAAAAGAAGCCAACGATAAGCTGACCTGCAAATTAAGAAGACTGAGGCTAGAACTATATGTAAATAATTTCTGTTTAGAAATGTCTTAGAGATAGTTCTGTACCTGATGTCTGTATGTGTATTGATGCATTTGTGTAGAAATGTCTTCGAGATATATTCTGTGTCTGATGTTTTGGTATATGAATTGATACACCTGTTAGGGAGTGTCTTTGAGATTATATTCTGTATCTGATGTTGGTGTGTGTGTAGATACATTTGTACAATATGTATATTAATGTGTTCGTATAAAAATGTCTTTGGGGTATATTCTGGATCTGTTGTTGGTATATGTTTTGATGCATTTGTATAGAAATGTCTTGATATATATTCTGTATCTGGGCACCGTGTTGGAATGTGTATTGATGCACTGATATGGAAATATCTTTGATATGTGTTCTATATCAGATGTTGGTATGTGTATTGGTGCTTTTGTATAGAAATGTCTTTGGAGCATCTATACTTGATTGTGTATTGAAATTGATTCATTTGTTTTGAAATGTTTGTCTATATTCTGTATCTGATGTTATGTTATGTGTATTGATGCATTTATGTAGAAATATCTTCAAGATATATTCTGTGTCTGATGTTGGTGTGTATATTGATGTAGCGTTTATAAATGTCTTTGAGGACCTATACATTGTATCTAATGTTTGATGCTGTCATTATGTATGTATTGATGCATACTCAGACATTGAACGATTCTAAGATATACAATTTTGAATGTTATACAATATCCCTCAATAATAAGATGACATTTTTTTTTTCGCAATTAATGTTTAAAGTCTTAGAGAAAGATAAATGCGTTGGTCAAATGCAAAAATCTCCAAACGTTTTTGATTATTTAAATTGTCAAGGAGAGTACGTAATAATTATATTTCCTATCGACATTTAACCTTAACCTACTAAATTTAAACAATGTATTTGTCCAACTTAAAAGCATATTAATTAAGGGTTTAAAATGATGCATTCTGTAGTAAAGTCTTGTCTTTTGATTGCATTTCAAAGTTAAATTTTATTTGTTCGTTTAGTTAGTTACATGATGTGCTTTATCTTGTTTCTTTTGAGGTTATACAGGTATATTGTTTATAACTTAGATAAACTATTTCACAAAAATTCAGAGTTGAACTTGTACATGTATGTCTATTACTTCATTACTTGCTTCTTAGAGATTGTTGAGTATTTAAGGGGTAATAATGAATAATTTAAATGTTCTATCTTACAATTGCCGTGGATTAAATGACATTAATCAAAGGCCTGAATGGCCTGAGTCGGCTAATGATTGATGTACTGACAGTATAGTCTACCAGTTTCAGTTTGTTTTTAGTTTTTTTCTTAAAATTTCATAACACAGCTCGATATTTACCCAAAATACTATATCCGGATACGATTACACTTTTCTCCAGTTTGAACAATATATTTTACAAATTGTGATGATACGAAGACATTTAGCAGCAATTGGTAGTATCTGACATTGAAGTTTACGGTTAAATTACTTCTTATTTAAATCTTTTCATAAAAAAGTTGTTTCGTTTCGCCAAACATAGACGATCTACTTTCGATTTCAAAAACTACAAGAAAATACAATTTAATGTTTTGCCGATTTGTTTATTTCTCAAAAAATAAGAATTAAAATCATTTTTAATATCAGTAGTAACTAAACAAACCAGTAATACGCATCTTATCTGGAGCCCTGCTGGAACTTTTTTTTGTCTTTCGCTGGATGTTACCCAAGCTTTGTAAGCCTGCGCAATTCTTAAAATGCACATTTATGCTTAATAAGTTACATTCGAGAATTGCACAATTACAAGTCATAAATATGACAGGTTACATCGTATATTGGTCATAGCAAAGGGAATTGACACAACTTAACTTCATTCATGCAGTGAACTGTTTGAAATTTGAGAAATCTAATGGAACTACATCCCTTCACATGTTATTCGGTCCATTTAGAGAATCGTTGGATAGCAAGGACTGGTCAAAAGGCTTTCAGCCTTTAGCCGACTCAAAAAAAGATGTGATATTTTAAACTTATTAAAGGGTCAGAATGCAGATATCTGTTGTTTACAAGACACGCATTTTACTAAAGAAATGGAGAAAAATATTAATCCTTTACAACAAGCCAGATTAGATTTTTTTCTAATTACTGAAAATATGTTGAATTTTGTTAGAAGTTCAGATATTTATATTAGTTACAGATCAGATCATTCTATTGTAAATACTTCTTTATGCTTTGAGGATGTCAAACATGGTAAAGGTCTGTGGAAGTTTAACAATTCATTGTTGCATGATATAGAATACTTAGAGTGTATAAATAATAAAATAGAAGAAATAAAGAAACAATACTGTGTACCGATATATAATTTTGAAAAATTGTCAGACATAGATGATAAGAACTTACATTTTACCATTAATGACCAATTATTTCTAGAGACACTTTTAATGGAAAAACGTGGTAAAACAATATCATATGCCAGTTTTAGAACTAAAAATAAAAATAAACAAGAACAAATATTGTTAGAGGAAATAAAGAAATTGGAAAACAATTTAACAACTGAAAACAAAGAAACATATTTAAATGTACAAGATAGATTAAATACACTAAGAAATGAAAAAAATAAGAGGATACATGATTAGATCACGTTCTGTTTGGATTGAAGATAGTGAAAAAGCTTCTAACTTTTTTTGTAATTTAGAAAGTATAACTAACAAGTAAAGTAATTCCCTTTATTGAAACAGAAGATGGGTTCATATAATATAAACCAGGAGAAAATTTTGAAAGAAACTAGTAACTTTTACAAAAACACTGTATTCTCAAGGTTAATACGTTAGACAACTATAATATGGATGAAGATTTAGATAAATTTAATGTTCCTAAGCTATCACCAAAACAGTCCTCAGCATTAGAAGGTTTATTGTCATATGAAGAAGTCTCTAAAACTTTGAAAAACATGAAAAATGATAAAAGTCCAGGCTCCGATGGTTTTACAACAAATTTCTTTAAAGTGTTTTGGAAGAAGTTGGGTGTGTTTGTAGTGAGAGCTTTAAATTATGCTTTTCACACCAGCAGTTTTTCAGTTACGCAAAAGCAAGGTATAATAACATGTATTTGGAAAGAAAATAAACCGAAACAGTTCCTGAAAAATTGGAGACCGATTACATTGTTAAACATTGTTTATAAACTGGCTTCAGGTAGTATTGCTAACAGAATAAAATCTGCGTTAGATAATCTAGTTGCTGGAGATTAAACTGGCTTTGTTAAAGGACGTTATATTGGGGAAAATACCAGACTTTTGTATGATGTAATGAAGTACACTGAAGATAATAATATCCCAGGTCTAGTTATGTTAATTGACTTCGAAAAAGCCTTCGATACTTTGTCATTCAATTTCATACAGAAGACTTTTTCCTTTTTTAATTTTGGTCCAATGATTAGAAAATGGATCGCAATGTTCTTAAATAATACACAATTATCAGTACAGTTAAATGGATTTTTATCAATTTTTTTCAGCTGCGGCCGTGGTTGCCGAAAGGGTGACCCAATCTCATCTTATATTTTTATTCTCTGTGCTGAAATACTGGCTATAAAAATTAGAAATTGTTCAAATATTAAAGGTATAGTTATTGATGGAACAGAATATAAGATTTCTCAATTTGCAGATGACACTTCATTATTATTAGATGGTTCGGCTAAATCTTTGAACTCAGCACTTGAATTATTGCATGATTTTTCTCTTCACTCAAGATTAAAAGTTAATTTTGATAAGACTAATGTTATTTGGATAGGCTCTATTAAATATAGCACAAGGTCAATAAAAACAAAATGGAAACTTTTGTGGGGTACAACTAGGTTTAAACTACTGGGTATTATATTTGATGTTGATTTAAACAAAATAGTAGATCTTAATTTTCAAGATAAAATCAGTAAAATTGTAGAAAGTATATCATATTGGAAGAGAAGAAAAATAACTCCAATTGGTAAAATTATAGTTGTTAAATCATTGTTACTTCCCTTGTTGACACATTGTCTGATATCGTACCAAACCCCAAATGATCAAGTCTTACAAGAAATTAATAATATTTTTTATGATTTTGTATGGGAAGGTAGAGTAAAAATCAAGAAAACAGTTATCATTAAAGACTATAAAGAAGGAGGCCTGAAAATGATAGACATATTTTCATATACATACAGCTTGAAAGTATCATGGTTCAAGAAATGTGTTAATGGAAGTGAGAGTAATTGCTTTCGATTAGTTAGAACCTTTTTTGATATAGATAAATTACTTAATACTGGTAAACTTTATGCAGAATATACTATAAGAAAACTCACAAATAAATTTTGGATTGAGGTTTTAAAATGTTTCATTAAATTAATAGAGTATACACCAATTGATACAGCTGAACAATTGTTAAATATGCCACTATTCTATAATCATGAAATTCTCTCTGGTGGAAATGGTATATTTATAAAACCACTCTATGATAGAAGGATTCGATTTGTTAGTGATAGTATGTCAGATTCTGTGTCTTTTCTTAGTTCGCAGTATTTGGAAACAATATCTGGAAGTAAAATAAACTTTTTACATTATGAGATATTAAAAAGAAGTGTAAAAAGTTTTATATTAAGTAAAAATAACAACATTGTTATTAATTACAATGTGGTACATCCTTGTATCAGTAGCTATTTAATGCCTGTAATTCTGAAAAACAATAAAACTATTTATAGTATATTTATAAGAAATAATGAAAAACCAACAAGTCAACTAAAATAGAACTCTTTGTTTAATATTAGTCTTTTAGATTGGGAATATATATATAGTTTACCTTTCAAATATACAAGAGATTCATATATTCAGTGGTTTCAAACTAGAATAGTACATAGAACTTTAGGTACAAAATCTTTGTTGTATAAAATGAATATGAGAAACGATAATTTATGTACATTTTGCAGAACAGAAGAAGAAACTTTATTACATTTATTTTGGAATTGTCATATTGTTCAAGAATTACTTAGCGGAATAAAAGACATATGTGCAAATGTTAATATAAATATGGAATGTATGAAAAAAGAATGTTTTTTACTTGGATCCTTCAGTTGTAAACCAAGAAATGTTGAATATGATATTTTGTTTCTGGAGATAAAACGATATATATATTTGTGCAAAAGAAAAGGAATTATACCAACTGTTACTAGAGTTAAGAAGAGCCTTTCATTAGCATGGGAAATTTATAAGAATTTGAACATTACAGACTTAGAAAAACAAAACTTGTCAATTGTAAGATTATTCATCAGATAAATGTTAACTTTGTAATTAGATAATATTACAATTATACTTCATAATACTAATCCTTAGTTTGTGCAAGCTCGCTCAGCATCATTATATATCATACATGTATAACCGCTTTTTCTTTCTTTCACCTTTTTGATATGGTTTTGCTAAAAGGAATGTTCCTTGGGTACCCGTTTATGACCTTTTATACCATACTTGTAATAGTATTGATAGTATTGTTATATGAAAATATTGATGTTTAAAATAAGTACAGTATTATAATATGTATATGTTGTAATATGTTGTGTGTAAGGTTAATTAGGGATGGTTCTCCGACCCTAGTTATACCTATGACGGGGAAAATAAACGGGGTTACCCATTTGGGGCCTCGAAAAAAAAAACAAAAAAAAAACAAAAACAATTTATAATATAATATTGTTTACAAATGAAAAGGAAAAAAGGAAATATGATGTAAATATAAGAAATGAGTGATATTTTTCGGAGTTGACAGAATATGATCGACAAATAAATGCCAGCGATTCATGGATTTGCCGAACCATTCGCATGAACCCGGAAAAAAAATAATTCATTCCTTAAATAACACATCAAAATGGGATGAGTGATTTATTTTTTTGTTATGTTTTATTCAACATTTAATGTTCATTTAAGAGTTATTGTCTGGAATAAATCAGTAACTTAAGAAGAATAACTGATATTTGATTATTTTTCTCCGTAGGAGAGTATTATTCGATGTTTATTATAGTCACCATGATGTTGAACATGAAACACTTCGACTTATATATATATATATATATATATGTATATATATATATATATATATATAATGCAAAAGTTTGTACCGGAACAAGTATATTATAAAGAAAAAATAAACAACATTACATGAGTAACATTATATATGTATATATAACACACATCTGATGACAGGAAACGTGCGCACTGGGAACATCGGCCAAAATATTTGAAAAATAAGAAATTTAAAATGCGTTATTTGAAAAAAATAAAGCTTTTATAATAACTGTTAAAATGTGATATAATAATCCATTATACATTTGAAACCCACTGTGTATTCAGTCATTCATAGTTCACTATTAAAAATCGGCTGAATTCAGAAATATCATCAATTGATCTTTTTATGTAGTAATGAAGTATTTTTGTGTGATCTTTGTGTGTACGAAATAGTACGGGGGCCAATGAGGTCTACCATGCACCCCCCCCCCCCCCACCCGATTTTTTTCATAGGTACCAAATTGTTCGGCAGGACCAACCCTTTCGAAATAAAAAATGTTCCCTTGAAAAAACTCTTTTCAACTATATAAGATTTCACTGTTTCCATGGCAACCGTTCATTTTTGGAAAATACGACCATATAAAGGATAATCATTCATATCTTGGTCAGTTTTAGTGATAAAACAAAAAATATGGTGTCAAAATAGAGGTAAGACTTTGGCATTTAAAAGGCAGCATTTTTATGTTAATTACCTAATTAGAATATTCACGAATATTAATGAGAATGTTAAAAAAATAACAATATTTTGTTAAAAAAAAAACATTTTCTAAGTTTCAAATCAATTTAAATGTACTAATCAGCTTTGTTCTGGTGTTAAAGTCTCTCAGTGTTTTGTAATATATTATTTTTGTTACTTTTATGGCACATTTGTGTACTCAAAACTGGATGTGCTCAGCTAATTTGCATAAAATGAACCAGTGTCACAAACAACGAATAAAATTCTGAAACCCCTAAAACTGAATAAAATAATATAATTAATTGTTGTCCATAAAAAACCAATTTTCATGTGGTCTATAATGTTTTAGACATAGAATTAACACTTTATTAAAGGAAGAATAAAAATGTAACATACATAACACATGTTTCGTTAACATTTCAACAACCTTGTTGTATTGCATCAATTATTCAGAAAATATTCCATAAACATGGTTAATATTAATTATTTTGTACCATAATAATACAATATACTTCCTTACTTGTCAGAGTGTGATATTTTTCCGTAACACACTTTAAAATCCGTTACCACTACCATTGCTTTTTAAAAATATATTATAGGATCCTGAGTCTGATATCTGGATGAGGCCTTTGCTCTCCGTGACGATTAAATAAAGACATCGTGTCTAAAGTCAGCTTAGTAGAAGTAGACTTACATCCACCTGTTACAATACGGAGAACTTAGCACTTGTCTGCAGAGAACTGAGTAGTTCCAGTACAGAATCCATGGACACTTATTTGGTTAACTGCTCAACATTACATGACTGAATTTCTTTTGCAAAGTTGTGCTAAACCAAAACTAATAAACAAAAGAAAATATGCTGGTATTTAAAGTAAAAACTTTAGATTTAAAACTAAAACCAGCTGAACAAAATTGTTTAAATCAAGATATAAGAAATATATAAAACTTTACACATATAAAATAAAGAGGACTATTGTAGTCATTTTGAAACATTTACAAGAATGACAGAATGTAAATATTTTTTGGTATTCTAAATTGTACAGACAAGGACTAAATTATATTATCATGATTATGTGTTGGAGTATTTCTTGATATACCGTAACATTAAGAGAAACACAACTAAGAGTAACTATGCATCAATCATAACAAAAATTTTGATTATCAATTAAGTTACATATCAAAGGCTATTATGACAAAGGCATTACCTCTCTTTGTCGAAAGTTCAAACTGTAGCAAGAAACTCGAGAGTATGATACAAATTGCTTCAGAATCAAAGTGAAATCAAATTTCATTCATAAAAAAATAGTGATTTTGAGAGCCTATGACCTTATTTGGTCATTTGCTTTCTAATTTATGAATGATATGCTATAAAGCAAAATATTATTCATAACAGATAACCAACTAGAGAGCAAATATGCTATATTAGGTAATATTAATGTGAAAACATCGTAAGTAACATCTTAATCAAGACGTGCAGAATTTGATTCTTGTAACATTACTGCCTCATAATTTATGCATTCCATATTTTTCAGACATTTCATTTGATTTTAAGTTCAAATTTTAAGTAATCCATAACATTTCACTATAACAGAACACTGTTTAAGCTAGTGCTAGGGGTATGAGGCAGTTTCACATTTCACTACATCTAACGAACAGACATAATCAAATCAAGTCAGCTATTATTTTGCTCGATTGTGTTGTTATGCTTCAAAAGGATGAGCTTAAAAAACAATTTGCTATTTCTTAAATACTCTTCAAGTGCCATATGATGGTTGTAAAAAGTATCGTCGTTCTCACTTCCAGTGTTGTTTGATTTTCTGGTCCTTTTGGACCAAACTTATTAAAATAGAATTCCTCTTAAGCCAGTGCTATGGGGCGTAAGGTGTTTTTCACACTTCGTTACCTCTCATAAACAGCCATGATCCAACTGAGTTTGCTGTTTATTTGCTTGGTTGCGATCTTTGCTTCAAAAGGATCTTCTTAAAGTCTATTGCAAAATGTTTTCAGCAAATCATTAGTGTCGTTCATACAGCACTCAATTTTAAATAGCATTATGTGATTGTTTTCCTAACAATTTTGTTTACATAGACTTAATATCATTTACATTCTTGACTGCTTTTTCCAATTTTATAAGTTTAAATCTAAAGATTACTTGAAGTACCTGAAATTTCATTTTGTTTTTTAGTTTTTGTTCAGTGCAGCTTTTCAATAGTGAATATTTCATCAATAAGCCCATGAATATCTTAATACAATTCATGTGTTTCTGAAACTTAAAAACAAAATGCTTTATTTCTCACGTAAATAACTGCATTGATGCACTTCACAATAACACAAAACGAGATAAATAAATAAAACGATTTCCATGAAAGGAAGCCCCAAATTGTAACCCTATTATCAGTGTATGAATGTTAACAGGGATGTATATATGATTAATATATACAGAATATGGTTAATATATACAGAATATATACATAAAAATATTTAATCAATGTAAAATGTAAGTATTGACAACAATATTGAAACCATCAAATAAAAGAACAACATATTCAAGAAACAGATATTAGTAACCTTAGTGCTATCGCTGGTTATTTCGCATTTAGACTACTGTAATGTTATTTTATACGGTATTTCTGATTGTGACATCGCAAAACTGCAACGCATTCAAAATATGTGTGCGAAGTTAGTTCTGAATCGTAGAAGAAGAGACAGTTCTAAGCAGGCACTCTACGATTTGCACTGGCTGCCGATCAAAGCCAGAATAAACTTTAAGATCTTGACGTACATGTTCAATTGCCATGTTGGAAATGCGCCTGCATATTTGATTGAACTCTTAACACCGAAAATCCCCCAGCGCTCCCTCAGATCCTCGGAGTCATCAGTTGACTGTTACATCGTCCCTTTCAACAAGCGAAAAACTTTTAGTGATAGAAGCTTTAGTACTATAGGGCCAAAGTTGTGGAACAATTTGCCGTTGAACATCAGACAAAGTTCTTCAATTGACTGCTTTAGGAAAAAGTTGAAAACGCATTTCTTCAGAGACTACTTTGCATTATTCTAAGTTTTGACTGAGTTTTAAAACAGTGATGCTGGTGACAGTGATAGAAATTTAATGTTTGTCTGTGATAATTGTATGTTAGTAATATTTTAAAATATAGTATTATCATTGACTTTAAATTAATAATTGCTATTTTGATTCATTTTAATTAATCTTATTTAAAATATTTTATATTTAATATTTTATTTCAACTTGTATTGTAAAACGCCATTGAATATGTTTTAAATGTAGAAATAGGCGTTTAAGCAAATAAACCAGTTTCAGTTTCAGTTTCAGTATAATTAAACTGATAGATGCATTAATTCAAAATGAAAAAAGGAACATTGAATGTGTAATGAATGTTTCAGATAATTCCTTTGTTTACAAAAGTGAAGAAAGAATGTTAGGATGAATACTTTAAAGTTTTAACAAATCCATGATATCATAATATTGAAATCAATGGTTCAGATTTCTTCATATATATTGCTAAATACAGCAAAGTACAGTTGTAACGTACTTTAAAGCGCCGTTATGGAAAAAATCTCATTGCTTGGAAAGTATGGAGCTGTACTATTTTGTAGAAGTATGTAACAACTTGATAACTAAATATTTATCTACCATTTACTGAGAAAATAACGATACAATAAAATACGATTACTGGAATGGTAACGTAACATGTGTTAAGTATGTAACAAACATATTCATCCTTCAAAAAAGTATTTACATTATATTTTCATGTGCTTCAGGTCAAATAACACAAGTTTATTGGTCACAGTTTAGTTCATTCTGTTGTTCAGTTTTAGTTATATCTTGTTTTCAGAGATGTCTGTTTCAACATAGATTAATTTAAGTAAATTTGCTAAAATACCTAATGTAGAAAGATTAGTTACCTTCACAGTAATAAAATACTATTCTAGAAAACACTGAGAGACATTAAAACCAGATCAAAGCTGTCTGATCTATATTTTCTAAATAATTGATGTAACAAAACAAGGTTATTAAAATGGTAACGTAGCATGTGTAAAGTAGGTTACATACTGATTCCTTCTCCAAAAAGGTGTTCAAACTTCATTTCCAAAAAATATAGCTCACATAATTGTTATTTAATTGATAACATTTAATTATACATTTTTATTAAATTTTAATGGTATCTTGTTTCCTGAGATGTTGGTTGTGGTTATGGTTAATATTATGCAAATTAGCTAAACACCTATTTTGGAGTAAAAAAGTTACCATCAGTGTTACAAAATACTATTTAAGAAAACAATGAGAGACTTTCAGATCAGATCAAAACTGTTTGATACATTTAAATTGATTTAAAACTTAAAAAATATTATTTTCTATTAAAATTTTGTCATTTTGTAAAATTCTCATTAATATTAACGAATATGGAAATTAGTTAATTAAAATACAAATGTTAAAGGACAATGTCTTAGCTCTATTTTGACACCAGTTTTATTGTTTTATCACCAAAACTGACCAAGATATGACTGATTATCCTGTATATGGTCGTATTTTCCAAAAACGAACGGTTGCTATGGAAACAGTGAAATCTTATATAGTTGAAAAGAGTTTTTTATGGGAACATTTTTTATTTCGAAAGGGTTGGTTCTGCCGAACAATTTGGTACCTATGAAAAAAGTCTAGGGGTGGGGGGGGGGTGCATGGTAGTCCCTATTGGCCCCCTACCTAAAACACCATGTATTGTAAATGTTGCATGAGTGTTTGCCTTTCAATTGCAATTTTTGAAAATGATTACCATTTGTATATTTTTAAGCCATATTGAAAATATGATGTTTTGTATGGAATTTCTTTACGAATAACATAAAAGCAACAATTAATTATTGTTAATTCAGATTTTGCCAAGTATTTGCAGCTGCTTATAGATTTATATTTTACAAATATTTTTATTTTGTAGTTTAGACATTGTTTTTTATTCTGATTTCTTTTTCATTTTTTAAATGATAGATGAGTAACAAAATGCAAGCTATATGCTTCCAGGACCAAAATAAGATTTTAAAGAATGAACGCAACGTTTCACAGTAACTTTGAAGTAACTTTATGACAAAACTTTCCTGCTTCTGTCTAGAAATATCATTATCGAGTCAGCATTATTAACCACAAAATGTAACCAGTCTATAGAATAAGCTATTATCAGAGACAAAGTACTTAGGAACCTCAATAAATTTACGTTTGTATTTGTGTACATGATTTTCTGAATCCTAGGTTCACTCATACGATAAGACATTATTTACTTTTTCTGCTTCATTATGAAGGCCTTAACAGCTTAGCAAAAATTGTAAGCTGCACAGAGGTATTGAGGCCAGGTTATAATAATCTGTCACAGGTTGTTGATGCGGATAGAAATATCCGATTTGAGGGTAATTGTTTTTGGTGGTAACGAGGCTTTGACGGATATTCCTATCTGCATCTACTATCTATGACAGAGTTTTTTCTTGCATACCGTATTATACGAATAATGAAATAAATAAGGGAGGCCTCCGTGGCCAAGTGGTTAAGGTCTCTGACTTCGAATCACTTGCCTTTCGATATGGGTTCGAGCCTCACTCGGGTGTTGAATTCTTCATGTGAAAAGTCCATACAACTAAAAGCAATGCCTGGTGCACCTGTGGTCTTCCTCCATCATCAAAGCTGGAAAGTCGCCATATGACCTATAATTGTGTCGTTGCGACGTTACACCAAACAAAAACAAAAACAAAATAAATACATGAAACGAAACGAAATAATTTATTTGTAGCACTCTTAAAGTAGCGTATCGAAACAAAGCGAGGAAAATGAACGTCAGTAAACAGTAATGACCTCATGACGTTCTAATGAAGAAAAGCAACAGAGTTCCAGTTAGGTTTTATCATTTCTAGCGTCGTTTGAACGTGCTAGATTAACAGCAAAGATTCATCCGGCATGGGGTGTGAAAGATGGATTTTGCCGGCATAGGTAAAATCACCGGAAACTCCAGTCCGGTGTGCAAGATTATAATGAACTGTCACTGATTGACGCAAAGCAACAAACTCCCCGTTCAGTTTTGTCATTTGTAGCGTAACGTTATTTATTCCGTAAAATAATTTATTTTGATTCAAGAATATACTATATGGAATGAAGATTTTGATTTTTATCGGATTTTACATTAAAAAATGCATGAATCGTTAGATGTTATTAACAGCACGAGTCATCTGGCATGGAAGGTGCCAGATGTGTTTTGCCGGCATGGACAAAATCACCGGAAATTTCAGCCCTGTGTGCAAGAAATAAATTTACAACGATAAAGTGTTCAATGACCGACTAAGTAATTTTGCATTGTTGTTAGTACTTACCATTTGTTTCATAACATTGTATCTGCTTAAGACAGATTATCTTTGTTTCTTACATTGATCTGTGGTGCCCTCCACCTGTGAAATCTTTGTATTAAAAATCGAGTGAGAAAAAAGTCAGAAAACTACGGATTGGAATTCACAGTTTACTTTTACAGGGTAGACTGAATGAGATTTACCTCAAATCAGGTAAATATAGATAAACTTGACCGCTTAAAATAAAATGATTGAATGAAGTTTGTTTAAAGGTGAATGCTAGCGAATAGAACAAAAACAAAAAAATACGAACATTTGATGATATATATTCTGAGAACGAAGCCAGAAGAAACTTTTTCGATGGGATATTTAGTTAACCGAGTATTTAACGTACTAACATATACGGGTACGGTCGAACAATTTCGAGAGGCGCCGCCGGTTGCATCCCGCCCTTAAATCTTCTAGTTCGTAAATTCGTATTTAAAAGTATCAATAAGTAAGTGTCCCATATATTTACTCATGTAGAAAGAAAGAAAATGTGAAAACCAACATAAATTAATGCTAGACTTACCAAAACAATAATAAATGTCCGGCTGGAATGTATTCATCAAAATGTTTGTGTGTTTTCAAGTGTTGATAAGAATTGTGTCACTAATACAATCTGTCATGTCCAATTATTTATCTGCATATCGTCTCTAAATTTTAAGGTTTGTTATCAGTTTCATGGAATCTTTAAGCGGTAAAAGCGATACTGGACACAAAATAAAAAAACGAAAATCATTTGACCTTTGACTGAACCTCGACCTTATATCGATTTTGTTGAAACACACACACCCTACATATTGCCTTAAGAAGGTGTAATATTTATTTAATTTTCATGGAAACCTTTCATGGTTTAAAGAAATAGGAAGAGGGAATAAAAAACTGAAAACGGTTGTCATTGGAATATGGCCATTATTCCGAAAGTGTTGGATTGTGAATTTTGCAAATCGTCCAGAAGCGGTGAACATTTCCTTGACATTATTAAAAATCATTGAGGGTAGTGAATTTTGAATATGAAAGTTTTACCTCGAGTAACGTCAATAGCAGTTACTGGTTGGAAACCCGCATGTATCTGCATGACAAAAACCTTACAAAATAGCAATGTGATTAACCTATGTTGTCAGTTAAAGATACAAATTCAAGTAAACCTATGACGTCTGTTAATTACAGGTAATAATGACTTTGAAAAACACCCACTTTTGAAGCAATGCATATGTTTGTAAAAGAATGACAAAGATTTATTGTTTTTATCATTAACAGTATGCTACAATATAATCATTATGTCTTTTCCCATTTTGTTAAGAGGTAATGCTCACCAAGTTGAAAGTTAATTCATGCACGGACTAATTATACTATATTTAGATTCCCTCATGCAATGATTCATGGCGCGAAAAAAATGGTAGTCGCATAATGGGGGATACAAATAGTCCGCAGATTTTTTGCTCTGTATAGCTATTTTCCTTATTTTCTTTGCATTTTATTGCTAAAATCACACGACAGATCTATGCTTGACATGTAGATAGCATTTTCATAATGAAATAACAACATGACAGAGTTTTTCATGGAAACTCAGATCATACACTACCACTACAATTTTGGGTCTCATAGCTGATTTTGTAGTTTGTGTGTTTGACTGAAAATATTTTTCTTGCATCAAACATGACCCCCACTTTTCTTTTGATTGTTTTAAGCATTCACAATATTTTTCAAGAAAATGTAAGTTACATACATTTTAAATGGGTCCTGATGTGCGTTGAGGCCATTGGAAATATGTCAATTTTGTATAGAATAAAGGACAGCTATTTAGTGTGTTGTAACCTTTAAGGTGACATTGGTAAAAATTGAAATCTGGCCAGATGAGGGTAAAATGGGGCTATTTTGATTAGAATTTGATAGAAAATGACAAATTTATTGCAATTTTATTGTAAATGAGGATAAAACATAAAATATCATATTTTCTCTGTTTAGGGTGTATTTTGTTTTCAAAAAGTGCATATTTATAGCCTAAAGATTGCTTATGTCTGGCAATCAGGGGTAAAAATGAACATATTTAACAGTTTAGATGTGTAATTCGTATGCAGATCAGAGTAGAAAATGACTCATCAGGGCAAAACAAGACTAAAGTTGGAGTAACTGCTTGAAAATTATGTCGCATCAGCTATTTTTGCCAAGATCTGACGCGTTGTCTAATGTTACTGAAAATGCCATAACATTTTAATAACTGTTGATATCAAGCTAAAACCTTGTATTTTTCATGCATTTATGTTGCTTGTACATTTCAAATGAAACTGGCACAATGTCAGAGAAAAAAAGTTTTTCTTATATGCATACAGACACTAAATAGGAAAATGGCGCGAAAGAAAGGTAGTCGCATAATGGCGGATACAAATAGTCCTCAGATTTTTTGCACTGTAGAACTATTTTCCTTATTTTCTTCACTGTTTTTTTTTTGCTAAAATCACATGACAGATCCATGCTTGACATGTAGGTAGTATTTTCATAATGAAATAACAACATGACAGACTTTTTCATTGAAACTTTGATCATACACAACCACTACAATTTGGGGTCTCATTTTTAGCTGATTTTGCAGTTTGTGTGTTCGACTGAAAATATTTTTCTTGCATCAAACATGACCCTCACTTTTCTTTTGATTTTTTTTCAGCCATTAGAAATATGTCAATTTAATATAGAATGGAGAAGAACAGATATTTAGTGTGTTGTAACCATATACGAGCATCAAATCAACATGAACTCATGTCATAACTCAAGGTGAGTCCGACCATAAGACCCTAGGACTGAATAAAATGAACGACAACGTCGTAATTCGATCGCAAACTCGCAATCATGGGCTAAAACTATTTTGGGGTATATTTTGTGCAGAAAAAGAAAAAAAAAATCATTAATGTTTAAGCTTATGAATCGTATGTATTCTACTTCGAAACATTATTGCGAAACATTATCTAATTTATAGCATTTGGATCACTTTAGATAAGCTTTGCAGAGTTCTAGATCTGTTATGTCAGCCTCTTTTAGTTATTGAGTTTCAACATGAAATTCAAAGATGATTACGTTCAATAAAGTCATTAAATTGCGTCTGGCGATGTGCATCCGAATCCTGGCCAAGCCAGCAGCAGATCAATATCTACCAGCTCAAACTCAACGAGTTCCAACGTCGATATAGTAGACATATGTTCTCACTTTTTTATGCATTACAATGCTCAGAGCATTAAACACAAACTCGACATTCTCTATACTGAATTCAAGGATTTCGACATTCTTTCATTCTCTGAAACATGGCTCAATACATCAACTCCTACCAATGAACTTCTATTTGATAGCTTCCACGACCCGGAAAGGAAGGACCGCCCTGGACAGCCACGGTTGAGTGCTCCTATATGTGAAAAATATCTTCCGATGGAAGCGACGATGTGACCTTGAAATTCTAGGCATGGAATGCATTTGGGTTGAAATTATCACTAACACTGAGCGTTTTCTGTTCGGCACATTCTATCGTCCTCCAAACACCACATCTGCAGAACATTCTCTCGTTGAAGATTCTATACATCTTGCTGTAGGTACAGGTATACCAGATATTATCGTTACTGGTGATTTGAACATCAACATGCAGAACCCAGATGCATCTAGGAAGATCAGCAGTTTGTGTCAGCGTCTTTCTCTCACACAATGTATATCAGTCCCAACACACTTTACTAAAAATTCCTCTTCACCTATCGATATCATTCTTGCATCAGAACAAAGACTTTTTTATCTGTCGGAAATCGGTGAATCTTGCTTGGACCAACAAGTACGCTTTCATTGTCCATTCTTTGGTCTTCTTAGTTTCAACAAACCAAAAGCACATAAGTACAAGCGACACATATGGCTATTTGACAAAGGCATCTACGAACTCTTGCGAGAACAAGCAGCAAACACAAATTGGCAAGAACTTCGACACACAAACATAAACGTATATACATAAAACGTCACAGACACCATAACTAGCATTTCCAAAACAGGCATTCCTAACAAAGATGTCACAATCAGACCCAATGACCCACTCTGGTTTCCCAAAGACTTGAAAAAACTTATCAGAAAAAGGCGTAGATATTACAGAAAAGCACAACGCACAAACACAGTAAATAAAATAACAAACATTATCAGATAGTCTAAAGAAAAACAAATGCACAAACTTTCAACTAATCTTAAAACAACACAACACAGTTCAAAATCCTGGTGGACTTGTCTTAAATCGTTCACCAAACCGTCAATTTCTTCTTCTATTCCTCCCATTCAAGGCGGCGATGCCATTGCCGAGGACAAAAACTCGAAAGCAGACATACTCATTGACTACTTTAGAGACCAAACCCTTCTTAGTGAGCCGGAGAACTTGGCACCTGCTCTATATGCTGACACGCACCCTCCTTCCACAATGCCTCTTTTTCAAATATCTCCTGACGAAGTCATGCTTGTCTTGAAATCACTACCTCTTGGCAAAGCCGCTGGTTCTGATTGTATTAACAACAGAATCCTTAAAGTGCTCTGTTTTGAACTATCTTCACCTCTTGCAGATCTGTTTAACCAATCGCTAACGTCATCTGAATCTCCCGGCTCTTGGAAGGAAGCTTTTTTACACCAATCTTTAAGGCTGGAGGTCGATCTGTTCCAGGAAACTATCGCCCTATCTCTCTACTCTCTACGCTTGGAAAGGTATTTGAAAGAATTGTTTTCAAACACACCTTCAATTATCTTACATCTCAAAATCTCTTAACTCCTCATCAATCAGGATTAATCCCAAGTGACTCGACCACAAATCAACTTACTTATTTGTATAACTTCTTCACAGAGGCCGTTGATTCTTGCAAGGACGGGAGAGCAGTCTTTTGCGACATCAGTAAAGCATTTGATCGAGTGTGGCACGAAGGTCTGCTGATTAAACTTATTAAATAAACGATTGGGCATAAATGGTTCGCTACTTTTCTGGCTTTTCTCTTATCTCTCTGGTCGAAGACAATCTGCTGTCATACCCGGTGCTCAATCGAAATGGAATGCCATTGATGTCGGGGTACCACAGTGATCAATCTTAGGTCCCCTTCTGTTCTTGACGTATATAAATGAAATTGTCATCGATATACAAGCCAACATCAATCTCTTTGCCGACGACATGAGTCTCTTTCTGGTAGTCGAGGGTCCTCTTTCCGCTGCACGTACTCTAAACACTGATTTATTAACTATTTCAAACTGGGCTAACACTTGATTGGTAAAATTCAACCCGAAGAAGACTGAGTCATTGATTTTTACCCGTAAAGCTGTTACCAGGGACCACCCAAGCTTACAAATGAGCAACGAGACTATTCAAGAGGTTACAAATCATAAGCATCTTAGCGTGGTTCTTTCTGCCGACCTGAAATCGCACTGTCACATCAGCTACACTGTAGGGAAAGCTTACCGGCGCATAAATGTGATACGAAAGCTTAAATTTGTCCTTGACCGCCATTCACTCGAAATAATATATACCTCTTTCATTCGGCCTATTCTAGAGTATGGTGACGTAGTTTTTGACAATTGTTCTGCTCAAGAGAAGGATACTGTTGAAAAGATCCAGTATGAGGCCGCTCGAATTGTGTCTTGTGCCACAAAGTTAGTTTCAATTGCTAAACTCTTGTTCCTCCTAACTGTCTGATCTATGTCCTCAACCGGTTCAAAATCCAACATACAACCTCCGCAACCAAGATGCCTTCAGAGTACCAAGAGCTCGAACAACTCTTTACTACAATTCCTTTCTGCCTTATACTACAAGAGAGTTCAACGACCTCCCTATTGATGTCCGTAACTCTCCCACCTTGTCTACTTTTAAAAAGCACCTTTTCCAACCTTCGAATATGCCTTCGTATTTCTACTTTGGTAAACGTAAGACTCAGATAATGCACACTCGCCTCCAAACTAACTGCAGTTCACTCTCAGACGATCTATATACAAAAAAATAAACATCATGACTTCACCCCTCTGCAAATATGGTCAGAGGTAGACTGCTCGTCACTTTTTTCTCGAGTGTCCGCTATATCAGAACTTGCGTCCATGTTTGATAAATGGCATAAGTATTCACTGACAAGTCTCTTTGAAAATTATCCTCTTTGGTAACACAGAACTCTCTGACACTGCAAACGAACAGATATTTCTCAGTGTTCACAGATACATTGAAAAATCAAATCGCTTCGACTGATCCTGTAAATACAAATATGTAAAGACTACCAGCTCGGTACCAAACACTCAGTTGGTTCCCACCCTCTCTTACTTCTTACTAGTCTAACCAACATTTCCTTATATCACTAATTTTTGTTACTTGTTTTTTGTTTTGTTTTGTTTTACATTTCAAACATTTATATTCGTCAGAAATCTTTGGTAACAGAACGTCGCAATATGCCATGTACCTAAATTTAGCATACATTAGGATAGAGCTTTTATAAGCAGTTTGTTTCCAGTTCGATCCATTACGTTTGATACATGCGCCATTATATTGTATTACATAATATGCATATGATAACGACGAATAGAATATGTTTTAATTGCGTAAGAATTCCCATCCCCGTACTATGCATTTCTATATAAACTACTTTTATCTGTAAAGGAGGTAGTATACCTTAACATTTGCATGTGTGCATGCCCAACCGGAAGCATTGTTGTGTAAAAAATGACATCATCGACGTCGTGACATTACCTGTCAGTTACCGAACACTTAAAAGACCGTAATTTTGAACATTTTTATATTAGCATTTTTTTAAACAGCCGTTTTTGGCCAAAATTTTTTTTATGAGTCTTTCGCTTTGAATGATCATTTTTCCCATAAAAATAGTCAGATGAGGAGTACTCCTGTAAATAGTTTAAGTTTTATATTTGTTTAAATAAATGCAAATGCAAGGAACAAATTACTTACTTTAGAAATAAATTATTTTGAAGCTTCATTAAATGAGAAGATAAATTTATTTGATATTTTTCTAAGAAATTGCGATGAAGTGCAAGATATATTTTAAAAATCTCTGTTACCATATTTACTTTAAACTGGAAGATAAATAGGGTACAATGATTAGTGTTTAGTATTCTGCTAACGAAACTACCCTAGTATTCGAATTAAGTCATGATTAGAATGGCACTGAGCCCGTCGAAAAACCCGTTTTTATACATTTTGATTAAGAAATGAGAGAAAAGGCGTTACCTGGAAACAAGCCCAGCGACATATACATTTTAAGCCTATATTAGAAAGTTTACGCGTATACTATTTTTTTTGTAAAATTACCAACTACGAGAACTTTTGCTGATAAAAGTGAAACAGAAATATACCGAAAAGTGTTAAATATCCGAATTTTCCTTCTTCTTTCAATATAAAATACCTTTGGAGAATCATGTATTTCAAACCTAGATTAAAACTGTACTTGCAGCGAATGAGATAAACAAACTTGACATTATAGCAGCTAAAACATTAAGTTACACGAAATACAATTGATTGCTATGATTCCATTAATTTGAGTCAACCCTGGTGACATGGTATACTACATTCTCAAGCATAAAGGACACTTTTTTCTTTGAAAATGCAGATCTTAGAAATTGATAACTATTATAGTCAAAAGGTCATAACTCAATCTAGAATAATAGAACCACCAAACCCGTTAAAGACGCACAAGAAGGATTGGTACTGATCATTTCTATGATTCCTCCAATATAATTGACAAATATTATTAAAACTGACTCTCAACGGGTCAAAACTACGCAAAAAATAATCCAAGCGGGTTATGCCGACGATATGCATATCCAGGCTTCAAACAAATCTCTCCGTTGATGTTTAATTGAAATCCGGCCGGATTTTTTATATATTGCGGTACTTAACGTTCGTATTACATACAAGAACCATGTTGTCAATTACCTTTTGAGATTTCAATTAGATCAAGTAATGTTATGAAATCATTTTATTAATTTTACGACAGCAGTTCACTTTTAAAAAGTAAAAGATACACATAATATCTAACATTTATTCAAACGAATTAATTCCAAATGCAAGCAAATTGTGGAGAAAGAAATCTTTTCATATAAAAATTCAGTTTGATAGTTAATCACATATCATTAAGTTGGTACAATTCTAAACGAGATTTACAATCATGAGCAATCTTGTGCCTTTTCAAAACTGATTACATTAACTTTTATCTCCTGCTAGGAAGCTCGTCTCGTTGAATAAATTGTCCCGCTATCAGAACATAGACGGACCAAAATACGTGCATTCAAGGCCGTTCTTTGTTATGGAAAGAGGAAAACTTTAAAACGGCTTCAGCAAAAAACGTTTGTTTACATCATGATTTTACGCATCAGGCCATAGACGGACAGAAATATGTGCATTCAAGGAGGTTATTTGTTATGGAAAGAGGAAAACCTTAAAAGTGCTTCAGCAAAAAATGTTCAAAATTACGGTCTTTCAAGTGTTCGGTAACTTACTTCATGATTCTACGTACCAGAACATAAACGGACAAAAAATACGTGCATTCAAGGGCATTCTTTGTTATAGAAGGTGAAAACATTTTCAATTCGACTGGTTACATCATGATTCAACGTATCAGGCCATAGACGGACAAAAATATGTGCATTCAAGGGCGTTCTTTGTAATTGAAGGAGAAAAACATTTTCAAGTAGTTCTGCGAAAAACGTTAGGTTACAAGTTACATCATGATTCTACGTATCAGAACAAATTATTATGTGTCAGAAAAACACATATTCAATATGGATGAAGAAAAACATTTTCAAGTACTTCTGCGAAAAAAACCTTTGATTATATCACGATTCTATGTATCAAACAGACCGATAAATGAGCCCGACATCCAAGGCTGTTTATTTTTATGTGGGTTGGAAAACTTCTTAATACCTTTCGTTTCTAGGTGTCTGAAGTTAAAACAATCGCATTTAGCACGGCTTTACCAGTATTTGAATAGAAAACCATAACTGACCATGGGTATAACTATGGTCCTCGGCTAATATACAATAGAAAATACGAAAATATATCCTAGTGAGAATGACTGAGAAAAGAATGTTTAAAATTAAGCAAAAAAAAAAAAAAAAAATAAAAAATAAAAAATAAAAAATAAAAAAAAAAATAAACATAAAAAATGTGTTATCAAGCAAATAAATACATTTAGGATTGTGTAATTGACAGTTTTTACGGTGGACTGATGGGATGGTTTAAATGGAAAATTACTGACTTAATTAATGTTAACTGAACTATTAATTAATTACAATCGGATTTCATTATCTACGCCATATGGATTGAAACTATGTAATATAATAGTGTTGAAACACACAAAAAAAATGAAAATTAGAAAGAAATGTTATCATTCAACTGAACTAAGAGAAAAAAAATGGGATTTGATTTTGGATATATTTGTGAATGTGACTGAACTGAAATTAATATGAAAAAAAATAAACTTTAGTGGACGTGTCCCTGTGACCTCAACCCGCGAGTCACAGACTCCAACACTAATAGGTATTTAGTTATTGTGCAGTAAAATTTGAAAGCTATAGCTATTATACTTACGGAAACGAAAAATCTAATGAAAGTTAAGCCAGACTTCTGTGGCTTTGACCTTTGACCTTTAAACCATTGACCGCAAAAACAGAGATATTTTCCTAATATTACTTACTCATTGTGTAGTTTGAAAGCTATTACACGTTATAACTTAGAACATGGATACCATTTCCAGTCTATAGGTCACGATGACTTCGGTCCGTGAACAAATGACCTTAAAACATTAGAGATCATCTATAAGTGGTGATTAGTCATCTTGTAAAGTTTGAAAACTGTACCTACTACACCTTCTGGCTTACAGTCCGGAAACGAAAACTTGCAAAAAATTAAGTCAAATCCCATGGCATTGACCTTTACGTTACCGACCCTAAAAACAATAGAAATCTTTCTCTAGCGCTATTTAGTCAGTGTGAGAGCCAGTTTCCTTAAAAACTGTAGCTGTTATACCTTTCAGCCTACAGGTCACTGCGACTTTGTTTTTGTTTTCTATTTTTGTTGGGTTTAACACACCACACAGACACAGACCATATGTCGACCTTTCGGGCATTATTTCAGGCTCGAGCGGACACCTGGAAATAATCATCGATCTTAAATAAGTAAGATAAATGGACTCCTCACAATAAATTTTTCTACACCTCAAACTAGCTTTCGAACCCAAAGTAGTGACGGCCAACTGACATCAAACTTTTTCATTCTTTTTTTATTCTGACAAACCCAAGACCGGACGATGTGTCCAACATGTTTAAAAACATCAACGAAATTCTTAAATTGATTTATAGTGAAATTACGGTGGTATATTATCTTTATGTCATAAAAAATAAAACATGTCACTGATAAACTCACCGAAGGATAACGTTTTGGTTAGGGTAACGGGATAGGGGTAAGAGTTAGCGATTTCCTTTGGTTATACTTCATTAGTAACTAACAAATGTATCATAACTATTAAATTTTACTAACTTTTACCTTCAATTTAATTAATACTTTGTCACTCCGGAAGTCAAAAAGACGAAGTTCGACGGGGCGACATTCGGCGGGGTGACATTCGGCATGGTGACATTCGGGGCTTCGTTTGTCAAAGCGCAATAACGACGTTCGGCAGGGCGACTTCCAGTGGGCGACATTCGGCGGGCGATGTTTGCCGGGGTATTATTTGGCGGGGCGCTATAACGACGTTTGTGACGCTGCGACAGAACGAAATGGCACATATCAGCCACCATAGAATGCAATTTTGATTACAGCTTTTGATGATGGAGGATCCCAATAGTACGTGCCCCTTCGTGCTTTATTAAAGGGAGGAGATAAGATGTCGTGCGCTTGAGATAAGATGTCATGAGCAAGAGATAAGTTTATCATAAGAAAATAAATGCGTGTCCTAAACATACCACCGTATGAAATGTAAAATATCGCATTTGTCATAATAAATGTATCAGTTCTGCGTGTTGTACAATGCTCCAGATTCATCCAGAAGTCGAATGCCTGTCCTATCCTTCCGTTTTTGTATTTAGAAATAAAGTACACACATACGGACAAATGTATATGCATATTAAACGATGAACAAAAAACTATGGTCATTGCTTTCAACATGATCTATCCAAGAAATTATTTCTCACACTTTCTTTTTCGTTTGTTTTTGAAATAAGAGGTTTATCACCATTTTTCGATGTTTTCTCTTTTCTGATTCCGCTATTACGCCACACTGAAATACGTGTGATATACAAGGGGCTTTTCGAAGTGTGAACGTCTCGGCTAAACCAATCAAATTGTTAAAATCGATAAACATTGAAATTTCTTAATATAAATATTAAACACTAATATTAACAATATCTTGGTGCCAGTTAGGTGGTAATCACACTTTTACCTATTTACTGCGGGCCGGCATCGTAAATTATATGTGTTTTCCTTGACCCCAATACATTTGCAACTAGGAATACAAACAAAGGGTTAGTATTAGAAACTGAAACTCGAGTAAAACGTTAACAACCAGAGCCGGACTTGAACATATGACCCTCACACTTAGATATCTTAAAAAGGTCTAAAGCACGTACGACTGAGCTTGCCATGCGCTTCCGATAAAATGTATAATTACGTTAAAAACTAATAGTTTGAAACAATCACTTTTATTTTGAAGGACATATTAAACTTTCTATAATTTTCAATGCTAGTTTTATTACATGTCAGAAAATACCTTCAGGACTGGTTTTGCCTTGGGTGGAACACATACAGATGCTAGTTACATGAGCGTAGCTAATAAAATCTGAAAAGTAGATCCCTCGGAAGCACCGAGAACAAGGCAAACAGTGAAAATTGCAGACTCGGTTTGATTGAGTCTGTTCATGAGCAGTAATGGAAAATGCAATACTGACCACGCCCCCTAGCACCGGCTTAAGCAGTATTCAATCTTCAAATCTAAATTAGTTGAAATCAATGATCCCGAAGGACCAGAAAATATAACAACACTGAGTCAGAAATGATATACAGGCCCAGTTTGTTGCTGGCAATAAAATCGGGACTGGTGCTTCTTCAATCTTAACAAATGCTATAGGGTTCTAATGCTTATGTATGTACCACAGCCGTACAAAGTATTGTAAAAAGATCTCCAAATTTGGTATTGTTTTCGAAAAGATTAATAAATAAATCAATTAAATTTATAAATCTGAACAAGTTGATGCAAGAATCGGGCATTATCAAAGCAAGAGAATCGAAACATGCATGAAAACTAGCAGGGCGTTCGATCGTGCACCTGATAAATTTACGATTTTTGAGTAAAAATTAAAAGGCGACATTTTTCCATACCGCAGTTTGTACATTGTATAGAAATAGTTAAAGAACTTGTAAAACACAAATTTTACTAAAATGTTCTTTTAACTGTGCTTTTTTATTTTTGTTTTGTAGTTTTGAAAATAGAACTGAAAATAAATCAACATGTATTTTAGTATTTGTTTTTGTTCTTGTAATTTATAATGTAGGTTAAATGAACTTTCACCTTCCATCTTCCTTCGGCACCAATGTTGGGTCCAGGGGCTCCTCTTTGGCTCCAGCTTTTGCCAAATGGCGAAAGTGTTGGCGACAGTTTAAAAATATTCAGAGCCATCCCTGACAGGAATTATTAGTTACGCTGCTTTCTTTTCAGACAAGAACAATCATCAAAGGGCTGGGCTTGGTACGGTTAACATTGAAAAATGGCCTTTTATACAAGTTGCTAAAAAATAATGACTAATCGTATTACCCTTTAAAATTATAAAGCTTTAAGTGCTACGAAATCATGAAAATTGTCCATTTCTACAGGTCGATTTTCAACCTGACTATCTGTACAAGGAAGATCCCCTTATGCGCTAATTTGACCTTATTGTAAGACGTAACGTACTTAAACGTATAAGCCTCTGATGGCCCTTTCACGCTTCCGTAGAATCAACATTTATAACACGAAATTATTTTTGAAAATATTTCTGAAATGCCTTGGTCTCAAGTATGGAAACATATCTCATCCGAGGCAAATACTGATATTATTAGAAAACATTTGAAAGGACCTTTTGAACGATTTGACGTTCTCCATATACACTTGCTCCTTTACGGACCCCTGTGGGATTTGAGTTTTTTTCCGAGCGCAAATATTTGTTCGTAGATGAAAAGTTGACATGTCTTGCTAAGGTCCAGGTAAGAAAGTGCTGAAAATTGACTCGACTCCCCATTAGCAAAAAAAAAAAAAAAAAAAAAAAAAGAAAGAAAAAGAAAAAGTCCACGCGCATATATTTAGACAGACAAACTCCCCGCAGAGATTACTTCCCCTTACGGTCCATTAATCACAGCAATCACGAGTTGTTTTAACCAAATTTGGTTAACAGAACAGAACAGAAAAATAGTGAATACTAATAATAAAAAAAACCCCATAAATTACCACCGGGATTACCCACAGCTCTAGATAACTTTTTAACCTAAAAGGCACAGTACTCCTTGATTTTTGTATATTGATCATTTTTATTTTTTTGCACTGTCATGTGACTTTCTCATCATCACGTGGTTTCTCGTGAATGCAGCAGTTATAATGAACGCAAGGGAAGGTAACTGCTGTGAGGAGCTCGTCAGACGGGGTGACTCCTGTGCGTGACCCCCAACTATAGACCATTGCAACTTTCGTTTTCAAGTTTAGTCTGCTTTAGTTCCGGGAAAGTTGATGGTCGTCTGACGTCATTTTCTGTGTTGTCAAAACAAGGTATGCCTGATGAGATTGTATAAATGTGCCAGCCCTCCTAAGGATATGTAATTAACGTAGTTTCATTACTGAACAATTCAAATGTACCTAAATTAATGAATGAATTCAATATATTCAGTACAGAATCTGCCCGAAATCAATATGCTGTTTCCATATTATCAGAAATGACATCATACCATAAAGTTAACGAGGAAGGTGGTAACAATAATTTTGCTGATAAAAAACAGTGTCATTATCAACGTGATGAACAATAAATATATAAAAATTGTCATATATATTTAAGTTTTTTGCTTCATTGACAATATATTCGATCACGTCTGTGCAATATCAATTCCACGGAGTCGACACGGTGCACGTGTATGTGGAAATAGTATTCCTTGTATCAGTATTCTTAGATTAGAGAGGTGGTACTTTATTCTTTATATCAGTAAGCATCTAATGTGCCAAAGTTTAGAACATTACACTTTACACACACTTTAGCGGTACAAGTTCATTTAATATTTGTATAATAGAGCTCTGTTAAAGACTCAATCAACCTAAGTCTGCTGTTATTTTCTTGGTTTGTGTTCTATGTTTGCAAAGAGGCGTTTTGTAAATTAAAATCAATATACAAATGATATGCTGCAAATGATACAGCAAAGACTTGCCTTAAATTCATTAATGCCGGTCACGAGCCTCGCGTTTTATTACGTTAATTATCTCATTGAATAAACTCAGTAAGAAAACACACCCATTTAAGACCCTCTGTGTATTTCACCAACATCCGTAAAATTCAAGTATTTAGACTGTCGACATTTCCCTTTCAGATAATTCACTCAAATGGGTATTTATCAAAATTATGTAAATCTGTATTATGTTGAAAGAATATACAAATTTGACATTTACGCCGTTTCATTGAAATCAATGATAAATAGAATGAAAAGTTAATTTATTCGATGATTTTGTAAAATATTATGATTTTATAAAACTTCTAGAGCTTAATTAATTAAAGTTGGTAATTCATGAAAACCTGTGCATAAACTTGTTTCGTGAACATTGCTGTAGCGGGGACCCACGCATATATTTTGCAATTGATGTTGATCTGAAAGCGACACATGATTAGTACAGCACATTATTACTTTAAACATATTTCAAGGTATAATACACTTGTTTCATATAAAATATTCAATATAGAAATTGTCTATATAATTTTCATACCTCCATTCTTCAAAGTGCTGTTGTTAAATGAATACAAGACTTTTTCTTTAAAATGCATAGGAACTCCTTTAAATAAGATATTTAGCTTCTTTTAAAAGAGGCCCCATCGTTGACCAGACATCAGAGCTTCGAAAAGTAACGTTACTCAGCATCCGCAAGTGGTAAACGAAACTCTTCCTTCCACATGACCATGAATATTGACCTCATTATTTTAGGCCATTTTATACAGAAAGCAATACCAAGCCCCTTTTTACACTGTTCCTTGTAAAAATACAATAAAGGCTATGGCCATCCAATTTAGATAGCGTAATTTCGCTATGGCATTTTGAGAAAAGATGATATTTGCAGAGCCGTCCTCCACTTAAAGAAATTTCGCTAAGAGCAAATAAGATTTAAACTCTTGAAATCAAGTGTCGCTAGTGGCGAAGGTAGGCCTTTTATCTTAAGTCCTACCTTTTAGTCATTTCTAAAGAAACCGCGGCAGTTTATTAGATTCTGACACTTTGATCTTTTACATATATTGTTTTGAACATTTTGGAATTCGCATTTTATAAAACGTAACTTACTTTGTTGACAAATAAACAAGCTCATTTATATGACCATTAATCACGAAAGTATTTCATGTCTTGTTATCTCCCGTATGGGTCATAAAGAGAAGCCAAGTCTAGTCATAGGGTATTTTATGACGGCATATGGGAGGGACGGACACCGGATATCAGAATTTAAATAGAAACCTGTCAATCATTAAAACTGGATCAAACCAGTTTTGACCAGCCTTTTAGCGTGGGTGCTCTGTAAACAAAGAAAACATTTCGATTTTCCCACCTCCATTCTCTACACCACACTTTGAATATGTCACTATAATCCTTTAATATATTGATTTAAGGTAGATACGTCCGAAATGCAAGTTCTTGCCCTCTTTATTTACTTAGGGGATAACTGTATTTTAGAAACGTCGCTTACGCAAATACCTGAAAAGCAGATCGGTTGAATATTACGCTCTGAATGAGGCTATTATTTTCAAGATTGAGAATAGCATAATTCCGCATACCGGTAATATGTTAATTAGTTTACGACATCCTTGAACATGTTAAAAGCAGATGAACTGATAGCCCGCCCGCTTAGCTCAGTAGGTAAGAGCGTTGGTCTACGGATCGCGGGGTCGCGAGTTCGATCCTCGGGCTGGGCGTATGTTCTCCGTGACTATTTGATAAACGACATTGTGTCTGAAATCATTAGTCCTCCACCTCTGATTCATGTAGGGAAGTTGGCAGTTACTTGCAGAGAACAGGTTTGTACTGGTACAGAATCCAGGAACACTGGTTAGGTTAACTGCCCGCCGTTACATGACTGAAATACTGTCGAAAAACGGCGTTAAACCCAAAACAAACAAACAAAAAACAGATGAACTGATAGGGAATCCTTGGAGTTACTTTAAAGGCGTTTATTTTCTTGTGTGAAAATCGCAATTCTCCTTTAGCTAATGTCTTTGTTTGGTTTAGAGTCACATCGTCACTATTTAGGTCATGTGGCAATTTTTCCAGCTTTTGTTTTTGGAGGGAGACCCCGGTGCTCCTTTATGCTTTTTCAACAGTTGTATCACGCCAAACAAACAGTATCAAAGTTCTGGAATGCATTGTAACCTAACTGATATTCTTGTCTAAATATTTTAACCACTGCACAGGCAGGATATAATATCATGTTTTATTACATATGTTTCAGTAGATTATAAAAATAAATGGGTAAACTGTTTTTCTTTAATTTTGCTAGTTAATAATCATTGAGAGTGAGCTATTCATTTCCAGTGATTGTAACTGAATCTAATACTAAAATTGAATGTTCCTGTACTAATTCTATTCAACTTTCTGCCTTAATAAGTATTTAAAACTTTGACAGAGGCCTTTTATTGCCACGACTCTATTATCTAATAAATATTGACAATTATGAATATCTTCAGTCAGTTTAATTGTGTTAGTTAACAACTGTTACACACAGGGAAGTTTTCATTTTCCAATAAAAATTATCAGTGTTCCCATACCTGTTATTATTCATTTTGTTTTCAAATAGTAATTCAACAATTTGGAGCGAGAGGCTAACACTTTCCAGTAGTCTTTTATTTAACTAAGTAGTGAAAATTCTACATGTTTCCATACCCGTGTCCTTTAATTCTGAATTTTGTACACACCACTGAGAGAAAGAGTCTGTAATCAGTTGAAATAAATGAAGAAATCATTAATTTGTCTCTACTGTTTTATGTCTGACAAATACGGAATAGCATTAGTGCCAGATGCGTTTTATTAATTCAATAAAAATTTCGAGATACTTAATAATAATAACTATGCAACTCGAATTTTCGAGTTACTATCTCGAAATTTCGACTTACTAATACGAAATTTCGGGTTACTAACTCGAAATTTTGGGTAAATATCTCGAAATTTCGAGTTAGTAACTAGAATTTCAAAAAAAAAAAGTCATCATGAGTTACCAAGAGTTTAGATAATATCAGATATACATGTAGTAGGAAGTGCACGGGAGGTCCGGGAGCGTTTGTGTAAAATCTATTTCCAACTCTGTTTCAGCAATAAATAAATGTTCCCTATATTGAGATGACGTGTCATGCACAAGTAACGGACCCCTAGCTCAAAAGTCAAGGTCACACTTAGAAGTCAAAGCTTTAAATGGTCTATTTCTTGTCTGGTCCGTTACTCAGCCTTTTATCAAGGGATTTTAAAATTAATTACTTGGCAAAAATGTTCCCCATAATGAGTTAATTGATCATGTACAAGACCCAGGGCAGGGTCTCTTAGGTCAATGTCACAAAATGGTTCATACCAGAACTATTCTGTCATATTTTGCGCAGACAAAAGTAGCGTTCTTGGGAACGCTTCGGGGGCATTTGTTTTCATTATTATGAATTTTTCTTCCAAACGAACCTGGAACTAATGCTCTTCAGTAAACAAAGGTGCAGTTCTGAACTGACTTTGGATCAAGTTTAAAACGGAAATATGTATTAAAGTCATTGGTACCTAGCCTTGATCTGGAAATATCTTCTGTTCTTTTTCGGAAAAAAGAGTAGGGTCTTAAATCTTCCTTATGATATACAGATTGAGTTATTTAATAAAACTATAAAACTAATATTGTTATATGGATGTGAACTATGGGGCTTGGGAAACAATGATATTTTAGAAAGAGTACAGTTAAAATATTTTAAACTAATATTTCACCTTTAAAGATCTACACCAACTCATATGTTATATGGAGAATTAGGCATAAAGCCACTACAACTTGATATTAATGAAAGAATAATAAACTATTGGGGTATGCTTACTGATTTAGAAAATGATAAGTTATCAAATCACATGTACTACATTATATATGGGTTGCAACAGCAAGGAAAATTGTATTCAAAATGGATTGAGCAAATTAAAAAATTACTGTATATTCAAATGGATTTGGTAACATTTGGGAACAACAACGAACCCTGAACAGAAAATGGTTTTCACAAGCTTTTAAGCAAAAGATAAATGACCAGTACCTACAAATTTGGAATGACATTATACAAAAATCTTCTAGTAGCATTAACTATCGAATATTTAAAACAGAATTGAAAATGAACCCATTTCTCAAAACTTTGCCAAACAAACTAAGTAGAATTCTTATTGCCTTCAGAGCAAGAAATCATAGATTACCAAATGAAGTAGGGAGATGGACGGGTACTCCAGTGACTGAAAGACTTTGTACTTTATGTAACAGAAATGAAGTAGGAGATGAATATCATTATATATTACAGTGTAGTTATTTTCATGCAGAAAGACAGAAAAAGCTTAAAAAGTATTACTTTAGTCATCCAAATGTACTTAAGTTCAAGGCACTATTTAACACTGAAAATAAAAATGAATTGTTAAAATTGTGTAATTTTATAGACTTGATCATAAAACTGACAGGCAGGCTAGCCAAATTTAATAATGGGATTATTTTTAGTATTGTTAGTTTGCATTTAGCCTATTCTGACCGCTTGCAACGATATTTTTAACTGACACGGTGTACTTGATGTGTTTTAGGGGGAAGACTTTGGTGCGGAAAATGTGTGGGATTTATTCGGATAGAGGAAAAACTGACGTTTTTGGCCGTTGCTCGCTCGCTGTCCGTAAACGGTTTGCAAATGGACTCTGAAGTAAGATTTTTCTGAAAGAGTATTCACTTGGCTAAAAGACGGCCAATCATTTGTAAAGAAATATTGTATACTGTATCCTAGGTACGCTACTGTCACCTATGTGATCTTAGGGTATCTAGGTGACCAGTTTTGACTCTTTAGTATTTCTGAGTCCAGTTCAGATAGGTTTGTTACAAACCGACGAGTTTGGCCGTTTAAAGAAAATGATCAGTAAATTTGCAAACACTGAAAGAAAACCTCAGATTCCGTGTCTTAACTTACCGATGTTCCGAGGCGTGCACATTTTGCATTATTTCTCTGTTTACTGCTAATCTGGTTCCCTGTCCAATATTGGCTCCCATTCAAAATGGCTTTAGGCCACAGTTATTCTTACTAGGCCTAAGACCACAGTTATTTTTACTATATGTTCAAGGCAGTGGACACTATTGTAATTGTGCATGCATTGCAATCCCCCTAAAAATACCTGAACTTAACAGAACTATTCAAGAGAAAAAAATCCAGCCACAATAAACATGGGGTTGACCGGCTCTTTTTTCCACCATTTAGAATCAAAATAGAATTGCAACAAAAACTATCTCTAATCGACTTAAAAATGTTTTACCACATATTATAAGTTATGAGCAAACTGGATTTATGAAGGGAAGATATATAGGAGAAAATGTGCGCCTTATTTTTGAAATTATAGAATATCTCAATCAACAAAATTTACCTGGTCTTCTCTTGTTTTCAGATTATAAAAAGGCGTTCGATAGTTTAAGCCATGACTTTATATTGCAAAGTTTAAAGCATTTCAATTTTGGACAGTCTTTCCTAAAATGGGTAAAGCTCTTTTATAGTGATATCACCAGTCTGATTATTAACAATGGCTTTCTATCAGAAAGTGTTCAAATGGAACGTGGGGTTCGACAGGGATGTCCTCTTACTTCTTCGCTGTTTATCGTTTGCATGGAATTATTAACTAATACTATAAGAAAAGATGAACACTTCAAAGGAATCAATATAAGGAATACTGAGATAAAGCAAACACTTTTTGCAGATGATGCAACTTATCTTAACAACAGTAATAAAGAATTGTTTGAGAGATTAATAGATGTTATAACCGATTTTGGCAATGTTTCTGCACTTACTCTAAATATTACAAAGACAATAGTACTTAGAGTAGGATCATTAAAAAACTCAGATGTGAAATACGCAACAAAAAAATTTCATTTGGACATCAAAAAGCGCAAAGACCCTTGGTATGACATTTTATAATGACAGGGAATCAAATATAAAATTAAACTTTGAGCCGAAATTACAAGAATTCAAAAATTGTTTAAAACAATGACAACACCGAAAACTCACTCTTTTAGGTAAAGTGACTGTAGTAATCAAAGGCCTGAAGGGCCTGAGAGTTGGCTAATGATTGATGTACTGGTAGTATAGTCTACCAGTTTCGGTTTGGTTTTAGTTTTTTTCCCCAACTGAACAGAGATTTTGTTACAATAGATGAAATGGACATTCAATCGATGCCTAGTAAAACTTTGATTGACATTATACAAGTATTTAAACCCAATATATTTCTCTAAAATTGAAGAGTGGTTCGCAAAAATAAAAATGTTGAAAGTACAAACTACAATTTGACAGGTGACACTAAAATACTGCCCATGACTATAAATATTTTTCCAGTAAACATTTGCCTCCGGCATTACCAAAACAGGCAATTATCGGCTGGTATATATTCGCACATGATAAAATTTGAATATGAAAATTTATATATTGAAATTTTATAGCGCGGATTGCCACATACAATTTGTAACAGATGGACGAAAGAACTGTTCAGATATTCTACAGATAAGGGGCCTGGCAATAACCGTGTCACACGCTAGGTATTGTTCAATCATATTATAAGGGATGTGAATTTAAAGTATACTTACTTTTGCGTTTAAAGATATGTAAATGTTGCTGAGTGTCAATATATAGTGTCATGTATTCGAAACTAAGAGAAGTTACTCGGACTAGCTACCAATTTCGGAAAAGATAACCAATATTAATAAATGCAGTTCTTTTTTAGTTAAAACCATCATTTATTCTATTTCAGACCTGTTAACCCCTTCAAAACCATGTCAGTAGTCCCCAAGTCTATGTACTTTCAATTATCCGTTTTGATTCATGTAGACAGACAGGCCCAGACTGGGCTGAATAAATGTTTGAGCCATTTTTACGTGGTCGGTAGCAGGGTGGGTGTGGGGATGGGTGTTCCTTCCCGCTTTGAACTGCAGTCAGATTTTGAAATGGGCATTGTGGCAGGTGGTAAAAGGGCAATGTTTCAAACTGTTAAGTGGTAATATGGGGGGGAGGGTATGGGAGGATACCCCCTCCTGCAAGTAGGGTTTTGGGTATCACCACAAGGAAATTTTGAAAATGTAGACCCTTGATACAGCCTTTGGTGCGATTTTTAACTGAAAATTTTATGTTTCAATTTCTAAATATTACCTAGATTCTTTTTAGTATTACAATATTCAAAGTATGAATGACTGTCACTCATTTTAACATATTTTAAATATTATATCCGGATATGATTACACTTTCTTTATACCGCCAAAATCTCCAGTTTCAACAATATGTTTTACAAATTGTGATGATATGAAGACAGGTTAGCAGCAATTGACAGTATCTGACATTGAAGTTTACGGTGAAATTATTAAAATCATTTCATAAAAAAAAATGTTTCGTTTCGTCAAAGCACTCTAACATAGACGATCTACTTTCGATTTCAAAAACTACAAGAAAATACAATTAAATGTTTCGCCGATTTGTTTATTTCTCGAAAAATAAGAAATAAAATCATTTTTAAAATCAGTAGTAATTAAACAAATCAGTAAGAGCTCTTTCTCGGGATAATTTATCCGCTTACTGACTGCAAAAAATCAAGCCATGTGTCATCATGAAAAGCAGAACGGGTGACGGTTTCATTTTTTTGCGAACCTGAATCGTAAGCAAATTATCCAAACCAGTCAAAATTCCAGAAAGGTTACGATCTAGATTCTTTCTAGTATTACAACATCCAAAGTATGACTGTCATTTCATCTTTTTACTTTCAGATCATGCCTCGATCAGGACTAGAATACGAGTCTGACATAGATTATATGTAGGTGTAATAAAAATAAATACTAGAATAATTTCTACTACAATAATATCTATCACGTATGTTACTTGAAAATTTCATAACACAGCTCGATATTTACCCAAAATATTATATCCGGATTTGATTACACTTTTCTCCAGTTTCAACAATATATTTTACAAATTGTGATGATACGAAGACATTTAGCAGCAATTGGCAGTATCTGACATTGAAGTTTACGGTTAAATTACCTCTTATTTAAATCTTTTCGTAAACAAGTTGTTTCGTTTCGTCAAAGCAGCCAAACATAGACGATCTACTTTTGATTTCAAAAACTTCAAGAAAATACAATTTAATGTTTCGCCGATTTGTTTATTTCTCGAAAAATAAGAATTAATATCATTTTTAATATCAGTAGTAACTAGTCAAACCAGTAAGAGCTTCATCTTCCGATAACTTATCCGTTTACTGCCTGCAAAATTCAACCCACGCAAAGTCGTAGAAGCATTGTTATAAACAGGTCACGCGTGTTCGCCGAGAAGTGTCCAGAATGTAGTTAGGATTCATCCGCGAAGTCTCGCGGAAGAATTAACGTACTGCACATACCTTATTCGGGTCATTTAAAATGAAGCTGTCATAATTTCATTTCATCGATGTGGTAAACTCCTTGATAAGAGACATTCCAATGCTTTCAGAGGTACCCACTCAATAAAATACTAGCAGTATGTTCTGGAACTATATTCTGTCTTTCGCTGGATGTTACGCAAGCTTTGTAAGTCTGCGCAATTCATAAAATGCACAGCACAATTTGTTATTTGCGCAATGATTTTAAAGATTATTTTTTTGAAACGGACAGGGTAACAAATGGATAATTTGGCTAATAAGTTAATATGCAGTTTTTATTTGAATTTGTGAACATCATATTGGCTATTTTGTGACAAAAGGGCATAAAATTCGTCACCATGAACATATGCGCAAATGTATTACCTAATCCCGCAGAATCGTTATGCGTGTTTATGCTTAATGAGTTACCGCAGAAGAAAATACGTGGCTTTATTCGGGTATTGCACAATTACAAGTCATACATATGACATATTTCATCGTATATTGGTCATAGAAAATATGATTGACATAAATGAACTTCATTCGATCAATGAACTCTTTGAAATTAGGGACAATCCAATGGAACTACATCACTTCGCTGTGTTGTGAGGCCATTTATGAATGAGAAATCGTGCGATAGCAAGGACTCGTCAAACGCTTGACAGCGTTTAGCCGACTCAAAAACGTTTGCTCTGCCAAAACTCATATATCCCTTTACTGTCTTGCCGAATCCAACAGAAAACATTATAACAGATATTATCCGAACGGTCTTCAGATTTATATGGGATAATAAATCTGAGAAAATAAAACGTAAGGTTCTAACTAAGGACTATGAACTAGGAGGGTTAAAATTAACAGATATTAGGTTGTTTCTGCATTCTATAAAAGCCTGTTGGGTAAAACGACTTATATGTGACGAGAACAAAGGTCCCTGGAAACTATTCTATGTAAATGCTCTTGAAAAGTTTGCTGCTCAATTAGTTTTTGAATGTAACTTAAATAAAGATGACATAGATCTTATCTGCTATAAAAATGTATTCTTAAAAGATATTCCAATTGCTTGGTTTAAGACTAGTCACGAATACAACCAAATAAGAAAAGATATAAACCATGTTATATAGAATAACTCGGAAATACGCATGCAAAACAAAACAATTTTCTGGAATAATTGGTATAATAAAAATATAAAATATATAGACCAGTTGTTCGACTTTCGGCAAAAATGTTTTTTACGGATTTAATGAAGCGAAACAAATTTTAGATTTAGAAGAACATGATTACCTTAACTATTTTAGATTAAAAAAGAGTATTCCAAAAATCAGCATAACATATGACTCAAAATTTCTTTAATAATAATAGGGACAATACATTAATTAATAAAATAAAAACTATTGATAAACCTAATCAATTACTATACAAAATTCAAATAAAATGTATGCCCATTGAAGACATAAAAGCAGAAACCAAATGGAAAGATGTTTTTGAAAATCGTGACATTAACTGGAAGCGTATATATACAGTACCGCTTACAACTACTTTTGATACAACACTTCGAAGTTTTCAGTATAGCTTCTTAATGCGTTTGTTACCAAGAAACAAATATTTTAATATACATGGAAACTGGTCTCCAGTAATCTATGTGATTTTTGCAATATGAATATTGAAACAACAGAGCATCTGTATTGGGAGTGCCAGCTCGTGCAGGCTTTATGGAATAGACTTAACATTTTTTTCGAAACTAAAAATATCCCCTATACGGTCAATTTTGAAGATGTTTGTTTTGGCTGTATAGGAAATACTAAAATGAAAAGTGCAATAAATTTTGTTATTATATTATGTAAGTTTTTCATTTTTAGAATGAAATATAGGAAGATAATTCCAATTTTTAAACAGTTTCTTGACTATTTATATTTGCGTATTTCCCTGGAAAAAGAAATAGAATAGCTTTAATGAAAGACAGATTAGAGAAACATGAATCCAAATGGTCTTTTTTAACTGAAATTCAGCCAACCCAAAATTGCATTCTTTCTTAACATAAATCGAATGCAAATTTTCAATTTAAATGGAAACGATTCCCCCCTTTTTTTTCTTCTCTTATTTATCCCCTTCCATTTTCATCAATCAGCATCACATCTTTCATTTAAAAAAAATCCTTCTACATACACATGGAATATTATATTTGAATCGATACATATTTGATAAACATGATTGAATAACTGAAATTTATATTTATTCATTGCGTTGTTTGCATTTTATTGCATTGCTTTTGTATACTGGATGATAGCCTGTGTATGTTGTTGTTTCATGTATGTAAAGGAATAAACGGGGTTACCCATATGGGGCCTCCAAAAAAAAAAAAAAAAAAAAAAAATAAATTAAGAATTCACGATTTCAAGAATTGAACTTCAAGAAATCATGAATTGACGAATTCAAAAATTCACGAAATTCGGAATCATGAATTTGCCAAATCGTGAATTATTGAATTTCAAGAAAACATGAATTATCGATTTCTCGATTTCAAGAATTCCCGTTTTTTGCGTGAAATTTGGAACTTGTGAATTATTGACCTTCAAAAATTAATAAATTCAAGAAATCACGAATTTTTGCGTGAAATTTGGAAATCACTGAACTTCGATAATTCACGATTTCATGAAATAGCCAATCAGGAATTTACGGTTTTTGCGTGAAATTTAGAAATCGTGACTTTGAGAAATCGTGAATAATTGACCTTCAAGATTTCACGATTTCAAGAATTCACGATTGAAAAAAATTAACAATTTTTGTGTGAAATTTGGAAATCGTGAATTTGTGATTTATTGAACTTGAAGAACTCATGAATTTACGATTTCTCGATTTCAAGAATTCCCGTTTTATGCGTGAAATTTGGAAATCGTGAATTATTGAATTTCAAAAATTAATAAATTCAAGAATTCACGACTTTTTGCGTGAAATTTTGAAATCATTGAACTTCAAGAATTCACGATTTCAAGAAATGACCAATCAGCAATTTACGATTTTTGCGTGAAATTTGGAAATCGTGAATTATTCACCTTCAAGATTTCACGATTTCAAGAATTCACTATTTCCAAGTTCAGTTTTTCAAAAGTTCTTGTCACCAGCGGTTTTTCATAATAATTCTTGAAATTGAGATTTTTTTTCTTAAAATGTAAATTACTGAAATATTGAATTATTGAATAAGTGAAATATTGAATTTTTGAAATGAGATATGAGAATCCTGAATTGATGAAGTTGTGAATTATTGCAAATCGTAAATTCAAGATTTTTGCTTGAAATTTTGAAATCGTGAACTTGTGAAATCGAGAAATAGTAAATTTTAAGATTTCAAGAATTTACGAATTCAAAATTTCACTGAATACATGATTTCAAGAATTCACGATTTTTGTGTGAAATTTGGATAAAGACAATTTGTGAAATCTTGAATTATTGAACTTCAAAATTTCACGATTTTAAGAATTCACAAATTCCAAAAAAATCACAATTTTTGCGTGAAATTTGGAATTGGTGAATTATTGAACTTCAAGATTTCTAGATTTCATGATTTCTAAATTTTTGGTAAAATTTGGCAATCGTAAATTTGTGAATTATATATTGAACTTCAATAATTCATGAATTCACGATTTTTGCGTGAAAAAATGTACGTTATCTTTATACCGTGTACACGAGGTGCGAACTTGAATGTGCAAACGAGACACTACAAATTGATAAAAGACGCACACTTTACAAAAAGGAGCTTCCCGAGCTGGTCGCGAGATAATATCTAGAGTGAATGAGGTACTACAAGTTGATATCTCGTCACTGCAAGATGAAAAAATACATTAATAACCTCGGAGTATCCTTAAGATGGTATTTAGACATAATTACGTGTCAGTTGTGACATCCAATTTTAGTGAACATGTTAGAATTAGATTTACTTAAACGTTTTGTCTTTATTGAAATTTAGTGAAGAAAAAAGGGCAAAATTTAATGGGTCTGGAAATCGGACTCACGATGAACAAGTTTAATACGAATGCCGTAACTGCACTAGGCTAACGAGAAATCGCTGACTGCATTGTTAACCTTCTAAGTGTACTGACTTCATTTGATGTATGTTTTATTTCAAAACTTCACAATGGTGCGATACCTATACGAGTGCGCTATCTTGAAAATCACGTGATGTTTGCTAACGAAAATCCGTTTTTTTATGAATTGGGAAACCCTTATCAGAAATTGTAGTTTTTGATTTCTTTTGGTTTTTTTATAATGAAAACAACAGAGTGATTTGTCATGTTATCATGTCGGTGCGGCTAACCCACAACAATATCATAGGTGGTAGAACAATATTTTCATATACAACGACACGAGATCTCAAAAAAAAAATATGTGAAATTACCGACCTTTATCCTTTATTTGTCATTTTTTATCGTGCAAAAAATCTGTTGAGCTGCCGTGTTATCGTGCATTCGACACGCCAACACTGCAGCACATCAAAACGACAAAGAGGTGTCGTGCTGTCGAGTCAGCCGGACTTTAACACAGTAATACGAGATTCCTTTTGAAAACTAGTTTCGGAAGGAGGTCACAAGTTGAGCTGAAAGGTAAAATATGACATTTCATGTCAGAAGCGTAAAGGTTAGCATAACTTTCAAAAATATTTAAGGCGTCGACTCGAAACTTGGTTGCAGAAATCACATAGATTACTGGAGACCAGTTTACATGTATATAAATATTTGTTTGTTGGTAACAAACGCATTAAGTGGTTTTGAGACAAATTGCACAGCGCAAGAGCCGGTCGGTATATCAGTGTCACAAATTGAGCTCGTCAAATTGGATTGCTTGTATTGTGTTCGAAGAATACTTCAAACTATCAAGAGTATTGACATAAGATAAAGGACCCGTAATGCCAATCTGCAAAAAAACATATTCTCCATATACGATTTCAGCATTCTTCCATTTTTTTACGGAAAGTATTTATGTCAGTCTTTATTACTATAACGGTCATTAATAAGCAGATACTTATGAAGTTTATCAACTTTGAAGTTATATACTATTTTTAGTCAGTTTTTTTATTCAGAAAGTAGACAAGGTCCATAATAATAACTTTTATTGTTCAAACCTATAAACCAACACAATAATGGCAATATCTATGTAGCTAGATGCTTTGTACATGATAAATCAATTTGAAATTGTTTATTTTTTCCAATAATAATTACTTTGCTAATAGTCATTGTGTTGAGTAGGTTTGATGACATACGCTATTTTCAATTGAGTATCTATTGAACGTAATAACAAAGACGCAATTGCGTATAAATATTTGCTCATTTCATTTATTAAAAAAGGAAGTAAAAACTACTCATTTCCAATGAATTATTAGCATTATCCCATCAATGGTGAGACAATCTGTGGCAAGATTCTATCGCTTATCAATTTAAATGTGCCATCACAAAAACTTAAAATCAATACAGTTCCTGCTAGTTTTGTGTTTCATAATCATCACTAAAATTTATAAAAAAAATAAATAAAAAATAAACTTCCTTTAAAATAATTGCAAAAAAATGCCATGGCAAAATCTTGCCTCGGCAAAGTTGCCATGACAGAACCTTGCCATGTCAGAATATTACCAAATGTAAAAAATGAGTTATTGATATGGAACATTATATTTCTACCTATACACTCGTTTGGAACTCGTTAAAATAATTATTTTTAGAAAATGAATACAACTTGCCATGGCAATTTTGTCATGGCAAAATGATTAATTTTCCATGACAAAAGACCGTTTCGCCATGGCAAATGAAATATTCTCGTACTTATTTACAAAATCTAATAATGACATTATATCAAAACATACTAACTTTAAAATCAGTGAGTTAATGTAACAATTTTCATTTTTGTAAAACGCATATAAGTATGGGCTGAATTTGCCTAATACCGGCGTGACATAAAGAAAACGGCGGCTATCTTTTAGCGAAATATTGTGAAAGATGGAAATTAATAGTTAATGTCAAGAAAACAAAAGTCATAATAATTATTTACAAAAAGGAGGGTGGTTAAACCGAGTTGTTAAATTTCTATGGTAAAGAGTTAGAGATTGTCAATAAATTCAAATATTTTTTGTGTTTTATTCACTAGTGGTGGTTTTGTTAATAGCACAGATATAATGTTAGCAGGCTAAGCCTTAAAAGCAATTTTAAAGATGAACAAAATATCTTTATAAGTTCACTAATATCAAACAAAATCATTCTTTAGACCTTTCGACAAGCTGGTGATGCCGGTATCGATTTTATTTCTATGGAAGTATGGAGATATAATAAAGGGATCCAAGATGAACGCACGTATTAACATTTTTGTAAAAAAGTTATTAGGAAATTAGCAAATAAAACAAAAAACATTAATCCTGTGTATAATTATTTACTAAGATATATTGAATCGCACCCTAGGACAGTGATTGAGTTTTGCAAGTTAAACAATTTTAAACACAGTTTTTATACGAAGTTTGGCTCTCACAAGCAGTAGGTGAGGAGAATCTATTTTAGCAAATTTTAAACGAAAGGTTATAGATATTTTTGTACAATAATTAAACTATGATAGACATGACTCTGACAGAGCATTTTTAGAGACAATTTGTATTTTATCAGCGAATATCTAGACATGTTAAGTTTGCAAAAAAACTGGTTTTCAATTTCGCGACTTATGCATCCTCTCATAAAATGGCTATTGAAATGGGCAGGTGAGGAAAGCCAGTAAGCATCCTTTTGAGGAATGGAAATGTACATCTTATAATGTCCTTGTGGACGAATTTCATTTTGTCATTGGATGATCAATTTACGTAGACAATTTATAAAACATATTTTTGGCATAAGCTGGGTAATTTTAAGTTTTTGCAATTGTTAGTCAAAACGTAACAGAAATCTACATTTATTAAGCTTTTCAAGTGAGAAACAGGTAGTCAGAAGAAAATTAGTGTTACATACAACATAGATATTTACACCAAGCAAATTTGTATTCACGATTCTTGTCATTGCTACAATAATTATAATCTTTACTGTCATTATTTTCTTTACAATGTAAAAGGCAAAGCATTTTCATATAAATTTGTCTCTCCCACAATAAGCCATTTCTGCGTTTTTGAAACAAGGTGATTTTGGATGTATGTACATACTGGATATTAGATCGAAAATGTTTTGCCGTCTTGCCATAGTTTGATATGAAATGGATAACGTATTTATCATGCTATGCTCACAGATCTTGTAAGATTTTATGCACAGTAAAGATTCTTCATCTTCTGTATAACATCGCTTTGGAGGACATTATTTCCAGCAATTATTCAGCAGTCATGCATTTTCTGCCTTTATTCTCCTTTTTTCTGTTAAGCCTCCATATTTATGACCTAATAACTTTTTTCCAGTCGCGTGCCCGGAAAAAGATGTATGGAAAATTCGAATAACTCACTTGTCGCTTTATTTAATTATTTCATGGCGGCCCATATTACCACAAACTATAATGTACCATATTACATATTTGTCATGCCTGTTTCTTTTAAATAACAAACATCATACCATTTCTGTACATTAAGTCCCTATAATAATCTATAACATGTTTTACTTTTTCATTATATATACGTTTTGCATTCAAAATACATCTATGAAAATCACTTTACCTCCTTCATCCTTTATTCTAGCCCGCCCTCTCAGTAAGTAAGAGCGTTGGTCTAAGGATCGCGGGGACGTGAGTTTGATCCTCGGGCGGAGCATATGTTCTCCATGACTATTTGATAAACGATATTGTGTCTGAAATCATTAGTCCTCCACCTCTGATTCAAATAGGGAAGTTTGAGGTTGCTTGCGGAGAACAGGTTTATTTACACTGTCCCGTGTCTTTGGAACATGATAAGGGGTAAGAGTGAGGTTGGGTGCGCACTATAAACCGGTTAAAGCTCCCCAGTGGTGTTTTTGCCATTGACTGTTCTAAGGCGGTGCCCCACTGTGTTCCTTTGTTTATTAGTCCCCTACAGGTTGAAAACCAGTTTCGGGGACTATAGGAATGCACTTTTCCGTCATTCCGTCCGTCCGTCCGTCCGTCCGTCTGTCCGTCCGTCCGTCTGTCCGTCCGTCCGTCCGTCCGTCCGCAATTTCGTGTCCGGTCCATAACTCTGTCATCCATGAAGGGATTTTAATATTACTTGGCACAAATGTTCCCCATGATGAGACGACGTGTCATGCGCAAAACCCGGACCCCTAGCTCAAAGGTCAAGGTCACAATTGGAGGTCAAAGGTCAACAGGGCTTTTTTCCTGTCCGGTCCACAACTCTCTCATCCTTGAAGGGATTTTAGTATTACTTGGCACAAATGTTCCCCATGATGAGATGATGTGTCATGCGCAAATCCCGACCCCTAGCTCAAAGGTCAAGGTCACAATTGGAGGTCAAAAGTCAACAGGGCTTTTTTCCTGTCCGGTCCATACTCTCCCATCCATGAAGAGATTTTAATATTACTTGGCACAAATGTTCCCCATGAGGAACGACGTGTCATGCGCAAAACCTGGACCCCTACTTAAGGTCAAGGTCACAATTGGAGGTCAAAGGTCAACAAGGCTTTTTTCCTGTCCGGTCCATTACTCTCCCATCTATGAAGGGATTTTAATATTACTTGGCAGAAATGTACCTCATAATAAGACAATGTGTCATGCATAACTTTCAGACCCCTAGCTCAAAGGTCAAGGTCAAACTAAACAGTCAAATGTTAACATAGCATGAACAGGGTCTGTTTCGTGTCCGGTCCATAACTCTGACATTCATTAAGGGATTTTAATATCACGTATCACAAGTGTTCCCCATGATGAACGACGTGTCATGCGCAAATCCCGGACCCTAGCTCAAAGGTCAAGGTCACAATTGGGGGTCAAAGGTCAACAGAGTTTTTTTCCTGTCCGTCCATAACTGTGCCATCCATGAAGGGATTTTAATATTACTTGGCACAAATGCTTCCCAGATGAGACGACGTGTCATGCGCAACACCCAGTACCCTAGCTTAAAGGTCAAGTCACACTTTGAGATCAAAGGTCAAGAGGATTTTTTTTCCTGTCCGGTCTATAACTTTGTCATGCAAAGTAGGATTTAGATATCAGTTGGCACAAATATTCCCCTGGATGAGACAACATGTCATGCGCTAGAACCAGTCCCTAGGTCTAAGGTCAAGGTCATATTTAGAGGTCAAATGTCAAATCAAGAATGACTTTGTACGGAACATTCTTCTTCATGCATGGAGGGATTTTGATGTAACTTGGAACAAATGTTCACCACCATGAGGCACCCTTGGTTTAGAATTACGTCCCATGTTGTTACTATAAATAGATTTATTGTAACTTTTTTATTACTGGCGGTAGAGAAAAATCGAGACCACTTTTCTGTGGTACAGCATGCATGTTACATCCAATTTTTAGGTGTATTTTGACCTATCTCTACCTGGTAAAGGGTTTCTTGTGGACTTATATTATATAGATTTTTTTTTTTTTTTTAAAGATTAATTTCCCTTTGTTGTTACTATAAATAACTTACATGATAACATTTTTATAATCAGCCAAAAAATTCAATATGAAAACAACTGTGGTTTTTATATATGCACATTTTAATCCAAGTGTGTTGTTAAACATATTGTATATGTAGTACAATATTGTTTATACATCATTGACAGATATCAGTTCATTATGTTATACTGCAGTAGAGAAAATTAGGTGCCTTCCAGTAGGGGACTTTGTATTGCATGGCAATACTTCATTCACTTGTTCGTTTTGTCCTAATGTGTTGGCTTTGTGTGTGCGCGTGTATGTGTGTGTGTGTTTGTGGTGTATTGGCCTTGTGTGTTTGTAAACATAGTCAACTGGGTAATTTCGTATGAATTCCCCAGTTCAATTTAACAATGCCACGTTAATCCTGACCTTAAAATTAGTCATCTCTCGAAATTTGAGCCTATTCTGAGCGATAGAAATTTATACCCCGGTTTGCAGGTTTTAGTCATACACATATCTCACACACAATTAGAATTTTACCAGAGTGTGTATCCTTCGCAATTTTCTGCAGTTCCCCAGTTGACCTGTATACAACTCGTAGTACATACACACCAAGGTTTAAATCATTATCACTGATCTAACGCATGTTTTCGTCATTTTAAGCTCATGGGAGAAATAATAATGTTGATAATTAATGAATTACCAATTATATATGTTTTCACCTTCACAAGACGATATTGTATATCTGTGTTTCCGAATATCTTGTCCGGCTTATCGTTTCACCATTTCGCTGTTATTGCCATGTTAATTAAATGTTTGATAATAGAAATATTGAATTGAAAATGTTATAATATTCAGGAGCATCACTCAAAAAATATAATTTATTTATGATCTATCAATATATATTCATTTTACAAACTTTCAACTTCAAGCGGTGCTTATATATGCATTGCTTTTCCGGAAATACCTGTCAGTATTAGATCCATAAAGAATTCACAACGGTTAATGCAATATGTTGACAGATGACACCACTACAGCTATATTTAAAAATCTATAGTTGTTAAAAAGATCGTTTGAACCCGCTCAAAGAAAAGCAATATGAATGTATTGAACAAATTTTATTCGAATAAATATACTTTTTCCACTTTATTTGCATTTCGTTACCTCTTCTAAATCCTTGATATCATGTATATCTTTATTTATATTTCGTTAATTCTTCTAAATTATTGATATCATTTATTTCTTCATTTTAAGTTTACTTGTGGTAATTTATTCGGTTTACAAACGGCCTGTTAACTGTAAACTGAAATCTATGACTTGCAACTTAAATCCGGCATGAATACTTTTTTTCAATGAACTTGCTATGTATTATTTATAGGGTGCAGGTATGGGCACCAGAACAGTCACTGGTATTTCAGCGGGATTCACACGGTTCCTGTGCCCTGTTTGGGGATTGTGTGTGATTTCATAATTAAGCCAATTCTTTTTAAATTCTTCAACATTTCAAACCTTCATCTATATATAAAACAATTGAGTGGTATTGACCATATCAATAAAAGCCATCGAATAATCTTAATTATTTCCTGTATAGGTACTGCAGTACTTTAAGATTTTAAGATTTTTTCGATAGAAAATAAACTTTACACTAAATTTCTAGCGAAAACAGGTTTCGCCAATCAGTTCTTTTAATTTTGGACATATAACACTACTGATTGAACACATACTTGTTCATTCACAAAGCCAGTACCTTAGTTTTATTGAAATGCAATTATTCTATTTTTCAGCTATGTTTTATTCATGTATTTGTAAATATTCGCACTAACTTCTTTTTGGGTCTCCGCCAAATTTTTGGGCGGGTTAATTTTTGGGGGGGGGCAAAAATTTGGGGTTTTTTGGCCCCCTTTTGGGGGGGGGCATTTTTTGGGGGGGCATTTTAATATTTTTTTTTAATTTAGGTCGGGGGGTTTTTTCCTCTTTTTTTAAACTTCGCCGACAAGGTGTTTAAATTATTTTTAAAAAGGCCCAAAAGGGGTTGCATGTCTCTCAAGGCCTCTTTTTTCTTTAAAAGGGAAAAAATAATTTTCCCTACCTCTAATTTTCACTCCAACTTTTAGCAATAAAAAAACATTTTTTTTTGGGGTTCCCCCAAAAGGGAAATTTAAATTTAATACTTAAAAAAAAAAAAACCTTTTTTCCCAAAAAATTACTGTGCCTTTTAAAAAGGGCTGCTTTTTAATTTCATTACCTCCAAACATTTTTTAAATAATCACTGTCTCTTTAGTAAGGGGGAAATTATCTAGTCAACTTTAATAAACCCCCTGAAAAGGGCCGAAAATTTTTAAACCAAATTTTTTATCTAGGGAAGTGGGGTTTGTAAATTTTTAGAGACCGGGGGCAAAATTTCATAACACTATAACATTATCAAAGGGATTTTCTTACCAAAATCAAAAAAAGGGTCTAAGGATCTGCCCTCCAAAAGGGTTTTTAATACGGTTTTTAAAAAAGCCTAGATCATAACTAACTCGTGGCAATTATCTTAACAGGGAATTTTCCCAGGGTTTTTCCCCCGGCGGGGGGTTTTTTGGGGTTTTCCAGCGAATGGGCCATGAAATGATTTCCCCACGGCCACTTGGGGTTGGAACCTCCCCCCACATCCCATTTTTCCACGCCCCGGGTTAAGTTTACCCAAATATATTTTGGGGCTTTAAAACCATGTTTTGGAGCATGGTAGGGTCAAAAACCCTTTTTTTGGTTAAATTTTTCCCACGGGGTTTTTAAAAAGGGGGCTTTTTTTTACCATTCAATGCCCCTCAATTTTACAAAAATAGGGAAACCCTTCACAAACCAAGGGGAAAAATGCCATTTTAAAACCTTTTTTTAATGAACCCCTACCAAGGGAATCATTTGGATAATCGCCAATCTTTTAAACCTTTCCCGGAAAATGACCCCGGGTCCCGACAACGGTCTTTTTGTTTTTCCGACGAAAAATTCAAAAAAATAATAAAAAATAATCTTCCAAAATTCAATGGAACATTTCCCTTTTCGATAAAACCCCGCTTTGAACCGCAAAAATCTTTTCCCGGTCCCCAAAAATTGATACCGTATGGACTGATTTACCGGATTTCGTTTCACCCCACTTTTACCCCGGGGTTTTTTTGGTTTAAAAAAAAGGACTGATGATTTTTTTTTAACCCTAGCCGTAAAGTAAAATTTTGGTTCCCGGTTTATGACATGGGGTTTAACACAAAGCGAGGGCCGCGCAACCCAAGTTTTCCCCTTTGTCTAAAATGTTGCTATCTTGTATTTTTGAGAGCATTGTGGAAAAATCTTTTTTTTAAAAACACGCTAAAATGTTACAAAATCTTTTTATGATCGCCCACATATGTTTTTAACAGGGGTTAAATGCTAAAATTTTGGGCTAAATTTAAACCCCGGGGGGAGGAGAATGGGTTTGTGGGGGAGGTCCAGCCCCATGTGTTTTGGGGTAGATACCCGGGTTACAAAAATGTTTCAAAAAAGCTTTGGGATACAAAATTGTTTTTCCAAAACAGGTCCAAAATATTTGTATTTTACGCTTTTCAAATAAAATGATTATGTTTTGGGGGGTTTGCACGGTTTTATTAACGTTTGTAAAAATTATTGAACGTGAGACATAAATTTAAAAACACATAAAAACCCCCCCAAAAAAACAGTTTTAAAAAATCTATTTCTTATGCAAAAAAAAAAAAAAAAAATAAAATACAAAAAAAAAAAAAAATTTAAATAAAATTATAGGGTTTCCCCTTTTACGGACAGATATGTCCTTTTGAAATTTTTCCCGGGGGGTTCTACCGAACCGTCTATAATTTGCTGTATTTTAAAAAACAAAAACCCTTTTGTAAGCTATGGGTTTTTAAAAAATTATACAAAAAAAAATGTTCATGGGGGGGGGCCGGGGGGGAAATTTCCAAAGGTTTGGGGGCCGGGGGTTTCGGACCCCCCCCCCCCCCCCAAAAAACCAAAAAAGGGGAAGAAAGAGGGAAAAGGGAAATTTTGGGTTTTTTTGAAAAATTACTTTAAGGGAAACAAAGGGCATCCTTTTTTCCCCAATTTTTTCCAACAGGGGGCCAAAAAAAGGGGAATCATAAGGGGTATAAATTTAAATTTGGCAGTGGAAAAAGGGGTTTCTTAAAGGCCCCAAAAATCCCCCAATGCAAAAAGGGAAGGCTGTTTCCCAAAAGGTTTTCAAGGGGAGGGGGAGGGGGAGGGGCATGTTCCCGGACCCCTCTTCCCGGGGCCGACGGGGGGGGATTTAGCCGGGGGAAAACAAAGGGACCCCTGTATTGGGGAGCGCCAAACAAACAAACGAATTTTTAAACATTTTTCAAGTAGGGGGTTCGGGTGGCCCCCCCCCTTGAGAAACGGGCGGGATCCGCGCAGGGAAAGGGGGCCCCACCAAAGCGAAATTTTCGGGGGGTTTTTTTTTGGGGGGGGGCCGGGCCATTGTTTTTAAAAGGGTTATCATTCCCGCCCCTCTATATTGTAAAGTATAAAATTCAAAGTTCTGGCTTTCCAAAACCAAAGGGGGAAATTTTACAATAAAATTCCTTTTAACCCCAAAAGGGATTTTTTCCGGCTCTGATACCACCAAACAAAAAATAGGGGCTTAATTTACGCACAATTTTTTTTTCTTGGGGGGAACCGGGGCCCCGGTTTTAAAAACGCCCGTTTTAAAAATTTTTTGGGTTTGATGACATTTTGTACACAAATAAAATCAAAACCGTAGGTAATTGGGGCCCACTTAATGGGTTTTTTTGGGGGGGAACCAAGCCCAAAAAATTTGGGGGGGATTGAACTGCCCAGCGGGTAAAAAGGGAAAACAATAACATTTCCCAAGGGTCAAAAAGACAAAAGGGTTAGGGATTAAATTTAACCGATTTTTCAAATTTTATCAAAACCCCTTCTAATCGTTAATGGAAATTTAAAAAACAAAATTTTTATTGGCCGGGGCGGGGGGAAACCAAAAAGGGGGGGATTTTTTTTTGGGAAATTAAAGCTTTCAAATTTTAAGGGGGTTTATTTATTGTTTCATAAAATTATTTCATCTTTATTCGGGTAACTACCAAAAAATAAGACTTTTTCCCCTTATTCGAGACACAAAACGCTTTTTATTTAAAGGGGTTGGGGGGGGTGAAAAATACTTTTTGGGTTTTACAGGGAAATAGTTGCTTACTGGAAATAGCATTGAAATACTTCTTTTCCCGGGGAACACAAATATACCCAAAAATCATAAAAACTTTTACATAAAAATTTTTAAAATAAAAAAACATACCCAAATGCTTTTACAATACCAGGGGGAATTTATTCTTTTCCCCTTTTTCCTTGACGGGTGTTTTTTTCACGGGGCATTACTACTAAAAGCATTTATGAAAATACAACTACCTTTGTATTGTGGTAAATACGCTGTTTTCTTCTTTTTCTTTCCCCTTTTAAACCTTTGGGTTAATTAACAATAACCTTTTCGGGGATTGCCCTCTAAGTGGGTTTGTTTTAATGTAATTAAAGGGGGTTCTTTTTCCCAAAAGGGGGCCAATCCCAAAGGGAAAAAGTTTTTCCTAATGTTAAATTCAAACCTATGCCCCCTCACAATTCAAAAAGGGAGGACTGGGAAATAACACTAGAAAAGGGCCTTTTTTCTAAAAAAGATCCCAAAAAAAATTTCTTATAAAAGAAGGGCAAAACCAAAAAAGCGGTTTTTTTCTTTAGGTTTTTGGGTTAAAGAAAAATAAACGTTTTGGGCCGGGGGCAAAAAACGTTTTTCACCCAAAAAGGGGGTTTGGCAAATCATTCATAAAAGAACGTTTCCCCCCGAAGGGTTTCGGCCCCACATATAAAACCCCTAAAATAACTTTTCAAAATCGCAAAAGTCTTTTTCAAGAAAAAATTTTGGGTTAGCCTTTTCGGATAAAAAAAATTTTTGGGTCACTTTTTTTTTCCTGTTTTAAAAGGTGACATCACCCTAAAATTTAAATTCCCCTCTATAGCTCTTTGTTTTCGTCTTAATTTTAACAAAATTTTTCCCTTTCACTCCAGCGGGGGTTTCAAGGTTTTTCCTACCCCAAGGGCATTTTTAACCCAAAAATTTGAAACCTTATTTTGAAACAAAATCAGGTTTAAAACAAAGGGCCCAAGATTTTAAACCACAAAGGGGGAAGGGGGAATACATTTAAATAATACAAAAAAAGGGAACAAAACGGGGGCGGGAAAAAAGAAAAAAAAGCAAAGGGGACAGGGGGCACAAAGGGTCAAAAATCAGGTTTTTGTTTTAAAAAAATTTAAAGGAAAAAGGTCGGCTTACACAGTTTTTGGAAAGCCGTTTAAAAAAAGGGGGGGAAAAAAAGAAAAAGGGAACAACAAAATAAAATTTTATTTAAATACGAATTTTCCCAAAATTCTTGAAAGCATGCAATTGACTGAAAAGGAAATTATCAAAAAAAAGGGGGTTTTTGTGTTTCTTTTAAAATGTAAACTCGACATGCCCATTTTTTTGTTTTCCCGAACGATTGATGTACAACATGTATTAAAAGAAAAAAATATCCCTTTTGACTAAAACCCGCCCTATTTTAGGGTTTAGAGCGGGTGACTTAAAACACAAAATTTAAAGGGGGCAGGGATCGATCCCTGAAACCACCGTATCACTTCATGTGGGAAGATACAGTGTTTTAACGGAGGAGGGGTACAAGTAGTGGATTTTTTCCGGGAAACCTTTTTGGGGTACCCCCCCACCTAACATAACTGAATACTTTTAAAAATTGGCTTTAAACCCCCTTCAAACCCAAATTAAAAACCCCCTCGACTGCTTCTCATATATGTTTTAAAAGGTTTTTCCGGGCGTAAAACCATTTTAATGATATTTTACGCCCTTTGGTTAAAAATTTCCCAAAAAAAACCCCCCCTTTGCGGTTTAGAACCCGCATTTTCCCGGGTTTAAAACGAAACCCTTGGGGGTTTTTAAAAACTCAAATCCCCTTTTTTAAAAACCGGGGGGTTTGGGGCTTTTTTAACTTTTAAAAAACCTGTATGCACTTCTTTTTAAAAACCCGCACATGCGGGTTTTTTTTTATCCCCTTTCCCGGGTGATGTTTAAATTTTTAACGATCAGCCAATAAAGAATCCCTTTTAAAAATTTTTATGGCCCCGGGAAAAGCAGGGGGGGCGCCACTTTCGGGGGGGTTATTAACACCACCGGGAGGGTCTTTGCAAAACCGGGGAGTTGGCAAACTTTATTACCTTTCAAAAGTGTTTAAAAAAATTTCTATTTTTTTTGGATGGTAGTCTAAGGCCCATTGAGCAAAAATGAAAAGATTTTTTTAATATTCAAAATTATTTACGTCCCCAAAAAAAAACAAATTTAAAAAATTTTTTTCCGTCGAATAATAAATTTTTTTCGATTGGGGTATTGGTAAACGGGGGCGGAGTTTTTTTAAAAACCAGTCGGACATTTTCCCCCCTATTTCGGGGTGCGGTTTTTTCCGAAATTTTTTTCAAAAAATAAAAAGGGGATATTTAAATAAGTTTTCTGTTTACAGAAAATTTTTCTGGGTTTTGGGGGATTCAGCGTAAAAAAAAAAAATCCCCATTTTAAAAACTGGGAAAAAACCCATTGGACATTTTTAAAAGGGGAAAAAAAACAGTTTAATTTTTTGGGGGTAAAATTTAAAATTTAAAAAAATAAATACTCTTAACCTAAAATGTTTAAATTTTAATTTCTTGTTGCAATTCTTCCGCAAGTATGTTGCATTAAATAAATAAACCCAAAAAAATTTTATCTTTATCCCCTCCCCAACCCCCCCCCCCGCCCCCCCCCCCCAAAATGCCTTTTAAATTTTTCGTTTGGCTACTGCTGGGGGTTATTTTTTGCTAATTCTGCTGGAGGGGTTTTTCCCGCTTTTTTCTATTCCCGACCCTCTGTTGGGTTCGTAATTTTTACAAAAAACCCAAATTCGTCACATTTTTGGGAAAAAGTCTTAAGAATTCCTCCACCCTTAATAATATTTTTTTTAAATTTCGTTGGGACTAAAAGAAAGATTAAAAAAGGGGGGGCCCAAAATTTTAAAAATTCCCCACTTGTTAAATTTTGTACGTATTTGTCACGCAGTGGGTGAGGAATTCGTACGAAATTTTTTACCCGTTTGACGAATTCATTTGTTTGAAAATTACGGGTTTAACCAAGCTTAAAAGGATCCCTGAGATAAAAAGGGCCTTGGGCCCCTTTTTACTTTAATGGCGACTCTCAAAATTGGTCTAAAAAAGTATAAAAGGCGACCCTTTGGGCCTTTAAAACCCCCCTTTATATTTTGTTTTCAAGGTTTTAGGGAAAAATTTGTGATAACAAAAAAAAAAAATGCAGCAGGTCAGAGGGAACTCATACCTTTACATTGATATTTTGTTCGGGTTAATAACTAGATGCTTTTTACAACCGGGACCCATTATCCTTCAAGCTTTCCCCCTTTGGGGGGTCATTCCTAACCTTAAAAAAAAACTACAGTTAGGGAAAATTTCCCCACAGGGGCCCGAAAATTTTTTTTATTTACAAATAAAATTTAAATTTTTTTTTTTTGTTACTACATAATGAAAGTAATTTTTAGATGCTTAAAAAATTTTTTCCCAAAACGTAACCCGTCTTTTTTTATCTTTTCTATTTTTTTATTGGGTAATTTTGTAAAATATCCCCAAATACAAATTTGAAACTAGGCACACAAAAGGGCTACTAGTTTGGGTTTTTAAGGAAATAATTTTGCAAAATTTTGGGAAAAATATATTAACCCTATTACAAAAAACTATTCCCCCTTTCTCATGTTCATGAGGGTTTGGGGGCACAACAAATTTTTAATTCTTTAATGGGCAGAATTTTTAAACCAAATATTTTTTGGTCAAGGTGGGGGGGTAAATTTCAGTGTTTCCTTTCAATTAAACTCCCATTAAGCGGGTTAAAGGGGGGGTTTTAATTTTCATACCTCCCAAAATTAATTTTAAATTAATTTTAAAACGAGTCTGGGATTAATTTTTTTTTTGCTTGCAAAAGGGTTTTCTAAAAAATTTCATTCAACCGGGATTTACGGCAACTATTTTGTTTTTAATTTTTATCAAAAATCTCCCCTTGCGTATACTCGGGTCCATTCATATCCAAACTATTTAGGGTTTGAAAAGTTTGGGAAGACTTTTTGGGTATAAACTGGTAAATTAAATTTAAAAAATAAAATTTTTTTCCGGGTTTGACCATTTGCAAAATAAAGGGTCCTTTTAGCAAATTTTCCGTAAATATAAATATTTCTAAAAAACATACTTTAGTAAAAAATTGTGATTTGTTTAGGGGGAAAAAAATAAAATTGTTTTTTAAAGGTCTTTGGGAACCGAGTGGGTAATGCGTTTTTCAAAAATTTTTCCCTTTTCCAATGAAAACGAAACAAAAAGAATTTGATGATCCCGGATTCTGTTTTTAAAAAAGTGAACAAAAAGAGTTAATGACCCCGGGTACAGATTTTAAAAATTACAATTATCAAAACATTTCCCAAAAAATTGTCGTGGCGGTTAAAAGCTAAAGGGTATATTTATGAGAAAATCCCCCGCGGGTCCCAAATGGGTTTCCCCTGTTTTTATTTTTTAGTCTCACAAAAGTATTTTCCCAAAAAAAATTCAAGTTTTTTACAGGAGACCAGTATTGTTTTGGGCTAGTACTTTTGAAGTGCAAAAAACAAAGAAAAAAAATGAAATTTGAATTGAGACCCATCCGGGGGGGTTAAACAATAAAAAATAAACTTTTTTGGGTTTTTTAAAATTTGCGATTTATTTCTAATGACCGAAGTTATGTTTTTAGATTTGGTTTAATTCCATTTTATTTGTGTATGGTTTTGGGCTTATTTTTTTTATATAAAAATACGGTTAAGAGTTTTCAAAAAATCCTTATACAAAAAAAAATTCTGCCAAAAATTTGATTTCTCTATAGAAATTTGTTTTAACCCAAATTTTTTTTTTAAACCGGGTTCTTGTTTTAACCTTTACGCTTTTTCGCCTAACTTGGATTCGTCCTAAGCCTGTTGATGGAAAAGTGGCAATTAAAAAAACGGGTTAAATCCCTTGGGTTTCTTTCCCCGTGGGGCCCGAATTAAAAAGAATTTTCCAAATGTTTAATTAAAAATTTTAATAAAATCCAAAATTAATTCAGTATCTAAGCGGGAGTCCCGGGATAACCGGTGCCACCACCCAAAACAATATACAATACCTAACAAATAAACCCCCTTAAAGGGACAAAAGGCACGCTGAAAAAGGGAAACGTTTAGAAATGGTCAGAAACCTTGAACAGTGAACAACCTCACACTTTAGGATCTAATATTCAAGAAACACATTAACAAAGCGGTAAACAAAAAATAAAACAAGTGGGCACAAAGAACAAACTAGTTGGGCACCGTCTTGCTTTGCTTTGCGTGTTCGTGCGTGCGTACGTGCATGTATATTTGTAAGCGTGGACCTTTTAGTGCAAGAATTTGTGCAACAATTCTGCACCTCCTGTAAAAAGGATGAAGCCTCGGTGCCAATACACCTTTTAAATTCTGAAGTTAACATTAGCTGTCTCAGCATATAATAAATTAAACAATCTTCTTTAAGGTAATCAAACTATCAAATAAGGGCTGTTTAACTCGGGCAAATTCAGCATGGGTCATTTGGTTCTATTTGCCTCAGGAACACGCTCATGACCTTTCAAGATTACTTCTTTGACATCATAATTTGAGCTTTGAACTACAGACTGCACGGCCTTTGCAAGTGATAACTCTTTGTCATAGAAGACTACGATTTTCCCATTTTCGTATAGGATTTTTAGCTACTTTTTCAAAACGCATAACAGTGAGAGGAAATAAATAACGGTGACTACCGGAAATCGCTGTTAAAATTTCATATTCAATATGTATCGAACTGGAGCGAGAGCTAATCATACATAAAATATTTACAAAAATAAACGTAATAAAGGCAACTTTATGACAACTAATCATAACTTTTAGCAGCAATTACCTTACCAGCAATTAGGTACCTTATACGCTGGTACTGTATTACAGTTTATAATAGTACATGTATATTGATTACCGGACCTCTAGCCTACCCAGTACGTGTTGTTTAGAGGTCCGGAAACTGGACTTGTAGACTCCGGGTCTAGAGGTAGCCACTTGTGGATAGGGATGGGCATTTTTGAGGGGGTTTCTTACTAGTCACCATGTATTCAGTTTGACAGAAAAAAACAATTATAATCTACAAACCTTTTTAACTCTTGTACTACTTCCATGGCTTCTGACAAGTCGGTCAAAATGTTTGCACATCCGGGATTAGTCTAAATAATGAGACCTCGGGTAGACAGATTTTACATTTTAATATTTCACGCTGTCTACCTAGAGGATGGGGATATAGACCAGTCAAAAATGTATAACGATATTCAACTTGCGATTACAATTTATTTGGACTAATCCGGGATAGGCTACTGTCATTCTGTTGACATTTCTAATCAACGCGTCCATCCGGACAATGGCGCTGTCTAAAGCAACTTGAGACTGTGACACTTCTAGTGACCTATTGATCGATCCCATACAACTCGAACCCGCTCAAGGAAGTTTCCGATGTCCATTACTTTAATTTGTCATTATTTGATATAAGCTGGCTGTTTTTTGTTGTTGTTGTTGTTTTTTTTTTTTTGTTCAGTCTTTCGCAAATCGCGCTCAAATGAATAACGAGCTTTCACATTAGTTGATAGAAAAACAATACCCTTCTGTACTATACTGCATCCGATTAAAGCCGGGTAATCCGCATGATGCGGGTTAGTATTTCACGCACAAACGGTGTTACAGCGCAGCTTGCGTTTAAGGCACCGCAAGATGCGCTTTATAAACCGCATGATGCGCTTTTAAACCGCAAGATGCGGTTTTTCTGAGTTTTGGACCAGTTCGTATCCCATATTTACTAGCTAGTTCCTCGTTTCAACTATACACACGCATCCGTTTAGTTATACACGTGTACCTCTTTTAGTCTTTACACTAATTCCCCGTTTTGTTGAAACACACAGTTCCACATTTCGTCGATACACAAACACCCGGTTTGTTACACAGTTGGTTTAAACACAAAATTCCCCGTTTTAAATGTGAAAAAAACTCATTGCTTAACAATTGAAGATAATAAGGAAAATTTAAAAATAATAAGAATAAGAGTTGATAGCTGCAGAAATAAAGAATTTCCCAGTTGGTAGGTTTATAACTTAAATCCCCGATTGGTAGCGTTTACATGTATGTGTGTATGTGCGCGTATATGTGTGTGTGCGGGTGGTGTGCACGTCTGCGTGCTGTAGGTTTCGTTTTTGGGAGGCTGCGTTTTTGGTGCGTAGCATTCCCTGTTTGATATTTGTCTTTGTTTTTTTGTACCGGTACAGAATCCAGGAAAACTAGTTAGGTTAACTGCTCGCCGCTACATGACTGAAATACTGTTGAAAAATGGCGTTAAATACACTAATTCTGGTATGCCAGGTATGTGGCCTATGATAAGGTCTGCGTGTTGGCGGTAAGGGCCGATATACAAGACTGGACCATTGATAGACTTGCTTCTGTTTGTCATTATAAGCTACTGTCTAGCTACTGTGCAGTACAAAAATTACAGACGATATTTCTCACCTTTTTAGCACACCAGTCCTCTCCTTTATAACGAGTTTAGAAAGCCTGATTAAATCAGTGCTAAATAAACAAAGTGATAAGATACAACAGAGCTTTTATTATTTTTTTAATAAAACAAACTTTTTTACAATTATATCTCATCATTGCAGGATTTTTTATTGAAAAAATAAAGAGATTGCATTCAGGAACCTAGCTTTTATAGATAATGAATAATGTGTATTTTGAACAATGATATCTCTTTATTGCTGGATTTTATTATAAAGAAAATAAATTGTATTTAGGCCACACAAGGGGAATTGTATGTTCCCTAATTTTATACTATAATCAGAATTATATGCAATTAAAGACACTGATTCTGGTATGCGAAGTTTGTGGCCTATGGTGATGATAAGGTCTGCGTATTGGCGGTAAGGGCCACTATACAAGACTGGACCATTGATAGACTAGCTTCTGATTATCATAATAAGCTACTGTATAGCTACTGTGCAGTACGTAGACTGCATGTGATATTTCTCACCTTTATAGCAAACCAGTTCTTACCTTTATAATTTAAAGTTTAGAAAGCCTGATTAAATTAGGGCTAAAAGAAACAAAGTGATAAGATACAGCAGTATTTTTTTAATAAGTCAGGTTTAATTACAATAATATCTATTAAAAATGCAACCGAACGCTTCTTTAATTTCTAGTAAAGTCCAGCAATGATCATTTTTTCGGGTTTTATTTTGTTACTTAGATAAAAAGATCATAATAATTGAATAAGAAAAATGCTTGTCATTCTCTTTTTCAGTTTTAGATAATTATTGTATTTTTATTTAATAAAGGTAAGAGGATTGCTTTGCTATAAGAGTTATAATATAATTGGTCTCAACATGACTGAACAATTACAATAATAGTATATTATCAACTAACATAACTTTGTGTATATTCTAAGGAAAGCTGCATTTCAATCAATAAAATGCAAATCACAGGAAATTAACAATTATCTGTACATATCAATAAAATTTATGATCCTCTGACATGGACTACATGTCAAGTCTACAGGGGTTTTATTGACCCTTATCATACTGGACCGGACAGGATCCTGTTTATTAGGGATTAAGATGTCTGGCATTTAGGTGGGGTCATTTATATAGGCGATTTTCTTTGCCTTTAATGAAGTTTTCTTATAATTCAGTTCACATAACACATTTCACAGAGTGTCATTAGAAAGGTTTCAAGCCAAACATTCTGTTCATCCATCGTGCCCATATATTGTTCCTGTAATTATATGTAAATCTGTTAGATCCAACAACGCTTCTTTAATTTCTAATAAGATCCAGCAATGATCAATATTTCTGGTTTTGTTACTAAGACAAAAAAAATATCATAATAAAGGAATAAAAATAAACTTGTCATTTCCCTTATTAAGTTTTAAATAATTATTTTATTTTTTTTAAGAAAAAAGTTAGAGTTTTCTAAAAGGGGTGAGAATTGCTTATCATACTGTAAGAAATTTAATTGGTCAGCACATTAATGATTACACAACATGACTTAGCATTCAAAATAAATGTATTTTCAATTAAAATAAGTTTGTGTATATTCTGTAAAAAAAAAACAACAAAAAAAAAACTGCATTTCAATCAATAAAATGCAAAATACAAGAAATAACCAATTTATCTGTACATATAAAAAAAAATCATTATCCTTTGACAAAAATTAGGTTACATGTCAAGTATACAGGGGTTTTATGGACCCTTATCAGACTGGACCAGACAGGATCCTGTTTGTTGGTGATTAAAACGTCTGGTATTTGGATGGGGGTCACTTATATAGGAGATTTTCTTTGGCTTTAAACTCAAAACAAGCAAGCAAGCATCCTTTATCCTGTTTAGTATCAATGTTTTTTGTTGTCTTTTTAGCTCACCTGTCACATAGTGACAAGGTGAGCTTTTGTGATCACGCAGCGTCCGTCGTCCGTGCGTCCGTCCGTGCGTGCGTGCGTAAACTTTTGCTTGTGACCACTCTAGAGGTCACATTTTTTGTGGGATCTTTACGAAAATTGGTCAGAATGTTCAGCTTGATGATATCTAGGTCAAGTTCGAAACTGGATTACATGCCATTAAAAACTAGGTCAGTAGGTCTAAAAATAGAAAAACCTTGTGACCTCTACAGAGGCCATATATTTCAAAAGATCTTCATGAAAATTAGTCAGAACGTTCACCTTAATGATATCTAGGTCAAGCTCGAAAGTGGGTCACGTGCCGTCATAAACTAGGTCAGTAGGTCAAATAATAGAAAAACCTTGTGACCTCTCTAAAGGCCATATATATCATGAGATCTTCAGGAAAATTGGTCAGAATTTTTACCTTGATGACAGGAACTGTATGAAAATTGGTCTGAATGTTCATCCTGATGGTATCTAGGTCAAGTTTGAAACTGGGTTACGTGCGATCAAAAACTAGGTCACTATGTCTAAAAATGGAAAAACCTTTTGACCTGTCTAGAGGCCATATATTTCATGAGATCTTCATGAAAATTGGTCAGAATTTTTACCTTGATGATATCTAGGTCAAGTTTGAAAGTGGGTCACGTGCCTTCAAAAACTAGGTCAGTAGGTCAAATAATAGAAAAACCTTGTGACCTCTCTAGAGGCAATATTATTCATGGGATCTGTATGAATGTTAGTCTGAATGTACATCTTGATGATATCTAGGTCAAGTTTGAAAGTGGATCACGTGCCATCAAAAACTAGGTCAGTAGGTCAAATAATAGAAAAACCTCGTGACCTCTCTAAAGGCCACATTTTATATGGGATCTATATGAAAGTTGGTCTGAATGTTCATCTTGATGATATCTAGGTCAAGTTTGAAACAGGGTCATGTGCGGTGAAAAACTAGGTCAGTAGGTTTAAAAATAGAAAAACCTTGTGAACTCTCTAGAGGCCATACTTGTGAATGGTTCTCCATAAAAATTTGTCAGAATGTTCATCTTGATGATATCTAGGTAAAGTTTGAAAGTGAGTCACGTGCCGTTAAAAAGTAGGTCAGTAGGTCAAATAATTTAAAAAACGTTGTGACCTCTCTAGAGGCCATATTTTTCATGGAATCTGTATGAAAGTTGGTCTGAATGTTTATCTTGATGATATATAGGTCAAGTTTGAAACTGGGTCATCTGCGATTAAAAACTAGGTCAGTAGGTCTTGAAATAGGAAAACCTTGTGACCTCTCTAGAGGCCATACCCTTGAATGGATCTTCATGAAAAATGGTCAGAATGTTCACCTTAATGACATCTAGATCAAGTTTAAAACTGGGTCACGTGCCATAAAAAACTAGGTCAGTAGGTCAAATAATAAAAAAACCTTGTGACCTCTCTAGAGGCCATACTTTTCATGGGATCTGTATGAAAGTTGGTCTGAATGTTCATCTTGATGATATCTAGATCAAGTTAGTAACTGGGTCATGTGCGGTCAAAAACTAGGTCAGTAGATCTAAAATTATTAAAATTTTTACCTCTCTATAGGCCATATTTTTCAATGGATCTTCATGAACCTTGATCTAAATGTTTACCTTGATGATATCTATGTCTGTTTCGCAACTGGGTCACGTGCGGTTAAAAACTAGGTCAGTAGGTATAAAAATAGAGAAACCTTGTGATCTCTCTAGAGGCCATATTTTTCATGAGATATTCATGAAAATTAGTGAGAATGTTTACCTTGATGATATCTAGGTAAAGTTTAAAACAGGGTCACGTACCTTCGAAATCTAGGTCAATAGGTCACATAATAGAAAAACCTTGTGACCTCTCTAGAGACCACATTTTTCAATGGATCTTCATAAAAATTGGTCAGAATTTTTATCTTGATAATATCTAGGTCAAGTTCAAAACTGGGTCACATGAGCTCAAAAACTAAGTCACTATGTCAAATAATAGAAAAAACGACTTCATACTCAAAACTGGGTCATGTGGGAAGAGGTGAGCGATTCAGGACCATCATGGTCCTCTTGTTTTAAATTAGTATTGCTTGCCATTACAAATAGATTGCAAACAATAGTTACATTATTTCTTTCATTGTCAATCTCGAAATGTTTGCAACTGTAATATGCGATTATATTTATTTGAGCATTATATGAATTTTCCTCCATTTGCTACCACCAAGTCACTCTTTTATGCGGGTAACAGTATTTATAGCAAGTGGAACACATAAAAACAAGGACTAGATTCAAAAGCGAAGAAAAAGGTCCTCAAAAGAATTAAACCTCAGCCACTTTGAGCCAAAACTCTGTAACTATGGTGGTTATTAATTTAAAGCACGTTTTATGTTATCTATCAATTCTGAAACATGCTGGACACATGCAAAAGAGTGTGTATAAATAGAGACCAGACTTTACCAGTTCATAGCGAAGTTTTACCGATCAACTCTTTGAAGTATCGAGTGCTACAATTTATTACTTAAATAAGGCTTAGAATAAGATATCAAAAGATTCAAACAATGGAAACGTTGTAAATACTTGATTTTGTAATACTGAAATCTGAATTGAACATTCTTTTAAAAAGACAAAACAGCTGCATATTAAGGTTCAAAAATATCTAATATAAATTAGAGAAAAGTAGGAACTTCACAGGTCGCTAAACACGAAAAAACGAAAATGTTGCAGGCTCGGTTTGATTGAGCCTGTTCATGGACGGTAGTAGAAATGCATGCTACCGTCCACGCCCTCTAGCCCCGGGTTGAGCAGAACATGCTAAAAGTACAAAAAGCAATTTAGAGACATCCGCAGATGTATTCAAACGGCGGTGAACATGGAACATTCAATGATACACGTGTTGAGGCGTGTAATGCCATGAAGAGCGGCGTTTGGTCCCCAGATAAAGTAAAGGGTTTGCCATAAACGAGAAAACAATGGGCAGAACTATACAAACTGGAATTTAGGAAGGGGATCTGAGGTTATAGAGCCTGCGTATCACAGGAACTGTCAAAAGACAAAATTAAAGAGCAGGCACCATATCCAAGGGGCGATTTAACAATACCCAAGGCTATGAAAGCGGGAGTATTGGAACCACCCAGGCCGAAATGGTCATGTTGAGAAACTAAACAGTACCAATAACACGACATAAAAGTCTTGCTGAACGATCTGAGAAGATCGAAATATAACAGCCCTGATTGAATGTACGGGGAGACTTTTTACGGCCGCCACACGGCACAAACAACGCTGCTGTGATAATAAAATAGAGAAAAGTAGGAACTTCACAGGTCGCTCAACACGAAAAAAAAAAAAACGAAAATGTTGCAGGCTCGGTTTGATTGAGCCCGTTCATGGACGGTAGTGGAAATGCATGCTACCGTCCACGCCCTCTAGCCCAGGGTTGAGTAGAACTCAACATTTACACATGCTAAAAGTACAAAAAGCAATTTACATTAAACGTTATTTAATCGCAAATATGAACGTTTATATTTCACTACTGCCGGTTTAACCTCATATCGTATAGTGATTTATGTCATCTGTTTCAACAGGATAACGATACGCAAAATGAAAAATATGAAAAGGGTGTTTCTAATCTTGTTTCTGTGCTCAGTTGTTCTACATTTTTACATTAACATGCCATTTAATGGCTATATTTTATATTCAAAACGTGCGAATATATACTCAATGAATATAGGGCAAAATAATTTCGTAAAAAGAATATTCAACTATTCGAGTGATATGCTTAATGAAAACAAGCGGTGTTTTCGTCTTTTATGGGATTTTCCTAAAAATGGATATAGACTTGACAATCTAATTACAGACCGATGTAAACGTGTTGTTACAATAGCTAGAAGCTTAGGAAGAACTGGAAATGATATGTTTCAAATAGCTGCCATTTTTGGATTGGCATATAGGCACGATCTTATACCGTTAGTTCCTCTATCCTTTCCATTGCTTAAATATTTTGATTTGCCAAATGTAGTAAATATAACAAGTAAAACATTATACAATAGCATTACCTGTCATAGTAAAGTAGCAATATATGCCAAGTTTAACATCAAATTCGTCTTAGAATCGAACTTCACTATGGATGGAAATTTCCAATCTTGGAGATATTTTGAAAGGGAAAATAACATAATTAGAAAGATTTTGCGCTTGAAATCTAAGCATGTTATGAACGCTAAAAAGTATGTTAGAGAAGTTAATCCTCACGGACATACACAAGTTTGCATTCATATCAGAAGGGGAGATTTTAACTTACCCAACAATCTTAAAATTGGATTTACTGTCGTAGATGAACATTATATTGAAAAAGCAAAGCGTGTGTTTATGCAAAATAATTCAAACGTTTTCTTCCTTGTAGTGACAGACGATAAAGAATGGTGCAAGGAAAATTTAAATAACGTTACAATTAGTCCATTTATTAATCCTGGAGACGACATGGCATTAATGTCAGTGAGTGATCATGTTGTAATGACTAGCGGAACTTTCGGTTGGTGGGGTGCATGGCTTTCTGGTGGTGAAGTTGTATACTTTAAAGGATTTCCTCGACTTAAAAGTAAATTGGCTAAAGTCTTTAATAGATTTGACTATTATCCTGAACGTTGGATGGGAATAACATAATTTCACAAACTGTCTTCATTCAAGTTTGCCGTGCGTGTGACAGCAATAAATATAACACAATAGTTATAGGTGCCAGTATATTCATATATTAGAACGATAAGTACGTTATTTAACATAGAATAGTGTTTAAGATAATAAAAATTGAACAATAAACAATTAAACAATTTCTACAAAAGAAAATTGTCTATGTATATATATTTGATTGAATGAGATTTGTCGTTTGCATGTTGTGTTATTGTGTCCTAATAGGATAAATTTGTTTATTCTGTCTTTTCAAAAGCATTTTCTTAAGAAAGGGATTTAGTGGTGTTTCTGCAGCAAGCGCAAGCATTCACACACACACACACGCACACGCACACACACACACACACACACACACACATGTAAACGCTACCAATCGGGGATTTAAGTTATAAACCTACCAACTGGGAACTTTTTTATTTCTGCAGCTACAGTCATCATATTTCTATCAACTCTTATTCTTGTCATTTTTAAATTATCCGAGGATTTAGATTAAAGCTATCCTCAATTGTTAAGCAATGAGTTTTTTTCACATTCAAAACGGGGAATTTTGTGTTTAAACCAACTGAGGTAAATGTGTAACAAACCGGGTGTTTGTGTATCGACGAAATGTGGAAGTGTGTGTTTCAACAAAACGGGTAAATAATGTAAAGACTAAATGAGGTACAAGTGTATAACTAAACGGGTGCGTGTGTATAGTTGAAACGAGGAACTAGCTATTAAAATGGTGTATGCGGAAGCACCTGTTACATAACATATATATGAGTAAGTCAGTCGAGGGATTTCATTTGATTTGATGGATTTATCGTCATTTTTAAACAGTATTTCAGTTATGTCAAGCGGGCAGGTTACCCAACAATCGTTCCTGGAAAGATCCACTACTTGTACCCATTCTCCGTAAGAAACTGTCATCTTCCCTACATGAAGTGATACGGTCGGTTACAGGGATCGATACAATGCCCCTTAATCAGTGAGAAATTATAGTGATTTTAAGTCAGCGACTCTAACCACCCGAACACAGAGGCGGTCAGTCAATAGAGGAAATTTTATATTCTGTTTGTAAGTACATGTAGTACGTCAATCCTTCGTCATTTAAGCAAAATTGTGTATGTCAGATGTTTACATTAATAGAGCACAAAATAGTATCTGTTTGTATCGATTTCATGTTTCAGTCACTTTGCATTGCTTACAAGAATTGCTGATCTTCGATATTAGGTAATAGTGTATATTGTAGTTCCTTCTTCATGTTTTAACTAAAATTTTCCATTAGGCATTCACAAAGCTGTGCTAAGCAGTCAATTTTACCTTCAATTCTGTCTAAATAAAGTAACTGATTTACAGACACAATATTGTAGACCAACATGCTACCATTTGCAGTTGTATTCTAATCGTTCCAAAGACAGTATTAACAGTCAAAACATATTAGTGGTTCCTAAAAAATCATTCGGATAAAGGAAATCATGAATATTCGAGTACAACAAAAAATAACAAGCAACTTACCACGGAGACTATCTCCCAATCGGGGTAATATTAAACATATTTTTCAGTTGTTGTGTTCCTACCTTCGAAATACTGTATTATTATACATATGTATCTACATTGTATACATTATATGGATTAAAACCCTAGTGCCGTTTGCTATTTAATCATGATACGCTTCAAAAAGTAAAGTATTACAAAATGGTAAAAAATGATGTTCCAAGAGTAGGATATGAACCTATGACCCTCACTGAGAGTTAAGGCAAATTTGTGTTAAAATTAAGATGAAAACAATAGAGTTATCGAGGTAATTAATTTGAATAAGATAGCACATAACCTTAAATCAGGAAGAATAACATTGACAAAACATTTTTTATCCGATAACAGGCTAACGAAAACTTGATTTTCTTACCAAAAGACTTTTGCGCATATTTGCAAAGTATAATTTCAGGTTTGATATGTGGAAACAAGAATCAAATATCGGGGGATCGTTCATTCAACCTCCGCAATGATACGCAGTCCCTGATTTTTTGCATAAAAATCGTTATTTCTTGCTTGAGAAAATCGCTATTAATATTAACAAAGAATTAAAGAAACAGAATTTTTGGTTACCAATATATTTTCCTATAAGAAGCTTTTGTTTCTATCTTATTTTTAGAAAACCAGGCTTCACTAGTACGTTTTCTTTACACAGTTAATCTTTCAGAATTTGTGAGGGTCATAGGTTCGGATCCCTCACTGGCACAATCTTTTTCCAAATTTTTGTGACGATTTTCCTTTTTGAAACTGAACATGATTTAATTGCAAGCAATACTTACTAGAGTTTCAATCACGAAATGTTTATTATAGTATAATTACAAAGGTAGGAGAATGAAAACTGAATTTACCGCAATACAAAATATATTAGTATTTTCTATCAAATGCAGACGTATATAACACTTTCATGTAGTAATGCTCGTGTAAAAATCATTCTGATCAAAGAAGGGTAGAATGAATCAGTCATAGGTATTTTAAATGCATTTGATATTGTTTTTGTTTTATCTAAACTTTTATGTCCTAAGTATTTTCATGATTATATATGCCACTGTCAAAACTAAAATAAATGTACTTGCACCCATAATAAATGCAGCGTTAGTTTGTCACCGAATAGGGAAATGTCTTATTTTGTGTTGGTCAGTTACATGAATAATGTATGAAATAATCTTATATGTAACAATGAATAATGTCGTTATGTATTTGAAAGCTTTCTATTCAATAAAAATCCTTTGTCACAGCCCCGGCAACAAAATTTCTGTTTTCTAGTTTCCATTAACGATTAGTACATGTGTAATAAGTTATGAAGATATCGGATTTCATTCAATGCACAACGTATTGTATTTTCTGACACCTTATGAACTCATCTGTAGATTACTGTTCTTGTTTCTATTTCATCAGCACTGTCAGTTCAATCACCAATCATTTTCGCTCTTCGTTCCCAAAAAATACCACATTAAGTGCTACCGCAATATACATACGGTATGATATATCATTGAATGTACAAAACTGATCATCAAACAAAATTTCTTAAAACGTCGTTTTTCTACGGACCTGAAGTTGAAGAAAATATCATGTGCAGATAATTGTATGCCATATTCATACTTATAATTGAAAGATAGGAATATCAGAGGCAGGAAAAATTCTCCTTTTGGTTAATGAGAATATGTTTTGTAAAAATTACCCTTGGTATGTGTAACGCACTGAGACTTTGAGATTTCATACTTTACAAATAATTATACGAGACCGTCAATGATAACACTTGATATATCAATGGCCTCGACAAACAGAAACTTTCGTTTTTGTGTTACAACTTTTTTGTTTGTATAATTCTAAAAGCGATAGTTTACAAAGGTAAGACGTTTACTAAAACACAGCAAATCATAGACGGTTCTGTAGAGCTATAAGTATTAAAACAATGTGTTTCAGGTTGCAGATTCTGGTAACAATTTTTCTACAGTATGTATTTGTCCGTAACGTGAACATCTAATTTTATTAAGTTTTTTTTTGTGTTGTTTTTTTTTTGCATAAGAATATAAGCTTAATATTGTTTTGTTGTTGTTTTTCATGTGTTTAGTTGATGTCTGAAGATCTCTATATTTTGACAAATGTTAATAATCCCGTGCAGCCGCAGCATTATCATTTTATTAGAACCGTCGTAAACTACAAATATTTCGGACATGTACATAACATTTCGTAGGCTATGCTTTGTTGAAACATTTTTGTAACATGAATTTCTATACATGGCGATCGCTGAACAAAAACCGCGCGAAAATAGCATGGAAATTCCGTGTAAAGATAATTGCACGAGTTAGGTATGATCTAGGTTTGTTTAAACAGTATTAACAACGTACTGGAGTCAGATCCTTGTGACCTTTTCTTTGATGTGTGGTAGATAATATCACTCAGATAATGTAATAGTGCTATGATTTATGTGGTCTCTAAATTTGACAAATACTTCATAAATAAAACTTTGTTAAAATTTCTCGGCTTTGCAGTATTTATTACTGTTGACATAGATAATTGCATTACTAGTAGACAGCTGATTATATAAACATCATAGGAGGTAATGAACATAAAAATGCAGCCGTTTTGCAAATGCAGCATATTAGTATCTACTTTACTTTTGGGAGACCAAACACTCTGTACTTTATTGCTAATTTATTGGAGTGAAGTTAGAGGTATGCAACCTATTTCTTTCCCTAAACATAAAGGAAGCCTTGAGAGACATGCAAACTTTGGCCTTTTAACAATAATAAGCACCTATGTCGGCTGAAGATGAATAAACCCGAGACCCTAAATTAAACGGTATTAAAATGCAACATATGCAATGTAAAAATCAACTTTGTACTCAAAGTAACCGCTATTTGGCGGAGGCAAATATAAGTTAGTGAGAATATTTACAAAATACATGAATAAAACATAGCTGAAAAATATAATTATTGCATTTCGAAAAAACTAAGGTACTGGCTTTGTGAATAAACAAGTATTGTTCAATATTGACCAATAGTGTTATATGGCCAAATTAAAAGAACTGATTTGGCCGACAACATTTATTTTTCGCTAGAGATTTAGTGTAATGTTTATTTTCTATCGATAAACCTTAGAGTACTGCTGTACCTATACAGGAAATAATTAGGATTATTCGATAGCTTTTATTGATATGATTAATACTACTCAATTGTTTTATATATAGATGAAGGTTTGAAATGTTGAAGAATTTAAAAAGAATTGGCTTAAATATGAAATCGCACATAATGCCCAAACAGGACACAGGAACCGTGTGAATCCCGCTGAAATACCAGTGACTGTTCGGGTGCCCATACCTGCACCCTATAAATAATACTTAGCAAGTTCATTGAAAATAAGTATTCATGCCGGATTTAAGTTGCAAGTCATAAATTTCAGTTTACCGGTAATAGGCCGTTTGTATATCGAATGAATTACCAAAAGAAACCTTAAAATGAAGAAATAAATGATATCAATAGTTTAGAAGAATTAATGAAATACAAATAAAGATAAATATGATTTCAAGAATTTAGAAGTGTTAACAAAATGCAAATAAAGTGGAAAAAGTATATTCGAACAAAATTTGTTCTATACATTCATATTGCTTTTCTTTGAGCGAGTTCAAACGGTCTTTTTAACAGCTTTGAAATATAGCTGTAGTGGTGTCATCTGTTAACATATTGCATTAACTGTTGTGAATTCCTTAGTGTTTCCTTTTCCAACATCTTTCTAAGTATTGGATCCAGGTTGTCTTTAATGTTTCTTTGTTGGTTTTTTTGCTGTTTTGGTAGTTGGGTAATCCATACAATGTCCTCTTTTGTTCTCATTGGCATCACTGTATTTATTTTCTCCAAAAAAGCTTTCCACCAAAGATGATTTTCACTGCTTTCTGCACTAAATTAAGGCTAAAACAGTTTGGCTGAAGAAACACTCACATTTTAACACCTTCTACAAACATGACAAACTAATTTTTAGGTTGTTGCCAGTCCATCATTGTTAAAAGATTCTTTTGAGTTACTCCAAACCCAAGGTGTACTAGTATATTATTTCTAGTACTTATAATATACAATGATTCTTTGCATGAAAAAGTAGGCAGTTGCTTACAGACTATGGGGTGCCATGGAAGGATGGTTAGGTGAACTGTTCGATATAACTACGGTATATAACTGAATTATTTTTGAAAATAAATGTAAAGCCGAACAAATACCTCCGTGGATACGCTCTGTTTTTTTCGACTTCTGCTTCCCTCGGCTAGTTTTTAAATTTCGTCTTTTTTCACAGGATAACTGTAAATGTGTTCAGAGAAATTAAAATTAATTTTTGGAAAATATCATTTATCATGTTAATAAAATGTTCTGGTATGATGTTTTAATCTTAAATTTTAACAGTAGCTATTTCATACATGACTGGACCTTTGATCTTCAAATGTGACCTTGACCTTCCATGTATATGTCCAAATCATTCAATATGCTCTAAACAAGGTGAAATTATTTGGTAAAACTGGCTCTTACATTGGTCAGTCAGATGCATAAAAATATATATTATATTTCACTCGTAACTCACCAATTAACACATTACAAATACATAATAAATTATAAATAATACATAGTATTTATATAATTACCACAGGTCTACTTTTAGTGTTTCCTTTTCCAACATCTTTCTAAGTATTGGATCCAGGTTGTCTTTAATGTTTCTTTGTTGGTTTTTTTTTGCTGTTTTGGTAGTTGGGTAATCCATACAATGTCCTCTTTTGTTCTCATTGGCATCACTGTATTTATTTTCTCCAAAAAAGCTTTCCACCAAAGATGATTTTCACTGCTTTCAAACATGTAACTAATTGCACTGATTTGTTTTTTAATTGTCTCAATTTTTTCTGATGACAAAAAAATGACAAAATAATGTTGCTCAAATTGTCGTAAATGCATGAAAGTTGATGCCTAGGTAAGGCACAAACGCTAGAAAAACAGTACAAATCAAAAGGTTAAAGAATGATTTTTTTTTAAATAAAAAGCCCAATTACTTCTTGTGTTAACCTGATGTTTTTATTATGCATGGGCGGTATTATGATGGCACGTTTTATTTCATAAAAGCTATAGTTACAAACAATTCAAGCGTTTGATGTGTTTCAGTATTTTTATTATTATCCAAATGATGTTAACAACCTGGATGCTTTTAAAATGGATGTTGGTACCGTTTCTCCACCATAAAAATATGATTTTGACGGCACATCAGATAAGTTAACGTCAAATGATAAGCTCCAGTTGTTAACTGGTAAATGGAGCAGTGTCCGTTCGTATACTCTCCGGTCTAGGTATACCTGCAGTAAAGCTATAATCAATTTTCTTTGTCACTTCATGAATCTTTATGCTACACAAAAATTGGTAATGAAATTTGTTTTTTAACAAATTCAAATGTTTCTGTAGTCATAAATGAATTTCGTGTATAGACACATTTTATTGTTGATAAAAAACATCGTGTGTACAACATGCAACGTTGTTCACAGCTTCCAAATAATAAATAAAATGGTCATAAGTTGGTAAAATAGTATAAGAATTTACATACTTAGGTTACAGCTGCAGAAGAATATCAGTTGTTTTTATTTCTTAAAGACAACCGATTTCATAACACCAGCTTAAGTGGATTTCTATTATTGCCCATTTCATAAATTTGGCCGAAAAAGTCTTTAGTGGTGTTACATGGATGTTTCGTGTGTCTGAGAAGAAGCGTCATTTTGCAGCCAAAATGTTACACATGTTACAACGCATTTCTTAAATTTTGCCAAAAAGACGTCTTAAGTTGTGTTATATAGATGTAACAAGGATGTTACATGGATGTTACCTATGTTACGTGTGTCTGAGAAGAGGCGTCATTTTGTAGTTAAAATGTTACACATATTACATCTCATTTTTTAAATTCGGCCGAAATACGTCTTTAGTAGTGTTATATAGATGTAACAAGGATGTTACAAGGATGTTACATGGATGTTACTTATGTTATGCGTGTCTCAGAAGAGGCATCATTTTGCAGTCAAAATGTTACACATGTTACACCTCATTTCTTAAGTTCGGCCGAAATACGTCTTTAGTAGTGTTATATAGATGTAACAAGGATGTTACAAGGATGTTACATGGATGTTACTTATGTTACGTGTGTCTCAGAAGAGGCGTCATTTTGTAATTACAATGTTACACATGTTACACCTCATTTCTTAAATTCGGCTGAAATACGTCTTAAGTAGTGTTTTATAGATGTAACAAGGCTGTTACAAGGATGTTACATGGATGTTACTTATGTTACATGTGTCTGAGAAGTGGCGTCTTTATGTTGCAAAAATCTTACACATGTTACACCTCATTTCTTAAATTCGGCCGAAATACGTCCTTAGTAGTGTTACACAGATGTAACAAGGATGTTACAAAGATGTTACATGGATGTTACTTATGTTACGTGTGTCTAAGAAGAGGCTTTTTTATAGTTACAATGTTACACATGTTACACCTCATTTCTTAAATTCGGCCGAAATACGTCTTTAGTAGTGTTATATAGATGTAACAAGGATGTTACAAGGATGTTACATGGATGTTACTTATGTTACGTGTGTCTGAGAAGTGGCGTCTTTATGTAGCAAAAATGTTACACATGTTACACCTCATTTCTTAAATTCGGCCCAAAAAGGCCTTTAGTAGTGTTACATAGATGTAACAAGAGTGTTGCAGGAGCGTTACATGAATATTACTTAAGTTACGTTTGTTTGAGAATAGGTGTCTTTTTGTAGTCCATTTCTTAAATCAGTCAGAAGTGGGGCAGTAAAATATTCATCTTACTTAATGTTACGTTATGTTATTTGGAGTTATGCTTGTAACAAATGCCACGTATGTCATGAAATTGCGCCAATTTTGTGCTCTATGTGTATGACCCTCACAAATTCTGAAAGATTAACTGTGTAAAGTAAACGTACTAGTGAAGCCTGGTTTTCTAAAAATAAGATAGAAACAAAAACTTCTTATACGAAAATATATTGGTAAACAAAAATGCTGTTTCTTTAACTCTTTGTTAATATTAATTGCGATTTTGACAGGCAAGAATTTTCATGCAAACATCAGGGACTGCGTATCATTGCGGAGGTTGAATGAACGATTCCCCGATATTTGATTCTTGTTTCAACATATCAAACCTAAAATTTTACTTTGCAAATATGCGCAAAAGTCTTTTTCTAAGAAAATCAACTTTTCGTTAGCCTGTTATTGGATAAAAAATGTTTTGTCAATGTTATTCTTCCTGATTTAAGGTTATGTGCTATCTTATTCAAATTAATTACCTCGATAACTCTATTGTTTTCGTCTTAATTCGCCTTCACTCTCAGCGAGGGTCAACGGTTCATATCTTACCCTGGGAACGTCATTTTTTACCATTTTGTAATACCTTACTTTTTGAAACGTATCATGATTAGATACCAAACGGCACTAGAGTTTTAATCCATATAATGTATACAATGTATATACAGTTGTATAAAAATACAATATTTCAAAGGTACGAACACAACAACTGAAAAATGTGTTGATTGGGAGATAATCTCAGTGGTAAGTTGTCTGTTATTTTTTGTTGTACTCGAATATACTCGATTTTCTTAATCCGAATGATTTTTATAGGAACCACTAATATGTTTTGACTGTTAATACTGTTCTTGGAACGAGTAGAATACAACTGCAAATGGTAGCATGTTGGTCTACAATATTGTGTCTGTAAATCAGTTCTTTTATTTAGACAGAATCGAAGGAAAAATTGTCTGCCTAGCACAGCTTTGTGAATGCCTAATGGAAAATTTTAGTTAAAACATGAAGAAGGAACTACAATATACAATATTACTTTTGTAAGCATTGCAAAGTGATTGAAACATGAAATTGATACAAACAGATACTGTTTTGTGCTATATTATATCTCTGCATGATGCATCTAGTTCGTTCTTTGATTGTTCTATGTCTTTTCATAAACAGTTATTTTAATGTAAACATCTGACATTTCTTATTGAATGTCGAAAGATTGACGTACTGCATGTACTTACAAATAGAATATAGAATTTCCTCTATTGACTGACCGCCGCTGTGTTCGGGTGGTTAGAGTCGCTGACTTAAAATCATTGTAATCACTCACTGATTAAGGTGCATTGGATCGATCCCTGCAGCCGACCGTATCACTTCATGTAGGGAAGATGACTGTTTCTTACGGAGGATGGGTACAAGTAATGAATCTTTCCAGGAACGATTGTTGGGTAAACTGCCCGCTTGCCATAACTGAAATACTGTTTAAAAATGGCGTTAAACCCACCAAATCAAATGAAATCCCTCGACTGACTTACTCATATATATGTTATGTAACAGGTGCTTCCGCATACACCATTTTAATAGCTAGTTCCTCGTTTCAACTATACACACGCACCCGTTTAGTTATATACTTGTACCTCATTTAGTCTTTACACTAATTCTCCGTTTTGTTGAAACACACATTTCCACATTTCGTCGATACACAAACACCCGGTTTGTTACACATTTACCTCAGTTGGTTTAAACACAATATTCCCCGTTTTGAATGTGACAAAACTCATTGCTTAACAATTGAAGATAGCTTTAATGTATAGCCTCGGATAATTTAAAAATGTTAAGTGTAAGAGTTGATAGAAATATGATGACTGTAGCTGCAGAAATAAAGTAGTTCCAAGTTGGTAGGTTTATAACTTAAATCCCCGATTGGTTGCGTTTACATGTATGTGTGTGTGTGTGTGTGTGTGTGTGTGTGCGTGTGCGTGTGTGTGTGTGTGTGTGTGTGTGAACATAGCCAACTGGGTAATTTCATATGAATACACACCAACAAACCGGGGATACGCCACGAACCGGGGAATTCCCCAGTTCAGTCTAACAATGCACACGTTAATCCTGACCTTGAAATTAGTCATCACTCGAAATTTGAGCCTATTCTGAGCAATAGAAATTTATTCCCCGGTTTGCAGGTTCTAGTCATACACATATCTCACACACAATTAGAATTTTACCAGTGTGTGTATCCTTCGCAATTTTCTGCAGTTCCCCAGTTAACCTGTATACAACTCGTAGTAAATACACACCAAGGTTTAAATCATTATCACTGATTTAACACATGTTTTCGTCATTTTAAGCTCATGGGTGACATAATAATGTTAATAATTAATCAATTACCAATTATATATGTTTTCGCCTTCACAAGACGATATTATATATAACTGGTTGTATTTTAAAAGAGGATTTTATATCGAGATTCCTCTTTTTCAGCCAAAACCTTAAAAAAAAGCGCGCTTTTTTTCCAAATTCTGTTTGTCTTTCTTCGTAAATTTTTTAGCGAAGAAAAAATCAACACGCTTTACTTCACACATTTAACCTCATCACCTAAAAATTTACGTGCTTTTTTCCCAATTTACAACATACTTTCTTCGTAAATTTTTCAACGGAAGTAAAAATCAACACATAAAATGACATGTCATGATACATTTATTTCATATACATATAATACATAATAAAAATGTTATTTGGAAATTTTCAAATATAATAAAGTTCGTAAATTTACGAACAACCGTTTAATGGCATTTCATAAGAAACAAAAACATACTTAAGTTTTAGCGCTAAGATATTATTAATTAAGACAAGTTCGTAAATTTACGAATGGAATAAGTCGTAAAAATTTCATAATACATAAATTGGATTTTGAAAGTCTTCAAAAGAAGTAGTTCGTAAATTTACAAAGTTTGCCAAAAGCGATGTTATTTGGAAATTTTCAAATATAATAAAGTTCGTAAATTTACAAACAACCGTTAAACGGCATTTCATAAGAAATAAAAACATACTTAAGTTTTAGAACTAAGATATTATTAATTAAGACATGTTCGTAAATTTACGAATGGAGTAAGTCGTAAAAATTTCATATAAACTAATACATAAATTGGATTTTAAAAGTGTTCAAAAGAAGTAGTTCGTAAATTTACGAAGTTTGCCAAGGCTAGGCACGAAATAAGGTAACAAAATAAAAATGGAACAATCAGCTTTGTATAAAAAAGAAATGTGCATTTGTCACTGTTCGTAAATTTACGAAGTAGCTTAAACTGATTAAATTTCTCTTTTTTTTGCAAACATTTGAGAAAGTTAAGCAGCTGGACTTTGTAAATTTACAAACAAGCCAAAAAAATGAAAGATATAAGGAATGTAAATTTTGAAAAAATCTGAAAAACTTCAAAAGTTCAACTTCGTAAATTTACGAACAAGATGAAAAAGTGTGAAAAACTTAAAAATGCAAAGAAATGTAAATTTACGCAGTAGCTTGAAGTGACTACAATTTCTATTTTGCAAATATATGAGAAACTTCTAAAGTTCCACTTCGTAAATTTACGAACAAGATGAAAATTGTGGAAAATTTACAAATGTGAAGAAATGTAAATCTGACATAATTTGTTAATTTATGTACAAATAACAGCTCCGTAAATTTACGAAGTAGCTTGAAGTGATTAAAATTTTTTTTTTTTCAAAAACCCGAGAAACTTCAAAAGTTCCACTTCGTAAAATTACTAACTAGATGAAAAAAAAAAACAAAACACAGTTTCTTAAATGGGAAACTTTTACAGTAAAAATGCAAAGTAGAGTTATGGGACCTTCACAGTGCATGTTAGAGCATGACAGTGAACAAGTGTGTGAAGTTTCAATCCATTCCATTAGTGGATACTGAGATTACATACAAAGATTTAACAAAAAACTGCTAAGTTGAAAAAGGGGCATAATTTTAAAAAAAAAAGAGTAGAGTTATGGGACTTGCTTTGAGTGCATGTCAGATCATGACAGTGAACAAGTATGTGAAGTTTCAATCCATTCCCATTAGTAAGTACTGAGATAACAGCTTACAAACAAAACCTTAACCAAAAATTAAGTCGAAAAAAGGGGCATAATTTTGTAAAAAAGCAAAATAGAGTTATGGAACCTGTGCAATGCAAGTCAGTTTATCACAGTGAATAAGTGTGTGAAGTTTCAATCCATTCCCACAAGTGGTTACTGAAATACCAGCTTACATACAAAACCTAAACCAAATCGGGACGCGGACGCCATTGCGGACGCATGGCGAGTCGACTATTCATAGAATAGTAGAGCTAAAAACACAGTGACTTGAATTGGAAACAATGAAAAAACAGAAAATAAATCTACCAAAAAACCCGCAACCATCAGACATTTCAAGGCTTTGATTGAATAAAGTCAGGGAGGTAACTTATATGAAATAAGAACATATACCTTTATGTCAGGAATTAAGTTTTAAAGCAATCACATTGGTAGACAACAAAATCTGCTTATTACTTAAAATTATCAGCAACTGTCAGTTACACAATCTTGATGCGAAACGAAATATCAAGAATGTGATATGAAGTTTTCAGGTGCTGATAGATTAATGACTTCAGATTTAAAAAAATATTTTTAATTTACAAATAAAATGAACTTCATACATTTACAAACAACACTTATTTTCTATTAATGTATAAAAAAATAATAAAATAGTGATTTGTAAATATACAGGTACCATCCATGTTGTATCACAGAAAAGTGGTCTCAGTTTTTCCCTATGGCTAATAATATAAAAAGTTACTAAAAGTAAGCTATTTATAGCAACGTAAAAGGGAAGTAATTAAAAAGAAAAGTATTGTAAGTGAACAAAAGAAGGATCTGCCAATAAATCTGTTGACATAAATGAAATTTCAGATCAGTATCTTCATTAGTTATGGAGATATACCCATTTTAATTTGAAATAAAGGGAGGTAATTTGACATAAAATAAATCCATAGTTATCTACCCTAATTGGCTCAGTCCAACTAATGACAATAATTTGAAATTTCAAATAAGTCCTATAAGTACCTACTGATATAAATCCATTTTGATTACAATCAGGAGAGGTAATCAGATATAAAATAACTCTGAACCTACGCTTGGATCTGATTTGTCATGGAATCCAATAATTTTTGTTGTGAAGTTATTTTGCAGTTTGATCAAATAAAACCATAAATGAAGTCTCTACATGGCTGCAAAAGCCAAAATAGACAATTTTGGACCTTTAAGGGCATAACTCTGGAACCCATGATGAAATCTGGCCAGTTCAAGAAAGGAACCAAGATCTTGTGGTGATACAAGTTTTGTGCAAGTTTGATTAAATTCAAATCATAAATGAAGCTGCTATTGTGCAGACAAGGTCAAAATAGCTAATTTTGGCCCTTTAAGGGGCCATAACTCTGGAACCCATAAAGGGATCTGGCCGGTTCAACTAAGGAATCAAGATCTTATGGTGACACAAGTTTTGTGCAAGTTTGATTAAATTCAAATCATAAATGAAGCTGCTATTGTGCAGACAAGGTCAAAATAGCTAATTCTGGCCCTTTCAGGGGCCATAACTCTGGAACCCATAACGGAATCTCGCCTGTTCAAGAAAGGAACCAAGATCTTATAGTGATACAAGTTGTGTGCAAGTTTGGTTAAAATCAAATCATAAATGAAGCTGCTACAGTGCAGACAAGGTCAAAATAGCTAATTCTGGTCCTTTCAGGGGCCATAACTCTGGAACCCATAAAGGAATCTGGCCAGTTCAGAAAAGGATCCAAGATCTTATGGTGATATAAGTTGTGTGCCAGTTTGGTTAAAATCAAATCATAAATAACGCTGCTATTGTGCAGACAAGGTCAAAATAGCTAATATTGGCCTTTTCAGGGGCCATAACTCTGGAACCCATAACGGGATCTGGCCAGTTCAAGAAAGGAACCGAGATCTTATGGTGATACAAGTTGTGTGCAAGTTTGGTTAAAATAAAATCATAAATGAAACCACTATCGTGCAGACAAGAAATTGTTGACGGACGCACACACGGACCGACGGTCTGAGACGGACAAAGGGTGATCACAAAAGTTTAAAAAAAAGGGTGGGGGATGTTGATGCATTATCGGGGTGCTGGGCAAGACCGAGAGTGAGGTTGGCGAACAGTACAACTTTGCATGCTAATAAATATTCATGGAACGTTTGAAAATAAAATAATAAAAAAAAAATAATAATTTGAGGGTGGATGGGAGGGGCAGGGGGAGGGGATGTGATCAAGGTAAGGTGGTGGCCAGGTTTGGGTTCAAAACTTCAGATGTTTATACTAAATGTTCATGGAAAAGAATGAAAGAAGTTTAATGAAATTCTACCAATGGGTTGGTTTGTTATGTACACATCTGTAGATTTATAAACATTCAATTAAAGGGCAATAACTCTATGGAAAATTGACCAATTGAAAAAAAGACAGGCATCATAGAAGTATGTTTTATATTTATTTCTAGTTTTATGAAATTCTACCAGCTTGTTACTGAGAAATGGCTGCAGACGTGGATTTTTCATTAAATCAAGGGCAAAAACTCTAAGGGAAATTGACCAATCTGATAAAAACCTTGATGGGCATCATCGCAGTATGTTGGTTCATGTTTAATTTAAGTTTCCTGAAATTCTACCTTCTAGTTTACTGAGAAATGGCTGCAGACAGACGGACGGACCAACTGACTGACGGACAAACAATGCCATTTCAATACCCCTCTCCCAATTTCATCGGCGGGGATATTAAAACTTTCAGGGGCCACACGACTTAAACTGATCAGTTCAATAATTAAACCAAGAGCATGATACCAATTATATCATATTTTTAATAAAATGACAATACATGACAGGATAAATGCATACAATTTAAATCCTGTTCATCTTTAATTAAAAACCAAATCAAATGGATGAATTTCATGAACTGGATAAAGTCATAAAATGGTATTACAAAGTAGTTATGAAGCTAGGTCAGTAAACAAGAGGGCCATGCAATATATGCAATATAAAAATAAAGGGAGGTAATTTGTGAACAGTTATCTTTCCTGATTGTCTGAGCCTATCTTCATCATTAATGAATTTCCACATCAGTATCTTCATTAGCTACTGAGATATATCCATTTTAATTTGAAACAAAGGGAGTAATCTGACAAAAATTAGTCCATAGTTATGTACCCTGATTGTCCAAGTCCATCCCAGGGTATAAATCAAATTTCAAAACATCTTTATTACTTACTGAAATAAACCTAGTATTTAATTTGAAACAAAGGAGGTAATGGACGCGACAGACTGCCCCCGTCAATCTACCCAAAGTCACAACCAGTTCAAAAATCAAATAAAACTATGCCTCACAAACTGGATGAAAATTACAAAATGGTATTACAAAGTATAAAAGATGCTAGCACAGAAAACAAGATGGTCATGCATGCAATATATATAAAACATAAAAATAAAGTGAGGTTATTTGTAATAGTAAATTATTCTCCCCTGATAGTTTTCAAATCAGCATCTTCATTAGTTACTGGGACATACCTATTTTAATTTGAAACAGAGGGAGTTAATTTGACATAAAATCAGTTCATAGGATTTTGTAATATGGAATCTGACTGGTTCTCGTAAGGATTGATACAAGTGAAAGTTTGATTAAGATCATAAGATGAAAATTTCTGGTAATTCAGGTAATTCAACCATAAGTAACGAGTCCTTCACCATCCACATCATGGACCACTCCATCTTGAATATACTTCACTCTGTAGGCTGCAATGGAACATATTGAATAACTATTAATATACTGCAAACAATTACTGGCAAAAAGTAACTTTTTAATGCTATTGACATAATGATATAATGTTAATTGATTGTTGGTGAATGATAAAATTAGGTCCTAAGTAACTGCATACTGGGAGGAATGTTTTAATTACTATTACCTTGCTTTTATACTAAGTATCTCGAGCATAACTTCAGAAGTATTAGTGGTATATGTTTGATACTTCACAAAATGATAGCTGCAATTGCGAAGTAGGTCAGCCTATTACGTTTCTTTTTTAATTCTTACTTTTTTCGTATAAAACAATAAAATGCTTGTCCAGAGAATAACTTGAAAAGTATTCAAGACCTTAATGATAGAAGGTGAAAGTTTTGGGAATCATGACTCAGTTGTATTGATTTCTTTCTAAAAAATTCTTCGCTTAGTAATTGCAAGGGAGTTAGTGAGATGTTATAGTAATTGTAAGTGTAGTCAACCCTTGATCACAGATTATACTCTCAGTTACTTATTAAGTCAGTGCCACTATAAATACATGTATAACTAAATATACTTACAATTTTGTTAATCCTTATAATCCTGGCCTTGTAGGAATGTCCATCCTTATACAATGCCCGAACTTTTTCACCAACAGAGAACTGAAAAGACAAACAAATATTCTCATTTATATCTATAGGAACTTGCACAATGTCAAAAGGTAACAGAAAAAGAAAATTTTGAAAAACATGAAAATATTTGTTGTTTTTGTAAAGAGGGCTTGAAATTATTACTTGACACATTAAATGCATTAAAACACTATTTTTGTCTTTTCTTAATCAAATTTCTATTGTGTTGTACTGGGACAGATATAACTAGAAGATGCTTTTGCAAAAAAGCGCATGTCTCCCCCAATGCAAAGTGGTATAGGCAAGAAGTCAATAGGAGTCATGAGCGAAAGTCAAAGAGACACTGATGGTTGGCTGCAATAGGGATCATCTACTTGGCATGTCCAGTCATCCTGCTAAGTTTCAACACTCTTGGCCTAGTGGTTCTCAAGTCAATGTTCAGGCTCCTGTGACATGACCTTTGATCAAGTGCCCCCGAAAATAAATAGGGGTCATCTACTCTGCATGTCCAATCATCCTATTAAGTTTCAACATTCTAGGTCAAGTGGTTATCAAGTTATTTCTGGAAATGATTTCACATGACCAGGCCCCTGTGACCTTGACCTTTAATAGACTGACCCAAAAATAAATAGGGGTCATCTACTCTGCATGTTCAATTATCCTATGAAGTTTCAACATTCTGGATCAAGAGGTTCTCAAGTTATTGATCAGAAATGGTTATCAATGTTCAGGCCCCTGTGACCTTGACCTTTAATGGAGTGACCCCAAAATCAATAGGGGTCATCTACTCTGCATGAGCAATCATCCTATGAAGTTTCAACATTCTGGGTTCAGTGGTTCTCAAGTTACTGACCGGAAATTGTTTTCCATGTTCAGGCCCCTGTGACCTTGACCTTTAATAGAGTGACCCCAAAATTAATTGGGGTCATTTACTCTGTATGTCCAATTATCCTATAAAGTTTTAACATTCTGGGTCAAGAGGTTCTCAAGTTATTGATCAGAAACGGTTTTCCATGTTCAGGCCCCTGTGACCTTGACCTTTAACAGAGTGACCCCAAAAGCGATAGGGGTCATCTACTCTGCATGACCAATCATCCTATTAAGTTTCAACATTCTGGGTCAAGTTGTTCTCAAGTTACTGACCGGAAATGTTTTTCAATGTTCAGGCCCCTGTGACCTTGACCTTTAACAGAATGACCCCAAAATCGATAGGGGTCATCTACTTTGCATGTACAATCATCCTATGAAGTTTCAACATTCTGGGTCAAGTGGTACTCAAGACTTAGTTATTGATTGGAAATGGTTTTCAATGTTCAGGCCCCTGTGACCTTGACCTTTAACAGAGTGACCCCAAAAACAATAGGGGTCATCTACCCATTTTTATGGGATTGCTGAAAATTATATTTTCACTACTCACTCAAAAGCTTTTTGTCTCACCACAGATCATACTTTAATTTACACTGAAATTCTGAAAGTCTAATACACAAGAGCATGAATTACATGCAAAAACTTGATCAATGTAAATTATTATATCTATTACCTTTACTTTCTTGCTTGGTTGCTCACTTTCATCCACCAAGGGCTCCCTTTCATTCTCAAGTGGTCGCTGCAAAGGAAAACATACAAGTAAGAGTTTAATGTCAATTTTGACCTTTAAAATCTATGTGTGACCTTGAACCTGCATCTCTCCAGAGCATATCTACTCATCATAGACAAGAAACCCCTACTGACCTTTGACCTTAAATTGTGACCTTGACCTTTAAGGTAGGGAACCGAGTTTTGCGCATGACACGTTGTCTTATAATTGGAAACATTTGTTCCAAGTAATATTAAAATCCCTTCATGGATGACCGAGTTATGGACTGGACACAAAATTGCGGACGGCCAGCCGGACAGAATGATGGGCGGACAAGTGCTTTCCTCTAGTTCCCGGAACCAGTAGGGGACTAATAAAGATCTACCTTATTACGTCATCTTTGTTTGCATAGTTCTTTAATCCTTTTCAAATATTCTTAAAACAATTAAATTTTTTCTGCAAAATCTATATTTTATCATTGTGTGCAGGTAATTTTCTTCCTACATATCTGAAACTTGTTACCTCCCTGAAATTCCTTGTATTTTACAAATTACTTCATAGTAATTTAATAAGTTGTTGAATAAATCTGATGAATTACCATGATTTTATTTAGTTATATCATGCAGAAACCTATGTTCTGCCACTTGTGATTATAATTTCAGAAAACTACAATTAGACTTTTCTGGAAAGTTTAGACCTACAATTCCAATTCAAAATGTTTAGTGATTTGCCAATTTGACACTTTATTAATATTCTTTTTCTCATTGAGAAGACACATTTTTGCATGGGAAGGCTTGATTCATAAGCAAACAGTTTTATAAATAATTTACCTTAGCAGTCCTACTGGATTTTTTCTGCTGACTTTCGTTCTCACCAGAGTGAGCCTTATGATTAGCGGCCATTACTGCATACTGAAAAGTAATTGTACATGTTAAACATGTGACAAATGTCATAAATTCATTATAACAACAATTAAGTCTTTCTTTCACAATACAATCATCAATCAAACATTCTGCAAATAATCTCTTTGAATTCATCAAACTCATATATAGTTGTCAAATTAGACAATATCATCTTTCAAATCGGAAAATGGATTTTACTTTTGAGTGAAATACTAGGTAATATCATGTCAGATGTGTAGTACAGTTAAACCAGTATTAAGCAGCCAACCCAGTGGAAAAAGGTGGCTTTATAATGCAGGTAATTTATACAATGAGTTTTGGGAAATGAGGCAACTACTTTAGATATGTTGGCTGATTAATAAAGATGACTGCTAAAGCAGGTTTTACAGTAAAGTAATCACAAAGGCCCAAGTGATTAATTACAATGCATTATTTGTAAATTGACTGGTACAACTATAAAAAAGATCTATTTCCATTCTAACGCGATCATTTAGATTAAATCTAACAAATGTGCTAAAATATTTGCTGTGCAATCCTAATCAATTGCTTTTTCAACATCTCATGCAAGCAGGATATACTGGTTTTAGATCATGCTAAAATTCTTGTATCTGTATGAAAGGACAAGCAAACCATGTTCTTTGTGCCGTTACCTTGTTTCACTTTCTACAGGTATACTTTCAATGATACTGTTGCATGCAAAAATAATAATGAAACAAAATGCTTATCATCAAAAGATTAACAACGTTTTACATACCTTTTTTACTTCATCTCTTAGTTTTTCTATTGTTTTAAGGTGATCCTTATTGTCAATCTGCAAAAGAAATATTGTAAATCATTAAAAACAAGGAATCAGTAAAACCATAAGTACTTGCGGTTGTCAGAATGTGGACTAAATCAACAAGACCTTGGTAAAGGGAGATAATTAAATAAATTGGCATTCAACGTTATGGTTCTTAAAATGAACTTGCTGAATTTGCATGCAGTTTGAATAAATAATTGTGATATTTTAGTTATGCCCCAGATAATAATACAAGAGCTGTCACAGGAGACAGCGCGTTCGACTATTTCGATGGTGGATAGTGAAACTGGGCACATCTGAGGAAACTAGAGCTGTCACTGGAGTGTTTAATGACTCCAATTGTGGATGAAGATATTACACAATAGCCTGAGTCTATGTCAAAAATGTCAACTTAAAGTAATAAGACAGGAAAAAATAAAATCTATCAAAACACTATATAAGTATATCCTAAGCAAAAAGGGGCATAATTCATTAAATATTGGTGCCAGAGTTATGCACCTTGTGTGGGTGATGTTGTTGAACAACTATTTTAAGTTTGAATCAAATCCATTCAGTAATAACAGAGACAGAGTGAAAGTGCATTAAAACTTTAACCTAAAATTCTAAGTACAAAGAGGGAGTAATTAATGAAAAATTGGTGCCAGAGTTATGCACCTTGCATCATATGGTGTGGGTGATGATGTTGAACAACTAATTTTAGTCTGAATCAAATCCATTCAGTAATAACAGATGTAGAGTAAAAGTGCACCAAAACTTTAACCTAAAATTCTAAGTAAAAAGGGAAAATAATTCATGAAAGATTGGTCCCAGAGTTATGCAACTTGTGTCATATGATAAGGGTAATGATGTTGAACAGTTGTTTAAGTTCGAATCAGATCCACTCAGTAATAACAGAGATAGAGTGAAAGTGCATAAAACTTTAACCTGAAATTCTAAGTAAAAAGGGGAATAATTCATGAAAAATTGTGCCAGTGTTATGCATCTTGTGTCATATGATGTGGGTGATGATACTGAACAACTATTTTAAGTTTGAATCAAATCAATTCAGTAATAACAGAGATAGAGTGAAAGTGCATCAAAACTTTAACCTTAAAATCTAAGTGCAAAGGGGGGATAATTCATGAAATATTGGTGCCAGAGTTATGGCCCTTACATCAGATGATGTGGATAATGATAAGGAATAAGTATTTTAAGTTTGAATCAAATCCATCAAGTAATTACAGAGATAAGTTGAAAAAAGAGGAAGTGCACCAAAACTTTAACCAAGGTTGGGATGCGGAAAGACGCTGACGCCGGGGCGAGTAGGATAGCTCTTCTTATACTTCGTATACTCGAACTAATAAAAAGTAGGCCATGTAGAGTTGTACTTCTTTGATATTGCATTTTCTATCGGTGGCTTCTTTCATACTGTGATTTTTCAATCAAAAGCCTTTTACAACTTCAAGTCATGTTCCGGACAAGCATTATTAAATACAGGGGGATACTTCAAAAACTTAGTAAAGTAGACTAATGGTTCTTTAAAACTTCATTTCCTTTCATGGCCTATATGATAACAATTTAGACTAGCCAGATTTATTAGACCAGCATGTAAGACTCATGAACTACAATATCTACACATTTATTACCTTTAATTGCTGATTTTCTTCTTGCAACTTTTTCACCATGATATCTTTATTCTTGTTCTCTTCCTACATAGAAACAAATAGTTACATTAATGTCTATGATAATGAGTAACATTCCAAACTTGTGTTAATGGCTACCTATGGTAGCCAGGTCACCTGTGAACAAAGGCCATACTCCAAGATACCTATACTGACACAAAGAATCTTATGACCCTCCATCAGGGACAGCTTTACAGACAACTGAATTCCCTTCCCCACAGACTCTTAGACACTCTGAGATGACCATTTGTCACCTCTTGGTTCACAAGGGTGACTATATACCTATATGTATGACATTTGTGTGCTTCTTTTACATAAAGGTTTTGTAGTGTACCCTTACATTTTTACAAAACTAGACTGGATCTTATAGCTTTCATTCTCGTGATTATATACATGTATATATGTATATATAATATTGTCAGAGTGCACCATGTATGTTTGAGTCATACTGTATAGCAAATGCTAAGCACTCTGGTAATGCTGCCCCTAAAATAACATAAATCATTTAAAGCTGCTACAGATGTCAGTGCTATGAACTATTTTTAATTTGTCCCAAATTGTTACCATTTAATATAAGAGATAATCAATCAAATTGCAAAACAAATTTGAACAGTTGTTTGAAATTACAAGCTGCAAAAAGTAAACCATTCTTTTTGTGGATTACTTAATTCGATGATACAAAGATTTTTGCAGTGGAATCAGTAGCCAAGTAGCTTTAAGCTGGCAAATTCTAATTATTCAAATTCCATCAAAAACGTAGAACCAAACCTTCAATCTGTCAAACTCCTCTTGAGTTAAGCTGTGCGTACGTTCATCTGAACCATTTGTAGCTGTATTGCACTAGAAATAAAAGAAATTAATTTATCAAAACCAGCAGTAACAATCTTACAGAATGTAGAAGTATATATAGATCTTTTAATGCTGATGCTGAAAAGCCTTAAGGATTTAATGGGTTTTTTTGAAGAATTTACGAACAAGATGAAAATTGTGGAAAATTTACAAATGTGAAGAAATGTAAATCTGACATAATTTGTTAATTTATGATGGAATCTATCGCCACGAGGGTATGAGAAGTGGCCAGTTTCCATTTTAATGCTGAGCGCCAAGCATGGGAGTTACTGGTACCATTTTTCACGTCTTTGGTATGACACGGCAGGGGATCGAACCCACGACATCCCACACTCAAAGCGGACGCTCTACCACTAGGCAATCGAGGTGTATTACATTTGTGAAAGCATGTTCGTTTATAAATAATACTTTAGCTTAATTCTATGTTTTTATCAGTAAATCTTTAAAATTCTGCTTCCTGGGAATAACCAGTACTGGTACATGAAAGCATGTTCGAACAACATTGTAAGAAAATAAAAATTGGCTCCCAATGTCATAGGAAAAGTAATAATAATGAAAGTAACTAAGGAATGTTTGATTATGACAGACTTAGTAAACACTAAATGCAGTCTTTGTAGTGTCTCTGTTATATGATAAACATGTACAGAGAAATGTTTTTACATCATCATTCTCATTGTCAGTATTGCCCGTTTTCTCATCTTGTGTGTTTGGTGTTACTGCAGCTTTCATCTTTCTTGCTGTGAGTCTGTTCCTGCAATAATAATTTAATGTACATATACCCAAATTATTTGACTTTCATCTGGTTCATATAGTTACCAAATGGTCTATGAAAGAAATAAACCTGAAAATGAAACAACTATCTCTTTTTACAATTTCACAAAACTATGTTATCAGATCTAAATGTATGATAGAATGTCTACAATATAAAAAAATAATTTGCCACTACTTTTGGTTCGTTTACACTCTTTCTTTGTAATGCTACTGATGTCCTTTGGTAGGACAGTCCCTGTCAAGATGTAGGTGACTACATGAAGTTAATTTTAAAACAGAGACACATCATGGGTTGTTGTGTCTCCAGGTAGGGCCTGGAAATGAAACCTATAAGGCACCTTTTTCCATTAGCATCCTCCATATGATAACCTTGGACCAGACACCATCGGGATAGGGAATTAATAACTGATACAATGTCATGGTTGATTTCAACCAGCAATAACCCATGTTATAAGGTTAACTGATAAATTCCCAATCTAAATCATGCTGGATTTAAAGTGTCATAATCTTCCGTCAAAACTACTTTGAGCTTCGTTTAGTTTAAAAGAGTTCCTAACCAAACAATCATTCAAAACATTTCTAAAGAACAAACCATAACTTACAGCTCTTTCTGATAACTTTTGACTCCTAATTCCTCCCATACCGTCAGCAACCTCCCCTTATTGTTGTCATCCAAGGTAACGAAGTGTGTGAAGGCAGTCTGCTTCATCGGCTTCACGTCTGTCCACTGGCTGGCAAGTGCCTCTATTCATGCCCACATTACCTCATTGAGGTCAGCCACGGCAGCCATAGTCCTTAGTTTAGCTCTTGCCTCAGCATTTGACTGAAATATTAATTAGCATTCTAAACACTAAAAACCTCCATTCTGGAAGTAAATATAACACAAAAATATACATATATAAACACATGTATAAAAAAAAAGTTAAATAGATATATATGTTGAGACCCAACTTTTCATTTCAAGGTTTAACATGTAAATTGATTTATTCAGTCCTAAAAAATGATGCATTTTTAGATGATGTATTTTTGAAAATTTGATATATAGTTTGCCTTACAGTGTGTGGAAAAATCTTTGATCATTTACATGAAATAGGAAAAACTGATTCTTGCCATAACAATTTTCTCATGATGTTTTTAAATATAGAAGGTTTACTCGGGAACACGGACATATATGTATTGAGAATTGGATAAAAGTCAAAGGGACTAATTAACTCTCAATTCAACTACAAATCTGACATGTGAATCAGAAAATTGATATTAAACAATTAAAAGAAATTTAAAAACAGTTTTAAAGCACAGCTGAATATTAAAAGAAATTCAAACATGACATATTCCTAAGCACTGTGGAGTTATTAGCTTCTCTAGTGCTAAAGGTCACAGCGACCTTGACCTTTGACATAATTTCAACTATCTTAATAGAGGACCACTAGGCAATGCAACATACCAAATATCAAAGGCCTATTCTTTGTGGTTTCAGACGGAAAAAAGATTTTTTATTGTAAGTCTTTGTTAAACTTTCACCCCAGGAGTATAATTTGAAAAATCTTGGTACAGGACCAATAGGCAATTCTATACACCAAATATCAAAAGCCTAGTGCTTGTGGTTTCAGCCAAAAGATTTTTGAATTTCTCAGCTAAAACATCTATTTTCAGCTCCCGTGACCTAGTTGTGCAATGGACCTGAACCATTCAAACACCTTTGAAAGAGGACTCCCGAAGGATTATTCCTGTGAAGTTTTATCAAAATCAATCCGTGGTTTAGGAGGAAATGTCCAGAGATGGTTGACAAATACACACACGGATGTACTGACAAATGCATCCACATATAACAGACATTGACCGATCACAATAGCTAACCCTTATAAAAAAGTGCTCAGATGAGCTAAAGAGGAAAAGTTTTTGACCTTGGAGGTCACCTTGAAGGTAAAGGTCATATATCTATTATCAATGTGAAGGTACTGTGTCAATGAGTAATGTTTGTGAGCTTAAAAAAATCCATATATTTAATGCAATTATGTCCAAAATATGATGTTTGACCTTACATTGCTCACACTGAAGTACCAGTTTTTGTGTACGTATGTACGTACATAAGGATGGACAGACTGACATAAAATATGCCACCAATCCAAAGGATACAGGGGAATATACATAAAACAAACACCCTTTTTACAAATTATTAAGTAAATCATAAAACCCTACCTTATATTATTAAGTAACTTTATTATTATTGGCCTTAGGAAAAACCGAGATCACTACGTGACCGTGAGCTAAAAAGAATATTACATTTGTGACTTTTCACACTGAAAATTTATTAAACCTGATGAATAAAATTGATAAAATGCTCGGCAGAGCCTCGCATTTTATTATTATATTCAACTTGTTTGATAAATTCAATATGAAAAGACACATATGCAATATCCTCTATGTAAATAAGAAGTGCCTATGGTTTTGTTAGGGTGTATACTGTTTGGGTGTACACTGCTGTTTGTGAAAAGACTAAATGAAAGCAAGACAGCTATTTTCGGCAGAGCCTCGCATTTTATTATTATATTCAACTTGTTTGATAAATTCAATATGAAAAGACACATATGCAATATCCTCTATGTAAATAAGAAGTGCCTATGGTTTTGTTAGGGTGTATACTGTTTGGGTGTACACTGCTGTTTGTGAACAGACTAAATGAAAGCAAGACAGCTATTTTCCTGTTGGCCGTCCGACTGACAAAATTTTAAAGCATGCCCTGTGCCTAATTATGACGAACACTTCAGTGGTTTGAAAAAAAAATGCAGCACAAACTGTACAAGTAGTGTGCTCCAAAAGGAAACTAAAAACAAGAGGGCCATGATGGCCCTATATCGCTCACCTGTTATCATTGCACTTGAGGACAAGAAAGTCCTCAGAAAAAATATCTAAGGACAGGAACAACAAAGGGAAAAAATTTAACCAAAAAGAAAAAAAATTGGAGGTACCATCCATACCAACCACAGAAAACTAGTCTCGTGTTTTCCCTACGGCCAATAATAAAAAAGTTACTAAAAATAAGCTATATATAGTAACGTAAAAGGGAAGTAATTAAAAAAAATAAATATTGTAAATGGACAAAAGGATCTGCCAAATAAATCTGTTGACATAAATGAAATTTCAGATCAGTATCTTCATTAGTTATGGAGATATACCCATTTTAATTTGAAATAAAGGGAGGTAATTTGACATAAAATCAGTCCATAGTTATCTGTGACCCGGATTGTCTCAGTCCAACTAATAACAATAATGAAATTTCAAATAAGTCCTGTAAGTATATATGAGGGTACCCAGGCAGCTGACTTCAGTTTACTTGCATTTCACTGCATACTATTTAACAATAAAATATCATACACATAAAATAATGATATTACATTCCTTTCATGAAGAAAAATGTGTACCTTCAAAACAATTAAACTCTGAAGACATTTGCTTGTTATATAATATTAATGAATAGCTGAGATTAGCTAGTACATTCCAAACCCACTAGCTATTTTAAAAAATCAGGGTTTTTTCTAGCTAATTTGGGAACATAGCCTATACCCCCAGAATTGGGAATATTGACATGTAAATGTTCCAAATTGAGAAATATTTAGTCCCATAGTCTTTAACATACTTCCATAACTTGGTCATTTTTTATGCAATTTTGATGAATTTTTTTTTCAGAAACTAGATCTAGATTGGAAATTTTTGCATTAATTTTTGGAAAAATACATACTTTTTGGCATTGGGAATATAGCCGAATAACAGCTATATAAATGGCTGAAAAAAAAACAACCTGAAAATCTACTAGCATTAGCTTGAATGCTTGTTTAAATTTGAACCCTTGTGATTTTAACCATTTTGTTGCCATTTTTACTTGATGATATTTTCACCAAATTGCATCACATCTCCAGTTTTCAGAAGCATGTATCTCAAAAACTAATGGGAATATTTTTAAGATCTATACCTCATTTCTTACCCGAGGATCTATGTACTTTCAAACTTATAAAATAAAATATCAATTTGTGAAAGTTAAAAAACAGAATCCCCTAATATATATACAAAGATCTATATTATATGTTTTTGACAGTTTGAACTTTGTTTAAAAAAGGCAGAAGGCCTAGATCTACCTGCAAGATAAATAGATCTACACTTTTAACAATCTGCAGTACCCGAGATCGATATAAATATATAAATTCTAACATTTAAAGATCTGAAAAAGTGAAAACATGTCTTACCGTAAGCAAATGTTTGGCCGGTCCCTTCTTTAAACCTGTTACTATCATGGATTTCTCCTTGGACCCAAGATCAAACACTCGCAGGAAAGAATCTTCTTCACTGAAGCACCAAGCCATCCTTCTCGATATTAAATAATTAATATTTAATGTTGTTGAAAATAATTTATAACGTAAGTTTGAAATATCTTAGATATAGACAATTCGCACTGCTGAAACAGATGGATCTCGAATGTTCAATGGCTGCCTTATTTACACTTAAGGCGAGTCCATTTTAAATTACTGCAAATCTGTTAATATTTGTTTGATTTAATTTTTATTTTAATAGATCTATAATCAATGTTAATGGTAACTGCATAATTAGTTTTACATCATTTTAATAATTTCATAATAAATATCATAAACTTTTTTGTATAAAAACGTTAGTAAATAAAATAAGTATTTAAACTTGATTTACCTATTTTTAAAATGGAATGAAACCGTCCATGATGCTGAATTTGCACGTCACAGCGGGTGGCACGCGCTGCTTATCGGCACGCGCTTGATGACAGGGAGTATCGCTGAAACATCAAAGGTGAGCTGATATTGTCCACCGACACGGGTGACGAATAGTATATCGAAGGACCAATTATTGGCAATTAGGCGCCGCTAATGAATTATTATCATTTAACTTAGAAATCATCATGGAGATCAGACGTGTGCTTGTTTTGCTGATTTGTTCGACCTTCTGTCTTGCTTATTTTCCACAGGAAGAGGTAAGTAAATAAATATATTTACGGCTACTTTAAAAGTTCTATAGATCTACAATCAATAATTGTAATTTTATTCAAAAATATTCATTTTTCATCATACCAATATTACCTAGAGTATAACTGTTTCATTACAGAACTACATTCAATTATTCAAAATAGATATGAATTATAGATTCTTAAATGCATATGATGAATGTTGGCAGCCTACTTCAAATACTTGATTACCTAGTAGAAAAAAAAGAGTACCAGAGTGTTTTTGCTCTTATGCAATACTTGTCTTTTTTCTAATAATTTTCAGGTAGAAATTTGTTTCTGTTATTTCATGTACTCATATAGGTACTACATGTCCTGGTTCATTATATTTTTGGATTATGGAGGCTGTACTTGTATACATAAGATTTCAGATTTTCACAAAACAAGCTGTTTAAAGTCATCTCTTGCTAAAAAAGAATTAAATTATCAGAAGTAAACTAACTTTTACGTCTAATTTGCAACATGTCAGTTTTAATAAGTATATACCCCTCACAAGAATTGGTATTATAATATAATAAATATATTACTTTCTCAGAAAATATCTTTGACCTGAGGGCATTTTAGCAACTTGAAAGCTACTATTTAATTCATACTTAAAATTCGGTTTGTCTGCAGAATAATGGTTTGCATGATAAGTATCATTTTTATGCCCCCACTTTTGGGGGGGGGGGGGGGGGGGCATATAGATTTGCTCTTGTCCGTCCGTCCTTCCGAAAATGTTATGTCGCGCGTAGCTCTGAAAGTATTTGACGTAGAGTCACAAAACTTTACAGGAATGTTGGTCAGCATGTGTAGTTGTGCACCTGGGGTTTCGTGTCCGGATTCATTCATTCATGTAGAAGTTATGGCCCCTGACTTTGTAAAAATTGGTCATTTTAATGTTGTGTCGCGCCTAGCTCCAAAAGTATATGACCTAGAGTCACAAAACTTTACAGAAATGTTGGTCAGCATGTGTAGTTGTGCACCTGGGGTTTCGCGTCCGGATTCATTCAGTCATGTATAAGTTATGGCCCCTGACTTAGTAAAATAATGGTCATTTTAATGTTGTGTCGCGCATGGCTCCAAAAGTATTTGACCTACAGTCACCAAAGTTAACAGGAATGTTGGTCAGCATATGCAGTTATGCACCTGGGGTTTCGCGTCCGGATTCATTCAGTCGTGTAGGAGTTATAGCCACTGACTTAGTTAAAATGGGTAATTTTAATGTTGTGTCGTGCGTAGCTCCAAAAGTATTTGACCTAGAGTCACCAAAGTTTACAGGAATGTTGGTCAGCATGTGCATTTGTGCACCTGGGGTTTCGCATCCGGATTCATTCAGTATTGTAGGAGTTCTGGCCCCTGACCTGGGAAAAAATTGTCATTTTTGGCCCCTGACCTGGGAAAAAATTATCATTTTAATGTCATGTAGTTGGGGCATCTGTGTCCCATGGACACATTTCTAGTTTTGTTTAGGTCACCTTTTCTCAAAAAGTGTAAGAGCTACAGCTTTGAAACTGTGCACACTTAAGTTTATCATTATTAATGTACTATTTTATTAGGCCAAGAACCATTAACTCGAACCTGCATTTTGCCCATTTTAAACTTAGAAATCTGAACTGTATACTCTTTTCTTACATATTTCCAGGGATGCCACCTGTAAGTGGTGCTGTTGTTAAAATATTTGTTATTATGCCGCAAGTTTTAACCACATATATTCTAATGCTCTGATGTGCTGCAAAGTTGATGAAAAAAAATGTAGCATATGATGGTAAATTTTTTTAAGTCTCCAGGAAGGCATAATTTATTTTATAACGAAAGTATGATTCATTAAAGTTAAGGATTTCTTCATTGTTGTCTTTAAACCTTCTGTAGACTTACAAAGTCTGTTGAGATCAAATTATCTGTAATAATATTAATTTCTTCATTCTGACACTGATATTTTCTCAGAAAAACATTTTTTCTCTAGGCTCATCTCTATAAAATAAGAGACAGAGGCAAGAGATAGTGTACATTTTTTTTCAGAAAATGGTATCAGAGAGGATTGATTTTATGGCCAATTGGTTTACATTTAATGACTCTAACGACTGATGCCAGTCTATACCTTCTGCTGTATTTCTTTAATTTGGAAACGAAAGTAATTATCAGAGACCATTTTCTTTTTGTAAACATTGTACTGATGATTCTCAATTGCATATTATAATACAATTTATATATATTGAAAGTTTTGTGGTTTTAGAACATATTTAAAACTAAATCTAGAAGAATTTCAGACAGGTAGGATCACTTCCATTTTTTCTCATTTTTCCGAACTTTAATGGCATCAATTTAGTTACAGAAAAACACATATAACCTTCATTCATGCATGCAGTCTTAATAAAAATAAATGCGGTTTTGATATTGATTGTAATTTTAAAAGATTCAGTTTACCAAGTCTGTAAGTTTATAGAGTGAAAATATTTATATCTATGGATTATCATCTGGATAGTCTGAGGGTTGGGTATTGGTGAACTGTTTATAAATAGTTAACACACAAGATGACTTTGTTTATTTAAAAAAATAATCAAACAGGCTTTTCACATTTTAAGGTCAAAATAGAATTCTGCTGTGCTGTGAAAAAGTTGAGTGTATCATTATTATTATTTTTTTTTTTTCAAATTAAAATATTTGTACTATAACAAAGGAATCTTTGTGTGGTGTAAGTAAGTTTTATCATAGCTGATATTTATTTAAGTGTTCAAGAACTGAACTGTACTTGAACTAGTCTTGAGGTGTGCAAGAATAATTCATGTTAAACTGGACAAATTTTCAACAACAATTCCTAAAAATGTTACAGTTTCAGTTCAAAAACAGTTCAAGAACTTTGTTTTTAGCTCGACTTTTCGAAGAAAAAGTAGAGCTATTGTACTCGCCCCGGCGTCGGTGTCGACGTTGGCGTCGGCGTTGGTTAAAGTTTCTGATCAAGTCAAATATCTCTCTTACTATCAAAGCTATTGACTTGAAACTTAAAATAGTTATTTACTATCAAAGTCTACACCAGGAGAAACAATCCCCATAACTCGGATTGGAAGTTTGACAGAATTATGTCCCTTTTTAACTTAGATTTTTTTGTTAAAATTTTTGTTAAAGTCAAATATCTCTGTTACTATTAAAGCTTTTGACTTGAAACTCAAAATAGTTATTTACTGTCAAAGTCTACACCAGGAGACACAATTCCCATAACTCTGATTTGAATTTTGACAGCGTTATGTCCCTTTTAAACTTGGATATTTTTTTTACTTGCAAAGCTCTAATTCAGAGTCAAGCACTGAGAAAAGTCGAGCGCGCTGTCTTACGGACAGCTGTTGTTTTTTTGGACAATTCTCCTGGATTTCTTCCTTAAATAAAGTTCTTAATTGTTCTTGAACTGACACTGTAACATTTTGAAGAACAATTGTTCTTGAAAATTTGTCCAAAAATTTACTTGAATTGTTCTGGCACACTTGAAGACAAGTTTCATTCACAGGTAGCAGTAGCGTACCTAGAATACAGAATGTATGATGTTTTGGTCAGCTGACGTTTTGGCCTAGGATCTTTTGGCCTATGATGTTTAGGCCAAAATTAAATTTTATTTTCATATTATGCAAAACATGGTCTTGGATAATTATTAGAAACAGTGAAAATGTAATATGAGGAAGAAGTTAATAGTGGATCATTTAAATGGAAATTTTGAAAAAGGTATATATGAATATGTGCTTCCAAAACAATAATGTGCTTTTTAAAATGGCAAATATTTTCACAAACATATGTACATGTGATGTATATGTCGTAGGTAAAACTGGAATCTAGGCAAATCCGTATGAAATTGGTCTACACCGAACTAGAATTCTAATTTTGTCTTGACTGATTCAAGTTCAGCCTAGACCAAAACTAGAATTCTAGTTTGGCCAGACCAATTTCAAATCTGCCAAGGCCAAACTGGAATTTTTCTTATGAACTTAAAAAATATGTGTAAAAGATGAAAATCAATGTTTTGGTTTATATTTTTTGCATTAAAGCATTAAAGAATAAGAAAAAGAGCTCTATTCACAAGGGATACTTAATTGTCTTTTAATACAAAATTATGTAATAAATCCAAAATATCTCCCCCTAAAATATTATCATCAATTTCTTTTGAAAATAATCTTGTTTTTGTTGAGCCCGCTTGCGGAAGCGAAGACATAGTTGTCCAAATGGCTGTTCGGTGTATGTGCTTGCGTGCGTGCGTGCGCCCGTCCGGATTTGTTTGTCATGCATGGAGCAATCTCGTTTATATTTAGCATGAATGTTAACCCAGGTGAGACGGAGTGTCATGCTCAAACCGCAGGTTCCTATCTCAAAGGTCAAGGTCATACTAGGCCTAGGCAGATCCAGAAACGTCTTAGCCAAACTAGAATTCTGTCTAGACCAAACTAGAATTCTAACACGACATACTTAAGTATCAACCGTGTCCATTTTTAGTGTATGTAGAGATTTTTGTATTTACCTCATCCCTCATCCTGGTGCATAAACTAGTATTACTTGCATGTGCCACAGAAGCCCGCCAAAGTAAACTTCTTTTTTAAAGTATTAAGTTTTTTTAGGTTTTATATTTTTCTAAGTATTTTTAAAATTTCTTATGGTAGCCATTCTGCTGTGGCAAGACTTTATAGTGGGGGTGTAAGTCACTGCTGTGACAGTTCTAGTTATAATTACCTTACGATGCGAAGTAATATGATGTCAATTAACTGTGACCTTGGCCTGCTGTCCTACTTTTTTGTTCTTTAAGGTACAGCCTCTAAATTTGGACGACATACACAGTTTTGCACATTGATTGTAACACTGAATTGCATTGACCATGAATGTGACCTACTGACTTTCTTAATATTTTAGCATCAGTTTGTAATTTGAAACATGTAGCTCAGGTGAGCGATCCAGCGTCTTCATGACCCTCTTGTTTTTAACTTTTTTATTATATGCCCAAAGGGACATATCATGATATACCCCGGTGTCTGTCAGTCCATCTGATTCTTGAACCCCTTGAAGGATTTCCTATGTTGACACCACAGAAGTCCTGGACTAGGTCTCCAAGCCCTACTAGGTCAGGAGTAGTAGAGCATTCCACACCAGGACTTCCAAAGACACCAAAAAAGTCTTTTTTGAATAGAGCATCAAGTCCCACAAATACACCAAAAAGAGGACCCGAAGAGGAGTTAGATTTGCCAGTTAAAAAGGTGCAAAGAACTGTTGACAATTTTACCATTTTTAAAGACAGTGTAAAAATGTAGAAATTTGTACAAGATCAGAAATGAGAATGCCATAGAAGCAAAATGTATTGCTAAATATGGACTTGAGTTATATCTTTGTGCTTCAAATGCAGTTAAGCATGTTACCAATAATGTTCAAAGATAAGATGAAATACATTTCAAATATAATAAGAGAGGTGAATGGGCAGATGAAAGACAGTGAAATTATTGACATAATTAATGCTGTCAACTGCATTAAATCAGATATGAGTGTGGGGGGAGAAAATTTCAAGAATGTCCTGTGGAGGACCTCGTTCAAACACAAAGAGCCTTACTTGAACTTTCTTGTGCCACAAGTATCACAGTGTTTAGTGAATGAGTGTGGTGGAAACCTCTCTCCTGCATACATTTCAAATGTGACCCTGTATAAGTTGACCGGTCCTGAGCCTGGATTAAAGTATATATTGCGCTGCAGGTCATGTTCATCACTTTACAATATTGATTTCTATACTATTCCCAACATTGGAAGGAAGTTGTACACAGGAGACAAGACATGTCATCTGAAGAGTTCTTCCTCATGGTCATACTTTTGTCAAGATACATTTGAGTTTATGTGTGAATCTGGGTATGTATAAGTCAGCTAAGAGGTTTTTTGTTGCATATAGAACACAGTCCGGAATGTAGCCTCTTCCCAAGTTGATTAGGCCTAAAATATTCTCTTTTTTTACCAGAAAAGTTACAATATACAAAAATATTTGAGTTTCAACAGTAATATGATGTATCCCCTTTAAGGTTTAAAACGTAGGCACATTAGGTACATTTTCAGTTTGGTTTTGTCAGTTTTGTAACACATATATAAATGTGCCGTGCCATGGGAAAACCAACATAGTGGCTTTGCGACCAGCATGGATTCAGTCTAGCCTGCGCATCCGCGCAGTCTGGTCAGGATCCATGCTGTTCGCAAACAGATTCTCTAATTGCAATAGGCTTTGAAAGCGAACAGCATGGATCCTAACCAGACTGCGCGGATGCGCAAACTGGACTGAATCTATGCTGGTCGCAAAGCCACTATGCTGGTTTTCTCATGGCACGGCTCAAATAATCATAAAATTTTAAGTTAGCCTTAAATTTTATTCTCTTCAGCTGTAAAAATAGCCTTTAACTTTTCATATGAACTGCCTGAAAGTTTGTAATAGTTGTTAAAAATGCTCCCTTTCTTTCAGAAACCATGCATTTGTGTCACATAAGGCATATGCAGACATTTACAACAGTGTTTCAATGAAGAAAGAGACCATGAATTTTACAAGTGGCAGAACTTGTATTCTAAAGGTATAAATTTAAACTCCTCATGTAGTATTCAAACAAATGGTTCCTTTTCAGCCGACATTCACAGAAGGCAGGGCTCTGTCTCATGATAAGTTTTGAGTCCAATAGTTTTACCCAGGTAGTGGAATTAGGTCAAAGTACAATTTATTCAAACAAAGCAAACATTTATTAAGAAGTTTTATTAAAACATTTTCTTTAAAAGAATTTTTCTGTATTTAGCGAAAATGCTATCAGAATAGAGATTTTCATTTAGATTCTCATTCTGATTACTTGAGCAAGGGCAAATATTTATTTCTAATCAGTCTAGCCAAAAATCACGGACTTTATGATATCTTTATTACTTTGCAAATTTTCTAAAGAGATTCTATATTCTGAAGTTTTAAAAATCAGGATTTATTCAGTCAGGGTTTATTCAAATTCTACATTATTAAAAAAGATAGAAAACATTCAGATTGTACATTAAAAATTCAAATTCGTCTTTACATGTTCTTTAGTATGAAATGTTAGCTATGTGAGGACTGAGGTAGCATTTCTTAAGGCAATGATTCTACCAAGGTGCCTGTCCATGATGAAGTAATGCATTTAAGAGGCTCCTGGGGTCTTCCTCCACCATTAAAAGCTGAAATGTTATTATATAATCTAAAATGTTTCGGTGCCACATTAAACCCAACAAAACAAACAAACAAAAACAAGGATTTTGAATAAATTATGACCACTTTTAACTACAAATCATTGTTTAGTTTTTTTCGTACAAGTTCATATTTTGTGTAATATGTTTGACTTGTGGAATTGAAATTTTTGTTTACTACAGCAGCCACGCTGCCTGTATCTGTGTGCAATGATACATAACTCTGTCAACTATTTTTGCAGAATTATAGTCATTTTTGGACTTTGAAATTGGTCCAGTTTTTGCACAAGTCCATGTTTTGTCAAAACTATATGACATTTTGCTTTGAAACTTTGAACACATATTAATTGTCATGACCTATATCTGTATGAAAGAGTACTTAATAACTTTTTAGCTCGACTTTATGAAAAATTCGTAGATATGTCCTACTTTCCATGTTGTTTGCATCACACATTGGTTAAGTTCTTCATACCAGTCCAAATTTTGGCAATACTTCAGAACTTCAAATAATATACACTTCTTTTAATAAAAATAAATAGCAACACAGACAGTGAATAATGCAATTGCAATTTTTACTTCATTTTCTTTTTGTGGAACATATTATATTTATACTGAAGTTAAAATTTTAGAATTTTTTGGATGTTGATCATTTATAATTGATTAGCCCTTTCCCTGCTAAATTTCTATAATGAACTTGTCTATCTTTCAATTTGGACAATAACTATTAACTGTCAAAATTTGTACCAAAAGGAAACAGACTAAATGGCGAACAGTGCAGATCATGATCAGACTGCACATCATTGATCATGATCCACACTGGTTGCAAAGGCAGAATCATTTGTGTCGAACATGGTAAGAGTTAAAGCCTAATTTCGGAGAAGAGGGAGGGAGAATACTCTAATTACTTCTCAGTTCCCACTATCTCCCTTCATCCACCCTAGACACTCAGCGTGTGAACTGTCCAGCATGTAGAAACCAGATGTTAATTTATATTACTGTCTTGAAATGAAATGATTTTGAGTATATTAATTTGTCACTTTCTGATAATTAAGATATTAAATAAAGATAATTACATAAATTGTATATTTACAGGGCCTGGTCGCAATGATGTGGCTACTGAATCAGATGACCAAGGTAAGACAATATTTTAGTCTCTCTTTTTATCTCGCATGAGCACAAAGTGCTCATGGTACGTTATTGTTTGTTTCAGGTTTAATGCCGTTTTTAGCTCGACTTTTCGGAGAAAAAGTAGAGCTATTGTACTCGCCCCGGCGTCGGCGTCGCCGTTGGTTAAAGTTTTTGATAAAGTCAAATATCTCTGTTACTATCAAAGCTATTGACTTGAAACTTAAAATCGTTATTTACTATCAAAGTCTACACCAGGAGAAACAATCCCCATAACTCTGGTTTGAATTTTGACAGAATTATGCCCCTTTTTAACTTTTAATTTTTGGTTGAAGTTTGTGATAAAGTCAAATATCTATGTTACTATCAAAGCTATTGACTGGAAACTTAAAATACTTGTTTACCATCAAAGTCTACACAAGGAGAAACAATCCCCATAACTCTGATTTGAATTTTGACAGAATTATGCCCTTTCTTAACTTAGAATTTTTTGTTAAATTGTTTGATAAAGTCATGTATCTCTGTTACTATTAAAGCTTTTGACTTGAAACTCAAAATACCGTCGAGTCCACTTAATACGAACTCGCTTGATACGAATTTTCGGCAATAACGAACAAAACCCGGATTCCCCGGCTGAGTCCTTCTATTTCTTTGTAAAATTATTTCGGTAATAGCGAACTCGCTTCATACGAATTTTCGGGAGATACGAACACATTTTGGAAGTCCCAATGAGCTAAAATGTTACAAGTTTCCATTTTTTATACGAACTAATTTTAGATGTCGGCGGCCATTTTTTTGCTTTGCTTGATCTTTTAACAGTTTGAATCTGTACAGTGCAGATATTTAGTCGAAGTGATTATCACCTGTAATCGATAAATACATAGTAAAGAGATTAACACTATGTATGCAGTTATTTTATTCATCACAATCGAGTTCAAGTAATAATGTCCATGAAAATATAATTTCATTGTACGTTTTAGGGCCTTGTAGTGTACTTTAAATATCAAAAATGGCTACGCCTAAGTCTGGCATAAAAAGAAAAGCAATTTCTTTGGACACAAAAATTGAGATAATAAATGCTGTTGATGCTGGGATTTTAACCAAAGCTAGAATCGCAGAGAAATTTGACATAAAAAGGAATACCTTAAGCACTATTCTCAAAAATAGGAGTGCAATTTGTGACAGTTACGAATCGGATACATTAAGTCCTGCTAGAAAAAAAACTTCGTTTTGGAAAGTATGAGGACATAGAAGAGGCGCTATTGAAATGGTTTAGAGGGGCACGTAGCGATAATATCCCATTAAGTGAAGAATTTCTGAAGGAAAAGGCCAATGAGTTTGCGAAACTGTTAGGTCATACTGACTTTATTGCTACAATCGGATTTATTGACAGGTTTAAAAAGCGACACAATATTGTTTCTAGGCGAATTTGTGGAGAGAGTGCAGCCGTAGATGACGAGATTACTGAAAAATTCAAAACACACACATTGCCCCAAATCCTCGAAAACTATGAGCCCAAAAATGTATTTAATGCAGACGAAACGGGATTGTTTTACCGCTTATTGCCGGACAAGACTTTACAGTTTAAAGGTGAAAAATGTCATGGTGGTAAAAAAGGCAAGGAACGAATAACAGCAATGACTGCATCGAACATGGATGGCTCTGAGAAGTTGAAACTTTTAGTCATAGGAATATTTAAAAATCCACGTTGTTTCAAGGGAGTTAAATCTCTTCCTGTTGAGTACGATTATAATACAACATCTTGGATGACGTCAGAGTTGTTTATCAAGTGGGTCGGCTCTTTGGACAAATCAATGGCAAAACAAAAGCGTAAAATTGTATTTTCGTTGACAACTGTCCGGCACACCCAAAGATACAGGATTTGAATAACATTCGCCTAGAATTTTTCCCGGCCAATACAACATCTGTTCTTCAGCCGATGGACCAAGGTGTAATACGGTGTTTGAAGCAACTGTACCGACGTAACGTCATTTCCTATCTGCTACGGTTAGTTTTTTTTTTATTAATAATCAATATTATATTTTAACTTTTTAAACCTCTAGTAATAATCTCTCAATTAATTTCAGGTGAACGTGTTTACCTGTGCAATACATATTTGATAATAAAATCGATGTTTGTTTGATTCTATTGTATTACCGACAAATATCACAATAGCAGGATTATAAGGTTAAACCACCAATTGTCATAAACTGTTAAATGCACGTTAAATGTGAAAATTGTCCGATTACATGACTCCTAAACTGTTGTCCAAACACTATACCGTCTCAATGTTTATTCAACTGCGATCTGTCAGTTAATCGCTTAAAGTTAATATCACGTTGCACGAGCTTTTCATTATTTATGCATGTTAAGTACTGGCATCTGCAAATTAAAATTTTGTACCAGACAGTCAATTAAATATTTGTATTTTTACAGATGCTATGACACAAAACAAGATCCAAAGATTGATCTGAGAATGGGCATAAATTTTTTGAGTTCAGCATGGGATAGACTGTCTCAGACAACAATCGCAAATTGTTATAGAAAGGCAGGCTTTATAGATGTGGATGATCCGGATGATGATGTTCCATTGGCCGAACTTATTGAGGCTGAAATGTCTTTGTCTGCATTACGATCTACTTGGCAGAAACTGAAAGATGACGATGTTATTCCGAGTGACGTAACTCTTGACGATTACACCGACGTTGATGCAGACATATTTACAAAGTCATGTCCTTCCGAAAGTGACATTGTAAACGAAATTTTAAGCTCAGACCAGGGCAGTGATGAAGAAACTAAAAAGGAAAAATAATTCATGAAAAACCTGTGTCTGTGTCTGATTTCTTTCTATCGGTAGAATAGCATTAGAAAGTTTCCGGAGGATAAAGGTTCAAATGAAAAATTATTCAAATATTGTTCAGAACTAGAGGAATTTGGCATTCAGGAACTAAATAATAATAAAATACAACCAAAAATTACCAGTTTTTTTTCAAGTAAAAGTTTGAAATACCATAAAGTACCTGTTTCAAAAATGCATTGACGTGTATCTATAATTGTGCTAGATCTATATGTGCTATAAACACTTGATGATTCAATACATTTATACATTAAAATTTATTTTTCATACATTTTTACGTGTTTAAGTATGAATTTTGTTGACTTATTTCACTGTTAAACTGAATGCACTCACTAGATCAGTTACAACTACTAATGAACGGTATGTATTCACTACTGTATTTTTATTTATCGGAAGCTATTCACCGGCGATATCGGTGATACTGCCCAACTTGCTCGGACAAATTATCCGGGAGTCATACATTCGTTAATACGAATTTCGTTTGATACGAGCATATTTCCCAGGTCCCGAAGAGTTCGTATAAAGCGAGTTTGACTGTAGTTATTTACTATCAAAATCTTTACCAGGAGACACAATTCACATAACTCTGGTTTGAATTTTGACAGAATTATGCCCCTTTTTTAACTTAGAATTTTTGGTTAAAGTTTTTGATAAAGTCAAATATCTCTGTTACTATCAAAGCTTTTGGCTTGAAACTTAAAATACTTGTTTACCATCAAAATCTACACCAGGAGAAACAGTCCCCATAACTCTTATTTGAATTTTGACAGAATTATGCCCCTTTTTAACTAAGATTATTTTTGTTAATTGTTTTTGATAAAGTCAAATGTCTCTGTTACTATTAAAGCTTTTGACTTGAAACTCAAAATAATTATTTACTTTCAAAGTCTACACCAGGAGACACAATTCCCATAACTTTGAATTGAATTTTGACAGAGTTATGTCCCTTTTTAACTTGGATTATTTTTACTGGCAAAGCTCTAATTCAGAGTCAAGCACTGAGAAAAGTCGAGCGCGCTGTCTTACGGACAGCTCTTGTTCAACTGAGTATTTTATTTACGTAACAGTGGGCAGTTAACCCAACGGACAATACAGGATTTTGTACCAAGTAACTGCCTATGTAACTGCAAACTTCCCCACATGTATCAGAGGTGGAGGAAAAATGATTTCAGGTGCAAAGTCTTTAATCAAATCATCACAGAGAATGTATGCCTCACCCTGGGCTCAAATTTATGACCCATAATCCAAAGATCTTTACTCTCCCTGTTGAGCTATGCAGGCGGCCTGGATCACGATGTGCTGTTGCGCGTGTTTGAGCATCTGTCCTTTATCTACTATTTTTATAAATGCTATCTACAAATGGATTTAAATGAACCACAAATGATCTCTTGGTTGTTTCTTTCTAAATAGTTTCAAGTATTTTTCAGTTCATTGAACAAAATGATTCATTAGATTAGAAATAGGTTTTCAGCTATAAAAACTTGAAAAGTCCTCTTCTCTGAAGAGATGTAGCTAGAACCTTAATATTTGGCTTGTGATATCAGGGTTTGACTCTCTACCATAACTGTTAAATATTGCCCGAGGATCTAAATGGCAATGCCAAGTGTAAGGTATATACTTAATTTCTTATAAAAAAAACTGTGAAAGTTTCAAGTTCTGAAGCCATCAAGCTGGATACTGGATTTTAAAATGATATGTAATATTGGGGGATTAACTCAATAATTAATGTTGTAATTTTTGCCCTAGAGTAAAAAAGGCCATCCCCGTTTGAGGCATTATTTCTATAAGCTTATGTATAAGAAACTTGAAATCTCTGAATCAATAAAAGCTAGCTCCTTGATATTTTGCATGTGATATCAGGATTTTACAGTCTACTGTAATTGTTCTAAAAGAACAATTGCTCTTAGGTTCAAAAATGCACATGCCCAGTGTGCGACATGTATACGATATTGTCAATGAATGACTGAGTTTTTGAAATGATGGAAGCCCTATTGATAGGTGATATTATTTAAAGAATGTGAAACAGACATGACCAATTTGTTTCACTTTGAATTTATTTGATATTGCAGTTTTCCAAACTGGAATAGAAGTTTGACAGTTGTAACAGTTTACTTAATGGTCTGCATTATTGATAACCAGTGTATCCTTTCCTTTCATGATGTGATGTATGAATCATTTTCAGTGACAGTTGTAGATGAAAAGAAGTCCCAACACACAAGTTTTGTTCATTGCAGACTTCCTGTATAGCTGTATGTCTGGGAAGATAGCCATTAATACCTTCATCACAGGAGAACTGGAAAATGAATTGGTTGAGAGAAATCAAACTGAAAAGTTACACAACAAAGACTCATACAAACGAAATGGTTTAAAAGAGATAGATAAATCTGCGTGTGAAGGAGTTGTACCAGCAGAAGGGTTCAAATTTGTGTGAAAGTAAAGGGTAATCAGTTATATCAGTTGATATAGAGTGGGGGGACCATGCTTGCGGTATCTCGATTAATACGTTGTTTTGTAAAGCACAATGAAAATATTTTATCATGCTATGTTCTGCACCAACCATGATCATATGCCTTTATAACAAATGTAGCGATAGCCGCGCATGCGGCTTACGTGACGTATACCGGAGTCAATACATTTTACGCGATCTGTTTTCGTTGCACAAATCTCAGACAAAATAGTCAAAATCACATAGCAGAAGATAGTATATTAGAAATCATGCATTACTTTTAAATTTTAAAAATATAATTTAAAGAGAAACTCTGATAAAAAGAATTGAATTTAAAACCCAAATGAGAATTATAATGAATTTTCATGAATCCCCACACTCCAACTTTCAAGTTTGACACATCGCGCAAAATGGCGGTATTTTATAAATATTTCAGTACATTTCTGTTTTTGCATTAGTTTGATAAAAACAGAATCATTATTCTTTTAAAATGAAGTTAAAAGAGTTATATTTAAAAAATATATATAAAACAAAACAGTTTACTGCCGAAATATATGTAAGAGAAATATACACATAGAGGCACATACTATTAAAATATCATGCTCATTTCTTTTGATTTTCACAAATAATGTGTAGTGTTCTTAATTTCATACTCGCATATACAGTGGCGCCCGCGGTTGGTTCCCCGGCACACGATTAAACCCTTGCGGGGCACCATTCATAAACTTTCACGTTACACGTTAATAACGGCACCAATCAAATTAGTTTTTAAACCGTGTAAGCGTGCGAAAGCGGGAGACGATTTTTTTTGCATTATACGCATGCGCAGCGTGTAGATTGGAGATGGTAAAGCGCACGCGCAGCATGCGTCGTCTGCAGAGCCTGTGTAAGATCACAAGTGGATTTTTTAACTTTGTTGCTTCCATTTCAAAGTTTAAAGGAATCAAACATATTTACTAATTGGTCCCCTTTAATTACAATTAAAACTTTGTCTTTAAAACAAATAAAAAGTTGTTTTTTTTTATGTCATATCGTTTCGTTCTAAACAAGTGTTAAAAATACATTTTTAATTCCATTTCAAGTGAACTTCTCTATTATTTTAAAACACAGACTGAACATACAAGCGCACAACAAAAATGAAATCAAAGAAACATACGTATATGAACAGATAAAAAAAAGAAGTACAAGATGAAATTATCCATATATTTTCAAATGCCTCGGTGATGATTTAAATACATTTTTAATGGATTTTGCTGCGTTTTTAATCCGCTGATGAGTGTATACCTAGTTATCAAAATTATTCTTGTAGGGAAATATTTAAATAACTTTTGGGGCTGAATAATTTAAATATTTAATTACGCTGAGACTAAACTCTGTCACAAATACAGGCTAGATTATTCACATTAGGGGAAAATACAGTTTTTATACGGGAGCTAGATACATTTTTTCTTCCTAGTATGTACATAAACTCTCATCTGTCAAAAATCAATCAAAAAGAACGGGAGAAATGCGAACTTTAATTATAATATGAAAATTTATTATTCAACTATAATATTCAACGAAAATCAAAAAATTTATCATAAGGCATGTCCTAAAAAATATCGTAATAAAAAGAAGAAACATAAGTTCTTTTCGCAAATTGTACATACCTATCATAGTTACTAAAAACTTATACACATTTAAACATGCGCAGAATGCTACTCCCGCTTAAAAATGAATGAAAACCGGATGACACAATATCCCATCCTGCCAGTCAGAGGATCAAAGTGAAATACCGCCATTGGCGAAACGTTATGGGGTTTTTTTTTATCTACCTAACCCGAAATGAGAGTCTCACAAATAGTACATTTTAGTCTCGAATAGCTTCGGGCAATATCTCTATATTGCAAATATGGGTAAATAGAAAGAACAGCTGTTTAAAAATATCTTCATGCAGTTAAAACCGAACCTTTCTAATAGAATAAACGCACTAAGTCTATGTACAATTAAAAAAAAAAAAAAAAAAAAAACTCTTTTTGTAATTAAACACCCTAGTGTTCGTGCGGGTGCACTTTGTCATATATTGGGGAAAAGGGAATTCAAATTATGTGAAAGAATGGAAAATTTTGCGATAAGTAATGTCAAAACGGCCCAAATATTTTGACATGTGTTCGTATTATGGGACCCTTTTTCATTCTCGTGTAGGGATAAATTTTATAAAATATCCCCTTTATTTAAGTCGTCGGTCCACAGTTTATCTATTAACTGGTCAAAAGTACAAACGGTATATTTTCCTGTACTGAACTCGTAACTTGAAGGAAATTTATTTCTGACCTGATGCAATTTAAACTTGATGGATCGCTTGCCGGAAAAAAGGGGGAAAAATATTCCCCGAGGTCCGAAAAAGTCATCCATTAAACTTTAACAAAAATGTGTTTTAGTGTGTTTAACATAATTAAAAAGTTTCAATTTTACTGTCAAATCGAAATTACTTTCAAACATTAGAAAAACGGGGGTTGGGGGATGATTTTCTCGCAGACAAAAGCTTTACGGGCTAATAATATATAAACGTATAGTAAGACTATTACATACCTGACTTATAATTTCCAAAAAATTTTCAAACAGTTGTAGCCCTATTTCTGAAATACAGAGTAATGTGTTTTTTCATTGATACAAAAAAAAAAATGGGGGGGAACCGTAAATAATTCGGCCACAGCAAATTTCCCATTTGTTTTTCCATCTAAATTGCTTTTCCCATAGTTCTGTGTATTTGGTCGTGTTTGGCGGCAGAACGAGAAATTTCTCCAGTAACGAAGGTTCGATTATATAGTTCATTTTCTTTGAGTTTTCATTAGAATTTACAGACTTCAAAGATGATATTGTGAAAAAAGTGAAGGCTCAATCAGATGATATGTACGTCGGTTTGCACCACTAATATATCTATCCAAAGAGCTATAAAATAAATGTATTTTTATAGTTCTTTGATCCATCTCTTTCGAGGGCGTACCCTGAAATAGCATACAATTGTAACGCACGCGCATATTGTTGACTTCAACGACACGAACCACTGGGCCCAAAAGGGCCCACCACCCCCGCCCCTGCACCACATCATGATCAACCAATGTGTAGTTGCACTATGCTAATTATCACTTATATGACACCCGGGTGATTTTAACTTGAATACTATTTCATGTTATTAAAAAAAAACAAGGCATAAACGGGCATTTACCTGGTCAATTTGGATAATACGTGATGTAAAATGTGGCGATTCTAGCTTAAATACAATCAGTATTTAAACACCCAGACTGACACCCGGGACGGGCAACACAAAAAAAATTTCTTCCGCTTTTGGCAAAAAGGAAACAGTTTCAGATATGACCTAAATTGATTAAAGATTCTCGTGCAATTTACTTGTTCCTCACATTTCAACTTACCATTTTCGAAAATGACGCTTTGACCGGAAAAAATTAAGTACAAAATGGAGATAATTTTAAATGCATTCAACGTAAAAAACTGTTTCTTGTGAAATGCTCGGCATCTCATGTAAGTTAAACTGTCCGAGATGTTCTTAGTACTTTTGGACAAGAAAATATTAGCTACATAAAGGGAAATATAATCCGAGTACTTTCAACACAGACATCAGTTCTTTTTAGATGCACTTCGTTTCAACGATATCTATGTGCATCTTTAGTTTCAATGAAATGTCGGCTGTCCATTACGAACTTTTTGCAACATCGATCTGTGGGAAAACCGATAAATTGCCTATATAACTATATTTTATTCTGTATTCTTAAATTAATGCGAAATTTTTGATACTTTTTTTTAATTATTCGTTTACAAATTGCTTTTATCTATTATCTTTTTAGCCCAAGATTGCACATATTAGCATAATATAATTTAATTGTAACATATGTTTTAAAACTACCGTTTGATATTTACTGTGTATTACAATGCATTCTCGCATGCCAGAGGTATATCGTGGTTTCCCGGATAAACGTCTCGGGATTTTGACGGCCCTCTGAGGATGAGTGATTACAATATTGCCTAGGGGTAAACAATATCCGGTCAGTGTTGTTCAAATCGGGTCATAAAAATACGTCACCCCAATTACCTTAAGTGATACTGTTAGGTTATGTATGGTTTTTGTGTTGATATGTATAAAATTTCACTTTCTTCTGTCGTTTCTATAGCCCTTTTCCCTTTCCTTGGGGAGTTATTTTTACGATTTTTACCCTTATCTTATTAATCGTATGACAGTAGGAAATTAGAATTCACAGCAATATATTATACTTGTCCATCTATGAATTTAGATTATACCATAAATCGTTAATAGATTTGTTCCGTAAATATTTACTAAGTTATTGTTATTTAATGCTGATTTTTTTAATTATTTATAGTTAAAATATCTATGGTAGTTAGTATTTGTCAGCAGTACTTATTCAAGCACGCAAATATGATATTTCAAATTTAGCACGAAAATTTAGAAAATTAATCCTTACCATGCTAATTCTTTTTGAAGTGTCTATCTTCAATTTGGACAGTACCATAAATTATGAAACGAGGTGCATACCAAAAAGTTACTGGCTGAATGGCAAACAGTGCAGATCATGATCAGTCTGCACGGATCTACACTGATCGTAAATTTATGTGTTAGATTTTTTTAAAGAATGTTACGCTTTAAAATTCTTTAGATGGCCTATAAATTCTTGAATATTTATTTTTTTTACAGACTGTTTTTTTGTGTGTAAACATTTCTCTTTTTTGTACATAAAAATTTAGTTTAACATGATGTTTCATGTATTGAAAAGAACGTAAATTTATGTGTTTGATGTATAAAAGTAACAATTTCTAAATTTTTAATAGATAACCTTTTGATTTTCGTATTCTTAAAAAACACATTTATTTGACAACTGATAAAGTATAATATAAATTTTCGACACTTTAATATTATCAAACTCCATTCAATTTTCGAAAACCCGCCCCTAGAAAATGCATCAGAAAATGATCAAAGCTGTTAATATCGACCCCCTTCCCCGTGTTACTACAACAACAACATTAATAGGGAAATCGACGAATAACATCTGGTAGCGCTGATTTTGGGGAAATTATTGATGTCTTGATAGATAGAGCTGTCCCGCTTTATTGGTTTAGAGATGTTTCTAAAAGTTGGAAATGCATCAATAGCAAAAGTGAGAAAAGGGTCGAACGGACAGACAAAGCGATATAAATACTAAAGTCTCAACATGAAACATCAACTTTACTGATACAAAAAAAATATTATTTATATCGAAAGAAAATACAGAAAGAAGCAAATAAAACAGGAACACAAACTTTACTGTTTTTAAACACGTCATGTGATAAAAAAAATGTATCATCTATCCTAAAAACACAAAATATTTTAAAGAAATATCTTTTAAAACAAATATCATTTTCGTAATAAGCAAACCTCACGTGGTGCGTTTTCAATTACAAAAATAACCAGAGAGCCATGATGGCCCTGTATCGCTCACCGGATACCATTGCTCAAAATGATTTTGATCAAGTTTTGACATAGAGGTCCTAGGCTCAAATGCTGCATTTTTTTACTAACACGAAAATTCTTACCTACTTATAATATCGTTTACAAATAATAAAGGGAGGAATTTGTCAAAAATTCAGTCAAAATTATCTACCCTGATTTTTCGAGTCCATCTGAAGGCACAAATGACATTTCAAATCAGTGTCTTCATTGTTACTGAGATACAACCATTTTAATTTTAAACAAAGGGAGGTTTTGTTTGTTTGTTGGGTTTAACGCCGTTTTTTTCAAAGTATTTCAGTCATGTAACGGCGGGCAGTTAAACGTAACCAGTATTCCTGGGTTCTGTACCATACAAAACCTGTTCTCCGCAAGTAACTGCCAAATTCCCCCCCATGAATCAGAGGTGGGGACTAATGATTTCAGACACAATATCGTTTTTCAAATAGTCACTGAGAATAACGGCCCGCCCGAGATCGAACTCGCGACCCCGAGATCCGTAGACCAACGCTCTTACCTACTGAGCTAAGCGGGCGGCTACAAAGGGAGGTAATTTGACATAAAAAATCCACACAAACTACCCTGGTTGCCTGAGTCAACAAAACAATAATGACATTCCAAATTAGTTCTATCAACATCCATTTTTATTAAAAACAGGGGAGGTAATGAAAGCATTGTATATGCATGTAGAAGATACACAGTACAAGCCTATACAACAATATATTAGTAAAGTATTTATATCGATAAATGTTCTATCAAAAGTTACATAATACGATTATTTCTTACCATGAAAGACATAAATAACGTTTCAAACAAATCTCATTTGAAGATGCAAGGTGTCCCCATTTAGATAAAAATAAGGGGGGTAATTTGTCATAAATTTCCCCAAAATGTATCTTTAGTGATTGTCCAAGTCTGTCTGTTGACATAAAGCAATTTCAAATCATTATCTTCGTTTGGGTTACGGAAGATAATCCATTTTAATTCAAATAAAGGGAGGTAATTTGAAATCAGTCCATATTACCTACCCTGATTGTCTCAATCCAACTAATACAATAATGATTTTATTTTTTTATTTTGTTGGGTTTAACATCGCGCCGACACAATTTTAGGTCATATGGCGACTTTCCAGCTTTAATGGTGGAGGAAGACCCCAGGTTCCCCTCCGTGCACTATTTCATCAGGAGCGGGCACCTGGGGAGAACACCGACCTTCCGTAAGCCAGTAAGACAATAATGAAATTTCAAATAAGTCCTATAAGTATTTACTGATATAAATCCATTTTGATGACAATCAGGGCAGGTAATCAGATATAAAATAAAATCATGGAATCCAAGATTTATTGCTGTTGAAGCTATTTTGGAAGTTCGTATCAAGTCAAACCATAAAAGAAATCTCTTTTGGGTTTCAAAGGCCACAAACCAATTTTGGACCTTTGGGGGGGGGGCATGACTCTATAGAATCCCTGATGAATCTGCCCATTCAAGAATGGAACCAAGATCTTGTGGTGTTACAAGTGGGCGCAAGTTTAGTTTTGAGTAAAATCATAAAAAAGCTGCATTGGCGACAAGGTCAAAATAGCTTTAATGAGTCAATACCTCAAAAAACTGTCTACGTGGTTACCTTAGCGCGAAGTGATTGTATTGTATTCGTCTGTTTTTTGTCTCGCTTCCAATATAAATTGTCGTCTGCAGCCCGTGGCTTCGCACATTAATTGTAAAACAAGCTTAAACTTTATAAAACGCTAGTATGTTGCTGTTTCTGACTTAACGTCGTAATAATTATTTTAAAAATTTTTAAACCCTCGCTCTACAATTAGACACAATCACAGCACTGTTAACGGAATCGTGTGCCATGTAGCTCAGTCGTATGCGTCTGCCTATGGATCGAGAGCTCCGGAATTTGAGCACCACCGAAGGAGAGACAGAGAAAATGGGGTCACAGTTAGGGAGAGTACTGGTCCAGCCAAAAGCCTTTATTCCTGAAAGATACTATCTTCAGATGATGGTAAAAACTGCAGCTGGCCGACTTAGTGACTTTCTTCTCGGGATGTATTTCACACAGCTTCTGGTTCGACGCAAGATTTTTTTTTCCTTTGCGGGAACATCATAATCGAGTTTCTTCTCTCCACAAACGAGATTTCCGGACTTTATCGCAGATTTTCGTATAAAACTATCGTAATATCGTCTCGCCAAAGCGGGCCGAAAACAGTCAAATATCTATCACACATAATATCAAAAAGAGTTTCCTGTTGGTGGTTTTGCAGCTGCCTCCGATAAAATTGCATGCAAATAAACATTTCCCGTCATGCAGAAGTAAATTTCCTTTCTCACACTGCCAAATGTTAACTTCTTCTTGTTACCTTGAAAAGCATCATTTGATTTTTACCTTGAACTGCATCATTTGAATGCATACGTAAAATATTGTATCATCGTTCCTACGAAGAGACACAACTGTTTTACTTTCCATTCGAAAGCACCTTCGCAGTTTGGTTATCCGCCAGTTTTATGAAGTTATATCCTGAATATTTAAGTCTCAAATACCGATCTGTATCAACTTTGATGTCCCATTTGCATGACTTTTTGTTAATTTACATGACCTGTAAAAAGAACAATAAATGTCGTAATAATTGTCGTAACATGTCAAACGACTCGAATCGCTCACATAAGTAATATGACCACAGTTTAGGCAAACTGATGCTAAGATTAGAAAGTTGGTCAGTAAATCACGTTCATGGGCACTGAAAGTCAGTTTTAAGATCATGTGCAAAAGTTTTTGCCCGCGTCTGCACTGAAAGATCACAGCTTTAGATATTGACTGGATTGTTTTTTTTTGTTTTAAACATTTTTATTTGTTTACGCTGCGCTGCCCTATTAAAGACTGTTTCCAGTCAAACTAATCAAACGTAGCCCATGAGATTGAATTTGAGACCCTTGCCAGATACAGGTCGGTGTCTGGATTATTTCCAAAATATTGATTTATACGATAAATAAAAAGGAGCCTTAATTCAAGGCCGGGTGTTTTTTGGAACATGTCTGGGTCTTGCTGGAGTATTTATTGTTTATGTAAGTTTTAAAAAGTTAATCCCCTAAATTGTGTCTAAAAATTTCCAAATAATAAATAGATTATGAGATATATATTTAATTTATTAAATTTTTCATCCAGGTAAGAGCCGCGAGTACAATTTCTTACACTCCTGAAACGCCTGAGATGAACTGCCACTGACCACACTCTACTACTTTATTTTATTATCAGTAAACGCCACGCCCACTGCATAAATGTGTCATTTTCGAAATATGCTTATTCTATATACCGTAAAACTTGAATGTACTTTACTGATACCGTTTTACTCTATGGCTGTCATTTTGTCATTTTTTTTATGTTTTTCAGATCTGTTTTTTTGCACTTATAGTCCAAAGTCTAAGTTTAATTATTATATCAATATTTAAATTTCTTTACGTATTGTATAGAAAATATATTTACGATCGCGCTGTATGAAATTATGCGGTGGTTTTATCAAAAAACGAAACCCTTTCTATGTGATTTTGCTTATTTTAATTATATTATCTTACTAAAAATGCTCTGGCCCTATAGCTATATAGTTCTTTAGCGATTCTGAAATTTTGGAGATAATCTATGCATTAATAAATGTTTTACACGCGAATCCTGTGTACCCGTCGCCCCAAATTACGCGTAAGAATTTTTAGAAGTTAAAATTTACCTGTTTACTGTACCTGTTGTTTGTTACCGACTATTGACTGAAATCATTCAGTAGTTTTAAAAAACAAGACTTCAGAAAACAAGAGGCCCAAATGGGCCTAGTTCGCTCAACTGAAGCAAATTTGACCTAAATTTGATCTTGCTTGTGACAAAGTATTACATTTAAAATAGAATTTTAAACAAGAGCTGTCCGTAAGACGCACGCTCCACTATTCGGGGATCTGACAGTAAAATTAATATATACTCAACTTTAAAAGGAAGATACACTAAGGTAAAAATTCTGTCAAGAATACAAATAAGATTTATTTGGATTGTTACCAGACAGCAGATGACCCATGGTAAAGATAATTTTGAGTTTCAAGTCATTATCTTATAAAGTACCAATGTTATGCCCAGAAAACAAAATTTGGTCAAAAAAAATTTAAAGGGATGAAAGGGGCATAATTTTGTCAAAAATACAAATCCGAGTTATGGGGATTGTTTTTCACACATGCATATGATGATGTAAAGATACATCTTAAGTTTCAATCTTTATCTTATGTTGTAGTAAGTTATATCCACAGAGCGAAGACTGCAAAAAATCTTTAAGAATGAAAGGGGCATATTTCTGTAAAAAAAACAATCAGAGCTATGAGGAATGTAACTACACTGCAGGGGATAATAATAAAGAAATATTTTAATTTTAAGCAGCTAAGATATGTCTATATAAAACGAAGCTTTTAAAAATAATAACTGGAAAATAATTCCATGTCAACAACTTTTTTACCTTGACCTTGGGGATAATGGGACCCGCCCCATGCACAGTCTTTGTTTGTATGCTGGACAATGTTAATATGAAAATTACAGTAAGATATAAGTTACAGTAACAAATACATGACAGAAAATACAAAAGTTGCCGAAACCTTTAACCTTAAAAATACTAAGTATAAACACCTTGGTGACCTTGACTTTGGGTAAAAAGCGCAGCTGTTTGTATGCTGTGTGCTATGCATATGTTATGGAAGAACAGTAAGATATAAGTAACAGTAACAAAGATATGACAGGAAACAAAGGCTGTCAAAACATTTAACCTTAAAAATAACCTAAGTAAACACCTTGGTGACCTTGACCTTAATATAATGGGTCCATTACCTGCACATATTTGCTTTATGCTGGACAATGATTATATGAAGTTACAGTAAGATGTAAGCAATAGTTACAAAGAATGACACAAAAACAATGGTTGCAGAAAAAATTTAATCTTAAAAATAATCCAAGTATAAAAACCTTGGTGACTTTTTCCTTATGTTAACCGGCCCAGCCCCTGCACATATTTGCTTGTGTGCTGGGCAATGTTTATGTGAAGTTTCAGTAAGATTATGCAATAGTAACAAAGATATGACAGAAAAACAAAGATTGTCGAAAACTTTAGCCTTAAAAATAACCTAAATAAACACCTTGGTGACCTTGGGCCTTAGTTAATGGTCCCTGCCCCTGCACATACTTTACTTTGCTTGTATGCTGGACAATGTTTATGTGAAGTTACAGTAAAAATAAGCAGATAAGCAAAATTAACAAAAATATGATTATACCCTTTCTAGTATGATGTCAGAAGTGAGACAAAAGACAAGATCCATTTGAATATATCTTTATTTTGCTGCCAAACCCTTTCAGTGCTCAGATTGGAATTGCACCCCACATCTGTAACAAAAAAAATGCATCAAATATAAATTCAACCCACAAAGCTGATAATAAACTTTTTAGTCAATACCAAATGTTAATATACTCAAAACAAATCTAATGTACTCATGACAATAAATTGTAGTTACAGAACTTTTCACTGAGTTATGATTTTATTTATCAGCCTGTAATCAAGTAAGGCTTTAAACAAAATTTTTTCATTTTTCACTGAGAGACTTTTTTCTCTTAATTCAACTAGACTTTTTTTCAGATAAAAATTACATATTTAAATTACTTTAAACATCACAAGAGCTAATGTTAGATGAAATATTTACAAAAACAACCCGTAATGACCAATCCTATGACAACTAGTCATAACTATACTAGTAAGCAATTACTTAAAACACTGGGTTATGAACACATTTACAAGTTTAGTAATAAAGTGCAGTCAGACCGGGATTCGAACCCAGGGCCTCGAATACCTTCAGATATTCTACAACGAGCTACCCTGCGCCCACACACTTTCTCCCCGTTTAAATATTCAAGTCCCATACCGTGACATATTTCCCACCATTTTGAAATTTGTCCTTAAATTTTTTTTCAGCAGGTACTTAAGTATATATAAGCAATTACCCGGCATAGAGATTACCATGTAATACCATCACCGTCCAAAGCTGCGCCAAAAGTCAAAGGGGGAGAAAAATGTGCAGCCAGACCAGGACTCAAACCTGGGGCCTCATAATCTGTTCTGATGCTCTACTGAAGGCTACACGGCCCGTCTACATTCTTCTTGCTGTTTTAATATTCAATCCTATACCATAACATACAATACCCGGGAAATTCAGTCTAGAGTAGAGACCGGGGTACTCCAATTTGATGGATCCTAGGAAATATTGAGATATTTTTTTCATAAAACCTTTGGACAAACCACACATATTTATGCAAACTCGCCAGGCATATATATATATGTTTTTGACAACACAAAAAATGAGTCACTTAACCTTAAGCTTTTTGCGGAAGAAAAGAAAATGAAAGTAGAAATGCTAAGCTTTTAAAACGAAAGCCATATTGATTCGTAGAAATTCAGGGGGCACGCGCAGGGTCACCCCATCTGGATGCTCAAAGATTACAAATGAAAACTAAAATTACCTGGGCTTTAGTCGGCATGTCAGCTTTTCATCTACAAAATGATTAGTTGAGCTCAGATACCCACAAATCCCAAATGGGTCCGTCATGGACCAAAGGTACACTGAAAAATTTTAGAACTTCATCAATCATTCAAAGGTTGTTTTTGATGTTGTCTGAGAGTGTCTGTATACATGTATGCCTTGGATTTAAAATATAAACAAAATTTTAGAACTGCAGACCTAGACATTTCAGAAATATTTTCAAAATTAAATTTTTTTGTAATAAATGTTGATTCTATGGAAGCTGAAAGGTCATCAGACGCTAATATGTTTTATTACGTTAAAGGCTGCGGAAAGGGTATGGCCCAATAGCCCCATGACGTGTTTGTAAAACTGCATTTAAGCAAATCTGTATTAAACCACCCTGTATGAAATATACCGCCTGGTTTTGAAGCAGGAAACCAGGCGTCAAGTAATAAAAAAACCAGCTGGTTTTGCAACTGTTGAGTAAGGTGTAAACAGGCGTCAACCAGGCGTCAATAAGGCGTAAACCAAGCGTATATATCAACTTTATGCAAATGAGCTGTTTTTTTCAACCAGGCGTCATTTTAAACCAGGCGTCATTTTGAACCAGGCGTCAATTTTAGACCAGGCAAGGTTTTATCAAGGTGTAATTTTCAACCAGGCGTCATTTTCAACCAAGCGTCATTTTCAACCAGGCGTCATTTTCAACAGCAATTGTTTGAGCAAATCAGATGATTTCTTCATTAATGTCTTAAATGCTTAATATGTAATTGCACTAAAACTTCAGAATTAGAAAACATCTTATTACATAAATTTTACAGTGCACAATATTGCAGCAAATAGCAACCGCCATTGATATAAAAACCAAAAAATTGAGTAAATCACATTGATCACATGACATTTAACAAAAAATGGAGATAAAAGGAATTGAGGAAAACATAATACAAAATCTATAATAACTTTAAAACTTTATTGATTTCAAAGTGCTAAAATACTGACAGCAATTTTTTCCCTTTCGGGCAACATAGTGACTTTTGGAGTCCTGGCCACAACACAAACTAAATTATAAAAAAGAATGTCTTACAACATTTTCACAATGAAAACACTTTTTTTTTTTGCATGCATGTCAAAGATTTTTTGTTTTTGTTTTTAATATTTAATTTTAAGCGTTTCTCTAAAAGACATTGCTCGAACGCTTTATTCACTCTGCCTCTAAGGGTTTTTTTTCCATTTTTTTTGCCCATCTTTTTTTAAAATTAAAAAAAAAAACCAACCTGAAAAAATAATTTCCTATTTAACCTTTTCCTATAGATATTCTTTTTTTAAAAAGTAAAAATCCAAAAAGTCGGGCATATAAGTTGTCTTCCTTAATGTTTGATAAAATTTATTTTCAAAAAGGGCACCCTCAATAAGATAATTTTTTCCAGCAATAAACCTGATCTGAAAAAAAAAACCCTTTTGTACCAGCACCTTTTTTTACTGGAGCTTTTTTTTTCAAAAGGATCTGACAATTTACTACATTCAAAGAAAAGACATAAAACGAGAGCCTGCTGGCCCAAGTTAATTCAACTAAAAAAATTCCCAAAAGGGCCATTTCAACAAATGGTTAAGGCAATATAAACGATCAATTTGTGACAATCCATCAGCCGTTCAAAGATAAAATTTAAGCAAAGTAGCATATTGGCTTAATTTAAAGGTTATAATTTTTGGACAGAATTTTGCGAATGGAGTTTTTAACAACTCTGTCCCCCCCCTTGTTGCCCCTTTTTATGCCACAATTTCAAATAAAAACGAAAAACCTTTGATTGCCCCCTTTTTTAAACTTGTCAAGCGGCGCCAAAAACCCCCTTTTTTGGCCCTTTTGAACCCTTGGCCCCGGCTGCGCAAGCCCTGTGGTGGAAAACCGCTCAAATACAGAAACACGCTTGATCCTGACTTTGTAGCTTTTGCCGCTGCAAACAACTTGGACAACAATGTAGTCTGTTTTCACACAGGATATCTTTCGGGGACTTTTTTCCTTGTTTCATCCTGAAATATTATAAGATTTATTTTTCCCAACAAATCCAATTTATTCTTATGGAAAACATTTTTATTTTTTATTAAAAATGATTTATTTCTTTGATTCTCAGTAATTATTTTTTTTCATTTTGGGTTTTTCAGTTAAAGACTATTTTATTGATTACCCTTTTTGATGTACTGTTTTTGATCAAACATCATCATAAATTTGTTTAATTTAAAAACCTTGAATCTGTAGAAAGAGAATCATATTGGAAATAAAAAAAAAACAGGTCAAGTGCTCCCCATTTTGAAAAATTTAAATATAAAGAAAAGAATTTTTGGGATTTTTTTAACCGCAACATCTGGAAACCCGGGTGATAAATTTAGGGGGTCTTGGCCCTTTTGTCCATTAATTATGCGGTCATTAAAGAACCTGCTTTTTTGTTGTTTTTTTTTTAAAAAAAAAAATACAAAACACTATGAATGCTCTTACTTTTCTCCAAAAAGTGTCTTCACTGTCTTTTTCTTGGGATTTCTTCGCTCCTTGTCACGTTTGTTGGAACACTGAATGAAAAAATAAGTACTTTGAAGTCTTTTCAAATACCCAAAAAACATGTCCGGTAATATTTTTGGTTTCATGTCACAAAATGTAAACTTTTGGTTTAAAAATTTACAAAGAAGGGAAATATTAAGATTTTAAAGACAAACTGAAATTGCATGAAACTTTCATTTTTTAAAACACTGAATTGCTATTCAACTTAGCACTGTTTTAAAATGAGAATTTCAAAACTTGGGGAAAGAAAAAATCCTAAGCTTTAATTTCCCCCTACCAAACTGTTCTAAGTGATTGGGGGTTATGGTAAATTTGGTTTGACTAAATCTGGATACTATCAGGTTACCAGTAAAAGTGACATTGACTGACTCTGAAATCAAAACACAAAATTAGAATTCGTTTCCTAAAAAAAACGATGAAAAATTTTTGTTTTTCACACCGATAAACAGTGTTAAATGTGCGGCCATTTCCCAAACTCCCCCCAAGTTTAAAGGTTTTCGATCAACACAAAAAAACTATTTCCCCTCAGCACTTTCTTTTTTTTTTAATGGTAATTAATAATTGACTACTGACGGCAAACCATGTGTCCGTAACTCAGAGATTGTAAAACAACAAAATTAAAATTGGTTTTTAAATAAAAAGAATAATAGGTTATGCAGTGATAAAAAGTTTATTGGCGAAGGGGAGGGGGTTTCGGGTGGCCGGGGCAAACCCTGATAACACCCGGGAGCCGAGCCAGATAAACTTTCCCCCCTCAGGCACAAACCCTATTATTCATTTATCCTTGATTATTTCTTTTTCCTTTTTTTTGGAAATTTATTTTAAAAAAAAAAGGGGCCCCTTAAAACGTATATCGTAAGAGTCACTTTTTAATGACGTATCCCGGAAAAATGGGAATAATTTCTTCGTTTTTTGAAAAAAAAACCATTTTTGCCCAAATCATTTTCATATTTGGAAATTTAACACAAGTGAGGTTTTCGTTGAAAATTTTTCGTATGGCAACAATATGATCATAAAGTAATGAAAACTGTCAATCACACAACAACATAAAAAAATTACTTACAAATTATAAGATATAAAACTGTTTACCCCTGTTAACATTGGGGCCCAGCATCATTAGGGTTGTTGTACTATTCGGAACATTAAGATTGTTGACTTTTCGGGCTCACTAGGGGTTGTCTACTATTCTGGACACACATTGGTTGTTTACTATTCGGAAATAAAATGTAAATTGTTACTAAACCGTACTAACATTATGCTAAAAATTTGAAATTATTCATAAAAAAGGACATACCAGCCCCTTTACAATATATTGACTCAGGTTTTGTTCAATCAGGGGATTTTACGAGACCCTATTTTGGAAGAGACTGTCTCAAAATGCCAAAAAATAGTATCAAAAAAACTGTGTTTTTGCAATTAAACCCCAAAAAATGATAAAAATAAGCCGAGTATTAAAAGTTTAAGAATTTACCGGGATTTATAAGTTAAAATTAGTTCCCAAAATTTGGAAAAAATCTCAACATCACTTGCTACGTTGAACCTCGGGCTTCCCCATAAAGGGGGAGGAAGGCCCATGAAACTTCATTGGCTGAAAAATATTAAATTTAATAAAGAAAAATAAATAAAGAAACACCAAACTGTTTTCAAGTTTTTAAGAAGTTTTGCTGAGTATAATTTTTTTTTAGGTTTTTTTTTTTATATTTAATAAAAAATTTAAATGAGTTTATTAAAGTTACATAAAATAGGGGGTTTCAATTCAATATTAAATGACAAAAGGCGGGGTTACTTGTAGGTGTAACACGATTTATTAGGGACTTTTCAATGTGTGCATAATTCAATGCAAGAGATTTTTTTCCCTTTTAAATTAAAAACAAACGACGGGCCCCTTAGACTAAAAATTGAGACTTTCCTACGTTTTTTTTTTTGTGTAAATTCTTTTAAGAGAAAAAAGCCATTAGTCTACATTATTACTGTTAGAAAAATAAATTTTAAAAATTTAGTATGAATTTTTGGGGATAGAAAACAGACGGGCCAATTCACACTTTAAAATAATTTAAATTTTTTTAAAAATATACTGTAAGGAGCTAGTCTTCATGCAAATACTTAGCACTTTTAAGCCCAAATGCGGGTTGAATGTCTGGAACAGTTGTTTGAAACTGAATCTTTTATCTGCATTTTACATAACTCCTGTCTCTGTTAGCTTTATGGGGATGCTTTTCTCCCAACATTCAGTATATGAGGGGGTTAGTAAGGCCTTTTCTTCACCAGGGCTTTTTTCAGTGCTGTGCTTGTATTTGGGCCTGAACTGGTTAAAAAATGTCACTCATTAAATGGGTGGGGTTTTTGAGGTTTGATGGCAAATCTGTTAAACGAGGCTTGATTGGGGTTTGTTCTTTGGCATCCTTCTTGTTTTCTGTACCCTTGGTTTTTTCCTTTTTCTTTTTGGGGCCAAATTTCCGGGGGGGGCTTGACCCTGTCTATAAATCTTCATTTTCTTTTTCTTTGGACTAAACTGGTGATTCAACCCTTTTTTCTTTCTTGGCGGAACTTTTTGTTCCAAATGTTACTTTCCCCAAATCTTTGGTTTTCTTGGGTCTCTTTTCATCACCAGACTTGGAACTTGCCTAAACCAAGTCAAACAAGATCTCGGGAGGGTCGACGGCTTCCCCAAAGTCAAAGACCCTTATGTGCCTTTGGATCGCCCAGTGCCTCTTTACTGTCTGAAAAATTTTTTAGAAATTAAGATTTTTAATATTTGGAAAAAGACAATAAATTTAAGGAAAGGGTCTTTTTGTCCAAAAAAATAATTTCACCCTATGATAAAGTTTTTTCATTATGTACCACTAAGCTTTTTAGACCATTCGTAAAGTTTTCCGAAATCTGTCCCCATTGTTGACAAATTTTTAAAGCTTTATAAGTGTTTTTTTTTATGGCTCTTCATCTGTGGGTTTTTTGTTGTGAAGCAACATGTTTTTCCAGGGGTATGCACAAGAAGTTTGGAAACTGATCACCCTTAAATTTTTTTTAAAGACGCATTTGACCTGTGAAAGCTGGCCCCAAATTTTTTTTTATCTTTTGCCCGGCTGCGTTGGCAGCAAACCCGAAAAAGTGGTGGGAAAAAGCACAATTTGGGGTTTTTTTGGTTCTGTCTTTTTTAGTGACAAATTTAAGGTTAAAAACCCAAATGGAGAGGTCTTTAATACACGCACCTGTCCAACCTTTCAGTAGTCCCAAAAGGAGTTTTTTGGGTACTATAACTTTACTGTTGCGCTCCTCACAAAGGGATCAGGGGCGGGAAAAATTTAATTTTTACTTGGTTGTCATTTTTTTCATTTTATTTTTTACTTGTCCCAAATTTAGTTACATATAAATTTTTTGGGCAAATTTACTTGTCCCTAAAAGCTTTGGGAAACCCCCCCCCCCCCGGCAAAACGGACTTTAATTTGCCGCCCTGCGGGTAAAGTTTTCATAAAAAAATCCTATTATAAAAAAACCCGATAACCCAAAACATTAAAGCTAAGCCCAAAATTCAAGCTTTTAAATTGAATACAGTATGTTTCATTTTTTCCCCGGTAAAAAATTATTTTGGGACTGTAAAAAAAGCAGTTGTTTCCCTCCTTGAAACGAAAATCGTAAATCTTTTTGGGTTGCTTTTCTTAAGTTGTTAATTAATTTTTTTTGTTTTTAGCGACTTTACAAAAATATAAATTTGCTTTAAAACGGGGATTTAAGAATTTTTAAAAAACTGTCACCGGGGGAAGAAATGTCGCGACAGTCTGGCTTGAAAATCAGGGCCCCGTGTTACAAGGGGATGCCCTACCGACGCCCGACACTTTTTTTCCCCTAAAGTGCCAATCCGTACCGGATGCAATGTTATTGCCTTTTAAGTTTAAATAATTTTATTCTTTGATAAGACTGAAAGGGGAAAAACCCCTACATTTTAAACTTTTCATTGATTTGGGCTCTTTAATGTTTTGTAGTAAGTAAGTTTAATGTTTGCAGTCAGATTTTTTTAGTTTAACTAAATTTTTGTCCCAAAAAATTTGAGTAAAAAGGGTTTTAGATATTTTTTTTGATAGGTCTAACCATTGACCTATACAAAAAAATTTCAATATTTTGGCTTTAAAAAATTTAAAATTGGACAATAATTTGTGCCAAACCCCCAAAAAATATTTAAAATTTTTTTTTTTCATATGGCAAATTTCCCTGGAAAAAAAATCTAATAGGTTAAATTATTATGACTCTCATATTTCCAAAATTTCTCTTCTTGTTTTACTGTTTACAACAGGCAAAATAATTGAGGAGCTATTTTAAATTTTAAATTTTGCAACCAAATTTAACGGTTTTTAGGAACTTTAAAAAAAGTAAATGACAAAGTTTTGAATGGGAAATAAGTCCATCTACTGAGCATGAATTTTACTAAAGCACAAACCCAATCGAGAGAACCTCGAATCAACGAGAAAAAAAATGCAATCGCGGAAAGGAAACACTGCAATTTAACTTTAAGCACGAAATAATCTATTCGAAATAAATCATATTACAGGTTTTTTTTTTCTAAAAATTTTATTTTATTTTTTAAAAATTAAAATAAAGTTTGATAAACCCCATAAATTTCAAAAAAATTTTTTTTATCCGGATGAATTTCAAGGGGCTTTTTAAATAGCACCATTTTAAAAAGGGCATGATCCAAACAACTCGGAGATTTCGTAAATTTACGGAAAGGTCGAAACGAATGAAAAAAATACTCAATGGCAAAATTAGCAAAAAAAAAAATCACTGGACATAAATTTCAAATTTTATAAAAACGTACTATGCCCACATAGTTAGAAACTATTAAATTAAAAAAAAAAAAGGGCTTTTCACGAAATTGAAAACAACTTGCCCCAAACAAATAAATTGAAAAACAGCGTTAATACCTATCTAGACCTAAAAGTTAACAGCAGTTACTGTTTTAAAAAAAACAGGGAAAATGAAAAAAACAACAACAAAAAAAACAAAAAGTATTTACCTCCCATTTTAAATAAGTCCTTAAACTTTTTTCCCCCACTTCATTTTACTTTTTCTGTGGGGGAAATCACCAACTGCCAAATTTTTGTCATTGCACCAAAAACACCAGCCGCACTTTAGCAAAAAAAAGCAGGAAAACAAAACAAACGATTTTTTAATCTTAAAGCCCCCTTTTAGAAAATTTTTAAAAAATACTATTCCCGGCATGATTACCGATGATAAATTTGGAAGAACTATTTCAGTTTAAACAGAATCGAGGGATTTAGGTAATGGTCTCCCTTTTTTCTTACAAAGAACATTATTCCTACGGGAAAGTTTTTTTTTTTTTATAAAAATTTGGTTTTGTAAAAATTCATTGCTATAGGGATATACAGAAATAATTTTATGACAACACGCAAAAAAAATTTAATTGCTTCACCCATATTATTTTCAAAAGGGAAAATCGCTCAAAAAAAAAGCCCCCTCGTGGCTTTTTATAAAACCCGAGGGCTCAACAAGGGGGAAGATGCTACGAAAATTTTAAAATTTCTGTGAACGCTGCTTCAGAAGTCTATTTTCCCCGAAAACCCCCCCTGATCCGGGCTCAGTATCGTGCTTTATTACACAAAGAGAGTAGGGTCAGAATCACTAAATCGCAGCTGTCACTATGTTTTTTTTGTTAACGCCATAAAAAGATAATTTTAATTTTTCCTGATCTAATAAAAACGAATGGCGGAATTAAAAAGACGAAAAATTGGCCGTACGGAAAAGGCAAAGAACAGCAGAACGTTGAATGACCAAGTATGGACTTTATTGAATTTAGAAAATTCTAATGCTGGTAATTTTAAATTTCTTTTTTTCAATTTTTTTTTATTTTTTTAAAAGTTTAAAACCAAATTTTTATTAGATCCTTACAAAAGAGGGGCACCCGGGAATTTAAAAAAAATTGGTGTGCAACCAAAAAATGGGATTAAAACCTTCATCGGAAAAATTTCCCGATTACAGAAACCCCGATTTACGTTTGTTTCTTCCGGATTTAACCGAGTTACCGATTTAAATGAATACAGGAAAAGCCCAAGACATCAAAAAAACGTCAAAAAGGGTTAATGTAAATAAACGCCCCAAAGTGCCCCGAAAAAGGTAATTTGCATAAATTTTTTCTCATAGGCTCTCAACGTTTCTAATATTTTCCCTTTAACTGACATTAAACGTAATGTTTTTTGGGAAAATGTCCCGATGGGAAAACTAAAAGTCAAAATAAATTACAGAATTTGGCCCGACCAAAATTGGGTTTTCGTCGATTTGACCCTCAATTTGACACCAAAATTTTGCTTTGTAAAAAAACGGGGGAATGCATAAATTTTTGATCGAATATATGAAAGCTGTTGAAATGACCATCAGATTTTGCTATAACTTCACCCCGCACAAATAAGAAAAGTTTGTTTTCGGAGGAAATGTTAAAAATTCCCCCTTTTGGGGGTAGAATTATTTTAGGGTATGGTAAAATACGTTTAAAGGATAGACAAAAACTGTTAAAATGAACATGGTAGTTAGTCGAAAATCCGATGTATACATTTGTTTTTTTATGTTTACGGTCAAACTTAACGTCGCGGGGGCTGCAAAAACAGAAATTAAAAAGCAGCCACTCGTGACAGAAGCTTGTCTATGGTAGTGTGCCCTCAGTGCAGCAGACCCAAAGGGCTACCGTCTATTTCCCGCACGGGGCAGCTAAGAGCCTAATGGGTCTCACTTTTTACGTGACCGTCATTTTTTTTAATATAAAAAAAGCCTTTTAAACCCCGACTTGCCTTTTTTTTATGATTTACCCAAGGGGTTTTTACCCCAACGGGTTACTTCATTTTTCAGCAATAGTATATCCCCCATTTTCAAAATAACCGCCCCCTTACTTTTAGGTAGGGTGGGTTACGGATTGCGGGTTGACAGACTGAGTTTGATCTCGGGAACTATGTTCTTTGTGACATTTGATAAAAGAAATTCGTCTGAAATCATATATAATCCCCCCACCGTGTTTATGGAGGAAAGGTGGCAGTTACTTGGAAAAAAGGGTTTATACTGTACAGAATCCCGGAACATGGTTAGTAAACGTTCCCTTACACACTGAAAAACTGTCTAACCCAAAAAAACAAACATTTTTCTGATATTTTAAAAAAAACGGTCCTATCGGCAAATCTGTTAATAGAAAGTTTATTATTTGCAGAATGATATGGAGCTTTCAGTTTTTACAAGATTTTCATTGAAAGAAAATTTTTAATTTTTAATTTCATAATACTTTATTGTCTTACTGTTTACACAAATTGAAACCAAATTGATTTTGATTCACTATCTCATGATAACTGCCAAACCGCTGCTGTCAACACAAAAGAAAAACAGCCCAATCCAGCCCCTTTAAAAAATTTTAACAAGCAAAAACCCGCAACTCAATTTTTAGACTTCATTCTTGTTTAATTTTAAACTTTACGTTTCTAATTTTTATAAAGATTTTGTGAGATATATTAAAACTAATTTAAAAATATTATAGAACTTTCAAATATTGAAACAAAACAGTTTCACATACATCATCTTATAAAAAATTTGCTTGTAATCACTTTCGAACTTCCAGAAAAATTAAACCCCAATTTTCACTGACATAATAAATCTGAAATTAAGATCAAATTTCAGTTTTGATATACATACATATACATTTGTATATCCAAATATACAGGCAATGATTAATTTTGTATATTCAACTTAAACTGAGAAATTTTTTCAATGAAATTCATTCTGTCATTTGGAAATAACTTAATAAATGACAGATACTACTGTTGCCAAAGAACAAAGATCAGCCCTTTAAGATAAAATGGTGAATTAACAGGTAAATCAAGGTTTATCTTCTCTTCATTCTTTTAATTATGTTCTTGCATATTACTGGTGCAAATATCTTTGAATTAAACTTGACATAAAGGCTATATTTTATATATAACAAAAATGACAGTGCACTATACATTGGGTCTGCTGCACCAGTGACGGTGCACTAGAGTCTCTTTTAGACCTCTGGTCTGCTGCTAGGATGACAGTTCACAAGCCACTACCAATATGAAATATCAAGTAAGATTTTATCAATATTCACCTAAAATGTGAATCTAAACGGTTTTCTGCAGCTAGTGTAAACACCCCAAGACACGCTGGTGTAGACAAGCTTACTGTCGCTAAGTGGCTGCTTTTTCATTTCAGACTTCTGCAGTCACCGCAGTTTGACCGTCACTATATAAAACAAACTGTATGGCCATCGGATTAGTTTGACTACCCAGGGGGATACCACGGAACACCCCGAGATGCCTTTATATAATATATTTATAGAAATCTTTGATTTTTTTTATTGCAGCTTTATCATATTGCGCAATTATTGAGCGTGAATATAGGTGTGTCTTAAGTAGCAAACTCATAACACAAACTCTAGGATGCCCACTTCTTCGCGATTACTGTGAGTGATAAACTGTATACACAGGAACACCTTATGAAAGCTTGCAAATTTTACTTTCTTTGTTTTTATACATGTACTTATTTCGGAAATAATTAGACAGCTCTTGTTAAATATTATATTGACAGAATTTCATTCAGACAGTAAAATCTTCCTTATTGGTTTATTAATTGTATATTATTTTTTACAGAGCAGTTCAGAAGACAGTGAAGATGAAAATGTTCAGCTAACAACCCCGGCTTTTAACTCTGTATGTGACATTGTTCCTGACAACCCGGAAGTTGATACATCTGTGCCTGGTTGTAGTCAAGCTACCAAGGACCACTTCAGCTCAAAAGAAAAGCTTCAAAATTTCTTACATTTGAACTATGATAGTTCCGACAGTAATGAAAACGATGTTGACTCTGTATCAGATGGCGCAAATCTATCTGACTATGATGATGAAGAGTTTGGAGATGATTTAGATGACATCTTCGCCAATGTTTCAAGTAGAGAGGACACTTACACTGACAAAGAAAATGAACTTCTTTATCCTGGTGCCAATGTAACTCTTGGAGCATTTATGTTACTGCTTGCTTTATTTTGCACTAAACATAACATTGTTGGGGATGGCATACAGCAGTTATTAAATATAATATCTATTATTTTACCCATTGGACACAACTTGACAACTAGTTTGCATGCATACAAAATGTTTTTCAAAAACTTGAAAAACCCACTACAAAAACATTTTTTTTGTAAACATTGTCTTTTTCCAATTGATCCGAGTGATTTGTAGTTTTGTGTAAATGAAGAATGTGGAAAACCTTTTGACTCTGCGACCGGAAATTATTTTTTAAAAATGCCTATCATTAATCAATTAAAGAATCTGTTTGCTCAAGATAATTTTTTTGAATCATTAAATCACAGATTTGAATGCAGTGTTAGCAATAATCATTATGAAGATGTCTATGATGGATCCCTTTACAAGTCTTACTTTGAAAATGATGGACCTTTAAATAAGCAAGAAAATTTATCATTCTTAGGAAATACAGATGGGGCACCTGTTTTTAAAAGCAGCAATGTATCAATTTGGCCAATTTTTTTTGTCATTAACGAGCTACCATACAAAATGAGAATGAAAAAGGAAAATATGATATTGGCAGCACTTTGGTTTGGTAACAAAAAGCCTATAATGTCTACATTTTTGAAACCAGTTCTTGACTCTTTAAAGCAACTGGCCAAGGGAATCCAGGTTTATGCCCCAAAAGTTGGATATTTCATTTCAAGGAGTTTTTTGATGTGCTTGACATGTGATTTGCCAGCCAGAAGTTTAATCTGTAACTCAAACCAATACAATGGGTCACACAGCTGCTGGAAATGTCTCCAGCAAGGCATAACAGCGAAAAGTGGAAAAGGTCATGCACACGTATTCCCCTTTGATCATGCATCACCTAAAGGCCCTGTAAGAACCAATGAATCAGTTATAAGTGATGCTGAAATAGCAGTCAACAGAAAACTTGAAGGAAAGTCAAAAACTGTTTCACATGGCATTAAAGGACATCATGGTTAATACTTTTCCCTCGTTTTAACATAATTGACGGAATAGCAATTGATTACATGCATGGTGTTTTACTTGGTGTGCAAAAACTTCTCCTTCGTTTGTGGTTTACACCTCAGTTTTCCCAAGAACCATTTAGTTTCAACAAAAGTGTGACTTCAGCTGATAAGAAACTGAAAATGATTCGCCCTACTTTAGACATTACAAGACTTCCACGCTCTATTCAAAATGACTTGAAATATTGGAAAGCATCAGAGTTTCGCTCATTTCTACTTTATTATGGTTCTATTGTAATGTCTGGTATTTTAGATGATCAACGCTTTTCACATTATTTGCTCTTTGTCCAAGCCATTCATATTTTATTAAAGTCTGGTTCTAGTGAGGGAGATATTGAGTATGCAGAATTGATGTTGTTTGATTTTTGCAAACGTTTTTCTGAGCTTTATCATGAAAAGTTCATGACACTGAATGTGCATCAGCTTTTACATTTGCCTGATAGTGTCCGTCAACTTGGGCCATTGTACACACACAGTTGTTTTTCTTTTGAAGATAAAAATGGGGTGATATTAAAAATGATAAGAGGCACACAATCTATTGACAACCAAATTACAACAGGAATTTCATTTGTTCAGAAAATACCAGAATTAAAACAAAAATGTATTAAATCCGGAAGTAAAGTTGAAGAACTGTATGAAATGATTGAAAATCCATACAAACTAAAAAGAAACTTAAAAATTGGTAATGGTGTGTATATATTGGGTAGTATAAAGAATAAAAAATTGTCATTTAAAGAACTTGCAGCAGTAGTGAAATTTATTGGAGAGGCCCCAACAAGTGACACTTTCTTAACATTTAATAGGGTTGAAAAAGACGATTTTGTTGTGTATGGCCTAGCATACAAAAGAATGATAAAACGGGATAATTCTGCTGTTTGTTTTCATGCAGGGGAGGAAATTTGTTTTGGCAGAGTTAAATTTTTCATTAAGTTGACTACAAATGAGTATGTGGCACTATTGGAAGAATTAAAATGTAACAATTTTAATAACAGAAGTGGAATTCTGAGCGTCACTCTGACCGATTGTCTTAGAGTAATAAAGTTGGAGAATATCAAAAGTGGATGTTTATTTATAAGCACAAACATTCCTTCCAAAGGATTTGTCAGTCAGTTTCCAAACAGAAAAGAGAGTGACTAATGATACTCTGTTAATTATAAGTTTGGCTTTTCAGAGAGAAAAAATGGGCTATTTTGCTCGCATCTGTATCGACATTTGTTAAAGTTTTTGAAGTCAAATATCTATGTTACTATCAAAGCTTTGAATTGAAACTTGAGATAATTATTAACTATCAAAGTCTACACCAGGAGAAACAATTTCTCCTTAACTCTGATCTATATTTTGACAAAGTGATGTCCCTTTTAAGCTTGGCTTTTCGAAGAAAAAGTGAAGTCTTTGATAAAGTCAAATGTCTCTGTAACTATCAAAGCTATTGACTTCAAACTTAAAAAAGTTAAATATCTCTGTTAGTATTCAGGGCTTTTCCCCCCTATAAATCTACCTCTGGTAAAAGGAGGTAATCCCAATTCAAAAAAGTATGTTTTTTCCCAAAGTTGTATTTAAAATTCCCAAATGATTATACCTTTTAGGGTTTTTGCTGTTTTAAGATAGTTTTGCTAATTTGTATGTATATTTAGGTAAATTATAATACTGTTGAACAATTACTGTAATGCAATTCATTAATAATTCACACAAAAACGCATTTATGTAGATTTTTGGTAATTTGCAAATTGTCCCAATTAAGACAATTTCCGAGAGCATTTTCCCAATTCCACCGGTGTCGGTGGCATTCCCAAATTGATGAAAAAAAGGCCTGGTATTAAAACTTTTGACTTTAAATAGTTATTTACTATCAAAGTCTACACCAGGGGAAACAATCCACATAACTCTGTACATGTATTGAATTTTTACAGAGTTATGCCCCTTAAAACTTTGAATTTTTTGGTTAAAGTTTTTAATAAAGTCAAATATATGATATCCTACTTTCAAAGCTTTTGACTTGAAACTTTAAATGATTACTTACTATCAAAGTCTACACTAGGAGAAATAATATCCTTAACTCTGATTTTAATTTTGACAGCAGCTAGAGTAATGTCCCTTTTTGACATAGAATTTTATTGTTGAAAATTTTATAAAGTTTCTAATGGCAAAGTTCTAATTCAGAGTCAGGCACTGAGAAAAGTCAAGTGTGCTGTCTTATGGGCAGCTCTTGTTAACTTAATTATTTGATGAAAGTTTTTACAGGAAAAGCTGTATTTCAGACTCAAGAGTGAGAAAATTTGAGTGTGCTGTCTCTTGTTGTATAATAATATGTGCAATGATAAAGAATATAGGGTAATAACTTTGTCTCTGTTTTATGTATACTTTACTAAATAACAGAGTGAAGAAACCATATGTATTAATTATTTGAGATTCCTTTGTATGTGACTTTCTTGCATAATATTTTGGTTGTTGTATCTAATAGTATAATGCAGTTAATTGTAACTAAATTTCTTTTTACATACTGCCAAAACTTTCATATTTATTTGTATCATCAGATTTTTTTTTAATTTTGTAGAAAAATAAAAAATACTGATTATGAAATGGCAATAATGTTTTCCTTTATTTATTACAAAACTTATGACATTAGAGACTATTGCAATTATTATAGAAAAGTCATTGCCAAAAATATTCTAAGTGCGAACGACGCCTTTCAAAAACCAGGCGTCAAAAGCAACTTAGAATATTTTTGAAGAATTATAGTCTGTTGAAAAATTCACTAAGTCCAAAATCACGCCAGTTTTGAAATGACGCCAGTGAATAGTAAATTTGACGCCTCCTTTTCCTGGCAGTTTTGACGTGTCCTGCTAAAGTACGCCTGGTTAAAGACACGTAAAGTAGATAAACAGGCGTTTAACGCCACTTTGACGCCAGAAAACCAACCGGTTGACACCTGCTTATTTCGTACGGGACATACGCATGTTTAACAGTTTCAAATGCTATAAATACGTCAAAATATAACTATTCAACTAATAATGTCGAAATTTTTCTCCTTTCTTTTCCGAGGTGAAGGTCACGATTGACTGGTTTACAATATGGTCATTCAATTTCATTAGCATGCAGCTTGTTAAAATAAATGATGGAAAAGTTCCGGTCAACATCAAAATGCTTCCGGTGAATTGAAAGAAAGGCAGAGAAACGAATTGTCGACTTATTTTTGGGGTATATTATAACCCTAAAGTACGTCACTTGTATAGTTCTTGAAAACATGTCCCCAAAGGCAAAATTCGCAGTGTTCGAAATTGAAACTTCACAAATTTATGTGCTGGTGTAATCAAAAATAAACCCCAAATGTGTGTTTAAAGGTGCTGATTTGACTGTGATTTTTTTCTAAACCAGAGCGCTAGATAATTTTTTTTGCCAATGAGTATTTACTCAACATATTTTATTGTGAATGAGTAAAGTGGTAATATCTGAAATTGACTACAAGTAATTTTACTCTTAAAAATTTATAAATGTGAAAAAAAAAACAGAAATCAGTTTTATAACATATTTATTGGGTGTAACACCCATGCATTTGTTTGCAGTTTAGTTTCAATTCATCATTTAAGTTAATTTGCTTCTTTTTTTCCCTTGGCTTGCTTTGGCTTCACACTCACTACCGAATTGTTCACTTATACATTCTTAGAAAGAGACGTTTTTGTTTATTCCACACTGGAAGTTGATATTTTAAATCAACGCCACTTTAAAATACACTACCGTACCATCAGTATTAATTCCCAACTATTTGTATACACAGACATTGATTGTAAAAAATAGTTTAACCTAGGTTTATAGAGTACCATTCAATGCGTGTTTATGTTCAATGTGGGAGAATTATAATTATAATACTGACTGTGCTCATGTTACATAAAGCATCCAGACGATTCAGATTTTGTTTACGCCAATAAAAAGTCATTGCGTGCATTTCTGTTATTTCATATAGATCTACGTTTTATATGCTTAAAAATTATCAGACATGCATATATGCATTATTTCCACAGGTGCTAGACACATAACCAAATATTTTATATATATAGGCCTATAAGTAAAATATTTGGCTATGTGTCTAGCACCTGTGCATTACTTCAAAGCGTAATTTACACTTTTTTATATATGATCTGCCTACTGTGTGTGCTCTACTGGGTGAAGTTCTGTAAAACAGCTTCCCTTGACCAGTGTTGACACTTTAGCTGTTTAGAGTAATATAGATCTACGCCCCTGCACTGGTATCACTATTTGAAGGCTTAGCATCATGAAAAATGGAATACATACACTTAAAAAGTAAAATGAGGTACAGTACCTACCGCAGAACTAGTAAAACCAACATGAATATTTCACATTTTCAACAGCTGATGACAACACCTTTGTTGACAGCAAATGGTGTAAAATTATTAAAGGGAAGTCACCACTGTTAGTCAATTTGATTGTAATTACAGTTGCGCGCTTGTATTAAAAATCTTTCAAATGCGCGAAATTATGTGAGATTCACTGAAGCTATATTTTATATCTGTGTTTATCATACTGTACATAGTGCTCAATAAAATCAAGCGTAACTTTAGTTACATTTCAACACTTACTGATGGAATGCGAATTCAAATTCTTGACGATATAGAATTTCAGGGTCGCCGCTTTGATAAGCAGTGGAACTGCCGTCTTTTTATGACGTAGACAATATCTACTATATCCTGTCTACACTACTTTCCGGGTATACTGTTTACAAAAAAAAATCTTTACGGAAATGATCAAAAAGATAAATTTCAAATCAAAAATAAAATTTGAAAGAAATATCATATATCTTTCAAACTAGAACAGTAAGCCGATGAACACTTAAATCCATTGCACGCTGAGCATGCGTATTTAAACTGCTCGGTTTTGCACGCTGGGCATGCGCATTTAACCTTCTCGGTTTGGCACGCTGGGCATGCGCAGGGGAACATTTATTTGCGCGGCAGCGCACGCTGCACGCTGAGCATGCGCAATAACTATTTCTCGTTTATGCACGCGTTTCTAACCGTGCAACACGTTTCACGTTTCGCCTTCAACACGCGAGTTGCTCGCGTTATCACGCAAACTCGGGGAACAAACTCGCAGGCGCCACTGTACTAGTTTGTTCATCTTTAGCCTTTTTATTTTTTTTCTTGGCTTTAGTTTAATAAATATAACATATCACCAGCATAAGTCCCCTTCAGAGGGAAATTTCAATTTTGTGCGTTCTGCCGTGTCGATAGCTCACAAGACGACTAAGTCAAATGATGACACACATCAACAACATGTTTCTATAAAAGGATGATTACTTTATGCTTTTGCATAGGCAAATCAAAATTGCAAGTTTCTCTTGCTTCTTAAATAGATTATATATGTACAAAATACCGCGAGCATAGGTTCCACCACTCTAGTACACAAACTTGCCAGTATATGTTTCTAACATTCAATCATCATCATATGGTTTGCCTAAACAGATCATTTTTTTACTTCAGTCAGCTTCTGGTGAGGATTGTCATGTCAGATTTGAGATACAAACATTTAGCACTCAAACTATGTTATATCCAAACCTTTCTGTATTTTCCCCCTGAAGTGACATTAGACAATTATATTATAAATTTCTCCTTCATTTACAAGAATGCTGTGCTTTTCCCATGGTGCGGTGTCCTTCCTATCTTATTGAAAATATACATAACTTAAGTAGATCTGTACATATATCTTATATACATATTTAGAGTTTTAGGTTTGTTCTGAGACATTTTCTCTTTATGTCTGTTATTCTTAACAGGTTTGAGTCTGCATTTTAGCCCCCTACTTACAAGATGATCATTTGCGTCTGAATAAATACTGATATTTTTATTGTAAAAACACCAGAGATATTTCAATGTAATATTTCAGTAATTCATTGGAACACCTGTAATAGATCTATATTTGTGAATTTCAGAAAGTTCATGCTCAAAATTAGATGTATTCAAATTTACCAACAATACCCTTACATGCGTAGGTTTGTTGAAAAATATATTAATTTCAGGTTGCAAAACTTGCGAGGTATTGATGCCTGCTGGAAATTGAACATGTTCCATTGTATGATGGCAGTTCCACAAAAAGCTGATGGCTAACCACTGTTGTCTCTTCTTAATGTATGTATCAGAGAAGCCATGCCAGGATCAGTATTATGCAGAGATCACCATGAACTTCTAACCAGACATAATATTCCAGTGAAGAAAGACAACTTTCTTAAACATGTTGGCTGTACAGGTGAATTATACATTGATTTCTTGCTTCATATTGCAGTTTTTCCGCATGGGTTTTTAATACAGCTGGGGATCATACACTTTATGAAAAATGTGTCATGAATATTTAAATTGAGAACTTTTTTACTTTTTCAAACAACAGGTAGAGCTATTGCACTTGCCAAAGGTTGTCGTCACTGTTGTTTACTGTCAAATATCACTGTTACTATCAACTCCTTTGATTTGAAACTTAAAATTTTTATTTACTATCAAAGTCTAAACCTGAAAAATGATCCCCATTACTCCCAATTTGAATTTTGACAGAGTTATGCCTCTTTTTAAATATGAATTTCTTTTGTTAAAGTTTTTGGTAAAGTCGAATACTAGTAGTATCTCTATTACTATCAAAGCCTTTGACCTGAAACTTAAAAATTACTTCTGAAAACCATAATAAATTATTATCTTTTAAGCGAAATGTTTTCAGACAGCGCATAATATTTCTTGCAGCAAAGTCATTTGGTGTATTACATATCATTTTGATTATTTCAGATGTAAAATTTAGTTGTTCTCATTCAATACAATTTGTAAACATACTGTAAACTAGAAATTGTGCACAGTTGTCTGGATATCTTAAAAACTTTGAGTTTTTCACCCTTGAATTGTTTTGAAAATTTTAAACCCCAGCATGAACCTAGCAGCCAATTAATAAAATCTGATTTTGCTGGGGATCATACACTTTATGAAAAATGTGTCATGAATATTTAAATTGAGAACTTTTTTTACTTTTTCAAACAACAGGTAGAGCTATTGCACTTGCCAAAGGTTGTCGTCACTGTTTGTTACTGTCAAATATCACTGTTACTATCAACTCCTTTGATTTGAAACTTAAAATTGTTATTTACTATCAAAGTCTAAACCTGAAAAATGATCCCCATTACTCCCAATTTGAATTTTGACAGAGTTATGCCTCTTTTTAAATATGAATGTCTTTTGTTAAAGTTTTTGGTAAAGTCAAATACTAGTAGTATCTCTATTACTATCAAAGCCTTTGACCTGAAACTTAAACAAAAATTACTTCTGAAAACCATAATAAATTATTATCTTTTAAGCGAAATGTTTTCAGACAGCGCATAATATTTCTTGCAGCAAAGTCATGTGTTGTATTACATATCATTGTGATTATTTCAGAAGTAAAATTTAGTTGTTCTCATTCAATACAATTTGTAAACATACTGTAAACTAGAAATTGTGCACAGGCAACAGTTGTCTGGATATCTTAAAAACTTAGAGTTTTTCACCCTTGAATTGTTTCGGAAATTTTAAACCCCAGCATGAACCTAGCAGCCAAGTAATAAAACCTGATTTTTTAAAGTATTAAGGATGAAGCTTTTATCACATTCACCAGGAATACCTGTTCACTGAATATAATTGTTTTGAAAATTTAGGTATTCCTACATGTAGAGCTGTAATGTATTTTTTTCTTGTTTAAACAGCTACAGATACCAACAAGGCAGTTGAGGAAAAGGTATTGCACTTTGCAAATGATCTTTTATCAAAAGATCCCACAGCTAATGTAGGCTTAGCGGTTGTAGAGTATCAAGGTAAGTAGGCATAGTATAAATAGTAAAAAGCTAATAATAAGACTTTTAACATCGGTAATTATATAGGCTATGTACAGGTCTGGCTACTACTGTTTCTTAACAGACATAATGTTTACTTTTCTGTTGGGCGAGTCAATGAATTCAAAGGTCAAGGTAACCCTTTGAGATCAAAGTCCAATAGGGTTTCTTCATGTGTGGTCTACAACTGCCATCCATCACAGTGTTTTAATTAATTTTTTGCACAACATATATCATGCACAAACACTCAGAAGCCTTGCTCAAAGATGATATCACGAAGAAGTCAATAGGAAAATTTACAATTTACCCAGATATCACATATATATGACTTCCATTCAAATGAAGCTGTATGGGGTGGAGTGCGGTTTGGGAAGGTAATGCACTTCTCAGAAAATTTTCATTAGCTTGACAATCCGAAGAATAAGTAGAGCTATCCTACTCGCCACAACGTCTGCAATACTTGGTTAAACTTTTCGTATCATTCCACATTTTGTCATAATATAATTATTGAGATAAAGCTTTAAAACTTTCAAACTTGGTGTACCATCACCATGTCAAGTTTATGCAAAAGTACATTTTTAGCTCCACTATTGGAACTTTTTACTGGCAAAGCTCTAATTCAGAGTCAAGCACTGAGAAAAGTCGAGCGAGCTGTCTTACGGACAGCTCTTGTTTTGCATAGTGTTGTACAAAATGATGTCATACATACCCCTTCCCCATTTATTTGTTCATATTTTTCATTTAAAAACCCCTTTTTTCGAAGTTTGCAAAGAGCAAAAACAGGACTAGTGAACTTGTTTTTGCAGCTATGGTTTGTTAAAAGGCAATACAACAGATAGGCAAACAAAATAGTTAATTTTCAGTTTTATTATAATTGTAATATTAAGTGAGTTTGAACACCAATCTGTACTGCTTAATGATCTTAGATTGATTTTTGTCTCAAAATATTATACTTATGTTATTCAAAGCTAACAAGCGCCTTGTACTAATTTGCCAAAGTACACATGAAATTGCTAAATGCAAATCTCTGTGATTTAGGAGATAGTAACAAACTTCTCTAAGGAAATATGTTGAAAAAAAAGGTCTTTAATTTTCATATACATTAATTATATGATTGATACCTAAAAGATATATTAGCCCAAAGGCACAAAGCCAGCCAAAACCAGATATTTGTTTGTATTTTAAACACCAAATTCTACATTATTCTGACTTTTAAGAGAAACTCATTTCTGTCATTAGACTCATTAATAAAAGTTTCACAAGATAATTGTTTCACTGGAGGAAAGTTTGTATTTTAAATGATTTTTTTTTTTTTGTAAACAAAGAAAAAATCAAAAGAATGAAGGGTGCTTGTGATGTTGGAGTGCTAAGCATCTGTTCTGTTTGACAGTGAGACGTCTGCAGCTATGGCCAGTTCTTGATGACACAAAGTCTGTCGATTATTTTTCAATGACAACAAATGACAAAGTTCTTAATTTACAGTTCTAGAGTTAATGAAATTTTACACAAAGATTTTTAATCCGTTCATCACTATCTGTTTAGTCTGTGTGTCTGAGAACATTTCTTAACAAGAGCTGTTTGTATGACAGCTAAAGCTCTACTATTCGAATTGTTGCCCCAGAAGCAGAAATATTATCATTGATGTTAAAATATCTATAGAGTTTCATTCTATTCACCCTGGCGTCAGTGTCGGCATCACACCATGGTTAAGTTTTTGCGTGCAAGTACATACAGCTATTATTAAAAGGCATATAGATTTGAAACTTATTTTCATTTTCTAGATCAATTACCAACCTCACTGGGTGAAGTTCCACTCTGACATGTATTTTGGGCAAATTATGCACCCATTTTGGACTTAGAAAATCCTGGTTAAAGTTTTACATGCAAGTTACTATCTCCAAAACTAATGCAGATATTGAATTGAAACTTCACATGTGCGTTCGTGGTTATAAAACTAGTTGATAGCATCAAGGCCCATAACTCTGATTTGCATTTTGGTCAAATTACGTCCCCCTTTTGAACTTAAAACTCTTTTGATAGTTAACATTTTGGGTAATATTTTCCTGCTTCTGGGACAATATTTCGAATAGTCGAGCTTGGCTGAATTACGGACAGCTCTCGTTTTTTTTCAGCTCATCAGTTCTGTTATTTTTAAGTATGATAATAATTAACAGTAAATGCTATTGACGTTTGTGTTGCAGAAAGGTATTTAGTTTGTAACTGTAATTTCCTATCAATTGAAATCCTCTCAAAACTGGTAAAATGATTGCTTATATTTTGACAAAGCTCACTGTCTTTGCCATTTGCCAGCTGCTAAAAGGGCAAATATTTAAGACTCAGTTTAAGTAAATTTCACTGGTACTACCAGTTATTAAGTTAATACTCTAAGAAATACGTCAGAGAAATTTGGATAGCTTTGACTTATTAAGTTGTTGGTAAAATTAGATAAACCGGGTACACTGGAGGTTATTAATATAACCCGGCCCGGCCCAGACCGGCCCAAACACTACACTGGACATGTTATTGTACAAAATTGTTCCAGTTCACGTAATCTAGTGGGGAAGAGAATAGGGGTGAACTTAAACTGCGTAGCTATAGCTACTGCTGTTGTAGGGAAGTGGTAGAGTGCCTGTCTTAGGTGTGAGAGGTCCTGGGTTCGAGTCCCGGTTAGAGTTCAAATATTTGCATTCTGATTCCGCATGTTTTTGCTGTTATAAGACGTTTCCAGAGGTTCTATATTTTTAAGAACAGTATCATGGATCATTATTGAACAATTCAGATCACAGCTGAATGTTAAATGCACCCAAATAGAAAATATTCAATATATTATGTCTCTTTGATGTTTCTGCTTTCCATGTTCAAGAAGAGTTACATTCTCTTGATCACAATTTTATTTTATATGAAAATCTTAAATGCTCATAACTATACGCATTTGGTTAAAATATTGTCAGTATATCTATTTTTGTGAAATATATGTACATTCCTTCATTTCAAAGCTTTTTAACGTCATATCTATGCTTTGAAAAAATTTGGTACTATCTCTACCAACTGTAACTGAATGTAGTAAAATAAAACACACCCCACTACACAACATAGTATCTTTAATCATGCAGATGCTCTCCGATCACACTGGTCATGAGTGTCAGTTTTGATATTTACTCTTTTTATTATCTATTAAAAGCATATACAAAGCTTTTTTGAGCTAGGTTGTGCAATTATGCATTAGGGAAGTGCACATAGCTACTTTTTGCACACACAAAAATGATAAAAGAATAACTGAAATAGGTAACTTAAAACAGTTACACCCCTGACTGGTATAAATTCATGTATTTTCAACTGTTGGAAAATTATACACTATAAAATGAACACAAATTAAAAAAGGAGTTATTAGTTTTTTGGCTCTCCTGAAAAATTATGAAAATGTCAGTTATCTAGTTTTTGCGCACACATGACGAAAAGCTGTTAAAAAACTAAGCACTTTAGAATTACTGCTGTTCTGAATTTTTCTCATGATAATTTACAAATACATCATTTGAAACATTTAGGTATCAGTAAACATATTCATAATTTAGCATTTTAATGTGACTGAAAAGCTTTTCATGTTACAATCTGGTTTTCTTTTTCGTCGACAGCAAAAATTTCCTTTTACCCTTTACATATATAGTTTAGTCAATTAAAGTATCCACAACAATTTTGTTACTTGTTACAGGTGTTCCTTGACAAAGCCAGAGATGTACTGTCTAACAACTTCGCTCCAGCATTGCTAGCATGGACCTCAATGCTAATGATGTTTAGGTACTCTTGGACAATGAAACATATCCGTCACTTCAATCTACCAATGTTGTTTGGGGTTCCCAGTGTTGGGAAAACGCTAGTGGCTACATGTGGCGCTTGGCTAACTGGATGCCAGGAGACACAAATGTCTTCAAGGTAACTGGGCTAATATTTTGCAGAAGTTTATATTTCATCAATGTATTGTCAGCTGCATTTGTGCTATATGAACAACCACAGCTGCAAACCCAGGATTATATATATATGATGATATTAATCATATAAAATATAATGATATTTATCACATTGTTGACGTCGCTGAGTGTAATAAAACCATTACTTAAAATAAATGAGTATCATTTAGGTAAAGTCATTTTTTTAAAGGTAAGATAATTAGATATGTAACATACCTTAAAATACATGTACTGTTGAAAAACAGCCTTAAATACAAAACAAACAGACACTCATGAAGGTACATAGGGTGTTCACTCAGTGTAATATATGTTGCACTAATACAAACAAATTTATATATATTATTACGTTTTATTAGTACTTGCATCAGGTAATATGCAGATAACATGTCCTAATGAACTTTTGTCTGTAAAGAGAAATTATTTTATCCTGCCAAGATGGTTACAACTTTTTTTAACAATAGTCATTTTTAATCCTTTTGAAATTTTCCTTCAGTAATCACACAGTCTCCGTAACACAAATATCAAAACATTCTTTTGATAAATGCGTGTGTATAAAGTTATACAAGTCAAGCTTATATTTTGTCAAAAGATGTGACAGTCCCATTTTAACACAAATTGTTTTGATTGGATGTAGTCGGGCTTCTAAGAACTACATACATGTAAATGAATACTTTCGAACTTAACACACATAGACATCATAAAATAACCATTCGTAACAAGGTATCATATCTCTGACTTTTTCTGTTGTCAACTTTTGCAAAGCTTTTATGTGTATTAGACAATTGTGTGAAAGTTGTTAGCAGACTGCAGCCCATGATTTACTATAACATTATTTACTAACTTCAAATACATAGAAAATAATTGATTTGCTCCAGATGCACATTACCCTTCTTCATACAGAGGCTTATATCAGCATCCATGCCTTCATCTGGGACGACCCTACCAATCAAGAAGAAGTCGGACAACTGGCTGTTGATCTTGGCAATGGTGCAGTGAGAGGGAAACTGACTGAAATGAAGTGCAAAACTGCACATATTATGACTTAAACATGGTATACTCTGATACTATGAAGGCATAACCTCCTGACTTGTATATTGTATTAATTGTTTATATGTAAAAGTCACACATATTGAAATAATGTTTTAGGCCTTAATTGAATAAGTAGTAAAAACTGACTGATGCTCAGAATATTTCTTTCATCTTAGTTTTAAGAACACATTTTTATAAACTATTAACAATTATTATGTTGGTAAGTAAATGCTCATATGTCTGCCTGACTGCGCCAAAAAACTTAATTACTGTACTGTTTGATTTAAGTACATTAAAAGATTTAATACAGGACTGGTGCTTTTTGGACATAAAAAAGCGTTTGTAATATTTTCACTTGTTAGACATATTCATGATCACAATTGTTGTTATTTGGTACAATATATTAAGTATGTCTTATACAGGTATAGCAGCAGGCTCTGCATCTTGAAGATGAACCCAAAAGTTAGCCCTAAACAACCAGGGGTAGCCGGTGAATTAGAGGCCCTAGCAGTGTCTGCGTCAGCTGCGTTGCCCATTTTATTACAGACTGTGTACACAATGACACTAGGGGAGATACACGCAACCACACGAACATTAATGGACACCGTGCCATGTGACCTCCGTGTGGTGGAAGGTCTGTCAGTGCCACTGACAGCCGCGAAGAAGGTACTTTAATATAGTAATTTAATAGGAATAATGTTGGTTGTAATACAAAGAAATGTTTAAGAATTTCATGTGACAGTTATTAAAATATGATCCAAGCGGTTTTCCAATTGTATCACTATTATCTGATAAAATAATTGTTAGTCACAATAAATACGTAAAAGCATCAAACATTGATGTGGTTTAATCAAAATAAATATAGTAATTATGACTGTTGTGTAACAATGGAAATTGTTAATCTCAGCTGTCACTTGTTCCTGGATCGCTTCTGAATGTTTATGGTGCATGTGGTGCACTTGTAAGATAGTCTAGTTCAGATGTAATGTTTGTGATCATATACCTTTTTTAAGGTCTTAGACCCTTAATAGAGTACCTCCTTTTAGAGATTTCAATTTCTAACATAAACCGACTTGGACTGAAAAGTTCAGGGGGGCGTTGGTTCAAACCTGACTGTGACCAAATTTTTTTCCCCTTATTTTACTTTTTGTAGTAAGTTTTTAATTGTTACAATATTTATAATTCATTTATTGTACAGAAGTAGAAAATTTTCATTTGATAAGCGATTTCTTGCTGTTTAAATTGAATTTTGGAAGGGGAAGAGTGAAATCTTTAAAAATACTGAGTAACATGCAGTAAAACTTCTCTATTTTGCCTTCAGTCTTAAGATTACCTATTGTGGAAGAAATGTAGGTCGGTTTCACTTCTGTCCCAATGTTATTTTTGAATGCTAATGATGTTTAGGTACTTATTTTGGAATGAAGTGAGCAAAATTCAAAACAGACCTTGCTTTTTTACGTTGGAGTTAGAATTCTGTCTCATTAATCTGTTTACTTGAGGCAACCCCCAAAAAACGATATTGACAGTTTTATTTTGAGTTTTTCCAATAGTTTGGTGTTTCTTTTATTGAAATAATGGAAAAAGGAATTTGCAAACGTTTTGGATAGGGTCATCACTTTGAAATTTGTCTCTACTTGAGCTTGAGGAAATATCACGAATTATACAAATTGACAAAAAACAGCACAGTAAAAGTTGTTTAAAAATTTGCAACACAGTGCAAAAAACAGTTATCTTTAAGAATATACTAAGCAAATGCCAATATTTAAACCTAACCTTTTGGGGTCCAATACCTTAAAACCAATACTTTCATTTATAAACATTTTGATAATTATAGGTTCACAGATTTTATGTTCAGTGGTACATTTTAAATTTCAGATACTTGAGAGAGCAGGAAGATCTGAATTACTTCGGATGTACAAGTGTACCTGGAGCAAGTTCTGTTCCCGTACATCAGTGATACCATGCCTGGTAGTGACAGTGTGCCCAACTTTATTATAGAGAAGATGTTAAACTATGAGGACCAGGTAAGCAAGACATGAATATGGGGAACTAAGCTGGACTACAAACAAAATGGAATAGGGGGTTGAGAGAGTGGGGGAAAGACGTGAAAGTTAATTTCACTTGCAACCTGTTTAATATGTGTACTGTGTATAAATTCTTTCAATCTTGAATGAAAAAAAATATGTAAAATAACATACAATTATTGCCTTTTGGTGAGGTCGATATGTGGATTTATCGACCTGTTAAAAGCGATATCGCCCGAGGGCGCAGCCTGAGGTTGATATCGCTTTAATCAGGTCTATAAATTCTCATATTGACCATGTAAAAGGCAATGTCCAATTGTTTTATTATTAAATCAAGACTATTAATAAGTATAAACATTACATACAAATTTGGTCATTTTTCGTGGTAAATTGTGTATTACGTCGTATTGTTTTGACGTCAAACCAAGTTGACGTCACAGCTGACGGTCAATATGTGTTTTTGGCTGTGCCTTCGAGTCAACTTTTTATCATTGATCATGTGACTACATCTAGACCAATGGATAGGATTATAAATTTAGATTTAGTAATAATGGATGATGTTAGAAGTAACCCCCTTAGAAGTAACATAATGAAAGAGCTTTCTTGTGAGCTAAAACTGCTACTCTTAAAATTATGATTTATATCTGTCAATGGATTTCCGTGTTTATGTACAATGACATAACATGTACATACATTACTTTTCAGATCTTCCAGAACACTGACTTGAAAGGCGATGAGATCAGGGTCATCAGGTAATTCCTCGTGGAAGTCTGTGGAGTGTGCCAGGCTGAGAAAAGAAAGATTTGAACAACCTTCTAAAGTCGTCAGAGTGAAGGGATCTTTAGTTAGAGCCACTGTACTTGATATCAGTAGCTTGAGAGAGGACCTCAAAAACACAATTACAACTTATATGTTAAACATGTTAAAAGAAAATTTAAAATGATTTAATTAGTGTATTTAAGATAGATAAGCACAGTGACCTATCAATCGGATTAAGTAAACATTTCTGCTGAGGATATACACCTGTAATTTCAGAGAAAAATGTTGAGAATCCAGGAACACTGAATATCATTTGCATTTGTTGATATACATATATAATAACAAATGCATATGAAAAAGGCTTGCAAATTGATACCTTATAGATTTGAATGCCTGTTGTTTCTGTCTATGTACATGTATTCAGACCCCAGAGTTACAAATTCAGAGAAGGGTATTTAGACGGCGTATGCCAACTTCACGATCTAACCTTAGACAGACACGCAGCAGAAGCAGGAGAAATTAGTGTGCGTTTTATGTTACAACAAAAATTAAGACAAATATAAGATATGATTCGATGAAATGATTGACAATAGTAATCTGGCCAGCGGAATAACAGTGTGAGAAAAACCAAAATGACTAGGAAAATTTTGACTTAAAAGTTTACTTGCTGTTGTTGTAGAACTTATAAATTTATCATAATACAGAACAGAGTGAAAAAATAACATATCTGCATTTGTATCTGACATGGACTCATGGGTAATTCTTATCAGTACTGTGCCGTTTCCTTGTTTCTTCATTTTTTAGCTCCACTACTTGGAGAATAGGGGTGCCCAGCAGTGATGTTGAAGTGAGCTGTCTGGGTTAATGTTTTTTGGCAACCTTTGTTTTGCTAAGTTACAATTGCTTATATCTTACAGAGTTTTCATGTTAACATTGTTCAGCATGTGAAAAAATGTGCAGGGGCTGGACCCCATTACCTCTTAGGTCAAGGTAACCAAGGTGTTATATTTTGGTTTTTTTTAAGATTACCTTTGTTTTTCTGTTTTATCTTTTTTACTATTGCCTAAATCTTACTGTAACTTCACATAAAAATTGTAAAGCATACAAAGAAAGTATGTGCTTGTCAAGATTACTAAGGTGTTATACTTTGGTCATTTTTAACGTTTTTGGCAATGTTTATCTGTCTTATCTTTGTTACTATTGCTTATATCTTTCTGTCATTTCACATAAACATTGTCCAGCATACACAGTATGTGCAGTAGCTATGCCATTATACCCGAGGTAAAGGTCACCAAGTTGTTTGGAATTATTTTCATTTTGAATTTTTTTCAAAAGCTATGTTTCTAGACAAAGTTGGTACTTTAAAAGATTATGACTTGAAATTGGAAATATTTCTTTAAAATCATCATTTGCATTATTCCCCTTTCATATTTTTTTTTTTGGTAATCTTTGCCTTCTGAAAATAACTTGAGTATGGTATCAGATAATGACTTGAGACTTAAAATATGCTTCTATCATTATCTTCTGCAATTGCAATTACTCTGAATTTGTAAGTTTGACCAAATTATGTCCCTTTCATACTTAATTGTTTTGACAAGCTTCGTTTTTTTTCTGGACATAACTTTGGTACTATACAAGATAATGACTTCAAAATACATCTTTGTTATCATCAACAGACTTTGTGTTTTGCACCTAACTTTGGTATAGGTCTCTTATTGAGACAGACTCATTTATTGTCGAATTAACAAATAGTGGAGTGTACTGTATTACGCACAGCTTTTGTTCAAATTAGTTAATTATAAAAAATTCTTATCAATTTATATTTAACCCGCCCACTTATCTCAGTAGGTAGAGCGTCGGTCTACGGATCGCGGGGTCGTGAGTTCGATCCCTGGGCGGGCCGTATGTTCTCCGTGACTATTTGATAAACGACATTGTGTCTGCAATAATTAGTCCTCCACCTCTGATAATTCATGTGGGGCAGTTGGCAGTTACTTGCGGAGAACAGGTTAGTACTGGTACAGAATCCAGGAACACTGGTTAGGTTAATTGCCCGCCGTTACATGACTGAAATACTGTTGAACAACGGCGTTAAACCCAGCAAAAAAAAAAAAAAAAAAAAAACATTTTATATTTGTTACTGTAATTTTAAGTATTTCTATATTTTTTGTTTCATATAAGTTAATTGAACAATTTGACATATTTATTGCTGTTTAAGATTGTTAGAGTACTTTTTTGAAAAGAGCCCATTTTTTTTTTTAAATTGGCAAAATAACAGTCTCTCACTAGGTTCACCAAAGTTAAGGTTCTGTAAATAAAAATGTATAAAAATGTCCACTGTTGTTTCGAAGAACCCTGAATTTGAACCACACACGGTCTTCTATGCACACAAGCTTCCCCATTTGTTTTTACCTGCAATAGATTTATCTTGTTTCCGGATATGTAATATTTGTTTAAGTTTTATCTTTGCTGTAATTTTTTGATGTTCATATGCTAATATAATAGAATAAAAAAAAGGACAGCATTCATTTTATCTCATTTCTGTCTTAATTTGGAGAATACAGTACACAAGACAAAATGGAAAAAATGGTAGTAGGCACAGTTTTGCAGTAACATGGCAACTGTTCCTTTTTACAGCTAGTACCTAGATACTTCGGTTCACACATCAGCTATTGGAAGTCTCTCGCCATTCATTTGTGCTAAGGGTTGTATACAATGCTATGACATGGATATTACTTATGTTACTTGTGTTTGAGGAAAGGCGTCGAATTGTAGTCAAAATTTTACGCATGTCTCTCTCTTCCCCCCACCCCCCTTGCACCATTTTTAGCTCACCTGTCACGTAGTGACAAGATGAGCTTTTGTGACTACTTGATGTCTGTCGTGAGTCAACAATTTGTTAAAAAAATCTTCATCAGAACCATTGGGCAAATTTACACCAAACTTCACAGGAATGATGCTTGGGTGGCCCCTTTTCAAAAGTGCCCAAAGAATTTAATTCCGCGCAAGTTTTGAAAATCCCTTGTCAGAAACTGTTAGCCAGATTTAAAAAATATTTTGTAGAAATGATCTCTTGGTGACCCTATTGTAAATTTCAAAACCACTAGGCAGATTTACACTTAATTTCACAGAAATGCTCCTTGGGTGCTCCCTATCAATTTGCCCAAGGAATTGAAATCCATGCAGAACTCTGTTTGCTATGGCAACCAAAAGGAAAAACTTTAAAAATATCCTAGTCCAAAACCACAGTAGCTAGGGCTTTGATATTTGGTAGGTTAGTTCAAACTATCCCCCTAGGGTCAAATAAGGCACCACCCTGGGGGTCATATGGTTTACATATACTTATATATGAAAAACTTTGAAAATCTTCTTGTCCAAAACCTTAGAGACTAGGGATTTGATATTTGGTATGTATCGTCATCAAATAGTCCTCCACCAAGTTTATTCAAAGTATCCCCCTAGGGTCAAATATGGCCCCGCCACAGGGGTCACATGGTTATTGTAGACTTAGGGAAAACTTTGAAAATCTTTTGTCCAAAACCACAGGGCCTAGGGCTTTGATATTTGATATGTAGCATCAGCTACTGGTCCTTTACCGAGTTTGTTCAATTTTTCCCCCTAGGAGCAAATGTTGCCCCGCCCAGACCGGTTTAAATAGACTTATATAGGGAAAAAAGCTCATATGTTTTGTATGTAGCATTGCCTAATGGTCCTCTACCAAGATTGTTCAGATTATTACCCTGTGGTGAAAAGAGGTCCTTCCCTGGGGGTCCATAGTTTAAGATTATATTTATATAAGAAAAACTTTAAAAAATCTTCTTTTATGAAACTGGAATGCATAGGCTTTTGATATTTGGTATGTTGCATTGCCCTGTGGTCCTCCAAGTTTTACATAGACTTATATAAGGAAACATCTAGGCTGAAGGCCTTTGATATTTATGTCTCCCACCACACAGTGGCGTGGGAGACATATTGATTTACTACAGTCTGTGTGTGTGTGCGTGTGTCTGTCCGTCTGCCTGTCACAAAGCTTGTCCGCACTCTAAGTAGAACATTTCTCATCTGATATTCACCAAACTTAAACAAAATGTGTTTGACCATAAGACCTTTGCCAAGTTCGATAAATAGCAAAATCGGTCCAGGTATATTTGAGTTACGGCCCTTGAATTACCAAAATCGGCCTTTTTACACTTGTCCGCACTCAAGTCAAACATTTCTCATCTGATCTTCACTAAACTTGAACAAAATGTGTTTGACCATGAGACCTCAGCTAAGTTCAATCACTAGCCAAATCGGCTCATGCATTTTGGAGTTACGGCCCTTGAATTACCGAAACATCGAACTTTTTTCTCTTTAAGTCGAACATTTCTCATCCGATCTTCACCAAATTTAAACAAATTGTGTTTGACCACAAGACCTCGGACAAATGCGATAATGAGCCAAATCGGTCCAGGCATTTTAGAGTTCTGGCAATTGAATTGTAGTGAGTGAACAGTTTATAAAGACTGACTTGCTATTTAGATGATTAGGCAGTTGTGGGAGACATTCGCTTTTCTCAAAAGCAGCTCTAGTTGGTATGTATCATTGCATAGTTGATTTCTAACAAGACTACTTGAATTATGCCCCTAGGGTGAGAAGAGGCCCTGCTATCTTGTTTTCTTTAAGATACAGCCTTGTAATTTGGGCGACATGTACAGTTTTGCACACTGATGTTAAAGCTGACTTTCAGTGACTATGAATGTGACCTACTGACCTACGTTTTAATATTTTAACATCAGTTTGACATTTGATATATGTAGCTCATATTACTCAGGTGAGCGATCCTGGGTCATAATGACCCACTTGTCTTAAAATTGGGCGACAAAGATTCATTGCAAGCGTAGAACGTAAACAAGCAAAATATTAGCATACTGGGTTTGACTGAGTCTGTTCATAAGAGGTAATATGCAACACCCTTCACGCCCCAACTAACACCAGCTTAATCGGAATTCAATTATTGTAAGTGTTATATAGATGTAACGAGGATGTTACAAGAATGTTAAATGGATGTTACTTATGTCTGAGAAGAGGCGTCTTTTAATAGTTAAAATGTTACGCATGTTACACATCATTTCTTAAATTTGGCCGAAATACGTCTTAAGTAGTGTTATATAGATGTAACAAGGATGTTACAAGGATGTTACATGGATGTTTTTTATGTTACGTGTGTCTGATAAAAGGCGTCTTTTGTAGCAAAAATGTTACACATGTTACACCTCATTTCTTAAATTCGGCCGAAATACGGCTTTAGTAGTGTTAAATAGATGTAACAAGATTGTTACAAGGATGTTACATGTCTTTGACTTATGTTACGTGTGTCTGAGAAGAGGCGTCTTTTTGTTGCCAAAATGTTACACATGTTACACCTCATTTCTTAAATTCGGCCGTAGTACGTCTTTGGTAGTGTTACATAGATGTAACAAGGATGTTACATGGATGTTACTTTTGTTACGCGTGTTTAAGAAGAGGCTTTTTTTATAGTTAAAATGTTACACATGTTACACCTAATATTTTAAATTCGGCCGCAAAGCGTCCTTAGTAATGTTATATAGATGTAAGAAGGATGTTACAAGGATGTTACGTGGATGTTACTAATGTTACGTGTGTCTCAGAAGAGGCGTTTTTTCATAGTTAAAATGTTACACATGTTACACCTCATATTTTCAATTCGGTCGAAAAACGTCCTTAGTAATGTTGTAGAGATGTAACAAGGATATAACGTGGATGCTACTTATGTTACTTGTGCCTAAGAAGAGGCGTTCTTTTATAGTTAAAATGTTACATATGTTACACCTCATATTCGGCCGAAAAACGTCCTTAGTAATGTTATATAGATGTAACAAGGATGTAACAAGGATGTTATGTGGATGTTACTTATGTTACGCGTGTCTCAGAAGAGGCGTCTTTTTGCAGTCAAAATGTTACACATGTTACACCTCATTTCTTAAATTCGGCCGAAAAACGTCCTTAGTAATGTTATATAGATGTAACAAGGATGTAACAAGGATGTTATGTGGATGTTACTTATGTTACGTGTGTCTAAGAAGAGGCGTTTTTTATAGTTAAAATGTTACACATGTTACACCTCATATTTTAAATTTGAAATAAACAGCTGAATTTACCGCAATACAAAGTAGATAAGTATTTTCTATCAAATGCAGACGTATATAACATTTTCATGTAGTAATTGTGTAAAAATCATTCTGATCAAGGAAGAGTAAAATGAATCAATCATATGTATTTTAAATGCATTTGATATTGTTTTTGTTTTATCTAAACTTTTATGTCCTAAGTATTTTCATGATTTTGATATATTTGTGATTCCCAGAAAAAGGAAGTATTTCAATGCTATTAATACCAGTAAAGCATATGTATGCCACTGTCAAAACTAAAATAAATGTAGTTGCACCCATAATAAATACTGCGTTAGTGTGTCATCGAATAAGGAAATGTCTTATTTTGTGTTGGTCAGTTACATGAATAAAGTATGAAATAATCTTATATATAACAATGAATAATATCGTTGTGTATTTGAAAGCCTTCTATTCAATATCTTTTTTTTTGTCACAGCCCCGGCAATAAAATTTCTGTTTTCAAGTTTCCATTAACGATAAGTACATGTGTGATAAGTTATGAAGATATCGGAATTCATTCAATGCATAACATATTGTATTTTCTGACACCTTGGGAACTCATCTGTAGATTACTGTTATTGTTTCTTTTTCATTAGCACTGTCAGTTCTATCAGCAATCATTTTCAATCTTCGTTTCCAAAAAAAAAAAAAAACCACATTAAGTGCTACCGCAATATACATACGGTATGATATATCATTGAATGTACAAAACTGATCATCAAACAAAATTTCTTAAAACGACGTTTTTCTACGGACCAGAAGTTGAAGCAAATATCATGTGCAGATAATTGTATGCCATATCTAATTTTATTAAGTTTTTTTTCTTTTGCATTAGAATATAAGCTAAAAGTTGTTTTGTTGTTGTTTTCCATGTGTTTAGTTGATGTCTCACGATCTCCATATTTTGACAAATGTTAATAAACCCGTGCCGCAGCATTATCATTTTATTAGAACCGTCGTAAACTACAAATATTTCGGACATGTACAACACATTTCGTAGCATATGCTTTGTTGAAACATTTTTGTAACATGAATTTCTATTCATGGCGATCGCTGAACAAAATCCGCGTGAAAATAGCATGAAAATTCCTTGTTAAGATAATTGCACGAGTTAGCTATGATCTAGGCTTGTTTAAACAGTATTAACAACGTACTGGAGTCAGATCCTTGTGACCTTTTCTTTGATGTGTTGTAGATAATATCACTCAGATAATGTACTAGTGTAATCAGATAATGTACTAGTGTTATGATTTATGTGGTTTCTAAATTTGACAAATACTTCATAAATAAAACTGTGTTAAAATATCTCGGCTTTGCAGTATTTATTACTGTTGACATAAATAAAGCCTCGTCAAGCAATTTCATGTCTTATGGTATTTATGACGTAAGCAAGAAAAGTGACGTCAAAGTCGAGCGAGATGAAGATAAAATGGCGGCGCCCTTGAAATTTACACGTGAAAAATAAACAAAGGAAATGGACACTTTTGATGTGAGTACGAGTTCTATTTTCTTTTATAAATCATGAACACATTTTAATTTTAGATGATGCTGAAGTCACAATCTCTCCGGGCTGCTAGAATTTGTAGAAATAAGTTAACATTTCCGAGACAGTTTGTGTTGATTTGACATTGCGCTTGCTTGCAGTATGGAAATCACCGTGGGATTTTACGTACTTTTTGTGTGCATATAGAATGTTAACTTTGTCTGGTGGTCCTGTAACATCATAAATCTGGTATAATAATAATAATCATCATCATATGATAACTATATTAACGACCGTTTCGCAGAATTTTGCGCTAAAGGGCCAGCTTTGACTAATGATGTAGTTATTCGACCGAACCAAGTATATATAGTATTTTGGTGATATTCTTATTATTCATTGATTCCATTCGATTTTATTAAGGAATATTAAAGCTTTAAATCGCAATTTTATCGAAATTTGAGAGGCATAATAGTCAAAGTATAAGGAAGCTGTAGATCCAGTTTATATATAAGTAGTGACTTCATGTACGCTAAGGTCTGAATGGCCGAGAGGTTAGCACTCCTGACTTGAGAGCAAGGGTACCGAAGACCGAATTCTCAAGGTGCCAATTTTTTTTTTTTTTTTTTTTTTTTTTGAAGAACATTTTTGTGTGACCATTGCTTCTTTCTTTATTTATTTTTTTTTATCTTTTTTAAAAATGTTTAAAATTAAAGAAATAAACTATGTTTCAATGCATGAATATAAATGCAAAACAATGTGTACAATACCCTTCTCTATATTCCTTGATAAAATCGTTATTAACATACTGTATTAACTTACTCTAAGTTTTAAATAAAATAACATTTTTATTTTTTATTTTTCAGGAATTAGATACATTGTTGGGTGCGTTTGGGTTAACTGAACCATCTTCAACAAACAGTACACAGTCTCATTTGTGTCGTGCTAATGATACACATGAGGAAAGTGAAGATGAAATAGAGACCACAGATAACATTGACACCCACGTTAGCAGGTATTTATCACAAGAATCTGTGACTTATCAAGTAGATCCTGAAAATGATGATCCACAGTTTGGCTTAGATAAACTGGACAGTATTTATGACAAGGGTTGTGGGTGTTCTAATAACTGTTTCTTGCAGCTTTCTGTCGAAGAAATTAGATCAAACATATATAATTTGAGGGAATTGACAAAAACAGAAAAGGAGCTGTTAATTATGGGAATATTAAAAAAAGTCGGAAATGACCAGAGATGCAGAAGTGGTGAAAGGAAACGTGTACGCTATGAATACATCTTTAATGGTATTAAGATATGTCAAGATGCTTTTCTTGTAATTTATGACATAGGTTTATGGACAGTTAGAGCTCTCCTGAAACATATGAAAGAAAAAGGCGTTCAACCTCGAGTTCATGGGAAGTTTGGTAGAAAAGCACCTAACGCGTTTTCGCATGAAACCATTAAAGATGCAGTGCAGTTTCTCCTGAATTATGCTAGTGAGGAAGGGCTTCCACAGCCAGCAGCTCCACGTGGCCGGGGAGAAAAAGCACCAGTCTACCTTCCTTCAAAACATACCAAGCTTTCCATTCATCAAGAATATGTTACAGCATGCAGTCAAATTGAAAAGCAATATGTTGGCCTGTCTACTTTTAAAGATCTATGGAAAAGATGTGTTCCTCACATTAAAATAGCTGATCCAAAAGATGACGTATGCAAAACTTGTGAGGATTTTCGCCAAGATATACAGCTAGCAAGAACAGAAGATGAAAAACTGTCTGCCACAGAGAAATATCATAATCATGTATTACAAGCTAGGAAAGAAAGAGAAATATACCGGGAGTGTGTTGAAAGATAAACAAACATGTTTGAGAGATTAAGGCGACAAGACGAAAGAAGTGGAGACAACTTTTCATGCAACGACGTACACTACACGTTCGATTTCTCACAATATGTCAAATTACCCCACCACACCAGAGAAAAAGGCCCGACATACTTTATTCAACCCAGAAAAATCCAGATCTTTGGATACAGAGTGGATGGAGACAAACAGTACATCTTCCTTATTGATGAGAATGAGACAATAGGTATTTCTTTTACTTATCTCAGCAGTATATTTTCAGTGTACGGAAAATTGGACACTATTCGCGAGATTTTTATTTTTTTTTTATATATTGCGAATTTAAGAAAGTGACATATTTTAAAACAAATTGTTGCTTCAAGACGTCTGCTCGCGAATTAATGAAATCGATAATGCTGCAATTATATTCGAGCAAATTTGCGAAATGTTGGCGGCGCGAAATTTTCCCAATTTACAGTACATGTTTATTTAAAGTCTAGCCGAAATGCTTTACATTAATAAATTGTTTTGTTATTCTTAATGCTCAAAGAAATGATTAAGTGTGCTTTAAATACGTTTTAACACGGTAATAAACGAAAACTATATATGCTTCATGGCGACAATGAACGGTACTTCTTAATGAGGGAAATATTTTGCTGATAGGTCTAAGTATATTACATAAAGGGAAACATCCAAGCCTACTCTATGAGCTTTGCTGCTGATTAGCTGAAAATAGTTGAATGTATTGAACATTTTATCCTTAATATAAATTGCCGACGGAGTTACATATTATCATAAAAACGTGTAAAACATTCTGAATATAATGTTCATGCAAAATATTTGTTATTTAAAAATGTTGCCTGTTTTGATCAGAGACTTCTAAAATTACATATGAAAAGGAGTGGCGTCGTCATGAAGGTAGTATATACTACCTTCATGACATCATTTAGCTCAAAATTAGAGACGGAATGCATACATTCGACATATTTGTATCACTAGGCTTGTTCTTCAAAATTCTTCATGTCAGTTGTGTATGAGAGTTACGTTAGTTACAACGAGTCTTGACGTTACAATTTAAGTATGTGGGATTCTATTACGTGTACTTATTCTTAAATAGTCTTTGAAGGTGGACTTGATTTATGCTTTGATAATATTTCAGGACGTGATGGCCAATTGGTACATGGACCTGACGCTGTAATATCTATGTTAGACCATGCATTTGCCAACTATAGTCTGGGTGAAAATGAGTGTAGCTTGCATGCAGACAACTGCTTTGGTATGTGGTTCCTTTGTTGTCCTGTTTTTATTCAATAACAATTTTATTGAAAAAGCTTGCTGTAAGCCTTCTTTTTACCTATATTCGAAAGTAGTGCTATAATTATAGGTTATTAGCGTATAGTGTCTCTGTTTCGATCTTTCAAATTGTAACGGACAGAGAATGAAATATGTATTAAATAGTTAATTCAAAACATGTATTTAATCGCTTATGGCTATCCTTTTTACAGGTCAAAACAAGAACCGTTACGTCCTCGGTTACCTGTCTTGGAGAATTATGACGCAGCGTCACCAGAAAATCACGTTCATGATGCAACTTCCTGGACACACACGGTAAGCTTTAATTTTAGATTAAAGACAGAGTTGTAACAGTATCGAAACGGATGTCGGCGAATTTAGTGATTGTATGTGGAACTGATTAAATCAAAGTAATTAGCATGCTGACCCTTTTTAAAAATATTTTTGATTAATTAGTGAAATAATCAATGCATTCGGGTTATTTATAGTCGGGTATAACGGGGTCAAGAGTTCAAATGCGTAAGGGTGTTAGCCCAGTGGTTATATATTCAATAATCAGAACGATGCTAAGCAGTGAGCCGTGACTAGACATATTTGAATATAACAATAAATCACACGATTAACGTTAACGTCACGAATCAATTCCTGAAATTCAGTTACATATTCCTTCAATGTCGGTCTTGAACACCAAAGCTGGTTGCTTCTGTATGTTGTTGCAAAATGCTATTTATTTTTTCTTTAAGGTGTTTGATCGATGCAGGATTTGGGAACATTAAGACACTGTACCGTAGGAAGGATTGTGACACATTACAACATATAGCTGAAGTCGTTAGCAACAGTTCCTATAGTAACCAGCCTGTTACATATGGCGGAGGTAGTGGATGGGTTTGGAGGGCATGGAAATCTTTCATAGGTGATAGATTTAAGAAAGTGCCAAATGTCGCAAAATATCACTTCTTCCGTTTTAGTTCTGAGGAGCCAGGGGTTGTGTACATGAGGCAGTCAGCTGTTGATGAAAACGAGGTGCGCTTCGTTATTTGCAAAACGCACCTGTTGGAGATGGCCAGAGATGACGTCCCGTCTCAGATAGTTCCTCCCGGTCTTTCTGCTGAACGTGTGCGTTACCTGTACCGGCACGTGCGTCCTCTAGTCAGACGACCATTTCAGGATGATTTATGCCCTGCTCCAGAAGAGTCGTAAAGTGTTCGGATTGTTTTAGTTTAGTTTTATAAATGACAGTTATAAATGACAATTAAGTAAACATGTGTTATTTTATGTCGCTATGAATGATGCATTTAGATCATCAAATTAAATAAAGACAAAAGGTTTACATAGTTTTAGTTTGACAAAATGGTGTTGAATGGACTTAATTGAACAAAGATAAACATAACGTCGTAAGAACGTAATCTAGACGTTTAACGTTTTAAACGACGTCATGTACTTCCACGTAACGTCACTAGGCATTCTTACTGCCAAAATTATATTATTTTTTAACATTTTTGTACCCTGTGATGTCTACATTTTCTTAAAGCTAATGAAATGGGCAGTTTGAAACTGTAAAAATCTAAAAAAGGTAAAAAATTACCATAAGACATGAAAATGCTTGACGCGGCTCAATTATAATTGCATTACTAGTAGACAGCTGTATATAAACATCGTAGGACGTAATCAACATAAAAAAATGCAGCCGTTTTGCAAATGCATGGCAGTAATTTGAGAGGTATTAGTATCTACTTTACTTTTCGGAGACCAAAAACTCATAATAGGTTTTACAAACAGGCGTATAAAAATGAATACTGACTAAAAAACTGAATAATGCCATGCCTTTGTAACATTTATGACATAGAAGTTATAATTACATAATATACTCAAAAATAAATACTGGCTCAAAAAATGAATACTGGCATGCCTTTGTACTATTCACGACATAGTTTTACCATCAAAAAATGAATATCGACTCAACAAGGCAGTACAACACAACGACACAGAAATTACAATGTTATACCATCCAAATATGAATATCGACTCAACAAGGCAGTACAACACTGAAATTGTACTGACATGCCTTTGTAAAATTAACATTACAAATTATAAAGACATACTGTGTAACAAGAGGGTCATTGACCCCAAAGTGCTCATCTGTGTATAAGGCTTCAAGTGTGCTTGTATAAGTACAGAGTTTGGTTTCTTCTTTGTTAACCTATATTACATACATGTCATACACACTTTTGAACCTAGGGCAATAATTTTAATTACGGTAGACATAATGAATATTTGTGTAAAATTATTCTAAAACCGGGCCAGCAGTTTAACATAAGATTTTTTAAGTTTTCACTATATACATATCCTTTCGAATACCGCTATCGTACACCGACGCACTACCTGAGCCGCCAAATGCAGACTATATTTTTGGGGTTCTCCATTACCAATACTGTTTTGTAGGCGGGCTACCGGAGACGACTAATACGTACCAGAAAAATGGGTGTGCTCATTTCCATAGCGCATAATGCAGTATTTGGGTAAAAATTGTATTTTTTTTTCAATTGAAAAAATGTTCCACGAAGGTAAATCTGTAGTAAGTCCCATGTTTATTACATGCACTGTGTATATTGCACACAAACAATGGATCTACCACTTTGTTACCGTTGTGTGTACGCCAGTATCTCTACCGACTAAATCAGATTGTATCTCACATTGTAAAGTTAGAGATGGTACCTTTAATTTCTAGAAAATTTCTCGGATATACTATAAATGTAACAGAAACTGTATATTTTTGTCATCGTTTTCAACGGAAAGCTTTCTTTTTATTTCTGCAGAAGTATCTTATATCATATGCATCAGAAAGAAACCATCAGTGCTTTTTTCTGCGATATTTCGAAATTTCTCAAGCATTGGTTCATTTTGCCATGGACCATGAGAGTATTATCAGCCTACATTGTTTCATTCCTTGGGTGTTTGATTCAGAAAAGTCGTTATTTACACACTTTCATATGGACCATTTAAACAGGCTTTAAACACAGGAAGTATAAATTAAATGTTACTGCTATCACAGCTACTTTGCTTCACTTAGCATTGTTTCATTAGATAAACGACATCTCTTTTGCCGTTCTTTTAGGTAACTACCAGCCAATTCCCTTTTCACCGAATAAAGCATGTTCACACCAAATGTCTTTCCATTAAGAGTTTGATACCATCTGAAAATAATTTAACGACAATAGGTTGCGCATTACCGTACTTTGAGATATTTTCGTCATGGTTAATGTTTCGCTTATTTCGCCACCCTTATGAAGTGGCCAAAATTTAACACTCAAAAATATCCCTATGTCCAAAATTTGAAACCATATGATTGTTAACACTAGAATACCTGACATCGGGTATGAAATGATAATTGCTTTTGTATAACCTGTATTGTTAGAAAAACGTGAAACCCAAGATTTTCTCACCTTGACCAATTTTTATTGATATGTGTAGTTGATAATCGGCAGTTAGTACTTTGATACACTCACTGTACATGGTTGTCACAGTGTGAAAACAAACATGTCTATTCTCAAATATTTTCAACCGAACGAAAAAGAAATTCTTCTTCCAGTAGAAAAAAGCAGGGAGGACTGTAATTTACGCAAGTATGTACTGTGGAATCACAAGAAATATACAATGAAACACCCGGCCGCAACGTTGGAAGTACAACACTTTATCCCGAGATATTCGTGAAAAATTTAACGAATTTTATTGCTTTTATATTTTAATACAGTTTGCAATAAATTTCAGTATGTATATACCAGATATAATAAAGTCCAATGTGCGCAGTTTATGTTGTTGGATAATCGCAGAAAAGTAACCTCCCTTGGATACTCTTCAAAAATGCCGGTACTGTTGTTGGATTTTGATGAAATTTTCGGGCAAAATACATATGCCAAAATAAAACCACTACATTTTGGGTTAAAAGGGCGAACATTTGTCGGCACGAAAATATCCCAAAGTACGGTAACAACTGCCTTAAATATTCCTATTGATACTTCCAGCCTTATGCAAAACTCGCCAGTAGGTCAGTACCTTAATACCATGATTGTATAAGTTATGACGAATCTATCTTCAAAATATGTATGAGCTATATTCAAATATGTACATCGAGAAGTATTGCACATGACACATTGTCTGATTATGGAGAACATTTGTTAAAGTAATATTAAAATCCCTTAATTGATGACAGAGGTATGGACCAGAAAGGGAAATAGATCCTATTGACCTTTGACCTTTGAGGTAAGTATCTGAAACTGTGCATGATAAATCGTCCTGTTATAATACATTTGTCCCAAGTAATATCAAAATCCATTCATGGATGACAGAGCTATGGACCGGACAGGAAAAAAAACCGTTGACATTTGACATTCTATTTTGACCTTGATCTTTAAACTTAGGGGTCCGGGTTTTACGCATGACACGTGGTCTCATCATGCAAAATATTTGTGCCAAGTAATATTAAAATCCCTTGATAAATGACAGAGTTATGGACCGGACGCGAAATTGCTGACGGACGGACGGACGAAAAAGCGCAATCATATAGTCCCCAAAGCTAATTTTCAACGAGAAGTGGACTAATAAATAATACTAATTTGCTTCTTCGTTGAATAGAAAATTAGATGTTTAATCCATTGACAATATCATATTTTATTTGTTAAACAAATTGTTTATTGGATTTGAATTCCATGGTAAACTGAATGTAGAGATTACAATGTTTCAAACTTGTTACAAATTTCAAACGATTATAATCACAGTTATTACCTCTGCTGCTCGACTGTATTTGATCAGACATGCATTCCTCAAAATAATTTGAAAATAACCTGTCTTCCAGAATATCATTTATTTCTTTCATACATTTCTCATGCATTTTATTATATGGTTTTCTGTCCTTCCTCGATGATATATTTAACTTCAAAAGTCGCATTAAATAAGGAGGGAAATTAAACTTAAAACCTCTATTTTAGTTTCTTTTCTTAGCAAGTACACAAATCAGTCGACTCTTTACTAGTTGTTCTGTAAGCGACTCTTGTAAAGTAAAATATGTACACTATTGATATTGTTATAATAAAAATAGTAAAGGATAAGTGTATTTATTTAATAAATTTAATTACTGTTTTCTCTTTATTGGACACATCCTCAATACCTATGTTAGTGTTTATGGTGGGCCGGTGTCCTAGTGGTAACACGCTTGACTGTCAATGCAGAGGTCCGGGGCTCGAATCCCAGTCCAGGCACTGGAAATTTCTGAAATGCTCTTGAGTGTCTCCCACCTAACTTAGATGCCTGTACTGGTTTTTTCTAGGAAAGACGGTTTCGCGTGTATTGGTGCTAAACACAGGGCACGTTTAAAACCAGACTGTCTATTCGCAAAAAGCTAGGATGAGTTAGACGGACAAGTATGTATCTAAATAAAACGATACCTCTCTATCTGTTCTGGGGGCTTTATCTCTATCTGTCCTTCTGGTCAAATCGCTCTGTGTCTGTACTGGTAGACGATGAATTTCGCGCCCTGTGTAGTTGTGTTTGCTATATGTAAAGCGCCTTTGAACGTTTTTATCATGAAAAGGGCGCAATATAAATTTTTCATAATAATAATAATAATAATAACAATAATAATATTTATAATAATAATAATAATAATAATAATAATAATAATAAAACAGTATTTAATTTATTCACCTAATATTTACTGGCTATGAAATAGCCTGATAGTTCACTTCCTAAAGATTGCATTTTATTGAATTATACCTTATTACTCTTTGATGTAAAGATGTTACAAAAACACTTTCAACATATACAAAAAGGGCAAAACGGGTAGGCAACAAGTTGTTGCAGCATTAAAGAATGTCCTTTGCCTGTCCACTTCTTTGAATATCACAAAGTTGTCTACTTATGTCAAAATAAAAAATGTGGAAAACAACAGATTGTCCAACAAGACATACACGAAAATGTTGCAGGCTCGGCTTGATTGAGCCTGTTTATGGATGGTAATGAGAATGCAAGCTACCGCCTACGCACTCTAGCCCCTGGTTGAGCAGAACTCAACATTTACATATGTTATAAGTATGTTCAAATATGTGTGCATTTAATTTAGTTACAAAATAATCGTCCATGTATAAACGTATCAACTTTTAGTGATTGTAGAGACAGCAGCAAAAATAGCTTTAGGTTCTAACACTCTATAAGACTTATTGCAAAGCTGTAAACTGTTGTCCATTATTGTTTTTGCTATAAGTCAGATACATCATAAGAAGAAACAAACATTCGAACTGTCATCGTCAAAACAAACCAACGTCCACAGGAACTAATGGCTGCATTGTTCAGACATTCAGAATGATGAACTTCAGTATAGTTCACGTTTTTCCTGAGGCCATGAGAGACATCCCAGTAATTCAAGACACTGACTTCAAATAACTTGTCCATCACCGTTGTACGTTTAAATCCTCGCTTGTAATTTGCTGAAAATTTCTATGACGTAAGAAATAAAATCAATAAGAATATCCATTCGAATTCAAACAAACAAAATAAATGACTGAATTTGTTCATGAGAGGTACTGAGAGGTGCAACACTCTTCACGCCTTCTAGCACGGAATAGGATCCATGATCCAAAATGACAAGAACATCTATCAACGCTGAATCCACGTACGTGAGTTGCGGAAGGTCGTTGGGTCATCACAGATGCATGGCCGTTACCTAGATAATGCTGGGATGGCATCTGAGATCTTCCTGCTCCACAAATAGCTGCGGAATCGTCTCATGACAGCAGATAAAATTCAGAAAATAACATACATTCAGGGAGGGTCAATATTATGTTCATGTATTCCTCTAGTACAGCTGTATTATACCCGTATTATTAGAATGATTTTCATGGTTATTAGTGGGGATGGGGGTACGGTGAGCGTATCACTATGTTTTGTTTGGAATTTAAACAAAGTTATTTCTATTTATTTCTACTCGATAAAAAATCTATATTGATACGTACCAAAGGCGATGAAAAACTACGAGCCAGAAAAGTAGCCAGAAAATAATTAACTTGAATTGGTCTACGACAAATTAAAACTAAAACATCATGTGGCGTTGACTTGTTCCATTTATGTCCAAAAAAATATTAGTGAAATAAGTCTACGATAAGAAGAAATATCACGATCACTCTTCTCATAAAATGGCATTATTATTATTTAAATTTGCATTTCAACAATTTAGATAAAAGCATTTTCCAATGGCCTTGCAGGTTGAGCTATTATGATTGCTCATCATTCGTCCGTCATCCGTCCGTCGTCCTTCTTAGATTTGGTCTGTAGCAACATAATAAGGTACTTTTCAATTTTGTTAAAATGAATGACATTTGATCCTTTTCTGATCTGCTGGATATACAAAATAAATGTACCTTTAAACAATTTTGTCCCATGAACACCACTAGATTGGTCAAACTGAATGGATAGCATCAATATAAGGTCATTCTCCAAAGTATTGAAAAAAGTGTGTTTGGCTTTTTACGGGCCACTAAACGTTAAAATAGAAATACCTTCAAATGACTTTATTTCATTGAAAGCTTGACCGATCCTGACTGATCTTAATCAGACTTCGTCCTTTGAATTTCGTTTTGAGGAGGCTGCGTACTTTGAACATGGCATTGCCTGTTTGATATTTATCCTTATCTTTTGGTCTACAACACTATTATAAAATTTAACCACACCCCCAACCGTTTTGTTCAAATAGAGGCATAACGAAAAATTAGTAATTGTTTTAATTTTATTTTTATCAATGTACATAAATCCTCTAGTCGGACATTTATCTAAATTTGTACAAGTAAATTCCATATTCGAACAATAGATATATGGAAATTGATTATAACAAACAGTAGAATGCCAAACTGAAATGAAACTAAAATTGAAAACTGGCAAACGTAATAATACTTAAGAAATCGTCTTCAATAATAACATCATTTAATCGGTAGTCATTACACACAAGGATAACAGGACACGTAATGACATCCGTTTCTTTCAGCATAACTTAAATTTGTATTTCTATAGTGTTAAATAATCTACAGTTTTTTTAAAATAATACATACCCTCGAAAAGGCGATGAATATGTACGGACCACCAAAGAAGCCGACACATTAAAATCAATTTTTCTTATACAGATCAAACTTAAAGTTTAAAACTAATTTAAAGGGTATGTTAGAGACTTTTGGTTGCAAGTATTTTAACTGCTTGGTGCGTGTGCATTTTCTTATAATAAATCGTTTCTTTCTTAAAAAATTATATATCTGATGAATTCATACTGTAGATCTCTTAAGTAGAAGTAAAGTTTAAGCATATGTAATAGTACAAGAAATTAAGATTTTGGGAACACATGCTTTGACATTAAAATGGGGATTTTATTATATAGCATATTTACTATAAGAATTTACATTGTAATTTACTCTGATCAAATACTTTGCAAATACTAAAGTGAACAGTCGTTCTATTCACAATTTGTACACAAGCCAAGTATTTGTTTAAATCAATTGGTGAATATTAGTTGATGGGAGTAAACCTTAACTAATGCTGCTTTGATTTTTAAAGATATTTATAAAATGACAAATTTGCGACCAGCATGGATACAGACCAGCCTTCGCATCCGCGCAGTTTGATCAGGACCATATTGTTCGATAACGGTTTCTCTAATTGCAATACGCTTTGAAAGCGAACAGCATGGATCCTGACCAGACTGTGCGTATGCGCAGGCTGGTATGGATCCATGCTGGTCGCAAAAGCATTATGTTGGTTTTCTCATGGCGCGGCTCATATATTTTATTTAAAGTATAAAATAATTTTGGTAGATATAAAAGCATCGCTAATAAGGATAATTCAATGTATTAATGTTTGAATTGAAGGAAGTCCGCCGTTTGGTTTCTAATGAAGAACGGCCCGCTAAAGGGGAAACTCGTTCACGGAATATGCGGTTCTATACATCGCGTATTTCAATCAATGAAAGTCTGCGAAATTCATTTGCAGTATCACCAAATAGTGTATCATTGAAGATTGCATGTGCACCTCCGTATAAACTCATCTGACGATATCTCTATATTGTGTTTTGGTACATGTGCAACTGTTGATTTCTGTTAAAACCGGGGCCAGAGGGCGTGGACGGTTGCATTCATTTACACTACCGTCCATGAACAGGCTCAATCAAACCGAGTCTACAACATTTGCTTTCTTGTTGTGTTGAATAACCTTTGAAATTTTCACTTGTTTTATTCCGTAGAGAAAAGTAGACGTAGAAATAGTAGTATATTCTGCATCCGACCTCAACATCCGACCTTTATCAGCTTTATCTGAATTCGGATCTATTAGCTTAATGTTTGATCTGTTTTGTCAAGTCTTGTAGAGACTAGAGTGCCTGAACGGTAGCTTGCGTTTCCCCTACTGCCCTCGAACAGGCTCATTCATCTAGCTTGCAGCAAGTTTATTTGTGTCGTCTTTAGCGACCTGTTGTTTTCCTAGTTTTTCTATTCAATATATCTTTACTTAGAAATTGAAAAGCTTTTCACTAAAAGCCTTTTTTTCTGTTGGACTGCATGATTTTATTTTTGTTTCATCTTTAATTTCCTATCCATTTAATGTACGTATGCACATGATTTTATTGACTATATAACGCAACCAAATGAAAACTGTAGCAGACGAAGTTTGATTGACTGTTCATGAAAGTTATTGAAATATCACTACTCATTCTACGCCGCCCCAACCTGTTATGACTATAATGATTCTTGTAACGGAAACAGTTACAATGATTTGATCATAAAATAGAAATACGTATATTAAGATTTTAATATACACAGAACGGGTTGATTTGGTGTTTTAGCCATATCAATGTGTACATAAATAACAGTTATGGGACAACACGAATTGTGGTGGTTGTTAAGGAGTTGACCATTACATCAGCCAAAATAAAAATTTACGAAAAAATAGACAAAAATTTACTTTAAAATCGCGTAAATATCTTCGCCGCAAAAGTTTATCTGATAACTGTTAGATGTACATTTGTAAAGCACTATACCATGTCAGTCAGATGAAGGACGTATTCTTGTTAAGACTGTCTATAAAATACTTCAATCGTACGGACTACATTCCGGCAAGCAGTCAGTAGCAAATTGCAAACGAATGTGACTCTTTATTTTGCTGCCACAATACCATCACTGGAAAATTAATCGAAGACCAATTGATATTATTAAAAATCCCCGTTTAGATCAAACGGTCGTTGTATACATACAGGTGCAAATAATACGCACACATGCAAATATAGCAAAAACAAAAATTAAAATAACACTTTATTTCTCTTTAAACTGAAAGACCTTGACGTTCAACTGGATCATTCAATTATAAATGATAAACGATCGTAAGCAAATAACATCACTTTTCTTCTACCCTTAGCATATTTCATTGAGCGTACTATATCGAGGACTTAGAGCGAACGTGGACTATCTGTATATAGAAATAGAAGCAAATATAATAGTTTCGCTCTAAGCCCTCGATACTCGGTTGCCACATTTCACAAAAGCGTTTAAGTACAATATGCCAGAAAACACCATAGAAACGAGATGTTGCATAACGCTTTAAGGAAGGGAGAAAGGCGGCAAATTGTACAGTATAGCGTAAATAAAACGATTTCCCTCCGTTTAGCAAAGGCACTGAGTACATGCTTTGTCAAATTTACAGTTTTGCTTTAAAAGTCCATTTAAAAAATCAAAATTTATGCTTTATATACCACGCTCTATGGTACTATAGAGTGTGTAAATGATTCCGCTGTCTGGAAATCTTATATGTGTATATATATGTATTTGTCATTTGCGAACAGGAGTTATATAAGCCAAGTACATATATTAGGAAATATTTATATACGTAGACACAAATAAAACACGATTCATTAGTTTCGGCTTAAAGCACAACAATAATACTGAAAAAAAATATTTCAACCATGCAAAGATTTTCATTTGATCACTTCCAAACCTATATATATTTTATTCTTTTTCAAGTTGGGAAAATGTTGATATCAAACTGGTCCCGATGTTTCGGCTAAAATCAATCTATATACCATATTAATTAATACTGGTTAGGACTGTTTACCCTTAACTGCGTTTAATAGTTCATTTGATGAAATCGAATAGGTAAGTGCATGTCATTTATTTTTCATACCGGGATTAGAATTAGATAGAAATGCTTATTTTAATTTCATTGGTTCGGTGCTAGGATATTTAAATTATATCTTCATTATGCCCGTTAGTTGAATTGAGGACCACTCAAAATTTTGTTTTTAAATAAGGTTCGTAAAACTAGGTCTGTACTTTCAGTTAACATACTATACATATTGTCCTTCAGAGAGTGTCAAATGCTAAAATGTATATCCATGTTGCTAAAGCACGTACACTATGAGATGTAGCAAAGTATTTAAAATGGGATTCACATTTTCTACATCGCTGAAGTCTAAACTTTGCTATCAAATTCATGTATACGCTCCATCATACTGCGTTAATTGTTCGCGGACTCTAAGGCAGTATGTACTAATACATATCTTAAGCTTTACACAATCTACGTTTTATATTGGTGACAGTAAAAGAGGAGACAAAATGAAAAATCAGGGAACAACGGAAATATAAATTACAGTTAAAACTTCATCACTCGACATTCTAGTCTGCCAACCCATGCATTTACGTTGCAAAAACGCGTTACATAATAGTTGTAGGACAGAAACTATTGACATAAAAATGGCAAACATTGCCAGTCTAGTGAGGACTTTTTTCAAATGATTGCCTTAAAACAAATGTATAGTTTATAGAATGAGGGTATACAAAAACAATGGTTGTGTGTCTAGTATTGGGTAATTGTGCAAATAAAGAAGTGAACCTTTTAAATGCACACAAATGAATATCCGTTATACGTGTAACGTGTCGCAGGTTTATGGTAAGGTGTACTAACTAGAGTTAATATAATTAACACAAAATAATAGAACAACTTCTCAATTTGTGACAGAGTATGTAATGACTCTAAAATAATGATTGATCTGTGATGAACATATGGTTGTATAAATATATACAATGAAACAAACAATGGAAGCGCGCTATTTCTTTTATGTGGGTAAGCCTCAGATAACTTGCTGAGGTACTGAGCAGTAAGTGGATCAGTTTTCAGATGATCAATGTAGTTACTTAGTAAATCTTCAGAAAGCTAACTGTTGTGAAGATGGACACTTCCGTTCCTTTTTTCCGAGTGTATATGTTATTTACCGTGGTGCAACACACCTAGGGATTGGTACTCACAGGATTTAGCTTACCTGTGTCGGTTTTCACGGCAGCGAAGCTGTGAGGACTATTAGGCTTGTTAAGGAGCACACTTGTACTCTAGAAATATGTAGCCTATGCAAATGAGCGTACAACAATGGTTTTGCATTGTGCAAGATAGTCTATGTGGGAGTCGGTGCGTATGAGAGGTGAAGGAAGGCAAAGGTGACGACTTGTAACATACACCAGAATGTCTTTTAGAAATGATTATGCCTTACAGAACATGAGGGATCTGTCCGAAAGATGATGTTGTACTGCCAACTTACTAAGTTATGTAAATAACAGAGACTAAGCATGAAAGTACAACGGATTGTATGTGAAGTCCTATCAGGTAAACCAGATGTGTATTCACAGATTGTGAACACGTAAGTTGTAGATAAATGATAGGATGATATTAGTTATTTTAAAGATGCTTTAACAGTCCGCATACAAGATGTAGGGATACGAGCTGCTGCATCATGTTGGGTCGCAAATGATACTTTGTGTAAGAATGAATTGAACGATGCTACTATATGTTGCAGAACAAGACGTTTGAGCACTCTCCAGGAGAAGATGCTCAATGAACAATCCGCTCGGCTATTATGTTGCTTCAACAACAAATGTGTGTCAAACGCAAAGTTGAATCAAGATATTAGGAAATATGCTCTTTCGACAAAATGTTCCCAAAATCAAAGCTTTCGGCCTATATGTGAGATAAAATTTCTATTGAACAAAATGTTTGAACAATGTGTCCGGGAAAATGTCTGCTGATGAGCAGAATGTTAGACAAAATGTCTTTTGACGCAATGTTTGACGAACCAAATGTTCAAACAATATGTCTGGACAAAATGTCTGATGACAAAATGTATGATGAACAAAATGTTTGAACAATATGTTGAGACAAATGTCTGATGACAAAATGTATGATGGACAAATGATTAGAAATGTGTCCGGACAAATTTCTGATGACAAAACGTATGATTGACAAATGTTTAACAATGTGTCCGGACAAATGTCTGATGACAAAATGTATGATGGACAAATGTTTAACAATGTGTCAGGACAAATGTCTGGTGACAAAATGTACGATGGACAAATGTTTAACAATGTGTCAGGACAAATGTCTGATGACAAAACGTATGATGGATAAATGTTTAACAATGTGTCCAAACAAATGTCTGATGACAAAATGTATGATGAACACATGTTTAACAATGTGTCCGGACAAATTGTCTAATGACAAAATGTATGATGGACAAGTGTTTAACAATGTGTCCGGACAAAATGTCTAATGAAAAAATGTCAGATGAAACACCATTTAGGTAGGATGTGTGTTTGACAAAAATGCTACATCAGAATGCTCTACGAACAGAGTGTTCAATGATAAGATGCTCTATGGACTATCTGTTAAGACAGAATGACCGGTGGACAAAATGGTCTGCCTACAAGATGGTTTTCTTTGGCTTGAAATGTACTTTGTTATATATATTTCATATTTTTAGTGTGATGTTGATCGTCCGATGTGTTAAGCAAAAAAGACCTGGAGTAACAGCGAACTCAGCTATTTATTGGGAAAGTTCGTGACCTTTCATGAATAATTATTTACTAAGGCTGTTTTGGTTTGTTGACGCTTGATGTGTATTGAAAATCTATTATGAAAGCTTCTCTGAAATGACGAAAGCGCCATCTCCAGACTGAATGAATTACTGCTTTTAGGAAGAACAATTCTGATTAGCTTTAGAATTAGAAAAGACTGTTTTGATTGTTTCTTGATCTTTGTGATTCCCCGGATAAAGCTCAGAGCAAATTACGGTTGCTGGGGTAATTCCTGAATGAAAAACGTTTATAACAGCGTTTGGAAAGCGTTTGAAGGATATTTATTAGATGCTGAAGCATCTAGGCTATGTTCTTGACAAGGTAGATCCCTTTATTAGTACATAGTAGTGTTTTAATAGATTAACAGCCCGTTGGTACTTTCAGTGCATAGGTACGATGAAAAACGGAAGTAAACAAACAAAAACGAAAGTAGAAAATAAAATCATCACATACGGAAAAATAGCATATAACACGTATTAATTGAAATCAAAACAGCATTCTGTGTGGACAAGATCGTGTCATTTATTTATGTTATTTCCATCCTCAAAGCTAATTATAAGAACCTGATCTATACCGACATTTTACATGGTAAATTAACGCAATCAAATTTCGATAAAATCGTCCTGCACATAAATTTAAACATCTTAATACATGGATATTTAATCACCAACCCAGGTTTAGGGTATGGGTGAGGGAAGGGTGAGGAATAACCCTATAAAATAAATATGTGAACAATGATAATTGAATACAACCTATAAAACAAATGTCGATATGTATAATGTTTCTGTATGGTTTGTAAACATTTTGTGTACCTTGCGCACATTTTATAAATCGTTACCTTGATGCAAATTGCTAAAGCTTTTTGTAGTATGAAATGCATCATTCATTCACACTCCATTTAACCTTAAATTTGTAAACTATATAATTGACACAATAGCTAACTTCAAGTACGTACTAATATTATTATATGATAAGCACCTTATCATTAGACAAATTTCATATAGTACTATTACAAAAAATCACTATTACATTAAATATGTCTTCTACAAATTTCCTTTCGTTTAAACATATCACTGGCGTGTGGTTTTTGCTAATTTCTATCAAAATCATTTAATAAGCATTTGTTTTTCACTGATATATTTGTTGGCATTAGTGCCTGATCGGACAAAATCCACTGGGAATTGAACTGAAAAATAGGTAATCGTTCTAATTCAATTAACATAAAAACCTTACTTCATTGCGACAATTACAATAAGGTTACAACTAAAGAAACACCACATAATGAATGCATCTCTTAGGACTATAACACACGGTCATAAAGTCACGTAATATATCCACTGCAAAACTCATGGTTATTCCTTGATACAAATCTGACAGCCTAGATAATGTTGGCTGTTAAGCATTCTATCATGCGGTTGGTCTACTTTCAAAATAGCAGACAGCAGCCAATTATAAAAATGGGTGAATCCTTATTTTAGGGTAACGCAAATGTGTCCAATTTAATTGTTAAGAGGCTTCATTTAGTTAAAACTCTTATCATATAGAAAATGTTAGTAAGAAACCGTAAAATTGCAAACATGTTTAGGGCGTTATTTATTTACCAAATTCAAAATAACACTATTTTTCTTTGAAATGAATGAAGTAAGGGATTCTACGTTCAATAATATTACTTGACAATACGATTGATGAATTTTCATTTAAATGTGTTTTAACTTTATATTCCATCGTGTATTGTAATCACTGAACATGAGGATGACAGTTCCAAAAGTTTCTTACAACTTTATTTCATATGTAAGAAACATATTTCATTATGTGGTTTTATGTAATAATAACAATTCTAGCATGAAACTGCTGTTCCTGACACTTATAACAATTCTTAAACATAAAACATACCTTGAATTGAAGTTATGGTAAAACTTAACTTGATTTGATTACTTATTTGCAGTCATCGAAATGTGAAACAATCAAACGAATATTCCGTTAAACATTGTTAAATGTATTTAAAAGTAACACGATTTTATCATGATAGGTGTAGGATTTTGGTCAATTATGTGTGTAGTAAACTATCACAATTGAAATACGAAATAGTTTACTTTATTCAGCCAACGTGGATGAACCCTTTGAAATTGTCAATGACAAGCATCTAAATGTGTTGTGTATTTGCTACCTAATCATTTTCCAGATAAGTAAAGAGTTTTACCTGATGATATGATATGGTGGTATAATTTATGTAGAACTTAAAACTTTCGAAAGCACGTAGATGGATTTTAATGAAACTGATTTCTAATACAAGTGTACGATATTCAAAAAAGTAATATAATGATAAGTTGTAAACAAAGTCACTGCTAACGTTCAAAAGCGTTTATTGATATGATTTTTCAAAATTTACATATTGATTAATATATATATTTAACACATAAAAATAACACCTTTTTACCCTGTTTACAAAGGTATTTGTGATATGCTGAAAATGTTTGTACACATTTTTTTTCTGCAGTCTCTAAAATGCAATAAATTCACATCTTTGTACATTTAAGATATTATTTTTTTAAAGTTTTTCTAGTGAAGAATATTCAAATACATTTCTCAGAGCATTTTACGATGTTTTTCACTTTTCCTATATTCTGTTAGAGATATATCTATACAAGCCATTACAGAAAATAAGAAATGTATTCTTTAAAGACTTATAAATGTTTGTAATTACCTCAAAATTGATGTGATAATAGTTGCGTATGTAAGAAACTATTAACATTGATGTAATGCTAGGCCTCTAAAATACCTTTTAAGTAAAAGTATCAAATAGAACACAAATAACAGAGACCGATTTAGTTATAAATTGTCTGAGACTTATGCAATTGAATTAATCGTCTACTTAGGTGGCCAATGTCATTAATCGCCTTTGTGATTGTGGTAGAATTATTACGTTTTGGATTTTAGTTTACTTAACCATGTAGAAAAAACAATTGAAATTGTGCTAAAAGGAACGGATGTCAATACATTTTCTTTTATCCTTTTAAGTTGGTGAAATATGACCAATTTATTTTCCGATTTCTCAAGCTTTAAATTATGTCAGACACTCTACGTTTCAATTTTCAATTCAAATTCAATATTTATTTGGCATGAATATTTCAATTCACCGCTGATGCACAAATGTGTGATGTAAAGGAATATTCCTTTACTTATGCATGCAAAGTAAGTAGAACATAAGTCAAGTACATACAATTAAACGCACTGAAGAAGTGTCAAATAAAAATTTCTCTTAACAAAGACCACTGGCAATAATATCATTTCAAATTCTAAAGTGTCTAACGAAGAAAAAACATCAACATAATCAGAGTCAGAGTAGTGAGTACAATGTAAAGAAGAGATGTGATTGAGTTTCCGGACTTACCAGCTTTAAATATATATGTTTTTCTTTATCTTAATATTTATCATATATACTTAAGGGTTGCGTTTGTCATAGCACCATCTTGAAAAGGTTTCCGCATTATTATGAATATTTCAGTTCTAACTTCTACAAGGAAATTGTAAAAAAAAAATGTTGGAAACACTGATCGCAAAAACAAGTGCAATTGTGGTAAAGTTAAAATTTCACACTTGAAGAATGTGTGTAACTGTGTGACGGTAGTGCTAAACATGTTCGTTCGTTCTTTCTCATTTTAGTAATTAGATAATACATTTTCCCAGTTAAACAATAGCTTTAAACAATTACGTAAATTTTCGTTTAGCAGCATTTTTAACAAAATTGGGAGTGCACCTTGCAATGATGCTATAGACCAGGTCTGACATAGATCCATAAAGCGATTATTGAAAATAAATCATTTAAAGGTAAATTTAGAGAAATGATCTAATATTGATGCCCATCCAGTTTGAAGCCAGCCTATTGGCTAATGGGACGAAATTGTCTTAAGGTACTTTTATATTTAACTCTATATTTTGAACAAAATAGGAGAGTACCTTATAATGAGACTACAGACACAATATCAGCAAACAGACGAACGATAACCGGTCATAATAGCTCAAACCGAGCTCTTCCGAAAGACTAGTGGAACAGAAAAGTAGTCACTGTATGCTTAAAGAAACATCTACTGGTGTTTGTAAACTATTATGTATCGTTTTCATTTTGATTTTGTTAATAAGTGCTCTTGTCCTAATTGTTTAATGGCAGATTTAAATTATAATACCATTTTATGAGAAAAGCGATCGTGATATGTCTTCTTAATTTCATTGAAATGTTGTGTTGAACATCAATGGAACGGAACAAAATTACAGGCCGTTTTATTATTAGTCTGTCCTTGACCGCCTTAATTTAAATTGTAGGCCCATAGTGTTCCATTGCCTTTGAGAGGTAGGAATTTTCTTTTTAAAGTTAAAACAATGTAAAATATATGGAAAAAGTTGTGTTTAAATCCCAAACACAAGCTAGTGATATTCCTACCCTCCTTTTAAAATGCATTCGATCAAATAAGATTAAATATACATTTTTATAGCAAACATGCTATGAAATAAAAGGTTTGTTCTAAATTCGAAGCAGGTGTCCCAAAGCTATATTATCTTTTAATATTAAATATGCTTTAACTGTACTTATACATAAGTAACTACGAGACAATATTAATTCATCAGTAATACTTCTGTAAATAAATCAAGTTTTATTTTAATAAAATGCAAGATCAAATAGTTGTAACTAAAGGCCTCTAGCATACCCTTAAATAAGTTTCAAACTAAACAAAATTACATGATAAAGTGTTTAGGTTTTAATCTGTCGAAGACCAATTCATTTTAATTTATCGTCTGCTTCGGTGGTCTATAGTAACCCATCACTTTTTCGAGGGTACGTTTAATTTTATAACTTGTAGAATAATTAAACAACCCATGTAGAAATACCAATTGAAGTTTTGCTGAAAGGAACGGATGTCATTACGTTTCTGGTTATCCTTTCAAGTGTGTAATGATTGCCAAAAATAAATGTTGTTATTTTTGAAGACGATTTCTCACGTTTTATACATGTATTACGTTTGCCTATTTAAGTGTCAATGTTCAATTTTAATGCAGTAAATTTCAATTAAGCTTTTAATTTTGGGCAATGATATATACATATAATTTCTATGTTTGGCATTCTACTGTTTGGTATGGGCAAAATACATATACATACTGTTCAAAGATATAAAGTACATACATAATTTTCAGTCATAAGACCTAAAGATAGACAATAGTATAACTCTAAAATAAGACGATCTTTCCACAGAAGTATCAAACAAATATGTATGCAATATCTATCAAATTAAATAAAACAAAATAAATGTCTAACTAGAAGATTAATAAACATTTTAGAAATATTACTATTAAAAAAATTCATGCAAAAATATTTTTTTAATTCCTATATTATATCATGAAAGATATATGTGCCATTAACCAAAGTGAACACTTGAGAAGTGTTCAAATGCTGCTCAAAGGTAATAAAACGTGAGATATATTTCCGTTTTTGCTAAAAAACGACAATTCGTTCATTTCCTCAGATAAGCAGATAATGAAAAAGCAATTGCATTTAAAGTTAACCTTACAATATTGCTATAGACCAAGCATGATAAAGATCCATGAAGCGGTTCATGAAAAGAAGACATTAAAAGGTTTTTGTTTCTGTTTTCAGCTTAAAGGTCCATTACTAAAACCCGAATGAGTATTATATGAAAACCAGAGTTTGTAGATGAGACGTCCTATTTATTGAAAATATGCCCATGCATCGGATCTGACCAAATAGTCATTGAATATGTTCAAGAATAATAACAAATAAACAAAAATGTTGCTATGTCAAACCGAATGTGTGTTTTCGAGTGCTTACGAACCGTCGAGCATCTTCGGATTTTTTTTCGGAAGAATCCTCGAAACGATGCTATATTTATTAAATAGATGCAAAATTTATTATATGCCCAAACGATAACGTGATTTTTACAAACTTAGCACATGGAATCAACATTTTGTAACTCACAAACCTTCATGAAAATTCATTCTTATAATCAGGTAATAAACAGCTTACTACAAGTTTGGGAGGACAATTCAGGCCTTCCCGATAAAATTGTTTTTACAACTTCGTCTGCAATCTTTTTCAGTTAATCTCTTTTCAGTTTAGTTTTAAAATATAAATGAATAACTGTCTTACACTGCCGAAACAAAATGTGATTGAAATTTACCTAAATACACTGATTTATGTACATATGGCTACATTAATTAATAAGATTTTAGACATTAAAACACATTGTCTTGGCCTAATATATGTCACTGTCAATTTTAAACATAAATTTTGTACATTTCATATTTTTCGTGCAAGTCGTGTATAATTACCATCATGGGAAATACAGTTATTTTGTCGCGCGTCTTTAAAGGATATTCGTTTGAAACAATTTTAAAATCCGTGATCCGAAGAATTCCGACGATTACGGAAAAAACGATAAACATGAAGTTGGACAAAATGACCACCCATGTCAGTCTAAGAAAATACAGAAACAATCATTTGTTTCTCTGTTCTTGTGTTGATTTCAAGGGAATATAGCACGGCTATCATAATGTTTAGTACTATATTACAAAATGTGTAGTCTTTTTTTAAGATTTATGTCTATTCATTTGTCTTTGTTTTGCACCTTTAAGTAGTCTATAAATAGGCAAAACACACTATTTGATAAAACCTTACATTGATGTTTTCCATCTAGTTTGCTGAAAACGCATCTTTAAGTTAATATAAAGAAATCCTGTAACGAAATATAGTGTATACATTTATTATGACCGTCTGTTTCCCGTTAATGCGTGTATACACTTTAATAACTACTTCAACTGTTTCAAGTTATCCGATCTATAAACGGCCTCAATTGTTATGCATAGGAACATTATCCGTTTGGGGCTGTTTTATAAGGCTTACTTCTTGACCGTATGAAAAACACAAATGTCAAGGACGATAACTCAACTGAGAAAAAACTCTTATCACTCGGTCCTACATATGAAAATATGATACTGTGTAACAAATAAACTAAAAATATCCAAAGTTTATACTACAAAATTTTATTTTGCTATTATTTCATGTTATTTGCAATCCAAATAATTATTTAACCTACAAAACACTATATTAAAATAAAATAATTCAAACATTTGAATTTTTGCTCAAATTATCTGCCGATAAATACAAAAATCTGACTCTTGTCTCGTAAAATATATAGATAAATAATTGAAAGCACTAAGAATCCAAATCATTCGTAGAAGAGTAACACACCTGCATTCTTCATTTTCCTGAAACTTTACAAAAATTAGGAAAGGTGTATATATATAGATGAAATGAAAAATAACAATGAAAATGGTTACTATACATTTTAAAATTGTATGACTATATCAATGTAATCAATATCAAAAATGTCTAATGAGGCTGAAGTTAGCCGAAAACATAATACGTTGCATATTTTTCTTGTTGTTTTCTTTTTATTCAAACAGTATAGTATAGTAATACAACTACTTACTTCTACAAACAAAGCAACATTTTACAAGATGTTTGATACAATACATTGTTTTAATATAAAATGTAGTAACTTTAGCTGTCAACATAGCTTCATGAATAATTAATAGTTGGTACATAAAACAGCATCACAAATTAAAGAGTTGAAAACAGTATATTCCGTCAGTTATTTGTTTTCAAGATTATAAATATGATATTATAAATTGACCAATCCACAAACGTCCGATCGCACCGCCTTTTAGATCACGTGGTCTGGAAATGCGAAACCTTTGACAAGCAAAATGATTGATACGTTAAAACTCTTCTTTATGAATCTAATAAATACAGAATAAGAACAAAACTACGTCTTTACGCCTTTCTTCAAGTTTGTTGCACAGCAGTTAAATTAGCTGCAGATTATTGACACTTTTCTTTTAAAGAAATAGCATCAACATGGACCATTACTGCAAAAAAGAGATTGAGAATGTTTCAAAATAAATACATATACAATAGGATGTTGTACGTTACAGCATTATAGTCATCTTACATCCGGTGTGTAAGACAGAGTTTTCCAGCACTGTTGGCAACATCAGAGACTACCGTCTGGTATGCAAGATATAGTAAGGCATACAATTCAGATGTACAAGTAATCTTGTTATATACAATTTTGTGTAAGTAAAAAAAATAGTGAGCCGTTTAATGGATTTATTAGTATATGTGTGCGGATGTTAAACACGAAATGTGTTTGACTAAATGGGTTTGTTTTATCATGGTTGGCAGCGTGCATTTCGTTACCAGACGACTATGTTCTAGGTTCGGCAAAGGGCCGCCAAACCTATTATCTCTAAAATGTATAATAACAATCATCATTGTTGTAACCGCAGCACACAATATATGATTAAGTCAATCAAAATGTTATACTAGAGACTATACTGAGACTGCAAGTAATTCACACATCTGTGTCAAATCTTTAACGAACTTAACAAATCCATGGTTCAAGCAAACTCGTTCTTATCTTAATTATTGACATGACACATTTTTTATTGAGTAGCGAAAGCATATTTACAGAAGCTTTCAATCTTTTAAAAGCGTTACAGACTCCTCTAATATAAACATATTATAACACATAAGATGCATCTCAATCTATCGTATTAAAACAATAACAAACCATTAGGGTCTAAAATAACTGTTTTTGCGAGTACAAAATATTTATTTAACAAATGGTACACAGACGCAAAATAGCCATAGCAAACGCAGTAACACCTTTGCGAATATAACATGTATCTCCTATTTCAATATGAATTCATAAACAGTCTCAATAGTTTAAATTACATTCAAATTCGAAGAATATATTTTTTTTTCTAAAAAGTGTATGCTTACTTCTTCGTTCGGTGAAGTGCATCTGATATTTTTGATTTGGCCATTGCGGAAAATTGCCCATTTTTATCGGATACGTTTTGACATGCACTCAATAAACTGCTTCGTTTATGTTCGTGAGTTTTTACATAAATCTCATAAATATTCATTTAACACCTACCTTAATCAAGTGTTCCGTTGACATTCGTTCTGTTCGATGATCATTGTACAATGTCGAAATGACATCAGTACGGATGTTTGGGTTATTAACAGTATTTTCAGTGAGGAAAGGTATTGTAAGCACAACAAATAATAGTTTCTTGGTGCCCGTTGTACAAGTATTGTCTAACCACACGATATAATGATTATTCTCATGCTGTATGAACGGTTTATTATCGTTTAAATCGAAAAATACCAACAGCGTCTGTTCACTGTCGAACTGATATGTATATTCACATCTGTTCAGTATGTTTGCTAAATAAATGACGTACACACTTAATTACTGTTGTCCCCATTCATCCGAATAATTAAATCTGCAATTAATATATTACTCTTTGTATCAACAAAATGTTTTGACAGGCTCACAAAGGTATAGGTGTTTTGCTGAAAGAATTGTCATACACCAATTTTTTTGCTTCCCCTACAAATACAAGTTATTCATACCTTTATACATTAAAGATGTATAACAAACTCAATTCTAGCATATTTATCTGATAAAGGCATCCATTAAAAATGAGTTCTGTAATGGATATCGTATATTAAGCTCAAGATACAATGTCGGTAAGATTTGATTTGAGTTATCGCAACAGCGGTTCTTTATCTCCAAATAGATCTAATAAATAACCTCGTAAATTCAGTTATATCATGAGATTAAAGCAATCTTCTCATAGACTGTATTTCAATTACAATGATTATAAGAAAATAATTATTACACTGATGGAGTAAACTGATTATTACTACATTCCCAAACAAAGTACAAAACAGACATTTTATTAATACCTGTAAAATATTGTTGTCAAAGCTTTAAAATGATGTAACAAACTATAAACTCTACAAAACTTGAAATATATATAAATGCAAGCAAATTACGTATCACTTGCTTATTTCTTGAATACATGAAGTAGAAGCGTTTGTTTCTCTTCGTGTATCAAATACTGGTTCATAAAGCAAAACAAAATCGTAACACTTTTTAATATAAAAACAATGTTGTTTGTTTGTAAAAAGATGAGACTGTACTGCCCGCTTCGTTACCAAAAACATGAAATGTATTATGGTCATGTGTTGAAATCATCGATGATCGTGGATTTAAGTTCAAATACTTGTAACGAAAGACTTCTAACCCAGCATTTTCAAGTATCAAGCTGAACAAGCTGGTTTTAATTTGTCTCAAAAAGACTAAATTCATTTATTCGGCTACTTTGGTGTTAGATTGTCATTTATCATCTTTGTGTGTACATATCATTTTATACATATTAGTTTGTTTAATCGTGCAGAAGTGCCAATTGAAATTTTGCTAGAACTAACGGACGTCATTACATTTTCTAGTATCTATATAGATGGGTAAGGATGAACAATTTAAAGATGTTATTTTCGTAGAGGGTTTCTTAAGATTTAAATTACGTTTGCCACTCAAAGCACAATCGTCAACTTTAATTTGATAAACATTTCAAAGTCCGCCAAAACAATCATCAAATTAAATGATGAAGGTCGGTATTTTACTTTAAATTCGGTATTCTACTTTGAAGCAATACAAAGCCCACCCGCTTAGCTCATTAGGAAAAGCGCTGATCTCCGTTTAGCGGGGTTGGGCGTATATTCTCCATTTCGATTTGATAAAAGACGTTGTTTCCCAAATCATTTGTCCTCCACCTCTGATTCACGTGTGGAAGTTGGAAGTTATTTGAGAAGAACAGGCTTTTACTGTTACCGAATCCAGGAACACTGGTTATGTTATATGTTGCACAGTAATATATATTTATTTTCACAAGATGTAGATAACATTTCGTACATAGAAATTTGAATTGAAAGAATGTTTTTTTTTTAGAAATCAAACATTCAGCTTAAATATGAAAACATACATAATTCGTCTTACTGTTTCAATGACTTAAAGGTAAATGTTTCTAAATTTTCATATGATGATGCCATTCAATGAAAAATGTGTATTCACTTGCGTGTACGCGTACGTTTATGCATGCGTTTTAATTGTACATCTTACTGTTATAATTATATAATTAGGGATGGATGTTACCATTTACCTATAATTTCAAATCTGTGTTGATGCATACAACAAAACAAGAAACTATTTTATGAACATGTTTTGTGAACTTTATAACAAAATTTCATATTCTAAGACAGTGAGATTAGCATAAAGTGGATAAGAGCACAGACAAAAAAAATGGTTGTTGAGATACAAAAAAAAAAAAAAATAAATATACATCGCGCTAAAATATTTGAAAATACATAAAACACATTACCCTAATTTGTTGTTTTGGATGCAAATTCCGTTATGATGGGAACATTTAAAACACTGGAATAATTGCGCAAAAACAAAAGTAAAATATTTTTTATTTAGTGCCACTAAATTTGAAAAATACTCTGGATAATTTAATTATTAATAACTGCAATAGCTGGTATATATAATGTAAATCATAAAATTGATCATTATTAGTAATTATATTTAATCCTTATTTTTTCACTCAGTTTATTCATGGGTCTACTAGACTGGCATTAGCCAGAATCGAAAATTGTTTCTACATATGTTTTTAAACAGATTTAGCCCAATATTTCGAACGCACATAATTACAGCTGGCACTGCCCATTTTGATTTTGTAAAATCAACTGTTTTGTATGTGCAATGCTCATTAAGAAAGTGTATTTATCAGGACTTTGCAAGGATCCAGAAATATATAGAAACAGGGTCCAGTTTTACGACATCTTGCAAATGCAAGTATCCCCAAAGTATGTTTTTATACAAGACTCGTTAATATAAGTATTCTCAAATTCATTTGTACAGGCAATCATCGTCCTTGCAGGATCCTTACACTTGAAATATGGTACCCAAATTTATAAATGATAATTTTGTAAATAATGCTTTAACATAAAGCATTTATGTTATAACCTGTAATCAAAATTTAATTATATCATTATTTTTTACAATGCAATATACATAAATTATCATTTCATCAGTAATGCTTTAACACAGAGCACTTATATCCAACATGCTATGAATCTAAATAATTGTTCTCGTATATCAATTACTTATCGATGCATGTTCTGTTAAACAATAGTTCATATTCCATTAAGTTGTCATCATATAAAAAAGTAACAATAGTTAAGCCTTAAATACAGATATTTTCCCTTTATTCAGTTTTAAATTATCGCATTATTAATATATATTTATCTGTATTGAGTTTTATTTATTACTTACGTTGCACTCACTCTAGTGAAATAAAACTATCAAATATTGCATTTAAACAAGAAAATACTGCATTTTGTAGCTGCATATATTGGTGGACGGAAATTACGGCAACGGACGTTACAAATAACAATTAATATTTAATATCTTTTCCTAGCAAGTTTGAAGATCTATTTATTATTCGTTTATTATTCAATTGTTTTCCGTACAAATATGTTGTTCCTGATACTTATTCTATACATAGCTTTCACAGGTTCGTTTGAATAAGATAATGCAGGTTGATGAAAGACAAAATAACAATTCATACAGTAAAGTAGATTAATACTGCGTATGCATGTCTAAATGTTTCTTCGTTTTTAAGATGCTCATATGCTTCTTACCTATAAATAACCCTGTCTTTTCAATATAACGTTCTGTGTTGGTGATGAAATTCGCATATGTTTTATGGGTAAAAATGAAATTTAAAATTGAATTTAGGAATGAATGACAAGTTTGATTTTAAACATAAAGGATTGCAATAATAAAAAGAGTTACATTCATACGTAAAATTGTTATTTTCCATCTACTCTAAAAGAAAAGAGAAAATCTAACAACATCCGTTACCTCTTTATAAAGTTGAATTGTTATTTCTACATTGTTAAATTTTAGGGTTTTCTCATTTCAGCAAACCTGAAGATTTAAAATTAACAATGTAGCCGATGATTGACTCTGACACAGCATGGTGTTTGATCAAAAACTGATAAAAGGTACAGTGATACTTTAATTTGATTTAAACCTAGCTCTTATAAAATCGCAATTTACGTTTGAACAAATAGAAAAATGTAACGTCTGTCCACTATTACTTGTGATATGTTTTGTATTACTAAACAATATCAATGTCAGAATTTAGTTTAGAAAACATATTGGCCCAGTTGTTCAAAAATATTATAAATTTAACGAATCGTTAAGTTCACGGTCGTCAAATTTTGATTTTTACGTTAGCTAACGAATTGTTTTTTTTTTTCAGTTGTTGAAAGTGCCGTTAAAATGTTCGTTAGCTACCGAAGCGTTCAATCTTTTAACGTATCGTTAAAAATTTAACAAGGACATCATATCCCATAATACACCACATTTTACACTTCCTCCTATACCATTGAAAATACCAAAAATTGTATTACCTTGGCTAAACTTTCATGCCCTAAAAAAATAAAAATTGTTCCATATACTACACTAAATAGCTATTGTGAAAATTTGCTAAAATTGCAAATGTGAAGTCTACATAAACATATTCTAAATTAACTTTGCCTCAGTATGTAAGTGACCAGTATGATTATGTGAAACATTTAAATCACAGACATATTATATACTATGAAGCCAGCTTATAAGATTGACAATAAAATATATTTTTAACACTTTGTTTCAAAATAAGCTACATCAAGTACCATTTTGAAAACAGAAATAACTCAAAATGTGTTATTTAGTATTTATTTCATTAAATTAAAGCTGGAAAGTCGCCATGTGACCTATCATGTGTCGGTGCGACGTTAAATCCAACAACAACAAAAAAATAATAAGAAGAATTTGACCTTTTGCTGTTATATGCCGCAACAATTAAAAGCGAATAAAACGTTGACGCCATTCACATAATCCAAAACTATAGACGGTATTTAGTATTTTGTTTAAATTTATCTTTCCATCAAAATATATTTTAACATTACACAAAACTTAGCTACATTAAAATTCCAATTTAAATGCGTCAATATCTGTCTGTTACACGAAAATAAAAAAATCAAGTCCTAAATGCAGCTGGTAAAACTGCATGTTTTCTGTGAGTGACTGTGATTTAGCATTTGATGTATTTAAATTTCTCAAATAAAGTTACTTTAGATTATATTTTACAATATCCGTCTATTTACAATGAGATTAATTTTTGTCTCATTCCTTTCCAGAAAATCATTTTTAACTGACTTCACAAAGATATCATATTAAAGGGAAGTAATTTTTACAACATACAGTGAAACATGTGGAATACAGGCTTGTGTGGTTGACGTATTGCTAAATAGTGGTTTAAAGATCCATTTTGTTTATGCTATAAATCAAATTGCTCTCTTCTATATGTACTGTAGAACATGATTGTAAATATAAGAAGTGTCTCTGTCAGTGTGTATGTAATACTTATTATTACTGACCTTTTAGAAGAATAAAAACTAAGACAGAGGATCAGCCAAAATATTTTTTGAAGATTATAGAATATATCTAAAACTCATTTCATTGCCTGCCACTGCGAAAAAAGAGTTAATATACGGGAGTGTACGGGATCCCGTATATTACCCATATACGGGAAGAAATACGGGAAAACTAAAATACGGGCGTGTACGGGGCTTGTATATTTAAAAGTCCGTATACTAATAAAATACGGATTTCCGTATACTATGAAATACGGAATTCTTAGTATACGATACCCCGTATATTATTGAAATACGGGAAATTCTAAAAAGGGTTATTCTGATCGTATACAACACCGTATATTCCCGTATATGTCTGGTGTACGGGAATACATAAATCCGTATATTACGAAAATACGGGACGTATATTTCCCGTATATTCTGGATATATGGGATATGTATAGTTTGTATATTTCGAAAATACAGGGATAAAATTTCCCGTATATTCTTCGTATACAACTCCGAATATTTCCCGTATATGCCGGAAATACGGGATTTAAATATTTTGTATATTTCGAAAATACGGACGTATATGTCCCTATATGCTTCGTATACAACTCCGTATATTCCCGTATATGCCAGAAATACGGGATTTAAATAATTTGTATATTTTGAAAATACGGGACTAATATTTCCAGTACATTCTTTATACAACTCCGTATATTTCCCGTATATTCCGATATACGGGATATGTATAGTTTGTATATTTCGAAAATACAGGGATAAAATTTCCCGTATATTCTTCGTATACAACTCCGTATATTTCCCGTATATGCCGTAAATACGGAATTTAAATAATTTATATATTTAAAAAATACGGGATGCAATCAATATGTATAGTGAAATTATATTCTCCGGCCATTTCAAAGGTCAAACGTTTTGCTTGTTTTCGAACTTGTACTTTTCCGTATGTGGCGGAAATACGGGATTCAGAAATGTGTATATAATCATACATAGTAATGTTTGGCAAAAATATAAAAGATTATAATCTGGTCATTAAAAGGTTAGAGCAATAATTAAAAGGAAATTCTATTCTCCAAGTTTTTGCTAGTGGTATATGACACTTTTAGGCTAAAAATGCAGTAAAGGTTCATGGGTTAATGATACATTGCTGTTTTATATACATTATGATAGAGCTTTTGAAAATCTATATATACTTTGAAATGAAATATGCATGTTAGTTGCCTTTATTAAAGCACAAGTGTGACCTTGATCTTGAAGCGAGCAATCCGAAACATGCGCTTTGCAGTCGTCTCGATGTTGTTGACATTTATTCTAAGTTTCTTTAAATCCTTCAAGCAGTTCAAGAGTAGTTATAATTACAGAGCGGACGCGAAACAATATCATATAACTTTTTGACCTCTATGACCTTAATATTGAAGCGAGCCATTAAAACGTTGTCTTGATATCGTGAACATTTGTGGCAAGATTTCTTCGAAATCCTTGAAGGGTTTAAGAGTTACAGAGCGGTTACAGAAAAGCTAACGGACAGACGGACACCAGCGTCGTATCATTACACGCACCCTTCGGGCGTATAAAAAAAAATCAACGACATTGATGAATTCATCCTTCCTTCCATGTTTCGAACTTTCTACAATGTACAATATATATTCCTTCGTGTTTTCATAATTTCTACATTCAGTGTAATCCAGTCCCGATATTCACTAAATTTCATAATCTATATTAGACTGAAAACGTTTGTCACGGGTACCGAAGGTAAACTGTTTTAATTATAAAGCTTTATTTAAACAGTCGTACAAATTCCTCCGTGGTGTGCTGGTGAAGATGTTTAGGCGCTTTATATTGCCTAGGCAATCCGGTTTCGATTCCCAACTCATAAATATCTTTTGCTTTGTTTAACTTTCTTTTAATAATAAAGTGTGCAAAGAATAGCTTGTTCTAATGTTCATAATATGACCAATTTTCATTTTTAAAGAAAGATATATTAGCTAAAATCTGGTGTCAAGGCCCTTTAATATTGATAGAAGAAGATGGATTTCTCGTAGTAAACTCATTCAAATGAAAAATCAAGGCATGGAATAATTCATTTTTGTTCTTGTGCGTCAAAATTGAAAAATAAAACATTCGCGGACCATCGCAAATATAAAATCAAAGACCTCAAATATATTCATCCTTTTTCTTGTATCTTGCATGTTTTCTTCTTCTTCTTCTTTTTCAATACAAGCAATTAGGATTGATTAAGCTATCAATTCTTTCCTTGTCGATACTAATGAAAAATCATTATGAATGATAAGCCATGCAATCAATATATGTAGTGAAAATTATATTCTCCGGCAATTTGAAAGGCCAAACGTTTGGCATGTTTTTGAACGTGTACATGTATGTCAAATGAATGAATGAATGAATGAATGAATGGGAAGAAATAGATGTATAGCACTAATACTTCACGAACTAATAAAAATATTCGCGGGCTAAAACATGTATAAAATCAAAGACATGAATAAATCCATCATTTCTTCTTGCGCGTACCCGAATTACTTTTACATTCAATATAAATATCCGATTGAGAAACAAATTCATTCATCCTTATTTATTTGTAGTGATAAACGCATTCGTGTATCATCGCCGTTGCAAAAATCAAATGCATGCATTAATTACTCTTTCTGCTGCACATTTCCAACGCTCGTGTATACAATGCAAATAATTACTAGTATAGAAAAAAAAATCAACTAATCCATCCCTGTTTTATACAGTAATAATATAAGACCTTACGTAGAATATAACACCAAAGACGTGTGTTGATACTTTACTTATGAAATTGATTCTAAAATTTAAAAAATAACAAGATATAATAAATCAACTGCCTCAAAGGAGTTTGTTTTAAGAGAATAGGACAGTTTGAGCGAATTCCTCGATTTTTAAGCGTGATCGCGAAAATATTCTAGTGCCATGACTGCGTATTCGCATTTTTTTATTCTTACTCGAATTTCGCAAGATCCTGGTCTGCTACCGTCCGGGTAGGTCGTTTTTATGTTTTTGTTGGATTTAATGTAACATCGATACAACTATTGATCCTATAACGACTTGCCAGCTTTTTTGGTGAAGGAATACAACAGGTGCCCTCGGTGCAATAATTATCACGAGCTGGCACCTGGGTAGCCCCATCGACCTTCCATAAGCAAGCTTGATGGCTTCTTCACATGGAGAATTCAGCACCCCGAATGAGGCTCGGACCCATATCGGTGAGGGGCAAGTTGTTTGAAGTCAGCGATCTAAACCACTCGGCCACTGAGGCCCCATTCGGCTAGGTCGGACCTTTAAACCAACGTGTAGATAACATGGCATTTTGATTATTAAGAAAGCATATAATTAACCGTAGTCATTCAGTTTAGTTCAATTCAGAGAGCTATAAAATATATTTTATATTTCTTTAATTTTAGCTGTTACTTATGAACTATTAAGTGAAATATGTGTTCGTATTTTAAACATAATTCCGCGGATGCTTCTATGTATACTACGGTTGCATAGCGGGACATAGGAAACATTTTATTTATCACGTGCGCACGTGTTAGCTACCACGTGCGAACGTGTTAGCTAACACAAGCGAACGTGATAGCTAACAAGTGCGAACATGTCCCCTCTATGCTACCGTAGTATACACTGTTCAAAGTTATTTCTCGTGGTTGTAGTTTCGGTTGGTAGTGACCTGGCACTCATGAATATTTCGTATATTTCCGTAAATTGAGTTTCAGTGTCCGATCACAAATAGCAATATAAATATTACATATATAACTCTTTATTGATATACTGTTGCATGTGCAGGTAACTGAGTGGAAAAGCGGTGTTGCTGCCCATATCAGTGTCGTGGGATCGAATCCTACTTCTGACCATATCTTTTCCCCCAAATTTTATATGCAAACCTACCAATACCACTTATTTGATTAAACGTATCGTGATATTTATGGTCTATTTACTAAAAGTTATATTTACTCGTTGTAACAAAGTAGAATAATTTGTTTAAAGTGTTTTAGATAAAAAGGAATGTTACCCGTCATAAGCGTACTAGAATATAAATACTACAAGAGAAAACAATAATTAAAAAAAAATATGATACATAAATTTATGTAAAAATAAAACAGGTATCGTTAACATTACATTACATTTTTAAAAAATGATACCCGTGGTAACGTGCCTGGAAATCAAACCCACCGTGACATTGGTTAGCTGTAAAATATGGTTATTTTCAGGATACAAATATTAGGTAAATTAACGAAAACGCCCGAAAATATTTGCAAAGATTAATGAGTGCCAGGTCAATACTTACGGACATATTAAGAAAATAAACACAATCGTCTAACATTGACTTCATGAAAATGCTATATAAGTTTGCACTCATTCATCCATCTCTTCGTAAATGAATTGTACATATAGGTTCTGCGGCACAGTTTTACTGCAACATTAATTGATACTAATTGTATGCATATTAATTAAATTGATGATATAATCGGCATGGCCTAATTTAACCCTCTGCCGTTTAATGGAATCGGCCAATCAGCGCGCATTCATCTAGCCCGAGGCGTTAACATCTGGTCGAAGTGACCGCACGCACTAATCTGTATATTGCAAAAATGTCTTGATAACATTAGCGTTTTTCTGCAGAGGAAGACGAAGGCTCGGGTAAGTACTTATTTGATTTGATTTTTGATTAACTGAATTAGACAGGGTTTTTTTTCTCAATATGAATTCTTTTTGTAACAAGGCAGATCATGAAATTCATGACGTTGTTTATTTCATATCATATTTGTTGACTCCCTGATGAAGACTTAATAAATAGTCGAAAGGTTGTATGAAAATGGAGTTAGCCTTGTAATTCTCCTGTTCTCTGTTGTTGTTGTTTTTTTTAATTAATCGGGAACACGAGTTGCTGCTATTTAAAGGAAAATATTTAATGTACAATTATGTAGATTAAATAATACACTTCAAACGAAATACCTTTTAATTGCTAGCATCAGTAAAAATTGTCTATTTACTAAATTCTTAAATTATATAATTATAATATGAAAAAGGAAATTCAGAATAGCCGTTAAGTAGTTTCATTCATTCGAGCAATCTTTCATTCATTCAGTCATTCAAGCACAATTAATTCAACAATCATTTCATTCATTCTTTCATTCATTAGTAGACAAAAATTCCAGTCACCAAAAGCTAATGTTGCAAGTGTTTGAAATGAAAGAAAATATCGTGCAAAAATATTTCATGAATACCATTGTGGTTAAACGAGAAAAAAAGTTGTAAATAAAAAATATATTTCGCAGAAGCAAAGTAGCCACGGCTAACTTCTTTACGAATGAATTAGGCGGCACGTACATTCATTCATTCGATCAAAACTGGAATCTCATGAAAGCATTCATGAAGTTAGTATTTACGGTCTTTTATCTTTAGAAAATGGGTAATCTAACTGATAAAATAATGCTTTTCTGGACTAAAATGTAAGCGGTTGTGGTGCGTATTATTGTTTCATAGTATCATATCAAAAAGGTTGGTTAAATAAAATTTCAGATTTTTGAAAGTTTATTCTCTTTCAATATGGAAAAAATACACACCTACTCTAGATCTTTTGTTTGCCTAGGGTTTATATATTTTGAAACAACTGCAAGAACATTAAAAATCTCGCGGGAAGGTCGATCTGTGCATGCAAACGTGTTTTTGCTCTAACCAGACCTGTTCACGTGCACAGATAGACCTGCACACGTGCATATTCAATCATCCTGAAAACAAAAAAGTCATTTGCTAGAAAAAAATCGAGTCTGTCTGTAATTTCGATCTTAAAACATATTATGAAATATTAAGAAATCGTTAGATATTATACATCTAACACATAAGTTTACTTTCTTGTAAATACATGAAACATGATATTAAACATATGAGCCGCGCCATGAGAAAACCAACATAGCGGCTTTGCGACTTGCATGGATCCGGATGGGCAAGCTGGTCAGGATCCATGTTGTTCGCTAACAGTTTCTCTAATTGCAATAAGGTTTGAAGGCGAACAACAAAGATCCTGGATGCGCGGGCTGGTCTGGATCCAGGCTGGCCGCAAACGCACATTGTTGGTTTTCCCATGTCTCCGCTCATATTATTATATATATGTACACAATATAAGTAATTGCTTAGCTAAGTCTTTTATTTCAAATATACACCACCTACCGATTTTCAACGGACTATTACGAAATTTTCATAATTTACATATGTATTTCCGAAAGATTGGTATATTTTCAGTTTTCTGTTATTACCTATTTTGCAGCCATGACCACAAGCGTCTTCTTTTTTAGCAGAGCGCAAAATGACGTACTTCAAAAGTTTTCTAAGTTTCGTTTTTATATACAACAAAAATACAGCAAAAAATCTTTTATTTTCTAGTTTGTGTTAAAATTTTCTCCCCAATGATATAAAATTTGTCAAGTGAAATAACTGTAAAAATCATAAAAACTAAATTCCCGAGAAAAAGACGATGCAAAGACAGAATAAGGTGATACATAAATACAACGTAAAAACCATAAAAATACCTATAAGTGTATTAAGATATTTTATGACCCACCTTGAAACAACACTGGTCGGATAATGCTTATCCCTAGGCAATGTTGTAATACACAATAATATTTAAAGTGTGATTAAATATTTGGCACAGTTAGATTATTTTATGTTAAATGTAACTGTGTGCAATCTTGGGGAAAAAAAAGATAACGCAATTTTCAAACGAAAAATTAAAAGAATACCAAATACAGGCATTAAAGGCAAAGTTCGATAATTTTTTTTAAATCTCTGGAAATTAATGCTATATTTCTTAATTACTGACAGACTATATGTTACAGAAAATGAGAATTAATTGTTTTAACTACTTTTTATGATGAAAATTGAAAAGCGTTTGTAAATTTAACGCGCATTGAACATCAAACCCTCCTCAGCGTTATTGGTAACGACAGCAGGAAGCTTCTTTATTGCCGCGACAATCCGGGTTCGATTCCTAACGCTGTCATCTTTTATTTTTCTTGATATTGTATTTTTCAATAGTTGAGAAAAAAATATTCCTATTCTTTTGTTCGTAATATGACCAAACTTCAATTTGAAAGATAGCCTTTATGATCTGATAGTATCGAATACAAGTATTCGGTAACACTTACACGAAATAATGAAATTTATATTGATACTCTGATATCTTTTAATATTTCATTTAGGTTAATCTATAAGATTTGGATACATGTGTCTAACAATTATGCTTGTTTTCTATTTCATACTTGAATACAGGACTGCTGAATAAAAGCATTTTAACATGAAGAAATAAGACGTTTTTAGTGAATCAATTTACTTGTCTAAAATAAATCTTAGTGAGAATATTATACTAAGTGCAAGACTGGAAATTCTTGAAAACTCTCCAGATCATTTAATAAAAAACAAACAAACAAAAAACAAAACATTTAGTGGCAAATATATCGTACAGAATTTGCTCATTTACAAAGTTTTAAGAAATGTTTGAAATAAAATGAATCGCGTAATGGCGGACAGGTTATAGAACACTAATATAACATAATAACGACGAACAGGTTATTGACTCTAGTTTTGCTACAATAAATGTCTACGAATTTTTATGTTTAAGCTAGCTTCGTTTAAATAGTGGATGTATTTTTTACATTTTAGTAGAAATAGAATGGGAAAGTTTTATTTAGATCACATCACTGCACTTAATATACTTTTGAAGTAATCAATTGTTGCAGGTAAAATCTCTCTTGAAAATATCTTCCCTACTTTTGTCGTGACTTTATGTCAGTTTGAAGACAATTCTTCAAAATGAGGTGGCTGCGTGTGTCGGCACTATAAACACCATGCATTTTATATAAAATATAATGTTTGGGATAGATTTTAACGTAATATAACTATTAAACGCAAATGAAACACTTTAAAAAAGTTGACTGTATGTGTAGTTTCTTTGCGCGAAATGAGCACTTAAATGATGTCATCCCTGCCCACACGTCATTTCATTTGTCATATTTTTCACATCATTTATATCGTTAAAGATATTATTATATTATTATTATTATACCAGATTTATATAGCGCCCTTTTCATGATCAATTTCACGTTCAAAGGCGCTTTACATAGTTCAAATGCAGCCACACAGGGCGCATAATTCATCCTCTACTAGTACAGACACAGAGCGATCTGACCAGAGGGACAGAGTGAGACAAAGCCCCCACGACAGAGAGATCAGAAATCAGATACAGGCTTGTCCGGCTAACTTAGCCTAGCTCTTTGCGAATAGACAACCTGGTTCTTTAACGTGCCCAGTGTATAGCACTGATACACGCAAGGATTGCCTGGATTTCTGACCAGTACACCTCTAGTTAGGTGGGAAACACTGAAAAGCGTTTCTGAAAATTCCCGAGTAGCTGCCGGGGATCGAACCACCGACCTCAGGATTGGAATGCCAGTGTGCAAACCACTGAGCTATCCGTCCACCTATATCATTCTCTATATCTGTTAACTACAAGAGTCCATTTATATAACCTTAATGCGTGCAAATTCTATTTCAGGTTGACACAAAGAATTTTTCAATTAACTCAGCTGGACGACGATTGTTTTCATGATAGAGAACACTTTATGTGAGAAGTTTGGTCAATTGATGCTGACAGACAGCCGGATGAGCCATCGTACTCAGTGACATTCCTACCTCAACAGATAATGCTTATACTTATTGAGATATGAAACTGAATATTTCCATGGGGTGCTCATTTGTATACCTGCTTTACATATTGAATTCCAAACCACAGAATAATCATGCAATTTTAAAGCGCTAAATTTTGAATACATCTTCAGCTTTAGAAAAGATGTACTGCTCTTTTAGCAGACGGCAATCGAAAAGCTGTAGTGGGCAATCAACATTCACTGGAAATAACGAATAAAAATTATAAACAGTAATAAGGATGTGTTACTATACTGACTTGTGCGTTAACGGGTGCGGCACAAATTTAAACTGTGGCGGGAATTTTATTTTGTGAGTTTATTTCAATTAGAAACGAACATTAAAATTGCATAATGTTATTGATTGCTATAAGATTCTTTATGGTTGTAGGTTGCAGATGGGAATTTCCGGCTTCGAGGGGTAACTTTTAGCTGAGAGCGGATATTCATTCTGCCCACCTATAACAGTTTAGAATCTTATTTTGCATTCCTGACATCTAGAAAATAATAATAATAATAAAATCAATCGAATGGCTTCTTTATAGAACTATTCTTATAGCGGGTAATTAAACAAAAGCGCGGGAAAGCAACGTCCGTAAACAGGGAAAAATGATCATGACGTTTCATAGGACATTAAATAAAATGTTTTAGTTGATTTTGTTTTATCAGTTGCAGGCCTAACGTTATGATTTTTGATAAAAGAACGTCTTTGAATCGAGAAATATCTTATCAGGAACCAGAGGAATGTCCATGTATTGGATTTTATTTCGTTTTTGAATAGAAAATATGATACATTGAATCATTCCATATAGTAGTGCGTAATTAGTCATTTAAAGCACGAAGTCATCTTACCACCCGGGGTTGTAAGATGGATTTTTCCAGCACGGTAAAAATAGGAAATGGTCTGGTATGCAAGAATACATTTTTTCTTATTTCATTTGGACAAAATAAAAATAACTCTTATTCGTACGAGAAAAAACAACTGTTTTTTTTTTTTTTTAAGTTTTCCTGTTATTATAATGTTATTTAATCTGATTGTTTCATTGATGATAATGTTTTTTCTCATACCCTGTCTTTGTCTTGATTTTTCCTAACATACTGTATTCTGTATATGTGACCATGAAAGTTTACCATAATTAATACGTATTTAACACATCATGTACACAATATCAAACTTTTTGTGGACAAAGTAATAAGGATTTGGAATAATGAGTAATACTCATTTTTTAGCAAATGTGGACAGCTTTTTACTTACTCCACCATTCATTACATTTTCTTTTTTTAACCCCAACTATGCAGAATAAAATTTCTTTTAGAGGATATTGTTAGTTCTTAATATAATGAGTTTGGAGAGATCCCAACACACAAAAATCTAACTTAATTTTCCTTTCCATTAAATCATTTGCATGCAGTTAAATGTAATTGTTATAACAGTTAATGGTTTGTGAAATTCTTCAACACAAGAAGGTACTAGTTAGTAATTTGCCAGGTGGTAGCCTGTGACATGTCTTGGAAGCAGATCTGTGATTAAACAAAGTTAAAGATTCCTTATAGTTTTGTAAGATAAAATTTAAAAACAAATGTTGTCCAGTGTAACTAATTGTAAATTTTCAACATGTCGGATTATAAGCCGCTTTTAAATCCTTTATCATGAGTTTGCCGAAAAATATCTCGCATTTCAACTAATTTATATTTGCATGGCATGATTTTGTTAGTGCTGAAAGATGTCACAACTTTCTTTTTATGATTTATCAAATAAAAATGAGTTATATATGTCAGAATAATTTGTTTAATATATTGATAATGTTAGACATAAGTACAGATAGTACTTGACTCCCTTATCGTAGCTATACTTATTGTTAAATTGTTGTTAATAATAGGATTTGGGTCCATTTGATGGCTGATTCGGTTCATTATGTCGATAACTGGGATCCCAGCATCACACATAGTTAAAAGGAACCAGTATTTTGTTAAAGCAAAGACTTGTTGTAAAACCTATGTATAAATTTGGAACCAATCAGATACAAGTTCTAAAAATATATAATATAGCACCCAATCATAAGTATATATAGGTAGATGTATGACAAAAGTTATTTGTATCCAGCGATCGAATTAAGAACATCGAGGATTGCTTATAGATTATCTCCGTACCTTGATGAGGAAGTTATCTGCAACTACACTGTCAGAGCGGATATTTATTAAAAGTAAAATTTGATAGTTCAATAGATAAGAAGTGTTCGAGCTAATAGGGCCAGTGCATAAGAGTTTTATTATGGTAGTTGATGTATTGACGATAGCAAATTAGGACTGAAGCATCCCAGGACAGCTGTGAGACAGTCACCCAGAGTTTGGTAAATCTATGAGATAGTAGGAAAGTTAAAGCTTATAGCAAGGTCAGCCGTTATTGGCAAACTACAGCTAATGAAATCGAAGAAGGAGATACCTATTTGGCGTTGAATGTACATGTGAAAGCATATAGGCGCTGAGGCTCCTGGAGTAGGGCATTCATATAGAGTTGCAACATCATTTAACAGGTAGAGGACCGGCATCTATGCGATGATGAATGGTATGTTGTTTGACTCAAAGATATGGTTCTGACGGATATCAACAAATGACAGTAGGGTATAGAGTCTCCAGTCAATAGGAGCTGAGCTAATGAACAATGAACGAAGAAAAAAAAACCTTAAAAGAAGAAAAATACCAAAAGAAAACTAAAACAAAAAAAAAACAACATCTGAGCTCAGTATCTGTTTTCTATAAGATGTACAGTCCTATAAATTACAGTTAATTTCTATTTTGACGGATCAAAGATATTTCCTTTTACTTCAAATTTGAAGTAGCACTAAAAACATATCTTGAAATAAAGTCCCGTTAAAGCGTAAAAACTTTGACTCCTTTTTGGCTCCCAATGTTGGTAGGTGTTTTTATCCATGAGCTGTCTCAGTTGACTATAAAAATCAGCATCTTTGCGGTTAAAGCACAACCACGGGACGAAAGCTCTGCGCTGGGAAAATCACAGACGAGATACACTTAAGCAAACTCGGTATTGAAACTCCGGTCGTTGACATTCATAACCAGCGTAAATGTAGTTGGTGGAAGACACCTAATAATATATAACTTATGTAAGCACCATAGAATATACAATATAAAGGCATAAAACTGCTCCTTTTGGGGTACACATACTCCGTAGGCTCCATAATTATATATGCTACTTATACTAATGATGTGTGCTATTACGTTCATACGTTCGCGTGATTAAAAACGTCATTCATTACTTCCATTATTTTAAAATTATTTACTCTAACAAGTCTACAGTTAAAGTATGGAAAAATATTAAAAGATAATGATGAAATTTATAGATAAGGAACTGATGAACGATAGCTGGTATGAATGTATGTACTACCCTGGAACAAAAACGGATATTGTACAGATATGCTATAGACTGGCACACCATAATTTTAAATTACAATAACATATTAAATACACAATACTAGACTTAACACATGCATTTATAAATTACAATGCAATGCAGTAATTTTTTCTTATTATGTTATTATTTATTATTATTATACCAGATTTATATAGCGAGCTTTTCATGATAAACACGTTCAAATGCGCTTTACAGCAACTGTAGGCACACAAGGCGCGAAAATATCCTTACTGGTACAGACAAAGAAGCGATCTGACCAGGGAACAGGAGAGAAATAAAGCCCTGACAGACAGAGAGAACTTTTAGGTACAGACGTGTCCGGCTACTTAGCATAGTTCCTTTCGAATTAGACAGTCTGGTTCTTTAACGTGCCCGAGTATATTATAGAACGGATTTCAGTGAAGCGTCTTCCTGGAAGAACAGTACAGGACTATATTTAGGTGGGAGACACTCAAAGAGCATCTCAGAAATTTCCCGTTTGGTCAGGGATTCGAACCCCGGATTGATTGACAGATCAAAGGTAATTGTAACCATAGACCGGGCCCACCATATTAACAAATAAAAAATCTAATTTTACAGCTTATACAACGAACATTTTAATTCCTGTTTTGTAATAAATTACCAAAAGTTCTGAACAATTTAATAAATTAACCTGACATACCGAAACTAGCTAACCTCTTGCCGAAAATTCTGTAGAATGAACAAAAATTTACAAAATAAACATCGTAATTCAAAAATTATACGAAAATCTAAGAAATAAACTTCTTACCTCGATCTAGCAAAAATTTTCAACCAAGAAATCAAAGTGACATAATTTCGTCTAACAGTCGAGATGGTGTGTACTAAAGATTTCTAGTCATTCTATTTGTAGGGTTTGTCACGAATATTGGATGTACACGGGACTCACAACATAGCCGTGTAACGTTTTGACTATCTCGATTTCCACGGAATCACGACATAACGGGAAAATCCCGAAAATACTTTGGCACGGATTTGAATTTCACAATTTAAGGCCAGTTATAGTGGTTCTTGGGATAAAAACATAAACTACTAAAATTTAGAAAATATCAACTTTCTTATTACTGAACCGAATCTAATAATATTTACATGGACATTTAAGATTTGATTATCTGTGTTGTCATAAACATACGCATGCCTGTCGAGATTTGTGAATCATTATGCCTAGGTCTTTTTTTGTATTTTTGTTAAGTAACGGGGATAGTGAACCTCACCAGTGTTCCTGGATTTTTCCACTAAAACCATGTTCTCGCAAGGAGTAACTGCCAAATTCTCAACACAAATCAGATGGTGGACGGAGATATGGTATCAGGACACAATGTATTTTGTCAAATCGCACGGACAACATACGCAGGGCCTCGAATCAGACCCGCGATCCGTAGATCTGCATCTCCCTATTCGAGCTAAGTGGCCGTCTACGGGATAATGATCTATTACTTTGACAATTTTGAAAAAAAAAACTTTTCGCAGACTGTTGCAATATATTAACGCGGAATATTTATTAATTTAATCTTTAAGTGTAATGTCAAGGATAATCCATGTTTTTAAAAACGAATTTCAATCTTTAGGCGGCAAAAATCACGTTGAAGAAAATAGTTGATCATATCGATTCAATATAACTGTAAATGCACTTGGTTACTTATTTTCTATGAATTTTAAAATTAAAACATCGAGTGAGTTTATAATAATTTTCACTCCATTTATGATTTAATACAATCCTTTTTGTTTGAGAATATTTTAAAATTTCTTCATTGTTTTGGTAAAAAATCTCATTCTGACACAACATTAAAAGAATGAATGTATCTGTTACATCTAGGACTACGGCTCTGATATTTCGTCTCAATGGTCAATTTAATATTTTTTACAGAATACTCGTACAACATAATCCTCCACCATTTATTCAAATTTACAAAACGATAGGTTCAAAGTTGGTTTTTTTTTTCAGCAGCGAAAACATTTACATGCTAATATAGAGCGTGCGTATATAAACATGAAATTTGAAAAACTTTAATGAAAGACTTCTAACCAAGCATAATTATTTAATAGTATCAAGAACTGATGGTGTATAGATTGTAGTTATCGTCTTGTGTGTACCTATCCTTTTCATGTAATTGTTTATTTAATCGTGTAGGAAGTAACGGTTTGAAAATTTATGCTAGAAGAACGATGTCATTACACGTTCTAATATTATACGATGGGTAAGAATGAACAACCTTTAAAGAGTTATTTTTCTACAGGTCTTTTTTAAGTATTTAAAATTTGTTTGTAAGTTCATGTTTCAACTTTTAATTTGTATAAGTATTTCAATGTCCATCGCTAATAGATACAAAACAATCATTAACCTAAAAGGTGAATTTCCTATATAAGTGACCCCCCAACCCGACCCTCCCCCCCCCCCCCCCCCCCCCCCCCCTCATCCCGCAACACACACATGTCCAGAATCTCATCCCAATAAAAGGATTCCTGTCTGATAATAAGGTCCATAAACTCTGTAGATTGACATGTGCAGTCCATGTCAGTGGATCATAATTTGGTGATATGATACAGATAACAGGTTATTCTGTGTTTTGTATTTTATTCATTAAAATGCAGCTATTTTCAGAATATATACCGACAATTATTTTAGTTGATGCTATACTAATTGTCATTGCTCAGTTCATGTCAGAAAATGTCATGACCAATTACATTATATCTTTTGCTTACTGTGTAACATTGCAAAGTAGCTATACGGATAGCTTATATGTTAAACGGAGGCTAGATAGTCTATCAATGGTCAGTCTTGTATATTGGTCCCTATCATCATTAGCAGACAGTTCATACTTAGGCTTGATACCTGCAAACCTGAATTCAGTGTCTTTAAGTCTGTATTCTACTTTAAATGCAATACACACCACACTCGATAAGCCTCAAAGCTTAGGGTCGTCGAGTTCGTTCCCCAGGGCGGGCGTTTATCTCAGTGACGATTTTGATTAATAAATTGGTGTCTGAAATAATTCTCATTCACTTCTGATTCATGTGGGACCTTGTGCATAAATCCAGGTACACTGGTTTAGGTTAATGTCCACCGTTTTATAAATGAAATACCGTAAATGGCGTTTAAACCCAAAACACCGTCACAAAATGGGCGTTAACCCAAAATAAACAAATTGTATTGATGTTGTAAAATTTATAAAATACTTCACACGCTCGCTTGATTTACTTAAATTTTTAATAGAAAAGTCACAAACTAATTTCGCAGTAAATGGCTAATCAGTGTGTCTAAATATATAGCAATAAAAAAAAAAGGTATTGATTACAATAGTTCTGACGTTGACGTCAAGGAAACAAGGGACATAACTCGACGTCAAACAGGGAAGTTATGACGTTTTTATGACTTTAATTGTATCCATATCATGGTGCAATGTCCCGCGCGTTGAATTTCCGGGTTTAAAACATAATCAATAAAGTTGTTCTGTTTTCTTTTTTTATTTTGATAAAATGTGTGAATATGGTAACTTTGTCTCTGTTGTACAGCAAAGGTCTTTATGTCTACATACAGGTAATGTTTCTTCCGATGGGGCTCTAAATTGTTATGTTAATTGTTCTTCTACGTTCTTAATTGTGTTCAGGTTTGACCTATGTAATTTATGGCAGCCATTACATGTCATAAATAAATTACATTTTTCAAACCACTGGAATGAATGAAAAACATGTCCTGTCGATATATTCATATATGTGTATCAATAATGCATTTAGATCTAATCGAAAATTATTTCGACCTGTGTTTTTTTAACAGATTTAGCCCAGTATTAGGAACGCATATACTAACAGCTAGCACCGCCTTTTTCAATTTTGAAAATTTCAACGCTTTGTATGTACAAGGATTCAGATATATATAGATGCATGGTCCTGTTAAACGTTTAAAGATTAGTATTCTCAAATTGTTTATACAAGGCAATATCTTTATTGCAGGATCCTTACCTTTAAATATGGTTACTCAGATGTGTATATTAATTATTCGTCTAAGAATGCTTTGACATAAAGCAACTATATCTTATAGCATGTAACCAAAATTTAATTATATCATTTTTTACTATACTTATACATAAATTATCATTTCATAATGTAAGTATTCTTTAACCCAAAACCATCTATATCTAACTTGTTTTGAATCTCAAAGTTATTGTTTTATGTATTTCATATTGATGCTAGTTCTGTCAAACAATAGTTATATTCCATTAAATTTTCATCATATTTTTAGAAAATAAGTAACAAAAGTTACCCATATATTTTATCCATTTTATAATTATGAATTATGGCACTATAGAAATATATTTATCTAGTGACTTTCATATATTACTAACGTTTGACTCACTCTAGTTAAACAAAACTATCCAATATTGCATTAAAGCAAGAAAACACTGAATTACGTAGCATATATTGGGGGACGTTTTTCTTACAAATATGATGTTCCTGTGCTACACACAGTTTAAACTGTTTTTTTTGTTTTTTTTTGATAAGATATTGTAGGTTTATGAAAGGGACTAAAATAAAAATTCATGCAGGAAAGTAGATTATACGTGCGAAATGTATATTTAAATTTTTGTTCGTACTAGATGGTCGTATGCCTTCTCTACGTTGTAAATCGTGTTTTTTCAGTATAACGATTCTGTGATCTGTGATGAAATTGATATATATTATACGGGTTTAAACTTGCAATTCAAAATTGGATTTAATAATGAATGACACATTTGATTTTAATTTAAAGTATTGTCTGCAAAAAGCAACAAGAGCTAATTCATACATAAAAATGTCATTGCCATTTACGCAAAAAGTTAAGAAAAATCTTATGACATCGTTTCCTTTTTATTAAGTTTAATTGGTATTTCTACGGTGGATAAATTTGCAAGGGATTTTCTATTTCAGCAACGGGTGAAAATTTAAAGACACAATTTACGCCGGTATTTAATACTTTACGCTGACAAAGCATACAGATACAAAACTGATAAAAAGTAGAGCGATACTCTAATTTAGTTTCAGCCTAGAGCGTATAAAATCACAATTTAAATTTGGAGAAATCAAAATGTTAATACGTGGTTTTTCTACTATTACTTATGATTTGTTTTGTATTTCTAAACCATGCATTGTCTAGAATTATATTTAGAAACATTATTGTGTGCAAATGGTTTTGTTTCTTGATGTTATTGTAATGTTGGGTCACAATTCTGGCTATAACTCAAAGTAAATACTATTTAACAACAATTACAAACCCCTTAAAACGTGTTTTAAGATACCTATAATTCTTATAAATTGTGTGCATTATGTATACAGTTTGTTATTCTGTTTGATTTTGTAAGTCATGTTGAGGACAACTTACATTGAAGACAGTGATTGTTTTTCTGAAGTTTAATCTTTCAGTTATAGATTTTGAAAAATCCTACTACATGATTCCGAAATTTTGTTGTCTAATGTTATAAACAATAAATGGTTTTTATACATGGAATCTGAACGATCAGTATATGTAATTCGTGTATTAAACAGATAAGTACAAATTAACCTCTACGAAATTTGTACAAACATGATCCGTGGACAAAGTTTGTTTCTTTGGAGACTAGAATGAAATGAGACGACAGTAACAAAAAAAAAAACATATTCAAAGCCAACAACGATTTCGACTCTTCACTTCTTAATTTATTCAGACTATGTACTTGCGTGACGGATATTAAAAAGGTTATGTGAAAAATCATATTTAGGCCACAGCGAGTAGTATTCATCATGTCCAGGAATGAAAACCCAATATGAAATGGAGTTATTGCAATGAATATATTAGGCCACATGGCTTATATTCATGGATTGTATTCTTAAAGGGATATAGACGATCAAGTGACTATACGTTAAATCTGAAAAAAGTAAATATTGAATTAAGTGTAGACGGTAGATCCAGTCATGATTGTATTTCTCGAGATGCTTTGAGATACTTTAATATTTCAATGATTTCTTGCCTTAAGTCATCGCAGCAAATGCTTAAAACTTTTACTCAAGTTGACAAATTAACAACAAAAAATGTCACTAAAGGAAAAAAGTGAAATAAAATTTGAAAAGTTATCAGCAAGCAGAAGCCTAAAACACCACTCATCATTAAGCCCAATTTAGTGTTTTTACTATGTGTTTATTGCAATTGAACCTAATGGAAAGTTGCATTGTGCTTTTAAATCATTAAAAGCATAAAAAAGACGACAATTCAATTTCAAATGTAATAACATGATTAGTGGGTATCAAATGATACAGAAACTTGTAATACAGATTCTTTTTTGCATTTAACACAAATCTCATCATGGCCGTAAAACGTTGGAGCAAAAGTTCCAAACTTGTTAAAGACTACATCTTTTACATTTTGGTTAGATCTGGTTTTTCCTTTCCTTTTTTTCTCCTTTAATTGCATATGTTCATATAAATTTAAAAAAAAAAATTTTCAATCGACAAATAGCGTTTATTTTTTTATGTCGGACACGTATCGAGAATTGGGAACCAGTTTTTGCTACTTGGAAAGCAACCATTTAAGCAACATTTCCTAACTTAAAACTTAAAAGAAAAGAGGTTATATTTTAAACACTGTATTTAATGGGTATGTTGAAATTTTAAATTTCACATTGCATGTTTGGTGCAATTGCACAAAAAATTTTATTTTAAAAAAATTTTTATAAGAAAAATTACCGAAACCCGAAAAAAATTAAAATATTTTCAACAGAAAAAGTACTATTTTTTTTCGGGTATTTATAATCCATATTTAAAAAAAACAGGTGTTTTATAGGTGACTGAAAAAATTAAAGAAATGCTTCTGTTTTTTTTAAAAATTTAAAGTACTGCATTTTAAGGTGATAAATACGCTAAAGCGGGCTAACTTAGGTCGTGACGAAAATCCTTTCTAAAGGCTTCAAAACAATATAGGGCCCGACGAAATAAAATAACATGTCTTTTCATTTTTCTCATTTTTGTTGTGCTTTCAGCCGAAAAATTGAACAGTATTTATATTATCACTTATTTTTGGTTAAAAAATGGTCCCTATATAAAATTCCATATAAAATTTTGGCCCCCACCAATCAGTTTTATAAAAGGACCCATTTAAACCGTTCCTAAAAATTTGGGCTATTGCTTAGGAAACCCCCTACCCTCCCCCCGAACCTTTGGATAAATGGTAAAACTTATACTTGGGCAAAAGCCCACTTTTCCACTTTGGGGCCCCCATTGTTGGGAAACCCACAAGACTTTATATTAAAAAAACCCTATATTAAACCAAGTTTATAAGTTATATTTAAAATTATATTTTATTTCCTAAAAAACTATATGATGTTTTTTTCTTGTGAAGAAACCCTTTCTTTAAATTTAAAACGTTGCTCTTGGGAAAAGTTCGTTTTGGGTTACACGTGTTTAATTAAAATTAAAAATTTTGGAGTTAATAATAAACAATTCAATTGTGAACTAAATGTTTCTTTTCAAAAAGCTTCATTTATTATAAATCAATCTTTAAAAATTTTCCCTTTTTTTTTGCTGCATGTTTAAAATAAAATATTTTTTAATGTGATTATTTAATTCGAGAATGAGCAAAAAAACTATCTAACGCCTTTTAAAAAAAAAAATTAAAGATTTTAAATTATAAGACGGGTCTATCCGTGCCCGAAATTGGAAAACACAAAATGCCACATTTCAGCGATTTTTTAAAAAAAAATAAAAAAACGAGTTTTTCCCTCGAATTGAAAAGAAAATTAGCCCATAATAAAGGGCCCATGAGACTGAAAATGAAACCCTTTCTGTTTCTAAACGCAATTTGAAAAAATTTTTTTTTGGGAGGGGGTTACTCAGGGCCAAAAAACGCACAAACCCCACCGCGAATGCTACCCAGTTTCTGATTTACAGATTTTTTTACCAAGACTTTATTCCCCTCGGATGGTCCCGCTACCCAAAAATCCCGGTCGGCTCATCGACTAAAAAAAGCCGCAAAGACCCTTTCCCAAAAAATGCGATTTCTTTTTTTGGATTGCATTGATCCTCAGGTCTTTTAACCACAGGTTTATTTTTTTCAAGTTGAATGCCTTTTAAATTTTAAACTTGGGTGATTCAAATAAAAATATTGTTTCATCTCTAAATTGTTTTTGGTACTTGTAACTGTAAATGTGTAAATGTTGAGTTCTGCTCCACCCGGGGCTAGAGGGTGTGCTCTGTAGCATGCATTTCCACTACCGACCATGAACAGGCTCAATCAAACAGGTCCTGCACCATTTTCATTTTTATCGTGTTGATCGACTTGTGGAGTTTCTACTTTTTCTATTATACATTTACACATAACTTCAAATATTCCTGACTATACAGAATGTTAGTCTATTGTATTATTAATTTAAACGATATAAAAGTTCCTATGATAAAAACAACAGTCTTAGCTCTTCTCTATCGTTTTGAAATATTAAAGAAATGATATATATTTAAAACTGTGAACAAAGTCATTGTTTTGATTTTAAGATGCAAAGGAATTACGTCAGTATCTAAACGAAAAACTTTGATCTTATTCCAGAGCTATAAAATTTTTTGGATACAACATTTTGATTCTCACATATTTTAAGGACCTTCTAATTCTTAAAAAATGTCCCCAAATTTAAAATGTTGTCTTTTTTTTATGGTTTTTTTCTTTTCTTTTTTTTTTTTTACTTCAGCGTTTTACCCTTCACGTAAAAAATTGTGAATGTACAAACAAGATGTGCTGTATAAAAACACCAGTAATTTTTAATTTTCCATTTTTAATAGAGAAAAATCGGTCGTGTTTGAATTATAATAATAACTCCTATTTTAAAGACAGTTTTTTTTTGTCATTCTTAAATGAGATTTACATTAAGTTAAAGATATCTGTTTTTTTAAACCCTTTTTCGGTTACGACGTGAAAGAATCACATATTTTTATAGTTAGAAACCATGAGGTAAATTCAAGGACAAAAGGCATTTTACTTTTTCAAGTTAAAGAAATTGCTTTTGGGGTTTTTCATTTTTAATCCGTTCAAAAAAATTTTTAATAAACTTAAGTTGAAGTTTTCGTTGTTTGCAATACCTCGGGTCTCTGATTTACTAGAGTAATTTGAAAGGGAAATGCTTTTTATATGTATAAAAATTTCCACCTTATTTTGAAACCAATTAAAAATTACTAAAATTATTTTTAAAATAAACAAAAAACTTTGCTCATCCACATAGTTTCTAAAAATCAAATGTTTACAAGGGGTTTGTTTTTATGTGAGATTTATTTTTGAAATTTTTGTCCGTTTTATGTGTAAAGTTCGCGGTTTTATGGTAAGGTGTACTAATAAGTTAATATAAATTTAAACGAAAAAAAAAAACAAATTTTCAATTTGTGACAGGTATTTTCGACTCTAAAATAATTTGATTTGTGATGAAAAATATGGTTTTAAAAATATAAATGATAAAAAATTGGAACCGCTTTTTCTTTTATGGGGTAAGCCTCAATAACTTTCTGGGTCTGAGCAATAAGTCGTCCGTTTTCAGATGACGTGTAGTTACTTAGAAAATCTCCCGGAACTAACTGTTTGGGGGTTTGGGCCACACGTTCCCTTTTTTCGGGTTATGTTTTTTTATCGTGGTGCGACACACCTAGGGATTGGTAATCACAGGATTTAGCTTAACTGTGTCGGTTGTCACGGCAGCGAAGCTGTGAGGATTATTAGGCTTGTTAAGGAGCATACTTGTACTCTAGAAAAAAGTACCTTCAATGAGCGTACAACAATGGTTTAGGGTGTGCAAAATGTGGGGGGCGGTGGTATGAGAGGTGAAGGAAGGGAAAGGGGACGACTTTTAACAAACACCAGAATGTTTTTAAAATGATTTTTGCCTTACAGAAATGGGGATCTGTCCAAAGATATTTTTACGCTAACTTTCTAAGTAAGTAAATAACAGAGGGGCTAAACATAAGTACAACGGTTTTTTATGTGAAGTTAAAGGTAAACCAAAGTGTTTTCACAGATTTTTAACACTAAATTGAGATAAATTTAGGATGATATCTTTTTTAAAGATGCTTTAACAGTCCCTCAAGATGTAGGGTCGGTCTGCATCATGTTTTGGGGGCAAATGTATTTGTAGAATGAATTGAAAGTGCTGCTATATGTTGCGAGGATGTTTGAGCACTCTCCCGGACAAGATGTTGTTTTTTAAAAATTCTGTCAAAACCAAATTTTAACAAGAGTTGGAAAAAATGCTTTCCCCAAAATGTTCCTAAAACAAAACGTTGGCAATAAATGAGATAAAATTTTTATTTTAAAAAAAATGTTTTAACAAAGTTCCGGACAAAAGTCTGGATGAGGAAAATGTTTGACTAAATGTCTTTTTAGCAATGTTGGTCGAACCAAATGATTAAGCATATGTCCGGGCAAAAACTAACAAAAATTTGATAACAAAATGTTCGAAAAGTATTCTGATGCAAATGTATAAAGACCTTTTTTAAAAAATTGCCTGACAAAAGTCTGGACAAAAAGTAGATTGACAAAGGTTAACAATGTGTCCCGGGCAAATGCTGCTGATGAGGAAAATATATGAAAACAAATGTTTAACAATGTGTGGACAAATTTTGATGGAAATGTTTAAATTGGTCCCGGAAAAAGTCTGTGAAAAAATATACCGGCAAGTTTAAAAAATCAGGACAAATGTTGATGACAAAAGTATATGGGCAAATGTTTACAATTGTCTGGACAAAATTTTGATGACAAATGAACGATTGGGCAAATGTTTAAAAAAATGTGTCGGACAAATTCTGATGAGAAAAAGTAGAGGACTAAAATTTTTAAAAATGTGTCCAAACAAATGCTGATGACAAAAATTTTGATGAACACATGCTTCAAATGGCCGGAACAAATGTCTAATGAAAAAATGTCAGATGAAACACCATTTATGTAGGATATGTGTTTGACAAAAATGCTACATCAGACTGCTCTACGAACAGAGTGTTCAATCACAAGATGCTCTATAGACGATCTGTTAAGACAGAATGACCGGTGGACAAACTGTTCTGCCCACAAGATGGTTTTCTTTGGCTTGAAATCTACTTTATTATAAATATTTCATAAAGTGTCATTAACACAATGATTTGATAAATTTACATGTTCAGTCCGAAAGAAATATTTACATCTACTGTTCCACAAGTTTACAGTTCATAGCTCAATCAGATGTTCAGTCTAAATCATCGCTCGAATTTTCAACCATGTCTGGTTCTGCGAGGTTTTCTTTTACGAAAAAGTAGCTGGCATCGATTTATAGTATTCATGGTATTCAGTAGGTATAACTCCATTTTTGCAGAGCTGTTCTAGATCTTTTTTCTTTTCAGCAGATATTGGCAGATTTGATGCATATTTAGCAGGTACTGAATCATCAATGGTAAGTTGTTGCCTTCGAGATCCTAATATCCTTATTTTTCTCAAATTCATCATTCATGACATACTTGAAATAGTAAACTTCTTATTCCTCTTTTAGATATCGCATCCATTTCATTTTGTTCCACTCAACTTTCTTTCCAGACTCTACTTTCTTTGGTGCCTCCATTGTCACACTCTGGTACTGCCTGAAGTCTAGTATATCATAGTTTCTAACAGGTGTCACATGGTATGGGTTCTTTTTCCTAGCCATTAGCAACACCATATCTCACTGTGATGGAACATAAATGTGTGTTGTTTTTTTTTTTGGCAAGTTGAACTGCAGCATGGATGGTATCTATTTCCACGTGTGTGTGCCCAATTTAAAGAAAGTTATGTTCAATAACGTTAATGTTTGGCATTGTTCTTACGCAGTGCAGTAAACATGACGCAATGATTTTGTATCTCTTTTGACCCCTGCAAGCATCAGAATAAGAATAACGTGGCTTTTGTCTGCTGAAAGTGACATAAGATGTAGTCTAAAATATGTTCCTACTTCTGATGCCCCCGCTTGGCGTCTAATTCGCTCCAAATATAGCAAGTACTCTAACTATCGCCAAGACTATAGAATGTCATATTGTCGCAGCAGAGCTTCCACATGTAGTACATGACGCTCACAAGGGAACATAAGGGAACATTGCAGATCAGAAGTAGGGGGTATGATCATTAGGTTCAGAACGAGCTTTAGTCTTGTCAGTTTCCTTTTCCAAATGGGCTCTCTGCTTTCTGGTTTGGTGATTATCGTATTTCTCTTGTTGCTCAATCGTTATTGTACCCTTTTAGATAGCATTATGGTAAGCATTGCAGGTATCTTCTAAATTGAGTTTACTAAAGCAGGAAATAGCTAGAACAACAACTTCTGTGTCAGTACTTTTAATTAAGGTTGTTGTTCTAGCTATATCCTGCTTTAGTAAGCCCAATTTAAAAGAACTTTCGATCTCATTTGGGCATGGCAAACACTTTCGATGGGTCCCAATACATGATATTGTGTGTAAACCTGATACAAAAAGCGTTGGGTCTTCAATTTTGCCATGCATTCACGGGATGTGATACGGTTTCTTCATTCAGCGGTAAAGGAAAATTGTCAGCGTGGAACACGTGGTGCGTGTATGAAGACGCTTCAAACATATTTTAGGTTATCCAACAGACCAAAGGCCATTACCATTGAAGATATGGACATTCTTGAGCAGTTTGTAGTACTTTTATATGACAGATTTAGTTCATGTGTTAATGTTTATCAGGCTAGACTTGATCTTTTTCGCCAAGAAACAAAGGCCATATGATAAGATTCCATCAACTCAAGATTCGTTGCATCAGAAACCGTGCTGCATATCAGGCTGGACATATATGGGCACAATAAATGTCAGCTATACAAGTTCTACCAGATGTTGAATGCAGTTTGGAATGTCTGGATAGCAAACAAATAAAACCGTTCTGGTTTTCAGTGCCAGTAGTTTCAGCATCTTGTTATGAACTTCAGAAGTGTGGCTGTCAGTAAAAAGCATGCGACTCTAGACTCTGTAGCTGCGGTGAATTTAACTTGCACTTTGCTATGCTCGTGTAACTGCTAGGTTACTTCAAGGATTAAAGGGTAACATGTATCAGAATAGCAGAATTGCATGTTCAAGTCTTCATTAGTAACAATAGTAACAATTTCAAGATTTGACAATTTACATGGATATAAATCAGATATCTTCTAATCAAGATATGTATATATATATATATATATAATATATATATATATCGGGAAAATGATCAATTAATATATATATATATATATATATATATATCGGGAAAATGATCAATTAATATATATATATATATATATATAATAAAATCACGTTGTCTAATTATCTTCTACAGGATGTGAAATAAAAATAACTGATTTTTGCCTTTTATAAGCAAATGAATTTATGAGTTAATTACTTTAAAATTGAAACAAGCAAACAAACAAAAAACTAGACTTTTTTAACTGTTTTTCACCTTAACATCAGTTCCAAATATTTTTCTGTTTATTTAATGTACGTCCAGATCTAGGCATTCGGAATGATTAAAATATTGCATTTAGTCTAATAAAGATAAAATATCAATCTAAAACGAAATACAAGTATTGTTTACCTTTCCAAATTTGTTACGTTCATTTGTGAATTTAACTCCAAGATATAGTCTGCTCAAAACTGAATTCAGCTCCAACAACTGGCCAACTCGAAAACATGTTTTAAAAAGTAAGTAATCTACAGTTATAAAGCTCAACTCCTGTACAATAGATAGAATTTACGACGTTATACAACTACAACATATATTTTTTATATACTTTTTATTAATTTTTTTTTACTGTATATATTTTATGATATATTTTAAACGATCTTATCGACAACACAATATGCAAGATAAATTACGTGAAAACGTCTAGCAGAACACATATATTAGATTAGATCGTTTAATTTTTCCCGACATATATAATACTTGATAAAGCGATCTTGTATCCTTGCTGATCTCAAGTATGGGAAAGGCAACTGATCTGATTTGATTGTTTCCCTTAACGCAAATTAACTTTATAATTTCAGTGTCTCCTTGAAATCCAGTTTAGAGAGAATAAAATACCTTCTCTGGTCCCAGAAAGTAAAAATAAAAAACACTATAATAGTCACTGCTGACTTGCGTGACCATAACGGACATTTGAGTATATATTCATAAGTTGAACCAGAGGGAAATTGAAGTACAATGCGGGTGTGCAATTAAAGAGGCATCGAAACTAATTGTGTTGGGTAAGAGGACTTGAAGTGGCATGTGCACGCTCATTTGAATCGCTAGGCGTTTTGCCGTAATTTGTCAGGTATATATTGCTGTGGAGATTAGTTCGTGTTCCTTTTCTCTACTTATCTAATAATTTATGATGCGAACTTGCATCTTCAAAGAAAATATAGCTTCGCAGGTCCCAATCAGTTAAAAAGACTAACATGTCAAGACCCTGGTAAAGAGGCTATTTTTAGACCAAACCTAACACATTCCTAGGAGTCTGATATATTGAAAGTTGGTGGTAAAATCTAATTCAAGGTTTATATTGTTCCGTCTTCATGTCTTGCCCATATCTTTTTTTTTGAAATTCCTACAACACTTTTATAAACCGCTGTAGGGGCTTTGTCGGGTTGCAAAAATGAAAACTCTTTACATATATATATCTTTTATAGCTCATTTTACAATTCATAATCGTGCTCCTGATCAATTGTTAGAAAATAACTATAAAAAGCAGAAGTTCATAATTCCTTACACAATCATTATTGGCTGAAGAAATAAACAAACAAAATTACAGCGAACACACTCTACAAAAAAAAAACTGAAAAAAAAAAAAAAATGAAACTGCTTCTAAATTATTTGATTAAACGCCTAATTTTACACATAGTATATTCCCTGGCGTTGTATATTAAATTAAAAGAAAAATGATAAAATATATATAGAATGGTATACACGACATATTTGACAAAATTATTATACAGTGCAAATTACAACATTTTGTATTAAACATACGTCGATCACACCACATAGTAGATTATATTCAGCGTTTCTATCATATTCAGTCCATCAACAGAGAAAAAATCAAAACCATACTTCAAAGCTTCTAAAAAGTGTTTCGAGCATTTTCTTAAACGTGTCAACTGAATCAGAATTTCTCACGTCTGCTGGTAGTTTGTTCTATAGTTTCGGCCCTACAGTTTGAAAACTTCTATCACTAAATGTTTTACGTTTGTTAAATGGTACCTCTTAACAACCTGTGACAGAGTCTGAAGACCTTAAACTACGTCTTTGTGCTCGTTCCGATAATAATTCAATCAAGTAAGATAAAGCTTAGCCGACTGAACATTTCAACATGACAGTTAAAATCTTAAAATCAGTTCTAGCTTTGATAGGAAGCCAATGTAGTCGGAACAAAGCTTGTTTTGAACTGTCGTACTTGCTGAGTCTTAAAACGAGTTTGGCACACATGTTTTTTGTCCTTTGCATTTCTGAACTTCACAAATATTATGTTTTCTGCTATAAACTTAAGATAATGGTTTTATAAAAATACCTATGTCATTTAAAAGAAGTACAAAATAATGCAAATACATGAAAGTGTTCATTGAATGTAATATCTACTAAATAATTCAATCTTTTTTCTATAGTTTCAACGAGGATTAGAAGCATTGGACTATTATCTAAAGTTTGCAGTGAATATATTCCGCATATTTGACTTGGGTCAAGCCTCTGAAACAGATAAAGTAAAAAACATCACGAACGTTTACCTGTAAAACCTGTAAACAATCTTAATCTATATATAAATGAAAATGAAATTTCCTTACAGTATTGTTTTATTAGCTTAATTACTTACCTACTTTTGTTTTATTAAATATAGTTAATGGATGTTTCTTTATATACTAGAGAAGAACTGTATTGTTTGATTGCCAAGTGAAATTTGTCTGCACCACATTTTGGCCGGAAAATCAAGCTCAACATTGTACTAATAAGTGGTTTTAATGTTTACCAAAAAGACGGATTTGTGTTTGTAAGACATAGTCATGATTTTCAAACCAGTTACACTATCACAACACGTTGAATCGTTTTCAAGCTTATCAAGAAGATTTTCTAGTCTCAATTACTTTTCCAGAAATATCTACGTATATTGGTTTCTTTGGAAAGCTTTCATATTCTTTCTTCCACACTGTCAGTAGAGGGCTTGAAGCTCCTAAACTTGTGGTATAATGTAAGCCCTTTTCCATCCAATTAGTTGTTAACCCTGTGTGATCTACAAATGGTATGAAAAACGCATAAGTAAAACATCAAATTGTACATATAACATTTAAATGGCTTTGTCAAGAAGAAAAACGTAATAAGGAATGCTAGACAAAAAATCAAATGTAAAATCATTTTTGTAATTTAGACCTCCAGTCCATACACTAATATATATATATATATATATATATATATATATATATATATATATATATATATATATATATATATATATATATATATATGAGAAATAGGTTTGTATATAATTTTTAACTTTTTCAAAAACTTTATACATGCCTGTCCATGTATCTTGCCGAAACGAAATAAAGAAAAGACATGGACAAAATAAGATACAAGAAGCCAATTATATCTCTGAATATTTATGGTTTAGTAAATAATGCCAGGTCTACAACATTTTTAAGAGAAATACAGACTTGGATAGTTACAATAAAGTGTGTATTCCTTATGCTTCGAAGCATAATATATATGCCAAATTTCCCACATCGTATTGGATCTTCCTTTCTTACTAAGTCCTTTAAACCAAACTGTTGCAAGGTGTCCAGGAATATAAGGCATTGTTGATCGGGCATCTCCAAAGATATACCAGTCGATAAATGTTTTCCATTTTTTTTTGTTAGGTGAAAGTCCCCAAGAACCAATAACTGGGAAAAGAAAAGCATAATCCGAAGTAGGTCCTTGAAGTGTGTGCATATTTTTAACACCAAAAGTTGTTGTAATACCTTGCAAAGCATAGCCATTAATATATGTGTAATTATCATAAGTCTGATGAACGAGTTTTAAACATTTCCAGAAGTATTTAGAAACAGTTAAATCATCTTCTAAAATTACAGCAATTTCTGATGAATTCAAGTTTGGTTTATAAGTTGTAAACCTTTGTCCGTAGATTCCAACGTGATATGGATACAAATTAACGTCGTAGTCTCCGTGCTTAAACACGTAGTCCCTCGCTGTATTTAAAATAGCTTCGTTGATGTTGCCGTTTTCAGATCTATCTATCCAAACTTCAACTTTGATTAAATCAGAAAAATATTCTGCATCATTTAGAGATCTTGGTAATCTGTGAAGTGAATGCGCCCTGTCATAAACAATAACAATGACGTGTAGATCATACTGTTTTTCTTGATTATTTATGTTACTCTCATTTTCATAATGAAGAAAAGTATAATAATTGCTGTCTTTACCTGATTCAGAAGGCCAATATATTAGGAGTGAAATTATCATCATGAAAACAATTACTTTGAATTGTCACAAAAATACCTATCAACCATCCATAGTTTCCTCATATATTGAATATTCAACAAACAATTAACCAAACCGAAATAACGTGTGTGTGATTTCAATATACATATCTGAGACCGTTTAAGTTATGCATAAACTTGTAAAGTTGAAGGTCATGATTCGACAATTAGGCTTTAGATACATACTTCTCTGTGTATTTAAATCTTTAAGTTTTTTTTAATATATGGTAATGTAACTAAACCGATACCAATATAAAGACATTAAAACAGCTCAAATGTTATTTTTGCGAATAGAACTTGTTGCATTATATTTCTTTTCTATTTCAAATGCCAATATCTATAGTATTCGTCATACAATGTTATAGTAATATGCAGGCAAAATGCTGTTCAGAGAGAAAAAATCTTCGACCTAGTTCCCAGTCATTCCCGCTGGCTTCTGCAGTCGCTATTACATACGTACAAATGTGCTTCATTCCTATATAAATTATCATTTGATCGGCAAGTGTATCCAAAAGAAGCAATGACCATATCAGCGCTACATCGTCATCTTGTTTATAAAAACAGAGGTTATTTAAATATATTTGCTTCTAGCGTAATAAAAAACTACTATGGTTTCATTAAGATCGCAGAAATAGAACTTGAATATTTTCTTGAACTATAATCATGACAAGTTTCTGACAATTGCTAATCTGAATATCACATTCCATTAAAACAAACAAAAACACAAGTTATATATGACTGTAGGACACAACCGATAAAGGCATATTTCATATTCTTATGTATACATATCATTTCATCTTGAAGTTTTACTTCATTGATTTGACATTGTTATCTGACCTAGTTTGAGACATCTTGTATGTCAATAAGTTATTTAAATTCCATGGTGTTCCAGATTGTTCTACCACAATACTAATAAGCATAGTGTAGAATTATCTTCGAAGTTTTGATAGTTCTTGGTTATGGCAGAACCTAAAGTAATGTGTTATTGGGAAACTTTACTGTATCTTTAATAATAAGATAATTCCAGTTTAGACTATTAACATTTGATGGATTACCTTATTGTTGTTGATACTATAAATATATATATTTGAGGAATGTATTTGTATTATTTGGATTTATATAATTAACTTTGAATCTTGTGAAAAGTTCTGAATTATTACCGTTTGGATTTAAATTTGACTAGCAAAGAATTTGGACTATTCTTGCATATAAAAATTGAACTTTACAGCTAGTTAATTTTTTTCAAAGTATTTGAATAGCTACTTTAAAAAATATTGCTCTCTATTTTTAATAGTTGTTTGTTACGTTATACTCTTTTGTTCTATCTTCAGATTTTAAAAGGAAATGAACAGAAGTTCATACATAACTAGTTGTGTTCCAAATATATATTTGATTCTCTTATGATCTAGATCAAGACTCACATGTACACATGCTAGAAAATGTTAGTTATGGAGCAAAACATACGTTTAAATTGGGCTTATATCTGAAAAGTGCACATGATTCAGTACTAAAGTATATGTGTTTGTTTCATAAGAAGATGCCGTTGTTTTGTTTTTTGTTGTTGATTTTTTTTTTTCAAATAAACATTGAAATGGGCCATTACGACATCTTCTTGTTGTTAATTTAAGCCATAGTTCATTAATTGGGATATTGTTCCTATCTTAATTAACTACTCATTTAAAAAGCCCAAAGAGCTTAACTAAATTATTTCCTCAATCTTCCTGAAATCACCTTTCAAAATGGCATTTGCAAAATTTTGGTACATAAAGAGCTTTAATGCTAAATGGACATTTACTTTTGTCTTGGTTATGTTTCTTCAAACTAAATCCACGTTTGAAACTCGCTGAGTAGTGTCTTCGGCCGAAACTAGAGTATACACTGTCGATTGGTAATTTATTAATATCTCGGATAAATACATATGTAAATTACAAAATGAATATCATTTTATAAACTTTTTTGTTTAGTTTATTAAAGTTTTTCAGCTGTTTATAGTGTCATTTTTAAAATTACTGCTTGGATATAAAGTTTGAAGTGAGTGGGTGATTCTCGAAAGGTAATTATTTACAATCACTAGCAACAGGATATGTGTTTGACTACGCATCTAAACTAAGTGCCTACATTATATAGAAAGCCTACCCTTTACAGAAGTATGGCCCAAATGCTGGAAATTGAAACTTTTTTGTGCACTAATTGCCTCACCTTATTCAGCATGTTTTAACATGCCTATTTGACTGTTTTATAATACAGTTTGAATGCGAACGGCTCAAAATTTCAAATGTTTCTAATATTTACACCTTCAAAGTCTATCTAAATTTAAAAAAAAATGAATTTCCCAAAATGTTCATTTTCACAAAAGTATGATCTCCTGACCTCTTAACTTACAATACAAGACAAACTAATTGTACGTTATTTAATTATAATCGTGTTAAAGTGAGACTACAAAGTGTTGTACATAATTAGTTATAAAAAGATAAACATTTACAACTACAAAATTTGAAATACCCCTTTTCAGAAACGAAGCTACTGCACATGTGAAAGAGAACTTTTGTCTTTGAAGTGGCCTATATTATGTTTGAAATTTCTATATCCTGTATCTGTGAAGATAAAATAACAGTAACAGGCATTTTACTTTGCTTCATATAAGTTTTCTGACTTGTAATTATTTAAGACTATTTTCAGAGTATGAATTAACAACATCATTTTGTATTCGAATAAAGGAAAGGTAAGATTTAATTTAATTTAATTATTTAATTTTTTATAAATCTGATCAATTTTTGATTTTAAATGTTCATAAACGGTTAATTAAATTATATTTTTGGTCTAGAATTTCGTGTTTTACCATCAAAGTGTAGCAACTAGGAAACTCTTTCAAAATATTCCATCAAACCTTCGTATGAGACAGTAACTAATTTAAGATACAAGCAAAATTGATATACATTAATTACTTCGTATTCCGTGTCTTTAATCAATCAAGGGATTGACATAACTGTAGCTATCTCTACTTACTGAATAAAATAGATTTACTGTATTTAAAAATGTTAAAGTAATAGTTACTTTAAAAATCATTTCAAGGAGGGAGAGGTCATTTTCTGGTAAATTAATTTCACCAAAAGTTACCCATAGAAAATCTATAAAACGACTGAAATAGGTATATTTAAAAGACTCTCTCTCCCTCCCAACCACCAACCACAGTCTAGTAAAAGAAATAAAAAACTATAATTTCCTCACTTCACTATTGAAAGAAATATTGATTTGTCTTTGATAGAAATGGAAGAACACACGCTGTAAGCCTCAAAATAAAATGGAAATACTTATACGTTTTCTCAGACTTCTGAAAAGCTATTTTAGTGAAATCATTTAAAATTGTTTGTATTTGCTGACTTTTAATGGACAATTATCTTACCTATTGACTTGATATTATAAGAATCTGAAATTGCTTGGATACTTCTTATGTTATCATAAGTTCGTTTAATCGAAATTTCTTAAATGTATTTGGGAAAAGATTCATTTGATCTTACTTTTAGGAATGGACCTTTGTCAATCTTTGACTTTTGATATAGCATATGTTTTGCAGTTTTCAAGATTTTTCAAGATTTTACCAATTGATGGTCAACATAATTTTGCAAAGAATCTCAATATTTACAAATATATGTAGTTCATATCATATGTCTTCTATAGTGCATTATTTGACTATACCAATGCACTAGAATGATCAGGATTTTGCTAAAAAAAATTTAAGTTTTAATCAACAGTGTTTTTATATTCATCCTTAGTTTGAACGAGTTATATCATATATTTAAATTAAATTGTATTAACTATTACGGAAGCCCTGGAGTGACATTTATTTTCTTCTTATGACTTATTTGTTATTACTTATTTGTTGATTAATTGTTACTACTTATTTATTTCTATTCAAGTAAAATTAAATAGTTTAAAAAACATTGAAATTACATCTTTTTTTCTACCTCTGTTGCGCAACCAAGATAAATTTGAAAACAATTGTAGAGCTTTAAAACATGCGTTACGATTCAGATTGCTGAAGTACACTTATGTATATCAAATGTGGTTTTGACGCTAAAAATCATATAAAATTGAAAAGGACACTCTGATATTATTATTTCATCCTAAAAGTGATTTAAGTGCAAAATATCATAAAAAATTAATAAAATATAATTATTTTTTTATTGAAATGTAATACTTTGCAAAAGGATCATTCTGGTCTATAAATATATCTTATAGAATTTAGAGTAAATGCAAAGTGTCCTAAACTGTTGTTTTAAATGCGTTTGATCTCCTTTAAGAGTACAACTAAACAAATGTACTACGAATTGCTTCAGTCCTGAAAAACGTTTGACTACAAATTCTGTCAATGCTTTGCTGACTGATGAATTTTAAACACCTAAGATAACATTTTACATTAACGTGATATAGTACGATAACTAAATTATAATATATATTGCGTGGACTGTATAGAAATAATCTTGTTTTGATACATTTTAGTATTAATATAATTATCGTATGCTATCTCTGCCATGCTGTAGCGTTAATTCGCATGTTGTTTGATTTTGTTTATACACAACAGTTTTATTTTCTTTTTTAGTTTTATCAGCTTCATACCGATAATTTTGATATTGTTAAGCTTTCCAAGAGGGAAACATCATCTTCCTTTCATTAAGGAAAGTCAGGTTAATAATAAACTGAAATGTAAGTTGAAGTATTCGTTATATAAGGTAGGATCTTTTTCAGTAAGTCACAACACAAGTTTAATATCTATATATTGTAATGAATGTATCTGGCTTTCAAGTGAAAATATTGATTATAATAGATTTTAGTTGACGCTGCACTGCATTGCACAAAATATGTCTTAGTCAAAATTTTGAAGTTCAAAAAAGTAAATGGATATAACTATGTTCTAAGTATGAACATAAGTATATATACAGGAGTCATCAATATATAATGCAGCCTTAAAAGTGTAGATGAAATCATTTCAAGCAATGTTCTTTTATAACTTTGTCCTGGCTCGTTTTAGATTAATTACATTTATGTCTGTATTTTATCAGATGGTGCTGCCCAGAAGTCCATTTATTTAATAAAATGAAAATGACTTTGATTATATATTTTTGTTATTATTTGATAGGAATGTCTAATTATGTTGTTTTTGATGAAGCATTGGGAATGTGAACTTTCAGAAAAATAAGCATTAAATATCCAGATAAGTAAAATCTGAATAGACTTTTATGAATTATGTCAATGAAGAATCCGAGATCTCAATCCAATATACCTGCTGTCATTTTATGGAGCATCTCGAAATATTTAACTAAGACAAACATCAGTTATAAGTATCAAAATCATTATAATAACAAAAATAGTTTATGCTAAAATTCCTAAATTAAATGTTTGTGTTAGTTGATGTCCCTTATGTCGAACACCCGGACGACATATAGGGCGTCCTTGTGCGCTTCGTTTTTCTTGTTCTTCTGTGTCCGACCCGAAATAGAATCGCCCTAACGACACGAATAAGGCCCAAGAACATTCTTCTCTGGTCAAAATTTCAAACCACCTCATAATCGGTAGGACCGCGAACAATGCGAGAACGATAGTAAGGACAATTCTTGCATGATTTGTAGGGCAAAATCTCATTTCCTGATCCGTTTAGTATTGATCTTGGGATGAACAGCACTTAAACAGAAATAATGTTTGTTAAAAAGTAATAACACAAGAACGTTGGTTTTACAATTATAAAATGGTCCATTATATATCATTATCGACTGAGAAAACTACTTATAACAAACATCATGTTGGTAAACCATTGAAAAATAATGAAATATTTATTGTCTAATATATAATATATATTTGTCAGATTTTACTATGCAATCCCTCTTTTGAGAGTCGTATGAAATATTTATCATTGTATTTTGTTCAATATATAAAAATATATTGCAACTTAGTAATGATGAAAGAATTTGCCTTCTTTGCATTCATTGATTTTTATCAAGTTTCATGGTGAAAAAGTAATATTTCACTTAAAAAAAATTAAATCAACAGTGTTATAAAGAAGTCATTCAAAAGTGTTCTTATTGGTGTTATTGAAACATTTGTTTCTGCTGTCTGATAAATTGTCCTAACAAACAGAGACAGAAATGTTATCAGATAAGTGTTGAGATATTCTACCTGAGAAAATAAATGTGTTTTTAAATGTAGTTTAATTAAGTCACTGAGTTTAATTTAGCTGTACTGAACCATAAAACTAACCCGCCATTTGCAATTTTTAAAAGATAATGAAAGTGTATTTGTTACAGGGGACAATTTGATCGATCTATCAGTATGAATAAATTGAATTTTCAACGGTACTAAATTTTGCAAAGACTACTTTTTCATCCATGTAACTTCCAATTCCCATTTTTGAAAAGTGAAAACAACACACAGGAAAAATGCCTTTTGATAAAAAAAAATGTATACAATTTATAGAAATAAGGAAAGGTCAATTTTGACTTGTTTAAACTTCACACATACAATAAACGCTCTTGTAAGATAGGGCTTGACAACGTCATTAGTTAGTCTTTACTGTCGTTTCCTTCTTTCTAAACATGTTTTGCTAGTTTGTAAATTTTATACGCCTGAGTATATTTTTTGTGACTTTTCAAAGATGACTGGCAAAAGAACTAATTGTGTGTTAGTTGTTTTGATTAATACAGCTTAATTTAGTGAACAATAAATATCATTACATCATTACTTGAAGGCATTATATGAATATATACGTTGATATATTGCGATATAGAATATAGTATTGTTTCCTTTATTTACAGCATTGCAAAGCGAAGGAAATGGTGAAAATACTAAATGCCTTTTTACAATATGCAAGCATTCCTAAAGAACATTCAACGGTGATGCGTAATACGTATTCCTTTATGTACAACGACGACCATTAGCACTGAGCAGGGGCTTCGATTCATGTCAATTTAACAGCTGTTTGATAACTGAGGGAAAACATTGTTTGGAAAGAAGTGATGCCATTATTTTCAAAGGTGCACATTTGCCAGAGAAGTATCTTTTTAAAAGTCCTCACGGGCAAGTTTTGACTTTTGCTAAGGACGAAAGCCCTTTTTATTACAAGGGGTTTGGAAGGTGCATTTAATTGGACAATGACGTATAATAGGGATAATACCGATATTTATTATACCTCACTTTTGTCTACAACGATAAAATCCTATCACCCGGGAAAGAGATATTTTGAATATCAAAAACATTTTCAACCTTTTTGACACATGACCAAGCGAAAGTGACTGTCAGGTCATGTGACCACGCTGATTTTTTGAATGTTATATAAGGTCAAAAAACTGCTTCAAATTTTAGCCAAATGATTGCCTCCCTATGCTCATATAATAGCGACGTCAATATTCAATGTGTAAACAGACGATTACCGCGCTAAAGATGAAACTGTTGAATTAAATAAATGTTAATTGGTAAAATAAAATAAATATTATATTGCAGCGCGTGTGCATTGATACTGTCAACCCTCTAAACAGAATGTGACTACTACTCACGGCTTTCCCCTCGGTTGATATTCTGCCCTCGGGTTGACAATATCCATGTCACACACGCTGCCGTATGATAGTTATATAATACCTACCTAATGGAGAAATATGGAAAAGAAAAACCGATGACAATCGTAATTTCCTAAAAATTGCCAGAAGCAAAAGGATGCGCTTATTAGAACATCTCGCTGCAAATTGGACTCTAAAAGAGAACTAGGTATCAAACAGTTGAAGAAATATATTAATATCGATACCATTTGAAGATGCGGGAAAGAATGGAAGTGTGGAACTACATATGTACATGACGTTTATTTTTAAACTTTAAATTACTCTAATAAATTTTATTTAGCGTTTGAAAATGCGCTCTGTAGAGGATACACCACTGAAAAGTTCTTTGAACATTTCAATTACAATTTATTATTAGGGTATAGGGCGGGAAAAATAAATTCAAGTGAGGCAATATCGATTGATTCCTGAAAAGGTATATAATGATTCTACTGATTTTAAGTCAATAGATGAGTTAGGAAAATACTTTTTAAGACTGGCTTTATATGATACAGAATATGCAAGGATTCTAAGACAGAAAAGTCAGTATTTTTTCCTGGATTTCAGGAAGTATATCAAAGGGCGTTGTGTACAATTCGTGAAAGAACGAACCGATTGGAACAATATCGGCAACGCATTGCTGACGTTAAACAATGGGTTATGTCAGATAAACCTTACACAAATTCAGATGACTGAAATATTATAAATGTAGACTTATTAAGGCATTCGATGATTGCTTGCCACAGGTAGAGCGTTCAATGAAATGCAAGCTTTTGTTCATCTAGTATAATGATTATTGCCGTTCTAACCTGAAAAATTTACCCTATTTATTTTCATGTTTAAATGTTGGCATCCTCCCATGGTGGATTCCGAGTCTTTTCGGAATGCGTAAAATCGCGTTCAAATGAATAACTTTTTTCAGTTCCAAACATATCTTTAGTAAATCCAAGCTCTTTTTTAAACGGAGTCATTATTTAGTGTTACACCAGCATTGTTTTTCACATTGAAATAGAATCATAATAAGAAAATTAGTGGATGTTAAATGGTATAAAATGTTTCAATCTTTGAACAGACTCAACTACACGACCAGTCTAATGTGTATAACATCTATATCTGCTCGATAAAAAATGTTATTTAATACCAACAGTAGATATTTTTACGAATTGACTTCAACTTGTAAAGACGTAGGTTTGTATAGACAAGCAGAACCCCTTAGAATAATAAATTTCTGTGAAACATATATGGTTCGATTACTTAGTGATGATGAATGTAATGGCTGTTTTGCCTGGCGTTCCTACATGATACAATTTGACTGTTTCCTCTCTGTGTTTGAAGGAACAGTTTGGGGACTCCGTAGAAAGGAGTTCTTAAATCCCTGAATTGTTTTGATATGTGTCTTTTATTCTGTTTAGCCAGGTTCTCATATTGATGTGCTGTCTTCTTTTAAGGCACTTGGTATATGAGTTATTGCTTCTCTAGATTCGTTTTGATATAAACGAAAGGATAGTTGTGCTTTACATGCTAAGCTTGTTTCTGCAGGTCGACAATGGTTTTTCTGATGATGCTGCACTTTCCTGCATAGGCATTGAGACAAGCACATATCGTTAATTAGGTTAGTTCTTATATGAATTAACTAGAGAATTTTATGTTTTAATACTATGCATTTTGTCATCTATGTTGCTAATACTGAGGTAAGATGAGCACCATAAACCGGATCAAACTCCTAAGTGATGTCTTAGCACACTCCGGTTTAGGTTGTCTGTCCACGTTGATCCTTTTGTTGCTCGTTTTTTTTTTTTTTGTTTTTTATGTATTTGTGTGTGTAGATATGTTGGTCGTATCAACGTCTAAGAAAACTTTGTTGTTGTTTTTTTGTTTGCAGACAAGGTCATCGTGTTGGATATATATCATTTGGTCTAAAGAAGTCCATTTGAAACGGATAAAGTAAGAAAATTGAAATTCAATAGTCATCCCGACTTACACATTTGTTTAACAAATATAAACCACAGCAAAATATCTATTATGCTCTTGTTCGTTTCAGAAACATAAAATATTTATAACATCCAATCATACACCTGTAAATAACTGACATTTTTGTCAGAACCGTATGAGTTTTGGAAACCAAAGTCTGACTGCAAGAAGCGGGGCACGCAACACTACTCCGTCTTTTGAGGAAGACGTGGGGCATCAGAAAATTGCCATATCCTTTAAGAAGGTTCCTTATTCCCATGCTCTGGAACTGCGGCGAGAACGTTCGCCTGTCTGACGTTTACTTAACTTGAATCCAAATTGGATTATGACAAAATAAGAACAATAACTTATCCAGCGTGCCTTGGATATAATATAGTTAGTTCGTAGTCCTGGTAATTTTTCAAAAAAAATCCGAAATTCACTTGAAGGAACTTCTAAGGAATTTTCTGAAAATATAATACATCGGAATATGACGTATATGCACGAAGGAGATGTCTATAATCTGAAATGATAACAAAGGTAATTGAATAGATGATATGTAATGTTCGAAACTATAAATCGGTTTAAACCAATAAAATAATAGAATTGATGGGTATCAAGGAAAACGAAAATGTTATCTTATATGCACGAAGGAGATGTCTATAATCTGAAATGATAACAAAGGTAATTGAATAGATGATATGTAATGTTCGAAACTATAAATCGGTTTAAACCAATAAAATAATAGAATTGATGGGTATCAAGGAAAACGAAAATGTTATCTCATTGTATTATCGGAAATTTAGTAACTTGACTGCTGTAATGCGCGACACTGTAATGATTGTCAAATCATAATCCCAGACAAATATCGGGGTCGATATAACATTTACATTGCAGGACAGATTACAGTCTGATATTGAAGTCTTATGGTGATACGAAATCGAAAATAATAAAGGTCTGACGTCAGATATTTTTTATTATATGTTCTTGGTTTCAGTGGTTTAATCATAAAAACAACGAATTTTGCAAAAATGTATGAAGTACAGCAGAAAAGAATAAATCAAAAGTATATATCTAAATACAATTTAAAACACTATACAATGTATAGGCGGTAGCAAGATTAAGTGAAGCCTTTCTCGTACGCCTTCGTGTTGGTAATTCTAACATTCAAACACCTTGAAATGTGAAACTTCTTCTGGAGCTTAAAAGGTTGTTTTCGTTAACTCCTGCTTCATTGGAATCACACGAACTGAATATTTTTTTTCAACGAATTGGATGGAGTGAATACTGTTAAAATGATGATAATAATGAATAATGTATTCGAGCTGAGTTCCAGGAAAAGTATTAAAACATATTTCTAAGGTTCCGTACCTTCGTCCTCCCATGGTGGATTCCGAGTCTTTCCGGAATACGTAAAATCGCGTTCAAATGAATAACTTTTTTTTTCAGTTCCAAACATATCTTTAGTAAATCCAAGATCTTTTCTATTTTAAAAGCGATAGCCATCAAATTATTATTATAACGCGTGACTAAATGCGATTACTAGTAAGTAAAGCTAGAAAGATGCTAAAACCACTTAATATTTTTTTTCCCCGGAGTTAGATTTACAGACTGACTGAGTGTCAATTTTCGGTATCATGTTGTTGGAAAAGATTAAAACTGAACTTAATTATTTATAGAGAAATAGAAAGAAATGTCCTAGATGGAACGGAAGCTGTACAGCCGTATATGTTTGAGCAAGTCGCTCCGGAGACCCTAAGCAAACAGATGGCTTTTCATGAATGTTGGAGAAAGAACATTGCCTTTGTAGTTTGAACAGGAATTTTGTTGCAGTGACCAACCTATTGACTGATCATGACACATATGCAAAATTGGCCTCTAAGTTTTTTGGTATAATATGGAATAAAATGTACTGTACACACATTTCTGTCTTAAATTCAGACTTACATAGTTGTTCATCCAAAATATTTAGCACAGATGAATGAAACACAACAGACATCAATGTATCCCGCCTAGGGTCGTAAAACTCACAGTTTAAAAGGAAAAACAAATGTGGCTTTTTAGATTGCCAACTGGCATGATTTAACATTGAACTATAATGTCTTACAAAAGTAAACTTAATGAACATGATGACTTAAATAACATTTTTCTTTTGAACATTAACAAGATTGTAAGGAAAAATACGTAGAATACCTATCAGGATTTGCTATTTCTTTTACGTGTGTTTGTTCGCGACAATTACTATTTAAATCTCTTAAGGTTAAACTATAAAAGCATTAAAAAGTTGATAACAATAGGAGTTTCTAGAAGTTAAAATTATTAGGTGCTTTTAAAATACACCTGGGATGCCGATAAGTAATTCTAAAAACAACATCTAAAGACAAAATTTGCAAAATACAAAGCACGTAAATATTTTTTTTTCAAATAACTGCATAAATATGTGATCACCATTTTCGTTATTGAATGTAATGTAGACGTAAAACACTTCACAACTTCAAGCATGTCTGTGTTTTTTTGTTTGTTTGTTTTTACATTTTTGTATATAAAGCCCGAAAGATAAAATCTGTATTTCTTTAGCGCAGACTAATTTACCAAACGCGCAAGGCAGCAACCTTTTGCGCGTTTTCCAAATGCGAGTAAGTTTGCCTGATTTTTCAATCGTTGCGCATATCGCAAATTTGTTTTTTGCGCTTAGGGATTTAGCAAAACCCGCAGATTGGTTATTTGTGCACCTATATCTTTACTGCCACTTTTATTACGCAAACGGTAGTTATTGCATACACACTGAACAGAATATTTGAATATGTTACATTTGCAATAGTATTGGTAAGCCATCAACATGTGCTTGTGAAATGCATGTAGTACAGTTTATTGAAAAAAAAAAAACAACAAGCTCATCAAAAGAATTTCTTTCTGGCGCATTTATCAAACTGAAAACGAAAGGAATTTTCCACCTGTCCGACAAAATTGCTTTCTTTAAAAAAAAGGTGTGCATACCATTCAAGTGCTCAGCAGAAATCATAAAAATTGACAACTTTTACAAAATGTTTTCTTTTTTAATGATTTATGCAACATGGTAGGAACAATGTATTGTATGTCCGGATCTCAAATAAAATCTTGACCCTCTCTGTTTGGGCGAGTGATCTAACAACAGGAGTCTGATATATTGAAACTAAAATTAAAACACGTTTGACGACTACTAGGTACTATAGTCTATATATATATACTATTCTCTATTCTGGTTTGTCAACAATAAGCGCGGAAAAAAGAAACAAATGTGTGAATTTTAGATCAAAGCGCAAGTCACACCATGATAGGATTGTTTTTCACAATTTGTAAACAACATATCACTGACCCCACAAAACCTGCAAAATGACTAGATCTTGATATAGATTATTCCTTGTTCAAGAGGAAACACTTTATTCTCGATAATTGTAAAAGGGGACGCTCAAAGAACATGCAAACATGTAAAGTTTTTCAAAAAAACAACAGCTTATAGAATTAAAAGCTGAGTTCACAAGCCTTCCTTCTAGCCACATGGTTTACCTAACTCATTCCAAAAATGTGACAATACCTGAAAATTGGAATTATAAAGAGACATTTACATATTACTATGTTTTTGTTGATGTGGAACTCATCTTATTGCAATCTAGATTTGAAGGCAAAATAGTGATTATTACAATGCATCAGAACGTTTTTCCAACTTCCTACTACCCTATCAAGAATACAAGGCGAAACTTCCTTTAGAAAATATAATAATTATAGTACCTAGTAGTTCTCAACCCTGCTTCAATTTTGCTTTCACACTCATTTTCCAAATAAATTCTAGTTCCTACCGTGTTACATAAATCACTTTTGAATCAAATTTTGTAAACGTCTATTTGCATGATTTCTGCTGGGCACTTGAATGGTATGCACACCATTTTTTTTAAAGAAAGCATTTTTGGTCGGACTTCAGGTGGAAATTCCTTTCGTTTCCAGTTTGATAAACGCACCAGAAGGTAATTGTTTTGATGAGCTGGTTTTTTCTATAAACTGTACTACATGCTTGTCTCAAGCACATGTTGATGGCTTACCAATGGTTGCAAATTTAAGTATATTCAAATATTTTGTTCAGTGTGTATGTCATAACTACCATTTGCATAATAAAAGTGGCAGTAGAGATTTTTGTGCGCAAATGTTACGCGTTTGGTAAATTAATCTGCGCTAAAGACATACCGATTATATCTTCTGATAAGAAATCATAAGAGGGCCTTATATACAAAAGTGTTTAATGATAAAAATGACAAAAAAAAACAAAACAAAACAACAAAACACAGACATGCTTGAAGTTATGAATTGTCCGAGCCGTTCTGTTTTACGTGTACATTACATTCAATAATAAAAAGGGTGATCCACATATTTATGTAGTTATTATTTGAAGAATATATTTATGTCCTTTGTAATTTGCATTCATAGCCTAACCTTTAAACCTTTAAAAACTGAAATAGTAATTTTCGCAAACACATACGTGAAAGAGCAAATTCTGATATGTATTCTAAGTATTTTCCATAAAATCTTGTTAATTTTCCCAAGAAAATAGTTATTTACGTCATTAAATTTACTTTTGTTAGTCATTATAGTTCAATGTTAAAGCATGTCGATTGGCAATCTATATAGCCGCATTGGTCTTTCCTTTTTAACTGTGAGTTTCACCCCCCTAGGAGGGATACAATGATGTCTGTTGTGTTTCTTTCATTATACATCTTAACTTTTTCTCATCGTTTAAGTTGAAAGTTGGATAAACAACTATCTAAGTCTGAATTAAAGAACAGCATTGTCTATACAATACATTTTATTCCATATTACACCGAAACTTATAGACAAATTTCGCATATGGGTCATGATCAATCAATAAGTATGTCACTTAATACAACAACAAAAATCCTTCTCACACTATAAAGGCAATGTTCTTTCTCCAACACTCACGAAAACCCGTACGACTGGCTGTTTGCCTAGGTTCTCCAGGATATACGGTGGTACAGCTTCCGTTCCATCTAGGACATTTTCTTCTTTTTCTCTATAAATAATTTAGTTCAGTTTTTATATTATTTCCGACAACACGATTGCAAAAACTGACACTCAGTATGTTAATCGAAGGCCGGGAAAATCTTGTTAAGTGTTTTTAGTATCTTTCTAGCTTTACTTACTACAACTCGCGGACAATAAGTCAGGCAGTATAGTTATAATTAGATGGCTATCGCTCTTGAAATAGAGGATAACTTGGATTTACTAAAGTTATGTTTGGAACTGAAAACAAAAATTAGTTATTTCTTTGAACGCGATTTTATGCATTCCAGAAAAACGGGGAAAATCCTCCATCAGAGGACAAAGGTACGGAACCTTGTTTTTAATACTTTTCTTGGAACTCAACTTGAATACATTTTATCATTTTTATCATTTTGACAGTATTCACTCCATCCACTTCGTTGAAGAAATTATTCAGTTCATATGATGCTAATGAAGCGAACAGGCATTAACGAAAATAACGTCCTTTTAAGTTCCAGAAGAAGTTTTACATTTCAAGGTGTTTAAATGTTAGAATTACCAAAAACAAGGTGATCGAGAAGGGCTTCACTTAACCTTGCTACCACCTATATATTTTTTTAAATTTATTTAAAAATAAAAAGGATATTTCCTTATTTAAGTGTAAGATCGAACTACATTTCACCGAGTGAACACTATAATGCAATATTTTCACGAGTGGGGCAGCCACGTGTGAAAATGTAAATGATGGTGTTCACGAGTGAAATATATTTCGATCTTACCCTGAACAAAAAATTATAGACGGAGTAGGTTTGCGTGCCACGCGTCCTGCAGTCCGACTTTCGTTTCCAAACCTCGTTCGGTTCTACAATAATGTCAGTTATTTATAGGTGTATGTTTAGACGTTATAAATAATTTATGCTGGTGAAACGAACAAGGGCATAATAGATATTTTGCTATGGTTGATATGTGTTAAGTAAATGTGCAAGTAGGAATGACTATTGCATTTCAATGTTCTAACTTTATCCGTTTCAAATGGACTATTTTTAGCAAAAGAAAAATAATAAATATCCAACACCCTGACCTTGTCTGGGAAAAAAAAACAACAAAACGTTAGCATGGATGTTGATACGACCAACAAATCTACACACACAAATATATAAAAACAAAGCACGAGCAAATAAAGAATCAATGTGGGCCAACAAAATAAACCGGAGTGTGCTAAAACATCACTTAGGAGTTTGATCCGGTTTATGGTGCGCATCTTACCTCAATATTAGCCACATTGGTGACAAAATGCATGATATTAAAACATACAACTTCTCTAGTTAATTCATATCAGAACAAACCTAAATAACGATATGTGCTTGTCTCAAGGCCCATGCAAAAAAAGAAGCAATTTATGCAAAAACAAGCTTAGCATGTAAAGATCAACAAGTCTTTTTTTATATAAAAACGAGTCTAGAGAAGCAATTACTCATATACCAAGTGCCATAAAAGAAGACTTCTTATCAATATAAACATCCTTAAAGAACCTGGCTAAACAGACTAAAAGACACATATATCAAAACAACTCCTTTTTACGGAGTCCCAAAATTGTTCCGTCAAACACAGAGAGGAAACTGTAGAGTCAAATTGTAAAATGTAGGAACACAAAACAAAACAGCTATATCAATCATAACCACAAGTAATCGATCCATTTATTATTTACAGAGATTTGTTATTCTAAGGGGTGCTGCTTGTCTATATACAACTACTTCTATAATTTGCAGTCAGTTCGTAAAGAACGTTTCAAAATTATCTTTATTATTGTAAGTGTTACATAACATTTTTATAAAAGAGATGTAAATGTTAATACATTAGACTGGTCGTGTAGTTCAGTCTGTTCAAAGACTGAAACATTTTATACCATTTAACATCCATTGAATTACTAATTATGATTCTATTTCATATGTGAAAAACAATGCCAGAGTAACATTAAATACTGACACCGTTGAAATTAGACCCCCACTGGTCCTTTTTAACTTTGAGAATTGACCCCGCCAATAATTCAAAAGTAAATTTTGATGAAAAGGTCCCTTTTCAACGTTAAGAATTGACCTCGCCAACATTTAAACATTAAATTTTGATCTATGGTGTCATTATTTAATGTTATATCGGCAATAATCATTATACTTGATAAACAAAAGCTTGCATTTCATAGACCGCTCTATCTGTGGCAAGCAAACATCAAATGCATTATTTAGTTTACAATTATAATATTTCTATGTCATCTGAATTTGTGCAAGGTTTATCTGACATAACCCATTGTCTAAGGTCAGTGATTTGTTGCCGATAGTGTTCCAGTCTGTTCATTCTTTCACAAATTGTACACAACGCCCTTTGATATACTTCCTGAAATCCAGGAAAATAATACTGACTTTTCTGTCTTAGAATCCTTGCATATTCTGTATCATTTAAAGCCAGTCGTTGAAGGTATTTTCCTAACTCATCTATTGACTTAAAATCAGTAGAATCAATATATACCTTTTCAGGCATCGATATTGCCTCACTTGAATTTATTTTTCCCGCCCTAGACACCAATAATAAATCGTAATTGAAATTTTCAAAGAACTTTTCAGTGGTGTATCCTCTACAGAGCGCATTTTCAAACGCTAAATAAAATCTATAAGAATAATTTAAAATGTTGAAACAATCGTCGTGTACATACATTGTTCCACACTTCCATTTTTGTCCGCATCTTCCTAGGATATCGATATCAATATATTTCTTCAATTGTTTGATAACCAGTTCTCTTTTAGAGTCCGATTTGCAGCGAGACGTTATAATAATCGCATCCTTAGTTTTGCTTCTGGCAATTTTTAGGAAATTACGATTGTCATCGGTTTTTCTTTTCCATATTTCTCCATTAGGTAGATATATGTCGGTGTTATTCCTATTATACGTCATTGTCCAATTAAATGCACCTTTCCAAAAATTATTTTTATAATGACCACCAAATTCCTTGTAATAAAAAGGGCTTTCATCTTCCGCAAAAATCCAAACTTGCCCATGCGGTCTTTTAAAAGGATAATTCTCTGGCAAATGTGCACCTTTGAAAATGACGGCATCACTTCTTTCCAAACAATGTTTTTCGTCACTTATCACACAGTTGTTAAATTCACATGAATCGAAGCCCCTGCTCAGTGCTAAAGGTCGTCGTTGTACATAAAGGAGTACTTCAAACCAAGTAATAACAAATGTTTTACGAATCATCGTTGGATGTTCTTTAGGAATGCTTGCATCTTGAAAAAGGGCATTTAGCAGTTTCACCTTTCCTTTCGCTTTGCAATGCTGTAAATGAAGTTATCAATACTATATTCTATACCGCAACATGTCAACGTATATATTAATATAATATTTTTCAAAATATGATATCTATTGTTCATTGAATTTAACTGTTATAAACAAAACAACTAACAAGCGGTTAGTTCTTTTGGCAGTCATCTTTGAAAAGTCACAAAAATATACTCAAACATATAGAATTTACAAACTAGCAAAACAGGTTGTGAAAGAAGAAAATGACAGCAAAATTAACTAATGACGTTGGCATGGCCTATCGTAAAAGAGCATTTAATATGTTTGTGAAATTTAAACAGATCAACATTTACAGAAATTGTATATCTTTTTTAATTAAAAGGCATTTTCATGTGTATTCTTTTGATTTTTAAAAAAAAATCGGCTTTATTAGTGACATGAATGAAACAATAGTCTTTGAAATTTCGATATGTTTATATTGATAGACCGATCAAATTGTCCCCGGTAAGAAATGTTCTTTCAGTATCTTTTAAAAATTACAAATGGTGGGTAAGGTTTCTGGCTCAGTATAGCTAAATTAAACTCAGTGACGTAATTAGACTACATTTAAAAGCACATTTATTTTCTCGGCTAGAATATCGCAACACTTGTCTGATAACATTTCTATCTCATTTTGTTAGGGCGATTTATCAGACAGCAGAAACAAATGTTTCAATAACACCAATAAGAACACTTTTTAATTACTTCTTTATAACACTGTTGATTCAACTTAAGTGAAACATTACTTTTTCACCATGAAAATTGTTAAAAACCAATAAATGAAAAGAAGACAAATTCTTTCATCAGTACTAAGGTGCAATATATTTATATATGTTGAACAAAATATTATAATAAATATTTATACGACCCTCAAAAGAGGGATTTCATAGTAAAGTCTAACATAAATCAAACTCTACGTTGCAAGAAACACTTGGTTTTAGCTTATAACCATCTACATATTAAACAATAAATATTTTATTGTTTTTCAATGGTTTACGAAAATGATGTTTATCATAAGTAGTTATCTCAGTCGTTAATAATATATGATGGATCATTTTGTCATTGTTAAACCAACGTTCTTGTGTTCTTACTTTTCGACAAACCATATTTCTGTTTAACTGGTGTTCATCCCAAGATTTTTGACTTGAAACTTTCGTATAGTCTATATTGGAACGTTTGCGATAACATTTAGGCCGAGGCCGAATTCGATAAATACTTCTGGTAGGTACTAGAAAAGTTCTCAGGACATTTAACGATATAGAAACAAATGATGTGTGATTGGTTAACATATTTTAGGTGATGATATCGACTGATATACGTCAAAGGCCAGTCACATTTCTCTAAACCGTGTCTTATGTAAACGTATTATATTACACAGCTAGAGGCAGACATAAAAATATATTCTATTTCTATGATATGACTGAATAACACATAAAAAAAGATATTCCAACTGTCATAGCTAGAAGTCCGCAATGTCTGCTATTGTCCAGAATATGATTTTTTGAAAGTTCCAGTATTCAAAGCAGACTTGCAGTTTAGTTTGGTCGAACTCATTCTTTTTAAAATTCTATGACGATGATATCAGACTACCTATGCACACTTTTGAAATAAAATAAAGTTCTTATGCATCAGTACTTTTAAAATATAGGTTGAAAAATGTAATCAAGTAATAATAAAAGCACGGGTGCTTTACTTTTTGCAAAATAAAAATTGAAGCACTCGTTTGTGTAAGTTTCTTCATATAGTCTTTGTTCATATCATTACTATCTAAATTGTAAATTTACCGCTTGAATTTGTTACACACTATTTATTTAAAAAGAAAAAAGTATAGGGACCTCCGTTGCTGTGTTGGTGGAGTCGTTCACTTTTACATTTCATGACCATAACCGAAGTGTTTTGGAATCCCCACTGACGGCGAAGATGTGAGGAAGACATATTACTGGCTCACGGAAAGCAATATAATCCGCCGAGGTGCCTTAGCACGTGGCCGGAATCCTCAACAAACATAATATGTCTCCAGATATTCTACATCAGGGACATCAACTAACACAAACTTTTAAATTAGAATGTTTAGCATAAATCAGTTTTGTAATCATAATATGACTCTTACGCTGTCATTAAAAACGTAACAAAAAGGCCACGCTACTTATAACTGAAGTTGGTCTTAGTTAAATGTTTAAAGATGTTCCATAGAATGACAGCACGTATATCATATAGAGATCTCAGATTCTTCATTGGCATAATTCATAAAGGTCTATTCCGACTTTACTTTTATATATATATATATATATATATAAAAGTAAAGTCGGAATAGACCTTTATGAATTATTGAATTGAATTATTGAATTATTATATATATATATATATATATATATTATATATATATATATATATATATATATATATATATATATATATATATATATAATCAACGTCATTTTCATTTTATAAATAAATGGACTTCTGGGCAGCACCATCTGATAAAATACAGACAAAAATGTAATTAATCTAAAACGAACCAGGACAATGTTATAAAAGAACACTGCTTGAAATGATTTATTCTACACATTTAATGCTGCATTATATATTAATGAATCTCGTATATATACTAATATATACTTATGTTCATAGTGTGAACATAGTTATATCCATTTACATTTCGTTACTTCTAAATCTTGACTAAGACATATTTTGTGCAATGCAGTGCGGCGTCAACTAAAAGCTTTTATAAAAGTTTAACTTTAACGCCAGATATATACATTACAAAATATAGATATTTTACCTGTATTTTGACTTATTGAAATAAGATCCTAACTTGTATTATGAATGCTTCAACCTACATTTCATATTATTTTTGGCTTACTAACCTGACTTTGCTTAACGAAAGGAAGATGATGTTTCTTTCTTGGAAAGCTTAACAATATCAAAATCATCGATATGAAGCTGATTGAAACTGGAAAAGAAAACAAAACCTGTTGTGTATAAACAAAATCAAACAGTATTTGAATTAACGCTATAGCATGGCACAAAATGGCATAGGATTTATTAATATCAAAATGTATCAAAACAAGATAATTTCGATACAGTCCACGGAATACGCAATATATGATAACTGAGTTATCGATACTATATCACGTTAATGTAAAATGTTATCTAAGGTGTTTAAAATACTTCAGTAAGCAAAGCATGTCTGGCAGAATTTGAAGTCTAACGTTTTCTCAGGACTGAAGTAATTCGTAGTACATTTGTTTGGTTGTACCCTCAAAGGTGATCGCATTTAAACAACATTTTAGGACACTTTGCACTTACTATAAATTCTATAAGATATATTTATGGACCAGAATAATCCTTTTGCATAGTATTACATAATTATACTTTATTGATTGTTTTAATATCTTGCATTTAAACCACTTTTAGATAAAATTATATTATCAGAGTGTCTTTTTACAACTCAATATCATTTTTAGCCTCAAAACCACATTTGATATACATTAGTGTAATTCAACAATCTAAACCATAACGCATGTTTTAAAGTTGCTCATTGTTTTTCAATCTATCTTGGTTGCGCAACAAAGAAAGAGAAAGAGAAGTAATTACAATATTATTTTAAACTTGCATTTCTACTGAAATTTAGCTTATTGCGTAATGCAAATCTTAAAGAATTATAGTTTCTTAGGGTTTTATGTTTATATTAATTTTTAGGCAAATTAGTTTATACAATTTATACTTAAACTGAGGTTTCTCTTTTTTAGCTAAACAAAAAAAAAAAAGATAAATGATCAAATGCTAAACTTTCGAAGATTGAATATTATAACTAAACTTCATAACCAACCAGCTCGTTCAATGCCTAAAATCTAAACATCAGTATTTACATGTATTTTTTTCCGCGACAGTTTTTGCGATATAATATTCATTTTGTATGAGGATGTAATAAATTTTTGAGTGGAATAATATTTTCAATCAAACTGTCCAAAAAATTGGAATGATCAATGTTCTATAGATTCCAATTTTAGATGAAGCTATTGATACAAGCAGAATAAGTCGCTGAATATAAGCATCGTTAAAATGTGTTCTTTCACAATTATTCACAAAAATGGAATAAATGTTTCCTTCTAGCGTCACATAAAGAATTTTGCATTATATACAAACTTTCCTCTGATATTACACTTTAGAGACATATGTTGACAGATCATAAGGTGGGATCTGATTTCTTCCACTGAATAATGCTGATGTAAACATATACTGTAGCGTTGGTGTTCCTATCTAATTATTGATGATGATTTCGTGCGTATTATCAAAATAGCGGCACAGTTACTCTTGCAAGGATTTTTTTTACTTAGAAGTAATTCATTCAACAAATAAAGTAGTCAAATATTAGTTATATGTTCACTGCGACAGAAAGTACTAAATAGTAAAAGTTTTAAAACAGTTAAATATCAAGACGCACATACAGCTGTGAAGGCATTTTGAAAGTCCGTTAAGTTAAGAACAATGAATTATTGTGCAATTACTCTACATAGTCTGGTATATAAATCATCGTAATCAATACCAAACTCTACAAAGCTTATAAATAAGATTTGATTATTGTAATCAGATGAAATGATTTAGGTCTGCACTTCAGTTTTGCTTGTTTAAACCAGTATAAACTACAGTTGGCTTTTTACAAATGTGTGTATCGCAACAGCGATTATTGAATGTATTATCGTAACAAGTTCCTATGTCGTTCATACTCGTTCACATAACTTATTGTCCATTTTACATTACATGTTTTATTAGCTTGTTATAATAGGTGGCTTCTTTCCATCTTCCAATGGGTGTTGGTATAAATGATATATACCAACTCCCTCTAGTCTTTAGGTATATATAGTTGTAATTCGCCGTCTGATATAAAATGTGTCCAAAATTGTAATCTTAAACTTTTCATTGAATAAAAATCAAACAGTCGCTTTGCTTCAATTTTGTTATATATCAAAACTGTAGTCTAGCGCTAGGTGTAGGCTGCAATTTTTTTCTGCTCTGCAAAATTGGATTATTTTGCAAAAACCAGTGATTCTAGAGATTGGATTTTTGGCTCAGTTTTTAATAAACTGGTGACCAACATACAGCAGAATTTATTTTGTGGAATTATCATTGGATTTACGAATAACTTTGATGTAAAACAATCGTAATTTGACAAATATTGGAGTAACGTTTCAATAATTTCAGTCAGTTTTGGTGAACAACATCTCACCCGAAATTATGGCTAATCCGTGTACAGGTAGACAATACAGTAGAGACAAATTACTGGATTATAAAGATTTGCCTAGGAGGTATACAATACCGAATAAAGAAACTATAGCTATGTTGAAAAAGTATAATCTTTTGCAATACAGAGGTAAACGAGCTGGTCGCCCGAGGATAAAATCTAAAGCTGATATACACTTGACAAATTCGACCCAAATTAAACTAGATCATACATTTATATCAAATGCACACAAAAAGAAACAACAGGAACGTTCAAATTTGATCCAAATTAAACTAGATCATTCATTTTTATTGAATGCCCAAAGAAAGAAACATCTGAAACTTTCAACTGTGAACATAAGGTCTGTGCGAGGAAAGTCTGCTGACCTTCTCCAGCACATATTAGAGGAGGGTATGGACCTCTGTGTGATCACTAAAACTTGGCTACAGTCGGATGGTGATGACGTTGTCAGGGGGTAATTGTCTCAGGATGGTTACTGCTTTGATGATGTCCCGAGACCCGACCGTAAAGGTGGAGGACTTGCCCTGTTATACAGAAACAATCTCAAAGTGTCAAGATGCCCGGCAGAAACCTTTCAGTCCTTTGAATGTGCTGAATGGAAAGTACGTAGTCAATCATTCATCCTCTACATCTTTGGTATATATAGACCGCCATATTTGGAGAGACACCCAGTAACTCAGGCTATATTTATGACAGAATTTACTGAGTTTCTTGAACAAATAACGACAAGATCCGAGTCTCTGGTGCTGTTAGGTGACTTTAACATCCACATGGATAATAAGTCAGACTGCTACACAAAACAATTTCAGCAGTGTTAGATATCTTTTGGACTGGTTCAACATGTCAATGCTCCTAATCATTCTGGTGGTCATATTCTTGACCTGATGATCACAAAGCTAGAAGACAAACGTGTGAATGTCTCAGAGCCTTGGCCAGACTATTACATCTCTGGCCACTGCTTTGTTAGTTGTAACATTGAACAGTGTCGCCCTCCCTTGATCAGGAAAGAAATCAAATTTCGCTATTGGAAATCTGTATCCAGTGACATATTTCAATCAGAATTCAGTATATTAAATAACATTGTAGTGAACTCGTCCAATGTCAATGATCTTGTTTCTGAGTTCACTAGAATCACGTCCGACATTGTTCAGAAACATGCCCCTCTAAAGGAAAGAACTATTCTCTGTAGAGCGACAGTTCCATTGTACTCTGGATACCTAAAACAGCTGAAATAATACAAACGATCAATAGAAACAATCTTTATGAATGACAAATCTGACTTTTCAAAGACAGTGTATGGTGGTGTAAGAAATGTATATAGTGCTGAACTTTCTAGGGCCAAGGATGAGTACTACCAGAACAAGATTGGAGAAGCAGAAGGAAACATCAAAAAGCTATATGCTGTACATCCGATTTACTGGGAAGGTCGGAGGACAATCCGCTCCCATTACACACAAGTGCAGTATCTTTGGCAAATGACTTTCTACGATACTTTGCTGATAAAATAATCAAGTTGAGAAATGATTTTGACAACATATCAACTGAAACACCCAATGTTAATTCTTCCTACTCAAATCCACCTGTGAACATGAATACATTTACTGCGTTCAAACCACTTTCCGAAAACGATATTTTGAAACTTGTATATGCATCAAAATCTACAACTTGTTAACTTGATGTGATACCAACTAAGAAATTAAAGGAGCATGTTTCACAACTTGCTCCTGTTGTGACAGAAATTTTAAATCGATCACTGCTATCTGGTGTGTTCCCTGAGGAATGGAAAAGTGCTGTGATAAGACCTTTGTTGAAGAAGAAAGGTCTCCAACTTGAACTGCAAAACTATCGCCAAGTGTCAAATTTAATATTCCTCTCCAAAATTCTTGAATAAGCTGCACTAAATCAAATCAACAAGCATATTGAAGCTAACAATCTCCTCCCAGCTTACCAAAGTGCCTATAGAAAATATCATGGGGTTGAAACAGCAATGGTTAAAATGTATAATGATCTTTTGGAAACCATAGATGAAAATCAAATAGCAATAGTGGTCATGATCGACTTGAGTGCAGCTTCGATACCATCGATATTCCGATACTGATTCAAATCCTTCAAGATGACTTTGGCATACATAGCACTCCCTTGAAAAGGATAGAATCTTATCTCACGAACAGAACAATAAAAGTTTTAGTCGAAAAGTCAGCATCTGACACGGAGACACTGAGGTTTGGTGTCCCGCAGGGTTCTTGTGCTGGAACAGTGATCTTTACCCTGTATATATCGGCCCTCAACCGAGTGGTGCAGAAATATCTAGCTGATCTCTATGGATACGCGGACGACCACAAGATTGTGTTAAAAATTCAAGCGGGAAATTTTCAAAATGAGACAACTGTTCTTCAACAACTCGACAGTTGTCTCAATGAAATCATAAAATGGATGACAACCTTCAAACTGAAAATGAATCAGTCTAAAACTGAAATTATTAATGATGGAACAAGACAACAGTTAGCGAAATTGAACATCACAAGTGTAAACGTTGGTGGGTGTGACGTAAAATGCGTCGATCATGTCAGATACCTAGGTGTAACTATGACCAATACACTCAACTTTGACCATCACATTCAGAAAAAGTGTCAGCTAGCTCATGTGCAGTTACGAAACCTTAGGGCTATACGAAACATCTCACACAAAAGTCAACTGATTCATTAGTGCATGGATTGGTTCATTCTCACATTGACTTCTGCAACAGTTTATTTACAGAAATTCCAGCCTACCAAATCAATAAACTACAGCGAGTCCAAAATCATGCCGCTAGAGTAGTCAAGAATGCTTCCTATGAAAAACCAAGTACCGAACTTCTGAAAGAATTACACTGGCTTCCAGTTAAGGCTAGAGTCATGTTCAAAGTTTTAGTAATAGTCTTCCGTGTCATCAATGGTACAGCTCCAGTATATCTCAGGGAAATGTTTGTACCTACTAGACAACGATACAGACTTCGCTCACAAAGTGACACTAACTTTAACATCCCTAGACGGCGAACAAAATTAGCAGACAGATCTATGGCAGTCGCTGGTCCCAAATGGTGGAGCGATCTGCCTGGCTATCTGAAAAACATTCAGTTTGAAGCCAGCTTTAGATCAAAACTGAAAACACATTTATTTAGGCAGTTTCATGAACAATGAGTACAGTCTTGTTAAAATACAAAATATCAGAAGTGGTGTAAAATAGTATTTATACATGTCCAAATCTTTAAATCTAAGTTCTAGAATACTGTTCATTTTTTGTATGTATATATGTTAAATTTGTGTTATGTAATTGTAAAGCGCAATAGAATATTTTATAATTTTTGCGCTATATAAATGCCATGTATTTGTATTTAAAAAAATATATAAGACAACATTACTTGACTGTTCTTCTAACTTTCGTTGCCTTTCTTGATACCATTTTGTTTGTGATTTTGCAAATAATGCCAGATAGCAAATGTAATCTAACAGGAAAGGTATTACTGAAAAAAGTTGTATATACTAAAATTAGTCTTTTGTTCACTCTCTAAAAAATAGTATTCAAATATACAACAATATATTCAGTAATAAGCGCATAATCAAAATTAAGAATATATGATTTAAACAACCATCAACTGCTTTATCGTATACTGACAACAGCCATTAAGACGTTAAGCATTTGCATCCCTAGTCACTGCGGTTAGGAATGAATTTTTGTTTCTTTGTTCTTGAATATTACAATAAAAACAAAATCACGTCATTGTGCCGACCTGTTTATGTCTTTAAGATAGCCATGTCATATGTTTAGACATCTTAAGTCTATAGGTATTTTTGAATGTCATTCCAAATTTATGTATTTTACCAAAAAAAAATTCATATGCCATAACAGTGTATTTCTTTTCAATGCGGGCAGATTTGGATACACAGCACCTTTCAGATCGTGTGTTTTCGACGTTTATCTTTCATACGAGATTGCTTTACTGTTTCGTTCAATACCTGAATTAAACAATTGACAAAGAATGCAGCTTCTATTATTTAAAATACTTCTGGAAAATAATATTTAAAATGTATCTGGAAAAGCAATAAGTATTATTCTCTCCTTTCTGAATCATACTACTGTCAAAAGTCTTCCTAGTTGCATCTGTTTGAGAATTCATCATTATTGCAACTTTAAAACCTTGTTAGAGGTACTGCTTATGAAATTGTATTCTTCAGCAAACATTTTCAAAAAAAAACTAATGCTCTTGTTGTAAAAATAATTATGAAAAATATGGTTAAAACAACACAGTTTTTCAACAGTATTTGAGTTATATAACGGCGGGCAGTTAACCTAACCAGTGTTCCTTGAAAATGTAACTGTACGAACCTGCCAACTTCCCACATGAATTGGAGGTTGAGGACAAATGATTTCAGACACAATGTCTTTTATCAAATCGTCACGGAGAACATACGCCCCACCCGGGGATCGAACTCACGACCCCGCGATCCGTAGATCTGCGCTCTCCCTATTGAGCTAATCAGGCGGGTTGAACAAGTTTTGTATCAAGTATCTGCGCAGTCTTCAATGGCTGCATTTTCATATGTAACAACACCATAGACTACCTTAATTTAACCTCTATTATTCGACGTGAACATTTCTAAACAAAACTGTTTAATTCTCTGCAGACAACACGGCTATGTTATTATTCTATTTTTTATTTATTTATTTATTTATTTATTTATTTTTTGGTAACCTTGTTACTGCTGCGGTTGAATGAATGCACGTTCGATTATTCGTTTTGTTAAACTGTATTTGAAGCAGGTCTCATTAAATACTGTGACCTATTTTCATTGAAATGTGTCAACAATTGTCAAATAAGAAACTAAAATCCAAGTTTGGAAATAGGAAAATAGTCTACCACGTAAAATGTTCGCTTATAAACTTATAGCTTATTGCTCAACCTCGAAACAATTTATAGTTAAACGCTTATTTGGAAATAATATAATTATTTACAAGAGCCCTTTAAAATGCATTTGATTTGTTTCACGGTGAAATATCAAGATATATTCCATTGATATTTTTAAAATAATTTATGGCTATGTAATAAATAAAGGATATGTGCATGTTTTACAGTATGTATTGAAGTATCATTCAACGAATAGCAATATTTTTCTTGATGAACAGCCGGGAGCTATAAGGTAGAATCTGGTGTCCAAGATAACTTGATCTTACACGTGAAAATAACACAAACTTTTTAATTGCTTTAACAGAGTATTATCCATTTTCCGCGCACATCCACGCACAACAGCAGGCCAAAATGTATATGAAGGAAGGCAGCCAGTAATGCTGAGAAATTTAGAATATTTTGCAAAGTTTTTTATGCACGTGCAGTTATTAAATACTTAAGCCTTAGACCTATATTCTTCCCTACTTGTGTGTATTAAATTTGATAATTTATAATGTTTACATATCCACCAAATTGCTCTGTATTTTTCGGTAATCCACTTGAAAACATAACAGTAATTTCTAATCAAATCGCAAAATGAGGTTTAAATATACAAATTCCCTTTCATTTCCAGGTCACACTTGTTTGTCTGTTCAATTATCATCCAGTCATCATACAAAACAACGTTTCGTCAGCAAATCTTTCTCAGCATAATATTCATCCAAAACTATATGTATATTAATGATTGATAATATATACTTACAGACTGCTTTCGTTAAATTACGACGACGACCCATTGTGTAAGTATTTTTTATATGTATAAATGTTCTGTCTTTTCTTTAGTCATCAGTATAAAGTAGTTTATCTACCATGTATCAGCAATTGTGAAATGCAAGTACTGAATTTTTCAGACAGTGTGAACAAGAAACCCGAGTTTCAATGAATATTTTATAAACCGTCGCAGTAATCGATTTTCCTTTATCTACAATGTTTCTATTTAAATGCCGAAGTTTAATAATAACATGGTTTCTTCACGCCTGTCGGTATACTGTTAATGAAAATTCCATGCGCATGAATTTTACCAGTTACATGTGCTACAGTGGATAACGAGATTTTAAGATCATGAGTCAAAATTGGTGCTTGCATATAGATTATAATACATATGTCTTTATAGGTAATAGGAAAATTCCATTCATTTTATCACATAGAACTTGTGAGTAAATATGCTAACTGACAATTTTATTGTGGTCTGGTACTTAGATTTAATTATATAAAAGAGTATTTAGACATGTCTCGTGATCTACTAACTTTAACAAGGTCAATAATAAGTGCTTATGTTTAAGTATGGAGAAGAAAGGAACACGAGACGACATTCAGATCAACAGTTGAAGAGAAAAGTAACGTACTTTTAAGAAAATAGTCTAATCGTTGTTTGTCCCTGCGTTTTTGTTTTAATATTAATTCAAAAATAAATTTGAGAAAATATCAATAGTTGAAATAGACAAAAGAGGTATTGCCACAAAATATTTTTCCATATATAAGACACTTATTTGATTAAATATTACTAAGTCATACCGTCGTAATTTGACGTTATGACTAAGTTCATGAATAGGCTAAAGACATTTCACCATTCATAATTATGTAAAACGTAAGTATTTTGAGAGTTATAGAAACAGATACATGCACTGGTAAGATAAAAATGTTTATGCGGATAACTGCATCTGTATCAACATCTGTATCATTTGTATCTGCTGTCTCATAGAAATAAATACTAGAGATATCTGACCTCGTTTCGTCTAGGAGAGACAATAGCAGCTACGACCGATTATGATGCTTTAGTAACACGTTAAATAAAGATTAAATACTTATTGTCTATATGCATAACACGTAACAACGCTACGGCGTATTTGTCTATTCATAATTGAAAATTATAACACGATCGTTAATTGATGCATTAAGGTATATATTTCGAGAAAACACACAATGGTACAAAATTAAATCATGGTCAGGCTAAAGGAAAAACGCAGTAATTTATCAAATCTGATATGCATGTTTATATAAAACATATTAAGTAGCGATATGAATATAAAAATACAGAAAAAATATTTATTTTAAAGTTTGTGTACAATTTTTTCTCTAATGATATACAATTTGTCAAGCTGATTTCGATTTTACATCGGAGGCGAACGATACACGGCATGTGTATTCTTATTTCGTCTATTTCCATTAATTGAAATTCAATTTCTGTTTCTATTGGTTGATATAATAATATCAAATCCAAAAAATGATAAAACAAAGATACTGTTTCATAAATTTCTTGAAATATATGAATGATATCGAGAAAATGCTCTCTTATATTTGACGTAGGAATACAAACAGTCCTTTTATTGACAACAGGAATTGCGTGTCGGTAAAGTGCATATTAGCCGAAATTAATATTCACTTTTTTATTTGTAGTTACATATTTTATTCTTAAACAATTTCATTCTAATTAAGGACTTTACCAATACTAAGACTTTATTAGCAAATCGGAGAATAACAGAGAACTGAAAACATACAACTCTGTCGGAAATATCGTAAACTTTACTTTGTGAAAATTTCAAAACGGTCTGTTGAATATCAGTAGATGGCTTATCTTACCTTAATTCCACACAATATTTTGGTACTAAGGCGACCTGATAATTCACCAAACGACTGATGAAAGTCGGTCATGTTACTTTTTGTCTTGTCTCAGGGCTAGTATTCTTTTAAAGAAATCATATTGAGTCATTATTTATATAGGTAAATGACTATTTAGGATGAAAAAGAAGCGTGTCAGTGCATTCTAAAAATCACTCTGTATAATATCCAAAAGTTTATCATATACATTAGGTCATTGTTCACGCAGTTTATTGAACATATATTTATTAAATTATAACCCTGTTTACATACTATATAGCAACTTTTGCCACATATGATTCTCATATGAAATGATTACCATATGAAATGTATATGAATCTCTAATGATAATCATATTATAATATGATCATATGCTTTTCATATGTAATCTTTCGTATGATTTTCATATGATATTCATATAAAACTATTAACATGTCAAAATCATATGAAATAGTGTCAGTCTAATTGGCTGAGAAACATTTTCCGTAGCCTACATTATCGGATCTAGATTCTAGTTTATACTAGATTTACTGCTGTTATTGACAACAGTAGGTCCAAGATTTGGCTAGGTTGATAGGTTACTGTGTAACAATCTTAAAGCTCAACTACTAACGCCCGAACGAGTATTATATGAAAACCAGAGTTTGTAGCTGTGACTTCATATTTCCTGAAAATATAACCCATTGCATCAAATCTGACCAAATAGTCATGAATATGTTCAAGAATAACCGACAAATCAACAAATTTCAAACCGAAAGTATGGGTTTAGATTGTTTACAGACCCGTCGCACATGTTCGGATTTTTTTTTTTGGAAGAATGCTTCGAAACGAGGCTATAATTTCTAAATAGATGCAAAATATAGCGTGCGCCATATTTGCTTGAATTAATTTAAAAATCATGTGATCCCGAAGCATTTCCAACCGATCACGGAAACGCGATAAACACGAAAGTAGGACAAAAAGACCACCCATGTCAGTCTAAGGAAATCGAAAAAGAAAAAAAATCATATTGCACGGCTATCGTAATGCATTAGTAGTAAATTTCAAAATGCGTAGTCTCTTATTACACTCTGAAAGGAAATGTGTTTATTAAGCACATTTAAATTTACTTGCTCGAAAAATTGCTAAGAAATTTGAGAGTAAGACTAAGACTAAGGCGCTTGGACACTTCTTATATAGAGCTCTACAGTTGTATGTCCTAGACACTAAACATTTTTGCGTTTCGTCCTTAATTGGCTTTAAAATGTTCTACAGAATCTTCACTAAAAGTTCATTTGCTTTAGTTAAACAAAGTTTAGAGCTAATCTAGGTCTACTCGGGAAATACTACTAAGTCTACAAAGAAAAAGCATTGGCCTCATACATACGGACAATATACAATATACAGCCAAAATGTGAGACAGTCTTAAACACATTGCTACTTATTATCATTTATTACTCATATTTATTTTCAAGTGTTACATTATTTCGAGCGTACGTGCCACGGCTTTATACTAAGCACTTTCTACAATCAGTGAAATCTGATGAAGCGTTGACACAAATTTCAAGCCGGGTTTATTCCCCTATAAATCTGCCTCCAGTAAAAAGAGGTATCCCAAAGTAAAGAAAGTATTTTTTTCCCAGTTCTGAATTTAAAATTCCAAAACGAGTGTTACCTTTTAGGAGTTTTGCCGTTTTAAAATGATTTTGCTTATTTGTATGTATAGTTTGGTCATTAAAACAACAGTTATACCGTTAAACAATTTCTGAAACTCAATCCATTAATATTTTACACTAAAATATCTTTACTTAGATTTTGTTTATTTGCAAATTTTCCCAAATAAATTTAAGTTTATGATATATACGTAGTTTATGCGAAATTTAAAATCTTCCTACTTTCGATATCGTGGGTACATTATCGATACAAACATGCTTCCGGTTTCATCCTGTCACGTGATGTACTTAGCTCCCTTATCAAAGTTACACCCGCTTCCGCAGCTCATTATTATTCAGTCACGTGATATTTACATCAGCGCTCTTGTTTACATACAAGCTATTCGTTTTAATAAATCGTTATTATCAAATTAACGTTTAAATCTTACAAAGGAAATTATTCGGACAATGTAATAAGTTCCGGACAGTGCCGTTCTTAAACTTAAACTTTCTTGCTGTGTACGAACTATGATTCAGTGATTTAAACGTTACAACATAATTTTCGTGTCCCACGTGTTCACAGAACAAAGGAATATGGCGTCTCGAGCACGGAACCCCAGACCAGCGGGAGGTTACGATATGTCTTCCCCAGATAACTGGGGAGTAAAAGAGTTTAGAGAACATTTAACTAAACTAGGGATCAATGTTCCTCTGTCCCTCAACAAATTTGCACTCAAAGCGCTGTATAAAGAGAACTGCAACCGAGAAGAAGCCACTTGAGAAACTCTGCAAAATACAGAACAAAACCGAGCACGCTCGAGATCTCCGAGTTAATAAAAATGTAAACATGATGTAACTCTTAATGGCAACTTTGACATCCTCTGCCTTTCAAACAAATAATGTGTTCCTCTTTTATTTGCATCCCGTCAAAGTTTTCGCATTGTCCGTCTGTTTTGATTTATATCTATGGAACGGTTAAGAGTATTTCAATAAAATCATACATACTTGCGAAACACTTTTTTTGGATTGTGGCCCTCTAAGTTTGAGTATGGTTGTTTGAGGTATACAATAGTTAATGATCTTTTAATGTACATATAGTTCAGAAATAATACAATAACTTATAGCAATAAATACAAATACATGGCATTTATATAGCGCAAAAATTATATAATATTATTTTGCGCTTTACAATAACATAAGGCACATTTTAAACATTCAAAATTAGATATGTCTGCTAATTTTGTTCGCCGTCTAGGATGTTGTCACTTTGTGATCGTAGTCTGTACCGTTGTCGACTATTACTAGGACTTTAAATATGACTCTAACCCTATCTGGAAGCCAGTGTAATTCTTTCAGAAGTTCAGCACTTGGTTGTTCATAGGAAGCATTCATGACTACTCTAGTGGCATGATTTTGAATTCGCTGTAGTTTGTTGATATGGTAGGCTGGAATTTCGATAAGTAAACCGTTGCAGAAGCCAATGTGGGAATCAACCAATAATATAGATCAAAAATATGAAATTATGATAATAATTGCTCAATAACTTTAGTTAGGATTACGATATTGCAATCAAACTTGTTGCATAAGGTGCATTCTTTGAGACAGTAATCGAGGTCAAGGTCATCCTGAATATTACTAAATTTAGAAAAATTGGTTATGTTCAAAAACGTCGGTTATGGATATCAGTCTGTCCGGAGCCACATCTAAGAAATGGTAAAGAATACTTCATTTAAACCTTGTGTAGATGTTCATTCCTCTAAAGCGGCCCTGAAAGTTTTATTCTGATTACTTGTACACTGTCTAAATCTATAGTCTTTCAAAGTCCATATGTTTGCACCTTGTAATTGAATTTCAGACATTTTATAACCTGATTTTATGTTTGTCATTTTTGGATTTGAATTTAACAATTGTAAATAATAATCTAGAAACGAAAATATATGATAAAAGGGACGATTATAATTTTGAAATTGTCAACTTTCCCCACCTTGATGGAGATGTCCCTCGAGCAACATTATACGGAGTCTATATTTCACACCGTATTCGTTTTGCAAGAGCTTGCTCAAAGATGATTTTAGTGACAGACATCTTCATATCACCAAGAAATTGTTACAACAGGGTTACCGTTATCATAAGCTACGAAAAGCTTCCGGTAAATTTTACTACAGATTGTTGGAACTGTTAGAAAAATACAATACGAACCTAAAAACACTTTTAAAACTTGGACTTACACACCCGGAATATTATGGAGATGTAGTTTATAAAATTCTGAAAATTAAACATAATCCTTATTTTAATCAAATATTTGTAAAATGGGTTACATTGATGATCAAAAGAGGATACGATGCGAAAATCGTGAAGAACAGTGCACGTTTAGTGATTGGACCCTCTACAGTTAATCGCTACGCTGTCCTATTTGATGGTGCGATGACAAATAAAGTGTAAGACTCAATGATGTTTTTCTCCTAAATCCTATATACAATGGACTGAGGGAGTTGATTTTTGTCTTAGAGTTTTCTTAGTCGTGCCCTTAAAAGTTAGGCTCTTGGTGCTCTAACTTTAGACAAGTTGTTGAGTACATTTGTGTGATTATATCTTAGATTTACCTTAATTGTGTTTTATTTTATTCATTTGTTACTTTTACGCTAATGTTAGAGCCTTTCTCAGCGGGGATTTTGTATACATTGTGTTGTCTAACTTGTTGAAAATAGGGTAAGTGCGAGGTTGGCATGCCCGAAACGCGTTTAAATCCCGAGTTCCCTTATATAGGTAACTGACCGTTCCAAGGCGGTGCCCCTATTTTCAACTGGTTTTCTGTCTGTCTTGTATTGTCTGTTGCGTATATTTTCTTGTTTGTTGTATGCGTTTTTTCCCTCCTCCTTACTCCCCCTATTGCCTTAGTTAGTTTTCGTGGCTCCCCTTTATTCAGGCTGACGGAATCCTAAGGAGGTACACAATTGTTTTTACCTGCTTATTTGGGTGCGTTTGTGTGATTGTGAGTCTAAGACGGTGCCCTACTGTTTTCTATGTTATTTAGTTGGGTATGGTTGTGTGTTTGATTGTGGTACACGAGTGTTTGCGCTTACGTTGTAGTGTGACTGTTGTTAAGGAATGTAGCATTTTCATACTTGCTCTTCTTTCCTCTTCAAATTCCTCTCCCCCACCATTTTACCACTTCTTCACTCTCTATCTATATTTCACATAAAGTAATAAGTACTTGTTAGATGTTTGAAGCAACCCGTCTTTAATATTTTTTCCCTTACAGCTTTTTTTTTGTTGTGGGCCTACTTTGCTAATGCGTGGCTATGAGGCTGTGTTTTAGGTGCTCTGTGCTTCCGAGAAATCTACCCTTACCTATTATCTATTACATAACCTTATAATGACCTTGCTTATAAAGAACATTTAGATTTATCAGGGGCTTTATATAGACTTGCTGCAGGTCATGTTTTTGCCAGAAGTAAGCTTTCAGGGTATTTTCATTACATTGAGATGATTCTGCTGAATAGCATGTGTATTTGAAATGATATAAAATCCCGTGTCAACACTCCAGGTAATAATTAGCTTTTCTCCTGTATAAGGAATTTAAAAATGTTCAAAGATCAGTATTTTGTAAGCTTAAGTCTGTATCAATTTCATCTAAATGAATCTTTAACAAGTGTTTTAACAAGTATTTTGGGATAAAAAATCTTACGATTACCGTGGACGCCATGTTGAGAATTGTGCATTGCAAAAACTACACAAAAAAGATATTTAAACAAAAAGCAATATGTAAACAAAAAAAGCTAGATGAACGCATGATAATTTATTTAATTGAAGTATTTCTTTTAAATTATAGCCTTTTTCACAATCATCAAAAGCATTGAAATGCTTATTTTCTGAATTTAAATAAAACACATGTAGCTGTTCTTTGTACTTTTTCGACAATACTAAGTAGACTAATGGCATCGCACTTTTGGAAGGCCTACATGCTGGCGTGGCCTTTACATATTCATTTTTACTCTAAAATAATAAAAAATAGGCATATACAGCCAATATCCAGAAGAGGCCCATTGGCCAGAAAATATTATATATTTGTCTTTATAAGTGGCAGACATATTTTGTTTTTTTTAGCTCACCTGAGCTTTTGTGATCGCCCTTCGTCGTCGTCTATCCACAATTTCTTGTGAACACGATAGAGACCACATTTTGTAAACAATTCTAATCAAACTAGCACACAACTTGTACTGGCTTAATATCTCGGTTCTTTTAGAAACTGGGAAGTTCCAATTATGTGTTCTAGGGTTATATCCCTTTAAAGGGACAAAGTTTGCTATTTTGATTTGCCGTCATATAGAGACTTCTTTCATGCTTTGATTTGATACAAACATGCAAAATATCTTTAACAACAATAGATCTTGGATTCCATGATTAATTCGTCAGATCCAATTGTAGGTTTCGAAGTTAAAGCCCATGATTGACCCACGAAATAGCCAAAATTTGTTAATCATTGCATTGTGAACAAAATAGAAGTGACATTTTACATTCGATTTAACCTTGCTTTACAAACTTAGTCACCAAAAGATCTAGGTTCCTTTCGAAAACCGACTAGATTTCATCATGTCATCATTGGGTCTAAAGTTACTGCACATGAAAGGGATCAAATTTTCTATTTTGGCACTTTCAGCCATATAGGAGTTTCATTTATACTTTGATTTGACAAAAATTGCGCAGAATGTTTATCATAAAAATCTCTACGCAAAGTTTGAAACTGGGTCTTGTGGGGTCGAAAACTAGGCCACCAGTGCAAATCAAAAGAAAAGCTTGTCAACACGCTAGAGCCACATTTATAAACCTATCTTCTTGAAATTTGGTCAGAATGTTTATCTTGATAATTGCTATGCCATATTTAAAACTTGGTTATAGAGTCAAAAACTAGGTCACCCCGTCAAATCAAAGGAAAATCTTGTTAACAGTCTTGAGGCCGCATTGATGATACTATATTCATGAAACGTCTGAATGTTTATCTTGATGATTGCATGGCCATGTGTGAATCTGGGTAAAGTGGATTAAAAAACCAGGTCATTCGCTGAAATCAAAGGAAAACTTGTTAATATCCTAAAGGCCACATGTATGACACCATCTTCATGAACTTGGTCAGAATGATTACCCTGATGATCCCTAGAATAAGTTTGAATCTGGGTCATGCAACGTCAAATCTAGGCCATCTGCTCAAGTCAAAGGAAACGCTTTTAACTACTCTAGAGGTCACAGTAATGACCATATATTCATGGGGCATAGTCAGAATGTTTATCTTGATGATTCCTAGGTCAAGATTGAAACTTGGTTATGTAGGGTGAAAACCCGGGTCATACACGCAGATCCAAAGAACGCTTGTTTAACAGATTTCAGTAGTTATTTTTAATAATGTTTATCATGACCTACTGTCCAAGTGTTCTGTTTCTGAACCTTTAGCCAAGAAATGTGTTCCAAAAGCAACTAAACTCAGATGGGCGGTGTATCGCCATCATGACCTCTTGTTTAGTTAGGTAAACTTAAGGTTAAAGTCACTGTGGTCAGATATTGTAACATAATGTTAGCTTTTATGTAAGAAAGCTAGTCCTAATTAACTACATCTCTTCTAGATTTTTAAAAGTTTCTTTTCGGGACTTAATATTCACACGCCTGCATTTTAATCTAACATTCTATAGAAGCACGCACACTGCAATAGAATGCTACAAATACATACAAAAGCGCCGTGCATTTAACTATTTGACCAATAGCAACATCTAGTTTGTTTGTTTGTTTGTTTGTTGTGGGTTTAACGCCGTTTTTAACAGTATTTCAGTCATGTAACGGCGGGCAGTTAACCTAACCAGTGTTCCTGGATTCTGTACCAGTACAAACCTGTTCTCCGCAAGTAACTGCCAACTTCCCCATATGGATCAGAGGTGGAGGACTAATGATTTCAGACAGTTTATCAAATAGTCATGGAGAACATACGCCCAGCCCGAGGATCGAACTCACAACCCCGCGATCCGTAGAACGACGCTCTACCTACTGAGCTAAGCGGGCGGGTTCTAGTTTCTATTTCATTTATAGTTTAGTTCATGCCAAGCACATGTTCCCATAAATTCCTTACAAGAAATCACTCTCAAAACATGTCTGTTGTTACCTAAATATGGTGGATGCGGCTATCTCCTTGTCCCCTAATACATTACTCTCCTGTCCAATATATTTTATGGACATAATTTATTTCCCTTTTGTCTTATAAATTCTTAACAAATCGCTGTCAAACAGTATATGAATGCAGGCCCCTGAACACATCCTTTTAAAACGTTCACTGTGCTAAAAAAAACCTTTAAAAGCCTTTAATTTACTCTTTGAAGCTTTATTTTCTGAATAAACATTTTTAGCAATTACAGCTGTTTAGAAAATGGAAAGAGAAATGAAAATATGAACTTCAGCATTGCGTATCTTAAATGCATGTGTAGTTAACTGCATCTGAAATCGAAGCCAGGAAAAGAATGACATGATAATTACTGAAAAATGTTTACTTGAAGCGAGCGAAACAATTGATAGTGGGTAACATAATTTGTCAAAATGGAGATAGATGCGCTGAAGTTTCATTATAGGCTATGGTATCTAGGTACTGGTCATCTCCTTCAGAATATGCTAGGTTTAGCTCATTTTGTCATCATTCACCATCTGTCTGTCATCCCAACTTTTCTTCAAACAACATCTCTGAAACCTTTTTGTGGAAATTGATGAAACTTGGCCTGGATGTTCCTGCGATGATCCTCTACCAAAGTTGTTTCATTCGATGCAGAATTTTGGTTGCCTTGTAATCACTTCTTTTTTAAAAATATATATGCGGATGTGTATAGGTAACCCTTTACCAAGTTTGTTTAGATTATTATGATTTAGGAGCCTCCGCGGCCGAGTACTTTAGGTCGCAGACTTCAAACCACTTGCCCTTCATCGATGTGGGATCGAGCCACACTTGGGGCGTTGAAATCTTCATTTGAGGAAGCCATCCGCCTGATTTAAGGGAGGTCGGTGGTTATACTCAGGTGCCCGCTCGTTATGAAACCAGGCACGAAGGGGCACCTGGGGTATCCTCCACAATCAAAGCTGTAACGTCGCCATATGACCTATAATTGTGTCGGTGCGACGTTAAACTCAACAAAATAAATAAATAATCTTCTGTTTAAAATGAAAACAAATGGCTATTAGGGTGCATGGTCATTTTTATAATATGTAACAGCCGCTAGGATATCTTTGCAAAACCAGGACTTTGGCAAACTTCACTACCATTTCTAAGTGACTTAGAAACTTCTGTTTTAGCTTGGATGGTGATTTAGGGGCCAAGGAGCAAAAAATGATATAGTTTTGCATTATTTTTAATTTTCTTATGTACAAAAATGGTGATTAAACAAATTTGTCCAGTTGGATTTTTCCAATTTCCAATCGGATATATGGCGTCCGATTGGAATTTTTGAAAATCCAATCGGACATTTTTCCAATATTTTAGCAGGCTGGATTTTATTCCAGGCGAAAAATATTAATTTTTTATAACAATTTTAAAGGCATATTTTTGTTACTTTTGTGTTTTACTATCTTTTTGTCTGGGTTTGAGATCCATACTACGGTAAATAAAAAAATCCCATTAAAAAGCTGGGAAAAAAATCCGATTGGACATTTTCAGAATAAAAATCAGATTTGTTGTAAACACTTATAAACAGGATCAATGAACACCCTTAAATATAAAAAGTGAATAACGATGTTTTTAGTCAGTTTAAAATAGTTTTTTAAAAAAATCTAAATCCAATTTGAAATTTTTCCAGCTTTAAAAGTTGAAATTTTTTCCAGCTTTAAAAATTGGATTTTTTTCCAGCTTTAAAAATTGGAAAAATATCCAGCTTAAAAGATGGGACTTTTTCCCAGTTTTGAATGACTGTGGTCATTTTAAAGCTAAAATACTTCTTTTCTAAGCATTTTTGAACTGCATTAATATAAATTTACTGACGATGAGCCATAAAATACAGTATATTATTTGATAATTATCAATAAATTATTATGAGTTCCAATGAAATCTGAAGCGTCAATATTTTTCTAATATAATGTTGACGTCCAAATAAATATCATATAGGGCCTGCGACGTCATTTGTGACACCAGTTACATCTATGCCATTGCATTTAAAAGATTCTATAAACAGGAATTTGTACCATTCTTATAGAAATAATATATATACTTTTGTAAATGTAACAAAATATTTATATTGCATCAAGAAATACCACTCCATATTTTTCGGAATAATATTCCACCCATTACGTCGCCGAATATCCGAAGCATATTTCCAGCGTATTTTCTCAATTCTTATAGAAATCTAATGACCAATAATTATTCCAAGTTAGAGAAACTAAATATAACTTTATTCCGTTTGATGCTATAGCGCAACAATTGTTTATCCTACCGTATAAAGAAATAAATTTTGTTGTTGCGCTTCAACATGTGACATTTTTAGCCTGCCGAACGGATTCTGTTGTTTCTATGATAAAAAGAGTGAAACACCAGTTTCAGGACACTAAGTTTTGAGACAAAATAGTCCAAAATACACTCCTTGTGCGACCTGTACCATATTATCTGTAAGTGACTGGCCTAAGACATATGTATATTTATAACGCGTGCGACCATATTTGTAACCATGCACTTTTCCCACAAATTTGAGCTAAATCTGGGTGGATGGATGATGTTTCCCTTTTATCTGAGTTCCGGTATCTCAGGTAAGATTTTAGACCCGGCCATCTACATGGAGCTTTAAGCATTAGTTTATTTCACACAGTAATTACTCGTAGGCTGTCCTTCATTCTATAATTATTATTAATAACCATTTGAATATAAATGGCTTTACAGTACATCTACCTGTTGTAGTAAAAAAATCGTACTACACCATGATACGACACAGGCCCCTGCCACTTAACTTAGCGCAGGTTTTAATTCACACAAAACCATAACACGCATATTCGTCAAATCCTGGCATAGTATTTAAAGAAATATGAGGAAATGGCCTTAATGTCAATCATTATGTAGAATACTACTTAACTTAAATATTTTTTTAAGAACTTCATCGTAATTGAATGACAGGTCATGGACATGACCGAATTGTTTGTTTTTATTTTTTATTCCATTTGGCGCATTTAATTTGTGTAGTAGAAACATTAATAAGACGCCAGTATCTACTCTGAAAGCAGGGGTGAAAAGGCTTTTTGCGGTAACGGTTGTATTAATAAAACCCGGCCCGGCACAAACCACGGAAATAGCCGATTTCTATTGTACGGAAACTACCAGAAACTTACGGACGCAAGGCTAATATAATTACGATATTAATGATATCGTGTCGATATCAAATTACGTTCTGTCACATATATATTTAGAAGTTAAAGTCATTTGTTTATTTTTATATTCAAAGCTTTATAGTCATGTTTTTCTTGTAGACCAATAGCCAAAATTTCTAATTTAACTGGCATTTATCAAGGTCTATCTATCTATCTTCCGTAACCGTCGAACCCCTTGCGGGGACGTAGACTTTTGCGCGTCAAAATCATAAGATAAAGAATATAGTGATAAAAATTTAGAGTGGAAGAAACTAAAAAGATTACGGCACTGAACTGCTCTAGGGAAGGGAGGTGGGCGACACTGGGGGTGTAGTTGGTTCCAATGGTACACAGTTCTCGGAAAATAAGAGAACTTGTAATAGTCAGTGGTTGCAGAATTAACCTGTAACTTAGGGAATGGCCATAGCGGACACATCAGGTCATTGGGGTAAGGTAATCTACGACTGGGATAGCAACCAGATCATGATGAATCTTATACAAGAGTGATAACCTAGAATCTATACGCCTTATATCCAGTCGACGAAGGTTTAGGGAGTGCAGCATATCTGTTACACTGGAAGTTCGGCCGTAGTCAGTCTTGATCCAACGGGCGGCTCTCCTTTGGACGCTTTCAATTTGGTCTATCTGGGTTTGGGTGTGGAGCGACCATACCTCGGAGGCATATTCAAGCTGGGGTCGGACTAGAGTCTGGTAAGCAATGTTTTTCATGGGTTGGGATTTGACCTTAATGTTTCTTCTTAAGAACCCTAGGGTTTGGTTAGCTTTTTTGGTTGACCTATTTATGTGATTGTCCCATGATAGGTCATTTGAGATATCCGCGCCAAGGTATTTTGCTGAGCTGACCGATTCAAGTTGGACGCCGTGTAGGTAATACTGGGTAGGGATAGGATGTTTCCTTCTAGTGGCGTGGATCACTGGACACTTGGAGGGGTTGAACTCCATATCCATCTCCAGCTCCCACTTTTCTAGAATTTTTAGGTCATTTTGGAGAGTGACACGTTGGTCTGAAGATGACAATGTTAGATATATTGCCGTGTCATCTGCAAACAGACGGACTTTGGAACTAATGTTTTGTGGGAGGTCATTTATGTAAGCTAGGAAGAGCAGGGGACCAAGTACAGACCCCTGCGGGACACCTGGTGATACTGGGATGGCATCAGAGGTAGTGCCATTTAGTACTACTGATTGGATCCTATTATCTAAAAAGCCTTTGACCCATCTTAGTGTGTTACCTCTGACTCCATATTCGTGCATTTTAGTAGGACTTTCTCATGGCTAACCTTGTCGAAAGCCTTACTAAAATCTAGAAGTATAAGATCTACTTGTTTCTTATTGTAGACTGATGTGACCAGAACATTTACTAATATAACTAACTGAGTAATGCTGTTGCGCATGTGATATGAAATTATGGATCATATCACCTGCGCAGAAATTGAAAAATAACGATTTTGCGCATGAGTTATAAAATTACTGGGGACTATGATATATTATTCAATTTAAACTAATGTGAAATTTGCAATTGACATTTATGTGAGGTATAATAATATATATTTGTGAATATGCATACCACCATACCAGTATATATACATTTTTGCAAAAAGAACTACTTTTTACTACGATATTGTTATTTATATACATTCTTTCTTTATGATACTTTTGAGTTTTTTTTATATATATGATAAAGATTGAAAAAATAAATTAATAAAGTGTATATCCTTTCCGCTATGGTAACGTAACGTAGTAAAACGTATTAGCGTCTGATGACCCTTTCACGCTTCTGTAGAATTAGTATTTATTACTTGAAAATATTTCTAAAACGTTTGGGTCTGCAGCTCAAATACGGAAATACCTTACAACCGGGGCATATAATGACACTCTCAGACAACATTAAAAATGACCTTTGAACGATTTGACGAAGTTTAAAAAATCTCCACGAAACCTTACTTCGTGACGGTTTGTGACTTTTTCTGAGTTCAAATATTGTTTCGTACTAGATGTAAAGCTGACATGACGTGTTAAAGCCCAGGTGTTTTTACGGTGTTCCGTTAGGGCAAGCGCTAGCTCCATGCGAACGGAAATGTACGACGGTAAAATGGTGAAGCGCGACAGTACGATGGTGATAACACGACAGTACGATGGCGAAGCGCGACAGTACGAAAATAGTTTTTAGGTAAATAATGATAACACATTACCAAGACAACACATTCTTTCTACTTTCAACTTTTATCTCATCATCAGAAATCAAGAGAGTCCAACAGTTTATTTTATAAGACTATCTTTTCAAGTCTTGATATTCGGCACTGCCCTCTACACCACCAGCGCCTGTTCCAGCAAACAGGATAGTAGGAATTACGGTGTTCCATTTGGACAATCGTGACTTTTTATTTTATACTAAACCGTGATGCACGATGGTGCGATGTCGAAAACGCGATGGTGCGATGGCACGATGATGAAACAACGATGGTACGATGGTGAAAACGCGATGGCACGATGATGAAATCGCGATGGTGCGATGGTAAAATGTCGATGTAAATCGCGTTTTCATCATCGTACCATCGTGTTTTCACCATCGCACTATTGTGCCATCGCTTTTTCATCATCGTACCATCGTGCCATCGCGTTTTCACCATCGTACCATCGCGTTTTCACCATCGTGCCATCGCGTTATAATCATCGTACCATCGCGTTTTCATCATCGTACCATCGCCTTCCGATTAGAAAAATCGTAGTCCCGTACACTTGTATTTTTGGCAACAATAGACGAATGTATCTCAATGTATTTTGTGAGAAGAAATTTACCATTTAGATTCTGCTGTTTTGCAAAATATTTTACAAAATGTTCAGTGCTTAGTTCATTAAAACTGTAAAATCTTCAAGGCCACGCTCTTTGTATGCATGAAATTAAATAAAACAAGAGCCATGTTAGACATGGCCAATCCCCCCGCCGGGCATATTATAATTGAAGGCTAAAGTTCCTGGCAAGTTAGTGTCTGAAAGTATTCATTTTGGGGAAAGCTTTGAAGAACCGTTTAGTTGTGGTCCACATCAGGGGTTTTAAAGATGTGGAAGAAAAAATAAGTCAGTGGTAAGGTTGTTTACTGCTAAATTTTATCAATTTTCATGAACAGTATAGCTATGATGTTTTTCTATATGGCTACTGTAAAAAGAAGGAATGGAAAGCTAACAAGGAACAAGAGTGCCAGAATGTCACAATATACGCCCGTCACAGCAAATTTCTTTACTCTAGCAGCTGTATTTGCAAATGGAATTTTAATTTTGTGGTTGTTTAGTAATCATTGTAAGTGTTTTGTTTTCCTTAGTCCACAAAAACTCCTTACCAGGTATAGATGTCTTAAAATACACCTAAAATTGGAAAGTAACATCCATGTTGTACCACAGAAAGTGGTCTTGTTTTTTCCCTATGGTCAGTTATAAAAATGTTACAATATAAGTTATTTATAGTAACAACTAAGGGAAGTTAATCTTAAAAATAAAAATTGTAAGTCCACACAAAAATCTTTACCAGGTAGAGATTGGTCAAAATACACCTCAAAATTGGATGTAGCATGCATGTTGTACTACAGAAAAGTGGTCTCGATTTTTCCCTACGACTAGTAATGAAAAAATTACAATAAAAGCTATTTGAAGTAACAACAAAGGGAAGTAATTCTAAAGAATGGAACTGCGCGTGGCACTTCGTCTCATGGTGGTGTATAATTGTGCCAAGCTACTTCAAAATCCCTCCATGCATGAAGAAGAAATGCTTCGGACAAAGTCATTCTTGTATCTGACCTTTGGCTTCTAAGTGTGACCTTGACCTTAGACCTAGGGACCTGGATCTTGCGCATGACACTCTGTCTCGTGGTGGTGAACATTTGTGCCAAGTTATATCAAAATCCCTCTATGCATGAAGAAGAAATGCTCCGTACAAGGTTTTCATTCTTGTATCATTTGACCTCTAAGTGTGACCTTGACCTTAGACCTAGGGACCTAGTTCTTGCGCATGGCACTTCACCTTGTAGTGGTGAACATTTGTGCCAATATATATCAAAATCCCTCCATGCATGAAAAAGATATGCTCCGGACAATTTTTTTAAGAAAATATGATAAAGGGGTATAACTCAAAAAATAGGCAACGTAGAGTTATTGTTCTTGTACAATGGACTTTCTCCCAATGTGTTCTATCAGTGTATGAAGATTGAAGAAAATCCCTCCAGTACTTTTGGAGTCATGCTCCGGACAAATTTTTTTAAGAAAATAAGATAAAGGAAAATAACTCAAAAAATAGGCAAGGTAGAGTTATTGTTCTTGCACACTGCATTTTCTCCCAATGTGTTCTATCAGTGTATGAAGTTTGAAGAAAATCCCTCCAGTACTTTTGGAGTTATGCATCGGACAATTTTTTTTAAAGAAAATAAGATAAATGGGAATAACTCAAAAAATAGGCAAGGTAGAGTTATTGTTCTTGCACACTGCACTTTCACCCAATGTGTTCTATCAGTGTATGAAGTTTGAAGAAAATCCCTCCAATACTTTTGAAGTTATGCTCCGGACAAAGATCGTTGCGGACGGACGGACGGACGCACGCACGCACACACGGACGGAGAGCATTTCTAATATCCCCTTCGCCTTTGGCGGGGGGATAATGATTGGTGTAATAGTCACATGGTATTATTCAAACTCAGCTTATTCTTGTTAGGATGTAGAAGGTACATAGTGCAATGTGAAAATTAGATTGTCTAGTGGATAAGGTGTCGGCCGCTCAATCCAGAGGTCGTGGGTTCGAGCCCCACTGGGGTCACGACCATGACTTCACATATGACACCAGTACTGGATTTTCCAGGAAGCTGACTCGATAGTGGTTCCAATAAGCTTGAAGCTTTCATCACAATCGAGCTTAAACAAATTAGTACAAACTAAACTAAAATGAGATTGTATTAAGCCTGTATTTTACTGACACATATACTGTACCACTGCGCATGACCACCGGAAGGCGATGGTACGATGGTGAAAATGCGATGGTACGATGGTGAAAACGCGATGACACGATTGTGAAAACGCGATAGCACGATGATGAAAACGCGATGGTACGATGATATGATGGTGAAAACGCGATGGTACGATGATGTAAACGCAATATTACATCGACATTTCACCATCGTACCATTGCGATTTCATCATCGTGCCATCGCATTTTCACCATCGTACCATCGTTATTTCATCGTCGTGCGATCGCGCTTTCGCGTTTTCGTCATCGTACCGTCTTGCATCGCGGTTTAGTGTTAAATAAAATGTGACGATTGTCCAGACGGAACACCGTAAGAAACGGACAACTTCGTTAGTTCTTGAAATTCGTCAATGTACAAACTTAAATTTAATGCAGACTGGACATTATCAAAAGTCGTTTATGTCATAACTTGTAAAAAGTGTAACATGTAAATTAAATATATACTTGCCAAATATGTTTGAAATCTAAACGTATAAACAGTCATACATTTCAGCGATCCTTCCTATGATAGTGGTGTGGCAACACATTTCATCAGAACTTATCGCAGTATTGGCAATTTTCGTCTTTTATCAACTGTGTTTGTTTCTAATGTAATTGAAAGACTATGACACGATATCTTCTAGAATTTCACTGGTTAAATATCGTGCATTTTACTAGCGATGAAATCAGCAACAAATATATTTACCCTCGCCACCTGGTAATTCCATATGAGCGAACACCAGCGACTAGTACTTGTAATGTTAATATATACCAACCTGTTTACAAATTTTCTGTAGCTTTAATGTTATGATTCTATATTATCATTTTCTGTTTATACTATGACTTTAAATTATAATTAATATTTTGCAATCAAATATAATTTATATAAGCTCTTATATTTCTCATTTATTTGAATAATTTATTGCTATTTTATTAGCTCCCTTCATTGTTGTTTCAAGTTTTTCAATGATTTTCGATCGTAGCATATAGTCATTTTATATTATATTATGACCTTCATACAAACTACACATTTAAACTCTTGAATATGTTCGATTTTACCACTGACAGCTAGAAATTAGCAATCTTTGAACCACGTATGGATATGCAGCTCGTAAATAAAATACATCGAAAACCTTGAAAATGGGTTTTGTTTTGCAATAAATTTGTCATTTTTATCAAGTTCTAATCAAGGAAGCCCATTTCCAACTTTGCACTCCTGGATTCAGATATTTTTATTTAGCGTGCAGAGTAGATGTACATTAGACTGGCTCCCGTCCCTATGTTTGTTTTTATTATTTTATCTGTTTTCTTCATTAAGAGGGAAAGTAACTCCAGCAGGTTGTTTCTACTTTGACATTTTTATTGCCCCTGGCTCCAAACATGATTCAGCCATCAGATAAAATTGTGCTATTTTAGATCCTTACAATTTTCTTATAAAATGTTTCCAGTATTTATATAAAAAATAACCATGCAGCCAGAGGCCAGGCTAGGTGTACTTGTACGAAAGGGGGCATCCTGGAAAGTTTTAAATATCACTATGTTAATGGCGGCGTCGGTGCATTTTGGGACTAGGTTCAGAGCACCCACTATTACATTTTACTGTCAACACTATTTTCCATCGTTAGTCTGGTCTGGACACGTTTGACGAAATGATTGCGTTTATTTAAATACATGTAGACATATTTTAAAAAGATATGCATTTTCCCTTATTTTCCGCGTAACAAGAGAAAACACGTCAGACATACTGAAAATATCAGATATAACAAAGTATACAGAAAGAATTTCCGTCGGATTGGCAGCGCCTTATTTCATATCAATTGAAAACAACAAAATGGGTAAAATTAGTAAACACAAAATAAATAGATTTTTTTTCTGTATCTTAACTGTAAAATCAAAATATCTTTATCCGAGTGAACAGCATATCAAAATATTTTCGCAAGGGAATACGGACGAACCCCCCCCCCCCCCCCACACACACACACCTCCCCTTCCCCCACACACACCAAATCCTCAACCAACTCCTCCCCCCTCCCCGCCCCTCACAATTTGATCGCCTTTGGTTTTTTAATTTTATCTAAATTTTTATTTTATTCAGTTTAAAATTCTATGTTGATCATATCATTTTTTTAGGTTTACAATAATCTTTTTCAGAGATTTTGTTGAACAGAATCAAAGCGGGGATTTTCCACGTCTTGATAAAATTGTGCATGGGATGGGATTTTGTCCGAGGGGCTGGAAATTCTTTCATGAACGGCAATATTGAACAATTTTGATGAATGTAATTTTGAACACTGAATGTTAATGATTACCTTGTTTTTTGTTCTTTTTTTTTATGCGTGGCTAAATGCACCAAAATTGATAAAAGAACTAAAAAAAAAGTTTAAAATACGTTTAGATACATTTCTGAATATTTAGAATCCGATTTGCGAAAATATTGAAAATTGCTAGATTATTGAATCAGTTAAAATGCAAACCTCAATGTAACTGTAGATGTTTTACACGACGACAAGACTGTCTAGTTTCGCAGTAGGTGGTAAGATAAGATAGGTCTTCGTAGAACACCGACAATCTTTCACCGGAAATTCTACGTGGCTGGAGGCAGTAAAGTTCTTTTTTTAGTTAGTCCTAGGGCATGTCCTGCCGAGAGTATAGAGGGTAGTAAGTTATGCTTGTCTAACCGTTTCATGTTATGATGTATGATGAAACTTCCGCAAAACCAAGTGCATATATCAGTGAAAAGTTGTTTTAGTAATAGCGAGAAAAACGTTTTGGAATTTGTTATTGAAATGTATGGCTTTTCTTAAAAGAATCATATAAACTTTATATAACCTGATGTTTCTCAAGAATGTAAATATGTTAAATGTAAATATAAATTAACACATAACTTAGGTCGCTAGCCAATTAAAGAAGGAAGATAGAGAGATAAATCTCACTCGATCTTTAATTTGCCTATGTATAGTAATTGGGAAAATAATTATGAGTTTGTTAAAGTGTCATGTATTAGACGTGTTAATTGATATTGTTCATAGTAATTTGCTCTCTAATAATTCAACCTTAAGCCTTCTGGACGTAAGTTATTCTACCTTTGCGACCAGTGCAGATCAAGATCTGCCTGCACATCCATGAAGGGTGTTCATGATCTGCACTGTTCGCCTTTCAGTCAATACCTTTTTATCAAGCACTAGGTTACATCATTTATGACTTCACTTTTTCGTTGCTAAATGCTCAATGTAATTAATTATCAATCAGGGTGTCAAAGTTTTGTTCTAATCTACCGGTATTAAAGTTTGGCTGATATAAAAGGAAAATAACGGATGAGGGTTCTGAAATATGAAATTCTTCATTTTTATAATTTACTCTTAATATATGAAACTTCTTTTAGCTTATATATGGGTTTTAAATATATAATGACAACTTTTTAAATGAATCACAGGGCAATAGTTTTGACAAATAACTTGACTTTTTAGTAAAAAATACATTACGCTAAAAAGCCCATGAGACGTACATATGCAAAACTTATAGCGGACAATAAACAACAATACGCCTATAAATGTGTATGAATACATTAATTTGTAAATAAGTAACTATATTAGTGTTTGTAAATTACATGGTGATATCAAACGAAAACTCAACAATGTAAACCCCACGGTACTTCAAAAGCATTATTTCAAACTCTGAAGTTTCTATACATGCCTACGAACCGGTTGATGGTACCTGCCACATGGTTTGCATGTGTGCTTCTAAATGACACACAAAAAAATCTATCCGTCTTGTAGCCAAACCAGGCGACTTTAAATCAGCGCATACCCATGCACGCACGCAAATCTGTCACTAGATTCTGCAACATGTCCGCTAGACTAGCTCCTAGACTATGATATATCTTTTTTTACATTTTTATGAATAAATGTAGTGAACTGATCAGTCTATATCCTATGCCAATATTATTTCAACATCATCCTCTGTGAAAATCTCTAAATAGAATGCTTGTCCTATGAAATTAAATTAAAAAAAGAAAAATGTATAAATATATTATTATCAGTCTAAGGCTAGTCTAATGTCCGCGTGCCTTGATTTTAATTAGTGTTGTAGCCCGTGATGTGACAAAAGATTAATCACAGTGTAGCAGTGTAATCACCAATACGCGATTATGTTTTCATATACTTATGACAGAGTTCCGCTCAATCCGGTGCTAAAGGAATCACAATACCTTTCATAAGCGCTCAATCTATCTATCATTTTTCTTGGTTGCATCTTTGCTTTCAAAGCTCTTTTTACAGATTTTATTATTTATAAGCAATTCGCGTACTTTTCTTTATTTGAAAATATACGTCCTCAGACACCAGTGATTTTGAGTAACTTGCAAATCACCACCTCGCTTTGTGCAAATTTTAGATGAAAAACTTCTATGAGAAAAATTACCGTGACATCGGTGGTTCCGAACCCATAAGCACCTGGTTGAGCGCCGGACACCTCAACCACTAGACCACAGCTCCCCTCGATTGGCTTTCTAAGGTTAGAACCGTAAAAAATGTTAGTATTGAAGAAACATTATAAAGGAGTGTTTTATGTGTAACAGAGTGAAAAATTGCAACAAGGTGGAGCTTAAGCATTATAAGTGGGACTAATGTCTACATTTCTGTAAATATACGCCGATGCGTTGAATATAATTATGGAAACTACATCGAATAGATACTAAATTCTAAATGTAGTGTCCAAGTAATTTAAAACATTATTCACATGAGTTAATAAAATAAAGCATTCTAGTATAAATTTTGGTACAAATAACATTTTTTTAATGACACACCTTGCTTATTTTAAACAATCGTGTTCAAATGACAAGTTAAGATATGATCAATATAATTATTTTAACGGAGTGAAGTCACGGAAAATTTGAATACTATAAAATAAGTTATGGGGATTGAGAGATTTTCCCACCCTGGTCAGATTTAGCCTTGTCCTAGGGTAGTGCTTGTCCGTATCACCAAATTCTGCATTCAATGTACAGTCTTATATTTTAAAATCTAACCTTTTCTTTCGGAGCTATGTCGCGTTTAATATAACTACAAGATGTCACTTTACAGTAAGAATCAGATTAAACAGAAATATTTAGAACAACGCTTTTATAACTTAATACACATCAGTTTCAAATTCAAAAGCAGGATACACGAGTTTCTTTTGTCTATAAATCACTGTTGTGCAGTCATCATTTAATCCATCAGTACATTTAAAATGTTCGTGTCACATTTGACATTATACAAAGTCATACATTGACATTATATTTATCCGAGCAATACCATGTAATTAAAATCTCGTTTGGATCTCGCGAGATAAAAGGAGACTGTGTGCATCTCTTCATGTTATCTTTAAATTAAGTTAAAGACCTTGGATAAGTTATTGATATCAGTATTGATTCATCTTTATCAGGAAGGTCTAATACGTATCAATTGTTCCAAGTATTATTATGTGAAGAACAAATTAACAGTAGTTTTTCATTTACCATGATTCATTTCTTCAAAGTAAACAATATAAAAACGATTTAATTGAGAACAAAATTCTTCTAAGTGTGACAGATCATGAAACTAACATTCTCGCATACCAGAGGTCTACCATGGTTCCTCGGGATTTTGGCGAACCTCTGATGGAAGGGAATGGAAAGTTAGGGAAAAAGAGCGAGAAGGACGCTTATTCTTATGCTTATTATATACCAGCTATTCCAAACCCGTTATGAAATCATTTCCCAAACTAACAATATGAGACCGATAATGACCCAATCCGCAAAATCACCTCCCAACTTATATGCTTCTTATCAGCGATTATGTAATAGTAATTAACGGAAGTACAATTAGCACAGCAGGGATTCCCGCTAGACCATGAAAAGTGTGTGCAATGGAATTGAAAGAAATTAATTTTAGTAGTATAAGAAATGGCGCTTCTGGGACACTTTTTTCAATTTTAATTAACCACCCTCTTCTAAAATATCCAAAGTCGACCAATTAAAGAAACAAAAGATTTTAATAAATAATTTATTAAAATCTTTTGTTTAACCAAATGAAGAAAACATATATTTAAAAATAAAATTCAGAAGGAAAATTTAAGAGATTCTATATTTAAACTCCACACTTAAAATTGTTTAAAATAATTTATAATTGTTTGTTCATTTACTCTTGTTATTGATTGTTAACTTTTAGTATTCTATACAATAAATCATACAACGGTACTTTATCTTGTAACATTTTAATGAAAAATAAACAATAATATCCACAGAGTGTACTTGTTTTATCTTGATATTGAACATTGTTGTACTTTACATTTGGTATATATTCAATTACCCACTTCGGTGGAGGAAGTCCAAATGGATCAAAATACATATTATCTAAGTAACAAACCCAATGTGTTCCAGGTCCAACAGAGTCGTCCAAATTTATAATTCCACATTCATTATTCAACTTTGATTTTGGTAAATTATTTCTAATAAATACGCCCCTAAAATTTTTAATTTTTAATTTTTTAACCCATTGTTCAATTTCAAAGTTAGAAATTGGTTTGTTTATAATTTTTTTTTTTTTTACTCTAGGAATTCGTCTGTACGACCTCCGTTGGGAATCAATCTGTAATCCTTTCCCACTAAACAAAGATGTAATCAAAGGTATTCCTAGACCAACAGCCAGCATACCCAAAAAGCCGCCATTTTGTATCTGTTTTTGTGTTAATTTAATCACTCCAGATCCTACTAGTTGCTTTCTTTGATTAGGTGTAAGATGTGGTGATATCCTATTTCTCTTATCATTAGCTACTGAAATCATACCATTCCCGAGTAACTTACTAACACCGGTACTGGCTAACCCAGAGAGGGCTCCGATGCCTAGAGGGGCTAATATTTTTGGAGCTATTTTTGCTGCCATTGGAAGAATTGTTTTTCCTAACAAACCAGCCAAAGCTCCGAGGAATCCTCCGTTTTGACCTTGATTGGACATTTGTTTTTTTGAAATTGTTATTTCTAACCCCTTCCTATTTATGGCAGCTTTTTTAATTTGATTAATCTGTGTCTTTGTAAAAAGTAAAGGAAAGTTTCCATGCAGTTGTACATATTTTAATCTAAAATTATATGGAGTTTTATTACTATAAGCTTTTCCTAAATTTTTCTTTTGTCCATCTGTAAGGTTAACTTTATATTCAATATAATTTGATGACATTATATACTTTATATTTATTTTAATTTTATTTAATTTTAATTTTATTTTATTTAAACAATAACAAGTTCATTTTCAATAGTATTTATTTCAACTGTTTCTTCATACAATACAATTGCATAAACACGGACAGGTGCTGCCGGCTGAACATTTAATTTAGCTGTTAATGTAATGTGTTTAGGATCTTCTATAGCTAATTCCTTTGTATATTCCAAGTTAAAATGAACAAACCCAAACAAATTATTAACGTTTGATCTATTTAGCAGACTTCCAGTAGTCTTATTATTTTGTTTATAATAATAATTAATTACATCATCATATATTCTTGATATACTTGTGTATTCTGTTTCTGGATAAAAACCACCATTGCCAACTTCAAGACGACAAGATTCCAATGTACAATGATCATCTGCTGCATTAGCTTTAAATGTATCTAATAAATGCGGATTCTGTTTTTGTGCATTACTTTTATCAGGTCGTTGTAAATAAATAAATATATGTTGTGGTTTTGTTACACCAGCTGTTATTCTAAAGGTTATATTATTTTGTTGTGTATCAGTTGATTGTGTTATCATTTCCCGAATGACCATCTTGCTTTTGTAAATCTTTCATAAATTAGATTAAACCCAAATTCATTAAAAATTAAACGTGGAACCCATATAATTTATTTTTGTTACAATTACTCTACCAGCACCAGCAGCATTTACTCTAAAAATTAATTCATCATCATCTGTCAGCTGCAGTGTTATTTGAATTTGACTTGGAGGTAAAATATAAGTTTCTAAACCCTGAAAAAATGAATAATTATTTAGTGGAATTTTAGCATTGACCTCATTACCACACTGGATTGATAACTTTCTTGAAGCAAAACCTTTATTATATCCAGCTTGGTCATCCCTACTTTCGGCAACAGCAGTAGTATCTAAATAGATAAATTAATTTGTTCCATTTGATTCTGCATAATCATTAGATAATTCAACTATTTTTTTTACATTTATTACTTTGTATAAATTATTACAATCATATACAATATTCCCATTTTGTTTAACCACTAACTGATCAATTAATGAAGCTGCATTATTAATTAAAGCAATTTGATCTCCATCAGCATAATTAGCACCATCAGCAAGCTTATTAACTTTAAAACTTACTTCAAAGTAACCATTAAACCAATCAAAATATGAGCTTCTATCATTAATTGTAAAGTGATATCCGTTTTCTTTGTTGCTTAACATTATTTCCCAAGACAGATATTAAAGCTGTATCTAATTGAATAGGAGATAGTTCGTATCTTTTACAATATTGTTTTGTTCTAAACATGTATATATTATATATTATTTTATTTTTTATAAATTAATCTGTTAATACGTTTACGCGTCCCCGACCCTGAAAATATTCTATTTATTCTCATATTAATATCCTCCTTCTTATTATTTTACTGTTATTCTTTTCTTTTAATTCCTTGGCAAATTTAAAATTTCCAAGTGCCGGAGAAGGTTTCTTTTTAAATTTTTCAATAATTTTATTAGCAGCTAAATTTCCAACTTCCATTCCAACCTTTTTTGTTCCACTTTCTAGCGCGGCCTTTCCTGCTGTTTCCAGAGCGTTTATTCCAGCTGTGCTAATTGAAGATGCAACTCCACTTGAAAACAATTTCGTTAAAGTGTCAAAGATACCCGAACCATGTATATTTTCCTTTCCCGTGTGAGCATCAACATAAATAACTATTCCTTTATTTTATCATAAACTTTCTTGTACATTATATAAAACTAAATTTTAATTAATTTCTTTAATATTAACAAAACTTGTTTCAACCTCACTAAAATTAATTATTCTATCAAATATGTCTGTAATATATATTCTTATTGAATTTATAATTTTTATTAATTTCAGAATATGCAACTCTTTGTGGTTCTTTTGTAAACGGATAAGCTCTTGTTAAATCTGCAGTACTTAAAGCATAGATAATATCACTGAAATTACCATCAACAAGTGAATTATCAATAAGATCACAATGAATATAAATTGTATCCACAGTGTTAGTTATATTTGGTGTTGTAGTTCCCCATTCAGTATTTCTCAATGCTTTTTTCTCAAATCCAAGCAATGTATGAAAATTTGACATTCTTAAATCCAACATAAAATTATCTTTAATTGAAATCAAATCTTAAAACTACTTAAATCAAAATTCCAAACTTTTGGAGCAATGTCTGATTTATATCAAATTCATAATCATCATTACTTATTAATGTTTCCCTTATATAATTATTAATATCATGTAACTGTAAGAACCATTTGTAAATATAATATCTTACCAATCCTTACCAATTAATATAACGAATTCTTTTATTAACATATCATCACTAATAATATGTTCGCCCAAGAATAAGTCATAGTGTAAATACTATCCACACCAACAGCATTATTTATATGTAAACTAAAATTAAAAAACGACCAAATCTGATTGTAAATTCACTCGGAAGTATTTTTATTAACAGTCTTTAACAGTTTCAGAACGTAATACTAAATTTTTGTTCCATTTATTATTGCAAAAATATTTTTTTATATAACATTCAGTTGTATCTGGTAACAATTTATTCCATTTTTGATAATTCATCAATTATACAAATACCTCATTATTTTAGTTCTCATTATTATTTCCAGCATCAATAGAACACAATTAACACCAAGTCCAATAACCAATTTCTTCTGGATACAAGGACAAACAACGAACCCTGTTCCCTAATTACTGATTATTCTGTTAACCTCTTTCAATATTATTCTAGAAAGAATAGAATGTTTTTTTATTAGTTGTTTTATCTTTTATTAATCAAATCAAGTCAAATCATTAACTACTTAAGTGTTTAAATATTTACTTTTCCATTTATACTATCCTAGCGAGTAATTTGTTTTTGACCATTAAGTTTATTTAAGCTAATAATTAAATTACATAATGTCCATTTGGTGAACTTTTAACGATAATGATATCTTATTCCTTGTCCATATGTAGAACCATATCAGAATATTTTTTTAACCGTCTTATACTTTAAGAGTTCTTTTTGTACATGTTTTAATTCTTTTACTTTCTTCCTTGCTTATTTGATCTTTTGATATTGATTTTGCTTGCTTTTGGACACCTAAAATATTTTGATATCCTCATAACACACACTTAATTTGTTTTAGCATGTCCTTTATCCATTTTATTCGGATCAATTTTATAGCTGCAGTAAAAAGAAAACAAACATTTCAGACAGTTTGAAATATTCATATTCTTCTAAAACATCATTAACCAGATAACATCTAAATTTACGTAGTGTTTCTTTGTTTTTGGTCTTGCTCCCAATTCTTTTTGGTCTTTTCCCAAAATTCATTTTCTTTAAGGTATAGTCTAACAGATCCATCTCTCTATATAACGTGGCATATAGTTTTTTCTAATTTATTAATTTCGCTCTTGATAATTTATCATAATCTTCGTCCCAATTGTATACCATGCTGTTGCGGCCATGCAATCATTCCCACTGTAAGCGGCCGTTCAATCATTCCCATCTTTTACACTTCATAATCTTCTAATCTCTTAAATTCCCATCTTGAGGAACCAATCCATACATTCAGATCTTATCCCTAATCTATCTGTAAAGGATGTTGATTTAAACTTTTTGTTTTTTTAGTTTCTCTGCATTTTCTTTATTTATTCAGTAATACCTTGTGCCAAATCATCTGATATACGTTTTGAAGTAACCTAATTGCTCTCCATAAGTCCAGTAATGCATTTTTAACTGACTGATTAATTTTTCTTTTTGGCTTTCTATTCCCTCAGTAAAATGGCTTTATAAATTTCAGTGTACATATCTCTATTTGTAGCTTTCTTAAATTTTTTCTCTCATTAATTCTTCTCTAAAGCCGCATCTTTTGTCCACTAAGTTTTTTTCTTATTCTATTTCCTTAAGTTTGATGCAATTATATAATAATTGTAAACAAGTAAAAATAATGAAGATAATATAATTAATATTATTATTTAATTTAGTATATAAATGGAAATCCAAAACTATGATACAAAAAGTAATAAATCCAATAACTTTAAACAACATTATCCTTTTAATGCCGATTCATGTTTTAGAATGTTAATATGTGATCTTCTGATCTGAAAAACAAAAACACTAATGCATATACTCGAAAACCTCTTATATATTATGATAACTTAATACCTATATGTTAAAAACATAGAACAATCTAAATATCAAGATTTAATTAACCACTAATGCCAAATTGAAAAAAAATTAAAGAATATCCAAATGAAATTCTTGAATATTCAGCTGATTCAACCAAATTGAAACCCTGTGAAATCTTGAATCCGAAAAACAAAAGTATAATATTAGATGATTTGTAATGTGAAGATAAAAAGTTCACATGAAATAACAAAATCCTTCATTCATGGACGTCCACAAAAACTGTTGTGTTAATTTTATTTAAGTCAGTCTTACTAATAAAACAACCAAAAAAAAAGAAATTCGGATTAACTGTCACTCTTATATTTTATTTCAAGTCCAAGTAAACGAGAAATGAATGAATTTATGTAATGAACAAAATATTATCCCACCTCCTTTTGACTAATGCCAAACAAATCAAAAATATGATTTCTAAATATTGCAAACCAAGAAGTTTTTTAAAAAAAACATTTACAGGAATGTATATAGATGGGAGTTTTTAAGATGTAAAAACCAATTAAACATCCACCCACAGTAATAAGTAAAGATTAAAATAGCAATAGAAAAAATGAGATTATGCTACTCAACAAAATTAAAAAACTAAAACAGAATCGAATTGTAAATCTTCCACATAAATTAAGGACCTTGAAAACACAATGAACAGAGCATTAGGGATAAGGAGGTAACTAACCTTATAAACCAAGAACGCCAGATAAACCCAACAAGCATTCGAGACATTTATGATTAAAAAGTTCAAGTGTAATAGACGATTAACAACTGAAGACATTAACAGTATAAACAGACATTATAAACAGAAGAAAAGAATATATGCAGAATAAACACCATAGGTTTAACAAAATAAATCATTAAAAATAGTTCAATTACAATAAAAAAAAGAACAGGAACTGAAAGCTATGTAGATGACTATTAAAAACTTGAAAAGAGAATCGTATTTTCCATGATGACGGCAAGCATAGCCCGTGCAGGAGCGCGATATCTAAGGCAAATCTAGTGAGACTCAGAGAGCAGTCGCAGCGACAAGTGATGCCCGATCTAGAGAAAAAGAAAGAATTGTGAAGGCGAGAGATAGCTAAAACGAGTACTTATATCATAACAACGTTGTTTATTGCATAGATTGCGTCTAGACTGATAAACAGTAACAACCTATGTAACAGTTAAAATCAGAAAGCGATAAAAAAACTAAATACTGAAACTGAAAAAAACACCAAGATTAACACGATACATTTTCCAATAAATATCAAGAAAAATCAATCTGAACTGAAAAGGCTTCACAAGATTGATGATCAAGCCACTACATGAAAAAACCTTAAAAAAGAGCTTAATTATAAAAAAGATGACTTTAAAAACCAAATACGAATTTGGAAATAACTGTATGACAACCGTCATAATTAAAAAATAAGCAGACATAAGTAATATTACAAAAAAATTAACAAGAAGATATTAATGATTTAATGCTAAAGTTGAGAACATAAAAATGAACTGGACATCTAGTAGTTGAAAAATCATTAAACAAGGAGAAGCAATTAATATAATTAATGATCGCTAGAAAATTGAAGAAACAACTCCGGACTTGATTAGTACTGTTGACACACGCCGAAATTAAAGTATGCGGCACTAATACACTTACAGGTTTATTACAAAAGATATCAACGAATTTAACTGAAAAAAATTAAGAAATAATAAATGATCTGGTCTCTGTATTGAAATAATCAGCAAAACAAGAGAAATCAATTACTGTTTTAAAACCCAAGTAAATTCTCCTAATGCAGAAGAAATTCAAAAGTAAAAAATTTTTTCTTAAAACATGAAACACAATTAACCGAAGAAAAGGTTGTTGTTGACAATTTTTCTGCTTCTGACTTAGTTGCTACAACAAAACGAACTTGATAATTTAGCTAAAGTAATACTTGAACAAGAAAATGAATATAACGCAATAGAAATGAACTAGAAACAGTAAGACTTGAAGTGTTTCTTTGAACATTAAAATAACAACCAACTACCTATAACAACTTTAAGATAAATTAACATATAATATTGCAGATAAACTGGATACAACAAAAGTGAGAACGGAAGATATGTTTGCATTATTTGGAATACGAGTCTAATAGGATTACAGATTATAGTTTAATTAAAAAAGAAAGGGCGGAATTTGAATACAACAAAATGGCATATAAACTAGACTAAATATTATAGGTAATAATTATTATGATAATGTTGAAAACCTCCCTTTTAGTTGAGATGTGATCCACGAAATAAACGACAGGAAGCGTATATCACCTAGGAGAAGGTGTATCACCGGGTTTTTAAAAAAAGATTAAAATTCTTTAAAGCATAGGAATGACGTTTACAATTCCATCTTGAAATGATATAAAGGAAATCAATATATATTGAACAGAATTATATAATATCCTATCTATCAATTAATTAAATAATTTGATTTTTTATATAATGGTAATATTCAATAATATAACCGAAAAAGAAATAAAATAGAAAGACAAATAAGAAGAAAACTCCATTGTTTCTTAACATGTATATACCGAAGAATCACTGATTAGTGTATTAATTCAAAGGAAAACTGTAAATCCAAGTCCTGTTTAGTCAAAAGGTATAATGTAAGAAATAATGTTTAATTGTATTTTGATTACTTGTATGATGCCAATTAAATTAGATAAAGGAGAAGCAAAATTACCACTAAAAAACAAAGAAAATATAATTCTTCAAGTAACATTAAAAAATAATAGAAAAAAAAATGAATCTATCTCTATTAATTATGCTAATAAATTTTACATGAATGAAAAATTTTATATAATTCTTTGAACGTTAAAAAATTTCAATACCATTTTATGGTTCTATTATTTAAGAAGAACTTATGTATCTTCCTTGAAACAATCATAAAAACAGAAACTTATGTTTCTCTAACCGGGGCTAAAAATGGGAAGTGATGTCCCAAAAGAAAAATAATCGAAAAAGATGCCCTAAAAATAAAAACTATGTACTTTCTAAAATGTGAAAAATTACATCATAAAAATGTCCTAAAACAATAGATAAACATGATCTTTCAAAAAGTGTGAAAAATTTCACCGAAAAAGATGGTCCCAAAAAATTAGAAACTATGTTCTTGCTCCCCAAAAAAGTGTGAAAGATGTATAAATCTTTACTTTTTTATGTATAAGCCAGGTAGTAACCCGACCACGAGATATAATCTCGTATCATCATAACATGATAATGATTTTTATTACAACAAACTAGATACATTATGTTTTTCGATCTTATAACTTTAAAATTAAGCATACATGTGTTGAGTATAAACAAAGTACTTTGTAACTTTATGAACTAATGTCTCTCAACCAACACTCAATTAAATTCCTTCAGCAGATTTTTAATATAATCTGAGCTTTATGCACACATGAATCTCAAATAAATATGAAACATATACTCCGTAATCCACAAACACAACTAATGGAATTGCGGCAGCTTCATCTTTAAATTTTCCTATTACTTTTTTATTATACCAAGTAAAATTTTGAATTACATTCGAATCACTATTATGCAAATAATTCTATATCTTTATAAAGACTTTATACCCATATTTAGTTTTATTTCATAACACAACTGATTCTGTGTCAAGATATAACTTCGCTGAATCACCAATAATATACTATATTGTAATGTAATGGAAAATTCTAACATCAAATAATTTTGATAAGTCTAGAAAGCACATCCCGACGTAACAAGGTCTATTAAATAATAGAACTGTCTTTAATTCTATGAAATCCCAAAAAGTTCTCGTTAAAATTTTGCTGCACTAATAAATAAAGTTTGGCAACAAGTCATACTAAACATAATTTCGTCATGCGTTAGTTTTAATAATAACCCTCATGCGCAGATTTTCCATTAGTCTTTACCGAATACGAATTTTCATCACTTAAAAAAGTCCATTTCAAATGAATTTATTGCTTCAGATCTTATCTGTGTATTAAAAGTCAATATATTCTTTAACCAGGGACTTTCATCAAAAGTTAATACTCTATGTATTTTGGTTGCTTTTAAACCGAGTTGTGTATACAGTTCAAGATTTCAATAAAAACTACATAACTCTTCATTTTCTTCAAGTTTGAACCAACTTCTTACATTGCTTTTCCTATTTTAATTTTTTCTTTAATATTTTTACTGCAATAATAACCATTCATCTGTTATTTTAATTTTCTGGAGCAAAAGGATAATCGCGTGAACAGATATGTAAATCTTATGGAATTCAAATCACATTCAATACAAATTAGTTTTACCTTGTAATTAATTTCTTATATTGTTTTATTTTCGTGACCCATTTAAAGTTCCCAGAGGGCAAAGGCCATCGGGGGGACATTGCCCCAACCGTAAAGTTACTGGCGCAAGGTACACAAAGAATTTACTTTTTTCATTGGAATTGTAATCTTACATATATTTATTATTTGCTTTTGCTAAATTTGTTCCGTAAATATAGCTAAATCCCTCCTCTAAGACCCTTTTCAATAATAAATACATACGATACATTATAAAATCTAACTGAATTCCGGGCAATAAAGCAAAGCATACCCAGCAAACCCAGGACAACTAAAATAATGGCACGGATCTAATTAACTATGAAAACCACAACCTTCTTAAAATTTTAAATACGGTCCTGCTCAGAAGCGTACGTCAGTTTTTAGGTAAGAACATGGTAAACATCCATTGTTTTTTATTTTAAATATTTTCGGCAATAATTTTAGCATGTTCGTAAACATTATAAGACCTTAATAGTTTCATTGAATAAAATTTCTTCATTTGGTGAGTAATATAGTTCTTTATTTTTTGAATGAATCCAAGTATCATAAGGCTAAACACCTTTGATAATTTAATATATTTAAGTTTTATTTTTAGGAAAAAACATGGGATAAAAGCTGAACAATTTAAAATCTGCGATGTTATTACTAATTTTATCCAATGAATGCGACCATCAATTGAAACTGACAATAACAATTAAACTCAGCAATCATAACGCCATGTATGGTTTCCATATTGTTTGGAATGACGTTAATTTCTTTTTTGAATTTCCTATTTGATGCATAATAAAGTGGTGAATCATAACCTCTTAAATTAAGAAAAACAACAGGAATTTTATGTGTTAATCTAAATTAATACTGCACAGCTTAATGAGCCTATCCTCCTGAATTTTCCATTTATATGACATTGAACCCGACCTTTGTCCGTTTGGAAACTTTGTTTTTTTTCATCTCTTACTGTGAATCATTTTTCTTATATACTTTTCCACAGATATTACAAGATGATTGCTTTATAAAGCTTCATCTATTTTAGACATTTTCAAATCTTTCTTAAATAATTCAATTTAAACATTTCCCTTACAATGCTCATCTTCCCTCGAGCAATTTTTCTATAAACTTCTAAACTGCGTTTGGTCCTCGTAAACCCGTGTTGTTAATATAATTGTCGACATAACAACAAACAACATGTAACCATAACCACCATCTATATGTTTTTTGAAATTCTTCGGTAAGTGAAAAAAGAATTCTGGGATTTTTGGCTGGGCACATTGAAACATTCTTGTTACTACTTCAAAATCAACATAGATAACAAAGGTACTTCTAATTGTTTTGTAGTTTAAAATTCTACTTAACTACCTCTGGTGGCAAATTTAACACCCTGAACACCATGAATAGCTAAAAAATCTTCAACATGATCTTTTTAATATTTTTTCTTGTGAAAAATATGTAAAGCATGATTTAAACAAAATGTTTTTTTATTGAAGTTTTTTTTTTTTTAACATTAACCTATTAAAGTCCAGTCCTTTATTCCAAACATAATGATGGACCGGGGTTTCCTGGTGATGTGCCATTTATCTTATCTTTAAGATTAATAACATATCACAGTGTTCTTCGTATTGATATTTTGATATGTTCAATGGAAAATTCCATAGGTATCTTCATAACCAAATATATTAAAAGAAATTATCAATTTAAAACTTCTATATTAGGGTATTTGATTTAATTGTAACAAGGAAATAATATTCCAGTATAATCAAGATCGTTTAATATGTTTTTATTATAATTTAAACTCTTCAGAATGCTTTTGCAGGAAATTTTAGTAAGCTAAAATACACCATCTAAAACATTCGTTATCATCAATTCTTTATATCTTATTAATCATAGTTTGGATTTGTAATAATTTTGGTAATTCTAAATTAACTTAAGCACCAGTGGAGTATATTTAAATTCTATTTAAGAATAGCATCAACTGACTCTATTCGCCAGCCGCTTCCTTCTGAAAACCAGTTACCAATCTATTATCATTTCATCAAGGCATGATCGTGAAGTGTTTTATTATTTCGTTTGTGTTAATAATTTCCTAAAGACTTTGATTGACAAAAAAGCTGATTTTATATATTGTATCAGTTTTATCCATTTTTTACAAAAGTTTATTTTAAACAACGTTTATTTTTATACCTATTAAAGTTTTAAGTTGATTTAAGAATACAAAATGATCTTATAGTTACATAATAATTGATTCTCGGATCATGTCCTATATTCAATTTTAAATGACAAATATCATATAATATGTTTGGTGGATCCTCTAATTTCCATCTAAAAAATATATAGAAAATAAATCTTCAAGCAAAGAAAAGGATTAAAAAAATAATAAAATAAATAATGTTTAAGAATAAATAAAATATTTAAATTTATATCTTTTTCCATTAACTTTTGATATTCCGCATTTTACTCGGTTTGTCCCTTCACAACACATTTTTATTAACCCAGCATTAATGCCAAATTCTTTGGGTGCTTTGTAAGTGCTTTTATATGTTTTTTCTTCATTAGTATCACAATCGGTTACAATAATTTTTTTAGGATTGTTTCGATAATTATTTGGTCTGGGACAATCACATAACCTTTCGGTATTTTCTTCTTCAGTTAATAGACAACCACATTCCCATTCAAATAAATTCCTTTCTAATACAAAAGGATCTATAACATTTTGTAATTTATCAATGACATGATTGTAATATTCATCGCTAACTATTTGATCAAGTTTTGATTTAATAACATTTCTTCTTTTAAGATTTTTTTTATATGAATTTTTGTCTGGATTCATTATTTCTCCTAAAGTGCTAGATAATTTTGGTATAATCATTATATCTACTTTTCTATTAACCATCTATATAATATACTTATAGAAAAAATCTTTGAAAAACACATCTAAAGAACATTTAAAAAATAGGTAATATTATCTATATCTTTTGAATAAGATTTTAAAGTTATTTTTTCTTAATTGTTATCAACTGTTAAAATTTTAATACTTTCTTGAGACATTCTATTTAACCATTCTTCGTGCAATTTGTGTAGTTTTTCTAAATAATCTAAACCAACTCTGTTTTCTTCAGTTCTGTTTCTTTTTTGATGTCTTTGAAAACATTTTTTAGGATCGGTTTCAACATAAATAAAAGCATCAATTGGTTTTTTTCATGTATTTTAATAACATGATCAATTAAGAAAAGATTGTATACTGCCCACTCGGGGTCATTTATAACACCGTTGTCATGATATTGTTTTGTAAAAACGTTGTTGTTAGTTAAATAACATCGTTCAAGAAAAGAAACACCATCAAATTTTTTAGCAGAATTTAACATTTTTATATGAGGTTATATGAGTTTCCGCTTGGGTTCATAACGTTTTGCCATTCATGAATTGGCTCTGGAATTATATTAAAATTAGGATTATATTCTTTAATTATTCTTCTTTAATAATACACTGACGAGATAAAGAAACGCCTCATTCAAACTCGGTATACAATTTTTCGTTAACCGTGATTCAAAATTAGAAAAGAACAATTCCATTCGCAAATTAGATGCTTTACAAGAATTTATGGTCAATAAGAAATCATTTCATTGTCGCATTATGCTTAAATCTTGAATTTTAATAGCCCGGTCGGAGAAATTGCATTAGAAAAATCAGTAGCGCGTGTGGCCACCTCTGCTAGCAACCACAGCAGCAAGGCGACGCCTCATAGAGCCGCACCAGTTGCGTAACAGATACCGTGGGATTCTGGCCCACTCCTGGTGCAGTGCTGCTACCAGTTCCCGGACGTTTGCTGGCTGGGGTTGACGTTGGCGTAACCGCCGTCCGAGATAATCCCACGCGTGTTCAATCGGATTGCAGTCCGGTGAACACGCCGGCCAAGGTAAAACATTAATGTTTCTAGCCTGTAGAAAGTCCCTGGTGACGCGTGCAACGTTAGGTCGCGCGTTGTCGTGCTGATAGACTAATCCTTGACGTTGACGGAATAAAGGGACAACTACATGACGTAATATCTGGTCGATGTAACGCCTGGCTGTGAGATTACCTTGGCAAACGACGAGTTGGGACTTAAACCTATGATTGATTGCTGCCCACACCATTACTCCACCTCCACCGTAACGATTGTGCTCCAAAACGCAATTGTTTGCGTAGCGTTCATGGCGTCGTCTATAGACACGGATACGTCCGTCGGCGTTCCACAAGTTGAAACGCGACTCGTCACTGAACACTACGTTCTGCCAACGCTGGCCGCGATGGTTGCGGGCCCAAATAAGACGTTGTTGACGGTGGCGTAACGTTAGAATTACACCGCGGTAGGGCCTACGACAGGTAATTCCGCGTTCTCTGAGTCGATTTCTCACTGTATGTCGACTAATTGGACGTCCACGGTTACCTACAACTATACGTGACGTAGATTGCGCCGTCACAAATCTGTCACGTAAATGACGTTGACGTATATAAGTATCCTGTCGTATTGACGTTACACGCGGTCTACCTAAACGTGGTCTATCGATAGACGTTCCCGTGTCTCTAACACGTCGAATAAGACGCACAATTGTCGAACGAGAAACGTTAAAACGTCTAGCAACTTGTTCCTGCGTTCGCCCACATTCAAGCATAGCCAAAACCTGAGCCCTCTCTTCAGAATTCAGCCTCGGCATTACGAAAACTAATGTTTTTTTTTCAGAGAATAGCTGATAATTTGGTTGTGTGTCGTATTACACATGTACATGTGCAAAAATCGTTCAATCAAACCACATGGTTTACATGCACGGACTGCACGAGGAAATCATGACCAGGTACATGAAGTGAACAAATGGCTGAATGAAATCGCGCGAGTTTTTTTTTCACTGTGTTTGTCGGTCAGAGTACATGTAGATTTACTACATTTCACAACAATTAAAAGCGTTAGGAAAAAAATAACGCCAAATTTCAATGAGGCGTTTCTTTATCTCGTCAGTATACCTAAAAACGTACTTTTTCCTGATGCAATATTACCTTCACTGATATAATTTTTCTCATTTATATCAAATACCTATAGAAAAAATCTTTAATTAAAGTTAAAGTTAATATAACTCTTCTTTTTTTTTACAATATATCCGTTAAGTTTAAATTCTTTCATATATGTTTCAAAGGGCATTGAATATTTTTTTTTCTTTCTGCATTTCTATTAGTATTGTAAAAATAGCTTCAATAACTTTTTTCTCTTCTTCTTTTTTCAGGATCATTGGGGTTACGAACAGCTAAAGCTGCAATCCGTGCTTTTGTTATTAGCTGTTTTATTTTGTGATGATGTGTTTTTAAAATAAATTTCTTGCCGCCAACTTTTAATCTATTAATAAATATAGTAATTATTGATGGAACAGCACCAGCAGCTGCTACAAATATAGGAATAGTTGGAACAAGCGCTATTGCAGCTGAACAACCAAAGATACCTGCTGTAATCTGTAATCCTGTATTTACTCTTCCACAAAATTTATAACTTTTCTGTAAACAGCAGCTAGTTTAGTTTGGTGAATAATTAATTGATCTATTGTTTCTATTCCATTATTAGAAATTAGATTTTTATGACTCATTTATATAATATATTTTTTAAATTAAATTTCTTCCAGTTCGCTAAATGGTACCCAACTATTAAATTTTTCATTGTAGCCTTTCAATTTTACTAAAGCTTGTTTTTTTCTTATAGTCTCGTCTGATAACTTTTTCTATTCTAAAAACTTCTTGTGTAGTAGGTAAAAGTTCTTGTTCATAAAATGAACCCTGAATTATTTCATCATTTAAATCTTTTATAGTGTATGTTCTGGGATTTGTATTATTAATTCCATGAATTAAAAATATCTCCTCTGTCCAGTTTGGTGTATATCCTTTTACAAAATGTCTTTTCAGTTTGCTTAAGCGAACACGATCACCAATTTTGAATTTTGCTTTACTCTTTGGTATCTTTAAATTACCATATAAGTTGAAGTAAACAGTACCTTTATTTAAGTTTTTACTGGCTTTGGTTGGTGCCATTTTTATACTAGAGTGTTTTGTTTTGTTATATATTTATCAACCATATCCTGCAAATTATCTAAATAAGTATAAGTATTATTTACTGTAAAATATTTCCACATTATTCTTTTTAAACTTCTATTAAATCTTTCGATTACTAAGGCCTTTCCTTCATTAAATGTATGATACATGTTAATCTTATTTTTATTCAAAAATGATTCAAACTTTTTATTATAAAATTCTTTTCCTTCATCTACCTATAAATTTTGTGGAATCCTTGCAGTCTTCGGGGACTTTCGTCCCTGAATTCTATCTTTTAAAATTATTTTTTTCAAATGCTTCAGTAACAGATTCTCCGGTTTAATTCTTTAATGGAATAACCGAAGCATATTTACTGAATATATCAATAACGGTTGACAAGTACTTTACTCCTTTATTATATTTTGAAAAAGTTTGCATGTCAACTAAATCAGCTGACCAAGTATCATCAATATCATTAACAATCACTTTTCGTTTCCTAAATTTTCTTATAATTGGTTTGTGTAATTCTTCTGCTAATTCATCACTCCAGCGGTAGCTTGGTACAGTTATTTCGGGGGTGTGCTCTACCCCCTTTTCCCGTTTTTTGACTTTCATTTTTGTCCAAAACCAAGTTTATATTTCGTTTTAATTATAGGTTTTACAACTAAATGTTATGCAATCTTTTCTCTTAATGTTTTTGATTTAGTGTTATTTAAGTTGGAAAGCTATTGTTTGTCACATATATCCTTTTTACACCGCTGTCATAGCAAAAGTCGTGGGTCTTACATACTGCTTCTAGTTCGTTGACAGGAAGTCCATTATCTAAAGGATTTCCTGGTCCAAAATAGTTATATCCTGGAAGTGTTAACCCTGTTTTAGGTAATAAAGGTAACACTGCTTTATGGATGTCTAAATTACCTGCTGTCAGAAACTTTGATTTCATTCTTCCACAAGACGAACAAGTAGCCATTATCATTTTTCTCCCGTTTTTTGTTGTAACATAATGAGGATTTATATAATCAGTAAATCTTCTTTCTTTCAAACAATATATTTTATTTTTTAAACTAATCTATATTATATGTATTTTAATTTAAATCACACAATATCAAGACAAAACAAGTATACTCTGTGGATATTATTGTTTATTTTTCATGTTACAAGATAAAGTACCGTTGTATGATTTATTGTATAGAATACTAAAAGTTAACAATCAAAGAGTAAATGAACAAACAATTATAAATTATTTTAAACTATTTTAAGTATGGAGTTTAAATATAAAATCTCTTAAATTTTCCTTCTGGATTTTATTTTTAAATATATGTTTTCTTCATTTGGTTAAACAAAAGATTTTGATAAATTATTTATTAAAATCTTTTGTTTTTCTTAATTGGTCGACTTTGGATTTTTTAGAAGAGGGTGGTTAATTAAAATTGAAAAAAGTGTCCCAGAAGCGCCATTTCTTATACTACTAATTTTCCTTCAGTGAATGTAGAAGGAATAAATGATGATAAAAACATAAAAGTATAAAATAATGATTTATGAAAATAATACGAATAAACTAAAGGTAAGATGAAAACTCGATAATTCGGTTTTATTGACATACAATATCTGAAATTATTCTTATAATGAAAACGGTATTACCAGTAAAAGTTATCATTTATATACATTTTCTTGCAAAAAAGGTAAATGATTAATGTCATAAACATGCAGTCTTAGTTACAAGAATTTAGCATAATAAGAAAGAATCAACAATATATAGTGTTTCATCAATATATGGATTTTTTTTGTTTCATAAAGTAATGCTCCATTTATAATACTAAAATGCACACGGTTTGTTCTGTCTAAAATGTAAATATTACAATATTCAGAAAGTAGTAAAATAATTAGGTTTGAAAATGTCATGTTTCTTTTCAAAATTCAATTTCAGTTTGCTCACATCTCAAGCAAATGATCAACTATGAGATTATGATTTTGATTCACTCCCAATAAAACTGACAAGACTGAATTGAATTTATTTTCAATAATTATATCACAGACACCAGAAAAACACTCAAGAAATTCTCAACATGCTTTTCTTACAAAATGAATGGCCACATTTGTAATTATCTTTAAAAAAAAAAAACATAAAAAGGTAAGGTATCGAAACACAATTCATCCTTTTTTTACTTGATATTATCATAATATTCATGTTTAAATCAATGAAATGAAATGTAATAAAACTTTTGCAACAAATACAGCGCATATTTTATATATTCGAGATCCGTCAATAAATCATATTTCACTTTTATTTTGTAAACAGTTAGTATAATACATAGTATGCATAAAACTGACCAGCCGCCAAACGCTCCGCCACTTTGATCACGTGGTCTGGAATGCGAAGTCAGACCCTACCATGGTCATTGGACCAAAACTGCTGCTAACCTGTCATTGGACCAAAACTAAAAAGGCGGGTACTGACTCCCATCATCTAATGAGGTCTTGAAATTTTCACAGTAGGCGAATTAACCGTAATGTATTTATTACTTGCGCATGATTTATCAGATATGATGGTTTTGATATTCCTAGTTTCAATAATTTTGATATATATTTATACAAGCCTCCGAAGTGACCTCGGGAGGATATTTCGACCCGATCGTAACTATTATTATTATATTATTATAAATAAGAATGATAAATCTCTTTAAAATTCAAACCAATTCATAAAATTATTATTTGTTCGACTGAGACCTTCAAAATACTCGAGGTCCACGACTTTTACCGTTTTTTACACATGGTTTATTCATTACATGCCCGCCTTTCATTTTGAGCCGGACCTTGTGTCAATCTAAAATTTTGCTGATAAGACAAGATTACTAAAATATACACTTTCAGAAACAAAAAAAAAAATAATAATTATCTTGACACCAGGCCCGGCACATAATTATGGCATTTCCCACTTTTCTTTGCGATTTGGTCGTACTTTCCTTTGAGAGAACCTCATCAAACACATACCCGTTTTGTTTTTTGGTCTTAAAGGTCCATTACTAAAACCCGAACGAGTATTATATGAAAGCCAGAGTTTGTAGCTGAGACTTCCTATTTACTGAAAATATGGCCCACTGCATCGGTTCTGACCAAATAGTCATGAATATGTTTAAGAATAACAAATAAACAAAAAATGTTGCCTATGTCAAACCGAACGTATGCTTTCAGACTGCTTATGAACCCGTCGAGCATCTTCGGACTTTTTCGGAAGAATCCTCCGAAACGAGGCTATAATTTATATAAAGATGCAAAATATATCATATGCCCAAACGATAACGTGATTTTTACAAACTTAGCACATGGAATTCAACAATTTTGTAACTCACAAAAACTTCATGAAAATCATTCTTATTATACAGGTAATATATATAGCTATACTACAAGTTTTCATAAGGACAATTCAGGCCCTTCCCGAATACAAGTGTTTTTACAACTTCGTCTGTAAACTTTTTCAGTTAATATCTTTTCAGTATAATTTTAAGAATATAAATGAGTAACTGTCTTACACTGCAGAAACAAAGTATGATTGAAATTTACCTAAATACACTTATTTATGTACACATGGCTACATTAATTTAATAAGATTTTAGACATTAAACACATTGTCTCGGCCTAATATATGTCACTGTCAATTTTAAACTTAAATTTTGTACATCTCATATTTTTCGTGCAAGTCGTTCATAATTACCATCATGGAAATACAGTTATTTTGTTGCGCGTCTTAAATGGGTATTCGTTTGAAACAATTTTAAAATCACGTGATCCCGAAGAATTTCCGACCGATTACGGAAAAGCGGCAAACACGAAAGTAGGACAAAATGACCCCCATGTCAGTCTAAGAGAATACAGAAACAATCATTTGTTTCTCTGTACATGTGTTGATTTCAAGGGAATATTGCACGGCTATAGTAATGTTTAGTACCATATTTCAAAATGTGTAGTCTTTTTTAAGATTTATGTCTATTCATTTGTCTTTATTTTGCACCTTTAGATCACGTACTGTAAGATACAGTAAGATACGGTACAAAAAAAAAACACGTAATTTTCTGCAATTTAAAAAAGTCATAACTTTTTTAAATTTCACTGAAGATGATTGATCAAAGATAATATTTTACTATTTCAGTGAAATTAAAAAGATATGACTTTTTAAAATACGTTTTCTTGTACCGTATCTTACTGTACGTGATTTAAGACCCACATTTTTTTTTTACATACAAGAGTCTAGAATGTAACACGGTAAACACGGTATTCGAATGGCATGCAAATATTGGTTTAAGTTAAGTTTTACTTTTTCACAATTAGCATGTATGTTTCAACCTTTGATTTGCTTATGCTTTGAAGCCAGTTGATACATTAAATTTGATTAAATAGGCCCGATAGACATCCAAATATGCTTAAAGTTAAAAAAAACAACCCGGCGATGCCAGGTTTTAGAAACGTGCAAACATTTCCGAAATTGAGATATAGTAATATAGTACGTAATACAGTCAATCTAACACGAGCAGAATGCTTGTTTTGGTCAAAACTTGCACAAAAATATGACAGAAATCCAAAAACAGTCACTTCAAATCAATTCGTCCCTTCAATAGTTTTTGTACTGTCAACTGTACGACCCAAAACGAATGTGTCGATCCCACCATACACATGTGGCTATCGAAAGAGTATATCAGCAGTTCGATCAAATAGCAAATAAGCATGTACTTACGCGTTTTTTTTTTAAATAAACTTCCCGTTTTGTTGTTTACTTCAACATTTCTGCCAAGATGATATTGAATTATCGCTTAAAAACCCGAGAGACATTATATACGTCCGACCCCCTGTTAAAGTAGCAATATTTACATTCGCCCTATTCTTTTTCCATTGAAAAATTTAGTATCTACAATTATCTACATTGATTACTTGTATGCCAAAATGACGACTAGGTGACACGATCGAACCAAAATGTACTGAAGTAGAGCTTGTAATACATCCCACTAAACCAAAAAATATGTGATTTAACATTCTCAGTGTGGTATTGAGGACCAATCACACACAAACTACATACTGTTGTAATCTAAAACCCTAAAAATAAGAAAAAAGTATACACGTGAATCATACATAGTATCTCGGCGCCTTCCCGGCATTGGCATTGTACTTTACTTTGTTTGTATGGAATCACGGAGGTGACGTCAATGATGTATATTATTTATTTATTTTATATAAATGAATTTATTTGGAAACGTCTTGAACATTGTTAGATATAATAATTATAATAGGAAAAACAAGAGTTACAGGAAAAAATAAGATAAAAGAAACATGTATGTCTATATCGGTAAACCGGTATAAGCACTACTTGTAACATCGTATGATTGTATTAAACAGCTACTGAAAAATAATACTAAAGTAGACAAGTCTTGCCATATTACTGAGTGGGTAGCAACTTTAATTCTTCTACATGAGAGAGCGTAAAATTGTTCAACGCTTTACGAAACAGCATCAAATAGCCTACTTTTACGCTAATAAGAATTGCTTGGTGTAAAAACATCGAAAGAATTCACCCTAAGAGCGTGACACACGACATTCAACGAGATACAAGACATTTTGCGCACATGTCGTGGAATTGTGACTGTCGACTTGAAGTTTAACCATGACACACGACATTCAACGCGACACACGACTACAAGCAAAGACTCACGACTGTCTATCGAGCAAATATCGTGGAATTGTCGCATGTCGAGGTACATGTAGTTTTGGTCAAATGCTGTTAATATATAGTTTTTTTCAGAATCAGTCATTTTCAATGAAATATTACTACAAAGGTATATTAAGATATCGTAATAAAAGCTACATGTATTTGTAGAACTATTAAATGAGATGTACACATTGTAGCAAGATAGAAGAAACTGATAAATTCGTTAGATTTTCAAATTCTTCTATGTATAAACTTAGATTTAATATAGACTGCACATCTTCAAATGTCATTTATGTCATAACTTGTAAAAGGTGTAACATGCAATATGTGTATCAAAGACGACAACAGGTTTCTTAACGTATGAACAGTCATAAAGGGGGGGGGGGGGGGGGGGGGGGGGGGGTCGCAGTTAGGTGTCTGCGCAAAATGTGTTTTGATTTTCTCTATATTTTATGACAATATACCTACATGTATTAAGTTTCATTCACATGAACACAACCTCCGCCGCGTTTTTAAAAATGGTTCAAACTTTTTACCTTGAACTTTCGTGATAAAATAACTATGCAATGGACATTTACACAACATGTTGCGTTTTAAATTGTCTTGAATACTTTTTTCAACACAGAGCCACAAAGTGCCTAATCAAATTTTACTAATTTTCAATGGACGAACTTCACCAAAAATCTAAACATTTTTTTATAAGTTGAGATATTTAGGTGTTATTTTCAGCAGATATTGTAAGCTAAATAAACATTAAAATGACAATATATCAGTACACTCTGATTAATATTGGAAGAGTGGTACACTCTCAAACTAGGGAAAAGTGGGTGGGGTAAATAAACATGCGAAGCTAAACATTCGAAGCAACACAACTATAGGAATAATAATTTTGCAGTTCAAGAAATGGCCTCAGATTATCTACTACAATCTTAATTATGCCTCTATGAGTGGTAGGGACATATAGATTTGGTCTTGTCCGTGCATGTGAGCGTCCGTCCGTCGCCCGAAGTTCTTGACGCATCTAGCTCAAAAAGTATTTGATATAAATTGATGAAAAATTGCATGAGTCTTTATCGTGATATGTGCTTGCGTACCTTCTATTTTTTGTCTGGTTCCGACCCTTCTTTCCAGAGTTATGGCCCCTGACATAGTCCAAAACACATATTTTCACCTTGTGACACGCCTAGCTCAGAAAGTATTTGATATAGAATGTGTCTGTAGGACACATGGTGTGCCCCAACTGGTACATTTGTCAAAAATAAGGGGCAATAACTCAGTGATTCATGTTTGCAGCGGCGGAGATTGTTTTCATGGCTGGTTACATGTCAAATTACCCCACCCACTTTAAATGTGAATTTCTATAAAAGTAAGTCAAAACTGATAACAGTAACACTTGTGAATGAAACTTAATACATGTAGGTGTATTGTCATAAAATATAAAGAAAATCAAAAAACATTTTGCGCAGACATCTAACTGCGACCCCCCTTTGACATTAACAATATCAGCGATCCTGCATATGCTAGCAGTGTGGCTACACATTTCAACAGTACTGATCAAAATTTAGATGAGTTCAATGTTTTACCAATTGACATTGTTGATGATGAAATGGGTAGATTATTACGTGAAATGACCTAGATTCACCGGTTAAATACATGCACTAATCTGGCATGAACACCAGCGCATTGTTTACTGTGTGAATACAGTTGCAGTGGCGCCCGCGTGTTGGTTCCCCGTGCACACGTAAACCCTTGCGTGGCACCATTCATACACGTTTCACGTTACACGTTTAGTTAATCGTGCAGCCAATCAAATTAGTTTTAAACCGTGTAAGCGTGCGAAAGCGGGAGACGAGTTTTTTGCATTATAGGCATGCGCTACGTGTAGATTGGAGATGGTAAAGCGCATGCGCAGCTCGCGTCGTCTGCATGATGTCGCTGTATGATCATAAATGGAATTTTGTTAACTTTTCTTGCTTCCATTTCAAAGTTTAAATGGAATCAAAACATATTTACTAATTGGTCTTAATTAATTACCGATTAAGGACAAATATAAAAGTTTTTTTTTTTCTTTTTATGTCATATCGTTTCGTTCTAAACAAGTGTTAAAATACATTTTTAATTCCATTTCAGTGAACTTCTCTATTATTTCAAACACACTCTGTTTTACATAAGTCATTAAATGAAAAGATGAAATTAGTTTAAACAGTATTTTTATACAAGTATGCATAACATGATACAACAGTTCTAAAGATTAAATGAGGATTAGGAAACAAAGTTAGTGTAACTTATTGTGTCCTTCTCCTATAGTTACTATACATATTAAACTACTTGTTATGACAGACTGAACATACAAGCGCACAACAAAAATGAAATCAAAAGAAACATACTGTATGAACAGATAATAAAGGGAAGTATAAGGTGAAATTTTCCATATATTTCCAAATACTTCGATGATGATCTTATACATTTTTAATGGATTTTGCTGCGTTCTTTAATCCACTGTTACAATGATGAGTGTATACCAATATATCATAATTATTATTTTGAGGATGAATAATTATAAATATAAATTTACTCTGAGAGTAAACTCTGTCACAGAATACAGGCTAGATTTAGTGTGATGATTTAATAGATTATTCACATTAGGGCAAAAAATACAGCTTTTATACGGGAGCTAGCGTATATTAGAATAAATACGTTTTTCTTCCTAGTATGTACTATAATCTCTCATCTGTCTAAACACAATCAAAAAAAAAAAGAAAGGGAGAAATGCGTAACTTTATATAATATGTAATTTATTATTCAACTATAATATTCAACGAAAATCAGAAAATTTGTCATAAGGAATGTCTCTAAAAATATCGTAATAAAAAGAAGAAACATAAGTTCTTTTCGCAAAATTGTACATACACTATAATAGTTACTAAAGATTATACATATTTAAACATGCGCAAATGCTACTCCCGCTAAACAATTAATGGAAACCAGATGACACAATATCCCATCCTGTTAGTCAGAGGATCAAAGTGCAATACCGCCTTTGGCGGAACGTTACGTGTTGTTTGTGATCTACCTAATCAGAATGAGAGTCTCACAATTAGTACATTTTTGTCTCGAATAGCTTCGGACAATATCTCTATATTGCAAATAGTGGGGTAAATTGAAGAAAACTTTTCCGATACGGCCAGCTGTTTAAAACTATCTTCATGCAATTAAAATCGAACCCTTCTAATAAAATAAACGCACTTAGTCTATGTATCAATTAAAATAACTCTTTTTTTGTAATTAAACACGTAGTGTTCATGCGAGTTCACTCTGTCATATATTTGGGGAAAGGAATGAATTATGTGAAAGAATGGGAAATTCTGCGATAAGTCATGTCAAAACGGACCAAATATATTTTGACTGTGTGTTCGTATTATGCGGACCCTTTTCATTCTCGTGTAGGGATAAATTTTATAAAATATCACCTTATTTAAGTCGTCGGCCTACAGTTTATGCTATTAACTGGTCTAAAGTACAACAGTATATTTTCCTTGAGTTGAACTCGTAACTAGAAGGAAATTTATTTCTGGACCTGATGCAATTAGAAACTTGATGGATCGCTTGCCGGTAAAAAAGTGGAAAAATATCCGAAAGGTCCGAAAGAGTCATTCATTAAACTTCAACAAAAATGTTTGTTTTAGTGTGTTTAACATATTTATCAAGTTTTCAAGTTTTACTATCAAATCGGAAATTACGTTCAAACATTAGTAAAACGCGGGGGGTGAATAATTTTCTCGTCAGACGAAAAGCTTTACTTGCTTATAAAAATACAAATGTATTACACACCTGACTTATATATTTCCTAAAATTTTCAAACAGTTGTAGACCTATTTCTGCAATACAGATACATGTATATTTCATTTGATATAAAAAATGGGAGGGGAACCGTAATAATTCGGCCACAACAAATTCTACCATTTGCTTTTCCATCTAAATTGCTATTCAAAGTTCTGTGTATTTGGCAGCAGAACGAGAAATTTCTCCAGTAACGAAGGTTCAATTATATAGCTTTTATTTACCTTTGAGATTTCATTTGAATTTACAGACTTCAAAGATGATATTGTGACAAAAGAGAAGGCTCAATCAGATGATATGTACGTCGGGTTGCACCACTTGAGATATATCTATATCTTTCCGAGGGGGCGTACCCTAGAAATAGCATACAAATTGTAATGCACTCGCATCATTTTTTGACGTCAACGACACGAACCACTCGGCCACAGAGCCCACCACCCCGCACCTGCACACACATCATGCTCGGCCAATGTGTAGTTGCACTATGCTAAATTATCACTATATGACATCTGGTGATTTTAACTTGAATACTATTTTCATGTTTATTAAACAAATCAAGGGCATAAACCGCATTTACCGAGTCATATGGGATAATACGTGATATAAAATGTGGCGATTGTATACTGACGAGATAAAGAAACGCCTCATTGAAATTTGGCGTTATTTTTTTCCTAACGCTTTTAATTGTTGTGAAATGTAGTAAATCTACATGTACTCTGACCGACAAACACAGTGAAAAAAAAAACTCGCGCGATTTCATTCAGCCATTTGTTCACTTCATGTACCTGGTCATGATTTCCTCGTGCAGTCCGTGCATGTAAACCATGTGGTTTGATTGAACGATTTTTGCACATGTACTTGTGTAATACGACACACAACCAAATTTTCAGCTATTCTCTGAAAAAAAAAAAAATTAGTTTTCGTAATGCCGAGGCTGATTTCTGAAGAGAGGGCTCAGGTTTTGGCTATGCTTGAATGTGGGCGAACGCAGGAACAAGTTGCTAGACGTTTTAACGTTTCTCGTTCGACAATTGTGCGTCTTATTCGACGTGTTAGAGACACGGGAACGTCTATCGATAGACCACGTTTAGGTAGACCGCGTGTAACGTCAATACGACAGGATAATTATATACGTCAACGTCATTTACGTGACAGATTTGTGACGGCGCAATCTACGTCACGTATAGTTGTAGGTAACCGTGGACGTCCAATTGGTCGACATACAGTGAGAAATCGACTCAGAGAACGCGGAATTACCTGTCGTAGGCCCTACCGCGGTGTAATTCTAACGTTACGCCACCGTCAACAACGTCTTATTTGGGCCCGCAACCATCGCGGCCAGCGTTGGCAGAACGTAGTGTTCAGTGACGAGTCGCGTTTCAACTTGTGGAACGCCGACGGACGTATCCGTGTCTATAGACGACGCCATGAACGCTACGCAAACAATTGCGTTTTGGAGCACAATCGTTACGGTGGAGGTGGAGTAATGGTGTGGGCAGCAATCAACCATAGGTTTAAGTCCCAACTCGTCGTTTGCCAAGGTAATCTCCAGCCAGGCGTTACATCTACCAGATATTACGTCATGTAGTTGTCCCTTTATTCCGTCAACGTCAAGGATTAGTCTATCAGCACGACAACGCGCGACCTAACGTTGCACGCGTCACAGGGACTTTCTACAGGCTAGAAACATTAATGTTTACCTTGGCCGCGTGTTCACCGGACTGCAATCCGATTGAACACGCGTGGGATTATCTCGGACGGCGGTTACGCCAACGTCAACCCCAGCCAGCAAACGTCCGGGAACTGGTAGCAGCACTGCACCAGGAGTGGGCCAGAATCCCACGGTATCTGTTACGCAACTGGTGTGGCTCAATGAGGCGTCGCCTTGCTGCTGTGGTTGCTAGCAGAGGTGGCCACACGCGCTACTGATTTTTCTAATGCAATTTCTCCGACCGGGCTATTAAAATTCAAGATTTAAGCATAATGCGACAATGCAATGATTTCTTATTGACCATAAATTCTTGTAAAGCATCTAATTTGCGAATGGAATTGTTCTTTTCTAATTTTGAATCACGGTTAACGAAAAATTGTATACCGAGTTTGAATGAGGCGTTTCTTTATCTCGTCAGTGTAGCTTAAATACAATCCGCATTATAAACACCCAGACTGACAGCCGGACGGGCAGCACAAAAACAATATTCTTCCGCTTTTGGCAGAGGACAAAAAGGAAACAGTTTCAGATATGACCTAAATTGAGTAAAGATTCTCGTGCAATTTACTTGTCTCATCACGATTTCAACTTCTTAACATTTTTGAAAATGACGCATTGGACCGGGAAGAATTAAGTACAAATATGAGATAATTTTAAATGCATACAACGTAGAAACTGTTCTTGTGTACTGCTCTGCATCTCATGTAAGTTAAACTGTCCGAGATGTTTAAGTACTTTTGGACAAGAAAATATTAGCTACATAAATGGAAATAATCTGAGTACTTTTCAACACAGACATCAGGTTCTTGTAGGATGCACTTCGTCTCAACGATATCTATGTGCAGCTTAAGTTTCAATGAAATGTCGGCTGTACGAACTTTTTGCAACATCGATCTGTCGGAAAATCGATAAATTTGCCTATATAAGCAATATTTTTATTCTGTACTCTTAAATTGATGCATAATTTTGGTACATATTTTAATTATTCGTTTAAAAATTGCGTTATCTATTATTCTTTTTAGTCCAAAGATTGCACACATTTAGCATAATATAATTTAATTGTAACAAATGTTTTAAGATTAGCGTTTGATATTTATTGTGTATTATATAATTGCCTAGGGGTAAACAATGTCAGGTCAGTGTTGTTTCAAGTCGGGTCATAAAAATATGTTACCCCAATTACTTTAAGTGATACTATTAGGTATTTTTATGGTTTTTGCGTCGATATGTATATATTTCACTTTCTTCTGTCTTTTCTGTAGTCTTTTCCATTTCCATCGGGAGTTATTTTTATGATTTTTACCCATATTTCATTGATCGTATGGCAGTAGGAAATTTAGAATTCACTGAAATATATTATGCTTGTCGATCTATGAATTTAGATTATACCATAAATCGTTAATAGATTTGTTCCGTAAATATTTACCAAATAAAGATCCTGGCCCAAATTTCATGAAAAAAAAACATAAGTAATTACTTAGTTAAGTCTGCTATTCTAAAATTGAGCTATTGCTTAAATTATTGTTATTTAATGTTGATTTTTTCAATGTATTTATAGTTAAAATATACTATGGTAGTAGTATTTGTCACCAGTACTTATTCAAGTCACGCAAATATGATATTTCTATTTAAGCACGGTATAAGAAAATTAATCCTTACCATGCTAAATTTCTATTTTGAACTTGTCTATCTTTCAATATGGACAGTACTATAAATTATGAAAACGTTACTGGCTGAATGGCAAACAGTGCAGATCATGATCAGTCTGCACGGATGTGCAGGCTGATGTTGATCATCATCTACACTGATCGTAAATCTATGTGTTAGATTATTTTTTTTAAAATGTTATGTTTTTAAAATATTTTAGATGGTCTATTCATATTCTTGAATATTTATCTTATTTACAGACAGTTTCATGTGCGTAAATATTTCTTTTTTTTTGTACATAGATGTATGTTTAACATGATGTTTCATGTATCGAAAAGAACGTAAATTGATGTGTTTGATGTATAAAATGTAACGGTTTCTAAATATTTAGATAACATATTCGTATTCTTAAATATCACTTTTATTTGACAACTGATAAAGTATAATATAAATTTTCGACACTTTCATATTATTAAAACTTCATTCAACTATATCGCTTGGCAAACCGCCCGCAAGAAAATGCAACAGAAAATGACCAAAGCTGTTAATTATCGACCCCCATCCCCGTATTACTACAACAACAACAATTAATACTGGTAGCGCTGATATTGGATTATTGATTTCGTGATAGATAGAGCTGTCCCGCTTTATCGGTTTAGAGATGTTTCTAAAAGTTGGTAATGCATTAGTAGCAAAATGTGAGTAAAGGTCGAACAGACAGACAAAGCACTAAAAATATTTAAAATCTCAACATGAAATAAATCAACTTTATTGATACTATAAAATATTATTATATCGAAAGAAAATACAGTAAGAAGCAAAATAAAACATGAACAGCTACCTTTACATGTCTTAAACACGTCATGTGATAAAAACCGATGTATTATCTATCCTAAAAACACAAAATATTTTAAAGTAATTAAGTTTTAAAACAAATATATCATTTTCGTAATAAGCAACCTCTACCTGGTGCGTTTTCCAATTACAAAAATAAACAAGAGGGCCATGATGGCCCTGTATCGCTCACCGGAGAACCATTGCTCAAAATGATATGATCAAGTTTTGACATAGAGGGTCCTAGGCTCAAATGCTGCTTTTTTGTACTAACATGATATTCCTTACATACGTATATATTCGTTTACATAAAATAAAGGGAGGTAATTTGTCATAAAGTCAGTCAAAAGTTATATACCCTGATTGTCCGAGTCCATCTGATGGCACAAATGACATTTCAAGTCAGTGTCTTCATTGATTACTGAGATACAACCATTTTAATTTAAAACAAAGGGAGGTAATTTGACATAAAATCAGTCCATACTATCTACCCTGATTGCCTCAGTCAAACTAAAAACAATAATGAAATTCCAAATGAGTTCTATCAACATTTACTGAGATAAATGCATTTTTATCAAAATAAGGGGAGGTAATCATGCATTGGTATATGTATGTAGCAGATACAGAGTGCAAGCCTATACAGCAATATATTAGTAAAGTATTCATATCGATAAATGTTCTATCAAGAGTTACCTAATACGACTATTTCTTACCATGAAAGACATAAATAACGTTTCAAACAAATCTCATTTGAAGCTGCTAAGGTGTATTCATTTAGATAAAAAATAAAGGGAGGTAATGTGTCATAAATTCAGTCAATATGTATCTTCACTGATTGTCCAAGTCCATCTGTTGACATAAATGCAATCTCAGATCAGTATCTTCATTAGTTACGGAGATATACCCATTTTAATTTCAAATAAAGGGAGGTTATTTGAAGTCAGTCCATAGTTACCTACCCTGATTGTCTCAGTCCAACTAATGACAATAATGAAATTTCAAATAAGTCCTATAAGTACTTACTGATATAAATCCATTTTGATTACAATCAGGGGAGGTAATCAGATATAAAATAACTCATGGAATCAAAGATTTATTGTTGTTGAAGATATTTTGGAAGTTCGTATCAAGTCAAACCATAAAAGAAATCTCTATATGGTTGCAAAGGCCAAAATAGCCAATTTTGGACCTTTGAGGGGTCATATCTCTAGAACCCATGAATGAATCTGCCCAGTTCAAGAAAGGAACCAAGATCTTGTGGTGATACAAGTTGTGCGCAAGTTTAGTTAAAGTCAAATCATAAATGAAGCTGCTATTGTGCAGACAGGTCAAAATAGCTAATTTTGGCCCTTTCAAGGGCCATAACTCTCGAACCCAAGATGGGATCTGGCCAGTTCAAGAAAGAAACCGAGATTTTATGGTGACACAAGTTGTATGCAAGCTTGATTAAATTCAAGTAATAAATGAAGCTTCTATTGTGCAGACAAGGTCAAAAAGGCTAATTCTTGCTCTTTCAGGGGCCATCACCCATAATGCAGTTTGGCCGGTTCAAGAAAGAAACTAAGACCTTATGGTGATAAAAGTTGTGTGCAAGTTTGATTAAAAAATTCATAAATGAAGCTGCTATTGTGCAGGCAAGGTCAAAAAAGCTAATTTTGGCCCGTTTCAGGGGCCATAACTCTGGAACTCATAATAGGATCTGGCCAGTTCAAGAAAGGAATCGAGATCTTATGGTGATTCAAGTTATGTGCAAGTTTAGTTAAAATAAAATCATTAATGAAACCTCTATCGTGCAGATAAGAAATTGTTGACGCACGCACGGACGCACGGACTCACGACGGACGAAGGGTGATCACAAAACCTCACCTTGTCACTTTGTGACAATCAAACCATTTGTAGAATCCAGGGTTTTTTAGTACTTGTTTCAATCCGCCGCTAAGCTTAAGGAATGCGCCGATCTACGTACCGCAGGGTCGTGAGTTCGATTCCCGGGCGAGGCGTATGTTCTCCGTGACGATTTGATAAAAGACACTGTACCTGAAATCATTGTCCTCCACCTCTGATTCATGTGGGGAAGTTGGCAGTTACTTGCTGAGAACAAGTTTGTACAGGTACGAAATAAATGAACACTGGTTAGGTTAACTGTCCGTCATTACATAACAGAAACACTGTTGAAGTATGAAAACTATCAATCTACTGCAAGTTTCGAACAAATTAAAGCCGAATCGATCATACAATAAATCAAGCATACGATCTTATCATTTTAATAGCTGAATGTCCTTCCTTTCCAAAAATCAGGATTCAATTAAATTCTGATTTGTAAAAATATTTGTTTCAAAAGTGCAAAATTGCAATTCAATAGGTATACAGACATCAACAAATAGGAAAATGGCGCGAAAAACATGGCAGAAAATAACGGATTCTAATAGTTCGCAGTTTTGGCTCTGTAGAAATACATTCCTTTCTTGTGATGCATTCTTTTTGGCTCAAATTATTTAACAGATCTATCCTTGATATGTTGGTAGCATTTTCGTCGTAAAAAAACAACAGAACTTGTCACGGAAAATAAGTCATTCTTTCAATTTGTATACTGCACTGACAACATTCCTCAAGAAAAAATGACTAAGTCACAGATCTTTCAAATGGCCCACGGTGTGTGCATTGTTCAGTGCGCGCTGAAGCAGCTCAAAGTCCTCCTATTTCATATAGAGTATTTAGTGAGTCATTACCTCAGCAAACTGTCTCTGTGGTTACCTTAGCGCGAAGTGATATGTATTGTATTCGTCTGTTCTTGTCTCGCTTCCAATATAAATTGTCGTCTGCAGCAGTGGCTTCGCACATTAATTGTAAATGAATTTAATGTAAACAAGCTTAGCTTTATAAAAACGCTAGTATGCGGCCGTTGCCGACTTAACGTCGTAAATAGTTACTTTAACATTTTTAAACATCGCTCTACAATTAGACACAATCACAGCACTGTTAACGGAATCGTGTGCCATGATAGCTCAGTCGTAGGGCGTTCGCCTATGGATCGAGAGCTCCGGAAGGAGAGACAGAGAAAAAGAGGTCACAGTTAGGCAGAGTAGCTGGTCCAGCGAAACGACTTTATTCCTGAAAAATACTATCTTCAGATGATGGTAAAAAATTGCAGCTGGCCCGACGCAGTGACTTTCTTCTCGAGGATGTATTCACACAGTCATCCAAATTTCAAGGCTGCATCTTAACAAACAAGAATGTAGGTCAGTAAGTCAAGGTCACAGTCAAGTGACCCCTTATAACTCGGGGTCATCAGGTTATTATAATTAAAAAGTGTAGGAAACATGATCTGATAATTTTTGAAGTATCTATTCCTATATAACTCATATAACAAGTGACCCCAGTGTGCCCTCTTTTCACCCCAGGGGCATAATTTGAACAATCTTGTTAGAGATCCCCTAGGCAATGCTACATACGAAATATCAAAGGCGTAAGCCTTGAACCTTCAGACAAAAATATTTTTTTTGTCCCTATATAAGTTATATACCTATTATTTGAATAGCGGAGCTAATAACGCACACTTGTTATTTTGGAGTTCGAGTTACATCTGCGTAAACTTATAGAAATCTTAAGATATTTTGGATTTCTTTCCGAAACGTGTACCGACTGTCTGACATATTACATATAAATAAAAAGTGGCAAATTGTAATTACAGGAAAATGTACAATTGGCATGAAAACGTATCTTTATCTTATCAGTAAAAACTTAGTCGGAAAAAAGTTCAACGCGGCCGTACCAGTCGAACCACCCCTGGCTACGCCTTCGCAAAATGATGTACTGTTTTGGCGGGAAGTTATTCTGCCTTTGCGACCAGTGCAGGCCAAGATGTGCGGGCTGATCATGGCCTGCATTGTTTGCTATTCGGTCAGTAAATTTTGAGTGAACACCCCTTCTAATAATAAATGACACTGCCCAAACTTTATGACAGACTTGTCCATTTTAGAAATTTAGCAGGGTAAAGGTTAATGAAAGTTATGCCCAGAAAACAAAATTTGTCAAAAAAATAAAGTATGAAAGGGGCAAAATTTGGTCAAAAATACAAATCAGAGTTATGGGGATTGTTACCACACATGCAGATGATGATGATTAAGATACATCTTAAGTTTCAAATCTTTATCTTATGTTGCAGTAAAGTTATATCCACAGAGCGAGGATTGCCAAAAAATCTTTAAGTATGAAAGGGGCATAATTCTGTAAAAAATACAATCAGAGCTATGAGAAATGTAACTACACATGCAGATGATAAAAATATAGAAATAGTTTTAATTTCAAGCTACTAAAGATATGTCTATAAACGAAGCTTTTGAAAAAGAAAATAACATGAAAATAATTCCATGTATAACAACTTTTTGACCTTTACCTTGAGTATAATGTGACCAGCCCCTGCACAGTCTTTGTTTGTATGCTGGACAATGTTAATGTAAAATTACAGTAAGATATAAGTAACAGTAACAAAGATATGACAGAAAAAACAAAAGTTGCCGAAAACCTTTAACCTTAAAAATAATCTAAGTATAACATCTTGGTAACTTTGACTTTGGGTATAAGGGCGCAGTTGTTGTTGCTGGTGCTGCTAATGCTATGTTATGTGAAGTTACAGTAAGATATAAGTAACAGTAACAAAGATATGACAGAAAAACAAAGGCTGTCAAAACATTTAACCTTTAAAATAACATAAGTATAACACCTTGGTGACCTTGACCTTATGTATAATGGGCCAAACCCCTGCAGATACTTTGCTTGTATGCTGGACAATGATTATGTGAAGTTACAGTAAGATATAAGCAATAGTTACAAAGATATGACAGAAAAAAAACGGTTGCCGAAAAACTTTAACCTTAAAAATAACCTAAGTATAACACCTTAGTGACCTTGTCCTTATGTATACCGGCCCAGCCCCTGCAGTTACTTTGCTTGTATGCTGGACAATGTTTATGTGAAGTTACAGTAAGATATAAGCAATAGTAACAAAGATATGACAGAAAAACAAAGATTGTCGAAAAACTTTAGCCTTAAAAATAACCTAGAATATAACACCTTGGTGACCGTGTCCTTATGTATAATGGTCCCTGCCGCTGCATACTTTACTTTGCTTGTATGCTGGACAATGTTTATGTGAAGTTACAGTAAGATATAAGCATGATAAGCAACAGTAACAAAGATATGATTATACCCTTTTCTAGTATGATGTCAGATGTGAGACACAGCACAAGATCCTTTTGAATATATCTTTATTTTGCTGCCAGACCTTACAGTGCTCAGATGTGGAATGACACACACATCTGTAACAACAAAAAAAAAATGCATCAAATATACATTTAACCTACTAAGCTGATAACAACCTTTTAAGTCAATACCAAAATGTTAATATTCAGTCAAAACAAATCTACTGTATTCATGACAATATATGGTAGTTACACTGAGTTATAGATTTTATCTATCAGCCTGTAATCAAGTAAGGCTTTAAAACAGAACTTTTCATTCCTTTTTTACTGAGGGACTTTTTTCTCTTTATTCAATTAGACTTTTCTTCAGATAAAATTACATATTTAAGTATACTTTAAACCTGAGCGAGAGCTAATGTTATAGATGAAATATTTACAAAAACAACCCGTAATGACAATTCTGTGACAACTAGTCATAACTATTACTAGTAGAGCAATTACTTTAAACACTGGTTATTAATACACGTCACAGGGTTAGAAATAAATGCAGTCAGACCGGGATTCGAACCCAGAGCCTTGGAATACCCTTCAGATGCTCTACCAACTGAGCTACCCGGCCGCATAACACTTTCTCCCCGTTTTAATATTCAAGTCCTATACCGTGACATATTTCCCCACCATTTTGAAATTTGTCCTTGATTTTGTTTCAGTAGGTACTTAACAAGTATATATAATTACAGGCGTAGGAGACTAGCCAGTGTAAAACCATCACCGTCCAAAGCTGGGCGCCAAATATCAAAGGGTGAGAAAAATGTGCAGCCAGACCGGGACTCAAACCCGGGGGCCTCGTAATACCGTTCTGATGCTCTACTGACTGAGCTACACGGCCGTCTACATTTTTCCCCCTGTTTTAATACTCAAGTCCTATACCATGACATACAATACCAGAATTCGGTCTAGAGTAGAGATCCGGGCGAGTCCAATTTGATGTGATCCTAGGAAATATTGAGCAAGGGTGTGGAATTCCTATGTCCGACTTGTCCGACTCGTCCGACTCGAGACTTTTTGACTGCGGACAAGTGAGTTTTCGCATTCTATTTGTCCGCGGACAAGCACACATTTTCTGGTTTGAAATGAAAAAAGGAAAGAATAATTTAGGAACGCTGAACAGTACTTCAAATTTATGGAGTTTATAAAAGAATTTGATGTACGAAACGGATGTTTCACCCGCCAAGGGCCTCTCGATTTCTCCAGTTTTAAGCAAACTATACTGTGTCTAAATTTAGCAGCTCTTTCTCTGCGTTCTGATTGGTTCTCTGTCATGATCTCGCGTGATTTTTGCACACGGTAACTTATCGAATAGAAACAGGAAACGTAAACAATTACTAGTATCACAATGTTTTGGACAAATTTGTTCAACGGTTACAACTTCGCCTGCCAACAAAAATTGAAGTAAATAGTCAAAGCACAAAGAGCTCACTAGTTCGAGTCTGGAAATGTCATGTTTGGTTTTCTAACAGTTGGAAAGTGTCATGCTTTCTCACATGGGTTCACATGGCATGATGAGTAGTCTTTAGGTATTTCTGTTGAATGTTCGACGGCCTCACGGACGAACACAATCTAAAGTGTCGTAAGCTTATTTTTTGGAACAGCTACAGTATTACATTTTGTTATGTTCGCTTTTGTTACTACTTGTAGATTATTGTCCAAAATAAAGAACAATTTGCATGCTAAAATGTTGAAAATCCGGGCAAGTAAGTTTTGACTGCAGACAAGTAGATTTTTAAGTCTCATCTGTCCAGACAAGTGAAAAATATTTGGATTTCCACACCCCTGTTGTGATATTTTTTCATAACTTTAGGACGGCCAGCACATATTTATGCAATCTCGCCAGGCATATATATATTTTGACAACACAGAAAATGATGCCACTCGACCTTCAGCTATTTCCGGAAGAAAAGAGAATGAAAGTAGAAATGCTAAACTTGAAAACGAAAGCCATATTTGATTCATAGATAGTCAGGGGTCACGCGCAGGGGTCACCCCGTCTGGACGCTCATGGACTTATATTGTTGTTTTTTTTTTTTTTTTTGCTATTGGAGAGTCAATTTTCAGCACTTTCTAACAAATTGAAACTGAAATTACCTGGGCTTTAGTAAGGCATGTCAGCGTTTCATCTACAAAAAGATATTTGAGCTCAAATAACCACAAATCCTAAATGGGTCCGTCACGGACCAAAGGTACACTGATAATTTTGGAACTTCATCAAATCGCTCAAAAGGTTGTTTCTGATGTTGTCTGAGAGTGTCAGTATATGCCTTGAATGAAAGATATAACCATATTTGAGAACTGCTGACCTAGACATTTCAGAAATATTTTCAAAATTAACTTTGTGTAATAAATGTTGATTCTATGGAAGCGTGAAAGGGTCATGAGACGCTAATATGTTTTATTACCTTAAGGCTGCGGAAAGGATATGGGCAATATCCCCATGATGTGTTTGTAAAATAAACTGCATTAGCATATCTGTATTAAACCACATACGCACGTTTCACAGTTTCAAATGCTATAAATATGTCAAAATATAACTTATTCAACTAATAATGTCGAAATTCTTCTCCCTTCTTTTCCGAGGTGAAGGTCACGATTGACTGGTTTACAACACGGTCATTCAATTTCATCAGCAGCTTGTTAAAATAAATGATGGAAAAGTACCGGTCAACATCAAAATGCTTCTGGTGAATTGAAAGAAAGGCAGAGAAACGAATTGTCAACTTATTTTTGGGGTATATTATAACCCTAAAGTATGTCACTTGTATAGTTCTTTGAAAACTTGTCCCCAAAAGCAAAATTCGCAGCGTTCGAAGTTGAAACTTCACAAATTTATGTACTGGTGTAATCAAAAATAAACCCCAGAAGTGCGTTCAAAGGCGCGGATTTGACTGTGATTTTTATCTAAACCAGGGCTCCATATAATTTTTTTGGCCAATAAGTATTTACTCAACATATTTTTTGTGAATGAGTAAAATGGTAGAATCTGAAATTGACTACAAGTAATTTTACTCTTGAAAATTTATAAATGTGAAAAAAAACAGAAATCAGTTTTATAACATATTTATTGGGTGTAACACCCATGCATTTGTTTGCAGTTTAGTTTCAATTCATCATTTAAGTTTTTGCTTCTTTTCGTCCCTTGGCTTGCTTTGGCTTCACACTCGCTACCGAAGAAAATAGAATATTCAATATACCTTTAGCTATGTTTTGGGGATCAGTTTTGTTGGTTTAAAGAATGCGTAGCATGTTTGTTCACTTATACATTCTTAGAAAGAGACATTTTTGTTTATTCCGCACCGGAAGTTGATATATTTGTGTATGTTCAATGTGGGAGAATTAATGCTGACTTATTTTACAGTGCTCAGTGTTACATAAAGCATCCGGACGATTCAGATTTTGTTTACGCCGATAAAAAGTCATTGCGTGCGATTCTGTTATTTCATACAGATCTACGTTTTTATTTGCTTAAAAATTATCAGACATGCGTATATCATATTTTCAATAACTGATGACAACACCTTCGTTGACAGAAAATGGTGTAAAATTTTTAAAGAGAAGTCACCACTGTTAGTCAATTTGATTGTAATTACATTTGCGCGTTTGTATTAATCAAAGCCTTCAGATGTCTGGTGGTTGCGGGTTTTGCTAGAGTTATTTTCATTTTAAATGCCAATCTATAAATATACATGTATAAGAAACAAATACTTATGTGCCTCATATCTAAGATAAACTCTGCCTGACCTTACATGAACAGCTGGAAAACAGTGATGTAACCATGGGAGGGAATACCTAATCATTGACAGATCCTATATAATCTAAATGGTCAGTCTGAATGGATAGAGGATGAATAAGAACTGCTTGATCATTGATAATTCATCCGCATTGTTCATGAATGGGACTACTTTGTGTAGCACATGAGCAAATTCCTTTGGATGTGATTTGGAATCAAATAAAGATGCTACATGATTGTCAGAAATACACTTAACTTTGGTAGCGGGATAAACCAGCAAACAAAAATCTTTCAAATGCTCGAAATTATGAGAGATACACTGAAGTATATTTTACATTTGTGTTTATCATACTGTACATAGTGCTCAATAAAATCAAGCGTTACTATAGTAACATTTCAACACTTACTGATGGAAGGCGAATCCAATTCTTGGCGATATAGAATTTCAGTGTCGCCGCTTCGATATGCAGTTCCAATATGCAGTGGAACTGCCGTCTTTTTATGACGTAGACAACATCTACTAGAGCCTGTCTACACTACTTTCCGGGTATACTGTTTACAAAAAATTATTTACGGAAATGATCAAAAGTTAAATTTCAAATCAAAAATAAAATTTGAAAGAAATATTATCTTTCAAACTAGAATCGTAAGACGATGAATCCATATACTTTTTAAACACTAAATCCATTGCACGCTGAGCATGCGCATTTAAGCTGCTCGGTTTTGCACGCTGGGCATGCGCATTTAACCTTCTCGGTTTGGCACGTTTGGCATACGCAGGAGAACATTTATTTGCGCGGCAGCGCACGCTTCACGCTGAGCATGCGCAATAACTATTTCTCGTTTATGCACGCGTTTCTAACCGTGCAACACGTTTCACGTTTCGCCTTCAACACGCGAGTTGCTCGCATTATCACGCAAACTCGGGGAACAAACACGCAGGCGCCACTGTTCCGAGTAACATTTAATGGGGTTTTATATACTAGCACTTTCATAATATCCCTATAGCTTAAATATTATAACTGTATAGTATTATTTTTAATATATTTCCTAACTTTAAAAGAAATATTAATAATTTAAGTAAAAGTTAAGAATATATCTGCTCCAATTTTCAGCATTTTGATATTTCATTGCCGTTTTATTACCTCCCCTTATTCCTGCTTCAAGGTCCCCTTTTCCGCCGATTGACTGCATTTAGTGTTTAAATCGTATTTGTTTTAAGTTTTTATTTTTTTATTGTGTCAGTAATTATATATGTGTGATTAGTTTTTAAGTTAATGTTATTTTACTATTTATATACTTATAAGTAGATCTATTGTTAATTATCGCTTATGCTTCACATGTGTACTTCAAAATTGGTCATGTAGATATGCTGGGCTATATTTTTTCTCTACTTCATATTGAAGAAATATGTTTCGGTAAATACCCGCAGTATCATTATGATCCGTATCTATATGTACATTAATACAAATATATTCTATATTTGCGCTTTTTGTCACGTTGACGTTCGCGTCCAAACGGACGTGACGTCCTTTGTATTGTACGTTGTTATTTCTGACGAAGACATAAAGGTCGAAACTAGTAAAGAATATGTTGTCTTGGTAATTTTAAATCCTTTTGATCTAGAACTATTCAAGAATTATTTTATTAAGGTATAGCTTAAGGCTCAAACCCGACCCTTAGGGTCGCCCGGGCTCGAACATGGGTGCGCCATGATGTGAAAAAGCAGAAAAAAATGCACGAAAATACACCTTGTTTTTCAAAAAATATTTAAACATCAAAATAGGCTCTAAAGTAACACGCTTTGGTGAATACTAATCATTTGTATGGAAAAAAATGTTTTAGGTAAGTTTCGTCTCTCTGTACGATCTGTAGACTCGCTATAGGGACCGTATATCGCTAATCTTTGTCGCATTTTTTCCGAAAAATTCACAGATTTCATATTACTATTAAAAGCGTTAAAAGAAAGATATCAAACTGAAATTTCTTTTAATAAGTAGTTTGAAATATTGTCTAATCGAATACGAATAATAATTTTCATTACCGACGGACATGCCGTCGGGAACATTTGCTGAACTTTGCCATTTTTGACTTAAAATATTATCTTTAAAATAAGGAAAATAATACTTACTTTGGGTAAATAAGTGCAAATAAAAGCTTGTTTTGATGGAAAATGACAAAATCTGAAAATTTTCGACGAAAAGGCAACATCAATTCGTCCGCCTGTATGTAATCTAGGATAAAAGCTGTATTTCCGTACTTTTCCGTACGGAAAAAGCCCGTGCTTTTCATTAACTTCAAATAATTGTAGAATATTCAAAACACAAGATATTTTAATGAAACAACTTTTATAAATTAAACCTATACATTGTCTAAACGGATATATAATTTGTGTATTTTTACCACCAACGCATTCGTCAGAGAACCGTCTCAAAATATATCACTTTTCGTGAAAAAATGCATACTTCATATATCAAATAGAGGAGGAGTAGGAGGAGTCATATTTTCATAACCTGATGTCCGATTTTAATAAATGATACCTTGTTGTAAAAGGCAAGCCAATATCTAGAGAGATTCGAACCCGATCGGCTAGGGGTCAAGGTCATAGGTCAAATTCCGGTAATACTCTCAATATGTGACCGGTTCAGAGCAGTCAAGACAGTCCTGAAAACCCAAGCACTACCATCACTGAGTCCAATAATACCATTGGAGCAATTCTCACGGCTCACCGGGTCGGATCAACTTAGTCTTGGCCAGCACTCTACTGCATATAACAAGTTAGGCCATTTTCTGATGCCTGTCATGACCTCTGATGGCACTATTTGGACTTGTAAGTAGCTTAAATGTAAAGCTAAGACATTCTGAAAACATACCCATATATGCTAGGTACCTGGGGTGTAGAGACTCGAACAATGGTCAATATCTTACATAGTGTCATTATCAGCTGAAATTCAGTATAAATTACAAGACCGTACCTCCATGTATTACCTCCCCTGTCACCTATGGCTCCCCCAGCTTTATGTACATGGTCTTAATCTGTAGCCAGGACACGTACCTTGTCGACCATGTATAAAAGCGGTACAAGTTTAGGTCAAAAGGGACCCAACTGGGTCGAAAACCTTCCAGGCATGGTAAAAAAGTCGTTCCCAACCCTACCTTATAGCCGTATAGCCTATGACCTGCCCTGACCTCAAGGGTTACTCCTTTTTTATACTTTAACATGGTCTCAGTCAATAGCCATGACACCAACCTACATGAATATGTATGATATAGGTATTTTACTTTGGAATAGGGGCTCGAACCCTGTCGAAAACCTCTTAGATATGGTCAAAATAGGGAATTAAAAGACCAAATGGTGACCTTACATGTCCCGCCCTGACCTCCACTGGCATCCAAGGTACTTGAACGTGATCTACACGACCATGCATAATACGGGTATATATGTATATACATGTGGGGAAGCTGGAAGTTACTTGCAGAGAACAGATTTGTAAAAAAAAATATTTTTGGTATTTTTAAAGTTTTTAGTCTATAGAGTGTTTATAATATATTTCGTAAAAGTTAAAGGGAGGTAATTACCACTGCAAAAAATGGTTCCGTATACGGGAGTGTACGCATTCCGTATACTCCTAATATACGGCCGTACACGGGAACATTTTTCCCGTATATGGAACCTTCCATATACGGTAATCCTGTATTCCTTAATTGGACATTCATGTTTTTCTCACGTGGATCCGTTTATTCATACTTAGCATAAATACATTTCCACAGAGTATGTCAATATTCAAAGTTTTGAATTGTTAAGGTCAAAAAGTATTTTTAAGGCATAGGTTTTGATCATACTCTCAGGTAAGATACCTTTCAGATAATATTCGTAGATAAGGCATATACAGGACCGTATACTCCCGTATATGCACACATTTTTCGCAGTGTACAGTTACAGTATCTGTATAATTTTTATCTTAAATTTGATTTTATAATTCTATAATAGTAAATTACATTAAAATAACAGTTTATAAAATGTTACACAGACTTTAATATATTATTTTAATTTTTAACCTTATATATTGTACAATGAAGCCTACATATATATTGGAAACACAGCTCCTGCTGTTACAATCGTTTGTTGCCACGGTGCAAAGACCTATGTGTCATGTGTCTAACGACTTTGTCATCACTGTTGTATAAAGATTTGTTTTGTTAAAGTAACTAGTCAACGTAAATTTGACGTATTATAAGGTTTAGTTTATCATTATCGAGTAAGCAATGAACATGGACGATATTTGATGTGATCATCTTATAACATTTATAACTTGATAAAGGCGAATAAAGCCGAAACTTTGTATAAAACAGAGTTGTCTATTATTAATTGAACTCTAATGTAGTCTAGTACAAATGTATTTAGTGCCATTTACCAGGGTAGTGAAGGCAAATTTTCGCTTCCATCGATGCTTGGCTATTTCGAAGATTTCTAAGTAATTTAATTTGCTTCCAAGCTTACGCCTTAGGTCTAAATTGGTATTAAATTTTCCTGATACAGGATAGTTCCCGGTCTGTGTGTATACGTTCGTTATGAATTGACACTAACTACATCATGTTTAAATTCAAACAATCGTGCTATGCATGTTAAATATGCGCAGTTTGGAGACCATGAATGTAGGTAAAGGTAAATAAAACAATATATACTTCATACCTATGCATGCCGGAGACTGAGGGTGATTTGAAAAATCTGTGGTAGGAGGGTAAAGTCTAAGGGTGCACTTATACTTCCTTTCTATGAAGCTAGCATTTATAGCAACGCGATAGTGTTCACCTTAATTGTTTGAAACCACCTCTTGGATCTCTGTTGTTTATGGTCTCATTAGTCATGACAGTGACCCACTTATTTGGACTTTTTGCTGATATTTTAAGAAACTGCGTAAAGGTAAATTTTCTTCACCATGGTTTCCAAATTATCTTCAACTGTATGCCTGGCGATATACCGGGATCCTGTGCTATACTGCCCTGAAAAGGATGGATGGAGTTTATTAAACTTAAACATTGAATGACAGTCCGCTTAGTGTGATATGTCCCATCAGGCATGAATGTATCAGTTGTTGCAAATATTCACCTCGAGATATATAATATTGACTATGGTACAGAGAGGTCTGTATTCATATTTGATATATGTATAATTATTTATCAATACCGAAAACGTATATAAAGAATTAATACTTACAGGAAAATAATATAATTGTTCAGATTTTTTCAACGACAATTAACACATATTCCAACAAAGACAGTAAGATAGTCTTGTCTATTGAGCACAATTTTGTGCGGATTTTCATTAGCATATGACAGGTACATAATCTTAAATTCCATGCGTTTTAGCTTGTTGCGTCAGAGCAGAAACCAACTATCATAACATTCGAATAAAAGAATCGCTAACTTCTTCTTTCTACTGAAACGAACGTAATGCTGATACTCATATTTTAGATTTATTATCATTATCTATCCGATCGTAATACATTCGATGACAGTTTGAAAAAAAAAAATGTTTTCAAATTATGTGTTTTTTCCTTTTTTTATTTTACAGGGTGAGCATACCATTAAAAAGAAAATAAGACGACAGGGTTCAAATATGCATGAATGCTAGAACAAAATTTAAATTTATACTATATGTATATAAGCGCCTCGTCATAATTGACCGATGCCATCTTTTATCAATGCGAAAGTATCTAATCACCCAATTAGTATCACACGCGCAGAAATCTAAAATAGCACTGTTTTGCATGTGATATGAAATTATAGACCATAAGCCTATCACATGCGTTATTTTCAGTTTTGCGCATGCGATATGATCCTTCATTTTATAGCACATAAGCAATAGCGCTTTTTTTTACTTTCTTTTGTGTTCATGCATGTGATAGTACCTTACATTTCCGACTGAATGCATTTTATATTCATATAACTCGTATACCAGGTCGAGATACACAAACACCTTGTTCAGAAATGGTTGCGCACTGATAAGCGCAGACAAAAGGCTTGTATTATGCATTGTGGATAATTAATTAAATGCACGTTCTATAAAAAGAATGTTTCATCAATATGACCACGTTTTGATGCTTTTGGTGGAAATTAAAGATAAGTACGCGTGTCTGTAAGTGCCATTCCTATTTAAGTACAAAACCTAAATACAGCACGTTGCTAAGTGTATTTTGACGTCAGTTTGTTTTGAATAAGGTATTGTTTTCATCTCAATATTTTTCTCCCTGTTCATGACGTCATACTGCCGGTGCATTTAACTTAAACAGAAGTTAATGGACCAGGTTATACCAAGTAATGAAGGTAACCAGTACTATCTCATAATACATCGTGTGCCGCTATAATTTTATGTATCTTGTCTAGTATGTACCTTCAAGTAAAAATTACATAATTGAATCTAAAGGTATTTCGTTCGGTTTATCGTAGATTTAGTATCATCCGTTTGGTAGCAGTTTGCTTTGCTGAGTATCTAATTATTTAGAATTTATATTAGCTTTCTAATATGAATGCAGCTACACATGGACCACTTCATTTTACTTCGCTGGCAACCGGCTAGGTATTAGTCTGATTTCTCGGCACTTTCCCGGTCTGTCCGGCGTACAGTGATTTTCACCAGACTAAGCTGCAAATAACATACTAGTATTTTCGCGATATAAATTCGGATAAACATTAAACAAATTGTGTTTATTAACAATGAAGGGAGAAATATAATTGAAGAAATATTTGCTTTCTTATTTAAGGTGGAATGCGCCCCAAATGTTTTTGCCTAATTTCGTCCTGAAATTTATACTGTATAAAAGTCAAGATATATGCGATTGAGCTCCGGTTTTACTTTGTCGCCATATTGTTCGTGTTTTTTGCTATTGTGTCACAAACATGGCCCCTGACGTCACTTTTCGTGCAACGCCGAGTTCCGGGTGCTTTCAGTATTTTTCCTTTCCTGCGCTCTGAATGTCATATCAATAAAAAATACAAAATATATGTCATTTTGCATTAAGAAAATGCTACTTAATTGTATAAAATTCGCGAATTAGATTTACGCCTAGGATGTCAGAGACGATATTGTGACGTCAACGGAAAAAACTTACATCAAGTTTCGTTACAATTTTGCCTTAAAATCCAATTTATAAAAATCTACTCGATAAAAAAACGTAAAATTTTGGTATGTGTTTCGCATGTATGTACGTCTAGTAGACACATAAATACTAAGGGGTCACCGACTTTAATTTTTCAACATTTGACGATATTTTACCCCTACCCCATTAAGACATGACACGTTTAATCGTCATTTTTTTAACAAAATAATCTTAAGAATATGCGAAGCTGCATGTATTAACGGTAAATTCGGAATGAATTGATGAAATGAATTGACATGAAAGTATTGAGAGACATGTGGTGAGATTTGCTAAGAAAGTGTTAAAGAAAAAGGTCGATTTTTTTAAACATGTAATACCATTCAAGTGATTACGGACCTGAAATATCTTAACGAGATATTTGATAAAGGGTGTAAATTATGTAAATGACATTTCGCATCTAAGGATATTATCGAAAAAGACTTTTTATCATTGGTTAATCAACATGTATTATGTGTGTTGATCCCTTGAAATGACTTATAATTATTTAGATTTAAGTGTTCAGATTGTTAACACGAAACTACAGTTTCTACATCTATATCCCGGGCATCCGGAGAAACAGAAACGGCTTTTACTTTTTCCGTACTTCTTAAATCTGAAAGCTGCAAGTGGTGAGGGTTTTATGAAATATTTTCTAGCATTCATTATTAAGAGCTTGTAACTGCACTTGATCAGAAGGTTCCCGCCAAGAAATAAATTATTTGCATCGGATCAGCATTTGTGCTGATTGTAATAAAAAGACACTGTCTCAAGAATAAATTCTCTGCGTCTGACCAGCTGCAATACTTTATAGTCATTTGAAGATCTTTTTTTAAGAATAAAGTCTGTTTGCTGGACTAGCTACTCTGCCTTACTATGACCTCACTGTCTTTGTCTCTTTCGTGCGGAAGGTCAGGGCTTTGATCGCTAGTCGCTTACCAAGGATATAAAATATGATACCAGTTGCTCAGCATTATGCGTATAGAACAGACTCTTCTCTCAACTTGTAATCTCGTGGAGATTGATGTCTAAATAGGTAGAATTTGTTACATGATTTACAATAAATTAATCCGTGTAAAAAATAGTAATTTCATATCAGATATAGGATCTGGTATACTGTTTTCGTACTGATAATACATGTGAAATGGAGCAACAGTCCGACATGCGTCGATGAATATTTCTGGTAAAATCCGGCAAACCCTCATATCATAAAATTACATAAGAACGAAAATTCTTAATGTTTAAAACATGTTTAAGTACCTATTTTCACGAAATTAAATCATCAACTGACCGCATACTAGCTTTTTTACAAAGCAAAGTTAGCATTTTGCCTTTGAATCTGTATTTTCAAACCATCAATAAGAATAACAAATGGATGATAAAAGCGGATATATTGTCAATAAGTATTGACCTGGCCCTCAATAGAGAAATAACTACTGCGTAAGTATTCTTTATAGGATTTGAAAAATATTGCAGGTGCAAGTAGCTGCGGGAACAAAACGATTAGCCATCAATCTCGGAGTTGTGGGTTGTAGTCCTCAGTCTTTTTTTTTTAAATTTTATCTCCAAATTTTACAGGACGGAAAATTAATACACTTATCTATTTCTTTTTTATGGTTCATTTATTGAAAGAAATATACTTGTATTCAAGACAGTTTGTAGTAAGTGTCGAGTAAAATCTTTAAAGGTATCTAAGATAAAAAGACAAATTACTCCCGAAAATAGAAACTACAAGAGAAATCAATTAGAATTCGTGAAAATTGTCGCAAAAGATATTGTAAGAATAAAAGCAAATACGGTGACACTTCATTATATTGCATTTAAAAAATGGTCTGTGGTAATTTCGTACCCGTGGTAACCTGCGTGGAAGTCAGGCAGTTAACTATAAAGGTTATTTGTGTAATTTTAGATCTTTTCAGGATACAATATTGCGTAAAGGAACGAAAACGTCCGAAAATATTAGCGAAGATTGATGAGTGTCAGGTCAAATACTTACGGACAGTTGTACAAGATATACATTTTGTCAAAGGTGTTTCCTTTCACTAGTACATGGCATCTGAAGTTGAGATCGAATATATCGTGAAAATTTCTTATAATAGAAACATCTCGTTTTTAACACGAACGTCAGTTGTGTCAGTTGAAACACATTCTTCTTTACTCTAACGTCATATAGCCACAAACCATGTGGGGGTGAAGGTAAAGTTATGTTATATTGCAAAAAATTAAAGTCGGTGACCCCTAAGTATTTATGTGTCTACTAGACGTACACACATTGCGGAACAACATATCAAAATTATATGTTTTTTTATCGAGCCGATTTTTTTATAAACTGAATTTTAAGGCAAAATTTTTAGCAAAACTTGATGTAATTTTTTCCGTTCTGACGTCACAAAATCACCACTGACGTCCTAATCTTATTTTATACCATTGAGTAGTATTTTCTGTTTGCAAAATGAACATTATTTTGTATTTTTCATTTATACGACATTCAGAGCGCGGGAAAGGAAGAATGCCGAAAACACTCGGAACTCGGCGTTGCACGAAAAGTGACGCCAGGGGCCATGTTTGTGACACAATAGCAAAAAACACGAACAATATGGCGAAAAAGTAAAACCGGAACTCAATCGCATATATCCTGAATTTTGTACAGTATAAATTTCAGGACAATATTCGGCAAACAAATTTGGGGCGCATTCCACCTTAAACAGGACACAATAGGAATCAATAAAGGTTAGAAGTTTTGTTTTTTTTAGCTCAAGAAGCATTCGTTGTTTTAAAGACCGGCGAGAATTTTTTTCTTGTCGTTCATGCGACCAGCAAAACCCGTTTGGAGGGAAACAAATTGAACCAAAGAGAATGGGCGTATTCGACGGCTATAGCTCCAGAGCTTATTTTTCATTTGTCTTTTTAATCAACAGATATAGGAGCTAAAAACAGCAGTCATCCTCGTCTGACTTTTTATCGAAATATCACATACTAGTATGCATGCAATTATAATCAACACGTACCGCTGTGAAATACAGTCAAAATATGAAAATGTGTTCCTTAAATAGACCAGTAGATGAGGGATTAGTTTAATATTAGTTCAAGATGGCGGCATATGGTACTGAAATAGAAACAAAATTTGTATATTCAACAGTAATAAAATACAATTACACCAAATGACCGGAAAAGTAAGTCTTATTTAATGTACTACTCCGTTTCTACTTGAAAAATAAAAACCGTGATAATTAACTTAGTATCCGCATATTTTCCAGATGTAATTAGGCGGTTATATTCCGCATGCCATTCTATTACAAATGCATAAAAGCCACAATTTCCAGAGTTTAATCACTACTTATGAAAAATAAGACGGCAAATAGTGACTAATAAAAGTAGTTTAGATAAAATCAATGCTCAAACTCACTTACTTTGAAGATATAAGCTATTGATTTAACAGGGTTACAGCCAGGTAAAGTCATGAAATTCTGCTGTAATCATTTTTATCATTTTAGCCTTATTTAACAATTTAGTGTCAAATCAGAGACAGGTTTACGTAATTGTCCATAATAGTGTAAAAACAAACGTATTTAGTTAATGTTACTGTTGTTATACACCAAGTTCCTTTTCTGGATGACATACTACTGAATTGCATGATACCTGAATATTTGTTATCGTTTGATAGGCACCGTCGTCTAAACTAATTTGAACGATGATAATTTAATTTATAAGATTAACATTCAGGATTATATTAAAATATGATGATAAACAGAAATAAAAGAATACGAGGGTTGTCCCAGAAAATGGCGAACTTTTTTATTACAGTTAGTGCTAGTCGGCGCACACTTAATTTTACCCATACTTCCTTTTAAATTCATGTATCTTTCCCGATATGCATCTCATACAATTAAAATTTATATCGTCGTTAAGCATTGACTGCCGTCCATTATTTGAAGAATACTCAAATGATATGAGAGGTATTCAATTTTAAACTCTTTAGTCATGTCGAGTATACACTGAAATACCAACAGTTAAAATAACTATTTCATGCGTCGCTTATTTTCGAAATAATAAGAAATGTTCGCGATTTTTTTTGGACAATCCTCGTATATTAAGATAATATTCACCACACACCACGATTGTGTTATACGAACTAAAAAAAAAACAATGAAAAACGTTTTCAATAAAAAAACTCCAATTTGACCTTTTCCCAATTTTCAAGATTGGAAAAAAAACACAACTGGATTTTTTTCCCAATGGGAAATTCGTCCGAGCGGATATTTTTCCATTAAAAACTGTTAGAAAAAATATCCCATTGGATTTTTGAAAAATTCTCATGTGTTTGGTAATTGAGACAAATTACGTTCTTTTATACAATATATACAATAACCAATTGTTTATACATACTTTGAACAAAAAAATGTTTTCCGCCCGGAAAAGAATCCAGCACGCCAAAATATAGGAAAAAAGTCCGATTGGACTTTCAAAAATTCCAATCGGACGCCATATATCCGTTTGGAATTTTGAACAATCCAATTGGACAATTTTTATAATCATATTTTTTGTACATAAGAAAATAAAAACTAATGCAAAACTATATCATTTATTGCTCATTGGTCCTTTAACTACCATCCAAGCTAAAACAGAAGTTTCTAAGTCACTTAGAAATGGTAGCGAAGTTTGCCAAAATCCTGGTTTTGCAAAAATATCCTGGTTGCTGTTATGTATGCCTCTTTCTCTTTATTCGAAACCTTCTCATTGATCAGAGCCTTTGGAAAATTTGAAGCTGTATCATGTTTCTAAATTGATGCATGTTCTGACAAACCATATGCAGAGCAGAAACTGTTGGAAAAATGCTCTTTTAAAATCACTAGAGTAATCAATTGCCTCCTTTAAGAAACTTAATTTTTCTTTTTCTATGTAAATAAAAAACCTCACAGGATCAAGTCCCATAACTCTGACATGTATTTCTGGCAAATTATGCCCCCTTTGGGAGTGAGTTACCTTAAAATTGTGATGCATAAACCAAACTTGATTGTACTCAACATGCAAGTTAATGAAACAGTGCCGGTATAAAACTCCTAGGTAGTCATGTAATGCTTCCAAATTATCCATTTGGCTATGAATCGAAGTTCAATGTTATTTAAGATAACTTGAAACTATGTGTCTTCTGGTTATACAAACCTACTAGGATCATCCATACCGATATTTTTTGAGCAAATTATGCCCCCTTTTGGAGTAAGGAAATCCTGGTTAAAATTTTGCATGCAAGTACATATATTTATTATTTAAAGGAATATAGCTTTGAAACTTAATTTTTTTCTTTTTCTAGGTCAATAATCAGCCTCACAGAATCAAGTCCCATACTCTGACATGTATTTTTGGGTAAATAATGCCACCTTTTGGACTTAGAAAATCCAAGTTGACCTGGCTTACGAAGTGAATGACCCTATTAAAAAGTCAAATGTCTAGGTCACAAAGATCTGAACCTTGAAAACAGTTTCCATTCAGTAACTTAGAACAACTTTGCCAACTTGAAGTATCTTCAAATTTGATAGCTTATAAAGTTGATGACCAATATTGTGATTGGGTTACTAGGTCAGTGGTCAAGCACATATTAATCTTGGGACTGAAAATGGGACATGTCATGAAGGTGGCATACATGATTTACGAACAGCTCTATTTGCTGTAATGGGGTAGTTATCTACATTTTTCTATCTTCCAGATGTCAGTTATTATGTGTCCATATCATTTATATTAAGAGGATTTTTAAAAAGTGTATAGGTACTTTACATTTAAGGTTAATGTAATGTTTAAGCATAAATGTACATCAAATAACGCAAACAAATGCTTTGTGTTAATAACATTAATGCATTTTTTCAATAGAATAGTTTCAAGAACATGTTCCTGTCTTCTTATTCATGGTTTTCGGGTAAAACCGGGTAATTGCGAGATTGCAAATTGCAGAAAGTAATACCTTCTGTATTGACTAGAATCAAGCAGTGAACCGTACTTGTGGTAAATAGTGAAGTGGTTGTTTGATTAGAAATGAGCTACATCTTTCTTGGTCTCTCTGTCAGTCAGTAAGTCAAACAGGAATTCTTGAAGTTCAATAATTCACAAATTCACGATTTCTAAATTTCACGCAAAAATTGTAACTATTGAATTCGTGAATTCTTGAAATCGTGAAATCTTGAAATTCAATAATTCACGATTTAACAAATTCACAATTTCCAATTTTCAAGCAAAAACCGTAAATTCTTGAAATCGTGAATTAATGAATTCTTGAAGTTCAACAATTCACAAACTCGTGATTTCTAAATTTCAGTCAAAAATCCTGAATTCTTGAAATCGTGAATTTTTGAAATTCAGTAATTCACAATTTCCAAGTTTCACACGAAAGTGGTGAATTCTTGAAATAATTCGCGATTTCCAAATTCAATATTTCAGTTTTTTAATAATTCAATATTTCAATTATTCAATATTTCAATAATTCACAGTTCAAGAATTCTCGATTTCAATTATTCATGATTTCAATAATTCAGAATTTCGAAAATTCAAGATTTCAATTATTCAATAATTCAAGATTTCAATTATTCAATAATTCAAGATTTCATAAATTCATGATTACCATATTTCATGTCAAAAATTTAAGAATTCAAGTATTTACAATTTCATGATTTCATGAATACCACTTCAAGAGTTCGCAATTTCATTTAAATACTTCATGATTTCTACGTCATGAATTTATACTCAGAAATCGTAAATTTTTGAAATTGAAATGTCACCACCGATCTTTCGTAAGTTGGACCGCCATATTGTTTATTCAACAGGGTCATGAAACAGACCACTCTAATTGACAGGTTCATAATGTAATGGTAGGTAAAAATGACGCGTGCAGAGCTTGTGACTTCAAAAAAGTGTGTGTTTTATTTTTTTATGACATTGAAAATGCTCGACTTTAAGTCCGAGCGAAACTGTACTTTTTTTATTTTATTTTTTTTGTTTTTGCCGTTTTTCTTGCGAAATTTCATGCCGGCGAATTTAAATGATATCACTGTAGTATGTGCAGCAGTTTTCTTCCTCATAAGACTACATCACAACATGTGACATATCATAACTGTTATCCAAACAGGTACATAATATATTGTTCTTGTTTACTGGAGACTCTCATTGACCTCCGATTTCGTGAAAGCTAGCTGTAAAGGTATAACAGTACTTAGACTAATTGTTTTTTATATTTACTATGTCCTTCTTGATCATCGCGAACATTGATTGTCACTACAATATAAATTTGCTTAAGCCGGTGCTAGGAGACGTTAAGGTATTGTACATTTCAATACCTTTTATGAAAAGAATCAATCAAGCTGCTATAACGTTGCTAGTTTGTGTTATATTCATCAAAAGGGACTTTTCACAAATGTTGATTATACATTAGCACAATTTTCGCTTTCTGGAAATGCAAATCGATCTGTGACTTGTTGATGGTCGGTAATAAGGAAGGAGATGGGGGCGTTGGGTTCATACTATTAGCACGATTTTTAGTAAAATAATTGTTTTTTCTCTTTTTTTATTCCGCTATATTAAAAAAATAAACTTCTCCTATATATCGTTCTGTAAAAGAATATATATTTCATCAACAAATATTACATATAAACAGGAACATTTTCGAAATGCACTAAGTCATACTATATAAAAAGTATTACCATATTCAAATAGCCGTTACACTCCAGCGCCAATAATATAGTTGTGCTTTGCTTTACTTGGACGTACAACTTTATAATGGCCCACTGTACTTTCCCCTTACGTCTATCTAAGGTATCGGTAAATTAGTTAGTAAGGGATAAACGTTCAGCGGTTCTACTCAGGTTAAATTTATCTTATAAAAATGTCGTTGGTAAAATAAAAGAAAAATACGAATAAAGACCCAACGGGAAAAACATATTCCTTTTACGCAGCATCCCAAAACGACAACCCAGCAAGCGGACGTGCACACGATCAATAAACATACTAACATAAAGCAAACGCACAACGAGAAAACAAACAAATAAAGGAACACAGTCAGGCACCGTCTTGGAACGGTCTGTTGCAGAAAAACCAATGAGGAGCTTAAACTGGTTTATGGTGCATCTAACATCACCCTTACACATCAACGCTCCAACATCACGGTGAATCCGTAACACACGTACTGGCATGTTATCTAAAACACAAAATTGCGATATATATATATATATATATATATAATCATCAGGAGGGTTACTAATATATTATATCTTTAACTTTTAACAAAATAGTGTGTTGAAGACGTAACTGTATAAATTGATTATTATTCATCAAGTTTATTAAAATGTCAAAAAGTTTAAGGAAACATCTTATTTGAACATAAATTCTTAAATGTACAGAGTGGACAGATTGTAACATTGAAGAAAATTGCAAAATCGCCGGGGGACAAATTATAAATATGTGATATAAATTTGTCCGAAACTGGTAAATAACACAATTCAATTAAAATACCACTTTTTTATTAATTCACTGTACAGAGATGAAATTTAACTATTATTTATGCATAGCATAAACTGTTAACAAAATTATCCCAATCCAAATGTGTACTAGTTCTGTAAACAAATTTTAATGTTTGCTGTTAATTTTACATCATGATGTACTGTCAATAACGTAAGTAATAATTTAGGACTTGTTAAAAAATAGTAACCTAAGTCACTGTTATATTTCGAATGTGTTAAAAAGCTTTGAGGGAATTTACTTTTCTGGAACTTGTAAGCAACGGTAACTTAATTCACAGTCGTACTTCGCGCATTATTTATTGAAACTAGTGCTACTTTTAGACGATTGAAAATTGGCCTAATCACTTTAAGCTATACGCTATCATTTTTTTTTTTGAAAAAAACGCGTGTTTGTAAGTTTAAAGATCAGGTTTACTATTAACTAGAACAACTGGTTCACTTAAGCCGTCTTTTGCTGATGATATCCTTCCTATGATTATGATGTGATATTTATGAGGGAAAACAATTTTAAACTGTTTGTAGGTTTTGCGCCACATTAGCACATATTAGGACATATAACAAATTTCCTATTGTTCCCCTATCATTTAAACTGACTAGCATGTTGACTTACTAATGTTGCGGTATGTAATCTTTAAACCTGTGTAGTAGGCAAACACAACTGCATTGAAATACGTGACAAAATGCCAGATATTCTCCACAAACAACAAAGGTAATTTTAATGCATTGTTTTACAATCTCTATTTTCAAAAGTTGTCATCCGGATTTTAGTTAGGAAACAGATTTGAACTGAACTGAATTCAACTGATCATTTACATATATATACATTTGTGTATTAACTCAAAACTGTTTTTTTTTCTTCATTTTTTTATGTTAGAAAGTTATTCACTTGAGCTGTTGTTAAAATTTAATCTCATTATCAAAGTGATAGCAATATATTATTAATTGCATTTAATTTCAAATTATCAATGTTTGGCATTGTAATATATAGGTTTAGTAAAAATACACGTTGAATGGCTTGTTCCAAGAATTAGGATGTCCTCTATTTTGTTTCGAAATAGTTTTATTTACTATTTCAGAATGTAGTAATATACTAAAATCTATCAAACGATATTGTGAAACAGGAAACGCTTTTGAGATGAAAATATATATACAGCTTGAGAATATGTCACATGACAATAAAAATACCCTTCTTAAATTTACTTTATATTTTTACATGAAATGTTGTTCCTTAATTAAATGTCAAATAGAATACAAAAAATAGTGAAATAGTGTAAAGAAATGCTTGGATGCAATTAAATGCAATGGAACTGTTTGCAATTTAAAGGAATAGAACTCCTGTGAACTATCATTTGTAACACAATTTAGTTTATAAAACATGAGTAATGCACATATTTATTGTATGATGTCGAAATTCATACTTGATATGATTTTATCTTGCCGATACTGCTATAAAAATCCTAAATTCAGATATCTTTGAACCCATTTTGAAGACGTCATTCGTATATCAAACACAGTCAAGGTTAATAAATATAAAAAAGCAAACTATTATGGTCAGCAACTAATTTATTTATTTAGGTGTTTGCTAACATCATTTGCCGCATTTATTTATTCATAAGTGTTATTTATAAAGAATTTGATTAGTTTCTATATGTATGCATAATCTATACAGAGGAAATATTGCATAGACAGATTTGTAAAGTACATATGCATCCTACCAAAAGATAGCCTTTAAGGAAAACATGATAAAGTACTTATACATATAAAGCAACTGCAAGTAATTAACTGGTGTAGGTTCAAACGCCATTCAGTTGAAATATGTGTTCAGTAGCTATGTCACTGTGGCCATGATCCTACATATGCATCCTACCAAAAGATAGCCTTTAAGAAAAAAACATGATAAAGTACTTATGCATATAAGGCAACTGCAAGTAATTAACTGGTGTAGGTTCAAACGCCATTCAGTTGAAATATGTGTTCAGTAGCTATGTCACTGTGACCATGATCCTACTGATCCAATAAACAATAGCAATAGACAATGAAGTTTGACTACTATAGGCTCAAGCCTTTTTCGGCTATAAAGCTGCAACTGTTTTCAGTATCACTCATCGTGACATTGACCTACTTATCATAAAAAGAAACAAGAAGAGTAATCTACTGACCACGGGAAACCATCCAGATACATTTTGACTGTTTTAGACCAAAATGTTCTTCAGGTATTGATCTGAAATTGTTTTCAGTATGAAGGTCTCCATGACCTTAACGTTTGCCCTACTGACTCCAAAAACAATAGGTGCCATCTACTGACCACAGGCAAAAACCTTGATATTTTATCTCGTTGAAGTAAACATTCATGCCAAATATATACACGAATTCTAAATGCATGTCAAAGTTATGGCCTGGACAAGATAGGACATGACATTTGAGCTCCTAGTGTGAGCTTGATCTTTGAGATAGGAATCTGGGGTTTGCCCTTGACGCTCCGTCTACTTTTGGTTAACATTCATACCAAATATAACATGCTACATGCATGTTAAAGTTATTGTCCGGACAAAAACTTCTGACAGACACATGCAGTAACTAACACACTAACCGCCGTTTGGACGACTACGTCTTCGCTTCCGCAAGCAGGCTCGACAAAAATCAAAGTGGGTAATGATTATACTTGAACTGTGAGCAACTGAATTCAAAATCAACAGAGCTCTTTCTCACGTGGTACTTAGTTATTTTCTTGCGTTTTCTTTCGTTTAAAAGCTGTAGCTGTCACACTTTAAATTTTACGAGTTCAGAAATCATATTCAGTCTCAGGTTGTGTGACCTTGAACTTTGACATACTGACCCAAAATCAGATAGGATCCTCCTCGAGTACTTATTCACCCTGTCAAGTTTGAAAGCTGTATACTGTAAATTTGTGACTTGCCTTGCGAGTCCAGAAACAAAATGTTGATGGGGTCAATTGGCAATGACATTCCATAATAATTCAACAATTTTTTCCAAAGATAATTCAATTAAAAGACTTAGTATATATTGTAATTATGATGGTAAAGACAAGTGTTAAGTATGATAGTTAGTAAATGAGCTACTGCAAAACTTAGAGTCTGACTACCCCAAACGGAATTTGATTAAGTACAAAATGATTAAGTACAAAAAGGAGTACAGTTTCACCTCATTGAACGGAAGAGTTCAAAAACTACACCATTCTGTTGATACAGTAGTTTTTGTAATTTTCAGGCCAAATTGTGGCAAAAAATCCCAGTGAAAATAGTATGTTTTTCCCCAATTTCAAAGCTAAAATTCCCAAAGTTAAGAAAAACTACATTATTTATAACTTTATAAACCAAGATTGTATCTTAAACATTTGAAACACAAGGCAGCATGCTGACTTCATGCATTCATGATCAGATTTGTCTTAAATGTAACATTTTAATATAACTATGACTTTTAAAAACAAATCCCAATTTATATGTTTTACGAAACATTTTCCCAACTGTAAAGGCTCCAGCCCCATTCCTAAATCCGTGAGATATTATCATGGAAAACATGTATGAAGTTTCATTCAGTTGTGATGAGTCATAACGGAGAAAATTTTGCTTGATGGCAATGGTCTGCATACAACAACAACGTTGGCAGTATCTCAAAACTATGATAAATTTTACCAAGACAAGCTCGAAAGTCTGGACAAGAATGGTGCTTTACACGCTTAATGTACTAATAATCAAATTAGGGCCTCCGTGGCCGAGTGGTTAAGGTCGCTGACTTCAAATCACTCGCTCTTCATTGATGTGGGTTCGAGCCTCACTCGGGGCGTTGAATTCTTCATGTGAGGAAGCCATCCAGCTGGCTTACGAAATGTTGGTGGTTCTACCCGGGAGCCCGCTCGTGATGAAATATTGAACAGAGGGGCACCTGAGCTTTTCCTCCACCATCAAAGCTGGAAAGTCGCCATATGACCTATAATTGTGTCGGTGCGAGGTAATACCCAACAAAAAGAAATTGTTACAACTAGGTAGAAAAACAGTGAGTCAGAACATGTCGATAGCATGCATGTCTGCTCTAAAAGTAAGCTTCATACAAAGTAACTAATTAACTAAAAAACAGCTTAGACAATGTATCTTTTCTAACAAAGTGTCATTTCTCTATTAAATTCATAGAACCAGAATAGCTGGTATTATGCAAAGCTCCTTCTAGTAGCGAAGCTCCCCATGATTTTTTTGCTATGGTTTAATCTCACTCGGACATAACTATTATGTCATATGATTATTATGCACGCACCTGGACAGACTATATGCCAGCTTCCTGTCATGAAAAAATTCAAACCAAAACGCTGACAATCAAGTGTTTTTACGTCGATGACCTTAACCACTTGGGCAAAAAGGCCTTGAAACCTCACATGAAGTTTCATCAGATTCCATCCATGATTGTCAAGAACAAACTTGAACAGGAATGTAGGACAGACCAAAGGGTAGCCAAAGATGCCAACAAGCTAATGACGTAAACATAAAGGAACCTAGTGCGGCAACGCCTTGGAATGTTCAGTTGCAAAACAATACTGGGGTGTTTAAAACAGTAGTCTGGCAAAAATACAACGTGAACACTCTATATCTCCACCATATTCCAATGTTATAAAAACAGTATACATGATATTCAGACCCCGACAGCTGAATGTGTTATTCTTGCGAGGGAAACTAAAGACACGTTATGTGAAACACAAAAATGATGAAGTAATTAATTATATGAAAAACCTCTGGCCCTTTGGTATTATGGAGTTCATTTGATCTTATAGAATTCCGCTTAAGCTTGTGCTAGACGGCGAGAGGGGTATTTCACCATTCTAAACCTCTCATGAACAAACTCAGTCAAACTAAGTCTTCTATTATTTTGATTAGTTGAGTTCTATACATTCAATGGATCTTCTTAAAGGCCTAGATTTCTCTACTATATAAGTGTCACCCCCCCAATCCAATATACAACTCCCATCTTATCTGCTGCTTATCAGCGATTATGTAACAGTAACTGATTAGAGGGCAATTAGCATAGCAGGGACCCCAACTAGACAATGAAGATGTGTGCAGTGGAGTTGAAAGAAATTAATTTTTCTTCAGTGAATGTGGAATGATATTATATAATAACTATTACTTTAATGTTATAATAGATAATAATTATAATAATAAAATAATCATAATTATTATTATTTTTATTATTATTATTATTATATACAGGATGATAAAATATACAGTAATAATATTGAAAATAATAATGATAATAAAACTTCATGAGTTCTTTGTGCTGACAAACAATATTTTTCCAACTGGAAATTGATTTTCTTGTATTCATGTAATCAACATTATTTAAATATAAAATTATTGTGTTCCATCTATACTCAATTTTCATTTTCAGTACGTTGCAAAAAGAGACTTTTTCATGCTTTGCTTTGTAACTTTGAAATGCACATTCTGATTTCAGTTTAAGACAAATGTTATTTACAGTATTCTGTAAGCTTTAGATGAGTGAAAGTCACATTTTTCTGAAATATCACAATTCTCCAGCCAGAATTTGAAAAAATAAAAACTTGCATATTTCTTTAAGCAAGTTTCTCATTATTTCATTATTGTGGAAATAAGTTTATGATTATTTTATTATTGTGTTTGATCAACAAATATTTTTCTTCACATAGAAATGCCAAAAAAAAAAAAAAAAAGAAACATGTATAACTTTAAAAGTTATCAATTATTCATAAATTTAAAATAAATTACATTGTTTCCACTTCTCACTAATTGATACACTTGTAAGGTAGACTGACTCTCCAATAAACAATGACCCTTGTTTATTGGACCATACTGTGATGGTCATTAGTCCCCAACTGCAGGTGAAGACAGAAATCCCTTGGCCCACTGCCAAAATCTAGGCCTTTAAAAGCTTTTAACAAACCATTTATGCTCTCCATGCCGTTCCAGAAAGCAGAACAACAGTAGAATATTAGTAAAGATCCGACAGATTACAAATACATCAAAGCAGCTCACTACCGATGGGCTTTAAGAAGTACCTTTCATGCCGTCGTCCACTTCTTTCGTTAGACACGATAAAAGATCAAAGTGTAGCATCCAGCTGACAAAGGACTGAACACTAAATATGCAATATATCTCCAAATAAGCGGACCAGAACCGCATATAATAAAACATTTTATCATTTTACAAAATAGATTTGTGAAAATTTCCATTAAATTTAATAAATAACTACTCTTTTACTGAAACACTTTGTAACAGAAGTATTTTTAAATAAATTGCTTTTAAACTTTAATACAACGCACACAAGTCTAAATTTCGATGTTGATATTTTGTAGAATATTGTCTAAGTTGATGATATCGGTAGTTTTGCAAAGGACATATTGATAACGTTCATTGAATTCTTGAAAGTCGCTCTTGCAAAGATGTATTGACGATTATATAAAGGTAAAGGAAAAGGTATTTGATATTTAACGGCGCAGACAACATGACTTGCAAAGCTATTTCGCGACAAATCAGGTATCTAGTAACAGATACTTAACTGGGCTGATATATTTCAAAAGATTTTACACCCCATCTGAATAGAGAAAAAAAACACTTGAGTAAATATGTGTATTTTAATCAATTTTCAATGGAAATATGTCAATCGCAAGCGATGCAGTATTGTACACTTTAAATTGTTGGTTTCATTCAATAACTGTACCTCTACGGCATAAAAATATTATCTATTCGAGCAACAAGTGAGTGTGAGTACATGAGTGGATTATTGTTGATACAGTAACCACACCTGACCGTGTATAACGTTTTCTAAATCGTAGAAAAAATTCTGCGACAATCTAGGCAGAAGTAGTTCTCATGGAATACTAATAACCTCTCGAAAAACTGCATTTTAAACCGGACATCAATGATGTTCAATAAGAAGGAGAGGGTTTTATAAACTGTCTCACATGTTTACATGGAAAAAATGTTTAGCAATCTTAGAAAAGGTTTAACTGAAATTAAATGTACACGAAGTGCGTTCAATTAAAGCAGTTCTATGATTGTGCAAGATTTGCTTATACTTTGTCGCAATATCTTTTCACGTGGGGTAAAATAGCAGTTCGACACGAAGGTATACGATTAAATAAATTAGTACTGGTACATGTATAAGAGGTAAAATTATATATGAAACGCGCTTAATGTGATTGTATACATGTATGCGATTAAGGAATCAACCATAATCTTGTTCATCATCTATGCGAACTTAAATAAAAACTTCAGTGTTGTGATTAGTGACCAAATCCTGTTTATTGGAAGGACTCAATGTGTAGGTTTTAGTACTATAATGTTCCTTATGTAAAACTTAAATATACTGTAGGCGTTAAACGATGATGACATCACAGATCACCTTGTATGTGGACTTAAACATACATAGAGAAAACTTTCATGTTTAAGGGAAGGTGTGCATTAATTTTAATAGGAGAATCGACACAATAAAAATAGTTTACGTTTTTTTCAGCTGTTATACATTAGAAACAGCATTCTCAAGACTGCCTCACGTAACAAATTATTTTTCTATTGATTTTGCTTTCTGATCACAGTGTAGAGGCATTAACAAGATCTGACACACACACATATATAATAAGAGTATATATATATAATTATATATATATATATATATATATATATATATATATATATATATATATATATATATATATGCTATTTGATTATTGAAGTGATACATACTCAGACTTTTATTTCAATCAAACTTCATGCGCCATTAAAAAGAAATTCGTTCACTCAATATCGTTATTTAGTCATTTTCTGACATTTATATATTTCTTGTTTTTTTCATTTTAAGCATAATAAGTTCCATCTTCGTTTTCATAAAAGTGTTTTATCTGATAGAATAAACATTACTTTCACTAAATATATCATTTTTACAATTATAACTTAGTTTTCAAGGACGTTGTCAACTGTAATTATTCAGCAGTCATACATTTTCTGTCTTTCCTATTTTCTCTTTATCCACCAGATTTATGTCGTCATATATTTTTCCAGTTGCGTGCCCGGAAAGAGATACATATAAGTAGTTACGATTATCTTACTTCAATCTACAATGTGCTATATGTCTATATTTTTCAATATTTTTCTCACGGTGGCCCATATCGCCATGCACTACACTAAAATTGTCATTTGTAGGCACTTTTGAGGTAAACGCAGGTTACCAAAGTTTAGATGTTGTATCGTGAGACTGACTACAATAGCGTGTCTAGAATACATGGATGTTACTTATATTACGTTTTTCTTTGAAGAGGTGTTTATTTGTAGTCAAAATGCTACGCATGTGACTACCCATTTCTTAAAGTCTGCCAGAAAACTACTTGGTAGTGATACACAGATGTAACAAGGATGTTATTTGGGTGTTACATGGATGTTATTTATGTTATGTGTGTCAATTTGCAGTCCAAATGTTACGCATGTTACACCCAATTCCTTAAAATTGGTCGTAAAACAGACTGATTAGTGTTGTATTGATGCAGCACTGAGGTTTCAGGGATTTTCCTCGAATGATACTTATATTATGTGTGTCTGAGATGAGGTGTCTATGTGTAGTCAAACGTTACGCATGTTACACCCGTGTCTTAAATTTGGACAAAAAAGTACTAAGTAGCATTATATAGTTGTTACATGGATGTAATAGGGGTGTTACATAATATGTTTCTCATGTTAAGTGTGTCTGAAAAATGGTGTCTATTTGTAGTCAAAACGTTATGCCTATTACACCCAATTCCTCAAAATTGGCCGAGAAATGTTTTAAGTAGTGTTATATAGATGAGGCAATGATGTTACAGAGGTGTTACATGGACATTACTTATGTAACATGTGCCTGAGAAGTAGTGCCTATTTGAAGTCCGAATGATACGCATGTCACACTCAATGCCTTGAAATTTGCTGAAAACCGTCCTTCACTGTTTTATATCAATCCACCAATGATGTCACAGGGGTGTCTTAGAAGAGGTTTCTATTTGTAGTCAAACTGTTAAACGCATGTCTTACCTAATTCTTTTAAATTGGCCAAACGAAACACCCTTAGTAGTTTTGTACGTTCCAGTTTTCTTTATATAGGTTACTTACCGTTCCAAGGAGGTGCCCCTATTTTCAACTTGTCTTCTGTCTGTCTTGTATTTTGTGTTACGTATGTTGTCTTGTTTGTTGTTAGCGTTTCTTTCCTCTTTCTCCCCACTCCTCCTATGACCCCAAATCGTTTCCCCTCGCATTTGCGCTCCCTTGCTTGGCATCCCCTCCCCTTTTACTATGAGAACGTTATCGTGCCCAACTTAATTTTGTCTGCCGGAACCCTAAGGCGTTGCCCGATTGTTGTTTATTTCCTGCTTATATGTGTGCGTTTGTGTGCTTGTGCGTCTGTGTGTCTTGGACGGTGTCCTACAGTGTTGTTATATTTTACTTGTCTGTTTACCTTTTAGTTATGTGTGTGTGTGGATGGGTGTGTGTGTTTGTCTTTGTACATGAGTGTCTGCACTGCTGTTGTTTACTTTGTAGGGTAACTGATATTAAGGAACGTAGCATCCCGTTTAGAATATTCATCCTTGTTCCACTTTCCCCTTCACTCCCCACCCCTTTCTACCCCTTACCCCTTCCTCTCCCCCCACCCCCCTTTCTATATTTTGCATACAGATAAACTGTACTTTTGGGATTTTGAATCAACCCGTCTGTAATATTTTTCCGTTACAGATTCTTTTGTTATATGCTTACTTTGCAAATGAGTGGCTCAGGTTGTTCAGAAGAAGCGTTTGTTTGTAGACAAAATGTTATGCACGTTGATCCCCATTCCTTAATATTGGCCGGAAGCGTCCCAAATAGTGTTATGTAGATGTAACAAGGATATTAAAGGTGTGATATATGGATGTTACTTATGTTACATGTGTCTGAGAATGTCTATTTCTAATCAAAATGTTACGCATGTTTCACCCGATTCCTTAATATTGGCAAAACATAACGACATAGGTAGTGCTATATAGATGTAACAAGGATATTGTCGGGGTGTAACATGAATGCTACTTATATTACGTTTGTTTGAGAGGGGTGTTTACTTGCAATCAAAATATTACGCCTGATTTATCTCATTTCTAACAATTGGCAAAAAAAAAACGGCCTTAGTAATGTTAAATAGATGCAACAAGGTTGTTACTGGAATGTTACATTCATTTTACTTATGTTATGTGTGTTTGATAAGTCTTGTTCATTTGTAGTCACAATGTTACGCCTCTTACACCCCATTTCTTACCATTGTCCGAAAATCTTCCTTAGTAGTGGTATATACATGTGAGAAGGATGTTACTTGGGGTGTTGCGCGCTTGTTACTTATGTTACGTTTGTCTGTGAAAAGGTGTATCTTTTATTAAAATATAACGCATGTTACTCATTATTTCTTTGAATTTACCAGAAAACGTCCTTATGTTACAAGTGTTTCAGAGAGGTACATGTTTGTAGTAAAACTGTCATGCAAGGTTAACCCCATTTCTCACCACTGGCGGAAAAAAACTTCGTTAGATGTGCTATATAGATATAAGAAGGCTGCGACTGTGTTGGTAATGGATGTTACTTATTTTTCGTTTGTCTGCGAAAAGTTGTCTTTTTCTGATGGAAATGTAAGGCATGTTACACCCAATATGAATTGACCACAAAATATCCTTAGTAGTTTTATATGAAAAAAGGCTGCTGCTGGGCTGTTACATGAATGTTCCTTATGTTACCGGTTGTTAAGAAGAGGTGTCTATTTGGAGTAAAAACGTTGCGCATGTTACACCACATTTCTAAACATTTGAAGAAAAACGTCCTGAGTAGTGTTATATAGATGTAACAAGCATGGTACATTGTCGTTAAATGGATGCTACCTATGTTACGTTTATCTGAGAAATGGCATTTATTTGTAGTCAACATTTAACGCAGGTAACATCCCATTTCCTAAAACTGACCGAAAACGTCCTTAGTAGCGATATGTAGAGGTAACAAGGGTGCTACAGGGGTACAGGGGTGTTACATAGATTCTACTTATGAAACGCGCGTCTGAGAAATAGGGTCTATTTGTATTCAAAATCTTAGTCATGTAATACTTCATTTCCTAAAAGTGACAGTGTTATCAAGATGTTCATATAAGAAGGATTTTATAGGGCTGTTAAAAATCAAATTCAAGTCTACTGATTAATCTTTTTTTTTTATTGCTGCGTTTTCCTAGTATATTGTGAACTTTTAAAAAATCCATTTTAACTCAGACTATCTACTGTATAAAAATAGATCTGCATACTCTTATGAGCTATAAGCTTTCCTGTATAAATATGCTGTCATAAAGGGCCTTTGGTAAAACAATCGTCCAACATTTTTTAAGTGATTTTCATAAATCTAAAAAGAGACATATATGCAAACAACATAATTAAATTCTTCACGGTGTACCGTTTGTGTATTTTTGTCAAGTACACCAATCATTCATTGTTCAAATGTTCATAACTTACTTCCAAAACCACTGGGAGAAAATTTCCCACTTTCAGCCTCTGTTTTGAAAACACAAAATCACTAATTTCTTAAACATTATACATTCACAGTAACATATTGTATTTCAAACTTAGGTCTTCTACTTCCGAGATAAAATGTCATTTCATTTACTGCATTTATGTAGTTGCCACTGAAAAAAAAGATAACTGAGAAAGTAACAATTTGAATCTATTTATATGACTGTGTAGAGGCGACAGGAGGGGGTAACTTATCTATAACTGAATAGAACTACTGACCTTCCACGAGTCTGCTGAAGGGCTTCCTCTCAGAAACCTGAAAATGCATAATGTTTGCATATACCTATTTATATCATTTAATAAATACTGATATTTGGTGAATTATTGGGTCCCTATAAAATGTATATAAAAGAGTTTGTCCCATCAATCCGTTATGATCAAAGAGACCCACTTATCAGGTATTAAAACATTAAGCTAGTTTCATAGCGGTACCCCATAGACCGTTAGGGAAGTAGTAAAAATAGTTGGGTGCCAAAGACCCACTTTTTACTTAATGACCAGACAATCGACTTCGGCCCCGACTGTTGACTATCAGAATTAATTAAGACCCTATAATTAACCAAGTTTAAACTATATACATATAGTTTTTAACTTGGTTAATTATAGGTATGGTAATTAGCCTATCCGTATTCTGTATTAATAGTTGTATAATGTCAATTATACTTTATTATCTGCTACACAATTTCTTGTTTAATGAAATTAGATCGGCGTAAAACACTGTCTTTATAAATTTAAAGATATAAAAAATGTCGGTATTTCGTCTCTGATGATGCTACCTTAAATTAAAATTAGAGCCTTTTAAGCGTTTTGTTTGCAACAGGGTAATTAGTTCAACTATACCCAATTTTATTTATAGTATATACAATACAACATTATAAAATTCCATTAAACATATTCAAATGGTTATAGCGCAAATACAATATGAACATAATCAGAAGAATGTAATACGTCATGATCCATTTTTGGCTTTTTTTTCTTTCATTTTAAAATATGATTAGGAAATATTCTTGATTAAATTGATTCGTTCCAAATACATTTTGAAACTTGTTACGTTATTGGAATAACATGGTGACTTTCAGCGAAGACAAATTATCTAAGAAAGCTTTGTATTGCTTTTGAACAAAAACTGGTTACGTCAAATGAAATCTGTCACAAACTTAACTAACATAATAGAAATGTTTAAGGTAAGCTTTGCTAGAAGAAGACAGAAGAATATCTTTAACTAATTGCAATATGATATCCTGTTTACTGATTAAGCTTATGATTTTAGACCTACTTGTAGTTATTTTGATTTCTAAAATTGCTTGATATTTAATAAAGTTTCTTTAGAACGGTTATTGTAAAAGTTAAAACTTTTTAAAAATGTAAACATATGACAAGAAAACAATTTACGAAGGTGTTACTATATGTTTACGAATAAGATACAATCAATTATTGATGTATTGTGTGAATGTTTTTAGAACTTAAAGCTCCTTTCATCATTATTGGACAAAACTCTTATAATGATTTATTCTGAAGACATAATCTGGAAAGTCTTGAGAATCTACTTTCAATTAAAACCCAAATGTTACTTGCCATTTCTAACAAACCAATTTTAGATATCCAAACTATCTTTTAAGACATACAGAGAAGTTTTTATTTTGTCCTCAGTCAGCTTCGTTTAGTAGCTAAATTATTATTGAATATACCAACACTTTTGTGTATCACTAAGAACAGGAGGAAGATTCTGGAAAACCAAGAAAAACACTTTGAAATAAAGTTAGCAACATATTTTTCAGCATTTGTGATCGAACATTCAAGAAAAACGTGGAATATAAATAACTTATTGACATACATGATGTCTTAAATCTAGAACAGACCTTACAGGAAACCATAAATTATCAATATAAAAATAAGTAAAGCATGACGGAGTTGACATGTACATAACAAAAGCGAAAATAAGAATAAAATTTGTAAAAATGACTTACACTGGTGTCAAAGGTCATATGCATTTACTTATGTGCAATGCATGAAAAAACGGTAAGTTTTTCACGTTTACTTTTCAAGTTGACTCCAGATGATTACGTCAGTGTCAGAAGGTCTATAATCTACTGCTTAAGATATAGTTACATAGTATAGAAAATATTTCATCAGATGTTAACATAAGTCAACAGACACAGTGGTTTATTATCACTGTATCATCTAAATAGTTATCCTTAGTAGCTCCTTGACCCGTAAGTTGCTATCAATATTTTAAAATGCCAAAACTTAATAACTGATAATTGTATCATAGCTTGGTGTTTTTTCTGAAAAAATCTGGTGCAGGTAAATCGTATACACTGAGTGCAGGGAGCGGTAACTAAAAGTGTGCAAGTTTTAAATATCGCACGCTAGTTACTGCAGTGTTGGATAGGAAAGTATGCCAACGTGTCTGGAGCAGCAGACAGCCAAGTGTATTTTATTGGTTTATTTTACCTGGGCTTTACACATTTTGTTGTATATGGCAATGTGGAATGCCTACTGAACTACCATGTATGTATGGCTATGATACAAAACAGAAAGAACATCAAAACTCTCGGGTAAACGATTCATAATAGTTTACCCTCGAGTTTCAATGCTCTTTCTATTACTTGTAGCTTTATACCCTACCAGAGGTCTACCATGTGACCCTGGTGGAACCTCTGGCACAATTTGCCTGCCGGTATTTTTATTTTTGTTACATTACAGTTAAAGAGGCACCACAAAATAACTGTATTCTTTTGTATTTCTATGATGGTAATTATACATGCTTTGCATGAAGAAAATGAGAAATAACAAGTATTTAGTTACAAATTGACAATGACATATATAAGACAAAGACAATGTGTTTAATGTCTTAACATGTTTTTGAATTAATGTAGCAATATGTACATAAATCAGTGTATTTAGTTAAAATGTCAATCACATTTTGTTCCTACTGTGTAAGAAGTTATTCCTCTATATTCTTAAAACTATGCTGAAAAGAGATTGACTGAATAAGTTTGCAGATGAAGTTTTGAAAACACATTTATTCAGGAAGGGCCTAAATTGTCCACCTGAAAACTTGAAGTATAGCTGTTTATTACCTGTATTATAAGAATGCTTTTCATGAAGTTTTTGCAGGTGAAAAAAGTAGGTCACTAGGTCGTGGTGGGTCTTTAAAAAGTATCGGCCAATCAGCGACGTTTCGGGACAAATTTTCGCGAACCATTCAAAACTGCCGTAAAAAGCGTGACAACGTCCTTGGAGAAATTGGGGTAAATTTCTAAGCATTCAATTAGAGGAATAAATCTCTATAAATGGCAATCATATAATGTCGTCTTTCTTTATTGTTAGCAAGTATTTTGCTTAAATCGTTTGAAGTATTAAATTCGGCGAACAATGATTGGCTGAAACCGATCCATGTAGTAATTACGATGCATACACTCGCTAAATAAACGAAATAAATAAATCAGAGGCTCTTTTCGTGATTTTGACTAACCTGTGATAAATGAGAATATATGTTTGCAGAGTTTGAATTGATTAAAATTGAATACTGCGTTTAAAATACAAGTAGGACGGTTATATCACTAGAATGTTCGAACCTTTAACTAAATCCAGCGTGATATTTTATTGCTGATTTATAATCTTTCGTTAAGTATAAATACAGGAAAAAAATCTTAAAAGAAATTTAAGCCAAACTCTGAAAATTAGGTGATATTAATTGGCAGATGTCTTTAGACTTTAATTTCACAAAGTATCATTTCTTTATTCGCATGCATGCAGTGCACAATAAATCAACTTAACACAATATTAGTATCATTTCTTTATTCACATGCATGCATTGCATTTTAAAGCAGTTCAAGACGCATACATCATTGTCGTAACTGACGAGTCTGTTTCAGAAATAAGTGTGTATAAATTTATTAAGGAATTATATTCTGAATTTTGACACCTATGTTCTGAATTTTGACATCCCGACGATTTATGACAAATATGGTAGATTACTAAAAATATGCTACGGGTAACTGCTAGAAATCTCAAAATATCTTTTTTACTGATGTTCAAAAAGCACATTTATGCTGAAGTTTACCAGTAGAAGAACAATACAGCATATGGTCAAACGTAACGGTCACAATAAGTATTAAATGTGGCCGTTTCTTCAGAATCCCATATGTAATATCTCAAAAATGTGCTTTGATATTATTTAGGACTTTTTCCTATGTTTCATGTCCTTACATAATTTATTCCCACACCAAAAGGTTTATGTTGGAATTAGTTCTACCCCAATGACCAGCCTACAGCAAACACAGTATCATTGTACTTCTATCATCAAACATTTATACACATTTTTCTTAAAACCTTTTGAATTAGTTAATGGTCATTACAGAAGTTCCATATGCTTTAGGATGACATGACAATGTAAGCAAAATCGAAGTGAAATGTAAACCTATTCGCTTTTGAAAGTCAAGAAGAAGATACAATATTAAAATTCCCTTATAAAATGCTAAAAGAAAGATCTAATCAATAGCTGTGCCCATTTCAAGTTCCAGACTGTAACAGCCTTTAACTACGTATAGATATCATGTTCAAAAGGTGTTTGTCTTTTCAAATTAAACAATGTATCAGCTTATATTACGTGTGCTTCAGTGCTACGTGTAAATGGCCTTTTGAAACTCAATCAAAAGTTTTACATCATACTCATCTTTTTCAGGTTCATCGCGTTTTACTTTGTAACGAATAAGTTCTTGCAAAGATACAAATTTTATACCGTAGCAGTAGCCAAAATTCTTAGGGTCATAAAAAAAATCCCATTTGTTTCTACTTTTAGTCAAATGTTCTTGTCCCCAAGCACGTTTACCAGGTGCTGCGTTCGAACTGAAGGCGTGTGCTTGTATAGTCATTCCATTTGTGCTCCCAAGAACCCTTTTATCAATTTCACGAAGGAATAAGATATCAACATCTGTTCGCTTCCTTAAGGCAAAGAAACTCAAAACCGATCCCGAGTCTATCATAATATCATCTTTTCCCAAAAATATTTGTGGCAGTGTTTTCATCTGACTACGTGATGAACGAACGGCTAATTCTTGCGCTATATCTTTACACTGAAAGCCATTAGAGGCCTGGTTCAAAAATACTTGCGAGTTTTTATTAAGCACCATTTGGGCTAAAATCAAATTATCTTCATCTGTGTCGGGAATATGAGCTGTTGATTTAAAAACTGTGTCATTGTATAGGCTTCTTACTTTCAATTTACAATGAACCAGATCCATAGCTTTCCTTGCATAAAAGAAAAGAAACATGACATTAAAAGTGGAAGTTTTGAATTTCGTCAGCATCTGTTCTATTTTAGTTTCCAACCAGTTCTGATAGCCATACATATGCGTAATTAGCTGTCTAGCTCCTGTCTTTGTTAAAGATATTTTCTTCTCGTATAGAATCCCTTTATCTTTTGAACATCTATCTTGAACAATTTTTCGCATTGTTTTATCTTTTGCGACATTGTTGGAAAACACAGATAAAATGAACACTTTCGTATTCAGATTTTGTAATTTAATTTGAATCGACATCCATTCGAGCATAATCGTATCTGCTGTGACAGTTGACAATCCAGAACTTTCAAAAAACTTAAATCCCCATTCAAAACGCTGTTCATATCCTAAATGTTGGAACGTAGCATTTTTTGATAAAACTATAGAAGCTGCTAATCTGTGTGCACCATTCAACAGGAAACCATTCTTATCCAATGGAATTTGAGACAAATTATAATCAAAACCTTGTAGTTGTATACTATCTATTGTTTTTGTAAATGATACAATAAAATCAGAAAGGTTATGCTTCTCAGCACAAGGAACTTTCGAATCATACCACGACTTCTTGATAGTTTTACAATATTCGTTAAATTTATTCCATACTTGAAGGTGTTCTGCATAAGCCATCATAATAACTTCAGGTACATGCTTTTCTTTTGCATAAAAATATGCATACACCATTTTGAAAAGCAAGTCAAATCTAGAAGAATGCAAATAATTCCCAGCGTTTTCTGACTTTGTGTAAGATTTATCGTGAATGTTTTCGTGCAATATATAAGAATGCAAATGATCCCCAGCATTTTCTGACTTTGTGTAAGATATATTGTTAATGTGTTCGTGCAGTTTATAAGCAGGCGCTATCATTTTAAAGAAGAATAATAAAAGCATAATGACAAAAGTGCATTTTATAAGTCTATATCCCTTTTCCAACACACGAGCCATCAGCACTGATAATATTTCCAAGAATAAGTAATCATAATAAATCAATTTCTTCAGTATTATTTGACAGTTATCCTTATAACCAAACAAGAACCCGTTTTTAGCTATTGCTATCGCGGAACATAATGTGAGACAATCCATCACTAACCATTGTATTGTAACTGAAGTTAAGCTAAAGGGGAACACTTTACAGCGTTTCCGTCAGGAAAAATCGATAATACATGATTAAACGTTCGTGAAAGAAATGTTGTTATTTTCGTTGTTATTCGAATCATGAAAGTTGTATTGGGTATAAAAATCAGTTAATCAGATGACAACGACAATGACCGTCACATCTCTCATGTACGAATGGAGGAATAGAAACGACACTGTTGACAAAGATATATTATATTATATTTATTTGACACAAAAATCAATTACAAGTGTTTACTCTGTATGACACACTGATACATCCGTAGCATATAATCTAGCATTTTGTAAAGCAATTCTTTGTTTAATTCATTTAGTTATGAGACATACATTGACAGATAGATGATAGCATATGCAAAATGTACTTAATAATTATGTCGAATTTGGTTAGTTCACCGTGGGCATATGTTTCACTTTTATCCATTTTTGTCAATGACCGTAAACGTCAATTTCGATGAAGGTGTACACTTTTTTTTGGCAAAAATGGTATTAAAAGCAGTTAAAGTATTTGAAATTGCTTAGAATAACTTGATTTGAAAAATATTATGAAATAGTTTATGATTTGATTTGATGTAAAATGAAACTCAAATAAATCAAGAAGTACTTTTAAAAAAGATACGCGACCGCAGTACTCAATGCACACTTTAAACTATGAAACGTGCATGCAGTTTACACTTTTACATTCAATCTGGTACTTATAAAAGCAAAATAAATTGTATTTTTTTTTTAAAGAAAATGTTCTATGTTTTTATGCAAAACATATTTTACAGAACACATATTTTACATCATGATTATATTATTTATAATCTCGGAAACTTTGACAAAAATAAGACTAAAAAGGAGGGGCCAAAAAGTAGGGGTAAAAATGACCATATTAAAATTGTCAATGATAGGAAACGACAGAGCTGACAGGTTTGAAGTTGAAGTCTGCCGCATTTTCACTACCGAGGGGATTCTGGTTAATGACGTTAGCTATTTCCACAGGAGTCTTGCAACGAATTATACTATCTAACAATACAGTTCAGAGCACATGCACACCCCTTAAGAAAATATTAACTATTCCAGTCTGAAACTTGTTTTATTTTTCATCCACCAATCAAAATGTGCAGTTTTAATCAGCTGTTAAAGAGAATTCCTATAGCTTATTTCCTTTCATGGATTTTTTTTTTCAAATTCACTTATATGATAGGAAAATTTGTGCTAAAAACAATGAACAAATACACACAATGGGTCACCAGGCTTGTTTTTGTGGAAAATTGTTTTGAACACACCCACTGTTGCTGAAATTGCCAGCGATTTTTCAACATTTTCATAATTTTCTGCTTTTTTATAAATACCAATCAAAATATGCATCAAGACAGCACATTAAGGTTTATTCTTTTTACAGATTTTATTATATACTTATTTGATATCTTAGTCATATTTTGTAATACTATATCCTTACAATAATGGGTATAAATGAAACAAAAATCTTGTTTCATACTCACTTTTGTGAACTTTTATTAATGAGAAATATCCATAGTGAAGAATATAGTTTTTTATTTTGAAAAAAACTGTTTTATAGATGTTTTTCCTGTTTTTCTTGTGTACAAATAAGTGTATTGTGAATATAAAAACGGCTGAAAATGTATGGGTCACCAGGCTAAATTTTATGTTAAGACCGCTTGAATACAACACCTGTTCGGATGAAAAATGGCGCAAACTTGACCAAATTGATTACATGTATTTCTGCTAGAAGTTAAAAAAAGTAAAAAAAAAAATCTTAATCCTTTCTATAAATAAATACTGTATAATCTGAAAGGAGATCTTATCTTATCAATACAAAGTCACTTGTCTAACATTATATGAACAACACTGTCTTTGTGCTAAAATGCGCTGTCAAAACACAGCCACAAAAATGACAAGTACAACATAAACCAGTATCAACATTTCATTACTGATAAAAATAATTAAAAATGTTATTTTATTCAAGATTCCTCATATTTAAGATTGTCTATCACATGTTTCAACAAATGTTGACTTCACTTCAATTTTCCATAGATAATGTCGCCTGCGCAGAAAGATGCGCATAAAAAACTATAGGAATTTCCTTTAAATGTCCTTCAGCCAAGATATTAACAGGGAGAGAAAGGTGAAATCAATACCGGCCTGCGGCCAGAAAAATGCAATCAGAGCAATTTTGCGGGACCATTGCTGCGTCCCCTTTTCCTGTAGAATGAAAATAATTAACGCATTGTGAAGATAATACTTATAATAGTTATAATTATATATATACTACCTATTTCGGGCATCCATTTAAGACAGTATGTGGTTTAGGAAAAACCTTACTTTTTGTTTAATTGTTCTGCTTGATGCAGATGTCTAAGTATAACTGATGAAAAAACAAGATAGCATTTAAGATGCTTTTTGCGCATCTTTGACGTGTATGTCCAGTGAGGCTATTTGACTGACTTTCATCAGTATTTTTATATTTTTTCTGTAAACAAACACCTATAACAACGATAATCAAGTTCTACGATGAAAATCACATTTCAATCTCACCTAACATTCCATCAATAGTGTGTCCGTTTAAAAACGTAAAAGTGTAGGAAAACTGACCAAACTTAAAATGCGTTCAATTGAATGGTGGTGGCATCAACATGTTGCCCCAATGATAGCTTCAAAGTTACGAACGAGCTGATCTTTGCGCGTTGTTCACCTGCAGTAAATCAGCAGTTTATAGTTATGTCCTCCATGTATGACAAACCAGGGCAGACTGAATCAAGAATTCTATGGAATAGCTGTATTTTCCAAAGGTTATTGGGGCGGCTGAAGGCATCCATATAAATGTAATAGCTCTATTAATGGAGGAAGACGTTATCTTGAATAGAGATTGCTACAAAAGCATCAGTTTGCAAGGGTTTTTTGATTACACAATATAGGATATTTGCACGGACCAACTGGCAAGGCTTACCCATTATAGCAGGATAATTAGCCTTCTGAGCTAAACACATTTTCGAAACAGATGTCAACCAAGGTGGGTATCACCTATTGGGAAACAGTAGCTTCCCATGTCGAAGATGAATATTGACCCCGTAGGCTCAAAAGTTAAGTTATTTAGCGGATTATTATCTTAAACTTCAAACCAGTGAGCTTGAAATTGTGATTGAAATTACTTCCCTTCAATTCCGTGTTGTGCTTTTGAAATGTTGTCATAGTACTTCTGAGAAAATTCATTGGTTTCGCCGATATTATACATCAATTGTTATTAGTTCAAAACAAATTTTTCAAATGTTTGGGAAAAAGATAATTTGAGATAGTATGTATCCTCTGAAGTATTTATGAAGTTTATTTATCTGGTATAACACCCCAGTCTGCAACAGTACTTCTGTAAACATTTGTATGCTGAATACAATAACAGTTGCAAGACAATACAAAGTTGTAAAATAATATAATATATATGCAAGTAATCAATCAGAGACCGCAATTTCAGCGGAAAATTATTATTTTTAGGATGAGAAGTTTCTTTAATCAAAGGTGATTTTCATTAATATTTGTGAACATCAACTATTCCAAGTTCACTTAAAAATAAAGTATTTTACTGGTAAATTGAAGACCAGGATTCAACTTGGATAACAGCAAGAGAATGTATTCTGGCCAAACAATAAAGTCTCCCACTGTAAGGTGACTAGTTATTTCCGATGCTGCATAGCTAAATACTATAGTATATGTCAATTGTGTACTGTATGAACAATATTACGTTCCATAAAAATCAACATGTTTTACTTCAGTTTTATGTATTAATGCGGTTGTAAGTTATTTCTTAAACTTTTAGGTGATAATTAATTTTCAAATTTGCAAAGAAATATAGGTAAATGTTCTGAAATTCTCATCATGTTAAAGATACTTGTCTTTATCTTTGTCGTCTAAATTCGTTTACCCATATTTTCTAAATATAAAAAATTATGAAACGAGACCATAAGGCAAGACAGGCCTTAGTAAAATAGAAGCTAACAGTGACCAAGTAAGTAGGTAGGTTTGGTTTAGTTACCTTGAACAAATAAAGTCATTTTGAAAATAAAATAATATGTGTATATGGATACAATTGAAAAAAAAACAACAATATCCAACAATGGAATAAAAACAACAGAATAGTTATATTTACTAGATTTGTAATAGATTACAAAAAAAAAATATAATTTTTGCGGAATAGTAAATACACTGATCAAATCATATGGGTTGTTCTGCTGCTTTAGCATTTGTTTCTGCTGTTCCCGTTTCTGTTGCATTTGCGGAAGCTGTTAAGTCAGTAATTAATATTTTTTCTTTACAAGCAGAAAGTTGGAGACAAGAAACCTGTTATGAAGTTACATGATCATCAAATAATAAGTACTAGTAATTCAAGTTCGTATTGGTACAAACCAAACAAGAATAAGACAAGAATGCTATGAAATTGTTTTTGTTCAAATGTTTTAGAAATGCAGGAAGAAAAAAATCAATGCGTCTTGAATATAGCAGAATGGATGGACGGATTACAGACACTATCCTGCGAAGTAGTTGAATTTAATACGAAAAAAAAGGAAAGAAAGAAGAGCACGTGCCATCGATACATACATCGAATGAATGAGAGAACAACACGTTAATTTGCACAGAAATAAGAAAATAATAAAAGAACACATTTTATCCCTAAATATTCGTTACGTAACAGCGTAAATGGTATTTTACCAGGAAATAAACGAACAGGTGAACAACATGTACCACAGTAAATGTTTCTTTTTTTTTACATCAAATAAAGGTTGGATAACTGGACACATAAAAGTAAATGATAGTTTACCCTTGAATAAAATAACATAATACAGAATGCATACCACCTTAAATGGTAATTCACACTGAAATGAAAGAATCATTATTAGAACCATACCACAATAATTTGTTGTACAGTCTGATGTAACGAAAAAAAAATGTTTCTAAATTCAGGAGTCACATATACCTGTGCTCGTGATAATGTTATGAGCAATAAGGAGCAAACTACGCAGGTGAAATTACTGAATTCCTTGTTCGAGGACACTATAAATGATATCCGTCTACTCTATCCTAAATGATCTAAATTTTGATTAGCTGATTACTGAAGAGTATCTGGCAGATTGTCAAAAATATGAGTTTTGACTTTACTATTTTTTTCCTCAGAACGTAATGAAAATCATCATTCATAAATATGTACAACACGTTTGGTTGCAAAAAAAATATAATATTATGATATCATATGTATTTCTTAAGAGCAATTGAACAAACAAAGTAGGTAAAGATATTTCATTACAAATACAACGTACAATGGACCTATTGGTATGTGCGCTCTTCAAACAATTTCTCTATCTACGCGGTCTTTTATTTATCCATCGCAGGCTGGCAGACGTCCATTCTGTTCTTTTATCAAGGTTTCTGATAAGTAAATTATAATGACATGTGTTTAAGTCATTCTTTTACCGTTGTATTCTATTTAAGGTATACATGATTTTTGTCTTACGTTCATGTTCAAGATTTACATTCATCTATGATGTAAAAAGGCCTTTTATATAACCTCTAAAATTTTTGTAGAAGTTTGGCTTAATTTCACACGTAAATAGTTAGGAACCAGCAGATAATTTTCTATATAGTACCATTTGTATTTCGTGTTGCCTGAGTACACTTTTCTCTTCATGTAACTGTTATAATTGTTTCAGGTCTGGCATACATTGAATCATTGAATATTTCGTTTACTAAGAAAACAGAAAACAAAACGATTTGTGGTATATAATACAATCGTCTTGAAAACTCGACTTGATTCAGTTATGAATAAGGAAATAAGGATGGTTAAAGTTGTGTGTTTTCATCCAGAATTTTTTTAAGCTTAAACCGGTTTATGATGCGCACCCAACCTCACTCTTACCCCGACCATGTTCCAAAAGGTACGGGGCAGTGTAGATAAAATGCTCGTGTATAAATATATAAAAAGCAAACTTTCAGAACAAAAACGCATGTACTCAATGTCTTTTCAGAAGAGAGAGCAACAAGAGAAACACCCTTGAGGGCCCGACGAAACAGGCCATAGGACATATATCAACACAGTTCAGTCCTGGTAGGATTTAAGAACTTCTTATCATAGAGTCTCCCTCTCTTCCGTCAGGCACAATCAAAGAGGGAAGCGTAGTGTCCAACTGTAAACGGGTTGAACGCTAAACATGCGGGTTGTCTCAAAACAGTTGGGTCGTAACCTCTTTATAATTTTACAAAGTACAGTAGGAAAATTACCATGGCCCAAGATCTTACGAAGTTTGTAAACCACATCCCCATAAAACGGGTTTAGAAATACCTTCTCGCTGAAGTGTCTTTAAATTACTTTTGAATTTTAAATCTAAATCTAGAATTATGATAGTAAAATTTAGCAAAATATTTACGCAATTTTTAATAACGGTGGCCTTGTTGAAGAAGTTTATTTGTAATGTATTGATTGCGTTCGTTGAAATCCTTGACATGACTTCATGCTCTAGCAAACCGAATTAATTGAGAAATTTATACCCCGTAAGATGTAGCCTGACGTACATCCCAATCTAAACGGGGAAAATTTACAATACTGAAATTAAAACCATCCCTCTTGTCATAAATGTTGGTGTGTATAAAATCGTCATATAGAGAGAGAGATGTAAATCTAAAAATGAAGCATCAGTATCCGAATTGTTGGTTTTAATTAACTGAAGCTCCCTATGATAGACAGTACCCATAAATTTACCAAAAAAACGGATTATCCATATTAAGAATATCATCCAGATAGCGTTATGTATTATTAAAAGCAGTTATAATATCTGCCTGCGTATCTTGAGAAAGGCTAAACTTAAAGTCTCTTTCAAAACAATATTAAAACAAATCTGCGACAAGGGGTGCACAATTAGTTCCCATAGGAATACTAATTACTTGTCTGAAAACTGCATTCCAAAACCTGATGTAAATGTTATTCAATAAAAATGAAAGGGCTTTACAAACTTCGTCACAGCTCCACATTGAATAATGTTTTATAATATTGCTAGTAAGAAAAGCTTTATCAAAATTGCAAGCGAGATATGTAGCATTCTCTCTGGCAAATGTCGTTTGAATTAGGGCAGTTAGTTTGTCATTTATTAAATTATGTGGTAAACTGGTATACAACGTAGAAAAATCGTATGTACTGACTGTAGATATCTTGTAATTATTAGTTATAAACTTATCCAGTATTTCGCCAGAATTTTTTATCGACCAAAATCAGTGTTTAACAGAGTTTTCATATACTTTATGGCAGTATCTTTTCACGTGGGCTTTCACAGCAGTTAGACATGATTTTAATAGTTTTGAAATATTTGCAGTGGTACAAGAGCTTGAATTAGCGATGAAGCGAGCTTTATATGGTTGTTTATATAATCAAGAAATCCAGTACATGTTTGGAAGTTTAATTTGTTGGTCGTCTATATGAACTTTCAAATTAGAAACTTCAGTGATGTGATAAGTGACACTATTACTTTCAACAGAAGGACTCAGTGTATAAGCTGTAGTGCTATTTAGTTCGTTTTGTAAAACATTGATAAAATGTAGGCGTCAAATGATGATAATATTGTTGGCCGCCTTGTCTGCTGGAACTAAGACATACTTAGAATGAAATTCTTAGATTTCCTTTTTCAAATGTCTTAAAGTAAACTTTGGTTTTGGTGGAAGTAGGTGTTCGTTTCTTTGATAAAGTTTAATTCTAGAATCAACAATGTTAAAAATAAATGAAAGTTTTCAGTAGCCTATGACATCGGTAACCCTGTCATAACAATTTCTTGGTGATATGATGATTTCCGTCAATAAAACCATCTATGACTCCATATGACAGGAAGGGTGATCACGTGACTTTTGTTTATGATCACATTGTGTCCACCTTTATGGCTGCTCCGCTGTTCTAAAAGATTTTTATCTTTTGTTTTTTCTTCTTTTTCAGCAATTTCTCATTTTATTTGAATATATTTTACCGCCCATGTTCCAGCCAACAACTTTCCGGTTCCAACGATGTACCATGTCTCTATATGAGTGTTGCCGTTTTTCAAATTACCTTGTAGATATTTTCGAACGGGTGATTTTTCTCTTGTAAAAGTGTTGTCACATTGAGTCCCAAATTCCAAAAAAAATAAATAAATAAATAATTTTATGCATTTCAACAGGTTTGTTGTTGGTAGGAATCGACTGAAATTGCACTGCAATCATGTAGTTTTCTTCTCATGCGACTTGTAAATGTGTATGCGTGTTTTCTACACTGTTCTAGGGATACATGTCTGAATGGTCACATTGTGTCATGGTCACATGGTATCCAACAAATTGTGTAAATGGTGTATATAGCAAGTAATTCCAATCTTCTACATAATAATGAGTCTTTTTTAAATGTTTTAGTGTTGCAATTCATTAAAGGAATAAACATATTTAATAGGTAATCCAGAAGCACTTTCGAGCTTATTACATAATGGCTAAAAGAAATAAAGTAATTTCTTTCCCAAGATAATGTGTCATTTTTAATTTTTTTATAGCTAGTTCCTGTTTTTACATCATTCTGGACCTATACTTGACATTTCGTACCATTTTCAAGGAGACTTTTTGCATTGATAGAAAGAAATGAGCATTATTACACTGATTCCACGTAGGAGTGTTAAAATTGCCTAATTTTGTGTAGCCGAACTTATTGTAATTGTACATTATATTTAGAATCTTTTGGAATCATTTTCAAACTGTTTTCAATTATGACCTACCAAAATTCATAATCATTGGCACATTATGTTCATTGTCTGTGCATTCAAATATATATTGTCGCCAAAGCATAAATTAGTTACATTACCTTTATCTGTTAAATTATTATGAAATGAAACAAATGTGAAAATCTTATCTTTATAAGTAATGTCCATCCATTAAAGACAACATTTATGATATCACTTTAAAGTTTGAAAAACAGCATGTTAATTACCATAACAAAAGCCACATACATTACTGAATGATTGATGCATGATTTCACATTCAGCAACATTTTCCCCCCTTACATAACAGAAGAACGCTGATCACTTACATGAAATGCTGTATCTTTACGTACTTTGAACTGAAAAGGAAGAAGAATTTAGATGGTCGAAACCAGATACATGATGAACAGATACGTTACAGAGATTTGAAATTCAGAATGTCACACGATTCTGCGTTTTAGAAATGCATAAGTGCTAGAATTAATATCATATAATCACAAAAGGAATGTAATAAATGTTTCAGAAACGAAGAGTACACAATCCGTGTCTGACCTTTGTGAAAGCTTCGTAAAACATAGTGTAATCACAGCTGCCGATTAGCCTATATACCAACTGAGAGATCTTAGACATCATGAATGGCTGTAAATGCACAAATTGACACCATTTATAATGTTCTTAAGTAATCAGATACGTTTACATTGGATTTTATATCGAAATCTGTAACCAAAGCTTTGTATAAATTATTTTTATACATTAATTAATTATTTTCCATCTTTAACGTTCATGAATTGTTTCGTTTTAAGTATTTACACTTCTATGCAGTAAGTAAATCTGTTTTAAAAAGTGTCAGATACGTTACAAAATACCTTAGGTATTGTTGCAGGCATTCGTAGTGCACATAATTATTCACATCAGGTATGACTGAATTTGAACTGTGATATTGATAATACTATATTATGATGTTTAAGCTGCTACTTGTGTTTAGGATCCAGTATTTACGTTGCTATACTAAATGCCAGGCTGTCAAACTTATCTAACTTGATGTAGGCTTCAATTTTATTTCTTTCTTCAACACAAGAACTTTGTAAACATGAGCTTAGCTAGAAATGAAAAAGTAAGGCATGCATTCAAAGTTTAGTTTAAGGAATCTGAATATAACAAATACAATGTTTTATTTCATTTATAGATACTATTTAAAATCATTGCCCTATTATAAAAAGAGCTTGACAGTAACATATGTAATTTTTGAAATTTCTATACCATTAAATGAATACGCTTTAAAATGTATTTTCAACTAGCGTAGTGTGCCTATGTAGGTTTTAACCTCATACAGTTTTTGTACTTTCAATACAACAAGTTGTATCAAACTAGAAACAAAACAAAACATTTTTCACCAAACTGAATGATTATAAAACTGATGTTGTTGTAAGATTTTTACCAATGATGCATTTATATTTATCAAATTCTAAAATTGCCTTTACAACTAAGACTCTGTTCAGTGAATATCTGCTATTAATTCCATCACTTTCGCATCCACAAAGCACAAAACACATTCCGAATTTAAAATATCGGTAACGTATCTGGTTTCAATGTCTATATTCTTTTTCCTCTGCCATTTCGTTTACTTAAGAATTTCATGTTAGTGAAATGCGTATGGGCATTTCTCCAGGTTCTTTTTGGGAAAATAAAAGACAAATGGTTGCATTGTATTTTCAGTCGATTCCTACCAACAAGAAACCGGTTGAAATGCATAAAATGTATTTTTTCTGAATTTGGGACTCAATGTGACCACACATTTTTAAGAGAAAAACCACCGCTTTGAAAATCTCTGCAAGTTAAATGGAAAAACGGCTACACTCACATAGCAATATGATACATCGTTGGAACCGGAAAGTTGTTGGCTGGAACATGGTTGGTAAAATATATTCAAACATAATTAGAAATTCCAGAAAAATACAAAAAAATCTTCTAGTATATGGGGACAGCCGTTAAGGTGGACACAATGTGATCATAAACAAAAGTAACGTAATCATCCGCCCTGTATGATGTTGCTCGAGGGACAACTCCAACAAGGTGGGGGATTTGACAATTTCAAAATTAAAATCGTCCCTTTTATCATATATTTTCGTTTCTAGATTTTTATTCACAATTGAAAAGTTAAAATCCAAAAATGACGCTTCTAGATCTGGAGAATTAGCCTTGTCAAGCTGTAACTCTTTGGGGCAAATACGTTTCATCATTCTTGAAAAATATTGGTTGTCCATATTTGATATATTATCAAAATACCTTGAGGTTCTATTAAAAGCTTCAATAATTTCAGCAGCGTATAAACTAAGCATGAAATCTTGTTCCTAAAAGTATAAGAATAAGTCAGCAATGAGTGGGGCGCAGTTTGTTCCCATCGGGATACCAATTACTTGTCTGTAAGCTTTATTGCCACATTTGATAAATATGTTATCTACTAGGAACTTTAGAGCTTCACAAACATGGTCATAACTCCATAGGTTGTATCTCTAAAGTGCACTGTTAGAAAAGAAAGCTCTAGTTTCATTGCAAGCCAGATAACTCACGTTTTATCATGCAATTTGTCTTTGATAAAATAAAATCTCTTGGTAACGTGTAACAATGAAAATAAATAGAAGATATTTGTTTGTTTTGAGTGAATTTGGAATATATCTCACTGAGATGTGAAAAAAATTCAAATATTTTCACGAGCGCGTATATGTATAGACAATGTCATAGTAGTGTAGTGGTAAACTATCCGACTTCTACGCATGTGACTATGGGTTCGAATTAAGTGCCGATCTTTTTTTTTTTTCATGTATTGAAATTACTTTTATTCTTACAATATTTTCTGAAACCTATCATTTTTTTTGTGTACGGACGCCAGTTCCGAAAGAACAAACAGCTGCCCGACCCTGAAGATTTTAGTCCTCATTTTGTTGAGCAATTACTGACACGTACGTAGAAGAAAGTTGAAAAGTATTCTTATTTCAGTAAATGAACTATAAATTATAAATATGACAATTTTCCCGTCTGTTACGTTTACAAATGAAAAAAATGTGGTCAAACATTAGACTCGAACAAACAACCCCAAGATTCATAGCTGCAAGCTCATGATGATGTCATATTAAGTTAATTTACGGAAACATACGGAATATTCATAAGTACCAGGTCAATACTTACGGACAAAACTTACCTCTGCGACAAACTGAGTTCTGTGAAAAGGACAGGAAACCGTAATTCAGATATTACTTTGTCCTGCATATTCTGTAAATATTTCAAGCCTAGAAAATATTTCTTTATCAATAAATGGATTATTTTTATTTAACATTTGGTCTTTTAGGATTATCTGCTTAATTGCAATCAGGTTACACAGCAAATATACTGCACAAACACAAACATTGATACATGTAATTCAAATCAAATATCGTTTGTTCTTACCATAAACAAATACAATTGAACATGGCTCCATATTTTCCTCACTTATTTGGACTTTGCATTTCATCCTTGGAACAGCTACCGATTTAATTCTATCATGAATAAATATGAAAGCATTCAGAATCCGAATAAATTTGCTTTATTCAGGGCTTGCTTTTCAGAAATTGCCAACAAATGCAATATTTTCTGAAAAACAACACTTTGGGGGGATGTGGTTATAACCAAGTACGTTTTGTGATTATTTCTGATCCTTTAGATATACACAACACGATGCAGACACCTGCAAATTGGAACATTCCTGGCATTAACTTTACAACTAGGGAGGCTTCTAAAACATGCGAATAGAGACATAATCAACGCATACTCATCCATTTCACATTTTTTAAAAATCGGACCAACAGTTTCTGACAATACACTGTAGAGGGAAAAGTGACCAACGCCATTGTGGTCATGATGTTGACGAATCGGAATAATCTGGGTAGAGGATGACCCGAGGAACATCCCTATCAAATATTATATAATAGATCCAGCAGAATGTTTTCTTCTCCGTTGCCAAGGCAATCATACTTCTGCATGCAATGAAACGACTTTGTTAGAGGACCATCCAAGAAATACCCAGGCCATGTTTTATCAACCTACACAAAATGGTTTCGGAGAAGTCGTTTGAAGTGTGTGGTACGGCGAGTTTGATTTTGCTGAGATGAGCTAAAGTGTGCAATAATTCGAAAACATTTAAGAGAAGAGTTTTGGTTCTTGTGCTGTACATTTTTCTTTCATTGAGACCTTTCACTACTTTTGAGTTTCATTAATATCCTTAAGTGGTTTTTAAGGAACTAACCCACACATTTTTGGCTAAAAATAATTTCTCTAAAATATCAATCACTAGAAATTGTAACAGAGTTACCAAGTTTTTCAGAAAACATATTGCATAGGGCTACATCTCCAAAGGTGACCCTGACCTTGAGTTAGAGGTCCGAGTCTTACATGCTACAAATCAATGAATTATGGTTTGTGTTAGTGTCAACTTACTTAAATATCAATTAATGCAAAGTAAAGTTACTGATCGATTTTGATTTCTACATGTGATCCTGTAAGACAGGGACCTGAGCCTTGCACATGTCACTTTGTCTCATTATGGAGAATATTTGTGCCAGGTAATTTATAAATCCCTAAATAGTAGTTATAAATTGGACATGAAACTGATTCTCTAAACCTATGCCCAAGTGTGTCCTTGACCTTAGTGCTAGGGGTCTGGATCTTGTTCATGACAAATAATGTATTATGGTGAACTTTTGTGCTAAGCAATTTTAAAATCCCTTGAAGGACGGCAGTATAGAGTAATGGACAAGACAAGAAATTGACATCTTTAAGAGTGACCTTGACCTTGGAGTTAGGGGTCTTGGTCTTGGATAACATCTATTTATTACATTGAACATTTGTGCCAAGTAATTATAAAATCCCTTTATGAATGGCAGAATTATGGACCATACAAGAAACAGGCCATGTTTACCTTTAACCTTTAGTTGTGACCTTGACCTTGAAGCTATGGGTCTGGGTCATGCACATGACACGAAGGGAACATTTGTACGAACTAATTTAAAAATCTCTTCATGAATGTCAGAGTCTGTTAACCTTTGACCTAAATGTTTGCCCTTGCCTTTGGAGCTAGGGGTCTGCACTTTGCACATGACACATCATCTAATTATAGAAAACATTTGGGCTAAGTCATTTCAAAATACCTTAATGAATGGCAGTTTGGGACCAGATGCGAAGAAAGGCAGTGCACAAAAAGCAAGTACTTTGAAAGTGACTAGTAGTATAAACTTAGTAACCTAAGAACTTTGGAGGATATTCTTATAAATAACCAAACTATTAGGCAGAAGGTAGTAAACACTTGAAATATTGCAGAAAATTTACATTCTTCTTGCATTTCTACTAATATCTTGTTTTTATTTCACCCACTTTAACATTTTTCAGGGCCGTATGTACATTCTATGCCAAAGTTAGTGGAAATGAACATACCCAAGCTATTGTCCAATAGCTTTATTGTCCGGACAAAGCATATTGACATATTAACAGAAGGCTGCATTTCAATATTCCCTTTGGTATTATGACCGTGAATAAACAAGTGAATGAAGTATTGCAATGCAATACAAAGTCCCCTACTGGAAGGCGCCTAATTTTGTCTACTGTTATTTATAGTAACAGCAAAGGGAAGCTAATCATAAAAACATCTATATCAGTCTACACATAACTCTTAACCAGGTAGAAATAAGTCAAAATACACCTAGAATTGGATATAACATGCATGTTCTACCACAGAAATGTGGCCTCTCGATTTTTCCCTAAAATATTTACAATATAAGCTATTTATAGTAACAACAAAGGAAAGTAATTCTTAAAACAAAGGTGCCTCAATGTGGTTGCGCAAGACAATCCCTCTTATTGTGGTGAACATATGTGCCAAGTTACATCAAAATCCTTCCACATTAAGATGAGATGCTATGGACATAGTCATTCTTGTATCTGACCTTTGACCTCTAAGTGTGGCCTTGACCTTAGACCTGATTCTGCTATGTCTCATGATGGTGACCGTTTGTACCAAGTAATATTAAAATCCGTTTAAGGAGTGTTGAGTTACAGACTGGACAGGAAAAAAGCCGTTTTGGCCTTGACTTCCAAGTTTGACCTTGACCTTTCAGCTAAGGGCCTGGGTTCTGCGCATGACACGTTGTCTCATCCAGGGGAATACTTTTGTCAACTGATATTTAAATCCTGTTTTGCATGACAAAGTTTAAGACCGGGCAAGAAAAAAGTCCTATTGACCTTTGATCTCCAAGTGTAACCTTGACCCTTAAGCTAGTGTTTTGCATGTTGCACATGACAGGTCATCTCATCATGGGGAATATTTATGCCAAGAAATATTGTAATCACTTGATGGATGACATTTATTGACCGGACAGGAAAAAAAAAACATGTTGACACTTGACCTCAAATTATGACCTTGGCCCTTAAGCTATGGTTCTATGTGTTGCGCATGACACGTCATCTTATCATGGGGAATATTAGTACCAAGTAATATATAAATCCCTTAATGAATGACAGAGTTATGGACCTGACACAAAACAGACCCTGTTCATGCCATGTAGACATTTGACTACTGCCAAGTGTGACCTTGACCTTTGAGCTAGGGGTTATAGACCAGACAAGAGAAAAGCCCTGTTGACCTTTGACCTCAAATGGTATCCTTGACCTTTGAGCCAGGGGTCCGGGTCTTGTGCATGACACGTCTTCTCGTCATGGAAACAATTGTACGAAGTAATATTAAAATCACTTCATGAATGACAGAGTTATGGACCAGACAAGAAATTGCGGACAGACGGAATGACGGACGGGGAATTGCATTCCTATCGTCCCCGAAACTGGTTTTCAATCAGTAGGGGACTAATAAATCCACCTAAATCCAAATGAATCATGTGTAATATGTATATTACTGATAAGAACTAACTTTCTATGGAAAACATCTCAACAAAGCATATTAAAATCAAGACTTTTATTTCACTGTAAACAAGCTTTAAGATGATAAATGACAATGATGTATTTTCACTTATTAAAATCTTATGTACAGAATTCAAAACATCCTTCATTGCATGATTTTAGAACTAGGTATTTCTTGAAAAAAAGTTAATAATAATAAATATCTTCATATACCTTATTTAAGAAATAATAAATCTGTTCCTATATTTTATCAGTTAATAAAATATGGGCAGGAGTTTGGATGCGTAGTAATTAAATCACGAGTGCGTAGCACGAGTGATTTAATTATTCGCATCCAAACGACTGCCCATGTTTTATTAATTGATAAAATTATTGGAACAGATTTATTATTTCGATTCTAACAACGCAAATAATTCGCATTTTACAGTACTACATTTTCAGCGTAATACGTCATTCGGGTCATATGCTGTTACAATTTACCCCCTATGGTTAGAAAGTGTTGCATAGCCAATGGAACGTATAGATATTTGTTTCTTTTTTATCAGAATTTGGAGAAGTATTTATAAATTAGTAATCTAACAGCTCGCAAACTAATTATGAACAGAATCATCAAATTTGGCGAGTTGACCCTGTGTTACGAGTGACGAGCTTAACTTTTATATGACGTCACATCATTATGACGTCATACTTTATGTCATACATTTATGACGTCACCGCTGAATCTTAATTGAGCTAATTGAATTCGCTCGAAGAGATCAGAACGTGTTTTACGGTCCTACACATAAGTCAGTATGACTTTGATCATATTTATGTTTTTGAAATGCTGTTTTCAACCGTTTGGCCATGAAATAATTCGTATTTAATGGAACTGAAGTAGAATCTCTTATGTCACAATCATAGGGGGTGAAATGTAACAGCCAACCATATTTTATCGTAGATTCTTGTATAGGCGATTTCGCTATATGTTTATATAGCAGTTGCTGCGGATCGTGTTAGAATAGTGAATATTAAGAGCTGTCAAAGGAGATAGTGCGCTCGACTATTTCGATGCAGGATAGTGAAACTGGGGACATCTCTGGAAGCTGGAGCTGTGACTGGAGTGTTTATTAATTCAAATGTGGATAAAAATATTGGACAATAGCTTGAGTCTATGTCAAAAGTATTAAATAATAAGAGAGATAAAGTGTAACAGAACATTAAATCAGTATAATTCTAAGCTAAAAAAGGGGAATAATTTATGACATTTTGTTGTAAGAGTGATGATGCACCTTGTGTTATAATGTGCGGGTGATGATGCTAAACAACTACTTTAAGTTTGAATCAAATCTTATCAGTTAAACCGGAGATGGAGTAAAAGTGCACATAACTTTAACCTGAAATTCTAAGTAAGAAGGCGAGATAATTCATGAAATAATGGTGCTAGAGTAATGGTCCTTGTGTCAAATGGTGCAAGTGATGATGCTGAACAACAAGTTTAAGTTTGAATCAAATCCTGTCTGTATTAACTAAGACATAGTGAAAATGCATCTAAATTCTAAGTAAAAATGGGGAGGGGGAGCATAATAGCATAATTCATGTAAATTGGTGCCAGAATTAATGACCTTGTGTCATATGATGTGGGTGCTGATGTGGAACAACTATTCTAAGTTTGAATAAAATCCATTTAGTAATAACTGAGATAGCGTAATGCAAGTGCACCAAAACTTTTACCTGAAATTCTAAGTAAAAAGGGAGAATAATTCATGAAATATTGGTGTAATAGTAATGGCTCTTGTGTCATATGATGTGCGAATGATGATGAAGTTTGAATCAAATCCTTTCTGTTATAACAGAGATATAGTGAACATGCATCAAAATTAACCGTAAATTCTAAGTAAAATGGGGGCATAATTCATGAAAGTAGCTGCTAGAGTTATAGGCCTTGTGTCATATGATGTGGGTGCTGATGTGTAACAACTATTTTTAGTTTTTATCAAATCCATTTTGTAATGACTCGGATATAGTGAAAGTGCATACAAATTTTAACCTGAAATTCTAACTAAAAGTGGGAATAATTCATGAAATATTGGTGTTATGAGTTATGGCCCTTGTGCCATATAATGTTAGTGATGATGAGAAATAAATAATTAAAATTTGGAACGATTCCCTCAAGAGAAATTGCTTCAAGACACTAACGCCGGGTCGAATGGACAGCTCGCCATACATCGTATAGTCAAACTGAAAATACAGGCAGTTGTTTTGATGAGAATAATTCAAAACCATTAAATCACTTATACAGTAATATTAAAGCATCAAAACTACTGCTTATATTTTATTTACTGATAAAACATAGGAACAATTTTATAAATTCTTAAATCACCCATAATTTCTGAAATTTATCTGGAAAGCATCCTACAAGGATGTGTTCAAAATCTTAAAAAGGTCTTGTTACCAGTCCCTCAAATTTTAAAACTGTAATATTAAAATAAAATAGATATGTGCCTCTGGGAAACTGATGACCTCCCAACAAATGCTGCAAACAATGTCATAGCTAGCTACATTAAGGAACAAAAGCTGCAAATGAGTATACAAGAGGGTCATGATGACCCTGGATCACTCACCTGAGTTATATGAGCTACAAAAAGATGCTAAAATATCAAGAAATTACGTAAGTAGGTCACATTTATGTTCACTGAAAGTCAGTTTTAAGATCGGTGTGCAAAACTGTGTATGTCATCCGAATTTCAAGGCTGTATCTTAGAAAACAAGAAAATAGGTCAGTATGTCAAGGTCACACAGTGATGAGATATGAAAAAGCAACAAACATATACCCGGATATATTTTTACTACAAAAAGCATCACCTTGAAATGTTCAACACATACACATTTTGATTCTCTTAATCTAATGTGTTAATTTTGAAGTATGTTGTATTGATTAAATTTGAACACAATGGGTATAGAGTATCGAGATGTGTATGTGTTGAACATTTCAAGGCAATGCTTTTTGTAGTAAAAATATAGTAAGTTTCTTGCGTTTTCATATCTCGTCAGTGTAGATAGGTGACCCTTATCACTTGGGGTCTTCCGGTAATTATAATTATAATTAGTCTAGGAAATACGATCTGATAATCTTAAAGTATGTTTTCCTATATAACTATATAACTCATATAACAAGTGACCCCCGGGAGGGGTCCTCTTTTCACCCCAGGGACATAATTTGAACAATCTTGTTAGAGATCCATTAGGCAATGCTGCATACCAAATATAAAAGGCCTAGGCCTTGTACTTTCATAGAACATTTTTAAATATCTTTTCTATATAAGTCTATATAAAACTTGGGATCCCTAGGGCATGGCCTCTTTTCGTCCTAGGGGAATATTTTGAACATTTTTTGTAGAGAACCACTAGGCAATGCAACACACAAAATATCAAAAGCCTAGTCCTTGCAGTTTCAGGCAAGACATTGTTTTAAAGTTTCTTCCTATATAAGTTTATGTAAAACTTGGACCCCTGGGGCAGGTCCTTTTTTAACCCCAGGGTAACAATTTGAACAGTCCTGGTAGAGAACCACTTGGCAATGCAACATACCAAATATCAAAGGCCTAGGTTTTGTGGTTGACAAGAAGATTTGTAAAGTTTTTTATGTAAAACTTGGGAACCCCCGTGGTGGGGTCTCTTTTCTCCCCAGGGGCATGATTTGAACACTTTTCATAGAGGACCATTAGATGATGTCACATGCCAAGCATCAAGGCTCTATGCCATGCAGTTTTGGACAAGAAGATTTTTAAACTTTTTTCCTATATAATTCTACGTAAAATTTGGGACTCCAAGGGAAGGGCCTCTTTTCACCCAAGGAGAAAAATTTGAACAATTTTCATAGAGGACCATTAAATGATGCCACATGTCATATCAAGGCTCTACGCCCTGCGATTTTGGACAAGAAGAGTTTTTAAGTTTTTCCTTTTGGTTGCCCTGGCAACCAGAATTCTGTGTGGAATTAAATTTTTTAACAATTTTGAAAGGGGTCCACCCAATGATCATTGCTGTAAAATTTGGTGTAAATCTGTCCAGTGGTTTTCAAGATGATTTTTTAAGAAAATGTTGACGGTCGGAAGACGCACAACGTCTTACGGTAATTGAGCAGTCACAAAAGCTCACCATGAGCCTTTGGCTCAAGTGAGCTAAAAAGGCAAACAACTTTTTTTTTAAAATACAAGTTAGACTTATAGGACCTGAACCTGTGACCATATCTACTGACCCTGAAGACATTGTGCTAAGTTTGAATCCAATGTATCAATGCATTGCAGAGATAGTTAACATTATGAATAGTTAATCAAATTTCTAAGTAATTCTGAAATATTGCTGACAGAGAAATGTCCCTTATCATACATGTGCATACGGTCTTGGGCAACATGTCAAGCCTGCCTTTTGACCCGTTACTGTGATTTTGACCTTTGACATAGTCAGGGTCATTGAGTTAAACATCCATGCAACATATAGACAAGATTCCTTCATGCATGTAAAAGTTATGGGCCGGATAAGATCTGAGAAGACCTTTGACCTCCATCTGCTACCTTGACCTTTAATATAGGAACCTGGGGTTTGCGAATGACACTCCATCTCACTTAGGTTAACATATATGCCAAATATAAACAAGAAATATCTTTAAAAATGATGGTCAGCGAATTGAAATAAGGAAAGAAGTTTATGAATTTTTCATCTAACATTCATCTTTCATCTAACATTTTTCGAATTGCAAAACTAAACACCGCACTTTAACAATTTAAATGGTTCTCTTTTAATTTTTCGCAAAGGTTTCGTAGGGTTGCAATTTAGTTTCGTTTATCCTTAGACGAATAATTACAGCAGTAGTTTGATGAAGATTCATGAAGCGGTTCATGAGAATAGGTCATTAAACGTGTTTATATTTTAGCTAAATTGGTCCCTATCCCCATTTGTAACAAAATAGCAGGAGACCTTACGATATTGTTACACATCGAGTTTGATAAAAATCCATTACATTTTAGTGGTTAATGCGAAGAAAGGCATATCTTCGTTTAGCTATAGTGGTCCCTAATAGGGCCCAAGTTCCTATATAAACAAATTTGGAAGAGGACCTTATAATGATGCTCCAGACCAAGTATGACAAAGATCCACCAAGCTGTTCATGAGACGCTGTATAAAGGCATTTCTAGTTTTACCTCTAGCAGCCCCTAATAGGGGTCAAATGTCCCAGCTGAACAAAGTTGTCTGCGGGCCTAATAAAGATGCTACAAATCAAGTTTGATTAGAATACGTGAGAAAATATCAATTTAAGGATTTTTTATTCATTATTTTTATTTATTTCTAAAATAGGCCAACTGATCCTGCTTTAACAAACAGCATATTCGCTATTCATGAATCTTTGGACAATGACGTCACACCTATAAAATAGTGAAGGTCAAGCAAAACATACAATTGTAATTATTTCAATATTTCTGTTTCTTAAGCAAAGTTTGACCGTAGTCATATCACATATATAAACTGTATACAGCCTACCTTCATTTCGGTATAATGAGATTCAGTCATTATATAGCATATATATAATAAAACAGATTTCAACTGAGTTCAATATTTGCATACCATACTAAAGAAAAATATTCATATATAGTAAATCAGTTAAATAATTTATAACAAATATATCAAAGCAAACAAGTACTCATTTTAATATGCAATCTGAATAAGTCACAAAAGCAAGAAACCTTTTCATATACAGACGACAATTGTAACAAGGAAAATCTTTTAAAAAGCACTTCTTTACATAAAAGACTCTTATCACACCCTTATGCATGTGATACGCAGACCGTATTCAGCTCTTTCTTTAATTTGATATATGTTGGTATTTGAACAGGTTTTTATCATATTTATTAAACTTACTTATCATTTTGAGATATATCAATATTCTTGCTAAATATACTGAGCCAAAGTTAGCTTTAAAACTGTGAACAGCGTCGTTTAGGGTAAACGCTTTGTCTACATTTCACTCAGCGTAGCTCAATCAACAGAGTGAAAGAAATTGACACTCTCGTCCAATCAGGCAGAGTGTTACATAAACTTTCCATTTTGATAAATTATCTATAATGCGTTATCAAGTAGTTTGATTTGCAAACTGAAGTCACGTGGCATAGGTAACGAAAACGAATTTAGACGGCGTCGCCGAAAAAAATCCTCAACATTTTCGTTTGAGTTGCAACCAGAGTTCTGTGTGGAATTCAATTCTCTGAATAATTTTAAAAGGGGGCCACCAAAGGACCAATTCTGTGAAGATTGGTGTAAAACTGCCAAGTGGTTTTCAAGAATATATTTTTTTAGGAAATATCGATGCACGATGGATAAGGCACATTGAGTGGTCATAAAGCCCACATGAGCCTTTAGTTTAGCTGAGCTAAAAAGGCTGTTATATAAGTTCAAATTACCATTAATTCATTTAACTTCATTACCAACTTCAAGTTTCCCAGAATATATTTGTTGTTCAGAGGCTGTTGCTCTGAAGCGGATAATTTACATGGTCAATTGGAAATATCATCTAAGGAAAAGAGGTTTTAGCTCTCCAGAGATATTTTTTACAAAACATTACAGTCTTATGCATATAAACATAAACGAAACATATTCAATAAAGAATGCTTTTTCCAAACAAAGGATACCTATTAAAAAGACAAAAGAGCTTGAAAAATAGATGTAATGCATCATTACATGGCAGGAAAAGCACTACTTTTAATACTGCATATGAAAGTCATAAAGGGAGACAATAAAACACAGTATTAAATAAAGCATTCTTCCAAATAAATAAATATTCAAACCTTTGACAAATACTACAAAAAAACATATACTGAAAATAGGATTTAACAAGAATTATATATATTTTACGTTCAAAAACAAAAAAAAATATGGCAGCCACATTATAAAGAAAGGCAGTATAAACCTTTAAATATTATACATATGAGCTGAAGGTGTTTTGTTTGTTTAGTGTTTTTATTTGACAGTATTTCGGTTATATAACTAATGCTATCACTGAAGGTTTTGTTTAAAACTGGTTGCTGAAATGCAACGACAAACCAGCTGATAAACTGACCCACTTGGAGGGTGACCTTTGCATACTCCTACATTGTAAATATTTTGTAGGGCATAATAAAAAGTAAATAATTTTATGTTTACAATGCTCCAAATTTCTTTGCTAAGCTTCAAACATAGGAAAGTAGGCGAGTAGAGTTAAGAATATTAAAAATTAGTACTGAAATCAGTATCAAAAGTTATAAACATTGTCCAAATATCAATACTATACCTTCACAAACAAGAAAGTAGGTCATTAGGTTTTGTTTGTTTATTTTGGGTTTAACGCCGGTTTTTTACAGTATTTCAGTCATCTAACGGCGGGAAAGGTCATTAGGTTATGATTAAGACAATTCAAGATAAATATTGAAATCTGTATCAAACATGTGGTCCAAATTTCTTTGTAACTGCTTCAAAACCAAATTGTCAGGATACTGGTTATATGACCCAGGGAAGTGCCTACGCCTTTAGTATCTTGAACAATGGTTTGGATCCAATCGCTAAGGTGACTATGTCTTAGACTAGCTGACAAACGATGTAGAATGTCCTTTGTTAAAACGTAGAGCTGGTGAGACCAAATATCTCATATGTAGAATTTTCCTCTGGCTACCTTGCCTAAATGATTCGTGTACCAATGATTCGTAAATTATTTCTTATTATGAGCTAGACAATTTCAGGGATCAGGCAAATCACTAAATGTTTCAAACTAACAATCTCAAATTAAAAATGATTAGCTCAAACTCCTATAGGCTGGAGACCCTATACTTGACTGGTCTTTTTGTTGAAGTTCCCGTCAAACAATGTCTTTGAATCCACAACATTCGAGTCCTATCGCATAGATGCTCGGCCTCTGTCCTCTTAAACTCTATATGATTGCCCTGATGCTCAGCGCCTGTATGCTATCACATGTAGCATTCAACTACCATATAGGTATATCCCCGATGCATTGGCTTTACTTCGCCAATAATGCTCAACCGTCTATATGCTGGAACTCTCCTACTATCTCAGTAGATTACCAAACTGTGGGTCTCTGTCTCAGCTTCCCGATGCTCAGCCTATATATGCTATCGTATATAGCATTCAGCTACCCTAAAGGTAAAACTTCTATGCGCTGGCCCTTTATCTCGAAACCTGGTTGAAATTCCGCAACTCTTCTATAGTCTACGAACTTCCAAAGTCTTCTTTTTAATAATTTATCCGCCCTGACAGGGTAACTGCAATAGTCTCCTTATCAAGGTACCGGAATAAATTATTAGTTGAATCCTCGATGTGTCTTCTTCAACCGCTGGATACCGAACGATTATAAGTTGAATCCTCGATGTGTCTTCTTCAACCGCTGGATACCGAATGAGCTCTCTGTCATCCATCTACCTATTTATACCCCAGCAGGCATGCTATTTTTAGATCTTGTTTCTGACTGGTCCAAATTTAAACATAACGTTTTACAACGAGTACTTGCTTTGTCAAATATCTGGTTCCCTTTAACTTTTGTATATGACATATTGTGTGATGCTGGGATCCAGCTATCTATATAATGAACCCAAATCAGCGACAAATAACCCAAATTCTATTAATTATAGCAATTCAACAATAATTATAGCAATGACAACATGTAAAGGGAGTCAATCACTATCTGTGTTTATGTGTTACGTTATCAATATATTAAATATACAAATAATTCTGACACAAATAAGTTTATGTAAAACAAGGGACCATATTTGACACTAGTGAGATAATTTGAACAATCTTGGCAGAAGATCTCTAGATGATGCTTCATACCAAATATAAGAGACCACGGACCTGCGGTTTTCTACAAGGATATTTTTAAAGTTATTTCTTTTGGCTGCTATGGCAGCCAAATTTGGAATATGGAATCGGATTCTTTGAAAATATTGTAAAGAAGACAAACCAAAAAACATCTTTGTGAAGTTTCATCAAAATAGGCCTGGTTGTTAAAGAGCTGTTGTTCAAAGGAAAGAAGGAATGTTTGGCTTGACGCTGGACAGACGAGGTATGGACGGACAGAAGACAGACGGTTAGTGATCACAATAACTCACCCTAAGCTTAAAAACATGCCTGAGTCGAAAATCAAACTTTATAAATAAGACAGTGTACTTCCGGTATCGCGTTACAATGCCTTTTCAATTCTGAATGAAATTAATAAACACAGCTAATTCTTATGTGTTTCCATAACTAATAATCAGTCAGTAACTAAGCTTTAAAAGCCTTCTTAAGAAATGTAGCAATAGTTGTCTGATATCTAAAAAAATGTCCATTTTTGTTGAGGTCTGTTCCTTTAATTTGCTGATTCAATTCTGTCTTTATCATAGAAAATTTAAGCTTCTTTGTTAGAGATGAGGTGCTCCTAGTCTTCCTCTTAATATCTCTTTGCCATTGTCCATGAACGTCTCTTTTATAAAATGTCCACATTCAAATTTTGTTTCTGCTTCTTCTCCTGAAGTGAAGATTCAACACCAGAGTTTACACCCTTAAAGAATTAAAACATATTTTTATAGTTTCATGTAAACATATTATAATAAAGTTTTTAATAATCCAAAGACAAGCTGCTTTTCAGGGCAGTGTGTAAGAAAACACAAGCAATTGAAACACTATTATTACAAAGCCAGGAAAATATTGTATACTATTTTCTTATTGACTAACTTTAAAATATAACTAAGACAGAGAGAGAGAGAGAGAGAGAGAGAGAGAGAGAGAGAGGGAGAGAGAGAGAAGAGAAGAGAAGAGAAGAGAAGAGAAGAGAAAGAAAGAGAGTACTATTTTCATTTCTTGTACCTATTTTCAGCTGAGTAATATGAGGTTACTAACAGAGTAGGAGGTGTTCATGAAATGAAAATACCCGCGCTCGTGCGAATCGTGACCTCGAGAGCGCGTAGCGCTCCGGTTGTGGGTATTTTCATTTCATGAACACCGATCTAAGAGGTAAGTAACTGACTTACACAACGTCATTTTAATTTGTTAGTTTTTATTGATTTATTTATTTATAAATCTTTCCTTGTTCAAGTCAGAAAAGAAAAATGATTGTTTGAATGACTTTAACTTCAGCAGGTAAATTCAAATACGTAAAATGATATTAAAAAAAAGTTTATGAAAATTCTGCTAATTCGCCAATGTAAATATTTTTTGTTAGCCGATTATTTGTTGGGAGTTTTTCTTTGTTTCATTTAACAGAAAAAACAAACAACGCACCAGTATGGTCTCTGTAACATCAATATTTCACTTTCTGAAGTTCACATTCTCATGAAGTGCTATTTAACAATTATGTATCCGAAAATGGTATCGACTGTTTATCTGTTTAACTGAATGTAAAGTCCGCAATGTGTTTCATTGTTTTTTTTTTTTTTTTTTTTTTTTTTTTTTTTTGCACAACTTCACACTTCGGTTACATGTTTATAAAGCATTTTTATGATAAACTTAGTTTCGGGCTCTGCATTTACGGTATCGTCGTGATCGTGGTCGCCATCATCATCATCAGCATCTAACAATAATAATTAAAATGATTATCTTCTTCTACTACTCCTCCCTGTTAAGTACTGAGCCGTGAATGTATTTTGTAGATGAAAACATGACGATCGTAATTCAAAGGTCAAAATATACAATACTAGTATTTTAAAAAAATAAGTATACATTTGTAAAAGCTACTTGACGCAGGAATTGTCTGTTGTCCGTAATTATTGACCTGACACTCGTTAATCTTCGCCAGTATTTTCGAGGTTTCCATTATTTTACGAAATATTTGTACCCTAAAATAACCAATAAAAATAACCAATGGCACGGTGGCATAGTGGTAGCTGTCTGACTGCCATCCACGATACCATGAGCCTTCAAAATCACCTCAGACCATTTGTTTTAATTCAATGTAATGTTTTTGTCGATGTTACTTTTTCTCTTACAATATCTGCGTAACATATTTCACGAAATCTGATTGATTTCTCTTGTAGATTTAGTATTCATTTTCAGGAAACGCTGGTCAGAAATATTTTGTCTTTTTATCTCAGATACTTTAAATGATTTTTATTCAACATTTTCCATAACGTTTATACACAATAAGGTTTGATCAGATAAGAATGGCAATATTTCTACCGATAAAATTTGGGGTGAAATGGTACGCATGCAGGAGTTGAACCAAAATGCAGTTTAGATTAGCAGCTAAACGTTTTGTCCGCACAGCTATTTGCACATGTGACATTGTGAAAATTATAAAGAAATATATACGCAATATTTATATCGCTATTTAACTTCAGAAACCGAGAATTAATTTACGGAACATATACGAAATATTCTTGAGTGTCAGGTCAATACTTACGGACAAAAACATGACATTAAATAAACATTACAGTTTGAACTCATCTAACATTCTTTTCACGTGCTCAGGTATGGTATGTAGGTATTCATTTTGGTTATTAACCCGCAGAGAACAATAGAACAGTTGTGTAATGCATACTACTATATACATATGCTCTCATTAACCGATTTTCGCTCCGTTTCTTTATTCCTGTGATGCTATACCCAAATGGGTGACGACTTAAACTTAAGGAAAGCGTCAATCGGTTTGTATTATAACAGGAGGCATTGTGTCACAAAGCTCGTTCAGACTGAACTGTCTTGATATTTTGCGCAGTATGTGTTTAAATTGCGGTCAGTGATCCATATACCCCTTTTTCACCTGTGTGAAAGTATTCTAAACGTGCGCTTTGCTCTTGTCACATGTGTTCTACTCCAAGATTGTATTTTAATATCTTCCTTGTATGCTAAATTAACACCGAGTGTTAACAAAAACTCTTAACATAAAACATAAATACGGTGTACTCCTTGAAAATGTTGCTTTATCTAGCTGGCGATATCAAAACAGATTCAGGACCGGATAATGAAGTCGATCACTGCTTCTCAGTCCTTCATCAAAATTGTCGGGGTATTAGGAATAAATTTGAGTTCATCAAAGATAATTTTCTAGACTTCGACATTCTCACATTTACGGAAACACATCTCTCGACAGAGATTTATGATGTAAGTATATAATGCTTGAGGAGTTTGACAAGGTATTCCGCAAAGATATTTCATCTCATTCTGTAGGTATCCTTACCTATTGTCATTCAGGTCTAAAACCAAAGCGAGTATTCGAACTGGAAAATATTTTACCATAATCTTTGAATATTAAAATACATGATAGAACAAAGTCATTCCTTATCTGTACAATTTATCGAGTACCCAACCTTAAAGTTGAATTCTGGGATAGACTAAATGTATTTATTAAACAGGCATCTGAAATCACAAGTAGCATTATTCTGGTGGGGGACATCAATGAAGACCAACTTAATGTATCAAATCATAAACTCCATGATATTCTTCTTTTACTGCCAATTTCAGAATACCGCACTGATTCAGTGTTTGCATCATACACATTTAGTCACTGACTGATATCGATTTTCTTATCGTGAGTGGCTAATTTTGTAACCGTCATTTACATATACTCCGCCCAAGACGAACTGAAAAGTCTGTCATAAATGTATTATGGTTTTTAAAATGGATGATATTACAGTTTTTAGCCGTATCTCAGACTCAGTTTCAAAACAAATATTTTTTTACGTGCACTCGGACTGATTACATGATGTCTGTAAACCTGACTTGATTAACGTCGCATTCTCCCGATCATTTCACGTATACATTATGAGTATTTTTTTCCTGATGTACATCGATTAACTTGTGATAAGTCGATAAAAAAACATGTGCATTTTTATCGCTTGGTCAGGGATCTAAGTTAACAATAGTAAATCATAGCCTGATGTACATCGCTTTTCACATTATAAATCATATATTTAGTTTAAACATACAAATGTGAATGCCCAGTTTACATACATTACTCAAGTTATAAAGGTAATAGCTCTAAGCATTTCTGTGTGTTTGGTAATCCAGCAAACATGCGATTCTGAAGACATGCTTGAATTAACTGGAATCTTTTTATTTTCGTACATTGAACATGTATTTAGGTCCTACTTATCGATTCAATTTTCGGTCATGTAGCCGTTGTAGGCTACATGAAGTTAAAAAAACTTAAGTGCTGGGCTCCTTCATTTGGCTTTAATAGCAAATTGAAACTTGTTTCGGGATTCATGACTAAGTAAGTCTCCTTGCCAAGAAACTTGCTCACGACGGAAATTTATTTTCTTGTGTTAACGCCAGATTTCAACAGTTCTTCTTTGATGTCGGGTGGTTAGTTTACTTAATTAAGCATCGCTCCTGGGAAGAACCAGTACTAGACTCTCGTCTCGGTAAGAAAATGCCAACTTTCTCACATAAAGAAATATGGTCGGTAGGAAGGCTCGAACCCGTGCCCCCACCCCAATCAGTGAGAGGTTACAGTGATTTCAAGACAACGACTAACCACTCGACTACGGGAGCAGTCAAACGATGGATGGGAACTACACTTCGGATTCTAGAAATCACACGGCAAAAGTCGACATATAACTCTAAAGTTGATTAAGGGCGATGGAATCGACTGACAGCTTAGTTTTATCTCTACTTTTTTCCGTTTGACTTAAGTATTCCTGACATCGCATACCACATGTCTTCTGCATTCAGTAATACTTTGACGGATTTCTATGAAATAATGTATATTTTTTCATATTGAAAACTTTTCCAATGAAATTCTAATCTATGTCGATGCTTTGGTATTTTACAGATTATGTCGTAAATACAAAATAGATTCTATAAACTTACGTGTCTCAAATTTTTTTTATTTAAAACTGTGATAGTAATATTGCACCTCTATGTTCACAGCGTTTGTAAAAGGCGATCTTGCTTACACTTTGCCTGTTACAAATTCTAGTTTTTAACGATCTTACCATCTGACCATGATATGCATTTAATCAGAATCACATGTGCTTTTGTAAGTTTAAAATCATAACTATAATTTTCCTTTCGTAAGCTTGTCTGACTTCGACAATTATCTGCGTCAAACTTGGAAAGATCGAAATAAACAGCATCGAGGCAACTTAAATTAACCCACTTGAAACCTGGAAGACTGGGTGTGGTAATCAGACTCAGACGGAGGTATAACTATAGTGACCACATCACTTTGTATTTTTTACCGACAATCGGATTACATCGCATCGTAGGAAAGAAAATGTTGCTTTTTAAATGGCTGTGTGTTTTTCTGCACCATTTAGTAATTTTTGAAGCAAAATTGAAAATAAAAACAAATGAAAAGACTGCACGCGATTTACTCGGTCGCACTCAGCGCGCGTTGTGCTCTTTACAGAATTGTCCGGTACACATGTGTTAAAGAAAGAAATTACTGAACAAGACATAGTGCTATACTATAACAGTTACCTGAAAGCATGTCCAATAGAGTGACATCAGTCATAATTGGTGCGCTAAAATAGCATTCAACCTGACATGTAAACTGGACAATAAAGCTTTTTATTACAAAACTTAGTGCATGATCTTAGGTTTCTGTTCTCTGTGTAACAAGAACGAAATGCAACAAGCTGCGCTCTAAACCCTTACTCTGCTAAATTTCTGTAATGAACTTGTCCATCTTTCAATTTGGACAGTACCATTAACTGTTAAAAGGGGCGCTTACTAAAAAGATACTGACTGAATGGCGAACAGTGGAGACCATGATCAGACTGCACGGACGTGCAGGCTGATCTTGGTATGCACTGGTCGCAAAGGCAGAAGCACTTGCCACAATCAGGCTAAAGTTTGAAATAGTAGAAAGGCATTATACATACATGTACTAGGTTTTACTAGACGTTCACGATTCTAGGGACAAAACTGTCAGTTGTATTTTGACAAGATATTGGATGTAGTTTTAAATAAATATTGCCGAGTTTGTTTTCTCACAATTGAAAGCAAAATGGGTAAACGAACCTTATAGTTCAATGTGGAAGTCAACATCGATAATAAGCGGTATTTCCAGCGTTTGAAAAAAAAACCATGACCGACATCCGTGGATACGAAGACTAGATACATTAATTAAAAAAAATACATGAAACCAGCTGTGTTGTGTTTCGTCGAGATTTGCTATAAATACAAATTATACACATCAATGTCGATCTTCAGACAGTTCAGATCTTTAATGTAAATAGTTTTAAGTGTATATGATGCGTATGTGTACATGCACATTTATGTATATATTGTAATGATTATGCAGGATTATCCTAAAATAATAATATTTCACTTTTGTAACTAACACTTGCTTTCTACTGCGACCGATAGAAATATACGTTTGGGCGGAGCAAACTACAAGCGTCATCAAATTACCCTCTCACCGATCAATTGATTTAAAACAATACGAAATAAAGTTAATAATATGATAAAATACTCAAAGGAAATATTTGTTTTAACAATTTAGAATTCTCGATGAATAAAATCAGTTCTTCAAATCCTCGGCAATACTGGAAATTGGTAAGAATGTTGGTAAAAGAAAACTCGAGCAATATTGACTATATTCCGCCACTAATAAATGATAATAATGGCTATACTAGCTCCGACGAAGACAAAGCAAACCTTCATCATAATTTATTCGTCCCTAAATCAAAACCGATAGCATCCTCAACAACATTGTAATAACAGAACAAGATCTAACGGACATTTTAACGAATTAAGCTACTTATAAGGCTAGCGGCCAGGATGAAACAAGCCACCAAATGTTAAGACAAACGTCAAAGTCAGTATGTTTCCCGTTTATATTCTTGTTGAATCGATCACTATCTATATGAACTTATGTATCCGAATCCATGGAAATTAGCCAATTTGATGCCAATCCTTAAAAAGCGCGAACAATCTTTGCCATCCAACTATAGACCCATTTCCTTAATAAGCTGCTTAAGTGAAGTTATGGAAAGAATCATGTTCAAGAATATATATAATCATATCCATTGAATTTCAGTTCTCAAAGAGTATTCGTCAAACAATCATTTTCCGATACAAACTATGTGAATGCTGGGTTCCTCAAGGATCAGTGCTTGGTTCCTTACTATTTTAGTTTACGTTAATGATATTGCTGAGTCACTTATAAGTACTACTCGTATATTTGCTGACAACAGCTCCCTTGCCGTTTCTTTCAACGACATTCCTCTCATGGAAGAAATGTTAAATTCTGACCTCGAAAAAATTTCTTCTAGGGTAAAGCAATGGCTGATTAAGTTTAACCCAGCTAAAACAGAAGTGATGTTCTTCGCGCTATCTAATTCCATGAAACCATCCTTTACTTTTTGAAAATGCATCCCTTAGTTTTGTCGACCATCATAAACATTTAGGAATTACTTTCAGCAGCCAAGATGGAAAATGGCATTTCCATATCAATAATATTTTGACATCAGCATCGAAAGTGCTCGGATCTATGCGTCAATTAAAATACAAGCTGCAACGCGTAATCAAATTTATATAGCTTATTTAAGACCTCTTATTTAATACGCATCTATTGTTTGTGACATTTGCACAGACTATGAAAAAACACTCAGGACAAAATCCAATATGAAGCTGCCAGAACAGTAACAGGTCTCACGCGTTCCGTATCAATAGAATGTCTATTACAAGAAATAGGTTGGTTTTCTTGTCAAATCGTAGAAAAAATCAAAAATGAATCTTATTTACAAATATAAGCATGATCTTTTGCCAGAATACCTGAGGGAACTTTTTCCCAATTATGTTGAAGATTCGACTCAATATAGCTTAAGAAACAATTCTGACTTTGTCACGCTATCAAGAAGTACTGAAATGTACTCTAAATCTATTATTCCGTCAACACCGACTCTATGGAATGAGCTCGATAATAGTATCCGTGAATCACCGACGCTTGCTTCTTTCAAACCCCAGTTAAAAATATGTTCAAACAACCAAACGTACCTAAATACTTCATATACGGAGAAAGATTACACTCAGTTCATCACGCACGCATGAGAAATAGGTGCAGCAACATAAATTTTGACCATTTTACAAACCATCTAGAGATGGTCCTATTTGCGCATGTCGAAATGGAATTGAAGATACAGAAAATTTCTTTTTCAAATGTACCCGGTTCCGAAATTCAATACTACAACTTTTTCAAAGTACTCGCTCTTTCCATCCATTAAGCCCACGCAAACTTCTTTTTGGTGCGGATAATCGGACTGACTCAAAAAATCAAAAGATCTTTAATGACGTACAGGTATACATAAAAAATACAGGCCGATTCCATTAGCAAGTATAATTATAGCGCTTTCTGGCCTTAGAAAACATGTGGCATCTAGTTCAACAAGGGATCGAGCATCGGGGGTTGGGGTTGGGGGTCGGTCGGTCGCGTCGGTGGCATTGTAACAGAAGTACAACTATAGTTTTTGTATAATCATAGTTTTTTCTTTCTTATTTCCAGTTTTTCTTTTCTTTTCGTTTGTGTCAATTAAACATTTTTTCTAGATGTTTTTCTTCATTTCCTTAAATTACAAAAACAGCCATTAGTTTAATCTGCAGCTTATTAGACGCAGTGAGAAGGGCTGCTTATAATGTTGGTATAACTTAAAGTCCAACCCATTTGGTATTTTCATACGTTCGTATTAGATATGTGTATATTATGTATGTAATGGAGATATGCAATAAAATATTATTAAACTAAAAGACAATTACCATATTTGATTGAGTAAAAAGTGTGCAATCATTGTATGTGCAATGATTATGGTTTTATGTGCAATTATCAGCATGAATATAGTTCCGTTACCACACTCACAAATACGGGAAACTTTCCATTATAATTTTGAAGCATTACAATAAAACAATTTTGGTGTCATGTTTTTATTATATTAAGAGCTGTAGCATATATGAATTTGAATAACTACAATGTTCTCTTGTTACTTTCTTTGTGTATAATGATCAAAATTCATCAAATGTTGAGGATACAATGTTGTCTATAAGACAAAGTTTTAAACTGGATGAACGATCATCATTTATCATATGAACGCATACAATATCTATAGGTTCATGTCGATTTTATTAAATAAGTTGTCATGTGAAATATTATTAAGTAGTATCTATTATCTATTGTCCTGTTTCAAAGTTAAGTTTGATAGATATGTGTGCAATGCTAAAATCTAAACAGTAGAAAACAAATTTAGACAAATGAGTGGAAAACCAAATTTCAGGAACTAACATTTCTACTAAATATATTCATTGAGATACAAAACTTCAATAATGAAATTGCTGTTTTATACCTTTCATTTCCCAAAGCAGATTAAAATCTATAAATATATCAAGTGAATACCAAACATGAATCAAGTGTAATATATATAAATGACCAGTCATATCAATTTTGAAGCAGTTTTCAATTGACAACTATTAAAGAAAGAATGCCATTATGGCCTTATATCGCTCACCTGAGTTTAGTTGCTTGCTTGAACAGTTAAAAGGTTCTACTAAATATATACAGGCAGGTACTGTATATGTGCATATCAAGGTGGGGTGGGGGAGGGGCGGGGGGATAGAGGTGCAGTATGACATTGTGGTGATGATGGAATATGACAATATGTTTGAATTTACATATTTGTGGTACCCGCTATCTATGTATAACAGTTTTGACTACTGGTGCAATGTTTTGTAGCTGCAATTTTTGTTTAAAAGTTTTGGAGATGGTGGGATGTTTATATGTTACATCAATGGTAGCCTGCATATATTTCTAATACCGATACTTAGTGGCAGGATTTTTTAATTTACATCCGTGGTATCCTGAATTTTGTCTAAACCCAATAAATATTGGTGGGATGATTGAATTTACATCCGTGATAACCTCAATTTGTTGTATAAAGATCATGATGAAAAGATCATGATTAATGGAATATTTTCTTTTATATCCGTGTTAGCCACATGTATGAAAGAATATTATGACTATGGATGTTATGTTTGAATTTTTATCCGTGGTAGCCCTATTTCATAAAACGTGTGGTAGTAATGCAGGTGCTTCCGAAAAAGTCGGTCCCATTTTCCGGCTACAATGATAACGTTATTTTAGCAAATATTAATTCGGAAAAGAAATCTCAGAAGCTCATTTGCCTGTTGTGTTTTGGAAACATCAGGGTATATGGAATCCAGATCAGTATAATTTTAGTTCAGGTGGATTGCATCTTTATACTGAAATTGGGTATTCTAAGTACCTACGTAGTGTTCGAGACTGTATAACTAGAGTGTAGAATTGGTCATAGCCAAACAGCCTGTCAAATATAGTGGCTAGATCAAAGGTATAGTAAGCTATATCTTAACGATACTTTCATGTCTGGAATTTATAATGGCAAAATGTGTTGGTCCCGGAAATAAACAACAGCGAATGTCCGCAGTGGGAAAGACAAAACGCACTGTAGATGACATGGATATAACATCAAAGAAAAACGAAAGTGTCCTCAGACAAAACCGCGGTTCCAAAAAAAATCTGATAAACCACTGCAGCCAGAGCAAACAGCTGTGACAGTGTCGGCTGTTATAAAAGAACTATCAGATAGATGTTTCTACAGCTCCGACACAATGTAACAATAACAATAATAACAACAACCAAGAAACACAAATTGTAAGTATTGATATTACTGACCCTTTTCCAAACTTTGCGGGAATGTTGACAGAAAACCAGGATTCAACCAATGATGTAAATTATGAGCACCACAATGAACATCTGAACATCGCTGTGCGTGATGCCTTGGGTGTTCCCGTTCCAAAGTATAATTCAAGAATTACTGCTCGAAACCATAAAACAAACGCTTTAGTAAACAATCCAGTTTTGCCTGAAGGTACAACACATTTTAATAACATTAACTCGTATAGTGTGATGCCGAGTGCTTTCATTGACGAACGTGTGAAGCAGGCCATGTGGAAAGACCGATTTACTGTATTTATACATGAGTAACGCCGACATGGTGTTACAATTCAATGCTAACAACAATAAAGTCTCTGTTTCGGCAACAACAATACATAGCACAAAACTATTGTCAATTGGTCAGTGGTTGTCGGCGATCCACGTGTTCTTGGACATTTATATAGTTAAGCACCCTGATGCTGTATCAGGCTTATTGTAGTTTAATCAGAGATCATGTGAGGGCATATGTTGCTGCAGCTTTTCATTATTACGACCGAACATTTCGAGCGCATTAACAATATCAGCCTTTAGCTAGGGGGTTTATGCACACGGAGTTATGGGTAAAAGCCACCACTTTGGCATCGGCTAAACGTCGCTCGCCGTCTGCTGTAAAAACTAAAACTCGTAACAATTGCAAAGAATGCAAGGATGTTCTGTTTGAAACTACCAATATGCTCACATGTGTGAGCATTGTTTTTAAAAACCATGCATAAGTGAAGTGTCACCCTTCATGTAAAATGATACGGGCTAACGTGTGTTCTCTTCTAGGGTTTCTGTGGACTGAAAGACACATGCAGACAGCAAATTTCATATTTTTCTATTAGAGACAAAGATTTCAAGTCTTCACTTCAAATCTATTCTGGCTGTGCGCATTCATTTCATGACAATTCAAAAATTACAACGAAATAAATCAAATGATGAATGAGAAAATGAGGAATGATCATATTTCAACACAACATGTAGAGACCGTACCATAGCTCTTCGCATACTTTGATTTTTCAGACTAAAGTGATTTTTACAAGTGCACCGGTTACGATAAAAATGTAAACAACGGACTCTGTCTATGAAACTTTGAAATGAATGAATGACAGTCGATCGTAGTCATAGTACTGACTGACAGTGAATGCTATTGACTCCATGTGTTGCAGAAAGGTATTTAGTTTGTAACTGTAATTTCACATCAATTGAAATCCTCTCAAAACTGGTAAAATAATTACTTATATTTGGACAAAACTCACTGTCTTTGCCGTTCGACAGCTGCAAAAAAGGGCAAATATAAAATATTCAGTGTAAGTAATATTTCACTGGTACTACCAGTTAGTAAGTTCTTACTCTGAACAACACGTCAGAGAAATTTGGGCAGATTCGACCGATTATGACGTTGGCAGCATTAGATTATATTTTTTCTTTACACAAAAATTGCCGTTAGGTAACAAAGCGAAAACGCTGATAATCCGGAGTTCACCGATTATTGTTCCAGTTCACGCAATGTAATCCAGCAATTAAACTGCATAGCTATTAGCTACTGCTGTTATAGGGAAGTGGTAGAGTGTCTGCCTTAGGTGTGAGAGGTCCTTGGTTCGAGTCCCAGTTAGAGCTTAACTATTTAGATTCTGCTAAAGCATTATTTTGCTGTTAATAGACTGTTCCAGATGTTCTAATTTTTAGCACACAGTATCATGGATCAGTATTTAGCAATACAGATCAAAGTTGAATGTTAAATCAAATGCACCCAATTAGAAATTATTGACTATATTATGTCCCTTTTATGTTTATGCTCTCCATGTTTAGGAAGAGTTACATTTCCTTGATCACAAAATTTTCGTTAACATGAAAATATTAAATGCTCATAACTCCGCACTTCTGGTTAAAATATTGTCTATATTTCTGTTTTTGAGAAATATATGGACATTTGTCTTCATTTCAAAGCTTTTTAACTTCAAACCTATGATTTGAAAAACTTAGGTACTATCTCTACAACATGCAAATAGTTTACCTGAAAGGCACACGCAGGCAGCAAAATTTAATGTAATATTTTACCAAGAGAGACAAAGATTTCAAGTCTTCTCTTCAAAATCTATTCTGGCTGCGCGCATGCATGACGGAAATTGGCGGTGATGTCAATTAATTCAAATTGAGGTCCGTCACCGTAGTTAAACTACATGTTAGTTAATGATATCAGAAAATGATATTTATGTGGATGAATAATGAATATGAAATGTAATTATAGGAATGAAATATAGGAAAAATGGGAAAAAGCTTGATAGTAATTCATATAGGATATATACAGACAAATGACCCTGCGACAGAAGATTATGTCGATATAGTCATCCGTTTGCCTGAAGATAAGATATTAAAGATAATTAAAGATAAGAATAGCTTTGTCTTTATTTGGTTTATTGAATTTTGCGACAAGATGCGTTGTTTCTTTTCGCACCTTTTCCTTTGGACTCGTTCAACGACAAGTGTATGTTTTTTACAGGATAGTTGGTCCCATTCAGAAACTTTTTATCTCTTTACCGATGCTCCTCTACGGTATGTTTTACAGCTGTCTTTGGAAAAATCTGGTTTGCAGAAAAATGGTTCATTTAGCAATTGAAATCAGGGGTGGAAATATGGCTTATCATAAAGTTATGTTTCATTTTATAATACAGCAACTGTGTGTGTCAAAAATATGCTAGCGCTAAGGACTCTGTGATGATGTCTGCATGTAGAATACTATTCCGTTATCACGTCTATTCATGCCATGTATCTGGTAGGTCAAATTTAGTTGCTGACCACCTTTCTCGTTTTCAATTGCAGATGACGTTTCAATGTTTTCCGTCGCTGGTCAAGACCGAAACCAAACTTCTCCACATCTAAGTTCATCGACGCGTCAGCTTATAGCATGTGCATTAGCACATCGGACTAAACAGGCTAATTACAAGTACTGGCGGCAGTATATTGAAGTTGCCAATTACACTAAAAAAATCAGCTTTTTCTCCCCCTTGCTGAGACATGTATGGTTAAGTTCCTTACATATCTTCTTAACCAGGATTACAGAGTGAATACTATAACAGCCCATGTATCAGCATTAGGTTAGCATAATGCAACTGATTATCGTGCCGCCTTGCTTTGCACGGGATTCACATAAAAAGCATACCGGTATAACGAGAAATCCATTCTCTACAGATAGATACCAAATTTACATGTGTACATGCTGTATTATCGCTAATACTTTGACAAAAGCAACAGATAGAGTCATTGACACTATAGTAAAAATGGTCGGCAAGAAAAGTGTAAAGGCAACTAGTATTCGAGGTTATATAAAGACTCGATGCAAGCTTGGCGTATCTACGAAGGAGATTGTTGAGCAATTGTGCGATGTTCATAGGCAAAATGAAGTGTCGTATGCCACAGTCACGCGGTGGGTTAAGAAGTTTTTAGGCAGCTTTGGCTCCATTAATGAAGCACCAAACCCTGGAAGCCCTTGACGTGCCACTTCTAACTATATGGTCGAAAAAGTATGCGATATAATTCAGTCTGACTTAAGACTAACTGTTCAACAGATAGCTAGTATAGTTGGTATCTCAGCTGCAAGTGTATTCTGCATACTAAAACGTAAATTGAAAATGAGACGCATTACAGCTAGATGGATCCCTCATTTATTGTCCGACAAGCAAAAGCGTGTTCGACTTGAAACAGCCAGAAACCTGCTTGAAGTGTTTCCAAAACACCATAGAAAGCAGATTTCTGATATTAATACTGGAGACGACACATGGGTAGACTTTTTAGCCAACTTGGAAACTTAACAACAAAATATGGGCTACCAAAAACTGCCGCCGCACCTCAATTGCCAAAAGATTTCTGAGTGCTAAGAAAGCATTGTTTGTTATTTTCTTTGACATCCGTGGTCCGATTATGCAACAGGTTGTACCCAATAGAAAATCTGTGACTGGATTATTCTATAAAGAGAAAGTGTTGAAGAAACATTTAGCTGGTAGACATTTTAGGTCCCGACAGGCTCTGTGATCAGCTGTTTATCCGTGTATGCTACCAAACTCTTGCTAATTTCACCACACACAAGGTCACCAATCACTATTGACATCTTAATAAAACTAGTGAATGCTTTGCAAATCACAATATTAATGCATACAGAGCGAATCATTCTTCTTGCTATGCCATTGCTTGCATTCCATGGTTTTCTTCGAATTGGTGAAATGTCTGCTAAAAGCAAATGTTCAAATATAATTGAAGGAGAAGATACATAATCAGGGAAAAGATGGACCACTTGGTACTGAGTGCACGTTGAGACGGTTCAAACATAGTACGCATGCAGTTACACTATTCATTTTTTGTAACACTAGTCATATGGCATTACGCCCTATACAGGTCATGTTTTCGTATTTAAAAATCAGTTTCCTAGTGATGAATTTATTTCTTATTGCTTTTTAACCAGCAGTTACGTAATACCATTCAACATCTTGGTTTTAACCAACAACATTATAAATTTCATTCCTTTCAAATAGGGGCTGCCACATCAGAGGGGGTTTTCTGAAGAAGAAATAAAACGCAAGGGAAGATGGAAGTCCTAAGCACTTCAAAATTATGTTCGATTACTTTCAATCAAATTACATTAAATGTCATACCGTTCAACATGGATGCGTTGTGACTTGATAGCTCTTTTGGGCATCATAGTCAAGTCAATTCAAGTAAGTAAAACTTTTGGATGCCAACGTTGGTTGATGAATCTTGGACTGGTAGTTCAGCATAAGGCTACTGTTTTGTCAATGTTTTTCTAGGCTGTACAACCCTGTAATGTTTAGCCTATTTCTGCGTATTAGTTTTGTCATGTATCTGGCTACACTGCACTACAGCTCATATCACTGAATGTTACTATTGCTGTAATCTGAAATTCAACACATAACTTTTTTATATTGTTATTAGTTATTGTAATGCGTAAAGAGAATTGCTGTACCGAAATGTATTATGACTGACCACTGTGATTGTTATTTCAGTATAAGACTGGTACAATCTCACAAATTGAGCAAATATTTAATCACATTTAGTACAGCATAGGCTGGTAGAAGCTAGCATATCTCGTGTTTTAACTCAAGCCTTGTGTAATAAGAGTTGTTTAAACTGTTTGTTATCACGTCTATTATAGCATAACGCTAATACAGTTAAACTGATTACATGTATTCTTAGCATGACTTTTAGGCTATTTGATTTGTTGCTAATAGGACTCGTACACATGTATTTCAACATAAGGCTGTTACAGTTTATCTTATATTGTTCTCGATACAACCTGTTTTGTTGTAATACCTTTCTGGGTCAAATGTACTTCAGTATAAGGCTGGTACTATCTTTAATTTTGACAATAACTTATTCACATGTATTTTCAGTCTTAAGGCTGCTTAAACAAAAAACAAAAACAAAAAAAAAAGCAGATAAGATAGACAGTTCTCAACTCGAGTAAAGTCTGTTTGTGCGCAAAAAGAATAACTGTATTACAGTATTGAGTTCAGACCAGTTGAGTTGTTAAAAATGTTGATCTTGTTATGTCAACCGCAATTCGAAAACAACATCATTCATGAAAATATTGAACTTAAAAACGTTTCAAAATATCCGGTCAGTATCATCAACTTTTACGTACTTGCCAACGTAACAGCATGTGTATTTCAAGCACTGTCGAATAAGAGAGTAAATTAAATTATTCACAAACTTGTGCAGGAAGACGTCCAAATGTATTTAAGTTCACTAGAGCTAACGCTATGAATTGAGTAAATGTTTCTGTTTTGCAAAATACAATGATTGCGTATAGGAATATCACTTGCAAAACCCTTAATATCTTTTAGTTTAGCACCTAATACTTTCGCACACATTCCAATATAAACGTCTTCTAAAGGAAAGAAAGTAACATTAATGGATACTTTGTATATTTCCTTTATTAAAACCATGCTTGATATATAGCCAGTCCCTGAGCAAAATGGTAGATATGTGTCATTAGTGTACATACTCTTCGGAATATAAGATTTTGAAATTACACTTCTTTCCACTGGCTGTATACTGGTACATTTTCCACCCAATGTCTTATCAAAATCTTCACTTTTGTTGTAAATCAATTTCAAAATATTTGGTATATTAACAAACACATCCTCGTCTGTTTTTAAAACAAACCTTGCTTTTGAACAGAACGAAACTGCCCATTTAAGTCCCAGCATAGTTTTATATGTTAGGTTTCTGTATGAATCGATAAAATTTCCTTTAACAATGTCTTTGTACTTTGCATTTTCCTTAATAATAGACGTCTGTAGAGCGGAATCACTTCTATCACCAAGAAGGAATATATAACGTACATTAGCTGTGTTTTTTCTTGTGTAATTTAGCCATGTTGACCTAAGTGTCTGTCGAATTTCAAAATGATCGCTTACTGTTGTAATTAGTATCAAAATATCGATGGTCTTGTCTGGTACGTCATTTCTGCAAACATTTTTGTTATTTATTAAGTATGAAAGACTCAGTGTTAAACATTTGTTACAGGTCAATTCAATTTTAGGATAATCCTTATTCAACACATATTTCTTTCCTCTAATCGCACGCGCATATTTATCTCTAGTTAACAAATTCAAGCATGTGAATATCCATGTAAGCCAAAGAATAACTAAAATCGTAAACAGCCGTTTGCCTCTAAATACAGTTTGAACGATATTCGACATAATTTTGTAAAATATATTTTCCTAACAAAAATATTCAATAGTGTATGTAAGTGATTTAAACACGCATAAACCACGTTTAACTGGAATGCGCGGTTAATGTTTAATATAATCCTTGTAATGGAATAGATGATGTATAGGATATAAGACGAAAACGATCCAATATGTAAAGTATTGGACTGCCCGCAGCGCGTCAGCGCTAAGGATCGTGCAGTATTTTATATATTTGATCGTTTGAGGCTTATATTGTACTTAAAACAATGATTATATGACAAAACAAATAATAAAGTACGTATAAACCATTGACGTAAAACATTCCTAAATTTATTCGATCCTATTTACTTTTTCGCATTTAATAGCAGTTGTTATATAATTATGAAATACTCTGTAGATCCTCATGGCCATTTTAAGCACGTTTTTCTCATAATATAAGATTGCGCTTTTCCCGTGTTTCTCGCCTGCGTACTATTGGACTTTCGTTAGCCCAGGATTCTCGTGTTGCTATAATTTGTGTAACACATGTACGGAATAAGCAATTATATATTTTATACAGTGAGCTGTCTAAGCGATGGGGCGAGGAAAGAAATTGTGAGACATTTCGTAAACAAATACTGGATTTATATTAATTCATGGCAAGAGTAAAGTGGTTTTTTTCCTTTATAAAAAACGTGTACAAGGACTACTTTCTTGTTTGGATTAGAAACGGCATAGCGGATGCGGATAATGTTTCAATGAAAGCGTAGCCGGAAAAAAATGTCTGCTGCGGACAAGTGCACTGAATGAGAAATTGCTTATTTTTACCTTCCTGGCAATATTCTGTTGCTGTGATTTATAAGTTCAATGACAGTTTTACCTGGGCTGTACATGAATATGCCCGATAATATTCAAATTAAGTGGAAGAAGACTTACAAAACAAACCCTTTCTCTGTTACCGGATACAGTTTCTTATAAGTCCAAACCATACTAAATGATGCTTGTTTTGTTTACGTTAATACACGGTGCAAAGCAAAGTGGAAGCTTAATAAACTAAAAATATACGAGTACAGAATTCTAACACATTGTGACAAAAATAAAGTGTTAACACATGTAAGTGCATATGTTTAATATGCATATAATGCAATAGGTTTCTGTTTCAGGCATTAAGGCTTAAGATATGTTTTCAAGGGCATGCCGACCCAATATCAATTTCAATGTGCGTACAAAGGATTAGCGTGTTTTTTTTTTTTAATATGGATATAAGGTTTTCCACTGGAAATTTAGGGGATAAAATGTGCTTGAAAAATCTTAAATATTCATTTAAAAGGTCTGCACATGCGTTGAGCGCGGATTACAAAGGGCTTGGTTCACTTATAGGTTAAAATGGCACAACATCAAATGTTGTTGAAATATTATTATAATGAATGAACAACAACTCAGAATGCAAAATCTCATATTTTAATTCATTTGAAATTGTGCTGTTGCCATGACAACCGATTGATTTTCTTTATGGAAACACGAAAATCTCATATAACAATTACATCAGAACGTATAATTAACATTCAGATATCCTAAGATATAACCCTAAGCAACGCCTATGATTTGAGGCAAAAAAATATATGGTTGCCATGGAAACGGAGATAAAAATGAGAATATTTGCTATGTCTGTTTTTTATGGAATAAAACCAATTTAGGTCATTCTTTAAGAAAAATAACATATGTAATTTATTTGTGAAGATCATTATTCATAAATAATACAATATATTTCTGTTGCTATGGTTACAATGGAGTTGCAGAATATGCTTCAATGAGACAACAATGAAGTTTTTGCTAAGTTATTGTAGAACACTTTCAGCATTTACCATTACATGTAAAAATAAAAAAAAAATGCACCACTAAAAAGTGTTCTTCAAACAATGATTTTTTCAAGACATAATATAGAACAACAGAAAAATGTTTTCATGGTTACGCAGTTAATTCCGTAAACATAATACCACATAGTCTCATTTAACACACAGTAATTGTTTAAGAAAACTGCCTTATTAAATGTCTTGATCATATTAAAAGAGTTAGATGGTACTAGCGGCAATGTTATATAATTAGGCATACAAAAACTAAATTGTTTCCACAATTATCCAATGTATGTTTTACAAATTATACATATATTGTGCTTTCAAGACAGGTTAAATTAATTGTTCATGAAAAAGGAAAATAAACATGATTCTGCCGACAGAAATGATTACATGCAGTTTGAATACAGCAGAAAATATTCGTAGATCTATATAATCCAACTGTCGTAATGAAAAAAAATGTACATTACTACCATATATGTTACAATTATTGTTGAAAAATCTTCCAGTGTTTTAGAAGAATTTCACATTTATACTGTGTTCAGCCTTACATGTATATAGTGAGTCAATATTTAACAAATACATAGTACTGTTGACACCATAAAGTTGTTAATTCAATGTTTACATAAACTATATCTATCATTTGTTCTTTTTCAAATGTATGGAATTTGGGTCTAGTACATCTTCAAAAAATCAAAACACTTTCAAATTAATCAAAATTTCAGAGCTCTTTCTCTGTATTACTTTAAATGTTAAACACTTTTTTCCATTCATTCTTCGTTTTAAATGACTTGAATTATCAATTTTAATGGCTTTGACACTGCTAGTTTTGAGCATACACTGCTGTTGCTGCAAAGGGGCGCTATTTCATTATACAGGTACCACTGTCGACTGGCATCCAGCTCAGGAATGGTAATACGGTTGGTGAATTTGCCTGTCATGCCAACCCCCAGCCTAAAAATCTCCGTCTCTGTGTTGAAGTTATAATCCTTCAAGAATACTATCTATACCACGTCATGCAGAAGACATTCTCATTCTGTAATGAAAAATGTATCAAATATTTAAGACAAAGAACACATAACCTTTACATCAATCCTGAACAACAGCATTCCAAAAGACATCCCACACATAATTACATTAAATAACATTTTAGAATTTTATTGCAGTAATAACTTCCTTTTATGAAAAAATTCAACCATCGCACATATTCTACATCAAGTAAGGGCCATGATTTTGATCTCATTTTAACAAATAGTTCTTTAACCTGGTTAAGAAAAAACAAGTACTTTATTAGAATTATGTTATTTCTGAATAACTTGCTTGCAGTGAGCTAGACACTCTTTAACAACACAAACATAAAAAGAAACTGTGGTATTTTAATGTAAGTGGCCTCTTTACAGACATGATCTGTGCAGCAAGTTTTATCAATACTTGATTATTAATAAAAATATAATTGATTAAAGAGGCTCAAGCCAAATATACCTAAACATGTTCAGGACTGAATTCTGTATGCCGGGACTCAATCAGGTTGTACTCCAAGTCATCATGTAGACCTATCATAACAATCCACATTCCAGAGCTAAAATAACGGGTATATTTAAACAATGAATTCTTAAACAAAAACTTCTAAGTAGCAATAGTGAGTCCTTAGAATATAACATAGCATCACTTTATTAAAACAAATAATTGCCAGCTACACAGTTTATTTCCTTACATACACACCTAAGTCTTAATTCAGTATGTTGTGTAAGTATGCAATATTCAAATTGTAATTCAATGTTTATCAGTGGAGATATTATTTTTCATTTAGATAAAATAATGCACATTATATATATATAAATTGGAAACTAGTGACTTTCCAAAGTGAAGTGTATGAACACACTGTAAAATAAAATATTTCAACATCAAATTCTGTGTGCTTAATAAATATTTCTTTATTTATTGGGAATTCTTACCTTATTACAACACTTTTCTTATTTTGTCCACTTTAATTGTCCATATCTAATGAAACATTCTTTTCTCAATAGCCATGATGCTTGAAATGATGGTGGACCATAGATACCACACTGTTTGCTCCTCTTCCAACAGCAGTACTGTACTTTTCATACAAAAACAAGAACAGTTTGTAAGAAATGTATTAAATTCTCATCAAAAATGGAGTGAATCAACACTGACCAAACAGTTCACCCTTTCTTATAGATATTGCTTAACATTAACTTGTATTTATCAAAATTTAATTGAATTCCAATTCACAGTGCTTATGATATAGCATCTTTATTATAAAGCAATGCAGTATTTTCAACCCAATTTCAGGGATTTACAGAAAGTTCAGTGAAAAAAAAAACACAGAAATTAGTAATATCAAGTCTTAATAAAACATAACTTCCTTTAGATAATTTTACTTGACAAAATTTCTGCAAAGGTGTCACTATAATTCCAATGGAAAATGTGCACTGCAGGCCTGAAGCTTTTATTCATAGAGTCATGATTTGTTTGAAGACTATGGAATTTAATTTAGTGATATATGGAACTTCATAGTTAAAATTAATTGATATTGAAAAAGTGCATTTGAGAATACTGACACTGATATGAATGTAAACACTAACTTCAAAATCTTATACCTGCATGAGAATTCACAGAAATACAAGGGCCCTACTTGTTGAGCATAGTATGGGGTCAATACCTGTTAAGCACTTTAACTGCAGTGAGCCTTTATATTTCTTACTGCTGGAGGTTATCCTGAAAAATATAAAAAAAGAATTTCTCATTTATTTAGTAGCCTACCAGCATGGCAGTAGTGAGAATGAAGAAAGTAGTTTTTATTGTAATTTGCATGTAGAATTTTTAAGAAATTTTCAGGAGGTATATTTTAGTTGCTATAATTACAACACAATGTGACAATTTAAAACACCACTTTTCCTGTGTTATTGTACTATAATGTTTAATTTTCATAGATTCCACTGTGCATAATGACCATGTAATTATTAAATTGTTCACATCTGTGACAGTTTAAACAATGTACAATATCTTGTAATATTGGGCTATATTCCAGAAAATATCCACCCCCTCCCTGTGGAAGCAGTTTTTTGGTACAACCTGAGAGGAGGGGGTGGGTATTTGGAGGGATCCTATTGGGAGGAAGGGGAGGGGGTTTTTGTGGTAACCGGGGTGTGGAAGTTGGAGGGGGGATATTTTCTGAAATAACCCGAGAGGAGGGGAGGGGGGTGGTATTTGGAGGGATCCTATTGGGAGGAAGGGGAGGGGGTATTTTCAGGTAACCGGGGTGTGGAAGGGGGAGGGGGGGTAAAATGTCTCCAGGACGCGGGGGGGTGTGATTTTCTCCGAAAAAACTGCTTCAACAGTGGGAGGGGGTATGTTTTCTGGAATAGCCCATTCCTGTTAATCAGCTCATTTACCTCTTTACAATTTCTAGATAGAAAGTTTCATACAGAATGCAGGCCTACTTAACATAGTAGATGCCCGACTGTCTTGGCTACAAGTATATTCTGCCATTATGAAAACTTACAAATACACAGGAAAGATAATAAAAGTATTTGACAGCAGACAGTCGAATCGAAATGTCAACACTGCTATTTTTCGCAGCAAAGTTCGATAAGTAAACAAACGAAGCGGTCTGTTCATTTTGTTTTGCCTCCAATTACGAATAAATTTATAATGAAAATTAACACTTACCATAACTATTATTAAATCCACCATGCACTTTAAATATCCGCGTATATTCAGAGCAATAACTGCATGTATTCGCTGACCCAGTTTCAGACATGTATTCACCGGTAATGGCGTGTTGGTTTCAAAGGGAAACAAGTCTTTAATTCACTCATTAGGTTTATGATATTTCACTAAATGTTGAAACGTTTAAACTTAAAAATCTTCGTCCGATATTATTGATTTTAACACTAGCTCTAATGGCTGTTCCTTGAAAAACAAATTAATAAAAACAAATATCTAATTAAGTGACGTCAACTTCAACGTCATTTTACCGAAATCGAGGCTTGTGTAATTTCGGATAAAAATGTGTCTCTGAGACGGACGTTTTTTTTCGTTTTTGAATATGGCGGCATTGCTCACCAGCAATGATTTTTGCACTTTTTGTTGGTTTTTAATGTACGAAGTAGTGGTTAAAATATTAAGACTGGTAAAAGATGCCGCCAAGGCGAAAATCATAAATAAAGTATCAAATTTCATGGAAAATTCACATATTTTTTGAAAGTGGGGCATGTTTGGAGTAATATATAAACACAACAACACATTATTTTTCAAAGTTTATTACTTATATATGAAGCATTGTGTTTACTTGTTACGAACAGCATATGTATCAATGTAGAATAAGTAATGTATAATATGGCAAAATTCGGTGCCATTTTCATACATTAGTGAACAAAGCCCTTTCTAACTAAGCTTTGAAAATCGTTTACTTACTGTATTTTCAACATTCTTCCCCAACTATCTTACATCTGTTGGTCCAAATTATTATTAATTTGTTTCTGGTTGCTCGCTGTCCGAATTTGAACAAGTGTCCGAATTCGAACAATTCATTGAAACTTCCGGTTTTGAAGTAAACATTGGTACAGGTAAAAGTCTTATCCTAATACCTTTTAAACCTTTTCTATTCATGTATTAACATGCTCATTTGTTTGTGTACCATCTGTGCCTGAAAGTAGCATTCAGGACGAAGATTATAATATTCATCTGTGACTAACAATTTTGTGTGTTTTGTGGCGTCTCAAAATCTTTTCTCGAGCACATTGCAAAACCTGTGCCGAACAATTATGAGTCAGTTGGACAGAAAAAGCATATCTCAGTGAAATGACTATGTGTTAATCTGATGTGTATGTTATACATGCATTTTGTTGTCTAAATCCCTTATAGTGCCAGGTCCAGTCCAGGCACATATCCTGCTGTAAACCACACAGTGTACTTGACAATAGGTAGGAATGACAACAATGTCAGTAGTTATATAAATAACGTTATAAGCACTATCTGACCCCATTTGACCTTTTGCCACTGACCAGTGTCGACCAATTCAAAGAAACCCAGTTTGGTGAATGTAAACCCCTGAGAACAAGATTCACTTACACTATTAAACAGTGAAAATAAAAAGTTTTAAATACATATGATATAGATGAGTTTACAGAATAAAATATATTGTTTGAAAGAAAGAAGATTTACTCATAATATAAATCCTCGTTATGTTACAGCAAAAAACAGGAGAAAAATGATACTAGCTACCTGTTCATCCTGTGGAAGAATGAAATCAAAGTTTGTTAAAAGTACAGGAGATAATTTAGATATTCATAAAACAATGTTACCTTTATTACCTAAGAAAGGTTTAACACTCCCAGGATATAACTATTGTGGGCCAGGAACTTCTTTAGATAATGGACTCCCTGTTAATGAACTAGACGCAGCATGTATTGACAATGACTTTTGCTACGGCAGCGGTGTAAAAAATGGTACATGTGACAAACAAATGCTTTCTAACTTAAAAAACACTAAATCAAAAACATTTGGAGAAAAGATTGCAAAAATTTAGTTGTAAAACCTGCAATTAAAACGAAATATAAACTTGGTCTCGGACAAAAACGATAACCAAAAACCGGGAAAAGGGGGTAGAGTATTTACTCAAAAAGACCCCCGAAAAAAAGGTGGAGTGATGAATTAGCAGAAGAATTACATAAACCAATTAAACGAAAATTTACGAAACGACGGGTGATAGTTAATGATATTGATGATACTTGGTCTGCTGATTTAGTTGATATGCAAGCTTTTTCAAAATATAATAAAGGTGTAAAATACTTGTTAACCGTTATTGATATATTCAGTAAATATGCTTGGGTTATTCCATTAAAGAATAAAACTGGAGAATCTGTTACAGAAGCATTTGAAAAAAATAATTTCCTAAGGCAGAACACCTACAAATTTATAGGTTGATGAATGAAAAGAATTTTATAATAAAAAATTTGAATCATTCTTGAATAAAAATAAGATTAATATGTACCATACATTTAATGAAGGAAAAGCTGTAGTAATCGAAAGATTTAATAGAAGTTTAAAAAGAATAATGTGGAAATATTTTACAGCAAATAATACTTACAATTATTTAGACAATTTACAGGAAATGATTGATAAATATAACAAAACAAAACATTCTAGTATCAAAATGACACCAACTACCTAGTAAAAACTTAAATCAAGGTACTGTTTATTTTAATTTATATGGTGCTTTAAAGATACCAAAGAGTAAACCAAAGTTTAAAATTGGTGACCGAGTTCGCTTAAGCAAACTTAAACGGCATTTTGAAAAAGGATATACACCAAACTGGACAGAGGAAATATTTATAATTTATGGAATTAATAACATTTTATGAGCAAGAACTTTTACCTACTAAACAAGAGGTTTTTAGAATAGAAAAAGTTATTAGACGAGACTATAAGAAAAAACAAGCTTTAGTAAAATGGAAAGGTTATTGTGAAAAATTTAGTAGTTCGATTCCGTTTAGTGAATTGGAAGAAATTTAATTTAAAACATATATTATATAAATGAGTAGTAAAAATCTAATTTCTAATGAAAACCACGGATTTCCTAAAATAGGAACAATAGATCAATTAATTATTCACTTGACTAAACTTGCTGCTGCTTACAGAAAAAGTTATAAGTTTTGTGGAAGAGTAAATACAGGATTCCAAATCACAGCAGGTATTTTTGGTTGTTCAGCCGCATTAGCACTTGTTCCAGCGATTTCTATAATTGTAGCAGTTGCTGGGGCCGTTCCAGCAGTAATTACAATATTTACTAATAGACTAAAAATTGGAGACAAAAAAGCTATTTTAAAATTACGCCATCACAATATAAAACAAATAATAACAAAAAGCACGGATCGGAAAAATAAGTAAAGAAGATCCAAATAAAGTTATTCAGGATATTTTTACAATACTGTAATGCAGAAAGAAAAAACCTATTCAACGCCTCTTGAAACACATATGAAGGAATTTAATCTTAACGGATATAAAATGAAAAATATTCTATAAGTATATTATATATAAATGAGAAAAATTATATTAGTTTAGGGTAATGTTGCATCAGGAAAAAGTACGTTTTCAGATATTATTAAAGAATATAATCCTAATTTTAATACAATTCCAGAACCAATTCACGAATGGCAAAATGTTATGTATCTAAGTTATAATTCTTATAACCTATTTGAACTTGCTGCTCAAGAACCTCTAAAATATTCATTTCCTTTTCATTTAGCAACTTTAAACAGCCATATAAAAATGTTAAATTCTGCTAAAAAGTTTGATGGTGTTTCTTTTCTTGAACGATGTTATTTAACTAACAGCAATGTTTTTACAAAACAATATCATGTCAACGGAGTTATAAATGATCCCAAATGGGCAGTATACAATCTTTTCTTATTAAAATACATGGAAAAACCCCAATTGCTGCTTTTATTTATGTTAAAACCGATCCTAAAATATGTTTTCTAAGACTTCAAAAAAGAAACAGAACTGAAGAAAACAGCGTTCGTTTAGATTATTTAGAAAAACTATATAAATTACACGAAGAATGGTTAAACAGAATGTCCCAAGTAGGTATCAAAATTTTAACAGTTGATAACAATTTAGAAAAAATAACTTTAAAATCTTATTCAAAAGATATAGATAATATTAACCATTTTTTAAACGTTCTTTAGGTGTGATGTTAAAGATAATTTCTTTCTTTAAGTGTATTATATAATGGTTAATAGAGAGTAGACAGAATGATTATACCTAAATTGTTAAGCACTTTAGGTGAAATAACAAACCCAGACGCATCTTCATATAAAAAAGTTCTTAAAAGACGAAATGTTATTAACTCTAAACTTGATAAAATAGTTAGTGAAGAATATAAGAAACATGTAATTGATAAATTAAAAAATGTTATAGATCCATATATCATTTTCAGAAAAAAAACTATATAAACGCGAATGTGGTTGTTTGATGTTGGAAGAAAATGGTAAAAACTGTAATTGTCCTAAACCAAATAATCACCGAAACAATCCTAAAAAAGTTATTGCAACCGATTGTGATACTAACGAAGAAAAAAATATATAGAAGCACTTACACAGCATTTAAAGACCTTGATATTAATTCTGGTTTAATAAAAATGAGCCGTGAATTGAAAAACAGAGTAAAAAGTGGAAAATATCAAAAACTAATGGAAAAATATATAAATTTAAACATTTAATTTCTTCTTAATCTTATGTTTTTTGCTTAACGATTTTTTTCTCTAATTATAATATATAGATGATTAAAGAAATCCAGAAATCTACAAAACAATATATGAAAAAATCTGAAATTAAAATTTTAAGTTCAGATCCAAAAATTCAGTTATATTCGAATATAAAAGATATAGACAATACTCTTAAATCTGAACTTAAAACGTTTAAAGATATCAAAATAAATGCTGTTTTAAAATTAACCTTTGTGAAAATGAGTAAAACAGATACGATATATTAATCAGCTTATTTTCAATCTAACCCTTCAATTATTATTAAAATAAACGAAATAAAAAAAACACTTTACATCGAGCCTTGAAATAATAAATAGGATTGGTAATTGGATTTAAGAAGGAAGCGGCTGGAGAATAGAGTCAGTTGATGTCCATTATATAAATAGATATAAATATACACCGCTGGCTGCTTCAAGTTATTTAGAATTACCAAAACCATTACAACATCATAGAAAAGGATTGATAAATATAAAGAATGATGAATATGAATGTTTTAGATGGTGTCATTTAGCTTACAAATTTCCTGTTAAAAAAAAAACCCTGAAAGAGTTTCAAATTACAAAGAGCATATAGAAAAACTCAATTATAAAGGAATAAAATTTCCTTTTACATTAAATCAAATACCTGAAATAAAAACTCAGAATAAAATTAAATTTAATATATTTGGTTACGATAAACCCGCAGGTATCTATCCATTGTACATTTCAAAAAATCAATATGAAGAACACTGTGCCATGTTATTAATCAACAATGATAAGATAAATGACGACTGTAAGTCACCAGGGACCTCGGTCCATCATTATGTTTGGATAAAAGACTTTAATAAATTAATGTTTATCAAAACAAAATGTAAAATAAAAAAACATTTTTGTAAATCATATTTACAATGTTTTTCTCAAGAAAGAATATTAAATGAACAAATGAACATATTCCAAATTGTTTAAGTTTAAATGGTGTTCAAGCTGTAAAAATGCCAAAAGAGGGAAGTAAGATTTATTTTAAAAATTATCACAAACAATTAGAAGTAACTTTTGTAATTTATGCTGATTTTAAGTCAATAACTAAGAAAGTTTCAATTGCTTTACCTTCGTCTAAATCTTCATATACAGAACCATATCAAAAACATTTAGATTATGGTTATGGTTATAAAGTTGTTTGTTGTTATGACAATAAATATACTAAACCAACACAAACCTACAGAGGCCCTTATGCAGTTTATAAGTTTATAGAGAAAATACTTGAGGAAGAGGAATATTGTAAGGAAATATTTAATGAAATCTTTAACAAAGATTTGAGAATGTCGAAAAAGATGAAATTGAATTAAAAAAAAACAAAAATTGTATCATATTTGTGAAAAAGAATATAAAGAAGACGAAATTAAAGTAAGAGATCATTGTCATATAACAGGAAAATTTAGAGGTTCCTCTCACCAAGACTGTAATTTAATTTTAGACTAACACACAAAATTCCTGTCATCTTCCATAATTTAAGACTTTTTTTATAGATAGTTTTCAATTTATGTCTCAATCATTGGATAACTTAGTAAAACATATTCCAGAATTTAAGTACACATCTCAAGAATTTGATAAAGGAAAACTTGAATTATTAAAAACAAAAGGTATTTATCCATACGATTACATGGATTCATTTAAAAAATTCAAAGAAACAGAATTACCTCCTAAAAAAGAGTTCTATTCAATTTTAAATTAAACACACATATCTGACAACGAATATGACCATGCTAAAAATGTTTGAAACAAAGGGGGGGGGGGGGGGGGGGGTTAGGTGTCTGCGCAAAATGTTTTTTGATTTTATTTATACTTTGTGGTAATATACCTACATGTATTAAGTTTCATTAACAAGTGTTACTGTTACCAGTTTTGACCTACTTTTAGATATATTCACATTTAAAGTGGGTGGGGTAATCTGACATGTGACCAGCCGGGAACACAATTTCTGTTATTTTTTTAAAATTGGTTCAAACCTTTTACCTGAAACTTTCATGATAAAATAACTATGCAATTGGCATTCACACAATATGTCGCATTTTAAATTGTACTGAATACTTTTTTCATCACAGAGCCACAAAGTGGTCTAATCAAATTTACTGATTTTCAATGGACGAACTTTACCAAAAAGCTTAAACATTTTTCATTAGTTGAGATATTAAGGTGTTATTTTCAGCAGATTTTATAAACTAAATAAACATAAAAATGAGAGTATATCAGTATACTCTGGTTAATATTGGAAGAGTGGTACATTCTCAAACTGGGAAAAAGTGGGTGGGGTAAATAAATATTCGAAGCAACACTACAAAAATTGTGGAGTTGTTAAGCAATGGCCTCATATTGTCAATTACTATCTTAATTTTATTAAATACAGCATTGATTGATAAATTTTAACAAAAAAAAATCCCACTTTATACATGTGTGTCATGGAAAAAGCATGGACTTTGAACATGACATTTAGACAAACCAAATTAATCCTGAAAGCTCAAAGTATTTAACAAAAGGTTTTGCCTGAGGCAGTATATTTTGAGGAAAGCTATTGTTCAAATTAACATTAAATTTTCTGCATTGATTTTTTCATGGCACACATGTATAAAGTCTTATTAAAGAGAAAAACGTTTTGTTAAAATTTATCGACCAAGTCTGTATTTAATAAAACTAGAATGTGTCTGTAGGACACAGGGTGTGATATTTTACTATTTCATTGGACATAACTCTTGAAATAGGGGGCGGACCCTGATAAAAAATAGTAGGTGCGCAAGCTCGTATCATGATAAACACTCATCAATTTATATCAAATACTTTTTGAGCTAGGCGTGTCACAAGGTGAAAATGTGCATGTTTGACTATTTCAGGGGCCATTACTCTAGAAATAGGGCGAGGACCCAGATTAAAAATAGGAGATGCGCAAATTCATATCATGATTAAGACTAAGGCAAGGTTTCATGAATCTATATCAAGTACTTTTTGAGCTAGGCGTGTCACAAGGTGAAAATGTGCATTTTTTATTATTTCAGGGGCCATAACTCTAGAAATAGAGGGCGGAGCCAAACGAAAAATAAAAGGTTTGCAAGTTCATATCATTATAAAGACTCATGCAAGATTTCATCAATTTATATCAAATACTTTTTGGGCTAGGCGTGTCACAAGGTGAAAATGTGCATTTGTTACTATTTCAGGGGCAGTAACTCTAAAATTAGGGGGCGGAGTCAGACGAAAAGTAGAAAGTGCGCAAGTTCATATCATGATAAAGACTTTTGCAAGGTTTCATCAATTTATATCAAATACTTTTTGAGCTAGGCGCGTCACGAACTTCGGACGGACGCACGGACGGACGGACGCACGGACAAGAGCAAATCTATATGCCCCCACCACTCATGGGGTGGGGGGCACAATTAAGATAGCAATAGACAATCTGAGGTCATTTCGTAACAACTGCACAATTTTTGTAGTGTTGCTTCGAATATTTATTTACCCCACCCACTTTTTCCCAGTTTGAGAGTGTACCACTCTTCCATATTAATCAGAGTATACTGATATACTGTCATTTAATGTTTATTTAGTTTACAATACTGCTGAAAATAACACCTTAATATCTCAACTAATAAAAAATGTTTTTAGCTTTTGGTAAAATTCGTCCATTGAAATCAGTAAATTTGATTAGACCACTTTGTGGCTCTGTGATGAAAAAAGTATTCAGTACAATTTAAAATGCAACATATTGTGTAAATGTCCATTGCATAGTTATTTTATCATGAAGGTTTCAGGTAAAAGGTTAGAACCAATTTTAAAAAATAACAGAAATTGTGTTCCCGGCTGGTCACATGTCAGATTACCCCACCAACTTTAAATGTGAATATCTATAAAAGTAAGTCAAAACTGGTAACAGTAATACTTGTTAATGAAACTTAATACATGTAGGTATATTACCACAAAGTATAAATAAAATCAAAAAACATTTTGCGCAGACACCTAACTGGGACCCCCCCCCCCTTTAAAATTAAAACAATGGGAGAATATCATGATCTATATTTAAAAACTGACGTATTAATTTTAGCTGATACATTCGAAAATTTTAGAAGGTTGTGTTTGGAATATTATAAACTTGACCCTTGTCATTACTTTAGTAGTCCTGGTTTAGCTTGGGATGCAATGTTAAAAATGACCGGAATAAATCTGGATTTAATAACTGATATTGATATGTATCTTTTTATTGAAAAGGGACTGAGAGGAGGAATAAGTTATATTCCAAACAGATATAGCAAAGCAAACAATAAATATATAAAAACTATGATCCTGAATAAGAATCTAAATACGTTATGTATAATATTTACGGTTGGGCTATGTGTCGACCTTTACCCTCTGGAAACTTTAGGTTTATATCCGAAAAACAATATAAGAAATTAATTACAGAAGGTAAAACTAACTTTATAATTGAATGTGATCTTGAATATCCAAAAAATTACATGCTGTACACAACGATTATCCTTTGACTTCTGAAAAAATTAAAATACCAGATGAATGGCTTTCTGATTATAGTGAAAATATTAAAGAAGAATTTGAAATAGCAAAAAGTAATGTAAAGAATTTGGTTCCAACTTTAATGAAGAAAAAGAATTATGTTGTTCATTTTAAAAATCTTGAACTATATGCACAATTAGGATTAAAAGTAACAAAAATACATAGAATATTAACTTTTGACGAAAGTCCTTGGTAAAAAAGATATATTAATTTTAATACTCAAAAAAGATCTAAAGCAAAAAAAATCTTTTGAAAAAGACTTTTTTAAGTTAATGAACAACTCTGTATTCGGTAAGGCATTAGAAAATTTACGCAAGAGGATTAATATTAAATTAACACGTCGGAATGTGCATTCTAGATTTATCAAAGTTTTTGATGTATGATTTTCATCATAATTTTATTAAAGAAAAGTATAAAGACAACTGTAAATTACTATTTACCGACACCGATAGTTTGTGTTATGAAATAAAAACCAAAGATGCATATAAAGTTTTTTATAAAAATAAAGATTTGTTTGATAATAGTGATTATGATTCTGAATCAAAATTTTATTTCGACAATAATAAAAAAGTAATTGGAAAGTTTAAAGACGAAGCTGCTGGAATTCCCATTGTTGAATTTGTTGGATTAAGAAGTAAAATGTATTCTTATTTATTAGAAAATCAAGTTGATATTAAAAAATTTAAAGGAATTAAAAAGCATGTTATAAAGAAAACAATAGTTCATAAAAATTACAAAGATACTTTATTTAATTCAACCCAAACTAACCATACCTTTAAAGTTATTCTTTCTGATAAGCACAGTATTTCTTGTTATGTTATTAATAAAACATATTTATCATGTTATGACGACAAAAGATATATTAAACATAATGGTATTAATACATAAGCTTACGGACATAAAACCATAAATTGTTAGGTTATGTTCCACAACCATAAATTGTTAATTGAATATTCTTAACGTTTAAACCTTCTATAAAAATCACGCCACCTGTTTTAAACTGATTAGCATAATTAAATGAGATTGTTTCATTTTTTTCTGTTATTTTTTGCATTGTAACTTTGAAGAATTTTATTTTCTTTGTTTTTTAATTCTAATTTAACTTTTCCTTTTTCTAATTTAATTGCATATATAAGAATAATTCAGATGCAATTTTGTTTGACTGTTACATTATTACCATTTTGAATTCGAACTAAACCAGGACTAGCATTACCAAATTTCCATTGAAATAATCCACTATCGGTATCTTCTGTTGCAGATGTTAAAAACAAAGGATGTTTTCTTATTATTTGACTTTCCATTTTATTTACTTTTTCATTTATATTATTGAATATTCCCATTATATAAAAAACAATGAAATAAATCGAAATTAATCAATTGACTAGATAAAATCTGACATGACTTCCTGGTTCTACAGTATATGGGTCACCTGGAGGCACAAGCACATTAAGCAATGGAATAATAGTTTCATGAAAAATTGTAAAATACATTTTTTTTGCTTAAATTAATTTTAATTTTTTTTCTTGAAAACATATGTATATTGAATACCATTTTGTTTAATTTCAGGTGATATATATTCTTTTCCATTTGTCCGATCACCCCACCAGTCAAAAATAAATGTAAAACTATGATTTTTATCAATATAGCGGTTTACTATGATTATGATAATGTTTACTTCAATTATTTTAATCCCCATCTTGTTGGAATAGAAATACATTCTTCTCCACTCCATGAAAGATGACAAGTTTTTGATTTATTTTAATAACATTTTTATAATCTGTAATCTTATTAGCTCGTATTCCAAATAATGCAAAAAAAAATTCCGTTTCTAATACATTTTGTTGTAACTGTTTATCTTCAACGTCATATCTATTTGAACCAAGATATTGATTTACATGTAGTTGTCTGCTATTGTAGTATTCTAAAAGAAACACTTCACGTTTTACAGTTTCTAGTTCTTCTTCCAAAGTATTATAATTTTCATTAAGTTCAAGAATTACTTCAGCTAAATCATCAACTCGTTTTGTTGGAGCAACTTCAGAAGCAGATAAATTATCAACAACATTTTTGTTCTACATGTAGCTAATCGTGTTTCTTGTTTTAAAAATGCATTTTTTACTTTTGTAATTTCTTCGGCATTAGTAGAACTTGCTTGGGTATTAGCAGTAATTGCTTCAGTATTAGCAGTAATCGATTCTCCTTGTTTAGCTGATATTTCAACTACAAAATCCAGATCATTTTCTATTTTTTTTAATTTTAGTATTAACTTCGTTGATATCTTTTTGTAACAGACTTGTAAGTGTATTAAAATCTGCGTGTTTTAAATTGTGACGTGTGTCAACATTACTAATCAAGACCCGAAGTTGCTAAATTCTTAAAATGTTCTATTTTAGAATTAAGCTCTTTTTTAAGGTTATCTAATGTTGTCATCACCTCTTTGTGAAGCTGCCTTTTCCAGTTCAGATTTATATTCTGCAAATTTATTTGAAAATGTGTCAAGTAGATCTTGATTCTTTTTTGTAAAGTCATTGTTAAGTTTATTTACTTCTGTCCTAATTTCTAACTGATACATATTTTGTAATTTTTTCTCAGCTTCAATAATCTTGTCTTTAAGTTCTTCATGTTTAATCACACTATCTTTTAATTCTTGAACTTGAGTGTATAAGTTTTCAAAATTGGTTCTAAATACTTTTTTATGTTTTCATCTGTCAAATCAGATTTTTCTTCAAGTTCTTTAATAGAATCAACCATAGCTTTCATTTCTTCTTCATGTTTACCTTGTAATTGAACTATTAATAATGAATTGTTTTTTATATCTTTTGTTAATTCTACAATATTCTGTACTTCTTCTTCTAATGTATGTTTTATAGATTTGATGTCTTCAAGTTTATAGTCTTCTTTTACACTTTGAAAATTTTGAAACACAAACAGTTTTGAAACTACATCATTGGGTTTATCCGGATTTCCTAGGTTGATTATTCCATTACCTCCCATATCTAATGCTCAGTTCATTGTGTTATCAAGTTCCTTATTTTTATGAGGATACGATTCCATGTCCTTTTTAAGCTTTTTGTATTGTTTTCTTGTGTCATAATCACTTAAATCGATATCAAATTTAACTTTACTTATACTGTCTGGTTGATTATTTTACACCATTAAAAACTCCCATCTATATAATTCCCGTAAAGTTTTTTCTAAAAAACTTCCTTGGTTTGTCAACATATAAGAAATCATATTTTTGTTTTGTTGCATTAGTAAAAGAATCACGATTTATATTTTGTTCATTACAAATCATATCATTTTCTCTTTTACCAGGACTTTCAAATAAAATATAGTGAGAACAGTTAATACGGATATCCGTCGGTGTTTTATAGTAAGACTGACTTAAATAAATAACAGAACAGTTTTTGTGACGTCCTTGAATAAAGTATTTTGTAATTTCATTTTGAAACTTTTTTTCTTCACATATGAAATCATCAAATATTACTACTTTTTGTTTATCTGATCCAAGATTATTCACGTCGGTTATTTCATTATTAGAATATTAAAGTATTTCATTTGGATCTACTTTCATTCTTTTTGCAATTTCATTTAAGTGGTCTATTAAATCCTGATATTTAGATTGTTCTAGGTTTTTAGCATATAGGTATAATTTATCATAATATATAAGAAGTTTTCGAAGTATATGCATTAATGTATTTGTTTTTCCTGATCCAAAAGATCCACATATTAACATTCTAAAACATGAATCTGGCATAAAAGGATAAAATTGCTTAAAGTTATTAGATTTGTCGTTTTTTTTTGTATCATAATTTGGAATTTCCATATTATAATAATATTACATTATCTTACATTATTTTGCATTATCTTACATTATTATATAAATGCAATCAAAACTTAATGAAATAAGAATAAGAAAAAACTTAGTCGGACAAAAGATAAGAGCTAAGAGAGATGAAATAATGAGAGAAAAAATCAGAAAAGCTACTGGTCGAGAAATGTATAGTGAAATTTATAAACCAATTACAGAAGGAATAGAAAGTCAAAAAGAACAATTGTCAAGTCAGTTAAAAGCATTGCCTGGAAATAAAGAACAATTAGCGTTACTTCCGAAAAGTATATCAGAAGATCTGACACAAGGTATTACTGAATTAACTAAAGGAATGCAGGAAGAATCTAAAAGACAACAGGTTTTAAAACCGGCTCCCTATACACCAATAGATTGGGGGAGATGAGTCTGTTGGACGGGTTCCTGAATATGAATTTAAGAAATTAGAAGATTATGGAAGAGAAAGGATGGGAATAACAGAAAAACCGTTACCACCAGAAAAAAAAATGACGAAAGAAGAGCTTGATAAATTAACAGAAGAAGAGATTAATAAATTAAAAGAAAACTATGTACTAGGAGAAGAAATGAAAGATGGATATATTAGATTATTATCAAAAGAACATAAGTGTTCGGATACGGATGAGTATGAAGAATTTCCTGAAGAATTGGGGGCAAAAATAAAAGAATTTAAATTTGTTCTTAATAAAGAAATTGATTTAAAACTTTTAAATAGAAAAAAAAAAATATATAACACACCAGATGAAGTGTTTGAGTATTTTGTCAGCGAATCTGGAAATCCTGATGAAAAAATGACTAGGGAAGAATTAAAGATTATCATAGATAATGTATCGGATGAAATAAAAAAATTGGGTTATGAATCTGGTGCTATAAGTAGAAAGAAGAAATTATAGCCAAGTCAAATAATTATAAAAAAATACAGAGAAGTGATCAACGATATTCTAAAATAAGGAAAATATATAGGAACAAGAATAAGACATCATAATCGAAAACAAAGTTTTCATAAAAAACCAAAGGTTCTAAATCAAGATAAAGTTTTACCAAATGGTCAATATGGTAATTTAATTATTAACTTAAATACACTTTATGGCCAAACTAAATTGATTGCAAAGGATCGAACAACTGGAAAAGAAGTAACACTAAAGTAGATAATGATTTAATCGATTTGATTAATAAAAGATATAACAATAATAAAAAACATTCAATACTTTCTAGGAAAATATTTAAAGAATTAATAGAAAAATCAGGATTACCTATCAATAAAAGATCTATGAAGTTTAAAAAAAAGTAATTAGAGGACAGGGTTATGGTGTTTGTCCATGTAATCCAGAAGAACTGGTTAATAACTTAGAACTTATTTGTGGTTCAATTAATACCGGAAATAATAATGAAGAACTTAAAAATGAAGGTATTAGCATAATTGATGAACTATTAAAAATAAATTAATTGTTACCAGAACAACACAAAATGTTATATAAAAAAAAAAGATATTTTTCTTGAATATATAAATGGAACAAAAAACGGTATTAAGTTCTGAAGCTGTTAAAACAACGCTAAAACTACTCCAAGCGATTTTACAGTTAGATTCGATCGTTCTTTAATTTTAGATAAAACTAAAACTTATGTTGTTGGTTTGGATAGTATTAACACTATGACTTACTCTTGGCATAATATTAGTCATGAATACGATACTAAAAGAATTCGTTATTATTATGGTAAAGATTGCAAAGATATTATATTTCAAAATGGTTCTTACACTTATAGAGACATTAATAATTATATCAAGGAAACGTTAGTAAGCAATGGTGATTTTGAATTTGATAAATCAAACCTATAAGTTTGGAATTTGATTTAACTAGTTTTAAAATATTAATTTCAATTCATGATAATTTTATATTGGATTTGAAAATATCAAATTTTCATACATTGCTTGGATTTGAGAAAAAAAGCTTTAAATTCTACCGAATAGGGAACTACAACACCAAATATAACTAACTCTGTGGATACAATTTACATTCATTGTGATCTTATTGATAATTCACTCGTCGACGGTAATTTTAGTGATATTATCTATGCTTTAAGTACTGCAGATTTAACAAGAGCTTATCCATTTACAAAAGAACCACAAAGAGTTGGATATTCTGAAATTAATAAGAATGTTATAAACTCAATTAGAATATATATTACAGATGTATTTGGTAGAATAAGTAATTTTAATGAAGTTGAAACAAGTTTTACACTAATATTAAAAGAATTATAAAATTTAGTTTTATATAATGTACAAAAAAGTTGATGATAAAAACAAAGGAATATTTATTTATGTTGATGCTCAAACTGGAGAAGAAATTATACACGGTCCAGGTGTCTTTGAAAATTAATTCAATCTTTTGTTGCATCTGCTGGAAAAAAAGCTTTAGAAACTGCAGGAAAAGCAGCATTTGAGAGTGGAACCCGCAGGATTAGAACGCAAGTCGGGAATTTAGCTGCTGATACAATTACAGAAAAAATTAAAAGTTTTAAAAAGCCTGCTGTTGGTAAACCTGTTGGTATTTTAATTGCTAAGGAATTACAAAAAAACTAATTCGAATAATGAGGAGGATATTAATATAAGTTTAAATAAATTATTGTCGGGATCTGGGACTTTAGCTCAGCGTAAACGTTTAACAGATTAATTTATAAAAAATAAAATAATATATAATAAACATGTTTAGAACAAAACAGTATTGTGAAAGATACGAATTAACTCCTATTCAGGCAGTGTCAGGAACCTCGGTGCTTTCTTGGATTCGAACATGAGGATGGAGCAACATGTGAATAGTGTGTGTAGGAATTCCTATGCACAGTTGCGGCAAATTAGTCTCATCAGACAATATACAACCGCAAACGCAACCAAATCTCTAATCAACTCTCTTGTTACATCACGTTTGGATTATTGCAACTCTCTGCTATATGGAATTCCAAAACAGTCAATGAACACACTGCAATATGTCCAAAACACGGCAGCTAGAATCGTAACCAGAACATCCAGATACGACCATATAACACCTGTTCTGCGTGAACTCCATTGGCTTCCTGTGCAATGTAGGGTAGAATACAAAATTATAACACATACATATAAGGCACTCAAAGATCAATCACCAGCTTACGTAGCGAACATGCTAGAAATATATACACCATCCAGAAATCTGAGATCGCAGAATAATTCATTAAAACTAGTGGTGCCCAAATGTCGAACAATGCGATTTGGTGACAGGAGCTTTCAGACAGCTGCTGCGAGGTAATGGAATGCCCTCCCATCTGGCATAAGAGAGTGCAAGACCGTGCAAAGTTTCAAAAAAGCGCTAAAGACGCATTATTTCATACAATTCTTTGGGAACTAACATCTCACTGATTACCTGATTTATAATGTAGGTACTTTGCCGGCCAATTAATTACTTTAATTAAGAACTCCAATGTGACAGAATAATGTTGGCGGTGTTTTTTCTGTGGGATATATCATGGATGTTCTCCGGACCGTTTAGGTGGGGATTGACCCAATCATCCGGGACGGTTTGCATGTTGTGATGCATTTCGCAGACATTATAGCGTTCAATTCTGTCTGTTTCAAAATGTAAGATATATTCTGTTCTATTCTGCTCGGACCTGTGTCTTTGATAGGTCAGTTAATGTTTTATGATATTGTATTTTTGTTTCATGTTTTGATCTGCCTACCTTCCAATTTAAAAAATGCTTAATATCTTATTACCGTAATGTAATTTTAAGTTCTGCTATAAAAGTTCAATTGCCATCTTTTATTGAACATTATATAAATGTTTTTATGTAAAGCACTTTTGAAAGTATTTTTATATGAAAGAGTGCTATATAAATGTGGTATATAATAATAAGAGGAAATTGCTTTACGTAAAGAACAAACTTCAGCTGTGGATAAACAAGCAGATTTAGAGGCGTAAATAGAGTTATTAAAGCAGGAGAGTGAAGCAGCGGTTTTAGCAGCTGAGCAAGTGACTTGATGTTATCTAGATTGTTAGTTTCAATGATTTACCTGAAAATTACAAGACCTGGACTGGCAGTTTCAAATCAGTGGCTAATGAAATGCATCTTTCCCCTTTAGAAGAAATTGATTTCTTGCTTAAAGGGGTTAGGGGTAATTTTCTAAAAGGCATGCTTTTGAGTTTAAAAAATGCTTTACCCCAATAACCCAGATAAAGGAAATTTCTTCAAATTTAGAGAAAACTCAAGAAAGGTTTGGAGCAAGCAAAAAAATTTTCAGTGCTACAATGAAAAAGCTAAATTTGTTCCCAAAATTGACATATAAGGACCCAGAAGGTGATATTTATCGGACCATTCTGAATTTGGGAAAGGGGTTTTTTGCAAGACCCTAGGTTTTTACTAAAACTTTGGTCGTTTTTAAATTCATCAGTGGCATTAATCCAAATTAAAGCTCCAAGTTACCCTATTCCAGGAAAAAATGGTTTCCCCCAAGGTAAACCAATGGGGCCCCCAAAAAACAAGAAAAAACATGATGAAAATTTTCCAAAAAATTATTTGTTTTCCCCTAAATTTCGAGGAAATATAGAAGATAGGGAAATTTGTTTTTGTTTTCCCTTTTGAGTAAAATCCCCCGGTTTTAAATTCGGGGAAATTTTGAGTCAAAACCCGGAGAAAAGAGGGCGTGGGTTTTTGCTTCAAGAAAAAACAGAAGCCCGTCAAAATTTTGGTTTTTATACATAGTGCTCCTCATTCTTTGGAGGATTGCTTTGCATTCAAATAAAAGTTTTTGAAGACAGACGAAATTTTACCCGGGGAAAATAAGTTTTTTGTTTTAAGTTTTTATCTCCTAATCATGTCATTAAAAAATGGTTAGGCACAAGCATTGTAGTCAGTTCAAGTAAAGGTCATTGTTCGTCATGCCCCTTTCCAAAAAAGGCAAAATGGGAAGGGGGGGGGAAGCACGCCCAAATAAAGTCCCAAAAAAACCCGAATTTTGTTAACTTTAAATGTACAGATTTTTGGGTTGTGGGTCTTTTGCTGGAAAGTTTTGGTGCTAAAAGATTTAGAAAATGTGTATTTAAAGGGGAAAATCCAATTTAATACTTTAAAAAGCTACCCCATACTAGACGAGCAAAGTAATAGATTCTTGGAACCCCTAAATTTAGTTAGATTTTTTTGGGGAAAAAGGGTTTGGGAAATGTGCCCAATGTTTTTTTAAATTCATGTTCAGATTTTTCTTTTTGAATGGCCGCAAGGTTAGAAAATTTGGGGGATAGAAAGTTTTTGATGGGAGTTTTAAATTTGTTTCTAATTTTGTTTGACTCCCTCGGGACTTTCCTTTAGAAACCCGGGATGATTTTTTCCACCCCAGTTTTGCCGTCGTCCCCCACATTTGGCTTTTTTGCCCGGGTTAAATTAAAAGAGATAGACCCCGAACTACAAGACCCTTTTTATTCCTTGGCCGGGACTTTAATAGATGCCCAAGCATTTTCTAGAAAAAAGGGGTTTTTGGGGGCCCCAAAAGGGCTCCCATAGGGCAAACCCCTTGCCCCTTGGGGGGGTTTAGTAGGAGAATTTCCCTAGGTGTTTCCCACGCCCTTTTTATTGATCCCTTTTGGGTTATTAAACCTTTTTTGGGGGAGAGGGAAGTGTTTCCCCTTTTTGCCGCAAATGTCCAAATAATTTCATTTTAAAAGAGCATATTCTCAAGAAGCCCCTTCCCTCATGATGAAGAGAGACTTTTATAATACTTATGTATTAGATAAGGGAAAGGGCTTACATTGTTAAAACCCTTTGGGGAAAGATATTTTAAAATTTCTTTTTATATTATAGCTATTATTCTGTTTTTACATCCCAGTCTCATCCCCGATGGGCAATCTTTGTCCATTGAAGATAGAAAATTCCGTCAAAAAGGAAAAAGGGACTTTGTTTTAGATTAAAATGAGGGGGGACTCCCACCTTTTCCCTTTTTAGGTTTTCCCTGATCCGGTTTCCCAAAAAATTACAGGGCGAAAGCATTTAGAAGAGCAAAAGCCCCTAGAGATCTTTTTTAAAATTTAAAGAAACCATTTAAAAAACAGTTTTGGGAATTTAATGGCAAATTTGGTTTTAAAAAAAGGGAATACACAAATGGCCCCCCAGTTACCCGAGGGTACTGAATTTTGGGGAAATTCCCAATTTTTGGTTTTTATAACATCCTAAAAAAGAAAATTTTAAAATCAGGGCTGTTTTTGATTTCTGGCCCTGGTTTAAAGTTTTTCCCCAAAACCGCTTTATTATTTTCAAGGCCCTTTACCCCTTACAAATAGCCTATTAGGTGACCTGTTTTTGGGTTTGGGGAACGTGAACCTGGGGCCCCTTTCTGGGCTGATTTAGCAAATGTTTACAGTTTGGTGAAATTAAATGAACATCACAGGAATTACCTTGGGTTTACCCGGTATAAAGAAAATTGCCCCCAATCTAAGGCTGGTTGATTTTTTTTCATGCGAAAAAAGGGTTTTTGGGGGGTTAAAAAGGGGTTTTCCCCGGCCATTGAAACCCATGGCCCCTTAGGAAAGCTTTTTAGAAAAAGCTAAATTGATGTGTTCGGGGAATTTTTTTTTCAAAGTTTTTTTTATGGTAAAACGGGGGTTTAAAATTTGTTTTAAATCTGTTTCCAGAACCCAAAAAAGTTTATTAACCCGAAACCGGGGTTTCCGGGTCATTTTTTTTGGTCTTCGTTTTAATAAAAATGGGATCAATGAAACCGAGTTCGGGAAAAGTTTCCCGAACGACGATTTACCCCTGCAAATTTGAATCGTTTTGTTTTGGTCATGAAAGTCTTCCTAATCAGCGTAGCCTAGAGCGGGAATGGGATTGAACCCCGGACTCTTTTATTTTGAGTTTTAAAGGTCCCCAAAGACAACCCTTTGTAACGAAAAAAAGAAAATTGTAACCCAAATTAACAGTTTTCTTTTGCCCTTTGGGGTTTTTAGCACTGTTGTCTTTACGGGTAGATTTTTTTAAGAGATGATTTTCTAGTGGAGGGGACTGGGATGAGCCTTCCCCACTTTATCCCAGAGATTATTTGGAAAAAACCTGGTTAGGTATTCCTTTGCCAGATAAACCCTGGGGAAGGTCCCTGGAGTTTGGTTAAAGGTTTTTCTAGTGCTCAAATGTCTGGGGATGAGCCCCCTTTTTCCCAAGATGCATTGGAAAAGGGCATAGCAGCTGAAAGTTTTATCGTGTAGCCTTTAAAGCAATGGTACTAAGAAGTTATTTTTCATTATGGGTAAAGTTTAAGGGGTTGCCCCATTCTAGTGGTCATCCCTTTCCCCTTTTTAGAGTGGTGTGCCAAACAGTTCTAGCTACAGAAATGTATCGTTAGTCAAAAAGAAATTACGTAAAAAAATTTCACGTGAAAAATTTTTACACAGATAGCGGATAGTTTTAAGATACTTTGGTAACCCAGCCCAAAAGGGGTTCTAAAATTTATGAAACCCAACCGTGTTAAAAAGTTTTGGGCGGTAAGAAACCCCCAAAAGCAGGGGCCCTTTTAATTCAAACTGATAAGAACCCGCGATGTTGGCAAAAGGGGCATTCCCAACTTCAGTTGAAAGATATTTCGGGGTTTTTTTTCCCGGGGGAACCCCCTTTTTCTTTGTGATGGGTCACAATTCCCCAAGATTTTTACCCCCTTTTGTACCCTGCCCTTGTTTTTGGGGTTTCTACAAATTTGGGGTAGGTTTACAAAAGTTTTTCCCTAAAAGCCATACGGATCCGCGGGTTCAAATTTTTCTTTAACGGAGGGGGTGTTGAAGTAGCGCTTCTTTACATATTGCCGTATCATTTAAGGAAGTTTCCTTGTAAAGGAGGGCCGTTTGTTCCCAGTCTAGTTTCCGAGAATAGTCAAAAGGGCCCCAAGTTTTAAATTCTAAGAAAATTTACAACATGAGGGTTTTTTAAGGTTTATTGCTATTTCACGTCAAGGAACTTTAAAAAATTTTGTAACTTTTTTGTTTGTTGCTACATCCGTTTTTTTTGGAGAACCCGGGTTTTGCTTCTTTTTGTGGGTGGTCTCTCCCCCCAAGAAAAAAATTTTAAAAGTTTGAGGAGAAAAATCCCATTTTTTTCCCAGAAAAAACCACCAGGGTTGAAAAAATTGCTTATAAAGCATTGTAAACGAGTTGCCCGCACCCAAGGGGATGTTTTTTTACTAAAGGGGAAGTAAGGAAAAGGGGGGATTTTGGGGGGATAGGTGCAAAAAACGTGCAATCTCCTTTTATTTTTAATCCCTTTCAGTGAAAAGGGAAAATCAGGGGCAGGTAAGAAATTAAAAGGGATTTTTTGATTTTACCTTTGGATAGAAAATAGAGCAAAAAATCCTTTTAATAGGGGGCCGGGGAAACGTTTTTTGGTCCTTGGCGGGTTGTCTCCCTTTAAAACACGTGGGTCATAAGCAACCTGCTAAAGTTGGAAAAGTTTTTTTTAAATGTTTACTGATACGTGGGTAACATTGGGGGTTGTAGATGAAAGTCTTCCTCAGCATTTTTTCCCCTTGGCCTTAGGAGGTTTGTGTAAATTTCCCGTGTCAGAGTAAAGCAGTTTTAGATTGCCCCGTGGAACAAAACTTTTTTGGGTTTGCCACAGATCATTTTGATAAGGGTATTAAGTTGAAGGAAAAAAAAAAAAGGGTTTTCTTTGAAAAAATCGGGGGGGTTTTGGGTTTTTGGAACCCTCCACAAAGTTCTACTTTGGGGGTTTGCCTGGGAGGAATGATTGGTTTAGAAAGGGGGTTTTTAGACTCCTGTTCAAGCCCCCAAAACCCAAACCCCATTAGGTTTTATTTTACTTTGGTGAAGGAAGGGCAAATTATAAAACCCCCCGTCCAATGTCCCATTTTTCTTAGATCCAGATGCCTGATTTTTACTCATTTCATTTTTGTTATTACTAGGGAAGTTAGTTTAAGATCAGCAACCAGTCATTTGATATGTCCAAAAAATTTTTGGTTGACATTTTTGGGTTAAGGTGGAGAAAAATTTAAGAATTTTTCGGGCATTAAAAATTGCGGTTAAAGGGCATTTTGAAAAATTTTTCCAATTAAGAAAAATTTAGGGGCCTTTTAAAAAGCAAAAGATGTCGCTCGAAATGCGGGCCCTTTTGGGTGAGTTTTCCAGATTTTTTCCGGCTCAGATGGATTTTTTCGTTTGGTAGAAATTTGGGTGATAAAAGAAGGAAACCGACCTTTTAGTCAGGCCAGTTTTTGAATTGGTCGTACTATTTGATTTTAACAGAATATTTTTTGTATGTATTACGATTTTTTCCGTCAAAATTTTGTAAGGTCTCTCCCCTTTGGGGAAAGTAAAAAAAACCCCAAAAATTTGTACTTTTTTGGATTTTAAAAAATTTTGGTATGTGTTTAAATTTTGTTTTTAGCTAGTTTTTCCCCAAAATTAAGGTCTTTAGTGAAAAGCTTTAATAATATGTTACATTTTTTATATTTGGGTTTTTTTGAGAGATTTTCAGGGGGCAAGTTACAAGGGTTTTAAAATATGGCCAAACCCTTTTTGCATTTCAATTAAAATGTTTTGGGTTTTTTGGTAAACCCGGGTTTTTATTTTCGGGGTTTTTCTGAATTTTCCACTAAGGGTTGAATTTTGAAATTTTATGGGAAGATTCGTTCAGTTCAATTTTTTTTTCCCCCCCTTTTTGGGCATTTAAAATTTTTCCCTGAACATTTAATTTAGCATAGGGGTTTTAATTTTGGGGGATATTTTTTTTTGGGACACCTTTTTAATCTGTTTTTGGTTAAAAATTTTAAAGCCTTATGGAATTTTTTAACTGTTTTTTTTGATAGTGATATAAATTTGAAAATTCCGGTTGGGAGGGGGGTGCTGCCTATGTATTTTGTTTTTTTTAAAATCGTAGGGGTTTGATTTTTTTTCCCGGTTATCTAATTATTTTTGGGTTCGGTTTAAAACAGTTCGAAAGGCATGGTGGATGGGTTTTCACTTTGGGATTTTTGTCCCCCCATGGTGTAATTTTAATCAGATTAGGGAAAAATTTTGTTTTTTTTTGGTAGTATATTATTTTAAATTTTAAAGATACTATTTTTAACATTTTCCCTTTTAATCTTTTTCTTTCCCTTGGAAGTTTAAACCCTTTAAAGGGGAAAAGTGTCTTAGTATCGGTTGAAAAAATTTTAATTTTAAGGGGGAAAAATTTGGTAAAACCAATAAATTTTGGTTTTTACGGGCTTTTGGGGTAGGTTTAAAGGAAGAAAAATACTAAAGGGAGTATGGGTTATTTTTTTTAAATTTTTAGACAAATTTGATTTAAGGATCTTGTTTTTTTGAAATTTAAATTTAACAATGTATAAAAAAAAGTACCCTTTAAAATTTCCCAAAACCCTTTTTGAAATCTTTGCAGTTTTTTACATGCAAAAAAAAGGGTCAATATACGGGGGGTTTTAGGGTTCCCGTATATTTCGAAAATACGGGAGTTCCCGGGAGTAATTTACAAAATAGGGGCCCTAATTTTACGATCCGTTTTTTCCCGGAAAATCTAGTATAGGGGTTTTTTTTACCGTTTTTTTTGTCATGCATATCCCGGGATCCCGTATACCCCGAATTTATTACTTTAAAGGTATTTTTCCGTATATATCCCAATTTTCCCAATTTTAAAAAAAAAACCCCTTTAAAAATTTGGTGTTTATTCTTTTCCCCCTTTTTTTTATAATTTTAATTTTCATGTATTCGAGGGGTTTTTTGAGACTTTTTTTCCCGTTTAAACTTTCCGAAATTTAGAATATAGGGAAAACACGTTTTACGACCCTGAAATTTTCCTGAATTTACGTAGTATACGGATCCCGTATTTTTGTCTTTAAGGGGACTGTGATTGCATCTAATATACGGGGGGCATTTTACGGATTGTTTTTTTCTTTTTATACGGGCTTCGGTTTTTTTTCCGTAAGCAGGTTACGCAAATACGGACCCGTACTTTTTGCCCTTTAACGGGGGAAAATACGAAACTGCTTTTTTTCACTATAGGGCTAGGGACTAGTCCCGTAAGAAAAATGCGTTTACCCAAATACCCCCCCTTTAATTGGGCCCCCAATATAAAAAATTTTTTGCATCTGATAAAAGGGGATAAAAAACCTGATTTTTAGATAAAGGGCCAGGTTTTTCCCGTTTATGAAAAAGTTATCTGGTGTACAGTTTCCATATTTGTGTCACTTTTTAAAATAAAATTTGGTTTCGTTTTCCCCGGGGGGAATTGGGGACCAGTTTTTTAAAAAGTTTAAATTTCCCAGATTTTTCCCCGTAAGGCATGTTTTAGTATAAAAATTTCCCGTATTTTCTTTTTTTTGGAACTGATTTTGTATAGGGGAACAAACGAAGGGACAAAAGAATTCGGTGTTTAACCTTTACACCCAGAATACGGTTGTTAAAAAAAAAAGAAAAGCCAAAAGACGGGGTATGAAAAAAAAAACCCATTTTGAATTAAATTTGGAGGACATGTCAGTTTTAAAACTAACTTTTTTATTAAAATTAAATTTTAAATTTTTTTTTAAAAATCAGTTTTTAAAAGGTTATAAACCCTTTTCATTTCTTGTCCAAATAAAATTTAAGAAAAATTAAATGTGAGTAATCAATAACATCAAGCATTTTTTAATTTTAAATTGTTCTTTTCTAATTGAAAAAACTAGCAATTCGCAACTTTTAAATTTTTGCGGGTTGACTCAACAAATCATTTGGGAGATCATTTTTTTCCTATTTCGGTATATGTTTTTTTTTTTTTTCCCCAATGAAGCTGTTACCGCTTAGGTTTTCCGTTTGGGCGTCTTTTTTAAAAAAGTGCAGTACACCCCTCCTAGTTCCGAAGATTTTACTTTTAAAAAGGCGCATGTTTGGGTTTTGTACTGGAACACGATATGTAAGCAGGGTGAACCAAAATGGAAATATTTAGTTTCCTTTTTCAATAAGTAAAGCTTTTTTTTCTGTTTTTTACGAAAGTCACTGGAACGAAATTGGGGTCATCCGGGCTGTCTGTTGCCAAACTGTTTATCAAACCTTTTTGGGGAAAAAAAACAAATAAGTTTTTCTCTAATTTTTTTTGAAAAAATTTTAAATTTTGTCGTCCCGGGTTTTTTTATTCAGTAAAAAATCTTTTGTCAAACGGAATAAAAAAATTAAGGGATTTAAAATTTTTTAAAAAAAAGGACTTTGCAATTTTAGTACTTAAAAATTAATCTATTAAATGATATGAAAAAATTTTTTAGAATTAAAAAAAGACATGGGGCAGGGGTGGCCCACATAATTTTTAAATGTTTAGAACCACCATACTCATTTTGTGCGAAAAAAAATATTAAATTTTTTAAACGTGGGTGTTTATATTTTTTACAAGTTTTCTATGTAGTTTTTTTATTTTTCATTTTAAAGGTTTAATTTTACTTAAAAATCTATTTTCCCAAATTAAAATTTTAAAATAAAAAAATTTGGGGTTCCCTGTGCCCTTTACCCCGTTTTTCCGGTCAGTCCCCCACCCCCCTTTTTTATGGATTGGGCTTCAAAAACCTAATTTCCCCGTAATAACCCCTTTAAATTTGGGAGGGGGCCCTTTTTTTAAAAAGGATTTTAATGTCACAAAAACCCAAAAGACATTTAAAGTGCCGGGAATTGGATCTTTAAAAAACTTTCCCCCTTTTTTTCCTACCAAAAAAACAATACTACAGAAAAGGTATAAAATTTAAAAACCAAAAACTAGTGTTAACGTAAACTATTTCTAAAAATTTGTGTTCCTTAACCTGCCCGCCAAATTTGCAATCCCCCCGTTTTTAGAACTTATTTTTAAAAGCAAAATAAATTTTTTTGTACATTTTTGGGTTAAAAAAATATCCCGGGTGAATAACAGCATTTTTTCGATACCAGAGGGTTTTCCGTGGGTTTCCCCCCGGGGTTTTTCCCAAAATCTTTAATGATGAGAATGCATAACAGTCGCGTTTTAAGGTTTTTTTTAATTAATTTTTTCAAAAATTTTTTTAAAAATTTGTGAAAGAACAAGTTCTGAACCCCAATATTTGCCTTAAACGTTTTAAAAATTGGGTTTAAAAATCTGAAGTGGTTTCCCGACTTTCCAATCCCTTCCGTCAGATAATATTCTTGACAAGTAAAAAATTAAACAATTAAAAGTCCCTCTCTTTATAAAGTTCAAATAAAAATAATGCATTTGTAAATTGGATTTTAAATTTTTCCAAATCTCATGATTAAACCTAAAAAAATTTTAAAAAAAATATCAGGGGATCTTTATAATTTTCATTATTTTTATATTAGAGTTGCCGAAATTTTGATTAAAATAAATTTTGTAAACAGTGATACATTCTTTAAACTGTTGGAAAATTTAAAGAAATTTGGGGGTAGTTTTTATTTTCCCCCTTTATTGGTTTTTTTCAACCCAGCGAAAGTTTTGTTCGGGGCCCTGAAAAAGGGTGGCTTTGGAAGTAACAGAAAAAAAAGGTAGACATCAGCAAAGAAGACCTTCCCGGGGAGATGTTTATTTTTTTCACGGTTTTTTTTTCGAAATATATAGACCCCAAAGGGAAACAGGGGTTTAAATTCCTTAAACAATATTTCCTTAAAAGACAGGATAGGGTTGCCGATAAAAAATTACAAAAATTTAAAAAAAATCCAGGAGAAAAAAAAATTTAAAGGGGGGTTCGATTTAAAAAGCAAAAATTATCAGTTCCCAAAGGGTACCTTTTAAGCTGAAGTTTTCACATTATGAAAATTAAAATAGGGGAAATTTTGTTTTTTTTAAAACTAAATTAAAAAAAAGTTATATATAGGAAAAAAGATTTAGCGGGCCGGGGAAAAAGGGAAACCCCGACCCCCAGCGGCAATAAAGAAGGTTCCTGTCGTTACCAAAATTTTAAAAGCAAGGGAGGGTTTTGTGTTTTAAAGCGCGTTTTTTATACAATTTTTTATCGTAAAAATTAGTTAAAACATCTAATTTTCAGTGTTTCCGCAAATCATAGTTTTGTCAAATATAAGTAGATAATTTTACACCAAATTTTTTTTCCATATTTTCTAAAAAAATTAAAGCCGTGCCCTGGAAAAACCAAAAAAGTGGGTTTTTCGACCCGATGGATCGAGGGCCAGCCCCGCCCCATCCGTGGCCCCGGTCAGGATCCATTTCTGTTTGCTTTAAAACCAAATTGGGGGAAATTTGAAAAAATGTTAGGGAAAAGAAAGGATCCCCGAGCAGACCCGCGCGGAAGGGGCAAAGGGTTTGGGCCCCGATCCATTTCTGGGGGGAAAACTAAGGGCTATGGGTTTTTCCCCGGCACGGCTAAATTTTATATTTTTTTTCTGGTTTTTGTCGGACGATCTGGAGGTCAGTGACTTTTTTTAAATATTCGTATTTAAAAATTGCGTTTTTCTTAAAAATTTTTTTAAACCCCCAAAATTGCCCTACAGTTACACTAAAAATAAGATAAATTTATTGTTCAAATGTTTAATCCCTTTTAAATTTTAAAGGTATTACCAAAATATTGCGGGGGGGAAAAAAAATTTGGTAAAAGGGTTTTTTTCAAACGGGTCTAAAAAATGTTTAAAACCCCCTTAAAAATAAAAGGGGGGTTTTATTTGGTTTCATTAAATTTTTTGGTTTTTGGTTAAAATTGGGTTTAAATACACCCCCTTTTCGGGCCCCCCTGAAAAAAAAAGACGGTTTTTGGATATTTGAAGATTTACAGCGTAAAAATAGAGGGAAAACAGAAAAACTGAAAAAAAAAACCAGTCAATCGGGAAAATTTCGTAACTTTTAATTTGTTTTTAAAAAATCAAAATTTTGGCCGTTGAAAAACGATTTTAAAAAAAACCCGAATAAGCTGAGCAAATTTTTATTTTTTGTACGGTTTTGGTCCCGAAAGTAAAGTTTTTTTTAGATGTATTAAAATGTTTAAAATTTTTTAAAATGTTTGATACCATATTCATATTAATTAAAAATTACCCTTTTATTTTACAATAAATAAAGTATTTTATTTAAAAAATTGGTTTGTTCCGGATTTCACTTCAATTTTTTAATTTTAAAATTTATTCAAGTACATCCCTTAGTTTTTAAAGCATCAGATAAAAAATTTTTTAATGACCCCAAAGCATTAGTTAAACGATTCAAACCCCCCCCCCCCCCCCCCCCCACAGCCCCCCCGCTTAGCCAGTTTTTTAAAAAGCGTTGGGGGACGGATCGCGGGGTTTTTGGCGGGTTCGATTCTCGGGCGAGGCCCTATGGTTTCCGTGAAATTTTTTTAAAAAAACGACATTATGTTTTGAAATCAAGTCCTCCACCTTTTGATAATTTTTTTTTTTTTTTTTTTTGGGGAAGTTGGCAGTACTTGGGGAGAAAAGGTTTTTTTACTGGGACGAAAACCAGGAACACGGGGTTTTTGGTTAAATGCCCGGGCCCTTACTGACTGAAATACTTTTTTGAAAAACGGCGGGTTTTAAACCCCAAAAAACAAACAAACAAAAAACCCCCCTCCCCCCCCCCCCGTTTTTTCAACAAAAAACATTTGTACGGAAATTTGACAAAAATTGGGATTAAATTTTTTTCTTCCCGCTTTTTTCGGTTTTTTTAAAAAATGGTTTCTAAAAATTTTGGTTTTTTGCCCAAAAAATCTATAGTTGGTTTTGTATTTTTTGGGGCACTTTTTTAAAATTCTTATAAAATTTCAGATTAAAAAATCAAATTTTACATTTAAAATAAATTTTTTTTTTTACCAACCCTTTTTTTTTTATAAAACTTTGGGAAAAAAAAAATACGCATTGGGCAACCGCTTTCATAGACCCTTTCAAAGTCTGTAGAGATAAAAAAATCTTTTTAATTGTATTTTTTTTTTTAAAACGAAATGATATTTCGAAGGGGAAAAACATTTTCTCTCTAGACAGAGGCAAGAGAGTTGGTTTAATTTTTTTCAAAAGTGCCATCTAGAAAAAAACGTTATTTTGTTAAAATTTTCGGGGAACCCCTTTTATAAAAAAATTTAAAGATTTTTAATTTTTAAATTTTTTTAAACTTTTTCCCAGATTCCAGTTTTTAAACGAAAAGAATGAAAAGTGCGTGCAGCCTTATTTTATTTAGCCCCGGGAAAAATTTTTCTCGAAATAAAAATTTATCGGAGTTGTTTTTTCCTTTTAAAATTTAATCTCGTTTAACCCCAATGGTTTTTTATTTAAAAAAATTTTTGACGTATTTTTTTTTTTATTTCAAAAAACTTTCAAAAAACATTTTGGGACTGACAAACCCTTTTTGACATCGGAGAAAGAATGAATTTAAATGATAGTTAAAAGATTTTTTTTTTGAAGAAATGAAACAAACCCAATGAATGAATGAATGGGTTGAATATTTAACGGCTATTCTGAATTTTTTTTAAAAGATTACAAAATTAAAATTTACCTTTTTGTTGCTTTTTTGAATTTGTTAAAAACAAATAAAAAAACAAACCCCCGTTTCCGATTTTTATGGTCTGGTTTATCACAAAAAAAAAAAAATCAGTTTATTTAAAAAAATTAAAAAATAAATCAAAAAAAAGTAATTACTCGTGACTTCCTTTTTTTCCCGAAAATGCAAAATTAAAGATAATCGCGTGCGGTCAATTTGGGGCCAAAAGTTATCGCTTTGGGTTATGAACCCCGCGAAGGGTGACGAAAACGATGTTCCCCAAAAAATTTGGTTTCCTAATATCATTTCATTAAAAGATTTCCCCAATTTTAAATTTTCGCTAATTTGTGGGGAATTGGGGGTTTCCCTCGAGTTTCATTTTGTCAATTTTCAGGTTTTAAAAAAAAAACGGGAAAAATTTTCCCCGGGGCTGGATTTCCAGGTTGGGGTACAAAGGGCCCTTTTATCTGATTTTTTGTTAATATGCATACAATTTTTACAAATTAAAGTTGCAGTAAACTGTTCTTTCGGCAGGGAAAATTTTATGTCATTTTTTTTTTTTGTGGAGATGGGTAAATCAGTGTAATGCTTATATCATTTGGGGTTTAAGAAGGGGCACTCATTAAAAATTGCCAATATTTTTCAGGTTTTTTTTAAATTTTAAACAATATTTGATTTTATACAGGCCAATCTGTCACGCCATCCACGTTTTTTCCAGGTTATCATTGCTTTAAATTAAAGTAATGTGTGTTTATCGCTAACCCCCTTTTTTTTATTTTTTTAAAATTTTTTTTTTTCCCCCCAAAAAATTTTTTTTTTGTACGGGTTGTGGACTAGTAAAGGGTCTTTCTTTTTTTCTAGGAAATTTTTTAAATAATTTACCCTTTTTTTAAAAAGGGTTGAATTTTGATTTAAATTTTAAAAAATGGGCCATAAATATTTACGGGGCCCTTTTACAAAAAAGTGGAAAGTTTGCAAAAAAATTTAGGGAAAAAGGTTTTTTTGGGGGCCAAAAAATCGAAACCCCCCACCCCTGATATTTGGGAGGGTTAAAAGCTTTGGCCCCCCAGTTAAAATGCCCCAGCGATTGTATAATATCAACCTTTTTAATTATATTTTTTAAAATTTGTATCGCTTTTTTTGTTTGGAAAATTGAAAAAGAATTTATGGAAATATATGAAATATTCACATTTGTAGGGCAATAATAAAGGGGCCCCCACAAAACCCCGAGAAATAAAATTTAAAAGGGGCTGCCCCCGGTGGTTTTACGTGGAAAAAGAGGGGGCATGGAAACATTTTATTTTTTCACGTGCCCCCACTTTTTAGCACCAAAAATTCGAAAATGTTAGATTAAACCCCTTGCGGAAAGTGTTTATTTAAAGGGGCGCCCCGTAATAAATTTTTCTTAGCTAAAAACGTTGCTTTGAAGCTATTTACGTTCCAGGGTTTGCTGGCACGTGCGAACGTGAAATATTTTCCAACGAAACCCAATCGAGATATCCCGGGCCTTTTTTTAAAAAAAAGAAAACAAATTTTTCGTAAATCCCCCGCTTAAATTAAAAATCCCTTATGAAAGACATCCCTTTTGAAAGATTGCAAATCTTTCACGCTTTTTATTTATCAGCAAAAACCCTTTCGCACGTGTTAGTTATCCCATTTGGGGGCCCTTGGTTTTTTTTTTAAAAGTTCTGTTCCCCTTGGGCCCCGTGAAGGTTTTCACCCGCGCCGGTTTGAACCACATACGCCCTTGGTAGTAACACGTGCGCCCCTGAAAAAATAAAATTTTTTTATGTCCTCGCTTTGCCACCGTACATTAAAATAGAACATCTGCCCGAAATTTTTCTTCGAAACAAAAGTCAACGGATATTTAACATTTTTTCGCTTAATTTATTTATAATTAAGTAACAGGTTGGGAAAGTGAAAAAATTGAACAAAAAGGTTTAAAAAAAATAATATTTTATTGCTCTTTGGGAATTTTATTAAAGAATGAAATTGGGAGATTATGTTTCTTTTTTATTTCCAAAAAGCTTTGTTAAAATTACAGTTGGGTTTTTAAAAATTCGACCGACCCCCGGGGTGGGTTTTCCGTGGGGTTTGGGGGTTTAGATCGAGGGCTTCCCAAACAGTTGCCCCCCACCCCTGCGGGTTTAACCCCACTCAGAGTGTTAAATTTCTCAATTTTGAGGAAAACATTTAAACAGGTTTTTTCGCTCGTCACGATGAAAAATGCACGTTAGGGCACTGGGGGGATTCCCCCACCAAAAAAACCCAGGAAAGTCGCTAAAGGGCCCAAAAAGTGTGTCCCAAAGGGAACCTTAATCCCAACAAAAAAAACAAAAAACGACCTATCGGTCGGTAGCCAGGGGACGAACTTTTAAATTTTTTTCGAAACGAAAAAGGGGTTTTTTCGGGAAACTTTGGCGAGACACATTATATCGGGTTATTTTTGTCTGTAAAAAAATTTGAATTTATTTCATAAATTAAAATTTTTCAAAAAGGGCTTATATATTTTTCAGTACAAAATAAAATGGATTTGTTCCTCTTTTTTTTTTTTTTTTTTTATAAAAATTTGATTGTATGCACAAACGGTTTGGGAAAAGTGCAGAAAAAAAAGTTAATTTATCTTGCATTAGATTTTTACAATGGCGATGACCCCGGATGTATTTAAACACTACAAATTTAAAATTTGGGAAAATTTTAATTTTTTAATCCCCTTTTTTTTCTCCCTTTTGGCCCATAGGGTTTTTGATTAAATGTTAAAATTAAAACGGGGAAAAGCGCTAGATGAAATTATGGATTAAATTTATGTTGATTTTAAAAATTTTACCTTTTTTTGGGCCGTGAAAACTTTTTTCAGTTCATTTTCATTTAGTATTTAAACATTTTCATCTTTCAATATTGGCATTAATTTTTTCAACACGTACCCAAATTTTGAAAACATGCCCAAAAGTTTGACCCTTTTAAAAAGGCCGGGAGGGAAAATAATTTTTTTAACATATTTATTTCGCCCGTATTTTTGAAATAAAAAAATTTTTTAAAACCCCCTTTTTTTCCGGGATTTTAGGGAAAATATACGGATTGGGTTCCCCCAAACATATACGGAAATTACGTCCCCGTATTTTCCCAAAAATACAAATTTTTTTAAATTTCCCGTATTTTTTTTTCCCGGTATACAGGAAATATAGGGGTTTTAACGAAGAATTTTTACGGGAAATTTTTAAACCCTGTATTTTCAAAATATACAAAAATATTCATTTAAACCCAATCCAGAAATACGGGGAAATATACGGGGTTTTTTTACAAGAAAAAATTTCGGGGAAAAAAAAAGTCCCCTTTTTTTAAAATATACAAATTATTTTAAATTCCGTTTTTTTGGCCCTATACGGGAAAAATACGGGTTGGACACCAAAGGGGGTTATAAAGGGGGCATAAAACGTGCCGTATTTTGGAAATATACCCAAAATTTTTTAAATCCCGTTAATTCCGGGATTTTAGGGGAAAATAAGGGGTTGGATACAAAGAAATTTTTAAAGGGAAATTTTTAAACCCTGTATTTTCGAAATTTTACAAAACTAACATATCCCGGGGTACCGAATATAGGGAATTACGGGGCTGTTATGGGAAACACATTTCGGGAAAAAAATACATCCCGGTTTTTCGAAAAATACGGATTTATGTATTCCCCGTTAAACCAAAACATTACGGGAATTTACGGTTTTTGTATTCGTCAGAATAACCCTTTTTAGGGAAATTTTTTATTTTTTAAAAATTAGGGGTTTTCGTATACTAAGAATTCCCCTTTTTTCATTTGTATTTCGGAAATCGTATTTTTTAGTATGGAAATTTTAAATATACAAACCCCGTACCCCGCCCGTATTTTTGTTTTCCCGTATTTTTTCCCGTTTTCGGGTTTAAATACGGGATCCCCTACCACTCCCCTATATTAACTCTTTTTTGCAGTGTTTCCCCTCATTTTATGAAATAAAAGGGTAAAGTAAAATTTGGGAAAATTTTGGGGGTATCCGGTTAAGGGTCCCACGGGGAAAAACACTCCGGGGGGGAAAAGCACAGTAGAGAAAACATTTAAAACCCAAAGGGAAAAATTTTTAAGTACTCAAAAAGCAAACTGGGATGGTATTTAAAAAAAGATTTAAAAACAAAACACTCTGAAATATTTTCAAAAACAGAAATTTTGTAAGTAAAAGAAACCCTGGATTATCTTTAAAAACAAACCTAAAAGACTCAGTCTCCAAAAACATACCATCTAAAATGAGTAAATGTCGTTACAAATTACCCTGGATTACTAATGAATTAAGAAAGAAAATGAATAGATATAAGAGTAAATTAACAAAACGGAATAAACATGATCATAAGACAAGCAACCTTAGCCATCTAAAAATCAAATATAAAAAGAACAGCGAAAATCTTACTGGAACTATATTGAGAATACGATTTTCGACATCCCAATCCCTGACCAAGGCAATCCAAAAATTAGTAAACAGCCTAAAAACTTATTTTCGTACATAAAATCTCAAATAAAAAAACAAAAAAAACAACAACTGAATCATCCACCATACCTGAAACCTGAAAATGGTTTACTAAAAGCCGATACAACTGTTAAAGCTAACATCTTAAATGATCAATTCTAAAAACCTTTTACACCAGTAACAACACAAAAAATACCAAACGAAGATTCTAGTCCTCATCCAAAAATGCCAGACATAATCATCTCTAAAAAAGGAATTTCTAAATTATTGTCAAACATAAATCCTCATAAAGCTTCAGGCCCTGACAATATACATGCTAGAATTCTAAAAGAATGTAAAGAAAGCATATCACCGATACTCAATATAGTTTTTAATAAGTCTCTTGCTGAAGGCAAAATCAAACTTGATTGAAGACATGCAAATGTGTGCCCCGTTTTTAAAAAGGGAGATAAACATGATGTCATTAACTAAAAACCAATTTTACTAACTTGTATCTGTTGTAAAATCTTTGAAAATGTTATCTCTAGCAATGTTATGTCTTTTCTGGAAAGCAACAACATTTTATATGATTTGCAACATGGCTTTCGATCAGCACGTTCTTGTGAAACTCAACTCATCTCTTTTATTCAAAACATTAGTAAGTCTCATAACAATAACGTCCAAACAGATATTATTATAATGGATTTTGCCAAAGCATTTAATAAGGTGCCACATAAACATCTACTGTATAAACTGAAATATTACGGTATATCTTGTAATGCTCTCAATTGGATCTCTGATTTTCTCGAGGATAGGACCCAGACAGAAGTCCTGGAAGGCGAAATGTCAAAGAAGGTGTCTGTAACCTTTGGTGTACCCCAGGGCACAGTTCTGGATCATATCCTCTTCTTAATCTACATCAATGAAATTGCTGACTATATAAAGCACAGTACACTAAGACTCTTTGCGGATGATAACATAATTTATAAAGAAATTAAAACCTTAAATGACTCTAAACTTCTTCAGTCTGATCTGGAAGCTGCTGGTAAATGGAAACAGGATTGGCTGATGCATTTCCATCCTGATAAATGTAACATCCTTAGTATTACACAGAAAAAAAAATCCCATCCAATTTAACTATAAACTCCATCATCATACATTAGAAAAAGTTCAATTATCAAAGTATTTAGGCGTAACTCTTCAAAACAACTTGAAATGGGATAAGCACATAAATCCAATAACTAACAAAGCAAATCAGTCCCATGGTTTCTTGCGTAGAAATTTAAAAATTAACTCTTCTAAAGTGAAAGAACATGCATATAAAGCTATAGTAAGACCAAAGCTGGAATATTCATGTACTATTTGGGACCCACACACTAAAAGCCAAATAGATCAGGTTGAAAACGTTCAGAGAAGGGCGGCTAGATTTGTTACTAATAGATACCATAATACAAGCTCCGTTTCTGATATGTTAACAAATTTAAATTAGCCATCATTAGAGATAAGAAGAACCAGAGCCAGCCTAATAATGTTTTTTAAAGTCGTCCACCATGTAGTAGTCATATACCCAGAAAAGAATTTACTAATTCCAGCTGATCCAAGAACACGACATGGATATGGTAACATACACAGCTTCAAACACATTGGCACATCCAAAGACTCTTATAAGCATTCATTTTTCCCTAGGACTGTAGGTCAGTGGAACATTTTGCCAGCTGTCGCACACACAGCAACCACAGTTGACTGTTTCAAATCTCTTGTCACTGTGCCTGTCCTTATCTCTTGCCTCAATCTTTAAATACTGACCAATGTACAAAGTTTTATTATTGTAAAATTTGAAAAGTTTCTGGCACATGTACAAATCTGTTGTAAAAACACCATCAATTTTTTATTCAGCGCCTACATATAATCTTCAGAGTTTTGAAGAAGTGTAGTTATTTGAAGAAGAAGAAGAAGAAATTATTAAATATTTATCGTTTTGAATGGTATAGTTAGAAATTTGCCTGACATTCCATAGAACAACTGTAAAAACAACCTATGTATTTCACCTTCTCAACAGATTGTGTTTGAAGGTACATTGAATGTTATACTCAAATAAACTTGAAATCTGAGCATAACGGCGGTATATAAATCTTATGGTTAATATGCTAAGAATTCCTTGCAACTCTCAAAACAGAAATACAATTTGCAGGCGTTTACTTGTATGAATGCCATGAACGTATTTGTTTAATTTTTCTTCCATATACGAATGAATTCGGAAATGTGAACAGTGACATAATAAAATATGGACTATGTATGAGGATTCAAATGTCCAATTATTTCGTAAATTATTTTTATTATTTTTCTGATTGTATTACTGTTAAACGTAAACCAAACGCTACAGAATTAATATGGTTGATTTGTTTGCAATTAACGGTAGTACTGAAGTTAACCATTTCCTTTCAAAATTCATGCAGTAGATAACCGTTTCGTATAATTTATGGGACTTGGGTCGCGAACTCCAGTAACCTGATACAGTACAGCCTCTAAGAACTATCATCATGGGTCATTTAAAACAGTTTAAGCAGAGTGTAAATTCTTACACAATTCTTAAAACTTAAAAACCTAAACAATATATTTCAAGGGAAGTTGTTGCTCTAGAAATGTATCGTTTAGGGAGTAAGACTACGTCGACCCATGCAAAAAATGCATAATGATATTTCAAACATTTTAAGATTAATTCCATAATAATTCAGCATTTATTCATAAAACTCTGTATTGATATTAATTTTCTTTTTTTTTCTTTCAGTACTGTATTATAATATGGAACTGCTATCAGCGGGTTACAGTAATGTATTTGTATGGAATACAAGTACATGTATTGCTAACTATTGGACTACACGAGTAAATTGAATATGTATATTATTTGTTTTCCCCGTGCAGAACAATATCAAATAAACTGTCCAATATTGGGCCAATTGATCAGATACAGCTTTAAACTTTAAACACTGTCATGACGTCACTCTACTACATGTACTCTCCATACTATAAGTTTAATATTGGACTGCTTTCAATGGGACTCAGTGCATTATTTTTTTCCACGTGGAGTTCAATATCTATTGTTTTATGAATGTTTATGAGAAGTACTAAGGAGGAACCATACTATGACTTTTTTTTCAGAGAGCACGTAATTGACTGGTACCAACAAAAACTAGAAGATATTTCTGATTTAGATATGTATATATGTTTACGTTGAATGCATCAGTGACGTTTCCATGACGTTGCAAACATGACCACTTCGTGAACTTTTGACGTCATGTATACGGGGACAAAATCTGAAATTATTTCAGTGGCAGTATTCTTTAACGTAAATCCATAAATTATACATAGAATGAAAGCTGAAATTAACCCCAAGACGACGATTTAATTGGAATTGCTCTACGATTTCGCTTAATAAAATGGTAGCCGGAAAAAAGAGTTTTTTACTTAAATTTTCCACAAAAAATAGCTTCGCTCTGAATAAACAAATGTTCATTCGTATTTTTTATCAGAATTGCATTTGTTTTACTTAAGTTTGTTTTCTGTATAACAGCCAAAATTTAGAAAGTTTTGCGATGTCGTTATTCGGTAATTAGCTGTTATGCGTTGATACTAGATCAACAAAATTACGTTTGTTCGATGTCACCGTTTCAAATTGTTTTTGAAGAATTAACAAGTTTCGCACGTTAAAATAAATGTAAAATTACATTAGTTATCCCATTATTTAGTAATTGTGATAGCTTTTATGGAATGTGTAATGACACAGACGGCAAACCTATCATTAGTTAAGATACTGACAGATCCGAATATCTACCGTTCAGACCAGACATTCGGAAATATTATGTTTCTGCGAGGATAAGTACTTTTTAAAGAATGGGCTATAAACTGAGACTATGGCATTCATTTAGAGTGATAAAATCTGAAAAGTAGATCCCTCGGAAGCAGCGAGTACAAGGCAAACAGTGAAAATTGCAGTATTTGTTTGATTGAGTCTGTTCATGAGCAGTAATGGAATTTTCAAGAAATATTATCACATTAGTGGAAACACTAGTGTAAATTTCCTTTCAGTGACCTCATTATCTGTGTGGTCATATTCGAAGATCGGCAAGATAATAAACATGTATTATATGAAACTCTTCTAACATGTACAAAATTATTGCTAAAACATTTTCGGCAAAAGAGGGTTATAGACTTGCACTTATTTCACAACGCAAATATTTAAGATATTTTAAATACTTTGTTTCATTGTTAAATCCATATTTATTTAGTAATTTTACAGAAATGACCGAATTTGTTTATAATAGCATACAATAACAAACATTTGTTCAGAGATAATTGGCCGATAGCGATTACGTGCTTGGTGTGCACAAAAAGACATATAGACTCAGAAAATAGCGCATAGGCCTGCACGGATTTCTCGACGCATATTTTACGATTTTTATCGCTTCTTTATGCTAAGTATACGATATATTACTCTAGAGTACTAGTAATTACAGAAATATTTCAAGGTTATTATATATTTTAACGGACTTGGGAGAAAATGATATTGACCTAGGACTAAATCTCCAGTCAGTATCAATTTTCACAGGTTAGCGAAACTAAATTATTGACCTCAAAATTAGTCTATAAATGTATGATGTACATAATACTAAACATACGATATACTGGAATATTTCTTTAGGATAACTTCAGTTAATTGTAGATCTATTTCTGCACGATTCCGTTAAAGTATCTATAACAGTCACTTTTCCGTCTATGTTTTTCTGACAATAGTGTTATCAGACCCTTTTCCTAGTCTCTGTTGTATGCCAACATCAGAAAATCAACTGATATGACTCCCTGTAACATTTTGCCAGCCATTTGATCGTTGAGGATTTTCTTGTTTTGTCTAGCGCTTAGTTGCGTTTGCAGATAATTGACGTTTGCTCTGATTTTCCTTCGTAACTGACGATATTATCTGGACTGAAGTTTAGCACAGATTCGGCGGGTATATTTAGGTTTTGGAATATTTTAGCCAAAGCGATTGCATCATCGCTTTAGAATTGTTCACCAGATAGTTTATTGTAGATATTTCCAAGTGCACGTGATGTTTTTGGTTAAACCTTTTTGAATATATCTATGCTGTTGACGACTCTGTTGACGACCTATGTGAAACGTGTTAGTAGACGACGGCGTTCTAGGCTTCTGTTTACTATTGGAAAGTCAAATTTAGATCCATTATGTGCACATAAGATGTGTGCATGTTTCTTAACATTGACGTCAAGCCACTGAATGAAGTTGGTAAGTGCTTCTGCTGGGATTACTGCGTCGACAATTTTTTCTTTTTTGTACATCGACCTTACTCCATTTGCTGCTTTTATTTTGAACCCCGTTACCTCAGAAGCCTTACTGGAGAATGGTCCGACTGGTAATGCTTGCATTTTAAAACAATCGGCGTCTTTTGTACAAGCCCCTATTTGTGTTATATCGGCTTCATATCCAAGTTTTGTCGTTCGATATCTACAAAAACAGTTTGTATGTCTTCTGGATTACTATCTACATGTTTATTGGTACATTTTGGAGGATCCGGAATTTCGAAAGGATCCATGTCTTCTGAATTAAATACACAGTTTGATTGATAACAAGTACCGAGTTTTATATCACTTATTAATTCCCTTTGCTTTATTTTCCGTTTGAGCTCAATCCGCCTTTTCTTGTTTCTCCTTTCTGTTCTGTATTTTTTTAATATATTTTCGTTTTCTATCTACTTTTATTATGTATGACTTTGTTTCCTTTTGTGGTGTCAAGACCGCATCGACTATAACCGTGCTAACGTATTTCGCTCATTCGTTAAATTGAAGAATACCTGCCCTCATCGAAAATCAAAACTTTCACTTAGATTATAATTTCTGATTTTTCGTACCTTTGAAAATAGTGTTGTTTAAAATTATTCGTTTGCTTGGGAATTGCCGCATGTCATTAGTCTTGACGGATTGCTAATATGTGGTTGTTAGAGCTTAGAAAGTGAATCTTTCAGTACTAGATCTGAGATATCCTTTCCATACGGGAGATTTGAGTGTTATAGGTCGGTTTTTCATTGCCACACCATTTACCACAGACTGAATGTTCACCAGACATGTGCTGTTGCAACTTCTGAAAGACAGCGTAGGTGAAGATTTTCATAAATGATTACCTAACCTTACTTGTGAGTAAAGTATGGGTCTTTGACAAAACTTGTTACTTGTTGGATATTGACCTCTTGATATGTGTAAAACCCGAGTATTTTTTCAACATCAGGATTTACTTTTTCGTGAATGTGTTTCATCGCAGATGAATCTTTGTCTCCAATAACTTTTCCATACTTAAAACATTGTTCGCTGGCCTCATTGTGTAACAGGACAGCAATATTAGCTCCCATAGCTTTTGCTGAATGTTTCTATTTAACACTGCAGTCGTGGTCTGGTACACGCTCCCCTACATTTTCATAATAGGAACACGTTTACAATATTTATATACCAAAATGCACAAGCTGATATCAAAATAGTCGTGTATAAAGCTAACGAACAAGAAAAGAACACACAGTATATAACTGCACGTCTTTCAACATGTACACAGACTGAACTGTGTCAAAGAAAACTAACATAATAACTTCCCAAACAGTACGGTTCCAGCATCAGTTTCGACATTTACGCAGTGGAAACAAAATCTGTTCTATTCGCGTACACTTTCCACAACCTGTGTCGAGTCATACACAAACAGATAACGCCTGACGGCGTTTTGGCCGGGTTTTACGAATTAAGTGATAGTGAGTTAAAGTTCTAAAAAAGGCATACAATAAATAAACCCCAAATTTAATAGCACTATTGCAGAAAAAAGGGAAAAATTGACAAGTAGAAAATAAAATTAAAGAAATAAATTGGTGTAAAAAGAACCCTGAAATCAATAAGGGTGGTGTACACATCAAGACCAACATATTCATGAAGTTTCACGGTCCTAGGTGATATATTTGTCCTGATATTGAGCGGAAACAATTTTCTCCGTGACCTTGATCTTTAAACCCTGTGACCATGAAATCAATAGGGGTCATGTACACATAAATACCAACATACCTATGAAGTTTCAAGGCCGTAGGTGAAAGACTTGTCCAAGTATTGAGCGAAAACCATTTGCAATGTTCTCATGTCTCAGTGACCTGGACCTTTGACCCAGTGACCCCAATTTTACTTTGATCCAACTAGGGTAATGGCGAATCATTCTGACTAAGGTTCTTGAAGTTTGGATAAGTAGTTGTTGAGAAAAAATTAATGAACGAAAAGGTTAACCTGAGGCTCATTATCCCATCCACCCATCCATCAGCCCGCCCATCCATCCACCCGGAGAGTCCTAATCTACAAGCCAGATTTTTCTTCGAAAACCCGACCAATAAAGAACAGAATGATGATCGGACTGCGTGCTGAGTGATCAGAGCAAATAGCTTAGCAGTCATATTAGTTTTCTCATGCCAGGGCACATAATTATATATATATATCTAGTGTACTCGGTCCAAACCAGACATATAATTCATCATTCAATACTCACTTCAATACTTAAACATTAATTGTTATATACGAAGTTACATTAATAAAAAGTTTGCCTCAGTTTTTTTCTTAAATGACACTCGCACATTTCTAGACAGATCCTTTTGCTTTAGAATGGCTGGTGCAGTGACTGGCAGACGTTAACCGTTAAGGAAATAGCAAATCAGTCGAAGAGGACGCATCATGGCAACCAAACGTTAAATAAATCAAGTGAATAAAGAATATATGAACTTGTAATTACCGGACAAACTGTTCATTGCTTTTCCACGTTTGGACCAAGCTGCATCTTGACTAACAGTGACTTCAAGTAATGCCGGTGTGACTTCCGTTTCCGGTAAAGAGATTGACTTTCCTGTATATAAGGATAACATATTTAATATGCGGTCAACATAAAGAAACATTTAGGCGTAATAAATATTCGTGGAGGCCAGCTCTCCAGCTCTACTTTGCCTCAAACGATTTCACTGCAATTTCACAGCTCTGTAATTCAAGACGATAGTTGTACAGGTGCATGAATACGCGCACTGTCCGCCAGGTAGCCTGGTCACGAGGCCCTGAAATATCATCTTTTGAGCTATAGCCAGTCTACTATCAAGCGTAGATAAAACTGACCCAGTGTATAAGGCAAATTATTGTAAAATAGACTAAAAATGTACATGAAATAATTTTGAAGAGAACTAATATATTATCACACTAGTAACTATTCTACTCGCAAGGATATACAGTCGGAACTTACGCTAACGTGGTAATACAAATGAAAAATTTAGTATAAGATATATCTAACAATTCCATTCTATTTGGCAAAATAATTATAATTATTATTATAACTTGTATACCTTCTTGACATGAGAGTACTTAATTTACAACATCTGCTTCTTCAATAACGTTCTCTTCATCTTTAAATACAAATTTAGAACTGCAGTCTGAATCTGTGAAATGGAACAAAATCTGTACGTTTTTATGAAGTTTAGAGGTACAATGCTGAGTTATAAGAATATTCGGATAGACAATTAGGAAGTTGACCACGAAGCCCAGCAGCCCCTGGTAACTTCACAGTCCCTGGTAACCCCGTAGCTCGTGAAATTAGTTCCGCAGCGCCTGGTAACCTCACAGCCCCTGGTAACCCCGTAGCCCGAGAAGTTAGTCCCGCACTCCCTGGTAACCTCACAGTCCCTGATAATCCGTAGCCCATGAAATTAGTTCCGCAGCGCCTGGTAACCTCGTAGCCCCTGGTAAACCCGTATCTAAGAAGTTAGTCCCGCACCCCCTGGTAACCTCACAGCCCCAAGTAACACCGTAGCCCGTAAAGTTAGTCCCGCAGACCTTTGTAACATCACAGCCCCTGGTAACCCCATAGCCCATGAAGTTTGTCCCGCAACGCCTGGTAACCTCACTGCTCATGGTAACCCGTGACCCCTGAAGTTTGTCCCGCAGCGCCTGGTTACCAGGTAGGCAATTTCTGCGACGTTACTTTGGGCTGTGTGGCTGTTAATTTTCAAGTGGCTGTGGGTTCAGTGACCAACTTTACAAAGTCGTTCAGTAGGCGTCATTAGACATACTACATTCGAAAAAAATGAATGCCGTTCAAAGACATTTGACATTATTTAAAAAGAAAGAGGAGATATATTCTCATATTGCAGTTCGTATTTATAGAGTATTTTCTTGCACCTGAAAGAGCATGATCTAGATATTTCTGGATATACTTATTCAAGCCTAAAGTCTATATTATCGATATCTATCTTTAAAATGGTGATAGTTTGAAATTAGTTTAAATTATATTGCTTAAAATATTGACTAAACTGTTCTGTAGATCATTTGATCTAATTTGATTGTTAAAGGAATAATTCGTTTTATCATACTTTAAAATATTCACCAGAAATCTGCTGAATAGAAATGGCTAGGATACTTTATATTTCAAATGCCCATAATTGAGCATTGTAGTTTTGTTATACGGTTAAGTTGATGCAAATTGATAGCGAAAATGATCATCTACCATTGAAAGTGTTTTTCCTTGATTGTTATTACAACAACATGAACCTTGCAAGGGATTCGAACCTCCCGATTGGAAGTCTTGTACCTGTGGTGCATATATATTGTTCTTGCTATTGCTCTGAGAACAGCTTAAGCAGCAATATATATAAAACAAAGGTTTTAAGGAAATAGCCAAATTCTTTTGAACTTGTATTTTGATTTATTCCTCAACCGATTTCAAAAATTATCAATAGATGTCATTCATTTAAGAGTGGCATCTCTTGTTTCTATTGACGACGTCAAGTGACGTCATATTGTTTTTAACCCTCCTGATGATAATTTGTGAAAACTGTTGAGGAATAAATCAAATAAAGAAATTCAAAATGATTTGGCTATTTCCTTAAAACCTTTTTTTTAATATTTCCACACCTAGCGTAGTCTTTTTCATGAATAATATATATTAAGAATAAAAAAGAACCCAGAACGGGAAGACAATTATCGTAAAACTATAAAAATGACTTCACACGCTCGCTTAGATTTTCTTAAATTTTAATAGGAAAGTCAAAAATAGTTTCGGCGTGAAATGAGCCATTCAAGGCAAAACTAGTTTGTGAAGTCATTTTTTAATTTTACGATATACATATTGTTTATTCTGTGAGAAATGAATTCGTAGAATTTCATGTTTACTCACACTTTTTATATCTAATCAGTGCACCATTGCAGCTTTCAGTTTTATATTCTACAATGCATGTTTACAACATGCCCCTGTTGTATGTTACGCCATAAATACTTAATATCATAATCAAATAGTTTTCGTGCTTTTCGCTACCTCATCTCGTCCATTAAATTTATGCTGCAAACACATCAAACATTGTTTAAAATAATAAAAAGAGGAAGAAAAACGAGATTTGAAAAAAAAGGCTCTAGTGGGTTTGACTCCATGAACCGTCATATTACTAGTCCAAGGCCTTAATCAGACAGGAGGCTTGTAATTTATAAATGCCTAATTGATTGAATACTGGTATATTATTATCGTCGGCAACTGAAGTAAAGGTTCCCGTTATGGATGCATGGCCTTAAAGAGGAACCATAACTTTTTTTCAGAGCCCATGGTACTGACTGGTACCAACAAAAACTAGAAGATATGTCTGATTTAGATTTGTACATTTTTTTACGTTTAATGCATAAGTGACGTTTCCAAGACGTTGCAAACATGACCACTGCGCGCGTTTGACGTCAGTCATACGGGGACAAAATCTGCATTGAAATTATTGTACCGGCAATATCCCTAAAGTTATACATGAAATGAAAGCTGAGATTAATACCAAGACGATGTAATCGGAATTGCACTACGTTTTCGCTTTATAAAATCAGAGCCTTTGCTGTATTTTGAAAGCTATTATTCTTGTAGAATTTTCTTCTCAGGAGCTAAAAGTTAATCATTGTGAAGATTGTGCAGTTGTATTGGATATACAGGATCATACAGTTATAAATTATGAATTATAAAATTTGTCTTCCCTTATTTAATATAGATTGTTGGCGTCAAGGTACATAATATATTTAGTGATTTATTCAGGATCATAGTCTTTCACGTATTTATTGTTTGATTTTCTGTAACATTAACTTATTCCTCCCCTCATTCCTTTCTTAATATAAAGAGACATGTTCAGATAAAATATTAAGCCTAGACTTATTCCAGTCATTTTTAACATTGCATCCAAAGCTAATCCAGTACTACTAAAATAATCACAAGGATCTAGTTTATAATATTCCAAGCACAGTTTCCTAAAATTTCCAAAAACTACAGCTATTAATAAGACATCAGTTTTTTAATATAAATTATGATATTCTCCCATTGTTTTATTTTAAATGTATCCCAAATGTTGTTAGCATGTTCAAACTCACCATCAGATATGTAAGTTTCATTCAGGATTGAATAAAATTCCTTTTTAGGGGGTAATTTAGTTCATTGGACTTTTTAATGAATCCATGTAATAATATGGGTAAACACCTTTTGTTTTTAAAATATCGATATTACTTCTATCAAATTCCGTGAAAGTGCACTTAAATTCAGGAGTATTTGTTTACTAAATTATCGATTGATTATGACATAGATTGAAAAGTGTCAACTAAAACCAAATCACTTATCATAAAAGCTTTATATTTCTCCATATTCTTAGGAATAACATTAATTTCCTTTTCAAATTTCCCTATTTGTTGCATTATAATGTGATCGTCATAACCTCTCAAATTGTGAAAAACAACAGTATTTTTCTCTGTTAGACTGAAATTAATATTACATTTTGAATGAACACTACCTCCAAACTTTCCTATAATTGACAATGATCTCTTACTATTACTTCCTCTATTTTATGTTTTTCATCACTAAGATAAGAAAAATTTTTTTTGTAAAGAAAATCTCATCTTCAGCAGATATGGGTAATTCTTTATTAAATTGTTCGTTAATTATTTTCCTGCAATATTTTTCTTCTTTTAACACTGTTTTGATAAATTAATAAACTGCATAAGGGCCTGAAAACTTCATTTGGTTTAGTATATTTATAATCATAACAACAAACAACTTTGTAGCCGTAACCACAATCTATATGTTTTTCATATGGTAAACGAACTTTAAGATGATGGTAAAGCAGTTGATATTTTCAGATTTATACTTTTGAAGCCAGCATTACAAAAGGTGTCATTAACTGTTTATGGTAATCTTAAAAGATACATCAATTCCAACTTTTGACATTCTTACAGCTTGAGCACCATCAATTGTTAAAAATGTTGGAATATGTTCGTTTAATATTCTTTCTTGAGAAAACTTTTTAAGCATAATTTGCAGAAATGCTTTTTGTGTTGGTATTTGTTTGTTTTTTTAAATATTAATCTATTAAAGTTTTTCATCCGAACATAATGACTTATCTTCATTACTCAATGACATATCACAATATTGAAATGTACAACGGAAAAAATGTTATTACTTTCATAACCAAATATATTAAATGAAATACTACTTTGAATTTCTATTTTTGGTATTTTATTTAATGTTACAGGAAATTGATCCCAGTATAGTCAAATTCTGCAATATGCTTATTGTGATTTGAAACTCTTTGAGGGTTAAGATCTGTTTTGTAACATGAAATTTGTAAGCTAAAACATATATTATCATTTTTCTTTATATTTATCTCTTTTTTTCTTGCATTTTTCAAATATTTAGGTAAATCTAATAACTAGAAGCAGCTTAGGGACTTTATTTATATCTATGTTTGTAATGATCATGTACCGATTTATTCTCCATTTTCTACCTTCTGAAATCCAGTAACTAATTACATTTATCATTTCATCAAATGTTTGACGTAAAGTATTTTTTATTTCATTTTAATTGATAATAACTAAAGCCTTTGATTGAAAATAACTTGATTTATTTGTAGTTACTAGTTGGTTAGATGACTGGTTAGACTTTGCAATGTTTACTTTCAAAACAACATTTATTTGTATACCTTTCAAAGTTTTAAATTCAGATTTAAGAATATAAAATGTGTCTGATAAGGTTAAATGTAGTTGTTTTCTTGGATCATGTTGATATGTAATTTCAAATTACATTCATGTAGATTCCTCAATTTATCTCACAGGCGTCTATTTAACATACATTTATATAAAAATTCTCTAAGCAGCAAAACTCACTCAAAATATTCGAAAAAAATAATAGTTTACGTCAATTCTTGATATTCCTTATTTTACTCCAGTTTTACCTTCACAACACATTTTTATTAATCTTAAATTCATTATAAGGTCTTATGATGCTGATTCAGTGCTTCTATATTTTTTATTCTGTGTTGTTCCACACTCTGTTGAAATGGTAACTTTAGAATTGTTTCGTTACTTCTTATTTTTCATCTTTTTGCGATAATCAAATATCCTATTTTTACTTTCTTGTTCTGGTATTAAACAACCTCAACTCCATTCAGAGAGTTCTTTATTAAAAATAAAGATAAGAATCTATAACATAGTCTAGTTTATCAGTTACATGTTCTTTAATTTCATCGCTTAATATTTGTTTAAGTTTAGATTTAATGATGTTTCTACCATTCCGTATCTTTATTTTTATTTTCTTTTATCATTCATATCTGGATTTATTATTTCACCTAAAGTGAAGGCAAGTTTTGTAATCATAGATTCGAGTCTGTTAACCATCTCTTTATATTATACTTAAAGAAAATATTGATGAAAATGCACACTAAGCTTTATCACTGTATCCATTTAACTTAGATTCCTTCATATGCATTTCAAGAGGCATTGAATAGTTTTTTTTTTCTTTCTGTATTTCTAAAAGTGCTTTCTTCAATAGCTTTGCTGTTTTCTTCTTTTACACATCCTATTTGAGCTTAAGATATTAGTTGTTTAATTTTGTGATGATGTAATATTTAAAATAGTTTTACTTATCTCCAGCTTTTAGTTTGTGAAAAGATATAGTAATTACTGATAGAACAGCCCCAGCAATTGCAACAAATATAGGAATAGCAGCTAAAGCAGCTGAACACCCTAAAATTACGGCTGTGATTTGTAACGCAGTACTTACTCTTCCGCAAAACTCATCACTTTTTCTGTAAGCAGCTGCGAGTTTAGTTAATGTTTGAACTTGAACTTGAACTCATTTATACAATATATTTAAAAAAAAGCATTATAGTTGATTGAGACTTCTAAACCTAACTTTTTAATTTGTCACTGTAACCTTTCCATTCTACTAAAGCTTGTTTTTTTTTCGTATAGTCTGGTTTTATAACTTTTCCATATTTGAAAACTTCTTGCTTAATAGGCAACAGATCTTCCTCAAATAATGTACCTTCAGTTAATGCATTTTTCAGATTTTTAATTATGTATGTTCATGGGTTTGTGTTGCGAATTCAATTAATCATAAATATTTCCTCTGTCAAGTCTGTTGTGTAACCTTATTTGATAACTGACCAAAGTCTCCCATTAAACTATGCATTATCAACATCAATAAAATATTGACGAACTCGGGACTTCAAACCTTAAGATGGTAAAATGTAAGTAGAAACTGTTTGAGTAAATGCTATTATTTTTATATTCAAAAATGGAAATTTATTATACATACTTGATTATCCTAAATGTTGTAATTAATTAATTCATTAACTATTTAATTAATCGATCAAATAAATATTTTACACAGAATTATCATATTATAATAAATAATAATGAATACTAATCTCCTTCATTCTTCGTGTAAGAAAATTTAAGTCTAACTCAAGTGCACCATCTACTTTGCCTGCAAACTTCAAAACTTCTGAATTCCGGAAACATTAAAATGACAAACCTTAAGGCTGGTCCGGAGGTCGTTCGGTTTTCGGAAGTTACACTGTACCTTATATGTCGAATTTTCGTATTTCGCCCCGCCAGCACTAAACACGACAGATACATTATTTCTCGAGTTATCGTGTTTTCGTGTTGGCGGGGCGATATAAATATGATATTTTTTTTTCGAATTTTCGTGTTTCGTTTCAGCATCTTCCGTAAGACATGCGCACATAAATTACTGAACGGAACACAACATAATTGAATGCTAAAATATGCCAAAACAACTAAAGAATATAAATCTAAAAATAAAAATTGACTATTTTTCTGTGTATATTCCGGCCGTTTACAATTTAATACATTTAAAGAGATCGAAAAGTGAGCGTTGAATATCAAACGAATTGCTTCTGCCTTTTTACTTCTCACCTACATTTTATGTATTTTCTCATAATGTATCAAATCGAGTTCTTACATAATAAGAACATTTTTTAATGGCGAAATCTGATAAATCTGTGTTCTTGTCAGTTTCTTAGTTTGTTTTGATTTTGATAACTCAACTCAGTATTACAGCGAATATATTGCAAATTCGAATATGGCGAACTAGCTGTTAGCTAATATATACGAATATGGATAATATAACCATTATTATAAAATGACAGGATAAATATTAGATATATTTGATAGTAATCCTATGAAGACAATACACAATTACAGTCAATTTATTGTAAGTGTATCCAGCGAAAAAGTATTCTATGATAAAGTTGTTCTCTGCCGTGCGTTTAATGTTTTATAAAAACAATATCATAATAATAAAATCAAAGCCCTTATTAACGAGGGAAGGTAATCTTCATTGAAGTACACGTATATTTTTTTCTTATTGTACAGGCTCGGATCCAGAGCTGAGAAGTGACATGCACTCTCATTGTTGCACCCAACTGCTTGGCAAAGGAATAATATTTTCCCACACTTTAAACCCACAATTGCACAATTTTATATCTATATTTCAACAATATCCATAGGGATACCCTCTGACCCCCGTGTAGGAGGACCAAACCCCTCAGGTACATCAAATGTAGGATTAAAATGTAGCAGGGGCCACCGATTCATACATATACCTATATTTCAAAAATGACAAGAGGAGACCATGTGCCTCCACTGTCTAGTGGAGGTGGACCGTCCCGAAACTCAAAATTTGAAACCACAAACAAAGGCACACACAAAACATTTTTATACCCGCCAACACGAAAACTCGAAAAATAAATTTGTCATGTCGGCGCCCTCTAAATAAGGTATTTGTCGAGTTCTCGTCATTTCGTGTTGTCTTGTGTTCGCCCCGCAAACACGCCAGCACAGAATTGCAAAAATGAGCCACCTTAACAAGCCTTTATCCAGCGAAGACACTTCTCCAGACTGTTTTAAGGTTTTGAATAAGGGATAAACTTTACACCGTCCTATAGTCGTTCTGGGAAACGACTGTTTGACTTGCAAAGTCTCCACCGAAACTTTTTACCATTTTTGATAAGCATTACACGTATATGTAATCATTTTCAAAATGAATTAATCAGCTGTGTTTATCAGTGTCGAGATCGCAATGTTGGAGGGTAATATTTACATTAACAACGTCAGCAGGTGTGCTACGATTCGCTTAAGCGCATTGTTTGGTTGATCGTTTATCTTTGACAGTCGTCGTTTGGCCAATTGTGCCACAGACGTACATGTAAATTGAATCGATTGGAATTGAGCTTTAGAGCTATTCAGGAAATGTACTGAATTTTCATTTTGACTTAACGGTAGGTTTCTTTTTTCTTCTGATTAATCTACATCAATTATCATTTAAATGATGACTAGATATTTTTTTCTGTTTCAAATATATTTTTAAACCTGGTGATTTTACTTAATTACAATGTATTTTGCGGAATATGTAAACTGAATATTCAACTGGAAATTGTTTCAGAAAAGTATTTATTTCCTTTTTGTTTCCACTCTATGGAAGTTGCAGTCTAGTTTTCTTATTAGCAACCATTTATATAGTATCACTGAGGAAAAGTCCAGCATTGATCATTCCACGAAAAAAAGATGCGTACTATGATCATGACACACGTGTGTCCGAACGTTATGCTTCGGTTCTGAATATAGCTTAAGGATTATAAAAAACAGGAATTTTGTCCAAGGACTTTGATTATATACATCAAAATTAGAACTTGCATTTATTGCCAACCCTAAGCTTTTGAAATATTATATGATTGTGTTCAACCAGAGATGATTATAATTTCATTACATTACTAGAATCGCTTTGATTACATAAATAGCTATATTATAAATACGTTATTTATAATTTTGAGAGTTCCGCTGGAGAAATGCATTTGCTATATTGATTTCGTTCTCAACGTTTACAACACTAGAATAATAATAATAATAATAATAATAATAATAATAAAAACATTTTTGTCTGGATAATGTTATTATATTTTTAAACATATTTAATATTAAAAAATGGTATCCGAATTCTTACTTAGATCAAACGGAGAATCTTAATGATAAATTTTAAAACAAAACGGAAAATCGACCGTTAGTTTAACGAAGTATTTTATGAATGTAAGAATTACAAATTTATAAATACAGCTTTTTTCGTTTTATTTCTTGGACATCGTTTCTTTTCATGAATATGTCTGTATGCATATTACAAACTTCATGAAAGTATATCTTTTAATATTTTTAATTGTTGGATTAATCTAATCTACTTCAGTTGCAAATACATAAGATGTGTGTACAAATGGAATCGTTTTACAAATAGAGACAAAATATATTCAGAACGGGAGACTGATTAAGATTAATCATTATACCAAGTTAAACACCACCATAAGATAATTGGCATTTAAGACGCATGGCTACAGACTGCATTTACTACTTCTACTTACTGCCTCGCATATAAGAAAACAACATTAGTTATCGTGACTTCTACTATTTAACAGATAGTTTGATCATTGTATATTCTCTATCTGCAATATTAATCCATCTTTCTTTACCAACTATTAAAAGGATTTCCAGAAGTTTTATATGAAACATGCTGCCATATGTTCAGAAGTATTTAAATCATTAACATTCATCGTGACAATAAACATATTTTGGTATGGGAATCATTAGGGAAACTTGCAAAATACTTCAATTCTGCTATTGTTCTTCAGATTGTAAATATAAGATTTGAAATATTAAATGTTTATTCTAAATTACAATTTCATGTTTCCGCTGTCATGCTGTCATGTTTATTATGCATTAAATAATACAGTTCAATATTTAAGATAACCTTTTTCAAGATTTTTTAACTATTTTCGGTTATTTTGAAACGCGTTTTACTCGTTCAATATTTGTTAATGTATTGAGATACGTTTAATCTGCTTTTGATCTCTCAACATACTTACAGATTAACTTGCACCAGGTTATTTTTAAAAAGATGTGAGTGTGCACGAAAGTACAATGAAAAAATCCCTAGACATGATATGAGGTACATCTTACAGCACAGGAAAATTGAAAGTAATGATCTCACATTGTGGCCTTGTCCGAGAAAATCCAGGATGACCACCACTAAATTTAAAACTGCAACTCTATACTCGATTTTGGTGCGAACAGGTCAAATTCAATATTGTTTTAATATATATTCTTTTCGTTTGTTCAAGATGTTCAATTTATAGAAAGAACATTCATAAATGCGTGTATGCTATGTAACACTAGCGAAGAAAAAGAAAGTTGACTTACTATTCGTGGAGGAATATTTGTACTAAACACTACTCTGAAAGTTTGTTGGGTAAATCAACCCCCGAAAAAAAAAGGCGAATTTTAATTCAAACAAATGGAATGATTTTCATTTCAAATTAATTTTTCTCTGTTCCTAATAAAGGAGATTTGATATTGATAGAAACATATGTTCAAAATGTGCCCTCTATAAAAGATAATAGGTAAGGGTAGATTTCCTCAGAGCCACGCATTTGCAAAGTAGGCCCACAACAAAAAGAAGCTGTAAAGTAAAAATATTACAGACGGGTTGCTATAGAAGGGGTAAGGGGTAGAAAAGGGGTGGCAGAGGGGATAGAAGGGGAAAGTAGAACAAGGATTAATATTCAAAGGGAATGCTACGTTCCTTAATCACAGTTACACTACAACGTAAACAACAGTAGCGCAGACATTCATGAACCAAAGACAAACACACACCTACACACACCTAGATAACGTAGATAAACCGACAAGAAAGATATAACAACATTGTATGGCACCACGCAAGACACACAGACGCAAAAGCACACAAACGCACACATATAAGCAGAATAAAACAACAATCGGGCATCCGGCAGCCAAAATTAAGGTAGGCACGATAACTTACTCTTATTAAAGAGGGGAGATGCCAAAACAAGGGCACAGGATGGGGGTGATATGGGGAGTGAGGAGAAAGAAGAAAGGAACGCTAAAAACAAACAAGAAAACATACGCAACTCAAAGTACAAGACAGACAGCAAACAAGCTGAATATAGGGGCACCGCGTTGGAACGAACAGTAACCTATATAAAGGAAACTGGTGGTTTAAACAAATATTTGATTAAAATAAGGAATATGTTTAATTTTCCGAATTTTATAAATTACATATCCATAGTAGTTAGGGTGTGTAAGTCCAAGTTTTAAATGTGTTTGAAGGGACGTATTGTATTTTTCTAACAGTTCCGACGATCTGTAGTAAAATTTACTGAAAGCTTTCTATAGCTTATGATAACGGTAACCCTGTTGTAACATTTTCTTGGTGATATGAAGATTACTGTCATTAAATTCATCTATCTTTGAGCAAACTCTTGCAAAACGAATAAGCTGTAAAATATGGACACCGTATGATGTTGCTCGAGGGACATCTCCATCAAGAGGGGGAAAGTTGACAATTTCAAAACTAAAATCGTCCCTTTTATCATATATTTTCGTTTCAAGATTATTATTCACATTTTTTTTAAATTCAAATCCAGAAATGACGCTTCTAAATCTGAAGTATTAGCCTTGTTAAGCTGAAACTCTTTAGGGTAAATATATTTTACCATTTCTGAAAAATATTGGTTGTCCATGTTTAAAATATCATCAAGATACCTTGAGGTTCCATTAAAAGCTTCAATAAATTCAAATAGTGTCTCAGTGGATAAACTAAGCATAAAATCTCGTTTATAACAGTATAGGAATATATCAGCAATGAGGGGGCGTAGTTGGTTCCCATCGGGATACCGATTACTTGTCTGTAAGTTTTATTGCCAAACTTGATAAATGTATTATCTAGTAGAAACTTTAGAGCTTCACAAACCTGATCACAACTCCATAGGTTGTATCTCTAAAATGCACTGTTACGAAAGAATGCTCTAGTTTCCTTGCAAGCCAGATAATTAAGGTTTTCTCAGTTAAAGCTACTAGTTTGTCTTTAATAAGATTATGTGGTAAATTAGCATAAAGATTAGAAAAATATATGTATTTGTCTTCGAACATTTGAAGTGTTTGTTTTTTAACTTTGTGTTAACATCTCCAGAGTTCTTGATTGACCAAAACAGATTAACCCCCGAGTTGTCATAAACCTTGATGCAATACTTCTGCACGTGGTCTTTTATTGCAGTTAGACAAGAAGTCAAACGTACGGAAATGTTTTTTTGTAGTGCATAAGGTTGAATTTGCAATGAATCGAGCTTTATATGGAGTATTGTGAAGTTTAGGGTTCCAATATAGAGTAGGGAGCTTCATTTGACTGTCGTCAAGTGCGACATTATAATTGATACAATGATTTGCATTACTTTATGCAATAGTTTCCTCATTTAGTTTTGAAAACTGGTAAGTTTTTGTATGTTTCAGTTCATTTTGTAATGCTTCTGTGTAGAAAATGCGTCATATAATAATAATGTTAAGAAGCTTTGTCTGCAGGAGTAAAAACAAAATTCGTATGTACGTTGGATAAAGCTTTCTTTAAACTTCGAAGTGAAAACTTTGGTTTAGGAGGTAATAAGGAAGGATTTGATTCATAAAATTTAACTCGAGTTTTAATGGTTATAAATATATTCTTGTTCCCATTCAGTGAGAGCGTTCTGATCTGCATTTTCCTTCCGACATCATTTTTAATATAGTCATCAATATACTGAGTTATTTCAGAGAGAAACTGTTCAAAGTTAATGGACGAGGGAATTCTATATTTTGGACCTTTGGAAAAAATATTTCTGATTCTTTTACCATTAAAAATCTTACAATTACCCGTTATGTCATGGCAAGCTGGTTTGTAACAGTATTTAGATTTTTTACAGTTAAACTATCTGGAACATTAAGTTCTATATCTAAAGCCGAGATAATTTGATTGTAATTAAATATAACGTTTCTAACTGGTTTATTATATATGTAACAGATAATAGGTGTTTCTGAATTATTGAAATATTTAGGAATAGAATTAACTACATATTGGTCTCTCAAAATACTAGGTGAATCAACAAACTCGATTCCTTTATTTATGAAAGATAATTTTAGACAGTTTCGTTTATGATCGGATTTAGAATCAATGTAAGGTATAATGTTGTGTATAAGTTTGTATCAATGAAGCAGTGTCGTAAAATGGATATGTACGCATATAAATATTATGTCTCAACAAAGAAACAGGTAAAGAGGTTAAAGACGATAGCATAGGATGTCTACCAGAGCGTTTTAGTATCATATGGCTATCAAAAACACTCATTTTTTTACGAAGTTTACGTTTGATATTCCCATTTCGTCGGACACCATGAGAACGAGTATTGCGTCTTCTTGGGGAATAGATAGAGAATATATCAATTCCGGAATCTTTTGAAATATTTCCCTTTTGATGAATGTATCATTTAAACCTAATGGAAAGGGTTTTTGTAGAAATTTAATCCATTTAAGTTCAGAGATATGTCTGTCATACTTTAATTGTTCAACAGCTTGAGTAGAAACATTTTTAACCGAATGTACAGTTTTACGAAAATGACTGTATAAGAAGGTTCGAAATTTATTATTAACAGTGTTCCCGAAATCTGGTTTTACGAGGTATTTTCGTTTGCCGAACATACTGTATACCACAATTACGGGCATTTCATGTCAGAAAATAGATAACATCAGAGGAATTTCAAGAAAGTTTGAATGAATATTTATACTGAAATTTCTGTTATTAACAGTAGAACGTATTGTCAAATTAGTATTAACATGAGAACAGCAGATGCACCTATCAAAATGGCACTTAGAGACTGAGTGAAACCTAACGAACTCAGTAGCAAATGTTTTCATGTTGTATTTTCTAAGAATAAGTCATTTAATTGGTGAAATCAGTACTTTTAAATTATTGTTGTAAAGTGCAGTGTTTTTAATAGTTTTCTTCGAATTATCTAATGTAAAGGTAAATAACCACCAGCCGCCACATAATAGCTAGTGGATACGGATGATAAGTACCTACTGGACACGTTAGATATCACACACTTAGTATTTTTCTTTGTATCAGTACTTCTATTTATTATTCTGCTCATTTTATTTTAAAAGGAAGAGCCATTATGCATCAAGCGAAATTGGAAATCAATATGGGAATTAAAACTTTATTAAAATCAAACAAGAATTCTGGTTGAACAACATTTTCTTGACGATAACTTGAAAACAAAATACTAATAATAATAATTAAAGGGTGTAGAAAGAACCAGAATAAGATAAAATAATGCTTAAAAGGAGGCAAACGTTTTACATAATTTATTTACTAAAACATTGTATGTCCCTTTCGGCAAACCGAAGCATTTAAAGTTTTTATTTTTCTATTTAATTTTTTTTCTATGTGAAAAACATGTAATCATAATAAACCTAATGAAGTTTCTATTCCTATTATGAGAAGCAAAAATTTTCGATTTTCGAAGAGTAGAAAATTTCAAAATACAAGTCAGATAACAGGACATTGTTTTTATCAGTTTTAAGTGTCTACTTCGGGGATAGTTTGGACATAACTGAGTCACATACAACTCAAAACCTATGCAGGCCATATTTCCTATATTCCTATATTTTTGATAAAATTCCTATATTCTAAAATTGTTTCTATATTTCATTTAGTAATTAAGACGTAAGTAAATGATTGTTTCCCGTAACATGCTAAAAAAATTAGGGTAGGTAGGTCGGTGATGTTTTTTTTTTTGTATTAAGTGGTACTTTTTGGAAATAATTTTGTGTCAAAAAATAAATACAAATAAGGGGGTTATGCCTTAAGAGTATCAGTAAATTGATTTCTAACACTAATTACCATATTTAAAGCATAATATGGCCGTTTTGCAACTTTTTGTTGTTAAAAATAATATCTCCAAGGCCATAAAAACATTCATAGTCAGGCAAAAATGCTGGGTAGGTCGGGATACAGGGAACAAACTTTTTTTTTTTTTTTTAGATTTTTTTTTCATGTATTTTTTCTGATTTTTTATATGACTGATTTGGCTCTGGAAGCTGATAAACATGAACAAATGGCTCAAGCTTTTAAGTACAAAAAAGGTGTTTGAACTCTATAGTTTAGCGTACAGAACGCGGGTTATAACAGCAGACAAAGTCTTCACTAAGATGTTGCATCAATATTATATTCATAGAACGCTGATAAATTAACATTAAGATATAAAGCCTTTGCTAAAGGGCCAAAGTGTCTTTGCAGTTGCCTGTACTGCCAATGAACAGACTATCAAACCAAGTCTGCACTTTTGATTTCTGTGTTTTCAAAAGTCCCCTTATTTCAGATTATTATTTTTCAAATGAAAATAGAAAACTTGGACAAAATGCAAGTATGAAGCATTTCAATGAGGTTTTACAGAATACTAAAGGGTAAGAAATTGATCTGATTTTTTTTTGGTGTGAGGGTGTAATGTAGCAGTCTGCATATTATTATATCGTCCCATCATACACTGCCTATATTCCAAGTTTAATACCAATAAAGTTATGCTGGACACAATATAACATAGGCAAATATGACCTTGACCTTTGACCTACCATCCTGGTTCATGCACTTTGCCAATAATAAATAATTCACAAACAAGTTTTTATTGGAACACCAAAGGGAAGAAATTCTGATTCTTTTATGGAAGTCCATAAAAAGAATTTAAGTCCGCAAAAGAATCCTTACCAGGTACAGATATCAAAATGAACCTAAAATCTGAGGTACCTTACATGTTGTACCACAGGAAAGTGATCTTGTTTTTCCCTACGGGCAATAATAAAACAGTTACAAAATAAGCTATTTATAGTAACAACAAAGGGAAGTAATTCTAAAGAAAGGGATCTTCCAAGTTTTGTTTTGTTTTGTTTAACGTCGCACCGACACAATTATAGGTCATATGGCGACTTCCCAGCTTTGATGGTTGAGGAAGACCCCAGTCCGCCACCCCCACCCCCCACCCCCGTGTATTATTTCATCACGAGCAGGCACGTGGGTAAAACCAAAGGCCTTCCGCAAGCCAGATGGATGGCTTCCTCACATGATGAATTCAACGCCCGGAGTGAGGCTCAAACCCACATTGATTAGGGGCAAGTGATTGAATGTCAGCGACCTTAACATCTCGGTCACGGAGGCCCCCGATCTGCCAAGTTAAGAATGTATTTTAAGTGAAATATGACTGGCAGATTTGACCTTGCAATGACATTGACCTTTGACCTACAGGCTCGGGTTATGCACGCTGCAAATCGACTCATTGTACCCCACCTGCGTGCAAAGTTTGAAGTCAATACCTTGCATGGTTATTTAGTTATGCTCCGGTCACAAAATACGACGGATAGTTTTGACGTTTTAACTCAGTTTGTGACCTTCACTTTTGACATACAGAGCCGTTTCAAGGGCTATGCACATAGTCTAATCACCATCTACATATATGTCAAGTTTAATGTCAGTATCTTAAATGGTTGTAAAGTTACGCTCCGGACACGAATTATGACGGACGGACTGACATATGGACAGAAGCACGAGCTATCACATAATACGTCCGTTTTTTTTTTCAAAACAGGCGTATAAAAGGGCAATTCCTTGCAAAAGACAACCATTTGAGAGCCACCGTGGGATACTTTTCCTGTGGGCGCGGGGTGTAGGAAACTCATTGCAACATACAAGTGCATCAACAATTGCAAGGGGCTGCATTTAGGACACTGAACAACACTGTTTATGCCTGGGAAGCATGTCAGTTGTTTGGAAATTATTCGGGAGCTCAGTTTTCCCATGTCCGACCCACACCCCACACCCCCCGCCCCCAACTCCCCACCCCCGCTCCCACCACCAGTACCTATAGGCCTACTGTCAGGCATTAAAATTGTAGCATTATTGTAGCAGTCAGCAGTATTCTTCCACTATGTATTTTAAAATATTTAATTATAAAATATTCGTAATATAGGAAATCATCAGTGTCATAATGATGAGGTTATAAATCAGGTCAGTTTGTGATACCTGTACATGTACAATGACCTTCACTGTCCTTCAGACTTTAAAAGTGGTGGTACATGTCCTCTAAGATGCATTATAATTATGTTAACATGTTTTAATAATCAGACAATGCAGGCAGAATATTAAAAGAATCATAATATAAGCCCTTTTATTTGAATGGATGTGAGCTTTTGCATCTTATTCTTGGGAAAATAGAACACAATATCAAAATATTTTGCTTTAAGGCAGGAATGGCAAAATTAATGTCAAACAGACTAGTTGCGCACTGGAGCAGTTCAGAGCGCAGCTAGTCCATCTGCATTAAACTGTTTAAAAATCAATTTGCATCAACAAAAATGCACTTACAAAAATCGCTCACTTAGAATCACTCGCCTCGCACCGCTGTTGGTTCCAAATATAGCAGAACTTGGTCCCAATTTTATGAAAACAAAAATTCCGGACTTGCTTCGTATAGACCATGACGAAATGACACTTTAGACCGTTTATTTCCAAAGAATTAACCTATTTATAACAAATATTTCAACGTCGGTTTAAACGCCAGATGATTATGTATATGTAAATCAAAAGAATAAGTATAGTATGAGGCACTTCTGCAATACATGCATGATAGGTTATGAATGTAGGTAAGACAAAATTCAAACGTAGGCATGAGAAGACCCGTTTATAAAACAAATATTCATTCAAGATGGGGGAAACTGGCAATGTAGGTATGTTGTTGCGACCTTGACCTTTGATATCAGAAACAACAAGGGTCATGTACTGACTACAGGTTATAATCCAGTGACCTTCGACGAGCAAAAGCAAATCAATCAGACCTTGACCATTGCAGTACCGACCTCAAAATCAAAAGAGCTTATCTCCTGAAATATGACTGCCAGAAACCCATACGTTCTCGTATCATAAACGATTTTCTCTGTGCCCTTGTCCCGTCAACAGCAAAATCATCAAGGGTCATATATTGAAAACAGAAAATGAATCTGTGAAGTTAGAGCAGAAGGAGCAAGTCTTCTATAGTTATAAGCAAAAACAGTTAAATGGTCAGTAACCCTGACCTTCGAAATACTGACACATAAATGGTATGGATCACTTACTGACCAAAATCAATCTCACTAGGAAGTTTAATTGCTGTAGGCTAGAGGGTTCTTCAGATATTGACCGAAAACATTTTCAGTCTAGAGGTCCCCACGATATTCAACCAACTGACCCATAATGATCATTTAATGACCATAGGAAAGCATAGTTCTAAATCTGTCAGCCAAAGCCCTCTTGAAGTATACAGCAGACCGAATTTTCAGTCTCAACGTCATTGTGACCATGACCATTAACCTACTGATCCAAATCAATAGAAGTATATTGACCGCAGACAATTCTATAAAGCTTGACGGCAGTAGGCCAATGCACTCTTGAAATATAGGTCAGAAACTTTTTTCAGTCTCAAAATCATTAGGAAAGTTAACCTACTGACCCCAACAACATTAGGCGTCATCTATTACCTACAGGCAATAGTCCCATGAAATTTGACTACGTAGGCTCAAGTATTCTCTAGTTACTGCTCATACAAGCTATATTCCCCGCACCTGTTATGGATAGTGAAAAGGCTGATGGTATTGGGTGGAAGCATTGACGTTGTTAAGTATATTTTACAATCCATGTATGACGACATTAATGAATTTGAAAATCCTTCAAGGGGTTTAGGAAATACAGAGCGGACACAAAATGGAAGGCTCAAACATTTGACCTTGAGTTGTGACCAACATGGCAGACTCATAAGTTCTGCACATTGTCTTGATAAGGTAATAATTTGACCCAAGTTTCATGATTATCCTTCAAGGGGTTAAGGAGATACGGAGCGGACACAAAATGTTACGGACAGGGCGAAGACCATTCCTATAACATTAGGATTAAAAACAATGCTGACAGACCAACATTGAGCAAAACTATTTACCACCTCTTCTTTGAAGTTGGGCCGGTGGTCATGTGGTAACACGCTTGTCTGTCAACTAGAGGTCCGGGGTTCGAATCCCGGTCCAGGCACTGGAAATTTCCGAGATGCTCTTGAGTTGCTCCCACCTAACTAGAGACCTGTACTGGTTCTTCCCAGGAAAGACGGCTTCGCGTGTATCGGTGCTATACACCGGGCATGTCTATTCGAAAAGAGCTAGGCTAAGTTAGCCGGACACGTCTGCATCTGGAAAGTTCTCTCTGTCTGTTCTGGGGGCTTTATCTCACTATGTCACTCTGGTCAGATCGCTCTGTGTCTGTACTAGTAAAGGATGATTTCGCGCCCTGTGTGGCTGCAGTATATGTAAAGCGCCTTTAAACGTGTTTATCATGAAAAGGGCGCTATATAAATCTGGAATAATAATAATAAATATGACATTTGACATGAATGTCTCCCTATGCGAAATTTAGACACAAAAGCATTTGCCTTGTGAATAATGGCCTTTGAGGTAAGCACCATGAGCTTGAACTTTCATCTAGAGACGAATCGTCTTGTTATAGCGTTTATATCTACTCACATTAACTAAACTTCACTGCAAACATTTATGTTTGGTACCAGTCTATTAACACGATGGTTAAGTGGTAGCTTAAAAAATAAAGTGTCTAGAGGTACGGATCCGTACCTCTAGAATCTGATTCTAGAGATACGGATCCGTCTCTAGACGTCTCTCTGTATAGACCTCCGTTTGTCTAGTGATTAAGGATCATTTACATTTCAAATTTTGTTGAAAATGAAATAACAAATATGACTTCATCAGTATTCTAAAACTTGGATCTAAATGGTTTACAGATAGCTAACAACATTCACCCGATCTGTTACATTTTCTATCGAAACGTAAAAATCCGAGGAATACCAAATAAATCACGAGGACTCGAACTGACAGAAAAAAAGATAAAGATTAAACAAAATCCCGTTAACTATGTTGTGAAAACATTAATGATAATTAACCCTTAGGGTATATATGTTTTCCACACATTTAGTAGCCTTCCGTTACGAGATACAGTTTCTTTTACTTAATGTTGGTTAATAGATCATTAAACCATAAGTTCCATGCAAATTATCATTATGTCTTGTTAAATAACTAAATAAATAAAGGTGCATATTATTATTTCTAATTTTTTTTCTGCTGAATTTCAAATATATATTCATTCAAGGGTTACATTCACTCATTAATCTGTTTAATAGCAACAGTTTATTTACGATAAACTAATCGGCACGGATCAGCGAGTGTGTTGATTTGGAGTTCCTCGGAAACATATAGGTTTTGAAAGAGAAGGTAAACAATCGGGCGAACGCTGGTATCTGTAAACCATTTAGATCCTAGTTTTAAATGAACACTGGTAAAGTCTTATCTGTTATTTCATTTTCAACAAAATTTCAGATGTAAATAACCCTAAATCCCTACAATAAGGAGGTTCGTATCCCTAGAAATCTCCTAACAGGCTTGTCTAGCGGTACGGATCCGTACCTCTAGAATCAGATTCTAGAAGTACGGATCCGTAGCCCTAGACACTTCCTAAAAAAATAAGAAGTTGTCTGTGCTTTTCAAATTATATTTCTTTTTAGAACTTTATAATAAATGTTCAAAAATCACAGCTCTGCTTTCAGTTCTGTAAACATCGGTCTTTGATGGATACCGGAAAATTGAAGAAAAAAGAAGAAATCAGTTAAGATATACATAAGAACTGTTTGTACTACGTGTATGCCCAATGATGGGTTGCCCCATTTTCAGTCCTAATCATACCATGTATGGTGACTGTAAGAGCAACTGAGTACATCAGTACACACTGACTCATGAATAATAAAATTTGTGATAAATATAAAAACATAAAACAGGTCATGTGCCCTCATTTGAAAACAAAAATGGGAGAGGAACTTACAATGATGCTATAGACCAATTTTAAATGAAAATCAAGCAAAAAGAGAAAGACATTTAGTTTCTATTTTTAGTTCTAGTGGTCCCTAAAAGAGGCCAAGCGAAGTAATTTAATAGAGGTCTTTATAAGAATGCTACAGACCATGTTTGATGAAGATTCATCAAGTTCATCAAGCACTTCCTGAGAAGAAGTTGTTTTGAGATATTTCTATTTTTAGTTCCGACAGCCCCTTAAAGGGACCAAGTGTCCCCATTTGAAAAAAAAATGGAGAGAACCTCATAACAACGCTACAAACCAGGTTCAACTAAAGCTATCACTGAAGTTGATGAATAAACCCCAATGCAAGCATTGGTACAGTATCTTGCAATTTGACGCACACAAAAGTTCATATTTAAGTGGATTGTATATATATAGACTCTATGTACAGAGTATAGTAACAAAAATCAAAGTAACATGACTCGACAGAATATTTTTCTGAATCATGCATAAGTAGGGTTGGTATTGATCACCTGTGTTCAGTTTCATAAAATTGTGTGCAGTGGTTCGAGGGATCAGGCGCGCACAGGATTGCTTTTATGCAGACACTAAGTATATAGCATAGTACCAGTAAACAAAATCCTGCAGAATATTTATCTAAAAGAACGTAACATGCACAATGCACAACTAGGGTTGGTACTGATCACTTATGTTAAGTTTCAATTAAATTGTGTACATGGTTTCAGGAGATTAGGCGCGCATTAAATTGCATATGCAAACTCTATATATATAGTATAGTAACAAAAAAAAAAGACCTGTAACTCTGCATTTTTTCTGAAAGAACCAAACATGCACAACTAATGTTGCCACTGATCACTTGTGTGAAGTTTCATTAAATGGTGTCAAAAGGGATGAGGAGAGTTGGTTCGCACAAGAGTGTGTCTATGGACAGACAGACAGAAGACAAACCTGAAACCAGTATATCCCCTTTACAACTTCATTGTTCCAGGGCACAATGAAGATACATCAAGCGCTTCATGAGATATAAGTTTGAATCAAAGCCTTAAGGTCATAACAAATACAATATAGTAAAAGTGCATCAAATTTAATTAGATATTCTAGGTAAGAAGAGGCCCGAATAGGCCTAAGTCGCTCACCTGAAGAGAACCTTGACCCTCTGACCTTTCTAAATCAAAGTTCATTTAAACGAACATCCTTTAAAAAGTTCATTAAAATACAATTTATTTGAAGGTTTTTTCTATATTTTTTTCTGTGACGGCCCAAAAATGTTTTACAATTTGAACTAGCTTCAAGACAATAAGCTACCTATTCTTTTTTCTATTTTTAACTCTGGTGTCCCCTGAATACAATAGAGAAGGACCCTAAAATGATGCTACAGGCCAAAGCTGAAGGTCTGTTAAGCAGTTCATGCGAGGTTTTCTCTATTTTCAGCTCTTTTGGCCCCTAATTTGGGTCAAGTGCCCCATTTAACAAGTTTGGAAGAGAACTCTATAATGGTCCTTCACACCAAGTGTGACGAAGATCCAGCCAGAGTTTCATGGGAAGATATCATTTAAAGGTTTTTTTTGAAGTCTAGCGCCCCCTAATAGGGCCAAACAGCTCCACTTGAACAAATCTGAGAGAGGACCTTATAATTATGCCCCAGATCAAGTGTGATGAAGATCCATCATGCAGTTCAAGGGAAGAAGTTGTTTAAATGTTTATCTATTTCCAGCTGTAGCAGCCCCTAAAGGTGTGAAGTGTCCCCAGTTGAACAAAGTGGCCTGACGCTACAAAGCAAGTTTGATGAAGATCGCTCACCTGAGTAACATACCATAACAGTGTAAACCTATTTGACATAGTGATTTCATTGAGACAAATTTTCATTAAGATTGGACCACAAATATGGCCTCTTGAGTGTAAACAAGCACATATTTGATTTGACCTAATGACCTAGTTTTTGACCCCTTATGCCACAGAATAGAACTCTTTCAAAATACCATAAAAGCATACATTCTGACAAAGATTTGGGATTGTAGAAAAGAAGTCGCCTCTATTATATCAGCTTCTCCAGTACACCTTCAGATCATCAGAAATATATTAAAACGTCAGTAACAACCAAGCATTTCGAACATAAATCAGCAAATAGAAACAAAAATTAAAAGACAATCGAGCGATTTCATAGTAACTACACCGTCAAAATCGCTGGATTAAGCTTTAATTCTTGTTTTCTACTTGTTGCTTTATGTTTGAAAACCTACCATATAGTTGCATATTGCATGCGATCAAGGTGTTTGTAACTCTTTGATTTTTTAAATGTTTTTGAAATGTTTAAAACCTTCAATGTAACAAAAATCAAGCTTGTGTAGAATTATTTATCATTTTCTGGGCTATATCTCAACAAAGCGAACGTGTATTGTCGATATTTTTGACAAAAATATAAAGTGAAACGAAAACTGAATGATTTTTATAGGTGATAACTTTATGATTCTTGAACATTTTCCCCATTATATTGTTGAAAAACAGTCAACGTGTTTTACCGATCCATAACCTGGGCGCGCAAATCAACAGGTATTCTAAAAGCATGTGTTCAATGTTTTAAACAATCATTTTTATTTCTCTTCAAACATTACATGTGTGCATGCCACATAATGCTTAGGTAAATAATATTACAACTTCAAAAATAATATAAGTATTTACATTTTTTCTCAATATTTTGTCTTAAAAATACCTGCTTTCATTCATTCAAACGTAAGTTAACAGTTTCCATATTTTTGGATATAGTTTATACTGTGATGGTGTTTTTGGCTAAATGTAACGTTGTAAAGGCAGTTCCTTTAAGAAGCTATTCCAATAATTTCATCTTTTATTTCTATTTTCAGAAGCGTTAGGCCAACTAGGGGATCATATTTAAAATCGCTAAGACATTTTTCTTTACCCTCTCAATGGGGATGTGCAGGAAATTCAATAAAGGTAAGCTGTCTCTGTCATATTTTGCAGCATTTCTAGTATGTGTATTCCTGCTATTCACCGAAAATGATTCTAAGATAAGGCAAATATCTCCAAACTCTAATGCAATGTTTGTACCAAATCATTTCAACAAAACTTATAGAATTGGAGTTTTGATAATGTGTAACTACAAAGACAACAGGGACTCATTATCATTGATGGCTACACAATTATTAGAACAAAACATTCCATCTATCTATAGGACAGTGGAAAATGGTCATATATACAATATATACGTCGGTGTTACTGAAAGTGTACGAGAACAGGTTTCGTCTCAATATAATGATTTATTTGTTATGTCGTTAGATAATAACACCTTTTCAGACGGAATTAATTCACTCGCTACGAAAGCACTCAGCGATCAGATTGAATATTTTGCACTGTCAAGTTTTAGTGCAGAGTTCAATCTAAATACTTGGACGTCGCAGGCGATATATTCATTAAAAGGACACTGCCCATCAGATGTTGGTGTTGTTCTTCAGTATTGTTGCAATACAAATACAATAGCAATAGTTCATAGAACACATTTTAATTTATTTGGTAATTTGTTACCACCGAAGCTGAATATTACTGACTCAATAGCATGGCTTCGGAGAATGTATTTCTCAAATCATCTATCTACATTACCTGTCAACACAGAGCCGTACAATGCTAATCTGTTAAAAAGAGCAATTCATGAATATGAACGCAAGGATATAAGCTTAAAGAACAGCTTACAATCTGATAAAACACTTTGTGTAATTTCATATTCGCTATACGGTTCGGATCCCCGATACATTGCCGGCGCTTTACAGAATTCATATCTACTAACAATAGTATACCCTGGATGGCATTTATGGATATATCACGACAACAGCGTACCCCAATCGATTCTGGATACAATTTGTAATCAGTCTAGGACTAAGTGCATCAATATGTCATCGAGTGCGATTATAAACAAGAGGTCTTGGAGGTTTCTTGTTGCATCTGAAAGAAACGTTTCTCGTTATATCATACGAGATATTGATTCAAGACTTAGTTTTCGCGAGAAAGTGGCAGTTAACGAATGGATATATTCAGGCCGAAAGTTACATACCATGCGAGATCACCCTAACCAGAACTATTTCATAAACGCCGGTATGTGGGGTGGAATGAGTGAAACATATCCAAATATGGAACATGCTCTGTTTGCAAATTATTTGACAGACGAATATACAAGCGATTCAGATTTCCTTACTCATGTAGTTTGGCCGGCTGTAAAACACTCCGTCATGCAACACGACTCAGTGCTTTGTATTAAATTTGGAGGAGTGCATTTTCCTACTTCTCGCATTGGATATGAACACGTTGGAAGTGTATACATCAATGGAACACAGAGACAAAATGATATCATTGCATTAAAACTGTTTAAAGTTCATTATAAATGCAATACGTAGTGATGTAAATTATTTTAAAGAAAATAATTACAATGATTTAAGAATTATTCATAGGTATCATTGTCAAGAACCAAAACTTGTTAAAATGAAAGCAGCAAAGCGTCGCCAATGACATGAAGTGTGCAGGATGTGACTGTATTTTACATTAAAAACCATATCGCTTTTCACCTGATAGCTATCAAAAATGCCCTCTATGTAGTTGTAAGTAGACGAGCATAAAGTATCTTCCTTTTCATTGAGCATGATAATGTTGTAAGATAGAATTTGCTTTGGATAATGTGCGATCTCCGGTTGATAAATAAATATATGAAGACTATATTGGAAATACTTTCCATTAGATAGAACACTATCATTAAATATTTTTGTGTATCTGAGAATAATCTTTGCTGCTATTTGTTAGGTGTTTTCAAAGTAGTAGAATTCATTTTATGTGTGATTGAATTCATGTACAGTTAAATACAAAGAATGTGATTGGTATTCATGTTTATAAGAATAACGTTTGTAGTGTTATCTTCTAAATCAATCAAATAATAAAGGCTGTAAGGAAGGTATTGCATGCATTTGTCATATTGATTGACAAACTTGCTTTCGTCATTTTACATAACGCAGTACTTGTTTGAAAGAACATGTGCATGATTTCTGAAGAATAGGCTAAGGGCCATAAATCTGACCTCTACAGTGTTAACAAGCGTTTCCTTTGATTTAAGTGGTGACCTAGTCTTAACCTCACATGACCCAGTTTCGAACTTGGCCTTGGAAACATCAAGATAAACATTCGTAGCAATTTTCATGAAAATAGGCTAAGGACCTTAAATATGACCTCTAGAGCGTTTACAAGTTTTTCTTCTGAGTTGAGGTGATCTTGTTGTTGATCCCACATGACCCAGTTTCAAACTTGGCCAAGGAATCATCAAAATTAACATTCTAACCAAGTGTCATGAAGATAGAGTAATAAATATGGCCTCAATAATGTTAATAAGCTTTTCCTTTAATTTGACCGGGTGACGTAGTTTTTGACCCCAAATGACCTCGTCAAACTTGGCATTTTCTGGCTGAAATGGCCAAAATAGAAATATTTGCCCCTTTCATAGGCAGTAACTCCAGACGGGATCTATCCGGTATACGAAAGGAACCAAAATCTTATTGTGACTTAAGTTGTGTGTAAGTCTGGTTGAAATCGAATGGAAATTGTTCTTTCTATCGTGTTCACAAGGTAAATTTTAACAAATGTTGGCTCTTTCAGGGGTCAATCAGGAGCCATAACTCCGGAACCTATTATTAGATCTAACGGATTCAACATAGAATCCGAGATTTATTGTTGTGAAAAATAGTTTGCAAGTTTGTATCAAATCGAACTATAAATAAAGTCTATATATGGCTGCAAAATCCACAATAGCACATTTTGGCCCTTTAATGGTCTATAACTATGGAATTCATTACGGGATCTGGCCATTTTTTTAAATGAACACAGATATTATAAAACATGCCAAAACAAATCACATAGAGATCACATTATTTAATTGTCAATAATGTTCACTTAACCAAACACAGTGAGGAAACAATGGATCCAAATTTCTAACACAGCATGTAAATTACTGCCTCTATTTTGTAATGTACGCGTTTATATCAGGGATGTGATTGAGCTGAAGTCAGAAGGACTGAAAATATATTTGGGGTAGGGGTTTGGAGGCCGCCTAAGGCTTCCAACGGCGAAGCCCTGGTTGGGGTGACAGGGGAGGAAGCCTCCTGTCGCATATAAACAATTTCTGGCTTTCTAAACCCTTTAGAATGGCTCTCCTTTGTTGAAATATGGTGCAGTATAATGTCAAAAAATATTCACAAATAACCAGATAACAGACATGTTTATTTGTGTAGCATCACACCATGCATTGAACACTGTAAAATAACAATTAATGATGAATATTAGTGTTGACAGTTGAACCTTTCATGTCTTGAGCAGATTTAAAGTTGATAAAACAAATTTTAAACAAGAGTGCCAGAATGTCACAACATACGCCCGTCATAGCAAATTTCTTTACATTAGCACCTTTATTTGCAAACGGAATTTTAATTCTGAGGTTGTGAAGCAATTCTTATAATACCTTAAAATACATCTAAAAATAGAAAGTAACATCCCTGTTGTACCACATAAAAGTGGTCTTAGTGTATCCCTACTGTCAATTATAAAAATGTACAATATAACTTTTATAGTAACAACAAAGGGAAGTTATTCTTAAAATCAAAATTATGTCCACAAAAAATCCTTACCAGGTAGACATGAGTCAAAATACAACTCAATATTAAATATGACATGCATGCTGTGCTACTTAAAAGTGGTCTCGACTTTTCCATACGACCAGAAATAAAAAGATTTCAATATAAACTATTTATAGCACCAACAAATGGTGTTATTTGAAATAGGGACTTGGTTCTTGCACATGACACTCTGTCTCATGATAGTGAAAAATTGTGCCAAGTTACATAAAAAACCCTCCATGCTGAATAAGAAATGCTCCGGACAAAGTCATTCTTGTATTTGACCTTTGGGCTCTAAGTGCGACCTTGACCTAAGATCAAGTGACCTGGTTCTTGTGCAGGTCACTCCGTCTCAAAGTGATGAACAATTGTGCAAAATTACATCAAAATCACTCCATGCTTGAAAAAGAAATGCTCCGACAATGATGGCATTCTTGTATCCTTTGACATCTAAGAGTGACCTTGACCTTAGACGTAGGAACCTGGTTCTTACGCAAGACACTCCGTCTCATGACGTTTGACAATTGTGCCAAGCTACATCAAAATCCCATTTATGCATGAAGAAGAAATGCTCCGGAAAAACTCATTTTTGAATTTGACCTTTGACCTGGTTTTTGCGCCTGACACTCCGACTCATGATGATGAACATTTGTGCCAAGTTACATCAAAATCCCTCTATGAATGAAGAGATATGTTCCGTACAATATATACGGACGCCGCCTGCCCACATGCGCGCCCGCCCTCCCGCCAGGGGCGTTCCCATAATACGTCCCGTTTTTCAGGCGTATAAAAACCAACATTAAAAAAACAATCAATTAAACAGATTCGGTAATCCTAAAAAAATAATGACCAAACTTTCCATTCTGGTAAAAGCCTACATAATTATACAAGCTACAGCACATTGTTGAGCACATTATACAGAAACATGTTATAGGAAGCAAATGTTTTATCTTTAAAACACTGACATAACTCTGAATAACTTTACTCAGAGCTAGGTATAAGTAACAACTGTTATGAAAAAATGCCATTCATCACAACTGTTTTCAAACCTTGACACAGAATGTGTAAAACCAAAAACATCAAAATTATGTTAACACCCACTTGCTGACATGTCATAAACAAGCCATACTTATGCTTATTTTATTTTAAATTTTATATAATTATAAATATCCTCCTGTATTGCATCTGATTCATTACAAACTAGAAACTGCAGCTGTTACAGGAGACAGTGCGTCCAACTATTTAAAAGTTGGATAGTAATATTGGGCACATCTAAGGAGGTTGATTCTGTCACTACAGTGTACAATGAATGTAATGTGTATCTCATAAATATTGGTGCCAGTTATTGATTAAAGTACTGAGTTAATAACTTATTAACTTCGATTTCAAATATGAATGATTTCAAAGAAAGACATAATATCAGGTCTAAGTTAATATCGTTTTCATAAATATTACTACAAAGATATTCAGCAGGTTTTTTAGTTAAACAGTTCGATTAAATACAGTCATGAAAACATTACTATCACTTACAAACAGGAGTAACTACAATATTATCACAATATTTAGACTAGAATCAATTGATCAATACCTGATAGTTTAATAAGAAAATGTGATTTTAATGAGTATCAACAAAACAAAGAACATTATGTGACTTAACTTTGAAAGCCAACCGACAGTTAATTAGCATTGCACTATTAACATATCATCAACACGGAATACAACTTATAATACTTGTTGCAATATTCAACGTAACACATCAATGCCTACTTTTTCTTGGCAGTTCCTCCAACAATCTCAGTCTAGAAGCTTTTTTCTATTGCTTTATGTGTGTGCCTTGTGCTTGTTTGGCATCTTCGTGCATTTTTAATAAAGTCTTAGTTTTACTTGGAAGTCTTAGCATCTGAATCTAGGAGGTTCTCATCCATGTGGAATCTGAAAACATTAAAACAGTTATGAAATTGTTATTATATCAATGACTCTCAGTTAACAATACTGATAATTTGAAGACATAATTGTGCAAATGTTACTCTGAATTTCAACTAATTATATTAAAGTACTTGCAAGGCATTCTAAAAGTTAAATTTACGATACCTATATACAAAATGTACTTCAATATCAAACTATTCTTCATCAGTTGAGGTGTGGCTACAAGGAATAACAGTAAGTAGCTTCTCCATTGCTGTCATAGCAGAACTATGGGCATCAGCAGTAGGATCTTGTGCAGATATTCGTCTCAGGACCTTGTTGTTCAATGGAAGGAAACCACGGATGTAACTGCCTGAAGAATGATGATAAAAATATAATTGATGTATACTAGTAATTACACAGCCAATATCAAAGTTGTATAATAATGATGCATGCTGTATACAGGAAAAGCAAAACAAAAATTGTCTGGAAAACAAACATTAAATATATCACATGTGCATCTTTCACTGAAATTGTTTATTTTTATATTTTATATAAACACACACACTGATTTATATTTAACTATATACAATAAAAACACCGAAAACCGGGCACTCCAAAAACCGGAATCCTCTGAAAACCTGACGGTTTTCAAAGTCCCAGGTTTTTCTCTTATAAGTTCAATTAAAAAAGTACTCTGAATACCGGAAAATGAATTCTGAGAACCGGGCATTTTTCATGGCCACAAAGGCATATTATACATAAAAAAACCTCTGAAAACCGGACAATAGGTGTCAAAACTTATGTGTATTATGACTTTAAATTGATTTTAAAAACACAATCTCAAGCACGTGAAAACAATCACAAATGTTACCTAAGCAGGTGTGAAAAACATTTATCTGTGTGTTTTCATTTTGTATGTTATCTATAAAAGATGAGCTAATAAAGTTCAAAACATTTTAATCTTATAAGGAGAAGTTAATTGATCTATTGGTATACAAGTAATTTTTCATAAAATATCATATTTTTTTATATGAAAAAGATTCTTATTCGTATCAATTATTATTGGTACTGGTTTTTATTACAATGAATTAGATATTGATATTCACAGGATACATGTTTTATGACTTATAGGAGCTACATTTTTATGTCGACACGATAAGCGAAACATTTTTTTATTGTAAAGAATCATTTTAAGTGTTGTTTTTTCTGTTAGAAGTAAAGCAGTTTTGATATATAACAGAGAGATACAGTGCATATTTGGGAAAAGAAGAAACCTAAAAGACATTGAACATGATACAGTCAGATGAAATAGATAAGAATATACATATATAAATCCTCTCAGAAATTAATGCAAAATCCTCTGAAAACCGGAATCCTCTGAAACCCGGACTTTCGACTTGGTCCGGTCAGTGTCCGGTTTTCGGAGTTTCTACTGTATTATGAAGTAACACTTATATTATAAGAAGGTCTTAATGACCCTGGATCGGCCACCTGAGTAATATGAGCTACATGTATCGATTGTCAAACTAATGCTAAATTATTAAGAAAGTAGGTCATAGGTCATATTCATGGTCACTGAAAGTCAGTTTTAAGATCAGTGTGCAAAACTGTACATGTCAACCAAATTTCAAGGCTGTATCTTAAAAAACAAGAAAGCCGGTCAGTAGGTCACATTCATGGTCACTGAAAGTCAGTTTTAAGATCGGTGTGCAAAACTGTACATTTCATCCAAATTTCAAAGCTGTATCTTATAAAACAAGAAAGTAGGTCAGTAGGTGACATTAATTACTGAAGGTCAGTTTTAAGAGCGGTGTGCAAAACTGACCATGTCATCCAAATTTCAAGGCTGTATCTTAAAAAAAAGAAAGTAGGTCAGTAGGCCATGGTCACAGTCAAGTGACCCCTTATCACTTGGGGTCATCAGGTAATTATAATTAAACAGTCTAGGAAATATGATTTGATAATTTTTGAAGTACTTTTTTCCTATATAACTTAGAACAAGTGACCCACCTGGGCGGGGCCTCTTTTCACCCCAGAGGCATAATTCTAACAATCTTGTTAGAAGTCAACTAGGCAATAATACATACCAAATATTAAAGGCCTACCCCTTGAACTTTTAGACAATAATATTTTCTTTCCTATCTAAGTCTGTGTAAAACTTTGGACACCCTGGGTGGGCCTCTTTTCAACTAAGAGGCATACTTTAAATCATCTTGGTAGAAGACCACTAGGCAATGCAACATACCAACTATCAAAAGCCTAGGCCTTCCAGTTTCAGACAAGAAGATTTTTAAAGTTTTTCCTATATAAGTATATGTAAAACTATGGACCGCCAGGGTAATAATTTGAACAATCTTGGTAGAGGACCATAAGGCAATGCTACATACACAATATCAAAGGCCTAGGTCTTGTGGTTTCAGACAAGAAGATTTTTAAAGTGTTTTTCATTTACAAATCTATATAAACCATATGACCCGGGGCAGGGCCATATTTAACCCTAGGGGGATAATTTGAACAATCTCAGTAGAGGACCACTTGATGATGCTACATATAAAATATCAAAGCCCTAAGCCCTAAGCCCTGTGGTTTTAGACAAGAAGATTTTCAAAGTTTTTCCTATATAAGTCTATGTAAACGATATGACTCCCAGGGCAGGACAATATTTGACCCTAGGGGGATAATTTGAGCTAACTTGGTGATAGAGGACCATTAGATGATGCCACATACCAAATACCAAAGCCCTAGCTACTGTGGTTTTTGACAAGAAGATTTTAAAAGTTTTTTCCTTTCCAAACATAATGGCTTGGACAAATTTTACAAAATATTTTTGAAATACGGCAAACAGTTTCTGATAAGAATATTTTTAAAATATTTTCTTTTCGGTTGCCATGGCAACCAAACCTCTGCATAGATTTCAATTATTTTGGGCAATTTTGAAAGTAGCCAACCAAAGGATCATTCCTATGAAGTTTGGTGTAAATTTGCCCTGTGGATTTGAAGAAGAAGAATTTTTTAGAAATTGTAGACACACGACGAACGACGTACGGCGGACGAATGGTGATCACAAAAGCTCAGCTTGTCACTACGTGACAGGTGAGCTAACAAAGATGAACTTGGGTCTAACATATCTTGGAAAATAATATACTTACAAGTCTGAATATATCCAGATGCAGCTTACACTCCTGACCATGTCACACTGACATTTTTCCCCATAAACATACTGTCCAAGCTCAGAAACTGTCCTTCATCAGACTTCAGACTCAAATTTGTTAGCTGTTGCCCTTGTTTTCCTAAAAGCATCAAAATATTTCATGTTGAATTCTAATGTTGAATTCTAATGGGAAAAGACACTTATATGAGAATTGAGATATTCAAGCCGTCTCAATTGAAAATGATTTCTTCTAAAATGTACAACCACATTACTCTGATTTAGTACAAACAGTGCTTAGCGAATATACCTAACAGTATAGATTCTATCACTGTTTCCTCCCTGTCTTAAAATGAAATTTCTACTTAAGTCTCTTCCTGAAGTAAAAACAAGTTGCAGAGTACAGCGAGTGCTTACTTAGGCAAATACCCAAAACTTCCTCTGCTTAACATAAAAGGAGAGGAATTCCTTGAAAGTTTCCTTCTGTTCTTCATGCAGAACATGCACTTTGTGTTCCTTGGACTGAAAGAGAAGGACGTAATCGATCATCATCGGGAGGACAGCAGTGTAGAAGTACAGTTTAAGGAGTGACTTCTGATCTAAAACATGAATGAAAATATTAAACTGGTACTCGAAATTCTATTTTAAATGAGCTATCAACCAGATTTGGATTCATTCAAAACTTCATAATATCAAATTTTATGAAAATTGTATCAATAATGTAACCACTAGAGTGTAAACAAGATTTCTTTTTTTGCATTTGACCTGTAGACCGTTGTTTTTGAACCCATGTGACACAGATAATCATCCGAGATTTTATGGCGACAAACACTCTGACCAAGATTCATGAAGATAGGGTCATAAATGTGGCCTCTAGAGTGTTAACAAGCTTTTCCCCTTGATTTGATCGGTTGACCTTAGTTTTGACCCAACATGACCAAGATTCGAACTTGGCCGCGACGTCATCAAGATAAACCTCTAGGTCATCAAGACAAACATTCTGACCAATTATCATAAGTTTCAAACTTACACTGTGTACTCTAGAGAGTTGACACTATTTTCCTTTGATATGGCCTACTGACCTAGTTTCGAACATGAGCTAGAGATCACAAAGAAAAACATTCTGATCAAGTGCCATAAAGATTGCATCCTAACTGTAGCCTCTAGAATTTTAACAAGGCAAATGTTGACGGACGACGACGCCGACGGACAAAGACAGGTCACAATAGCTCACTTTGAGCACTTAAAAAGTGCTCAGGTGAGCTAAAATAAAACTCCACAAAAAAATATTTCTCAGTCCACAAAAAGATCCTTAACAGGTACAGATATGTTGAAAACATATAGATTTGAGTTTTTATCCATGTTATACCACAGAAAAGTGTTTTTTTCCCTTTGGTTAATACATGTAATAAAAAGTATTTAAGGTGTTTAAATTAACAAAAAAGGGAAGTAACTCTATGCAAAAATTTAAGTCTACAAAAAGGGTTCTACCAAATAATAAAAAAGATTGATCATTGCATGTCAAAATTATGGCCTACGACCTTAAAAGACACTTGACCCCAATGTGTGTCTTTGATCTTTGAGATAGCGGCACGACATTTCGTTTTATTAAGGCAAGCATTTATGCCTAATAAAATAAGACTGTTCAATGCATGTAAATATTATGGCATGGACAAGCTCTACAATTACTTTTGACCCCCTAATGTTACCTTCGATTTTTAGGTTGGAGTCTAGGAGTTGCGTGCGACACTCCATCTCACTGAGGCAAACATTTATTCGAAATAAAAAAGATTGCTCTATACAATATTATAGGCTAGACAAGCTCTTAAATGACCTTTGACCCCAAAGAGTAGCCTTGAACTTTGACTTAGGGACATGGGGTTTGCACGCAACACCCCTTTCATGGTGGTGAACATTTATGCTAAATAAAAACAAGCGGCCCAAATGGGTGGACTGTAACCAAATCATTCTATCTTCATCCACACAACCAATATAAATATATCCCTTGTATTCAACAGCCTATCGGATAAAATTGAAAAAAAAATCTAAAGTTTTGAATAGTAACCTGATCAAGTGACTTCCATAAACTGTCAGTTTTTTGTCGTTTTCCTTTTTTTTTTTTGTTCAGCAAACTAAGCAATAGAAATAGTCAGCTGGTCAAGTGATTTTCAAAAACAGTCTATTTTTGTTCAGCTCAGTAAGCAAAGGAAATCATTTTCACAATGAAGGAAGGATTTTTTTAACAAAGCTCAATACAATTGCATATGACTTATACAAGTGGTGTTAAAAATCACTTAAACATGTGCAATCCCTGACTGATATGTGATATAAAAAGATGCAGAACCGAAGGAAACACAGAAAATTTATTCAGATTTATGAACTTCGCAAAGATGCAAACTAGATATGCACACTATTTTTAAGTATTGTGTCACAAACATTTCATGTAAGAACTATATGAGATATAAAATGCAATTATGGCAGTCTGCGAAATTAGCACTTGTCCGGTTGTCCGGGACAAGTTATTATTGTTTCGGACAAGTACAAGTAACTTCTGCAGGAATCATGAATAGAGTATATAGGAGAGCTATTCCCTTTTGCCGATTCTGGCAAGTACTTTCGAATCCTAAATTCACATACTGTTATGGTTGTGTAAACTCTGAGATAATGATTAGAAATTGTAAAGCCTCTAGGATAATCAAATCGCTATTATTAAGGATGAAAAACATTTTGTCTTTACTTAACATCAATCTGGTATTATTATAAATCTGTATATATTGCAAACGCATCTGATCATTTGCTCTATAAAGACTATAATATTTCTGAAATAAAAATAAATTTTGCATAAACCATTGTCATGAAAATTTCTATTGCACGTAAATTTCAGTCTTACAAGAGTAAAGTTCTAGATAAATAGGTTTGTTTTTTTTGCAATGTTGTGTTTAAAGTAACTTTGTGTAGCTTCAATTTTTTGCATAATTACTATTAAAGATTTCAACATCCTACGGTAACTTCTTACACATAATACGGCGTTTGTTTATTATGAATGTACATGATTATTTTATAAGGAAAGATAGGGGTCCAGGCCTGTGAATGGGGAAAAATAGCACGATATTTGGGCAAATGGGAATAAAACACCTCATGTAAAGTCAATCTGTGGGGAAAGCTGGATGATTAACAGGAATGTTCTGAGGGGAAGGGATCTGTTAAAGGCCCCTATTATGAATAAAAAAAATGCCTGATGTATCAGTGCTTAATGTGTTCCTATTCAGTTAGAATAAGAACTTAATTTACAGGTCGACTTAAGGCTGATACTTCTACTAGCCAGCAGGGCAAGTTGGAATGAAAAGTTACTGGCCCGACCTGTTTATCACTGGTCCAAACTTTTTAATGCGACAAGGTAACATCATCAGTTTTGCGCTTTCTTGCCGATGGCATTGTTGTAATTTGTTAGGAAACGCTCCATTTCGCAATGTTTCTTTTAGGGATTTTAATATTTACCTCAAGCCGCCATTTTGTATAAGTTGCCAAGCCGTTAATACGCGGAGTATGACTGGTTGTTTTCGCGCAGCTGTCCAATCAAATTTTGGTTTAGTTTCATGTGCGGAAGTCAATACTGGGCACACTCGATTGCGAAATATGCGGTTTTTAAAGTTTTCTGACTGAACGGATTTGTCAGAACGAAACATTATAGTTTCAATTTTTATAACTTTTCCATAACTTTCAGCAGGCCCGACGGGCTACCTTATTGGATGTACAGCTTGCCCGAGGTAAAATCAACTGACCACGGGCTAACAGGCCAGCGGTTTGATAGACCCCTGTTAATTAGGCGATTACTTCATTGTAATAAAAAATATGAATTCAGGCACCGCCTAGTGGAATGGGGATATATTTTGAAAATATCCTATTGCAAAGAAACTATTCACTACTCAAAAGAAATTGAAAATTCGCGAGTACCTATTCACTTGAGCCATCAATTTTACATTTAGTGGTATCATACCTGTTACAGAGAATATCATACTTTGCAAAATGTACTGGAAGCCGGTGTCACTGTGACACATTCTCGCTCTGGCTTCAGTTTTTTTTATTTTTCTTTTATTTTTTTGCACTCCGCGCACTCCGCACAGAAACTAGACGGCCTTTGCACCTTCTTACAGTACGTTTTAATAAATATGTTCAGTTGCATAAACATTTTCATGTCCATATAAAAATCGAAGAAAAGAAATAAAAGAAACATGTTGGTACAGTTTACAAGTTTCCGTTACTGATTTGAGTAGCTCTGTTACTCATGCAGAGAACCAGACTGCAGACTGTACATAAAAACCGAACCGGAAGACATCGTAAATATTGCCTCGGTATATGCAGACAACTAAGACGAATAACTATACACGGACATTCCCGTCTCGAGGATTTTCAGTTACAGAGCGGACACGAAACACACTTATATGACATTTGACCCCTAAGTTTGACCCTGGCCTTGAAGCCAGCCATCCAGAACATGCGCTCTGCAACTCGTCCCGATTTTGTGACATCTATGTGAAGTTACTTTGAAATCTTTCAAGGGGTTCAAGACTTACAGAGCAGACTCGGAATTGCTACCGGACGGACAGACGGACATCGAGGGTATAACATAAGACCCTTCGGGTGTATAAAACTCGCCAGTCAATTGAAACACAATTCATTACATTTTGTCAATTTTTTATTAAAAAAACGTAGTCCACCGTGATGCCTAGCTATCTCTAGTTTTGTTTACATCGATACCGGTATAACAGGAGTAACTTCGTTTGATAAATCAGCATCATCGAAGCGCTTCATTATGCTGCACAACGCGAACTCTTGCAGGAAAAAAATAATGGAATCTTCGTCAGAATGATGCAAAAAGATTGATATACTACTAAAGCAAGGTGCACTCGCTGTAAGTATGTCTAAAACTTCTTCTACGGAACCAAATGCATCCACCTCAGATTAACACAGTGACTGAGCTGCTTAAATTAGCAAGTGCTCGAAAAATGCGAATACTTGCGATAAATCGTTATCGGACACTCCCGCATTGTGTCGAAGTAAAAGCAATAATTCTCATAAATATGTTACACTAAACAAGAAAATGATTTAAATTTAAAAGCACATTATCTCATGCTTTAAATGGTACAGTTTATATCTTCATGTATGTCTAGAAAGGGTTTTGTTGGTCGGGATATTTAAAAAAAATGTTTGAGGGGAATGGGGCAGAATTTCGGCCCACAAAAGGGCAAAAAAGTCACTGATACCTGTTTAATGCGAATAAATACTTATTAAACAAATCTGTGATTTTTTGTTATTTCAACAAAAAAAGAATTTCCATTTTTCTCAGATTTACCTCGTTTTTCCCCCTCCGAAGAACATCGACACCCCTCCCCCAAAAGTAAAAAAAAAACACACCCAAAACAGAACACAAAGAAAAACTTTGACTATCCTAAATAAACTTCTTATACAGTATATAATGTACCACTGTTAAATGTGTTCAGTTAATTTGTTAAGGTAAGTATGTACTACACTCAAATAATAACCCTTTTCATTGTTATTAGGTGATGCATTTCTAATCATCATTATTAAATCAGCTAAATAAATGATCAAGTGATTTGTCCAAAATCAGGTAAATGAGCCTAGTCGAGAATATTTCAACATCCCACAGTAACAACTTATACGGTACAAGGGTAATTCATTAAAATGCATTAAAATGCATGTATACTCACTGTTAAAAGTGTTCAGTTAATATGTTCGAATAAGCATGAACTGCAATCACTAAAATAAGTGATTCAATTATTTAATCATTATTAAATTAGCTAAATAACTTATCAGCATAGTTGATAAAATCACTTGCACAAGTGATTTTTCGAAAACATCATAAAAAAACTTCTTGTACAGTATACAAGGGTTATTCATTATAAACACATGTATCATTATTGAAAGTGTTCAGTTAATATGTAAGAATATGTATAACTGTAATCACTTAAATAGACGATTTATACGTTATCATTAAAATTAAATCAGCTAAACAGATGATCAACTTAGACTAATAGTTGACTTAATCAGTTAAATAAGTGGACCCCTTCCCCTCCTGGTAAAAAATCCTGTACATTCGTAATCAATGTCTCAGTCAGTCAAATGATTTAGTGGTATCATGCAGAAAAGCATTATATAAAATCTACATTTTTAAGGCCTCACCAAATTAAAAAGTTGTTCATCGGATTTGCCGCTAGCATTTTTTCAGAAACACAGACAAAAAAATATATTTTTGGCTTGCGCTCGCCCTGCTGAAAAAAATCAAGCCAAATTTATTTGGTGCGCTACGTTTCACGGACGTAACAGTGTACACATGCTTATATTTCCAGTCATAGATTGTTCTAAAATGGACATTAATCACAATAGAAACATACTACGCACACATCGTCTATAATATATCATAATGTTTATATTTAACTGCATTAAAGTTATTGATGCAGTTACGCCATTTTCTTCAAATGTTGCAACAAAAAAAAATTTTATTGATTTCATTGAAAATCGGATGAAAAAAACCTTACTAATATTTTTGATAACATCAATCTACATTATTTTAGTAAGGGTAAATACGTATGGATGCATGCCATATTTCGTTTTTTTAGGTTTTTCCTGTCCAAATGATCAGCATTTTTATGCGAAAGTAGGTGGGGTAAGGAATTTATATTATGAGTTGTGTTCAGACCCGTGAAGATTGTCAAGTTTTCCAGTCCTCGAGTAGAATAATGTTAATTCCACGTTTCTATCCATTCCAGACTTTAATTGAGACCATGTTTCAACAAATTTAATGATAAATCTGTTAAGAAAGTTTAAAGTTAGAACAAGAGCTGTCCGTAAGACAGCACAATCAACTTTTCTAAGTGCTTGACTCTGAATTAGAGATTTCCCAGTAAAAGGGGCATAATAGTCAAAAGCTTTGAAAGTAACAGAGCCTTTGGACGTTATACAACACTGACACAAAATTATTCTAAGGTAAAAAGGGGCACAACTCGGTCAAAATTCACAGTTATTGGGATTGTTTCTCCTGGTGTAGACTTTGATAGAAAATAACTATTTTAACTTTCAAGTCAATAGCTTTAATAGTAACAAAGATATTTGATCAAAAACTTCGAAAAGCCAAGCTAAAAATGCTACATTTTTATTGCAAAACATATTCAAGTGACATTATATATATATATATATATATATATATATATATATATATATATATATATATATATATATATATATATATATATATATATATATATATATATATATATATATGTCATGATTATGGTTTAAGGTTATTCATTGTTGTTTATTACACATTTTCTAACAGCAGTTTAAAAGGCATACATTATTTGATTACACTGTACTCTGTATGCCAATGTTATTACCTTTTGAGATTGCTTTGTTGTGCATCTGCAGGTCAAATTTTCTTAAACCCAGGTGAATTATTTTTAATGTAAAAGGGCTGTATTATTTTAAGGTTTGTAAAAGTCAATTGAGAGCCAATTCAAGACAAATATATTTCTTTGCTCTTCGCTAGCCGATTTTCTCAAAAACAAAGAAGAAAGAAACAGTCCTCCATGGTTTCGGTTACCTGTGCAACCATTTTTTTTTCTTGACGAATTCAAAAATGCCAGAAAGAATTCTGACTGACAATCTCTGCACTTCCAAATAATGAATCTGTATTGAGCAACACAACATGCAACATGAAACTATGTCTAGAACTAGTCACATATTTTATCAAACTTAAACTAATCACCTGCTGTATCAAACTTTTTTACTTTATACATTGAATTGAAACACATTTCAATTCCATTTAGATCAAATTTCAATGACTGAAACCTCTGTTTTAATCAGTACCTGCCGGTCATTGCTTGAATTTCACCTTTGGTTTCAACTTCAACCTAAATGAGACAAATACACAAACTAATTATCTGGAGGCATCACTCAACAAGCATACCAGATTATCACAGACAAGTACAGAGAAAAGTTCCAGTACTGTATTGTTACATTTTAATAAATTTTCCTCATACATACTAGCTCTACTGTATATTACTGATTCAGGACTGGCTAGAGGTCCGGTAATCAATATGAATACTGAGAACGGTAGTTACAAAGAGGAGACTATATTTTAGAGCCATTTTTACTACAGGTACGTTCTACACTTAAAGTTGCATATTCTCAGATCACCAGTGGCATTTTTGTCAATTCCATATACAGTGTTTAAAGATTCGGTACCACTACAAACCTGTTTACCGCGAGAAACTACGATATTTCAAAGTATATCTCCTCATCCGGGGATTGATCTCTAAAGTCAACCTGATCACGAGGAAACAATTCATTTAATTAGATAGTGTAGATATAATTAGATTCAGAACAGTTGATTTTCCCGTACACGAGATCCAGGTGATAATAATTTCGCAGGCTCGCAGGCTGTATTATTATAGGGAAAGAGTATAATATGTATACGAACCAAACACCCTCACAATTACGGTAAGGCGCCTTGCAATAGAAACATGCGTGCATATATATATATATATATATATATATATATATATATATATATATATATATATATATCCTGGACAATAGTGGGCGTTCATACATCATATCAGACCAATATTTGTGGTGGAATACTGTATAAGTGCTTAGGTTAGCGAGGTGGAAATATTAGCGAAATTAACAAAATTCGCTAGCATTTTCTCAAGCGAAAATATCAACCAACCCATCATAAAAAGCACCGGTTGTAAGCGAGAGAAACTGACTCTCTGTTAGATACGTCAAAAAAGCCTGATTTGTTTGGTTACACTTTAAAAAGGTAAAGATTATCATAATTTGATTGAATTTCCATTTGTTGACAGATACAAAACTAGCAAAGCTAATTACCGCAAACTCACATAGGCGAGTATGGAAGCAAGAAAACACAAATACTTTTAAAAATGGATTTCACACCTTTACAAAATGTAACAAAAGGATTTACTTCATTACAAATTGTTAGACTTTTTCAGTTTGATAATTACACGTATACTGCTTTCCTTAATAAATACTAGTACGTTTTCAAGTAATTATTTTTTATAAAGAAAAAGACAAACAACAATTTTAGTAATGTATAGGTCGTTCTTTTATACATAAACGTTCGTGAATAACTTAAAATACAATCATCTGTAATATTTATACCTTAAGATATATCAATTTTAATTATAATTGTTTTTGAAATTATATGAATATTAAGAAAATAATTTTATAATTTTCAAAAAAAAAAAGGATAAATGACCGTATCTTTCAACTGGATGATTTTCCCTCGCAAGCTCCATATAAGGGATAATAATGATGCCATGCAACAAAAATGCAGTTATTACGCCAGACACATTAGTGATTCTTATTAAGTGCTATTTTTACGCAAGTTGGAAATTGTGAATTCGCTAATATTTCAGCACGCCAAATGTCTGGAATTCCGAATTCGCAAACTTTCCGACCCGCGGAAACATCCACTTATACAGTATATAATTAGTATGTATGCCACATAAATAGGTCTTACTAGTTTTTGCATTTAGGTTTCAGCGTTTAATAAGAATATTATTAATTATGATAAATTAGAAATTTTAAAATAATGAAATAATGATAAGATATTTTTTGTTATTCGTTTAATATTGAAAAATCTTCACCGATACATGAATAAATTGGTATGTTTTCACGGGCGAATGCAAAACAACGAGTTCCATGACTTAAAGTATAGGAGACATAGGATGACGTCCACGTGTCGAAACAACGTCATTGACCAACCATGGTTGACCTTACATATTGATGCGAGGAATAAAATTATTACTATCAACATTACGCAGGGAATATCATTCACTGGAGTGAAGATATGGGATTTTACCTAACTGATAGAATTCAGTACATGCATTTCATTGAATAGCATAATAATGATAATAATAATGATGATGATAATGTAATAATAATAATAATGATAATAATAATAATAATGATAATAATACTAATGATAATGTTGATGATGATGATGATGATGATGATGATGATGATGATGATGATGACGATTTATTTAACATAGCACAGAATCAACAATGACACATTTTGTTGCATACATATTAAAGTTGTTATTGCTAAAGGGCTATTAATCTTAAAGTTGACCTATATTGATTGATACAGAAAAGTGTAAACTTGCATAGCGCATGAAAATATTACAAGCAACATCTAATGTTCCAGGAAAATCCGACTTGGTTCATTTTTACAAATAAATAGGGTGATATTGATATTGCGCCGGTTTTATAACAGCTTTACTAGTGTATGAAAATACTATTTAAAGAGTAATATCATCTTCACTTTATCGATTTTCCTGGTAAGTTATCTTGCTACTTCTTTTACCAATGTTATTTTCTAACAAGTATCTTTAATACTTTTAGCAATTTTTATTATCACAAACTGGAGTCAGCTTAAGTCTAGTCTACCTTAAGTTGTTTTAACGATTAGTCCATTTCGGTGAATATATCTTAAATAAAACGACATTTTCCAGATGCAGGTTGTTTTCAAATGTGTAACCTGTTTTGTGGGACGAATGTCTATACAACACCACACATTTTCTATCAAAAGGACTTAGAGTCCATCGCAAACATTCCAAGGATGATAAATCATCTGATAATAAAATCATCATAAATTAGTATCATTATCGTCAAATTAATTGTTATCATACACAATTTTATGGGAAGAAACTAGTGTCGATCATTATAATTCCGTTTTTAATGATAACCCAACAACAACATTACTCAGGTTCTTTATCGGAATTGCTATGATTGATATATACATTTATATAATAAAGTAAAGAAGATCGGCACTAAATCATTTCTACTGAAAATGTGTGGTGTTATAAAGTTTTCCACCTAACAATTAGGTTTTATGTTTGGAAACAACCCGCAATGAAATATATCTTAATAGTATCCTAAATGTAAACATATATTAGTTTTTAGTTATATTTTGTGGATTATATCCCCCGGCATATGGAATATGTCCCATGCCGCCCCCCCCCCCCACCCATCCACTCCCACGACTTGTGAAATATGTCCCTAAATATGTGGAATATGTCCCCAACCTGTGAAAAATGTCTCCCGAAAGTGTCCAACCTAATGTTGACAAAAGTTATTGGACCTTAGGGGTAGGGTTTATGGGCTTTTGGTAAGAGGTGATAAGTGCAACATACAATATAGTTACATCCCTTTAATGTTACGTAATATAAATAATGGCACGCTAACCCTATGGTACCGTAATTATTCAGGAATGATTTCTGCATCAACTGGTATAAAATAATTGGGTATTCAGGCGCGTGTCAATTCGGAGGTGTGCATCAAAGCCACATCCTTTGGAAAAAAATGGGATTTTTGCATATATACAATTCAGCCTTTCTTTTCACAAAAGTTTTAATTTTTTCTATATATCTTATTTAAATTGGACTGATATGAACATTAAGAATCCTTGGGCGGGCAGTGATGGGGAAAACACGTGCTTGCAAACTAAAATATGATAATATTTGGATTAAATTTATATTTAAGGGGAAAGAATATTCTGTATAAGCTGACTATTTATGTGCGTGGAAACATAAAATTGATGCTCTCCATTTTTGGAGGAAATAGATAAATCTATCTTTCTTCGAAAATCAAATGTACTGCATTAAAATGAAATGTTTTATGATGAGCTGATACGTCCTAATAGAAACCAGGGGCGGATAATGATTGACGCCTTTTTTATTAAGAAATATGAAGTTCAGCGTATGTTATGATCATACGGGCGTGGTTAGTTTTTGACATATTTACCGAAACCACGCTCAAGATCAGAAATGATACGTGTCATAATTGGCTTAAAATATTCAAATATTCTGGTGCGTAGCATCTCGGTGTGTGCATCAAAACCACGCAGTTTAAAGAAAAACAAAGATGTTTTTCATAAAAAAATGATTCAGCTTTCTTTTCAGAATAGTTTTAATACGTTTCCGTATATTTATTTTTAAACCGAATATTATGAACCGATATGAATTTTAAAATTCAAGGGGCGACTAGTGGTGAGTAAATACACGTTAGAATCATATGATTAATGGCTATGATTTTATAAGACCGCGGGCGGCGTAATTGTAGGTATATATGATATACCTATATAATGCATAAAAAATTTCAGAATGACTTCTGCATCTATTCTCAAAACTTTATTTTCTGGTGCGTAGCATGTGACCATCACACGGACACATACTAAATTGTAATAACATTTTGATATTTTTATTTAAAGAAAATAATTATTCTGTATTAACTGTTTGAGTAATAATATACGTGGCAACACAGCATCCCATGAAATTAATTTCAAAGTAATATTTCTTTGTAGTGCATTAAAATCAAATTTTTAACGACAAGTTGCTTTAAAAAGGCAGGACAGGGGCGGTTACTAGGCATTTGTTTTTGCGGTTCAGTGTGTGACCGTTAAAATCACACGGACGTTGTTACTTTAAGACATATATAAAATTCGATGTATATAATTTTTTCAGGAGTGATTCCAGCATATACTGGCGTATTTCATTTTTTAAATATTCAGGTGCGTAGCAACTAGGGTGTGAGCATCAAAGCAACATATTTTGAAAAAAAAATGAGAAAAGTAATAAAGTATTTCAAATTAAAAGTCGTCTTACAAGGTTTCCGTATATGGTGATAATTAAGCGGCGGCGTGAGAATCACACGGTTTCGGATATAGCTGTGATAATCGCACGGGCGGTCTAAGTTTTAGACATATATACCAATATGGTGCATAAAATGATTCAGGAATGACTTCTGCATCAACTGGTATATAATACACCTCCGCACTTTAAAAACGCACCACAAAGAAAATGGGTCATAAAATTTTATTTTATATGACAATTCCATTATTTTTATGTGATTACATAAATTTACGTGATTACATGATTTACGTGTTATAAATTCATTATCTGGTACACAAACAAGGAAAATTTAACAAAAATCGGTTAACAAAAACTGTTCATTTCGTCCTATTAAACAACACCACCCTCCAAGTTAAAATTCACAGACTACCAGTATGTCAGTAGCAACAAATCGATCGTGCAGTCTTGTAATGGTTGTATGATGACAATGTAAAATAATAGCAATCCTTCGCGCACTCATACCAGCCTGCATCATTCCAATGGCGCGTTCTCGAATATTATCCGGAAGTCGGGACATATTGTGAAATTGTTTTTTATACAAAATGAAACAATTGTTGATCTTATAGTTACGTTTTTATAAGAGATCACGAAATTATCAATTTTTTATTATTTGACAACTCACATGTACAGTGCACATGCAAAACGTGCTAAACGTCTTACCTGTGCATAATCAGTCACGGATGAGTGGTTTTGAATAAATATAATTTTAATTAAGCGACAAGTGACAAATCTCAAAATTCTATTTTGTGAATTTTGAAACTGAGGGGTACCAGATATAAACATCTTAAATAAGTAGTTTTTATTTATAGATCTTTTTCATTTTTGCACATCTTATGGAAGAGATATTGAGATTACTATATAATACAAGAATGAATAAATTGGTCCACTCAGAAAGTGTAATTTGTGTATTTATTAAGTGGTGCGTTTTTAAAGTGCGGAGGTGTAACTGAGTATTCAGGCTCGTACTAATTCGGGGGTCAGCATCAAAGCCTGATTCTTTGAAAAAAGGGATTTTTTTTCATAAAAATAATTCAGTCTTTATTTTTAGAATAGTTTCATTTTTTTCTATATATTTTATTTAAATTGGACTGATATGGATATAAGAATCTAGGGGCGGCAAATGGTGGGGAAAACACTTGCGTGCATACTAAAATATGATAATATTTGGGTTAAATTTCTATTTATTTAAGGGAAACACTTATTCTCTATAAGCTGACTGTTTATGTGCGCGGAAACATAGCATTGTATGCTCTCCTTTTTTTTCGAAATCAATTATGAATATGTTTCTGTGCTGCATTAAAACGAAATGTTTAATGATGAGCTGATACGTCTTTATGGAAACCAGGCGCGGATTATAATTTACGCCTGTTTAATTGAGAAGTATGAAATTCAACGTGTTATAATCATACGAGTGTTGTTAGTTTTAGACATATTTACCGAAACCACGCATAAGATTATCAGAGATGATACGTGTCTTAATTGGCTTAGAATATTCAAATATTCTGGTGCGTAGCAACTCGGTGTGTGCATCAAAACCACGCAATTTAAAGATAGAAAAAGATGTTTTAAATAAAAAAGTGATTCAGACCTTCTTTTCAGAATACTTTTAATACTTTTCAATATATTCATTTTTAACAGAATATTATGAACTGATATGAACTTTAAAAAACCAGGGGTGGCTAGTGATGAGTAAGTACACGTTAGAATCATATGATTAATGGCTATGATTTTAACACACCGCGTGCTGCGTAATTGTAGGTATATATGATATACCTATATAATGCATAAAATGATTCAGAAAGTCTTCTGCAATTATTCTCAAATCTTTATTTTCTGATGCGTAGCAAGAGGCCATTACACATAGGCACATACTGAAATGTAATTACATTTTGGTGAAAATGTATTTTTTATTTAAAGAAAATATTTATTCTGTATGAAACTGTTTGAGTAATTATCTGCGTGGCAACACAGTAATATTTCTGTGTGTGTGTGTGTGTTCGGGTTTAACGTCTTTTTCAACATTTTTTCAGTCATATAAACGACGGTGTCTACTTGTAGCAGTGAGCACAATGCCCAACTTTATAGTGCTGCCTCACTGGAATATCACGCCGTAGACACGTGGCATGATATCCCACCCAGTCACATTATACTGACACCGGGCTGACCAGTCCTAGCACTATCCTCTTAATGCTGAGCGCCAAGCGAGGAAGCTGCTAGTACCATTTTTTACGTCTTTGGTATGACGCGGCCAGGGATCGAACCCACGACCGTAATATTTCTGTACAGTGCATTAAAATCAAATGTTTAACGACGAGTTGCTTCATTAAAAAAAGCAGGACAGGGCTGGTTACTAGGCATTTTCTTAAAAGGTTTCCGCATCTTGTGATAACTAAGCGTCGGCGTGAGAATCACACGGTTTCGGGTATAGCCGTGATAATCGCACCGGCGATTTTAGTTTTAGACATTTATACCTTTATGAGTAGTATAGAAACTACCGATTTTAGCGTTTTGACCCCATTTAACCTATAACCCTTGGTCAGGACTGGTCGATGCCGGACAATTCAAAAACCACAGGTTTCAAACCGACTAAAAAGTTTAAAACACATGTAATATAATGCGTTTACAGAATAAAATATATCGTTTGAAAGAAAGAAAATTTACTGATACTATAAATCCTCACTATGTTACAGCAAAAAACGGGAAAAGAATGATAATGGCTACCTGTTCGTCTTGTGGAAAAATGAAATCAAAGTTTATTAAAAGTACTATCACACCAGGTAATTTAGATATCCATAAAGCAATGTTACCTTTATTACATAAGAAAGGTGTAACACTCCCAGGATATAATTATTATGGACCAGGAAATCCTTTAGATAACGGACCTCCTGTCAACGAACTGGATGCAGTATGTATGGACCATGACTTTTGCTGTGACAGCGGTGTAAAAAAGGGTACATGCGACAAAAAAATGCTTTCCAACTTAAATAAAACTAAATCAAAAACATTTGGAGTAAAGATTGCAAAACATCTAGTTGTAAAACCTGTAATTAAAACGAAATACAAACTTGGGCTGGGACATAAGTCCAAAAACCGGAAAAGGGGATAGAGTATACCCCCGGAATCACATGGAGCGGTGAATTAGCAGAAGAATTACACAAACCAATTAAAAGAAAATTTTGGAAACGAAGAGTGATAGTTAATGATATTAATGATACTTGGTCAGCTGATTTAGTTGACATGCAAACTTTTTCAAATTACAATAAAGGAGTAAAGTACTTGTTAACCGTTATTGATATATTTAGTAAATATGCTTGGATTATTCCATTAAAGAATAAAACTGGAGAATCTGTTACTGAAGCATTTAATAAAATAGTTTCAGAAGATAGAATTCAGGGACGAAAGTCCCCGAAGACTGCAAGGATTCCAACAAATTTATGGGTAGATGAAGGAAAAAAAAATTATAATAAAAGTTTGAATCATTTTTGAATAAAAATAAAATTAACATGTACCATACATTTAATGAAGGAAAGGCTGTAGTTATTGAAAGATTTAATCGAAGTTTAAAAAGAATAATGTGGAAATATTTTACAGCAAATAATACTTATATTTAATTAGATAATTTGCAGGAAATGGTTGATAATTATAACAAAACCAAACATTCTAGTATAAAAATGACACCAACCGAAGCCAGTAAAAACTTAAATAAAGGTACTGTTTACTTTAATTTATATGGTAATTTAAAGATACCAAAGAGTAAAGCAAAATTTAAAATTGGTGATCGAGTTCGCTTAAGTAAACTTAAAAGACATTTTGAAAAAAACACAAAACAGGACAGAGGAAATATTTATAATTTATGGAATTAATAATACAAATCCCAGAACATACACTATTAAAGATTTAAATGATGAAATAATTCAAGGTTCATTTTATGAACAAGAACTTTTGCCTCCTAAACAAGAAGCTTTTAGAATAGAAAAAGTTATTAGACGGGACTATAAGAAAAAACAAGCTTTAGTAAAATGGAAAGGTTACAAATGAAAAGTTTTATAGTTGGGTTCCGTTTAGTGAATTGGAAGAAATTTAAATTGAAAAATATTAATATTAATTATATAAATGAGTAATAAAAATCTAATTTCTAATAATAATGGAATAGAAACAATAGATCAATTAATTATTCACTTAACTTAACTTAACTAGCTGCTGTGAGGAAGCCATCCAGCTGGCTTACGGAGGGCCGGTGGTTCTACCCAGGTACCTGCTCGTGATGAAATAATGCACGGAGGGACACCTGGGGTCTTCCTCCACCATCAAAGCTGGAAAGTCGCCATATGACCTATCATGTGTCGGTGCGACGTTAAATCCAAAAAAAAAAAAAAAAAAAAAAAAAATAACTAGCTGCTGCTTACAGAAAAAGTTATAAATTTTGTGGGAGAGTAAGTACTGGGTTATATATTACAGCAGGTATTTTTGCTTGCTCAGCTGCATTAGCACTTGTTCCAGCTATTCCTATATTTGTAGCAGTTGCTGGCACTGTTCCAACAATAATTACCATATTTACTAATAGACTAAACCTTGACGACAAGAAATTTATTTTAAAAACACATCATCACAAAATAAAACAACTTATAACAAAAGCACGGATCGGAAAAGTAAATAAAGAAGATATAAATAAAGTTATTCAGGATATTTTTACCATACTATTAGAAATGCAGAAAGAAAAAAAAAATTCAACACCTCTTGAAATGCACATGAAGGAATTTAAACTTAACGGATATAAAAGTAAAAAAGAAGAAGAGTTGTATTAAAGATTACTAAAGATTATTAAAGATTATTTAAGATTTTTTATATAAGTATTTTATATAAATGAGAAAAATTATATCAGTTGAAGGTAATATTGCATCAGGAAAAAGTACGTTTTTAGATATTATTAAAGAATATTATCCTAATTTTAATATAATTTCAGAACCAATTCACGAATGGCAAAATGTTATGAACCCACGTGCAACCGAAGGTTCCAGCTTCGCAAGCGGAAATTCATATAACCTTTTTGAACTTGCTGCTCAAGAACCGTCCAAATATTTATTTCCTTTTCAGCTAACAACTTTAAACAGTCATATGAAAATGTTATCTTCTGCTAAACAGTTTGATGGTGTTTCTGTCCTTGAACGTTGTTATTTAACTAACAGTAACCTTTTTACAACACAACATCACGACAACGGCGTTATAAATGACCCCGAGTGAGCAGAAAGATACATTTTCTTTCCCAAATGATTTCGGTAGAATAAAGTTGTACATATTGGCCACTGTAGATATAAGAGTGAACCGTTCCGACAGGTACAAAATTCTTCTTATGTATGAAGGGCATTTGTCATTGACAATTTTAAATACATGGTTCAAACGTAACTACTTATTTCTATTTTCGACATTTAACAATGACATTTTAGCCAGGCTAAGTTGATTTAGGCTTTCTTATAACTAAATGCGGGATGGAGCAGCAGAATTTTGTCTGCCTTAGTCAAATCAAATGTTTAGAGTTTTAGCTACGGCCTGTTTGCCTGTTTGCGTATTGTCGAAATTTAAAACAATTGTATTGCGTTCCACTGGAAATGAAAGGAAGAGACAAGTACAAAGAATGAAATACATTTAAAGAAATGACGAAAGAAAGAGTATAATTATGAAGTACACCAAAGAATACTCCAAAGGGAAAGAAGTGAAAAACAGCAAAAATGTAAATATCCATATACAATCACATAGATTTCTTTCGAAGTTTGCAAAATTGTTACATTTCTAACAGGCGCAATTGCAATGTATTACATTGTTTGACACGTGGCCAATACCCGGTCGAAAAGCAGTTCAAAAGCGATCTACGTATAATCAGAATCGAGGGTCCTCTAATTAGCAGAGGCTTGATCTTATCTTCCATACCTGTATCGGTGATATTAAGAAAATACTCATACATGCTAAAAGGCTTTTTATATCTAAATGCGATTCCAGTTTATAACGTTTTGCGTAAATGTTTCAATAATAATACTGTTTTTTTTCAGCGTTCGACTTTGAAACTTAGAATATGTTCAAGGTTATTTGTGCAAACAGTCTTAACAAACGATTTTGTTTTGTTTTTTGCGGGGAGGGTGCACATACTCCAGGACTACCCCCAGCCATCCCTAATCAGACCAAAATGTACTAACATAAAATTAATTTCAACTTAAAATTTTGTCCAGAGCATCGCAGTTCACTTTGCGATGTGACAATTAAAAAAAAAAGATTCGTTTACTAGAGAGCTACATTGTTTATGTCAAATTTCAATTTAACGACATGGACAAATAAATCCAAACTCAGATGCGCATTTAAAAGGAAATAGCATTTAGTAGGATAGAGCTGGTCTAGATAGATGTTTAAGTGATACACCAATGATTGGCGTAATTACGTATGTCAACTAACCTCTACTGAAATGCAGATGCGGAGTTAGTTTACCAAGTGAAACCTGTTAAGCAGTCGAAGTAATCAAATATTAGAATCTGTATGTTCCGAAAGCTTCCGTTTACATCATAGCAACTTGACACACGGCATGTTACTTCCAACACACATTTTGACGTCGTTTTTTTTTTAAATGCAATATACTGGAATACGGTTGTATAATTATTTTCAACTCTTGTACTTCACTGTCAAATGATATGGATAATTATCTCAGAAAATGCAAGTCATGTATATTGGACAGTCATATTTTAATGCGTTTACCTTGCAGAAAATGCAGTTCCTGTCACATTGTCCAGTACAAACAGGGTGCACATAATCCTTCGACTTTTTTATTTTTTATTTATTTTTTTAATTGAAAAACGTGTATGGTAAGATTGTAAAAAAATATACCCATATTATTAAGCGCGGTTTTTTGAAGAAGGCAACTTAAGTAAAGGAAGGCAGTCAGATGTTTTGAAGGCAAAGGGTATTATAAAATTGTGCGACAAAATTTATCGCATGCCACTTCTGTGAATACAAATATGTTATGTTAAATATACAAATTAATGGCTAAAATCGATAGACGTGATATTCCAATCAAACTCAGTCACGACTAATCGGAGGCATGTATTTCTTACGACGCATGGAATAGACTGATGTGTGATTTGGCGAAAATTGAGTTTGTTTCTTTTTTCCATATACATGTATGATTCATATAGAATAATCAAATGATTTGCAATAATAAATGTATATCAAGTCATTTCCAATCATGTTCAGCCCTTTCTGATCAGCGTGTTCTATGCACTAACTCATATGTTGTTTTAAATCATTTAAAAGCATAAAATTAATATTTTTCATTTTTTGACAAATGAAACATGAAAGAATATTTAAATAATACCCAATAATAAGTACATTACATGTCATTTCCTTCGTTCAATCCTTCACGATCAACGCGTTTTATACGCTGGTTTATATTTTGTATGTAATTCATCTAAAATCGACTTCATAATTCTTATTTGACGTATTTTTTTCTTTTCAACTGCTGAATGTAATATGAAGAAATATTTTCATAATATCCAGAAATAAACATGTGGCAGGCCATAAGCCATTTCCAGTATCTCGTCATACTAGATGTATTCCCGCTGTCGCAAAAGACGATGGAAAAATGAGCACTTTGTTGCACGTTACAAATTAATCATTTTTGGACTGCAAATTTAAGAAAAAGATGGCCGCATAGGTATTTTTTGTTTTTTTGTAATCAATCCACTAACAGGGAACGCCCACCATGCTTTTGAATGGTTGATCGATTTTCGATATACGCTTCCCGTAAAGATACCACTTGATTGACGATCACTAAGATACCGTTACTAAAACGAAAAATGGGAAATGGTTGAGAACCGTTTCAAAAACGTTTACACTCGAGATTGCACGGGAATTTATCGCAAGCTACACTGTATTATGGTCATGTTGGCTGAGTTTTTTTTACAGTGATTCGAAGGGAAGATTTACTAAACTTCTTTTGCTTTTACTGTTCACAAGCTGTTCGAAGTGAAAGGATGGAAGGAATTTGGATCTCTTTTGTTTAATAAAATAAACAAATTTACATATGATACCAGCTCGAAAATTGTTTATAGTGAAATTTATCACACATTTGATTGTCATTATATAAAGTACAGAGAAGTTAATTATTTTTTAGTTAAGAAATCTACTCTTCGTTATTGGTTGTTTATGGTTAATACATCTCAATCATAAAAGTGTAATACCTAAACAATATGGAATACTAAGAGATTTGTCAGAATCAAAGACAGTTTTGACAATTCGTTGATTCAACCATTTCTTTAGAGTCTGAACATATGTATTCGTCATATTTATATTTATTACAGTCTCATCACATTACATTACTTTTCATTCATAATACTTAACCTAACGCACACAGCTATTCTGATAGCAGGAGTTGTTAGAGACTCAAACCAGCATTCATAACCATACACTTCCAGTAAGATACCAATACTTTGTAAATGTTGCTAATCATTATAAGGAAACATTTTTCAATACAATGAAAAATAATTAAATTAAATTGAAAGGGAAAAGGCCACTCTCCACGCCTTCAACGTTTAATATTAAGAAATTCAAACCGGCTTTGACAAGGTGAAAGAGTAGCACAACTAACAAGTTTCTTAAAGCTAATAAAATAAAGGCAATGGTAAATTTTATTTACTGTTGCCTTGTGAAACATAAGCTCTGACGAAAATAAAGACATTTTAACATTAACCCCCACATCCGGAATGCATTGGTACCCATTTACATTTATTGTTTGGTCGACTGATGCAATCGCTATAAAGTGATTTGCTCAAGGACAAAATGCAATGGGAATAACCGGAAGTCAAACCTGCGGCCTTCATCTCTGTAGGAAAGCGTCTTAGCCCACTCACGCAATATTGTCTTCGTTTCCTTTACACAAATCTTCAAGGTACACTAGACCCAAAATTATATTTAAAATTTAAACAAAACACACACGCACACACAAACACACACACACACACAAACACATACACACATATATATATATATATATATATATATATATATATATAATATATATATATATATATATATATATATATATATATATAATATATATATATATATATATATATATATAATTTATGCAAACATAAAATAAAAAAGGTGTCTGCAAATTAACAGTACTATGCATTATGTTTTAAAAAGTTCAAAACTAAATGCATGTATAGTCAAACGCAGTATAAATGTTTAATACCATTGAAAATTGTTTTAAAAATTTACTTTTTGCTGCATGACATTTAATTATGAGTTAAGCTCTACATACATATTTAATTTATCCATCTAGAAATGTTAAAAAAAAACATTTAATCAGGATTTTCTATATTTGAAATAAATTTGTAAAGATAAAAAATTAGTACAAAAATGTTTATAATATTTAAATCTTTAAAATAATTTCCATCAGACAGTTATTATATTGTTTGATAAAATGTTAAACTTATATTTCATTTCGTTAGTTTAATCTAGTGGCTTAGAAGCTTAGAAGAATACTTTTAATGTGCAATGAAAAGAGGGTTAAAAGCTCAGCATTGACATTTTATATATCATGGAAAGAAGAAGCACAGCATTGACTGCGTCGTTCTTATTCACTCTACCATTACATTGCAATCCTGTGAATCAATAGGGCATATACACGGACAGGAATGAGCTTTAGGTAAATAATATTTTATCATTCATTCTTGATAATTTGTCAGAGCTCCAGCATTAAGAAAATTAACAGATTTTATAATCATCTGTATTAATTACCACTTTTACTGCAACACAATCATTATTAACAGGCCACCAAAAAAGTGGTCGTTTAACACAATTGGTCTAAGAACAACATAACTTCTCCAACATCATAAGAAACGGAAAAATCAGTTTCTAATACAAGTGCTCTCTTAACAGGCGCGTTCTCTCTAGCAAAGTTGTCTTTATTAACAGGTGGAAAATACACGCGGTTCAGAAATGATACACGAATGAAATACATATGATTGACCAACATTTAATATTTCAGTGAAAATGTGTCCCCAGAACGAAATACTTACGTTTATAATACTAGGCTATCGAGGCGGCTTTAATTTGATGTTATATTTTCAGGTTGCAAAATGTATGGTTTGGGCTTGAAATGGAAGATGTTTCTTTGTTCCATAGTGGCGTGCTTTATCTTTTCAATACCGGTTTACAGATTGTACTCAAATGAGGTAGAGATGTTTTTTTTTACCAGTTAGTCAGTTTACATTGATCTCAAGCTCTTTCCCGGCAAAGGTTTTTTTAGTTATACAAACGTATTGCTGTTTCATTTATAAGAAACTCCCGATGCAGATGGAAGTCAATCTTCAAGTCGAACTGAACTTATACTTAGCATGAGTGATTCTATTCGTCGGAAGCTGCGTCTCAGCAGATAACCGGGCTCCATGCTCACAAACATTTTGGTTTGACGCCATACCAAAGACGTGAAAATGTTACCAGTAGCTCCTTGCTTTGCGCTCAGCATTGAACGGAAAACTGGTCTCTCATCTCTCATACTCTCGTGGCGATGGATTCTGTCAGGAATGAGGTGTCGAGAGTGATTAATATAAGTTGTAGAACTTGCTTCACAATCGACCTAAACTAAATTAGTATAAACTAAACAAAACATATTTTTTTTGGCCACAGCTGAGTATGAGATTGAAATTTTATAGATGTTTACGACAACTTAAAAAAATAATCAATTTATCATTTATTTTTAAACATTCAGTTTAAAGATGCATGACAAATAAAGTTTGTTAAACTCAGCTAAGACTGAAACTCTTTTGTGAACATGGGACCTGAAAATCAGTTATTTTTTATGATTTGTTTCAATATTTTAATTTGTACGGATATATTTTCTCACAATATATCAATTCTGATATTGTACGCACAATTGTAAATGTTTGTACTATATTAAGGATGTATGGGATTTCTTTCAGGATATCCACCACTTTGAAAAATGTTTCTTTGAATATTTCTTCCTAACAAAATTTATGCCGAAAATTAGTGCAAAATCATCAAAATCTGGCTAACAATGGTCAATGTAAGCAAACAGATTCTACTTGTTGCCAAAACCCCCCAATTTTTAACACTTTTTTTCGTCGGGCATCTGCCTTACTCCGATGCACAATGGAGCAAGGATCGGTAAATTCAAATGTATGTTTAAGTATATCACGTTTGATATTTCTGACTGATATACGTAATGTTAATCTATAACTGAAATAAAAGTTTTTTGACATTGCACTTTATATTATCTAGCAAGTATAAACAAAATAGCTGAAACTATTAAAATTCACAAGTTGTTAATGGTTTTTCTAAATATACATCTGAGATGCACGATGACCCTAACTTTTTCTCATTTCCATTTTGAAGCAGGTTTATACGTCATTAAAGCAGCAAAATATTTTTAAAATCTTAACCACAGTTTTTGTTTTGGTAGATTTTTTGTATGCTTACTACCATGAATTCATAGTAACCCTTAATAGCTGAATTTCTATAACATGAAGTGGGATATTATATGTTTTATAAAGTTACCCAATTTCTTCAATTTTACTTAAACAAAGAAATGCTTAAACAATGGAAGAAGAACGTGACCTATAAAATAAAAATGAGTGCGATGACCTGTCCTTTTTTCTGCTCTTATTTGTGATTCCAGCACACAATTCTTAACTGTAGAATTTAATTATCCATCAGCCTCAAGGAATGTCTTAGCAAAAGCTACACAACAAATTAAAATTATTGCCTCTCGGTGAGGTCGATATGAGAATTTATCGACCTGAAAAAGGGACACACCCTCGGCCGACATAGCGTTTTCCAATGTAAATAAATCCTCACACTGAACAAATCTGAAACTGTTTTAAATCCAACATGTTGACGGTTAATTGAACAGAGGAAAAAAGAACTTGATGGCCATGTCCACGAGTCAATAGGACGTCTTATTATTAAACATGTGACTATGTTTGGATCAATGGATTATAAAGTCAGATTTTATGATATTACTAGTTATAGCCCTTTAATAAGATAAAATATCTTTAGTTTGTCTATCCGATGTCACTTTTGTGCAATGCCAGATTGAGCCGTAGTTGAGCAAGCTTTTGCAAGAAAATTCGCAGCAAATGTTTGCTCTCAACAAATTAATATACTGAACGTCAAATTTCGTCAATACAACTAAATTATTTTCTTCCATTATTTTACAAGTATGTTTACTCACTGAGGGATTTGTCCAACAAACTTAAGTGTGAATATATGCAAACATGGATGATACTTTACTTTCAAAAAAAAAATATTTTCCAAAATATAACCTAATTCAAGAGTTATTATCCTTGAATAACCTGAAAATATGATTTTTGTTTTTGTATTCATCCTATTCATCCTTGTCAAATGAGTTAATTTTGGTTTGCACTGGAATGACTCCAAGATATTCCACTTTACTAAAAGTTCAATGCCCTCGAATTATTGTCCCCCGCCGAAGGCGCTTGGATATAATTTTAGCGTTGACTGTCTATCTTTCCGTCCGTCCGTCCGAAGCCATTATCTATGACATGGTTTAAAGCATTCAAATGAAACATGGTAGAAATGTTTACTGCTGTAGTAAAATACCTTCTTGTAAGTTTTTGTCATATTGATAGTACATGGTAGTTATGTTAACTGCTATAAAGAAATGGAGCCCGGCTAGTTTTAGTCGGACTGTTTGAAAAAGACTTATGTTTTTATATACTTAATAATACAGTATACAAGTGTACTATTTCAAATTTCTGACCGTTCGGCGTTATTTCTCAGATAATGGTAATAATGTTAATAGGGAAATATGATCCTGCAAGTTTCAATAAAAATGTTCGAGAAGCCCTTGGCCCTAAAATAATTATATCGGATATTTCTTTGTAAATGGCATTCAAAGGTTCATTTTTTGCTATGAGATTTTGTAACCAAGTTAAGTAGATATAAAGTTTTCTAGAGACTGCGGTAGGTCAGTGCCACTGTTACTAAAACTAGAAAATTGTTTCTTCTTAAGTACTTCACTTTGTGTTCAGACGAGTTAAAATCTTTAGCAATCACACTGTGCAATTTTCAGAATTTTAACCCAGTTCTACACCAGTTTTCACAAGTAGAATGGCTCTCTTTTGAGAATGAAAACGGCCGATTCTTTGTCCACTGGTGCCGAGGTGCTAACGAATAGAAATATGATATTGTCAAACACTGTGTTCATTTATTATATATTACAGGTTAAATTGTACAGTTGTTTGTCTTTTAGCAGACATACCTTGATAGCGACTGGTCCAGTCAGCTTCCTCTGCACTTTGACATTGATGATATCACTAAAAAAGGAACCGGAGAAAAGATTACAGTTCTGGCAAAAGTCATCCACAGCGCAAAAAAACACGTCAGAGGGTCGAAAACGTCACAATATTTACGTGAGGCTGTATCCATCATAAATAGTATACTTACAGACATAATTGTGGACTCAGAGAATGTGTATAAAAGATTTAACAAGAAATCATCACATATTTGTTCAGAAACTTTTAAAGGTGGTAATTTTGGTTTCCCTATGTATTATAAAGGATTTGAGACCGACAGCTGCGATTATGGCGTATCAGTTTCCAGTCTTGTAACTGTAATTAAATATATTATTGTAAAACCAAATGATGTAGAATCTAAAGGGATTGAAATTGATCAGTTTTTATCATCTTTATATGACACCATGAACAATGTTAGAACTTTGATAGCAGTGAATGCTGCTACGTTTCCAAATGAAAAGAAAACGAAATATCCCTTGGTAAAAATAATTCAGTCAAATGATAAGTCAGAGGGAGCAGCCCTTAACAAATTAATAAAAGAAGTAAAGACACCGTATGTTTTTGTTGCAAGGAATATAAATTTCATAACAAATGATTCTAGATTAGAACGACTGGTTAGAGAAATAGAAAGTTTGAATGTGGTTGCTGCAGGTGGCTCCATTCGTGATTTGAATGGACATTGGAAAAAGGGTTGTTTTCAGTCTGTTTATCGAAATTACACTTTGAAATATATTGAAGGTTATGACGAGTCTTTTCACGAGTGTGTGTTTTGTGATTATATACAGGGACCTTTTGTTACAACTACCAGTTACTTGAAACAAAATGTATTTCAAGAGTTTGACGAAAGCAATGGGTTATACGAGGACTGGTTTCTCCGATTATTTCAAAAAGGAAAGGAAACGGTTGTGTGTCCGGACGCAATGTTTAATGTTGATAATCGAACTGCACAGTCAGATTCAAACTGGACAAATTTTGCGCAAAAATGGAATCTATTCAAAGTTAAAACACCAAAAGGTTATACATTTACTCGAAGTTGTGAGAAACAGGAAACTTCAAGTAGGCCCTCGCAATCACTGTCGCCGTGTGCTTTGCAGAAAATGAGTAATGGCGTAAAGACTATAATGCGAATATGTGAGGAAACCGGTGTCATATGCGAGTTGCAAGAAGGCACTTCGTTAGGTGCTGTAAAGTTTGGAAAAGTTCTTCCGTGGGACTTGGACTTTGACATAAGATTTCTTGCGACAAACTGTTCGAAATGCATGCAGCTTGAAAGTGCTTTCAAAAAGACAGCAGATTTAAAAGTTGATAGTTTTTCATCGTCTTGTTGCAATAAGAAACTTAAATTTGGCGAGAGAGATAATTTTGCCATTCATTACCAAGGTTACGGTGGTGATTTTACCGGGCACCCTGTCATGGACAGTGATATCCTTAGCAAAGCCGGTTTAGCACCTACTAAAATACTGTTTGATGGACAATGGGTAAATGTTCCTAGAAATCCTGGACTGTTCATGAGAAATAGATACGGCAAAGAGTTATATCAACATGCTGAACACTGGAGGTATAGTGGAGGTGGAGTAAAAAACCACAGACTTAACTACACAACTAATCTATTTATTTCATGCAAACAACAAAGTAGCCACGATTGTTTGGATAGATATAACGCCGATGGCGACTTGCCCTTCGAAGAAACACCTCCTCCATAATGCTTACTTAAGTGTTATATACGATAATAAAGCACAATGGCTTTTCCAAGCTTACGTAATGTTTAGTCACGTGTGGTATGCGATTATAAAACAATTTAGCACTTCCTGGCTTCTGTAATTTTTATTCATATATTCACACGATTATAATAAAACTTGGCCTTTCCTTAACCCTTAGTAATTGATACGTAGCCGAGTTGCGTTCCTAATGCTTAGTGCTAGTTACATTTATCAAGACTTCTCATTAGCTATATTGCACTTGCTAATATTATGTGCTTAAAGAGACTGACCCGCACATTTTAGGCGAAGAAAAATTTCCATCAAAAATCCCTAAAAATTGAGTACTTTGAAAGCGACTAGGTGTACAAACGTATTGACATAAGAGCATTGCAAGATATTCTTGCCAAGTTTGGCGAAAGTGAATATGTTGAAACAGTTTCACCCAAAACTGTGGGCGAGTGGCTTAAAAAGCGGGTTCGCATGTAAGATAACTGATCATCCTTTGTATTGCCGATGTACTTTTTGTAATGGCTGATATAATAGGCGACGTTTAACCTTTACCCTGCTTAATGTCTACAATGACTGGTCCATCATTCAATTTGAGCAATACCATTTATTATTTGAAGGGGAGGTGACTGAAAATTTACTGGCTGAATAGCGAACAGTGCAGGCTGATCTTGGTATGCACTGGTCGCAAAGGCAGAATCACTTGCCGCCAGCAGACTAAAGGTTAATTTACGTTGCTTCCATATTGGTTTTCCTTCTTGTCCGTAAACAGAACTATATCGCTTGCGTATTATTGCTGTAACATGAAGCGGCATATTCGTTACATTACCTATATATTGCAAATCTTATACGATATATAGCATTCATTGTATTGCTTCCTTTTTTCTTTGAGTGCTTCCTATCTGTTGCAGTGTTTCTATGATGTTTATTTCTGGTGACACACAAACCATTTGCCATTCATCACCCGGATTCCTAAATCTTTAATGTTAATTTTACATAATATATATCTTCCATTTTCTCATCTTGTCTTCAAAATTTTGCAAAGTATGCTAAAGGCTAGACAAGCCACTAGACTGATAATAAAGAATTTGTCCAAAAAAAATAACTTGTTTATTTTGTCCTTTTGTATGTAAAAGTGACAAATGCCTGTCTATTTTAGAGATTTTCTTAAAGAATTGATTGTATATAGGATATAGACTGGTGACATTCACAATTGTAATATATAAATATATATATATATATATATATATATATATATATATATATATATATATATATATATATATATATATATATATATATATATATATATATATATATATCATATTCTAGGAGCTAGTCTACCTAAAGGCTAATTTCGTGTGATACGAAAAAATCACATTGATTTCTTTATGCTTATGCTACTTGTAGTTTGTTGCATTAATAAGGCGACTCGCGTTTATTTTGTTGAATCTTTATGCTATACTTCGCAACTTTTCTAACTCAACGATTTGATTTTTCGTCACTCTGTCAAATATTGACATACCTTGATGGTAATTAGACACTCTATCACATGTTCATTTTATTTCAATAAACTATAACAGCCAGAAATAAATTTGTTGATACGTGGCAGTTTAAATACTATAACCCTGAAAGAAAAAGTCGCAAAATGTATGCCATGCAAGTAGTGCCATCTGCAGGATTATCTTTAAAAGCAACCCTACATACGTCAATATTTAAAAGTTTTGTAAGTATACATAATAAGGCTGCCAGATTTGCATAGCAAAAAATGCACCAGTTCTGTTGGGGAGGTCTTGTGCGACTTTAGGTGCGCAATATTAATTCGCGAAAGAACGAAAGCATATATATAATTTTAGAGTTACCCTATTGAAGCTGTTACTGCCCAGTTAACTTACTTCGGACTGTTTTTGATGTTTTTAACACACACTAATAATACTAAAATTATATATCATTATTTTGCATAATATAAAAATGTCATGCATTATCAGTGCATTAAGGCATTAGCATTACCCCAACCTTGCTTACAGTCCATTGTAAACCATACTGAAACATAATTTTTATATTATGTTCTGACATTGTATCGTGCAAAAGACTTACAATTCATTTAATGTTTGCTTTAATTTAATTTCGTACGATTCATAGAGCTGCTCTCTATTCATGTCCTGTATTACTTAGCACTATTTCGTTCGACACATAATGTGGCTCGCTATATTTGTTCTCGTGAATTCCTAAACGCTATTTAGCGACACATAAGGTAGCTTGTCATTCCTTTTCTTAATCATTTAATACTATTTCGTGAGATTTATACAGCGTGTGCCCATTCATGTTCTGAATTCCTTAATGTTATTTCGTGAAATACATACAGCGGTTGCCAATTCATGTTCTGAATTCCTTAATGCTATTTCGTGAGATAAATACAGCGGTTGCCTATAAAAAAGCGGCTCGCATATTAGTTTCCTGAATGCCTGAATGCAATTTCGTGAGACCATTCATGCGGCTCGCCATTTGTGTCATGAGTTATGCTTCTTCGTTAGAAACTGAATGCAGATTTCCATTCTTCATATGGCTCATAAAATGATAAAAGAACGACTGGTTATTCGTTGTGAATAAGTTACAATTTAATTTTCATTTTGATTTCTTAACTCTGCATATATATATATATATTGCCGACGCCAATGAAAAATTCAAGCGCATTATATTTATCTAGTTTCCCAACCCCCGAAGATGTGAAACATATCGGCAAAGCTGACGATTTGTTTTCTGTGAACTTGCTAGTCGAGTATAGAGCACACTTTACTTGCTAGTCGAGTATAGAGCACACTTTTGATAACAAATTTTCCATATTAAATGCATGAACTGTCTAAGAACACATTTTTTTTTCATTCATGTGCAATCTTCTACGACATAAATTCGTTATGTCCAGAAATGTATGCATTGAATTTGCAGTGACGCATGTCGCTAGATATTGGCAAACAATAATAATTACGACACTAGATGTTTGTTAATTTCGAAATATAACCATTTTTCAAAATAGACCATGATGAAGAAATCATAAAAAATCATTATGGTAAAAGCGCAGAATTGTATCGTGTTTTTATCATTTAGTTTTGATTTTTCACCATTGAAATTTCGACCTTCCCCATGGTTTCAACTTTCAACAAGTTATTTCGTGATTTCGCCTTTCGCGGTATGGGATTCGGTAAAGAAATACGCGATTTTCAAAATTAAACACCGAATGGCTGCCAAAATATTTACTTGTAACTTTTTATTTTTTCTACAAATTCCGTTATACTTATTCCCGATGATTTCGGCATCATATTCTATAGTTTTACACAGCATTTCAAATTGTTTTCTGATGAATGTTTTACAGTAATGTATCCTATAGTTGTCATACTTTATTGCAAAGTTAGTCCAAGGAAGGATAACTATTTCAGGACTACTAAGCTATCTCTTAAAAACGTACTTATAAAAACCCAAAGTCTACATATAGATCTATTAAAAATATGAAAAACCAAATAGTTCTAACAGTCGAAGTATGCTTACTTATTGGAAAAAGTAACGATATAACTGATTCCCGAGAAAATAACTTGAAGCGGATCGTTGACTGTGACATTACATTCCGTTTTACCCGCATCACGGATTTTGTGTTGTAAAATGACCTTCTGACTACTTTTTGCAAATATTTTCGATCTTACTCTAATATTCAAAAGTCACAAAAATCGCACACATCCCTTAGAGCAGGTGCTATTATGATCAAAACAACTACAACTTGGTTTAATGTAGGGCTGGGACGATTTCAAAATTTTGAAACCGGTTAATCATTTGTATGAAATCGAATCGAACCGGCTAATCAGCCGCCATATTTGAAATGCTTGTTTTTTCTTTCCTGACGACCGTATAAAGGTACTTTCAGCAGCTGACTTCATTAGGAACTTACATACTTTATCATTTGGAAGCAGTGTGATTATAAAATAATAAGTCATATTTTGGTGTATTTTATTTTAGATATATCACGACAAGCAAATCAAAGACTATAGGTTATATTCAGTTGATGTGTTTTAGCGGAAATATACTGCAGCTCTATTTGCTGGTCAAAGAAATGCATATAGATAAAGTATTTGTGATGTTTATTGTTTGAGAGCGATTAGCGGTTTTGCAAAATTGAAACCGGTTTCACCAAGTAATCGAATCGGATTCGATTAACCGAATAATCGTCCCAGTCCTAGTTTAATGTACAATTTTGAGAGACTACCGATAAAACGGAGTTGTGCCGGTGATAATCCTGCACGAGTTACTTCCCTCGGATATCGTTAGTTCCCAACGCGGCTGCTTATAAGGAACAATATTACTAAATAGGTAATCAAGCGACACGAGCAGCATTTCCGGGCTAGTTGGATAATGGCCGATAGAAAAAATCCTCAATTTTTCCCCTATTGAAGTGGCACTTTCATGTTTTATGTAAGCCAGTTCCTGTTGCTTTTTTATTGTTGTTGTTTTTTTGTTTTTTCTTTTTGTTGTTTTTTCATTTTGGACCTATTTTTGACATTTATTGTAGCATGTTCAAGGAGATATTTTTTGGCATTTTCAGAAATGTAAACAAAGCGTATTATTCATGTGTTCATAACAACATTTAAGCTGTCACTTCGGAAGGTATTCCAAAGTGTTGACCCCTCAGACAAGAAACCTCTCTTGGAAAATACATGACCCCTACTTTTCTTGTTGTTTTTTTTTTTTTTTTTTTTTTTGGGGGGGTGGTTCATAAGTCATTTAAGAACATAAGGTTATTCTTTTTAATGAGCCTGGCTATCTGATACAACCCTCAGAAGATTGACAATTTTATTTAGAACAGATAGCAAATTTATTTTGCTACCGTGCAGCCTATAAACCTTATTATCCTGTAGTTCGTAGGCTGGCGTGCGCATGCGCGCTATACTATAATATACCATTCTCAGAATTCACTGCGGGTGTATGATAATTTTTTCTTCGGAAACTGATAACACAAAATCTAAGCATGTCCATTTTATAAAGTTTATTTCACACAAAGATTTTTCATGCACTGATAAGAAATGTTACTCTTTTCTAGATCAATAAATATATTTCGCTGATATAGTAATATCTCCTTCTTTTAAATGTCCTCAAAAATAAAGGAAAACGTGTTCTATAAGGTGTTAATTATTATATAATCAAATTTACTACGCATTTTAAACACACCTGCTGTAACATTAGGCATATCATCATCTTTATTAGCGTGTTGGATACTTTATTTTAAGCAGAAGAAGTGTATGTTATTGTAACACCAAATGAATTGACGCAGTTAAAATCTTAATCACAGCTTTGACAACAACTTCATATCTACTTACGTTTCTAAAATATATTACATTTTTATTGTGTAAGAAACATTGAAATAAATAATAAAGAGATATATTCAAATATTAACACAAATTAACAAGATTTTATCTCCCTAAACCAATAATAGAATATCCCTTTATTAATAAACTTCCACGTAAATGCTTGAAAAGTACGAGTGTCAAGAGACTGCGATTTGTTTGAGGGATAGTAATTTTGTTTCAATTTAGATTTTACATCCAAATGACTTTTTATGGTAATGGACTTTTAATCTCAGTCGCATAAATGTTATTATTATAATCTGTTTTTATATATGTTTTCCTTAGATAATTTAGGTTTTTCCCGTGTTCTGTTTTAGATTTTTTTCGACTGATGATAAAAGCCGTACCGCACGTACGTTTCATTTAAAGAATCTGCTGACCTTTCCGGTGTTAATAATTTCATACGTTTTGTTCTACAAATTTACTGTTTTTCTTGTTTTTTTTTTACTCACAATCATTGTTTTTAAACTTTAGTAAATCATATATATAGCAAATCTTTGTTCTGTTTAAAGCGACTAACATACACACGCACGCGCACACACACACGCACGCACGGACACACACACACACGCACACAAACACCCTGTGTTTTGCGATTTTTAAAATAATTTATCCATATTTCATATATTTACATGAAACTTAATGGTTGATCAGTTTCTACATTTCAGAATTACGGAAAAAAAAACCAGAAAAAATGCAAAACGGAATGATCACAATCATGTTTAGTATACTGTAAATTAATGTTAACGGACTACGAAAAAACAAGAAATGAAACAGTCTTTAACATGGTTAAAACGTAAAAATATTACATAGCATTGTTACAGGAAATTTCTAAAACATGGAATAAACAATGGGATGGGATCAGCTTTTGGAATAATGGAGAACATAGTTCCAAGGGTGATGCTGTACTAATTAAAGGAAAAATTAGATGTAAAAGTAACAGAAATATCAGGCATTCATCACAATAGAAGAATACAAGGTTACGAAATAAATGCTGGTGATGTGGAAAAAAGGTTATTTGCAACTTATATGCACCAAATAATACCAGTGAACAATGGCGCCTTTTCAAAGATCTTAATAGTTATTACTTTAATAAAACATTTATCTATATAACAGCTGCTAATAAACGCTTTAAACCATCATCTTCAACAGTGGAATCCCAGGCAATGCAATAACTGGAACAATGTGCTATAACGATCAATAACTGGATGGATGTAAATAAGCTCAAAATGAACACTTCAAAAGCCGAGTTCATCATGTTTGGTAGTAGGCAACAGCACTCTAAGTGTGCAACTGACAAAATAAGCATTGTAGGTGATGAAGTGAAATCAGTGAGCTTTATTCGATATCTAGGTGCATATCTGGATGAAAACTTGAATCTAAAAGAGCATGTAAAACGAAAGTGTAGAACAGCAATGCCCTTACGGAAATATTATAGTTTGCCGCGAACAATTGCTGCGATCATGCCGCGAATATCCGGCGAACTTGCCGCGAACACTTTTGATACAATTGGTATAATTGTTCGCGGGATGTTCGTTTGGTGTTCACTTTTCACATGCAAATTAGGTTTGCCGCGAACAAGTTGCCTCGAACTTCCAGCGAACAAGTAGCTGTGAACTTCTCGCGAACAAGTAGCTGTGAACTTCCTGCGAACAAGTTGCTGCGATCATCCCGCGAACTAGTTGCTGCGATCATCCCGTGAACTACTTGCTGCGAACATGCCGCGAACGAGCTGAAAACCATCACTACAGAAATTGTGTACAAAAAAATCATGTACAGAAAAAGTGCTAAAACAAATAAATTAATAGGAATCAGGGATATAAATTTATTGAATAAACTTGAACACCGAGGTTGAAACAAATTCATATTGTCTGAACTTTTTTCATATCATATTTGGAGCATTTTGAGTTTTAATGATAAAGTATGTTTTAACTGTTAAATGTCATTTCAATAACAGCGTCTGAGTGCATCTATTTATTTCATCCCAATGTATTTTCTTCACACTGCTTGTAAGTTATTAATTTATGTATCACTACAAATGTGCTATAATTTTACATGTTAATTATCACACTTATGAAGCTTAGAAATTGTCAAAAAAAGCTACTTTTATATTTCTGTTTAGATAATGTGATACAGTTCTGCAAGCGTTTAAGCATATCTATTTCATTTTCAAAATTCCTTATGTTTATAGAGATATATGAGATATATTAAACATAAATTTTCTGACTTTCCACAAAAAAAAACAATATATTCCTATCAGCCTCTAAGAATCACTTATGAAAACTGTCTGTAATGCACACAGATATCCTTCTAAACATGTCCAGAATATATGGTTGTAATTAACTTATCAGACTCATACTGCGGCCTTACAGGTAATGTTACAATTTATTTGATCTATAATTATCTGCTCTTATAAAAGCTCTTCATTAACAGTTTACCATAAGATTATAATCTTCTATGTTCTTCTCGCGAACATGCCGCGATCATTGGTCTTCCTGTGAATATCCCGCGAACTGGTATCAAATCAATCGCGGCATGATAGCGGTAGCAGCGAATATCCCGCGAATACTTCCTGCGTATAGGTATGTTCGCGGGATGTTCGCAACTTGTTCGCGGCATGTTCGCAGCTTTTTGACAATTTCGTAAGGGTGCTCAACTACTTCAGAATAAAATGTATCCGGAAATATCTAACCAAAGAGGCTGCCGAAACTCTTGTGCTGTCATTGGTGATATCCCATTTAGATTATTGCAATGTCATTTTGTATGGTATTGCTAAAAGCGAGATAAGCAAAATGCAACGAATTCATGTGTGCAAAACTTGTCCTAACTCGAAGAAAATATGACAATATCAAACAAGCGCTCTATGATCTTCACTGGCTATCCATCAAAGCCAGAATCACATTCAAGATGAGCCTCGCCTTCATGTATAATTGTTCAGTCGGAAATTCTCCGGAATATCTTTCAGAACTTCTCAAAAAACAAACTCAGACAAGGAATTTGCTTTCTACAAATTTCGTTACTGGGTGTTTCGGTGTTCCTTTCAACAAGCGCAGAACGTTCAGCGACAGAAGTTTTGGTACTGTTGGACCTAAACTCTGGAACGAATTGTCTCTCGAAACAACGAACTCAGACACATTATATGTTTAACAAAAAGAAGTTGAAAACTCATTATTTTAGAATTACCTTGCACTCTTTTAGAGCCTGTGACTGTGATTTTGAAGATATTGTCGTAACATGAACTGGATGATTTTTACTGTGTAAATACATTCGGATATGAACAATTTTATCACAAATACAAAAATACAGTGTTTGTAATAACTTATGAACATGTCAAAATAACTCACTTTTACTTACTTACTAACAAAACAGCTATCTTACTGTATCTTAATATTCTAATATTTTATTAATCTTATCTGATGCCTGATCTTTTGTTTAATACTTACTAAACAGTTTATTCACAATGACATTTATGCTCATTTATTTCATATATCTTTAAAATGTCTTAATTTGCAGACGTTAATTTGTTTATGTGTTTGTAAAGTGCCATTGAATATGTTTTACGTAAAAACAGGCGTTTAATCAAATAAAACAGTTTCAAGTTTCGTACTGGCAGTAGTAAACATACAGAACGGTACTTCGTGTGGTACCGCACTGGCAGCAGTAGACAAATCGAAGAATATTTCGTGTTGTATACTGGCAGCGGTAGTCAAACAGAACGTGCCGTACTGACAGCTGTAGCCGTTCTTGTTTAAATATAAGGTATTCAATTTTATCACTTTGGATTTTGTCGGAAAGAATAATCGTCCATTAAAAAAATAGGCTGTCCCACCAGTCATTGGCTTTCCAAAATAATGGGAGGTGGTAAATATGATCTTGCTGACCAATTTGTGCCATAACTGTGGATGAATGTTCGATATGACGAATATAAGTATATCTATTCTGATCCCAAAAATATGTTTCTCATCGAGTAGTTCATGAATCGGCACTCTTGGTGGTATTCTACCTGAAGCCGTGTGGATTTTTAACGTTAATATTAATTATACTTTTATACACGCCTATTCTAGTCCTAACGAGGGCTCGTGTGACTTTGTTTTCGCAGCGCTGCTACCAGACCTGATAAATGACTGAGGCAGAATTTCCAGGAAAATGTGTTGCCTAAGTGACCTTATGTACAAACAGAGATCTTTGAAGTTAATTAATACGGAATGCAACCATTTGCACAATTCCTCTGTTGTTGACTGTAAATAAGAACATGTACCCAAGGCAATACAAATATGTGAAAATTGAAATTGAGAAATGTATCTACGTGAAAATGTCATACCGACAGTTGTATATATTGTATGTTACAGAATCGTGTGTGGTTTATATAAGTTTATGTAATGTGCTCAAACTTTAAAGGATTATCATCCATATAGGTCATGCGACGTTCGAGCATATTCAGAGTGTGGCAGAAGATCAATCAAAATGACGAGAATACAAAAATGTCGTTTCTGAAAAAGACACAAACAGAACTCTTTTGGTAATCCGAGTAATAAGACATGTCAGCTAGATGAATTCCCCAAATTAATTTTAAGAAGTTATGTAAAGTAGCAAATTATAAACAATTCTAATTTACAAATATCAAATACTTTTAGCAGGAGCAAAACTACAGACTGGGCAAATTTAGTAAAACGCAACCGGATAAATAGATTAAAAAAACAAACAACAGTCTGTCTATGATGTTAGATCGAAGTATCCTTAACTCATGAACACTTAATCCTAAGTCTTTGCTTGTGACTACTTGTGAAAATACTGCATCTGCTGTTGACCTGGTCCAAGATATTTCAAACTTACACTGAAACATCCAAATGTCCTCTGTATGTTTATTTAAAATATTTGATACGATATGTTTATGCAATAAACCAATATGAAGAAAGGCAGCGTTATTTCTGGTTTTAATAGCTTTAGAGCAGGCACAGAAAAGACAGATCGCTAAAATTGAGGTATGAACTGATCAGAACGAAACATCATATCCTTTCTCTCTTTTTGTTTCTTAGACTGGTCATAAAGACTATATGATTACATTTTGCTGTCCTTCCAACATTTTCTCAAGCCTTCCACATTTTTATGTCCACTTTGTACTTGGTATTGCGCGGGCCAAGCTCCAAACAAGCCACTGTCGACCATATCAAGACGTCTCGTCTCTGACTATATTGTCTGTATTCATTACAGAGCATTTTATCTTTTCTTGTCACTGACTGTGTTGCAATATTTCATGAGAGAGCATTCAAGAAGGGATGTAGCCACAGACTGTGTTACCTGCATTTATTACAGAGCAGTATATTAGAGGTCTGGTAACCGAATATGTTATATGCAAGTGTAACAAAGCATTCCATTAGAGATCTGGTCAATGACTGAGTTACCTGCATCCATGTAAGGCTCAATCAAACCGAGTAAGCAACATATTTTATTTTTGTCGTGATAGGCCACCTAGTATGTTTTTCCATTTTATCACTGCAGCGTTGCTTGTGCCGATTGGCGGCCCTAGAAAGCGTCCCGGTACATTCAATCAGAACTATTATATTTCGATGCCTTTACATCGTTCTGAAAGACATTTATGTTGTGTTAACGGACTGTTTGCTTTTTCAGCTTGAACCTCTCGGCCAGGGTTGTTCCAATACTCCCGTTTTATTTGTCTTGGGTATTGTTTTATCACCCCATGGATATGGTGCCTGTTTTTTTTTAATTTTGTCTTTTGGCAGTTTCTGTTATTTGCAGGGTCCATATCCTCAGATCCCCGCTCTAAATTCCAATTTTTTTAGTTCCGCCCATTGTTTTCTCGTGTAGGTAAAAAAAAAAACAATGGAATTATTTTAACTGGATACCATGAACCGTTGTCCATCGAATTGCACTGTTTACATGTATATCATTGAAGGTTCCATGTACACCGCCGTATCTATACATCAGCGGATGTATATAAATTGTGTTTTGTACTTTAAAATGTTTAGATTTTGAGTGCTGCTCAACCCGGGGCTAGAGGATGTCGGTGGTAGCTTACATTAAAAACCTCAATGTAACATAGCCTGAAAACATTTTCATTTTTGTCGTCTTGGGCGACCTGTGGTTTTCCACTTTTTGTTTACTTTATTATCACGGTAGCCCCCACCCCCTAACATTCAATCAGACTTGTTATATTGCGATCGGCATTTATGTTGTTTTAATGTACAATTTGTTCATGTCGGAATGGGTAAGCTTTCACTTACACTAGCGTCCATGAACAGGTTCAATCAAACCGAGCCTGCAACGTTTTAATTTTTGTTTCGTTGGTCGACCTTTCGTTTTCCTTTTTTTTATTCTATTAGGGGTTTGGTCACATACTTTTTACCTGCATTTGTTACAGAGCATTCTATTGAAGATCTGGTCACTGACCGTTTTACCTGCATTTGTAACAGTGCATTTTATTGGAGTTGCGGTTATCGACCTTGTTAACTTCGTTTGTTTCAAATCATTCTGTTGAATGTGTAGTCATTGACTGTGTTCCTTGCATTTATAACAGAACATTCTGTGGGATATCCGGTCACTGTCTATGAAAGGTACAAATTTATCTCTCTTTTAATCTATGGTTGGTTACAAATGAAAGCTTACAAGACTCCTGTAGTTGTTACTTTCAAAAATGAACTTTTCAAATATGTAATTGTTTTAAAGCAATTAAATGTTTGCTGTTAAAGTCTATTCCAGATTTTGATGACTGCCAAAATGTAGAGGTTTAGATATCTACCCAACATAGCTACATTTTCAGCATTTTTAGGCCTTGAACCATATGTTCCGCCAGCGTAAGCTATTATGAGAGCTGTGCCTGTCATCCGTCATCGGATGTTAGCTTTTCACCTTGAAATGACTTTTTTCTCGTGAACTACTTTAGGGATCATCACAAAACTTGATCTGTAGCATCCTTGTTAGGTCCTCTCACTACTTTTTGGGGTAGAGTGATTTTAGGGGCCGATAAAGCTGAAAATAGAAACGTTTTCAAACAACTTCTCATTAACCGCTTGATGGCTCATTGCCAAACTTGGTCTGCAATATCCTTTTAAGGTCTCATCTCAAATCAGTTCAAATGTTCATTGTAATGTCCTCTATTTCTTTTTGTGGTTACGCTAAACTAATATTAGGGCCACCAAAGCTGAAAATAGAACAACCTTTAGACAATTTCTTCTCATAAACTGCTTGATGGATCATCGCTAAACTTGGTCTGTAGTATCCTTGCAAGGTCTTTCCTCTCAAACTAGTTCAAATGTTACTCCACTTGACTGAATGTGGAGGTGGTCATTGCTGAAAATATGAAAATATACCTTTGTATGACTGATTCTCATTAACTGCTTGTTGGATTGTCAACAAACGTGGTCTGTAGCATCCTTATTAAAACTTCTTCATTTTTACTTTCGAATTGTTCCGCTTGACTAATTTTAGGGCCCTCCAAAGCTAAAAACAGAAAAACCTTTTAAACAACCTTTTCTCATTAACAGGTCGATAGATCATCACCAAACTTGGTATGTAGTACCCTTGCAAGTTTTTCGCTCAAATTTATTTAAATGTTCTTCCGCTTGACTGATGTTAGACGGGGTCAGAGCTGAAAATAGAAAAACGTTTAAATGAAATACATTTCTATCATTTGTTCAAGCTGTTTCACTTGACTGATTTTAAAAAGCCTTCAAAGTTAGAAATAGAAAGAATACTTTGAATAACTTCCTCTCATGGATGGCTGTACAGATCATCGCTAAATTTGAGATTTTGACCTGTAGTATCCTTGTTACGTCCTCTCTCATTTTTTAAATTGTTCCGCTGGACTGCTTTTAGATGCAACCAGAGCTTAAGATAGAAATACCTTAAACAACTACTTCACATGAACCGGCTCATGGATTTGTCGAATTTGGTGTGTAGTATCTCTATAAATTTTCTTTCCTTCATTTGTTTAAATTGTGATGTTTGATTTTACGGCCATCAGATGCAAAAACAACAACAATAATAAACATTAAATGACGTCCTCTTAAATTCCTTGATGGAACAACACAAACTTATCTGTAGCATCTTTGTGATCCTATTCACTCGAATGGTTCTATGCATCATGTGATCATCTCTCCAATTTATTCAAATGAGCCTGATTGACCCCCTTTAGGGGCTGCAAGAGCTAAAAAAACTTCTAACAACATGTACTCATGAACTGTTTGGTATTCATTAAACTTGATCTGTAGCAGTATTAAGTTTATCTTCCAAATTTGTTCGAATGGAGTTGCTTGCCCCTTTCAGGCTTGATGTATCTTCACCAAAGTTGATCTGTAGCACTCTTATGAAGTTTTGTGTTAACAGATTTAGATTGGGCCACTGGGTCCTTTAAAGGGGACACCGAAAACCTAAGTTAAAAATTGAAATCTCATAAATGACTTTTTCAAACAGATTTCTATTAAACTCATTTCTTTAGCATCCTTGTAAGGACATCTCATATTTGTTCAAATGTTGGCATGGAACTTGACTGATTGTATTGGGCCGCCTGAAAAAATATAGAAAAAACATTTTATACTAACAGCTGTTACTATTCATCATTGACTGTCAGATAGCTTCAGGAGAGCGAAATTTGGCAACCATTGCCCTCTTGTTAAATAACTAATAAAATGATCAAAATAACTGGACTTTTTAATATTTATTTATTTTATTTGAAGACCTCAGGTGCCCCTCCGTGCATTGTTTCATCAGGAGCGGGCACCTGGGTAGAACAACCGACCTTCCATAAGCAAGCTGAGCCAGCTGGATGGCTTTCTCACATGAAGAATTCAACGCCCCGAGTGACGCTCGAACCCAGATCAATGAGGGGCAAGTGATTTGAAGCCAGCGATTTAACCACTCGACCACGGAGGCCCCTGACTTTTTAATAAGATATCATCAGACAATTGCGAAAATGTTCATGATTTTACGCTCACTTGAACTGAAGGCTAGGGATGAGCTATTGGTTTAGGTGGACAATCTGGCGTACATCTTCTGGTATCCGTTGTTTACAATTTTCGTTAAAATCTTTTTCGTTGAAACCACTGATCAGAATTACACAAAACCTGGTCTGTAGCATTCTAGCAGGTGTGCTCTACTATTATTTAAAATGAGGTGACTTGGTTCTTTTTTAAGGCTGTTAGAGTTAAAACAGAAAACATTTTAACGACTCCTTCTCATGAACCATCTGATGAATCTGCATTAAACTAGGTCTGTGGCGTATCTTTAATGTCCTCTCCTGAGTTTATTAATAAAGGAATGATTGGTCCTTTTATGGGCCCTAAGACGTAAACTATAAAATACTCTAAACGACTTTTTTTAGTAAAACGCTTGATAGAACAACATCAAACTTAGTCTGTGGCATCCTTGAATGGTTGTCTCTCAAATTTGTTCAAATAAGAGTGCTAGATCCCTTTGAGGGTCGGCTGGAACTAAAAGTAGAAATGAATTTAAAAGATTCCCCTCATGAGCTGCTTTGGTATGTGGACAAGTTTCTGAAAGGTCTATAGGTTTTCGAATTCGTAACCCAGAAATTAGGCAAATGTTCATCTATTTCACCAACTAATACATTCATTCCACTTTCTACTGTATGTCAAACAAAAACTACGCTCATTTTAGTAAACCTGGTGTATAAAAAAATGCGGAGCTTTCTCTCCTTTTTCACGGGATTGTTTTAATACTGGCTTTCAGATACTAGTGTGTTACCTATTTAACCTTTCTAAATCAATTACGAAATTACTGTAACAATTAATTCGAAATTATAACGATGTCTACCAAAATTTAGGGGTTTAAATACCCCACCCTGTCCAGCTACATTGCCAGTTGTAATAACTAACAAAACTATCAAAATAACAGCATTTTTAAAAAGATATCATCAACAAATTGTGTTAAGATTAAAAATTATATATATATTTCATGAGAAAATAAAATATTTTTCATTTAGTTTAGATTATAGACAACGTGCATACATATGCAATACATATACGTCACACATTGTTTCTCCATAAATTGAGCGAATTAATGTTTCATTCAAAATGGTTTAGGCTACCATTAGTTTCTTTTTATCAGTGGAGGAAATTGTCCGATCGGGCAATTCGGGGATTCCCCTTACACCTTGCCCGATTTGGAAATTTTGCGTTAAAAATTGCCAGAACGGCAAGGAAATGGTCCATCTCTATATATCTTAGAAACAATAGCCTGTGCATAAGGATATTTGACTTAGAGTTGATCTAAATGGATGCTTCGTATCACAAATGGTATATCTAAGATCCTACTGTTCAAAATCCGTTTTAATTGTCTAGATTCTGAGATATTTAGTCTTAAAATTACCAATTTGGCCAGTTTTAATGCAGTTTGTTCACATTCCCATTTTGGCAACTTACTTTCCAGATCGGGAAATGACTTTCCAAATCAGGAAAGTGAATACATTCTAAATTGTGGTAAATGGCTAGCAGATTCACAAAAATGTGACACCTACTTTATGCATACTGATTTTAAAAATTACAAAGGGAAAAACATATTCCTGTTTGACGTGATATCAACAGTAAAGCTCTTAACGATTTAGACAAAATTTACAAAAATGAGCAATATGCAACTACTCTGTCCTACTGTCAAGGTGTGTTTCTTATGTGGAGAAGACCTACGGTGAATGTCATCGCGCATTAAATGAAGCTCTGCCCAAACAAATGATAAAAGCATCTTGTGGTACAGATGACACAGACTATGGTGATAAATGTAATATCGATATCAGAGGCAATATACTGCATACACAATGGACATTTTTGGTTGATCTAGTTCATAATACTTCTCATGTCCAGAAATGATACCGTGTTTTGAAGAGCATTGTCCCTTGATTATTTAGATTGCTTAAATTTGATTGTTTCCCTATATACCATTTTAACGCGAGTATCGATTTTTATTAATCTCTCTTATCTTGTTAATCTTGGCTTTACACTAGTTTTGTTTATTAGTGATATTGTAACGACATGGAATGAAACCTTTATAAATATTTATTGCAATCAAAAGTTTTTTAAACACTAATGATATTCGGTGCTGATCCTTAAGAAAGTTTCGAACATATCTCGTTTTGTCATATCTATGAATATTTTGAAGTACCTTTACAAAAATTGAAATTTAACTTGGCCTAATGATGTATGTATTAATAGTTGCCCATGCTTTGTTCACAGTTTTATATAAATCAAGTAATTTAATAAATGACGGTTCAGGTGAAGACATTCTAAAATGTATGTATATGTATTTTATATCGTTATAAGAAAACAATCGTTCTTATCTCGTAATTACGAGATATTCTATAAATTTTATTAGAAGAAAATTACCCGTATCACATGAGATCTTTACTCGTTATGACTCATATCTCGTTTTTAAGTTATTACAAAAAATAACATCGTTATTGCAAGAAAATTGTATTCAAGTTCAAGTAAGTTGTTTGTTTGTTTGTTTTGGGTTTAACGCCGTCTTTCAAAAGTATTTCAGTCATATAACGGCGGGCAGTTAACCTAACCAGTGTTCCTGGAATCTGTACCATTATAAACCTGTTCTCCGCAAGTAACTGCCAACTTCCCCACATGATGAATCAGAGGTGGAGGACTAATGATTTCAGACACAATGTCGTTTATCAAATAGTCACGAAGAACATACGCCCCGCCCGAGGATCGAACTCACGACCCCGAGATCCGTAGACCGACGCTCTACCTACTGAGCTAAGCGGGCGGGCCCTTATTCAAGTTCAAGTAAGATCATTACGGTCAAATTTTCTGGTTATATTGAAACATGCAGTAAAACTTTAGGGAACTTGAGGTTTTTTTGTCTTTGTAGTAGAAAGGTGAAATTGCACATTTCTTGGTAGGACTGTAACAAATGTCAGTTATGGCAAAAATTTAACCAATTTTACACGAACACTGCATGAGAAAGATAGTTCTGCAGCTTTTGAAAAAGAAAGGAAAATCATGTGCTTTAGCTCGACTATTCAAAGAATAGGTGGAGCTATTGGACTCCAGTTTGTTTAAATTTGCCGATTGTTTGTTTTCTCGTTTAGGGCACAGCCATTATTTTATCTTGAGTCCATACGCCGCTTTTCATGGAATTGCACACTGTGCATCATTGAAGGTTCCATGTGCACCGTCCTATGAATACATCTGCGGATGTCTCTAAGTTACATTCTGGTACTTATAACATGTGTACATGTTGAGTTCTGCTCAACCTGGGGCTAGAGGGCGAGGACGATAACTTGCACTTCCACTACGGTCCATGGACAGTCTCAATCAAACTGAGCCTGCAACATTTTCGTTTATGTCGTGTTGGGCGACCTGTGGTTTTCCACTTTTTTATTTCATCTATGCGTCGGCGTCCGCGTCGTCGTCCCGATTTGGTTAAGTTTTTGTATGTAAGCTGGTATCACAGCGACCACTGGGAATGGATTGAAACTTCAAACACTTATTTACTGTGATAAATTGACTTACACTGCACAGGTTCCATAACACTATTTTGTATGATTTTTATTAAGGTTTTATATGTAAGCTGGTATTTCAGTACCTACTAATGGAAATGGATAAAGACGTCACACACTTTTCCATTGTGATTTTCTGACATGCAGTGCTCAAGTTCCATAACTCTACTTTATATTTTTACAAAATTATGCCATTGCTTCGACTACGAAGTTGTTGGTTAAATTTTTGTATGTAAGCTTGTATCTCAATGCCAACTAATGGGAATGGATTGAAACATGCACAATTGTCCATTGTCATGAGCTGATATGCACTGTACAGGTTCCACACCCCTTTTTGCAATTTTACAAAATTATGTCCCCTTTTCGACTTGAATATTTATTCAGTTGACAAGGTTGTTGAATAGTCGAGCGTTGCTGTCCTCCGACAGCTCTTGTTTTTACATTACATTGCATGTTTTCATCTATATTTGACTGAAAATGCCATACCAGGTGTATATCTGCGATACGTTTCTATTGAGATTTAGGAGTACACAAAGAGGACTTTACTACTTTCTAACGGTTGAAGATTTAAACTAACATTCTGTAATCACTTTTTGCCACATTGTTTGATTTTTATTTGACTGTGGGGCGGTTTCGTTTAAAGTCATACGTTCCTCTTCAGGGTTTTTTACAGCAGTTACAAGTTCTGTAAAACGTGGCAGTTTATATTTCGAAACTTTCGAATTTCATAGGTTGATGTACTCACACCTCTCATACTATACCTGTCCATTATTAACCTGCACATGTCCATACTTAAAGTATCCATTATTTTAAGAATGGACAGTTACAGGTTAATAATGGACAGGTATAGTAAAATTATCGTGTGTATAGAACGGTATCGGTACAATAACCTATATAATGAACAAAACTAACAAAGGATTATATCACAACCGTGTTTTGAATAAAGTTATTGTATTTTCGTCTTCCAGTGAACGTTTATATAGCAACTGTTTAGCTTCTATGGTCTAAGTTTGAAACAAAATCAGTTTTTATGTGTAGTGCAAAATGTATATAAAGCAGCACTGAAAGCATCTTGATTTAGTTAGTAGATTTCTTGTGAATGTTCGTGTTTATCGTCGTTTACAACACTTCAGTCATATAAACAGCGGTGTCTACTTGTCACAGCGAACACAATGCCGAAATGTTTAGTGCTGCCTAACAGAAATATCACGCCATAGACCGTTGAACTGCTGATAATTTACTCAGTCACATTACATTGACACCAGACAGACCAGTCCTTGTAATAGACATTTACGGATTAAGTCTACGTGGACTGTGAACACCTAATACGATCGATTTTTCAAGGGGACCGTCTCAACATGATAATTTTAATTTATGTTCGGTAGGAAAACATTCCTATAATGATGGTAAGGTCTGGCTTAATATGTCACTGCACAGGATAATATTTGGATTTGTCTGTCCGTCCGTCTGTTCGCCAAAGAAATGTTTTGTTATACATATCGCAAAAAGTATTTGATCTAGCGTCATAACACTTTCCTGAAATGTTCTTCAATATTATAAGTTGCGCATCTGCGACAAAGTTGAAAAGATGAGCTAGTCTGATCGCAATGTATCCGTATTCCATCGTAGTCGTCGTGCAACATGAAAAAAAAATCTAAACTGTGTAAGTTGGGATCAAAATGTAGGTCAGCAGGTAAAACATTGTGAAAACTGTAGGAAACGTAATATCTTGCATCTCCATTCCTTTGTTGTTATTATACGCCCGAAGGGACGTATTTTGGGATACCACAGGTGTTCATCTGGCCGTCTGTCTGTTTGTCTGTCTGTCCGTTTGTCCGTTAAAAATATCGGATTTAAGGATTTTAAAAACACTTGAAACTTATGTTATCCACACCAAGAGGACGTGCACAGCGCCTGTATCAGGTGGCTTGCTTTAAGGCCAAGGTCACACTTCGGGGTCAAGGTCATATGACTTTGTTTCGTGTCCGTTCTGTAACTCTTGATCTGTATGAGGGATTTTAAAGAAACATTAAACAAATGACCACCACGTCGAGTCGACGTGCAGAGTGCATGTTTTGGATGGCTAGATACAAGGTCAAGGTCACACTAAGGGGTCAAAGGTCATATAAGTTTCAAGTCAATAGCTTTGATAGTAACAGAGATATTTGACTTTATCACAAACTTTAACCAAAAATTATAAGTTAAAAGGGGCATAATTCTATCAAAAAAGAGTTATGGGGTTATTTCTCATGGTGAAGACTGCGATAGTAAATAACTATTATAAGTTTCAAGTCAATAGCTTTGATAGTAACAGAGATACTTGACTTTATCAAAAACTATAACGAAAAATGCTAAATTCAAAAGGGGCATAATTCTGTAAAAATATCTTCCTTGTGTAGACTTTGATAGTAAATAAGTATTTTAAGTTTCAAGTCAATAGCTTTGTCAGTAACAGATATATTTGACTTTATCAAAAATTTTAAACCAACGGAGACGCCGACGCGAGTGTAATAGCTCTACTTTTTCTTCGAAAAGTCGAGCTAAAAACAGGCATATCCAAATTTATATTACCTACCGCATAGTGATGATATAATAACCCTATTGCCGTTATAAATTCTTTTTCATATCGCGCATAATATAATTAAACCATGTTGAGACGGTCCCCTTGAAAAATCTATCGCCTTAGGTGTCCACAGTCCACGTAGACTTAATCCGTAAATGTCTATTATCCCCTAATACGACACGTCATTCGAAGAAGCAATTAGTGCCATTCCTTAATGTATTTGGTAAGACACGACCAGGAAGCGTAACCATGACTTCCCGCACTCAAAGTTAACCTTCTACGAATAGGCTACCGATGTGGTTGGATTTGATATGGAATGTGCCCCATTATCTGAGCACTCTATCAAAACGTGTCTCGTGTATTTAGGTGGTGACTTATTCATCTAAATTCTCTCTGTCTTTAATAATTAAAACAACAAGCACATGCGTTTGTGTATCGCACGAATGGGAACGTAAATTATTATAAAATGAAATATTTCATTTCATTCATACAATCTACAAATGAATAAATGCATTGTATCGTCGTGATACAGTGAACTTGCGAAATCTACAGTTTATCTGGTTCCAATCAGTTAATAATACAAAAACGTCTTTTGGCTATGAGGCATAATGTAACAGATTTGAGTATATAAAAATGTTGAACCAGTTCTAATTAGTAGTGTAGGTTGGTCGTATATATATAACAGGAAGACAGTCTAAATAGTTCGCGGATATGATTTGTAATATGCACACACGTCTATCCTGCTAGACACTCTGACGTAATTGGTCCGATGTACTGTGGCAATAATGTGTTCATATAAATAGTCTCCGTCTGTAATAATATCTATTTCGAACTTTCTGATGGAGCTAGGTTTTAGAATTCAACTATTTCTTTATAATCCCCTATCTTTATCAAGTCATACTCTCCTCGTGTTACAATTATCGTTCACAGAGTGAGAAAATGTACAGCTTTTATTTCCAAACCCAAAGCTGTAGTACAGGTCGGGCGTGTTAATGAAGCAGAATTGAATCCAACCTCACTGAATCGATATGTGGATTTGTTAAGCAATGTACACTTGTGTCATTATTGCAAATGTTTGCTGTATTTGGTCTAGTCTTTTGTGTTGGTGATTTGTTGGTATTTGTTCTTTTTTCTGTCTGTGATAATGCATACTAGGAACTTGTATCCTGGCGGCTCTGACGTATATCAAAGTCCACTTTGCATACAGACAGAGAATATATAGTTGATCGAGTCCCAATTAGTTAAAGTAATAAATAATATCACTGCTGACAAATGAGACATGATAACATAGATTTTAGTTCATATGCAAATATTTAACAAGTACCAATGTTTAGTACAGTACGAGTGTGTATAAAAGGCAGCACTGAAACAAACTTTTCTGTTTCTTTCTTAACCTTATCAGTGCTCCTGGATTCTGGTAATTTTCAATACAAACCTATTTTCCGCAAGGTACTGTCAATTCCATACATGAATCAGAGGTGAAGGACGAATGATTTCAAACAGAATGTTATCAAATAGTCACGGAGAATTTACGCCTCGCTCACATATCGACATCACGACCCGAAGTTCCATAAATCATTTGCACTCTTCCCATTGAGCTAATCGGGAGGGTTCAAACTTTATTTAGTTAGTGAATTTGTTGTGGAGTATGCGCACTTGTCCGTACTGAATATAAGTTTGTCATTATTAACATTTCTCATAATTTTACTCAAACTGTTACTTCAGCGATAATTTTTTTCGGAATTTTGCCCTTTATATGTCTGTAGTCCCCCAGAACTTTATGCCACAACATGCGTCAGATTGCACCATTTTTGTCTTTGTCTCCACAATTTATCGGGGAGCCTTACAGCGGATTAAATTTTCTAAATATTGACCTTTTAAATGTCCGAAATCCCCTTGAATTATATGTCACAAAATGCGTCAGAATTCACCATTTTTATCTAAGTCTCCAAAAGTTCGCCAACCCCCAACGGATGTTTTTTTTACATGTGATAACTGCATTCCTCGAATGTTTTCAGACAAAATGACTTGGACTGTCATTGGAGACTTTTTTTGTGATAATTATCACCTCTCAAATATCGACAATACACTGAGTTTTGATTTAGTCTTAACAGACTGAAGTACATATGTATTGCTCAAGCATTATGGCTAATCAGCTGATATCAAGAGTGCAAGACTCTCACAAAATACGCCCGTCATCGAACCTGGCCTAATTTAAGAGTGCTTTGAGCTATTTGTGTGGTTATCGTACTTGGCCGAGATATTATGCGCATAAACATTGTGAGCAAGTTTGGTGAACATTGGGTGAAAACTCGTTGACCTTGAGTGCGGACAAGGCTAAATTTAAAGTTTTTTTAGTTATTCTAGGATCATAATCTAAGATTGCCTTGGGCAATTTGGCTGGTTATCGAACTTGGCCGAAATTTAATGCCAACAAACATAGACAACAGGTTTGGTAAGATCCAATGAAAAATGTTTGACTAAGAGAGCAAACGTGCATTGGACTCCGCCCGCCCGCCGCCACGGGTGTTTACTCAATACGCCCCGCTCTTTCAGAGACGGGCGTATAAAAATGAAAGAGTTATCTTTAAAGCAGCCCATCTTCGCACGTCAGCGTGTCATTGGTATTGTAAACAAGGCAGTCTGAAGCTTTCAACGACAGCTATATCCTCCGCTACTGTTATTGATAGTGAAAGGAGTAGCGGTACTAGGTGGAAGCATTGACGTTGTTCAGTATATTCAATAGTCCCGTACAACGACATCAATGAATTTGTTCCCAGCGATATGCTGAGATCACAAAAATAAGCTTAATATATTTTCGGTTGCTCTGCATTTTAATATGATAAATTTACAACAATGCTGCCTAAGTACTTGAAGTTGATTTTGTAGAAATAAAGAAATCAGACAAATAAAAAAGTGCCAGACTGTCACAAAATACGTTCTTCATAGAACTTGGTCTAATTCATGGGCAATAATAAAAGAGTGCCTTGGACTTTTTTGCTGGTTATCAAACTTGGCCGAGATATCATCCCCACAGACATTGTCAGCAAGTTTGTTGAAGATCGCATAAAAACTGCTTGACTTAGAAAGCAGACAAATCTAGATTTTGCAGTTTTTCGAGTAATTCAAGGACCGTAATCCAAGAGTGTCTTGGACGATTTGAGGGGTTATCGAACCTGACCGAGATATTATGCCCACAAACATGTCAGTAGGTTTTGTGAAGGTCAGATAAAAACTGTTCAACTTAAAGAGCGGACAACTCTAAAATCGTAGATTTTGAGTAATTCAAGGGTCATAATCCAAGAGTGCCTGGGCCAATTTAACTCGTTATCGAACTTAGCCGAGATATAATGCCAAAAAACATTGTCAGCAAGTTTGGCGAAGATCAAAACTGTTTGACTTAGATTGCGGATAAGCTTAAATTCGTAGGTTTTCGAGTAATTAAAGGGCGATAATCCAAAAGTGCCTTGGGCGATTTGGCTGTTCATCAAACTTAGCCGATATATTATGCCTGCAAACATTGTTAGCAAGTTTGGTGAAGATAGGATGAAAACTGTTTGACTAAAAGTGGGGACATGCTTTGAACGCCGACCGCCCTCCGTCACGAGTGTTCATATAATACGCCCCGCACTTTCAGAGACTGGTGTATAATAATAGCTCTTTTTTTTCAATCTTTTTACGCAATCATCTCCCTTACCTATAGGTAGAGATTTCTGAAGTTGAAGAGAAGCAACTCCTGCGTGCAGTTTGACTTTTCTAGACTGCCTCAATGAAAATAAGAAAGGTCATATTTTGAATGTTATTATTTTGTACTAGTAACAGGGAGAGTTTCGTATATTGGGTTTAAAGCTAAAAGTTACTTCACCCTTTTTACACCAACATCTATTTCAGCTGGATTTTTACTTGAAAAAATGCGTATAATTCCCAGTAAACACTGAACTTTCAGGGCTAACTCCTTAATGAACTAGAACTATCACTAAAGGTAATTAATAGCCCCACACAAAAAGTTAAGCTATTTTTGATGTCTAAGTGTTTTACTGTTCCGGGTCATTGTAACCTTGACCTTTGACCTTCTGACCTTAAAGTTGAACTTGACCTGTATTTTATGATGTTACACCTGTGTACCAAAATTTATGATTCTAGGCCCAAGCATTCTAAAGTTATCATCCGTTAACTGTGTAACTGTCCCTGGTCATTGTGACCTTGACATTTAACCAACTGACTTTAAAGTCGAAATTACCCTATATTTTGTAATGTTACACCTGTGTATCAAACATGATTTAAATATGTTAAGCCTTTCATGAGTTATTGTCCGGAAACCATGAAAACCAATAGAACGACAGACTGACCAACAAGCTTACTCATATATACAACCCCCAACCCAAACTTCATTTTGTGGTGGCATAATGATGCCATAATTGTATAACACATGTCCCCTGAAAATGCTTGGCAGAGTTAAAAATAAAGTCCACAACAGTGCTATAACTACAGAAACAAGAGGGACAGCAGTTGTTTACACGGTGTTCTGATATAGATATAAAGTTTCAAAGTCCGAAAGATAGGCCTTAACTCCAGAAAAATAATTGGACAGTATGCACATACACTTTAGGAGTCGACTACACATTAATGTTTGAGAGACAGACAGTTCAATCACTATATGTATCCCAGTTTGTTGACATCCTGAATTAAAATGGATTTTACCCTAAGTGACCTTGACTTTTACCCTGTGACCCAGAATTATTAAAGGTCATCTTCTCAAGGAGACCGGGTAAATCAGTTTTGCTGATAATGGTCTATAAAGGATTTGATGCTAAGTGACCTTGACCTTTCACATAGTGATCTGATATTGATGAAGGTTATCTACTAAAGGAGACCAATGAACCTATGAAATCTATAGTAGTATGTAGGCCAAACAGATCTTAAGCTATTGGTTTAAAATGGATTTGACCCTAAATGACCTTGATCTTATGACCTGGAAATGATTACGAGACTAAACATCCAATAAAATGAAGGCTCACGGTCGATAAGTTATCTCGAGGTAATAATCAGAAATGAATTTAACCAATCAGGACGTTGTGACCTTGACTTTTGACCAATAGTCCCAAAAAATCAATAGAGGTCGTCTATTGTGTGAGATATGACAGCTCTGAGAATAGTATATATTAAGATATTTAGCAAAATCGGGTTTCCTGTATAAGGCAAATGTGACCTTGACCTTTGGCCCAGTGAACTAAAAATCAATAGGGATCATCTGCCAGTGTATGAAATATGAAACTCGTAGGCCCAATCATACTAGAGATATCATCCATAAACATATTTCCTATATAAGGCCCCTGTAACATTGGCCTCTTGCCAAGTTATCTGAAAACAAAAGGGGTCATCTGCCGGTGATAACCAACCTTCATATTAAATTTGAACATCATAGGCCTAAGTTTTCGTCTGGAAAGTGTTTAACTGTTCTGGGTTACTGTGACCTTGACCTTTGGTCTACTACTATCAAAATCATTAGGGATCATCTGCTGGTCATGGTCAATCTCCCTGTTATGTTTTGTGATACTAGCCCCAAACATTCTCAAGTTATTGTCTAGAAACCGTTTAAGTATTCCTTGTCACCGTGACCTTGCCCTTTGACATACTGATCTCAAAATCTACAGGGGTCATATGCTTAGCTGGTGGCTTTCAGGTAGTAAGTGTGGTCTTTCTTTATCAATTTTATAATCATGTTCTTGTTTTATTTAACAAATAATCAAGGCCTTCGGGTGGTTTATCGTACAGTTCACCATGGTTCAGAGTTCAGATGCGTAAGGATTGAACCAAGAGGGCGTTAGCTCGAGTGGTTAAATGCTGAAGCATCTGAACGATGAACCGTTGTAAATTAGATGATAAATTACAAGAAGGCATTGATTTTCATTCTGACATGCTCATTGATATATCTTAATAAATATCATGCTGGACTTCATTTACCTGAGGAGTAATATATGTTATGTCATTCGGCAATTCATAACGCTCTCTTACCGGTCCGGGCGTCAACCGTTGTTTATCACACAATATACAGAGGTTGATTTCCTTCTTTGTTAAACTGGAAATCAAATCGAGCCATGTTAGGCAATAGCTCATATGAAGCAGAGGTGGGAATAAACATGTACAATAATTACAAAAAGAATGTAAGTCTTTAACTGGGCATCCAGATTGACAGTCTTTGTGACAAGTGATTCTTACTTTAACTATATTATTATAGAGAAATAGACTTGAAAACATCTCTTAAGGAAAATAAACTGTTCACCAAAGAGATATGGAATCGATAAGAAACAGACCATGTTAACCTTTGACTTTTAAGTGTGACCTTTACGGATGGCAGCGTTACAGCCCGGACAAGAATTTATACAGACGCACAGACGGACAGTGTGATTTTAATATGCCTGTCCAAAATGCTTAATGAATGACCAACAGTGCAGATCATGATCAAACTGCACGGATGTGCAGGCTGATGATGATCTACACTTGTTTCAAAGGCAAAATCAATCGTGTCCAGCATGATATGGGTTAATAGAGAATATAAATGATACCAACTTCATTTACTAACCCATACTGCATTAAAAACTAACCTTTTTCAGATATGTTTATAGATTCTAAAAATCTTTAATACAAATCTCATTTTTTTAATATCTGGAGAACACCAAAACCCACAACACTTTTTCAAGATTTCATCAATTCACTTTACCTCTGGAAAGAACTTCTATCAGGAGTCTGCTGAAAATTGAGAAAATATTTAAGTAATATTTGTAGACTAGTTCTGTTATATGCATATGATGAAAAAACTACTATATATTAGTATACATTTTGAAGAAATTTTAACATTATAAAAATATGCTTTAAAAGTCAAAAACAAATTTTAAGAATGTTACCTTGTACACAGGCACAAGAATAAGAAATGATTCGGCACAACATTCAAAGAGAATTCTGTTTTTATGCCTTGAAATGGAATATAGTGTCTGTTTAAATATATAGCACTATCCGGCTTATATTTTTAAACTTGCATATATCTATGAAGGACAATCAAGCAAGCTAATCATATTTTCTAATCGTGAAAAGAACGAACGGGCGTGAAGTGACTCAACTGGAATCAAAGAATTGAAGATGAAAGTCAACGACGTTGACGAAAACGGAGCTGCCTTTCTGCTCGTGAAAAAAAGAAAACTATGGGGAAGAAACTGGACAAAGTTTTACACGGTGTCACATTTACTTCTCGGATAGATGTACCAGTAGCTTGGCTGCTACTGCTTGTTTCATAGTGATGAGCAATGAAAGGCATGGCTATTGTTGATTCTTTTCAGACTCGACGATGAATAAACTGTTCCATAATGATCCAACATTATGGGAACTAACTCACGCCTTTGAGCATGCATGATTTCTGGAATGAAATGTTTTGCGTATTATGAAAATATAAAATACGTGATATGAAGCTTAAGCGTGACATAGAGTTCAAGAATGGGTCAACCCATGTGTGAATAAGAGAAATTAATGCGAAAATAAGAGACTTGGATCATGATAAATGGACGTACATCGACTCATGTTTTGATGGACACGTCATCAAATTGTTGCATCGAAATAGGATAGGAAAAGTGAATATTATGCGTTGCCGATGTGTTTGATTTTATTTTAAAAAATGAAAATAGTTATAACATACATATAGAATTATATGCGTAGCCTTGTTTATTTTGCGCTGACATCCGTCTTGAACACACGTGAAATATGTGGTACAAAATTCCTGTCTTGCGTAACTCTAGCAGCGATACACTGGAAACAACAGCCCGATCTTCACTTGAACGTTATGTTGCATATACATGCACAGAAGGACACGACCTGAATCTTTTGAAAGTCGAGTTTAATATGGTAATTGTTTCATTAGAGAGCAAGTGTCGTAAGGCTACTGTTACGGATATACGAAAAATCTTAGAAAATGACACAGCTGGTTAAGTGTTGCATCATGATAACAAAGTTATATTGCTGATGCTCAAGGTATTGGAAAAATTCTAAGCATACAATGTGCTGACCTTCTTGAGACTTAAAGGAGAAAATGGATCGTAACTGGTAAATATAAGCGTCAAATGTTGAAAATGTTACCATTCATCAAAGACTTTCGAGAATGTTGCTTTCTACTTCCCGATGAAGTGAAACAACCTATTGCAATTCAAGACGAACACCAAAGCGATGATGATTTTTATGAGGTTTTCAATATGCCCATCAATTATCTGAGACACGAGCAAGAGATAGACTTGAAGAGAAGCTTGAGGAAAGAAGCACATTAAATACTATCTGCCTCGACTATTGGATCCTTTGTCATGTTCAGGGTTGGAGATAAAAGTGATCACTTCAAGTACACAGTAATCTTAAGATTACCTACAACAAAGTTCAATGTGTTTATTTACCATGCTTTGAACTGTATATTTTCAATGGTTATGATATCTACACTTTTTTAACAAAATGTTACACCTTAAGCGGATTATCATCAGAGTAACAATAAACAAGACATTGTATCCTGACAAATCATCTGATATCGACAAGCTATTACTACCAGTTCTTCTAAAGGATTACCTGGAGGACTATTTCAGCCCAATCTAGGTTATGATTTGTCTGATCAGTCAATCAATAAAGAATTAAACTAAAATCAATTTTTATGCATGTGTTTATTTGACATGTCTAGGACCGACATTCTTTGATACGAACTTTCACTAATACACTACATATTGGGCACGTTCGTTATGTGTCCACATCTTACGTTTGGACTACAAGACGTCCAAACACTACATTTGATGTGATACACAACTATGTAGAACAACGGATACAGGTTTGAAGTTCGAACTCTACCGCCCCATCGACAACACACGGTCTTGCACCATTGTCTAATTTATAAATAATGTTAGGAGGCATCCAAAATGATATCGGCTCTTTGTGTGTCTGGTCCTTGAGTATGCACTAGGAGAAGTTGTTCGAGATCAATTTTGTCTAAATGGATAGGCGGTCTTATTTTCCTTAAATATATGTGATGATGATCTGTCACAATTTCATACGGCTAAACACTAACTGGTTTATCTCTCTAAACTAGCATATATCTGTAAAAGAAAAGTCAAGCAAGCAAATCATCTTCTCTTATTGAAAAGAGCCCTTCTTAGTGACCAGAATTAGAAAGGGCGATCCTCTTCTCTTATGTAAAAGGAACGAACAGGCATAAAGTGTCTCAATTGAACAAGATCAGACGTTCTTTTCAAATAAATCAAATTGAACAAGATAGATCGGACGTTCATTCAAAGCACATGTAGTGTCTCATATATCTCAGTCAAGGAAGCACATCATCTTAGCATGAAGTGTCTCAATTGTTCAAGATTGCACGATCGTTCAAATCACATTTATTGACTCATATATCTCAGTCAATCAAGCACATCATCTTAGAATGAACAGGCATGAAGTGTCTCAATTGTACAAGATCGCACGGTCGTTTAAATCACATTTAGTGACGGATATATCTCAGTCAAGTAAATCTCTCTCATGCAATCTACATATGATATCGTCCTCACTGATAAACTGACCAATGGCCTGCTATATGTCTTCTCCACATCTTAAACCTAGGTCAGACAAACTGTTCTACAATCCTCCTAACCGAGAATTGTCTCCACATCGTCTACATAATCGATATTGAGTAGACAGGATAGGAAATTCAGGCAGTTGCTGTTGCATGTTTATATATCTGGACAGAACAGTTTAAGTACTATATACTGAGTCTCTAATTGTAAAAGGAACGAACTGGCATGGACTGTCTCAAATGAACAAGATAGGACGTTCTTTCAAATCACGTGTAGTATCTTATACTCAAGGAAGGCTTTAATCTTCTATAATAATAAAAAGTTCAAACAGGCATGAAATGTCTCAATGACACCATTGCACAAGATCAAGCTTCCATTCAACCTTCATCAAGTGTCTAATATATCTCAGTCAAGCAAGCACTTCATTTTAGCAGGAAGTTTGTCAATTGTACAAGATCGGATTTTCGTTCAAAGCTCATTTAATGACTCATATATCTCAGTCAAGCAATCACATCATCTTAGAACGAACAGGCATGAAGTGTCTCAATTGAACAAGATTTGACGTTCGATCAAATCACATGTAGCGTCTCATATAGATTTAAACGACAAGGCAAGCAAACCGCCTTTTCCAGCAATGGCACTTCGTGTCATACTTTGCCCGAAAAGACTGGAAGAAAATGGAAAATGAGCTTTTAGTTTTTCATTAGAGATAATTTTTAAATCTAAAAAGGGAGCAAGGAATGTACTGCTGTTGTGTGTAATCTGTTAATCTGCTCAAAGAAACACAGAATTGCGCCTTGTGGACACAACTTTTGTAAAGACTGTGTCGATAAGATTAAAACAAAGGGCACGATGTAGTGTGAAAATGAGACTTACTGACTACAGTACTGACTAATGTTATTTCTATTGACATATTTTGATGACAATGCAATGCTAACACAATACTCTGCTTTTTTTTTGTTTATTGGTCTTATGTTCGGCCTCAAGTCCAAACACTTATTAATATGATACAAACTAAGACTGAACAATACATTGCTAATAGGCAATTCAATACGGCAAATCAATACTTCAGTATCCTTCTTCTACACTAGCGTAAACAAAAAAACAACCAGGGTTTGAACACTAGAACATAGCTGAATGGCTTTGAGTTTACAACGTGATACATTGGAGAACTCAACCTGGTGACTCATGAATTTGACACAAGAGTTGTCAATTGACCATCGGCTCGAAACACAAATGTGTTTATCCACTTCCATTAAGAGTATACGAGCATTTAGCAAACAAACACCACGATTTTACTCTTCAATAACTAGTGAAAATAGCAGTATGAAAAACCAATTGCAATTATCAGTTCATGATAGAATTTGTATGCTTAAACCATAGACCTCGTTGGTACATAATCGCTGTTTCGTCAAGAATAGATGACGAACCTTGTACACGAAAACTTTCAAAAGTGAGCATTGCTTTTGCTTTACAACTAAAATACAAAGACAAATATCAAACTGGAATGCCACGTAACAAAAACGCAGCCTCCACAATAAAAACAACAGCACGCAGACGCGCACATCACTCATAAACACACACACACACTCGCACACAGGATAAAAAGAACACACAAAGGAACACAGTGGGGCAGCGCCTTGGAATGGTCATTGACAAAAACACCACTGGGGATATTAAACCTGTTTATGGTGCGCCCCAACCTCACTCTTACCCCCACCATGTTCCAAAGATACGGGACAGTGTAAATAAAAGTAATCCCCGCCAGGTGAATCTCTAACACACGTAATGAAAACAAAAAGGCATGGCATGTAAAACACAACAATGCTCGTGTATATATGTATATATATAAATATAAAGCAAATATTAAGAAGCAAAAATGTATGTTCTCAATATCTTTTCAGAACACAGAGCAACAAAAGAAACACCCTTATGGTCCCGACGAAACCGACCAGATATAAAAACAGTTCAGGTCTGGTAGGATTTAAGAACTGCTTATCATAGAGTCCCCCCACTCCCCTCTTCCGTCAGACACAATTAAAGAGGGAAGCGTAGTGTCCAACTGTAAACGGGTTGAACACTAAACATGTTGTCTCAAAACAATTATGTCGTAACCTCTTTTTTCAAAACGTTTTATAATTTTACCAAATACAGTAAAAAAACTGTTGAAAATTACCATGACCCAAGATCTTACGAGGTTTGTAAACCACATCCCCATAAAAAACGGGTTTAGATACCTTCTCGCAGAAGTGTCTTTAAATTACTATTGAGTTTCAAAACTAAATCAGAATTACGATAGTAAAATTTAGCAAAATATTTACCGAATTTGTAATAAAGGTAGCTTTCCTGAAGAAGTTTATTTGTAATATATTTATTGCATTCATTGAAATTCTTGACAGGACCACACTCTCCAGCAAACCGAATTAATTGAGAAAAATATACCCCATATGATGTAGCCTGAGGTATTCCCCATCCAAATTGGGAAAATTAACAATACTGAAATTAGAATCATCCCTCTTCTCATCAATTTTGATATGTATAATATTGTCATAAAAAGAGTGATGTAAATCTACAAATGAAGCATCAGTATCCGAATTATTGGTTTTAATTAACTGAAGCTCCCTAGGATAAATAGTACCTATATCCGGATAGCGTGATGTATTATTAAAATCAGTTATAATATCTGCCTGCGTACCTGGAGAAAGGCTCAACATTAAGTCTCTTTCATAACAATATCAAAACAAATCTGCGACAAGGGGTGCACAATTTGTTCCCATGGGAATACCAATTACTTGTCTGAAAACTGCATTCCCAAACCTGATGTAAATATTATTCAATAAAAATGAAAGGGCTTTACAGACATTAAATCGAATCTATAATGAAATGGTTGGCTTAGGTCAGCATCTATGCCATTCGGTGTGTAAGAATATCGTGTTAAAATTACCAGCATGAAGTGACATTTCGTATTTCAATAAAATAGTAAGCTAGAGAGACATCGGTTAGAAGTAAGAGCCGACGTATTTCTTTGACTTTGTAGTATCTGTTCCAAAAAATTAACTGCAATTTATGAGACAAGAGAGATGCAAGTCACAAATGAGCTGTACCAAATTTCTTCGACTCTGCGTTTGTCCATACTTTTAACTGACATGTTTCGAGACCACTGGCATCTGAGAATCCAAATGTGTTTTCATAGAAACTCTAAATCACAGGGCCTCATGGTCGCACCAGAAGAAATTTGGGATAGTGTGCTAAATGATAGAAGAGACATAGAGTAGAAGTAGAAGCCAAACTCACTTTCCATTGACATTGTCACTTTCAGATTTTCATGCCAATACCCGATACCTGCCGCAATGCTTGGGTGACAAGGCTGTTCGAAGGTATAGCAAACATCATGGAGAAGCATTGTTTTTCCTACGAACATGGTTTTGTCATGTTAGATCTTGTAGACAATCATCGCGATGACGGGTGAATTAATTCCCCATACCGGTTTCGTACTCCACCAAATGCAGAGTCGGGCGTTAGCCAACATTGACAGTCTAACCGCGCCGATCTATGAAAGTTGAAATGAAATATCGGTTGCGGTTCGGTCCGTTAACGTTTTTGGTTTTGATGAAAATAAAACAAAATGTGTTTGCCAGTCTTCAATTTCAATGTCACTTACACCAGAGTCGGGCGTTTTGGTTTTTTTTACTCAGATGAAGCTACATGCTAGTCGTAAGTAAGCACTTGTTGGTATACAGAGCTGGTTTGCATACCCTGTTTAGTAATCAATAGCGGACAAAGAAAGACAACACCCTGTCACTAAACGGGGATATTCCTACTTTTCCATTACGACACCTCTATACTTCTAGCTGTCCTTTTTCCCTAAACTTCAGCCCGACCACAGCAATATCGGTTGCCATTCAGTCCATAAGAATTAGTAATTTTGGTTTTTTGAAGAGAGTAAGAGAAGAGAGAAAGGGTTGAATCGTGTTGTGTACAGATGTTACATGCCAAATAAACATTGAATTTTAAACTTTGATCTTTCAAATACAAGTAAGAGCTTGTGTTTGCCAAAGTTCTGAAATTTTGATGTCATTTACCTTATCATTTAGCAGTTAGAGCAAGCCAAGAGTCGTTTTTCTAAATAAAACTAAACAAGTAAGGATACGAAAACGCCCCTTGCCGTACTCAACCACCAATGATAAAAGTGACCAAGTCCTGTGGAGAGAGAAATACTTTCAACAGCAAAATAAGTTGTGCACAATTTGTCTTAACAAGTAACAATTAAGACCCAACTGTTTTGAGACATACCGCATGTTTAGTGTTCAACCCGTTTACAGTTGGACACTACGCTTCCCTCTTTTATTGCGTCTGACGGAAGAGGGGGATGACTCTATGATAAGCAGTTTTTAAATCTTACCAGGACTGAACTGTTTTGATATTTGTCTTCTGGCCTGTTTCGTCGGGCCCTTAACGGTGTTTCTCTTGTTGCTCTGTCTTCTGAAAAGGCATTGAGTACATAAGTTTTTGGTTTTTAAGGTTTGTTTTTTGTATAATTATACACGAGCATTTTTGTGTTTTACATGCCATGCCTTTTTGTTTTCATTACGTGTGTAAGAGATTCACCTGGAGGGGATTACTTTTATTTACACTGTCCCATGTCTTTGGAACATGGTGGGGGTAAGAGTGAGGTTAGGTGCACCATAAACCGGTTTAAGCTCCCCAGTGGTGTTTTTGCCACTGACCGTTCCAAGGCGGTGCCCCACGGTGTTCCTTTGTTTGTTCGTTTCGTCTTATGTGTTGGCTTTGTGTGCGTGTGTGTTGTTCGTTTTGTCCTTATGTGTTGGCTTTGGGTGTGTGTGTGTGTGTGTGTGTGTGGTGCACGCGTCTGCGTGCTGGGGGTTTCGTTTTGAGGAGGCTACATTTTTGGTGCGTGGCATTCCCTGTTTGATATTTTTCTTTGTTTTTTTTAGATTGCAAAGTACGTTTTCAAATTCCAGAAATGTTTGCAAATTTGTCCATGCATACAAGGATAGCAATGCTTTGATGTTCCTTATACTGGCTAAACATACTATTATCATGTTGCATTAGGAGAATTTTCTCCCACATTGGACAAATTGCTACCAGACCAAACATGGATTCGTTACTTCAACTTAGCTCAACAGTAAGACACAATGTTCAACGCATTAGGAGAAAAGTTCAACATCATTTTAGCATAATGTTGTTTTTCAACTGATACGAATAGGGAGAAAAAGCATAGTAGCAAGAGAAAATTTCAAATATGACCTTTTGCATTCAGAGCAATTTCACAGATGCCTAGAGGTAAAATGCTTCATAGTAGGAGAAGGACAAGATTTCAACATCATGTTTTATATATATATAGTCGTGTCTCGAAAAACGGGAAAATAGGTCGGGAGAACGAGACAGGAACACAGTAAGATAGAGTACGGCGCCCCGCTTTGAAAGTCAGACCAAACATGTATGTATGCTACGTTCAACATTACAACTTGAAACAAACAACAGTAGAACGGTTACATCCCATATGATATTTCCACATACTCAGAATGCTGTCTCTGTCGAGTCACTTCGAGTTATGTTCATATTGCAGAACTGTGCAGATCTCTTTCGATGTTTCTAACTCAAAGTCCATGTTATCGGAAATATTGGAGTCTGTCTTCATTGGGCTTGAACGCGAATTTTTTCATTAGTTGACTCACTCATCACGTGTTTTGATTGCCAGGAGTAATATACGACGAACTTGTTGAAGTACCTATCCTTTTTCTTCTTTCTTTCGTCATCTGTTAAGTTATGTGCAACTTGGATTTGAGAATATCATCAAATTTTTATACAGGTGTGGAATCTCCCACCTCAAGTCGTTTACATCTGCGGTCTCATCGTGTTCATACAATTGCGCATCTATCGACATACATAATGCTACGTGTAAAACTTTTGATACTCGTTCATCGTCCAACGGAATGATGTGAAAACGGTCGAATAACAGTTTCGAGATATACCATTGCATTGAGCGTCTTTTCGTTTTTAGATCGTAGAGACTTCTAAGCAACACCACTGAACGACTTTCCAAATGTCTTCTTGTCCCCAGCAAATGCAGATGCAATTCCACTCGTAAATTGCCTCAACTGGGCAAATGATATGTGTGTAGAATGCTCAAATTCGTCCAAGAGCAAAAAGTGCGCATTGGAATTCACATCGGAAAAGTTTTTTCAAATCCGTGACTTGTCAAGCATTAAAACCCTCTGTCACCGTTGTTTTGAAGAAACTCTTGCCATAGCCTGGCCTAACAGAATAAAGGTTATTGTGTTTCTTCTTTATAAAGATGACCTGTCTCATTCTATTTTCAATGTTGTGTTCCGTGTTGCATATATACAGGACGTAAAGGATTTTCGAGTTTTTCCTCCATCTGTGTCATTTTCGTTGGTTTTTCATCAGCCTTGAAAAACACGATTTTAATCATTTTTCCCGTTTCATCGACATGAAATGTTATCGAATGACCGCGAGGCAAGTCAAGTTACGATCTCTCCGTGCTACTTACCATGTCATTTAGCATTTCGAGCGCGGCTTTCGAGGCAACAAATTGACTTGCTGGAATGTCTCCATCGCGGAAACACGCAAGTGCACCCTTATCATTCAATTTAGTCACTGTGATTTTGTTTCGTTTGGTCTTGAAGAGTTCTCTCGTTTAATATTTGAGCGTCTCTCTTGTCATCATTCCATACAGCTTTACAACATGTCATTGTCAATCATAGATTTAGTCAGTGTTTTGTAAAATGATGTAGGTAACGGATAATCGGTCAGCAATCGAACGGGTTGAGTAGACAGTTTCAGTTTCTTTTGAAGATTCTGCATTCCTTTGTGAAGCGTAAACGTTGTTCTCCCGGTAATCAAAAGTTTGTCCATAACCAAAACTCCGCTCTCGAATGGGAGGAATTCAAGCTGAGAAAGTTTTGCCCTTTGCTCCTCGCTCAGCTGAACGAGAAAGTGGCGTTTCTTCAAAGACCTTTCCTGGTTTGCCATGTTCGAATGTTATGTAAAGGACACGTGCGGAGTGCTCTTATATACCCGTCTTGATTGGAATTTTGTCAAACAAATATAAAATGACATAAGTCATACAAACCAATGAGGAACGTGTATACGTGACCACTACACATCTGCTAAATGCTACTATGTTACCGAAATATCCAAACGGGACTCCATGCACAAATACCTCTCTTTTACTGTATTCTCGCCTCGTGTTCCCGTCCCTTTTTCCCATTTTCGAGACACGATTATATATATAAAGTATAGTCTAGTTTAAAAAATAACGGGAAAACGGAATGGGAACGACTACAGTAGAGGCGTATGTGTACAGCACCCCGTTTTTACAAATAGACTCACACGCCTACGTTCAAACATGAGTATCTGTTGTCTATTGATATTATAGAGGATTGGTTCGCATTATATGAACTTGTACGTTGATTATTTTACTTCAAGCATATACTGATCATTTGATTTCAGAACACAAAGATGGACACATCTGAGTCGATTATGTTGTATATGCATTGAAGGAATACTCTCTGACTTGCTCAGAAGATGAGGGAATCAAAAAATTGGAGATAAAATTCAACGTCGTTGACGAAAACGGAGCTAACTTTCTGCTCGTGAAAGAAGAAAATTATGATGAAGGAACTGGACATTTTCTTTAGATTTTTGTTGCTGTTGTGTGTTTGTTTAATTTGTAATTTATGCAACATTTTGTTTATTTTTTACACTTTGATTAATCTGACCTATTAGATACTGGAACGTAGTAATTTATCAGACTGAAATGAAATTAAAGATATAATTACGTCATGAGTTGGACTTATATAGGACGTGGAATGTTTTCTTAACGTTGTAATGGAAAGAATCGCGTGACGTCCATGGCGTCCACGCGCACGTTGCGACAACAAGTTGACGTCATTTTCGCGGAAAATATTAATGCGCATCAATTTGAATTGTTTATTGCGTTTTGGAGATTTTTTTTTCCGTATTTTTTCCCGTCTTTCGTGACAGAACGATAATTTAGATATAAATTAATCATTTGATAGTGGATATGTAATAAAAGGCGAACACCAAAACTCGTTCTTTCGCGGACAATTTTGCGCTCCTAAAGTCGCGCAATATTACCGCTGCAGAACTCGTGCATATACCCACATACAAAGTTAATAACCTATAATGATCATATCAACGTGATAATGACACTCTGTATGACTCTGTATAATGCCAAACTCTCAGACAGCACAATATGATTTTAATATACTATTTTATAAGTAAAGCATCTGCGGATCCAGGAATTTTGGTTAAAGGGACACCAACATTAAAGAGGGGGTCACCCATTTCGGGGGGGGGCGGGGGGGGGGGGGTTGGGGGAGGGGGGAAGTTGGGTAGGGGTAGGGTAGGGTCACACCGGGTTTCAAGACCGACTTTCTTTGTAAAATGTAAGAATCAAAGAGGGAATTAACACACAATGTCCCTCTGCCAGGCTCTGGTTCCGTGCATTTAAAGAATGGAGTTATCCCATACGGCTAACAGGAAACGTCTCTCATCATGATATCATAGATCTGAAATTGTCTGATACTTCAGAAGAATTTTCCGTCTTCCTAATACCTTTTTAATGTTTATAATTAAAACGCAATTGTCGTATTAAGTGTCCGACAGAAACAAATTGATTTTATTTGAATGTGAAAATAAAATGTTCCACCAAATGATAATCGCGCATAATTATTTATTTTCAAGTAAAATGACTGTCATGCCATGTGCCTCCATCCAGATTTCAGTCCTTAATGCCGAGTATATGGACAGAGTAGATGTAAAAATGAAGTTTCGACTTTCGTGATATCACATCTTTGGACGTTCAAAACTTCACTTCATACGACAAAAAGGCCCAATTGGTAAAATCGATACCGCCTGGGGTCACAAATATGCCGTAGAAGTTAAAGTTTGAACAAAATCTCAAAGTTTCTCAAAATCAGTTGATAACTTCATACTTCCAGGTTCAATTCAATGTATTTAGTTAAAATCATTAGCCATACAAAACTTCATTATTCTTATACCTATTGATAGTGTTTCGAATCAAATTTAGTCTAATTATATATATGGATAATCAAATAACTTAATAAGCAGAAATCCTAATACTAAGCTTTTTATTTCGCATAGTAATAAAGAGAAGTCTTAGGCTTACGTTATATTACATGGAAAACTTTAGTAGCAACGTGTGATATAAATAAAATACACGCATATCGGTGACGTTTTACCCAAAATGTATACGAGAGACGTTGAAGGGGAAGGCGAAGTTTGAAATCTCAAACTCTCTATTATCTGCCTCGATTAATGGATCCTTTGTCATATTCAGGGCTGGAGATACATGCGATCACTTCAAGTACACATTAATCTTAAAATAACATACAGCAAAGTTCAATGTGTTTATCCACCATGTATTCGACTGTATGTTTTCAAGGGTTATGATATCTACACTTTTTGAACAAACTGTTACACCCTATGCGGACTATCATCAGTGTAAGAATAAATACGTTCTTGTATCCTGATAAATCATCTGATATCGACAATCTACTACTACCAGATCTTCTAAAGGACTACCTGGAAGACTATTTCAGCCCAATCTAGGTTCTGATTTGTTTAATCAGTCAATCAATAAAGAATTAAAACCAAAATCATTTTGTGTGCATGTCTCTAGGACTGACATACTTTGATACGACCTTTAAGTAATACACTACATATTGGATACTTTCGTCATGTGTCCGCATCTTACTTTTGGACTACAAGACGTCCAACACTACATTTGATTATATATGTAGAACAATGGATACAGTTTTGAAGTTCGAACTCGTCCGCCCCATCGCCAACACACGGTCTTGCACCAGAGACTAATTTATAAACAATGTTAGGAGGCATCCAAAATGATATCGGTTCTGTGTGTCTGGTCCTTGGGTATGTCCTAGAAGAAGTTGTTCGAGATCGATTTGTCTAATGGGATAAGTTGGTCTTATTTTCCTTAAAGATATGTGATGATGATCTGTCACAATTTTATACGGTTAAGAAATAACCGGCTTATAAATCTAAACTGGTATATTTCTCTAAAAGACAAGTAAGAATAAGAAAGCAAATCATCTTCTCTTATTGTAAAGAGCCCTTCTTGGTGACAAGAATGAAAAAGGGCGATCCCTTTCACTTCTGTACAAAGATCGAACAGGCATGAAGTGCCTAAATTATAGCATTGAACAAGGTCTGACGTTCGTTTAAATCACGTCTAGTGTCGCATATAGAACACGACAAGTCAAGCAGGTCGCATTTTTCGGACCATAGCCTTGCGAAGGCAGTCATCTTCTCTAATTGTAAAAAAGAAAAAACGAACAGCCATCATGTGTCTCAAATAAACAAGACCGGACGTTCGTTCAAATCACATGAAATGTATAATATATATCAGTCAAGCAAGCACATCATCTTAGCATTGAACATGATAGATCGGACGTTCATTCACAGCGCATGTAGTGTCTCATATATCTTAATCAAGCAAGCACACAATCTTCTCTAATTGTAATGAGAACGAACAGGCATGAAGTGTCTCAGTTGAACAAGATAGATCGAACGTTCATTCAAAGCACATGTAGTGTCTCATTTATCTCAGTCAAGCATGCACATCATCTTAGCATGAAGTCTCTCAATTGTACAAGATCGAAAGTTCGTTCAAATCATATTTAGTGACTCATATATCTCAATCAAGCAAGCACATCATCTTCGAACGAAAAGGCGTGAAGTGTCTCAATTGTGTTGGTTCAAATCACTTGTAGTGTCTCATAATCAAGCAAGCACACCATCTTTAATTGTAAAAAGAACGAACAGACATGAAATGTCTCAATGACACCATTGAACAAGATAGATCGGACGTTTGTTCCAAGCACCTGTAGTGTCACATATATCTCAGTCAAGCAAGCAAATCATCTAAGCATGAAGTTTCTTCATGTCACTATTGAACAAGATTGATCGGATGTTCATTCAAAGCATATGTAGTGTCTCATATATCTAAAACGAGAGAGCAAGATCATCTTAGGATGAAGTGTCTCATTTGTACAAGATCGGACGTTCGTTCAGATCACATTTAGTACTCCTATATCTCAGTCAAGCAAGCTCTTCATCTTAGCAGAAAGTTTCTCAATTGTACAAGGTCGAACTTTCGTTCAAAGCACTTTTAATGACTCATATATTTCAGTCAAGCTATCAAATCATCTTAGAACGAAAATGCATGAAGTGTCTCAATTAAACAAGGTCAGATGTTTGTTCATATCACCTGTAAAATGAACGAACAGGCATGAAGTGTCTCAACTGAACAAGATTGGACATCCGTTCAAATTACATGTAGTGTCTTATAGTCAAGCAAGTACATCATCATCTCTTATTGTAAAAAGAACGAACAGGCAGAAAGCGTCTCAACTGAACAAGTTTTGACGTTTGTTCAAATCACATGTAGTGTCTCATATAGATTTAAACGACAAGTTAAGGAAACCGCCTTCACCAGCACTTGCACTTCGTGTCATATATTGCCCGAAATAGACTGGGAGAAAAGGGAAAATGAGCGTTTACACTTTCATTAGATAGAAGTTGAAAATCTAAGGAGGAATTAAGGAATGTACTGCTGTTGTGTATAATCTGTTAGTACGCTCAAACGGAACACACACTTGTGCCTTTTGTAAAGACTGTGTCGATAAGATTAAAGCAAAGGACCTTTTGTCTTTCGCATGACAAAAGTAGGATCTAGTGTGAGAATGAGATTTAATGACTGAAGTACTGACTGATGTTATTTCTATTGACATGTTATGATGACAATGTAATGCTAAGACAATACTCTGCTGCGTTTTGTTTATTGGTCTTATGTTCGACCAAAAGTCCAAACACTTATTATGATACAAACTAAGACCGAATTACAGAAATTTTGATAAGTGCCAAAACGATAGAAGAAAAGAAGTAGAGAAGTACATTGAATTTTAAACGATAAGTATCTCTGCCAGACAATAGAGAGTTTGAGATTTCAAACTTCGCCTTATCCTTCAACGTCTCTCATATATTTTGGTAAAACGTCACCGATATGCGTGTATTTCATTTATATCACACGTTGCTACTAAAGTTTTCCATGTAATATCACGTAAGCCTAAGACTTCCCTTTATTACTATGCGAAATAAAAAGCTTAGTTTCAGGATTTCTGCTTATTAAGTTATTTGGTCATCCATATATATAATTAGACTAAATTTGATGCGAAACACTATCAATAGGTATAAGAATAATGAAGTTTTGTATGGCTAATGATTTTAACTAAATACATTGAATTAAACCTGGAAGTATGAAGTTATCAACTGATTTTGAGGAACTTTGAGATTTTGTTCAAACTTTAACTTCTACGGCATATTTGTGTCCCCAGGCGGTATCGATTATACCAGATGGGCCTTTTTGTTGTATGAAGTGAAGTTTTGAACGTCCGAAGATGTGATATCACGAAAGTCGAAACTTCATTCTTTTTACATCTACTCTGTCCACATACTCGGCACCAAAGACTGAAATCTGGATGGAGGCACATGGCATGACAGTCATTTTACTTGAAAAATAAATAATTACGCGCGATTATCATTTGGTGGAACATTTTATTTTCACATCCAAATAAAATCAATCTGTTTCTGTCGGACACTTAATACGACAATTGCGTTTTAATCATAAACATAAAATGGTACTAGTAAGACGGAAATTCTTTTGAAGTATCAGACAATTTCAAATAAATGATATCATGATAAGAGACGTTTAATGTTAGCCGTATGGGATAACTCCATTCTTTAAATGCACGAAACCAGAGCCTTGCAGAGGGACATTGTGGGTTAATTCCCCCTTTGTTTCTTACATTTTACAAAGAAAGTAGGTCTTGAAACTCGGTGTGACTCTACCCTACCCCTCCCTCCTCACCTCCCTGAAATGGGTGACCCCCTCTTTAATGTTGGTGTCCCTCTAACCAAAATTCCTGGATCCGCAGATGCTTTACTTATAAAATAGTATATTAAAATCATATTGTGCTCTCTGAGAGTTTGGCGTTATACAGAGTCATACAGAGTGTCATTATCACTTTGATATGATCATAATAGGTTATCAACTTTGTATGTGGATATATGCACGAGTTCTGCAGCGGTAATATTGCGCAACTTAGGAGCGCAATATTGTCTGCGAAAGAACGAGTGCATATATCCACATACAAAGATGATAACCTTTTTATTACATATCCACTATCAAATGATTAATTTATATCTAAATTATCGTTCTGTCACGAAAGACAGGAAAAAATACGGTAAAAAATTCTTCGAAAACGCAATTAACAAATCAAACTGACGCGCATTAATATTTTCCGCGAAAATAACGTCAACTTTTTGTCGCAACGTGCGCGTGGACGCCATGGACGTCACGCGATTCTTTCCATTACAACGTTAAGAAACCATTCCATATTAGTCCAACTCATGACGTAATTATAACATTCATTTCATTTCAGTCTGATAAATTACTACATGCCAGTATCTAATAGGTCAGATTAATCAAAGTGTAAAAGTAAACAAAATGTTGCATAAATTACAAATTAAACAAACACACAATAGCAACAAAAAATCTAAAGAAACGAGATCCGCAATGGACGCACAGTCAGGGGAGATAACTAGAGTCACGGATTGGGACTAGTCCGATATGAAAGCGGTCAATCTCATGATATGGAAAAATATTGCACGATCGCGGTCCATTGAAACCCAATGGAAAATAATTTTAGGTATGTAATAATCATTTTTATTTTCTCGCATGTATGATTTACAATCGTGCATTGTATACTGACTATACTGACATAATTTTATATAAAAACTAAATGTTTGGAGCAACACTAACGATTTTTTACATTGTTCACATTGTTTTATCGTCTGATTTCTTTTTCTTTTTGGTAATCGCTCTAATATCCATGCGATGATTATATTAATTGAAATGTTTTTTTTTTATTTAATTTTCATTTTTTCAATTCTAAAGCCGCATGTAAAATTCCTGCCCTTTCGGACAATTGGTATCAAAATGCACGAAAAAAAAAACGATCATAATTACGGATAAATTGAATGGGCGGATTAAAAGAAGTAAGGTTCATTCTAATGTTTGAAATCTCAAGGAATTTTAATCGAACTTCAACTTTATACGTTAACTTCGCAAGAGACGTTGCAGGGGAAGGCGAAGGTTGAAATCTCAAACTCTCTAATGTCATGCTTGTCCCCGAACACCTGCCGCTACACTTAGACGACAGGACAGTTCAAAGGTAATAGGGGGTGTCTCAATAAAGAGGTGTATCTCTTCCAAAGAGCGTGGTACAATAATCTTATATCTGGCAGGCAATCCTAGCAATGATGGGACAAGGTAATTCCCCGTACTAGCGTCATTGCCTACTGAGCACAGAGTCGGGCTTTAGCCATAATTAACGCTTGACAATCGCCCTATCGTTTCAATGCCAAATAGTCATCATTTTCGGTGAGTGTGTGAAAAATGAAGAAATATGAAGAGAGACAAGCCAAATTCATATATCTCGACAAGACTTTGTCACGTCAATCCCCGATACTTGCCGCAGTGCCTGGGCAACAAGGCTGTTCAAAGGTAGTAGCGAACATCTCAGTTGAGAAGCATTGATTTCCTAGGAACGTGGTTTTGGCATGTTATATATTGCGGACAATCATTGCAATGAAGGGCAAACTAATTTCCCGCACCGGTTTCATTGCCTACCTGATGCAGAGTCGGGCCGAAGCCAGCATTGAGAATTTGCCCGCGCGAACTATGAAAGTCAATTTGAATGAGAACATTCGGTTGACGTTCGGACCATTACTGTTTTTATTTTTTTATGTTTTTATTTTTTATTTATTTTATTTTAAAGAGAGAAAGAGATTGTGTTTGCCAATGTTTTGAAATTTTGATGTGACTTACACAAAAGTCGAGCGTTTTTGTTTTTGTACTAGGATAACGATGCAGGCTTGTCGTATGTAGGCACCCTTAAGGCATACAGAACTGGTATGTATACCAAATCTAGCAATCTTAGCGGATATAACAAGGCCAAGTCCTGTCACTAGACAGATAATCTCTTACTTTTCCAAGCCTGTAATGTTTGGTCATGGCCAGAAGCTGTTCCTAAATACTATTATGCATCACCCCACTATAGCATTAAGCTGGTCTAACGACACCTCCATACTTCTTGCTGTCCTTATTCCCTAAACTTGAACCCGATCCCAGCAATATCGGATACCATTCGGTCCAATTTACAGAGAGAAAGAAAAGTGTTTTGCACAGCTGTTCAAATCCAAATTAACTGTACACTAAATGCAAGTTTTGAAATTTTGATGTGACTTACACAAGAGTCGAGCGTTTTTGCTTTTGTATTAGGAAACTGATGCAGGTTTGTCGTAAGAAGGCACCCTTAAGGCATACAGAGTTGGTATGTATACCCGATCTAGCAATCTTAGTGGACATAAAATGGCCAGATCATGTCACAAGACGGAGAATCCCATACTTAAGAAAGCCTTAAGGTTTCAGAAAATGGCCAGATGTTGTTTTTATGCTACTGTGCATCACCTCACTATACCATTAATCTGGTCTAAGGACACCTCCATACTTCTAGCTGTCCTTATTCCCTAAACTTCAACCCGACCTTTGAACATTTTTCAAACACTAAATCTAAAATAAACTGACAGGGAAACGCCTTGAAATTCTCATGGTGAAAGCCGCCCGACTGAACAGCTCTTTTCTACTATTTGAAAACATATTTGGTCAGAAAGGATAAATGACTGTATGTGATTCTGTATAATGTGGGAGAGACAAATCTGCTAAGATGGTCCATACTCATTGTTTTATATTATTAATGAAAAACTTGGCAATTGGAATTTCAAGTATTAAGCACATAACTGTGGGACCTAAATGTGCAAGATCGAGCAATTTCATGTTTTCACAAATTTAGCAAGAGCACTGCAAAAACGCATCCGCTCTCTACGGCTGCACAATTGGTCATGTGACCACTTACAACTTGAGGAAAAAATGCTCGAGGCTGACTGGTCAGTTACTTTCTGTGTAGTCCTTTCCTCTGGGGCGAAATCACGTTGAAAGCTATCAGCAATTCAAAACATTTTGTGACGTCATGCAGTTTGTCATTGTTTCGGCAGGCCTATAAAAGCAGCTGCACAGGCTCAGTTGTTCAGTTTGTCGGCTTTCACCATGAACATTTCAAGGTGTTTCCGCGTCAGTTTGTTTATTTTTTTCTTGTCTGTATGGATTAAATTCGTGGTAACAAGAGTACAAGACAGAAGAAGAATGCCTTTGGTGAGTACTCGGCAAAGTCGCGACGCTCTTGAAAAGCACATGTTAGGGTTTGGTTAGACTGGCAACGTGCATTAGCATCACGATGCCAATTCTTGTTTCGATTAGAACATGATCCGGGTTTTCGATCAATTGAGAATGTCCCATGTTCAGCTTAGTTGGGTTAGGGCAAGAAGATTCGGTATACCGAAAATGATAAGACGGTTAAGCTTCTGCCCGTGTCATCCCGACCCATATCTTTCCAGCCTAAAATAGACGGAGTTCTTCTTTGATTGAAATGACACTCGAGATGTGAGACGTACTCTCGAGGTCGTCTGAATGTCTACTGTTTGCGTCTTGCATCAACTTGATTCTGCTTTCCGATAATGACGGTAGACATGGACACCCGATGATCGTTCAATGCTTTTGCAGATTACAAGAAAATACAATAGCCAATTAACGAACCACATTTTTTGTCATCTTTTTTTGCATGTTAAGAGCAATGACGAGTTGTTTGAAATGAGCGCGACAGGACGTTTGCAACGTTAGTTTGTATAAGGTGTTTAGACCATAGTGATACATATATATGCTAGTTAATTGTTAGTTGTTAAGACAAGTTGTGCACAACTTATTTAGCTGTTGAATGTATTTCTCTCTCCACAGGACTTGGTCACTTTTATTATTGGTGGTGGAGTACGGCAAGGGCCGTTTTCGTATGCTTACTTGTTTAGTTTTATTGAGGAAAACGACTCTTGGCTTGCTCTATATGCTACATGACAGTGTAAGCGACATGAAAATTTCAGAACTTTGGTCACCCCAAGCTCTTACTTGTATTTGAAAGATCAAAGTATAAAATTTAATGTTGCATGTAACAGCTGTACACAACACGGTGCAATGTTTTCTCTCTTCTCTTCTCTCTAATATACTAATGCTAATGGACTGAATGGCAACCGACTTTGCTGTGGTCGGGCTGAAGTTTAGGAAAAAAAGACAGCTAGAAGTATGGAGGTGTCGTTCGACCAGCTTTATGCTATAGTGAGGTAATGCACAGTAGCATAAGGAACCGCTTCTTGCCATCACGAGTCGTTATATGCTTGGAGGAATTTCCCCCTTTAATGACAGGATCTGGTATTTTTATGTCCGTTATTGATTATTAAAGAGGGTATGCAAACCAGCTTTGTAGGCTAAAGGGTGCCGACTTACGACAGCCTTGTTGCTTCATCTGAGTACAAAAACAAAACGCTTGACTCTGGTGTAAGTGACATTGAAATTTCAAGACTTTGGCAAATACTATCTCTCACTATTTTCATAAAAACCGAAAACACTAATGGACCGAACGGCAACCGATAGTTCTTTTCAACTTGACTTTCCTAGATCGGCGCCAGTAAACTGCCAATGCTGGCTCACGCCCGACTCTTCACTTGCTAGGCGACGAAACCGGTATAGAGGGGTAGTTTGGCCATCATCGCGATGATTGTCCACAAGATAAAGAATGACAAAACAACGTTCCTAGGGAGAACAATGCTTCTTAATTTAGATGTTCGCTACTACTTCGAACAGCTTTGTCGCCAAAGCATTGCGGCAGGTATCGGGGATTGGCATGACAATGTCTTGTGGAGATACTCAATTTGAAGGGGACTTTGGCTTCTACTTCTACTCTCTGTCTCTTCTATCATTTGGCACACTATGCCAAATTTCTTCTAATGCGATCACGTTTCGAGGCCTTGTGATCATGGGTTTCTATGAAAACACATTTGTATTCTCAGATGACAATGGCCTGGAAACATGCCAGTGACAATTCTTGACAAACTCAGAGTCAAAGAAATTTGGTACAGTTCATTTGTGACTTGTAGCTCTCTTGTCTCATATGTTGCAGTTGATGTTTTCGAACAGATATTACAATGTCGAAGGAATACATCGGCTCTTACTTCTAGCCGATATCTCACTAGCTGCTTACTATTTTATTGAAATACGAAATGTCAATTCATGCTGGTAATATGGACACGATTATTTTACATACCGAAGGGCATAGATGCTAACTCCAGGCCAACTATTTCGTTATGGACTCGATTTAGTTGTAAAGTAAAAGCCATAATCACTTTCGAAAGTTTTCATGTAAAAGGTTTGTCTTCTATTCTTGACGAAACAGCGACTTTATACAAACGTGTCATATGGTGTAACCATACAAATATCCAGCATGAACTGATAATTGCAATTGGTTTCTCATACTGTATGATTTTACTAGTTATTTAGGAATAAAATCATAGGTTTTGTTTCCTAAATGCTCGTTTACTGTTAATGAAAGTGGATGAACACATTTGTGTTCTGAGCCGATCAATTCTTGTTTCAAATTGATGAGTCATCAGGTTGAGTTCACAAGTGTATCAAGTTGTATATTCAAAGCCATTTAGCTATGTTCTGGTGTTTAAACCATGGTTGTTGTTTACGCTAGATTAAAAGAAGGATACTGAAGTATTTATTTGCCTTATTGGTTTGCCTATTAGAAATGTATTGTTCGGTCATAGTTTGAATCATAATAAGTGTTGGGACTTGTGGCCGAACATAAGACCAATAAACAAAACAAAGCTGAGTATTGTGTTAGCAGTGTATTGTCATCATAATATGTCAATAGAAATAACATTCAGTCAGTAAGTCTCATTCTCACACTTTATCGGGAAGTAGAAAGTAACATTCACAAAAGTCTTTGATGACTGGTAATATTTTCAAAATTTGACGCTTATATTTACAAGTTAGGATCCACCTTTCTCCTTTACGTCTCAAGAAGGGCAGCACATTATTTGCTTAGAGTTTTTCTAATACTTTGGGCATCAGCAATATAACTTTGTAAACATGATGCAACACTCTACCAGTTGTGTCATCTTCTATTAAGATCTTTAATCCATCCGTGACAGTGGCCTTAGGACACTTGCTCTCTTATGTAAAAAGTACCATATTAAATCCGGCTTTCAAAATATTCAGGTCGTGTCCTTCTGTGCATGTATATGCAACATAACGTTCAAGTGAAGATCAGGCTGTTGTTTCCAGTGTATCACTGCTAGAGTTACGAATGACAGGTATTTAATACCACATATTTCATGTGTGTTCAAGACGGATGTCAGTACAAAATAAACAATGCTACAACTAAAACAATAAATCTATATGTATGTTATAACTATTTTCATTTTTTAATAAAATCAAACACATCGGCAAAGCATAATATTCAATTTTCCTCTACCATTTCGATACAACGATTTGATGACGTGTCCATCAAAACATGAGTCGATGTACCTCCGTTCATCATAATACAGCTCTCTTATTTTCGCATTCATTTTTCTTATGCAAACATGTGTTGACCCATTCTTGAACTCTATGTCACGTTCAATCTTCATATCACGTATTTTGGATTTTCTTAATACGCAAAGCTTATCCTTTCAGAAACCATGCAAGATCAGAGGCGTGAGTTTCTTTCAATAACGTTGGATAATTATGGAACACAGCTTATTCACCGTTGAGTCTGAAAAGAAACAACAATAGTCATGCGTTTCATAGTCATCTCTATAAAACAAGCAGTAGCAGCCATATTACTGGTACATCTATCCGAGAAGAAAATGTGACACCGTGTAAAACTTTGTCCAGTTTCTTCATCACAATTTTCTTCTTTCACGAACAGAAAGTCTGCTCCGTTTTCGTCAACGTCGTTGAATTTCATCTCAAATTCTTTGATTCCCTCGTCTTCTGAGCAAGTCAGAGAGTATTCCTTTAATGCATATACAACATAATCGACTCAGATGTGTCCATCTTTGTGTTCTGAAATCAAATGACCAGTATATGCTTGAAGTAAAATAGTCAACGTACAAGTTCATATAATGCGAACCAATCCTCTATAAGACCAATAGACAACAGATACTCATGTTTGAACGTAGGCGTGTGAGTCTATTTGCTAACACATACACCTCTACTGTAGTCGTTCCTATCCCGTTATTCCTTTTTTTATACTAGACTTTACCTTATATATATATATAATCGTGTCTCGAAAAATGGGAAAAAGAGAAGGGAAAACGAGGCCTGAAGACAGTAAAAGAGAGGTAATTGTGCATTGAGTCCCGTTTGGATAATTTGATAACATAGTAGCATTTAGCAGATGTGTAGTGGTCACGTATACCTCATTGGTTTGTATGACTTATGTCTTATTATATTTTTTTGACAAATTTCCAATCAAGACGGTAATATAAGAGCATTCCTCACGTTTCCTTTACACAGCATTCGAACATGGCAAACCAGGAAAGGTCTTTGAAAAAACGCCACTTGCTCGTTCAGCTGAGCGAGGAGCAAAGGGCAAAACTTTCTCAGCTTGAATTCCTCCCATTTGAGAGCGGAGTTTTGGTTATGGACAAACTCTTGTTAACCGGGAGAACAACGTTTACGTTTCACGGAATGCAGAGCCTTCAAAAGAAAGTAAAACTGTCTATGACTGATGACCGTATGTCCGATACCTGCATCATTTTGCAAAACACTGACGGAATCTATGATGTGTGTATATTTTCTACACGATATTTCTTGAGAGGAAAATATATCAGTTATTCATTTTACAACTACTTTGCAGATATCTTGAATTTCAACAGCATTATGTTATTTCAGCTTCACATGCTTGCATTGCATAAATACTTTAGATATGGCCTATTCACGTTCATTTAGAAAATTTGAAATGCTTTTCAGTCTTATATTTTTTCATTCCAGGCAGCTAGAGCAAATGACTTCAAAGTGATGGGTGCATCTTAAATGAACAGAGACAGAATTGTTTTCACCATTCAAAATTACAGACGCTTATTTAGTCAATATGTATATGTATTGTTTGTCATTATGATATCTACACACAGAAGAGGCATCTGCCCGTATAAGAGTCACTATTGCTTATTGTGTTTGTTGTATTTTCATATGAAAGTTAGTAGCAGTCTCTGAGATAACGTTTTGTGCTAATTTATCTGTTTGGTAAGTCTATATCATGTCCCGTACGTCCGCAATTTATGCTATGCCAAGTACGCTGTCCTAATGAAATAATGAGACAAAGGTATTCACTTATATGAATAAACAATTTCACTCATGCGGATTATGTCTTTGTTTATTTAGTGCACTCGGCAGACAAGTTTGATCTATCATCAAGGATCTTTTCCATGTAATAATGTAATAACATGATGCTGTTTATACTGAGCATTCTGTCGCATTAAAGGTCATAAACAGTAAGATGTTAACATGATGCTAGAATTTTGTCCTTTCTCCTACTATGGAGTATTTTCTTCCATTACGAATCTGTGAAATTGCTATCAATGCATAAGGTCATAATTATATTTTTTTTCCTCCCACTATCTGTCACCCCCCAACTCCTATTAGAAACAAACAACATGAGGTTTTCTCCTTATGCCTTGAGCTACGTTGTATGATGTGATAGATCTGGTAGAAACTTCTACTACAACATGATGATAGCATGTTTTGCCAGTAGTAAAGCTGTTAGCAATGTCAAAGCATTGTATCCTTTGTATGCCGATTCAGTTCACTGTCATAGTTATTGAATATTGATAGCATTTCTAGTATTTGAAAACATACTTTACAATCCAACAGCTGTGATCCTGTCTAACGTGGGTGGGACAAGTCTGCTAAGGTGGTCGACATTCATAGTTTCACACTGTTAATAGAAAACTTGGCAATGGGCATTTAAAGTTCTTAGAACATATTTTGGGATTCTGTTCGTCTTTGCCAGATCAAGCCTTTTCATGTTTTCACACATTTAGCTGAGAGCACTTAAAACACGTTCGCTGTCTTCGGCTGCACAATTGGTCATGTGACCACTTACAACTTGAGGAAATAATGTTTGATTTTGAATAGTCGGTTACTTTCAGTGTAGACTCGCCCTCTTGGACAAAACCAAATTTAAAGCCATCAACGAATCTAAACGTTTCGTGTCGTCACAGAGTTTTATTATTTTTGGCAGGCCTATTAAAGCAGCTGCACAAGCTCAGTTGTTTAGTCGGGCGGCTTTCACCATGAGAATTCAAGATGTTTCTGCGTCAGGGCCTTTTTTAGATTTAGTGTTTGAAAAATGTTCAAGGGTCGGATTGAAGTTTAGGAAATAAGGACAGCTAGAAGTATGGAGGTGTCGTGAGACCAGCGTAAAGCTCTAGTTGGGTGATGCAGCCTTAGGAAAAGCTTCTGGCCATCATGAAACGTTACAGGCTTGGTAAAGTAGGAGATTCTACGTCAGGTGGCAGGATCTGCCCTTGTTATGTCCGCTAGGATTGCTAGTTTGGGTATACATGCCAGGTCTGTATGCCTTATGGGGGCCTTCTTAAGACAAGCCTTCATCGTTATCCTAGTACAAAAACGAAAACCCTGGACTCTTGTGTAAGTCACATCAAAATTTCAAAACTTCCATTTAGTGAACAGCTAATTTGTATTTGAACAGCTGTGCACGACATTTATATTTCTCTCTTCAAAAATGGATCGAATGGCAAGCGATATTGCTTGGGTCGGGTTCAAGTTTAGGGAATAAGAATAGCTAGAAGTATGGAAGTGTCGTTAGACTAGCTTAATGCCATAGTGTGGTGATGCACAGTAGCATCTCGAATCGTTACAGGCTTGGTAAAGTAGGAGATTCTCCGTCTAGTGACAGGCTCTGGCCTTGTTATGTCCGCTAAAGTTGCTAGATCGTGTATACAAACCAGCTCTGTATGCCTTAATGGTGCCTACTTACGACAAGCCTGCATCGTTATCCTAGTCCAAAAAAAAATCGCTCGACTCATGTCAATATAATCTGGAAAGCAGGTTCCTCTGAAGCACCGAGTACAATGCAAACAGAGAAAATTGCAGACTCGATTTGATAAAGTCTGTTCATGAGTAGTAATGGAAAAGGCAACACTGCCCACTCCCCCTAGCACCGGCTTAAGTGGTATTCAATTTTCAAATCTAAATGAGTTGGAATCAATATAATAACACTAAGATGACGTCGGGCGACTGTTTAAGGCCGCCACACAGCAAATAACACCCGCTGTTTTGATGTGAATATAATCTGGGAAGTATATCCCTCGGAAGCACCGAGAAGAATGCAAACAGTAAAAAATGCAGACTCGGTTTGATTGAGTCTGTTCACATCAATATTTCCAAACTTGAATTTAGTGTACAGCTAATTTGGATTTGAACAGCTGTGCACGGCACTTCTTTTTTTTCTTCAAAAATGGACCGAATGTCAACTGATATTGCTGGGGTCGGGTTCAGGTTTAGGTCATAATGACAGCAAGAAGTACGGATGTCTCGTCAGACCAGCTTAATGCTATAGTTTGGTGATGCACAGCAGAATTAGGAACCGCTATTGGCCATCACGAAACGTTACAGGCTTGTAAAGTAGGAGATTCTACGTCTAGTGACAGGATCTGGTCTTGTTGTGTCCGCTAGGATTGCTAGATCTGGTATACATACTCTGCTCTGTTTGGATTTGAACAGCTTTGCAGGACACTACTCTTTCTCTCTTCAAAAATGGACCGATTGACAGAACGGCAACCGATATTGCTGGGGTCGTGTTCAAATTTAGGGAATAAGGACAGCTAGAAGTATGGAGGTGTCGTTAGACCAGCTAAGTTCTATAGTAGGATGATGCACAGTAGCACCTTTATCGTAGTACAAAAACAAAAAAGCTCGACACTTGTGTAAGTCATTTTTGTAAACACAATCTATTTCTGTCTTCAAAAAGAAAATTAAAATCTCTAATGGACCAAATGGCAAGCGAAAGTTCTCATTCAGTTTGACTTTCATGGATCGGCGCGGGCAAACTGTCAATACTGGTTTCGGCTAGACCTATTTGATAGGCTATGAAGCCGTTGAGGGAAATGAGTTTGCCCGACATTTGGCTTCTCTTTCTTCTTCTTTCTTCATCTTTCACACACTCACCGAAAATAGTGATTATTTGGCATTCAAACGATTAGCGTGGGTCAAGCGTTAATGATGTCTTAAGCCAAACTCTGTGCTCAGTAGGCACTGACGCTATTACTTGTTCAATCATTGCTAAGATGTCTGCCAGATATAACATGATTGCACCACGTTCTTTGGAAGACTTACACTTCTCTTTTGAGACGATCGCTATTACCTTTGAACAGCCCTGTCGTCAAAGAGTAGCGGCAGGTGTTCGGGGACAAGCATGACAATGTCTGGAAGAGATATCGATCGTTTGTACATGGACTTCTCTGATGATGATACTTGGAAACATGAAGGTGACAAAATGGACCGATGGACCGGACGGCAACCGATATTGCTGGGGTCGAGTTCAAGTTTAGGAAATAAGGACAGCTAGAAGTATGGAGGTGTCGTTAGAGCAGCTAAATTCTATAGTGGGGTGATGCACAGTAGCATCGTTATCCTCTTACAAAAACAAAGTCGCTTGACATTTGTGTAAGTCATTTTGGTAAACACAATCTCTTCAAAGAGAAAATTAAAACTCTAATGGACCAAATGGCAACCGAAAGTTCTCAGTCAGTTTGACTTTCATAGATTGGCGCGGGCAAACTGTAAATGATGGCTTCGACCGGACTCATCTGGTAGGCAATGAAGCCGTTGCGGGCAATTAGTTTGCCCGACATTGGGCTTCTCTTTCTTTTTCTTTCTTCATCTTTCACACACTCTCCGAAAATAGTGATTATTTGGCATTCAAACAATCAGCGTGGGTCAAGCATTAATGTTGGCATACGCCAAACTCTGTGCTAAGTAGGCAATGACGCTAGTACTTCTCCCATCATTGCTAAGACGTCTGCCAGATACAACATGATGACACCACGTTTTTTTGGAAGACTTACACTTTTCTTTTGAGACGCTCGCTTTTACCTTTGAACTGCCCTGTCGTCCAAGTGTATCGGCAGATGTTCGGGAACAAGCATGACAATATCTGGAAGAGATATTGATGGTTTGAAATTCAAAGTATTTCTCTTCTTCTTTTCTTCTATCGTTTGGGCACTTATCAAAATTTCTGTAATGCAGCCATTGTACAGTATAAGCATCGGTGAATCTCATTGTACATGGACTTCTCTGATGATGATACTTGGAAACATGAAGGTGACAAGCCTGTTAAAAACAGAGCCACAGGAATTTTCTTGAAACATGACTGTAAACTGTACTGCTTGTGTTTACCGACTTGTAGCAACTGTTTAACTGCTATGCTGGTTCGTATCACGAACCAGTATATCTCTTGCACTGAATAATGAAATGTCAGTTCACAGCAGAGAGCATATCGTGATATTTTCACATGAAGTAGCACACCTTAGCGACTATAAGTTTAACAAATTATCTAAGATTTTGATTCAATAGTTCTATTAAATAAGTCATTGTTTTTGTATGAAATAATCACACTTGCTTCTTTTTTTTTTTTTTTTTTTTTTTCGATAATGAAATGTCAGTTCACAGTAGAGAGCATAACGTGATATTTTCACATGAAGTAGCACACCTTAGCGACTATAAGTTTAACAATTTGTATAAGATTTTGATTTAACAGTTCTATTAAATAAGTCATTGTTTTTGTATGAAATAAGCATACTTGCTTGTTGTTTGTTTTTTATGTTTTGTTTCGTTTCTTTTGTTGTTTTTTGTTGCTTTGATAATAATCGATTGAGTACCTACAGGTCTAATGATTTATGTATAATGTTTTCTAGTATGAACACACAACTACAGCTGATATTTCCTTATGTATGTTATCGCCAGTCATTAAAGAATGACATTACAAGGAATCTTGTCTATACGATCACATACGTGTAATGAAAAAGGGTGAACCTGTTGATGTTTTGGGCTGATGTCAAATTCAATAATCACCATGTTGAGTTCACAAATGTAGCAATACCCTGGTGTTCAAACAATGGTTATTGTTTACGCTAGATTAGAAGTAGAATACGGAAGTATTGATTTGTCTATTAGAAATATATTGTTCGGTCTTATTTTCTCTTATAATAATTGTTGGGACTTGTGACCGAACATAAGAACAATAAACAAAACAAGCAGAGTTTTGTGTTAGCATTGCATTATCATCATGATATGTCAATAGAAATAGCATAAGTCTGTAGTTCAGTCAGTAAGTCTCATTCTCTCTAATGCAAAAACTAAAAGCTCATCATCCCTTCCCTCCTAGTCTATTCGGACAATGAATGACACTCAGTGAAGGCGGTTTGCATGTCTTGTCATTTGAATCCATATAAGACACTACATTTGATTTGAACGAACGTCCAATCTTGTTCAATTGAGACACTTCATGCCTGTTCTTTCATTTTACAATAAGAGAAGATGATGTTCTTGCTTGACTATAAGGCACTAGATGTGATTTGAACGTACGTCCAATCTTGTTCAATTGAGACACATTATTCCTGTTTGTTCTAAAATGATGTGCTAGCTTGACTAAGATATATGAATCACTTCATGTGCTTGGAACAAAAGTCCGGTCTTGTGCAATGGTATCATTGAGACACTTCATGCTTGTTCGTTCCTTTTACAATCAGAGAAGATGATGTGCTTGCTTGACTATGATACACTACATGTAATTTGATCGGACGCCCGATCTTGTTTAATAGAGACAATTCTTGCCTGTTAGTTCTTTTCACTCTTACAGACTCAGTATATATACACCCGGAAAGAAATAAAGCACCCCCTTATAGTTTGGTCTGCTCTACACTAGAAATCAACGCGTCTAAAATTTCATTTTTTTAGTTGGCACGAATAATATTCCGTTGATAGAACGAAAGCTTTGACCCACAGTGGCAATAATTGTACACCTAGATATAGGCGAGAATGTCGTGCACTCCGTGTACTTTTCGCAAAAAGCAGTATTCTTATGCAACATATTCGCAAATATGAAATGAATATTTCCTAGCTATTTCGCATAATTCAGACATAGTAACGTAAATATGGCCAGAAGACGACTATCGGAAGCGGAAAGATGGCAAATTGTCGGGATGCATTCGACGGGAATGTCTTTCAAAGCAATAGGGCGTCAACTAGGCTGCCACTACATTGTTGTCAGCAGGTTGATATGAAACCATTGTCAGACTAATGATGTCAAGGATCTGCCAAATTCATGAAGACCTCGTGTAACGTCGCAACTAGAGGATCGAGCCCTGGTCGGGTTAGTGCGATGACAACCCTTTTCTAAGAGTACACGTCTTAAGCCTAAGTTGCTACCTTACCGACGCCTGTCTTTAAAAACGGTTCGAAAGGGCGGCTGGACTAGGCTCCCGAAGAGTTATAAAGTGTCATCTGCTAACAGATTAGCATCAAAGTACGCGTTTGCGATGGAGTATGGCGAGTCGAGGCTGGAATCTGAGGACCTGGCGGCGATTCCACTGGTCGGATGAAAGCAGGGTTTTGCTGCATGTTACAGATGACCATTTGGCGATACAAAAAAATCACGGTTTACACACCAAGAAACATCAAGCCAACGGTTCCTTAAGGCGGTGGTTCTGTAATTGTATGGGGATGCGTATCGCATGATGACACGTTTGACTTCTTGACCATACAGGACATACTGACAGGTGAACGTTAGATTGAAGACGTCCTCGAGCCGGCGGTTGTGCCTCATTTTGAGAACCATCCACTTGCCTGTAGGCATGTGTACATGGATGAGAACGCTAGACCCCACCGTTCAAGGGCAATGACGGCCTATCTCGAACGTAATGAGAATTTGCCCTGATCAGCTAGAAGCCCTGATTTGAATCAACTGGAGCATATCTGGAATATTCTTTGGCGTCGGATACAGAAAACGAACCCTCTTGCAGATAATTTTGACGAACTGTAAGCAGCTTTGCATCGCGAGTGGCGACAGCTGACACTTCATCAAATTCGACCGGAGGGTTGAGACGAAGGGTTGATGCAACCATCCATGCACGTGGAGAGATGACCCCCTATTGAACAAATAAGTTAAAAGCTTTATCCAGACACTTCATTTGACGTTTTCACCAAGAAACTGTAACAAACAAAGGACTGATGCCACCTGCAGCTCCACACACCGACGTCTGTTAAACGATACGTCTTGAATACTTAACATTTTTGGTATTAAAGATTAAATATTGTGGTCAGTTATTGCTTTGTTATGTTAGCCACAGTGTTGATATTGCATAGTTTACCATTTTCAGTGATTTTAGTATCAAAGTTTACATCAGAAAGTTTGAAACTGAAACCACTGTAATAAATGTAGGGGTTGTTTAACTTTTTTCCAGGTGTATAGTAATTAAACTGTTCTGTCCAAATAAACATGCAACATGAACTTTTTATTTTGTCTACTCAATATCGATTATAAAGACGATGGAGAGTCAACTCCTGGTTAGAAAGATTGTAATTTATTCGTGATCGTAGAAAAAAAAAGTAATCTCATTAAATAGTTTAGACAATTGTCATTGTTGTGTCGAATTGTGAACTTCATATCTTGTTAAGCTTTTTGCAAAAAAATCGCCCAAACATACACCTTTGTTGTAACGGCGCGGTTATTTTGTTGTTTACTGTGGATGGTCATTTTTGAGCAATAAATCATGTCCTTCCCCAATTTGTTAATTGTGACAAATTAACCATAAAACAAGAAAGGGTTTGCCTACAGAATGACACCAAGAACATGAATTTCTGTTCAGAATTGAATGAGATATTTGCATTTAAAAAAGGGGCTCATTATCGTATCTATTTGGACGAACCCCGTCATTCCGTCATTTATTTCAAAGGAAAAATCTGCTAAACGAAATGTTCCAGAACAAAATCTTTGCATGCAATTATTAGTCTCAGTAACTGGTTTTCTAATTCTAACGCAGATATTTTCCCATTCATCATTAAAAAACTACAACATTGCACAATGGCGCACACTGTTATGTTGACCAATACAGTATGTCACTTCTGAGCTAAAAATCGTATATTTCTCACTTTTGTAAATTATGGAAAATTAACATCAAAACAAGTAAGGGTTTAGGTAGCCCTACAACACGAATTTCCTTTGAGAATTGAATAAGATATTCACGTTTCAACATCACTTATTTTCGGGAGCATTTCACATGAATTTGGACAATGTTCATGGTGAACAAATATACATAACCAAATGTTTCATGATGAAAACTTTGCATGCATTTGTAACGCTAGGGATCTGGCTTTCCTGTCCTCAAAGAGATACTGTTTCCATCCATGCGTTAGCACATTATAAGGTTTTAAAGTTTGACAGAAATGGCGTCATTTCTGCACACATGCTGTTGCGTGAAAAGTAAAAATAAAGTGTTTATTTCCACTACAAACTGATCAAACTGAAACTTGTGGTATTTGCTACCACAAAATACACTTACCTTTTCATTTTGATAATTCCAAGTCCTGTAAACAATTCGATAATGCTCCAAAAAACCAAAAGAACGTTTCACTTTCATTTTGTTTAATGCACAGTTGTGACTGTACTATCTGTACGTTGGGCGCGGTGAATTGATTCTGAATGTTATAGTTGTTTCGCAGACTACTCTAATTACTGTCATTATGGTGTTTAATGTCTTGCACACACTAAATCAATGAAGCATTGTGTAATTTTACAGAATTTTGAACATGTGCATTTAGTGAAATATGTTGTTTTGCATCACATATGGGCACAACGCTTTAGATCAGAATGCAACAGTGCATGTTTCTGAGAATATTCTGTTTGATCGACAGTCAATTATTTGTTTACGCCTTGTACATATCTAGCCAAAGATGTGTCATGAAACTGATAAAGTTTTGAACGTGTACTGTTACTGAAAAATGTTGCTTCGCGTCAAAATTGTGCGCAATGCTGACAATCTGTGCACCTCTATGAGTTGTTTTTAAATAAGAAAGGAGGCAGTTATTGTACTACATTTCGTGTTACAAAGACAGATCCAACATTTCTTAGTTTAAATTAAATGTTTCAATCTTAATGGTCATTGTGACGAAGGAAAATTCATTGTTGTTAATGTTCAAAGTTGAAGGTCGAAATGGACACCGCTGCCAATGTGTATCAACGTCTTAGAACTTCTTATTTATGTTTTCTGGATAGTGTTACAAGAAACAAGCATTCCTTATGTGTTAGTTTATTACCCAAATGCGAAATGTTGAATGCCATTAATATCCGATTTCTATCGAAGTCCACCGTTTTGCGTCAAAATTGAGCACAATGTTGAACATCTATGTAGCTATAGGATTTGCTTGTAAATCATAAAAGAAGCAGTTCTGCTTTTACATTTTTGTAACAAAGACAGATCAAAAATTGCTTTGTCTGAATTAAATGTTCAAATCGTAATTGGTCATGGAGACAAAGGAAAATTCATTGTTAATACAGTACACATGTGTGCGTGGAAACGGGCACCGCTCTAACTGTGTATGCAAGTCTAAGAACATATAACGGATCTTCTAAATTTACTTTTAATGTTTTAGGGATAGTGTTACCAGAAACAAAAATTCGTGTTCGTGTTTATTGCTCAGTGCTAAACATAGTTAACAATCATACATCGATCAATGATTGTTATGCGTTGGTAATTCAGTACGATAATAGAAATGCATTCATTTCACGTTGAAAACATTCATTTATCCCTTTATTTACTGTACATTCAAGCTACAGCGGGACATTAGTGCATATTACTACTGGTGAAGTTTTTTTTTTTTCGACAACAAGTACAAAAATCAATCAGAACTACCAGACCTACAATGTAACCAACGGTCGGCAAAGGCTGATCACGACTTTTTCCGAAAAGAGAACGAACAAAAGGAGCACAGTGGGATATCACCTTGAAATGAAGTCACAATACACGACTGCGTCTTTTCATTGTAGATGTCAACAAAGGCGACGCCCCATTATGTTCTGTAGATAGTAATTAAGTACATTTCCATGTTTCCACATCAGCTTTGCACTGCAATTCTATTGATGCCGTATTCTTACCTCTGCTGTTACTGTGCTGATGTGATCAATACGAACATATTGCCACTGGGGAAGGTTTCTTTCTTCAACAACCACAACAGCAACATCAAGTAAGAATACCAATCAGAGTCACCACTCATTGTCTTACTGCATCATTTTCATTTTGTTTGTTTCGAAGTACGGGCATTTGTATTCTAGCCTGCTTCACTTCTTCCCCAATGTTCTTACTATTGTCATGAAGGTCATATCCATATCTTCTTCAAGTGTCATAAGTGTGCATAAAATTGACAAACACCCAAAAAAATAGCCCCGATTTTATAGGGGCGGGATCTTTTTCCAGTCCATTTTTCCTCTTTTCCCGCATAAAAATATCTTTTCAACAAGTTCCCACATTCATTAACAAAATTACCTTTTAATTAACATTGAATCTAAAACCCATTTTGGTTTGCTCAAACGTGAGCTTTTTCTTCTGCTTGGTCCCATGACCAATGAATATTTTGACGAGTTTATAAAACTTTTGATTTAACACAACTTTAGCTATTAATAATTAGAGAGGAAATGTAACCCCCTGCAGTATCCTTCAAATGAACGAAACAAAGTCAATAGGGGGGGGGGGGGATGACAGACGCTTTGCAATAGTATCTTTGGGGTCACATTGAATTCAAGAAGTGTAAGCCCAATAGTGCAAAGCATACATGAAGTTGTCAGGACTAGACAGTGATTAAAATTGATGCGAAGGTATTTCTTGAGATTAATAAGGAATTAACGTTTGTTTTCCTTATTTTTACTGATGCATTTACGTTGCATGTGTCAATTGCTTTTCAAGAACAGTCCAAACTTGCATGTATGTGCCGTTCGTGTCTACGTTTTGCTTGAGAAATACACGCACATTTGACGATATACTACTGTTTCAAGGTATGATCTATTTTAAGAAACTGGGTCTCAGATACACACCCCTCTCCTTTACTCGTTAACGTTCCGTTTTCAAGTCCCATTTTCCCGTTTTTCCATACTACACCCTACCTTATTGTATATATATAAATGGACTATAATCGTTTCTTGACAAACGGGAAAACGGGATGGGAAAACGGGACGGAACACTGTAAGAGAGAGTGGCATATGTACGAAGCCCCGTTTTGAAAGTCAGACCTAACATGCGTGTATGCGACGTTCGTCTCTACGTTTTGCTTGAGAAGTACTCGCGCAGTTGAAGATATACTTCTGTTTCAATGGAAGATCTATTCTTAGAAACGGGGTCACAGATACATACCCCTTTCCTTTAGTCTTTTCTGTCCCGTTTTCCAGTGTTATTTTCCCGTTTTTCGATACTACACTCTACCTTATTATTATATATATACCTTATTATATATATATATACAAATAGACTATAATCGTGTCTCGAAAATCGCGACGTTCGTCTCTACCTTTTGCTTGAGAAGTACACGCGCAGTTGAATGTCTCAGTTAATTCTTTGAAATAAAGGAAATTGGCTGACTAATTGGATCTACATTCTAATGTCTACACTACAAAGAGACACATGTTTATGTTTTCTTTGCTTTATTGACAATTGAACATTACAACTTAAAACAAACAAAAGAAGAACGGTTACATCCAATATGATGTTTCTGCATACTCAGCATTCTGTCTCTGTCGAGTCACTTCGAGTTATTTTTTTACATCCGTTCTAGCATTTCGTTCCTTTCATCACTCTCTTCTATGCATGATGGTCCTTTGCTATGCACAAAATTGAAATATCCTTCTTCAAGTTGCACAGCCCTGCAGTTTTGTTTCGATGTGTCTAACTCAAAGTCCATTTTGTTGTTAGTAATATAGTCTGTCTTCGTAGAGTTTGAACGCGCATTTTCATTAGTTGACTCACTCATTACGTGCTTTGATTGCCAGGAGTAATATCTGACGAGATTATTGAAGTACCTATCCTTCAGTTTTTCTCTTTCTTCATCTGTTAAGGTTACGGGCAACTTGGATTCAAGAATATGATTGTATTTTTGATAAATGTGTGGAATCTCCGAACGAAAGTCGTTAACATTTGCGGTGTTATCTTGTTCATAGAATTGGTTATGTACCGACATACATGAAGCTCCGTCTAAAATTTCTGGTACTCGTTCATTGTCCAACCGAATGATGTGAAAACGGTTGAATAGCTGTTTCGCGTTATACCATGGCGTTATACCATGGCATTGAGCGTCTTCTCGTTTTTGGATCGTAGTGACTTCCAACGCACTCAAAAAGATGTCTGTTAGACATAATGATGAGCTGCGCGTCATGTCTTGGCTTGAACGACTTTCCAAATTTTAGTTTCTTGTGAAGATTCTGCATTCCTTTGTGCAGTTTAAACGTTTTTCTACCGGTAATCGAGAGTTTGTCCAGTACCAAAACTCCGCTCTCAAACGGAAAAAATTCAAGCTGAGAAAGTTATAAAGTGACATCAGTCAGGCAAACCAATCACATCTGCTAAACGTTACTATGTTTGAAATAGCAAAACGGGGTCCCATGCAAACACCACTCTCTCTTACTGTGTTCCCCGTTTTTGCGTCCCGTTTTTTCATATTTCGAGACACGATTATAGTATATAGTATCAAAAAACAAAACAAAAAAAAACAGGCAGACGGGACGGGAAAGACTAAAGGAGAGGGGTGTATATAGCCCCGTTTTCTTCAAATAGACTCTCACGCCTACGTTCTAACAGGAGTAACTGTTGTCTATTGATCGTATAGTTGATTTGTTCGCATTATATGAACTTGTACGTTAACTATTTTACTTCAAGCATAATAATGCTGATCATTTGATCTCAGAACACAAAGATGGACATATCTGATCAACTGAATAATATCAAATGCAGTGATGAATTTAGTGTTTTACCCTATGACGATTTGCTTTCAGAAAAGACCAATAATCAATTGTTGGGAAAATTCATCAATGAGAATACTGAACTGTCTAAACACTTCATTCTTATCACAAGTGATGATCGTGCAACGCCTATCGATTATGTTGTGCATGCATTGAAGGATCATCTCTGACTTGCTCAGAAGATGAGCGAATCAGAGAATTGAAGATGTAATTCATCGAAAACGGAGCTGACTTTCTACTCGTGTAAGAAGAAAAATCTGACGACGAAACTGGACAAAGTTTTACATGGTGTCATATTTTCTTCTTGGATAGATGCACCAGTGACCTGGCTGCTACTGCTTGTTTCATAGTGATGAGCTATGAAAGGCATGACTAGTGTTGTTTCTTTTCGCACTCAACGTTGAATATGCTGTGTTCAACAACGATCCAACGTTATGGAAAGAAACTCACGCCTTTGAGTTTGCATGATTTCTGGAATAAAAAGCTTTGCGTATTACGAGCATCCAAAATACATGATATGAAGCTTGAACGTCACAAAGAGTTCAGGAATTGGTCAATAAGAGAAATGTATGCGAAAATAGGGGAAGTGTATCATGAAGAATGGACGTACATCGACTCCTGATTTGATGGACACGTCATCAAATTGTGGTATCGAAATAGGATCGGAAATATTGAATATTATGCTTTGCCGATGTAATTGAATTTCTTCAAAGAAAATGTAAATAGTTATAACATACATATAGAATAATATGTGTAGCATTGATTATTCTTGAACTGACAGCCGTGTTGAACACACGTGAAATATGTGATACAAAATTCCCGTCTTTCATAACTCTAGCAGCGATAAACTGGAAACAACAGCCCGATCTTCACTTGAACGTTATGTTGCATATACATCCAAAGAAAGACACGACCTGAATCTTTTGAAAGCCGGATTTTATATGGTACTTGTTTCAATCCAGTGCAACTGCCGTAAGACCACTGTTACGGATAGGCGAAAAATCTTAGAAATTGACACAGCTGGTATAGTGTTGCATCATGATAACAAAAGTTATATTGCTGATGCTCAAGGTAGTAGAAAAACTCGAAGCATAATTATAATATGCTGCATTTCTTGAGGCTTAAAGGAGAAAGGTGGATCGTAACTGGTAAATATAAGCGTCAAATGATGAAAATATTACAAATCATCAAAGAGTTTCGTTGATGTTGCTTTAAATTTCCCGATAAAGTGAAACAACCTATTGTAATTCAAAACGAACAACAACGTGATGATGACTTTTATGAGTTTTTCAATACGCCCATCGATTATATGAGACACGAGCAAAAGATAGCCATGAAGAGAAGATTGAGGAAAGAAGCACATGAAATAATATCTGCCTCGACTATTGGATCCTTTGTCATGTTCGGGGTTGGAGATGAACCCAGCCAGCATTCTATATCGGCCCGATATCGAACCAACGTCGTTTTCTATAACGGCAAGATATCGGCTTCAATTTCGGCTGAAAATAGGAATGATGTCGGCCCGACGTCGGCAGCCGGTATCGGGCTAACGTCATAAGGACATTGGCCCGATATTGGAAAACGATATTTGGCCAACATAAAAATGATATCGGCAGTTCATATCGTGGTCGTGAAATAGTGTGACACGCAGTGCTTTATCAGATTTTTCTTTAAATATACACTTTACAAATTCTCAGAGTAATTTTCTTGAAAACTGATGTGTCTCGCATCATGTGCATGGTGCTTATTTGATTTTATTGATATGATATTTTTCACAACTATATACAGCTTGTTTTATACAGTTACGTAAGGTTTTTGTATATTCTTAACACTTTTAAAAGTGTTCAGTTAGAATTTTAAACCTGTTTATATTTTCAATATTTTTGCAAATATAAATATTTTTACGGTGGCATTTTACATAAAAATTTTAATTCATCTTAATTATTACCTCCCTTTATTACATGTAAAATTTTGTTAAATACCGTCTTCAATTTTGTTTGGAACCTAGTTTGATTACTTCTGGCATGCATCATATTTGCTTAATAAATTAGCACATATAAACAATTAGATTACTTTTCACATTTATCAATAATATTATGAAAAATATAGTTATATTAGAGAATCCAATATCGGCCCGATTTCTATCCGACGTACGAAATGTTACACTGATTGATGTCGATCTACCGATTTCAATATTTTGCGGGACTACAATGGCCCGACGTCGGCCCTACATCGGCACATTTTACCGACATTCAGACATTATACCTATATCGGGCCGATATAGTCATGCTTGCTGGGAAAACAATCACTTCAAGTACACAGTTATCTTAAAATCACCCACAACAAATTTCAATGTTTCTATTCACAATGGTTTCGAAGGTTATGATATCTACACTTTGTTACATTCTTAGCGGATTATCATCAGTGTTACCATAAACAAGTCATTGTATCCTGATAAATCATCTGATATCGGCAAGCTACCACAACCAAATCTTCTAAAGGACTACCTGAAGGACTATTTCAGCCCAATCTAGGTTCTGATTTGTCTGATTAGTTAATCAATAAATAACTAAAACCAAAATCATGTTGTGTGCATGTGTTTATTTGACATATCTAGGACCGACATGTTTTGACACGACCTCTCCTTATACTCAACATATTGGGCACTTTCGTTATGTGTCCACATCTTACATATATATCTAAAGGACAAGTCAAGCAAGCAAATAATCTTTTCTTATTGTAAAGAGCCCTTCTTAGTGCCAAGACTGAGAAAGGGCTATCCCCATCTCTTATGTAAAAAGAACAAACAGGCATGAAGTGTCTCAATGATCTCATTGGAAAGGGTCGGACGTTCGTTTAATTCACATCTAGTGTCTCATAAAGATGAACACGACAAGTCAGGCAGGTCGCCCTTTTCGAGCCACAGCTTTGCAAAGGTGCTCTTCTTCTGTAATTATAAAAAGAATGAACAGGCATGATGTGTCTCAATTGAACAAGATCGGACGTTCGTTCAAATCGCATGTAGGGTCTGATATATCTCAGTCAAGCATGTACATCATCTTAAAATTAAGTGTCTCAATAAAACCATTGAACAAGATAGATCGGACGTTCATTCAAAGGCAATGTAGTATCTAAAATATCTCGGCCAAGCAAGCATTTCATCTTAGCATGAAGTGTCTCATTTGTACTAGACCGGACGTTCGTTCAGATCACATTTAGTGACTTATATATCTGAGTCAAGGAAGCACATCAGCTTATGATGAACAGGCACGAAGTGTCTCAATTTAACGAGATCGGATGTTCGTTCAAATCACATGTAGTGTCTCATATATCTCAGCCAAGCAAGCACATCACCTTAGAACGAACCAATCTGACTTATGTAAATCTCCTATTACACTAAGCTTAAGATCTAAAGACGAAATATTGATAGCCTCGTTCTGACGACCCTTCCGCTAGCCAATCAAAGGCTTACTTCCAACATTTTGCAAGCTTAAAAAACCTATATTTAGCCTAGGTTTTTGATAATAACAATTTTTATGTCGTAAAAGTTCAGATAGCCGGTTAGCTTAGACGGTAGGGCACTTGCTTAGTAAACGAGTGGTCCTGGGTTCGAGCACTGGACTGACTGCACATATGTCTTACTCTTTCACATTCAAACAAGTCGTCTGATTGGTTCAAATAAAACTAGATTTGCGAAAAGAAAAATAGCTTTATTGGAAATCCAAAACGACGAAGACGAATGTGAACTGGTCATCCTCAGATCTTCGTTTAGAAGATCAAGTACTTTGGTCAAATTGAAAACGAACAAGGATGAAGTGTCTCATTTGTTGTTCAAATCACTTGTAGTGTCTCATAGTCAAGCAAGCACATCATCTTTAATTGTCTCAAATCTAGGTCTGACACACTGTTCTACCATCTTCCTAACCAAGAGTTGTCTCCTCATCGTCTATATAATCGATATTGAGTATAGAGAATAGGAAATCGATGGACTTGATAGTACATGCTTATATATCTAGACAGAACAGTTTAATTACTATATACTCAGTCTTTAATTGTAAAAAGATCAAACAGGCATCAATTGCACCAACTGAACAACCTCGGATGATTGTTCAAATCATATGTAGTGTCTCACAGTCAAGCAAACACATAATCTTCTCTTATAGTAAGAATAGCAAACAGGCATAAAGTGTCTAAATGATACCATTGCACAATATTGGACTTTCGTTCAAAGCACATGTAGTGTCTCATATATCTCAATAAAGCAAGCACATCATCCTAGCAGAAAGTGTGTCAATTGTACAAGATCGGACGTTCGTTCAAATCACATGTAAAAAGAACGAACAGCATGAAATTTCTCAACACAATAAGATTGGACGTACGTTCAAATCACATGTAGTGTCTTATGGTCAAGCAAGCACAACATCTTCTCTTATTGTAAAAAGAACGAACAGGCATGAAGTGTCTCAATGGAACAAAATGTGTCATACATTGTCCGAAATACTCTGGAAGAAAAGGGAAAATTAACTTTTAGTTTCCCATTAGAGATATTTTATTTTTAATCTGAAAAATGGGCAAGGAATGTACTGTTGTTGTTTATAATCTGTTAGTCAGCTCGAAAAGAACACACACTTGTGCCTGGTGGATACACCTTTTGTAAATACTGTGTCGATAATTTTAAAGCAAAGGGCATTTTTTCTCCTTGCATAGCAAAAGTAGGATCTAGTGTGAGAATGAGATTTACCGACTGAAGAACTGACTGATGCTATTTCTATTGACATATTATGATGACAATGCAATGCTAACACAATACTCTGCTTTGTTTTGTCTATTGGTCTTATGTTTGGCCATAAGTCCAGACACTTATTATATGATACAAACTAAGAACGAACAATACATAATTTCTAATAAAAAAATCAATAAGGAAAATCATAATTTCGGTATCCTTCTTCTAATCAGCGTAAACAACAACCATTGTTTGAACACCAGAACATAGCTTAATGGCTTTGAGTATACAACGTGATACATTTGTGAACTCAACCTGGTAACTCATGAATTTGACACAAGTGTTGACAATTTACCATCGGCTCAAAACACATATGTGTTCAACCACTTTCATTAATAGTATAAAAACATTTAACAAACAAGAATATATGACAAACCATTTACATGAATTATTTCAAAAGTGATCATTGCTTTTGCTTTACAACTAAATGAATTCTATTGCAAAATGGTTGGCCTTATGTTAGCATCTATGCCATTCGGTATGTAAAAATATCGTGTTCAAATTACCAGCATGTAGTGACATTTCGTATTTCAATAAAATAGTAAGCTAGAGAGACATCGGCTAGATGTAAGAGCCGACGTATTCCTTCGACACTGTAATATCAGTTCGAAAACATTAACTGCAACATATGAGACAAGAGAGCTACAAATCGTAAGCAGTACTAAATTTCTGCGTTTTTGCGTTCGTCCAGAGTTGTCACGGGCATGTTTGGAGAGCATTGTCATCTTAGAATCCAAATGTATTTGCATAGAAACTCTATATGACAAGGCCTCGAAACATGGTCGCATTAAAAGAAATTTGTGATAGTGTGCAAAATGATAGAAGAGAGAGAGAGTGTGTGTAGAAGTAGAAGCCAAAGTCACTTTCAAATTTACAAGACATTGTCATACCAATCCTCGATACTTGCCGCAATGCTTGGGCGACAAAGCTGTTCGAAAGAGGTAGCGAATATGTCAATTGAGAAGCATTGTTTTTCCTAGGAACGTAGTCTTGTCATTTTACATCTTGTGGACAACCATTGCGGTGACGGGCAAACTAATTGGGCAACAAAGCTGTTCATATGTAGTAGCGAACATCTCAATTGAAAAAAAAACTGTGTTCTTCCTAGGAACGTGGATTTGTCATGTTATAGCTTGTGGACAATCATCGCGACGACGGGCAAACTTATTCCCCATACCGGTTTCGTCGCCTACCAAGTCCAGACTCGGGCTTGAGACACCATTGAGAGTTTACCCGCGCCGATCTACGAAAGTCAGGTTGAAGAAAACTTCCGGTTGCTGCTCGGTCTATTAATGGTTTTGAATTTTATGAAAAGAGAAAGAAATTATGTTTGCCAAAGTCTTGAAATTTCGATGTTACTTACACCAGAGACGGGCGCTTTTTGTACTCGGTTGACGCTAGAGGTTTGTGGTAGAGCTGATTTGCACACCCTGTTTAGTAATCGATAGCGGACATAAAATGCCAGATCCTGTCAATAAACGAGGAGATTCCTACTTTTCAAAGCATATAACGTCTCATGATGGTCAGAAGCGGTTCCTTATGCTTCTGTGCATTACCTCACTATAGCATAAAACTGGTGAAATGACATCTCCATACTTCTAGGTGTCCTTTCTTCTTAAACTTCAGCCCGACCCCAGTAATATCGGTTGCTATTCAGTCCATTAGCATTAGTATTCTTTTTCTTTTATTTGCCAAAGTTCTGAATTTTTTATGTCACTTTCACTATCATGTAGCAGTAAGAGCAAGCCAAGCGTCGTTTTCCTAAATAAAACTAAACAAGTAAGGATACGAAAACGCCGCTTGTCGTACTCCACCACCAATGATAAAAGTGACCAAGTCCTGTGGAGGGAGATTAGTTGCTAAATAAGTTGTGCATAACTTGTCTTAACAACTAGCAACTAAGACTTAACTAGCATATCTATGTATCTTAACGCTATAGTCTAAATACCTTATACAAACTAATGCTGCATAGGTCCCGTCGCTCACGTCCCAAACAACTCGTCATTGCTCCTAACATACAAAAAAGATGAAGAAAAAATGTGGTTCGTTAATTGGCCATCGCATATTCTGGCGATCTTAAAATGCATTGAACGATCATGACCATCAATGCCGGTGTGCAGCATCAAGTTGATGCAAGACGCAAACAGTAGACACTCAGACGACCTCGAGATTAAGTCTCGAGTGTCATTTCAATCAAAGGAGAACTCCGGCTATTTTAGGCTGGAAAGATATTGTTCGGAATGACTGGGACAGAAGGTCGGCGTCTTTCCATTTTCGATATATCGAATATTCTCGCCCTGACCGAAATACACCGAACATCGGACATTCTCAATTGATCGAAACCCCGGATCAAGTTCTAGCCGAACAAAGACTTGGCATCGCGATGCTATTGTACGTTCCCAGTCTTTTTGTCCTAACCTAATCCTAACAGCGACGCAACTTTGCCGAGTACTCACCAAAGGCATTTTTATTCTGTCTTGTACTCTTGTTACAACGAACTTAATCCAAACGCAAAAGAAACATTTTAAACAAACCGACGTGGAAACACCTTGAAATTGTCATGGTGAAAGCAACCATCAGAACAACTGAGCTAGTGCAGCTGCTTTTATAGGCCTGCCAAAATTAACAAACGCCGTGACTTCACAAAACGTATTGATTAGCTGATAGCTTCCAACGTCTTTTCGCCCCAGAGAACGAGTCTACACTGAATGTAACTGACCAGTCGGCATCAAGCATATTTTTTAAGTCGTAAATGGTCACATGAACGATTGTGCAGCCGTAGAGAGCGGACGGGTTTTTGCAGTGCTCTCGCAAAATGGGTGGAAACATGAAATGGCTCGATCTGGCATATTTAGGTCCCACTGATGTGTGCTTAATACTTGAAATGCCAATTGCCAAGTTTCCCATTAATACTACAAAACAATGAGTATGGACCACCTTAGCCGATTTGTCTCTCCCAAATTATACAGAATCACATACAGTCACTGATGCTTTCTGACCAAACATGTTTTCAAATATTAGAAATGCTGTTATTAATGAAAAACTATGCAAGTGAACTGTTTTGTCAAATTTGTCCAGGCATACATGAATAACAATGCTTTGACGTTCCTTATAGTTCTACTACTGGCTCAACAGATGTTTCTCCAACATTGAACAAATTGCTATCAGACCAAACATGAATTTGTTACTGCAACTTAGCCCAATGGTAAGACAATATTCAACGCATTTAAAGAAATTTTCAACATCATGTTGGCATCATGGTGTTTTTTTCTACTGATACGAATAGGGAGAAAAAGCATAGTAGTAAGACAAAATTAAAATCATGACCTTTTGCATTGATAGCAATTTCACAGATGCGTAGGAAGAAAATGCTCCATAAAAGGAGGAGGACAAAATTTCAACATCATGTTAACATCATGTTTTTTACCATAACCTTTTGTATTACAGATGCGTAATAAGTAAGAGGAGAAAACGCATCAAATGTAGTATGACATGATTTCAATGCGAGATCTGTATCATAGGCAGACATTCGATGCTTTTCCCCATACACTAACTGCGGCGTCCGGACATTTAGACAACCAAAGAGTGTGTTCGCACATCTCACTGGAGGGAACATCGTGCTTCCCTTTGCTGGAGCAAAAGCATCAAATCCCTGTCCATGAAATCTCGCAACGTCGGGCAAAATAATGCCCCATACCGGCTTCGCTGCCTCGCCAAATATAGAGTCGACCACCAGCATTAACGCTTTGCCCGTGCCAGTCAGAAAAAAACCAAACAAGGGAGGAGAAAAATGCTCAACGTTATGTAAGAACAAAGATAATATTCTAACCATCAAATTCCAACATCGTTCTATTACATCGAAAAGCATTCAATTTCAAACCTTTGAGTAACTTCTTCTATCTTATAAAGTTTGACAGGAGTTATCTCTTTATTCACGTGCATGTAGAGTTATCTCTTTATTTTCACATCCAGAAGATGAATTGTAAGGTATCAGAGGCTTTGAACTGATTGAATTTCGATGCAAAATCATGTTTGGATTATGCATAGGGCTCGGTGGCAAAGACAAAATGAGACGTTTGCGAAAAAGTGATCAATCAGAAGTCAGAATTTTGTTTTGCTAAGTGTTGAAGTTTTGAAAGTCTGTCTGCCCTGCACAATGTTCAGTGTAAAATGTGAGTGAAATGATGTTTTAAGATTGACTAAAGTAGTTTTTTTAAACGTCTCATGCTATATTTGCCAAAGACCCTTGCTTGATCTTATCATGTATCTCCGAGATGATAGACCAAATGTGTCTGTCAAGTACACTAGATATGCAAAAGGCACAACCAGCATGAGTGAACTTGTTCATTCACACAGGTAAATACCCGTATATCTTAATATGGCAAACCAGTCGGTATAGTATTAAATACGGAGAGGGGACATGATAAAGTCTTATGATACAGACAAACCATCACTAAACCTTCATCTCGGAGTACTTTTCTCTAGTGACTATTAGAATCATTGATAAATGAAGACAAACTCAACATGCAAAACTGTGCCTCTTTTACGGGCATTGACTCTTGTATGGGCAAATTTCAATTTCAAACAATACATGCAAATATGAAGTACATCACAGTCTATTATTACCTATTTTTCAAATGGTTAAAAAGTCTATATTTGTTCTGTAAATAAGCGCACAGCACTATCAACACAGTCTTCAGCATTCGGTCACTATTTAGGCAGCCTCTAATAGAAAATGAATATATGTGACACTGAAATGTATTTCAAATTTTTAAATGAAAGTGAATAAGTTTTGTATTTTTTTGAAAGTAATTCCATGTAAAAAAAAAAGTTTCTTGAAAATCAAGATATCTGCAAAGATGTTTGTGAAATAAATATCTGATTTCTTTTCAAGAAATATGCTGTCATACAGCTATAGATAAGTAGAACTTGAATATCTTGGCAGATTACCACTTCACAACAACCCACTGAAAAAATGAAATCAGTGTTCATATTTCAATGATTTCTGCATCACACAAAATCAAATGTAGCAAAGTCTCTACAACCTTACAGAATTTATCAAGCTGAAATGGCATTGTATCTGTTGGAATTCAATATATCTGCTCAGTATTTGTGAAATGAATACCTGATTTTATCTCCATAACACTGCTGTGGAAAGTTTGCATCACACCACCTCAATATGCTTGTAAAACTTGAACACCGTAGCCAGCACACATCACATCACATCACAGTGCTCTGAAGAAAAAGAAGCAAATCAGTGCGATTTGATAATTCATTCTGCCAAAGTAGTTATTCATGTTCACACACATTAAATAAGACAAAATCTGGTCTAAAATATTTCTATTATGTACAAGTGAACGTCTCAGAACGACTTGTTCAGCAGTTTAAATGACAATCAATGTGATGGGTGAAAACATGCATCCAGTGACTTTAAAACATTAAAATAATTCATCTTCAATCGTTCAAAATGCTTATATATTTTTTTCAAACAACAAATCATTGAAAATAAGGTAACTTGACATTAACAACCAAGATGGCGTCACAAAATTAGGGTTGGTCACATTATTTATCCCTATAGACAATATGCTGCTATAGAGGTCTAAAGATGCATTTTAATAATTTAACACACACATAAACAATTGTAAAAATGCATTTTATTTATAAAATTATAAAATCAAATGTTCTGAAACTCACCATGAAAACTAGTCAATTTTTGTAGAAAAGTTATGTATCCAAACTGAAAGAAATTTGTATCCTCATATCTTTGAATGTGTCCTTCAGGTGCTCCACCTATGAACAAAAGAACATATCCACTGAGTTTTATGCTATTTGCTCTGGAATTTCATCAGTAAATTATAAATTTCAATATTGTGTTGCAAATAAATTCAGTAACAAGGGGCTATGCAATTCCAAAAATATGTTTATTGTAAAACTCACCCAGTCCTATGAATGGAAAATTAACCTAAACATAGCTAATTTTGGGTATATTATATTATATTTTATTACCCTTTCATGTTCAAATGAAAAAAAATCCTTATCTAAACTGTCTCTGTACTTTTTGGAGGCAACAGAAAATCAAGAAAATGTACTTTATCAATTACATTAAACATACATTAATTTAGTATGGCCTAAGATCCACACTTTCCATGAGATTTCCATGCAAGTCAGTAAAGTTTTGACATTGAGGGTTATTCAAACAGTAGCAAACACATTTCAACTAGGACAAAGGTTGAAAAGATTGTAAACGTTTTATAAAATTTAAATACAAACAATGTAGAATTACTAAGAAATGAACACATCACTCAAAACTCTTTATATGTGAGGATGTAAAGTCTCAGAAATAAAGACAAAGTAAACTTACATCAATAACATGTACTTTGAATTTTTTAACGACCCTCATACTGCAAGCAGGTTTCAACATTTTAGGGTGTAAAATAAAGAAATTTATAATTTACTGATGCAATTCCAGAGCAAATAGCATAAAACTCAGTGGATAAGTTCTTTTGTCCATAGGTGGAGCACCTGAAGGACACATTCTAAGATATGAGGATATAATTTTTTTCCAGTTTGGATACATAACTTTTCTGCAAAATGCGCACAAAAATTGACTAGATTTCATGGTGAGTTTCAGAACATTTGATTATATATTTTTATAAGTTAAAAGCATTTTCACAAGTGTTCATGTGTGTGTTAAATGATTAAAATGCATCTTTAGACCCCTGTAGCAGCATATCGTCTATAAGAGTAAATAATGTGACCAACCCTAATTTCGTGACGCCATCTTGGTTTTCTCTGTCAAGTTACCATAAGTCTAGAAATTTCACCTAGCGGCATACCAAAACCTATTTCAAACGCCATCAATTCATCATCTAGCTTTGGCTGGCCGCCATTTTTAATTTTGCTACAGCTTGAAGACAATAATCACCGCAACATGTACTTGTATTTTAACGGCGCGGCCATTTTGTTGTTTCCTGTGGACTGTAATTTTTGAGCAAAAAATTACGTCCTTTCCCAATTTTGTTAATTGTGACAAATTAACCATAAAGCAAGAAAGGGTTTGCCTACAGAATGACACCAAGAACATAAATTTCTATTCAGAATTGAATGAGATAGGGAACTGGCTTTCTTTTCCTAGAAGTGATCTTTTTTCCATCCATGCGTTAGCAAAATATATGGTCTCAAACTTTGACAGAAATTGCGTCATTACTGCATACATGCCGTTGCGTGAAGAAAAAGTCAAGATAAAGTGTTTATTTCCACAACAAACTTATCAAAGCAAAACTAGTGGTATTCGCTACCACAAAATACACTTACGTTTTCATTTTAATAATTCCAAATCATTTAAAGAATTCGAAAAGGCGTCGAAAAATGAGGGAACTTTTTACTTTTATTTTGTTCAATGCACAGTTTTGACTGTACTGTCTGTACGTTGGACGCCGTGAATTGATTCTGGACGTCATAGTTGTTTCGCAGATTGCTCTAAATATTTTCATTATAGTTTAATGCCTTGCACATACTAAATCAACGAAGCCTTGTGTAATTTTACAGAATTTTGAAAACTTGCATTTATTGAAATAAGGCGGTTTGCATCACAAATGTTCACAACGCTTTAGATCAGAATGCAATAGTGTTTGGCTGGGAAAGTGCATGTTTCAGACAATATTCTGTTTTCTCAACAGTTAAGTGTTTGTTTACGCCTTGCACATACCTAATCAAAGATGCATCAAGTAACTGATAAAGCTTTGAACGTGTACTGTTAGAAATCGGTTGTTTAGCATCAAAATTGTGCGCATACTTTGAAAATCAGAAAAGAAGCTGTTTATTGTATTACATTTTGTGTTACAAAGACAGATCCATCATGTCTTTGATTGAATTAAATGTTTTAATCGTAATGGTCATTGTGACAATGGAAAAGTTGTGCGTCGAAACAAACACCGCTGCCTCTGTGTATCAAAGTCTTAGAACTTCTTATTTATGTTTTTTGGATAGTGTTAGCAGAAACAAGCGTTCCTTATGTGTTTGTTTACTGCCCAATGCTGAATGTTGAATGCATTTGATATCCGTTTTCTATGGAAGTCCACCGATTTGTGTCAACAATCAGCACACTGTTGAAAATCTATGAAGCTCTAGGTTTTGTTAATCATAAAAGAAGCAGTTCTCCTATCACATTTTGTGTTACAAAGACATCTCCAACATTTTTTTTTGTCTAAATTTAATTTTCGAATCAAAATTGGTCATTGAGACAAAGGAAAATGCATTGTTAATACAGTACAGAGGTGTGCGTCGAAACGGACACCGCTCTAATTGTGTATGAAAGTCTAAGAACATAAAACGGATCTTCTGAATTTACTTTTTATGTTTTAGGGATAGTGTTTACTGCTCAGTGCTAAACATAGTTTATAATCAAATAAGGAATGATTGTTATGCATTGGTAATTCAGTACGATAATAGATATATAGAAATACATTCATTTCACTTTAAAACATTCATTTATCCCTTAAATCACTGTACATTTAAGCTACACCGGGACGTCAGTGCATATTACTACTGGTGAAGGTTTCTTCCGACAACAAGTACAAATAATAATCAGAATTACCTGACCTACAATGCAACTAACGGTCGGCACACACTGATCACGACTTTGGGTGAAAAGAAAACGAACAAATAAAGGAACATAGTGAGACACCGCCTTGAAATAATAAGTCACAATGCACGACTGTATCCTTTCATTGTAGATGTCAACAAAGGCGACGCCCTACTCTGTTCTATAGATAGTTCTTCAGTACATTTCCTTGTTTTCACATCAATTTTGCACTCCAATTCTATTGATGCCGTTTCCGTTTCTCTGTCGTTACACTGCTGATGTAATGAATACGAGCATATTGCCGTTAGTGAAGGTTTCTTTCTGCAACAACCACAGCAGCAACATCAAGTACATATACCATTCAAAGTCACCACTCATTGTCTTACTGCGTCATTTTCATTCTGTTTGTTTTGAAGTACGAGCATTTCTATTCTAGACTGCCTCCCTTTATCCCCAATGTTCTTACTATTGTCATGGAAGTCATAGCGCTGTCCATATCTTCTTCAAGTGTCATTAGTGTGCATGAAATTGAACATACTCCTATAAAAATACCGCCCCACCCCCCACTATTCTTTTTCCAGTCCATTTCTCCTTTCACATTTAAGCTAAAACTTATTTTGGTATATTATATAGTTTTAGCAGTGATACATTGTCATAAAATTATAATGTGTCATTAAAATCGTGTCCGGACAAAACATTGGATGAAACACATTATAACCACTTCCAGACACATTAATATTTATTGATAATTATGAATGTAGCTAATTGACATATGTATTAAAAAGTAAGATATATAAGACCTATATAAAACTTAAACAGGCAGATTAAGCAATCTCCGTATTTACATGAAATGAAAAGTATCATATCATATATAATATTTACGTTGCGTTAAAAACAAGTATAGTTATTTTTACGTATGGAAGGTTCTTGTCAGGCCATTAACCTTTAGCAATCCTACCTTGGAGGCAAGTGCAATGACTTGGACTGTACTGTTCGCTATTCAGTTACTAATTTTTTGAAGAACGCCCCTTTGAATAATAAGTGGTACTTCGAAACTGAATGAGGGACCAGTCCATTTTAGAAATTGAGCAGGATAAAGGATAACGTCTATGTAGCAGAGTCTAGTTTCACTTTATTATTTAAATTGATGAAATAATTCAGTTATCATAAATTTAATTGTATATTCTTATATAGTCTTAAAGCAGTCGTATTAGTACTCCGTAGCTCGTTGTATAATGTCTGTACTATGTGTACCGTTGCACGGTATTGTACTCCGTGTCTGTATGATCATACCCAGTCCTGTGTCCACTCGTGCATATGAACTTGTTTTGTAAGATGTGAGAAGTTTTCATTAGTCAATTAAGCTTTTGCACGAATAACAACTTTTGGCGCGAACTAAAATCTACATGACCCTCTATACATAATTATTTAGAATCATTTGCTAATGAACGCAAGTTCCATAAGAACTACTTTTGTTTGTTTTTTTTTTTCTTTTTGGAATTGTTTCACAAACGTGGAACAACCCGTTTATTCTTTCATTTCAACATATACATTATAATAACATACATTGATATTTGAGTATGAGACAATATATGAGATATACATCTGAGCAATACTTTCTTGATTATATAGTAACTTGAATACACAATCACATATTCTTTAAAAAAAGCTTTCAAAGTATACGGATTAATATTCCTATTTTCATAATAGCTGATAAAAACTAAAATATCGTAATATAAAATGTTCCAAATATTTAAAACTTTTGTTCGTCTTTCGCTCATAAAATAAGTTTTGTATAAGCAATATGAAATACAATTTAGTAATAAATTTATATTGTCATATTCACGGAGTTCTATCTTGTATCCAATAATCAAACATTTCAGATTCCTAAATGATTTATTAAAACCACATCTATTAAATGTAACTTCAGTTTTTGACCAGAAGGTATCTAAATATTTACAACCAAGGAAAAAGTGATTAAAGTCTTCAAACTCATTACAATATTTACATAATGGACTATTTTCTATGTTCCACTTAAATAGATTAGCATTTGTTGCTATTATTCTATGTATTGTCTGATATTTAAATTGCTTTATTCGATTATCTACTACAACTTTATTTCATACATAGTAAAAGGATTCCAATTTGATATTATTTGAAAATAGCTCTTCCCAATATTTGTGAATGTACGGTTTGTTAAATTTGGCATCGAGAAAAGAATTGTATATGTCTTTGTTTACTGTATTTTCGATTAATTTGTGTTTGACGTACATATTAAAAGATGTTTTTACCTTCGATTTTATTGACTCCTCAGAAGTAAGAATTTCTTTCCAATGACCAGGAATTGATTTTTTGAGTATGCTAATCTCAGCAATCCAGTTGTGTTTGTTTATAAGTTTTCGATATATACTGTTTGTATTAATTTCACCATTGTCAAATATAATATCGTTTATAAATATTAAGCCAGAGTCAATCCATGATTGAAATAACAAACATTTTCCATTGTGTTTTAAATAACGATTCCCCCAAATGATTTGTTTCCTTATGTCATAAAATGTTTTTAGTGTTTTTGTATTTGCTTTGTCGGTTTGTTTTAATCCTATCCAAATTTCAATGAGGTTTTTGTAAAATGATGGAATAGACAAACTTGTTGTTGGTAAACTTTTAGAGGAATCAGTATTCATATTAAATACTAGGAAATTTTTACCATATTGGTTTAAGAAAAATTTGGGTATCAGTTTCCAATTTGCATTGTCTAATACTTTTAAGCTTTTAACCCATTTAACTGTTATTGATTTGTAATAGGAATAAATATCAATCATATCTAGTCCTCCTTCTAATTTATGACCGATTGTTGTTGTTCTTTTGATTTTGTCGTTTTTGCCTTTCCATAGAAACTTAAAAAATAACGAATTGAATTCATTCAAAACAGACTTTGGAGGGATTAGATTTTGCAGTAAATATGTAATTTTGGGTAATAAAATTGACTTGATGATTAAGATTTTACCGTACATCGTCAAATTTCTTTTGTTCCAAGCGTTAATAAGAGACTGGCACGCTGCTAACTTTTCATCCCAATTTAATTTATCACTTTCATTTTTGTCATTTCCAAAATAAATTCCTAAAGCTTTAACATGTAGATTTGCAATTTTTATTTGGTTCAAAGTCTTAATAATTTTCGTTTTTGACTTCCCTATCCATAGACCAATTGTTTTGTCTTTATTTAGTAGTAACCCAGAATGTTTTCCAAATTCATCAATTACTTGTAAAGCAACTGAGATATCATTTTCATGTTTGAGAAACAATGTAGTATCGTGTGCTAGTTGTGTTATTTTGATTTTTCTAACATTACCGTCATAATTTACAGAAATACCTTTAATGTTTTCACAATCACGTATTTTTATTGCAAGAATTTCCGCTATAATGATGAATAATAGGGTTGATAAGGGACAACCCTGACGAATCCCACGTGATATTTTAAAGAAATTTGATTTCCATCCATTATTTAAGACGCAACTTGAAATATTGGCATAAAGCACATGAACCCAGTGTAAAAAGGAATTTCCAAAGCCACAACGTTTTAAAATTTTAAACATCAAGCTCCATTCGACCGTGTCAAAGGCCTTTTTGAAATCTAAAAATAGAATAACTCCATCTATGTTTAATATTTCTGTGTAATCTATAATATCTTGAATTTGTCTAATGTTAAACCCTATGTATCTATTTTTTTATATAACCTTGTTGGTCTAAACTAACGATTGTTGGGAGAACATGTTGTAATCTCTTTGCTAAAATTCTTGCTGCTATTTTATAATCGACACAGAGAAGGGAAACAGGCTCCAATTTTCTAGATTTTCTGGATCACCTTTCTTGTAAATTAAGGAGAAAACACTTTGTCTTTGAGTATTAGATAGTCGCCCATTATCATATCCTTCGTTTAATGATTGAGTTACTAAATTTCCAATTAAGTGCCAAAATTTTAGATAGAATTCGACGGTTAACCCATCTAGACCTGGACTTTTGTTAAGTTTCATATCTTTTAAAGCGATATAGCATTCTTCGTGAGAAAATTTACCATCGCATATGTTAGCTTGTTCATCTTTTAAGACATTTTCAGGCATTGCGTTTTGCAAGTAAATATCAGTATCGTTATTTTCAGCACTTGTTTTAGATTCATATAATGATTTATAAAAGTTGACCTCTGCATTTAATATATCTTCTGTTTTTGTTATTGAATTATTATTAATTTTAAGTGATGTTATTACCTTTTTCGTTTGTCTGGATTTTTCTAAGCTATGGAAATATTTTGAATTTCGTTCACTTCAAGGAATTTTACTCTTGACCTTATCTGAGCACCCTGGGTTTTCAGGTTGTATAATGATTCAATCTCGATTTCTAGTTTATTGATTTTTCTCTTCGTATTTTCGTCTAGATTTGCATCAGGTATGGAAAGTAATATTTTTAGTTCTTTTTCTAGTTGTTGTAGTCTGTTGTTCCTTTGTCTAGCTTTTACCTTTGAGAATCTTATTGAGGAGTCGCGTATCTCTATTTTGCATAATTCCCATTTTGTTTGAAAGCTATTTATTGTTAAAGATTTTACAGAATTAATAATGTTAGTTATAATAGTTTCATACTCTGGATCATTTAAATGAGCATTATTTAATTTCCAAAAGCCTTTACCTCTTGTATTTGGAACTTTTAATTTTAAAGAAATTGCCATGTGATCAGTGTGCTGAATAAGAGCTGGACGAATATCGGTGCTGAAAATAAGAGGCATTAAGTTCTTTTCAACTAGCCAAAAATCAATTCTACTTTTTTCTACACTATTTTTCCTTCTCCAAGTAAATTGAGATTTATCATTATTTTTATATTTCCATATATCAAGTAAATTTTGAGATTTGATCATTTTTTTCAAATTTGTTACAGGAACATTCTTTGGTTTATTATTATTTGATTTATAAATACGATCATTATGAGATAAGACATCATTATGGTCGCCCCCTATGATTTTAACTCCTTGGCATGAATTAATCAGTAAATCGGTCATTTCTTTGTATAATGAATTTCTATTCTTTTTATCGTTTGGTGAATATATATTTAAAAGTGTAAAAACATTTTCATACAATTCAATATTTAACAAAACGTGTCTACCTTCAGTATCGTATATTTCATCTAATTTGTTGTAATCTAGCGACTTACTTATCAAAATTGTACAACCTCGACTGTTTGTATTACCAAAAGAATGATACAAATCCCAATTCTGAAATTCATTCCCAATGTCATTTTCTAAATCTTGCGAAAAATGAGTTTCTTGTAAAAAAACAATATTAGATTTTTGATGCTTAAGCCACTGTATCAATCTACCTCGTTTTAATTTGTCTCTAAGGCCTTGAGTGTTTAAAGAAATAAAATGGATAAAAGAAAAAATACTATTTTCTTTGGAGGTCATTGAAATGTATAGATTTTGCTATGTTATGTACGACTATATGTAATAATCAGACCATTCGATAAAATAAAAAGGCACACCCCATATATATAATATGAGTAAGAACAATATAAGTACAACTTGTACAACTTAATGTCACAGTAATAAGTACAATTTATACAACTTTATGTTATAGTAATAAGTACAATTTATACAACTTCATACAATAGTAATAATAGTTCACGTAAACCTCGTAAGTATCTTTAGATAAGTTCTCGAAGATACACTAAATAAAATTGTATCGTCTGTTGTGGTAGCGTACAAAAGTTGGTACACTTTAATATGTTAAAGTTTATTTTATGTTCGTATACGTATTAATAAATCAGATGGAGAATAAAAGTCGTAAACTTGGTAGCTATACACATCTTAAAACTAGCAAGCTAGAAGTACGTTGCGCAAATTTCACGAAACGAAATGAAATCTTGTGCGTGCATGTATTGCTTGCTTATAAGTTGTAAACAACACACGTCTATATATTCTTTTGATAAAAGAAAAGCAATATTACATGTATTTACGTTTACAACAGTATGAAATAATATATACAATCTAATAAGCATGTTATTCAGTATTATGACGTTTAACTTAACTTGTAAAACACTACTTATAGATATGCTACTTAATAATACGACCAGTAGTCTAAACATATTATTAAGTAATACGATTATTAGTCCATTAATGTATAAACATGTCATCTAATATAACAATCTCAGTAGTGCATATTCTGTATTTATAATACTCTAGCCATACGTCTGGTTTCCTTAAATTATGTACATGTAAATACATGTGCACTAAGTGTTTTTGTTTATATAAATATATAATCTATATTTTAACCTCAAAAGGTTACTTTTAATATTTATCATAATTTTCATATTTTCTATACTGTGATAGTTTAAAACCGGTAATCTGATTCATTGTCCGTGAAACATTTCGTTCTTTACACTTAAAACTCATAATATTTTAAAAAGTTATTTTTTCTTTTTATTTTGTTTCTTTTGTCTCTTTGACCCTGTTTCAGTTGAGTGCTTGTCTCGCAGTTCTTCAACTGGTGTTGGGGGTGATCTGTCAGTCACGTTCATCTGTCTTCCTTTGTTCGGGGTTATGTATTTATCCATTGACTGTTGTGTATTAGCCGAGAATGTTACTTTACCCGTGATTTTCGTGCTATCGCTAGCAGCTGTTGATATCGGAAAAGGACATTCCGATTTTGATGTTTGTTTTTCGGTATTTAGCAGCTGACTTTCGGCTTCGGGTGTTGACTCCGATTTCTCTGAATCCGTTTCCGAATCGCTGACAGGGCAGTCAGCTTTCTTGTGTCCACTTGTATTACACTGTGTACATATCCAATCGTTTGGGCACGCCGCGAACACATGTCCCTCCTGTAACCATTTTGTACATTTCTTTGGCCTATTGTCAGTTTTATTCTGGCCAAAATGTAGAACACGGCCATTGAATTTTCCAAATGACATAAAGGCAGGTAGGGGTTCCTTGAGGGTAATAGTTTTAACAATGATTATGCGATCTCCCGTTTCGCAGTTCGTCAGTTTATCGTTTACTCTTAGTTTTACGCGAAAATGTGAGATTACTTCAAGTCCCTGTAATGTAAGAGTTCTTACTAATAAACCGTCATCTACTGATAAGGGAATATTTTTTATCCGTATTTTAGTAGAATTTTCGCTGTCCAGACGATCTGGGTTTGTGTTTAAGACCCTTATAGTTTTGCCCCTTAAAGGTACCCCTTCGGACATGAGTGTGACTTTGTCCTCTATGTTGTCCGTGTAAACACGCCGCATCTTACGCACCCGTTGTAAACCTTTGATATGAGAGGCATCAATTCTCTCTCCGATAGCTTTATAAAGTTCAACATGAGTAATCCATTCAGCCTTAGAAGGATTGCGGCTACCAAATATATCAGTCTCTTTCAAAAACACCAGATGTATAGCATGTACGTGACTATCCTGACTATTCTGACTGTCCGATAGCTGTGACACTAACGTGTCCTTATTTTCATTCATGTTTATTATCTTCATTTATGGAAATTCAACAAACTAAACAATACCGTTGAAGAATTATTCCGTTTTAGTCCGTTTTCTGTCACTTTTCACTGTCACTATATGTCTCTAAATACTATATTTATCAATTAATCTCCACAGAGCATAAAAAACACCGCCATAGCGAATATCGGCATGCTCTACTTTTGTACTTTGGCAACATGTCCTTACCTTTGGACACCTTGCTCTTTAGTATCTAAGTGTACAATTGCTTGACGTTTCTGGTAAACTTTGTCCTTTTTAAATTCAATAATAACATACAAAGATGCGGGGGTGTACGTATTTTGCATTTTGCTGCTTTTTAGGCTAGAAAAATGCTGTTTGCAGTTCAAAATGGCAGTATTTGTTTACTTTTTGACTTAACAGAGGACACATTTTGCACCGGTAAGTGTATTTTTATATATAAATTTTCAAACGATAACGCCCAGTTAGTGGCCATATAATTTATCGTCACTTGGCTTTTTGCCTTATATGCTTATCGTTGTTTGTTAAAAAATTAACGGTACAATGCCACTTTATAGTGACAAAAAAATCGTAGCCGTGCATGAAAATGTAATTCCTGTACAAAACGAACTCTTTTATTGATTTGTACATAGACATAAATTTATACTCTAATTTAAGATTTTTATCTTCTACTTCTAAAACCTCCCATTGCATTTTTGTTGTTGTTGTTGTTGTTTACACAACATTTTTGTTGTTTGATAGTTCTACCGATAGGTCTTCTGTAAGTTTTTCGATCCAATATAAAGATTGGCAATTAGAATTATTTAAAAGTGATATATATATATATATATATATATATATATATATATATATATATATATATTACTAAATGTAAAGTGATTCACACCGATACTAGTAAAAGCAACCAAAATATTATATGCATTTCTCCAGACTTTTCGTACATTTTTAATTCCTCAAATTGAAGAACAGTTAATTACTGTCGTCTGGGAAAGCAGACATATAAAAAGTTTTGATGACACCACTCTGCAGCCGTTGAATGTCATGTTTCTAGGTACCATATTAACGAATTAAAAAGACAATTGCGTATTCCTTATTTCCATCAAACAAGTTTGATTTCGATGAACAACAATTAATTTAGTTATGCCCATTTTTAACTTCGATTGTTTTGTTTATAATTTTTGTATTTAAAGTGAAATATATCTGTTACTGTAATAGCTTTCCACTTGAAACTTAAAAAGTTATTCACTATCAAAGTCTATACATCTATAACATCTCCATAACTCTTATTTGAAATTTGACACAGTTATGCCCATTTTTAACTTCGATTTTTTTTTATAAAGTCAATTATATCTTATACTATGAAAGTTTTTGACTTGAAACATTAATAGTAATGTACTACTACACCAGGAGAAACAATTTCAATAATTCTGATTTGAATTTTGATAAAGTTATGCCTTTTTTTTTGTTTAATGTTTGATAACCGTTTTACTGGCAAAGATCTAATTCAGAGTCAAGTACTGAGAAAAGCCGAGCGTGCTGTCTTTAGGACAGCTCAACATCATGATATATCTCTATCCGTGTTATTTGTTTAATCATCTTCCTTAATTTGATATCGGTCCATATTCGTGTCGAATCGAGCTAATGATTGAAATTTAAAACCAAACTGGCACTTATGATAAGTTTCACGTAATACAGGTACAAATGACAATGTACGCAACGAACCATTACTTTACCTTACTTTTTGAGTCCCTTTGGTAAGTTTTACTGTCCGGGGCATTACACTACAACTTAGGTGGGAATTTACGTCGATGGTATACAAAGAAAGAGGACATTGAGATGAAGAGCAGCGTACAATGACGTAACTTTTACCACACCTTTATCTCCCTATATTAATTGGTTTTATATAGGGCTAAAGTCTCTAAATATACAGACTATATATATATATTATATATACCTTAAAATAATTTTTTTATTTTTATACGTCAGTTTTGAAAAAAAAGGGGCGTATAATGGAATGCTATAATCCGTCCATCTGTCCGTCCTTCATTGTCTGTAAGTACAGTGGCGCCTGCGTGTTTGTTCCCCGAGTTTGCGTGATAACGCGAGCAACAAGCGTGTTGAAGGCGAAACGTGAAACGTGTTGCACGGTTAGAAACGCGTGCATAAACGAGAAATAGTTATTGCGCATGCTCAGCGTGCAGCGTGCGCTGCCGCGCAAATAAATATTATCCTGCGCATGCCCAGCGTGCAAAACAGAGAAGGTTAAATGCGCATGCCCAGCGTGCAAAACCGAGCAGGTTAAATCGCATGCCCAGCGTGCAATGGATTTAAGCGTTTTGAAAAGTATATGTATTCATCGTCTTACGGTTCTAGTTTGAAAGATGATATTTCTTTCAAATTTTATTTTTGATTTGAAATTTAACTTTTTACTGATCATTTCCGTAAAGAATGTTTTGTAAACGGTATACCCGGAAAGTAGTGTAGACAGGATCGAGTAGACGTCAATGTTGTCTACGTCATAAAAGACATTTGCGAATTAAGTCTACGTGGACTGTGGACACCTAAGACGATAGATTTTTCAATGGGACCGTCTCAACATAAATTATTTATATTATGCGCGGTAGGAAAAAGAGTTTATAACTACAATAGGGTTTGGGTTATTATATATCACTATGCGGTAGGTGATATCAATTCGGATGTGCCTGTTTTTAGCTCGACTTTTGGAAGAAAAAGTAAAGCTATTGCACCCGCTCCAGCATTGGCGTCGGCGTCGGCGTCGGCGTCGCTGTTTGTTAAAGTTTTTGATGAAGTCAAATATCTCTGTTACTATCAAAGCTTTTGATTTTAAACTTATAATAATTATTTACTATCAAAGTTTACACCAGGAGAAATAATCCCCATAACTCTGATTGAATTTTGATAGAATTATGCCCCTTTTTAATTTAGAATTTCTGGTTAAAATTTGGATAAAGTCAAATATCTCTGTCACTAGCAAAGCTATTGACCTGAAACTTAAAATAGTTATTTACTATCGAAGTCTACAAAAACAATCTTCATTACTGTGATTTGAATTTTGATAGAATTATGCCCCCTTCTAATTTAGAAATTTTGATTTATGTTTTTGATAAAGTCAAATATCTCTGTTATTATCAAAGCTATTTACCAAAAATATTTGACGTAGAGTCACAAAACGTTACAGGAATGTTGGCCAGCATGTGTAGTTGTGCACCTGAGGTTTTGCGTCCGGATTCATTCAGACGTGTAGGAGTTATGGGGAGTTATGGCCCCTGATTTAGAAAAAAAAACTGGTCATTTTAATGTTGTGTCGCGCCTAGCCCCAAAAATATTTGACGTAGAGTCACAAAACTTTACAGGAATGTTGGTCAGCATGTGTAGTTGTGCACCTGGGGTTTCGCGTCCGGATTTATTTAGTCGTGTAGGAGTTATGGCCCCTGACTTAGTAAAAATTTGGTCATTTTAATGTTGTGTCGCGCGTAGCTCCAAAAGTATTTGACCTAGAGCCAAAAAAGTTTACAGGAATGTTGGTCAGCATGTGCAGTTGTGCACCTGGGGTTTCGCGTCCCAAGAAAGCATATATGTTTATATGTACATTATATATGGTTCTTTTTTGCATTTTTTAAAGTAGCAACATATTATTTTTAAAGTTTTGATAAAGTCAAATATCTCTGTTACTATCAAAACTATAGACCTGAAACTTCAAAAGGTTATTTACAATCAAAGTCTACACCAGGAAAAAGAATCCCCATAACTCTGATTTGAGTTTTGACAGAATTATGCACCCTTTTTACTTAGAAGTTTTTATTTTATTTTATTTTTTATAAAAAGTCAAATATCTCTATTACTATTAAAGCTTTTGACTTGAAACTTAAAATACTTTTTTACTATCAAAGTCTACACGCGGAGAAATAATCCCCATTACTCTGATTTGAATTTTGACAGAGTTATGTCCCGTTTTAACTTGGAATTTTTTACTGGCAAAGCTCTTATTCAAAGCACTGAGAAAAGCCGAGCGCGCTGTCTTACGGACAGCTCTTGTTCTGTGTTTCTGTCCATCAGAGGGAAGTTATGCTACATATATCGCCAAAAGTATTAAATCGGATCATGCGCTCTGCACGTCGTCATAAAGGTGTGAACGTGCCATGTTTCTTTAAAATCCTTAAAGCAGTTCAAGAGTAACATATCGCACTCGAATAAAAATTATATGACCTTTGACACTTAAGTGTGATATTAACCTTGTAGCTAGCCATCCAAAACATGCGCTCTGCACGCCGTCTCGATATGGTGGACATTGTGCTATGTTTCTTTAAAATTCCTCAAACAGATCAAGAGTTACAGAGCGGACAAGAAACAAAGTCATATGACCTTAACACCTAAGTGTGACCTTGACTTAAAGCCAGCAACAGGCGCTCTACACGTCGTCTTGATGTGGAGAACATTTGTCAAGTTTGTTTAAAATCCTATACGGGGTTTACGAGTTACAGAGCAGAGTCGACACGAAATTGCTAACAGACAGACAGACACACATACAGACAGACAGACAGACAGCCAGACAGCCAGATGAACACCTGTTGTATCCCAAAATACGTCCCCTCGGGTGTATAATAACAACAAAGGAATGGAGACGCACGCTATTATGTTTTCTACAGTTTTCACAATGATTTACCTACTGACATAAATTTTGATTCCAGCCGACCCAGTTTAGATTTTTTCATGTCTGACGACGACGACGATGGAATATGGATACATTGCGATCAGACTAGCTCATCTTTTCAACTTTGACGGAGATGCTCAACTTATTATATCAAAGAACATTTCAGAAAAGTGTTATGACGCTAGATCAAATACTTTTTGCGATATGTATAACAAAACATTTCAGTGGAGAACAGACGGACGGAAAGACAAATCCAAATCTTATCCTGTTCGGTGACATAATAAGCCAGACCTTACCATCATTATAGGAATGTTTTCCTACCAAACATAAATTGAAATTATCATGTTGAGACGGTCCCCTTGAAAAATCGAAAGTCTTAGGTGTTCACAGTCCACGTAGTCTTAATTCGCAAATGTCTAAAAAGACGGCAGTTCCACTGCATATCAAAGCGGCGTTACTGAAATTCTACATCGCCAAGAATTGGATTCGCCTTCCATCAGTTTGTGTTGAAATGTAACTATATTCACCCTTGATTTTATTGAGCACTATGTACAGTATGATAAACACAAATGTAAAATATACTTCAGTATATCTCTCATAATTTCGCGCATTTGAAAGATTTGTAATACAAGCGCGCAATGTAATTACAATCAAATTGACTAACAGTGGTGACTTCCCTTTAATATGTTTACACCATTTGCTGTCAACGAAACGAAGGTGTTGTCATCAGTTCTTGAAAATATGAAAGATTCATGTTGGTTTTACTAGTTCTACGGTAGGTACTGTACCTCATTTTACTTTTACAATGTATATATTCCATTTTTCATTATGCTAAGCCTCCTAATAGTAATACCAGTGCTAACAGGGGCGTAGATATTACTCAAGCGAAGCTGTTTTACGGAAATTCACCAAGTTGAGCACACACAGTAATTTATAAACAGATCATATATAAATCGGTATATCGCCTGTAAATTTGTATATCTACACATTTTTTAATCAATATATCAGTAAGTACAATTGATTACAGGGCTCCAGAAAAGATGCGTATTAGCATAAATTACGCTTTGAAATATAATTAAGCGTATGAAAACGTATATGAAATAACAGAAACGCACGCAATGACTTTTTACTGGCGTAAACAAAATCTGAATCGTCCGGATGCTTTATGTAACAGAGCACAGTCGGCATTAATTCTCCCACATTGAACGTACACACGCATTGAATGGTACTCTATAAACCTAGGTTAAACTATTTTTTACACTCAATGTCTGCGTATATCAAATAGTTGGCAATTAATATTGATGGTACGGTAGTGTATTTTAAAGCGGTGTCGATTTAAAATATCAACTTCCGGTCGGAATAAACAAAAATGTCGCTTTGATCCCCAAAAATATAGCTAAAGGTATATTGAATATTCTATTTTATTCGGTAGCGAGTGTGAATCCAAAGCAAGCAAAAACTTAAATGATGAATTAAAACTAAACTGCAAACAAATGCATGGGTGTTACATCCAATAAATAGGTTATAAAACTGATTTCTGCTTTTTTCACATTTATAAATTTTCAGGAGTAAAATTACTTTTAGTCAATTTCAGATTTTACCATTTTACTCATTCACAAAATATATGTTGAGTACATACTCATTAGCCAAAAAAAAAAATATCTGGAGCCCTGGTTTAGAAAAAAATCACAGTCAAATCCGCACCTTTAAACGCACATCTGGGGTTTATTTTTGATTACACCAGCACATAAATATGCGAAGGTGATTTCAACTTCGAACGCTGCGAATTTTGCCTTTGGGGACCTGTTTTCAAAGAACTATACAAGTGACATACTTTAGGGTTATAATATACCCTAAAAATAAGTCGACAATTCGTTTCTATGTCTTTCTTTCAATTCACCGGAAGCATTTTGATGTTGACCGGTACTTTTCCATTATTTATTTTAACAGGCACCGTGATTGATGCTGACAACTAGATGCTATTCATTACTAAGAAGCTGCTGAAGAAATTGAATGACCATGTTGTAAACCAATCAGTCGTGACCTTCACCTCGGAAAAGAAAGGAGAAGAATTTCGACATTATTAGTTGAATAATTTATATTTTGACATATCTATAGCATTTGAAACTGTTAAACATGCGTATGTGGTTTAATACAGATATGCTAATGCAGTTTATTTTACAAACGCATCATGGGGATATTGCCCATATCCTTTCCGCAGCCTTAATGTAATAAAACATATTAGCGTATGATTGCCCTTTCACGCTTCCATAGAATCAACATTTATTAATGAAATTAATTTTGAAAATATTTCTGAAATGTCTAGGTCTGCAGTTCTCAAATATGGTTATATCTTACATGCAAGGCATGTACTGACACTCTCAGACAACATCAAAAACAACCTTTTGAGCGATTAAAAATTGATGAAGTTCCAAAATTATCAGTGTACCCTTAGTCCGTTACGGACCCATTTGGGATTTGTGTTCATTTGAGCTGAAATATCTTTTTGTAGATAAAAAGTTGACATGCCCCCCCCCCCCCCCCCCCCCCTAAAGGCCAGGTAATTTCAGTTTCAATTCGTTAGAAAGTGCTGAAGATTGACTCCCCAATAGCAAAACAAAAAAAAAACAACAGAAGTCCATCAGCGTCCAGACGGGGTGACCCCTGCGCGTGACTCCTGACTATCTACGAATCAAATATGGCTTTCGTTTTCAAGTTTAACATTTCTACTTTCATTTTCTTTTCTTCCGGTAATAGCTGAAGGTAGAATGACATCATTTTCTGTGTTGTCAAAAACATATATATGCCTGGCGCGATTGCATAATGGTATTACACTGGTTAGTCTCCTATGGCTGTAATTGCTTATATATACTTAAGTACCTACCGAAAAAAATTCAAGGACGAATTTCAAAATGGTGGGGAAATATGTCACGGTATAGAAAGTGTGAAGGCGGCCGGGTAGCGCAGTCGGTAGAGCATCTGAAGGGTATTCCGAGGCCCTGGGTTTGAATCCTGATCTGACTGCATATATTTCTCACCCTGTGACGTGTATAACCAGTTGGTCCGAGAGCTCACGGACTTTTATTGCAACAATTGAGGCCAAAAGAAGTTTATACATTTTTGAAAACAATATTTCATATCCTGCATGAAAACCCATTTCTTAAGTGTCAAAGCCGTGCCTATCTATATTTTGTTCACTAATGTTTGTGATAGGGGAGGTAAAACTCACTTGTAAAAATATTAGGGGGTAGGGTAAAGTTTTCGCCTACTAGTTTTTTCACTGATTAATTACAGTAACTATTTGATTGTCAGTAAATGTATATATGTCCAGCAATGACAGCAATAAGAAATTCATCAAAAAGGACTGAAGGGCAAACTGGATATTCAAGGTCAAAGGTCAGATTTATGTAAAAATCACAAAAATTGGCATATTTGAAATACATTTTTATTCTTAATAAATAGTTTGTAATCATAAGTCACTCATCATTATGTATGTAATGTGTGTATATCAGCCAAAATTAGAAATTTTATTGCAAAAAGTCAAGGTCAACCCTGATAATTGAAGGTCAAAGTTCATTTTAATGCAAAAATGTGAAAATTATTACCTTAACTTTTTCTAATCTGTTTAATATGTTTTCACTTTGTAAGTCAGTGAAGTTAATTCGTTTTAATGTCTGTATGTCAGGCAAAGTCAGCAGTGCAAATGTAACCCTAAAAATGCCAAGAGTAAAGCTAATATCAAGGGTCAAAGGTCGAATTTGTGTGAAAAATCACATGAATGGCTTCCAGTTTGAAAAACAACAGATATGTATTAATCATTATAAGTAATTGCTTGTGATTTATTTAAATGTATATATGTCTCACAATATCAGTAATAAAGATATCGTCTAAAATCAGACAAGTTCAAATGTAATATTAAGGGTCAAAGGTCATTTTCAAGTAAAAGAATGAAAAAATAGCTCTTTAACTTTTCTCTATTTAACAATATCTTGTCGATATCAGTCAATGATATCAGTTCTTTTTAATGTATAAATGTATAAATATAATTTCAAAACATTCAAGTTCAATCATAATATGAAAGGTCAAAGGTCAAAAAGTGAGTAAAATGTTGCAAAAATATCACCTATTTGTATATATTTTTATTGTTTAAAAGTATTTGTTTTGTCATTTCAGTAACTGATCGTTGTTCATTTTACAGTATATATGTCAGACGATGTCATAGAGGAGACAGTAAGTCAAGGTCAAACTTGGTATTAAGGGCAGGGGTCATTTTTTTGTGTAAAAGATCAAAATGTAGCATACTTACTCATTACTTTGTTAAAAAATAGCTTGTTGTTATTATTCACTGTTAGAAATTTATTTTAATGTATACATGCCAAGCAAGGTCAGCAATGTAGGTTTTATCCTAATAAGTCAAAGCCAGCCCTTTTTATCCAAGGTCAAAGGGCAAATTTGTGTGAAAATTCGCAAAAATAGCATTTTTGCAATGATTTTTCTTTATTGTTTTAGGGTATTTTTGTCAACACTAGTAACTGATCATTATTAATTTTCAAGTATATAGGCATATATATCAGGCACCGTTCGGCCCATAGCAGAGTACGCATACACCTCATGGGTAACTGCTTCCAAAACCAGTACAGATAAACTGGACGAGGTTCAAAATTCAGGCCTGAAGATAATTTTCGGAGCAATGAAAACAACTCCAATAAAAGAATTGTAAAAGACACCCAACTTTGAGCCATTAGAGACAAGACGAGAGTACAAAGCTCTTGTGCAGGCATAGAAGGCAAAGAGACTTCCTTCCCACCCACTCCTTTCAAAGCTCGAGAGCAGAACTGAAAAAAACATACTGAAACGACAGAATCTCAATGATATCGTCAAAGAACTGCAGAAATGAAAAACAGAAGCACTGGACACAGAGGCAGAGCCGCTTGTGCCCGATGAATGGGTTCCTAGACAATGTGCTCCAAAGATCAGATTGGAGGTACCAGGAGTAGAAGAAAAGGGAGAACAACATCAGGCCAACCAACAGTCTTTTACGCTAGAAATGATCAATGACCGCTATCCAGCACACTCTTTGATCCAAGTATATACCGATGGATCAGCGGAAAAAGCAGTTCAGAATGCTGGAAGTGGTGCATACATCAAATTTTCTCTCACTCTTTCATCCAGTCGGCAAGAGATTCTCAGACTTTAGAGCCGAGACACAAGCCCCCACTTCGACCACACCCCAACTGTATGAGCGAGGAGAAGATGGACAAAATATTGTTTTCCTGACAGACTCCAAGTGAGCTCTTCAGACTCTCAGCAGGTCCATCAGACATCTTAACGAGACAGCTGCTGGAAATGTAGGCATAGCCGGAGATGAAGCTGCGGACAAACTTGCAAAGGAAGCAACCAAGGAAATACAGTTCCAAAGCTCAAACTTCATACAGAGAATCTCAGATTCTGCAGAAAAACAGATTTTCGTAAGAATGGAAGAACATAAATGATGGAGGCTACCTGCCAAATCATGACAGTCTGCACAAGCTAATCAGGCACAGCCAAACAACTATCCTCCGTCAGCGCACTTGACACTGTGGCCTGAGAAAACATATGAAGAAGCGGGGTGATGCAAAGACACCAAAATGCCAGTGCGAATCAAAGGAACAAATACCATTCCACATCCTGCAGAGCGGTTTCTATCTGGAAGAAGTACGCCAGGCTGTTTAGCCCATAGACATCCAAAATGAGACCAAGCTGTGGGGAGATGCCAGCGACATGCAGAAGCCGTGAAATTCACTGCCACATCTAGTGGCAAAGCAATGCCTATCTATATTTTGTTCTGGAAATTTGATGTAGGCACCACTTGCAGCATTATGAACTGCTTTTTCCACTGTTCCATCGGTATATGCTTGGATCCAAGAGTGTGCTGGATAGCGGTCATCGATCATTTCTAGCGTAAAAGATTGTTGGTGGGCCTGATATTGTTTTCCCTTTTCTTCTACTCCTGGTACCTCCAGTCTGATCTTTGGAGCGCATTGTCTAGGAACCCATTCATCGGGTACAAGCCTCTGTGTCTAGTGCTGTTGCCTTTCCTTTCTGCAGTTTTTGACGATATCGTTGAGACTCTGTCGTTTCAGTATGTTCTTAGTTCTGCTCTGAAGTTTTGAGTGGAGTGGGCATGATGGTAGTCTCTTTGCTTTCTTTGCCTGCACAAGGGCTTTGTACTCTCGTCTTATCTCTAATGGCTCAAGGTTGGCTGTCTTTTCCATTTTTTCTACTGGAGTTGTTTTCATTGCTTTGAGAATTATCCTCAGACCTGAATTTTGAACCTTGTCCAGTTTATCTGTACTGGTTTTGGAAGAAGTTACTCATGAGGTGGATTTGTACTATGCTATGGGCCGTACGGTGCCTGTGTAGACTTAACGTAGGATCTATTCATTTGCTCCCCAACTTGTTAAAACCTTTTTTTCATAATAGCGAGTTTCTTGAAGACCCTCTCCTTTGACCTTTAGTGTCAGGTTTGACCTTGACTAATTTTTCATAATCAAGGAAGAATGATATCATCTGTTATATATACTTGAAAATGAATAATGATCAGTTACTAGTGTTGACAAAAATACCCTAAAACAATAAAGAAAAATCATTGCAAAATGCTGTTTTTTTTTGCGAATTTTCACACAAATTCTTTGACCTTGGATAAAAAGGGCTGGCTTTGACTTATTAGGATAAAATCTACATTGCTGACCTTGGTTGACATGTATACATTAAAACAAATTGTTAAAGCGAATAATAACAACAAGCTATTTTTTAACAAAGTAATGAGTAAGTATGCTACATTTTGATCTTTTACACAAAAATGACCCCTGATCTTTAATACCAGGTTTGACCTTGACATATTTTCTCTTCCATGACATTGTCTGACATATATACAGTAAAATGAACAACGATCAGTTACTGAAATGACAAAATAAATACTTTTAAACAATAAAAATATATTACAAATAGGTGATATTATTGCAACATTTTACTCACTTTTTGACCTTTGACCTTTCATATTATGATTGAACTTGAATGTTTTGAAATTATATGTGCAAACCAGACATGGCCTAACATTCATACATTAAAATAAACTGATACCATTGACTAATATCGACAAGATATTGTTAACAAAGAGAAAAGTTAAGGAGCTATTTTTTTTTTTTCATTCTTTATTGAAAATGACCTTTGACCCTTAATATTACATTTGAACTTGTCTGATTTTAGACGATATCTTTATTACTGACATTGTGAGACATATATACATTTAAATAAATCACGAGCAATTACTTATAATGATTAATACATATCTGTTATTTTTCAAACAGGAAGCTATTCATGCGATTTTTCACACAAATTTGACCTTTGACCCTTGATATTAGCTTTACTCTTGGCATTTTTAGGGTTACATTTGCACTGCTGTCTTTGCCTGACATACAAACATCAAAACGAATTAACTTCAGTGACTAATAATGTGAAAACATACTAAACAGAATAGAAAAAGTTAAGGTAATAATTTTCACATTTTTGCATTAAAATGAACTTTGACCTTCAATTATCAGGGGTGACCTTGACTTTTTGCAATAAAATTTGCATTTCTAATTTTGGCTGATATACACACATTACATAAATAAAGATGAGTGACTTATGATAACAAACTATTTTTCAAGAATTGCTGTCATTGTTGGACATATATACATTTACTGACAATCAAATAGTTACTGTAATTAATCAGTGAAAAAACTGGTAGACATAAACTTTACCCTACACCCTAATATTTTTACAAGTGAGTTTTACCTCCCCTATCACAAACATAAGTGAACAAAATATAGATAGGCACGGCTTTGACACTTAAGAAATGGGTTTTCATGCAGGATATGAAATATTGTTTTCAAAAATGTATAAACTTCTTTTGGCCTCAATTGTTGCAATAAAAGTCCGTGAGCTCTCGGACCAAGTGTTTAAAGTAATTGCTCTACTAGTAACAGTTATGACTAGTTGTCATAGAATTGTCATTACGGGTTGTTTTTGTAAATATTTCATCTATAACATTAGCTCTCGCTCAGGTTTAAGGTATACTTGAATATGTAATTTTATCTGAAGAAAAGTCTAATTGAATAAAGATGTAAGTCCCTCAATGAAAAGGAATGAAAAATTCTGTTTTAAAGCCTTACTTGATTACAGGCTGATAGATAAAATCTATAACTCAGTGTAAGTTCTGTAACTACCATTTGTTGTCATGAATACAGTAGATTTGTTTTGACTGAATATTAACATTTTGGTATTGACATCACATAAGTATTGTCCAGCATACAAGCAAAGTGTCTGCATGGGCTGGGCCCATTATACATAAGGTTAAGGTCACGAAGGTGTTATACTTAGGTTATTTTTAAGGTTAAATGTTTTGACAGCCTTTGTTTTTCTGTCAAATCTTTGTTACTGTTACTTATATCTTACTGTAACTTCACATAACATATAGCTTAGCACACAGCATACAAACAAAGTATGAGTTGGAGCTGCGCCTTTATACCCAAGGTCAAGGTCACCAAGGTGTTATACTTAGATTATTTTTAAGGTTAAAGGTTTTCGGCAACTTTTGTATTTTCTGTCATATCTTTGTTACGTTTACTTATATCTTACTGTAATTTCACATTAACATTGTCCAGCATACAAACAAAGATTGTGCAGGGGCTGGGCCCATTATACCCAAGGTCAAGGTCACAAAGTTGTTATACATGGAATTATTTTCATGTTATTTTTTTTCAAAAGCTTCGTTTATAGACATATCTTTAGTAGCTTGAAATTAAAAATATTTCTTTATTATTATCATCTGCTTGTGTGGTTACATTCATCATAGCTCTGATTGTATTTTTTACAGAATTATGCCCTTTTCAAACTTAAAGATTTTTGGCAATCTTCGCTCTGTGGATATAACTTTACTGCAACATAAGATAAAGATTTGAAACTTAAGATGTATCTTTATCGCCATCATCTGCATGTGTGGTAACAATCCCCATAACTCTGATTTGTATTTTTGACCAAATTATGCCCCTTTCATACTTTATTTTTTTTACAAATTTTGTTTTCTGGGCATAACTTTGGTACTTTATAAGATAATGACTTGAAACTCAAAATATATCTTTACCATCGTCATCTGCATGTCTGGTAACAATCCAAATAACTCTTATTTGTGTTCGTGACAGAATTATTCCCCTTAGTGTATCTTCCTTTTAAAGTAGAGGTCTCTTTTTGAGATATTATTTTCATTTTACTGTCAAAATCGCCGAATAGTAAAATTCTATTTTAAATGTAATACTTTGTCACAAGCAAGATCTAATTAGGTCAAATTTGGCCTCCGTTGAGTGACTAAGGCCCACTTGGGCCTCTTGTTTTCTGAAGTTTTGTTATAAAACTTACTGAATGATTTTCCAGTCAATAGTCTAAACTGTGATCTTTCAGTGCTGGCCTCGGGCAAAACGTTTGACTGTATACCTGCAAGTTATGCAATAAGTGTATATCATCAGGACTCCTTATAATAGTTAATGCTGTTTGCTGTGTTAATAGTTGTGCACAACTCAAATAAGTCATTAACTTAAAAAAAAAGGGAGAAGCTGACTGCCATATATTCAGAGTTGAAATCGTTTGGAACTGAGGATTTGTTATTCGGATATTTAACCACAATATATGATATTTTAATGCAGTTAGAAACGTTTTTGAATTATTTTGAAATTTGTTTTATGCTGATTTTACAACACTAAAGCAAATATACGTGAATGATGCGGTTCGGAATTTCAGTTTTGGAAATAGTCAACACATTAAAACAACTAAGCAAAGGTGACTGAGGCCATTTAGGTTTCGGGATTACAGACAATTAGAACAATTACTATCGGTAATTTCATTACGTCAATAACCCAATGGATAGCTAAAAAAATTGGCATATGACAAATTGTACTTTCATTTTCTTTAAATTTCCTGTGTTCTAAATATAGTTTTAACCTTTACCCTGCTAAATTTCTAAAATGGAATGGTCTGTCATAAAGTTTGGTCCTCTATGAAAATTGTTCAAATTATGCCCCTGGGGTGAAAAGAGGCCCTGCCCTGGGGGTCCCATTTAACATAGACTTATATAGGGACAAAAAATATTTTTGTCTGAAAGTTCAAGGCTTATGCTTTGATATTTGGTATGTAGCATTGCCTAGTGGATCTCTAACAAGAGTGTTCAAATTATGCCCCTGGGGTGAAAAGAGGACACACACTGGGGTCACTTGTTATATGAGTTATATAGGAATAAATACTTCAAAAATTATCAGATCATATTTCCTTCACTGTTTAATCTTAATTACCTGATGACCCCGAGCTATAAGTGGTCACTTAACTGTGACCTTGACGTACTGACCTACTTTCTTGTTTTTTAAGATGCAGCCTTGAAATTTGGATGACATGTACAGTTTTGCACACTGATCTTAAAACTGACTTTCAGTGACCATGAATGTGACCTACTGACCTACTTTCTAATTCTTAAGCATCAGTTTGCCATTTTAAACATGTGGCTCATATTACTTAGGTGAGCGATTCAGGGTCATCATGACCCTGTTGTTTTGTAAAAAGATATTTAAATAATTCATCCTATAACTGATTCTAATTTCTCGTGTAAGTTTGTATTCTACTTTATTTATTTTTCTAGTACTCATTTCCAGGGGCGGGTCATACGAATACAATGTTTACGACATTATTGTTCTTTTTACAGGTCATGTAAACGTAACAAATTTCATTCGAATGGACATCAAAATAATCGGTATTTGAGACTTAAATCTTCAGGATATAACTTCTTAAAACTGGCGGATAAATCAAACTGCTAAGTCTTTTCGAATGGCGAGTAAAACAGTTGTGTATCTTAGTAGGAACGATGATACAATATTTACGTATGTATTCAAATGATGCTGTTCACGGTAACAAAAAGAAGCTAACATTTGGCAGTGTGAGAAAGGAACTTTACTTCTGCATGACGGGAAAAATTATGTTTGCATGCAAATTTTATCGGAGGCAGCTGCAAAACCACCAACAGGAAACTTTTTTTTGAAATTATGTTGTGATAGACTGTTTGACTGTTTTCGGCCCGCTTTGGCGAGACGATATTACGATAGTGTTATACGAAGATCTGCGATAAAATCCGGAAATCTCGCTTGTGGAGAGAAGAAACTTGATTATGATGTTCCCGCTAAGGAAAAAAATCTTGCGTCGAACCAGCAGCTGTGTGAATACACCCTCGAGAAGAAAGTCACTGCGTCGGGCCAGCTGCAATTTTTACCGTCATCTGAAGATAGTAACTTTCAGGAATAAAGTCTTTTCGCTGGACCAGCTACTCTGCCTAACTGTGACCTCTTTTTCTCTGTCTCTCCTTCCGGTGGTGCTCAAACTCCGGAGCTCTCGATCCATAGGCAAACGCCCTACGACTGAGCTATCATGGCACACGATTCCGCTAACAATGCTGTGATTGTGTCTAATTGTAGAGCGATGTTTAAAAATGTTAAAGTATCTATTTACGGCAACGGCCGCATATTAGCGTTTTTATAAAGCTAAGCTGGTTTACATTAAATTCATTTACAATTAATGTGCGAAGCCACTGCTGCAGACGACAATTTATATTGGAAGCGAGACAAGAACAGACGAATACAATACATATCGCTTCGCGCTAAGGTAACAACAGAGACAGTTTGCTGAGTTATTGACTCACTAAATACTCTACATGAAATAGAGGGACCTTGAGCTGCTGCAGCGCGCACTGAGCAATGCACACACCGTGGGCCATTTAAAAGGTCTGTGACTTAGTTATTTTTTTCTTGAGGAATGTTGTCAGTGCAGTATACAAATTGAAAGAATGACTTATTTTCCGTGACAAGTTCTGTTTTGTTACGACGAAAATGCTACCAACATATTAAGAATAGATCTGGAAAATAATTTGAGCCAAAAAGAATGCATCACAAAAGAGGAATGTATCTTTACAGAGCCAAAACTGCGAACTATTAGAATGCGTTATTTTCTGCATTTTTTTTTTCGCGCCATTTTCCTATTTGTTGATGTCTGTATACCTACTGTATTGCAATTTTGCACTTTTGAAACAAATATTTTTACAATGCAGAATTTAATTGAATCCTGATTTTTGAAAACGAAAGACATCAGCTATTAAAAAGATAAGAGCGTATGTTTGATTTATTGTAAGACCGATTCGGCCTTAATTTGTTCGAAAATTGCAGTAGATTGACAGTTTTAATACATCAACAATGTTTCTGTTATGTAATGACGGACAGTTAACCTAACCAGTGTTCATTTATTTTGTACCTGTACAAACTTGTTCTCCGCAAGTAACTGCCAACTTCCCCACATGAATCAGAGGTGGAGGACAATGATTTCAGGTACAGTGTCTTTTATCAAATCGTCACGGAGAACATACGCCTCGCCCGGGAATCGAACTCACGACCCTGCGATACGTAGATCGGCGCATTCCTAAAGCTTAGCTGGCGGACTTAAACAAGTTAATAACCCTGGATTCTACAAATGGTTCGATTGCTGCAGCTATCTTTTATCCACTGAATGACAGATATTACTGCACAAGACCAATTATTGCTTGCTTTTTAGCTCACCTGACACAAAGTGACAAGGTGAGCTTTTGTGATCACCCTTCGTCGGTCGTCAGTCCGTGCGTCCGTGCGTGCGTCAACAATTTCTTATCTGCACGATAGAGGTTTCATTAGTGATTTTATTTTAACCAAACTTGCACATAACTTGTATCACCATAAGATCTCGATTCCTGAAACGGGCCAAAATTAGCTTTTTTGACTTTGTTTGCACAATAGCAGCTTCATTTAAGATTTTTTTTTTTATCAAACTTGCACACAACATTTATCACCATAAGGTGATAGTTCCTTTCTTGAACTGGCCAGACTGCATTATGGGTTCCAGAGTGATGGTCCCTGAAAGGGCCAGAATTAGCTTTTTTGACCTTGTCTGCACAATAGTAGCTTCATTTATGATTTGAATTTAACTAAACTTGCACAAAACTTGTGTCACCATAAGTTCTCGATTTTTTTCTTGAACTGGCCAGATCCCATCTTAGATTCGAGAGTTATGGCCCCTGAAAGAGCCAAAATTAGCTATTTTGACCTTGTCTGCACAGTAGCAGCTTCATTTATAATTTGACTTTAACTAAACTTGCGCACAACTTGTATCACCACAAGATCTTGGTTTTTTAACTGGGCAGATTCTATCATTGGCTCTAGAGTTATGGCCCCTAAAAGGTCCAAAATTTGCTATGTTGGCCTTTGCAACCATATAGAGATTTCTTTTATGGTTTGACTTAATACGAACTGCCAAAATATCTTCAACAACAATAATCTTGGATTCCATGAGTTAATTTATATCTGATTACCTCCCCTGATTGTAATCAAAATGGATTTATATTAGTAAGTACTTATAGGACGTATTTGAAATTCCATTATTATCATTAGTTGGACTGAGACAATCAGGTAACTATGGACTGTTTCAAATTACCTCCCTTTATTTGAAATTAAAATGGGTATATCTCCGTAACTAATGAAGATACTGATCTGAAATTGCATTTATATCAACAGATGGACTTGGAAAATCAGTGAAGATACATATTGACTGAATTTATGACAAATTACATCCCTTTATTTTTTATCTAAATGAATACACCTTAGCAGCTTCTAATGAGATTTGTTTGAAACGGTATTTATGTCTTCCATGGTAAGAAATAGTCGTATTAGGTTACTCTTGATAGAACATTTATCGATATGAATACTTTACTAATATATTGTTGTACAGGCTTGTACTCTGTATCTTCTAAATGCATATACCAATGCATGGTTACCTCCCCTGATTTTATTAAAAATGGATTTATCTCTGTAAATGTTGATAGAACTCATTTGGAATTTCATTATTGTTTTTATTTGACTGAGGCAATCAGGGTAGATAGTATGGACTGATTTTATGTCAAATTACCTCCCTTTGTTTCAAATTAAAATGGTTGTATCTCAGTAACCAATGAAGATACTGATTTTGCTTCTTACTGTATTTTCTTTCGATATAATATATTTCATAGTATCAATAAAGTTGATTTATTTCATGTTGAGACTTTAAATATTTTTATTGCTTTGTTTGTCTATTCGACCTTTAGTCACATTTTGCTGCTAATGCATTACCAACTTTTAGAAACATCTATATACAGATAAAGCGGGTCAGCTCTATCTATCATGAAATCAATAATCCAATATCAGCGCTACCAGACGCATTCGTCGATTTCCGTATTAATTGTTGTTGTTGTAGTAACACGGGGATGGGGGTCGATAACTAACAGCTTTGGTCATTATCTGATGCATTTTCTGGCAGGCGGTTTGCCATACGATATACTTGAATGAAGTTTTAATAATATTAAAGTGTCGAAAATTTATATTATAGTTTATCAATTGTCAAATAAAATTGATATTTAAGAATACGAATATGTTATCTAAAATATTTAGAAATCGTTACATATTATACATCTAACACATAAATTTACGTTCTTTTCAATACATGAAACATCGTGCTAAACATGTATCTATGTACAAAAAAAAAGAAATATTTACGCACAAGAAACTGTCTGTAAATAAAATAAATATGCAAGAATATGAATAGGCCATCTAAAATATTTTAAGGTATTGGACCCCTAATAGTATTAATTTTGATAAAAGAAACATCAAACCCTTCTTAAACAATTATAAAACACAAAATACAGCTGTAAATATGATTTTTTTCTAGGGTGCCTCAAGTAAACAGATTTAATGAGACAGAATTCTAACTCCAACATTGAAAATTTAAGGTCGAATCCTGTGGAACTGTTTTGAATTTTGCTCACTTCATTCAAAAATAACCTTGGGGCAGAAATAAAACCTACCTGCATTTCTTCCACAATATGAAATCTAAAGAATGAAGGCAAAATAGAGAACTTTTACCGCATGTAACTCAGTATTTTAAAGATGTCTAACTCTACCCCTCCTGATTCAGAGGTAAATTCACTTTGAACAGCATGAAATCGCTTATAAAATGAAAATTTTCCAGTTTTGTACAATATATCCACAGTATGTCTTGAAAGAAGTAAAAAGTTATTAGAAAAAAGGAAAATATGGAAAAAAACATTTGGTCCCAGTGGGGCTTGAACCTGCGCCCCCTGAAAATTGCAGTCAAAGTAGGTTTATTGTAGGAATTGAATACTCTTCAAAAAGGAGGTACTCTATTACGGGTCCAATACCTTAAAAGCGTAACATTTTTTTTACATCTAACACACAAATTTACGATCAGTGTAGATGATGATCAGCCGCACATCCGTGCAGACTGATCATGATCTGCACTGTTCACCATTTAGCCAGTAACTTTTTGGTATGCACCCCTTTTCATAATTTATAGTACCGTTATAAATTGAAAGATAGACAAGTTCAAAATAGAAATTTAGCATGGTAAGGATTAATTTTCTTATATCGTGCTTTAATAGAAATATCATATTTGACTTGAATAAGTACTGCTGACAAATACTACTACCATAGTATATTTTAACTATAAATAAATTGAAAAAATCAACATTAAATAACAATAACTTAAGCAATAGCTCAATTTTAGAATAGCAGACTTAACTAAGTAAATACTTAAGCTTTTTCATGAAATTTGGGCCAGGATCTTTACTTAGTAAATATTTACGGAACAAATCTATTAACGATTTATGGTATAATCTAATTTCATAGAGGAACAAGTATAATATATTTCTGTGAATTCTAAATTTGTACTGATTCTTCCTACTGTCATACGATTAATTTGATAAGGGTAAAAATCATAAAAAAAATTCCCGAGGGAAAGGGAAAAGACTACAGAAAAGACAGAAGAAAGTGAAATATATACATATCAACGCAAACACCATAAAAATACCTATCACTTAAAGTAAGTGATGTAACATATTTTTTATGACCCGACTTGAAACAATACTGATCGGATATTGTTTACCCCTAGGCAATATTGTAATAAACAATAAATGTCAAAGGGTAATTTTAAAACATTTTTTACAATTAAATTATATTATGCTTAATGTGTGCAATCTTTGGACTAAAAAAAAATAATAGATAAACGCAATTTTTAAACGAATAATTAAAAAATGTACCAAAAGCATGCATTAATTTAAGAATACAGAATAAAATATTGTTTATATAGGCAAATTTATCGATTTTCCGAGAGATCGATGTTACAAAATGTTCGTAATGTACAGCCGACATTTCATTGAAACTTAAAATGCACATAGATATCGTTGAGACGAAGTGCATCTTACAAGAACCTGATGTCTGTGTTGAAGAGTACTCAGATTATTTCCATTTATGTAGCTAATATTTTCTTGTCCAAAAGTACTAAGAACATCTCGGACAGTTTAACTTACATGAGATGCAGAGCAGTACACAAGAACAGTTACTACGTTGTATGCATTTAAAATTATCTCATATTTGTACTTCATTCTTCCCGGTCCAATGCGTCATTTTCAAAAATGGTAAGAAGTTGAAATTGTGATGAGAGAAGTAAATTGCACGAGACTCTTTACTCAATTTAGGTCATATCTGAAACTGTTTCCTTTTTGTCCTCTGCCAAAAGGGGAAGAATATTGTTTTTGTGTTGCCCGTCCGGCTGTCAGTCTGGGTGTTTATAATGCGGATTGTATTTAAGCTAGAATCGACACATTTTACATCACGTATTACCCCCACTTGACCCGGTAAATGCTGTTTATGCCCTTGATTTTGTTTAATAAACATGAAAATAGTATTCAAGTTAAAATCACCAGATGTCATATAGTGATAATTTAGCATAGTGCAACTACGCATTGCCGGATCATGATGTGTGTGCAGGGGCGGAGGTGGTGGGCTCTGTGGCCGAGTGGTTCGTGTCGCTGACGTCAAAAAATGATGCGTGTGCGTTATAATTTGTATGCTATTTCTAGGGTACGCCCCCTCGGAAAGAGATAGATATATCTCAAGTGGTGCAACCCGACGTACATATCATCTGATTGAGTCTTCTCTTTTGTCACAATATCATCTTTGAAGTCTGTAAATTCTAATCAAATCTCAAAGGAAAATGAAAGCTATATAATTGAACCTCCGTTACTGGAGAAATTTCTCGTTCTGCTGCCAAATACACAGAACTTTGAATAGCAATTTAGATGGAAAAGCAAAGGGTAGAATTTGCTTTGGCCGAATTATTACGGTTCCCCTCCCATTTTTATATCAAATGAAATATACATGTATCTGTATCGCAGAAATAGGTCTACAACTGTTTGAAAATTTTAGGAAATATTTAAGCCAGGTGTGTAATAAGTTTATTTTTTATAAGCCAATAAAGCTTTTCGTCTGACGAGAAAATCATTCATCCCTCGCGTTTTACTAATGTTTGATCAATTAATTTCCGATTTGATAGTAAAACTTGAAAACTTGATAAATATGTTAAACACACTAAAACAAACATTTTTGTCGAAGTTTAATGAATGACTTTTTTCGGACCTCGGGCAATATTTTTCTACTTTTTACCGGCAAGCGATCCATCAAGTTTCTAATTGCATCAGGTCAGAAATAAATTTCCTTTAAAATGTTTCTTCAAGTTACGAGTTCAGTACAGGAAAATATACTGTTGTACTTTAGACCAGTTAATAGCATAAACTGTGGGCCGACGACTTAAATAAGGTGATATTTTATAAAATTTATCCCTACACGAGAATGAAAATGGTCCCCATAATACGAACACACAGTCAAAATATATTTGGTCCGTTTTGACATGACTTATCGCAGAATTTTCCATTCTTTCTCATAATTCATTCTTTTCCCCAAATATATGACAGAGTGCACTCACATGAACACTACGAGTTTAATTACAAAAAGAAGAGTTATTTTAATTGATACATAGACTAAGTGCGTTTATTTTATTAGAAGGGTTTGATTTTAACTGCATGAAGGTAGTTTCAAACAGCTGGCCGTATCGGAAAAGTTTTCTACAATTTACACCAATATTTGCAATATAGAGATATTGCCCGAAGCTATTCGAGACAAAAATATACTAATTGTGAGACTCTCATTCTGATTAGGTAGATCACAAACAACACGTAACGTTCCGCCTAAGGCGGTATTGCATTTTGTTCCCCTGACTTGACAGGATGGGATATTGTGTCATCCGGTTTCCATTAATTGTTTGGCGGGAGTAGCATTTTGCGCATGTTTAAATATGCATAATCTTTAGTAACTATGATAGTGTATGTAATTCTGCGAAAAGAACTTATGTTTCTTCTTTTTATTACGATATTTTTAGAGACATTCCTTATGATAGATTTTCTGATTTTCGTTGAATATTATAGTTGAATAATAAATTACATTTTATATAAAGTTACGCATTTCGCCCTTTTTTATTGAGTTTTAGACAGATGAGAGATAATAGTACATACTAGGAAGAAAAACGTATCTATTCTAATATACGCTAGCTCCCGTATAAAAGCTGTATTTTTTGCCCTAATGTGAATAATCTATCAAATCATCACACTGAATCTAGCCTGTATTCTGTGACAGAGTTTACTCTCAGCGTAAATTTATATTTATAATTATTCATCCTCAAAAGTTGTTTAAAATATTTCATACAAGAATAATTATGATAACTTGGTATAAACTCATCCTTATAACAGTGGATTAAAAAACGCAGGAATATCCATTAAAACTGTATAAGATCATCACCGAGGCATTTGGAAATATATGGATAATTTCACCTTATACTTTTTTCTATTATCTGTTCATACAGTATGTTTCTTTTGATTTCATTTTTGTTGTGCGCTTGTATGTTCAATATATCATAACAAGTAGTTTAATACGTATAGTAACTATAGCAAAGGACACAATAAGTTACACTTACTTTGTTTCCTAATCCTCATTTTATCTTTAGAACTGTTGTATCATGTTATGCATACCTGTATAAAAATACTGTTTAAACTAATTTCACCTTTTCATTTAATGATTTAAGTATGTAAAACAGCGTGTGTTTGAAATAATAGAGAAGTTCACGGGAATGGAATTAAAAATTAATTAATGTAGTTTAACACTTGTTTAGAACTAAACGATATGACATAAAAAGAAAAAAAACTTTTATATTTGTACTAAAGACAAAGCTTTAATCGGTAATTAATGAATACCAATTAGTAAATATGTTTTGATTCCATTTAAACTTTGAAATAGAAGCAACAAAAGTTAAAAAATTCCACTTGTGATCATACACAGGCATCATGCAGACGACGCGAGCTGCGAATGCGCTTTACCATTTCCAATCTACACGCTGCGCATGTGTATAATGCAAAAAACTCGTCTCCCGCTTTCGCACGCTTACACGGTTTAAAACTAATTTGATTGGCTGCACGATTAACCAAGCGTGTAACGTGAAAAGTGTATGAATGGTGCCACGCAAGGGTTTAATCGTGTGCACGGGGAACCAACACGCGGGCGCCACTGTAACAAAGTGTAATGGGTGTAGCTTTTAAATTTGACATTTCGACTAAGCACCACTTTGGAAGGATCCTATATGTTTTTGTTTTCAGTCGATCGAAGGTCAAAGACATATTGATCCTAAAAAGGAATTTTCACCACATCGGGACAACGTGCAGTGTGCAAGTTTTTGATTGCTGGTTTCAAGGTTAAGGTCGCAATTAAAGGTCAAAGTTCATATTCATGATATTCACGAGTTCGTTAAGTACAAATGATAGAAATAACCTAAATAAAATTGCAGATTACTTTGAGGACTAAGGTACAATGCACCATCTCTAAAGAAATGTCCAAAATATACATCCTAAAATGGACTAACATTTACTTAAACAAAATACTTATGAAATAGGAAGGAAATATTTTTGATAAATAACACATTTATGGGATTGAGAATTAAAAAGGGAACATTTAATGAAGATGATTTGTAATTTTGAAACTTACGTCATTTTGATAATGTACAGCTAAAATCCGTTAATTATATTATTATCCGGTCTGGTAATGAATATGTTGGTGAAATATGTAGAATGCAATGAAACATTGGTATATTTCTGACACGCTTGACGTTCAATCCAGAGGTCAGGGATTCCAATACCAGTCAAGAACTTGATATTTATCAGATGCTCTTTAGAGTAGATCACCTAGATATGAGGTGTGCATTGATTCTTCTAATGAAATAGTGCTTCGTGTGCATTGATGTTGTACACTAAGCACATAAATGATTAAAAAGGAGCTTCAGTCAGCCAGTTCTAAACGATTTATCTCATTCTATTACTGGGACTTTGTCCGCTCTGTCGATCTAGTCAGATCGCTCTGTGTCTGTACTGAAAGAGGATGAATTTGGCACCCGGAGTGCCTGCCTCTGAGTGTAAACTTGTTCACAATGGACGGGTGCTGAGTAAATCTACTAAATCCAATAATACAATTACAATAACAATTAAAATACTGAGAAGAAGGAAGAAGAACAATGTAATTTGTGTGTTGGCTGCATAGTAAGATCTAAAAGGATTGAACGCATCAGTGTAATTTACTGGCAAATAATTGTCTCTAGGTAGGACCATAATACTTATGTAGGTTCTTCGCAAAAACGCGATTTGAACACGAAGAAAGTATATGTTTCATTATACCAGAAGATATGTTACTAACTCACAAACAGTAAATAATATACTCAGCGTCACTGAAAAGTTACCACTCTAATGGCCCTTATATTTTGAAAATCGCACTGGACTGTGTTAAAAGCATAACACGACTACATTTTTGACGCACCTGAGACGTCACTGGTGTAAAGATTTGTCAAATGCGATCAACTCCATTTTAGGCACGGGCTGCACGTGCAAAATGGCTTTTTCCAGTAATGTCGACATGTACGAAAATTCTATCACAAATCATTCATCGGACTCGAAAGTTAGTCGACAGACTAAAAGGAATACGTTAACAATCCAGAATATCCTTGCTAAGAATGCCACGTTTAAGGCACGATCAACGCCATAAGGCCATTGACATGGTTGATGCCGAACTTTCATGTCCTGAAATTGCACGTCGTATGTGCTGTTCTCATCTGACAATCATGAAATGGGTTAAGAGACATGATCAGACAGGGTCTATGAGTATTAGACCGCGCACAAGCCATGAAAAAATGACGTAGATATTGTATAAACAAGTAAAGAGGTATATATTAAGTGGTAACTTTTCAATGACGCAAAGGATATTTATTATATAATTAGAATGAAATTAAACATTTATATTTCTGGTATATATATATCACTTTTAAACATTTCTAGTTGCCAATCTTTATATTGGATTGAAAAATTCAAGAGGACATCTCGGTAGAATAATCAAACAACAAAATAGTCGTGTATACAACATCAGAACAACAAAATGTTGCTTGTACCAGAATAGTTTTGCAAAAGGAAGTTTTAGAAGTAGCAGATAAAAATCTTAAATTACTGTATTAATTTATGTTTATGTACAAATCAATAAACATCCCGTAAAGTGTTTGTTTTGTACAGGAATTACATTTTCTTGCACGGTTACGATTTTTTCGTCACTAAACTGGCACTTTACCTTCAATAACAACGATATACATATAAGACCAAAAGCCGAATGAAGATAAATTATATGGCCACCGACTGGGCGTTATCGTATGAAAATTATTTGTATTATAATAAACACACTTACCACCGCAAAATGTGTCGTCTGTTGAACTGCAATCGCGAGAGATGTGTTTTTTTATGCCCCCGAAGGGAGGCATATAGTTTTTGAACCGTCTGTCCGTCTGTCGGACTGTCGGTCCGTCGGTCTGTCAGTCTGTCAGTCTGTCGGTCTGTCAGTCTGTCCGCAATTTTCGTGTCCGGTCCATATCTTTGTCATCGATGGATGGATTTTCAAATAACTTGGCATGAATGTGTACCACAGTAAGACGACGTGTCGCGCGCAAGACCCAGGTCGGTATCTCAAAGGTCAAGGTCACACTTAGACATTAAAGGATAGTGCATTGATGGGCGTGTCCGGTCCATATCTTTGTCATCGATGGATAGATTTTCAAATAACTTGGCATGAATGTGTACCACAGTAAGACGACGTGTCGCGCGTAAGACCCAGGTCCGTAGCTCAAAGGTCAAGGTCACACTTAGACTTTAAACGATAGGCATTGATGGGCGTGTCCGGTCCATAACTTTGTCATCCATGGATGGATTTTCAAATAACTTGACATGAATGTGTACCACAGTAAGACGACGTGTCGCGCGCAAGACCCAGGTCCGTAGCTCAAAGGTCAAGGTCACACTTAGACGTTAAAGGATAGTGCATTGATGGGCGTGTCCGGTCCATATCTTTGTCATCCATGGATGGATTTTCAAATAACTTGGCATGAATGTGTACCACAGTAAGACGACGTGTCATGCGCAAGACCCAGGTCCGTAGCTCAAAGGTCAAGGTCACACTTAGATGTTAAAGGTCATTTTTCATGATAGTGCATTGATGGGCGTGTCCGGTCCATATCTTTGTCATTCATGCATGGATTTTAAAATAACTACGCATGAATGTGTGACACTGTAAGACGACGTGTCGCGCGCAAGACCCAGCTCCGTAGGTCAAAGGTCCTAAACTCTAACATCGGCCATAACTATTCATTCAAAGTGCCATCGGGGGCATGTGTCATCCTATGGAGACAGCTCTTGTTCAATTTGCATTTTCCACGTCTGCTATTGTTGCATTGTAATTCGTATTGTTTATATGTTCCAGATTTTAATGTTTTATGTTGTAGTTTTCTTCTTGTACTATTCTGGTACTGTCCTACACAAAAATAGACGAATATGGTTATGTTCGCCATAGTACCCGAACTACCACTACTACATCTATGATGCATTTTCCTTGATATTTTTACAATTGTCTGGCAGGACCAACTGTATGAACAGAAAATGTTCCCCTGAAAATAACCTTTTGAACTATATCTATATAATTTCAGAGCTTTCATGGTAATCGTGCATTCTCGGAAATGATAACCCTGTACATCTTAGTCCATTATGCATATCTTGGTCGGTTTTGGAGATAAAACAATACAAAATGCGTAAAAGAGCTGCAGCACTTATCTTTTATTTATTAATCCCCTGCAACAAGTGTTGGGGGTTATAGGAATGGTCTCCGTCCGTTCTTCCGTCCTTCCGTAACATTTTGTGTCCACTCTGGACACTCCACTCAGATTAATACAAAGTGCAGAACCTATAAGTCGGCCATGTCAGTTCAAGGTCAATGTCACAACCTTATGTCAACGGTTTGAGCCTTCCATTTCGTGTCCGCTCTATATCTCCTAAACCCCTGGAAAAATAATCATGAAACTTGAATCAAATGATCACCTTATCAAGACGATGTTGTGACAAGGATGGATGTACCGGCGACAATAACTATCAGAACAAATCAACAGCCTTTACAATATTTACAAATTTATTTACATAAAATGATTATCAACAATGAATAAATGATAAATAGAAAAAAAAACTGATTAGAAGAAAGAAAAAAAATCAGAGTTCAGTATCTCTAGATACAAAGTTCTAACACTGACGTTTCCGTCGTAAGGTGAAGTAGCACAGTTGTTTCAGTTAATTTCGAACTTTAAGTAGCACAAAAAAAGTAACATATCTTCATGTCAAGTCCCTTTAAACCGTGAATACGTTGACACCGTGTTTGCTCCCTATGGTGGTAGGTGATTGCATCCCTGAGCTGACTTCAGAGGATAACAAAATCACCGTCTTTGCGGTTTACGGCACAACCATGGGACTAAAGCTCTGCGCTGGGAAAATCACACCCAGGCGAGTGAAGACAAATGAACCTCGGGTATTGTACTTCCGGGTTGTGACATAATCACAAGGTAAAAATCGTCTGGCGGAAGAAGCTAAAATATAATACTGCTCCTTTGGGTACACCATACCTCCGTAGGCTCCCATAAATAATACGTGCTACTTATACAAAATATATGTGCTACTAAGTTCCTACGTCACGTGATTAAAATACTTCACTTATTACTTCCATTATTACAAAAATTAATTACTTAAAAGTCTAAAGTTGAAGTATGGAAAAGATATGACGTTTATGATGAAACATTATAGATAACGAAATGATAAACTGCAGCTATTATTTACAATTTCAAATTAACAAAATCCAATGCAAATCAAACGTTATACCATAGTTGGTATCAATATAATATCTTATTCCATACAACAAAACGGACATTGTATGTATATGCTACAGACTGGCACACAATTACAAATTACAATAATATATTACATACATATGTTTTTTTTTTGAAAAAGAGTACGTTACAATTATCATGTTACAAATTTCAGTACAAATCTTACATCTTATATAAACGAAACATTTTAGACTCTTCTTTTGAAATAATTTACAAAAGTCTGAAAAATTTAATAAATAGTCCTGACATACCGAAACTAGTCAAAACCACATGCCGAAAAGTAAACGTTACAGAATTCTGTAAAATGACCAAAAAATTACCAAATAAAAATCGTAATTCAAAAATCATACAAAAATCTAACAAATAAAGGTCTTACCTCGATCGAGCATAAATTTCTAGCAAGAAAAAACAATTTGACATAGATTCGTCTAATGTCGAAATGTGGTGTGCGCTAAGCATATCTAGTCTAGTCTATTTGTAGGGTAATGTCCCGCCAAATACTAAATTTCATGGGGCTCACGGCTAATGCGTGAACCCTGACTATTTTTATTTTCGCGGGATTCACGATATAGCCGGGAAATCTGACTACTTTGGCGCGGATTGAAATTGACAATTTGAGGCCCGTTATAGTGGTTTTAGGGATAAAAACATGAATTACTGAAGTTTATAAAATATCAACTTTCTTATTACTGAACCGAATTTAGTAAAATTTACATGGAAATTTAAGTTATGAAATACAGAAAAACATGAGAGGTATTTTATGCGTGAAAACTGACATTTACCTCAATAACTCAAACAAATACAAAAAGATGATACAATACCTGCATTTACACTACAGATACAATAAGGCCCGTATGTCAGTTTGTGACAGATGTGCTAAACCCATGAGTCAGCCATGTCGACTCAAGGTCAAGGTCACAACTCAAGGTCAAATACTTGAGGCTACCATTTCGTGTCCGCTCTGTATCTCTTAAACCTCTTGAAGGATAATTATGAAACTTATAATCACCTCATCAAGACGATGTGTAGAACTTATGAGTCAGTCATGTCGGCTCAAGGTCAAGGTCACAACTCAAGGTCAAATGTTTGAGTTTTCCATTTTGAGTCTGCTCTGTATCTCATAAACCCCTTGAAGGGTTTTCATGAAACTTGGGTCAAATGATAACCTCATCAAGATGATGTGCGCAATTTATGCGTCAGCCATGCCGGCTCAAGGTCAAGGTCACAACTTAGAGTCAAATTTTTTAGCCTTCCATTTTGTGTTCATTCTGTATCTCCTAAACCCCTTGAAGGATTTACATTAAACTTGGGTCAAATGATAACCTCACCAAGAACTCATGAGTCAGCTATGTCAACTCAAGGTCAAGGACACAACTCAAGGTCAAAGGTTTGAGTTCTGTATCTCCTAAACCCCTTTTCAGATTTTCATGAAACTTGGGTCAAATGATCACCTCATCTAGATGATTTGCATAATTTATGGGTCAGCCATGTCAGTTGAAGGACAAGGTCACAGTTCAAGGTCAAATGTTTACCCTTTCACTATCCATAACAGTGGCGGGGGATTTAGCTGTCTTTCAGACTGTCTTGTTTTAGCATTATTTTAATGTTAATAATTCAATATAAATGTATAAATCAATTTCAAATTGGTCTTTTAAGTATTTTTAGCAATGGTATTTTGTTTGTTTGTTTGTTGTGGGTTTACGGTCGTTTTTTCAACAGTATTTCAGTAATGTAACGGCGCGCAGTTAACCTAATGTTCCTGGATTATGTACCAGTACAAAACTGTTCTCCATAAATCACTGCCAACCTCCCCACATGAATCAGAGGCGGAGGACGAATGGTTTCAGACGCAATGTCTTTTATCAAATCGTCACGAAAAACATACACCTCGCCCGGGGCTCGAACTCACGACCCCGAGATACGTATATTTACGCCCCCCCCCCCCCCTATTGATCTAAGCGGGCGGGCTTAGTAGTTTATTTTCCTGAAGGTAAGTTATAACTTTACACTAGGTATGTTTAGCAAAACAAACTTGCATAAATTAACCAGTGACACAAACAACGTTGCAGGAAGCAAGGACTTCGGACACTTTCATATGCTTCTAGCCTACAATTTGAAGGCAAAATTCTCATTAAGTATTTAAACAATACACAAATTGTTTCGAGTCAATGATAAACCAATGTGTTAGTTAACTTATTACAGCAGAACTTACACTTGTTTGTATCTGTTCCTATCAAGATGTTGTTCTTATTTTATCTAGGCCAGGGTATATTTTCTTGAAAAAAATTAAATGTTTAATTTCCGTAAAAATATAATGTCATTACTTTACGGAAGTTTTAAATATATGAATTCCAGTCGAATAAAGTGACAAAATATGTTAATTTAAGAAAAAAATAACATTGTAAGATTTAAATCCTATAAATAAATAAAAAAATAGAACGATATTTTTGCAAACAACCTGTACTTAATTTATCTATACACTGTTCGTAATGTAAAGTTATTGATGCATTAAATGTGTGAATAGGTATACATGTATAAGTGACCGGTCAGTTTTATAACAATGGTTCAGGTAGTTATTTAAGTACATGTACATGTCTGTATAGTTCTGTTATAAGTGATGGCAGATGTTTGTGTGCTGTATAACATTAATACTAAAAGTAGTCATCTTATCAAGGCCGTAGGGTTGGTTCTTGCTTGGGATAAGTACCATTGGCACAGATAACATTTCAGCGCGCCATGAGAGAACAAACATAGTGCAATTGCGACCAACATGGATCCAGACCAGCATGCGCATCTGCGCAGACTAGTTAGGATCTATGCTGTACGCTAACGGTTGGTCTAATTCCAATATGCTTTGAAAGTGAACAGCTTGGATCCTGATCAGACTGCGCCGATGCGCAGACTGGTCTGGATCCATACTGGTCGCAAAACCACTATGTTGATTTTCTCATGGCACGGCTCATTTGGCTTAAACATGTAATAAAAATGTATCCAGAATGACAGTTCTTTGTAGGGCTTGCCTAAGGAAGCGGTATCGGAAAAAGTTAAATCGGGATAGGTCTGACAACAACCAATCTAAAGATAATGTTGTCTAATCAGGGCTGAAGTTGTTAGCAAAACACATTCGAAATGTGTCATTTGTAGGGCTAAATTATAAGCAGGTCGCTGCATAAAAATACACCTGAAACCCGGCTGGACCTTTCCGTTCGTTTTCGCGTCTAGCCGTATTTATATATGCCATCTGCATTGAAAGCAACTTGACACATCACTTCCGTGGCATCACACTGAATGTGAAACCGTCACTAATATGGCCTGCTATGAAGCTACTGTTCTTGACCTATGCATCACAGGCATATCAATGCCAAACGTTCTTTCTGTTGAATAGACTATAGTCATGATCAGATTAACTGCTGTGCACAGTGCAAATATCGCCTCTTTTATGTGGTGTTTAGGCTTAGTCCGCCGCACAGAACAGTCTTCAATTCATTTTTTTACAGAAGGAAGAACATAAATTGATGGGAAAACAGTACATGTGAGCAAATGTCATGGACTAATTTATAATTATTTGATGTTTGAAGATTCTAGTTATGACAAGAGCTTGTACAACACTTGTATGAATTAACTGACAAGAAAGAGAAATTATTTGGTCACTGCATACTGGACATTTAACGTATTGATCCTAAATCAATAATCAGGTGTCATTTACCAGTCTTAAAAGGCCTCCGTATTAAATGTGATCTTAGACCAAAGTATAATCTAGTTTTCTGGCAAAAAAGTTATATTGTCAATGTGATATTGACCTTTGACCTATTGAACTCAAAAGTAATAGGGGTCATTCAATGATCATGACAAATCTGCCGATCTCATGATGCTAGGCCCAAGCATTCTCCAGTTATCATCCGGAAACTGATTTGTCTACAGACCGACCAACATCCATCATCCGACATTATTATTTACAATACACCCCTCCTCAATCGTATAACGGCAATTAAATTTCAAAATAGATGGTGCCCATGTCTCCCTAGGCCCTCAATGCATAGTCGTAATAGGAAAGAAGTCAATAGAGAATAGGAGCGAAAGACATCGGCTCTAATGTTTGGCTGCAATAGAGATCATCTACTTGGCAGGTCCAATCACCCTATGAAGTTTCAACAGTCTGTGTCAAATGTTCCTCAAGTTATTGATCAGAAAGATGTTTGCACGTTCAGGCCCCTGTGACACTGAAAGGTGATTTTCTTTTTCAAATAAGATCTCATCTTGGTAAAAACAGGCTATGAATACATTAAACATAAATTACATAGATAAAAGACACTTCAGAATAGTTCTTAAACTAAAAGCAACCATACAAGAATACTTACACTGAATTTAAATGTTTCATTCAATTTTAAAACAACTATCTCCAATATCAGCGTACATCATGATCTTCGAGTTGCATTCAGTCATTTTTTTAAGCTGTAGATTAATATTATATGCATCATAATCATGACAATGTGCATGTTCTAGTGTTGTTATATTTGCTGGTCCTTTGGGATCATGGAGTCCATTCAACATATGTGTAATAGAGTTCTGTTTAAGCCGGTGCTAGGGGGCGTAAGATGTTGCACATTTCATTACTTCCGTCATGAACAGACTCAATGAAACCGAGTCTGCTATTATTCTTCTTGGTTGCATGGTTTGCTTCTAAAGGATCATTTTTTTTTCGAATTTTATTGTTCAAATTCAATTATTGTAAACTGATTTTTTTAATTAGTTTGAGTGATCTCAAATAATTTCAATGCAGTCTTTTGAATCACGCTATTGTATAATTATCCAAGAAGAAATCGTACGCCAGAAAGTGAATATTTGTGGACGAAAACACCGGAAATCTACCGGCGATTAGAAGGCGAATTTGTTAAAAATAATGTTTCTTTCAATTAATCAATCCCTTTAATGATATGTCACCAGCTGGATTGTAATATTAAATCAAATTGAAGTGCATACGTTCGTGTTTTCAGGAAACAGGTACGAAGTTTTCGCCCCCTCCGTTACGGCTACAATTATTTCTCTACGTCGTGCAAATAAAAATTATTTACGTATATATTATTAAAGGATTATATATATATCTCTATCAGAAAAATAAAAAGGATAGAACCTCTTCTGTTGTGTCGTTTTTGTTATGAATTTGCTAATGTTAACAAATGCTCTAATGCTAATTGTTGAAAGGCAGATTTAAATTGTACTGCCATTTTATGAGAAAAGCGACCGTGATATGTCTTCTTATTGTCATTGATAAGTTGTGTTGAACATAAATGGAACGGAACAAAATCACGCGCCTTTTTATCATTAGTCTGCCATAGGCCATGTTGATTTAAATTGTAGGCCTATGGTATTTCATCGCCTTTGAGAGGTATGTAACTTTTTTTTTAAATTTCTTTTTTTCAAACCATGTAAAAATATATGGAAAGAGATGTATTTAAATGCCAAACACAACCTAGTCATATTCTTACCCACACTTTAAAAAGTGTTTTATCAGATCAGATTATAATATACATTCTTATAGTAAATATGCTATACTATAAAAGGCTTGTTCTAAATTCAAAGCAGGTGCCCCAAAAGTATGTTTAATTGTATTTTTAAATATGCTTTGAATTTACTTATACACAAGTAACTACGAGATAATATGAATTTATCAGAAGTATTTCTGTAACTAAATCATGATTTATTTCAAGAAAATGCATGCGCACCAAGCAAATCAAATAGTTGTAACTAAAGTCCTCAAGCATACCCTTTGAATAGGTTTAAAACTAGACAAAATGAAATGATAAATGGTTTAAGTTGTAATCTGTCGCAGATCAATTTATTTTAATTGATCGTCCGCTTTGGTGGTCTGTAGTAACCCATCACATTTCCGAGGGTACGTATAATTTTATAAATTGTCGGTAACTTACTCATGTAGAAATACAAATTGAAGTTTTGCTGAAAGGAACGGGTGTCATTACGTTTCCTATTGTCCTTTCAAGTGTGTAATGATTGCAAAAAAAAGTGTTGTAACTTTTGAAGACGATATCTTAGGTTTTGTACATGTATTACGTTTGCCGATGTAAGTGTCAGTGTTCATTTTTAGTGCTATTAATTTAAATTCAGCTTTTAATTTTGGGCAAATGTTACTCTAATACTTTAATAACTTTAATATAATGTAGCATTCTCTCTGGCAAAAGTTTTTTTTGAATTAGGGCAGTTAGTTTGTCATTTATTAAGTTATGTTGTAAAGTGGTATACAAAGTAGAAAAATCGTATGTACTTACTGTAGATACCTTGTAATTATTAATTTTAAACTTATCCAGGATTTCGCCAGAATTTTTAATCGACAGAGTTTTCGTATACTTTATCGCAGTATCTTTCCACGTGGGCTTTCACATGATGTTAATAGTTTTGAAATATTTGTAGTGGTACAAGAGCTTGAATTAGCAATTTAGGAATCCAGTACATGGTTTCTGAATCGATTTTATATACTCCACGGACATGAAGTCAGTTTTCAGTTGATGCTATGTTTTTTTTTATGGAACAGCGATATTTGGTTGAAGGGTTTCTCGACACATTACTTTAATTGTGTCAATAGCGCCGATAAATGAATGTCACAACAACAGTTATGAATTTTTAAAGTAACTGCTAAATGTGAAAATGAAATTATATATATTAATACTTGTTATTCTTGTTTGTTTTATAGTTGTGTCCATTTGTTTTAAATAGAAAGACGAGAGTTCGTTTCCCTCGAAAGCAAAGAAATCACTCATTGATTAAAATAATCGTGATATAGTCCACATGTTTAATTATATTAAAGTATATTAATATACAATTTTTAAAGTACCATGGGGTTATTGTGATTTTGGTTTTAAGATTTTTAATCTATTAATATTATTTTCACTTATAAAAATAGTACCTATTAGATATCAACGATATTCTATATTTTATTTACAATTAATTACGAGGCAGAATAGAAATGACTTCATCAAAACATTTGGTTTATTCCACATTCTTTTAAAGATATACTGTGCACATCATTTACGTACATACATCTGTATGTTTATTTGCATATGTGTTAAATACAAAGGCAAGCGTTCACTAGAAAGAAATGAGTTCACTCATTCAGAAAGATTCGTGACTGTTAGTCCAAATGTAGTGTTATATTACAGTATATTAATATACAATTTTTCGGAGGGTCGTAAGTTTAAGTCCTGGCGAGGTGACGGTGATCTTGGTTTTAAGTTAGTTTTAAAATCTATTATTTTTGTTTTCAATTAGCTAAAAATAGTATTACTTGATATTAACGGGATTTTGTATTTGATATACATTATATTGAGATGCAGTATGGAAATCTCTTCATCAAAGCATTTGTTTTATACCACTTTCTTTAAAAGAAATATTTGCGCACCCAAAAACCAAAAATATTTCAAAATTGCATATTAAGCTAAATCTAGAAAGTAATCATCAATCATCTTTAGTTTGTCTTATTATATATAATATATGAACTAACTGTGTATGCAGCAATTGCAGTAACATGTCTATTTAGTAACAACCATTTGTTCCGAACAAACCTCCAGATCTTTGTAACATATTCATACTGTTTTTAATAAAACAGTCGTTAATAAGTATATAGTATTAAAACCTTACACACTATCTTTCATACTCAGAACATGTTTATTTTATCATTCCATAGATGATATGCGGACAGTGTTTATATATTCAAACAAGATAAGATAAGTTTACTCCTAAGAATATCTCAAACACGACTGGTGATGATGATGTTGTTGGTGGTGAAGATTATATTTATTACAATGATATTGATAATATAGTTCATGAAGAGTTTAAGCATGACCATTGAAATGGTGCCTTATTTGAGCAAGATCAATTTACCAAATGTTGCGCAACGAAGACTAATTATTAAAAAAACATATAAATATATACGATACGAATAAAAAAGAGTCATATTGTGAATTATATGGATATATTTCCTTATGTACGTCATAAGCATGTTCAAGATAAATACTATGTCTATAGCATATTCAGTAAATTGTCTAACTTTGTCGTACTTTTTACTGTAAGATTATATGAAATAAATACGTTAAATGTATTCTCTCTTTTAAAATAAACTTCAGGAAGATTCGTTCACAATTGCGACAATTCAACATGTCACCTTAGGATACAGTAGATTTCCTAGCACATGTACGAAAGAAACACAGGCTGTATTTGTAATGTTAAAGAAATCTGGTAATATCCTTAAAATATCAGTATCAGTCTATGTACACACGACAAACAAAACAATGAAATTCATCAAGACAAAGTAATAGAATAATAGCCATACTGTAATAATAATATGCAGCGTTTTGGAACTAAGGTACTAGAGAGTTATTATACGCCTGATAATACGTTCGAAAAATTAACGAAAACATAGCAATGGATAACATATGGATCGAATATGATACAAAGTCTTCTCTATGTGTTTATATATTTTATATATATCTTATTGAATCATATTGGATCATCGTCAATTAAAAAAATAAGATTATTATCTCAGACAAATATATATGCAATAAAGTGTAAACACCAAGCATGCGGTAAGAATGATAAATATTTAATCAGATAATGATTGGTATGATGAATGAACTGTGTTCGTATAAATACATTTTAATTCAACACTGTTTGCTCATTTTAAATTGCAGTCGCTCAAATAAGTTTGTTAGCGTTTTTATGTTGAAATTGTGTTCTGACAGATATTTCAGAGTGATCATAAACTTTACTTTGAATTACTGCAGTCTCTGCATAACATTAATTATGATGCAAAACAGGTAATCATTTTTTCCTTTTTAACAACCTTTACAAATATGATATTTCCGCAACGTGAATATTAGGACAAATTGTGAATTGCGTTGTTAGATCATGCATGTTTCCGTAAAACGTTTAGCTAATAGTTATATTTTAACCCGAATAAGTATCTAGCTTTGGTGGAAAAGAATATATCAGGAAATATATTTAAAATAGGCAGTAGTTATATCCACTTCTTCTGTGAACTACAAGTAGATATTTTAATGTTTAAATACGAAAAAAACTGGATGAAATCTTTAGCAGATAAGTTGTAGTTTTTACATATGCTTTACTTTTACTTATACATAGGAAACTACGAAACAATATGAATTTATCAGACATATTTATGTAAGTAAGTAAATCACGATTTATTTTAAGAAAGTACATGCCAACCTAGCAATTCAAATGCTTGTAACAAAAGGCCTCTAGCATACCATTTGAATAAGTTTCAAACTAAACAAAATGACATGATGAAGTGTGTAACTTTTAATCTGTCGAAAACCAATTCAGTTTAATTTATCGTTTACTTTGGTGGTCTATAGTTACCCATCACTTTTTCAAGGGTACGTATCATTTTATAAATTGTATGTTACTTATCCATGTAGAATTACAAAAATAAGTTTTGCTGAAAGGAACGGATGTCATTACGTTTCCTATTATGTTTTCAAGAGAGTAATGATTGCCAAATTAAATGACGTTATTTTTGAAGATGATTTCTCAAGTGTTATACATGTATTACGTTAACCGATTTATGTGTCAATTTTCAATTTTAATGCAGTAAATTTCAATTCAACTTTTGGTAATGATATATACATATTATATCTATGTTTGGCATTCTACTATTTGGTATGAGCAAAATACATATATCTACAGTTCGAAGATGTAATGTACGTGTATAGTTTTCAGTCATAAAACATAAACATTAACGATAGTATAATTCTAAAATAAGACGAATCTTTTCGCAAAAATATCAAACAGAAATGTATGAAATATGAGATATTAAATAAAATTAGAAAAAAAAAAGATTAAATGTCCAACTATTCTTATAGAAAATATATAAATATCTAAAAAGATTAATATTCAAAAGAAGCGTGTTGTTCTTAAAAAATTTTTTTTATTATTTCAGTTCAAAGGATACGCATTATGTTACAATACTTTATATATGTGACGATGACAGCGAGGAAACCTTTTATTTACACTGTTTTGTAACTTATACATATTGTGTTGGTTTTTCGTATAATCATTGGCATAGTGATTTTTAGGAATAATGCGTTGCCTCATGAATTAAATGTTTTCTTACACTTTCTCCAACATTTTCTGCTGTTTTATAATGTCAGTTATGCAATGTTTTAATGCTCATTGCTAGAAACGTGTCTGTTTGAATAAGATGTCCCAAGTTTATGCAAGAAAAACACTCCAAAACAGCAACTGAAATTATTACTTCTAAGTTATGTTTAAATGTATTTTGTTTTCCTACAAAACATATCTGCATTCTTTTCTTGTGTAAATGACCGTTTATTTCAGACATATTGTTGTCCGTTTGTGAAAAGTTCTGTAAATGGTTACAAGTGTTAAATTAAAATTGAAATAATGACACATTCAATTGAGAACATCAAAGGTCGTTTTCAAAAAGCTTCATTTATACATAAAATCAATCATTTCCTATCAGCTTGAAACGTCAAAGAATATGAAATGACATCCGTTTTCCACTCAAAAAAAATAAATTGGTATTTCTGCATAAATAAATACACCGAAATATGTAAACGGATTGAACTTCCACATGATGACTTCAAATAGATCAATATCCTGATAAATTAAGAACTTGACGTTAATACACGATATTTCAACGTTACAATAAGGAGAAACGGGATAGTTATAGTTCAAGTTTAATTCAGTCTGAACCCTGTTCTACTAACAATTTAAAATTTGAACAAATAACAAGTGTTACATAGTTAGTAAGAATGTTGTTCGGGATTTTTTAGTGAATGAAATGAAAATAGCTCAAGACCTTGTATCTGAAATTAAATTCGAAAGGGTGCATAGAATGGGCGGACGGAGGTATAACAGACAAAAGACGGACTCGATTTAGCTCTTCTTACAATGGTAGCGAACATTCTGTTCTACTCGATTTACACAGAAGACTCATCTACCGTTTAAAGTAAATCGAGTGTACAGAAGGCTTTTTAAATATGGCTGCCCCCATTGAATGCATTATTCTGAATGAAGATGACGACAATTTTGAAAGTAGTGATGAATCAAATCGCAGAATAATCGCAGTTTTTACCGATTTACAGTCAACTCGTCCCCTAGTCAACTCGTCCCCCAGTCAACTCGTTCCCGATTTGGTAATTTTTCTGTTGTTTTTTTCTCTGCTACAGCACGATTGTTTTTAATGTTCGCATTAAATTTTGATGCTGCTTATCTTAAAACTCTTGAATAAGATAAGTTAATAAACTTCTTTTTACAAATAATTTCCTCAATTCAATCAACTATTAACACATTTCATTCAGTCAATCAACAACTTCTCATGCATTTAAATACCATTAAAAAAAAAACCCTGTCCCCCGACTTTTGAAGTATTTTCTTTTTATTTTAATGACAAAATTGATTATAAAGCATGTTGGTTATTTGTAGTAATACATATGTGATAGATAACAGTTGTTAATTTATTTTTCATTGTATTTCTAATTAAAACTTCCTTCTATCATGACCAGGGATAAGGATTTATTGCTCTGTTTTTTCTTACTATGATTCTTAAGAAGTTAATTTTTAAATCATATTTATATTACTAAAGGCATTAAATTTATTCAGTTATTGTCTTATATTTTCAGTATATTTATTTCATTATTTTATCCAACCTTATTATCTAAGGTTAACCATATCCAATATAACTCCTTCAAAAACACTATGATGTTAAATACCAATTTTCAAAGTCAAAGATATCATGAAAAAGCGAATATACCTCATATATTTAGGGCGCTTTTGTTAGTAACTCAGTTCAGTTTCAAAGCGGTTTGCCAAACTTTCAATTTGTTTCATAAAACTGGTTTTGATCTCGAAAAGGTTTGTGTCGTTTGTTTTCAAAAACTGCTAACTGGTTTGTCAAACCGACCAAACTGTCCCCAGAGGCAGTTTGTTCAGTTTGTTGTATCCGAAATTTATTGCAGTTTGAGAAAAAATGGCGGACCGCGTGGACCAAAATGGAAACGGGTAAAGAAAAGACTAAGATTTAGTTGATTTCTGGCGAAAACCAGTGGTAATCTTTATACTCAGCCGAGTTCATTTGTCAATAATTACTTCTAAAAACATTTTCTTTGATTGGCATACATCGTTTTCATCACTTTCTCAAACCATCGAAATATTCCAGTCATTTCGTTCCAGTTAAGATTATTCGTCTTCCATCACTTCAAAATCCCCTTACTGTTATAGAATAAAGTTTTAATTTATAGTAAATGTGTCTGTTCTGAAGGATTACATACATACGCAATATTTCATCTTGAAATAAGTGTCTGTTTTGCTAAGCAAGGGATCACTTCTTGTAGTGTAAAGAAACACACTTACTTTTGTAAGAATTCTAGGTTCAAGTCCTAGCAAGAAGCCCTATGCACATTGACATAACTTTATATGCACAGAAACATCTTGAGTATATAAATACATATACAAAGCAGTTCTCTAGCCTGACTAAAAGATGCAGTTTAAAATTTTTAAGAGCAAAATGAGTTGTTGTTGTTTTTTTTTTTTGTCTTTTTTTTTCATGCATACAACTATTCATATAAATGAATATTTCAATTTCCAACTACATTTTCATTCTGTATCCCTGACAAGATATTAATTGAAAATAAATTGACTGATTGAATTAATACTGACAGAGGACCTGTTAAAGTATGCAGGAAAATGACCGAAAATACTGCAATGTCATGAATACTTGTGGGGAGTTTTCATGGATTTCATAGTTGTGTAATTAATTTCTAACAAGCCAATAAAAATACCATCGTTTTTATCATCAAGAGTTGAATTCCATAAATTCATGTCCCCATGAAATAGCCATTTCAATATAAATAAAGCAATCATCAACAACAAAAATAAAATGACAATAAGTTCTGTAAAAGGAGCTGATCCTGTACCTTGTGGTCAAATGTTGTACAATCTATTACAATGCTAACTTCAAAAACAAGTTTGCTCAAGTTTGTTTCAATATAATGCATTGTACTCCTGTTCCATACAAGGTTCTTTTGTCTCATTTTTAAAGTAAAAAAGAGAAACACTAACCAGCTACTGATTTCAAATATTTTTCAGACTTTTAATAATTGACTGATGTTTTCAGGGTAGGTATTATTATATACACATGTCACAATACCTTAAAGTGAGTGTTTGACCAGTTGTGACAAAAATGCATTATTTTCATTTTACCTATAATATGCAAATTGCTCGAGGTAGTTGTATGGTTAAGGAATTTAAAATGTAATTATTGTCTTATGAAAGTGGCATGTACATCTAACAAATCATTAGGTCAAATATGATACCTACTTTCTAAAGATCAATAACTACACCCGCTCATATTACTCTAAATAGTACAATGACATGAAGACATTTCAATTCACTGAAACACATATTATTATATACATAATTATCAATTATGTTTAATAATGTATATCCATGGTTTCTGGTCCCCCTTAATACAGTGACATAAAAGTTCAAAGTATTAAGTATTATCTGATAAAGTCTGATCATTGGATGCCATCCAACTCATTGTTGCCAGATTGTGGATATATATACATTGTGTCATCAGAAAAAAATGTCAGGGATTAAATATGTCAACCATTTTTTGAAGAATCTTATTTTTAATATATATTTATTCAAACAAGTTTTTGTGAGGTAAGACACTCTCGCTGGCTTAAAATACAACTGGTTACATAAATCAGTCCAGCATCAGAGTCAGAGTATATGTGCTTAGCTTGAATCTTGAGTAGTATGACTATCTATTTTTGCACATTAACTACATCACAGCTGTCTGTCATACTTTGCTGAGTGTGTCTAAAACAAGGAAATAGCAATGATTTCAATTAAGGAGTTACCCCTGTTACAAAATACTTAATCTCTAATTTTCAGCACATTAAAATAAAAAAAAAAAAATGATGTAATTTCAATAAAATGAGTTTACTGGGGGACGAGTTGACCGGGGGACGAGTTGACTTGATACCTTTTTACTGCTGCGTGCGCAACTGCGTAAGACCCTGCATGCTATTTTGTTATTATCACATTCAAATTATACATATTGTGTTTTTGTATCAGTGCACAAATATTCGGATTAAGGCAATAGAAACCGACAGAAAAAGAATCTTTCAAAATATTAGGAACATTTTTTAAGCCATTTAAAAGAATACATAGATGTAGGCCTGAAGAAAGAGATTATATCACTAATTTATACAAAATATTCAATTTTAAAGGACTCTTTAAAAGTACAGAATTGATTATATAAATCCTACACGCGAAAAGTGTCTTGTCCACAACTCAATGCTCCCAGTTCTCTTTCAACTTGAGGATCACTGTTCTTTGGTCAGTCTAGAAATATCCATATATATTTGATATTTTTGATTAATAAGCCTTTTTATTTACTATTTTGGATCAGGGGATCGTGAGAAGATGTCTGGTTATGTAGAAGATGTAATTCCAAATTACCAACCAAATAATATGAATATTAAGTTTAATGCCTCATAGAGACACATCTGTTAAATACAACTACAAAAAAATATTGCTGTTTAAATTCCTATCGCGTTTTAGTATGTTATAATCCGACCGTGCAAAATGAAGATATTTTTAAAGTACATACATAACACTATATGACAAATCATGTTTAAAACAATCACACCATACGGGTCTAAAAATCAGCAACTTTTATCGTTACTTCAATAATTTGTAGGACGGCAGTTGCAGCCTCTGCTCCAATGACTATAACTGAAGTGTCATTTAAACTCTACCTGACTGGAGTTTCCCAAATGTTGATTCATCAACCTCTACATTCAAGATCTGATGACTTCCATGAAACCAGCTCTACTTGAAATTTGTTGGCAAACTTAATTAGTTATCTGGAGGGCACCTACTGCAAGCGTATGGCATTAGTTCTATTCCCATTAATACTTATTTTTCCAGAACTATAAGCCTCTACAATCCGTATTTTCAGTGACTTACTTGTCAGATCTCCAGGTAGCTGAAGATCCTTTAATAATGTATACATCTTTTATCATGTTAAGCCCCAGCTAATAAAAACAGATATATGTCGGAGGAGTCTACAATTGAATCAACCAACACAGATAATCCCCCATCATTTCATATTTGAAAGGATTAAATTTGGATAGAAAGCACAAAAATAAACTGCTTTCTCCGAATAATGTACAGCATTAGATTTATCAACATGATTGATATGGTTAACTTCCGAATCATTTTGAGTAAAGAAGATTAATAAGGCTCGACTTGGCTCGAGTGAGAATTACATCATTTTTACAATAAAAGCAAAATTACTTTCCTATATCATTTTAGATTGCTTTTGCCTCTAAGACAGAACACATTCGCAAATCTTAATGCAAAACTCATACCGACGCCATGTTGATTCGCTTCAGCATTCTGTGCCTTCCGAATTCCGAGCAGAATGCTCGGTAGACCTTCTGAGTAGGCCTTCTGAATTAATCGAGTGTTCAGAATGGTAGGCTGGAAGACCAGTCCCTTCTTGGAAGCTCTAAATCGAGCCCGCCTCAAGAAATATAGTTGCCAAATTCAATTTCTTTATAGAGAGGGAGCTGGTGAGAAAATCGGGTATTGCTTTGAAGAACACCAATTACTTTGTCTATGAACAATTTTCTAAGGAGGTCGTGGCTAAGCGCAAAGCACTTATACCAAAGATAAATGAGGCCAGAAGCAAGGGTCAAAGGGCAAGGGTGTCTTACGATACCCTATATATTGATGGGAAGGCACACAGGGAAACGAGTTAGGAGCGCGATGAGGGTGAATTAGGTGTTCTTTCTTGGAACGTAAATGGCCTGACAGAAGCTAAAACGTGTAACCAGGAACTTGTTGATATTATAAGTACCTATGATATTGTGTTTTTATATGAGACATGGTCCAAAAATAGCAGTAAAATTGATATTTAAGGGTATATTTCATATACCTATTATAGAAAGTTTCAACACAGAAATGCCAAAAGATGCAGTGGTGGTGTCGCTTTATACTATAGTGAATCTTTAAAAGATGGAATTGAGATCATTCGTAATCATCATGACACAATAATTTGGTTGAAATTTAAAAAAAATCAGTTTTTATACTTAAGGAAGAAGCATATATTTGTGGTGTTTATCTTTGATGCGAGGATTCGCCAGCTTATAATGCGTGCAATGTTGACCTTTTTGACCTTATACAAAATGATATTTATGAATTCGAAAATGAAGGTAGTCTTTATCTTATAGGTGACTGGAATTCTAGGGTTAGAACTAGAAATGATTTCATTGTCTGTGACACCGTGAATAATGACATTGATTTTGATGATTATGTTCCTGACGAACCCCTCAGTAGGGCCTCATCGGCCGACGTTGTAATACGTTTGGCTATTGGCTGTTAGAGTTATGCAAGTCCACGAGTTTACGCGTAGTGGATGGAAGGATCAATGATGTTACCGGTAAATTTACCTACATTTCAAAACTAGGCGCATCTGTTATTGACTATCAAGTAAGGGAATGCAGCTTTTCCCAAATCAGTGACTTCTCAGTTCATGAATTTAATGAATGGAGTGACCATTTTCCTATTTCATTCAAGCTGAGATGTGACGAAGTATTGAGTGATCAGTCTTGGAAACATAATGACAGTTATATCTCGTATAAATGGTTACCTGAAATGAAGGTTGTATTTAGATCGAAACTCAAATACAAAATTACCAAAATTAAACGACTTAACATACCATGTTGATTTGAGTGATCGCGCCTCTATAGACTCGTTGTTGTTGGGATTTAACAATGTTGAACAGGAGGCCGCAAACCCGTTATTTTGTAAAAATGTTAATACGTTTAAGAAACCTGAATTTATAGATAAACGCATTATTAATAATAAAAACTGGCTTGATTATGATTGTATTCAAGCCAGACAGATTTACCTTGATGCATTGAAAACTTTTAACCGAAACAAATCAAATATAAATAGAGAACAAGTGTGTTTATCTAAAAGTGTATATAAAAAACTTGTCCAGAAAAAGGAGGAGGATTTTCAAAATAAAATATGTTCAGGATATTGAAAATCCACCTCCTTTTATGAACAAAATATTTTTGGAAGCATTTTAGAAGTAATAATAATATAAACCATGACATCTAAATTGAATCTTTTTTAAAGTATTTTTCTGAATTTGGTAATGATATTTTTCAGAGTACCAATACTAAATCTGAAGATTTCTCGGCTAATAATGATTTGAATAATTTCGACAATGGAAATGCTGTTTCAGATATAGCTATTACTGCTGAAGAAATTTTAGAAGCAGTTAAAACTTTAAAACCCAATAAATGTGGGGAACGGTTGTTTATTCAAGTTGAATGAATATTTTATTGAATGTATCGATATTTTAACTTCGCAAATTTGTGATATATTTAATTGTGTACTGAATTGTGTACTAAATAGTGGTCATTTTCCGGAGAAATGGACTGAAGGTGTTTTAGTTCCTTTGCATAAAAAGTGTGATAAAATGAAGTAATCAATTATAGAGATATAACATTAGTTGGTTGTTTGTCAAAATTATTTACTTCTATTTTAAATAAAAGAATTGTCAATTATTGTGAAGAACTAAAATTAGTATCATCTCATTCGCTACATGTTCACATTGGCAGATATGGTGTAAATAGAACTGTTAGAGGTGAACGATGCTGTACATACTGTAATCTCCATGATGTTGAGGACGAGTATCATTTTATTTTAATATAGCCCTGTTACACTGATATAAGAAAAAATAGATAAAACGATGTTCTTACATAACACCTAGTATGTAGTTTTATTGAGATGTTAAAAACAGAAAATAGAAATATGTTAATTAATCTATGTTTATATCTTAGAACCGCATTGTCACATAGATTATCTTTATCAATATTTTTACAGAATAATTCATCCTCTGTATCTGTTAAATGTGAACATCCTGTATAACTTCGATCAATGTGATTTTATTTATTGATGTTTTATTATGTTCAATGTATATTTGACGATGTACACATGTACAAGTCTGAATAAATTATCTGCTCTGTTCTGTACTGTTATGAGTTTAGAGCATCAGTAAGTTGATTTCTAACAGCACGGACCATGTTTAAAGTATACAAAGTGCAATTGTGTTCAACTTTAAGATAAATAGTTGAATAAAAAAAACTCCAAGGTCATACAAAAGTTTAGGGTCTGCCCAAATATTTAGGATGTGTTGGGATACCAGAAACAAATATTTTTTAGGCCTCAGATGAATATTATTCAGTATTTTAAGTTGTGCACCTGGTATCTTTTCCGGATATCACACAGTCAGATCAGAGTTATAACCATTGATTGTCTCAGTTATAACTAAAGGACATACAAGTTCGTGTCACATATATCTCAAAAAGTATTTGATTAAGATTTATAAAACATAAGGGGATTGTTATATAGCATATAAGAATTGTTAACCCCGGATCCACCCTATGGGATTTCACTCATCTGGGATAAAGATGTGGTCCTTAGTGAAAAACACTCATAAAATGCTTAAAAGTTTATCTTAGAAGTATTTCATCAAGAATCACGAAACCATGTACCGTGACAGGAGTGGGAAGAACCGGTGTCTGATGGACACACATCTAGTTCATATCAGTCAAAGTACATTTTTTCAGGAGATATCTGCCTTTTAGGTAGCACTAGTTACACATTTTAATCCGTCCATGAATTGGACTTTTTCATCAAACTGGCTTCTGGTTCTTCTGGCCGATTTTTGAAAATGGACTAGAAATAGACACCTCTTCTGAGACACATGCAACATAAGTAACGTCCATGTATCATCATTGTAACCTCTTAGTAACATCCATATAACACAACTTAGGACGTTTCTTGCTTAATTGTAATGTATAACATTTTAGATACAAAAAGGACACCTCTTCTCAGACATACATAACATAAGTATCATTCATGTTACACCCCTGTTAAACTCTTGTTACATCTATATAACACTACTAAGGACGTTTGTGGTCAATTTCAAGGAATGGGATGTGACATGCGTAATATTGTGACAACTAATAGACACATCTTCTCAGACACACGTAACATAGGTATCATCCATGTTACATACTTCTGACGTGCTTGTATTATCAATATATCACTAATAAGGACGTTTCTTGGCCATTTTTAAGAAATGGGACGTAACATGTCCAACATTTTGATTAGAAATAGACACCATTTCTCGGACACATGTAGCATAAGTAACATACATGTCACATCCTTGTTACATCATTATAGCACTACCAAGGACAATTTCTGGCCAAATGTAAGAAATGAGGTGTAATATACGTATCATTTTGATTACAAATAGACTCCATTTTCTCAGACACATGTAACATATGTATTATCTACGTAAGGCCCCTATAACATCCTTGTTACATCAATATAACACTACTAAGGACATTTTTGTCGCCAATTTTAAGAAATGGCGGGTAACATGCGTAATATTTTGACTACAGATAAGCACCAGTTCTCAGAAACACGTAAGAAATATTCTAGGAAGTGTTAATAGTTGAATCAAGGATGTTACAATTATGTTTCACGGATGCTTCTTATGTTACGTGTTTTTGAAAGTGTCAATTTTAGTCCGAATGTTATGTCCGAACATTTTATTTTAATTTGTCAGCTATACTGTTGGTTCATTGCCATGGTGAAGTATGTATTTGTCCATACGTTTCAGTTTGCTTAACTATGCAAAAAATACCTATCGAATGTTAAGTAGAAAGAACAAATGTCATTTAATTTTCTTTTATCATTTTACGACGGTAAAGATGACCACTTTAATGTTGTTATTTATGAAGAGACGATTTCTCAAGTTCTTATTACGCTTGTCTCTCTAATTTATAAGGATCAATTTCAAATTAATATTTTTTTGGCAAAATTTCAAAGTTCATCGCTAATATACATTTATTTGGTAGTACGGAACAGTTATCAACGTAATAAATTAAATTACGAGGTTACGCATTCTACATTCTGGTAGAATACATTACAAAAAATATTTAGAAGATATTCAATGTTATTATTTTCATCTTGTGGTATGAAAAAAAAAACATTTATTAGCGTCATTTGTTTTCATTTAGAAAGAGTGACAACAACAACAATACAATAATTTTCAGTACAGCCGAAATTTAGTCTTATTTTGGAAATAAACGAAAAACGTCGTTACCTTTGCAGCATCCGCGAAGAAATGAAATACGAAAGTGTTGTTGTACGAGTTTCGAACAGCTTGCAGTTCCCCGTAATTTTGACATACTGTCATTTCAAACGGTCTCCTTTTGCGGAAGGTTAAGTGTCATGCACTGGTATATACACCGGTTAGAATGTACCATACGTGGGTTGCGATCACTGTAATATTTTGACTTGAAATTGTAAGGCTCCACCATCCATATACATCGTTTTCACTTCAAATGATACCAAAGTCACTGCCCAAGAATATTAAAATAAATCCAGAAAACCAAAGAAAATATAGAAAAGATGTTTAACTACAGTGAAAAATAAATACAATTAAAATATAAATTATACTTCATCAATATTTCTCAGTATTTCATTAGAAAGTATATAATAAATCTATTTGTGGAACATGTACTTATAATTTTTCATTCACGTAGCTTCAAATTGCATTTACAGACCATCAGATAGATTGATATCGAGAGAAAAACACCATGAATTCAAAAGCAAATATATTATATATTATGCGTCTATATGGGAGCAATGCTTCTCAGCTGAGTGTATAATTATCATTGCAATGCCTTTTTCTTTGTGTCTGTGTTGATAAATGAACAGAATATTTCGTTTTGACTGAGATGCAATTTTAATTTCTTATATAATTCCATTACGGATATCACACACCTGTAATGAAATGAACAGGTTAATATGTTAGATATTGACGGATGTTTCATTGTTACTGGTCGGAGTAGAAAATTATACAAAATATGATTACCACCAATGTGTTATATTTGTGCTGAAACCCTAAGTGATATCTTCTCTATATGAGTTATAATTTCATGATGAACTTAATGTTACGGCTCCACGATGTTATATACATATATGATAAATACATATAAGTAGAACTTATTTATAATGCTGACTGTATATTGTGCTCATTATACTTGTATGTGTCAGTTATTATTTATGTTTTTGGACCTGTGCTATAATAATTTGATCCTTTGTACTAACTCTATTGCAGTTATGTGACATACAGATTGTTTTGGCCATAATAATGTTGATCTCCCAGTATGTAACCTTTTTTGAGATGATGTATAATTTACACCAAAACAAGTACAACAATGTATAGAGTAACATGTGTTGTATAAATCAAAATTGTATTAGTTTTGAGTAATACATTGATCCTGTATTTTGTTTCGACAAGGTCAGTGTATGATTACGTTGCTAATAAAGACAATAATATATGGTAATCATTTTATTACACAAACTACCATGTTATATTTTGTCAAATATGTCAATGAAACAAAGAGTTTACAAAACTATACTTCATACAAAACTCGTCTAAAATGTATCATGAAATTGTGTGGTTTGTAAAACGCATGGTTTTGTAATTTTCAATATGATATGTTTATTAGGCATTGGTATTATCACGCATTAAAGATATTATTATGCAATGCATTGTAAACCTTCTCCGCACATTAACTTCAATTGCATATAGATTTATTTGTTGTACACTGTCTTGCCATATATCATGTATTGTATGTCCATTTGGCCTGATGGAATATTGAAAATAAACTATCAAACTATAAACGCAACCGATTATAGTTAATTTGATTTATTGAATTAGAATATTTCTTAATCTTTGCATTAGATTTCAATTGAAATTTTTCAAAACTGGCGCAAGTAAACATGAGTTTGAAGTGAGAAATAAAGGTCATGTTTCTGATACTGAAAGAAACATTTGAAGAAGAAATTGTCAATGCAAAATACAGTAGACTGTAGTAAAATTGTTGAAAGAAAAAGTCGAAAAGTTGGTAGGGCTTTTCTTTAACAATATTTTTGTTACTTACAATACTTAAGGTGACTGAAAAAACAAACCAGCGACTATTAACAATAACCATGTTTATTTTGAAGTGTAAAAATGAAGTACCTTAAGAATATTAAGTAGCATTGAAGTCCAATTATAATATATAAGAATAGTCCAGTTCCAGTTCTGGTCAAATTTAAATCCCAATCAGTACATATTTCACACAGACTCCAAACTTAATTTAATGTATCAAAAAAAATATAAATCCTCTTTTGAAATATATATCTTTTGTCAAACCTAGTAATATTGTGAAAAACAACTTCCAGTTGTGAAGGGTAGTAATTTATGTACATGCTGGTTGTTACCAGGTTTTTCATAATTCAAATCTTATTCTTATTAACATTTGTGTTTCAGCGTATTTTGTCAGTATATTTTAAGCATATAAATAGATAAGCTGTAAATATACAGCATTTTTGTTTGTGTTAAAGCCACGTCGACGTCGACACTATGTGTTCTTAACTCTTACACCAAAACTGTTTTGCAGCAATATACATAAAACTATTTATATTATACTTTTGTATCTGACATACTTGCAGTTTTCTATCACAAGGATCTGTAGTTACAATAATGTGCTTTGAAAAAAACTATTTCCGTTGTGAAAGGCACGGAACTGGAGTACTGAAACTAAGGATTATCTAAATGACTCAATGTTGAGTCCATTAATTTAAAAATAATTACTTCTTCATTAATATTGAAACATGATCGAATACATGTCGGTCATATACAAATATCAACCTTTTGTGGCCTATGTATCAACTGAAGTATTTAGCAACTTTGACGGAATTCATTTCTTGTCAAATATTTAAGTTAATTATCAGTAATTATCAATAGACAATTGTGATATCAACTTAAGCATTGTCCAATTTTATAAAAAGGACAAGTTAAATATTATGTTGCATTTTTGTTCAAAAACTTTATTCATTACTTTTAAAAGTTGCTAATTACGATTGAAAGGACAGTTATTCTCAACCGTGTAAGTCAAGATGGAATGTAGAGTTATTATCCTTAAAATTACGTGCTAACTGAAAAATTGTTAAAAAGTCGTTCACACACGACACTATTACAACTGCAGACGAAGCCTTCTTTTTTTCTTTACTCTCTGTGATCTGACATGTTAAAATTCAGCCCAATTTGTTGAGTAACAATTTAATGCTTTAAATTATTTTAGTGAAGTAAGGAACTAAAACCCTCGGCACAATATCGCATATAGTATTAAGGTACACCGGCAGCGTATAAAAATCTCTTAGTATAACCATATTTATCCTAAACAATACAATCTAATATTATGTTTCCCATGAAGCATTTCCTTACCATAGCATATTGTATTTAGCTTCAATCCAATAACATCCATTTTGATTTTGTCATAATTTGTCAAACACATTAAATTAAATATAGACATATAGTTACACCTATAATCTGTAATACACTTAAACTTTCAACAAACATGTGTAAATTACCTTAATGGCATATCTAATGATGTCATACTGAAAATAGTCGGAAAAAATGACGTTTCTACATTCAAACTATTATGTTATGGTTGGTTTGGAAAATACGTTTTCATTATGATTGAGAAATCAATGTTGTCCATATAAACAAACGTTACTGAAATATGTCAATTGATAAAATATTGTGTGTCAACAGTGAATGGTATTTAATATTCAAATGCACTCACATTCTGAAAAGTATTTTCCATTCAGCGTAAAATGAGAAGTGTATTTTTTGTAAATATGGAACTTACTTCACTTCGAGTTAAAAGGTATAGAACCTGGTTGCCTTCTCGATGCATGTATTCGTTATTTAGCAAAATCAGTAATCTCAAATGTTATATCCACATTTATAAGTTCTAAAACGGCTTCGTAAATGACATGTTAAAGATCAACAGGGTTTGACTCTCAAGCACAACCGGGTAAAGCATAAGGCGTTTGAAAAGTAGCTGATATCTATTGACATCGATCGAGACAGAAGTATGGACCTCATATGGAGAACACTTATGAAACAAATGGCAGACCAAAGTAAAATGTAGATAAAGAAGTGTTTGTCTGAGAAAAAGCCGTCATAAAATGCAACCATGCAAGGTTAATATAGCAGACTCTGTTCATTCGAACTAATAAAATGTACAACACCTAACACGCCCCCTAACACCGGCTAAAGTGGAATACTATTAAATTGGTATCTTCATGGTTTAAAGGCCCCAAAAACAGAACAACAATCAATCCAAGATTATCATCAATGTCGGCACATGCCAGAACAAATGTGTCTATGTAAGATGTGAATACATAACAAGGATTATTTGTACCATAATTAGGTACCTTGCTATATATATATATCTTAAAGGTCTTTAACCTTAAGATTGTATGCTCATCAGTAGTTCAAACTCAACTTAACCTTAGTTTTCATGGACAGTTTTACCGATAATGTATCATTTATGACAATCTGTAATATGAAGAAACAAATTTAAAAAATAATATAATACATTAAGTTAATAATAACGTATATTTTGGACAAAAATTGTATCTTAGAACACGTTCTGATGCAATATATGTTTAGACAAAATGGTGATTTCAGGCTCATTTTAAATCATCCTGAAATGAAATGATAATGATAGTTACTAACTCTATAATAAAGCAGACATGTAAAACTGTGCTCGTTAAGTACATGTTAGTATGAACAACCTGATGTAAATAATCTGTTCGGTGAATGTTACTTGATCAAAGTGTGTTCAGTTTTCCATATAAATAGAAATATTATTCATTGCTTTGACCGCATATCAAGAATAATATTTCACGTGTTTACTTTTCAAATAAAATATTGTCTGAATCAAAACCTGGTTATACTATTCAAATGTTATGACATAATTTATCGCATTTCCGGTCAATTTATTGTGTCACGAATTACAAAAAAAAAAACAGGTCAATAAGATGCATATTTAACAATGCTTCAGAATAAAAAATGTATCGAAACTCCTTCTCATTAAACTGTTTACAGTTTGTTAAAATATTAAGAACGTATGTACAATATACAGAATTAGTGTCTAAATGTCATAAGTTCTGCGCATTTCAGTTCTTGAGATCTGGTTTAAAAGACCGCCAATAATTTCTATACATTAACATTTTACAGCCAGGTTTTACAAACACATTGACATTGCTATCTTCATGTTTACAAAGAAAGTTATTATATCCACCAGACTCGTTTATTACGTAAACGTTATTGAAACTTATGCAGGATAAAATCTAATTAATGTCTGAATTTCGAAGTTGTTTAAATACAAGACGTTATATGCAGTATTAGTTTTGCATCAATGAGAATACGGGGGATGTTACTTTTGTTTTGTTTACAGAAGGGACGTCTGTCCAACCCTCATTTTTGTCAAAATGTATGGTGTAACTGTCTTTCACTGGAAGAGATACTAAGTACTGTAAACCAGTTGTAGACAGTATACTCGTAAATGGATTTTCATGGAAAGTTATAAATCATCTTTATTTATGGGGATGTGGCTTACAAACTTTTAAGATCTTGGATCGTTAACCGTTCCATCGCGGTGCCCCACGGTGTTCCTTTATTTGTTTGTTTCGTTCTCATGTGTTTGCTTTGTATGCGGGTGTGTATGTGTGGGCTTTAGTGTGCACTTTTGCGTGCTGTGGGTTTCGTGTTGGGGAGGCTGCGTTTTAGGAACATGGCATTCCCTGTTTGATATTTGTACTTGTTTATTGGGGGTGTGGGAGTGAAAAGATTTAACAAAAACTAACAAAAGACTAAACAAATTGCAACCCTGGTTCAATAATGAGTGCTTCAGAACAAGAAACCAATACCATATTGCACGTAAAACCTGTAATAATAATAATAATACAGGAGGAAATAAAACATTGTTAAAGACTGTAGACAATGTAAAAATAAAATCAATACCACATATAGATAATATAGGAATAATAAATTATCAAAACAAATTTGAAAAATAATAAAAAGGGTAAATACATTAACACAAAAACAACAAGACAAATTTAATGATTTGCATGACTATCTTAAAGAATTAAATTCAAACAAAATACAACAGACAATAATATAAATAATACAAAACAAGAATCAATTTATGAAATAATTAAAATGAAGAAATAAATACTGAGGTAACTAAAGATGCAATAATAAAAAACTGGTTTACTTGCATCCAAATTATTTTTGTGAAATTATTCCAGCTTTTTGAACCAGAAACCATAGATTACCAGCAGAAATTGAAAGATGCACTTGTATGATTATTCTTCACACTCAATATGAAAGTTTCAGTCATTTTTGCCAGAAAGTCGTTGATAATTCTTCGAATCAAAATTCAAATCTGAAGCGATTTTTGTGCTATACGTTATTTCAGTTCAGCATTAAGACCTGACATAACATATTGTTGACGATACTGTACAGTATCCTTTATTTCTACATTCCCCGTGCGTTGTCACTGTGTCAGTTATACTGTGGTCAATGATGCTGCAACAAAGACACGTGAATTTATCATATTTGGATATAGAATGTGTAATTCAAGTATTACTTCAATACCTCACTAAAACTGAAAGTCGTTAACATTGTGAAACACGTGGTGTGACCAGTTCATAAAACTGCATTTTTGTACGTCAGGCAAATGTTAGCTTATAATAACATAGTAAAGATATACTGCATGTTTGCGTTTAAAGAATTAAACTCGAATTATTTACCTTCTACAATTATCCAGCCTGATATTTTGGTTAAATATATCCAAACGACATGACCCTGTTTTCAGCTGTTGCACGCTATACGGTTTACACGCTGACTACGCATGCCTGAATATTTATGATATCGGATTTCCTTATTTGGAGGTGTTACTATGAATACGTTATTAAATTGAATGACTCGAATTTACTACGGGTTAATTCTGAATGAAAATACTAAGTCACATGTATGTTGTTTACGAGCATCTATTTTGGTAACATTTTGCTAATTAGTTAATTATGTTATATATATATATATATATATATATATATATATATATATATATATATATATATATATATATATATATATATATATACTGTAATCGCTATATTTTACAGTAACTATGACCTGATTGTTAAGTTACGTTTATTGTATGTATATATGCATGACAAGAAACTGTGTACAGATTAAGTCAATAAAATATTCTTCTTCTTCTTCTTCTTCTTCTTTTCTTCTATAAATGGGGCCCCCATCTAAATGGTTTAAATGTAACGAAAAAAGAAAACCACCAAAAAATAAATGAAATTCTCACACCCATATAATGTATAATAATACTTATGTATTTCTATATTAAGTTACTAACAACGGGCTATACTGTTTGATATAAATAATTTTGCATCACTGTATGCATGTTACAACGATGTAACAATGTTCATTTATTTGTTAACTTTGTTTTAACCATTGGCTTCTGTTGCTTAACATGTACATAGTAAATTGCATACAGTATTTATTAATACAACAGATCATGTCAGAACTCACTTATTTTAATATGTATTTTGTAGAATTTGCCTGATCTATTTATTACAAACAGATATTCTTCGACATCAAGAGTACATACCTTCGCTTTATATAGGTAATTCATTCTATCAGGCCATGATCACAATGATAGATGCATTTATTCTTCAAAGTTGACAAAAAGAAGTATTTCTGGTATTTTTTCCTTTCACAAATACAAAAAAGCTGGTGTCAAAATGTACCTTGTATGCAAATTTAGCTATAGACGATGCGTAAATGAAAGTAAGTGATAAGAAATACTCACAACCTTGTGGTTAACTAAGTTTAAGGATAACATGGTGTAATAGCCATATTTCATATCTTGTAACTGGTTGGTAATATTTAAATGAAATTTGGTCATTTTAAAGACATTCAAAATTAAAAACCTTTCAACGGGAGATTTTTCAAATTTCATCATTTTTTGGGGGAGGTAATCGGTATTGAAGTTAACATTGATGCCTATGGGAAATATATAATTTCTTTTATTAAGAGAATCTAAACTTGAGATTTGAGAATTTTTTTCGGTAGAAAGCTGCATTATATGATTCTGATATAAATATCAAAACGAAATCTAAAATTCCAAGTAGGGAAAAGGATAAAATCATTTTTTTTCTAGTTTTTAGGGGAGATAACTCATGAAAATTAATATTATTAGGGGAGGTAATCTAAATGGTTTTTTTCAGAACTTCTGTCACTATATAACTTGTCACTATGCACCTTATTTCTATCGTTTGACACTTTTAAAGCTTAAATTATCAAGTTGTATGCACGCTTTTAGTTAAATTGAGGCCTATTACACCAAGTTATCCTTAAGTGCAAATCTGCTTCAGCATTAATCCACAAATAGCGTTCTATATACGTTAACTTTAAATCAAATATATGCTACAAACTTTATATTATCCCATATAATATGCAACTTCGGCTTATTTGGTATACGCAATAGTCAAAGATATACCACGCTCACTTACAAAATTAAGATATTTTGCAATGTTAAAAACTTGAGAGCACGCGACAGAAAATTAAACCAAACAGCGACATCAACGAAAAGATAAATTGCTATTAACTCAAAAATTGGGTCTGGACCTATCAATCAAATCTGTCTCATCTACATATCAATAAAGCACGATTTTAAGTGCGAATTATCTAGTGAAATTGTTAATAAGGGAGAATAGTATTGTTTTTCAATTTCTTTTTCCAGATAGTTTAGTATTTTTAATATCTTGTTGTCCTCTTATTATTGTATATAAAATCTGGAAATCTGGAAAGTAGATCATTCGGAAGAACCGAGAACAATGCAAACAGTAAAAATTATTGTATGTCATGTATCATTGATGACTATGTTAGAATGAATTATCTGTATATAATATTGCTCATGTATTTGTATCACTATAAAATCTTAAAATCTTGAAAAAATAATCTTGAAAGCAGTTGGCTAGTGTGGATATTGTCCAATGTTGCATTATCGTTTCATGTGATTGAACGGACCTCTTGGTAGAATTTTTCTCCCTCGAACGCATAGCGCCATTCCAACGATGAAATCACAAAGTAATGAAGATTTTGATTGGGTTACTAAGTTAAATGGAATATGAGGTTTGAACACTTGAAGATGTCATCTTTGATTTTATTTTTCCGAAATTGCTCGTTTTTTTTTTTATTGTAACTAGAAAAATACAAATTTGAACATTCCTGAAACTGCTGCACATTAATTTATTAAGTAAATAGCTTAAATATTTTACAACTTTATAGTAAAATCTAGATAGGCTTATCAATCAGTGGTATTATGCCTGTCCTATAGGATACTTTAAATGTTTAAAACAGAATTAATAAATAATGAAATTCTAGATCATTTCAATTTGAAATCGCCTCTATTGTTAACTGCCTTTTCGGTAGGCGACTCCGGTTAAGACAATATTTTGTTGTAATAGATATAAAGGTGGATATGATTATTTGTTTACAAATACTTTCTAGTTTCTATTTTATTGGACACTTTTTCAATGCATTTGTTTGTGTTTACAATATGATTAATTTTATATTAAATACATTTGTGCTTTATGTTTGATCTGATTTCTTAAATCAGCTTTTCAATTTAATATTTAAGGACTGAAATTAAATATGCATATGTTCAAAACATAGATTTTTTTTGATTTTTTATTTCTTAAACAATACACATTAATGCCTAAACAGTAATTCAATATAAACTGAATTCAGATTGAATCTTAATTAAAAACTTGAGAAAGCAGCTTCAAAACCAACATAATCAAATTGGTCATCTTTGCACACTTGAAACGATAAAAGAAACATTAATGACATCCGTCACTACTTGCAAAACTTCTATTGGTATTTCTGCATGGTTAAATAAACTTAAACGTATAAAGTTATACTACCTGCCAAAGGCGTTGAAAAAAGATTGGATCAAAGAAATAGCCGATATATCAGATTGAGTTCGACTGAGACAAATTAAAACTAAATAGTCATCATGTATTTTTGTTCTGTGTGATACTTATTTCAAGGCTATGTTAGAGACCTTCCGTAGGAGTATTTGAACGTTGTTTTACATATGCATTTACTGAAAATAAATCTTGACGTTCTGAATGTTATATATCTGTTAAATCAATATTGTTTTCAATGTAAGAAATGGCTCAATGGCTCATGCATACGCAATAGTTTTGTAACTGCATTTAGACAACGTCTGCTTTTGCTATCTAGTATATTGCATAAAACATACAAACAATAATGTGACAAAACACTTCCGAAATACTAACTAAATATCCCCATTCTGAATTTGTTTCATTTTTAAGACAACTGCAAAAGTTCACAAAACCTCAATATAATTGAGCTTGGTAAACCATCGCCATATGTGAGAAGACAAGTAAATGTCCCGTTTAATGCTAAGCGCCAAGCAAGCGAATGACTGGTATCAATGTCACGTCTTTGGTATGACGCGGCCGAGGATCGAACCCATAACTTCTCGCACTCATAGCGGACGCTCTATCACTAGGCTATCAGGGCTATTTTAAGTAGGATTAGCATTTGTTTCATTTATTGATCTATATGTGTATCTACAGTATACTTTTAACACATAGAACTTTAGCATTCGAAGTAATAATTGTTTAGATATGATATGTCATGTTATTAAAGTGATTTTGTTTTTTATCTGTTCAGAAATAGCATCCCAATGTTTACTGTATTCAATCTAATTTTCTCATGAAAGATGTACCAACTTGAATTACATTGTTTTCTTATTGTTGATATATATTATCTAAAGGTCTATATCTACTGCTATTAAAGACCCTTCAACAATGCCATTAGCTGCTACATCATATGCAACTTATCATTTATAATATTAAATTCGTTATTTGTGGGATAGCCGGTACAAGATTGGGTCCCGTAATTAAAGACATTGAAGGTAGAAGCAAACTAATTTCCTGCTACTGGTACTAAAAAGAGCAGGAAATAAGTGTGTTTTTTGCAATATGGCCTTACGCCGTCTTTAACAGTATTTCAGTACCGGCGAGCAGTTAACCTATTGAGTATTCCTGGATTCTGAACCCGTACAAACGTGTTCTCCGCAAGTAACTGCCAACTTCCCCACTTGAATCAGAGGAGGAGGACGAATGATATCAGGCACAAGTTACATATCAAATCATTATGGAGAACCTGCGCCTCGCCCGAGGATTATAGCAGTAAATAAGCAATGATAATAATGGTAATAATCAAGAAAAAATTCCTGCAGTGAATATTCATTTTATAACATGTTCCATGAAGCGTAATTTTCAAGTTTTACTTTATAACATTGAAATGCAAATGGATGTTTTAATCTTTAATTTTACACGACCCGATTCATTTTCCTACTGAACAAATAAGGCTGAAAACTGTGTGTTATAATACTAACAACAATTCATTTCTAACGTCGGTCTTGGGCCACATTATATAAGTCCTCTAGTTTTTCCATTTCGTAAATAAGGCAAAGGTTCATGCAAAACAGCCATTTATACATTCATTCCGGGATTGATTAAGACCGGATGTCGCTTTTTACCGTGTGTCAAAAAAAATTATACTCATTTGAGTAAATCGTTTGTATGAAAAATGCGTAGTTCTCTCTCTTGGAAAGTATTATTGGCTACACACGATTTTTTAGTAGATTCTCTCTATACTGACTTTCAGATATTAGCGTTCTGCGTATGTAACTCTTTTTTATCGCATAGTGCGGCAATTTTCCTTTGATCTTTGCAGCATGTTATACATAGTAACACACATTATTACTACAAAACTGTGCTGATATCTTACAAAACTGTTGCGATATATATCAACACGGAAATCTCTATGGAGTTTCATAAGAAAAAAAGTGTTCCGATATATATCAGCACAGTAAAACTGTTCCGATATATATCGGAACACTTTTTCTCTATTGAGGTCCTATCAAGGGAGTATAATTTTTTCCTTTCAAAGAAAAGATGATTTTAGCTCCAATTTACAGTTCGCAGAGAAAGAATTGTCACAAACACCTACATTTATAAAGTAAAAGAATAAATAAACTAGAATATTTCAAAAACTTGATAGTTATTGCCAAATTCAGAAATACATGAAATATATGAAATTCTGAGATTTCTCAAATGTTTCTTTTTCTTTGATTTTTTTTACAAACAAAACAACAAGTTTTACAATATGTCTGGCCAATGAAATGCAAAGATTTAAAACCAATGCAGAAATGTGTTGGGTACTTTTATCTGTGGAACACATTTTCTAAAACAGAAGTTTTAGTGTTTCAGTCAGCGAGGCGCATAAAGGGAATCAAAATAGTAAAAATAATAATAAACAAATTTAAATGAAAATGGTATATAAATTTTAATGATAAACTATGCGATAAAACAGTTATAATATGTAGTGCTCGTGTGTTACCAGGATATATCAGAGCTAGGGGTACATCTCGTTATTTTTCTCTTCACATATCTGTCTCGGCCTACCGGCCTCGACGATATGTGCAGAGAAAAATACCCTCGATGTACCCCTAGCTCTGATATATCCTGGTAACACACTCTCACACATACTATAACTATTACAAATTAATGAAAGGCTCACTGTATCAACTTATTTCTAATTTTGATGAATTCTACAGAATTGTAGGGGTTAAAATAACCCATCAACCCGAGATACAATTATCAAAATCATTGTATTTTTTAATAAGGCATCATCAAATAATTGTGGTAAGATTCACAGTTTTATATATTTTCATGAGAAAAAAAAGTAATTTGCAATAAGTTTATGTTATAGGCAACGTGCATACAAATGTAATACATATAAATCACATGCTGTTTCTCAATGAATCGAGCCTTTTTGTGTTTCATGCAGAATGATTTGTGGTAGCAACAGTTTTCTTCTATTTAATATGTCAATTTTGACTTTTGGATGATGAAAATATTTTAAAATGTAACATACTTAACAGCTGCCACTCAACTTCTCCACCTTGAATAAATAGTAGCATTAAAAACACTTCAAGAATTGCATTTTTATGCTTTTAATTTGAATAAACCATGTTTACTGATCAAGTACACATGACCGTTATAATTCTGATTTTACCCTATTACTATTCTCAATTATTGGATGTCGACAAACTACAGCAAAATAATGATGCCTCTTTAAACATCATTGTAAAGGTAAAATAGATAAGAAATATGTATGGCTTTTGCTTCGAACATAGATAGCATATTGACAATTAAGAGTAGACATGCTTACAGTATGTGTGCACTCTGTATATTTTTCACGTTCATTCAAAAGAAATACAGAACATGAAGGTATCTAAGCATTAAGTATACGTTACCTAGTTTTAAAGGTAACCTATTCATTTTCATATTTCTGATATTATTATTACAGGCTTATGCATGAATCATACTGATTGGCGTTGCAAAGCACAAACTAAGTCAGGTTTTACAGCATTACCAAGGTGAAATGAAACATACATTATGCAACATACGTTACCAAGATTACACAGAACATTAAGTAACATCAAAGCTGGCTTAACAGTTTTGTTTTGATGGACTGTGGTTGTTTCAAGACAGAGTTTTTTTTTAATATTTGCCAATGCATTGTTAGATATCTTTTGAAGGTAAGATTGTATTAAGTACTGAAATTACCGGTTTATATGTATTATTCCTTCAAAGTTGCTGATGTTATTCCTTTGTTTGAATTTGTAATAGTTTTAAAAGTAGAATATTGAATTTTATTAAGAACTCAGAATTGTCAACAATGATTAAACAGCCACAATATGAACAAGGAGTTTCATCTATGTTTCTGTAAAGGAAATATAATATTGTTACGTAGTTCAGTTATGCCATCCCATAGTATAAATGATATTTGAAAATCACTATGGTCAAAGAAACAGAACTATTTTCAGAAACCTGTTTTACCAAAAGTGACATCTGTATTATTACCCATATTGTGGTGTATATGTAGGGAAGCACGAACTAGTTCATTAAAAAGATGATGTATTCCAACTGTTTCATATAGATTAACTCGGTATAGAACTGTGTATGAAATATTAAGTTTAGTTAATACCTTTATCTAAATTCGGTAACGTAATTTTCAGAACTACACAAAAGGACACAATATAACATCAATGTACACCATATGACTGAAATATACCCAAATATTTGATGTGAGAGGTTGCGAGAAGTCAGTCTTTGGTGTCAGTATCAGAATAAATTCATTATACATGCATTAATGCATATATACCTACTTACAGAGTCTGCACAATTTGTTTGGAACACGCCAGTCATGTGCATTGGTGTCTTTATGACATATTTATAAAAACCTCTTTTAGTTAAATATTCCGCAGTAATTGCATGAAGCTACATCCCAAAATGTATTGAAAAATGCCTTAATTTAAATATTAATTACAACAATGCCATTTAGTATTACTCATACGACCAAACAACAAACAGACACGATACACGACGTCTTGATTCCAGGACTTACTCAATTTATAGCTGTATTTATAAATTCATGTATGCGTTATGTTATTATGATGTATTTACTATATATGTTTTTAATTTTGAAAGAATAAAAGTTTAAACTGCCTGCAGATGTTGTCGCTCGTTTGCAAGTGCTGGACTGTATGTAAGAAACAAAACATTTAACATGAGACTCAAACTTTCTAAATGCATAGAGGGCCATAATTCTTACAAAATGCACATCAGAGTTATGGATGCTGGCCTACATAGTCGCCTAATAAAGTTAATCAATAGTGCAAAGTTTCAAACGTGTAGCCGTTATAAATTTTCAGGAAAGATGGACCTAAACAAAACATTTAACCAAGAAACCCTTTACTTTTTAAGTACAGAAAGGGCCATTATTCTGACAAAATAAACATATGAGTTATGGTTCCAGGCCTTCATATTAACCTAATGATGACAAACAGGTGTGCAAAATGTCAAAGCCGTAGCTGTTAGAGTTTCTGAAAAAGGTTGGACCTAAAAATCATTTTACCAAACTCAAATTTTCTTAGTTAAATGGGCCATAATTCTGACAAAATGCACATCAGAGTTATGGTACTTGGCTACTAAATATACACTGAATATTCATCAAAGGAATGAGATGTAGGACTGTGGAAATTGAACGAAAAGCTCCGGGAAATCTTTAACAACGATCAGATGAAATCATTAGTATTATACTCGGTCTTAAATGATATAATTTAGCAAACCAGTTTTAATCTTTTAATTGTTTCTCTTAATTTAAAATTCAAGGCACTATATCTAAAATCTAGCGAAATGTATTATATTTGTATAAGTACGTTTTTCTTTTCTTTTTTTTGATTGAACTTTTTTCTTGTAGTTAATCTTCTATTTAATCTATTTTCATACTGTATTAAACATTATATTAATATATTTATAGTTACTGAAACATATTATGCATATGCATTAGACTGGCCACTAGACTGATATTAAATATATTTCTACATTTTCCCCCTTTTGTCAAATTCAATTCCATAGAGACAAAAGTCAGTCTATTATAGAGATTTTCACAGAGGAATAGTATTAAAATTATCATATTAGATATGGGATATAGACTGACACAGTTCCCTACATTCAGTCATAAAAATATTTAAAGATCATATTCTAGGAGCTAGTCTACATACGCAACAAATAAAGTAGTTTTGATAAAAATCTCTGTTTCCTTGTCTTTAAGATTTAAAACCGCTTATTTATGAAGTTATAAAGTAGATGGACTTTCCAATATAGAATGACCCCTGTTTATTGGATCCATACTATTAAAGCCAATTACATTGAAATTGACATAAACTTAAGTTATTTTTTTTCAACGTAAATAACATGTTAATTGGTATTGGCTCAAGAAATGCTTGACCATTTACAGTAAATTATCGAATCTAGCTACAAATTGTGTCTGACATCAAGAAGGAAAAATTCAAACTGTAGAATTCCTTGTCAAGTATTTAAGTTGTTAAGTTATCTTGAATTATGTGCAGCGTATATCATGTCGTTGGTTTTCACCGAGCTGTCATGAAGAGTAATTTGATCATTACTGCACTATCTTAGTTATAGGTATTGTTAAATTAATCACCTTTTGGATACTGAACTTTTTCAAATGCTGGATTTGTACAATTTTACTTTTTTAAAAAACCTACTATTAAATCAGTATTAAATGCGTTTTCAATGTAAATAGTTTGTCATTACTGTCCGAATAATCGTAATAACTCATTTGTACTGCTATGTTTCAGAAAAAAAGTTAAAATATAGAAAATTCAAGAGATGCAATATATATTTTGTGCCACAACGATAACGTGATGTCACCCAAAAATAATTCATGAAAATCATTCCAAGAATACAGGTCATATACAATAATACTACCGGTTTTCAAGTGGACAATTTCGGACCATCCTGAATCAATGTATTTTCACAACTTCATCTGCGAAATCATTCTGTCAATCTCTTTTTAACAAAGTTTCAGGAATATAGATGAATAAGTATCTTACACTGTAGAAACAAAATGTGATTGAAATTTAACTAAATACAATGATTTATGTACATATTGCTACATTAATTCAATAAAAAATTAAGAGATTATAAACATTGTCTTGGCCTAATATATGTTACTGTCAATTTGAGACTAAAATCTTGTATATCTCATATTTTTCATTCAAATCATGTATAATTACCATCATGGAAATACAAAATAATGCATTTTTTTTGTGGCGCGTCTTTAAACGGACATTCGTTTGAATTAATCAAATTAAGTAATATGGTGATCCTGAAGAATTTCCGACCGATTATGGAAAAGCGATAAAAACGAAAGTAGCACAAACGGACCACCCATGTCAGTCTAGGAAAATACAAAAATGTCATTCGTTTCTCTGCAAATGTTTTGACGTCAAGGGACTATTGCACGGCTATCGTAATGTATTAGTAGTATATTCAAAATATGTAGTCTTTTTTGTCTTTATTTAGCACCTTTAAATCGATTTTTGAATTCGAAATCGTTACTTGGATATATAAACTATCTATCATTTTAGCATTTGCAAAGTGTAATCAGAATAAATTATAATGTTTATGTTAGAATAAATATGTTATATGATAAAATGTCTATTTTAAAATCAAAGCCAAATACATTACATAATTATGCATTATGAGAACTACAAACAATATGAATTTAACAGAAATTCTCTCAGAAAATTAAGATTTACTATAAGACAATGCGTGTGGCAGCAAGCAATTTAAACACTTGTAACGAAGGCCTCTCACATACCTTTGACATGAGTTTCAAACTAAACTCAGTATCTTATAATTCTAACTTGTCACAGATCAATTCAATTTCATTTTTCGGCTAGTGCGGTGGTCCCTAGTTTCTCATCGCCTTTCTTAAGTACTCAAGTACGTACTATTCTACAAATTTTAGGTAATTTAACCATGTAGAAATACCAATTGAAGTTTTGCTAGCAGGAATGGATATCATTGAGTTTTCTGTTATCCCTTTAAGTGTGTAAAGATATCTAGTTTAATCTTGTTATTTTTGAAGACGATTTCTCAAGTTTTATATTAGGCTTTCTAATATAAGTGTCAAATTTCAATTTCATGTCAATTTTTATTTAGGACGTAAGGACTTGAAAGTGAATCGCTTGAATGATGGAATGGTGAAACGGAAAAGTTATAAATTAAAAAATATATGATTAATAAGTTTGGCATTCTACTATCCTGTATTAGCAAACGGCATTTATTTACTATTCGAAGATATGCAGTACATGTACTTTTATTTCAATCATAAAGCTTAAATTTAGTCAGTGGTACAATTCTACAACGAGTCGAACTCGGCGCAAACACGCCAGACTAAAAATGCAATTACAAATTAAATGTCCGACTGGAAGAGATAAAAACATTAAAAAAATGATCGAAACAAAGAGGTAAAACATCCAAAACATTAGAGTTAACAAGGAATGATGTAAATTCCAATCACCTAGGTTGATACTGGAAAAAATGTTCAAATATTTGTTACAGATAATAAAACGTGCGACATAATTCCACTTTTAAAAAGAGACCAGTGTCCTTAATTACTAGCACGTCCCTGACTATAAATTCGACGCACATTTTTTGACTTATTGAGGATTGATTATGATCTTTATACTTTAATAGTTTTTGGAATTTTAGTCAGTAAAGGACAAGGACTATACGGAAGTTCATCATTCAGAATGTTTAACAAAGCAACCATTAGTACCCGTGGACTTTGGTTTGTTTTGACGATGACTGTAAGAATGTTTATTTTTTTCTTCTGATGTGTCTGACATATAGCATAGAAAATAAAGGAAAACAGCACTGCAAAAAGTCTTATAGACGCTGAATTGACTCTCTAGTTGGAATATATAGTAGTTTAATTGTATATATTATTGAAATAATTTTTGATTACTCATGAAAATTGGAAATTATAAATTTGTTATAGATTTGTTTCTTTCCGCTGTTGAAATCATGTTGATGTAGTTGTCCATACAACTAACACTATACTTACCGAGTTCATAGCCATATTCAAAATGATTTACTGATTTGTTTCTTTAAAATGAATAACGTAGTTTTGTCAAAGAATTTGATTACTACATTATAATGTCATATTGAGCAATTCACATCTTTTTTTTTCTACTACAATTAAAATATTTCATTGAATGTTTTTGTAGCAAATCACGTTTAAAGAAGAATAAGTGTGTTTTGCTTATTTTAAATGTGCATTGCAGTATTTATTCAGCATTAACTTTATAAAGGTGCTGCTAACAGATATAAATGTGTAGGGAATAACTTTACAAGAATACAAAGTTTCTTTGTAATTTAATATTCAGATCTCTATTTCAGCACAACTTATAAACTAATAAACAAACTGTACGATTTTTTTCAGATAAAAAAAACCTACAAAAAAAAAAACGTTTTCCTTTATCTCTACAGTGGAGACTCCGTTATCAAACAAATACTCTACTGTTATAATTATAGTATAACATTTTGAAAAAAAAAATATCAATTTAAAACCCATAACAATATTTTCTAAGTATTATCAAAACTGAATATGCCTTTATTGTAGAAGCAATTGGTATTACCTGTCGTTTTTTTTTTTTTTTTTTTTTTGTGAAAAAAAAAATGTAGTTTTCTTGTAGTGAGTGGGAGTCTTAATTTCTTGCATAGGCACTGACTACGTATGGTTCTTAAAGATTGTTTTCGTTTGTCAGTTAAAAGGGTTCACTTTTATATTTAACGTACCATGCATTCTGTTACAATACCATATATATGCGATTCGGGTTGCGAGAAACACTCTTATTGACACTGCTTTGTAACTTATACATTGTGAGATTTTCTGGTATCTAATTTACTTACAATCTTTGACAATTTGTATTAAAGAATAATGCGTGGTATCATGAGTTTAATGTTTTCTTACAGCCACATTTTTCTCCAAGATTTTTTTTTGCTTTTTTTATAATTGCATTATATCAATTTGCTTATTGCTAGAAATGAGTCTGCTTAACGAGATATCTCAAGTTTAAGCAAGAAAAATATCCAAAAAAAAAAACAACTGATGTCATTACTGATAAGTCCCAATGTATACCTAAATGTATAATTTTGTTTCTACAAAACATATTTACGCGCTTTTCCTTCCGATATAATGTTGTCTGTAAGTGATGAGTTTGCACACGTGTTAAATTAAAATTGAAAATTGGAGTAAATGATGACACATTCAATATGGCTTTCAAAAAGCTTCCGTCATGCATGAAATCAATTATTTCCCATCAACTTCAAACGTCAAAGAAAATGTATTGACATCCGTTTTCCTCTCAAACAAATTAAATTGGTATTTTTGGATGGTTAAATATACAAAAATGAGTAAAGTAATTGCTTTTCTAAATTAATAATGATTTCAAATTGACAAATATTCCGATAAATTAAGTACTTGACGTTAATACAAGATATTCTCAAGTTACAATGATGAAAAAAGGGATACTTAGTTCAAGTTTAATTCTGCCTGAAGCACGTTATACTAACAATTTAAAATTTGAACAAATAAGAAATGAAGCACAGATCTTCTTTGACCTGTATAATACATTGATATCGCAAAGGCATGAAAATGCCAGAATCATGTTTAGAAAACATGTCCTCTGTTAGCATCTCGTTACCAGAGCCATTTTTACTTCAGGTTAATTTTTTACCGAATACAAGTAATAACTATTTTAAACCTCTAAAACACAACAGATGCTGCATAATGTTTAACTGAATAATATGATTTGCAGTGCGTTCATCAGAGTTTCCCGTTTAAAAGATACGTTTATTATTAATATGAATATCATTTCAATACATGATATAAAAGGAAAATAAATCTTTGAAATTACACAGACTTGTATATTACATATAATGTAACCAGTAATTGATTATTGGCATATATTTTCATCAGCATTATAGATTTATTACTTATTCTGAAGCCAGTTCTAGACTATAAACTCATTCATTCTGATAAACAGTAATAACATTAATGGATTATTGGTTTTCATTTTCATGAGGGTCTTAATATAGTATATCTGTACAAAAACACGGATAGAAATTTAAAAATAAGAACACAATACAATTCTGAACGAATATAAGCCTAGATATGACCTAGTCTTTGCTATAACAGTGAATGTGGAAGGGCACCCTACATTCAATAATGTGAAAAGAATATTAGAATATAGAATGTTTTCAGAAGAAGAGGGATTGGGGATGAAGGCTTAAGTCATAATGGCATGCTCTATATTGTTCATAACAAATTTAAATCTTTTATATAGACTTCTTTTGTGGCGAATTCTTGACAAGCTGGCTTTTTTCAAATTTTAACCAGACTGATCTAGATGTAAACTATACGTATTTGTTCTCAAAACTGTTAACACTTAAAACCTCAAGATGAGGTCGTTAATGCGACTGTTAAATAACCGTTCTGATAATTTTAATAAAAAGCTTCTCGAAAAGATAAGCGTTATATATGACCACAAGGCTGAAATCAATTAAAATCAAATCTGTCCTTTAAGGCATTTTCAATTTAATATATCGGCTACTTTGGTTAACTGTCATTCATTGCCTTTGTGAGGTATGTATTACTTTATACATTTAAGTTTCATGTATCAATTGCAATTTAATACTTGTTTGACATAAACATGTACTCTGTTTATTTTCTATACAAAGTGTTTGGCATCTAGATAAGAAATAACGTCACAGATAGATACTGTAAAAACATTTAATCACACATTGTTACAATTATATTCTAAAGTTCTAATTCAGCAAAATGGATATCACTCTGTTTAGACATGTACATTTAAAATTTTATATAACTACATACTTGTAAGAATAATTTGCATCCATAAAAGTTAAGCAACTGCATAGACTTGAAGTGTTATATATAGATCAGATAAGCTTTACTGAATAAGTGTCCATATAATAAGACAAAAACACACGTACCGTTAAGACGCTGGTCTTTATAACAGGGCCGAAGTCTTAAAATGACCGTAACACCAACTAAACAACCTAGGCATGATCCTTCATTTCATGTCTTACAACTTGATGGCTGGGTTGTGTTTATGTATATCCCGGTGTCATTGAGATACGTGGTATTTAGTGGTTGAACTGTCTGCCCATCTGTCCGAGATCCGGCTGTACTTAACTACTCCTACACTTTCCATCCTTGATATACTTCATCAACATAAGCATATTGTCAGAAAATATTATTATGTTTGACTAGACAATATTACAAGTACCATAAGCATGATGTCAGGATGTTCATATTAGAATAGTACTGTTTGAGTTATGTCCCCTTTCTCATAATATTACATAAGTACATTATGTACTCGGCTTCTACTACAGATTTCATATAATTAAAATGACATTTGGAATACATGATACTTATGAAGTGGATATGTGCTTATTGTCTGGATCATGTTTCTAGTTATGTCCTTTTTGGACGTAACCTTATTACAACTACGTCATTATGTACATTGTGTACTAAATACCTCCTACACTTTATTATTTGATTCAAATGAAACCTGGTATACTTTATTGACTTAGCCCTCTTTGCCTTTTTTAACTAAATTATTTCTTTCAAGTATTCTCAAGAGGCATAAGTCAAAGTATGACATCATTCCTCCTTTTAATACAATTTGATATAAATTTAAAAATAAATTAATGTTTATGATGTCATTTATTCTAACACGACCAACACATAACCAACACATAGAGGAACATCAGTCAGATATTATTTGCGATAACCCACTCGCGTGCCGTGACGTCATCCGTTCCAGGTGCGTAGGACGGTCGAAATAAGTAGTAACCCTTTTTTTCTAACACTGTTGATACTTGTATGTCGTATTAGAATCGAAATAATAAGTTCACAAGTTTGATTTATCATAAAATAACCCGAGTTATTCGTTCTTTTGCGAAACAATAGATTACTCAGGCCTACTGCCTTCTTGATATATTCTTACACATAAGAACTCAAAACCCGTGTTATTCTATGATACACCACGATTGGGAACTTATTATTTCTTAAATAATGTTGATAATTTGTCTTATTTCAGTGTACTGCCATCAAATATGCAGCAATAATGACATAAGGGCATGTCTTTGAAAAGTACCTGAGCTCGATCAATGGCATGAAAGAAATCCTTGGGAAATATATGCACGTAAAAAGTGACACACCAAATTTTTAACATAAAAAGGCATATGAAGCAAATGAATAGACGTTCTGAATGCTGTAAACATTTGGCAGAATTAGGACGATTTACTGCATGCATAGTGCATAAATGAATGTAGATTTCTTGATCAAATCTGTATAATCATAAAACGTTTTATTGTTTATTGTTAAATGCCAATTTTGGCATATCTTAATGGCTGTCTTGTGTAATTTTGACGACCAAAAGTTGCTTAAGCATTATGATAGCATGCCGTTTTTATAGGTTTAGATGCTGGCAAAGCAAAATGGATTTAGAAAAGAGCATGTCAGTCACGATAATGCTGTATAGTCTTTTACTGAGGTCTGAAATAGATTTCTTTCGGACATATTTTAGCCCGTTTGGATTGATAAGTTTTGATGGAAAACAGCTGTAGTAGTAATAAGATCATTACATTTGTAACATTTAGCGTAAATTGCAGTAATTTCAGGTTATAAATTGTGATAAATCTCAATATTTTGAAAAAGAAAACAAGGAGAAATAGATTGCAGTAATTTCATGTTATTGAAGTTACAAATCTATATTTACTTCCTTGTGATTTTGCTTTTATTCCGCTGGTGTGTTGTGTGTCTAATCGGGGTTGTTTTTATAAAATACTGTAAGTGTATTAATATTAGCGGAGTACTAATTTTCGCGCAATTAGCGGGATCCGGCATGCGCTAATTCATTTCCAGCGCTAATATTAGACTAAAATGCAAGGCTTTCCCTAAAATGGTGAAATTTATAGTATTGAAAACACCGTAATTTCAATGAAAGAGAACACAAAGAAATATATATTTATGGTGTAAATATGACAATAACTGCATTCCTAAATATTATTCTGCAGAAAGTTTTGAATAGAATATTTTTACCTGTTTGAATATTAGTATAAAAGTCATCTATTTCTGTAAATTAAAATGCGTTTTGTTTTATCTTCGCCATTGTCCGTAATCACGGTATATAACACCTTCGGAGTAGATCACCAGTTTGTCCGGTCACGCTAATTACGAGTGTCACTTAACATTTTTCAGCTTTAAAAACCAAGTGTAAATTTGAAAACAAACAATTATCATCATTCGACACTGTATACATGTACAAATTTACAGTATACATATTAACACTGATCTAATCGGATGTAGATTTTATGTCATACTGTAGACCTATGCATGTTTAAGTTTATTTGCCTGGTCGATTTCATTACGAATACCATTCAGGCACCAATTGGTTATTTTAGCGCCGGTGATACTGCGGTAATACAAGTACGCGCTAGTAAGTCGAAACTACCTAATTTAAGGCGTTTGCGCTAAAATTTAGCTGCGCTAATATAAGTATACTTACAGTACAAGATGCATGCTGTCTTCTTCATGGCGGTTTTACTTGCATAGTTGACAAGTCACCGCCTGTTATCTTATTATCTATGATCTAAAATGATATCGATTTTTAAAACAGACGTGTGTGTACCATTTATTGTCTGCATTTTCGTTCGTCAAGTTGATTGTCGAGGTTAGTAGATACGTACGCATCTGTCTTTAAAATCTCATTAAATCTGTATTGAAGTAAACTAAACTGTTGCAGCGAGTTACTTTTTTTCACTTAACCAAAAGGAAGCCTCGAGAGGCATGCATACGTTTTTTTACAATAATAAGCACCTATGTGGGCTGAAGGTGAATAAACTCGAGAACTTCAAATTTATATCAAATTTAAAAGTTATTAAAAATGTAGCGCCTTATTCAATGTTTTTATACCATATAATAAAAAGTCAACTTTATACTCAAAGTAACCTCTATTTGGCGAAGACAGAAATGAATTGGTGCGAACATATACAAAGTACATGTAATAAATAAACCAAGCTAAAACATATAAATCATTGAATTCCAAATCAATTAAGGTACTGATTTTGTGAATGAACAAGTATTGTTCAGTCAGTAGCGTTATATGGCCAAATAAAAAAAAGAGCTGATTCGGCCAGTAACCCTTTTTTCGTTAGAACATTTTTTGAATTTTTTTCTTTCAAATCTCTTAAAATACTTCTCTTCCTATACAAGAAATAACGAAGCTTAAAGCTTTTAAGCATTAAACAACTTTTATTGATATAATAAATACCACTCAAATGTTCAAATATATATGGTTGGAAATGATGAAGAATTTTAAAGGAATTGTTTTAATAATTATCTCGCACAGAATCGCCAAATAAGGCACAGGACGCATGTGAATCATAAACTTTACAAGTCAAATTTCCACAATCATTCTATCCTTAATAGTGTTAATATTGTCCCAAAAGTTTCCATAGAATTTATATAAGTAAGAATAATAAACAAGCTTATTAGTCACAAGAAATTAGCCATCGTCTTATGGGAAATCATTTCAGCAGTACTCTATCCATCATTTTAAAATCTTCCTTGTCGAAGGTTTCGCATTTCCAGACCACGTGATTTTAGAGGCGGTGCGATCGGACGTTTGGCGTCTGGTCAATTTATACTATCATATTTATAATCTTGAAAACATATAACTGATGGAACATACTGTTTTCAGCTCAATAATTTGTTATGTTGTTTTGTATACCATAAAAAGGTTATTTGTGAGACAATATTGACAGTTAAAGTTATTGCATTCTATATTTTAAAAAGGTATGTTGTTATGTAATGTGTCGAACATCTGGTAAATTGCTGTTTTGTATTAAGAAGTAAGCAGATGTATTTTATATATTTGTACAGGAGCATTTTTGTGTTTTACATGCCATGTCATTTGTTTCTATTACATACGTAAGAGATTCACCTTGCGGGTATTGCTTTTATTTACACTGTCCCGTGTCTTTGGAACATGGTGGGAATAAGAGTGAGGTCGGGTGCGCACCATAAACCGGTCAAATCTCCCAAGTGGTGGGTGTGTTTGCCATTGAACGTTCAAAGGCGGTGTTCCACTGTGTTTCTTTATTTGTTCGTTTGTGATCTTGCGTTTGCTCTCTCTCTCTCTCTCTCTCTCTCTGTGTGTGAGTGTGTGTGTGTGTGTGTGTGTGTGTGTGTGTGTGTGTGTGTGTGTGTGTGTGTGTGATCGTTTGCGTGCTGAGGGTTTTGTTTTACGGAGGCTTTATTTCTGGAACATGAAATTCCCTGTTTGATATTATGTCCTTGTTTTTATGCCCCCGAAGGGAGGCATATAGTTTTTAAACCGTCTGTCGGTCTGTCAGTCTGTCGGTCTTTCTGTCCGCAATTTTCGTGTCCGGATGGATGGATTTTCAAATAACTTGGCATGAATGTGAACCACAGTAAGACGACGTGTCGCGCGCAAGACCCAGGTCCGTAGCTCAAAGGTCAAGGTCACACTTAGACGTTAAAGGTCATTTTTCATGATACTGCATTCGTGTCCGGTCCATATCTTTGTCATCGATGGATGGATTTTCAAATAACTTGGCATGAATGTGTACCACAGTTAGACGACATGTCGCGCGCAAGACCCAGGTCCGTATCTCAAAGGTCAAGGTCACACTTAGACGTTAAAGGTCATTTTTCATGATAGTGCATTCGTGTCCGGTCCATATCTTTGTCATCCATGGATGGATTTTCAAATAACTTGGCATGAATGTGTACCACAGTTAGACGACGTGTCGCGCGCAAGACCCAGGTCCGTAGCTCAAAGGTCAAGGTCACACTTAGATGTTAAAGGTCATATTTCATGATAGTACATTGATGGGTGTGTCCAGTCCATATCTTTGTCATTCATGCATGGATTTTAAAATTATTGGGCATGAATGTGTACCACAGTAAGACGACGTGTCGCGCGCAAGACCCAGGTCCGTAGGTCAAAGGTCCTAATCTCTAACATCGGCCATAACTATTCATTCAAAGTGCCATTGGGGGCATGTGTCATCCTATGGAGACAGCTCTTGTTAATATACTTTTTGAACTAAAACAAACCCAGCTAAATTTGCGTCGTATTAGTTTTGGTGCTAACGTCAACCTAATTAGACATTTTTGATGTATGTTACATTGATATGGTCATAAAATTTATGGTAGCCATTTTCATTTTTTTTTTATTATTATTTTTCATTTCTGCTATATATACACCTTTCTTAATTTTTATAAAGTTTCAGGAAAATGAAGAATGCAGAAAGGTCTGTTACCCCTCATCAAATAGTTTTGATTCTTAGTGGTTTCAATTACTTATTTCTATATTTTACGAGAAAAGATTCATTTCTTTTGTTTCTGTCTGCAGATAACTTGACCAAATATTCAAATATATGTTTTATTTGAAATTAAAACGGTGCTTTGTAGGTCATGATATTATTTGTATTTGAAATGACTTGAAATACTAGCAAAATATAATCTGGTAATATAAACTTTGTATATTTTTAGTTTATTTGTATCATATTTTCATATGTAGGAAATAATGGTGAGAGTTATCCCGCATGTTGCGGTATCGCCCTTGATTTGTGTTTTTCAAACTGTCAAATCGTAAACCTTAATGAAACATTATAAAAAGAATAACATTTTAAGGCTTGAAAATTGAGCTCATTTATATATCGGATAACTTGAATATCATATTGAAAGGCAAACCAAATTTGCTAAACAACAGTAGTTATTAAAGTGTTTACACACATTAAAGAAAAAGACTATAATAAATACATACATTACATTTCGTTACAGGAATATCAGTGATCTGAATATTGAAGATAAATAACGCTTAAATGTAATACGTAACTTTCCATCATTATAGTCTCAAAGTATTAAGTGTGTTCTTTTGATTAACGTTCTTTTTGTTTGGTTGTTTTCTCAGTTTATAGAAAAAAGGCGATTCTTTGTGTGCGAAGAAATGCTATGAGTTGAGAATTTCAAAGTTCAGTGTATTATAACGAAATCCTCGACACTAATTATAATTGAAATGGCATACATCTTGATGTATTTCTATACGATAAAACGAAATTTGCAATGTGTTAAAGATCTAGATATCTACTGAAATTAATAAAGCAGTATGAGAGTTCATGATAATTTGGTGTAGACCACACATTTCCACTTCAGTTTAAGATATTTGCATATAACGAAAAGTGATTAATTGAATATTTAAAAAGAAGAAGTTAAAAAATACATACATTCAGGATATGCCGACATTATCTACCTATTTGCTTGTAGTACTGTGACATAATACCTGTTTTATAGGAATTATTTTCATGATTTTAGGGTGGGGTAAAGTAGAATACCAGTAGGTTGTGTTTTGGATTGAAATATAACTTTGTTTATTTCTACGTGGTTAAATGAACTAAAATTGATAAAATATTACGTACCCCTCAAAGGCGAATGACTGCTTTTTATTCAACTAGCTCACTTGATCTCGTAGAACGTCATTTGAGCAATTATGATCTCTTATCGTTCGTCCATCGTTCGTTCGTCTACCATCTGGCTTCTTAGATTTATTATGTAGCATCATTATGAGATACCTTTCAAATTTGTTCATAATCGAGGGTTTTAGACTCTTTTCGGGTCCGCTAGAGTTCAAAATAAAAGTACCTTTAAACCCGTTTTTCACATTAACCGATATAATGGGTATTCAGCAAACTAGATGAATAGCATCAATATAAGATATTTGTTCTTCAAATTATCGAAAAGGGTGTATTGGACCCTTTTTACGAACTAAAACTTAAATAGAAAAACAAAACTTTTACATAATCTCTTTTCATGAGCCGCTTGACGGATCTTAATCAGATTTGGTCTATAGCTCTATAGCAACATTGTAAGGTTATGTTTAAAACAATTGCATTTTCAGTATAAGGAAATGAAAGAAGTCTCGTGTTTAAATAAAAGAGAAATTATATCGCACATTTTATTATCTTTGTGTTGCATTGAAACAATTTTCAAGTATTCACTTTAGTTACTGGCACACATATTTTTCATGGTATAATATAAAAAATGAAAACCATATGTTTTGTACGCTCCTTTTGAATATAAATGAATAATTGTTTTGAATAGTTTTCTAAATGTTTATAAATCTTCTAGTAGGCCATTTAAGTTAAATTTTATTGTTTAAAATCTAATTCAATATTTCATATTGCATACATTTTTATTTGATACTTTTGTGGAAAGATCGTCTTATTTTAGAATTATACTATGATCAATGTTTACTTTTAATGACTGAAAATGGTACATGTACTTTACATCTTCGTATAGTAGATATATGCTAGCTCATATCAAACAGTAGAATGCCAAATATAGAAATTATATGTATACATGTTTATCATTTCCCAAAACTAAAAGCTGAATTTAAATTTACTGAATTAAATTTTAAAAAAAGACACTTAAATTGGAAAACGTAATACTTTAGTAAAGCTTAAGAAATCTGTCCAGAAATAACAACATGTAATTTGGCAATCTTAGTACTCTTGTAAAGGATAATAGGTAACATTATGTTATCCGTTCCTTTCAGCAAATCTTTAAGTAGTATTTCTACATGAAGATGTAACCTACAATCTATAAAATGATACGTACCCTCGAAAAAGTGAAAAGTAACTACAGACCACCAAAGTAGACGATAAATACAATGGAATTGCTCTTCAACAGATTAAAATTTAAACACTTTATCATGTCATTTTGTTAAGGTTAAAATCTAATTAAAGAGTATGCAAGATGCCTTTCGTTAGAAGTATTTGAATTGCAAGGTGCGTATGCATTTTCTTAAAATAAATGCTTTTAGAAAAAATTCTGATAAATTCATATTGTCTCATAGTTACTTATGTGTAAGTAAATTTAAAACATATGTACTAGTACAAGGAAATAAAATGATGGGATACCTGCTTTGAATTTAGAACTGACATTTTATTACATTTTTTGTTTTGTTTCGGGTTTAACGCCGTTTTTCATCAGTATTTCAGTCATGTAACGGCGTGCAGTTAACCTAACTAGCGTTCTTGGGTTTTGTACCAGTATAAATTTGTTCTTCGCAAGTAACTGCCAACTTCTCCACATGAATTATCAGAGGTGGAGTACGAATAATTTCAGACACAATGTCAATAAAATCGTCACGGAGCATTTTATTACATAACATATTTACTATAAGAACGTATATTTCAATCTTATCTGATCAAACATTTTGCAAATACTAAACGTACTTTTAACTTAAATATACAAGTACTAATTTCGTTAAATGGTCCAAAAATAAGAAATTGCTATGTAACAGTCCTGTTAGATGCCGGGTACGTTGATATAAATTTGATATCATTTGAAAGTGTATTGTTTACTGAAAAAGAGAATATAAATAACATGACAAAAATATGATACATAATTGTTCTTTTTGACATTTATTTATATTTTTTTCAGTAATACTTGAACAGAAAACCAGTTGTACAGCGTATTTATCATTTCGCAGTAAAAATAAACAACAAGACTGTCGTCATTAGTGCATATTATTAATATGCAGAAAAAAAAATTGTTAATATTAATAAATAACATAACTGTTGAAAAGCAGATTAAAAATATTGTGCCATTTTATGAGAAAAGCGATGTCTTCTACATGTCTCATAAATTATTTCATTGATGCGTTGTGTTGGACATATACTGAACGGAACAAAATTACACGTTGTTTAGTATAAGCCTGTGCTAGGACATTTTAACATAAATTGTAGGCCCATAGTTTGTCATCGCTTTTGAGAGGTAGATGTTATGTTTTAAATTTTATTTTTTCAAGCCTTGTAAAATATATATGGTAAGAGTTGTGTTTAAATCCCAAAAACAACATAATGATATCCTTACCCACCCTTTAAAAGCAAGAAAAATCATTCTAAAGCTGATCTACAAGGAAACATGTAAATATTAGTGGCTCTTCTTGATTGTATGTGTTTTCTGAACTTTATTTGCTGAAATATTTAGTTAATCTCCTTTCGGTATAGCCTTAATACATAGAGGAAAATCCTGCACTGAAGAGAATAACCGTTTTCTACACAAAATATATCAAATACTATTCCTACTGCTTTATTAATTTCTGTAGATGTTCAGACCTTATCATTCTAAATCTGTTCTACAAGAAAACATGTAGGTACTAGTGACCCTTCCTGAATGTATGTATTTTCGGAACTTCATTTGCTTTAATATTCAGTTAATCTCTTTTTCGGTATAGCTTTAATGCATAAACGAATATCCTATACTGAAGCGAATAACCGTAGTCTACAATAAATATATAAAATACTTTTCATACTGCTTTATTAATTTCAGTAGATGTTCTGACCTTAAACACATTATCGTTTTATCTTTATAGACAATACATCAAGATGTATGCTAATTTAGTTGTAATTGCAGGTATTATGTTCGAAGATTTCGTTTAATACGTAGAAAATTAAACTTTAATGTTCACTAATGAGAACATTTCATCTCACACAGAATAGCCCTGATAAAACAACCAAACAAAAGCAACACACATCGGATATCAAAAGAACGCACTTTCTCATCTGAGATTAAAATAATGTGAAATATGTTCCAAACTTGCATTCCTATTCATTCCCACTATATATGCAGTTGTCGGTGTAAATATTTAAAATATACTGTTGTTTGTATTTTTGCCAACGCAATTTTGTATATGTTTATTAATCCTATATTTATGCCAAAGTAACATTATCTTTGGTTGGTAACAAGTATGGGGTAGTGAAATTTTTAAAAGACTTCCGAAGACAATGTTATATAAAGTGCTAAATGAAGAAATGTGTAAACGATGAGATTTATATTTTAAACAATTACGTTACTTGCCAAAAATCTGATATACTACATTATACAAAGTTTTACATTTTTGTAACAAAGTGCAACATACACAAATACATAGACATATATTACACTAGGAATGCCTGAGAAGAAGACGACCATTAAACAGTCATGGATAAGAGACATGCAGAAAAGTAGTGAGTATGATAATATTATTATTTTGGTCCATACATGGAAATATGGAAATATGCAGTTTGGCCAAATGAGGACTTAACACCATGCTTAAATTGTCAAGTATTATTTTTATCAAGTTCAACATTCAACTTTGATACAAAGCTATAAGTTTTGTTTTGTTTATTCAAATGTTTGAGGTTTAATTCATCAGGCAGGATTGTTGATAAGTGAAAAATAAATCACGGCGTTGTAGATATTTTAGCCTTATTTCAAAGCATTGCTCATTCGCTAAGACAGTATGTTTTCTTTTTTTTTTCTACCATCAAACAAATTGTTTTCCGGTAACAATGCATGGTAACTCATTATTCTTCTGGCTTCAGCTATGTAATGACATATAGAATCAACGTTAAATGCGTTAGCAATTGATATAACATCAACTGGTTGTAAAAAAGCAACACTTCAAATTTGTCATTACCATGGAAACATGTCGACTGTATATTATTACTAGCGGGTAAAAAATACGAATTAATTGACTGTTTTTATTTCCTAAATGCGATTGATAATAAATGTCATATATTATAAAACTTTGTTCTCACTAGAAATTGTTGAGCTGGTCTCATAATGAAGTGACCTTGTTACACAAAATATGAATAATATACACCAGTGGAAAATAACAAATGATAGGCCATATCTTTTTAAATCAAGCGTTGCATTTATATAAAAAGTATTAATAGTTACATCTATGTTTTACGGTCAATGAAGAATATTATCAGGTAAAGTTGTTAATGTATTTAAAAGAGGGTCTGGGGCCAACTGATTAATTTTCTGAATAAAAGATATAGAGATTAAAATAAAATGAATGACTGTTATGAAAAATAAATGGATGTTTCAATCTAGCTCCCTAGCTCGTTTTGTTGTTGGGTTAAAAAAACCTGACACGAGAGCGGTTTGTGTTTTATGTCGAATAAAAAAAAGAGTTGAACATTCGACAAAATTATATTATAATATTTATAGCTATTCCTATTTTATGAAATGAATTTATAGAAAACAATCGGAAGGCTGTTAAATAATATTCGCATGGTGATTACACTTAGCATTTTGGAAGCATTTCCTACTCAAATAATTATCATCATACGAAATTCCGTTAGGCAATAAATCATTGCTACTCATCAACATTCATCTAGCATTAGCTTTGAAATATAACAAGGAAGCAATTTGAAAGAATATTGGATATACATTATATACATTTAAGCAACTGGTTTATCTGCAAAACATGTTTTCATTTAGATGTGCATTGCTCAACCACAATTTGCAGGTGCATCATTACCATGAAGAACAACAGTTATATATTTTCATTTGAGCTTGAATCATACGACTTTTCAGTTGCCTAACGTGATATATGATTAATGTAATATATTATGAAAAGTTTGTACGTATAAGAACTCGTTTAGCTAGCCCGTGTGATATAATAATACGCATCTGAACGACAAACAATACTTTATTCAAAGGCAAATCACTAAATGAGATATTATTTCGATTCTAACACGTTACCAAGGATTTTAAGTACATCCTTGACGACATACATTAAATATTTGCCCGTTTTCAAATGGTTTCCTTTCAAGCGCGCCGCTATGCCTTTTGACGCCATGACGTAATAATTGTGACGTCAGAACAGTGATTTGTTGTATAATAATTCACTGTTTTCAGCCTTCTTTGTTTAATAGGAAAATGAATCGGATCGTGTTAGAATTCGTAATACCCTACGTACTTTAAACACAATCTTGTTTTCATATCCTTATTGAAACCGTTATATCGCACTTTATTTCTCAAATTTACAGATTTGTATTCCTTTTCTTTCATAAGGAGCAAATTAATCGAGGTATATAAATGTTCCTGCACAGCGTACCAGGCACGTTTTCAATATGAGTCCATTAATTTAAGTTATTCAAAACATTTTAATTTTTGCATGAATCAAACAGACATTTATCATTTAATTTAAAGGACGATATATCATTGGGCCAAAGGGTCAAATCTTTGAACCAATTAGACTTAACACTATTTTCAAATCTTAGAATACATACAGTAGGTCTTTAAAAAATGAATAAATGAAATAGAAAATATAAATAAGAAACGTGGCATAAGGTTAATAACATATCTTTGCTTTGCTTCCGGAAAACAGGATTATTTTTTATTCTAATTGATTTATGTCACGTGAATAATTTTGATGTAACAATGCAGTTCTAATGGTTGTCTTTCAATTACTGCCAAATGACGAAACTTCAAATAAAACAAGTAATAAAATATGCCACTTACCAACGGAAATGGGCATTGTACGTAATCAGTATTATATTTTGTCGGTCTTGATATATTAATGCTGTACATTACATACAAATGGAAATGGAAAAATAAAGAAAGGGAAAACATGGTATTTTATGGCTTATTCCTTATAAAAGGTTTATGTTGAAACAATTGTAAGCAGAGGAGCATTTAACTGGTTTTCTATCACGTCAAGAAGTATGCCAAGAAACGTTTTACTTCATTTGCGTCGAAAAAAAGTATAAAATATAATGCAAATGATGCATAAGTTATCGTTATGGCGTATATGCCAATAACGAATATTATTTTGCGAACAAGGTTTGTTATCCAGAGGGGCTGTTTCGAGGAAGGCATGTAGAATTATTATATCCCATTGACCATAACTGCAAGATCGTTTTACGGAAATTGCCGAATCTTGCGAATACAACGTTAACATTGTGACGTCAATACGCTTTCCAACAGATTACTTCAACAGACAGCAAACCTAAAAGTTTTCATCCTACCCACCACACTCAGTATAATAGACCAATAATGGTCGTCGGTAGGATATACTTTGAACTAAGAAATGGGTAATGGAGCTTTTTTCCTCAAGCATGTATGCAATAATTTATTAATTCAACTTAAACAGAAATGTCAATTGTGATACACAATGTTTTATATATTTTATGCAGAAAGGATCATATCATGCAGTTTATAGATAATTATACATTTTCCTGTCGTAGTTATTCACACATTTCAGAGTTTGGTGAAGCTTGTGTAATTGCAGTTTTCCGTGTTGAGAAGTAGATCTATTGGCAACAGACCTGATGGAGTCACGAAAAAAAAAACCTCGTTTCTGTCAAATGAGCCGAAATTTAAATTGTGTTCAACTTGACTTTCTAAAGATGTGTTCAATTACGGGATGTGCCATGCCAAACGTTGTGTCTGTTTGTGTTTTAAATGACTCTGTTCTAACTTAAATTATATAGACAATTGCCGAAAACTAAATTGTGTTCAACTTGACTTTCTAAAGATCTGTTGAATGACGGGAAGTGCCATGACAAACGTTGTGCCTGTTTTGCTTTAAATTACTGCGTTTTTTATTAAATCATATAGACAATTGGTATCAGAATACATAAAACATAAACAAAGACATTTAAAATTGGATGCACTTCAACATTAAATAAAAGGACTTGAACTTTACGTCGATATACATGTGTTAGGAAATTGTAGCAGTCTGGGAGTTTGGTATTTCCACTTACTGCATCTCTCACTACGAAAGTCCTAAGTTACTGGATACCTAGGGTGAGAAATCGTTAAGTTATATACACAGAATCTGCCTTATTCTCTTAATATTGAATGCATACGTTGATTGCAATTAGATAACAAAATAGTGTGTAACATTATCATTTACAACAAGTAAATTACAAACAACTGGTGCTTTTTAAGATTTAAATTCATTAAAACACAATTTAGGGACCAGGAATTTTGCTCGCACACTCATAGTATTTGGCTATCCTGTGTAACCCCTAAATGTTTGGCTACATGATTGCCTTTTTTTGTTATGTTTGCTTCAAGTAGTTGTTGAAATGCACGTGTGTGAAATGCACGTATCTGTATGCAGTAGTGGTCGAAATGGACGTGTCCGTATTCAGTATTGGTCGAAATTCACATGTCAGTTTGCAGTAGTGATTGAAATGAACGTGTCCATATGCAGTTGTTGTTGAAACGCACGTGTCCGTATGCATCTTTAGCTCACCTGTCCCGTAGTGACAAGGTGAGCTTTTGTGATCGCCCTTCGTCCGTCGTCCGTCGTTCGTCCGTCCACAATTTTTTGTGAACACAATAGATACCACATTTTGCAAGCAATTTAGACCCAAGCTGTACAAAATTTGTATCGGCATGATATCTCGGTTTCTTTCGAAAACTGACCAGGTCCCATCATGGGTTCTAGAGTTATTGCCCCTTAAAGGGCCAGAATTTGCGAGCGTGCGTGCATCAACAATTTCTTGTCTGCACGATAGTGGTTTCATTTATTATTTTGTTTTAACCAAACTTGCACACAACTTGAACCACTATAAGATATTGGTTCCTTTCTTGAACTGGCCAGATCCCATTATGGGTTCCAGAGTTAAGGCCCCTGAAATGGCCAAAAATAGCAATTTTGACATTGTCTGCCTAATAGCAGCTTTATTTACGATTTGATTTTTACCAAAATTGCACACACCTTGTATCATTATAAGATCATGGTTCTTGTTTTTAACTGGCCAGATTCCATTATGGGTTTTAGAGTTATGGCCCCTGAAATTGCCAGAATTAGCTATCTTGAACTTGTCTGCACATTAGCAGCTTCATTTATGATTTTATTTTAACCAATCTTGCACACAACTTCTATAAAAATAAGATCTTGGTTCTTTTCTTGAACTGGCCAGATTCCATTTTGGGTTCCAGAGTGATGGCCCCTCAAAGGGCCAGAATTAGCTATTTTGACCTTGTCTGCACAATAGCATCTTTATTTATGATGTGAATTTAATCAATCTTGCACAAAACTTTTGTCACTAAAAGATCTCATTCCCTTCTTGATCCGGCCAGATCCCATAATGGGTTCCAGAGTTATGGCCCCAGAAAGGGCCAAAATTAGCTATTTAGACCTTGTCTGCACAATAGCAGCTTCATTTATGATTTTATGTGAAATAAATTTGCACACAACTTGTATCACCACAAGATCTTGGTTTCCTTTTTGAACTGGTCAAATTTCATTATGGGTTCCAGAGTTACGGCCCTTGATAGTGCCAGAATTATCTGTTTTGACATTTTCTGCACAAAAGCAGTTTCATTTATGATTTGAATTTAACAAAACTTTCACAAAACTTGTGCCTCTATAACATCTTGGTTTCTTTCTTGAATCGGCCAGATACCATAATGGGTTTCAGAGTTATGGCTCCTGAAAGGGCCAAATTTAGCTATTTTGACCTTGTCTGCACAATAGCAGCTTCATTCATGATTTGATTTTAACCAAACTTGCACACAACTTGTATCACCATAAGATCTCGATTTCTTTATATACGTCCGAAGTGACGTATTATGTTATTGCCTCGGTGCCCCTCTGTATGTCTGTCTGTCGGTTACCAATTTCCCTTCCGCTCTGTAACATTTGAACCCCTAAAGTATTTCAAAGATACCTGACACAAATGTTCACCTCATCGAAACGACGTGCAGAGTGCATGTTTCGGATGGCTTACTTCAAGGTCAAGGTCACCCTTACGGGTCAAAGGTCATATGACTTTGTTTTGTGTTTATATTGTTCTGTAAAAAAGTGGAAAACAACAGATTGTCCAACAAGACATACACGAAAATGTTGCAGACTCGGTTTGATTGAGCCTGTTCATGGATGGAAGTGAGGATACAAGCTACCGTCTACGCACTCTAGCCCCTTGTTGAGTAGAACTAAACATTTACATAAGTTATAAGTATTTAAAAATATATGTGTGCATTTAACTTAGTTACAAAAGGTATGAAGCTTTATTAAATATAGTAAGTCAAATTTTGAAAAGCATGCATCTTGAAAACATCCCTGTTGTTTGATATTGTTCAAATATCCTAATATCAAGAAAAAAGCAAGCATCGAAGGAGAAATACTTAGCTTTTTGAAAACCTACATATGAAATTTGAGGTAATTGCAAACCTTGATACAAAAACTATAAAACATCCGTTTTCTTATAGAGATTTTTACAACCATTACTTTTGTTCCTTAAATAAATCTCAAAATACTTGAAAAGTAACAATATAGTAAAACGTTTTAGGAAAGGTGCACGCATATTTATCACAAATATAGCTTTTGCTTTGGTTAATAATGTATAAAAGTATCAACTTTTAGTGACTGTAGAGACAGCAGCAAAATAGCTTTAGGTTCTACCACTCTATAAGATATGTTGCAATGCTGTAACCTATTGTCCTTTATTGTTTTTGCTATAAGTCAGATACATCATTAGAAAACAAACATTTAAAACTGTCATCGTCAAAACAAACCAACGTCCACAGGGACTAATGACTGCATTGTTCAGACATTCAGAATGATGAACTTCAGTATAGTTCACGTTTTTGCTGAGGCCTTGAGAGACATCCTAGTAATTAAGAACACTGACTTTAAATAACTTGTCCATCACCGTTGTACGTTTAAACCCTCGCCTATAATTTGCTGAACATTTCTTTGACGTAAGGAATAAAATCAATAAGAATATCTATCAGAATTAAAGCAAACAAAATATGACTCTGTTTGACTGAATTTGTTCATGAGAGATATTGAGATGTGCAACACTCTTCACGACGACTAGCACGGAATAGTCTCCATGATCCAAAATGACAAGAAAACCTATCAACGCTGATTCCACGTACGTAAGTAGCAGAAGGTCGTTGGATCATCACAGATGCATGGCCGTTATCTAGATAATGCTTGGATGGCACCTGAGATCTTCCTGCTTCACAAATAGCTGCGGAATCGTCCCATAACCTGCAATTGTGTCGGCCGGTGTGACGCTTAAACCAACATAAACAAAAGCAATTTTATTTAGCTCCATTCTTGTGATAATCGTATCTACAAACCAAACAGGTAACTGTTAAAATGATGATATTTGCTATACACCGGTATTTGTTGCAGTGTTCAAATACGTTAACGGGAAAAGACTAGAACTATTGTGAACACCAAATTTTAGTAACAGGGATATCAGTGATGCGAATATTGATGTTTAATATGTCTTCAAAATAAAAGAACGTAATTGATATCATTATAATTTCAAATTATTAGGTGCGTTCTTTTAATGTATATTGATGATTGTATGTTTGGCTGGTTTCTCTGTTATACCTTTAAATGACTTCATTTCATTAAACGCTTCACGGATCTTAATCAGACTTCGTCCTGTGAATTTCGTTTTGAGGAACCTGCGAATTTAGAACATGGCATTACCTTTTTGACATTCATCCTTTTTTGATGGTCCACAGCACTATTTCAAATATACCCCCCCCCCCCCCCCCCCCCCTCCCTCCGTTTTGTTCAAATGGGGAGATAACAAAAAATTAAGTAATTGTTTTAATTTTGTTTTATCAATGTTCATAAAACCTCTAGTGGGACATTTATCTAAACTTGTACAAGTAATTTAAATATTCGAACAATAGATATGTGAAAATTGATTATAACAAATAATAGAATTCCAATCTGAATTCAAAATGTTTGCACTCAAATTGAAAACTGTCACTTAAAATTGGCAAACGTAATAGAATACTTGAGACATCGTCTTCAATAATAATAACATTTAATCGGTAATATTTGAAAGGATAATAGGACACGTAATGATATCCGATTCATTCAGTATTACTTCAAATTGTAATTCTATAGTATTAAATAACCTACAGTTTTCAAAATGATACATGCCCTCGAAAAAATGAATTTATCTTATACAGATTAAACTTAAACATTTTCTTAAAAACATATATCTGATGAAATCGTATTGTAGATCTCTTAAGTATAAGTAAAGTTTAAGCATATGTAATAGTACAAGAAATTAAGATTTTGGGAACACATGCTTTGACATTAAAATTGGCATTTTTTTATATAGCATATTTACTATAAGAATTTACATATATACATTGTAATTTACTCTGATCAAACACTTTGCAAATACTAAAGTGACCAGTCGTTCTATTCACAATTTGTACACCAGCCAAATGCTTGTTTAACTCAAATGGTGAATACTAGTTTATGCAAGAAAACCCTAACTAGTGCTGCTTTGCTATTTATAAATATTTATAAAATGACAACTTAGTTAATAAAATATGAGCCACGTCATGAGCAATCCAATATAGTATGTTTACGACCAGCATGGATCCAGAGCAGCCTTCGCATCCGCGCAGTCTGATCAGGATCCATGTTGTTCGCTAATGGTTTCTCTAATTGCAATATGCTTTGAAAGCGAACAGCATGGATCCTGACCAGACTGTGCGGACGCGCAGGCTGCTCTGGATCCATGCTGGTCGTTAACATACTATATTGGATTGCTCATGACGTGGCTCATATACTTTATTTAAAGTATAAAGATATTACATTGTCAAGCATTTTTCAACTAAAACACATTATATTTGTGCTAATGAAAGGTTATCATTCTCACGATTTGAAATCCGGATACCAATGAACAATATGTCTTGTCGTTGATATAATTTAAATATCCTAGCACCGAAACAGTACAATAAGTACTGTGACATCATTTTTATTCGCGTAGGACGAATTTTCGCGTATTTCGCAATAGAACCGATGCCCGAATTTAAGACCGCGCTAATATTATTTTTTAATTCTAATATTATCCTTTTTACGTTTGCGCGAAATTTTCATGCCAGGGAATTTAAATGATTTCACAGTATTTCTATCTAAAAATAATAGACATGCACTTATCTATTCGATTTCTCATAAAATGAAGTATCAAACGCAGTTAAGTATATACATAAGTTTTCCAAATAGCGGATCATTTACACACTCTATGGTACCATAGAGCGTGGTATATAAAGCATAAATTTTGAATTTTTTAAATGGACTTTTAAAGCAAAACTGTAAATGTGACAAAGCATGTACTCAGTGCCTTTGCTAAAGGGAGGGAAATCATTTTATTCACGCTATACTGTACAATTTGCCTCCTTTCTCCCTTCCTTAAAACGTTATGCAACATCTCGTTTCTATGGTGTTTTCTGGCATCTTGTCCTTTTAACGCTTTTGTGAAATGTGTCAACCGAATATCGAGGGCTTAGAGCGAAACTATTCTATTTGCTTCTATTTCTATAGATAGATAGACCAGTTTCGCTATAAGTCCTCGATATATACGCTCAATGAAATATGCTAAGGGTAGAAGAAAAGTGATATTGTTTGCTTACGATCGTTTATCTTTTATGATTTAATGATCCAGTTGAACGTCAATGTCTTTCAGTTTAAACAGAAATAAAGTATTATATATAGTTTGGTTTTGCTATGTTTGCATGTGTGCGTATTATTTGCACATGTATGTATACGACGACTGTTTAATCTTGACGAAGATTTTTAACAATATCAATTGGTCCAGTGACAGTATTGTGGCAGCAAAATGAAGTGTCACATTTGTTTGCAATTTGCTACTGACTGCTAGCCGAACGATTGAAGTATTTTATAGACAGTCTTAACAAGAGTACGTCCTTCATTTGACCGACATGTTATAGTATTTTGCAAGTGTACATCTATCAGGTATCAGATAAACTTTTGCGGCGAAGATATTACGCGAATTTTAAAGTAATATATATCCGCAAAAGAGCAACAAATGCATACATATCAATGCAAAGTCTTTATGTCTATTTTTTCATGAATTTTTATTTTGGCTTATGTAATGGTTTGCTCCAGAATGATTTCATTCGTGTTGTCCCATACCTGTTATTTATGTACAAATTAATACGGCTAAAATCACCAAGTCAACGCATTCTATGTATATTAAAATCTTAATATATGTATTTCTATTTTATGACCAAATCATTGTAACTGTTTCGGCTACAAGAAGATATGTCCGATCATTATAGTTATTACGTTTGGGGGTGGCGTAGAATGAGTAGTGATATTACATTCCTGTCATAAACAGTCAACAAACTTTGACTGCTACAGTTTTTTATTTGGTTGCGTTATATAGTCAATATTATTGTTTTTTTTAATTTCTTTTCCCAGATAGTTTAGTAATTTTAAAATCTTGAAAAATAATCTTGAAAGCAGTTGGCCAGTGTGAATATTGTCCAATTGTGCATTATCGTTTTATGTGAAGGAACGGACCTCTTGGTAGAAGTTTTCTCCCTCGAACTCACAGCGCCATTCCAACGATGAAATCACAATGTAATGAAGATTTTGATTAAGTTACTAAGTTGAATGAAATATGAGGTTTGAACATTTGAAGATGCCATCTTTGATTTTATTTTTCCGAAATTGTTCGTTTTTTTTTTGTTGTTTTTTTTTTTTTATTGTAACTAGAAAATATGAAGTTGAACATTCCTGAAACTGCTGCACATTTTGCCATGAATTCATTAAGTAAATAGCTTTATAATAAAATGTAGATAGGCTCATCAATAAAGGTATTATGCCTGTCCTATAGGATACATTAGATGTTTAAAACAGAATGAATAAGAAAATGAATTCTAGATCCTTTCAATTTGAAATCGCATCTATTGTTAGAGCGTTTTCGATAGGCGACTCCGGTGAAGACAGTATTTTGTTATAATAGATATAAAAAGTGGATATGATTATTTGTTGACAAATACTTCTTAGCTTCTATTTTATTGGACACTTTTTCAATACATTTGTTTGTGTTTACAATATTATTCATTTCATGTTAAATATATTTGTATGGCTTTATGTTTGATCTGATTTCTTAAATCAGCTTTTCAATTTAATATTTAAGGAATGAAATTAAATATGCATATGTTCAAAACATAGATTGTTTTATTTTTTATTTCTTATACAATACACTTTAATGTCTAAATCGTAATTCAATTCAAACTGAATTCAGATTGAATCGTAATCAAAAACTTGAGAAAGCAGCTTCAAAACGAACAACACTAAATTGGTCATCTTTACACACTTGAAACGATAAAAGAAAAATTAATGACATCCGTCACTACTTGCAAAACTTCTATTTGTATTTCTGCATGGTTAAATAAACTTAAACGTATAAAGTTATACTACCTGCCAAAGGCGATGACAAAAGATTGGATTAAAGAAATAGCCGATATATCAGATTGAGTTCGACTGAGACAAATTAAAACTAAATAGTCATCATGTATTTTTGTTCTGTTTGATACTTATTTCAAGGCTATGTTAAAGACCTTCCGTAGGAGTATTTAAACGTTGTTTTATATATGCATTTACTGAAAATAAATCTTGACGTTCTGAATGTTATATTTCTGTTAAATCAATATTGTTGTCATTGTGAGAAATGGCTTATGCATACGCAATAGTTTTGTAACTGCATATAGACAACATCTGCTTTTGCTGTCTAGTATATTGCATAAAACATACAACAATATTGTGACAAAACACTTCCGAAATACTAACTAAATATCCCCATTCTGAATTTGTTTCATTTTAAGACAACTTCAAAAGTTCACAAAACCTCAGTATAATTGAGCTTGGTAAACCAACGCTATATGTAAGAAGACAAGCAAATGTCCCGTTTAATGCTAAGCGAATGACTGGTATAAGTGTCACGTCTTTGGTATGACGCGGCCGAGGATCGAACCCATAACATCTCGCACTCAAAATGGACGCTCTATCACTAGGATATCGGGGCTATTTTAAGTAGGATTATAATTTGTTTCATTTATTGATCTATATCTGTATCTACAATATACTTTTAACACACAGAACTTAGCACTCGAAGTAATAATTGTTTAGATATGATATGTTATGTTATTATTAAAGTGATTCTGTTTCTTACCTGATCAGAATTAGCATCCCAATGTTAACAGTATTCAATCTAATTTTCTCATGTAAGATGTACCAATTTGAGTAACATTGTTTTCTCATTGTTGATATATATTATTTAAAGGTCTATATCTACTGCTATTAAAGACCCTTCACAAATGCCATTAGCTGCTACATCATATGCAGCTGATCATTTATAATATTAAATCCGTTATTTGTGGGATAGCTGGTACAACATGGGGTCCCGTAATTAAAAACATTAGAGCTAGAAGCAATGAAGCTTTAAGAAACGAATTTCCTGCAGCAAAGGTAGTAATCTACTACTACTGGTACTAATAGGAGCAGGAACTTAGTTTTTTTTTGCGTTAGGGCTTGACGCCGTTTTTAACAGTATTTCAGTACCGGCGAGCAGTTAACCTATTCAGTATTCCTGGATTCTGAACCTGTACAAACTGTTCTCCGCAAGTAACTGCCAACTTCCCCACTTGAATCAGAGGAGGAGGACGAATGATATCAGGCACAATTTACATATCGAATCATAATGGAGGACCTGTGCCTCGCCCGAGGATTATAGCAGTAAATAAGCAATGATAATATTGCTACTAATCAAGAAAAAAAAGCCTGCAATGAGTATTTATTTTATAACATGTTCCATGAAGCGTAATTATCAACTTTTACTTTATAACAATGAAATGCAAATGGATGTTTTAATCTTTCTTTAACACGACACTATTCGTTTACCTACTGAACAAATAAGGCCGAAAATTGTGGGTTATCATACTAGCAACACTTCATTTCTAACATTGGTCTTGGCCACATTATGTAAGTCCTCTTGTTTCTCGATTTCGTAAATAAGGCAAAGGTTCATGCAATACAGTCATTAATACATTCATTCCGGGATTGATAAAGACCGGATGTCGCTTTTTACCGTGTGTCAAAGAAAAATTATACTCATTTAAGAAAATCTTTTGTATGAAAAATGCATAGTTCCCTCTCTTGGAAAGTATTATTGGCTACACACGAATTTTTAGTAGATTCTCTCAATACTGACTTTCAGATATTAGCGTTTTGCGTATGTAACTCTTTTAAATCAATGAAAGGCTCACTGTAACAACTTATTTCAAATTTTGACGATTTCTACAGAGTTTTAGGGGTTAAAATACCCCACAAACACAAAATCACTGTATTTTTAAATAAGACATCATCAAATAATTGTGGTAAGATTCACAATTTTATATATTTTCATGAGAAAATATAATAATTTGCAATAAGTTTATGTTATAGGCAACGTACATATAAATGTAATACATATAAATCACATGCTGTTTCTCAATAAATCGAGCCTATTTGTGTTCCATGCAGAAAGGTTTGTGGTATCAATAGTTGTCTTGTATTTAATATGTCAAAATAATTTTACTTGTATAATTTTGACTTTTGGATGATGAAAATACTTTAAAGTGTAACATACGTAACAGCTGCAACTCAACTTCTCCACCTTGAATAAATAGTAACATTAAAATCACTTCAAGAATTGCATTTTTATGCTTTTAATTTGAATAAACCATGTTTACTGATCAAGTACACATGGCAGTTATAATTCTGTTTGACTTTACCCTATTACTATTCTTAATTATAGGATGTCGACAAACTACAGTAAAACAATGATTTCTGTTTAAACATCATTGTAAAGGTAGAATAGATAAGCAATATGAATGGCTTTTGCTTCGAACATAGATAACATATTGACAATAAAGAGTAGACATGCTTACAGTATGTGTGCAGTCTGTATAGTTTTGACTTTCATTCAAAAAATATACAGAGCATGAACGTATCTAAGAATTGAATATACGTTACTTAGTTTTAAAGGTAACCTATTCATTTTCATATTTCTTATATTATTATTACCTATACATGAATCATACTTATTGGCATTGCAAAGCACATACAAAGTCAGGTTTACAGCATTACAAAGATGAAATTAAACATACATTATGCAACATACGTTACCAATATTACACAGAACATTAAGTAACATCAAAGCTGGGTTAACAGTTTTGTTTCGATGGACTGTGGTTGTTTCAAGACAGAGTTTTTTTTTAAATATTTTCTAATGCGTTGTTTGATATCTTTTGAAGGTAAGATTGTATTCAGTACTGAAATTACCGGTTTATATGCATTATTTCTTAGTTGCTGATGTTATTCCTTTGTTTGAATTTGTAATAGATTTAAAAGTAGAATATTGAATTTTATTAAGAACTCAGAATGAATTGACAACAATGATTCCACAGTCACAATATGAACAAGGAGTCTCATCTATGTTTATGTAAAGGAAATATAATATGGTTACGTAGTTCAGTTATGCCGTCCCACAATATAAGTGATATTTAAAAACCACTAAGAAACAGAACTATTTTAAGAATCCAGTTTTACCAAAAGTGACATCTGTTTTATTACCCATATTTTACTGTATATGTAGTGAAGCAGGAACTAGTTCATTAAAAAGATGATGTATTTCAACTGTTTCATATAGATTAACTCGGTATAGAACTGTGTTTAAAATACAGTCAAAACTAGGTATCTCGAATTTCAATGGACCATGCATTTCAGTTCGAGATAACCGAAATTCTAGTTATTGGGAGGGATGTTTATGTACGTGATGATGAAAAAAAATGATTCCAACACTTGTTTTAATCTCCAGCTACTAGGCACACTATAAATATAATATTTCTTCCAATAACGCTTTTAAAACGTAACACAAAATCATTATATACATAATCAGAAATTCACAATATATACATACATATACATCATGTAACATTTTCGGCATATGCATATCAGTCATACATTAATATTCAGCACATTTGATTAATATTATTACAGCGCATGTAAGAAATGAATATGATACACGAATCATGAAAAAATAACGTTCGGTACTTCACAAACGAAATTTCGTAAACCGTAAGTAGATACATTTATTCATTTCGTCCCTCTTTTTTTCTTGGCATGTGCCAACAAGTATGACAGCATCTCACATTGATAATCGCCGCATCTTTAATACTTCGGGATTACGGCCTCACGGTTAGGCAACAACAATCACAATGAAATGTGTGAATTTTTATCGCATGTTTTTCTCACTTCGACTCACCGAGTTTACAATGCACTTGAATATTATTGACGGGATTGCATGAAAATCCCTTTCGACACATCCGGAGTCTCGGTAAGTCAAAATTTGAAATAAACGGAGTTGAATTACATATATTAAGAAGGACATTTGACGGGACGCGAAAAATATTTCGACTTAAGCGGAAATTCGAGGTAAGCGAGTTTGAGATACCGAGTTTCAACTGTATTAAGTTTAGTAAATACATTTATCTAAATTCGGTAACGTATTTTTCAGAACTACACAAAAGGACACAATATAACATCAATGTACACCATATGACAGAAATATACCCAAAAATTTGATGTGAGAGGTTGCGAGAAGTCAGTCCTTGGTGTCAGTATCAGAATATGTTCATCATACATGCATAGATGAATGTACCTACTTACAGAGTCTGCACAATATGTTTGGAACACGCCTGTCAGGTGCATTATTGTCTTTATGACATATTTATAAAAAACTCTTTTAGTTTAATGCTTTATTCCGCAGTAATTGCATTAATCTACATCCCAAAATGGATTGAAAAATGCGTTATTTTAAATATTAATTATAACAATGCCATTTAGTATTACTCATACGACCAAACAACAAACAGATACGATACACGACGTCTTGATTCCAGGACTTGCTCAATTTATAGCTGTATTTATAAATTCATGTATGCATCATGTTATTATGTTGTATTTACTATATATGTTTTTAATTTTGAAAGAATAAAAGTCTACATCGCCTGCAGATGTTGTCGATCGTTTGCAAGTGCTGCACTGTATGTAAGAAACACAACATTTAACATGAGACTCAAACTTTCTAAGTAGATAGAGAGCCATAGTTCTGATAAAATGCTCACCAAAGTTATGGTTGCTGGCCTACATAGTCGCCTAATAAAGATACTCAATAGTGCAAAGTTTCATACCTGTAGCCATTATAAATTTTGAGGAAAGATGGACCTAAACAAAACATTTAACCAAGAAACCCTTTACTTTTTAAATACAGAAAGGGCCATTACTCTGACAAAATATACATATGAGTTATGGTTACCTGCCTTCATATTAACCTAATAATGACAAACAGTCGTGCAAAATGTCAAAGCCGTAGCTGTTATAGTTTCTGAGAAAGGTTGGACCTAAAATTTCATTTTACCAAGAAACTCAAATTTTCTTAGTAAAAAGGGCCATAATTCTGACAAAATGCGCATCAGAGTTATGGTTCTTGGCTACTAAATATACACTGAATATTCATAAATGGAATGAGATGTAGGACTGTGGAAATTGAACGAAAAGCTCCGGGAAATCTTTAACAATGATCAGATGAAAACATTAGTATTATACTCGGTCTTAAATGATATAATTTAGCAACCAGTTTTTATCTTTTAATTGTTCTTCTTAATTTAAAATTCATAGAACTATTTCTAAAATCTAGCGAAATGTATTATATTTTTATAAGTACATTTTTTTTTTTTTTTTTTTTTCAATTGAACATTTTTCTTGTAGTTAATCTTCTATTTAATCTATGTTTATACTATATTAAACAATATAATTATATCTTTATAGTTACTGAAACATTTTATGCATATGAATTAGACTAGCCACTAGACTGATACAAAATATTTTTCTACATCTTTCGCTTTTTGTCAAATTCAATTCCATACAGATAGAAGCCGGTCTATTATAGAGATTTTCACAGAGGAATGATGTTAAAATTATCATATTGGACATGGGATATAGACTGCCACAGTTCCCTACATTCAGTCATAAAAATATATAAAGATCATAGTTTAGGAGCTAGTCTACATATGCAACAAATAAAGTATTTTTGATAAAGTCTCTCTTTCCTTGTCTATAAGATTTAAAACCGCTTATTTATGAAGTGATAAAGTAGACGGACTTTCCAATATAGAATGACCCCTGTTTATTGGATCTATACTTTTAAAGCCAGTTACATTGAAATTGACATAAACTTATGTTTTTGTTTCAACGGAAATAGCATGTTAATTGGTATTGGCTCAAGAAATGCTTATTTGTCCATTTACAGTAAACTATTGAATCTAGATACAAATTTTGTCTGACATCAAGAAGGAAAAATCAGACTGTAGAATTCCCTGTCAGTATTTAAGTTGTTAAGTTATGTTGAATTATGTGCAGCGTACATCATGTCGTTGGTTTACTCCGAGCTGTCATGAAGAGTAATTTGATCAATACTGCACTATCTTAGTTATAGGTACTGTTTAATCACCTTTTGGATACTGAACTTTTTCAAATGCTGGATTTGTACAATTTTACACTTTTTAAAATCATACTATTCAATCAGTATTAAATGCGTTTTCAATGTAAATAGTTTGTCATTACTGTCCAATGTTCGTAATAACTCATTTGTACTGCTATGTTTCAGAAAAAATGTTAAAATATAGAAAATTCAGGAGATGCAATATATATTTTATGACCCAACGATAACGCGATGTCACCCAAAAATAATTCATGAAAATCCTTCTTAGAATACAGGTAATATACAACAATACTATCGGTTTTCAAGTAGACAATTTCGGACGTTCCTGAATAGATGTATTTTCACAACTTCCTCTGCGAAATCATTCTGTCAATCTCTTTTCAACATAGTTTCAGGAATATAGATGAATAACTTCCTTACACTGTAGAAACAAAATGTGATTGAAATTTAACTAAATACAATGATTTATGTACATATTGCTACAATAATTCAATAAAAAAAATAAGAGATTTAAAACATTGTCTTGGCCTAATATATGTTACTGTCAATTTGAAACTAAAATCTTGTATATCTCATAATTTTCATGCAAATCATGTATAATTACCATCATGGAAATACAAAATAATGCAGTTTTTTTTATGGCGCGTCTTTAAACGGACATTCGTTTGAATTAATCAAATTAAGTAAACTAGTGATCCTGAAAAATTCCCGACCGATTATAGAAAAGCGATTAAATGAAAGTACGACTAATAGACCAACCATGTCAGTCTAGGAAAATACAAAAAAAGTCATTCGTATCTCTGCACATGTTTTGACGTCAAGGGACTATTGCACGGCTATCGTAATGTATTAGTAGTATATTCAAAATATGTAGTCTTTTTTGTCTTTATTTAGCACCTTTTAATCGATTTTTGTATTCAAAATCGTTACTTGGATATATAAACTATCTATCATGTTAGGATTTGCAAAGTGTAATCAGAATAAATTATAAAGTATATGTTAGAATAAATATGTTATAAAATGTCCATTTTAAAATCAAAGCCAAATACATCATATAATTATGCATTATGAAAACTACAATCAATATGAATTTAACAGAAATTCTTACAGATATTTAAGATTTACTATAAGACAGTGCGTGTGACAGCAAGCAATTTAAACACTTGTAACGAAGGCCTCTCACATACCTTTGAAATGAGTTTCAAACTAAACTCAGTGGTCTTATAATTCTAACTTGTCACAGATCAATTCAATTTCATTTTTCGGCTACTGTGGTGGTCCCTAGTTTCTCATCGCCTTTCTCAAGTACTCAAGTACGTACTACTATACACATTTTAGGTTATTTAACCATGTAGAAATACCAATTGAAGTTTTGGTAGCAGGAATGGATGTCATTGAGTTTTCTTTTATCCTTTTAAGTGTGTAAATATGTCTAGTTTAATCTTGTTATTTTTGAAGACGATTTCTCAAGTTTTATATTACGCTTTCTAATCTAAGTGTCAAATTTCAATTTCATGTCAATTTTTTATTTAGGACGCAAAGATTTGAAAGTGAATCGCTTGAATGGTGGAATGGTGAAACGGAACAGTTAGAAATTAAAAAAAAAATGATTAATAAGTTTGGCATTCTACTGTTCGGTATAAGCAAACGGCATTTATTTACTATTCGAAGATATGCAGTACATGTATTATTTTCAATCATAAATCTTAAATTTAGACTGTGGTACATTTCTACAACGAGTCGAACTCAGCGGAAACACGCCAGACTAAAAATGCAATTAGAAATTAAATGTCCGACTGGAAGAGATAAAAACATTAAAAAAAGGATCAAAACAAAGAGGTAAAACATCCAACACATTAGAGTTAACCATGAAAGATGTAAATGCCAATCACTTAGGTTGATATTGGAAAACTGTTCAAATATTTGTTACAGATAATAAAACGTGCGACATAATTCCACTTTTAAAAAAGAAACCAGTGTCGTTAATTACTAGGAGGTCCCTGACTGTAAATTCGACGCACATTATTTGACTTCTTGAGGAATGATTATGATCCTTTCACTTTTATATTTTTGGAATTTTAGTCAGGAAAGCGCAAGGACTATACCGAAGTTCATCATTCAAAATGTTTTACAAAGCAACCATAAGTACCCGTGGACTTTGGTTTGTTTTGACAATGACTGTAAGACTGATTATTGTTTTCTTCTGATGTATCTGACATATAGTATAGAAAATAAAGGAAAACAGCACTGCAACAAGACTTATAGACGCTGAAAATTGGAAATTATAAATTTGTTATAGATTTGTTTCTTTCCGCTGCTGGAGTCATGTTGATGTAGTAGTCCATACAACTAACACAATACGTAGCGTAATTTTTTTCTTTAAAATGAATAACGTAGTTTTGTCAAAGCATTTGATTACTAAATCATAAAGTCATATTGAAAAATTTACATCTTTTTTTTTACTACAGTTAAAATATTTCATTGAATGTTTTGGTGGCAAATCACGTTTAAAGAAGAATAAGTGTGTTTTGCCTATTTTAAATGTGCATTGCAGTATTTATTCAGCATTAACTTTATAAAGATGCTGCTAACAGATATAAATGTGTAGGGTATAAATTAACAAGAATACAAATTTTCTTTGTAATTTAATATTCAAATCTCTATTTTAGCACAACTTATAAACTAATAAACAAACTGTACGATGTTTTCAGGTAAAAAAGAAACAAAAAACAAAAACGTTTTCTTTTATCTCTACAGTAATTTAAATGTAAAGTTGAATATTTGAAATGTTGCATCTATTTTGCACTTATAGGAAGTCTGATAGCCGCTTGCTGCTGGATCTTATCTGTTTACAGTAATTATGATATACATATTGTTATTGCGATATCACTGTAAGAACCAATAATCTAACTTGGTAATGGTTGTTCCAAAATGAGACTCCGTTATCAAACAAATACTCTACGGTTATAGTTATAGTATAACATTTTGAGAAAGTAAATATCAATTTGAAACCCAAAACAGTATTTCCTATGTATTATCAAAACTGAAAATGCCTTTATGGTAGAAGCAATTGTTATTACCCGTCGTTTCTTTTGCGAAAGAAAGACATGTAGTTTTCTTGTAGTGTGTGGGGGTCTTAAGTTTTGCATAGGCACTGACTACTTATGGTTCTTAAAATTGTTTTTGTTTGTCAGTTCAAAGGTTCACTTTTATATTTAACGTACCACGCATTCTGTTACAATACCATATATATGCGATTCGGGTTCCGAGGAACACTCTTATTTACACTGCTTTGTAACTTATACATTGTGAGATTTTCTGGTATCTGATTTACTTACAATCTTTGACAATTTGTATTAAAGTATAATGCACGGTATCATGAGTTTAATGTTTTCTTACAGCCACATTTTTCTCCAATATTTTTTTGTTTTTTGCTTTCTTTAAAAGCAATATATACAATAATTTAATGCTTATTGCTAGAAATGAGTCTGCTTGAAGGAGATATCTCATGTTTAAGTATGAAAAAACATCCAAAAACAACAATTGCTATTATAACTGATAAGTTACAATGTATACCTAAATGTATAACTTTATTTCTACAAAACATATTTACGCGCTTTTCCTTCCGATATAATGTTGTCTGTATGTGATGAGTTTGCACACGTGTTAAATTAAAATTGAAAATTGGATTAAATAATGTCACATTTAATATGGCTTTCAAAAGGCGTCAGTCATGCATAAAATCAATCATTTCCCATCAACTTGAAATGTCAAAGAAAATGTAATGACATCCGTCTTCCTCTCAAACAAATTGAATTGGTATTTTTGGATGGTAAAATATTCCAGTATGTGTAAAGTAATTGCTTTTCTACATTAATGATGATTTCAAATTGACCGATATTCCGATAAATTAAGTACTTGACGTTAATACAAGATATTTTCAAGTTACATTGATGAGAAAAGGGATACTTAGCTCAAGTTTAATTCTGCCTGAAGCACGTTATACTAACAATTAAAAATTTGAACAAATAACAAATGAAGCATAGATCTTCTTTTACCTGTATAATACATTTATATATCAAGGAGATAAAAATGCCAGAATCATGTTTAGAAAACATGTCCACTGTTAGCAAATTCGTTACCAGAGGTAATTTTACGTAAGGTTTTTGCCGAATACAAGTAATAACTATTTTGAACCTCTAAAAACACAATATATGCTGCATAATGTTTAACTGCATAATATGATTTGCAGTGCGTTCATCAGAGTTTCCCGTTTTAAAGATACGTTTATTACTAATATGAATATTATTTCAATACATGATATAAAAGGAAAATAAATCATTAAAATTACACAGACTTGTATATTACATATAATGTAACCAGTAATTGATTATTGGCATATATTTTCATCAGCATTATAGATGTATTACTTATTCTGAAGCCAGTTCTAGACCATAAACTCATACATTCTGATATGATAAACAGTAATAACAATAATGAATTATTTGTATGAGGGATTAATATAGTTAATATAGTATATCTGTAAAAAAGAGAGAACACAACGCATTTCTGAACGAATATACGTCGTACTTGTCGGCATAGATAGTGATCTTCTCGTAATAAAATAGATACTTAGATTTATGATATTCGAAAGACATATCATATTTAACGAAGATATGGCCTAGTTTTTGTTATAACGGTGAATATGGAAGGGCGGCACCCTAGAGTCAATGATGTGAAAAGAATATTAGAATATAGAATGTTAAGCTTCAAAATTAGTGGAATGTTTTCAGAAGAAGATTGGTTGGTGGATGAAGAGTTAAGTCATAATGACACGCTCTAGATTGTTCATAACAAATTTAAATCTTTTATATAGATTTCTTTTTCGTGCGAATTCTTGACAAGCTGGCTTTTTCAGATATTAACCAGGCTGATCTAGATGTAAACTATACGTATTTGTACTCACAACTGTTTACACTTAAAACCTCAAGATGAAGTCGTTAATGCGACTGTTAGATATCCGTTCTGATAATAAAAGGCTTCTCGAATACCATTACAGAGTGTTTTATATGACCACAAGTCTGAAATCAATTAAAATCAAATCTGTCCTTTAAGGCATTTTCAATTTAATGTATCGGCTACTTTTGTCAACTGTCATTCATTGCCTTTGTGAGGTATGTATTACTTTATACATTTAAAGTTCATGTATCAATTACAATTTAATACTTATTTGACATAAACATGCACTCTGTTGTTTTTTTCTATACAAAAGTATTTGGCATCTAGATAAGAAATAACGTCACAGATAGATACTGTAAAAACATTTAATCACAAATTGTTACAATTATATTCTAAAATTCTAATTCAGCAAAATGTATATCGCTCTGTTTACACATGTACATTAAAAATTTTATATAACTACATATTTGTAAGAATGATTTACATCCATAAAAGATAAGCAACTCCATAGACAGGAAGTGTTATATATAGATCAGATAAGCTATACTGAATAAGTGTTCATATAATAAGAGAAAAACACACGTACCGTTAAGACACCGGTCTTTATAATACCACCGAAGTCCTAAGTTGACCGTAACACCAATCGAACAACTTAGGCACGATCCTTCATTTCATGTGTTACAACTTGATGGCTGGCTTTTGTTTATGTATAACCCGGTGTCATTGAGACACGCGGTATTTAGTGATTGAACTGTTCTCAATCCGACCGAGATCCGGTGTAATGAAGTATTTCGACCCCCATAGAATAACGACCCCCCGGTCATTATTCTATAGAAAATGTGACTCCTTTCCTGTAAAATATTGACTCCCCTTATAAAAAAACTGACTCCCTTTGAAAACTCTATAGAATAGCGACCCCCCGGTCATTATTCTATAGAAAAACTGACCCCTCCAAGTAAAATACTGACTCCCTAAAGATGACTCCCTTCGAATCTCATAGAATAACGACCCCGGTTATTATTCTATAGAAAAAGTGACTCCTTCCATGTAAAATACTCACTGCCGAAATTACTACATTCGAACTCTCATACAATATCGATTCCCGGACATTATTCTATTTAAAAAAGTTACTCTTTCCGTGTAAAACACCGGCTCCTAAAAAGACTTTCGACGATAATATCTATTAAAAAGTGATCCCCACCAAACCTAACGGACAATTTTACTAGATCTACAACTCTAATACCCTCCATTGCCAATTATTTGATTGTACTACTACTACTGGTGCCGCTACTTCTATTGCTATTACTACATGTACTTCTTCTTCTTCTACTATTACTACTACTACTTCTACTACTACTACTACAACTGCTACTACTGATACTACTATACCTGCTTCCACTACCTCTTCTTCTCCTGCTGTTGTTGTTGCTGTCACTTATTCCTCTGCTGCTGCTGTTGCTGCTGCTGCTACTGCAACTACCACTGCCACTACTACTACTACTACTACTACTACTACTTTTAATTGTTGCCGCTACCGTACTTTACTCCCACTGCTAAGTATTGCAACTTCTATTAATACTAAGTTCTATGCTAGCAGTTTCTTGTGCAGTTTTCTTCTGAAGAATTACTTCATACCGAAGTTTGCAGGGATTATTGACACTGGTGTGTTTTGTGAACGTATTGTGAATTGTTATTTTCCTGAAAAAAATGTATACACCAAGATACAGCGTCTAGAAATAGAATCCCTTTTCCCGTTGCGGAATGCTCTGATTTCTGTGTCAAGTGATGGTATCTGGGGCTAATGGTCAAACTGAAGGACGGACGGACGGACGGACAAGGGCAAATCTATATGCCCCCCCTCCCCCGAGTGGGGGCATAAAATGCAGCAATTAGGCCTTAGATACATGTGTTATCACTAAATTTGACCAAATGACCGGGGGTCGTTTTTTTATGGGAGTAAATATTCTTCGTGAGGTTCAGTTTACTTCACGTGGGGGAGTCATAGTACTATGATCTGGAGGTCATAATACTATGACCGGGGGGTCACTTTTTCTATAGAATAATGACCGGGGGGTCATTATTCTATGGGGGTCGAAATACTTCATTACACCGGCTGTACTTAACTACTCATACACTTTCCATCCTTGTATGCTTCATCAACATAAGCATATTGTCAGAACATATTATTATTTTTTGACTAGACAATATTACAACTACATGAACATAGACATGTACCTTAAGTGCTCAATTACTACAGCACTACAGTTTCTATATATTCAAAAGAAACTTTCTATATATCATGGAGCGAACATATGCATGATGTCAGGATGTTCATATTAGAATATCACGTTTTGAGTTATGTCCCCTTTCTCATAATATTACATCAGTACATGGTGTACTCGGCTTCTACTACAGAATTCATATAATTAAAATGACGTTTGGAATACATCATACTTATGAAGTGGCTATGTGCTTATTGACTAGATAATGTTTTTATTTATGTCCTTTTTGGACTTAACATTATTACAACTACATCATTATATACATTGTGTACTTAATGCCTATTACAGTTATTATTTGATTCAAATGTAACTTGGTATATTTTGTTGACTTAAGCCCTATTTGGCTATTTGAACTAAAAATTATTTCATTTTGAAATCTTGCTTGTCGAAGGTTTCGCATTTACAGAACACGTGATTTTAAGGCGGTGCGATCGGACGTTTGGTGTCTGTATATTTATAATCTTGAAAACATATAACGGATGAAACATACTGCTTTCCAGCTCAATAATTTGTTATGATGTTTTATGTACCAAAAGCAATTTTCAAGTATTCACTTTAGTTATTGGCACATATATTATTCATGATATAATATAAGAATTGAAAAAGATGTTTTGCACGCTTCTTTTTAATATATATCTTTTTTCAATGTCGATAAATCTTCTAGTAGGACATTTAATTTTTCTTGTTTAAAATCTAATTCAGTATTGCATACATTTTTGTTTGATACTTTTGCGGAAAGATCGTCTTATTTTAGAATTATAACATGGTCAATGTTTAAGTTTTATGACTGAAAATTATACATGTACTTTATATCTTCGAATAGTAGATATATGTATTTTGCTCATATCAGACAGTAGAATGCCAAACATAGAAATTATTTGTATACATGTTTATCCTTGCCAAAAATTAAAAGCTGAATTTAAATTTACTGAACTAAAATTTGAAATTGACTCTTAAATTGGCAATCGTAATACATTAATAAAACTTGAGAAATCGTCTTCAGAAATAACAACATTTAATTTGGCAATCACTGCACTCTTGAAAAGGATAATAGGTAATGTAATGATATCCGTTCCTTTCAGCAAAACTTCAAGTGGTATTTCTACATGAAAAAGTAACATACAATTTATAAAATGATACGTACCCTCGAAGAAGTGATAGGTAACTACAGACCACCAAAGTACAATTGAACTGGTCTTCGACAGATTAAAACTTAAACACTTTATCATATCATTTTGTTTAGTTTGTAATTTAATTAAAGGGTACGCTAGATGCCTTTCGTTACAAGTATTTGAATTGCAAGGTGCGTATGAAGTTTCTTAAAATTAATTGTGATCTATTTATAGAAATATTTCTGATAAGTTCATATTGTCTCATAGTTTCTTATTTGTAAGTAAATTTAAAGCATATGTAAAAGTACAAGGAATTACAATGATGAGATACCTGCTTTGAATTAAGAACAGACATTTTATTATATAGCATATTTACTATAAGAATGTATATTGTAATCTTATCTGAACAAACATTTTGCAAATACTAAACTTACTTATAATTTAAATATACAATTACTAATTTCGTTATCTGGTTCACAAATAAGAATGTGCTATGTAACTGTGCTATTAAAATATATCAGATATTGATGCCTGGTACGTACATATAAATTTGGTATCATTTGAAAGTTTATTGTCTACTGAAAAGGGGAATATAATTAACATGACAAGATATGTTAAATAGTTGCTTTTTTTTTTTGCATTGTATTTTTCAATGATACTTGAACAGAGAAACAGTTGTTACAGTGTATTTATCATTTCGCTGTAAAAAACAACAAGACTGTCGTCATTAGTCCATATTATTAAGGACATCTTATTTACTAATTCTTACACAACCCTTTCAAATGATACCTGCTAAAATAACATGGGATCACCAGGCATCGAAATATAGCATATTGGAGGATCGTATACCTCAAACAGGAATTAAAAATGTCGTCAACTGTAATTGATTAAAGAAGGATCAAATTGTTCTAGATGTTTTGAGCATGAGAAAAAATAACCGCTCAGACATGTGACTGGAAAAATAAGTCGCATTGTATGTTGTTATTTGAATGCATATCGTACTTTTTCGGTATTTCCACTTCAATGATGACTTCGCTTTTAATCTAACTTTCTTATTATACAAGAAGCGTACAATTCAATTTGTTTAACAACTTTCGTACTGGACAAGGAAATCAAGTGTTTGGAATTTTCCGTCTTTATCTATCAAATCAATCAATCAAACCTTCAATATGCTGCCTAGTGGTATTCAATACTTCCAAAGTATTTTCTATCAGATTTTATTAAAAATAAATCTGGAAAAACATATACAAAAATAGTACCATCATATTGGTAATTACTGTTACTATTAGCACTAAAAGAAGTTGAATTCTATAGACACTCCATGAAAATTAATGTTCCGTTCATACATCATGAAATCGAAAGACTGATTTGCAGGAATTAGATCAAACAGAAAACTATTGCATATACAGGCAGTATTAAAATTTAAAAAAATCATAAAACTGATTTTAAAAGAAACAAGTGTATAGAAGTTATATCCAATAACAGGAAAATATTAACAGTTAGCCGCTAAATCACTGTCATTTTCAACATAAGCTTGAAACAAAACCAGATAATATGAATGAGCGGAAGTATAAAATATGAAGGATCAGTGCCGTTTCAAACATTTTACGTAAACATTTAGAACACGGAATTTAATTATATTTAATTTTTCTGTGTATCATACATAAAATAATACAAGCATACTTTTTAACACAGAACAAAAATATTATGTCGGGCTACAAATCATTTCAACATCGGCATATTCAGTGTTATATTTCACATTTTTAAATGAATATCTTAAACCATGCTTAACAAATAGTGCAATTCAGATTTTAAAATGATTCCAGTTTCGAATCTTAGAAATTAGTCTCTTGTCTAATTTACCAAGACAAAATTAACCCAAACCCTCATGTCGGACGGAATGGCACATTGGCTTGAGCGTTCGCACGCCAATCGAACAATCATAGGTTTGGTGTCCAGTGCAGTCACTCTTTTCGTGGCTAATATTTTTCTATGGGACAGTTTTACGTTGCTGTGGGAAAAGGGTTAAGTGCTTACAAAAAGATAAAATGTTGACGAAAACTGGAATAAATCCCGAAAACAATAATTATTCCCGGCTAAGTGTAACTTTTATTTTGTTCGAAATATGCACAGTCAGAACGACATGAAGTTAACCTCAGAGGTTAAAAATGTACGGACATGAAATAAATAAGCTATTGCACTTATGCATCTCGAGGGCTTCTCGAGGGCTCAACGCGAAACTAGTCTATGTGACTTTTTTCCAGAAATGTTTTATTCTATTAATTCTTAAAATATTTGGGCATAGATTGAACAGATGCACATAGAAAAGTTTCGCATTAAAAGTTATAATTTTTTTGAAATGGTATGATATTCTATTTGGAAATAAACACTACTTCTTTAGTAAAACTTCATGTTTCCATTGATGAAGATTAATATTTGTCACTAAGGATAAGAAGGAAACAGTATCAACATTTAAAACCTCGTGACTTTTCATATAGAGTACTTTCGCGTTGAAAGGTTAGGGAAAATAGACCGCCAATATAGTCTATGTGAAACAGAAAATCTGTTTTATATTAAAAATGCAGCCATAACATACTAATGATAATTGGTAAGAATGGTAGAAATATATTCAAGAATTAAAGACAGCAGATGCAAATGTATAGAATGTATAGTCCACAAAATATAATAATATATAAAATATATGTAGTTCCACACTAGAAATCAATGTAATACATTCTAAAATGTATAAAACCTATTTAGTTTTTTGTTAAAAATCATACTTATTTTAAGCTTAATTAAAAACACAGAAAAACTGTTTTCAAAGTGAAACTAGTTTATTTGCAATTGCACACATGTACACATTAATATAACATCATCAGTGATGTAATGTTGTTCTCCTAATAAGCCGTTTTATGACAGGTCAGTTTCAGGTTATATACAATCTGGAAAAAGTATATATTTGTAGTTTTTAAAAAAAATACTATTGTTTCTATGGAACATAAAAATCTTACTGGCATATCATGACATCATTTTCTTGTTGACGTCACATTATAGATGTTAACATAACAAAAGTTCCCGCCGAAATAATAAATACGAAATGTTGGTTCTGGTGATAAACTAACAACTGACCAAAGGAACATGATAAAATGACTGCAACACATGTTTTTATACTATCATGACTTAGAAGAAAAATTTAATTAAAATATTCTTTCCTTCAGTAAATCGAAATATGTTGAGCAAAGTACAAAATATTATGTTGATAAATATTTATCCAGCTTAGCATACCATTTGATTAAAAACTAAGATATTACTTAATTAAAAGTCGAACAAAGTGTTTTAAAATCAAACTGGAGACATTAATATTTTACTGAAAATGTCCTTTTCGCGCTCTATTTGAGGAAGTTCCTAAACTGTCATGCACTGCCTTCGAAATGTCCCCGCACTTCTTTTAATAATCTTGAAATCTATATCTTTCAAAAAAAATCTTGATGAATCTTTTACAGATATAAAAATAAATGTGATCCTGAAATAAAGTAATACTTTTCAAGATTTTGTTGTTCTGGTTACCAGTGTTTACAGCTTGAGTAATGTTTACATTGATCGGAATTTAGAGTATTTTTACCGTTAGATCCTATAATGTTGCATGTAGGGGCCTTAATGGCCGCTGACTTTGAATCACCTGTCTTTCACCGTTGCGGGTTCGAAACCTCATTTAGGATGTTGAATTATTAAGGAAGCCATCCAGCTGGCTAAATTTGGCCAACGGTTCTAGCCATGTGCCAACCATTGCCTGAAATAGTGCCTAAAGGGGCACCTGGGGTTTTCCTAACCACAAAAATGATGGAGAGTTGCAACATGACATATAATTGCGGCTTTGTCCATCTAATGTTAAAACCAAACAACAATTTATTGCATTGTAACATAGTATGATGATATTTCATATCTTTAAGAAAACAGATGCAATTTTCAAAAAATTAAATTTTAAACTGTATAAATAAGTGAGCGAATGTTTGGGACATCCCTCGTACGATACCGCAATGGAAATAAATACACTAAATAATCTAACATGACTTCCAATGAAGTTTGCAAATGCATATAAATTTGTGTGTTATAATTAGTTGATAAAGATATTACCATCATTGCCAGTGTTGAACAAGAGCTGTCCGTAAGACAGCGCGCTCCACTGGTCGGTGTTTTGACAATAAAACGAAGTTATGTCTCAATAAGAGACCTCTGCTTTAAAAAGAAACCACACTTAAGTCTAGAAAACGAAGTTTGTCAAAACATATAAGGGGTATAATTTGGTCAAAAATATCAATCAAACATGCAGATGATGATGATAAAGATACGTTTTAAGTGTCAAGTCATTATCTTACTAAGGTTATGTCCAGAAAACAAAGTTTGTGTATGAAAGGGGCATAATTCTGTCTAGAACACATACTTATTAGAGTTATTGTGATTGATACCACACATGAGATGGTGATCGTAAAGATATAATTTGAGTTTCAAGTCATTATCTTGAATAGTACCAAAGTAATGCTTAGAAAATGAAGTTTGTCAAGAAATTAAAGTATGAAAAGGGCATATATTGGTAAAAATACAAATCAGACTTATGGGGATTGTTACCACACATACAGATGATGATGATAAAGATACACTTTAAGGTTCAAGTTATTACCTTACATCGAACTAAAGTTATATCCAGAAAGTGAAGATTGCCAAAAAACTTAACTATGAAAGCGGCATAATTCTGTCAAAAATACATTGTCAATAAGAGTTATGGGGATTGTAACCACACATACAGATGATGATGATAAAGATACACTTTTTAAGGTTCAAGTTATTATCTTACATTGAACTATCCAGAAATTGAAGATTGCCAAAAAGACTTAAGTATGAAAGGGGCACAATTCTGTCAAAAATACAGTAAGAGTTATGGGGATTGTAACCACACATACAGATGATCATTATAAAGAAATATTTCTAATTGCAAGTCAATATCTTTTAAAGTACCAAAGATATGCCTATAAACATATCTTTCGAAAACAATTAACATGAAAATAATAAGTATAACAACAGCCCCTGCACATACTTTGTTTGTTTGATGGACAATTTTTATGTGAAGTTACAGTAAGATATAAGCAATAGTAACAAAAAAATGACAGAAAAACAAAGGTTGCCAAAACATTAACCTTAAAAATAACAAGGATAACACCTTGATGACCTTGGCCTTGGGTATAATAGGTCCAGCCCCTGTACATTCTTTGTTTGTAGGCGGGACAATGTTTATTTGAAGTCAGAGTAAGATATAAGCAATAGTAAAAAAGATATGACAAAAATACAAAGGTTGACGAAAAACGTTAACTTTAAAAATAACCTAAGTATAGCACATTGATGTCCTTGACCTTGGGTATAATGGGCCCAGTCCCTGCACATACTTTGTTTGCATGCTGAACACTGTTTATGTGAAGTAACAGTGTAGTAGCCGTTGTAAGCTGTCCAATACTTTCTCTCCCATAAATTGTCGTATGCACGAGTGCTTACGGAAATACCCGATTTCCACTTGAAATATTCCGGTCGGGTTTCCATGGTTACGCACATAACAAGTCCGATAGAGAGAAACTATTGGATAAGATTATCCGACCGTCGTGCACTGGCCCGTGCACACGGTAATAAAAAAGGCAAAATTTTGCTTGTTCGTGGCGAGGAAACAACGAGAAATCGTCCGCGAATGTTTGGTCAGCCAAACAACTAGATCTACTACTTCAAAATAATTTAAATTAATCAGATAACTTTACATTAGGTACATTTATTATGAACAGGTCAAGAAATAAAATCCATTTATTAAATATTAATTTTGTTAGTATTCTTTCAGTAAGTACAATTAGAGTTTAGAATTTAGAATCTAATCCACTATACGAGCTCGGGGCATTGCCTGGACGGGATTCGAACTTTCTACCACTAGAATTTCGGTAGAGCCTAAACCCCGTCCACCACAACAGTAAGATATAAGCAATATTAATAAAGAAAAACAAGGTTGCCGAAAAACTTTAACAAAGGAAGTTCACGCCAACGGGGCGAGTAGAATAGTACCCAGGCTTTTTTTCCGAATAGTGGAGCTAAAAATGAATTCAAATGATGCATATACAAGGCTCAATCAAGCATAGACAAGCAAAACAAACAAACAAACAAAGGCAATATAGTTTTACCTAATATTGGAAACCATATCTTATTTCAAATGTCGAAATGAAATCAAAAGGGCCATGATGACCCTGGATCACTCACCTGAGTAATGTGAGCTACATGTTTAGAAAGTCAAACTGATGCTCAAATATTAAGAAAGTCAGTAGGTCACATTCATGGTCAATGAAAATCAGTTTAACGATCGGTGTGCAAAACTGTGTATGTCATCCAAATTTAAAAACTATATCTTAAAAATCAAGAAAGTACGTCAGCATGTCAAGGTCACAGTCAAGTGACATCATATTACTTGGGTTCATCAGACGGACATTGAGCGGTCATAAATGCTCACCATGAGCCTTTGGCTCAGGTGAGCTAAAAAAACTGTCAGATTAAAATACTTTTGAAGGATATTTTCAAACTTTTATTTTTTAAAGATGAAATAACCATCATGATATGTAATTTCCTAGTAGAATGAATCGTGTACTCACTTTGCTGAGTTAAGAGTTTAAAAGAAGTTCTTTCGGCTCTAATTATAGTGACAATGTAACAACACAGTATGTGAACTTTTATTTCTAAAAATAGAGAAGTCAAATATGTTGTACGCAATGCCATTTCTTGCATGTTGGACAGGATTTTCCCATGTATTTGTCGTTGTTGGAAAAAGACAGGATTTTTCTGTGTTTTCGTCAGTGCTGGAAAAACCCTTCTTACATACCAGACAGGATTTGTCCGTGCCTTTGTCCATGCTTGCATACCAGACAGGATTTTCCTCTGTATTTGTTGGTGCATGAAAAACCCTTCTGTCAGTGCTAGGAAAAATCTTCCTACACCTCGGGGTGTATGATGACTCACGTGCTGAAATTTGTGAATTAATGTGTAAATTCATACACTACTATGATAAAATAGTGCTGACAAAAAAATCAATGTTTTAATTAATTTCTGCTACTAATTGAAGTATATGGTATGCAAGAAGAATTTATCACTAGTTGAAGGTGTAGATTGAAATGTATGGCTCTCAGGTAACTGTTTTGCGGTAACTCGGCAGAGACTTCTTACCATCAAACAGTTACCAGAGAGCCAGATATTTCCATTTTCATCTTGACCCCATATTCAACTGGGCCTCAGTACCGCAAAACAGTAACCCCGAAGAAATATTTCCATTTGCACCTTCAACCAGTGAAAGATTCTGATAATAAAAAATACTTGACTGCTTAATTCAGAAATACTTTGTGTAGGTTAAAATTAAATTTTGATTAAAACACACAATAATTCTGATGTAACAAAAGGATAATACAGTGTAACATGCTTTTTGAAGACAACAAGAGTGAAGAGAAGTTGCTTTTGTTGGGAGGTAAAGCAACATACAAAATTTTATATCTTTCAGGGCCATTTAAAATGTGTTGTTTTAGGAGGATGTTGCTGAAGGGAAGGCCGTGGAAGAGAGGTTGCACTGTAGGTGATGATTTGAAATTAGCAGTAGTCCTCCGAATTTTAGCTCTTGCTACCGCGTTATTTTTTGCTCTCGCACATGTTGACAATCAATTGCAAAGTGTCAAAGACCTAACTACGGCGCTAATTGGCTGAATACAATCACCTCTGGTGTAACGGATAATTTGATTCAGTGCAAAAATCTCAAATACATGAAGCATGCGGAGTTTAATTATGCTATCAGTGTGTGTGTATGTGTGTATTCGACACTCGTCTTGATATCTTGCAAATTGTCAACAGTCTGAATAGCGGTAATTATCCAGTGCGGTTACTGAAAAATCGGGCGACTTGAATTGCGTTTTGAGCTAGTATAGGTTTCGTTTGGCAAGAACTCAGACTAATGGCGTGACGTGTCTAATGATGGAGACTCCGACAAAGATAATATGGAGTATTCAGAGTCTGCAATGATAGATTCCTTTCTCTGTATTTTAACGGCCGAGAATAAATTGTTGAAAACATGGCAAACATATGACTTTTTTATTCCTTCAAATATACACAGATTCTGGTAAAACAAAATGGTGCAAAAATTAGATATTTTATGAAGTTAAGGTTTGGGCTAGTAAAATTGGTGTCGGGCATGGAAAATTTCCTATCTAGTAGCCTGAACAGGCTAGTGCATTCAAATCCGAATTTCGTACACTGATAATATACAAAACTGAAATGGAAACTTCACATAAGCTTTAAATCAAAGTCACAAAAGCTTCTAAATTATCCAAGTTGCAAGTTAAAGCCCTTTTTCACTTTACAAAACTGTACTCCATGGCCAATTAATATAGCCATCACTTTGACCAATCAAATTTCATGCCAACACAAAACTTGAGTAACAATTAGGGGTAATAAAAGTCCAAAAGAGTATATTTTTTGAACTTCTTATAACTTTGATCTTACCAGATATTTCTTAAATCTATTCATTATTGACAAAGTTCCAGAATAAATATGCTTTAAACTGAAACTGCATGACTTGAAGGCTTTGAATATGCTTGTCTTAATTTTCGTTTTCATGGTTTACTGTTCTCTATGGATGCTGCATTTCAATGTATTATGAACACTTCTAGCTCTATATCCATTTTGACCTGAAAGTAACAAAAAAAATTGAAATAACTTGCAAAAATCTGATTTTGACACTCACATAGACTAGTTTCGCATTTAGTGTACGGACAGTTCCAAAGTCCGTCTGTTTGCAGATGACACGGCAATATATCTAACTCTGTCATATGCAGACCAATCTGTCACTCTCCAAAATGACCTAAAACTTCTAGAAAAGTGGGAGTTGGAGTGGAATATGGAGTTCAACCCATCCAAGTGTCAAGTGATCACGCCACTATCCCTACCCGGTATTACCTACATGGAGTCAAACTTGAATCAGTCAGCACAACTAGATACCTAGGCGTGGATATCTCAAATGACCTATCATGGGACAATCACATAAACAGGTCAACCAAGAAAGCTAACCAAACCCTAGGGTTCTTACGAAGAAACATTAAGGTCAAATCCCAACCCATTAAGACCATTGCTTACCAGACTCTAGTATGACCCCAGCTCGAATATGCCTCCGAGGTATGGTCGCCCCACACAGAAACTCAAATTGACCAAATTGAAAGCGTCCAAAGGAGAGACGCCCGTTGGATCCAGACCGACTACGGCCGTACCTCCAGTGTAACAGATATGCTACACTGCCTAAACCTTCGTCGACTGGATTTAAGGCGTATATATTCTAGGTTATCACTCTTCTATATGATCTGGTTGCTATCCTAATCGTAGATTCCCAGACCCCAATGACCCGTTGTGTCCGCTAAGGCCATTCCCTAAGTTATAGGTTAATTACTGCAACCACTGACTTTTACAAGATTTCTTATTTTCCGAGAACAGTGTACCATTGGAACCCCACCCCCCCCTCCCTACCCTAGAGAAGTTCAGTGCTGCAGCTTGCAGCCTTGAACATGTCTCGCCCTAGTTATCCTGCAAACCCAAGTTTTTAACCCTTTTATATCACCAAAGTTATTTTTAGTTCTTCCACTCTAACTTTTTATCACTATATTCATTCTCTTTTTGACTTTGACGCGCAAAACGTCTACGTTTCCGCAAGGGGTTTGACGTCAACGGCAGATAGATAGATAGATAGATAGATAGATAGATAGATAGATAGAAAATTTAGTGCACAAGTATTCTATTTGCAATGTTTCACAAATATATGAAATACTTTCTCTTATAGGTTTGTAAGTTGTCAAAATAGGCATAAGTGCATTTATAAATGATTTTTAACAAATCACATAGAATATTTTCGCATTGACTCAGAAGTTCAAGGGGTTTGACGTCAACAGCAGATATATAGATAGAAAGATAGATAGATAGATAGATAGATGGATAGATAGATAGATAGATAGATAGATAGATAGATAGGTAGGTCGGTCGGTCGGTCGGTCGGTCGGTCGGCAAGCAGGCAAGCAGGCAGGCAGACAGACAGACAGATAGATAGAACCCTGGCAGGAAATGTAGTGCACAAGTATTCTAGGTTTGTGCAAGGGTTCACAAATATATGAAATACTTACTCTTAAAGGTTTGTAAGTTGTCAAAATAGGCATTAGTGCATTTATAAATGATTTTTAAAAAACCACATAGAATAGTTTCGCATTGACTCAGCAGTTCATTTTTATCATAATTCACTGCGCAAGTATTCTATTTGAATTTTTAGACAAAAAATTCTTTTTTAGTGATCAGAATACAAAAAATTAATATATACATGTATTTGTAACACTAAAACAGATACAATATCTTTATGATGTTTAAAAAAAATATTTCTTTTCTTGGAACGTTTTTTTCCTTCTCCTGAACATTTTTATAAAATGCACATAGACTAGTTTCGCGTTGAGCCCTCGATCTGATAACGTCGTTTCTCATCAACCTTCTCGTTAAGTCACGGCGGTCTGCTTGCACAGTGTGTCTTTAAAGTTTCTAACGAGCAGCAATCTCCGTAAGAAATTGACAACCTTCCCACTTCGTGGAGCGCTGCAGGTAGTCGGGCTCGAACTGACATCTCCAGATACTCAGATATATTGTATTTAACCATTTATGAAGCAGTTGAAATGGGCTTTAACTAAATACGATAAATTATTTAATAATGCAACAATAAAGTAAAAAAAAAACGTACTCATATATAAACAGATGACACTGATTATCAATAAACTGTGCATTATTTTGAATAAATATATGAAACTATTTTCATAACATATAACCCATGTAGAAATTATATTACAGAAGCAAATAAGTAATTTGACAGAGTCTGTTTATGAGAGATTGTGACATAAAAGTGACATTTTAGTGCCTTGGCGAGTATGTTTTTCTATTGCGCATACACACTAGTTACAATGCCGGCAAACCTATTGAAATAAGAGCTGTTTATGCTTGTTTGTAAAAATCTCTGAAACGTATAGATGGTCATAAATGCGAAACATCCTATCTAATTGTTTTATTTATTTATTTTGTTGGGTTTAAAGTCGCAATGACACAATTATAGGTCATATGGCGGCTTTCTAGCTTTGATGGTGGAGGAAGACCCTAGGTGCCCTTCCGTGCATTATTTCATCAGGAGCGGGCACCTGTTAATTATATATATTTAAATCGGCATCTTACATGTTAAAGGTCATATTTAGTAAAACAATATATAGAAAGTGTGCGTATGATAACAACTATATATTTTGTTCTTAATACAAAACTTAGTTTGAAGCATGCAATGTTGCAATAAAATCTTCAAACGTGTGTACCATTTTAATTTGTGAGTAATAAACGATACACATGAATCTCACTAATTAAGCCTTTAAATGATATCTTGAGAAATATTAAAATCCGGAATCAAGGCTGATAATCATATTAACATTAATAAAACTTCAGTAAGATATTTCAGTGATGTGTGATTCGACTCATTCAGGTGTATTAACTTGTGAAATGAATATATTCTTTGTCAACTAGAAGGTAGAATTATCTGTACAGAATGTTCGGTATACTAAACTTATAACTCGCAGACATCTTAGATGATGCCAAAGACGATGATAAGGGATCATTTAATTACGGCCCATTGTATAGGAAAATGAATAATATCAAACAGATTATTGATTGAACAAAATAAGCATATTTAATATCATGAGAGTTCCTTACAATTATACATACTGGATAGAGGCTTTAGTGTGTAAATTTTTATATTTGTAATTTTCTCAAATTTGATCACCGATTTGAAACCCTATCGTCATGGTTACATCTTCTTTTCTAAAAAAAATTCGAACGAAATATTACGTGTATGTGTTATAGAAGTAAAATCGCTCTTAACCTAGAAGTTATAATCTGTCTCCGTTTTACTCTATTTTAATTTGTCGGCTATACTATTGGTTCATTTCCATTGTGAAGTATGTATTTGTCCATACGTTTCAGTTTGCTTAACCATGCAAAAAATGCCTATCGAATGTTAAGTAGAAAGAACGGATGTCATTCAATTTTCTTTTATGCTTTTAAGACGGTAAAGATGACCACTTTAATGTTGTTATTTTTGAAGAGACGATTTCTAAAGTTCTTATTACGCTTGTCTCTCTAATCTCTAAGGATCACTTTCAAATTAATATTTATTCGGCAAAATTTCAAAGTTCATCGCTAATGTACATCTATTTGGTAGTATGGAACAGATATCAACGTAATATATTAAATTACAAGGTTACGCATTCTACATTCTAATAGAAAACATTACAAAAAAGATTTAGAAGATATTCAATGGTTTTTATTTTCCTCTTGTGGTATGAAAAAAAATATTAGCGTCATTTATTTTCATTTAGAAAGAGCGACAACAACAACAATACAATAATTTTCAGTACAGCCGAAATTTAGTCTTATTTTGGAAATAAACGAAAATCGTCGTTACCTTTGCAGCATCCGCGAAAAAATTAAATACGAAAGTGTTGTTGTACGAGTTTCTTACAACTTGCAGTTCCCGGTAATTTTGACAGGCCCCAAAGTACAATTATTTTCCCATACGGTTACATACAAATATATCAATGCAAGGCTTTGACACAATGTTCTGAAGACAAATGCAAATACCTTCTTTTTAGAAATCTATCCAAGAGAAACACAAAAATCACTTTGAAGTGACCTGTTGACCTGCTACTGTTCTCCTCACATCTGTCAGAATGAATACTGTATTGCATTTTTACAAAGTGAAGCGGTCCAGCCTACTTTTTGTACAAGTCCGCAGACAGTCATTTGCACAAGAAACCATGATTTTCCAGATTTTTTTTACCACTTTCTCTTCATTTACATCAGATCTATAAAATTTGGCTACTTTCAGAAGCTCAGAATATCTATTTACAATCAAATCCATCATAAAATGAGGGACCTCTTTTCTCTCGGATACACTTCCTTTAGTTGGGTAACGAAGGGCAGGTAACTGTACCTTGTTACCTATTTAGATCTATTCGTCTCTTCAAACTTAAAAATATTTTACCAGTACAATCTCAGATGTATAGCAAATTAAACCTGAAAGTTACACCTTTGTTGAACTATGCACTAAAATTTGACTGCTTCCAATGTTACACGTGGTATCGGTCAAATCTGAGCCAAAAAAATTTCGCATACTTTTCAGATGAAAAAAACCCGCAAAATTCTATAACGTTTTTGTTTGATGAGATTTTCACGCAAAATAAAAAACAGCATGTTTCCTTATTATACATCTATCTAAATTAAGAGCCATTTCAAGTCTGATTACAATATCACTGTTCCAATTTTAAGGAAAACTATTCATATTACAAAAAGCACGTCAAAACGCGTAGTCTACTCACACGAAAAAGTAAAATATGAACTAAGAAAAATCCTGTAGCTGTCAAATTTGCCATTTTTAAGCAGCCCAGTATGTGGCAAATATGAGAATGAATAGCTTTTGTACATATATATGTCATATACTTTTCAGTGATCATTCATTTATGGCTACCCTAGGTAAAATGAGCCAAACAGCTCTGAAAAGTCCAATATGTGAGTTACTAAAAAGCTTATGAGTCTTTCTGGAATTAATATTTCACTCAAATGTTACAGTTTATAGGCATTCAGTGCACTCTGTACATGAAACATACACACCATGACCATTTACACTACACAAAATCTTACATCGTGTATCACAGCTGAGCTTTCTGGCAAAAACAGCCCCTTTCTCTATAAAGAATGATTTTAGTGTACATCACTGACTGCTGAATGTTCCAAACTGGCTAAATTTCTGCAAAAACCTTAATAGATATCAACCTGAGAAACTACAACTGGTGCTCCTAATTTTTCCGGTGACTAATATCAATGGAAGTGACCCTTCGTGTGATCGAACCAGGATCTTCGGTGTGACTAGAAGGCCTGCGGCCGAACAACATCTGAAATATGATTCAACCTAGTCATAATTTCTTAGATTGAATGTATGTATGTGTAAACTATAATTTCAAAACAATCTGACTGCAAAGAATGTGAGAAATGCAAAAGAAGTGCCCACCAAAGCAACTTTTCTATGGATATTTATATCACAATCTCCTTTCCCCATACTGAAACTGTCATAATCACATGATAATGTAACATAAAACCTCAAATTCAAGTCTTATACATGTAAAATGTGTCATAACAAACAATCTGAATAACAAAACTATCAATCACAAAGCAGTCTGTCCAGTTTCCTTGCTTTACTGACTGCTAGATCTGAAACAATGTTTACTAGTTTCAGGTAAAATTGGCTACAATCTGAACTGAGTATTCACACTGGGAATACAGCTTACTGCATCAACTATCATGTACAAATTCCTGTCCAATTTCATGGTAACTGATTACAAATGTGATCTCACTACCACACATGGTGTACAAAGTAGTCATTATGGCAAAACTGGCTGAGATAATGTTATTCCACTACATTTCTGTTTTCTAGCTTTTCTTTCGCTTGCGGGTGCAATTAAACGAAGTCTATTAAATTTTACAAAATCTCAGAAAATACCTGATCTAAATAATAAGCATCTAAAAAGGAATTATTTTCCTATTCACAACACCGAACAATTGTCTTCGGTCAAATCTGAGAAGCTGTAGACATATATGTACAAAGGCGGTCAATCCCCGTCTATGCGCCAAACTTCACATTGTCCGAGCGCTCTCATTTCAGGTTTTTAGGTACTAAAAGTGTAAGAAATCCAACAAAATAAGTAGATATACAATCCAGGACCTCAGATATCATGATTTATGCTCAGTTAAGCATTGAGGAAACCAATATGCAAGTCTGGTGTGTGAAAATCTGCCTGTTTTCTTTCAAAATCAGTTAAAATCTGCCAATTTCAGGCCTAATCTGCTCAATTTTCAAGTCCTTGAACTGATTTTTCTTGCACATATCATGATTACACATATTTCTCTATTCAGACTGTGTGTACTGTGTAAATTCAAGTGACCAAATGAGCAATTTAATGTAAACAAGAATAGAAAAAATACATATCTGACTTTAGGTCAGATTTCCTCGGCCGCAGCTCAAATTTCTAAAAAATCAAGAAAATATCACATCGCGGCATTTGTAATACCCCATTCTGTTTTACGCATACCGGTTTCAAACAAAGAACTTATAAAAATGCATTTCATGCATGAAAACCCGCAAATTAGAAAATATCCAGAAATATGTAAACTGAAAGTAGGATTTTTCACATTTTCAAGTGCATGTATACATTTTAACCAAACTGAAGCAATTTCAGCAAATGTAATGAATAATCTAAATATTTACCAGATTTCTATGCTTACCAGCCATTTACTGTCAAAATTTTAGCCATGTAGAATGAAAGATGCCAAAAATTTGACAATTTACTTTCTGACAGTTTCCATTATATCAGTCCCCAAAGTACAATTAATTTCCCATACGGTTACATACAAATATATCAATGCAAGGCTTTGACACAATGTTCTGAAGACAAATGCAAGTACCTTCTCTTTAGAAATCTATCCAAGAGAAACACAAAAATCATTTTGAAGTGACCTGTTGACCTGCTTCTTTTCTCCTCACATCTGTCAGAATGAATACTGTATTGCATTTTTACAAAGTGAAGCGGTCCAGCCTACTTTTTGTACAAATCCGCAGACAGTCATTTGCACAAGAAACCATGATTTTCCAGATTTTTTTATTCTCTTCATTTACATCAGATCTATAAAAATTGGCTACTTTCAGAAGCTCAGAATATCTATTTACAATCAAATCCATCATGAAATGAGGGACCTCTTTTCTCTCGGATACACTTCCTTTAGTTGGGTAACGAAGGGCAGGTAACTGTACCTTGTTATCACATACTGGCATTTCAAACGGTCTCTTTTTGCGGAAGGTAAAATTCCCGTGCACTCGAATATACACCAGTTATAATGTACCATACGTTGGTTGCGATCACTGTAATATTTTGACTTGAAATTGTAAGGCTCCACCATCTATATACATCGTTTTCGCTTCAAATGATACCAAAGTCACTGCCCAAGATTTTTTTTTCTTTTTGGAATTGTTTCACAAACGTGGAACAACCCGTTTATTTTTTCATTTCAACAGATACATTAGTAATAACATACATTGACATTTGAATATGAGAAAATATGTGAGATATATATCTGAGCAATACTTTCTTGATTACATAGTAACTTGGATACACAATCACATATTCGTTAAAAATGCTTTCAAAGTATACGGACTAATATTTCTATTTTCATAATAGTTGATTAAAACTAAAATATCGTAATATAAAATGTTCCAAATGTTTAAAGCTTTTATTCATCTTTCGCTCATAAAATAAGTTTTGTATAAGCAATATGAAATACAATTTAATAATAAATTTATATTGTCATATTCACGGAGTTCTATCTTGTATCCAATAATCAAACATTTCAGAATCCTAAATGATTTATTAAAACCACATCCATTAAAAGTAATTTCAGTTTTTGACCAAAAGGTATCAGTTTCCAATTTGCATTGTCTAATACGTTTAAGCTTTTAACCGATTTAACTGTTATTGATTTGTAATAGGAATAATTATCAATCTTATCTAGTCCTCTTTCTAATTTATGACCGAATGTTGTTGTTATTTTGATTTTGTCGTTTTTGCCTTTCCATAGAAACTTAAAAAATAACGAATTGAACTCATTCAAAACAGACTTTGGAGGAAAATAGACTTTGGAGGGATTAGATTTTGCAGTAAATATGTAATTTTGGGTAATAAAATTGATTTAATGATTAAGGTTTTACCGTACATAGTCAAATTTCTTTTGTTCCATGCATTAATAAGAGACTGGCACGCTGCTAACTTTTCGTCCCAATTTAATTTATCACTTTCATTTTTGTCATTTCCAAAATAAATTCCTAAAGCTTTAACATGTAGATTTTTATTTTTTATTTGGTCAAAGTCTTAACAGTTTTCGTTTTTGACTTCCCTATCCATATACCAATTGTTTTGTCTTTACTTTGTAGTAACCCAGAATGTTTTCCAAATTCATCATTTTCATGTTTTAGAAACAATGTAGTATCGTCTGCTAGTTGTGCTATTTTGATTTTTCTAACACTACCATCATAATTTACAGAAATACCATTAATGTTTTCACAATCGCGTACTATTATTGCAAGAATTTCCGCTATAATGATGAATAATAGGGCTGATAAGGGATAACCCTGACGAATCCCACGTGAAATTTTAAAGAAATTTGATTTCCATCCATTATTTAAGACGCAACTTGAAATAATGGCATAAAGCACATGAACCCAGTGTAAAAAGGAGTTTCCAAAGCCACAACATTTTAAAACTTAAAGCTCCATTCGACCGTGTCAAAGGCCTTTTTGAAATCTAAAAGTAGAATAACTCCATCTATGTTTAATATTTCTATGTAGTCTATAATATCTTGAATTTGTCCAATATTAAACCCTATGTATCTATTTTTATATAACCTTGTTGGTCTAAACTAACGATTGTTGGAAGAACATGTTGCAATCCTTTTGCTAAAATTCATGCTGCTATTTTATAATCGACACAGAGAAGGGAAATAGACCTCCAATTTTCTACATTTTCTGGATCACCTTTCTTGTAAATTAATGATTTCTAGTTTATTGATTTTTCTCTTCGTATTTTCGTCTAGATTTGCATCAGGTATGGAAAGTAATATTAGTTATAATAGTTTCATACTCTGGATCATTTAAATGAGCATTATTTAATTTCCAAAAACCTTTACCACTTTTATTTGGAACTTTTAATTTTAAAGAAATTGCCATGTGATCAGTATGCTGAATAAGAGCTGGACGAGTATCGGTGCTGAAAATAAGAGGCATTAAGTTTGTTTCAGCTAGCCAAAAATCAACTCTACTTCTTTCTACACCATCTTTCCTTCTCCAAGTTAATTGAAATTTATCATTATTTTTATATTTCCATATATCAAGTAAATTTTGAGATTTGGTCTTTTTTTTTCAAATTTGTTACAGGAACATTCTTTGGTTTATTACTATTTGATTTATAAATACGATCATTATGAGATGAGACATCATTATGGTCGCCCCCTATAATTTTAACTCCTTGGCATGAATCAATCAGTAAATCGGTCATTTCTTTGTATAATGAATTTCTATTCTTTTTATCGTTTGGTAAATATATATTTAAAAGTGTAAAAACATTTTTATACAATTCAATATTTAACACAACGTATCTACCTTCAGTATCGTATATTTCATCTAGTTTATTATAATCTAGCGACTTACTGATCAAAATTGTACAACCTCGACTGTTTGTATTACCAAAAGAATGATACAAATTCCAATTCTTAAATTCATTCCCAATGTCATTTTCTAAATCTTGCGAAAAATGAGTTTCTTGTTTAAGGCAATATTAGATTTTTGATGCTTAAGCCATTGTATCAATCTACCTCGTTTTAATTTGTCTCTAAGGCCTTGCAAGTTTAATGAAATAAAATGGATAAAAGAAAAAATACTATTTTCTTTGTAGGTCATTGAAATGTATAGATTTTGCTATGTGTACGTACGACTATATGTAATAATCAGACCATACGATAAAATAAAAAGGCACATCCCATATATATAATATGAGTAAGCACAATATAAGTACAACTTGTAAACCTTAATGACACAGTAATAAGTACAATTTATACAACTTCATGTTATAGTAATAAGTACAATTTATACAACTTAATACAATAGTAATAATAGTCACGTATACCTCGTAAGTAACTTTAGAGAAGTTCTCGAAGACACACTAAATAAAATTGTATCGTCTGTTGTGGTAGCGAACAATAGTTGGTAAACTTTAATATGTTATCGTTATTTAACGAAACAGAAATTATGTGCTTGCATGTATTACTTGTTTATAAGTTGTAAACAACACACGTCTATATAATCTTTTGATAAAAGAAAAGCAATATTACATGTATTTACGTTTATAACAGTATGAATAATATATACAACCTAATAAGCATGTTATTCAGTATTATGACGTTTGATTTAACTTGTAATTCTGTAACACTACTTATAGATATGCTACTTAATAGTACGACCAGTAGTCTAAACATATCATTAAGTAATACGATTATTAGGCCATTAATGTATAAACATGTCATCTAATATAACAATTTCAGTAGTGCATATTCTGTATTTATAATATTCTAACCATACGTCTGGTTTCCTTAAATTATGTACATGTATATACTTGTGCACTAAGTGTTTTTGTTTATATAAATATATAATTTATATTTTAACCCCAAAAGGTTACTTTTATATTTATCTTAATTTTCATATTTCTATACTGTGATAATTTAAAATCGGTAATCTGATTCATTGTCCGTGAAACATTCTGTTCTTTGCACTTAAAACTCATAATATTTTTAAAAGTTTTTCTTTTTATTTTGTTTCTTTTGTCTTTTTGACCCTGTTTCAGTTGAGTGCTTGTCTCGCAGTTCTTCAACTGGTGTTGGGGGTGATCTGTCAGTCACGTTCATTTGTCTTACTTTGTTCGGGGTTATGTATTTATCCATTGACTGTTGTGTATCAGCCGAGAATGTTACTTTACCCGTGATTTTCGTGCAGACAGACTGGAGTAAATCAATATGTCTCCCACACGACTGTGTGGTGGGAGACATAAATATATATCTAACCAATTGTTAGTCGTGACACCAGGTACTCGGTTTCAACTGCATTTTGATCATATATTCTGCATATTCAAAGATTTCGAACAATAGTATAAAATCTATCAGTGACAATAACAGTAATGATATCCTAAAACATGGAGTTAAATGTTGTTGTCTGACATTCAGAAAGCAGTACTATCAAAATTATTTTTCAGCTAACTTTTGCTAAAAGAAGTCATTCTATTGTGATATGGTACTTTTCTGGAAGTTTGCATTTATTGACTATCAGATAGATCGATATCGAGAGGAAAACCCCACGAATTCAAAAGCAAATATATTTTATATTATGCGTCTATATGAGAGCAATATTTATCATCTGAGTGCATAATTATCACTTTTTCTTTGTGTCTTTGTTGATAAATGAACAGAATATTTCGTTCTGACTGAGATGCATTTTTTTAATTTTTTATATAATTCCATTACGGATATCACACACCTGTAATGAAATGAACAGGTTAATATGTTAGATATTGACGGATGTTTCATTGTTACTCGTCGAAGTAGAAAATCATTCAAAATATGATTACCACCAATTCTATGTGTTATATTTGTGCTGAAACCCTAAGTGATATCTTCTCTATATGAGTTATAATTTCTTGATTAACTTAATGTTATGGATCCACGATGTTATATACATATATGCTAAATACATATAAGTTCGGACTTATTTATAATGCTGACTGTATATTGTGCTCATTATACTTGTATGTATCAGTTATTATTTATGTTTTTGGACCTGTGCTATAATAATTTGATCCTTTGTACTAACTCTATTGCAGTTATGTTACATTCAGATTGTTTTGGCCATATTAATTTTGATCTCCCAGTATGTACACTTTTTTGAGATGATGTATAATTTACACTAAAACAAGTACAACAATGTATAGAGTAACATGTGTTTTATAAATCAAAAGTTTATTAGTTTTGAGTAATACATTGATCTTGTATTATAGTTCGACAAGGGCAATGTATGAGTACGTTGCTAATAAAGACAATAATATATTGTAATAATTTTATTACACAAACTACCATGTTATATTTTGTCAAATATGTCTATGAAACAAAGCGTTTACAAAACTATACTTCATACAAAACTCTACTTAATATGTATCATGAGATTGTGTGGTTTGTAAAACGCATGGTTTTGTAATTTTCAATATTATATATTTATTAGGCATTGATATTATCACGCATTAAAGATATCATTATTCAATGCATTGTAAACCTTCTCCGCACATTAACTTCAATAGCATATAGATTTATTTGTTGTACACTGTCTTGCCATATATCATGTAGTGTTTGTCCATTTGGCCTAATGCAATATTGAGTATAAACTATCAAACTATAAACGCACCCGATTATAGTTATTTTATTATTGAATTAGAATATTTCTAATTACTTTGCATTAGATTTCAATTGAAATTTGTCAAAACTGGCACAAGAAAACATGAGTTTGAAGTGAGGGAAAGGGTCATGTTTATGATACTGAAAGAATTATTTGAAGAAGAATTTGTCAATGCAAAATAGAGTAGATTGTAGTAAAATTGTTGAAAGAAAAAAGTCATGATAGTTGGTAAGGCTTTTCTTTAACAATATTTTTGTTACTTACAACACTTAAGGTGACTGAAAAAACAAACCAGCGACTATTAACAATAACCATGTTTATTTTGAAGTGTAACAGTTTAGTACCTTAAGAATATAAAGTAGCATTGAAGTCCAATTATAATATGCAAGAATAGCCGAGTTCCAGTTCTGGTCAAATTTAAATCCCAATCAGTACATATTTCACACAGACTCCAAACATTATTTAATATATTAAAAAATATAAATCCTCTCTTGAAATATATATCCTTTGTCAAAACTGGTAATATTGTGAAAAATAACTTACAGTTATGAAGGGTAGTAATTTATGTACATGCTGGTTGTTCTCAGGTTTTCATAATTCAACTCTTATTCTTATTAACATTTGTGTTTCAGCGTATTTTGTCAGTATATTGTAAGCATATAAATAGATAAGCTGTAAATATACAGCATTTTTGTATGTGTTACGTCGTGTATGTGTTCAGCATGTTTGTACGTCAAGTCTACGTGTTCTTAACTCTTACACCAAAACTGTTTTGCAGCAACATACATAAATCTATTCATATTATACATTTGTATCTGACATACTTGCAGATTTCTATTGCAAGGATCTGTAGTTACAATAATGTGCTTTGAAAATAAGTATTTCCTTTGTAAAAGTCACGGAACTGGAGTACTGAAACTAATGATTATCTAACTGACTCAATGTTGAGTCCATTAATTTAAAAATAATTTCTTCTACACTAATATTGAAACATGATCGAATATATGTCGGTCATATACAAGTATCAACCTTTTGTGGCCTATGTATCAACTGAAGAATTTTGTAACTTTGACGGAATTCATTTCATTAATTATCAGTTATTATCAATAGACAATTGTTATATCAACTTAAGTATTGTCAAATTTTATATAAGGGACAAGTTAAATATAATGTTGCATGTTCGTTCACAAACCTTATTCATTACATTTAAACGTCGCTAATTACGGTTGAAAGGACAGTAATTCTCAACAGTGTAAGTCAAGGTGGAATGTAGAGTTATTTTTATTAAAATTATGTGCTAACTGAAAAATTGTTAAAAAGTCGTTCATACACGCCACTATTACAACCGCAGATGAAGACTTCTTTTTTCTTTACTCTCTGTGATCTGACATGTTAAAATACAGCCCAATTCGTTGAGTAACAATTTAATGCTTTAAATTAGTTTAGGGAAGTGAAGAACTAAAACCCTCGGGACAATATCGCATATAGTATTAAGGTACACCGGCAGCGTATAAAGATATCTTAGTATTATCATATTTATCCTAAACAATACAATCTAATATTATGTTTCCCATGAAGCATTTCCTTACCATAGCATATTGTCTTTGGCTTCAATCCAATGACATCCATTTTGATTTTGTAATAATTTGTCAAACACATTAAATTAGATATAGATATATAGTTACACATATAATCTGTAACACACTTAAACTTTCAACAAACATGTGTAAATTACCTTAATGGCATATTTAATTATGTCATACTGAAAATAGTCGGAAAAAATGACGTTTCTACATTCAAACTATTATGTTATGGTTGGTTTGGAAAATATGCTTTAATTATGATTGAGAAATCAATGTTGTTCTTATAAACAAACGTTACTGAATTATGTCAATTGATATAATATTGTGTGTCATCAGTGAATAGTATTGAATATTCAATGGCACTCACATTGTGAAATTATTTTCCATTCAGCGTAAAATGAGACATGTATTTTTTTGTATATATGGAACTTACTTCATCTCGAGTTAAAAAGTATAGAATCTGGTAGCCTTCTTGATGCATGTATTCGTTATTTAGCAAAATCAGTAATATCAAATGTTATATCCTCATTCAAAGTTCAAAAAACGGATTCGTAAATGACATGTTAAAGATCAACAGGGTCTGACTCTCAAGCACAACCGGGTTAAAACATAAGGCGTTGGAAATGTAGCTGATATCTATTGACATCGATCGAGACAGAAGTATGGAATGAATTCACATACATGTTAGACAAACAAAAGAACCGCTTCTAACCGAAACATTGTTGAATATAATACCAAGTGAAGACGTCAGACTATTCTTGTTCTAACTACTTGTATACATCGCTAACGAGGTTGTAGCCCAGGGAAATAGTCTACATGTACTAGTGTATAATATATAGTCGGTGTTATAAATATATTCAATCACGGTTCTTCTACGATTCTCACAGAAAAATGCGTGAGATAAGAACGCGTTTTTCCTAGCTCATTCGTGACGCATAACATACATTTTCAGGTTACTTCATCACAGACTGTGAACAACGGACTATGACTATGATATTTTTTTTCTAATTGTATAATATGTTTCGCCTAATGAAACTAAGTATAACTTAAATATAACTAATTATTTCATAAGTCGAAACAAAACAATTTCTATAACATATGACTTTTATTATTATTTCGTCAATGAATGAAACACAATCTGGAGTGCGTATACAATACACAATAGTAATCAGAGCCTCATTTATATAGTAAATGGTTGGAAGGTTATTGGCCGCTCAAGTAAGGGGGAAACAGACGTGAACGTGTTATTTATTTAATTAAAATTTTTAATGCGGACCGATGATTCATTAAGTGCAATATACCACAGACAAATCACCGCAATGGCAGCTGAATCGAAGATTTTATTCCTCGCCGAGTCGTCCTGCGTAAGAATAAAACCCCGATCCATGCCAAGTACGATGAGGCCATATACTGCAACCGTACGGGATTGCCATCCTTAGGGCAAAACCCGAATGCATTCCTCCATTCCAAACTATTTGGGTTGCCATTCCTTATGACAAGCCCGAACCATTCAATCCATTCCAACATACGGTCCATTTCCTATAGATTCCAATCAAGAACGCCAAAAGTAATGATTTCCTGAAATATGGCCTGCCTTCCCAGACGAGTGCTCCGTCTCGAGAATTGAGCCTTAAACAGGGTAAATTAACTAAGCACGTCTGTTCCCCCCTAAGAATTTAAGAATTTTGGCCAATAGAGCGACAAATTATTAAAATTTATACTTGCAACAATTAATACATATACAAAGTATTTTAGTTATATATAGTTTAAATAAGACTGATGAATCTTACTTAGACCAATCCTTAGAAAATAAGTAACTTATAGTGTTGTTAGCTACAAACACATATACTGATAAGCTAGAGTTCACGTGGATCATAATAGCCATCGCTGGTATTGAAAGTTATAGCACATCCATATAAAGAATAATACACTTATATAATAGTATCATTTCCTATAAAAAGTACCAGTCCTTCACAAGCGTACCAAACACATCACATGATAATAATACAGTTGTACGACATGTAACGCAATAGCACTGAACTGTCCTCACATATAACATCCGAGTAAAGAATGGTTTCTGTCCGTATATCTACTGGCTCGTGAGTTTTGATGGCCATCAATGTGCTCCACGTATCATTCTGACAGCTTGCAATTATTTGTATATAGATTACACTTCTGGAAATAAAGAAGTAAAGCAGCAGAGTGTTGTCAAATCAACATCGACATAAACATTCATTGCACATAAGGTTTCATATTTTATATCACTGTTTAGAGAGAAATTGTTTTCTTCCGCCTCACAAAATGGCTTAAAATTAAAAGTAGAAAAACAAAGGGTGCGGTGGGTGGGTTGCTAAATTTGACGCAGCTATTTGTTGACAGTGTAATCAAGGAAGATATCACGGTAATTTCGTGCTTTTATGCTGTCTTTAGAAGATAAATTGTTCATGGTAACAATGATTGGATTATTTATACCAAAACGTCTTTTCATTGGATGTATTTAGTTGTTTTTGAAATTGCTTAGCTACAACTGTATACCGACGTGTAATGGGGAACCAGTAATATTCTATAATTTTTATAAAACGACAAACACCGAGTAATCCCTGTTGCTAAGCAACCGCACCGACTTGGTACCGTATTTCTCCCAAAATAAATAAAATTATTTTAATTCTAAAATAATTTCTAATATAGGCACACCTAGCATGTGAGTAACAGTATCATTTCCTTTCGACTTGTTTGGAACTTTTCACTACTAGCAGTCTTATCAGAATAAGTACAGTGCAACCTCTCCAGAGCGGTCCTCTCTGAAGCAAAAACCTCACTATAACAACAACATCAAAATATCCCAAAGCGAAAATATATTATCAAATTTACCTCTCAAGGGGCCGTATTCATAAAGCATCTTAAGTATAAGTATAAGAAATAGATGATTTATTTAAGTATTACTTAGGTTAGAAATTTATTTTACTTAAGTATATTTGTTATTCATAAAACAACTTAATAAGTAGTTCTTGTTATTGTTTTTTATTGTGCACGAAAACATTAAAAAAAAACATTAATTTCAAACAGATACAACATGCACAATTATGTTCAAAGTGGTTTTATTTGAAAACAACACTTTAATCGTACTCACCACGCTATTTTATTTTCTGACCTAAGTCATTTCTTACGTATCTAAAGTTTTAGCTGTTTTATGACTATAACTTAAGTTTTTACTTAGACTTAAGTTGAAATCACCACAGACTTATACTTAAGATGCTTTATGAATACGGCCGCAGAACAACAACCTCTAGATAATAGCCAATATTTGTATCTTGAAAAGGGTGTTGCTCTACAGAGGTTGCACTGTACCTGTAGATTTTATCACAAACTTTATGTTACTACAATACATCCTTTTGAAAATTATATACTAGTATTTAAATACTGACTTTTCAAGGGCTTATACGGCTCATTTGGCCATTTTGTAATGCCTTTGATGTTGTTAAAGGCTTTGAACCTCATATGGAGAACCCTTATGAAACAAATGGCAGACCAAAGTAAAATGTAGATAAAGAAGTATTTGTCTGAGAAAAGGCCGTCATAAAATGCAACCATGCAAAAATGTACAACACTTATCATGCCCACTAACACCGGCTAAAGCAGAAATCTATTGAATTGGTATCTCCATGGTTTAAAGGCGCAAAAAAAACAGAACAACAATCAATCGGAGATTATAATCAATGTCGGCATAGGCCAGAACAAATGTGTCTCTGTAAGATGTGAATACATAACAAGGATTATTTGTAATTAGGTACCTTGGTATATATATATCTACTGTAGTCGCTATATTTTACAGTAACTATGACTTGATTGTTAAGTTACGTTTATTGTATGTATATATGCATGATGCGAAACTGTGTACAGTTTAAGTCAATAAAATATTCGTCTTCTTCTTCTTCTATAAATGCCCCCCACTCCCCCATCTAAATGGTTTAAATATAACGAAAAACAAAAACACCAAAAATAAATGAAATGAATTGCTCACACCCATATAATTCATAATAATACCTATGTATTTCTATATTAAGCTAATAACAACGGCTTATACTCTTTGATATAAATAATTATGCATCACTGTATGCATGTTACAAAGATGTAACAATGTTCGTTTATTTGTTAACATTTTTTGTTTTAACCATTGGCTTCTGTTGCTTAATATGTACATAGTAAATTGCATACAGTATTTAATAATACAACAGATCATATCAGAACTCACTTATTTTAATATGTATTTGGTAGATTTTGCCTGATCTGTTTATTACAAACAACTATTCTTCGACATCAAGAGTACATACCTTCGCTTTATATAGGTAATTATTTCTAACAGGCCATAATCACAATGCTAGATGCATTTATTCTTCAAAGTTGACAAAAACAAGTATTTTCGGTATTTTTTTCTTTCACAAATACAAAAATATTTGTGTCAAAATGTACCTTGTATGCAAATTTAGCTATTGACGATGCGTAAATGAAAGTAAATAATAAGAAATACTCACAACCTTATGGTTAACTAAGTTTAAGGATAACATGATGTAATAGCCTTTTCATATCTTGTAACTGGATGGTAATATTTAAATGAAATTTGGTCACTTTAATACATTCAAAATTAAAAACTTTTCACCGGGAGATTTTCAAATTTCATCATTTTTTTTGAGAGATAATCGGTATTGAAGTTAACATTGATTCCTATGGGAAATATATAATTTCTTTGATTAAGAGAATCTGAAGTTGAGATTCGAGAACAGTTTTCGGTAGAAAGCTGCATTATATGATTCTGATACAAATATAAAAAAAATTCTAAAATTCCCTGTAGGGAAAAGGAAAAAATCTTTTTTTTTCTAGTTTTCAAGGGAGATAACTTAGAATGAAAAATTAAAATTATCCGGGAGGTAATCTAAAGGATTTTTTTTAAGAACTTCTGTCACTATATAACTTGTCAATATGCACCTTATTTCTATCGTTTGACACTTTTAAAGCTTATATTATCAAGTTGTATGTTCGCTTTTGGTGAAATTGAGGCCTATTATACCATGTTATCCTTAAGTGCAAATCTGATTCAGCATTAAATCCACAAATAGCGTTCTATGTACGTTAACTTTAAATCAAATGTATGCTACAAAATTTATATTATCCCCTATAATGTGCAATTTCGGCTTATTTGGTATACGAAATAGACAAAGATATACAACGCTCACTTACAAAATTAAGATATTTTCCAATGTTAAAACCTTGAGAGCACGCGACAGAAAATTAAATCAAACAGCGACATCTACGAAAAGATCAATTGCTATTAACTCTCAAAAATTGGTTCTGGACCTGTCAATTAAATCTGTCTCATCTACATATCAATAACGCATGATTGAAAGTGCGAATCATCTAGTGAAATTGTTAATAAGGGAGAATACTATTGTTTCTTAATTTCTTTCTTCCATAGAGTTTAGTATTTTTAATATCTTGTTGTCCACTAGTTATTGTATATAAAATCTGGAAGGTAGATCATTCGGAAGCACAGAGAACAATGCAAAGAGTGAAAATGATTGTATGTCATGTATCATTGATGACTATGTTAGAATAAATTATCAGTATATAATATTACTCATGTATTTGTATCACTATACAAACTGAGTGTAATCAATAAAATCTTAAAATATTGAAAAAATTATCTTGAAAGCAGTTGGCCATTGTGGATATTGTCCAATTGTGCATTATCGTTTCATGTGAATGAACGGACTTCTTGGTAGAATTTTTCTCCCTCGAACTCACAGCGCCATTCCAACGATGAAATCACAAAATAATGAAGATTTTGATTAAGTTACTAAGTTGAATGGAATATGAGGTTTGAACATTTGAAGATGTCATCTTTGATTTTATTTTTCTGAAATTGCTCGTTTGTTTTTTTTTTTTTTTGTTTCCTTGTAACTAGAAAATACAAATTTGAACATTCCTGTAACTCTTGCACATTTTGGCATGAATTTATTAATAATTCATCAATAAGTGGTATTATGTCTGTCCTATAGGATACTTTAAATGTTTAAAACAGAATGAATAAAAAAAAAATGAAATTCTAGATCGTTTCAATTTGAAATCGCCTCTATTGTTAACTGCCTTTTCGGTAGGCGAATCCGGTAAATACAATATTTTATTGTAATAGATACAAAAAGGTGAATATGATTATTTGTTTACAAATACTTTTTAGCTTTCTTTTGGACTCTTTTTCAATACATTTGTTTGTGTTTACAATATTATTCATTTTATATTAAATATATTTGTGGGGCTTTATATTTGATCTGAATTTAAAACCAGCTTTTCAATTTAATACTTAAGGATTGAAATTAAATAAGCATATGTTCAAAACATAGGTTTTTTTTATTATTTCTTGCACAATACACTTTAATGCTTAAATAGTAATTCAATTCAAACTGAACTCAGATTGAATCGTAATTAATAACTTGAGAAAGCAGCTTCAAAACCAACAACATTATATTAGTCATCTTTACACACTTGAAAGGATAAAAGAAAAATTAAAGACATCCGTCACTACTTACAAAACTTCTATTGTTATTTCTGCATGGTTAAACGTATAAAGTTATACTACCTGCCAAAGGCGTTGAAAATAGTTTGGATCAAAAAAATAGCCGACATATCACATTGAGTTCGACTGAGACAAATTAAAACGAAATAGTTATCATGTATTTTTGTTCTGTTTGATACTTATTTCAAGGCCATGTTAGAGACCTTCCGTAGAAGTATTTGAACGTTGTTTTACATATGCATTTACTGAAAATAAATCTTGACGTTCTGAATGTTATATATCTGTTAAATCAATATTGTTTCCATTGTATGAAATGGCTTATGCATACGCAATAGTTTTGTAGCTGCATTTAGACAACGTCTGCTTTTGCTATCTAGTATATTGCAAAAAACACACAAACAATATTGTGACAAAACACTTCCGAAATACTAACTAAATATCTCCATTCTGAATTTGTTTCATTTTTAAGACAACTGCAAAAGTTCACAAAACCTCAACATAATTGAGCTTGGTAAACCATCGCTATATGTGAGAAGACAAGCAAATGTCCCGTTTTATGCTAAGCGCAAAGCAAGCGAATGACTGGTATCAGTGTCACGTCTTTGGTATGACGCGTCCGAGGATCGAACCCGTAACTTATCGCACTCAAAGCGGACGCTCTATCAATAGGCTATTGGGGCTATTTTAAGTAGGATAATCATTTGTTTCATTTACTGATCTATATCTGTATCTACAATATACTTTTAACACAGAAAACTTTAGTACTCGAAGTAATAATTGTTTAGATATGATATGTTATGTTTTTTATTAAAGTGACTTTGTTTCTTATAATTTTATGTTCAGAAATAGCATCCCAATGTTTACAGTGTTCAATCTAATTTTCTCATGTAAGATGTACCAATTTGAGTTACATTGGTTTCTCATTGTTAATATATATTATTTAAAGGTCTATATCTACTGCTATTAAAGACCCTTCGCCAATGCCATTAGCTGCTACATCATATGCAGCTTATCATTTATAATGTTAAATCCGTTATTTGTGGGATAGATGGTACAACATGGGGTCCCGTAATTAAAGACATTGGAGCTAGAAGCAATGAAGTTTTACGAAACTAATTTCCTGCAGCTAAGGTAGTAATCTACTGCTACTGGTACTAATAAGAGCAGGAAATTAGTTTTTTGGCGTTAGAACTTGACGCCGTTTTTAACAGTATTTCAGTACAGGCGAGCAGTTAACCTATTCAGAATTCCTGCATTCTTAACCAGTACAAACCTGTTCTGCGCAAGTAACTGCCAACTTCCCCACTTGAATCAGAGGAAGAGGACAAATGATATCAGACACAATTTACATATCAAATCATTATGGAGAACCTAAACAATGATTATTATGCTAATAATCAAGAAAAAAGCCTGCAATGAATATTCATTTTTATAATTTCATAACATGTTCCATGAAGCGTATTTTCCAAGTTTTACTTTATAACATTGAAATGCAAATGGATGTTTTAATCTTTATTTTTACAAGACCCGATTCATTTTCCCACTGAACAAATAAGGCTGAAGTTTGTGTGTTATAATACTAACAACAATTCATTTCTAACGTTGGTCTTTGGCCACATTATGTAAGTCCTCTAGTTTTTCGATTTCGAAAATAAGGTAAAGGTTCATGCAATACAGCCATTGATACATTCATTCCGGGATTGATTAAGACCGGATGTCACATTTTACCGTGTGTCAAAGAAAAATTATACTCATTTGAGTAAATCTTTTGTATGATAAATGCATAGTTCTCTCTATTAGAAAGTATTATTGGCTACACACGAATTCTTATAGATTATCTCAATACTGACTTTCAGATATTAGCGTTTTGCGTATGTAACTCTTTTGAATCAATGAAAGGCTCACTGTAACAACTTATTTCAAATTTTGACGATTTCTACAGAATTTTAGGTTTTAAAATACCCCACCAACCCGAGATACAATTATCAAAATCACTGTATTTTTTTAATAAGACATCATCAAATAATTGTGGTAAGATTCACAATTTTATATATTTTCATGAGAAAATATAATAATTTGCAATAAGTTTATGTTATAGGCAACGTGCATACAAATGTAAAACACATAAATCACACGCTGTTTCTCAATAAATCGAGCCTATTTGTGTTTCATGCAGAAAGGTTTGTGGTAGCAATAGTTTTCTTCTATTTAATATGTCAAAATACCTTTACTTGTATAATTTTGACTTTTGGATGATGAAAATACTTAAATGTGTAACATACGTAACAGCTGCCACTCGACTTCCTCATTTGAATAAATAGTAAGATTAAAAACACTTCAAGAATTGCATTTTTATGCTTTTATTTTGAATAAACCATGTTTACTGATCAAGTACACATGGCCGTTATAATTCTATTTGACTTTACCCTATTACTATTCTCAATTACAGGATGTCGACAAACTACAGTAAAACAATGATGCCTCTTTAAGCATCATTGTAAAGTTAGAATAGGTAAACAATATGTATGGCTTTTGCTTCGAACACAGATAGCAGATTGATAATTAAGAGTGGATTTGCTTACAGTATTTGTGCAGTCTGTATATTTTTGAAGTTCATTCAAAAAAAATACAGAACATGAACGTATCTAAGAATTAAGTATACATTACCTAGTTTTAAAGTTAACCTATTATTTTCATATTTCTTATATAATTACTACAGGCTTATGCCTGAATCATACTTATTGGTATTGCAAAGCACATACTAAGTCAGGTTTTACAGCATTACAAAGATGAAATGAAACATACCTTATGCAACATACGTTACCAAGATTACACAGAAAATTAATTAACATCAAAGCTGGGTTAACAGTTTTGTTTCGATGGACTGTGGTTGTTTCAAGACAGAGTTTTCTTTAATATTTTCTAATGAGATGTTTGATATCTTTTGAAAGTAAGATTGCATACAGTACTGAAATTACCGGTTTTTATGCATTAGTTCTTCAAAGTTGCTGATGTTATTCCTTTGTTTGTATGTGTAATAATTGTAAAACTAGAATATTGAATTTTATTAAGAACTCAGAATTGACAATAATGATTCCACAGCCACAATATGAACAAGGAGTCTCATCTATGTTTTTGTAAAGGAAATATAATATGGTTACGTAGTTCAGTTATGCCATCCCACAGTAAAAGTGATATTTAAAAATCACTATGGTCAAAGAAACAGAACTATTTTCAGAAACCTGTTTTACCAAAAGTGGCATCTGTTTTATTACCCATATGGTACTGTATATGTATGGAACTGTTTCATATAGATTAACTCGGTATAGAACTGTGTTTAAACTATTAAGTTTAGTAAATACCTTTATTTAAATTCGGTAATGTATTTTTCAGAACTACTCAAAAGGACACAATATAACATCAATGTACACCATATGACAGAAATATACCCAAAATTTGGATGCGAGAGGTTGCGAGAAGTCAGTCTTTGGTGTCAGTATTAGAATAAGTTCATCATACATGCATAGATGCATATTTACCTACTTACAGAGTCTGCACAATTTGTTTGGAACACGCCAGTCAGGTGCATTGATGTCTTTATGACATATTTATAAAAACCTCTTTTAGTTAAATGCTTTATTCCGCAGTAATTGCATTAAGCTACATCCCAATATGGATAAAAAAAATTGCGTTATTTTAAATATTAATTACAGCAATGCCATTTAGTATTACCCATACGATAAAACAACAAACAGATGCGATACAGGACGTCTTGATTCCAGGACTTGCTAAATTTATAGCTGTATTGACAAATTCATGTATGCATTATGTTATTATGTTGTATTTACTATACTTGATTTTAATTTTGAAAGAACAAAAGTCTACAACGCCTGCAGATGTTGTCCCTCGTTTGCAAGTGCTGGACTGCATGTAAGAAACATGAGACTCAAACTTTCTAAGTACATAGAGGGCCATAATTCTGACAAAATGCACACCAGATGTATGGTTGCTGGCCTCCATAGTCGCATAATAAAGATAATCAATAGTGCAAAGTTTCAAACCTGTAGCCGTTATAAAATTTGAGGAAAGATGGACCTAAACCAAACTTTTTAATGTATAATATTTTTATAAGTACTTTTTTTTTTTTTTTTTTTTTTTTTGATTGAACATTTTTTCTTGTAGTTAATCTTCTATTTAATCTATGTTCATACTGTATATTTACAATGTATTTTTAGTTACTGAAACAAATTATGCATATGCATTAGACTAGCCACTAGACTGATAATAAATATATTTTTACATGTTTCCCATTTTGTCAAATTCAATTCAGTACATACAAAAAGCCAGTCTATTATAGAGATTTTCACAGAGGAATGATGTTAAAATTATCATAATTGACATGGGATATAGACTGCTATAGTTCCCTACATTTAGTCATATAAATATTTAAAGATCATAGTCTAGGAGCTAGTCTACATATGCAACAAATAAAGTATCTGTTTCATTGTCTATAAGATTTAAAACCGCTTATTTATGAAGTTATACAATAGATGGACTTTCCAGTATAGAATGATGATCCCTGCTTATTTGATCCATACTATTAAAGCCAATTACATTGAAATTGACATAAACTTATGTTTTTGTTTCAACGTAAATAACAAGGTAATTGGTATTGGCTCAAGAAATGCTTATTTGTCCATTTACAGTAAAATATTGAATCTAGCTAAAAATTTTGTTTGACATCAAGAAGGAAAAATTCAAACTGTAGAATTCCCTGTCCAGTATTTAAGTTGTTAAGTTATCTTGAATTATGTGCAGCGTACATCATGTCGTTGGTTTTCTCCGAGCTGTCATTAAGAGTAATTTGATCAATACTGCACTATCTTAGTTATATGTATTGTTTAATCACCTTTTGGATACTGAACTTTTTCAAATGCTGGATTTGTACAATTTTACTTTTTTAAAAATCCTACTATTAAATCCGTACTAAATGAGTTTTCAATGTAAATAGTTTGTCATTACTGTCCAAATAATCGAAATAACTCATTTGTACTGCTATGTTTCACAAAAAAATTAAATTATAGAAAATTCAGGAGATGCAAAACATATTTTATGCCCGAACGATAACGTGATGTCACCCAAAAATAATTCATGAAAATCAATCATTGAATACAGAATTTCCGACTGATAATGGAAAAGTGATAGAAACGAAAGTAGGACAAAAAGACCACCCATATCAGTCTAGGAAAATACAAAAAAAAAACGTGATTCGTTTCTCTGCACATGTTTTGACGTCAAGGGACTATTCCACGGCTATGGTTATGTATAAGTAGTATTTTCAAAATATGTAGTCTTTTCTTTGTCTTTATTTAGCACCTTTAAATTGATTTTTGAATTCGAAATCGTTACTTGGATATATAAACTATCTATTATGTTAGCCTTTGGAAAGTGTAATCAGAATAAATTATAATGTATATGTTAGAATAAATATGTTATACGATAAAATGTCTATTCTAAAATCAAATCCAAATACATCACATAATTATGCATTATGAGAACTACAAACAATACGAATTTAACAGAAATTCTCTCAGAAAATTATTATAAGACAATGCGTGTGGCAGCAAGCAATTTAAACACTTGTAACGAAGGCCTCTCACATAAATTTGAAATGAGTTTCAAACTAAACTCAGTGGTCTTATAATTCTAACTTGTCAAAGATCAGTACAATTTAATTTTTTTCGGCTACTGTGGTGGTCCCTAGCTTCTCATTGCCTTTCTCAAGTACTCAAGTACGTACTATTGTACAGATTTTAGGTTATTTAACCATGTAGAAATACCTATTGAAGTTTTGCTAGCAGGAATGGATGTCATTGAGTTTTCTTTTATTATTTTATTCTTTTAAGTGTGAAAAGATGTCTAGTTTAATCTTGTTATTTTTGAAGACGATTTCTCAAGTTTTATATTACGCTTTCTATTTTTAGTGTCAAATTTCAATTTCATGTCAATTTTTTTTTTAGGAATAATTTTGGCATTCTACTTTTCAGCGTTTAAGCAAAATGGCATTTATTTACTATTCGAAGATATGCAGTACATGTATTATTTTCAAACATAAATCTTAAATTAAGACTGTGGTACAATTCTACGACGAGTTGAACTCAGCGCAAACACGCCAGACTAAAAATGCAATTATATATTAAATGTCCGACTGGAAGAGGTAAAAAAAATGATCAAAACAAAAAAGTAAAACATCCAACACATTAGAGTTAACCATGAAGGATGTAAATGCCAATCACCTAGGTTGATACTGAAAAAAAAAAAGTTCAAATACTTTTTACAGATAATAAAACGTGCGACATAAAAGAAACCAGTCACGTTAATTACTAGGAGGTCCCTGACTATAAATTCGATACACATTTTTTGACTTCTTGAGGAATGATTATGATCCTTTTACTTTTATATTTTTGGAATTTTAGTCAGGAAAGCACAAGGACTATACCGAAGTTCATAATTCAGAATGTTTCACAAAGCAACCGTTAGTACCCGTGGACGCTGAAATGACTCTCTAGCTGGAATATATAGTAGTTTAATTGTATATATTATTGAAATTATTTTTGATTACTCATGCAAATTGGACGTTTTAAATTTGTTATAGATTTGTTTCTTTCCGCTGTTGAAGTCATGTTGATGTAGTAGTCCATAAAGCTAACACAATACTTAGCGAGTTCATAACCATATTTAAAAATATTTATTTATTATTTTGTTTAAGATGAATAACGTAGTTTTGCCAAAGAATTTGATTACTAAATAATAAAGTCATATTGAGCAATTCACATCTTTTGTTCTACTACAATTAAAATATGTCATTGAATGTTTTTGTAGCAAATCAGGTTTAAAGAAGAATAAGTGTGTTTTGCCTATTTTAAATGTGCATTGCAGTTTTTATTCAGCATTAACTTTTTAGAGGTGCTACTAAGAGATATAAATGTGTAAGGAATAACTTAACAAGACTGCAAATTTTCTTTGTAATTTAACATTCAGGGGCCACTATCCCGAAAACTTATTCGTATCGTAAGTTAAGGTATGAGTTACGATAAACTTAAGGTAAGACTAAGGTAGCGTTATTCAGCTATCTCTAAACACCTCTTAACGCCCTCGTAAAGGGTTCTTAACTTAAAGTATTGTAAGTAAGTTACGATAGCATAAGTCGTGGATAATCCATTCAATGACGTCTTTCGATCAACTGCACGTGGATCTGATAGCCCACAAGCTGCCTATTGCTAAATATCATGGGAAATATGTCTATATTAAGTGAATTTCATCACTTGCAACGGTATAATGCATACCAAAAAGTATTTACACTTCATCAGACTTTATTCCGTAATGAAATAAAAATAATTATCTAATATTTTTTTCAGCGATGACTTTTAAAATGTTAGAGTTACGCTCAACTTAAATTCTAAACCTTTGGTCACATATACCAAGTTTTTAAGGAATGTACGATATTATTTTAGACTAGGGTATTTAAAGAACAAATCTCATACATAATTGTATTCAAAGAACCTTTCTACTAAACATATTTTCAACTGTATCGACTTTGCCTTAAAACACCCAACATCTGCACAGGAGTGTTGCCAAAACAATCTACTGCACCAATAAGGCAAAGAACACTGTCGGAGTTTGCAATAAACAATGTCAAACATTTGATGAGAAGTAGTTTCAAGCCTTTTTCTGTGATAAAATTAGTTAGTTAACTGCATTAGTATCCTTGGGTTCCATACAAGTCTTAAGCTGTTCTCCACAAATGCCTGGAAACTCCTCCTCATAAGTCAGAGGTGGAGAATGAATGACCTTATATATATTGTTTTTAGCCAGTAATCACGGAGAACAAGAACGCCTCGCAAGGTATTTTAACCTACTTTGAGATCTTGTGTGTTCTATGTATTTTGCTAGCTGAATGGGGATCTGCGTGTAGCATTCAATTTTAAGCTATTAGACCCATAATAGAGTACCTCCATTTTGAAGAGTATTTAATTCCTATAGACCTACTTTGACTGCAATTTTAAGGGGTGGGGGGGCGTGGGGAGGGGGGGGGGGCGGGGGAGAACGCGTAGGTTCAAGCCCAACTGGGACCAAATTCCCCCCACCCCCCTCTTATTTCCTTTTAAGTAAGTTTTTAGTTCTTTCAGGACTTATTATTGATTTATTGTACAAAAGTGGAAAATTTTCATTTGATAAGCGATTACTTGCTGTTCAAAGTGAATTTACCTCTGAAACAGATGGGTTTGAGTTAGACATCTTTAAAAGAACTGAGTTACATGTGGTGAAAGTTCTCTTTTTTGCCTACACTCTTTAGACCACATATTTTGGAAGAAATATCGGTAGGCTTTACTTCTGCCCCAAGGTAATTTTTGAATGAAGTGAGCAAAATTCAAAACAGACCCGCAGGATTTGACCTTAATTTTTCAATGTTGGAGTTAGAATTTTGTCTCATTAAATCCGTTCACTTGAGGCATCCTAGAAAGAAATGATATTGATATTTATTTTGTGCTTTATAATTATTTACCGATAGTTTGATGTTTCTTTTATCAAAATTAATGGTAAAATGAATTCTCTGCAGACGTTTTGGATAGTGGCCATCACTTTGAAATTTGTCTCTACTTGAGCCGGAGGAAATTCCATAAATTATAAAAAATAAATAAAAAAGTGGAAACATCACAGGTCGCTCAACATGACAAAAACGAAAATGTTGCAGGCTCGGTCTACGGCACAGTGAAAGTTGTTTAAAAGTTACAACTCAGTGCGAAACACAGCCAACTTTAAAAACATACCAAGTAAATGCCAGTTTTTAAACATTACTATTAGGGGTCTAATACCTTAAATATCAATTTATCACATGTTTGACGTCGCGGGAGTATAATAAAGCCATTACACAAAAATGATTATACACTAGAGTTAAAAAGCTTTGACGTTTTGCGTTTTTGCCAATACCATTTGATGAATAGAAACCATCAGTGAATATATACAGCAGTAACAGTGGTAAAAGCCAAGATTTTTTTCATCAATCTATATGAAATACTTTTCAAAAGGTGATAGTGTGCATTTTCGACTCTCTCAGGGGTCATAACTCTGGAAACTGGGATGGAGACAGACAAAAATATAGGAGATGCGCATATCATGATTAAGGCTCATGCAAGGTTCCATCAATTTATATGAAACACTTTTTTGAGCGTGGAGCGTCACAAGGTGAAAATGTGCATTTTTGACTATTTCATGGGCCATACCTCTAGAAATATAGGGCAGAACCAGACGAAAAATAGGAGGTGCGCAAGTTCATATCATGACAAAGACTCGTGCAAGATTTCATCTATTCATATCAAATACGTTTTTGAGCTAGGCGCGTCATAATATTCCGACGGACAGAACCACGGACGGACGGACGGACGGACGACAGGACGCACAATACCAAATCTATATGCCCCCTCCACTCTGTTGTGGGGGCACAAAACCTGTGCGTTTTCATCTATAAACACAAATTAGAAGCATTAAATTTATCCATCTATACGAAATAAATTTATGTTCGTTGACACGACCGGATGAAAAGACAACTTCAATAAATATATTTCCGCTAGTTCCAGCGTGGTACAATAAGAAACAGACAGATTCACCTATATATAGGTCGACAAATGTAAGTTTTTATACGTTACGAGAACGCTTAGAGGTGGATTTTTCAGCCACAACTTACGAGGACATTTACGAAGTGTCGTAAATAATGAGGCTTTCGAGATAGAGGAAATATCTGCTACGAATACATTACGAACCCTTTACGAACATCTTTGCACTTAAGGTACCTTCGAGATAGTGGCCCCAGATCTCTATTTCAGCACAATTTATAAACTAATAAACAAACTGTATGATGTTTTCAGATAAAAAAAAGGAAAAAAAAACGTTTTCCTTTATCTCTACAGTAAATTAAATGTAAAGTTGAATATTTGAAAATGTTGCATCTATTAGGAAGTCTGATGGTCGCTTGCTGCTGGGTCTTAACTTTTTACAGTAACTATGATATACATATTGTTATTGCGATATCACTGTAAGAACCAATAAACTATCTTGGTAATGATTATTCCAAAATGAGACTCCGTTATCAAACAAATACTGTACTGTTTGAGAAAGTAGATATCTATTTAAAACCGAAAACAATATTTCCTAAGTATTATCAAAACTGAATATGCCTTTATTTAGAATCCGTCGTTTCTTTGGCGAAAGAAAGACATGTAGTTTTCTTGTAGTGTGTGGGGGTCTTAATTGTTTGCATAGGCACTGACTACTTATGGTTCTTAAAGATTGTTTTTGTTTGTCAGTTCAAAGGTTCACTTTTATATTTAACGTACCACGCATTCTGTTACAATACCATATATATGCGATTCGGGTTGCGAGGAACACTCTTATTTACACTGCTTTGTACCTTATACATTGTGAGATCTTCTGGTATCTGATTTACTTACAATCTTTGGCCATTTGTATTAAAGAATAATGCGTGGTATCATGACTTTAATGTTTTCTTTCAGCCACATTTTTCTCCAAGATTGTTTAATGCTTATTGATAGAAACGAGTCTGCTTGAACGAGATATCACATGTTTAAGCAAGAAAAAACATCCCAATTGATATTATAACTGATAAGTTACAATGTATACTTACATGTATAATTCTATTTCTATAAAACATATTTACGCGCTTTTCCTTCCGATATAACGTTATCTGTATTTGATGAGTTTGCACATTAAAATTGAAAATTGGAGTAAATAACGACACATTTAATATCGCTTTCAAAAAGCTTCAGTCATGCATAAAATCAATCATTTCCCATCAACTAGAAACGTCAAAGAAAATGTAATGACATCCGTTTTCCTCTCAAACAAATTAAATTGGTATTTTTGGATGGTCAAATATACCAAAATGTGTAAAGTAATTGCTTTTCTACATTAATGATGATTTTAAATTGACCAATACTCCGATAAATTAAACACTCAACGTTAATACAAGATATTCTCAAGTTATAATGATGAGAAAAGGGATACTTATTTCAAGTTTAATTCTGTCTGAAGCACGTTATTATACTAGCAATTTAATATTTGAACAAATAACAAAAGAAGTATAGATCTTCTTTTACCTGTATAATACATTGATATCGCAAAGGCATGAACATCCCAGAATCAAGTTTAGAAAACATGTCCCCTGTTAGCAAATTCGTTACCAGATGAAATTTTACGTAAAGTTAATTTTTTGCCGAATACAAGTTATAACTATTTTGAACCCCTAAAAACACAATAGATGCCGCATAATGTTTAACTCCTTAATATGATTTGCAGTGCGTTCATCAGAGTTTCCCGTTTAAAAGATAAGTTTATTATTAATATGAATATGATTTCAATACATGAATGTTGAAGGGGGACACCCTAGAGTGAATAATGTGAAAAGAATATTAGAATATAGAATGTTAGATTTCAAAATAAGTGGACTTTTTTTCAGAAGAAGATGGGTTGGGGGATGAAGACTTAAGTCATAATGACACGCTCTATATTGTTCATAACAAATTTAAATATTTTATATAGATTTCTTTTCTGGCGAATTCTTGACAAGCTGGCTTTTTCAGATTTGAACCAGACTGATTTAGATGTAAACTATACGTATTTGTACTCACAACATTTTGCACTTAAAACCTCAAGATGAGGTCGTTAATGCGACTGTTAAATAACCGTTCTGATAATTGTAATAAAAGGCTTCTCGAATACCATTACAGGGCGTTTTATATGACCACAAGGCTGAAATCAATTAAAAAAAAAAATCAAAACTGTCCTTTAAGGCATTTTCAATTTAATGTATCGGCTACTTTGGTCAACTGTCATTCATTGCCTTTGTGAGGTATGTATTACTTTATACATTTAAGTTTCATGTATCAATTACAATTTAATACTTATTTGACATAAACATGTACTCTGTTTATTTTCTATACACAAGTGTTTGGCATCTAGATAAGAAATAACGTCACAGATAGATACTGTAAAAACATGTAATCACACATTTTTACAGTTATATTCCAAAATTCTAATTCGGCAAAATGTATATCGCTCTGTTTAGACATGACATTTAAAATTTTAACTACATACTTTTAAGAATGATTTGCATTCATAAAAGTTAAGCAACTGCATAGACTGGAAGTGTAATATATAAATCAGATAAGCTATACTGAATGAGTGTCCATATAATAAGAGAAAAACACACGTACTGTTAAGACACTGGTCTTTATAACAGGACCGAAGTCCTAAAATAACCTTTACAACAACTGAACAACTTAGGCACGATCTTACAACTTGATGGCTGGCTTTTGTTTTTGTATACCCCGGTGTCATTGAGACACGCGGTATTTAGTGGTTGAACTGTCTGCCCACATGTCCGAGATCCGGCTGTACTTAACTACTCCTACACTTTCCATCCTTGGTATACTTCATCAACATAAGCATATTGTTAAAACATATTATTATGTTTGACTAGACAATATTACAAGTACATGTAAATAGACATGTACCTTAAGCACTCAAATACTACAGCACTACAGCTTCTATATTCAAATGAAATTTTCTATATATCATGAAGCGAACATAAGCATGATGTCAGGATGTTCATATTAGAATAATACTGTTTGAGTTATGCCCCCTTTCTCATAATATTGCATCAGTACATTATGTACTCGGCTTCTACTACAGATTTCATATAATTAAAGTAACATTTGGAATATATTGCTTTTGAAGTGGATATGTGCTTATTGTATGGATCATGTTTCTAGATATGTCCTTTTTGAACTTAACCTTATTACAACTACGTCATTATGTACATTGTGTACTAAATTCCTCCTACAGTTATTATTTGATTCAAATGAAATCTGGTATACTTTATTGACTTAGCCCTATTTGCCTTTTTGAACTAAATTATTCCTTTTAAGTATTCTCAAGAGGCATAAGTCACAGTATGACATCATTTCTCCTTTTCCTACAATTTGATATAAATTTAAAAATAAATTCATCTTTATGATGTCATTTATTCTAACACGACCAACACATAACCTACACATAGAGGAACATCAGTCAACTATTATTTTGCGATGACCCATTAGTGCGCCGTTACGTCATCCGTTCCAGGTGCGTAGGACGGTCGAAATAAGTAGTAACCCTTTTTTTTCTAGCACTGTTGATACTAGGGTGTCGTATTAGATTCGAAACAATAAGTTTACAAGTGTGATTTATCGTAAAATAACCCGAGTTTTTCGTTCTTTTGCGAAACAATATATTACTGAGGCCTACGGCCTTCTTGATATATTCTTACACATAAGAATTCAAAACGCGTGTTATTCTACGATACACTACGATTGGGAACTTATTATTTCTTAAATAACGTTGTTAATTTGTCTTATTTCAGTGTACTGCCATCAAATATGCAGCAATAATAACATTAGGGCATGTCTTTGAAAAATACCTGAGCTCGAAAGATGACATGAAAGAAATCCTTGGGAAATATATGCACGTAAAAAGTGACACACTAAATTTTTAACATAAAAAGGCATATGAAGCAAATGAATAGCACGTTCTGAATGCTGTAAACATTTGGCAGAATTTGGATGATTTACTGCATGCATAGTGCTGAAATGAATGTAAATTTCTTGTTCAATTCTGTATAATCATAAAACTTTTTATTGTTTATTGTTAAATGCCAATTTTGGCATATCTTTATGGCTGCCTTGTGTAATTTTGACGATCAAAGGTTGCTTAAGCATTATGATAGCATGCCGTTTTTTATAGGTTTAGATGCTGGCAAAGCAAAATGGATTTAGAAAAGAGCATGTCAGTCACGGTTATGCTGTATAGTCTTTTACTGACGTCTTAAATAGATTTCTTTCGGACATATTTTCGCCGTTTGGATTGATAAGTTTTGATGGAAAACAGCTGTAATAGTAATAAGATCATTTCATTTTTAACATTTAGTGTAAATTGCAGTAATTTCAGGTTATAATTTGTGATTAATCTTGATATTTTGAAGTAACAAATCTATATTTACTTCCTTGTAATTTTGCTTTTTTTCCGCTGGTGTGTTTTGTTTCTAATCGGGGTTGTTTTCATAAAATACAAGATGCATGCTGTCTTCTTCATGGCGGTTTTTCTAGCATAGTTGACAAGTCACCGCCTGTTATCTTATTATCTATGATCTAAAATGATATTGATTTTTAGAACAGACGTGTGTGAACCACTTATTGCCGGTGTAATGATGTATTTCTACCCCCATAGAATAATGACCCCCCGGTCATTATTCTATAGAAAAAGTGACCCCCCGGTCATAGTATTATGACCTCCAGATCATAGTACTATGACTCCCCCACGTGAAGTAAACTGAACCTCACGAAGAATATTGACTCCCATAAAAAAAACGACCCCCGGTCATTTGGTCAAATTTAGTGATAACTCATGTATCTAAGGCCTAATTGCTGCATTTTATGCCCCCACTCGGGAGAGGGGGGGGGGGGGAGGCATATAGATTTGCCCTTGTCCGTCCGTCCGTCCGTCCTTCCGTTTGACCATTAGCCCCAGATACTATCACTTGACACAGAAATCAGAGCATTCCGAAACGGGAAAAGGGATTCTTTTTCTAGACGCTGTATCTTGGTGTATACATTTTTTTCAGGAAAATAACAATTCACAATACGTTCACAAAACACACCAGTGTCAATAATCCCTGCAAACTTCCGTATGAAATAATTCTTCAGAAGAAAACTGCACAAGAAACTGCTAGCATAGAACTTAGTATTAATAGAAGTTGCAATACTTAGCAGTGGCAGTAAAGTACGGCAGCGGCAACAATAGAAAGTAGTAGTAGTAGTAGTAGTAGTAGTAGTAGTAGTGGCAGTGGTAGTGGCAGTTGCAGTAGTAGCAGCAGCAGCAGCAGCAGCAGCAGAGGAATAAGTGACAGCAACAACAGCAGCAGGAGAAGAAGAGGTAGATGTACAAGACGTATTAGTGGAAGCAGGTATAGTAGTATCAGTAGTAGCAGTTGTTGTAGTAGTAGTAGTAGTAGTAGTAGAAGAAAAAGAAGTACATGTAGTAATAGCAATAGAAGTAGCGGCACCAGTAGTAGTAGTACAATCAAAATGTTAACTATTGGTAATGGAGGGTATTAGAGTTGTAGATCTAGTAAAATTGTCCGTTAGGTTTGGTGGGGATCACTTTTTAATAGATATTATCGTCGAAAGTCTTTTTAGGAGCCGGTGTTTTACACGGAAAGAGTAACTTTTTTAAATAGAATAATTTCCGGGAATCAATATTGTATGAGAGTTCGAATGTAGTAATTTTGGCAGTGAGTATTTTACATGGAAGGGGTCACTTTTTCTATAGAATAATAACCGGGGTCGTTATTCTATGAGATTCGAAGGGAGTTATCTTTAGGGAGTCAGTATTTTACTTGGAGGGGGTCAGTTTTTCTATAGAATAATGACCGGGTGTCGTTATTCTATAGAGTTTTCAAAGGGAGTCAGTTTTTTATAAGGGGAGTCAATATTTTACAGGAAAGGAGTCACATTTTCTATAGAATAATGACCGGGGGGTCGTTATTCTATGGGGGTCGAAATACTTCATTACACCGGCATTTTCCTTCGTCAAGTTGATTGTCGAGATAAGTAGATATATACGCATCTCTCTTTAAAATCTCATTAAATCTGTATTGAAGTAAACGTAAACTAAACTGTTGAAGCGAAGTTAAAGTTGTGCGAGTTACTTTTTTTCACTTAACCAAAAGGAAGCCTCGAGAGACATGCATACGTTAGCCTTTTTTTACAATAATAAGCACCTATGTGGGCTGAAGATGAATAAACTCGATAACTTCAAATTTATATCAAATTTAAAAGTTATTAATAATGTAGCCCCTTATTCAATGTATTTATACCATATAATAAAAGTCAATTTTGTACTTAAAGTAACCGCTATTTGGCGAAGACAGAAATGAATTAGTGCAAACATATACATGTACAAGTACATGTAATAAATAAACCTAGCTAAAACATATAATCATTGAATTCCAAATCAACCAAGGTACTGATTTTATGAATGACCAAGTATTGCTCAGTCAGTAGCGTTATATGGCCAACTAAAAAAAGAGCTGATTGAGCCAGTAACCCTTGTTTCGTTAGAACATTTTATGATTTTTTTCTTTCAAAGTCTCTTAAAGTACTTCCCTTCCTTTACAAGAAATAACGAAGCTTAAGGCTTTTAGGCATTTAAAAACTTTTATTGATATAATAAATACCACTCAAATGTTCAAATATATATGGTTTGAAATGATGAAGAATTTCAAAGGAATTGTTTTAATAATTAACTCGCACAGAATCGCCAAACAAGGCACAGGACACATGTGAATCAAAAACTTCAAAAGTCAAATTTCCACAATCTCTCTATCCTTAATAGTGTTAATTTTGTCCCAAAAATTTTCCGTATAATTTATATAAGTAAGACTAATAAACAAGCTTATTAGTCACAAGAAATTAGCCATCGTCTTATGGGAAATCATTTCAGCAGTACTCTATCCATCATTTTAAAATCTTCCTTGTCGAAGGTTTCGCATTTCCAGACCATGTGATTTTAGAGGCGGTGCGATCGGACGTTTGGCGTCTGGTCAATTTATACTATCATATTTATAATCTTGAAAACATATATCTGATGGAACATATTGTTTTCAGCTTAATAATTTGTTATGTTGTTTTGTGTACCAAAAAAAGGTTATTCGTGAGACAAAATTGACAGTTAAAGTTATTGCATTCTATATTTTAAAAAGGTATGTTGTTATGTAATGTGTCGAGCATCTGGTAAGTTGTTGTTTTGTATTTAGAAGTAAGCAGATGTATTTTATATATTTATACAGGAGCATTTTTGTGTTTTACATGCCATGTCATTTGTTTCGATTACATACGTAAGAGATTCACCTTGCTGGTATTGCTTTTATTTACACTGTCCCGTGTCTTTGGAACATGGTGGGAAGAAGAGTGAGGTCGGGTACCGTTGCGCACCATAAATCGGTTAAAGCTCCCAAGTGGTGTGTTTGCCACTGAACGTTCAAAGGCGATGTTCCACTTTGTTCCTTTATTCGTTCGTTTGTGATCTTGTGTTTGCTCTGTGTGTGTGTGTGTGTGTGTGTGTGTGTGTGTGTGTGTGTGTGTGTGTGTGTGTGTGCGTGAGTTTGTAAACGCTGCCAACTGGGTAATTTCGTATGAATACACACCAACGTACTGGGGATACGCCTCGAACCGGGGAATTCCCCAGTTCATTTTAACAATACCACGTTATTCCTGACCTTCAAATTAGTCATACCTCGAAATTTGAGCTGATTCTGAGCGGTAGAAATTTATTCCCCGGTACGCCGGTTCTGGTCAAACACATATCTCACACACAATCGGAATTTTACAACGGTGTGTATCTTTCGCCATTTACTGCAGTTCCCCAGTTTACCTGTATACAACTCGTAGTACATACACACGAAGGTTTAAATTATTTTCACTAATTTAACATAATGCTTTCGTCATTATAAGCTTATGAGTGAAAAGATTATGTTGATTAATTCATCAATTACCAATTAAATATCTTTTTACGTTCACAAGACAGTATTATATATTGATGTTACCGCATATCTTTTCCGGCTTATTGTGTTATGCACTTTTATTTCTAAGTTAATGACTTAATTTGACAATACTTATGTTAAACTGAGAATATTATAATACACAGGAACACTACTCCAAATATACATTCTATATATATTCATCGCATTTAACAAACTTTCAACTTCAGGCGCGGTGCTGAAATATACTAATTCCTTTTGAATAACCGTGCTGCATTTGAAAAAAAATAAATGTAGTATTTCCGCCAAAGATGTTCATATATTCAGCTCATAATGCAATATCCTATGTAAATTCAACAGTAATTAATACAGCAAAGCCAGAGAATTTTAATACAGTTTCGCTTTCTGTAAAAAAAAGAACAACAACATTTGTACATTAACTTATTCATATTATTTACTACACATCAAAGAAATGCATATGAGGATCTGACTCCAGTACGTTTAAAATACTGATTAAGAACACGTGAAAATAATAAAACCTATATCATACAGTAGCTAACTCATGTAGTTATCTTAACACAGGATTTTCATGCTATTTTCGCGCTGATTTTGTTCAGCAATCGCAATTTGTTGAAATCTATGATGTAAAAATGTCCCAAATGTAAAAATGATACTAATACCTCTCAAAAAACCTGTGCTGCATTTGAAACAGCATTTGTTATGTCATTATTGTGCTATTTAATTGACCTGTCAAAACATGTTCCCGGCTTTCATGTTAATCTTATATAGGCTCGAACAGAATATAATAAAAGCCGGGCCCATTTTTTGACAGGTCAAATAAATTGGACAATACATCCTACGATGTTTATACATGTATAAGCAGCTGTCAACTTGTTACGCAATTATCTACGTATGTTGAAGAGTAGTGAATACTACAAAGCCGAAATAGTTTAATACAGTTTTATTTTATTAAGTATTTGTCAAATTTAGAGACGAGACCACATTAATCATAACATTAACTAGTACATTATCTGATTGATTTTATCTACTACATATCAAAGAAAGTGACACTGGGATCTGTCTCCAATACATTCTTAAAACTGTTTAAACACTTGGAAATTCTAAAGCCTAGATCATAGCTAACTCGTGCATTTACCTTAACACAGGAATTTCATGCTATTTCTGCGCGATTTTTGTTTAGCGATCGCCAAGTCTAGAAATTCATGATAGAAAAATGTTTCAACAAAGCATAGGCTATAAAGTGTGTTGTACATGTCCGAAACAATTGTAGTTTACGACGGTTCAAATAAAATGATAATGCTGCGGCTGCACGGGTTTAGGATCATTTGGCAAAAAAAAATAGAAACCATGAGACATCAATTAAACACATGGGAATCACAGCAAAACAATTCTCATGCAAAAAAATAAATAAATAAATAAATAAAATAAAATTTGATGTTCACATAACGAACAGATATATCCTACAGAAAAATTGTCCCCAGATTCTGCAACCTGAAGCACACTATCTTAAAACTTATATCATGAATTTGCTATATTTTAATAAGCGTCTTATCTTTATAAACTGTCGCTTTTAGCATTATAAAAGTTATTAAGTTGTTACACAAAAACCATTGACGTGTAAAGTTTGAAAGCTCAAAGTCTCAGTGTGTTACTGACATACCAAGGGTAATTTTTACAATGCATATGCTCATTAACCAAAAAGAGTTTTTTCTGTCACTGACATTCCTATCATTCTACAATAAGTATGAGTATGACATACAATTATATCTGCGCATGATATTTTCTTCAACTTCAGGTCCGTAAAAGTTCAATTTGATCAAAACAACGTTTTAAGAAATTTTGTTTGTTGGACGGGTTGGGAACGACCTCACTCACCTGCTTATCAGTTTTGTTCATTCAGTGATATATCACACTGTGTGTTTATTGCGGTAGCATTTTATGGGGTATTTTGGGGAAATAAAGAACGAAAATTATTGATGATTGAACTGACAGTGCTGATGAAATAGAAACAATCACAGTATTCTACAGATGAGTTCCCGAGGTATTAGAAAATACAGTATGTAACGCATCGTATCAATTCACAACTTATTATACATGTACTAATCGTTTGATTGAAACTTGAAAACAGAGAAATTTTATTGCGATTGAAGGAATTTATTGAATATTCATGCAAAGCTTTTTAAATACATAACGATATTATTCGTTGTTACATATATGGTTATTTCATACTTCACTCATGTAACTGACCGACACAAAATTAGACATTTCCCTGTTCGGTGACACATTAACGCAGTATTTATTATGGGTGCAAGAATATTTATCTTTAGTTTTGACAGTGGCATACGTATGATTTACTGGTATTAATAGCATTGAGGGAAACACAAATATATAATAATCATAAAAATACTTACGATATAAACGTTTTGATTAAAACAACAATATCATGAATTTAAAATACCTATGATTTATTTCATTTTAATCTTCCTTGATCAGAACGATTTTTACACGACCATTCCGTTTCTGCATGTACTTGGTTTTGAAAGAGTACTGATAAACTTTGCGGTAAATTCAGCTGTTGCTTCAGTTTTCATTTTCCTACCTTTGTAATGTTTTACTTTATATACATTTTCGTGATCAAAACTCCAGATAGTTTTGTATGCAATAAAATCATGTTCAGTTTCTAAAGGAAAAATCATCACAAAATTGGGAAAAAGGCTTTCGGAGTGTGGGATTCGAACACACGACCTTTACAAATTTTGAAAGATTAATTATGTAAAGTCAATGTTTTACTGAAGCCTGGTTTTCTAAAAAAAAGATAAAAACAAAACCTTTATATGGGAAAATAGTTTGGAAACAAAATAACTATGACTGGAAATGTTGTAAAGTTTGTTTAAGTCTTTTTTTGATATTGATTGCTATTTTCCCGGGTAAGAAATAACGATTTTCATGCAAAAGTCAGGGACTGTTAGTCATTGCGGAGCTTGATTTAAGATTCCCCGATTTTTATTTCCTGTTTCCGCATATCGAACCTAAAATTTTACTTTGCATTTAAATAAGCGCAAAATTCTTTTTTTTTCTAAGAAAATCAAGTTTTCGTTAACCTGTTATCGGAGAGAAAAGCGCAAATAAAAATAAATGCTTTGTTTCTGTCATTCTTCCTGATTTAGAGTCATGTGTTTGCCTCAGTTCTATCTTATTAAAATTAATTACCTACTACTATTGTTTTCGTCTCAAGCCTGAGTCATGAGTTGATATCCTACTCTAGGAACGTCATTTTTGTAATGCCTTATCTTTTTGAAACTTATCATTATTAAATAGCAAACGGTACTATAGTTTAAATCATGAAAATGTATACAATGTATATATAATAATACACAGTTTAAATCTAGGAACACAACAACTGAAAAATATACTGAATATTACGCCGATTGGGAGATTATCCAAATAAGTTGTCTGTGTTTTTGTTGTATGCATGATTTCGTTAATCCGAATTTGTTTTAAAGGAACCACACTTATATGTTTGACTGTTAATTCTGTCTTTTAAACGAGTAGAATAGAAGGAAAAATAAATTGTCTGTTTAGCACAGATTCAAGTGCGGATCCAGGGATTGGGGCATTTTTTCTCGTTCGCTACGCTTGCATAGGTAATTCATCATTTGTTCTGGGTGAAAATATAAATATGCATTTTTTCTCGCTCGCAATGCTCGCATAGGCAATTTGTCTTTTGTTTGGGTAAAACAATGCATTTTTTTCTTGCTCGCTACGCTCGCACAATAAAAGTCCGACAAGTTTGCATGAGCTCCTATAAAGCTTTTTATTTTACGTTAATAATCTTTAGTAACCCCTCCCCATAAAAATCCTCAGAAATCGGGCTTACAAATTCTATTCCGAGATACTTAAGCAAGAATAAGTCTGACGAGTTATTAAAACATGGACTATACGTAGCATGTTATTTGGGTTGATTTTATCATAAAACCTGTCCTTTTTCAATACCAAAAAAAGCACATCAGAACGCCAAGAATGCACCAGATAGATCTATTGTTTTCAAAATGTTCCGGTGGGGTGGAGTGGGGTGGGGAGGGGGAGATGGGGACATGCCCACGGACCCTCCTAGTTGTTCTACTACAAATATTTTGCACCCCTTACACCACATCCTGTATCCACCCTGAGATTTGTGAATGCCTACTTAAAGTTTTTAGTTAAAACATAAAGAAGGAACTAAAACAATATTACTTATTCTTGCAAACCAGACGGGGATTTCCGGTATTTTTACCGGTGCTGGAAAAGTCCATCTTACACCCCAGGGTGGTGTAAGATGACTCTCGTGCTGTAAATGACGTATATGAACTACATATATGTAAAAGATTTGTGTAGTAATTTATATTCTATTTAAAAAACGGAATGAAAATTCAATACCTCGACAGTTCCTATTGGTTCCTGATAGTATATTTCTCGATTCAAATCTCGTTATCTTATCAAAAATTCATAACGCTACGCTGCAACTGGTAAAACAAAACCGGAAGTAAACATTGTTGTTTGTTATGAAACGTCATGACGTCTTTCCTGTTTACGGACGTTGGTTTCCCGCGCTTTATTTAAATACACTGCCATAAGAAATAGTTCTAAAAAAGAAAGCTGTTCAATTGATTTTATTTTTATTATTATTTCTTGAAACCGGTATGCAAGAAAAAGATTCTACCACTGGTTATAGGCGCAGATGGAAATATCCGGCTCTCGAGTAACTGTTTAGGCGGTAACCCGGCAGAGAGCCTCGTTACCGCCCAAACAGTTACCCTCGAGGCCGGATATTCTTATCTGCACCCATAACCAGTGAAAGAATCTTATAATATCGAAGTTCAAAAGTTGCTGTAGGCAATGGAAAGTGATTTAAGCACACAACTGATAAAACCAGATACCGGTACTGTTTAGTGCTTTATTATGTCTCTGGATCATGAGTCTGGTTTGTTCTTTGATTGTTCTATGTTTTGTCATAAACAGTTATTTTAATGTTAACATTTGACATTGACAATTTTGAATGTCGAATGATTGACGTGCTACATGTACCTACATACAGAATATAGAATTTTCTCTATTGTCTGACCGCCTCTGTTTTCGGGTGGTTAGAATCGCTGACTTAAAATCACCCGTAAGTACTCACTGATTAAGGGGCATGGGTTCAATCCTTGCTACCAACCAGTTCTCCTTATGTAAGAAAGATGACAGCTTGAGTACTAGTACTTGATCTTTCCAGGAACGATTGATGGGTAAACTGCCCACCTTACATAACTGAAATAGTGTTTAAAATGACGTAAAACCCATCAAATCAAATTAAGTCCCTCGGTTATCTTTTCTCATATATATGATATGTAACAGGAGCTTCCGCATTCACCATTTTAATAGCTAGTTCCTCGTTTCAACTTTACACACGTACCCGGTTAGTTATACACTTGTACCTCATTTAGTCTTTACACTAACTCCCCGTTTTGTTGAAACACACAATTCCACATTTCGTCTATACACAAACACCCGGTTTGTTACACATTCACCTCAGTTGGTTTAAACACAAAATTCCCCGCTCTGAATGTAAAAAATCTCATTGCTTAACAATTGAAGATAGCTTTAATCTAAAGCCTCGGATAATTTTAAGATCATAAGAATAAGAGTTGATAGAAATATGATAACTGTAGCTACAGTAATAAAGAAGTTCCCAGTTGGTAGGTTTATAGCTTACATCCCCGATTGGTTGCGTTTACATGTATGTGTGTGTGTGTGTGTGTTTGTAAACGCTGCCAACTGGGTAATATCGTATGAATACACACCAACGTACTGGGGATACGCCTCGAACCGGTGAATTCCCCAGTTCATTTTAACAATACCACGTTATTCCTGACCTTCAAATTAGTCATACCTCGAAATTGGAGCTGATTCTGAGCGATAGAAATTTATTCCCCGGTACGCCGGTTCTAGTCATACACATATCTCACACACAATCAGAATTTTACAACGGTGTGTATCTTTCGCCATTTACTGTAGTTCCCCAGTTTACCTGTATACAACTCGTAGTACATACACACAAAGGTTTAAATTATTTTCACTAGTTTAACAAAATGCTTTCGTCATTATAAGCTTATTAGTGGAAAGATTATGTTGACTAATTCATCAATTACCAATTAAATATCTTTTTACGTTCACGAGACAGTATTATATATTGGTTTTACCGCATATCTTTTCCGGCTTATTGTGTTATGCACTTTTATTTCTAAGTTAATGACTTGATTTGACAATACTTATGTTAAACTGAGAATATTATAATACACAGGAACACTACTCAAAATATACATTCTATATATATTCATCGCATTTAACAAACTTTCAACTTCAGGCGCGGTGCTGAAATATACTAATTCCTTTTGAATTACCGTGCTGCATTTGAAAAAATAAATGTAGTATTACCTCCAATGATGTTCATATATTCAGCTCATAATGCAATTACCTATGTAAACTCAACAATAATTAATACAGCAAAGCCAGAGAATTTTAAAACAGTTTCGTTATTTGTAAAAAAAAGAACAACAGCAACATTTGTACATTAACTGATTGATATTATTTACTAAACATCAAAGAAATGCATATGAGGATCTGACTCCAGTACGTTTAAAATACTGATTAAGAACACGTGAAAATAATAAAACCTATATCATACAGTAGCTAACTCATGCAATTATCTTAACACAGGATTTTCATGCTATTTTCGCGCTGATTTTGTTCAGCAATCGCAATGTGTGGAAATCTATGATGTAAAAATGTCCCAAAAGTACAAATGATACTAATACCTCTCAAAAACATGTGCTGTATTTGAAACAGCATTTGTTATGTCATTACCTCCTACGATGTTTATACATGTATAAGCAGCTGTCAACTTGTTACGCAATTATCTACGTATGTTGAAGAGTAGTGAATACTACAAAGCCGAAATAGTTTAATACAGTTTTATTTTATTAAGTATTTGTCAAATTTAGAGACCACATTAATCATAACATTAGTACATTATCTGATTGATTTTATCTACTACACATCAAAGAAAATGACACAAGGATCTGACTCCAACACATTCTTAAAACTGTTTAAACACTTGGAAATTCTAAAGCCTAGATCATAGCTAACTCGTGCATTTACCTTTACACGGGAATTTCATGCTATTTTTGCGCGATGTTTGTTTAGCGATCGCCAAGTCTAGAAATTCATGATAGAAAAATATTTCAACAAAGCATAGGCTATAAAATGTGTTGTACATGTCCGAAATAATTGTAGTTTACCACGGTTCAAATAAAATGATAATGTTGCGGCTGCACGGGTTTAGGATCTTTTGGCAAAAAAGTATAGAAACCATGAGACATCAATTAGACACATGGGAATCACAGCAAAATAATTCTCATGCAAAAAAAAAATAATAATAAAATAATAATTACAGTAAAGTTCCGCTTATAAGACCAGGCAAAATGGTGGTCTCAATAGCGAATCGGTCTTATTAGCGGACCGTTTTTGCTCTATATTTTACACGTTGGTTCTTTAAAATTTCAATTTTTTTGCATGATTTTGAAAGATTAGAAGTGGTCTTATTAGCGGAACTAAAATAAAATTTAATGTTTACATAACGAACAGATATATCCTACAGAAAAATTGCCCCCAGATTCTGCAACCTGAAGCACACTATTTTAAAACTTATATCATGAATTTGCTATAATTTAATAAGCGTCTTATCTTTATAAACTGTCGCTTTTAGCATTATAAAAGTTATTAAGTTGTTACACAAAAACCATTGACGTGTAAAGTTTGAAAGCTCAAAGTCTCAGTGCGTTACTGACATACCAAGGGTAATTTTTACAATGCATATGCTCATTAACCAAAAGGAGTTTTTTCTGTCACTGACATTCCTATCATTCTACAATAAGTATGAGTATGACATACAATTATATCTGCGCATGATATTTTCTTAAACTTCAGGTCCGTAGAAGTTCAATTTGACCAAAACAACGTTTTAAGAAATTTTGTTTGTTGGACGGGGTGAGAACGACCTCACTCACCTGCTTATCAGTGTTGTTCATTCAGTGATATATCACACCGTGCGTTTATTGCGGTAGCATTTTATGTGGTATTTTGGGGGAATAAAGAACGAAAATTATTGATGATTGAACTGACAGTGCTGATGAAATAGAAACAATCACAGTATTCTACAGATGAGTTCCCGGGGTATTAGAAAATACAATATGCAACGCATCGTTTGAATTCACAACTTATTATACATGTACTAATCGTTTGATTGAAACTTGAAAACAGAGAAATTTTATTGCGATTTAAGGATTTTATTGAATATAAAGCTTTAAAATACATAACGATATTATTCGTTGTTACATATGGTTATTTCATACTTCACTCATGTAACTGACCGACACAAAATAAGACATTTCCCTATTCGGTGACACATTAACGCAGTATTTATTATGGGTGCAAGTATATTTATCTTTAGTTTTGACAGTGGCATACGTATGATTTACTGGTATTAATAGCATTGAGGGAAACACAAGTATATAATAATCATAAAAATACTTACGATATAAATGTTTTGATTAAAACAACATCATGAATGTAAAATACCTATGACAGATTTCATTTTAGTCTTCCTTCATCAGAACGATTTTTACACGAGCATTCCGTTTCTGCATGTACTTTGTTTTGAAAGAGTACTGATAAACTTTGCGGTAAAATCAGCCGTTGCTTCAGTTTTCATTCTCCTACCTTTGTAATGTTTTACTTTATATACATTTTCTTGATCGAAACTCCAGATAGTTTTGTTTGCAATTAAATCATGTTCAGTTTCTAAAGGAAAAATCGTCACAAAATTGGGAAAAAGACTTTCCGAGTGTGGGATTCGAACACACGACCTTCACAAATTTTGAAAGTTTAACTGTGTAAAGTCAACGTTTTACTGAAGCCTGGTTTTCGAAAAAAAAAAGATAAAACAAAACCTTTATATGGAAAAATAGTTTGGAAACAAAATAACTATGACTGGAAATGCTGTAAACTTTGTTTAAGTCTTTTTTTAATGTTGATTGCTATTTTCCCGGGCAAGAAATAACGATTTTCATGCAAAAGTCAGGGACTGCGAGTCATTGCGGAGTATGAATTAAGATTCCCCTATTTTTATTTCCTGTTTCCGCATATCGAACCTAAACATTTACTTTGCATTTAAATAAGCGCAAAATTCTTTTTTCTAAGAAAATCAAGTTTTCGTTAACCTGTTATCGGAGAGAAAAGCGCAAATAAAAATAAATGCTTTGTTTCTGTCATTCTTCCTGATTTAGAGTCATGTGTTTGCCTCAATTCTATCTTATTCAAATTAATTACCTTCTACTGTTGTTTTCGTCTCAAGCCTGAGTCATGAGTTGATATCCTACTCTGGGAACGTCATTTTTGTAATGCCTTATCTTTTTGAAACTTATCATTATTAAATAGCAAACGGTACTATAGTTTAAATCATGATAATGTATACAATGTATATATAATAATACACAGTTTAAATGTAGGAACACAACAACTGAAAAATATACTGAATATTTCGCCGATTGGGAGATTATCCAAATAAGTTGTCTGTGTTTTTGTTGTATGCATGATTTCGTTAATCCGTTTTTTAAAGGAACCCAATTATATGTTTGACTGTTAATTCTGTCTTTTGAACGAGTAGAATTGAAGGAAAAATAAATTGTCTGCTTAGCACAGATTCAAGGGCGGATCCAGGGATTGGGGCATATTTTCTCGCTCGCTACACTTGCATAGGTAATTCATCATTTGTTCTGGGTGAAAATATAAATATGCATTTTTTTCTCGCTCGCTATGCTCGCATAGGCAACTTGTCTTTTGTTTGGGTAAAACAATGCATTTTTTTCTTCCTCGCTACGTTCGCAAAATAAAAGTCCGACAAGTTTGCATGAGCTCCTATAAAGCTTTTTATTTTACGTTAATAATCTTTAGTAACCCCTCCCCATAAAAATCCTCAGAAATCGGGCTTAGAAATTCCATTCCGAGATACTTAAGCAAGAATAAGTCTGACGAGTCATTAAAACATGGACTATACGAAGCATGTAATTTGGGTTAATTTTATCATAAAACCTGTCCTTTTTCAATACCAAAAACAGCACCTCAGAAAGCCAAGAATGCACCAGATGGATCAATTATTTTCAAAATGTTCCGGTGGGGTTGAGTGGGGTGGTGTGGGGAGGGGGAGATGGGGACATGCCCACGGACCCTCCTAGTTGTTCTACTACAAATATTTTGCACCCCTTACACCAAATCCTGTATCCGCCCTGAGATTTGTGAATGCCTAATTAATTTATTTAGTTAAAACATAAAGAAGGAACTAAAACATACAATATTACTTATTCTTGCAAACCAGACGGGGATTTCCGGTATCTTTACCGGTGCTGGAAATAGAGAATCTGTCATTGGTCTTCGGTTAAGATCAGAAAATCCCAACCCTCTGGCGCACCGCTCAAGTCTTAAACGAGGCTGTGCCGAGTTTAAGACTTGAGCGGTGCGCCAGAGGGATGGGATTTTCGATCTTCACCGAACACCAATGATGGATTCTATTTCTCACTTACCACAACAGAAACAATGAAAACAAGTATGAAAATATGGAACTATTTAAAACGCGGGAAATTGACGTCCGTAAGCAGAAGTGACGTGATGTCATTTCATTGACGCATAATAACAAAGTTCCGCTTTAGTTTTATCGTTTGTAGCGTAACGGTACGTTCTTATCATAAAGTAACGAATTTTGAATCGTGAAATACACTATAAGGAACGGAGAGAAAAGATAAAGGTATCTAATTTTTAATTATTTTGCATAAATAATATGTATATTCAGTGCATGAAATAGTCCGTCACAGGAGTGTGGGATAATCCATGTGAGATAAGATTTTCCAGCATTTCTAAAAATAGAGATTTTTCTGTCCGATAAGTGAGAATATAAGATTCTTTCACTGGCTGTAGGTGCAGATGGGAATTTCCGGCCTCGAGGGTAACTGTTTAGGCGGTAACGAGGTTCCTACCGAGTTACCGCCTAAACAGTTACCCGAGAGCCGGATATTCCCAGCTGCACCTATAACCAGTGACAGAACCTTTTTCTTGCACACCGTTATAAAGATATAATAATAAAAATAAAATCAGCTGAACGGCTTTCTTTTTATAACTATTTCTTATAGCAGCGTATTTAAACAAAGCGCGGGAAATCAACGTCCGTAAACAGGAAAGACGTCATGACGTTTCAAAGACATATAACAATGTTTAGTTCCGGTTTTGTTTTATCAGTTCCAGCGTAACGTTATGAATTTTTGACAAAATAACGTGTTTTGAATCGAGAAATATACTATCAGGAACAAAGAGGAACTGTCAAGGTATTGGATTTTTATTCCGTTTTTCAAAATAAAATATAAATAACTACATAAATCTTCTACATATATGTAGTTCGTAATAAGTCATTTAAAGCACGAGAGTCATCTTACACCCCGGGGTGTAAGATGGATTTTTCCAGCACCGGTAAAAATACCGGAAATCCCAGTCTGGTATGCAAGAAAAGTCAGTCTTACACCCCGGGGTGGTGTAAGATGACTCTCGTGCTGTAAATGACGTATAAGAAATACATATATGTAAAAGATTTGTGTAGTAATTTATATTCTATTTAAAAAAACGGAATGAAAATTCAATACCTTGACAGTTCCTATTGGTTCTTGATAGTATATTTCTCTATTCAAATCACGTTATTTTATCAAAAATTCATAACGTTACTCTGCAACTGTTAAAACAAAACCGGAACTAAACATTGTTGTTTGTTTTGAAACGTCATGACGTCTTTCCTGTTTACGGACGTTGATTTCCCGCGCTTTGTTTAAATACACTGCCATACGAAATAGATCTAGTTCTAAAAAAGAAAGCTGTTCAATTGATTTTATTTTTATTATTATTTCTTGAAATCGGTATGCAAGAAAAAGATTCTACCACTGGTTATAGGTGCAGATGGAAATATCTGGCTCTCGGATAACTGTTTAGGCGGTAACTCGACAGAAACCCTCGTTACCGCCAAAACAGTTACCCTCGATGCCGGATATTCCTATCTGCACCTATAACCAGTGAAAGAATCTTATAATATCGAAGTTCAAAAGTTGCTGTAGGCAATAGAAAGTGATTTAAGCACACAACTGATAAAACCAGATACTGTTTTGTGCTTTATTATATCTATGCATCATGAGTCTGGTTTGTTCTTCGATTGTTCTATGTCTTGTCATAAACAGTTATTTTAATGTTAACATTTGACATAGACAAGTTTTGATGGAATGTCGAATGATTGCTACATGTACCTACATACAGAATATGTAATATATAATCTCTGTTTTCGGGTGGATAGAATCGCTGACTTAAAATCACGTAAGTACATACTGATTAAGGGGCATGGGTTCAATCCTTGCTACCGACCAAATCTCTGTATGTAAGAAAGATGACAGCTCGAGTACTAGTACTTGATCTTTCCAGGAACGATTTTTGGGTAAACTGCCCAGCTGACATAACTGAAATAGTGTTTAAAATGGCGTAAAACCCATCAAATCAAATTAAGTCCTTCGGTTGTCTTTTCTCATATATATGATATGTAACAGGAGCTTCCGCATTCACCATTTTAATAACTAGTTCCTCGTTTCAACTTTACACACGTACCCGGTTAGTTATACACTTGTACCTCATTTAGTCTTTACACTAACTCCCCGTTTTGTTGAAACACACAATTCCACATTTCGTCTATACATAAACACCCGGTTTGTTACACATTCACCTCAGTTGGTTTAAACACAAAGTTCCCCCGCTCTGAATGTGAAAAATATCATTGCTTAACAATTGAAGATAGCTTTTATCTAAAGCCTCGGATAATTTTAAGATCATAAGAATAAGAGTTGATAGAAATATGATAACTGTAGCTACATTAATAAAGAAGTTACATTGATATGGTCATAAAATTTATGGTAGCTATTTTCATTTTTTTATTATTATTTTTCATTTCTGCTATATATACACCTTTCTTAATTTTTGTAAAATTTCAGGAAATGAAGAATGCAGAGAAGTCTGTTACCCCTCTTCAAATAATTTTGATTTTAAGTGGTTTCAATTATTTATTTCTATACTTTACGAGAGAAGATTCATTTCTTTTGTTTCTGTCTGCAGATAACTTGAGCAAATATTCAAATATATGTTTTATTTGAAATTCAAAGAGTGTTTTGTAGGTCATGATATTATCTGGATTTGAAATGACTTGAAATACTAGCAAAATAAAATCTGGTAATATAAACTTTGTATATTTTTATTTTATTTGTATCATATTTTCATATGTAGGAAATAATGGTGAGAGTTATCTCGCTTGTTGAGGTATCGCCCTTTATTTGTGTTTTTCAAAGTGTCAAATCGTAAACCTTAATGAAACATTATAAAAAGGATAACATATAAAGGCTTGAAAAATTTGCTCATTTATATATCGGATAACTTGAATATCATTTTGAAAGGCAAACCAAATTTGCTAAACACCAGTAGTTATTAAAGTGTTTACACACATTAAAGAAAAAGACTATAATAAATACATACATTACATTTCGTTACAGGAATATCAGTGATCTGAATATTGAAGAGAAATAACGCTTAAAATGTAATGCGTAACTTTCCATCATTATAGTCTCAAATTATTAAGTGCGTTCTTTTGATTAACGTTCTTTTTGTTTGGTTGTTTTCTCAGTTTATAGAAAAAGACTATTCTTTGTGTGCGAAGAAATGCTATGAGTTGAGAATTTAAAAGTTCAGTGTATTATAACGAAATCCTCGACACTAATTATAATTGAATTGGCATACATCTTGATGTATTTCTATACGATAGAACGAAATTTGCAATATGTTAAAGATCTAGATATCTACTGAAATTAATAAAGCAGTATTCGAGTTCATGATATGTTTGGTGTAGACCACACATTTCCACTTCAGTTTAAAATATGTGTATATGAACGAAAAGAGCTTAGTTGAATATTTCAGAAGAAGAAGTTCAAACAATGCATACATTCAGGATTGGAATATAACTTTGTTTATTTCTACATGGTTAAATGAACTAAAATTGATAAAATATTACGTTCCCCCCAAAGGCGAATGACTGTTTTTTATTCAACTAGCTCACTTGATCTCGTAGAACGTCATTTGAGCAATTATGATCTCTTATCGTTCGTCCATCGTTCGTTCGTCTGCCATCTAGCTTCTTAGATTTATTATGTAGCATCATTATGAGATACCTTTCAAATTTGTTCATAATCGAGGGTTTTAGACTCTTTTCGGGTCCGCTAGAGTTCAAAATAAAAGTACCTTTAAACCCGTTTTCACATTAACCGATATAATGGGTATTCAGTACACTAGATGAATAGCATCAATATAAGATATTTTTTCTTCAAATTATCGAAAGGGGTTTATTGGACCTATTTACGAACTAAAACTTAAAATAGAAAAACAAAACTTTTAAATAACCTCTTTTCATGAGCCGCTTGACGGATCTTTATCAGACTTGGTCTATAGCTCTATAGCAACATTATAAGGTTATGTTTAAAACAATTGCGTTTTCATTATAAGGAAATGAAAGAATTCTCGTGTTTCAATAAGAGAGAAATTATATCGCACATTTTATTAGCTTTGTGCTGCATTGAAACAATTTTCAAGTATTCACTTTAGTTACTGGCACACATATTATTCATGGTGTAATATAAAAAATGAAAACCATAAGTTTTGTACGCTTCTTTTGAATATAAATGAATAATTGTTTTGAATAGTTTTTTAAATGTTTATAAATCTTCTAGTAGGCCATTTAAGTTAAATTTAATTGTTTAAAATCTAATTCAATATTTCATATTTCATACATTTTTATTTGATACTTTTGCGGAAAGATCGTCTTATTTTAGAATTATACTATGGTCAATGTTTACTTTTTATGACTGAAAATTGTACATCTACTTTACATCTTCGAATAGTAGATATATGTTAGCTCATATCAAACAGTAGAATGCCAAATATAGAAATCATATGTATATATATTTATCATTTCCCAAAACTAAAAGCTGAATTTAAATTTACTGAATTAAATTTTAAAAAAAAAGACTCTTAAACTGGAAAACGTAATACTTTAGTAAAGCTTAAGAGATCTGTCCAGAAATAACAACATGTAATTTGGCAATCATAGTACTCTTGTAAAGGATAATAGGTAACGTTATGTTATCCGTTCCTTTCAGCAAATCTTTAAGTGGTATTTCTACATGAAGAAGTAGCCTACAATTTATAAAATGATACGTACCCTCGAAAAAGTGAAAGGTAACTACTGACCACCAAAGTAGACGATAAAAACAATGGAATTGCTCTTCAACAGATTAAAACGTAAACACTTTATCATGTCGTTTTGTTAAGTTTAAAATCTAATTAAAGAGTACGCAAGATGCCTTTCGTTAGAAGTATTTGAATTGCAAGGTGCGTATGCATTTTCTTAAAATAAATGCTTTTAGTAAAATTTCTGATAAATTCATATTGTCTCATATTTACTTATGTGTAAGTAAGTTTAAAACCTACGTACTAGTACAAGGAAATAAAATGATGGGATAGCTTCTTTGAATTTAGAACTGACATTTTATTACATTTTTTGTTTTGTTTTGGGTTTAACGCCGTTTTTCAACAGTATTTCAGTCATATAACGGCGGGTAGTTAACCTAACTAGCGTTCTTGGGTTTTGTACCAGTACAAATTTGTTCTCCGCAAGTAACTGCCAATTTCTCCACATGAATTATCAGAGTTGGAGTACGAATAATTTCAGACACAATGTCTATCAAATCGTCACGGAACATTTTATTATATAACATATTTACTATAAGAATGTATATTTCAATCTTACCTGATCAAACATTTTGCAAATACTAAACGTACTTATAACTTAAATATACAAGTACTAATTTCGTTATCTGGTCCACAAATAAGAAAGTGCTATGTAACAGTCCTGTTAAAATATATCATATATTGATGCCGGGTACGTTCATATAAATTTGATATCATTTGACAGTGTATTGTTTACTGAAAAAGAGAATATAAATAACATGACAAAAATATGTTACATAATTGTTATTTTTGACATTATATTTTTTTCAATAATGCTTGAACAGAAAACCAGTTGTACAGCGTATTTATCATTTCTCAGTAAAAATAAACAACAAGACTGTCGTCATTAGTGCATATTATTAATATGCAGAAAAAAAAATGTTAATATTAATAAATAACATAACTGTTGAAAAGCAGATTAAAAATATTATGCCATTTTATGAGAAAAGCGATCGTGATATGTCTTCTACATGTCTCATAAATTATTTCATTAATGAGTTGTGTTGGACATATATTGAACGGAACAAAATTACACGCTCTTTTAGTATACGTCTGTGCTAGGACATTTTAACATAAATTGTAGACCCATAGTCATCGCCTTTGAGAGGTAGGTATTATGTTTTAAATTTTAATTTTTCAAGCCATGTAAAAATATATGGAAAGAGTTGTGTTTAAATCCCAAACACAACATAATGATATTCTTACCCACCCTTTAAAAGCAAGAAAAATCATTCTAAAGCTGAGCTACAAGGAACCATGTAAATACTAGTGGGTCTTCCTGATTGTATGTGTTTTTGAACTTTATTTGCTTAAATATTCAGTTAATCTCGTTTCGGTATAGCTTTAATACATAGAGGAATATCATTCACTGAAGAGAATAACCGTTTTCTACAAAAATATACCAAATACTATTCTTACTGCTTTATTAATTTCTGTAGATGTTCAGACCTTATCATTCTAAAGCTGTTCTACAAGAAAACATGTAGATACTAGTGACCCTACCTGAATGTATGTATTTTCGGAACTTCATTTGCTTTAATATTCAGTTAATCACTTTTTGGTATAGCTTTAATGCATAGACGAATATCCTATACTGAAGCGAATAACCGTAGTCTACAATAAATATATAAAATACTCTTCATACTGCTTTATTACTTTCAGTAGATGTTCTGACCTTAAACACATTATCGTTTTATCTTTATAGAAAATACATCAAAATGTATGCTAATTTAGTTGTAATTGCAGGAATTATGTTCGAAGATTTCATTTAATACATGAGCACATTTTATCGCACATAGAATAGCCCTGATAAAACAACCAAAGAAAAGCAACAAACATCGGATATCAAAAGAACGCTCTTTCTCATCTGAGATTAAAATAATGTGAAATATGTTCCAAACTTGCATTCCTATTCATTTCCGCTAGATATGCAGTTGTCGATGCAAATATTTAAAACATACTGTTGTTTTGTATTTTTGCAAACGCAATTTTGCATATGTTCATTAATCCTATATTTATGCCAAAGTAACATTACCTTGGGTTGGCAACAAGTATGAGGTAATGAAATTTTTAAAAGACTTCCGAAGGCAATTTAATATAAAGTGCTAAATGAAGATATGTGAAAACGATGAGATTTATATTTTAAACAATTACGTTACTTGCCAAAAATCTGACATACTACATTATACAAAGTTTTACATTTTTGTAACAAAGTGCAACATACACAAATACATAGACATATATTACCCTAGGAATGCCTGAGAAGAAGACGACCATTAAACAGTCATGGATAAGAGACATGCAGAAAAGTAGTGAGTATGATAATATTATTATTCTGATCCATACATGGAAATATGGAAATATGCAGTTTGGCCAAATGAGGACTTAACAACATGCTTGAATTGTCAAGAATTTTATCAAGTTCAACATTCAACTTTGATACAAAGCTATAAGTTTTGTTTTGTTTATTCAAATGTTGGAGGTTTAATTTATCAGGCAGGTTTGTTGATAAGTGAAAAAAAAAATCACGGAGTTGTAGATATTTTAGCCTTATTTGAAAGCATTGCTCACTCGCTAAGACAGTATGTTTTCATTTTTTTCTACCATCAACAAATTTTGTTCCGGTAATAATGCATGGTAACTCATTATTCTTCTGGCTTTAGCTATTTAATGACATATAGATGCAACGTTTAATGAATTAGAAATTTAAATAACAGCAACTGGTTGTATAAAAGCAACACTTCAAATTTACCATTACCATGGAAACACGTCGACTGTATATTATTACTAGCGGGTAAAAATACGAATTAATTGACTGTTTTCATTTCCTAAATGCGATTGATGATAAATGTCATATATTATAAAACTTTCTTCTCACTAGAAATCGTTGAGCTGGGGCCGTATTCATAAAGCATCTTAAGTATAAGAATAAGAAATTGATTATTTACTTAAGTATTACTTAGGTTAGAAATTTATTTCACTTAAGTATATTTGTTATTCATAAAACAACTTAATAAGTAATTCTTGTTTTTTAATGTGGATGAAAACATTTAAAAACAACATTAATTTCAAACAGATACAACATGCACAATTATGTTTAAAGTGCTTTTATCTGAAAAACAACACTTTAATCGTACTCACCACGCTATTTTATTTTCTGACTTTAGTCATTTCTTACGTATCTTTAGTTTTAGCCGTTTTATGACTAGGACTTAAGTTTTTACTTAGACTTAAGCTGAAATCACCACAAACTTAAGTAAAATCTTAAACTTAAGTCAAAACTTATACGTAAGATGCTTTATGAATACGGCCCCAGGTCTCATAATGAAGTGACCTTGTTACACAAAATATGAATAATATACACCAGTGGAAAATAACAAATGATAGGCCATATCTTTTTAAATCATGCGTTGCATTTATATTAAAAGTATTAATAGTTTACATCTATGTTTTACGGTCAATGAAGAATATTATCAGGTAAAGTTGTTAATGTATTTAAAAGAGGGTCTGGGGCCAATGGATTAATTTTCTGAATAAAAGATATAGAAATTAAAATAAAATGAATGATTGTTATGAAAAATAAATGGATGTTTTAATCTAACTCCCTACTTCGTTTTGTTGTTGGGTCAAAAACCTGACACGAGAGCGGTTTGTGTTTTATGTCGAAAAAAAAGAAGAGTTGAACATTCGACAAAATTATATTATAATAATTATAGCTATTCCTATCTTATGAAAAGAATTTATAGAAAACAATCGGAAGGCTGTTAAATAATATTCGCATGGTGACAACGCTTAGAATTTTGGAAGCATTTCTTACTCAAATAATTATCATCATACGAAATTCTGTTAGGCAATAAATCATTGCTACTCATCAACATTCATCTAGCAATAGCTTTGAAATGAAACAAGGAAGCAAGTTGAAAGAAGATTGGATATACATTATAAACATTAAAGCAATTGGTTTAAATGGAAAACATGTTTTCATTTAGATGTGCATTGCTGAACCACAAATTGCAGGTGCATCATTACCATGAAGAACAACAGTTGTATATTTTCATTTGAGCTTGAATCATACGACTTTTCAGTTGCCTAACGTGATATGCTTAATGTAATATATCGTGAAAAGTTTGTACGTATAAGAACTCGTTTAGCTAGCCCGTGTGATATAATAATACGCATCTGAACGACAAAAAAACAATGATTTATTCCCCTCCCATTTTTTTGAAATATACATTACTCTGTATTGCAGAAATAGGTTTACAACTGTTTGAAAATTTTAGGAAATATATAAGTCAGGTATGTAATAGCCTTACTAATACGTTTATATTTTTATTAGCCAGTAAAGATTTTCGTCTGACGAGAAAATCCCCTCCCCCGCGTTTTTCTAATGTTTGAACGTAATTTCCGATTTGATAGAAAAAACTTGATAACTTGATAATGATGTTAAACACACTAAAACACATTTTTGTTAAAGTTTAATGAATGACTTTTTCGAACCACGGGCAATAGTTTCCCAATTTTTTACCGGCAAGCGATCTATCAAGTTTCTAATTGCATCAGGTCAGAAATAAATTTCCTTCAAGTTATGAGTTCAGTACAGGAAAATATACCGTTGTTCTTTAGACCAGTTAATAGCATAAACTGTGGACCGACGACTTAATTAAGGTGATGATTTATAAAAATTTATCCCTACACGAGAATGAAAAGGGTCCCCATAATACGAACACATAGTCAAAATATATTTGGTCCGTTTTGACATAACTTATCGCAAAATTTTCCATTCTTTCACATAATTTGAATTCCTTTCCCCAAATATATGACAAAGTGCACTCGCATGAACACTATGGCGTTTAATTACAAAAAAAGAGTTTTTTTTTCTTCTTTTTTTTTTAATTGATACGTAGAATTAGTGCGTTTATTCTATTAGAAGGGTTCGGTTTAACTGCATGATGATAGTTTTAAACAGCTGTTCTTCTATTTACTCCAATATTTGCAATATAGAGATATTGCCCGAAGCTATTCGAGACTAAAATGTACTAGGTGTGAGACTCTCATTATGATTACTAGGTAGATCACAAACAACACGTAACGTTCCGCCAAAGGCGGTATTGCACTTTGATCCTCTGACTGGCAGGATGGGATATTGTGTCATCCGGTTTCCATTAATTGTTTAGCGGGAGTAGCATTTTGCGCATGTTTAAATGTGTGTAAGTTTTAGTAACTATGATAGTGTATGTACAATTTTGCGAAAAGAACTTATGTTTCTTTTTTTTATTACGATATTTTTTAGAGACATTCCTTATCATAAATTTTCTGATTTTCGTTGAATATTATAGTTGAATAATAAATTACATATTATATAAAGTTACGCACTTCTCCCGTTCTTTTTTTATTGATTTTAAGACAGATGAGAGTTTATAGTACATACTAGGAAGGAAAACGTATCCGGCTCCCGTATAAAAACTGTATTTTTTCCCCTAATGTGAATAATCTAGCCTGTATTCTCTGACAGAGTTTAGTCTCAGCGTAATTTAAATATTTATAATTATCCAGCCTCAAAAGTTATTTAAAATATTTCATACAAGAATAATTTTTATAACTAGGTATACGCTCATCCTTGTAACAGCGGATTAAAAACGCAGCAAAATCCATTAAAAATGTATAAGATCATCACCGAGGCATTTGGAAATATACGGATAATTTCATCTTGTGCTTCTTTTTATTATCTGTTCATATACAGTATGCTTCTTTTGGTTTCATTTTTGTTGTGCGCTTGTATGTTCAGTCTGTGTTTAAAATAATAGAGAAGTTCACTGAAATGGAATTAAAAATGTATTTTAACACTTGTTTAGAACGAAACGATATGACATAAAAAAAAAAACTACTTTTATATTTGTTCTTAAAGACAAAGTTTTAATCTATAATTAAGGAAGACCCATTAATAAATATGTTTTGATTCCATTTAAACTTTGAAATGGAAGCAACAAAAGTTAAAAACATCCACTTATGATCACACACAGGCATCATGCAGACGACGCAAGCTGCGCGTGCGCTTTACCATCTCCAAACTACACGCTGCGCATGCGAATAATGCAAAAAAACTCGTCTCCCGCTTTCGCACGCTTACACGGTTTAAAACCTTTTTGATTTGCTGCACGATTAACTAAGCGTGTAACGTGAAACGTTTATGAATGGTGCCACGCAAGGGTTTAATCGTGTGCACGGGGAACCAATAAGTCCATTAATCTAAGTTATTCAAAGCATTTTAATTTTTGCATGAATCAAACAGACATTTATCATTTAATTTAAAGGACGATATATCATTTGGCCAAAGGGTCAAATCCTTCGACCAATTAGACTTAACACTACTTTCAAATCTAAGAATACATACAGTAGGTCTTTAAAAAATGAATAAATGAAATAGAAAATAAAAATAAAAAAACGTGGCTTGAGGTTAATAACATATATTTGCTTTGCTTCCGGAAAACAGGATTATTTTTTATTCTAATTGATTTATGTCACGTGAATCATTTTGATGTAACAATGCAGTTCTTATGGTTGTCTTTCAATTACTGCCAAATGATGAAACTTCATATAAAACAAGTAATAAAATATGCCACTTACCAATGGAAGTGGGCATTGTACGTTATCAGTATTATATTTTGTCGGTCTTGATATATTAATGCTGTACATTACATACAAATGGAAATGGAAGAAATAATGAAAGAGAAACATGGTATTTTATGGCTTATTTCTGATAAAATGTTTATGTTAAAACAATTATAAGTAGAGGAGCATTTAACTGGTTTTCTACCAGGTCAAGAAATATGCCAAGAAACGTTTTACTTCATTTGCGTCGAAAAATGTATAAAATATAATGCAAATGATGCATTAATTGTCGTTATGGCGTATCTGCCAATAACGAATATTATTTTGCGAACAAGGGTTGTTATCTAGAGGGGCTTGACTATTTCGTGGAAGGCATGTAGAATTATTATATCCCATTGACCATAATTGCAAGATCGTTTAACAGAAATTGCCGAGTCTTGCGAATACGACGTTTGCATTGTGACGTCAATACACTTTCCGATAGATTACTTCAACAGACAGCCAACATAAAATTTTTCATCCTACCCACCACACCCAGTATAATAGACCAATAACGGTCGTCGGTAGGATATACTTAATTTGTTATAAAATTTGAACTAAGAAACGGCTAATAGAGCATTTTTCCTCAAGCATTTTCTTGTCGTAGTTATTCACACATTTCAGAGCTTGGTGAAGTTTGTGTGATTGCAGTTTTCCGTGTTGAGAAGTAGATCTATTGGCAACAGACCTGAATGAGTCACGAAAAATAAACATCGTTTCTGTCAAAAGAGCCGAAAATTAAATTGTGTTCAACTTGACTGTCTAAAGATGTGATAAATTACGGGAAGTGCCATGCCAAACGTTGTGCCTGTTTGTGTTTTAAATGACTCTGTTCTAAATTAAATTATATAGACAATTGCCGAAAACTAAATTGTGTTCAACTTGACTTTCTAAAGATGTGTTGAATTACGGGAAGTGCCATGACAAACGTTGTGCCTGTTTCGCTTTAAATTACTGTGTTTTATATTAAATTATATAGACGGTTGGTATCAGAATACATAAAACATAAACTAAGACATTTCAAATTGGATGCACTTCAACATGAAATAAAATGACTTGAACTTTACGTCGATATACATGTGTCAGGAAATTGTAGCGGTTTGGTCTTTGCACTTACTGCAGCTCTCACTACGAAAGTCTTAAGTTACTGGATACCTAGGGTGAGAAATCGTTAAGTTATATTCACAAAATCTGCCTTATTCTCTTAATATCGAATGCATACGTTGATTGCAATTAGATTACAAAATAGTGTGTAACATTATCATTTACAACAAGTAAATTACAACTGGTGCTTTTTAAGAATTAAATTCATTAAAACGCAATTTAGGGGCTAGGAATTTTGCTCGCATACTCATAGTATTGGGCTATCCTGTGTAGCCCCTAAATGTTTGGCTACATGATTGCCTTTTTTGTTATGTTTACTGCAAGTAGTTGTTGAAATGCACGTGTGTGAAATGCACGTATCTGTATGCAGTATTGGTCAAAATTGACGTTTCCGTATTCAGTAGTGGTCGAAATTTACATGTCAGTTTGCAGTAGTGATTGAAATGAACGTGTCCACATGCAGTTGTTGTTGAAACGCACGTGTCCGTATGCATTTTTAGCTCACTTGTCCCGTAGTGACAAGGTGAACTTTTGTGATCGCCCTTCGTCCGTTGTCCGTCGTTCGTCCGTCCGTCGGTCCGTCCACAATTTCTTGTGAACACAATAGAGACTGCATTTTGCAAGCAGTTTAGACCCAAGCTGTACAAAATTTGTATTGGTATGATATCTCGGTTCCTTTCGGAAACTGACCAGATCCCATCATGGGTTCTAGAGTTATTGCCCTTTAAAGGGCCAGAATTTGCGAGCGTGCGTGCATCAACAATTTCTTGTCTGCACGATAGTGGTTTCATTTATTATTTTATTTTAACCAAACTTGCACACAACTTGAACCACTATAAGATATTGGTTCCTTTCTTGAACTGGCCAGATCCCATTATGGGTTCCAGAGTTAAGGCCCCTAAAATGGCCAAAAATATCAATTTTGAACTTGTCTGCACAATAGCAGCTTTATTTATGATTTGATTTTTACCAAACTTGCACACACCTTGTATCATTTTAAGATCATGGTCCCTTTCTTAAACTGGTCAGATTCCATTATGGGTTTTAGAGTTATGGCCCCTGAAAATGCCAGAATTAGCTATCTTGAACTTGTCTGCACATTAGCAACTTCATTTATGATTTTATTTTAACTAATCGTGCACACAACTTCTATAAAAATAAGGTCTTGGATCTTTTCTTAAACCGGCCAGATTCCATGATGGGTTCCAGAGTGATGACCCCTGAAAGGGCCAGAATTAGCTATTTTGACCTTGTCTGCACAATAGCAGCTTCATTTATGATGTGAATTTAATCAATCTTGCACAAAACGTTTATCACTATAAGATCTCATTCCCTTCTTGATCCGGCCAGATCTCATAGTTGGTTCAACAGTTATGGCCCCTGAAATGGCCTTAATTAGCTATTTAGACCTTGTCTGCACAACAGCAGCTTCATTTATGATTTGATATTAACTAAACTTGCACACAACTTGCATCACCACAAGATCTTGGTTTCCTTTCTGAACTGGCCAGATTTCATTATTGGTTCCAGAGTTATGGCCACTGATAGTGCCAGAATTAGTTATTTTGACATTTTCTGCACAAAAGCAGCTTCATTTATGATTCAAATTTAACAAAACTTGCACACAACTTGGGCCACTATAAGATCTGTGTTCCTTTCTTGAATCGGCCAGACCCCATAATTGGTTTCAGAGTTATGGCTCCTGAAAGGGCCAAATTTAGCTATTTTGACCTTGTCTGCACAATAGCAGCTTCATTCATGATTTGATTTTAACCAAACTTGCACACAACTTGTATCACCATAAGATCTCGATTTCGTTTTATACGCCCGAAGTGACGTATTATGTTATCGCCTCGGTGTCCCGCTGTATGTCTGTCTGTTGGTTAGCAAATTCCCTTCCGCTCTGTAACATTTGAACCCCTTAAAGTATTTTAAAGATGCCTGACACAAATGTTCACCTCATCGAAACGACGTGCAGAGCGCATGTTTCAGATGGCTCACTTTTATTAGTATATTGTTCTGTAAAAAAGTGGAAAACAACAGATTTTCCAACAAGACATACACGAAAATGTTGCAGACTCGGTCACTGCGGAAAATGGTTCCGTATACGGGAGTGTACGCATTCCGTATACTCCTAATATACGGGCGTATACGGAAACATTTTTCCCGTATATGGAACATTCCATATACGGGAATCCCGTATTCTTTAATTGGACATTCATGTTTTTCTCACATGGATTCGTTCATTCATACTTAGCATAAATACGTTTCAACAGTTTATGTCAGTATTCAAAGTTAGGGATTGTCAAGGTCCAAAAGTATGTTTAAGGCGTAGGTTTTGATCATACTTTCAGGAAAGATACCTTTTATATGATATTCGTATATTAGACATATATACGGGACCGTATACTCCTGTATATGCACATATTTTTCGCAGTGGGTTTGATTGAGCCTGATCATGGATGGTAGGGAGGATACAAGCTACGTCTACGCACTCTAGCCCCTTGTAGAGCAGAATTCAACATTTACATAAGTTATAAGTATGTACAAATATATGTGTGCATATAACTTAGTTACAAAAGGTATGAAGATTTATTAAATATAGTAAGTCAAATTTTGAAAAGCATGCATCTTGAAAACATCCCTGTTGTTTGATATTGTTCAAATATCTTAATATCAAGAAAAAAGCAAGCATCGAAGGAGAAATACTTAGCTTTTTGAACACCTACATATGAAATTTGAGGTAATTGCAAACCTTGATACAGAATCAATAAAATATCCGTTTTCTTATTGAGGTTTTTACAACCATTACTTTTGTTCCTTAAATAAATCTCTAACAAAATTCTTGAAAAGTAACAATATAGTAAAACGTTTAAGGAAAGGTGCACGCATATTTATCACAAATATAGCATTTGCTTTTGGTTAATAATGTATAAAAGTATCAACTTTTAGTGACTGTAGAGACAGCAGCCAAAATAGCTTTAGGTTCTACCACTTTATAAGGTATGTTGCAATGCTGTAAACTATTGTCCTTTATTGTTTTTGCAATAAGTCAGATACATCATTAGAAGAAACAAACATTCAAACTGTCATCGTCAAAACAAACCAACGTCCACAGGGACTAATGACTGCATTGTTCAGACATTTAGAATGATGAACTTCAGTATAGTTCACGTTTTTGCTGAGGCCTTGAGAGACATCCTAGTAATTAAGAACACTGACTTTAAATAACTTGTCCATCACCGTTGTACGTTTAAACTCTCGCTTATAATTTGCTGAAAATGTCTTTGACGTAAGGAATAAAATCAATAAGAATATCTATTAGAATTCAAGCAAACAAAATATGACTCTGTTTGACTGAGTTTGTTCATGAGAGGTATTGAGAGGCGCAACACTCTTCACGCCGACTAGCACGGAATAGTCTCTATGATCCAAAATGACAAGAAAATCTATCAACGCTGATTCCACGTACGTAAGTTGCGGAAGGTCATTGGATCATCACAGATGCATGGCCGTTATCTAGATAATGCTTGGATGGCGCCTGAGATCTTCCTGCTTCACAAATAGCTGCGGAATCGTCCCATAGCCTGCAATTGTGTCGGTCGGTGTGACGCTTAAACCAACATAAACAAAAGCAGTGTTATTTAGCTCCATTCTTGTGATAATCGTATCTACAAAACAAACATGTAACTATTAAAATTATGATATTTGCTATACACCGGTATTTGTTGCAGTGTTCAAATACGTTAACGGGAAAAGACTAAAACTATTGTGAACACTAAATTTCGTAACAAGGGTGTGAATATTAATGTTTAATATGTCTTTAAAATAAAAGAACGTAATCCATATCATTATACATGTAACTTCAAATTATTAGGTGCGTTTTTTTAAAGTATATTGATGATTGTAAGTTTGGCTGGTTTCTCTGTTTATAGAAACAAAGGCTATTCTTCGCGATAGGCGAAATATTATAGGTGGCGAACTTTGAAGTTTTATCTATTTAATCTGAAATCCTCGGAGATAGTAGTCTATGTTGTTTAAACTGTCGCGAAAAGAAATTAAAATAATATTTTAGCAGATGAAATTACATGCATTCAAGGTGGGTCAATATTATCTTCATGTATTCCTGTAGTACAGCTATATAATACCTGTATTATTAGAATGATTTCCATGGTCTTTAATGGGGATGGGGGTAGGGTATCACTGTGTTTTGTTTGGAATTTAAAAACAATTATTTCTATTTATTTCTACTCGGTAAAACAACTATATTGATACGTACCAAAGGCGATAAAAACTACGAGCCAGAAAAGTAGCCATAATTGAATCAGTCTAAGACAAATTAAAACTGAAACATCATGTCGTTTTGAACTGTTCCATTTATATCCAAAAAACTTATAAGTGAAATAAGTCTACAATTAGAAGAAATTTCACGATCACTCTTCTCATTAAATGGCATTATTATTTAAATTTGCTTTTCAACAATTTAAATAAAAGCATTGTCCACTGGCCTCTCAGGTTGAGCAATTATGATAGCTCATCATTCGTCCATCATCCGTCCGTCGACCTTCTTATATTTGGTCTGTATCATCATAATAAGGTGCTTTTCAATTTTGGTATAATGGATTGCATTTGATCCTTTGCTGATTTAAAAATAAAAATACCTTTAGACAATTTCGTCCCATGAACACCACTAGATTGGATTTCATGAAACTGGATGGATAGCATCAATATAAGGTCATTCTCCAAATTAATGAAAAACGTATGTTTGGCTTTATTACGGGTCACTAAAGGTTAAAATAGAAATACCTTTAAATGACTTCATTTCATTGAACGCTTAAAGGATCTTAATCAGACTTCGTCCTGTTCATTTCGTTTTGAGGAGGCTGCGAATTTAGAACATGGCATTACCTGTTTGATATTTATCCTTATTTTATTTTGGTCCACAGCACTATTTTAAATTTACCCGCCCTGCAAAAGTTTATCTGTTATCTGATAGATGTACACTTGCAAAATACTATAATATGTCAGTCAGATGAAGGACGTATTCTTGTTAAAAAAACAAAGAAAAATATCAAACAGGGAATGCCACGCACCAAAAGACTGTCTATAAAATACTTCAGTCGTACGGATTACTTTCCGGCAAGCAGTCGGTAGCAAATTGCAAGCAAATGGGACTCTTTATTTTGCTGTCACAGTACTGTCACTGGAAAATTAATCAAAGACCAATTGATATTGTTAAAAATCTTCGTCAAGATTAAACGGTGGTCGTATACATACATGTGCAAATAATACGCACACATGCAAACATAGCAAAACCAAATTTAATATAACACTTTATTTCTGTTTAAACTAAAGATATTGACGTTTAACTGGATCATTAAATCATAAAAGAAAATCGATCTTAAGCAAGTAATATCACCTTCCTTCTACCCTCAGCATATTTCATGGAGCGTATATATCGAGGACTTATAGCGAAATTGGTCTATCTATATATAGAAATAGAAGCAAATAGAATAGTTTTGCTCTAAGCACTCGATATTCGGTTGACACATTTCAAAAAAGCGTTTAAATGACAAGATTCCAGAAAACACCATAGAAACGAGATGTTGCATAACGTTTTAAGGAAGGGAAAGGAGGCAAATTGTACAGTATAGCGTGAATAGAATGATTTCCCTCCCTTTAGCAAAGGCACTGAGTACATGCTTTGTCAAATTTACAGTTTTGCTTTAAAGTTCATTTAAAAAATCAAAATTTATGCTTTATATACCACGCTCTATGGTACCATAGAGTGTGTAAATTATTCGTTATCTGAAAAACTTATAAATATATATGTACTTGTCAGAAGGAGTTATATAAGCCAAGTACAAATGAATCGTGTTTTATTTGAGTCTACGTATATAAATATGTCCTAATATATGTACTTGTCAGAAGGAGTTATATAAGCCAAGTACATATATTAGGAAATATTTATTTACGTAGACTCAAATAAAACACGATTCATTTGTTTTGGCTTACAGCACATCAATAATACTGAAAAAACAACAACGTCAACCATGCAATAGATGTTCATTTGATCACTTCCGAACCTATATACATTTTTTTCTTTTTTAAGTTGGTAAAATGTTGATATCAAACTTGTCCTAATGTTTCGGCTAGAAATAAATCTATATACCATATTAATTAATACTGTTTAGAACTTTATATACTTAACTGCGTTTAATACTTCATTTTATGAGAAATCGAATAGATAAGTCCATGTCAATTATTTTTCATACCAGTTAGATAGAAATACTTATTTTACTGTTTCGGTGCTAGGATATTTAAATTATATCTACGACAACACATATTCTTCATTGGTATCCGGATTCTAAATCGTGAGGATGATAACCTTTCATTAGCACAAATGTAATGTGTTTTAGTTGAAAAATAGTTGTAATATCTGCATTAAGCCCGTTACTTGAATTGAGGACCACTCAACATTTTTTTAAATAAGATTTGTAAAACGAGGTTCGTACTTTCAGTTAGCATACTATCGTATTGTCCTTCAGAGAGTGTCAATTGCTTAAATCTATATCCATGTTGCTAAAGCACGTACACTTTGAGATGTAGCAAAGTATTTAAAATGGGATTCACATTTCTACATCGCTGAAGTTTAAACTTTGCTATCAAATTAATGTACACGCACCATTATACTGCGTTAATTGTTTGCGAGCTCTAAGGCCGTGTGTACTAATACATTCCTTAAACTTTACACAATCTACGTTTTATATTGGTGACAGTCGGACAGGTGTACGGATAAAAGAACAGACAAAATGAAAAATCAGGGAACAACAAGGTTATAAATTACAGTTAAAACTTCATCACTCGTCATTCTAGTCTGCCAACTCAGGCACTTACGTTGCAAAAACGCGTTACAAAAAAGTTGTAGGACACAAACTATTGACACAAAATTGTCAAAAATTGCCAACTAGTGAGGACTTTCTTCCAATGATTGCCTTAAAACAAATGTATAGTTTATAGAATGAGGATATACAAAAACAATGGTAGTGTGTCTAGCATTTGGTAATAGTGAAAATAAAGGAGTGGTCCTATTTAATGCACACAAATGAATACAGCCATATTAAATGCTTTCGGCAAATAATAAGTTCACATAGTTTGACTAGTGTGAGCACAGGGTGATAAAGGCAAAAGGTACTTTTTATCTGAGATTTATTTGTGAAAGTTATGTCCGTTATGCAGAAAATAGCATATAATATGTATTAGTTGAAACCAGTACAGCATTCTGTGTGGACAAGACCGTGTCATTTCTTTATGTTATTTTCATCCTCAAATCTAAGAACCTGATCTATACCGAAGTTTTACCTTGTAAGTTAACGCAATCAGATTTCCATAAATTCGTGCTGCACATGAATTTATACATCTTAATACATGGATATGTAATCACCAACCCAGGTTTTGGGGAAGGGTGAGGAATAACCCTATAAAAATAAGTATGTGAACAATGATGATTGAATACAACCTATAAAGCAAATGTCGACATATATAATGTTTCTGTTTAGTGTGTAGACATTTTGTGTACCTTGTGTACATTTTGAAAATCGTAACCTTGATGCAAATGAATAAAGCTTGATGTAGTATGAAATACATCATCCATTCACAATTCAATTAACAAATAATTTGTAAACTATAACATTGACACATTAACTAATTTTTTGTACGTACTAAAATTATTATATGATACGCACCTTTATTGTTAAACAAATTTCATATAGTACTATTACAAAAATGCACTTTTGCATTGAATATGTCTTCTACAAATTTCCTTTCGTTTAAACATATTACTGGTGTGGGGATTTTGCTAATTTCTATCAAAATCTTTTAATAAGCATCTGTTTTTCACTTATATACTTTGTGGCTTTAGTGCCTGATTGGACACAATCCACTGGAAATTGAACAGAAAAATAGGTAATCGTTTTAATTCAATTAACATATAAACTTTACTTCATTGCGACAGTTACAATAAGGTTACAATTAAAGAAACCCCACATAATGAATGCATCTCTTAGGGCTAAAACACACGGTCATAAAGTCAAAAAATATATCCACTGCAAAACACACGTTTTTCCCTCGATACAAATCTTACAGCCTAGCTAATGTTGGCTGTTAAATATTCTACCATGCGGTTGGTCTACATTCAACATAGCAGACAGCAGCCAATTAGAAAAATGGGTGAATCCTTATTTAAGGGTAACGCAAATGTGTCCAATTTAATTGTTAAGAGGCTTCATTTAGTTCAAACTCTTATCATACAGAAAAGGTTAGTAAGAAACCGCAAAACATGCTTAGGGCGTTATTTATTTACCAAATTCAAAATAACACTTTTATTTTTCTTTGAAATAAATGAAGTAAGGGATTCTACGTTCAATGCGATTACTTGACATTACGGTTCATGAATTTTCACTTACATTTAAATTCTATCGTGTATTGTAATCACAAAAATGAGGATGACAGGTCCAAAAGTATTTTACAACTTTATTTCATATGTAAGAAACATATTCACGGGTGGTAAACGCGCATTCAAATTCCCACTGAGTGTATCCCACCTAACTAAGAGGCCTGTACTGGTTTTTCCCAGGAAAGACGGCTTTGCGTGTTTCGGTGCTATAGAGCGGGCACGTTAAAGATCCTGTCTGTCCATTCGCAAAGGGCTAGGCTAAGTTAGCCGGACATGCCTGTATCTAAATTGATTTGTCTCTATCTGTTTTGGGGGCTTCATCTCACTCTATCCCTCTGATCAGATCGTTCTGTGTCTGTACTAGTAGAGGATGAATTTCGCGCCCTGTTTGGCTGCGTTTGGTATATGTAAAGCGCCTTTGAACGTGTTTATCATGAAAAGGGCGCTGTATAAACTCTTCAACTCTTGTGCCTTCTTTCTGGAAAGGTGACGCTTCTAATGATCAAACACGAGTAAAACCGTCATGAATATTACATACACTTGAATGAAATGTTGCTTTTGGGGGAAAGATTGGTAAATAAGCAATCGGGAATGGGGTTGCTCCCCGGAAAGGTGTTGCGAGTATACATTATATACATTATATACATGATGATGTATACGAGCAACTCTATTCCAAGTGCGCTGCCCCATTCCCGATGAAGTTTTGTCAATTATGTCCCCGTAAGCAGGATTTGAAGCAAATGATTTTGATATTCGTTATTTCATAACAGTTTTGTTATAATAAAAAGCATCAGATGTCCTCAGATTAGTCATATGATGTCAGAAACTACCATTTTTATTGATTTCATACTTTTCTCACGCTTCGTGTCGCCAGAGCTTTTGTGAAAAAAAGAGCAGAATCATAAATTACAAACCGGATATTTTACATACATGATGTATCGCCAACTTTGTGTCAAATAGCATTTTCCTTTCTTCGAGAAAATGTATTATTGTCTCATACTAAGGTGTTGCGAGTATACATTATGTACATGATGATGTATACGAGCAACTCTATTCCCAGTGCGCAGCCCCATTCCCGATGAAGTTTTGTCAATTATGTCCCCGTAAGCAGGATTTGAAGCAAATGATTTTGATATCCGTTACTTCATAACAGTTTTGTTATAATAAAAAGCATCAGATGTCCTCAGATTAGTCATATGAGGTCAGAAACTACCATTTTTATTGATTTCATACTTTTCTCACGCTTCGTGTCGCCAGAGTTTTTGTGATTAAAGAGCAGAATCATAAATTACAAACCAGATATTTTACATAAATGATGTATCACCAACTTTGTGTCAAATAGCATTTTCCTTTCTTCGAGAAAATGTATTATTGTCTCATACCAAGGACATCATAACTTCACATACTCAATTTCTTCTTTTTTTAAGCGCAACACCAGCACCGGACGTCGCGCAACCCTTTTGTAGCGTATTCCCAATGGGAATTGCATTGCGCGTTTACCACCCGTGATAATTCATTATGTGGTTTTATGTAATAATAACAATCCTAGCATAAAACTGCTGTTCTTGTCACTTATAACAATTCTAAAACATAAAACATATCTTGAACTGAAGTTATGGAAAAACTTAACTTGATTTGATTACTTATTTGCAGTCATCGAAAAGTGAAACAATCAAGCGAATATTCCGTTAAATTGTATTTAACAGTAAACAGATTTTATCATGATAGGTGTAGGATTTTGGCCAATTATATGCAAAGTAAGCTATCACAATTTAAATATGAAATAGTTTACTTTATTCAGCAAACGTAGATAAACCCGTTGAAATTATCAATGACAAGCAACTAAATGCGTTGGGTATTTGTCCACCTCATCCTTTTCCAGATAAGTAAAGAGTTTTACCTGATTATATCATTTGTGGTATAATTTATGTAGAACTTAAAACGTTCGAAAGCACGTACATGGATTTTAATGAAACTGATTTCTAATACAAGTGTACGATATTCAAGTAGAATGTGTCTGTAGGACACAGGGTGTGGCCCCCACTGGTACATTTGTCACAAATAAGGGGCAATAATTCAAATGTCTGCAGTTTTAATGGCGTATAGCTTCAACAAACGTTTTATGAAAAGGATTCATTATTCTAGGCCATATACTTTTTGAGCTATGACCATCACAGTCACAAATCAACTATTTTGGCAATTTCAAGGGCCATAACTCTGCTATAAGCGCTAAGACTCTCGAGAAGAATGCCAAGTGTGCAAGGTCACATAAATTAAATGATAAAGACTCAAGCAAAATCTCATCAATTTACATAAAATACCTTTTATCTAGGCATATAATTCGGTGAAAATGTGCATTATTATACAATTTCTGGGGCCATAACTTTAAAAAGAGCGGGCGGCGCTAGCCAAAAGTCAAAAAATAGGGGGTGCGCAAGTTCATATCATGATAAAGACTTAAGCAAGTTTTCAACCATTTATATTAAATATCTTTTGAGCTAGAAGCGTCACAAGGTGAACATGTGCATTTTTGACTATTTCAGGAGCCATAACTCTGACAATAGGAGATGGACCCAAATGAAAAATAAGAGGTTTGCAAGTTTATAGTATGATTAAAACTCACGCAAGGTTTCATGAATCTATCTCAAATACTTTTTGAGCTAGGCGTGTCACAAGGTGAAAATGTACATTTTTGACATTTCAGGGGCCATAACTGTCACTATAGGGTGCGGACCCAGACAAAAACTGAGGTGCGCAAGTTCATATCATGATTAAGACTCATGCAAGGTTTAATTAATTTATATGAAACACTTTTTGTGCTAGGCGCGTCACAAGGAGAAAATGTGTATTCTGACTATTTCAGGGGCCATAACTCTAAAAATAGGGGGCGGACCCAAGGAAAAATAGGAGGTGCGCAAGTTCATATCATGATTAAGACTCTTGCAAGGTTTCACGAATCTATCAAATACGGTTTGAGCTAGGCGTGTCACAAGGTGAAAATGTGCATTTTTGAATATTGCAGGGGCCATAACTCTGAAAATAGAGGCGGAGCCAGACGAAAAGTAGGAGTTGTGGCAGTTCATATCATGAAAAAAACTCATGCAAGGTTTCATCAATTTATTTCAAATACTTTTCGAGCTAGGCGCGTCACGATCTTCGGACGGACGGACGCACACACGCACGCAAGCACAGACGGACGGACGCACGGACAAGACCAAATCTATATGCCCCCACCACTCATGGGAGGGCACAAAAAGTAATATAATGACAAGTTGTTAACAAAGTCACTGCTAACCAACAAAAGCGTTTATTTGTATGATTTTTCAAATTCTATTGTACAAATTGATTAAAATATATATTTAATTCATAGAAATAACACGTTCCTCCCGGTTTACAAAGGTATTTGTGATTTGCTGAAAATTATTGTACACATCTTTTTCTGCAGTCGCTAAAATGCAATAAATTCACATCTTTCTACTTTAAGATAATATTTTATGTTAAATGTTTCTAATTACCTCAAAACTGATATGACATTACTTGCGTATGTAAGAAACTATTAACATACGTTTTAAGTAAAAGTATTAATAGAACACAAATAACTGAGAACGATTTAGTTATAAATTGTCTGAGACTTATGCAATCCAATTAATCGTCGTCTTTGGTGGCCAAATGTCATTAATCGCCTTTGTGAGACTGTAGTAAAAATATTACGTTTTGGATTTTAGTTTACTTACCCGTGTAGAAAAACCAATTGAAATTGTGCTAAAAGGAACGGATGTCATTTTATTTTCTTTTATCCTTTTAAGTTGGTGAAAGATGACCAATGTATTGTCCGATTTTTCAAGCTTTAAATTATGTTAGACACTCTACGTTTCAATTTTCAATTCTAATTCAATATTTATTTGGCATTAATATTTCAATTCACCGCTGACACACAAATGTGTGATGGAAAGAAATATTCGTTTACTTACGCATGCAAAATAAGCAGAACATAAGTCAAGTATATGCAATGAAACGCACTGAAGAAGTGTCAAATAAAATTTCTTCAAACAAAGACCACTTGCAATATTATCTTTTCAAAGTCTAAAGTGTCTAACAAAGAAGAAAACATTATCAGAGTCAGAATAACAAGTACAATGTAAAGAAGAGATGCTATTGAGTTTCCGGACTTACCAGCTTGAAATATATGTTTTCTTTATCTTAATAACTTCTACAAGGTAATTGTGAAAAATGTTGGAAACACTGATCGCAAAAACAAGTGCAATTGTGGTAAAGTTGCATTTTTCATTCTTGAAAAACAAGTAACCGTGTGACGGTAGTGTTAAACATGTACGTTCGTTCTTTCTCATTTTAGTTTTAAATAATTACCAAAAAGAGAAAAAAATCAAATGCAGACAAAAATTTTACAATTGAAGTAAAGACGGTCGGGAAATTTTGCTAAAATGTCAATATATTCTGTAATACTTGAAAATTGTTCAAATGCTACTTAAAGTTAATAAAATATCCGAACGTTTACCATTTTTATTAAAAGACGACAATTATTTTATTTTCCCAGGTAAAGAATCGCCTTAAAAATTACTTTAATTTTCGTTTAGCACCATTTTCAACTAAATTGGGAGTGCACCTTACAATGATGCTATAGACCAGGGGCCGTATTCATAAAGCATCTGAAGAATATAAGTATAAGAAATTGATTATTTACTTAAGTATTACTTAGGTAAGAAATTTATTTTCTTTAAGTATATTTGTTATTCATAAAACAACTTAATAAGTAAGTCTTGGCTTTTATTGTGGACGAAAACATTAAAAAATCAACATTAATTTCAGACAGATGCAACATGCACAATTATGTTTACAGTGCTTTTATCTGAAAAAAACAACACTTTAATCGTACTCACGATGCCATTTTGTTTTCTGACTTAAGTCATTTCTTACGTATCTTAAGTTTAAGCTGTTTTATGAATAGGACTTAAGTTTTTTACTTAGACTTAAGATGAAATCACCACAAACTTAAGTAAAATCTTCAACTTAAGTCAAAACTTATACTTAAGATGCTTTATTAATACGGCCCCAGGTCTGAAAAAGATCCATAAAGCGGTCATTAAAAATAAATCATTTAAAGGTATATTTGGAGGAATGACCTCATATTGATGCCCATCCAGGTTGAAACCCACCTAGTGGCTAATGGGACGAAATTGTTTAATGGTACTTTAATATTTAACTCTAGGTTTTGAACAAAATAGGAGAGTACCTTATAATGATGCTACAGATACAATATAAGCAGACAGACGAAAGATAAGCGGTCATTATAGCTCAAACCGAGCTCTTTCGAAAGACTAGTGGAACAGAAAATAGTCACTGTATGCTTAAAGAAACATGTTCAGGTGTTTGTAAACTATAATGTATCGTTTTCATTAACATTTTGTTAATAAGTGCTCTCATCCTAATTGTTGAATGGCAGATTTAAATCATAAAACCATTTTATGAGAAAAGCAATCGTGATATGTCTTCTTAATTTCATTGATAAATTGTGTTGAACATCAAATTACACGCTGTTTTATTATTAGTCTGTCCTAGACTACCTTAATTTAAATTGTAGGCCCATAGTATACCATGGCATTTGAGTGGAAGGTATTATCTTTTTAAAGTTTAGTTCTTCAAACCATGTAAAAAATATATGGAAAACATTGTATTTAAATCCAAAACACAACCTAGTGATATGCCTACTAACCCTTTAAAAAGTATTCGATCAGACAAGATTAAATATACATTCTTATAGTAAACATGCTATAAAATAAATGTTTTCTTCTAAATTCGAAGCAGGGATTCCAAAATTATTTTTCCTGGTATTATTTAGTATGCTTTAAGTTTACTTATATGTAAGTAACTACGAGACAATATTAGAACTATTGTTGTAAGTAAATCACGATTTGTTTTAAGAAAATGCATGCGCACAACCCGATCAAATAGTTGTAACTAAAGGTCTCTAGCATAGCCTTTTGTATAATTTTAAAACTAGACAAAATGATATGATAACGTGCTTAATATTTAATCTGTCGAATACCAGTTCTGTTTAATTTATCGTCTGCTTTGGTAGTAACCCATCACTTTTTTCAGGGTACGTATAATTTCATAAATTATAGGTTACTTACCCATGTAGAAATACCAATTGAAGTTATGCTGAAAGTAACGGATTTAATTACGTTTCCTATCATCCTTTCAAGTGTGTAATGATTGCCAAATTAAGTGTAACTGAGGTCGATTTCTCATACATGTATTATGTTTGTCGATTAAAGTGTCAATATTTAATTCTAATGCAGCAAATTTAAATTCAGCTTTTAATTTTTGGCAATGATATATACATGCAACTTCTATGTTTGGCATTCTACTGTTTGGTTGAGCAAAATACATATACATACTGTTCAAAGATATAAAGTACATGTATAATTTTCAGTCGTAAAACCTAAAGGTAGACCATGGTATAATTCCAAAATAAGATATTATTTTTTAAAGCTTTCCTAGTGAAGAATATTCAAATACGTTTCTTAGAGCATTTTACGATGTTTTTCACTTTTCCTATATTCTTTAAGATATATATCTATACAAGCCATTACAGAAAATAAGAAATGTATTCTTTAAAGACTTATAAATGTTTGTAATTACCTCAAAATTGATATGATAATAGTTGCATTAGTAAGAAACTATTAACATTGATGTAATGTTAGGCCTCTAAAATACCTTTTAAGTAAAAGTATCAAATAGAACACAAATAACCAATTTAATTATAAATTGTCTGAGACTTATGCAATTGAATTAATCGTCTAATTTGGTGGCCAAATGTCATTAATCGCCTTTGTGATTGTGGTAAAATTATTACGTTTTGGATTTTAGTTTACTTAACCATGTAGAAAAAACAATTGAAATTGTGCTAAAAGGAACGGATGTCAATACATTTTCTTTTATCCTTTTAAGTTGGTGAAATATGACCAATTTATTTTCCGATTTCTCAAGCTTTAAATTATGTTAGACACTACCTTTAAATTTTCAATTCTAATTCAATATTTATTTGGTATGAATGTTTCAATTCACCGCAGATGCACAAATGTGTGGTGTAAAAAAAAATATTCGTTTATTTATGCATGCAAAGTAAGTAGAACATAAGTCAAGTACATACAATTAAACGCACTGAAGAAGTGTCAAATAAAATTTCTTCAAACAAAGACCACTGGCAATATTATCATTTCAAAGTCTAATGTGTCTAACGAAGAAAAAACATATTAAACATTATCAGAGTCAGAGTAGTGAGCACAATGTAAAGAAGAGATGTGATTGAGTTTCCGGACTTACCAGCTTGAAATATATATGCTTTCTTTATCTTAATATTTATCATATATATTTAAGGGTTCCGTTTGGTCACAGCACCACTTTGAAAAATATATCTATCATACCCTTTTAATAAGTTACAAACTAAACAAAACGACATGATAGAGTGTTTAGGTTTAAATATATCGAAGACCAATTCATTTTAATTAATCGTCTGCTTTGGTGGTCTGTAGTAACCCATCACTTTTTAGAAGGTACGTATAATTTTATAAATTGTAGGATAATTACCCATGTAGAAATACCAATTGAAGATTTGCTGAAAAGTACGGATGTCATTACGTTTCTGACTATGCTTTCAAGTGTGTAATGATTGCCAAATTAAATGTTGTTATTCTTTAAGACGATTTCTCAAGTTTTTTACATGTATTATGTTTGCCGATTTAAGGAGGTAGGTTACCTTGTTACAAGGGTAAATTCAAATTAGTTGAACCGCAGCATTCTTTTGTATTTCGTGTAATATGAAGTTTTAACTGCTACAATCTCAATTTCGTTTGTCTCTGTCCCTTCAAGTTAAATTTTTATCCAGGTTTGAAGAACATGACCCTCCAAAGGTATTTCATTTTGAAAGAAGAAGGTAAATACGGATACTTAACACTTTTTAGTGTATTTTAGTTTCATCGATATCGTAGAAGTCTGCATACTTGATAATTTTACTAATATGCACGTTAGCTTTCTAATATAAGCTTAAAATGTTTATGTCGCGAGGCTCGTGTTTCCATGGTAACGCATTTTCTCCCATTTTTAAACAACTATGTATAAAAATAGGGGTTTTCGACGGCCTCAGTGCTATTCTGTTAATGACCAACATGGAATATTTGGGTAATATTATTAGCAAAATACTAAGCACTTTACATGGTACCCTATTTTTCTTAAAGTTTAAAGTAACCATGGCAACAGAGATGTTTAAAATAGCTTATATCTTGCTTTTTGTCCTAATTTTTTATAAAAGGTATTGAATAAGATTGTCTTTCTAGTTGATATAGCTTTAAAACATATTATTTCTAACGTAAGTTATATTTTCGTGTTATTTGCATTTATTCAAAAAAATTTCACAGCTTAGAATACTTACAGCAGTACCCCTCGTCTGTAATTTTTCATGGAAAAATCGTTCAGCATGCTGCATTTATTCTCATGGATATTGTTGAAATGAAAATAAAAAGCCGAATCTGTGTTTCTTAAATAGACCAGTGTCAACGCTTTTAAATTCTACATTTAGATACATAGGTCACCGGCTTTGTTTCCATGGTAACATCAATTAAATTCAAGAAACCACAATTTTCTACTGAAATTGCAACAAATTTAGATCTTATTTTAGTACATAAGTAACAAATTATCAACGGAACCTAAAAAATAAGTATTAGAAATCAAACTGCTAGATTTTTTATTTGAAAATGGCCGTAACAAGTAACCTTTCACCCAACTATATTCCAAATAACATTGCTTATCATCAAGCATTTTCTTACATTCCGCATAACATGTCAATATATCTACATAAAAGAAGCAAAATATTGATTATTATTCAGAGCAAAAGACTCATAAAAAATATTTCAGCAAATAATGGTTATTTGAAAATAGTTAAAGTAAAGAAAATGCACAGAATTACGTACTTTCAAGATAAAAGCTATTAATTTTGCGCGGTAACTGACACGTAACGTCATGACGTCAATGACGTCATTTTAAGGCAACACTGTTTTGAAGCGTTTCTGCGGCAATTTATTCATTATTTTTGCATTATTAAACCATAAAGCATCAGACCGAAGACAGGTTCATGATTAATTTTCAAAAGAATGAATATACAGACACATTTAGTTTGTCGTAAACGCCGTCGTAAATCGTCACGTTAGCTTCCGGTTGGACATGCGCACATACAAATATGAAGGTAACCTACCTCCTTAAGTGTCAGTGTTCAATTTTAATGCAGTTAATTTCAATTAAGCTTTTAGTTTTAGGCAATGATATATACATATAATTTCTATGTTTGGCATTCTACTGTTTGGTATGGGCAAAATACATATACATACTGTTCAAAGATATAAAGTACATGCATAATTTTCCGTTATAAGATCTAAAGATAGACCATGGTATAATTCTAAAATAAGACGATCTTTCCGCCGAAGTATCAAACAAATATATATGCAATATCAAATATCAAATTAAATAAAAAAAATGAATGTCTAGCTAGAAGATTAATAAACATTTAAAAAAGATTACTATTCAAAAAACCATGCAAAAACATTTCTTTTTAATTCCTATATTATATCATGAATGATATATGTACCACTAACCAAAGTGAACACTTGAGAAATATTCAAATGCTGCTAAAAGGTAAGAAAACGTGAGATATATTTCCGTTTTTACTAAAAAACGACAATTCGTTCCTGTCCTCAGATAAGCTGATAATGAAAAAGCAATTGCATTTAAAGATATCCTTACAACATTGCTATAGACCAAGCAGGATAAAGATCCGTCAAGCGGTTCATGAAAAGAAGTCATTAAAATGTGTTTTTTCTATTTTCAGCTTTAGTAGTCCATAAATAGGCAAAACACACTATTTTCGATAATTTGAAGATAAAACCTTATATTGATGCTATCCATCTAGTTTGCTGAAAACGCATCTATGGGTTGATATAAAGAAGTCCTATAACAAAATATAGTGTATACATTTATTATGATTGTCTTTTTCCCGCTACTTTAATTGTTGTGTAGCAAATATGGTTTGCCTGTCAAACGTCCATCAAGTTATCCGATCCATAAACGGCCTAAATTGTTATGCATGGGAACATTATCTTTTTTGCTGATTCATAAGGCTTACTTCTTGGCCGTATAAAAAACCCAAATATCAAGGACGATAACTCAACTGGGGAAAAAACTCTTATTATTCGGTCCTACATATGAAAATATGATTATATATAATAATATATGAATATTGAAAGTTTATATTACAAAATCTTATTTTGCTATTATTTCATGTTATTTGCAATCCAAATAATTATTTGACCTACAAAACACTATATTAAAATAAAATAATTCACATTTGAATTTCTGCCGATAAATACAAAAATCTGACCCTTATCTCGTAAAATATACAGATAAATAACTGAAAGCACTAAGAATCCAAAGCATTCGTAGAAGAGTAACACACCTGCATTCTATATTTTCCTGAAACTTTACAAAAATTAACAAAGGTGTGTATATATAGATAAATTGAAAAATAAAAATGAAAATGGTTACTATACATTTTAAAATTGTATGACTATATCAATGTAATCTATATCAAAAATATCTAATGAGGCTGAAGTTAGCAGAAAGTCTAATACATTGCATATGTTTGTTGTTGTTTTCTTTTTATTCAAACAGTATAGTATAGTACTACAACTTCTTACTTCTACAAACAAAGAAACATTTTACAAGATGTTCGATACAATACATTTTTTAATATAAACTGCAATAACTTTAGCTGTCAATATAGCTTCCTGAATAACTAAATATTTGGTACATAAAACAGCATAACAAAGTAGAACTGTCACAGGAGTGACTCATATCCCCACCATACGGTCTTATCACAGAAGAATGGCAACCATAAGTAATCTTAAAAATACTTAGAATAATACAAAAATGTCAAAAAAGCTTAATACTTAAAAAGAAGTTTACTCGTCTTTTGAGTACTTCATCCTGGGCTTCCACATATAAGTAATACTAGTATAATTATGTGCCCTGGATGAGGGATGAGGTAAATATAAAAATCTCTAATATTAGAGATACACTAAAAGTGAACACAAAAAGTCTTGTCGACCCATAATACCACAAAAAAATGTATTTACTATTCACATAGGACTGGTAATAAAAAAGGTACCAAAATATTGAAAATCTTACAATAGGATTTCTAAAAATAGACTAATTCCTGGAATTTAAGGGGAAGAAACTCAGTACAGAAGTTAAAAAAAAGGTTACTTTCCTTCTAAGTCAATCAGAATGAGATATAGTGAAAATACATCAAAATTAACCTTAAATTCTAAGTAAAAGGGGACATAATTCAAGAAAAATTGGTGTCAAAGTTATGCATTTTGTGTCACATGATGTGGGTGATGCGGTGGAACATCTATTTTAAGTTTAAATCAAATCCATTTAGTAGTAACTGAGATACAGTCAATATACATCAAAATTAACCTTAAATTCTAAGTAGAAAGGGGCATAATTCATGAAAATTTGGTGTCAGAGTTATGCAACTTGAGTCAGATGATATGGGTGATGAGGTGGAACATCTATTTTAAGTTTGAATCAAATCCATTTGGTAATTACTGAGATATAGTGAAAATACATCAAAATCAACCTTAAATTTAAAGTAAAAAGAGGACATAATTCATAAAAAAATGATGTCAGAGTTAAGCACCTTATATCACATGATGTGGGTGGTGAGGTGGAACAACTATTTAAAGTTTGAATCAAATCCATTCAGTAATAACTGAGATATAGTGAAAATACAACAAAATTAACATTAAATTCTAAGTAAAAGGGGACATAATTCATGAAAACTTGGTGTTAGAGTTATGCACCTTGTGTCACATGATGTGGATGATAAGGTGGAACATCTATTTTAAGTTTGAATCAAATCCATTTAGTAATAACTGAGATAATAGATTTCGGGACGCGACGGGACGCGACTGGACGGGACGGGACGGGACGGGACGCGACGGGACGCGAACTGACTCCTATATACCCCCCTCCAGACATGTTTGGTGGGGGTATAATCATAGAGTTAAAAACAGTATGTTCCGTCAGTTATATGTTTCCAAGATTATAAATATGATATTATAAATTGACCAGTCCACAAACGTCCGATCGCACCGCCTTTTAGATCACGTGGTGTGGAAATGCGAAACCTTTGACAAGCAAAATGACTGATACGATAATTCTGAAATGATTTCCCATAAGATGTTGACTAATATTTCTTTCACTGTGACTAATAAGTTTGTCAGTTAGTCGTACATTAATTATATGGAAAGTTTTCGTGACGGACATAACACTATTAAGGTTATAGAGACTGCGGGAATTTGACTAAAACTTTTGTGATTCAGACGGGTCCTGTGTCCAGTTAGGCGATTCTGAACGATTGTATTATTAAGACAATTTTTTTTTTTAATTTTGCATACTTTCAAACATCTATATTTGAAAATCTGAGTAGTATTTACTTTATCAATGAAAGTTTTTTAATGCCTACAAGCTTAAGGCTTCTTTTTTATCTTGTATATATAGCGCAGTTCTTTAAGGGAAAAGAAGACACTAAATGTCTAACGTAAACAATGTTGCCTGTCCAATCAGTTCATTTTGCCATATAACGCCACTAACTTAAAACTTCTTGTTCATTCATGAAAACAGTACCTTGATTGGTTTGAAATTCAATGATTATATGTTTCAGCTATGTATATTTATTACATTTACTTTATAAATGCTCGCACTAATTCATTTTTGTCTTCGCCAAATAGCGGTTACTTTGAGTACAAAGTTGACATTTATTATATGATATAAATACACTGAATACGGCGCTACATTTTTAATAACTTTTAAATTTGATGTAAATTTTAAGTCTCGAATGTATTCATCTCCAGCCGATACAGGGGCTTAATATTGTAAAAAAGGCCAAAATTTGCATGTTTCTCGAGGCTTCCTTTTGGTTAAGGGGATAAAACTTGCACAACTCTAACTTCACTTCAACTGTTTAGCAATAAAATATTGAGTTCAAATTAGATTTTAAGGACAGATGCGTACCTATCGACTAACCTCGACAATCAGCTTGTCGAATGAAAATGGCGGCCATAAGTGGTACACACGTGTTTGTTAAAAATCAGTATCTGATTGGATCATAGATACGTTTGATTAACAGGTGGCGACTTTTCAATTATTTGCGAGTAAAAGCTATTAGAAAAACAAAACATGTCTTGTTTTTAGACACACACCAGCAGAAATAAAAGCAAAATCACAAGATAGCGTATATAAATGTGTAACTGCAAAATATTGTGATTAATAACAAATGATTACTTGAAATTACTGAAGTTTACACTAAATGTTACAAACGAAATAATCTTTTATTCATCCTTCTGTTACAGCTGTTTTCAATGAAAACTTATCAATCCAAACGGACAAAAATGGTCCGAAATAAATACATTTTTCATTGTTTCTAATCTCAGTAAAAGACATAACATTTACATTCTGACATGTTCTTTTCTAAACGCATTTTGCTTTGCCAGCATCTAAAACTATCAAAAAGACATGCTGTCATAAGCTTAACAAACATCTTGTAGACAAAATTAAACCAGACATACATTAAGATATGCCAAAATAGTATGAACCAGGTGCCTACCCTTGTCTGCAATTGATTGACATTTAACAATATGCAATAAAAAGTGTTATGTTTCTGATAGTAAAGAAATGTACAAAGGATTAAAGCAATAGAGTTTCAGTTTTCACAAAAGGGGACATAATAAAAACAATGACCAAGAAATATAAATTCATAAATGTCCCTTGCATGCAGTACATCCTACAAGTTCTTCCAAATGTTTGCAGCATACGGAACTTGCTATTCATTCGCTTCATATTTCTTTTACAAATTTGGTGTCTCACTCTTTACTTGCATATATTTCCCAAGGATTTTTGTCATGTCATCGTTCGAGCTCATACATATCTTAACAGAAGTGTTTAAATGTCATGGTTCATTCATATTTGATGGCAGCACACTGAAATAAGACAAATTTTCAACATTATTGAATAATATCATACAAAAACGAGTTTAATTTTACAATTATACCAAATTTAGTAAAAGCAGGAATAATGTCATAATGTATGATTCATGCCCATTGAGAATGTTTGATGTTATGAATTTAAAAGTTCAAAAAAGGCTTTATTCAATAAAGTTTACCAAGTTTCATTTGAATCAAATGCAAACTGTAGGAGGAATTTAGTACACAATGTAGAAAATGAACTGATCTAGTTGTAATGATGTTAAGTCCAAAAAGTGCATAACTAATAGTATGATCCAGTCAAAAAGCAAATAATTTCATAATGATGATGTATTCCAAGTGACATTTAAATTAGATGAAAATTGTAGTAGAAGAACACAATAAACTGATTTAATTTTAAGAGATCAGGGGCATAAATAAAAAAAATAATTGTCTAATATGAACATCCTGACATTATGCTTATATACCAAGTTTCATTTGAATATGGAAACTGTAGTGCTGTAGTAATTTGGTAATCAAGCTACATATCTATGTACATGTAGTTGTAATATTGTCAAGTCAAGAAAGGGAAATAACTAAGAAAAATAATAAAAATAATATATTCTGACAATATGCTTTTGTCCACTTGTTACACTTTTCTTTTAAAGAAATAGCATCAACATGGACCATTGCTGCCAAAAAGAGATTGTTTCAAAATATAAACCTATATAATAGGATGTTGTACGTTACAGCATTATAGTCAGCTTACATCCGGTGAGTAAGACAGAGTAAGACAGCACTGTTGACAACATCAGAGGCTACCGTCTGGTATGCAAGAAATTGTAAGGCATACAATTCAGATGTACAAGTAATCTTCTTATATACAATTTTTTGTAAGTCAAAAAAATAGTGAGCCGTTTAATTGATTCATTAGTATACGTGTGCAGATGTTAAACACGAAATGTGTTTGGCTAAATGGGTTTGTTTTATCATGGTTGGCAGCGTGCATTTCGTTACCAGACGACTATATTCTAGGTTCGGCAAAGGGCCGCCAAACCTATTATCTCTAAAATGTATAATAACAATCATCATGGTTTTAACCGCAGCACAAAAGATATAATTAAGCCAATCAAAATGTTATATTAGAGACTATACTGAGACTGCAATTAATTCACATATAAACGCAAGCAAATTACGTATCACTTGCTTATTTCTTGAATACATGAAGTAGAACCGTTTGTTTCTCTTCGTATATCAAATACTGGTTCATAAAGCAAAACAAAATCGTAACACTTTTTAATATTAAAACAATTTTGTTTGTTTGTAAAAAGATGAAGCTGAACTGCCCGCTTCGTTACCAAAAAAATGAAATTTATTATGATCATGTGTTGAAATCATTGATCAGTGGACTTAAGTTCAAATACTTGTAACGGAAGACTTCTAACCCATCATTTTGAAAAAGTATCAAGCTGAACAAGGTGGTTTTAATTTGTCTCTAGAAGACTTAATTCATATTTTCGGCTACTTTCATGTTAGATTGTCATTGATCGTCTTTGTGTGTACCTATCATTTTATACATGTTAGTTTGTTTAATCGTGCAGAAGTGCCATTGAAATTTTCCTAGAAGCAACGGACGTCTTTACATTTTCTAGTACCCATATAGATGGGTAAGGATGAACAATTTAAAGATGTTATTTTCGTAGAGGGTTTCTAAAGATTTAAATTACGTTTGCCACTCAAAGCACAATTGTCAACTTTAATTTGATAAACATTTCAAAGTCCGTCTCTCTTACGGACAACAAAACAATCATCAAATTAAATGATGAAGTTCAGTATTTACTTTAAATTCGGTATTCTACTTTAAAGCAATACAAAGCCCACCCGCTTAGCTCAATAGGAAAAGCACTGATCTCCGTTTAGCGGTGTTGGGCGTATTTTCACTGTACTGATTTGATAAAAGACGTTGTTTCCCAAATCATTCGTCCTCCACCTCAGATTCACGAGTGGAAGTTGAAAGTTATTTGAGAAGAACAGGCTTTTACTGATACAGAATCTAGGAACACTGGTTATGTTACATGTTGCACAGTAATATATATTTATTTTCACAACATGTAGATAGTTATGATGGGAACATGTAAAACACTGGAATAATTGCGCAAAAGCAAAAGTAAAATATTCCATAGATATCTAAGTTTTCATTTGTCAGAGGAAAAGTGCTTTCAAGCACCCTAATTGGTTTGTGTTGTACCAGAAAATACTAAGAAATAAACTTATTTATATACACTTATACATTTATTTGTATCCTTTCAAATTTTTTAAATGCATAGTTTTAAATCTGTTCATTAAAGTTTTTCTACAACCTTCACGATAGGCCTTTTTATTTGGTGTCACTAAATTTGAAAAATACTCTGGATTCTTTAATCATTAATAACTGCAATAGCTGGTACATTTAATGTGCATATAAATATCACCGATGCATTGTCATGACACATTTATTTAAATGTTCCTTTTTTTCACTCAGTTATTAATGGGTCTACTAGACTGGCATTAACCCGAATCGAAAATTGTTTCGACATATGTTTTTAAACAGATTTAGCCCAATATCTCGTACGCACATATTTACAGCTGGCAAAGTCCATTTTGATTTTGAAAAATCAACTGTTTTGTATGTACAGTGCTCATTAAGGAAGTGTATTTATCAGGATTATGTAAGGATCCAGAAATATATAGAACCAGGGTCCAGTTTTACGACATCTTGCAAATGCAAGTATCCCCAAAGTATGTTTTTTATACAAGACTCGTTAATATAAGTATTCTCAAATTCTTTTGTACAGGCAATCATCGGCCTTGCAGGATCCTTACCCTTGAAATATGATACTCAAATTTAAAAATGTGTCACAAATTGACATACGGGCCTTATTTTATATGTATTGTAAATGCAGGTATTGCATCATCTTTTTGTAAATTTTTGAGTTATTGAGGTAAATGTCAGATTTCACGCATGAAATACCTCTCATGTTTTTCTGTATTTCATAACTTAAATTTCCATGTAAATTTCATGAAATTCTGTTCAGTAATAAGAAAGTTGATATTTTATAAACTTCAGTAATTTATGTTTTTATCCCCAAAACCACTATAATGGGCCTCAAATTGTCAATTTAAATTCGCGCCAAAGTAGTTAGATTTCCCGGCTATATCGTGAATCCCGTGAAAATGACAATAGTCGGAGCTCACGGCTTAACCGTGAATCCCATGAAATTTAGTATTTGGCGGGACATTATCCTTTAAATAGACTGGACTAGATATGCCTTGCGCACACCACCTTACGACTTTATAGACGAATCTATGTCTGAATTATTTTCTTGCTAGAAATTTATGCTCGATCGAGGTAAGAAATTTATTTGTTAGATTTTTGTATAATTTTTGCATTACGATTTTTATTTGGTAAATTTTTGTTCATTCTACAGAATTCTGTAACATTTACTTTTTGGCACATGATTTTGGCTAGTTTCGGTATGTCAGGATAATTTATTAAATTTTTCAGACTTTTGTAAATTATTTAGAAAGAGGAATCTAAAATGTTTCATTTATATAAGATGTAAAATTTGTACTGAAATTTGTAACATGATATTTATAAAGTACTTTGTTTCAAAACCTTATGTCAAACATTTCGTTATTATGGAACGCCATTACTGCATTGTATTGTTATGTATAAATTTATATGGCAAGTCTAGTACCATGTATATATTATTGTAATTTGTAATTGTGTGCCAGTCTATAGCACATCTAATTAATGTCCGTTGTAGTGTATGGCATTAGATATTATATGGATGCCAACTCTCATATAACGTTTGATTTACATTGAATTTTGTTAATTTGTAGTTGTAAATAATGGCTGCAGTTTATCATGTCCGTATCTATAATGTTTCATCATATACTTTTCATATCTTTTCATACTTTAACTTTAGTCTTTTAAGTAAGTAATCTTTGTAATAATGGAAGTAATAAGTGACGTATTTTAATCATGTGACGTTTGAACTTAGTAGCACATATGTTTTGTATAAGTAGCACGTATTATTTATGGGAGCCTACGGAGGTATGGTGTACCCAAAGGAGCAGTTTTATGCCCTGATTTATTTGTTTTGCTATGGTGCTTACCATATGTTATATATTTTAGCTTCTTCCGCCAGACGATTTTTCCTGGTGATGTCATAACCCGGAAGTACAATGCCCGAGGTTCACTTGTCTTCACTCGCCTGGATGTGATATTCCCAGCGCAGAGCTTTCGTCCCATGGTTGTGCCGTAAACCGCAAAGACGATGATTTTTGTTATCCTCTGAAGTCAGCTGAGGGATGCAATCACCTACCACCATAGGGAGCCAACACGGAATCAACGTATTCACGGTTTAAAGGGAGAAAGTTAATTCTGACATTGTAAAATTTTCAGATCCAGCACATACAAAACGGGTCGAAGGAAATAAACTTGAAAAGATTAGTCGAGCCTGTCCATCATTAACCGAAAAAGTGAAATCATCATTCATTAAAAATTTCACATACGCTGTCAATCAAAACAAACAAAAAGGAGAAGCTGAATAAAGACGGGCGCTAGAAAGCATAGTTCCACAATGACATTATAAGAAAGAAAAAAAAAGAAAGTTCAGTATCTCTAGATACAAAAGTTCTTAAATTCCATTCTAATCTGAGTGACACAGTTCTTTAATTCAATTGTGAACTTTAAGTAGCACAAACAAAACATAGCTTCTAAATTCAGTCCCTTTAAACCGTGAATACGTTGATTCCGTGTTGGCTCCCTATGGTGGTAGGTGATTGCATCCCTGAGCTGACTTCAGAGGATAACAAAAATCATCGTCTTTGCGGTTTACGGCACAACCATGGGACGAAAGCTCTGCGCTGGGAATATCACATCCAGGCGAGTGAAGACAAGTGAACCTCGGGCATTGTACTTCCGGGTTATGACATCACCAGGAAAAATCGTCTGGCGGAAGAAGCTAAAATATATAACATATGGTAAGCACCATAGCAAAACAAATAAATCAGGGCATAAAACTGCTCCTTTGGGTACATCATACCTCCGTAGGCTCCCATAAATAATACGTGCTACTTATACAAAACATATGTGCTACTAAGTTCAAACGTCACATGATTAAAATACGTCACTTATTACTTCCATTATTACAAAGATTACTTACTTAAAAGACTAAAGTTAAAGTATGAAAAGATATGAAAAGTATATGATGAAACATTATAGATACGGACATGATAAACTGCAGCCATTATTTACAACTACAAATTAACAAAATTCAATGTAAATCAAACGTTATATGAGAGTTGGCATCCATATAATATCTAATGCCATACACTACAACGGACATTAATTAGATGTGCTATAGACTGGCACACAATTACAAATTACAATAATATATACATGGTACTAGACTTGCCATATAAATTTATACATAACAATACAATGCAGTAATGGCGTTCCATAATAACGAAATGTTTGACATAAGTTTTTGAAACAAAGTACTTTATAAATATCATGTTACAAATTTCAGTACAAATTTTACATCTTATATAAATGAAACATTTTAGATTCCTCTTTCTAAATAATTTACAAAAGTCTGAAAAATTTAATAAATTATCCTGACATACCGAAACTAGCCAAAATCATGTGCCAAAAAGCAAATGTTACAGAATTCTGTAGAATGAACAAAAATTTACCAAATAAAAATCGTAATGCAAAAATTATACAAAAATCTAACAAATAAATTTCTTACCTCGATCGAGCATAAATTTCTAGCAAGAAAATAATTCAGACATAGTTTCGTCTATAAAGTCGTAAGGTGGTGTGCGCAAGGCATATCTAGTCCAGTCTATTTAAAGGATAATGTCCCGCCAAATACTAAATTTCATGGGATTCACGGTTAAGCCGTGAGCTCCGACTATTGTCATTTTCACGGGATTCACGATATAGCCGGGAAATCTAACTACTTTGGCGCGAATTTAAATTGACAATTTGAGGCCCATTATAGTGGTTTTGGGGATAAAAACATAAATTACTGAAGTTTATAAAATATCAACTTTCTTATTACTGAACAGAATTTCATGAAATTTACATGGAAATTTAAGTTATGAAATACAGAAAAACATGAGAGGTATTTCATGCGTGAAATCTGACATTTACCTCAATAACTCAAAAATTTACAAAAAGATGATGCAATACCTGCATTTACAATACATATAAAATAAGGCCCGTATGTCAATTTGTGACAAAATGATTATTTTGTAAATATTGATTTAACATAAGGAATTTATATGTTATTACCAATAATCAAAATTTAATTATATCATTTTTACAATGCAGTTTACAATCGTTTCATTAGTAATGCTTTAACACGGAGCACTTATATCCAACATGCTATGAATCTAAATTATTGTTCTCGTATATCAATTACTTATCGATGCATGTTCTGTCAAACATTAGTTCATTCCATTAAATTGTCATCATATAAAATGTAACAATTATAGTTAAGCCCTGAAATACAGATATTTTCCCTTTTTTTCAGTTTAAAATTATCGCATTATGAATATATATTTGTCTGTATTGATTTTTATTTATCACTTACGTTGTACTCACTCTAGTGAAACAAACTATCAAATATTGCATTTAAACAAGAAAATAGTGCATTTTGTAGCATATATTGGTGGACGGATATTACAGCAATGGACGTTACAAATAACAATTAATATTTAATATCTTTTCGTAGCAAGTTTGAAAACCTATTTATTATTCGTTTTTTTTATTCAATTGTTTTCCATACACATATGTTGTTCCTGATACTTATAGCTACATATAGCTTTAACTGGTCTGTTTGAATAAGATATTACAGGTTGATGAAAGACAAAATAACAATTCATACAGTAAAGTAGATTAATACTGCGCATGCATGTCTAAATGTTTATCGTTTTCAAGATGCTCATATGCTTCTTACTTAAAATAACCCTGTCTTTTCAGTATAACGTTCTGTGTTGGTAATGAAATTCGCATATGTTATATGGGTAAAAATGAAATTTAAAATTGAATTTAGGAATGAAGGACAAATTTGATTATAAACTTAAAGGATTGCAATAATAAAAAGAGTTACATTCATACGTAAAATTGTCATTTCCCATCTACACTAAAAGATAAAAGAAAAACTAACAACATCCGTTTCCTCTTTATAAAGATGAACTGGTATTTCTACATGGTTAAATGTGTAGGGTTTTCTCGTTTCAGCAAACCCGAAGATTTACAATTGACAATATAGCCGATGATTGACGCTGACACAGCATGATGTTTGATCAAAAAGTGGTAAAAGGTATAGTGATACTTTAATCTGATTTAAACCAAGCTTTTGTAAATTCGAAATTTAGGTTTGAACAAATAGAAAAATGTAACGTCTGTCTACTATTACTTGTGATATGTTTTGTATTACTAAACAATATCAATGTCAGAATTATGTTTAGAAAACATATTGTCCCAGTTGTTCAAAACATTTTATAAATTTAACGAATCGTTAAGTTAACGGTCGTCAAATTTTGACTTTTACGTTAGCTAACAAATTGTTATTTTTTCAGTTGTTGAAAGTGCCGTTAAAATTTTCGTTAGCTAACGAAGCGTTAAATCTTTTAACGAATCGTCAAAAAATTTTACAAGGACATCATATCCCATAATACACCACTTTTTACACTTCCTCCTATAGCATTGAAAAAATACTTTAATACCAATAATTGCTTTACCTTGGCATTGATGCCCCAAAATAATAAAGATTGTTCCATATACTACACTAAACAGCTATTGTGGAAATTTGCTAAAATTGCAAATGTGAAGTCTACATAGAAAAGATTTTAAGGGGGAATGGTACTTTGTCAAAATTTAAGATTTGCTAATAGTCGTATATACCAAATTTAACTTGAAGATATTTCACATTTGTATCATCATCTTTTAGAGCGATAAACATGCGTATGACGTTACCATGACGGCGCAAACACGACCCGTTTTCGCGCTTTTTACGTCCGTTAATGGTAGCACTAAAATGGTATAAAACTCGATACTACAAACGTATTGTTGGCGTCAATGCATTAGATTATATATCAAACGACAGAATAAAGCAATTTCTTAGTGATCATTAACATGAAAAGGTATTTTCTATCCGAAATTTCGAAGGAGGTGCGAAAACAGACTTTTGGTTGTTTAAGAAAATTCAGGAAGAAAATCGCTTCTGATCCATTTTGCAAAAAGATGGCCCGTGGAATTTTTGCCAAATTTTTATATGTTAAAATTCATTATATTGTTAATAGCTGTGCCAAAATAGAAAAATGTTCACCGAAGCGTTTTTCTTGTGCAACCGTTTGAATTAGAGCATTGTGACGCAATAAACAACGTCGCTTAAGACATGACGTAAGCACGTGAATATTTAAATTATTAGCCTTATTTTTACACCAGTGGCTGCAAAGAAGGCGCTCTCCATACATATGTGGAACTATGCTTTCTAGCGCCCGTCTTTATTCAGCTTCTCCTTTTTGTTTGTTTTGATTGACAGCGTATGTGAAATTTTTAATGAATGATGATTTCACTTTTTCGGTTAATGATGGACAGGCTCGACTAATCTTTTCAAGTTTATTTCCTTCGACCCGTTTTGTATGTGCTGGATCTGAAAATTTTACAATGTCAGAATTAACTTTCTCCCTTGTTTATTTTGTTGCTGCAGAGTCATCGTCCTCTATAATATGTTTGTACATCAGTCCAGAATTGCTTGCATCTTTATGCAGTTGAGCAGGAATATCGGGCTCCATAGCTTTTACAGAATTGCTCCAATTTTTTGGCATCTGTGAAGTTGACCATATTTAATTGATAAATTTTCACACAGTTATTGTTACTTTCAAACATTACATATGTTGCAACAATATTTGTTACTTATTTATGAACTTGAACCCATATAATAAAACAGTTATTGACTGTTAAGCCATCGGATATGATGTGATATTCACCGGAAGAGGGCATTATTGACCTCTTCCAGTGAATACCATAGCATATCCAATGACTCAAGGGTCAGTAATAATATAATTTTCAAAACGAAATTAACATAAATAATTGACAGAAAACCTCAATAAAAATATTGCTCTTTTTCACTCTTACTTTTAGAAAATTATTGTATTTATATAGCAGTCATAGATAATTATCACTCACACGGGTGTGTTAAATTTGCATATATATTATTTTTGTATGTGTATTTATTTTATGTAATAAGTTGCTTTGAAACAAACATAATATTTTGATGGCAAATTTATATTTATAAATAGATTTATTGATAATATTTCTTTAGTACTAATATTTACGAGATTATCCCATTTTTGTTTTCATGCAAAAACATAGCCTACGGAGACAAACAGATACTGATTAATTAAGTACGGCTGTTATATACATTCTTATTACAGAAACACAACCTAAAGTATAGATTTGTACCAGCATCTTGTTGACTTGTCAGGAAATTATCAGTAGCGCGGTACGGTGACCTCGGAAAAGGGCGCATAACATGCGAGATTGTCGGCATATATGGAAATTCCAAATGAATTCATATTATTGTTTGTTTTGATTGATTGAATCCTGTTTTATGGCCCTTTCAGTATTTCAGTTATGTCAGGCAGGTAGACAAGCTTACTGCCGCTCATTGGCTGTTTTTTTATTAAAAATATAAGCATTCTTAATTTATTAAGACTTATTATACAGCCATTCTATTCAAACTTATTCTTTCTAAAGTACGTGTAAAATAAAAGCTCAGTACATAATCCAGGATCGGTAACGGATTTGGCATCTTTTTGAGTGATCGTTCTCTAGTGTATACTGCTAGTTTCCATTTGGACCAACATTGCAAACTTTAATATATTTTTATTGAATTTTAGGAAAGACAATATTGTGAACCAAGCCGCGAAACAAACGGCATCTGGACGAACATTCATCATTCTATATCGTTATGTCGTCATGTAAACGGAAGGGGCACCTGTCCGTGATGGCATGTTTAAAATTCATAATTTAGTCGTTTCTATTCAGGCTTTTTTCCCCGTCCTGTGCAACAAATAACAAATAACAGAAATATTTAAATGAAATGAGCCGCGCTTTTTGAAAACCAACATACATCGGCTTTGCAGTCTGGTCAGGATCCATGCTGTTTCGCTAACAGTTTCTTAAATTGCAATAGGCTTTAAAAGCGAACAACATAGATCCTGACAAGACTGCGCAAGCTGGTCTGGATCAAAGCTAGTCGCAAAGCCACTATGTTGGATTTTTCATGGCGCGGCTCAAATAACATATGTTAAAACAGGTAGAATGGTAACCATTTATGTAAATGTTTTGACGTGTAATCTTTGCAAACAGTACACGGCGGAATCTTAAAATTCATACGTAACATGCGAATTTTAAAATTCCGTTGTACTGCTTGCAAAAGAAAAATAGTGTATATATATATAAACTGTCAACTTTTAGGACTGCCTACGTGGTCTGATTCACTGAGATATCTCACTGATGGCGGACTGTAAGTTCGAGCCCCGCTACCGAATATGGCTCTTTATGTGAGAACACTTGGTAATTTGTGTCGGAGGTTAGGAGTTTAGTACTGGTCCGAGGATCGAACTAGCGATCCCGAGATCCGTAGACCAACGCTCTTACCTATTGAGCTAAGCGGGCGGGCTTCAGTAAAGTCATTTTCCGCATATTGTGCAACCATTGTCAAATACATTACCAAAATATGCATAATCGACGATTCTTCTATTTTGCTTGTCTCCGTTTTATTATCACTCCCGACACTCCCTTTTTTCAAAAACTTAACTTTTTTAGCCTTCTGAACTGTCCGTATTTATCGCGACTTATTTTAGAGAGCAGCTGAGTTTGAAAAAGGTGCATGAAGTGGCTACTGAAATGCACATCAAGAACTTCTAGTAATTTAAAAGATACGCACTTTTCAATGAAAATATTTTGGAATACTGCATGTTATGAAATGTGTAATATTTTACGATTAGATTGAAATATTTAATTCATGTCTCATAACTGCTTGTTTATAGGTTTACAGGTAGAATTATGACAAGCCATTTAAAATAAACACATGTAACGTTACATAACGATTACATGTCTTTTAACGACGCTGCAGTAGTCAAGTTCAAACGGTCTTACTACAAAAGCGCTTCGGTGAACTTTTTTTCTATTTTGGCATAAATATTAACAACATAATGAATTTTCACATACAAAAATTTGACAAAAATTCCACGGGCCAATTTTTTGCAAAATGGATCAGAATAAATTTTCTGGCTGAATTTTCTTAAACAACCGAAAGTCTGTTCTCGCACCTCCTTCGAAAATTCGGATAGAAAATACCTTTTCATGTTAATGATCACTAAGAAATTGCTTTATTTAAGTTTATTTTGGTATATAAGACTATTAGCAAATCTTAAATTTTGACAAAGTACCATTCCCCCTTAAATGAACTTTGTGTCAACATGTAAGTGACCAGTATGGTTAAGTGAAACATTTAAATCACAGAATATTATATACTATAAAGCAAGCTTATAAAATTGACAATAAAATATATATTTTTTTACACTTTGTTTCAAAATAAGCTATATCAGGTACCATTTTGAAAACAGAAATGACTCAAAATGTGTTCTTTAGTAATTGTTCCATTGAATTAAAGCTGGAATGTCGCCATATGACCTATCATGTGTCGGTGCGACGTTAAATCCAACAACAACAACAAAAATAATAAGAAGCATTTTAACTTTTGCTGTTATATGCCACAACAATTAAAAGCGAACAAAATATTACCGCCACTTACATAATCCAAAACTATAGAGGGCATTTAGTATCTTGTTTTAATTCGTCTTTCCATAAAATACATTTTAACATTACACATAACTTAGCTACATTAAAATTCCAACTTAAATGCTTCAATATCTGTCTGTTACATGAAAATAAAAACATCAAGTCCTAAATGCAGCTAGTAAAACTGCATGTTTTTTGTGAGTGACTGTGACTTAGAATTTGATGTATTTAAATTTCTCAGATAAAGTTACTTTAGATTAAATTTTACAATATATGTCTATTTACAATGAGATAATTAATTTTCGTCTCATTCCTTTCCAGAAAATCATTTTTAACTCACTTCACAAAGATATCATATTAAAGGGAGGTAATTTTTACAACATACTGTAAAACATGTGGAATACAGGCTTGCGTGATTGATGTATTGCTAAATAGTGGTGTAAAGATCCATTTCGTTTATTCTATAAATCAAATTGCTTTCTTGTATATGTACTGTAGCACATTGATTGTAAATAAAAGAAGTGTCTCTGTCAGTATGTAAGTAATACTTATTATTACTGACCTTTTAGAAGAATAAAAACTAAGACAGATGATATTCTATGTTATGATTTTTTGGCAGAATACTACCGCATGGAATGATATAAAATCATGAAATGTGAAAACATTTAATATCAAAATGTAATATAGCTTCTTCTGCTATATGCAGCTGATTTAAAAATATGTGACAATGAATGTTTACCATAATTAATACGTATTTAACAAATCATGAACACAAAATCAAACTTTTTTTTTCCAAAGTAATAAGGATTTGGAATAATGATAATTACTTTTCTTTTAGTAAATGTGGCAGCATTATACTTACTCCACAAATCATTACATTCTTCTACACATATGCAAAATAAAATTCTTTTAGCGCAATATGCTAAGTTTTAATGTAATGTGTTTGGACAGAAAAAATAACTAAAAAGCCTAACTTAATTTTCCTTTCAGTAAATCATTTGCATGCAGTAAATGTAATTGTTATCAACAGTGGAAATTCTTCAAACCCAAGAAGATACATGTTCTATAAATAGCACCAATCAAAGTATAAATAGGTAGATGTATGACAAAGAGATCATTCTGTATCCAGTGATCGAAGAAGACACATCGAGGATTCAACTAATAGCTTATCTCAGTACCTTGATGAGGAAGTTATTGCAACTACACTGTCATGGCAGATAAATTATTAAACAGAAAACATTTGAAGTTCATAGACTAAAGAAGAGTTGTAGAATTTCAACAAGGTTTCGAGCTATAGGGCCTGTGCATAAGAGTTTTACCTTACCAGAGTTTGGTAATCTACTGAGATAGTATGAGAGTTCCAGCTTATAGATAAGGTCCAGCGTTATTGGCGAAGTACAGTCAAGGAATCGGGGATATACCTATATGGTAGTTGAATGCTACATGTGATAGCATATAGGCGCTGAACATCCAGGAATCAGGGCAATCATATAGAGTTGCAACTTCAATTAACAGGTAAGAGGCCGGGCATCCATGCGATAGGACTCGTATGTTGTTGATTCAAAGACATTGTCTGACGGGAACTTCAACAAAAAGACCAGTAAAGTATAGAGTCTCCAGCCAATAAGAGTTGAGCTAATTAATATTAATTGAAGATTGTTAGTTTGAAACATTAAGTGATTTTCCTGATCCCTGAAATTATCTAGATGTGACAGGATGGACGAACCAGGGACAGCAACTATTGGAACAACATAACACTCATTACAATATGTACATGTTTGTTTACAAAAAAAAAAAATATTTACAATGAATGAAGAAAAAAAAATCTTAAAAGAAGAAAATACGAAAAGAAAACCCTAAAAAAAAATCGGAACTCAGTATCTGTTTTCTAGAAGATGTCCGTTCCTATAAATTAATGTTAATTTTTTTTTTGATGGATCAAAGATCACTAGAAACATATTTTGTTATAAAGTTCCGTTGAACCGTAAAAACGTTAACTCCCTTTTGGCTCCCAATGTTGGCAGGTGTTTTTATCCCTGAGCTGTCTCAGCTGACTACTAAAATCAGCATCTTTGTGGTTAAAGCACAACCACGGGACGACAGCTCTGCGCTTGGAAAATCACAGGCGAGTACACTAAAGCGAACTTCGGGTATTGAACTTCCTGGTCGTGACGTCATCACCAGGTATAAGTCGTCTGGTGGAAGAAGCTTAAATATATAATATATGGTAAGCACCATAGAAAATACAAATAAGGGCATAAAACTGCTCCTTTTGGTACACACCTCCGTAGGCTCCCATAAATAATATATGCTACTTATACAAAATATGAGTGCTATTAAGTTCATACGTCACGTGATTACAATACGTCAATTATTATTTCCATTATTTCTAAAATTTATTACCTACAAGTTTAAATATGGAAAAAATATGAAAAGATAATGATGAGATTTATAGATAAGGAAATGATGAACTGCAGCTATTATTTACAATCACCAATTAACACAATGCAACGCAAATTAAATGTTATACAATAGCTGGTATGAATGTATGAACTACCATAGAACAAAACGGACATTGTACAGATATGCTATAGACTGGCACACCATAATTTTAAATTACAATAACATATTAAATACACAATACTAGACTTAACACATACATTTACAAATTACAATGCAATGCAGTACCGGGGTTTCATAATCTACAACGAACTGTTTGACATATACGATTTATAACAAAGATTTTTTTCTAATGATGATGTCACTGCGGTCGTATACAGTTTGGTTCGAAATGGGGCTAGTACGAAAGTGTGGGTAGTCAGAGTAAGGTTGTCCCACTTGCTGAATTTTGCGCGAACATTCCTGACACATGTGTGCATATCTTTCGAAGCTTGCGCAAGGAAGGGTTTCTTTCTTATATGACATGCGTCATAAGGCCTAAAAGAGGTATTTTTATACGTAAGCTTATAATTTACTTGCGGGGTCTCGTTGTGTTTTGAGGGAAATTGCTGTTATTCATTGTTAAAGTTTCATAGTATCAATTTCGGACAGAACTGCATTTTTTTGCATTTATTGAATCACATTTTTCGAATACAAACTAATTTCTTTTGCATGACGATGGTGCTGCGTTATTTTGTTAAATAGTTGATTGTAAACTTGTTTAAGGGTTTTTATTGCAAGTTCTGTAAGTAAGTAAGATATAATTCACAGATGTCAGGTATGAACTTGCTTGTAATACCTTTGTTGTACTGAATGTTTCAGTTCGACGTAGACGATTGCGATTAAAAGTCTTCAGTGAAACTCTTGGTCGTTGTCATTGAGGAAGAAGCACTTATAGTCGAACTCTTCTCTCATCAAGAACCATTTGATGCTATACAAGACGAGAAACAGGCTATTGCAGCTATTGCTGCAATGAGTGATCATAAACTACAGAAAAGTGTCGCAAATAATGCTAAACTTAATGTTAACACAGACCTCCACTCGAAACCTGTCCCAATATTTTTGAGTGACAGTAAGGGACGGTATCTGAAAGCTGTTGCTGAAAGCATGGATTCTGTGCATATAGAATGGTTTTGTAAGAGTGGTTCTGCTCCAATAGATAATTACAATTGGCTCTGTAGAAATCTTGAGAACTTGCGTACAAAGTACCATGAAATAAGTCTGTATATATAAACTGGAACATGCGATTTTACCGTTAAAGAGAAAAAAATTATTTCACTAAGAAAATCACCAGATGACGGCTTAGAATCATTAAAAACTTACCTTTTGAAAATTAAAGAATTGTGTTCCAGTGCAAAGGTGAAACTCACTTTTCTCCAAATATCTTATTACTCCATTCAGTTGTGGAATAAAGCAAAAGGTCATCCCGAACCAGACCAGTTCAAGTCTGATGACAAACGCTTGAACACGCTCATAGATGCTGCAAACGAGTTTATAGATAGTCTTAACTGTGCAGTTGGATCATATTCTCCTAAGTTAAATCAGGACTTGGTCCGAAGTCGAAAGAAGAAGGGTCAGAAAGCGCGTTATTCCATGAATTTCAACCTTCTCAGAGATGGAATTCATCCAGGAAAAAAATCTGTCACAGACCTGGCTAGCCAACATTCGCAAGAAGATTATTGCTGACTGTGCTTAACTCTGCACAGGCAGGGATTGCCCAGCCGTGCACCAATTGACAGTAATCATAGGCAGGGATTGCCCAGCCATGATTTCAAAGTGCAACATTATTTCTTGATTTTGAATGTTTTCTCTGACTTTGTAAAGTAACACGGACGAAGTTCACTATGGATTAAATTTCAGGGCTGTTATATAATTTCTTTACTTAAATTTGGGGATTTTTCGTCCATGCTGCTACATTATAGTACATATGTAAATTTAGACGTGTTTCTATGTAATTTAGTGGGCACTCTCATGTTTTTCTTAGCATTTGTATATTGTTCACAAACTTTTTTGTGTCAAGCTATGTACTTATTCTTCAAGGGGTATCATGTCTGATTCAGAAACAGATCCTAGGGATCGAACCTTAACTGAAAAGGGTCTTGACTACCAAGTTAATTTGTTAAGGGGCAAATTTAAATTAGGACTTTCCACATGGCGTCGTCATTTTTCTCAAGCATTAATTTTAATAACTGATTCCGAGGACGTTTGTACTATTAAGGAACATAGAAAGTTGTTAAATAGTTCACTTGAGAACTTGACAGACATATTTGAGAGATTAAGGGCCTTAGTTGAGGATTTGCAAGATGAACAGTTTCCAGAGGGTGAGAAATTTGAACAAGTAGAATTAGAGCACCAAAATGTCATGCAACAAATTACTAATTGTATACAAAGGTTAGAATTCAAACAGGATGAGGTTGGTTCTCGTGTTTCGAATGTCTCATATCGTAGTGTTGATTCTAGGAACACTAGAAGGTCAAATATTTCTAGAATTTCTGATGCTGCAGCAAAAACAGCCAAGTTGAAGGCTGAACTTAAGTATATAGACATAGAATCCCGTTCCAAGGCTGAGTTACTGAAAGATCAAACTATGAAAAAATTAGAAATGGCTCAAGCAAAATTTGATGTCTTAAATATAGATTGTAACCAGTCTGATCTTGATCCAAGGGTGCCTATTTCAGTGTAAGATGGTATGACAGATTATTTTGATAAGAATGTAGAAACTCACTTTAGTGCTGGCATGCATAGAGGACGAATGTTGCAGTTTCATCTTCATCAGGCAATCCACATGTATCAGAAAGTTTTCCTACACTCCCCACTCCTGTATCATAAAGTTTTCCCACACTCCTCCCTCGTGTATCAGAAAGTTTTCCCACACTCCCCGCTCACGTATCAGATAGTTTTCCCACACTCCCCCCTCCTGTATCAGAAAGTTTTCCTATACTCCCCCCTCCTGTATCAGAATGTTTTCCCACACTCCTCCCTCGTGTATCAGAAAGTTTGCCCACACTCCCCCCTCACGTATCAGATAGTTTTCCCACACTCCCTCCTTCTGTATCAGATAGTTTTCTCACACTCCCCCCTCACCAAGCTGGTGTATTTACTAATATCAAGAGTCTGCATCCCTACCTTCAATAGTTTGGTCTCACATGGCACCTTCCTTGTTGTTGAATCAACAGGCTAATGCATTTACTCCTTTACAACCGTCAGTCAGTTTAAACTTACCTGAAACTGAACCACTTCAACCATCCTCTGCTGTCTCTGCTCGATTCCCATTGCCTGAATGTACAACCTCTTCATCCGGCTCTCAGAAAACAGCTTCTCAAGCAGACAATCAGGCAACAAAGGGCATAGAACTTTTAGATTTTGCAAAGTCATTTGCAGAACAGGTTAACCTTAGTCGCCTTCTTACACCTGAACCTGGTACATTTGCTGGCGACCTTCTTACTTACCCGAGTTGGTTGAGTGCTTTCGAGACTTTGATCGAACGCAGGAATATACCTGCTCAAGAACGTATTCACTATTTGAAGCGATATGTTGCTGGCCTTGTTAAAGAACTGATTGAGTGTTATCTTTTGTTATCTTCTGATAAAGCTTATGAAGAGGCCCAAAGGGCTTTGAATAAGCGTTACGGGGACCCATTTGTTATTGCAAACGCATTGAGGGACAAGTTAGAAAATTGGCCCAAAATTCAGGTACCTGATGGTACTGGTCTTAGGAAATTTGCGGACTTTCTACAACAGTGTCTTGTTGCTATGCGAAGCATTAAGTCTCTTTCTGTTCTTAATGATGATAGAGACAATAGAAAACTTTTGCCTAAGCTGCCTGCGTGGTTAGTGACAAGATGGAGTCGCACTGTTGTGCAAATGAGAGAAGAGAAATGTCTCTTCCCGCCGTTCGAGGAGTTTGTTAAGTTTGTTGTTAAGGAAGCAAAAATTGCCTGTGACCCGGTCACCTCTCTCCAGTCTCTAAAATCTGTCACTGATGAACGTAAACCTACATGGCGTATTGCTAAGCAACATTCTGGTCGTTCTTCATGGAAGCTGATGAAAAATCTGGGTCTACCAAAACTGTATGTGTTCTGTGTCAGAAGTCTCACGATGTAGATACTTGCGGGCTGTTTCTTAATAAATCTTTAAAGGACCGCAAGGCCTTTGCTAGGAATGAAGGTCTTTGTTTTGCTTGTCTACGTAAAGATCACCTTTCAAATCAGTGTAGGCACAGAAAGAAATGCAAAGTGTGTTCAAAATCACACCCGACTTCCCTGCATGGAGATGGAAGGAACCAAGATAGATCTGTTGCAGACTCTGCTAAGTCAAAGGGTGAAATTCCTTCTCACTCTGGTGCTTCCATTTTGAGATATGTCAGTGAATGTTCTAAGGTTTCATTAGTTGTTCCAGTTCTGTTGTCCCACAGTGATAATCCTGACCATGAGATTCTAGTGTATGCAATGCTCGATACACAGTCAGACACATCATTTATATTGGAAAGTTCAGCTAGTGCTCTTGGGCTTTCTTGAACAGACGTTAAGCTTTCTCTTTCTACTATGCATGAAGAAAATCGAGTTATTGACAGTAAAAAGGTGAAGGGCTTACAGGTGCGTGGTTTTAACAGTCAGTTAAAAAATTCAATTGCCAGAGGTTTTCATTAGGAATATCATGCCGGCTAACCGGTCCCATATTCCCACTCCAAAACTTGCCAGATCTGTATCTCATTTAAAGTGCATTGCTGATTGCCTATTGCCATTGCAAGATTGTGAAATAGGCCTACTTATCGGGTACAACTGTCCAAAGGCATTGACCCCACGGGATGTAATTGCTTCTAGTGAAGAAGGGCCCTTTGCACAGAGAACCGATTTAGGATGGGGCATTATAGATGTAACTGATTCTTGCAATGTTGTCGATGATCAGGTTGATGTCGTTGGTCTTAGTCATCGCATTTTGACCTGTGTAGTTCCAGAGACCGTTACTACTCAGTTTGAAGATCACAAGGTTAAGTCAGTTCGGTTTAGTTTGAAAGCAAAGGTGAAAGAAGTTTTTGATCCTTCAAAGATTCTTAAGGTTATGGAATCAGTTTTTGTAGAGAGAACTGAGATGCATCCAATCTCTCGCGAAGATAAAAGGTTTTTAGATATCATGAACAAGCAAATTCAGGTTGTTGACCAAAGGTATGAAATGCCCTTGCCATTCAGGAATTCGAAACCTTCGCTTCCTGACAACCGGTTAATGGCTGAGCATCGCTTTAGTAGTCTCAAGAAGCGCCTGATTCACGATTCTCAGTACAAGAGTCATTATTTTACCTTTATGAACAATTTGATTGCCAAAGGGAATGCAGAAAGGGTTTCAGATACTGATATTGCTGTGAATAGTGGCCATAAATGGTACATTCCACATCATGGAGTTTACCACCCTCAAAAACCAAATAAGGTTCGTGTTGTGTTTGATTGTAGTGCTAAGTTTAAAGGAGAATCCCTAAATGGCCATTTGTTGTCGGGCCCCGATTTAACCAATCTGTTAGTTGGTGTTCTGTGCAGGTTCAGAAAAGAACCTATAGCATTCACTTGTGATATTGAACAGATGTTCTACCAATTCAAGGTTAAGCCCGAGGACAGAGATTTTCTGAGATTCTTGTGGGTAGATGGTGAAAATTTGAATACTTCCCTAGTAGATTATCGAATGATTGTTCATTTGTTTGGTGCCAAATCTTCGCCAGGGTGTGCTAACTTTGGATTAAAAAGGGTTGCAACCGACTATCAGTCTATGTATGGACAAGATGTCTTACAATTTGTTCATCAAACTTTTTACGTAGACGATGGTTTAAAGTCTCTCTCGAGTGCTAAGGATGCAATCAGTCTAATCAATAGAACGCAGGATATGTTATCAAGGGCATGTATTAGATTGTGCAAATTTGTTTCGAACTCGTCTGAGGTTCTCGAAAGTCTGAAACCTGAGGATTGTGCTAGAGATCACACCAAGGTTGAATTACAACGTAATATACCGATGGAAAGAGCGTTAGGTGTCATGTGGTGTGCAGAATCGGATACTCTCCAATTCAGAATTGCTTTAAATGACCGTCCATTAACAAGAAGGGGGATCCTTTCGACAATCAGTTCAATTTATGATCCGTTAGGGCTAATAGCGCCAGTTTTGCTTAAAGTAAGCAACTTCTTCAGGCAATGTGTGCCAATCACAGTGATTGGGATGATCCATTACCAGAATCCTTGCGCATGAAGTGGACTCGGCGGCGCATTGATATCCAGAATCTTGATGGTTTGAAGGTTGACAGGTGTGTTAAGCCATCTGATTTCGGTGCTATTCGAGTAGTTGAGGTACATCACTTTGCTGATGCCAGTTCTAATGGATATGGTCAATGCTCGTATTTAAGGTTGATTGACTGCTTTGGTAAGGTCCATTGTTCACTGCTTATGGGAAAGTCCCGTGTTGTTCCTTTGCGACCGATTACTATTCCACGGTTAGAATTGTGCGCTGCAGTTGTGTCTGTGAAAATCTCTACTCTCTTAAGTAAAGAGCTTTCATATGAAGGCCTTAAACATTACTTTTGAACTGATAGCACAATTGTGCTTGAGTATATAACCAATGAAGCCAAACGTTTTCATGTCTTTGTTGCAAATCTAGTAGGCCAGATTAGGCAATTCTCAGAACCTTGTCAATAGTCCCATATTGCGACTGACTAGAATCCAGCTGATACTGCGTCAAGAGGTGTTGATGTTTTAGAGCTTGTGAGGTCTATGTGGTTTAAGGGTCCAGACTTCCTCTGGGAGGCTGGTAGCTATTGGTCTAGTTCAGAACCATACACTGTTCCCATGGATGATCCTGAACTAAAGAGTGTTCAGACATTCAGTGTTCAAGTCAATAGTTGTGGCCCACCCATGTGTTCTATTTTAGAGAGGCTTGCTTACTTTTCAGACTGGACACGTGCGAAGGTAGCTGTAGCCCTGGTTTTAAGATTAAAATCTAGGCTGATACATAGGTTGGTCAAGAGACCACAAATTGCGATACCAGCAAATCTTAAAATTTAAAAAACTTTCTGTTCAAGAGTTGCAAGTGGCAAAGCTTGAGCTTATTAAGCAGGTCTAAGCTAAAGCCTTTGAACGATACCTGGAGATCTTGACTTCTTCAAGGAGTGATAGTTCAAAAGAGACAACCATGCTGAAAAAGTCTAGTTTATACAAGTTAAACCCGTTTTTGGACACTGGTGGTGTTATTAGAGTAGGTGGCCGTTCGCGCAATCTTGGAAGTTCAGATTTGACTACCCAAATAGTACTTCCCAGAAAAGGTCACATTACAGACCTCGTCATTCGTTATTGTCACGAACGGGTCCAACATCAAGGTCGGGGTTTTACAGTTAATGAGATTCGCTCAAATGGTTATTGGGTCATAAGTTGTGGGTCTGCTGTCTCTTTCTTCATCTCAAAATGTGTGACCTGTAGAAAGCTAAGAGGCTCCTTACAAACTCAGAAAATGGCAAACTTGACATGTGATAGACTTGAGTGAGTTAACAGCCCCGTTTACTTATGTCGGTGTAGACCTTTTTGGCCCTTGGATTGTCAAGGAAGGTCGGAAGGAAATGAAACGATATGGCGTCATTTTTACTTGTTTGAACTGTCGTGCTATTCATCTGGAGACTGCTAATTCTCTTGGCACCAGCTCTTTTATTAATGCATTGCGCCGCTTCATTTCAATCCGCGGTTCTATTAGGCAGTTGAGGTCAGATCAAGGCACGAATTTTATAAGAGCTGAAAGACAGCTAAGAGAGGCAGTGCAAGAGATGGATGAAGAACGTATTTCACAGTAATTACTGTTCGTAATGTATTGTCAAGTCTTCTTAGGCAGTCTAGTACAAAATTAGACGATGAAGCTCATAGGACCTTTATGTGTGATGTATCAGCGATAGTCAATTGCCGTCCTCTCACTGTGGACAATCTGAATGACCCTCTTTCGAATTCTGGTATCGGTGGCGAAGGGAATATTTGCAATGCTTGCAGTTTCGCAGCAAATGGCAAAAACCTTCACGCAACCTTGCTGTAGGTGATGTTGTCTTGGTTACTGATGATAATCTCCCACGTAATCATTATGTGCAAGTTCAGACAGCAATTCCGTATGCATAATTTTGACTTGAATTAATTGCTGTTTTGCATGATTTTGTCTTGAATTAATTTGCCAGTTTATATACCAGTTAATTATCTGTAAATAAGGTATCAGTTTTGAAGGAAGCATTATCTTTGTGATTTACAAGAGTCAAGATAGAGTTTTGTGCAGAATTTCGAATATTTGACTCACCATGGTGCTTCTTGATAAAATGTTGCATTCATTGCCTATAAAATAGAATGTGTAGCACAAACACTTTTTATACAATTCTCTGTTAATTTTTCTTCACTGTCTGTATTGAGAAGATGTAAAGGTGATTCGACGAATAATTTTTAAAACTTTAAGGTGGCGTAGATTTTGCATTACTTATTAAGGTGCTGCAACATTAGTAATTCTATAATTTTAATGCGGTTGATATATAGCGTTGCCAAGTTGTTAGTAAATTAGTTGACACTAATTTAGGGGAGCCATGTCACTGCGGTCGTACACAGTTTGGTTCGAAATGGGGCGAGTACGAAAGTGCGAATAATCAGAGTAAGGTTGTTCCCCTTGTTGAATTTTGTGCGAACATTCCTGACACATGTGTGCAGATATTTCGAAGCTAGCGCAAGGGTTTCTTTCTTATATGACATGCGTGCAGAGGCCTAAAAGAGGTTTTTAATACGTTAGCTTATAATTTACTTGCGGGGTCTCGTCGTGTTTTGAGGGAAATTGCTGTTATTCATTGTTAAAGATTCATAGTATCAATTTCGGACAGAATTGCATTTTTCGGATACAAACTAATTTCTTTTGCATGATGAATGTGCTGCGTTATTTTGCTAAATAGTTGATTGTAAACTTGTTTAAGGGTTTTTTATGCAAGTTCTGTAAGTATGTAAGATATAATTCACAGATGTCAGGTATGAACTTGTTTGTAATACCTTTATTGTACTGAATGTTTCAGTTCGACGTAGACGTTTGCGATTAAAAGTCTTCAGTAAAACTCTTGGTCGTTGTCATTGAGGAAGAAGCACTTACAGATGATGTTATTATTATTATTATTATTATTAAATTATTATTATTATACCAGATTTATATAGCGAGCTTTTCATGATAAACACGTTCAAAGGCGCTTTACAGCAACTGTACCCACACAGGGCGCGAACTCATCCTCTACTAGTACAGACAAAGAGCGATCTGACCAGAGGGACAGAATGAAATAAAGCCCCAGAACATGCAGAAAGAACGTTTCAGGTACAGACGTGTCCGGCTAACTTAGCATAGTTCCTTTCGAATAGACATTCTGGTTCTTTATAATGTGCCCGGTGTATAGCACGGATACACGCGAAGCCGTCTTTCCTGGGAAAAACCAGTACAGGCCTATAGTTAGCTGGGAGACACTCAAGAGCATCTCAGAAATTTCCAGTTCCTGGACCGGGATTCGAAACCCGGACCTCTGGATTGACAGTCAAGCGTGTAACCACTAGATTACCGGCCCACCATGTTACCCAAATTTCAAATATAAATCTTACAGCTTATACAAACGAAACATTTTAGATTCCTATTTCGAAATAAATTACAAAAGGTCTGAACAATTTAATAAATTAACCTGACATACCGAAACTAGCTAATCTCTTGCCGAAAATTCTGTAGAATGAACAAAAATTTACTAAATAAAAATCGTAATTCAAAAATTATACAAAAATCTAACAAATAAATTTCTTACCTCGATCGAGCAAAAAGTTTCAACCAAGAAATCAAAGTGACATAATTTCGTCTAACAGTGGAAGATGGTATGCACTAAAGGTATCTAGTTCATTCTATTTGTAGGGTTATGTCCCGCCAAATATTGTATTTACACTGGACACACTACATAGCCGTACAATTTGACTATCTCGATTTCCACGGGAATGACGATATAACCGGGAAATGCGACTACTTTGGCGCGGATTTGAATTTGACAATTTAAGGCCCGTTATAGTGGTTCTTGGGATAAAAACATAAATTACTAAAGTTTACAGAATATCAACTTTCTTGTTACTGAACCAAATCTAATAAAATTTACATGGAAATTGAAGATTTGATTATCTGTGTTGTCAAAAACATACGCATGCCTCGAGATTGTAAAACATTGTGCCTGCCGTCCTTTTTCGTATTTTAGTTATGTAACGGCGGATAGTTAACCTTACCAGTGTTCTTGGATTCTTTACCAGTACAAATCTGTTCTCCGCAAGTAACTGTCATCTTCCTAACACAAATCAGAGGTGGAAGACGAATGATATCAGACACAATGTATTTTGTCAAATCGCCACGGAGAACATAAGCCCAGGGCTCGAACTCACGACCCCGCGATCCGTAGATCTGCACTCTCCCTACTGTGCTAAGCTGGCCGTCCTAAGGATAATCGATATTACTTTGACAGTTTAGAAAAAAAAAACACTTTTCGCAGTTTTTTGCAAATATAATACACGCGGAATATTTATTAATTTAACCTTTAAAGTGTAATGTCAAGGATAATTCTATGTTTTTAAAAACGAATTTCAATCTTTTGGCGGCAAAAATCAAATCTTACGCAGAAAATAGTTAATCATATCGTTTCAATATTACTGTAAATGTACTTGGTTGCTTATTTTCTATGACTTTTAAAACATCGAGTGAGTTTGTATTAATTTTCACTCATTTATGATTTAATACAATCCTTTTTGTTTGAGAATACTTTTAAACATTTGTTATTGTTTTGGTAAAAATCTCATTCTGACAAACATTAAAAGAATAAATGATATTTGTTGGCGGCTCTGTTATTTTTCTCCAAATGTCATTTAATATTTTTTTATAGAATAACTCGATACCAAACATAATCCCCCACCAGTTTATTCAATTTACAAAACAGGGTAGATCAAAGTTGTTTTTTTTTTTTCAGCCAGCGAAATCATTTACACTCTCTATGCTAATATAGAGCGTGGTATATAAAACATGAAATTTGAAAACTTGTAATGAAAGACTTCTAACCAAGCATAATTATTTAAAGTATCAAGCTGATTGGTGTTAGATTGTCATTTATCGTCTTTGTGTGTACCTATCCTTTTATATATATTGGTTTATTTAATCGTGTAGAAGTACCAGTTGAAATTATGCTAGAAGGAACGGATGTCATTACACGTTCTAATATTCATTAAGATGGGTAAGAATGAACACTTTAAAGATGTTATTTTTGTACAGGGTTTTTTAAGATTTGAAATATGATTGTAAGTTCATTTTTCAACTTTAATTTGATAAATATTTCAAAGTCCATCGCTAATAGACAACAAAACAATCATTAATTTAAAAGGAGAATTTCGGTATGACACTTTAAAGGCAAAGACAATTTCCTATATAAGTGACCCCAACACCCTCCACCCCAACACCCACGCACATACACATGTCAGACATCTTAATCCCCAATAAACAATAAATCCTGTCTGATAACGGTCCATAAAACTCCTGTAGACTTGACATGCAGTCCATGTCAGAGGATCATAAATTTTATTGATATGTACAGATAACAGGTTATTTCCTGTGTTTTGCATTTTATTCATTAAAATGCAGCTATTTTCAGAATATATACCAACAATTATTTTAGTTGATACTATACTAATTGTCATTGCTCAGTCATGTTGAGAAATGTCATGACCAATTATATTATAACTTTTGCTGTGATAACATTTGCAAAGTAGCTATACGGTAGCTTATTATGATGAACGGAGGCTAGTCTATCAATGATCCAGTATTGTATATTGGTCCCTACCATCATTACGCAGACAGTATTATACCCTCAGACTACATACCTCGCAAACCAGAATCAGTGTCTTTAAGTTTTGTATACTACTTTAAAGCAATACAAACCCCGCTCGATAAGCTCGAGGGGGACAGCGTTGGGTCGGGAGTTCGTTCCCCGGGCGGGCGTTTAATCTCAGTGGTGATTTGATTAAATACATTGTGTCTGACATAATTCTTCATTCACTTCTGATTCATGTTGGGACCTTGTGCAGAATCCAGGTACACTGGTTAGGTAAACTGCCCGCCGTTACATAATTGAAATACCGTAAATGGCGTTAAACCCAAAACACCGTCAAAAAATGACGTTATACCCAAAACAAACAAATTAATGTATTGTTGTAAAATTATAAAATGACTTCCCACGCTCGCTTAGATTTTCTTAAATTTTAATAGAAAAGTCACAAACTAGTTTCGCCGTGAATGGTTAATCAGTGTGTCTAAATATATAACAATAAAAGAAAAGGAATTGATTCAATAGTTCTGATGTTGACGACAACGAAACAAGGGACGTAATTTCGACGTCAAACAGGGAATTTAATGAAGTTATGACATTATTTATCTATCCATATCATGTGAAATATTCCGCATGTTTAACTTCGGCTTAAAATATCAATAAAGTATGTTCCATTTGTTAATCTAGCTGATAAACTGTTTGTTTTCATTTTATAAAATGGGAATATAGTAAATTTTGGCTCTGTTGTACAGCAAATGTCTATATGACTACATACAGGTAATTTTCTTACCGATGGGTCTCTAATTTGTTAAGTGAATTGTTCTTCTAGTTCTTAATTTGTATCAGGTTTGACCTATGTAATATTCATGGCAGCCATTACATGTCATAACATAAATTACATTTTTCACATCACAGGACATGAATGAAAACATGGTCTGTGATATATTCATATTTGTGAATGAAAACATGCTTTAGCTCTAATCGAAAATTATTTCGACCTGTGTTTTTTTAAAAGATTAAGCCCAGTATTAGGAACGCATATATTTACAGCTAGCACCGCCTTTTTCAATTTTGAAAATTTCAACGCTTTGTATGTACAAGGATTCAGACATATATAGATGCATGGTCCTGTTTAACGTTTAAAGATTAGTATTCTCAAATTGTTTATACAGGCAATAATCTTTCTTGCAGGATCCTTACCCTTTAAATATTGTACTCAAATTTGTATATAATTATTTCGTAAGGAATGCTTTGACATAAAGCAACTATATCTTATAGCATGTAACCAAAATTTAATTATATCATTTTTTACTATACAATATACATAAATTATCATTTCATACATGTAAGTAATTCTTTAACACAGAACATCTATATCAAACATGTTATGAATCCAAATTATTGTATATGTATTTCTTATTGATGCATATTCTGTCAAACAATAGTTAATTCCATTAAATTGTCCTCATATTAAAGAAAATAAGTAACAAAAGTTACCCATATATTTTATCCATTTTATAATTATGAATTATGGCACTATAGAAATATATTTATCTAGTGACTTTCATATATTACTAACGTTTTACTCACTCTAGTTAAACAAAACTATCCAATATTGCATTAAAACAAGAAAACACTGAATTACGTAGCATATATCGGGGGACGTTTTTCTTATAAATATGCTGTTCCTGTGCTATATACAGTTTTAACTGGTTTGTTTTGATAAGATAGTGTAGGTTTATGAAAGACTAAAATCAAAATTCATGCAGAAAAGTAGATTATAAGCGCGAGATGTATATTTAAATTTTTGTTCGTACCTAAGATGGTCATATGCTTCTTACGTGTAAAATTGTGTCTTTTCAGTATAACGTTCTGTGTTTGTGATGAAACTGATATATATTATACGGGTAATCTTGAGATTCAAAATTGGATTTAAGAATGAATGACACATTTGATTTTAAATTTAAAGTATTGTCTGCAAAAGCAACAAGAGCTACATTCATACATAAAATTGTCATTTCCCATCTACTCAAAAAGATAAAGAAAAATCTTATGACATCCGTTTCCTTTTTATTAAGTTTAATTGGTATTTCTACGTGGATAAATTTGAAGGGTTTTCTCATTTCAGCAAGGGTGAAAATTTAAAAGTGACAAAGTAGCCGATTTAATACTTGACGCTGACAAAGCATACTGATACAAAACTGATAAAAAGTAGAGCGATACTTTAATTTAGTTTCAGCCTAGAGCGTATAAAATCACAATTTAAATTTGAAGAAATCAAAATGTAATACGTGTTTTTTCCTACTATTACTTATGATATGTTTTGTATTACTAAACCATGCCAATGTCAGAATTATATTTAGAAAACATATTGTGTGCAAAAAGTTTTGTTACTTGATGCTATTGTAATTTGTGGTCACAATTCTGGCTATAACTCAAACTAAATACTATTTAACAACAATTACAAACCACTAAAGATAACCTCTTAAAACGTGTTTTAAGATACCTATTATTCTTATAAACTTGTGTGCAATGTGTATACAGGTTGTTAGTCTGTTTGATATGTAAGTCATGTTGAGGAACATACATTGAAGACAGTGATATTTTTCTGAAGTGTACATTTTTAAATTATAGATGTTGAAAATCTCCACAAAATATTCCGAAATATGTTGTCTAATGTTATAAAATAAAACTGGTTATACAAGAATTGTAACAATACAGTACATGTAATTCGTGTATAAAAATAAAGTACAAATTCACCTCTACGAAATTAGTACAAAATTTGATCCGGGCGAAGTCTGTTCTCTTCTGGAGACAGAACGAAATAGACAGACAGTAACATAAAAACAAATTTACAAGCCACAACGATTTCGACTCTTCACTTCAAAATTTATTCAGACTATGTACATGCGTGACGGATATTGGGGGTTATGTAAAGTATCAAATTGGGGCCACAGCGATTCCTTCATCATGTCCAGGAATGTAAACCCAATATGAAATGGAATTATAGCAATGCTATATAGGACACATGGCAATATTCATGATAGTAATTCATAAAGGATATAAAACGACAAGTGACTATACGTTAAATCTGAAAAAGTAAATATTGAATTAAGTGTTAGACGGTAGATCCAGTCAAGAATGTATTTCCGAGATGCTTTGAGATACATTAATATTTCAATGATTTCTGCTTAAGTCTTTGACAGCAAATGCTTAAAACATTTACTCAAATTGACAAATTAACAACAAAAAATGTCAACTAAAGGAAAAAGTGAAATAAAATTTGAAAAGTTATCAGCAAACAGAAGCCTAAAACACCACTCACCTTTAAGCCCTATTTAGTGTTTTTACTATGTGTTTATTGCAATTGAACCTGATGGAAAGCTGCATTGTGCTTCTAAATCATTAAAAGCATAAAAAAGACGACAATTCAATTTAAAATGTAATAACATGATTAGTGGGTATTAAATGATGCACAAGTATGTAACACAGATTCTTTTTTTTGCATAAACACAAATCTCATATGACCCGTAAACGTTGGAGCCAAAACTTCCAAACATGTTAAAGACTTCATCTTTTACATCTTTGTTCGGAAAGGTTTTTCTTTCCTTTATTTCTCCTTAATTTTGCATGTTCATATGAATTAAAAAAGAGAAGATATTTACACAATCGACAAATAGACAGTTTATTTTGTATGTCAGGCACACGAATCGGAGAATCGGAACCAGATATTATGCTACTTGCAAGCATACACATTTAAGCAACACTTTCCTAACTTAAAACTTAAAAAGGAAAAGAGGTGTATATGTTAACACTGTATATTATAGGTTAGGTTGTAATTAAATGAACACTATTGCATGTTTGGTGCAATTGCACGGAATACCATTTTTTTAAACAATTATAAGCAAATTACCGGTAACCTGATAAAATTAAAATACTTTCAACAGAGAAAAGTACTATCTTTGTTTTCAGGTATTTATAAGTCCATATATTATAAACGAAACAGGTGCTTATAGTGAGTGACATGTAAAAATTAAAGTAAATGCTTCTGTGTTTTAAGTAATTAAAGTACTGCAGTTAAGGTGATAAACTACTGCTAAACGCGGGCTAACGTTAGCTGTCGTGAGCAGAAAATCCATTTCTCAAGGCTTCAAAACAATAATAGGGCCGACAGAAATGCAATAACATGTACTCTTATACGAGTTTTTCATCATTATTGTTGTGCTTTCAGCCGAAACAAATTGAACATATATTTATATATATACACTCATATTTGGTTAAATAATGCGTCCCTATATAAATTCCATATAAAATTTTGACCCACCAATCAGTTATAATAAAAGAGACCCACTTACCGGTTCCTAACACATTAGGCTATTTGCATAAGGATACCCCCCCCCCACACACACACACACCCCACCCCATAAATGGTAAAAATTTAGCTGGGTGCAAAAGACCCACTTTTCCACTTTGTGGCCCGATAATCGACTTCGGACCCAACTGTAGACTTTCATATTTAAATTAGACCCTATAATTAACCAGGTTTATAAGTTATACTTAAATGTATATTTTTTCCTACAAAACATATCTGCATGTTTTTTCTTGAATGTGAAGATAAACGTTTCTTTCAGATATAACGTTGTCTCTTGGTGACAAGTTCTGTAAATGGTTACACGTGTTTAATTAAAATTGAAAATTGGAGTTAATAATGACACATTCAATTGTGAACATCAATGATTCTTTTCAAAAAGCTTCATTTATACATAAAATCAATCATTTCCCATGAACTTGAAACGTCAAAGAGTACGAAATGACATCCGTTTTCCTCTCAAACAAATTAAATTGGTATTTCTGCATAGTTAAATACACCGCAATATGTAAAGTAATTGAACTTTCAAATAAATGATGATTTCAAATAGATCAATATTCCCCTAAATTGAGAATATCACGTTAATACACGATAGTTTAAAGTTACAATAAGGAGATAATGGATAGTTATAGTTTAATTCAGCCTGAACCCTGTCATACTAAAAAATTTAAAATGTGAACAAATAACAAATGTTACATAGTTCTACTTTTACCGATATAATACATTCAATTGATATTGCGAAACCATGATAAAACCAAACATTATGCTTAGAAAACACATCCTGTCCTAAATGGTTGCCTGAGGTAATTTTACGTAAGGTCAAATTTTTGCCGAAAACTCAAATTCACAATACAAATAATATCTATTTAGAAGCTCTTAAAATACAATAGATGCTGTATAATTTTAACAGCATAATATGGGTTGATTAAGGGTACAGGTCAAATTGATGAAAGAATAATTAAGAAAAATATTATACTTTAGATTAGAATTCCAATATTTATTACGGGTCTAAAATGTTTACGTATAACATATGACAAGTGTATGCTCAACATTGTCCATGTATTTTGTCATAAGCGTAGATGTAGGGCTTTTATACATTAAGATCATTTCTTTTTGATTTAGACAATTTTATGGCCCTTATAGGTATCACTGCGTCACACTTGAAATTTTTAAGCCAGTCTCTGTGGGTTGCTGCTATCTTCAATGGTTGCATAGTTTTTAAAAGAATGACATTTACTGATAGACAATCCAAAGCCGCCTAACAACACATGATCCAGTGTCAGTATTCAGTATTCTATCAAGCGCAGACGAGTTTTCTTACAGCCATATTTAAGTATAAACGTAGCCAGATAATATGAACATAATATTATATTTAATCCTCTACACATTCAGATATAATAGACGGTTTGGCCGCTTTGCAGTATTTGAACACTTGTAAGACTTCAGCTTATTTAAAACTTTTCTTGATTTATATATTTAGCTACATCTGAGAAATTCAAGAAAATTCTCTGCAAAATATTTAAGTATGTTTGGAAAAGTGAGTATACACATGTAGCTGAAACATCAAAGGCTTTAGATTTCTTAGTTATTTTTTTTACATTGACCGATTTTAAGTAAAGTAGCCACTATACGATTTATACATATATACCAGTCGCGGAATTTCAAAACCTGAATATATAATTCAAAAGCATCAAACCAAGAACATCAGGGCTAATTATAGGACTACATTACGTGACACATTATAAAAATTGTATATTTTAACTCAAATCGGTGTTTTACTATAAAATCTTTAGGCGTTATATTCAATGACCTTTCCTATTGGCAATGCAATGTAGCAGACAATATAAGTGACAAATCAAGTGTAAAAGTGTCAAGTGGACAATTACCTGTTCGTTATTCAACGTCAAAACTGAATGTAAAACATTTTATTGTACATGTATTCCATTAAATCTAAATGTTTTATGTAGGATTGATGGTAAATTCATTTTTGTTGAGGTCACAATAGCCTAAATAGTTTTCCCTATATATTCTATATAAAACTGACCTTTTTCAAAGAGCTACCAAACATAGCTAGACCCATTTCAGAGAACAAATCCTTACCTCATTTTAAAGAGTTATGATAAAAATGATATAAAATGAAGAGAAAAGTAGGGGTCATGTATCTTCTAAGAGAGATTTCTCTGGTCACATTTACTTACTGTAAACTGACATCAAAATCACACTGCTGTGACCTGGAAGTACTACTCATACTAAAATTGAGCTTGACTTCACAAAATACAACCTGCTCTCCCATTTTTCCTACCAAAATGTCAACAATACATCCACAATGAAATTTAAACAAAAACTAGCCTCAATTTAGAACTTTGTTGCCATGCCAAGTGAAAAATTAGTGTTCAATACCTGGCAGTCATTACGCGACTAGACCAGATGGCTCCCACGCTGGTTCCTTTAGTTTAGTTAGGCCTATAAGAAAAACTGATTTTCTGTAATAGTCTCAATTTCATTTGTATAGTACCAGTAACACATCTGCATGTAAAATAGCAAGTTTCAGCTTAATTAAATCAGTTTTCCAGGTTTTATGGCATTTTCAGTAACGCGGGTCCCTGCACCAATTTTCCTTCAAAACTGATGTCGCGACATAATTTTTAACCAGTTCTTCTAGCCAGAGCTGGTTTTTGCCCTATTTCATAAATTTTCACCATAATTTGCAAGCAAATTACACATTAACACTTTGAAATATACCAAATGTCCCCTCTGAAAGGTATAGATGGACATGATTTAGAGTGCAAATTTGCATTTTTAAAAAAAAAAAATACCCCCAAACAGTGAAAATGTGATTTTTTGGGTTTTTATAATTTTTTGCAGCAAAATTTCAATGAAATGCTCATTTTTTACCAAAATCTGACCAAACTAGTTCATTTATATCAATATCTGGACAAATCTCAATTTTTGCCCACATTTTCTTATAGGTCACAATAGCCTAAATAGTTTTCCCTATATATTCTATATAAAACTGACCTTTTTCAAAGAGCTACCAAACATAGCTAGACCCATTTCAGAGAACAAATCCTTACCTCATTTTAAAGAGTTATGATAAAACTGATATAAAATGAAGAGAAAAGTAGGGGTCATGTATCTTCTAAGAGAGATTTCTCTGGTCACATTTACTTACTGTAAACTGACATCAAAATCACACTGCTGTGACCTGGAAGTACTACTCATACTAAAATTGAGCTTGACTTCACCAAATACAACCTGCTCTCCCATTTTTCCTACCAAAATGTCAACAATACATCCACAATGAAATTTAAACAAAAACTAGCCTCAATTTAGACCTCTGTTGCCATGCCAAGTGAAAAATTAGTGTTCAATACCTGGCAGCCATTACGCGACTAGACCAGATGGCTCCCACGCTGGTTCCTTTAGTTTAGTTAGGCCTTGACATCATCCTCTTTTTAAACAGTGCTAAATTACTTATATTATTGTATCAAGAATAAAAAGTATTTAATGGTATGCGGACAAACAGTACATTTATATGAAATTTACTTAATCTGGTCCAACAAATATAGTACAATGTCTTTAGAATATAACTAATGTTATTTATGAACATTTCTTGATAGCTTGTAAGGGCAAAATTAAAACGAATATTCAGTTCTAGGCCGGATATAGTTAAACGTATGGTCAAACTAAATCCAACATGATATCTTTAGCATGGATTAGGTAGGATTACTCGAGATAACACAGAGAAAAAAGTCTATAAAAATATCACTACAGGATACTGAGATATCACATTATATTAATTAGGGAAAAAAATTTCCAATGTCTTTTATCATGCACCGTATGCTATGTTTTCCCTACTTCTGGTAAGAAGTAAACATCGAAGATTTGTGTCAAATTGTGTAGAACACCACTCTGTTCGACGAATTCCTAGTTATTGTTGAGTAAATCGCGCATGGTAAGTAAAAGAATTTACTGATTGAAGTATGTCAAACGTTCATTACTTGGTAAATGCAACATTAAATTGTATAGTTATGAAGGCTGATTGATTTTCATGGGTTTCCGCGAAATTCGCTACGACAATGTTTTATTTAAAGCATGTATTGATGCACTGACCGGTATGAAATGTAAGTGTTAGTACTAGAATTGTTAACGATTGCTTATTATAGAAATGGTCTGGTAAAATTTAACCAGTCACACGGATCATGCATAGAAAATAAAACTACGGAAGCGTATTCGCGTTTAAATAAATTCGTAAAAAATGTACTTAAATTTATCTTGCCTCCTACAAGTTTCTTGCATTTCTTTTGGTCAATAGAGGTCACGTAGAGACAGGATATATTCCATATCCTGCTAGTATATTTCAGATATGAATTTAGATAAAAACAAATAGGCTGCCACACTGCTGGCGTAATTGAATCGTATCAGATTATTTATTAGCTCCAGCGATAGTATCGTTTCCGAGAGTAAATTTAGTGTTTTCTTGCCGATTTCATTCTACTTAAGTTGAGGCTTATGAAGTTTGACAAAAGTTAGCCGTAAAAGCGGAATAACTCTGTATGGGATACACAGACGTTGAAATCTTGTTTTTAGTGAAATCATCGTGAAATAAAGGAACTGACATATTCATTACTCGGCAGTTTGTTGTAGGATCATTTAATCTACGTGCAAGATAAATGATTTAACAGGAAACGGGATGAAAGCCGTAGTATCAAGACATTTGTGACATCGTGAAATCTGGTGACTTTCGAAGCGGTGGAACAAGAAGTTTTTCTAGTGTTTCTGATCTAAACCAGTTCATAACCTGTATAAATGAGCTTTTGTGTTTTGTGATTTAACCAAAACTCAGGTCATTGTGCATTTTATGACTGGTGTAAACAACTGTAAACAACGCATGATGACCAAACAAATGATTGTAGGATTCCAGTCTGCACTGTAAGAAGCTTTGTTAATTTACAAAATGTGTTGATTATAGCATGTAAGTAAAGGGTAGTCGGCAAGATAAAATCGTTACACAGCTTGTTGGTGACAGGATACGGGATATACGCTGTCTCGAAAATCCATATCAGGCTCGAGCTCCGCTCGAGCCTGATATGGATTTTCGAGATAGCGTATATCCCGTATCCTGTCACCAACAAGCGGTGTAACTAATAATATTTTGTACTTATAAGTAATAAAGGAATATTTCTTTCAAAAGTACTGACAATTTATTTAAACATCATTGTTATGCATTGGATTATGTTTTGTTATTTTCTGATCAAAATTCATGATTGCTGTCCGTGCCATGTGTGCTACTAGACGAAACAAGTTTTTTTACTGTTGAAAGTGTTGCTAGTGTTGCTACACTATTTATCTGGCGCTTACTGGATTTACCATGAGGTAAAGATCTTATTATTTGGATTTGTAACAGTTGCGTTTTACAAAATTGTTTTGAATACTTCAGTATACTAGTGCATATAATTTCCGGATACATATTACAAATCAACAGCTACGTTTCCCTTTTCAGTGCTAAGGTGAAATGTTAATTTGCGACATGAAAGACTTATGTAAAACAGCAACGTTGTGTATAATTATGTTCATGCATTTTAGTAGTTTATTCTATTTCATGGCTAATCGTTGTATACTTATCTAAACATTCAGAAGAATGGTAGCAGAAAAATGCAATCGCGCTTTATTTATTACCAATTTAATTGTAATATTCAATTGTGTAGTATATCTGATTGAAAGAAGGATATTGTATTTTTAAATCACCGTCTTTATTTTTCTGCATTAAAACATAACACTAGATACCTGTGTGTCATGGTATCTCCTCTGTAATCCAAACATCTTTGATATAAGTACAAAAAAGAATGAATTATAAAAGGGACCATAGTGAATACTTTTGCATTAACCCTTTTATAACTATAGACTGTCATTGGTCACTATATATGTAAAAAATCAATTAATCTTCACATTCATTGCTCTTTTTATAAAATTGCAGGCGAACAATATATGTTACACCAGGCAGCATTGTCCACTACAGAAAAATTACTACCACCCGAATCTACTTCGAGCTGCAAGGGTACCTCTAATGTAGCTAAAATGTTTTCTGTAGACTTGAGACCGTACATGAATTAACAGCAGTTGGTGCAAGATATCGTCAAATTTGTATCACGAATTTCAAAATGTCAAGATCCGATTCAACATCAAACACCTCAAAATAATGTAAAACGTAGATAAGGTAAACCAACATAAGAATCATCTGTAGAGGCATTTTTGAAAACCATGCATTATTTCGAAAACACTGAAAGGGAACAAATAACTGTGTCAGATCTTGTTAAGAAATTATTAAATGATAAATATTTTAGATCCAAGGCAAAAGTTTTTGTAAATAAACACAGTTCACATGTTGACATTGAAAGAGTTGGTATTAAATCATTTGTACGTTTGTACAAAGATAAAACAAATGGAACATTATACACATTAAGGTACTGAAAAGTTACTACGAAGGCAACAACAAGCACATCGGTGGTGAAGATACAGACCCTACCTCCAACAGAGGTAGATGCAAAGTTTCATAGTTTAAGAGTGTACTGTCATTAAAGTACAAAAATATATTGGATGGAAAACAAACCCTCTTCACTGGGAATGGTGATAAAAATGGTGATAAACTTGTTCCTTTGCACAGGCTGCTCTAATGGGATGGCTGTAGATGTTATAGGAATGGAATCGAACCATTAACTTTACTGACGTTCATAATCTTGAGCGAGTGATGAATTTTTTTTCACTTCCTGAATTTGCAATTAACATGCTTTAAAGAACCATGTCTTATTTCTAAGGACAGCAGACCAACTTCACAATAAAGCATTACATTACAGTATATCGTAGAGTTTTGTCCTCGCAGTGCTTTTATTTTTGTGCATTACGACGTTGTGTGCATTTGCTGTTAGCTGAAAATTTTAACATTTTACTGTGGTGACCTCTTCTATATTTACTGTAGCACAGACACTGGAATTCTTTTCCTTTATGTTTCTTTTAATATACTGTTGTAAAAATTATAACATTTGTTACATTTAGTACGATTTTCAAGGAAATAGTTTAAACATATAGCATGTACGTTTTATTGATGGGTGGGGTAAATATATATTGTAAATTAATACATTTATTTGTAAATATCTTACAACATAGTTCAGTATCAGCTTTAATTTATATGACATTTGATATGATTAAAGCCCCTGATGGAAGAAATAAACCAACGTATAGGTTTAAGCGAATGTATATTATCTAATGAATGAACCTCTTGAATCGTCTGAATCATTCAATTTCAATGAGCCCAACCGCTTAGCTCAGTAGTGAGAGCGTTCGTCTACAGATCGCGGGGTCGCAAATTCGATCCCCGGGCGGGGCGTATGTTCTCCGTGACGATTTGATAAAAGACATTGTGTCTGAAATCATTCGTCCTCCACCTCTGATAATTCATATGGGGAAGTTGGCAGTTACTTGCGGATATCAGGTTTGTACTGGTACAAAATCCAGGAACACTGGTTAGGTTAACTGCCCGCCGTACATGACTGAAATACTGTTGAAAAACTGCGTTAAACACAAAACAAACAAACAAACAATTTCAATGAAGGTGCCCTTCATGATCTCATTTTTTTATTACATTTTCCAATGGGAATTTTTTGAGGACTTTTTTTCTAAAATGCTCTGATATCTAAAGATTGTAAAACAATAAAAACATTTTATGATGGAATTTGTTTCACCATTTGACATAATCTAAGGTAATATGACCGGACTATTCAGAGGCTTTCGGCATTTCTGAAACATGTCTTGATTACAATCATAATAGTTGTATAGATGGTATCATTTGTCAGAGATACATGATGTCCTGAATATCTACTTTATGTAGGTAACGTTATTATATGGTTCATGTTTGCTCATTATAAATATTCAGTACTCTCTTATGACTCTATTTTAACTGTGTTCAGTTATTTTCTGTGGTATTTTCTTACTTTTTATGTTATACACTTCCGATATCTATTTCTATATATATTTCATTACATCAAACTTTTGATCGTTTTGTGAAGTTTCGTTACATTGTGACCCGTGCAAAATCGAGGTTTAGATTGCGTGCGACCTTCAGCAAGAATACAGTCGTCAATATAAGTGAATCGCGCCATCAATGTCTGTAAAATTCCGTCTGTTCAGTCCAAGTAACTTCATTATTCTCTTCAAATGCCGTAGACTGATGCAAACGTCAAAGTCCTTATTTAAAACATGCCGAATTTCCTAGTATTTCAACCCTTTTCAAACAATTCACCGATTAGCACTTCCCTATAACCGACTTCAGTTATGAAAAATGGCATCTCTTTCACGTTTACTCATTGGTCAGCTAACACGTGCGCAGGTGTTTATTAACACGTTCGCACGAAGTAGCTAACACATGCGCACGTGATAAATAATACTTCATATGTCCCCTCTATGCCACCGTATTATACCCCCTTAGTAATTAAAAATGATTTTCTAATGACACTAGCGGTAATACTGATTTGCACTGGGTATAAACATTTCAACATTTTGAGGCCCTGCAAGGAAGAATTCATTTGCAAGGTTTTTTTTTTTTTGTTATAATTTCATGGTACTGCATTTTAACGAGAAAATAGTAGTTGTCGCAACAATGCACTGAATAGTAAATTTCTGTTTGAAAAAGGATGATCATATCATTTCATTTATTTTTATTGGTGGTGAAACAACATTTTGTACCTTGCAACTATTAATGGCGGGAAACATTTATCTCTAAGCGAGTCTCAAAGTACTGATTAGTCCCGAGTAAAACCGTCTGAGAAAGATAAATATAGCCGTCAAGTTTCAAGGCTATATTATGCAAGAACCTAAACAAAAAAAAAACAACTAAGAAATACTAAGTTAAAACAGGCCACAATTATGACAAAAGGCAAGACCTAAGAAATACTAAGTTAAAACAGGCCACAATTATGACAAAATGCAAGACAAAAAGTTATGGTTCTTAATCTATTAACTTATCATTGTGATTATAAACAAGTGTACAAAGTTTTAAAGCTGCATCTCTTACAGTTATTTAAAGCAAGAAATTCCTAGTACCAAAATGGCTATTATTCTGAAATATACAAATGAAGAATAGCCAGTGTGCAGAGTCTAAAAGCTATAGCTCTGATAGTATTTACGAAAAGAGGACTTAAAGGGAATTCCTATAGTTTTTATGCGCATCTTTCTGCGCAGCCGACACTTTCTATGGAAAACTGAACTGAAGTCAACATTTGTTGAAACATGTTACAGACAATCTTAAATATGAGGAATTTTGAATGAAATAACATTTTTGATAAGTTATATCAGTAATCAAATGTTGATACTGGTTTATGTTGTATTGACAAGTATCATGCCTGACAGGCATCTTGCTATTTTTGTGGTTGTGTTTTCACATCGCATTTTAGTACAAAGACAGTGTTGTTCATATAATGTAAGATAATTGACTTAGTACTGATAAGACAATATCACCTTACAGATTATTTAGTATTCAATTATAGAAAGAATTAAGAATTTTTAAAGCTTTTTTTTTAACTTTTAGCAGGCATACATGTAATCAATTTGGCCAGGATCGCGCCATTTCCGTCCGAACAGGTGTTGTATTCTGGCGGTCTTAACATAAAATTTAGCCTGGTGACCCATACATTTTTAGCCATTTTTATGCTCACAATAAAATTATCTATACACAAGAAGAAAAAGAAAAAAATCTATGAAAGAGTTTTTTTCAAAATTAAAAAGAAATATTCTTCACTATGGGTATTTTTCATGGAAAAAGTTCACAAAAGTAAATATGAAACAATATTTTATTTCATTTGTACCCATTATTGTAAGGATAGAGTATTACAAATATGACTATGATATCAAATAAGTATATAATAAAATCTGTAAAAAGAAAAAACCGTATTGTGCTGCCTGGATGTATATTTTGGTTGGTATTTATAAAAAAGCAGAAAATTATCAAAATGTTGAAAAATCGCTTGCAGTTTCAGCAACAGTGTGTGTGTTCAAACAATTTTTCACATTTTCCTTTTCCTATCATATATGTGAATTTAAAAAAATTCTATGAAAGGAAAAAAACTATAGGAATTCTCTTTGAAGCAAAAAAAAAAAAAAAAAAAAAAATAACCATGTAATTCCATTTTTTCTAAATACAAAATGACTGTTATTCTAACAAAAAGCATATCAGTCTTATGTTCTTTGGCCTACGTACCGTATGCAAAGGTTCAAATCTATTTTTACAGTACATGTATTCAAGTTATATGGAACTAAACAAAAAACAATATACAAGAAATTCTAACTTTCTAAGTGTTTTGAAAAATGCCTATCAGAAATTTTGGTCTTGACCAACGTTTTTTCCAAATGATGACAAAGATGTCTGCAAAAGTTTCAAAATTTTGTCAGATAAAAATGGACATAAACCAAATTTTTAACCAAAAAAAATCCAGTTTTTTAATTGTGACAACATTCATATCAGTGCTAATGCTCTCGGTCTACATACTAACCTAATGATAATACACAAGTTTGCAAAAATGCAACGCTTCTGCCTTTATAGTACATGGTATTCAAGTAAAGTGGACCTAAACAAAAACTGTAACCAATAAATTTTAAAAATTTGTCCAGAAGGGCCATAATTGTAAAACAATGCAAGCGACAATAAAGGTAAAAGCTTCAAAGCTATAGCTCTTATACTTTTTGAGGAACAGTGGACCTAAAACAATCTTAACAAAAGCCGATGCGAAAAGCGAAGCCGATGATCAAATGACGACAATAACTCGTAGATTTTTTCAGACGAGCTAAAATTAACTGATCTCCATACAAATACATTTTCTGAGTAATCAGAAACGCTAAAAGTAATTTTATTTTGTGCACATTATAGCGTAGGAACCGACTGTTTTTTTTTTTACCCACCAGCAATTTAAGACAGCGAAATCTCATTCCAATATCATGATATCGCCATAAAATAAACTGTTTATAAATAGTAAAACGTTTAGCAATATTCAATGACCTCTTTTAAGCAACCGGAACTACATTTTGAAATCCAACTGCCATATCTCTGTACCTTTGTAAATTATATTTGCTCGTTAAATAAAAATATAAAATGTGCATTAACGGACAGAGGTCGTAAATGAATAAAATTTATCATTGTATTACACGATTGTATTGAAATCTTAAAATTTCATTTTCAACATATCTTTCTAAGCGTAAGATACTTCATATTGTACTGTTGTTAAAATATGTAAGCTATTGCCAAAACATCAAGGCTTTTGTATATAGGAAAAACATGTGCAATTACTGTTTACAATAAATGTCAGATTTGGTGGCTATAAAAAGAACAGACACTTACTTTAAGAAAGGAATATGATATCTAAAATAAATCTCATACGTTAAAATATTAACGTACATTGAGCAATTTTACAAGTAATTAGACTTGATACAACAACACAAAAAGTTGTTTATATTGTATTAAACAATGGTGTTCTTTGATTGTCGCTTTTAAATATTGTCTCTAAGGATGTGGTTCTGTAACTAGCCGAAAGTTCCACTTATAAAGAAAGAAAAGAAGACACCCAGAGTAGCGTAGCAAATACAACAAAGAATCGATAAAACCGAATGATGCTCCCCGATGCATGCGCTTGTCCCAATATGGGGAATAACGTATTAGAATATTAGAAACCAAAACGAAAATGGAGGTAATAAAAAGAAGACAATTGAAAAAAGGGAGATAACTGAAGCAAGGAACATTACATTAAGTGTAATTTTTGCCTCTATCACTTTGTGAAGTTTCAATGAAATGCCATTAATACTTTTCAAGTAATGCTCAAGAAAAGCCTTATTTTGTATAATAGAGGGAGATAATTCAAAAACTTGGTAAGGTAGAGTAGTGGTTCTTTGACACTGCACTTTCCGTCAATGGCCTTTATCATTCTGTGAAGTTTCAATGTAATGCCATTAATACTTTTCAAGTAATGCTCAGGACAAGCCTGATTTTGTATAATAAAGGAAGATAATTAAAAAACTAGGTAAAGTAGAGTTATGGCTTTTTGACACTGCTCTTTCTGTCAATAGCCTCTATCATTTTGTGAAGTTTCAATGAAATGACTTTAATACTTTTCTTGTAATGCTCCAGACAAGCCTTATTTTGTATAATAATGGGAGATAATTCAAACACTAGGTAAAGTAGAGTTATGATCCTTTAACACTACACTTTGTCTCAATGGTCTCTATTATTATGTGAAGATTCAATGATTTGCCATAATTTATACTTTTTAAGCTATAATCCGGACAAACGTGTGACGGACGGACGGACGGACGGAAGGACGGACAAAGCGGCAACTATATGCTTGCCCTTCGGGTATATTTACTCCCGTAGGATTACACAATTTTAGCAACAAAATATACAATGCTACTTTTTCTACTTATGCAATATCTATAGGTGCACATATCAACATAACTGATCAATACATATGCCACAAATTTCTTTACAGAGATCAGGGTGTGTGGTACGCATTATCTGCACACCGACTGAGTATTAGCGCCCTGCTCAATACATTCGTCTTTAGGCCATGTACATGTCAGACTGTCATATATTGGATTATAATACCAATCCGGATAGCCGTGTAGTAACACAATTGTCACATAGACGCTATTTCACATAATAACTATTTCTGGGGAACCACTTGCGCCTTTGGTATATGTACAGTGAAAAAATAGCCTATCTTTGTTATCAAGTAGGTCAAATGGAGGGTTTCCACACAACGCCTTTGTGTGTTTACAACTCAATTACCTAGTTCTTTCAATCGCAGCATTGATATTCGGGTTACTCTCTGCTATAAAGACTTTTGATACTGAATTTACTTTCATGACTTGCTTTTGTGAATGTCCTATGAGGTAGAAACTTTAGACTGGGGTGAAAAAATTCAAAAATGATGGAAGCATTTCTTGTTTATCCTCAAGTTGGATAACTGCGGTGTCCGTCTCTTCATTGAAATAAGCAACACTTTTCAATGTGTATGTATCTTCCATTCTAAATTGTCTGTCATCTTTATAGTTGAATCTTGCCCATCTGAAGCTATAAAAGTAAACGGATTATTAAACTATTGAAGCTACAGTTAAACATTTGATATAATGTCGTACGACGGATCATAATAGTTTTTATTATAAAAATGATTTTTTAACGTATCAAGCATTTGCATCTTGCTGATCACTAACAACAACTGTTCATTTGATAATAATTATAATGACTGGTCCCGGTCTAAGTAAGGTACTCATAAACAAGAGGGCCAAGATGTCCCTAGGTCGCTAACCTAAAACACCATAACAGTGTAAACATGTTTCAACTAGTGACCCAGTTTTTGACACCAAATGACACAGTTTCTAACTCATCCAAATTTTCGATAAATTGAACATTTTGACACAGTTTCATGAAGATCGGAGCAAAAATGTGGCCTTAAGAGTGTAAACAAGATTTTTCTTCGATTTGACCAGTGACCTAGGTTTTGATAAAACCTGACCCAATTTTCAATCCGTCTGAGATTTTATGGAGACAAATATTCTGACTAATTTTCATTGGACAAAAATGTTCCCTTTGGATTGTGAATAAGCTTTCTTTGATTTGACCTAGTTTTTGACCCGACATGACCAAGATTTAAACTCGTTCAAGATTTTATAGAAGGCAAACATTCTGAAAAAAGTTCGTAAAGATTGGAGCAAAACAATGGCCTCTAGAGTGAAAACAAACTTTTCCTTTGATTTGACCTAGTGACCTAGTTTTTGACCCCACTTAAGCCAGATTCAAAATCCTCCAAAGCCCCTTCCTAGAGTGTAAACAAGCTTTTTCTTTGACTTGATCTTACGACCCAGTTTTGACCCCATGTGACCCAAATAAGAACTCATCCGAGATTTCTTGGAGACAAATATTCTGACAAAGTTTCATGCACATCAGATGATGCATATACCAAGTTTTCCTTTAATTTGACAGAGCGACCTAGTTTTTGACCCCAGATGACCCATATTTAACTTGACCTAGATTTCATCAAGACAAACAATATGTTCAAATTCAACGAATATCCAATTAAAAATGCAGTCCCTATTGCATACACACATTTCTTTGATTTGACCAGGTGACCTTGTTTTTGATCCCAGACGACCCATATTCGAATGTGACCTAGATTTCATCAAGAAGATCATTCTGACCAAATTCAACGAATATTCAGTAAAAATGCAGCCCCTATTGCATATTAACAGTTTTCCTTTGATTCGATCTTAGTGACCTAGCTTTTGACCCAGATGACCCATATTTAATCATGACTCAGATTTCATCAAAACATACATTCTGATCAAATTTAATGAAAGTCCAGTTAAGGTAGTTCAGCACGTTTGGATCGAATTTTTTTACACAATATAGATTTTGATTAAACTCTGATTTTTTCAAATCTTCAGAATATACCTAGAAAATTCAGCAAATAAAAAAGATTGGGTCGTTTGCATGATTTTTTGCTAGACTGATTTGAAAAAAAAAATTAGAAATCATGCAATTTTTCATAATGGAAGTCTATGGGAAAATTATAACTTTCATAACATTTTCGCGAATAGAAATTTTTCTACAATGTAGATTCTAACGAAATTTCCGACAGTTGTAAATAAACATATGACCTATCATGTGGTGAAGTAAAATGTATAGGTCCGTGTGCTTAATTTTGAGATATTTGACGATGATTAAAGTGAACCGCAATTTTCACGCTAATGGAAAGACATTATTTTGAATTGTTAACGTGTCAGATGTTTTAATATCATATTTTAACTTTAGAAAAACAGTAACAGTGCCATTGTAATACATTTACCAATAGGTTGCTATTATTTCATAAAATGAATTTCATTTCCGTACGCCGATTCCAGGCTTTATTCCACGTTTTCCGGATAAATGACGTTACGCCATCACTTCCGGTTTATCAAACGTGCAGAACTACCTTAAAAATGCAGCCCCTATTGCATATACAAGGTTTTTCTTTGATTTGACCGGGTGACCTAGTAAAAAAACAATTTTTACAAAAATATGGCTCAGGGACGTCAATTTATATTTTCCTCACAAATTCAACACAAGATTTAAAATACCATTATAAACCCAGCCGTATTAGAGCCTGACAAATTAAGCTGAAGCTTATTTTACAGTAAAAAAGTTCATAGGGAAATCTATTTGAAATGATGTTTTAAAGCAAAATATTACTTTTAGCAGAAATAAATGTAAGACTGACAAAAGCCCCGTGTCTATATTGCAGGTATTTTAATGATGTTTGTGATATATGTTTTTCGCTCATATAGCTCATCACTCATTTTCACGTCCAGAGCTACATCAGGGTTAATTGTTTAGCTGCTTAAAACAAGGACAAAGAGCCATGTTGCACTGTTTGCCTCCGAATAGTATAGAAAAAAATGGGCATTCTATTTATTTATCAGTTGAACGTATTGAATAAAAACATTAGCATCTTCTCATTTTTAAGAGACACAATCGTTCATGAAAAGTTTATGTAATTTCAGGTCAAAAGAAATATTTTCCTTACTTAACACAGAAACGGGTGAAATTTTTAATAAAAAAGTTACTGTAAATATTTTCTCTAATATAATACAATTAAACGTACAAACTGAAAAATGCATTTTATGTTTGTCTTAGTACGAGTAGCTTCACACCAAAACAATCTTGGATTTTATGATACTTTTTGAAACATTATTTCTGGCTTAGTCGGACACATAGATCATAGCCAGAACCACTGGCCTTCTGTTAGACAGCTAAATGGCACATCCCAAGCAATGACTCAAATCCATTAAGTCGATGGGTAAATAATTCAAGGTCAGTGACCTTAACTTCGCCCGAAAGGCTACTGAAATATCTTAAATTCTCAATATCCATTATTTTGACAATTGTATTCACGCTCAATGTCGCACGCACTCTATACCTAGATTTTGAACGGGTCACAAACGAAACGATCAAAAGTTTGATATTATAATAATGAAATATATAGAAATAGAAATAGATGTCGGAAGTGTCTGGCTTATTAATTTCTAAGTGTGACGCAGTGATACAAAGTAGGGCCCAAAAAATTCTCAATTTAAAAAAAAATGATATATTTTATCTTTGAAAGTACCAAAGCCATGCGTTAAAATGGATAAACAACGTTGAGCATACACTTGTCTTATGTTATGAGTAAACTTTTTAGATGCGTAACAGATACTGGAATTTTAATCTTAGATATAATATTTTTCTTTAAATATTCTTTCATCAATTTTTTCCTGTACACGTAATGTCGGAAATTCGATATACATGTCAAAATCATGGACACGTAACAATTATCACAAATAGCCCCGATACTTCATGTTCTTTAATCATGACATTGTGTTGCTAATGTAATCATTTAAACACAACAATATTATAAACACCCCTAAGTCTTAAACAGACCAGGGAGATAAAGGTAAATGTTGACTTTTGAGTTTTAACATCAAGTGTAGTATAAACTTGACCCTTGAGCTATCTATATGTGCATTGCACATGTCACATTGTCTCACCGTGGGGAACGTTTGTACCGAGTTATATAAAAATCGTTTAAATGATGACAAAGGTACTGAATGTAGAGTGAAAATAAAACACTGTTTACATTTGACCTTAAATCATGAACTTCATTTTTAAGAACACAACACATGATTGAATGGTACTTCTGTTGTGTCGACCTAATTTCCATGAATCCATACAGCTTGAACTGTCTGTATGTTGTTAGACGAAAATAATAGAGAAATTAGTCAAAGGTTCTTTCTCTTCAGCCGTTAGAACATTCATTCCGAGACCATATTTCAAACAAAAATTATACTCATTTGAGTATTTTTTGCAGGAAAAGAAATAAAGTTTGACAATGACAATTTACTTTCATGACTTGGTTTTGTGAATGTCCTATGAGGTAGAAACTTTAGACTGGGGTGAAAAAATTCAAAAATGATGGAGGCATTTCTTGTTTATCCTCAAGTTGGATAACTGCGGTGTCCGTCTCTTCATTGAAATAAGCAACACTTTTCAATGTGTATGTATCTTCCATTCTAAATTGTCTGTCATCTTTATAGTTGAATCTTGCCCATCTGAAGCTATAAAAGTAAACGGATTATTAAACTATTGAAGCTACAGTTAAACATTTGATATAATGTCGTACGACGGATCATAATAGTTTTTATTATAAAAATGATTTTTTAACGTATCAAGCATTTGCATCTTGCTGATCACTAACAACAACTGTTCATTTAATAATAATTATCATGCCTCCGTTCAACTCTGATTTTTAGGCAATGACCAACACGCCCGCCAAACCATTTGATAAAAGATATGTCACATTAATAAATTGAAGTTATTGGCGTAACGATTACATTCCACTTTGATATTCTTCAAATTTAAGCAAATTTAGCTTCAAAATTAGATAAGTGGCAAGTAAATTAATGTTTTAACGCAAAAAGTTGAAAGACAAAATTGGGCCGGATGACGTCACATGACGTAACAATGGGGACTAGCGTCTACTTATTATTTAATATAGGAATATAGGAAACCTAAATTTAACAAATCAACTCAGTATTCCCTAATCTACATAATATTGTAGTTTCTTCCAGTTTTGATGATACATAAAGAAATGGGAGCATTTTTCTGTGTATTTATTGATCACCCGCGAATTCACTTTAAACAAGAAAAGCCACTTGGTAAGCTGATAGAATTATAAAGACTGGTCTGAATGATTTATATCAAAATGGAAAAATACTGTGAATTTCCCCTACAGGAGAAAAATATAAATTGCTTAAGGCAGAATACGAACCAGAAAATGTTGTAAAAGTTCATTATCCCGATCACGTTGGTCCGTTTTTGCAAAATTAGGGGTTGGTGATTCATCTTATGAATATGACAGGAGGCTATCAAAGATAGATTCGTGGAGTAGGTCATGATAAAACAACAAATATCACAACTAAATGCAAGAGATGAATCGTATAAAAGACGTAATATTCACATTAATGGCGAAACTAACATATTTTAAGATAAATAGAAACACATCTTTTACAGCCAAAACATGTTTTGTTATTCCAAGGAGAAATGAGCATATTTTTAAAGAATGCACAATGTCGCATATCTACTGTGACAATTTGTATGTGAGAAAATAAGTTATTATGCTGAATGTAATACAAATTCACAATCTCCTTAACATGATTTTCATGAAACATGATTTTCACAAGTTTTTCTCCGTTCAGATTAATATTCGGGATGTTAATGTTTCTATATATACATTTCTACCTGCACACCTGGGTCCTTCGGTGAAAAAGAAATAGTTAAATATTTCTGCTGTGTTTCATAATCCAGATAAGATATCAACTCATATGGTTACCTTAAGAATGTGTTAAATTGCAAAAGACTGTGATTTCATGTTCGGTAAAGACATAGAACACATGTGCAAGAGAAGTACCTCCAAACTGACTTAATGCATTCCAGTGTTGGGAATCATAATGATGAAAATAATCTCCAAACCAAAGTGAAGAAGAACACTAACACATTTTCTACCATGAGAAGATATGAAATTTAGACATAGCCTAACATTGTTAAATAATTGTATAATTTATAATAATGATAGAACTCTGGAAATTACACACACTCAACAATACAAGAGGTCTCAATTCCTTGAAGTGTTCCAACTAATCAGAATGTGATTCTGATTGAAATATTTGTAGTTTTAAGATACATCTATGTTGCCATAAGACAGACCCTATCTTAGATTTCACTAATCATTATCGTTTTGATACGAAATGGCCGACATCCTGTATTACATCATAGTACACCCGTGATAGTATAGTTTCTAACAACGAGTTCAGTTATAAGTTTTACTACTACTCTTATTCTTATTTCATGTTTACTCAGATAAATACAGAAAAACCGACAAACTGACTACGAATCTAAGAACACAACTTTTATAGCACATACATCTTAGGGTCTGACAATTACATCTCGTCCAATGGACTTACAGTAAAACATCTTTTTGACATTTTAAGTTAGGCTGTAAATTATGTCCATTTCAGTAGTATGACAGATATTACACATCACGTACTAATTAGATTATTGATTAGATGGACATCGTATATATAAGTTATATAGTATATTTGTTCCTATTAGTTTTGTTACCCTAATAAACTGAATAGTGTCGAATGAATTTTGTTGCAAGTCTTGCATTGTTAATGTAAAACCTAATGGTATACAAGAATGTCATCAGATGCAATTCGCATGTAGACCGTAAGCTAGATTTTCAAATATAACAAGTGTACCAAGTCTGGATAATCGCATTTTGGATAAAATCTAGCTATTGATTATTTTACAGGCTAGCTTTTACATTTCGTAACTAAAATTGATTGAATGTTTTCATTTTCTGATGAACATACCAATAAGCTACTTTAGCCAAAATCATGAATTTATTTAAGTGACCAGGACATGTAAACTGTATAATTAAGTGGATGGAGGCAGTGAAAATATTTGCCTTTTAAATTGACTGATTTCAAAATATTTATGTTCAGTAGATAAAGAATTAAGTTTGTCCAGAAATCGTAATATTTTTATCTAATTTTCTAAAACTAATATGCGTTCTTGACTGAATGTTTAAATTACAGCGGCACTTGCCTACTCATTTGAAAATAAAGCGTATGGTGTAAATAGGAACAAACTTTTTACACACTCTTTATTATGTCCGAATAAACATATTAATAAAGTAACTAAATTAATTATGCATTAAAACGTACGTGATAAAGCTTGGGAATTAAAATACAAATGTTAATAAGGTACATGATGTAGCACACATACAGCATTTGTTGTTTACAACTTTCTTAATACAATTTTCGATCAAGCAAATTGGTTACATGTATATATAACATACATACGATTAGAAAATACATCAAAAGTCAATAAAATCAATCACAAAACAATAATTATTCTGCATATGATAATACAGATATTTACCTATGTTACAGTATTTTAAATGAAATATTGCCCTTTGAGTATTGTGCCCAGTCAGTAAATTCCTCTTTTCTTCTTTTAATATGCACATTTCGGGGAGTATCCATTAATTTTACCGATATTTATTGTAATTGAAAGCATTCAAGTATCAATAAGTTGACAAATTATTTTACATTACTCAGTTAACACATTTCAACGGAAATCGAGGAAAATGTGTGCCCTTCGCGTCTTTTGAATTGTTGCTTAATTCCAGACAGTGGTACTGAGAAATACTCCTGACTGTGATTGCGCTATAGTTTACTAATGTTCAATACTAAATAACAAAACTTTTCCAAACCGAAACACGGAGGTAATATGCTTATCTCCTCTTGATATTGACGCTTAATTGTACTATAATATACTATTGTTGAATAATCAAAGGACAATAACTGGACAAAAATCATCTAACCGGCACATCGTAAGTCGTAACATTTGTACAGTACAATAATCTATATCAATTTCCGTTTAAATGTGTTTTCAATGAGATATTGCTCTTTTTGGAATGGAAATGATTGTAAATGTTCTTTGTGCAAAACTTGGATCTCTCACTGCTATTATTTACTTCAGTTATACAGTTGCACCATTTTTATACCCATAAAACAGGTTAGCAGCATACTTGATGATGTACATGTTTTCCTGTGTGACATTATGTATTTAATTTTGCCCTGTATTTTACAGTTTTGCTTGCATGCAGTTGTATTGATTTTTTTTTCCACAGTTGTGCTTTCTTAATTTTCATCATGCAGTGATATTATTTTCTTATTTTTGCCTTGTCTTTCAGTTATGTCTAGCATGCAGTTGCATTTGCTTAGTTTTTCCTGCAGTTATGCTTTCTTGAATTTTCTTGCTATCATGTAGTAGTTGCTGCTCAGTTCACCTCATGTCTGATCCTGAGATGATAACTTCCTTTAGATTTCTTTTAAATTATGCATTATTTTGTGCTTGTTTTGATGCTTTCACTTTTCTACATTTATTTTCTTAAGGCAGTTTTTAGGTCACCAACCTAGAACAGCAGCTATTACATGGTTTTTAAATCTATTACATGGTTGCTAAATCTTAAATCTATCAGTAACACTTCATAATGCTGCCATGTCATTTTATGTTTCTTTCATGTGCTATATGTATGATTTGTTTTATAAACCAGATCTCCCTGATTGTGCAATGTCATTAAAATGTTCTGTGTTTGTGCTAGATATAATTTTTAGGTTAATTTGCAACAAAAAATAATTTTAATGTTCAAGTGTTTTTTTAATCATGTCCTTCTTTTACTGCTTGTTTTACTTTTGTTCCTTATAAATTTGTTAACACAGTCGGTTCAAAAGCACCTAGAGTGCTTATGTTGTATTGTTACTTGTCTTGCCGACTCAAAATAAAATTTGTCTTATCTTATCTTAGGAAGATCAAATGTACATCTCCTTTTAAGGGTAAAGCTTCTTATGAAGTTTCACTAACTTTAAACTAGTGGTTGTTGAGAAATAATCCGAACAAAACTTGTACTACCAATTCTACTGTTAAATGACTAAAGGACAATTATTTGGTGAAACATTATTCAGCCGGAAGATGAAGATAACATGCAAGTTTCCTTTTGATATTGAAGCTTCTTATGAAGGAATGCTAAATTCCAACCAGTGGTTGCTGAGAAAATGCTCCGAACAAAAATTGTAATATAGTTCAACTACTGTTGAATAAGAGCAATAAAACTCGACGAAGAATCGTTCGACTGGAACACAAAGATAACATGCGCATTTCCTTTTGATAATTAAGATTCCTATGAAGTTTCACAAAATTCCAACCAGTGGCTGCTCAGAAAATTGTACTACAGTATACTAATTGTTGAAAAATCAAATGGCAATAACTCGATGAAAAAGCATCCAACTGGAACATGAAGAAAAGATGCGCATCTCCTCTTAATAGTGAAGCTTCCTAAAAAGATTCGCTGAATTCAAACAAAAAGTTGCAGCGAAATACTCCGTACAAAAAATGCGAGACGGAGGAACGAAGCGGCGACTATATGTTTCCTCTTCGGGGAATATATACATGAAAATACCTGGAGAAAGTGGAATAATTATTTAGACCCTTGTCCTTACTGTATTTATAAATAAAAAATGTTATTTTGTTTTCTCAAACTTTTGTACTTTCTTTTTGTACATCGAAAACAAAAGTTGACGTTTTTCAAATTTCAGAAGAGACAGATGAAATAATTTATGTCTGCAGAAGAAACAGTGCTGTTGCAAACAATAAGCTTAAAATCAAGAAACCATGAAAATCAACCGTCAACAAGCAAGACTTCGATTATACCCTGCTTCTCAGAAAAATGAATTACGACGATAAATTGTTGAATTTTAATTATGAAAGTCGTAGATCGCGCCTCAATAACTTTCGGATTGTCACTTCCAAAAGTCATAATTTTGATTTATTATTCAGTGTATCGTTTGACACTCAGCTGTTTTCCAAGTTGCTCTGAGAAACAGAGTAGCTCTATAAAAGAATTCTTGCTTGTTGACGGTTCACTAGATATTTTTCCGGCACAATAATTACAAAACCTGAATTTCATTTCCTTAATGTAAGGAATTGTTGCCAAGTTTATACGTGACCAACACCTTGACATTTAGAGTTACATCTTCCATCTTCTAATACTAATAGACAATGACTGCTACATGGACATGATGCTATCTCAGCGCCCGGTCTCTATCAATTAGCACTGAAGATATTGACTGGAAGAACACGTGAGACAAATAAAGACTTTGTGACACAAGTAATATAATTGTTACATACGGAAAAACTAGTACTAAAACAGCAATCAATACATTCCACATCATGCTGTGATTAATGCAACAAAACCAACAACAAATCATCTTATAAAATGCATCTGCAAAATTAAATACAAGAAACAAGAGTCTGAACGAATGGACAGTCATGTTGTGGGACTTATCAGGAGTAATGATGACATTGGAATAGTGACAGATATAGAGAAAATTTTTCTTAAAATTGGCCCTCAGCCTGGAGAAAGAGATATTGAACTATTTTTATAGTTAAAAGATTGTTAATCATCCGTTATCCGACATTCACCTCAAGTGCAGTACGATATTCGCCAAAAAACTTGGAAATGACATATAAGTCAACAAGTTAATAATAGGGACAGATACTGTGAATGAGGGTGTTTAATGTTACAAGGAAGCTAAGCACACATTTAAGCAAACTTCCATGAATCTGTGAGTGAATGTCAAAAGCTAGAATTTAATCAGCTAACATCAACAGAAAACCAATAAGTTCTGAAAAGATTAAACTTTTGGGACGCGGTAAACCCTGGCACCAGAGCAGAAAGAAAATGCCTCTATACATGATATACCCTACCTCTAGGTATCATATAAGAACCACGGTCATGAACGGGAAAATATACTTACCCATTTCTATCGCGCATTTCATACCTTAAACGCACAGCTCAGTAAATGTGTACAGTGGATATTGAACAAGTGGTAATTTATCTTCCATTGTGTACCGGCCACTTTTCTTCAAAATTTCTTATCTGAGGGAATTAACGCGTAGTTTACAGTTTTTTCAACGTTACACAAAAAACTTCGTTGAACGTCCCTAGTGAAGTTCCGGTCTAGATTACAGACACACCCTGATTGGCTGATGTGAAAATGTATATCAGTTTAACTACACGTGTTCGCTCATATGTATAAATGTATAACAATGTATGACTTCAAATTCAAAATCATATAGATGAACTTCATTCATCATTTCGAGTTTTATTTGTAAACAGTGAATATTTTGCATTCTGTTTTTGTTTGTTTACATTTCGCTTAACATGTGCATACTGCTGTGACCTCTAGATCGGATGTTCATTAGGGGAGTTCACGCAAGTTTTTTCTGTAACGTCAACAAAAGCATAAAATATAGTTAGTACCTCTGCAATATGAAACATTGATACAATGTGACTGGTGCAAAATGGAAGATAAATTACCGCATGTTCAATATGCTGGGTACCCATTCATCGAACTGCACGTTTTAGGTGATAAATTTACGATTGAAATGGGTTAGTGCACTTTCCCGTTCATGACCATGGTTCTTATATGATACCTAGGGGTTGGGTATATCATGTATAGAGGCATTTTCTTTCAGCTCTGGTGCCAGTGGCTGTAAGCCACCAGATCGTAATCTGTCATTCAATGGACTCAGTCAAGCCAAGTAAATTATTCAAAACGGAATGTGGTAAAATAGCCAGACCACGAAACCACTTTTGTGACCATCTTGAAAATCATAGAAAGGCTGAGATACCTATTAATTTAGAAATGTACATTTATTCGCACAATTATGGAGTTTGGGATAACTGCAATCAATACGATAAAAATTATTTGGAGAAAATTTTAAAAGAGCATTTAAGAAGAGCGGTGGTCTAGTGGTTAAGGTGTCGGCCGCTCAACCCGGTGATCGTGGGTCACGACCATGCCTTCTTATGTGACACCAATACTGTTTCTTTTCCAGGAATCGGAATCGAGAGTGGTTCAAATAAGCTTAAAGCTTTCATCACTATCGAGCTAACAAATTTGGTATAAATTAATGAACATGCGTTAACGCTATTCTAGCAAAGAATGCTTACGTAAAAAGTAATAAGTAAGTATTTTTTTCCCACAACGTTATTACATTTCCATGAAATGCGCGGCAATGTCTACGCTGTTATTTCACGTTGACGTCATTTCCTCTTGAATTATACAGTTTGGACCGTAACGCGTTTACACTATGTCAAGAACGCAAATATATGAAAAGATGTTGTAATAGTACATAAACGCGAGATTCTCTCTGTTAACACTCGTTTTCTCTCCTGTTAAAACATCCCTGGAAAGTGAAAAGAATAGCAGTTTTATGCTAGAATATACATTTGAAAACTTTATGTATTTATTTGTGTTTCTTTAAGAACAATTTACACCAAATCAATGAATCACATATTCACTATCATAATAAAGTTTAAAACAAAGATCCCTAAGCATAGAATTCAACCAAGCAAAATAATAGCCAACTCCCTTTGACTGTGTCTGTTCATTAATAATTACTAAAGGAATCAGGTGTTTGTTTTGACTTTCAAATATGTTGGTAATTCCTAAGTTAAAAACAATGAATAGCCAGTATTCAAGAAAAAATACTTGAAAGTAGAAATATGATAAATGCGATAAGTAATCAAATCTTGCTCATTGCGATAGCATGTTGTATTAAGTATTATTGCATAACATTTATTGATCAGTTCCTTTCAAATGATACCATTTAACAGAGACAATACGAAGGAATGTTTATAGGTAACCAATATTCAACCGGCTTTTATTAATTTTATTACATCAAGATGACTACTTTCTTTCAATTTGCTTTTTATTTCGAGAGATCTTGTACATCATGTTCAGATACCTATAGCAGTGGGAGAAAGTCGTACGGATCTCATTCAACCTAAAATATCATATTCAGCCTCTAATGTTCAAAAGGAGCTCAAAAAAAAAAACAATACTGTTGATAATGAAGGACATATCTACAGAACAAAAGATCCCTCTATGAAACACCAGGAATCAAATTACATTACAAAGGCAAATAATCTAGGTGATGGAAATTGGAGACTGAAAAAAAAAATGGGATTTTTTAGGAAGAATGACGGAAGTGATTATATCAAATCTAAATATGTAAGTACATAAATCACGGTAAATATGCAATTCAAAAGACACTTATTAGGATTACCATTATCTCATACTACGCTAAAAATGTTTGATACGCCCGTTTTGAACTAAAAAGATAAAACCGTTCAATGGAATGGCAATGCGCGTTCGACTGTCCGCCACATTTTCGTGTCTGGATTTAATAAAAGAAAGTAGATGGCTTGAACTCTAATATTACAATGTGACTATTTGAGGACGATCTCACTTTCTTTTAGTTGTGCGTTAATGGCTCTAAGGTCAAGGTCAAATTGATTTTACCTATTTATTTTTTCTGTTTCCGGGCTCACATTTAACATATATATAAATATCTACAGATTTCAAACTGTACAATGTGACTAAGCGACATTTGAGGCGGACTCCTATCGCTTTTGAGATCGGTAGATACTGAATTGAACTTTATAGATATTTAAGGCTAACATTCCTGCTTTTTGGACAACAGTTCGAATACATGAGCGAATACACCCCCACCCTCTATACCCACAATACCCCCGCCCAGAGCACGCTCCACATTATCGATTGCTCTGTTTAAAGTTGATTAATCAGTGTTTGTCAACGAATGGATTTTTTAGAACTTTGAAAATAAATCATCTGCACTTCTTAATACGTAAAAGATTGTCACAGTTTTTATTATTTTTAAATTTTGATTTTCCTTTCCTGGTTGCCCAACTAAGAAAACGTTATGTTAGCATAAGGTATCAAATAAACTTTGCTTAAGGAACAATATTAATGTAAGCACTGTTGTTTTAGATTTGACAGATATTTGCATTGACAAGTATATATTTTGCCAAAATTCACTATAATACACATTATTTAATTATAATTATTTCTCGTTGCCTATCTCGGTTTTGTAACCTAGACAGATTAATAATATTTGAATTCCCAAGGTACACGCCTGTTTTTTTCTTTTTTTCTTTTTTGTTATTGTTTTGTTTTTTAAAACTTGCCTTCTATTTCCGATAGTTTAATGTCTCAATATATATCAAATGCAAATATACAATAAGACATTATATTGAAATCTAAAGGAACAATCCGCTTTGAAAATACTTTAATATTAAAGGGAGATAATTACAAAATTTCAAGAAAAGTACTAAAATACATTTCTAATAGAAATCTAACTTTATGCTACAGATCTGTTCATTAACTGAAGCTGCAGCAGAATAAAAGAAAACTGAAAAGTGTCATTAAAATGCTAATTGGCCATTTTTTATTGATTCTGTTCCACTTGCAAACAGAGGTTATGGAAACTCTTGTTATTCCAAGTAGTATAGAGATGGAGTGCGGTAGAAAGCACATCAAAGGTACAATGCGTAAAATTGCGGCTTCTTCTACAACGTTTATTATTACTTGTCATTCACATGCCGTGTTGCCTTTGCAAACAGTCGGAACGATCCATTACTGGGATCGGGATGTTCCTTCCGAAACACTCTCAAACCCCAGGAAGGTAGTCGAGAGATGGAAAGTGCAGACGGAATAATCTGTGCTACTTATTTATTATACCGCATGTAGTTCCTTGTTGTATTCCTTTCACAATACTGTGATAGAGATCACCATAAATATGAATTTTATTTTAAATTAAGCAAAGTTTGATGATAAAACATACATTTTCCTTTTTTAAATAGTGATATAGTTATGCGGTTCTCTAACTTTCCCATAAACTATTTAGCCATATCCTATCCACCAACATTAGCAACTCCAAAGTTGAAAATAAGAAAATATGTGCTGAAAAATGACTGCAGGTTTTAGTTGAGAGATTGTAATTCCAACATCTAAGTTAGATTGCACATAAGGCGCTAGTCTAGTTAAAGGTTTACAGGGCTTTAAATTTTGAAAGGAGATCAAGCAGATGTCCAAATAGATGTTTTCCTTAACTACATGGTTTGAAAAGGATTAGTTTTAATACTGTACATGAACTTTAAAAGTTGGAGCTACAAAAAGAGGTAATCAAAAGACAATATATTGAATTTGACATTCCATAATATTGATTAATATTCAAACCTTTCACAGATATAAGGGGAAACAGATATCGGCAATAGGAATTTACAATAAATTAATAGTTTTTATGCTCATAACAGAAAATGTTGCAGAGACATTTAAAACAAATGCATTATGAACCTTTAAAATGGTTGGTAGTAGTATAAGAAATGCCGTGTTTGGCGTACTTTTTACGATTTTTAATTTTTTTTTTTTTTTATTTTTATCTAAAAAATGTTTTTCAAATTTTTTTTATCAAAAATAAACAATAACAACCACCCCGATTAACGGAAATAATTTATTATTACTTGCTCATTCTCTCCTTGGTTATAAGATTTTAATATTTTATACAACAAATCATACAGCGGCACTTCATTTTGTAACATTTTTATGAAAAATAAACAATAATATCCACATAATACACTCATTTTGCTCTGATATTGAATATTGTTGTACTTTACATTTGGTATATACCTGATTACTTCTTTCGGTGGAGGGAAGTCACAATACTGCTTTGTTCTAAACATATATATTATATATTATTTTATTTTTTATAAATTATAACAATAACAAAAAAGAAAAAAAGAAAAAAAAGGCGTTAATACGTTTACGCCGAGCTGAAGTCCCAGACCCTGACAATAATTTATTTATTCTTATATTAATATCCTCTTCCTTATAATTTGAATTTGTTTTTTGTAATTCCTTAGCAATTAAATAACCAACAAGTTTGCCAACAGCAGGTGTTACAGGTTTTTTGAAACTTTTAATTTTTTCTGTAATTTTATCAGCAGCTAAATTCCCGACATCCGTTCCAATCCTGCGGGTTCCATTTTCGAGTGCTAATTTTCCTGCAGTTTCTAAAGCTTTTTTTCCAGCAGATGCAACAGAAGATTGAAATAATTTTGTTAAAGTGTCAAAGATACCTGTACCAGAGATGGAATCTCCGGATGCCTCAGTTCTACCATGTATAATTTCTTCTCCAGTTTTAACATCAACATACGTGGATCAGCTAGTAAATGCATATTCAAAAGGATTATCCTTACTGATAGACTTTCAGATATCAACTTTATAGGGACCAATGTGCTACCATGAATAAACTCCTAATTCTGGCCCGAACCGACTACTTCTCTGATAAGGTGAAGTCGTGTGGCACTGACCACAACAGTTTGGCCAAGATAACCAAACATCTACTAGGAGACAGCCAAGATGCTTCCCGTCCCTCTAACACATCATCAAAGGAACTTGCGCAGAAGTTTAGTGACTTTTTCATCGAGAAAATTGAGAACATTAGGAATGATATTATTTCGCATAGCCAAACTGATCGTGATTCAGTAGACTTGCATTGTCCAGAACACCAAGAAGTAGCAAACTGTCTTATTGATTTGGCTCCTACAACGATAGAAGAGGTAGAACAAATTATACAAAAATCTCCAAACAAATCCTGCGAACTTGACCCTTTACCAACATGGCTTCTGAAGAAATGTCTCGATGAGCTCTTGCCGTTGATAACAAACATCATAAATACATCAATGGAATTAGGTTATGTACCAAAACAGTTTAAAAGTGGTAGGATAAGACCCCTGCTTAAGAAACCAGGTCTTGAACCAAACATTCTCAAAAACTACAGGCCTGTACCTAATCTCCCTTTCATTTCAAAAATCTTAGAAAAGGTAGTAGATGCGCGCCTTGAGCGGCACTTGAGTGAAAATGAGCTACATGAGGGACTGCAGTCTGCTTACAGAAAGTTTCCAACTGAGTCGGCTTTGATAAAGGTACAGAATGACATCCTCACATCTCTCGATCAAAATTCTGTAACAGTCCTCGTGCTACTCGATCTTTCTGCGGCTTTCGACACGATTGATCACCAAACACTGTTACACCGGCTCGAACATCATTTTGGAGTCACAGACAAAGCACTTGCATGGATGTCATCATATCGTAGTGACCGCTATCAAACTGTATGCGTTGATGGTGAGTTGTCGACGCCTACGTTGATGAAATACAGTGTGCCCCAGGGATCAGTGCTTGGTCCAAAGAACTATATCATGTACACTAAAAACCCGTGGGTGCCATATGCAGACGTAATGGACTTCTTCATCATTTATACGCTGATGACTCTCAATTATACCTTTCTTTTAAGCCGATAGAGGCTGTGGCCAGAAGTGAAGCTGTCTGGCTGAAATTGTCTCGTGGATGAATTCCAACATGCTGAAGCTCAATGCTGATAAAACTGAGAAAATGCTATTGACATCAAAGCGTAACTCCAAGTACATTGATGACGTTTCTATGAAGGTCGGTGATTCTGTGATAAAATCCACGAAATGTGTTAGGAATCTTGGAGAAGTATTTGACAGCGGTATAGATATGGAGCAACAAGTCAAGTCGGTGTGCTGGGCTGGATATGCACAACTTCGCAGAATAGGTCACATCAGACGGTATCTTACCAGTGATGCCACAAAAACCCTTATAAACAGCCTGGTTACTTCACGGTTAGACTACTGTAATGCCTTGTTAAGTGGTATACCAAAAAGCACACTTAACAGGTTGCAACATGTCCAGAACACTGCAGCTCGCGTAATCACTAAGACGCCCCGTCGAAATCGTATAACACCGGTTCTGAAGGAGCTTCACTGGTTGCCAGTGAAATACAGGGTGCAGTACAAGGTTCTGACCCACACCTTTAAGGCTTTACACAATCAGTCCCCTGCCTATATCACGCTGTCACTGGTTATGCCAAAATCTAAAACCATGATGTATGGCAATCGCAGTTTTTCGTGCACTGCTCCAAAGCTTTGGAACTCCCTTCCTGTCAAGATCAGGGAAGCTGACACGCTAGCTGCTTTCAAAAGCCTGCCCAAAACCCACTTCTTTGTACAATATTTTGTTAACTGACCGATACATGTATTTTTTTATCTTGTTTTTATACTTGTTTTCATTCATGATTTTTGTTAATGTGGAATGTATTATCTTTGTATACGTATTTGTTTGTATTTTTGCAATTTATTCTGTAAAGCACTTTGAATGTGTACAAGTGCATGAAAATAGTGCAATATAAATGTGGTATAATAATAATAATAATAATGAATATAAATTGTATCTACAGAGTTATTTATATTTGGTGTTGTAGTTCCCTATTCAGTATTCCTTAAAGCTTTTTTCTCAATTCCAAGCAATGTATGAAAATTTGACATTCTTAAATCCAACATTAAATTATCATAAATTGAAATCAAAACCATAAAACTACTTAAATCAAATTCCAAACTTATACAGGCAATGTCTGATTTATCAAATTCAAAATCACCATTACTTATTAATGTTTCTCTGATATAATTATTAATGTCTGTATAACTGTAAGAACCATTTGTAAATATGATATCTTTCCATTCCTTACCATTATCATAACGAATTCTTTTATTATCGTACTCATCACTAATATTATGCCAAGAGTAAGTCATTGTGTTAATACTATCCAAACCAAAAACATAAGTTTTATTTTTATCTAAAATTTAGGAACGACAAAATCTAACTGTAAAATCGCTCACAGTAGTTTTAGTGTTGTTTTTAACTGCCTCAGAACTTAATACTATTTTTTGTTCCATTTATATATTTAAGAAAAATATTTTTATATAACATTTCATGTTCTTTTGGTAATAATTTATTTATTTTTAATAATTCATCAGTTATGTTAATACCTTCATTTTTTAGTTCTACATTATTATTTCCGGAATTAATTGAAGCACAAGTAAGTTCTAAGTTATTAACCAGTTCTTCTGGATTTCATGGACAAACACCATAACCTTGTCCTCTAATTACTTTTTTAAATTTCATAGATCTTTTATTGATAGGTAATCCTGATTTTTCTGTTAATTCTTTAAATATTTTCCTAGAAAGTATTAAATGGTATTTTTTATTATTGTTATATCTTTTATTAATCAGATCAATTAAATCATTATCTACTTTAGTGTTAATTACTTCTTTTCCAGTTCTTTGATCCTTAGCAATCAATTTGTTTTTACCATAAAGTTTTTTTTAAGATAATAATTAAATTTCCATATTGTCCATTTGATGAAACTTTATATGGATTGTGATATCTTATTCATTTTCCCATATATGTAGATTTAAGTTTATTGATATCTTTAATTCGTTCTTTGTAATTTATTAAATTATTTACTTTAGCTCTTATTTCTTCTTCTTCATTTTTGTTAGCCTGAGTGCGTCCTAAACCCGCTTCTTTACCATTTAGGTATTTTATGTCTGTTGTCACACGTTTTATAATAGTTTCCGGGTTTGATAGTCCGACAAGTTCTTCAGAAGATGGATCGGTATCAATGATATTTTGAAACACTTTTTTAGGTGGTGAATATTGCCGAGGTAAAATGGCTAGGTTAATACCTTCATCTAAATCAACTATTGTTTGTTTTGGTCTTGCCCCCAATTCTTTAAGTTCTAATTCTTTAATTTCTTCCTTAGATAAGAATCTAATAGATCCGTCTTCCGTTTCTATTGGTATATAGTTTTCTTATAATTCATTAATATCTTCTTTTGATAATTTACTAATCTCTTAATTTCCCGTTATAGGGATATATGTGGAAGATATTCATATTGTAAGATAAACACAGTGTGGGGGAACACGTGACTTAAAAAGGCAGCTTATACAGAAAAATGGCCGATAATTTCTCCGATTCGTCAGGAAAATCCAGAACTATGGATTAACCTTTGTTTTAGATGTTTTAAACTGTCCTATCATATGCCCACTACCTTCCGATTTCCTCCGGTACCAATACCTTGTTCCATTCAACTATATTTTACAAGAACACTTGGGAAGTTTGAATACATTCGCAGTTTTTGGAATGACTGTATCCACGGACCGATACAGTTTTGTCCAGAAAATACAAATTACTGAAGTTAATGACTGTACAATTACATGAAAAGTTAACCAAATACCCTGTTCAAACTAAACATGTAACGAACTGGCATAAAGCAAAGCTGCCAAAAAGAGAATGTCGAAATCTACGAAATGGCGCTGAACACGTAAACGGTCTTCACGGGCGATGTGCACGTACAGGAATAATTATTCTATTTCATATTATAGAAATACTATAGTTGCCGCGAGGTTTCTGTATTTACACATACTATATGATTGTTCTTGACTATTAATAATATTGTGACGTCTCAGCTTTAATACGTCACCGTTGTTTCACGTACCAATGCAAAATATTTTTTTAATCACAAAGATTAAAAAGTCTTTGGGTAGATTATAGCACAAAATATAATTGTATTGCTTAAACACAACAGATAATATTGGCAGAGAACCCTGATTGATTAACACACTCGGCCATAGCTGTGTAAAACATTTGAATACAAAGATATAAAGTGAATATACTATGCCTTCGAGTTGTGAATAAGGAAACTGATTTGTCAGATTTATTTTCTTTTGCAGGGGCATTCCTTTCCCGACTTAGATGTGTTGGCACATAATCTAGGAGTTCGGTGATATGATCCCCCAGAAAATTGTTTGGTATTCAAACGCCGTGTGCTACATTCTGGGCACCTCTCTAGCAACATGTAATTGGCAATATATTTTATACATTTATTTTGGCTTTTTTCCAGAATTTGAAATTGTGGTCAGATGCCGGTACCTGCCTATTTCACTTACAGTTTGGCGTAGAACGACTTAGAGACACTAAGAAATTACAATGGTAAATAGACAGAATTGACCTAGATTTTATTTGTCTCTCCATTTCCACTGTTTTGTTATATTTGAAAATACATCTTAGAATATACTTTTGAGAAACAAGAGTTTTACATTAGCTTTCCCACACTTAAAATTACTACACCATGCACAAAATCGTACCAGTTATTATCTTGACATTCAAATTACATCATGGGGTTAAGTTTTGAGTAGTTATACCTATTTATTAATCATTTCTAACAACCGCTACAGTATGTTATTCGCATTTAACAATATTCAGTTATTGTGTCTTATATAAAGGGAAAAGGTCTTTGGGTCAGAAAAAGTCCATATTTTGCATTTCCGTGAAGAGAAATCATTGAAGACGTGGTCTACATCAATGCAAACCTCCTGTGAATGTGTATAGAGCTGGTAAAACATTCTATCACTCGTAATTGTTGATCGAAGGTAGTTTTTGAATGCGTTCATTGCACTGAATGAGCGTTTGTGTCACAAATTGACATACGGGCCTTATTTTGTCTGTAGTGTAAATGCAGGTATTGCATCATCTTTTTGTAAATTTTTGAGTTATTGAGGTTAATGTCAGATTTTACGCATGAAATACCTCTAATATTTTTCTGTATTTCATAACTTAAATTTCCATGTAAATTTCATTAAATTCTGTTCAGTAATAAGAAAGTTGATATTTTATAAACTTCAGTAATTTATGTTTTTATCCCCAAAACCACTATAATGGGCCTCAAATTGTCAATTTAAATCCGCGCCAAAGTAGTTAGATTCCCCGGCTATATCGTGAATCCCGTGGAAACACAAATAGTCGGAGTCCACGGCTTAACCGTGAATCCCATGAAATTTAGTATTTGGCGGGACATTATCCTTTAAATAGACTGGACTAGATATGCCTTGCGCACACCATCTTCCGACTTTATAGACGAATCTATGTCTGAATTATTTTCTTGCTAGAAATTTATGCTCGATCGAGGTAAGAAATTTATTTGTTAGATTTTTGTATGATTTTTGCATTACAATTTTTATTTGGTAAATTTTTGTTCATTCTACAGAATTCTGTAACATTTACTTTTCGGCATATGATTTTAGCTAGTTTCGGTATGTCAGGATGATTTATTAAATTTTTCAGACTTTTGTAAATTATTTCGAAAGAGGAATCTAAAATGTTTCATTTATATAAGATGTTAGATTTATACTGAAATTTGTATCGTGATAATTGTAAAGCACTGTATCAAAAACTTATGTCAAACATTTTGTTAATTATGGAACGCCATTACTGCATTGTATTGTTATGTATAAATCTATATGGCAAGTCTAGTGTCATGTTTGTAATATATTATTGTAATTTGTAATTGTGTGCCAGTCTATAGCACATCTAATTAATGTCCGTTGTAGTGAATGGCATTAGACATTATATGGATGCCAACTCTCATATAACGTTTGATTTACATTGAATTTTGTTAATTTGTAGTTGTAATTAATGGCTGCAGTTTATCATGTCAATATCTATAATGTTTCATCATATACTTTTCATATCATTTCATACTTTAACTTTAGTCTTTTAAGTAAGCAATCTTTGTAATAATGGAAGTAATAAGTGACGTATTTTAATCATGTGACGTTTGAACTTAGTAGCACATATGTTTTGTATAAGTAGCACGTATTATTTATGGGAGCCTACGGAGGTATGGTGTACCCAAAGGAGCAGTTTTATGCCCTGACTTAGTTGTTTTGCTATGGTGCTTACCATATGTTATATATTTTAGTTTCTTCCGCCAGACGATTTTCCTGGTGATGTCATAACCCGGAAGTACAATGCCCGAGGTTCACTTGTCTTCACTCGCCTGGATGTGATATTCCCAGCGCAGAGCTTTCGTCCCATGGTTGTGCCGTAAACCGCAAAGACGATGATTTTTGTTATCCTCTGAAGTCAACTCAGGGATGCAATCACCTACCACCATAGGGAGCCAACACGGAATCAACGTATTCACGGTTTAAAGGGACTGAATTTAGAAAGCTACGTTTTGTTTGTGCTACTTAAAGTTCACAATTGAATTAAAGAACTGTGTCACGTCAGATTAGAATTGAATTTAAGAACTTTTGTATCTAGAGATACTGAACTTTCTTTTTTTTTCTTTCTTAAAATCAGTTTTTTTTTTTCTTTTCATATCTTTTCATTGTTAATAATCATCTTTTGTAAATAAATTTGTAAATATTGTAAAGGGTGTTGATTTGTTCTGATGGTTTCTGTCGCCGGTACGGCCTTTCCTGTCAGATATTGGAGGCACAGTCAGAAGCACAAACAAAATAGTGTTTACACACGGATACAAGACAATGCAGGGATGCATAAGAGTGGTCTGAAGTCTGTGGTTTCTGACTGGCAATATTCCAGTTTAATTTCTACTTTGTTACCTCATTTTTAAATATCTGAAATGTGCCATGAAGATCTGGTGAATATGCGGTGTAAATTGACACTGGCACTTCTGACTGGTTTTCAGTAGATTTTTAATCCATATCCTTCTGCAAAAAGGCTCGTTAGCGCTGCGGTGATACTCAACACATTTTCAGATAAAGATAAAGTCAAATCCAAGAACAGGAGCAAGGTACTGGTCTGCCTTCTCATCTTCATCTTCATGCAGTGTTTCCTGAGCATGGATTACCATTGGAAACGTGCTCTTGAATATGCAGAAGGCTCGACATGACCACAGAGACACAGAAAGGGTTCGCATTTTAATGCGTTGCTCCATTTCCTCCCTTGAAACTGTGTCCCTTGCCAGTTCCTCAGTAAACGCTACCGATCATTTAGCTGAATAATCGAACAGAAAGCTTATATCTTGCACAGTTGCCATAATGGTTTTGACACATGGGATTTAAGAGCTGTGTACTAAGGCTAAATTAAAACAATAAGCTTTGCAGTATATATCAATTGCATCTGGAGATCGTTCTTTTATAAGCGTTTGCACTCCACGGTATTTTTATGTTTGATACCCCATCATAGCATTGCGCTCTCAACTTGAAAAGACCTAGATCAGCTTCTTGCAAGAAATCCAAGATATTGCGATTACTTTTAACATTTTTGATAGATTTGCACTCAATAAATCATATAGGAACTGAAGCCTAATGCATAGCGAGAGTTGTTTCTTGGTTGATTTGTCAGTTGCTTCGTCAACAATGATGGCAAAGAAAGGAGCATTTATACATTTATACAGTCCGCTTACAGTTTTTCTCGCATTTGATTAGATCAAATTCTTATTATCTCAGGAGATGCGTATTTTGAATTAGACCAGTATATGTGCATTGTCAGGAGATGTGTGTGTGTGCGTGTTTTTTTTTTTTTTTTTTTTTTTTTTTTCGTTGTTTGTTTTTAATTGTTATGTGCATCGCCAAAGTGCTCTCTTTAAATATCACCATCCTGCGCAAATGTGTTTAATATTGTCATGAAGTCGTTGCCCTCTTCCGCATGGCCGTATGTTGCTATATTCTGCTCAGTACAAGCAGCAGTAACCTTTATTATTTCCCCAAGCATGTATCTGTTTCTTTATACTGATTTTTTGTTAATTCAGATATTTTCTTGCTTATCGAATTATTTTTTCCTGTCTTGATAGTCGTATAATTTCCCTCTAGGACCGACACAACGTGATGACAGGATTCTTTTGAGCCAGATGAAAAACATCTTCGAATCTGTTACCGGTAGCTCTAATATGAAAGTTTAAAATGCGATTTTATCCGTTGACACAATAAATAAGTAAAACACATTTAAATACAGAAGCCTCGTGGGAACTGAGTATTTCTGTAGTATGAAATTGAATCATTGACCCTGTACGTTCACAGCGCCCGCGAAGACTGTGTACGTGTTCAGCGCTATTTCCTAGATTTCGACATTCTCTTTTTAGCAAACTTTGTTTTTGTCAGTTCGTTACATGTTTATGATGGAGTGGATACTTTGTTAACTTTTCATGTTATTGTACAGTCATTTACTTCAGTAATTAGTATTTTCTGGACAAAATTGTGTCGGTCCGTGGATACCGTCATCCCAAAAATTGCGAATGGTTTCAAACTTCCCAAGTGTTCTTGGAAAATATGGATGAATGGAACAAAGTATTGGTACCGTAGGAAATCGGAAGGTAAGGGGCATATGATAGGACGTATAAGAACATCTAAAACAAATGTTTATCAAAAGAAATACCTTGATATTCCTGACAAATCGGAGAATTTTCGGCCATTTGTCCGTGTTATTTGCCTTTGTAAGTCACGTGATTCCCCACACTGAAGCAGAACTTACGTGTGTACTGTATTACACTTGCAACTGCTAAAAACCTGAATATCAAAGTACAACATATATGTTTTCCTTACAAGTTCGTTCAGTTTCTATGACAGCTGTTACAAAATAATCTATTGTAACATAATTCCAGTTTGAACATATTCAAATTGTTTTAAGCAAATGTAAAATTACAAATATCATTATTCTGTTTTCAAAGGTGATGCATTGAATTTCTCCTTTTTCATAAAATGCATCGAAGTTGATTAATGCAAGCATAAGCATTAATATTGACCCTCAGACACATAACAAATCTAGTTACATTTTTGTAAACATACACACAGGTTAAGTCCGATTATTTACGAACCAAAATTAGTTACGTCCGAGTGTGCAACCATTATAATATATATATCTATTTTGAGTATTTTGTGCATACTGTCTGCTACCTTTTCTCTACGTTCTATTTGCCTGTTTTGCTTTTGTACACTATTATGTCCCGTCATCTACCTTTGTATTCATTCAATTGACAAGGCTGTTGAAAAGTCGAGCATTGCCTTTCTCTGACAGCTCTTGCTTCTTAAGAAATTTGATATAATGTATAAAGTCTAACTAACTATACATGAATTTGGCAACAACACTGACTCTTTAAATCCGGAGATTTGATAGCTCAGCTTTCTACTTCTAGTTTCAATGTTGCCTGATTGTTCTTATATATAAAATGCAAAATTGTGTGTCACAAATCAACTATGTTTACAATGTAATTGTTAGTAAATACTTTGAAACCACACCTAATGAAAATCATATGGCTAATTTCCAACAAGATCATTGTCTGATGTCCCATATTATTCCTTTTAATTTAAATGTCTGTGATGGTTAATATTATTTACTACACTTTGCTAAGAGTTATTCATAGCACTGATAAATAAACCCATTTGTAGACAGAAAACTGCTACACTGTCAATGTATGGTTGACACATTTATATTTATTACACTTAAGAGTTAGTCTTAGCATTGGAAATTAGTCTCATCTTAAGACTGACAACTGCTTCACACTTTGTCATTGTATGCAATAAACAGATTCTTAATCTATCTCCTTACATCTGAGCTGAACATTATATAAGATTAATAGAAAAATAAAAGCATTAAAACATATCAACACTGTATTTTCTTTATATGTTTTATTTAAATGGCAAAATAAAGTCTCAGACTTGCACCAAGACCATAATGTACGATGGCACAGAGGTGGCATATGTGTTTATTATACACATACGTGCGCAGTCATGGTAATAACTGATAGGTGCGTACGTATTAGAATAAAAATCAGAGCACATAAAAGTAAAAATAAACATCTGCACACGTATAACGTATTGGCATAAAAACATCAGTATAAGTTCGCATGTATTAGTGTAAGATACATCTGCACACGTAGAACTTTTTACGTGCGCACGTAATAGTTAATATGTGCGCAAGTATTAGTTTAAAACATATCTGCGTACGGCCTGGTATAAATAAATAAATATCAACCGATATCCGGCAAATGCAGCTCGTTAATTAATGAAAATAAACCTTCTACTTTTGAAAAAAATAATCTGTCCTTGCCTGGGTGTACATAGCTGATATGTATAAAAATATTCAACTTTGGAAACCGGGTCCTTGCATTCATCCAGCCGCACCGAAAATAAATATTAAATAATTATCCCTACGTTACTTATAAGTGAAATGTTAATATATACATCATACATATCATTTACTGATATATACAATGACTTACCTATAATTCTATTTGGTTGCCCCTGATGTCCATATTTTCTCTGTTTATGGGATGTGGCACTTAATATTTTTATGTTATTGTGATTATGATCCACATCAAATTTTTGAAAACATCATTGTTGCATATTAAATAACAGTAAACCTTTATTTTCAGTTACAATACACAAAATTTACATTTTATCACAAGTTACAAAATATTAGGGGCTTTCAATTAGTAATGTTGCCCCGTATGTTATTCCGTAACAGCTTGTTATTTTTAGGTGCAGTTTTCGGCACATTATAGAGTAATTTATTGGCAACAAAATGCTATATAAATGCTAAAAATCGGCAAATTCAAAGTAGAAATTTAATCATTTGAGTGAGGTGTACTCAGGTATACTGGACCATAGCAAAACTAATCATAATTTAGGTTTATCCTTGGCATCAAGGGTCTAAGAAAAACAAAGGATAACTTGTAAAATCACAAAAGTCTATCATTTTTTCTACGGGACACAGCAATTTGCGATAAGTTTGAGTTTTTTTTTTAGTTTTTTTCTTCTTTTTTTTCTTATGTTTTTATTAAGAACGTTTCTTTATTCGCTGCAGTACAATTTTGCTGTGTATAATCAATCTGCTGCGTCAGTACGGCTCACGTTCATGTAAGTATCAATATAAGGTTACCGTTTGACATATGTACTTAGCCGTATGATATGTCATTGTTAAACATAGATTTACGTGTACTAAACAAAATGATCAAATGTTTAAAGAGGTAAGCATACACTTATAATGGATCTTAATGCATGTGCATGTACTTGTATGATTTTAAAATGTTTGTCATTCTACATGAAAACACGCACTTATGAAATCAAGAATAAGTACAATTTACGAATTCAGTGTTAGTGTTTGCTTTTAGTCGGTTTCGAAAGCGGCTTTTTATTCTCCTAAAATGATAACTGGTTTGATGTTTGTTTATTTAATAATTTTTTTTCATCTCCTTAGAAAACTCCATTTAATTGGGGTTTTACCATCTAGTTGATAGCGTACAGTTAATATTTCTGCTGCGGTACTGTCGAGGTAATACAAGCTACTTGACTATAATATAAACTTTTTACTTTTTTTTTAATTGTTATTATAGCCAGTCTATACTTTAGGTCCAATAACACAATTTACTGATATACGAAATTTTACATCGCAAACTTTAGAGGCATTATCAATGTCAAATCTAGACCACTGTCTTACTTTGCATATCAGTGTCCCATGTATGTGTTGTTTCACTGAAACCATCTGGAAGCAAGAGGTCTAGCATTCAAGGGCTTGTGGAAATAACCGTTGAAGTAGTTTGCTTCATTGAATGTTCCAAGTATTTCTTATCTACATACAAGTAATATTCTATTACAAATCTAATTCAATAATTTATGATAAGCGATACAAGATCGAAATATCTTGTTTGAATGAACACAAGATGCAGTGTTCAGTTTCCAAGTCCCTTATGAGTTCAATAAAGTCCGTACGACGCTCGTACCTGTCAAAGATGTCCATACGGACGCCATATGAGTGTGCCAAAGTTTGACTGAAACTTACTCAAACGGAGCTCATAACGTTCTTGTGACTGGAGTTTTAACATTTTTATTTAGAGGGATATTTATGCTATTTTGATATATCAAATTAAGTTTGGAGTCTATGTGATTTTTTTGGAATTAAAGATTGCCTATGACATTTGAATAACAGTTTGAAACGGTTCAAACTTATATCACAAAGTTAGAAACGTTTTACTTATGATATAATTTATAAGTCTGTTAACAGACTTCATTTCGGTGCATTATTTAAAGTGTCATAACTTCAGTCTTTAAACTCAAGTAATATACAGTTAGTTACAAAAATAAGAAACTTTACTTACACGTCTTTGTTCATCCTTCGGATTCTTTTTTTTCTATTTGTATTTCTACGAATACCGTTACACTTTCCGCTTTTCGTTTTTTGTCCCTTTCGGGTATATTAGCCCGTTTGGTTACCCTTACAATGCATCCAATGCCCATGATATATATAAAGAATAAATAAACAACATTACATGAGTTACATTATATTTGCCTCATCAGGGCAAATGATACAATATGGCGTCAACACATATGATTTCTACATCTCTAATGATTTTATCTTCATAAAGATTCGATACGATCCTTTGTACTTTACCTTTCAGGTTTTAGGGTTTACAATAATAGTTTAGTTGTTTCATTTTCTTTCATTCCTTTATTACTTAACTAGTTTTTTTATTTATCACATTTTTTTTCTTATTTCTTGATTATTTAATTACATTGCTTTCTTTTAAACAGTGGTATCGTGACTGCTTATTTGTATACATCTTTATTTAGGGAAAGGGCAACCGTAAACTAATTAGCGTTCTGTCCAAAAACCCTTATCTCATTCTGATTTCAATGATTGTTTTTTTGTTTCACACTTGAAATGGGTCAATTACATTTAAGCAACATTTGAAACATGTCTTAAATAAAGTGTTTTTTGAGTTTTATTTACGGAAACCATGGGACAAATTTCATTACTTAGATCTCTATTTGGAACGTATATGTTGAGGCATTGCACCTTTTATGAAAAGTGGGTCATTGATTTTTGTATCAGTATGATTTTTAATTCACATTGTAATCACAAAGATATTGAGATATTCAAATGATATAAACTAGAGCAACCAAAATGTGTAAAGGAAGATAGTATTGTTTTCATAAACTTTATGATCTAATGAATTTTGGCAAAGTATAGTTTGTCAATGTAAATATTTGACAAATTTGATACAGTAATTCATATGCTTTCTTGGGAAAAGTATGAGCATTAAATTCATACATATACTAAAAGTTCTCCATCGTCTACCCAGGAGAGAAAATAGCAACATTATAGAATGCCAACAGTGAAATTCTTACACTTATTAATTAGACAGTAAGTAGACATAGAACAAAATATGTTTCAATTATCATTTGTTAAAGGTGGACCAAATCAATATCGTTATCAAAATCTGATTAATCACCTTTAATGCAGATTGAGTTTGTCTTGGACTAGGACGTTCGTGCATTAGATTAAACTTCACAGCTATTGAATATTTTTAATGTAATAATTGATGGTTTTTATATGTTTCTTTTTCTAATTCATGTAACAAGAAAGAAATGTCGATATTAATATTTTCTGCCAGTGTATGCTTCTGCAGTTTCTTTTTATAATATAGCCTTTCTTTTGACGCTAAAATGAATGGATAGTGCAGGTACAATGTAATACTCCATATAAAAAACAACCTTCGATTTCTTTCTATTTTAGCAGTTTTACTTTATTTTGAATTTGTTACTGCACTTGACATTGCTAGAGATTGATAGAGTTGGAGATCCAAGGGAATGACCAGTTTCAACTATTACCCGCAGCATATACAATGCTCATATTATTGGTAAATAATTCACTTGGATCCCCGTCTTGCTGCGACATCCACTTGTATGGCTAAAAGAAGTGATGGCGATACTCAATTTTTACTGATTTTATAATCACAAGTGGATATTGAAAAAAAAACGTTTCTCAGTAAAGAAGTATTCAAATATAATAACAACACTTTTGAAAATCTTTCCTTCTATGTATATTCAACTATAGAAAAAAAATCCAAAAAAAAATCTGTATACTATGGCTTTTCGCTCACGCCTAGCGCATTCAAGATAGTCGCCTAGGTAGTCAATCTGATGCAATATTTTTCATAAATCAGAACGTCTAATGATCAAAACTATACCAACATTTATACATTACAGAAAATAATATATAAAGCACTATTTTATTTTTTGTAAAATAAAAGCATGATCTATGATCACATTAGGAAAAAATGTTTGGTTAAAAAAAAAACTTAACGGTTGTATCTACATCTTTCTTACATCAGTTTTTTTTTCAGACATTTTTGGACTCGTATACCTCCAGCTATAAGATTTGATGCGTACTTTAAACTTGTGAATGAAACTGTACTCGTATCCATTAAAACTGACAATTTGATGTAAATATGAATTTGTGCTTACAACCAACCGAAATAATTATTTTTAGTGTTTGTTTATCCCATCTGTTCAATTGCGCTTAAATATGAGTATGTTTCACATACACTGCACGCTCCAGTTACAGCACAACTTTGCTTCAGCGTTGAAACACTGCAAATACAACAGAAATATACTAATCTGTGGTAAAACTATGAAAACCGCAGTAAACTGATTTATCTTGTCATTTCGAAAATGGCAAACAAGTATTTAAAAATACTTTTTCTTTGTGTGTTAACACTAGTGATTTTAATTGAGAGTGAGTTGCTTATTCAAAAGTTTGGAATAGATTTTTGTTTGAATGCAAAGGTGAATAGACTGTATTTTGAATTTTTCCGTCGATCAATGATGCTAGTTCTTGCACGTTTATTTTTGATATACATGTTTCACTTCTTAAATATAATGTAATCAAATGTATGCACCATTTTGTTGTTTTATTTTATAATTGTAGGAGGAAACTACATTAAGCAGTGCTTACATAAATGAAAGCAGTGCAACACAGATGGAAAAAGGTGTAAAATACTTCAGAATCACGTGGTATGATGTACCAAAATTTTGGAAATACAGACCTGATGCTGCGTACAGTGGATTTAAGGGATGTAATTACAACAACTGCAAACTGTCCTTTAATAATTCTGATGCAGAATACAGTGATGCAATTATTTTTCAAGGTGGTTATATGTTTCCGCTGAAACTGCGTTTTAAGCGTCCAAATGGTCAAATCTGGATATTCTTTGATCTTGAACCACCATACAGATATAACAAACAGCGCTATAGTTCGGTTCCAAAAAATTCATTCAACTGGACAATGACATATGATAAAAGTGTTTCTGATATACATTTACCTTATGGTGAAATAACCAAAAAATCATATACCGAAAACAGAAGTAAGAATGCTATATTGCGGAGTAAAAACAAAACTGCGCTTATAATAATGTCTCACTGCAATACTCCGGCGGATAGGCTAAGGTATGTAAATGCACTAAGAAAAATTATAGACGTTGATATTCTTGGTGCATGTGGTACTAAATGGTCCTGTGGAATTAGGTCTTTGCACAACCACTGTTTTGAAATATTAAATCGTTATAAATTTTTCTTAGCGTTTGAAAATTCGTTTTGTAATAATTATTTCACAGAGAAAGTTTTTGACAACTTTGATTATGATGTAGTCTTGGTAACAAGGGGAGGGAAAAAAAGCCAGATAAAAGAAATACTTCCAGACGGAACATATTTATCAACAGATGACTTTAAAAATGCTAGAGAGCTTGGATTATATTTGAAATCAATGACAGATAAAACATATTTAAATATGATAAGAAGAAAGCAAAAATTTACATCATCTAGAAGCTATATATCAGTTTTTCACAAAGCTATGTGTGAAATATGTAGAAAGCTGAATAATGCACACATGTTTACAAACACAATCATAGATATTGATAAATGGGCATTTTCCTCCAATCCTTGTAGATCCCCAGATGACTTTGAATGAGAGCGTTTTTCGAACAGTCACTTTTAAAACATTTATTATATTTTGGGTGCTGTTTTTCCGGGAAATCAACACTTTAATCGTTTAAATTACATTTTTTGTTTCATTCAACGTGACTACGACAAAGTATCAAAATGCAATTCTCCATTAAAGTAGAGGTCACAGTGTTATTGCAGGCAACAAGCTCATAACAATAGGCTAGTTATTGCATCCGTGTGTGCATAAACCATTTTTACTCCTTTAAAATGTGCTATTTGTACTAAAATAACGAAATAAAAAATAATCTGCTGTGACGTGAAGCAAGAAGCAAGATGCTGTGTGTGACAAGCAGCTATTTCGAAGGTCATTGTACTTGACGCAGTCAGCATCAAATCTTACCATCGGATACAACAAATATTTATGTATATCAATTTGTAGTGACTGTAGTTACGACCTGGCAGACTCGTATATATATTGTAAAGTAAGGATGCGAACCATATAATGAAAACTTCAAACACATAAGAAGTATCAAAGCACTAAAATAAAAGAATGTTGATTTACCATGAGAAGTAGAAACGCAGAGAAGAGTAGATTTTCAACAAAGAAATTGAAATTAGTCAAGTAGGCGGTTTATTTATTTTCTTCACTGAAGACCTGAGCCTTTGGGCCCTAAAGGCCACTGGTTTTGATATATTAAGGGTTATTAAACTTTTGTTTTAACACGATTCTCTTGAATTGAAACAGTGTAAGAGTTCAGTTTCGGACAAAAACTCATACAGATTTTTCGTAATAAATATACAATAATAGCCAGGCAATAGACTTGTTTTCACTTTAAAATGCATCTTGTCGTATTTTTTTACTTTTAGAATAAATTTGATTATTTATTTTGAAGAAGGAATCAGGGATCTATTTCCAAGCTAGCCGAGATTCATAAATGTCCTCAAGTTGACAAAAATCAAGTCACAAACAAGCTAGATGGATTCTGACAGCCCTGACGAACGTTGCCTCATTGGCAAGAATGAAGTGAAAGGCTGCTACCCGGTAAGGTTAAAGCCTGGCTCTATCAGTAAGTCTTTCTCCCAAGGCTCATTTGACCATTGATGCTATAAGAGGCAACCAGCTCAACAGTGGAAGTCCTCGAGAGACAAACCAGCCGACATCTCAAGATGGTTGGGAATACCCCAAAGTTTTACCAGTACAGGACTTCATGGAAAGATTAACAAAATCAGCTCCCACTGTCTTCACTTGTAGAACAAGGCAAGACAGCCAATCGAACCTCTGCCGTTGGAGAGTCAAAACAGATCCTAAATGCAACCTATGAGACAGACCAGACACTGCAGAGAATTTACTTTCGTCCTATTTCATTTGTACTAAAATAACGAAATGAAAAATATTCTGCTATGACAGGCAACTATTTCGAAGGCTATGATACATTAAAACGCAAAATCATTACCATCGGTAAACACAAATATTTATTTATATCAACAGATATTGATGTTGACTGTAATTACATGTTCTCTAACAGTGTTTCAACACGGTTTTAATTACTCTGAACAAAATAAAATAGTGTAATTTCTTCATACAAACGATATTTAATTTGATCATGAACTTATCATTTGTTTATTTCGCTACGATGTTTTGACACGGAAACATTGTTCTTTGGCCTTGTTCATGCCATTAGGTCGATTCTATCTCGGGTCGAAGGGCCCAATGATAGCAAGTATGTATGTATACGAAGTCTACCGGAGGCATGTCATAAAATAAACGTGCCACTTTTTTCCTCCAAAATACGTGTTACATTCAGAAAATGTGTAAATCTTAAAAAATATTGACAAACGGAATGTGATTAATGAAGATAATGTATATAACACTGATTCAACAAAAACATATTTGAAAGTATTACTTTCAGTCATATTAAATCTTTTCGATGGATCGTTGAGTTATGGAGTGGACAAGAAGAACATGTTGATATTGCCCCTTAAGCTATGGTCTTGCTGTTTCATATTCTTGATATAGGGAATAACTTGGCATGTCTTATCATCCCATTAAGTTTCTACATCTGGGCCTAGTGGTTCTCAAGTTATGAACTGGAAACGGTTTTCCATGTTCAGGCCCTGTGAACTTCACTTTTAATCGAGTGACCCCAAAATCAGTAGGGGTCGTCTACTCTGCATGTTAAATAATCATATAAAGTTTCAACATTCTGGGTCATGTGGTTCTCAAGTTATTAATCGGAAAGTGTTTTCTATGTTCAAGCCCCTGTGATCTTGATCTTAGCTCAAGTGACCCAAAAAACAAAAGGGTAATCCACACTTTTAAGTCCTATCACCCTTTAAAGTTTGAAGATTCACGGTCAGATTGTTCTCAACTTATTGACCGGAAATTTCTGTCCAAAACGACCTTGACTTTTAATAGAGTGGCCCCAAATTCATCTGGGCTTGTATTAACTGCATCTTCAATGTTCCTATGAAGTTTCATCATTCTGTGTCAAGTGGTTCTCAATTTACTGACCGGAAATTATTTTCCATTTTAAAGCCCATGTGACCTTGACCTTTAACAAAGTGATCCCAAAATCAAAAGGAGTTATTTTTGCTGCATGACTAAGGATTCTATGAAGTGTGAAGGTTCTCTCATGTTATTATCGGAAATGGTTTCCCATGTTAAGGCCCCTGTGACTTTGACCTTTGATGGAGTAACACCCCCCCCCCCCCCCCACAAAAAAGTCGTCTACTCCATAAGTGCCAATAAAGTTTTAGGGTTTTAGGTCAAATGGTTCTACAGTTACTGATCGGAAAAGACGTTCGACGGATTTACGTACGAACGGAATGACGTACAGACAGGGTAAAACAAATATGCCTCCCCCAGTGGACCAACATACCTATGAGGATTCAAGGTCCTAGGTGAAATATTTGTGGAGATATCATGCAGAAACTATTTTCAAATGTTCAGATCACTGTAACATTGACCTTTAATCCTGTGATCTTGAAATAAAAATGGATCATATATGCATCAAGACCAACAGATCTGTGAAGTTCCGAGGTCCTAGATGAAATTCTTGTCCAGATATTGAATGAACAAAAGAGTTTAACATGAGACTAATTATTCCATCGATCCTCCCCCATCGATCCGCTTGAAGCAGACTAATGCTACAAGCAAGATTTTTCTTCGAAAACCCGGCAAAAAAAGTTTCAAAGTTGCCATTAAAAAAAGCTATATGTACTTGCACACAAAACTAAAACGGATTTTCTAAGTCCAAAACGGGGACAAGTTTTGGCTAAAATGCATGTCAGAGTTATTGGACTTGATTTTATCCTCAAATCATAAAACCCTTGTTTCAGTCCAATGTCTGAATTAGGTTCGGAGAGTGGCTTTCATGCACTACGTTGACCATGATTTAAGTCCAAAAAGTGGCATTATTTGGCTAAAAAACATGCATGTATCAGGTTGGTAATTGATCTAGAAGAAGAAAAAATAAGTTTCAAAGCTGTATGCCTTTAAATGATAGCTATATCTACTTGCACGCAAAGCGTTAATCAAGATGTGACGCCGCGGCCACAATTAGAAATAAAACTTTGTTTGATGTATCCGGACCATATATATGACCGTTTATATTTGACCGTTTCTTACAGAATATTTCTCATGTAAAATAAGACAAATCTGTATATTATGTTTTATAAAAAGATGAACTTAAATAATACATTTAAAATTTTCTTACTTATTAGTTTGCTTACTTGAAATATATCGCAAGTTAAAAAATAACCATCATTGTCAAATAAATATTTTGGGGAGGATAACTTAAAGCAGGTAGGTAGGGAAACAGCAAACAAACATATTTTAATTTTGGCCAGATGCCAGGGTGAGTAGAATAGCCAGACCAGTTTATTTGAATAGTCGAGCCAAATCACAACGGTTATCAATATATGAGTAGAAATGAAGGTTATATTGGAGGCAGCTAGTGAACAGATCAGATTTTAATGGAAAACTTGGAGGATATTAGTGAACACTTGAGAATCACTTCAACACAAAATCCCTTTAAAACTGTAAGAAGTAAGTGTTGCTTGTAAGATTAACACATGGGTTCAATTTGACCCGGGACCCCGGGTCCGGACCCGGGAGATTTTTAAAAGACGCTCAAAGGACCTGGCATAATACTTGTCTCTGCGTCACTCGGGACCCTGGGGCATTTTCCTTTGATAATCTTTTCTCTTATCATTCATTTCCTGCAATAAAACTATGTCCAAACTATTAATTCGTGATTTCTAAATAAACACTCACGGTAGCTGAAAGCACGCACACACTAATAATGATATGCGTGACGTAAGCAGTAAGGTATGGTAGACGGAGTTAAACTACCGTTGACAGGCGATCGCAAGGCGGGACTTGTCAAATAACAGCTGATCAAAAGATAAAAAAAATCGATAATCTGCGTAATAAACATCAATCGTTATTGAAAGGAGGGGAGAAAACTTGTAACAGTTTAATTTAATTAGGTAGGTAATTGGCGATAATTAGATTACTGAAGAAAATCAATAATTATAATCACTATTTTGTGTTCTTGATAAGATTTTATGGGCGGATTGGCCGTAAAGATATATAGCAATTTTTATTTTCTTACCGAGTCTTAGTTTAGGGGAAATACCTTAAATAAGCATATATTATAACTTTTGAATAGCTATGATGAGAGATAATACATCAAAAACAGGTTTTTATCAAGAATTAAAGTCTTAACTTACGTTTACTATTTTTGTCACCTGTTTTCGCGACCATGATTTTCGGACATATCTGTCTTTTCTAATGAGATTTTCTAGTGCAATCTTAATGTTAAGTCATTGAAAAGTCTGCATTTTAAAGAAAATACGACAAATGCTGTTAAAACAGCAAATATTTTGAAGCATTTTTGATAATATATCATGCATAGGCACCCAACTCCACTCACCATCGTTGTAATAGTTTGTTACTTACATCTGAATTAACCCTATGATCTTTATTATAAAATACATATTAATTAAACAAAAACTTTTGGTTAATATTTTTTTTGTATTACCAGCTTTGTATTACTTTATAAGAAAATTTAGTCCATAATATCGACGTGTTGGGTCAGGACGCTTGTATTTTGGAAAAAGACCCTTCAAAATTTAGACTCGAGGGTCCTGGGACTCTTGGGGTTTTCAGGTCTAGAGGAACATATACAAATCAATTCATTTCAATTCCTTGGTATACAAAACCTCATCATTTAGGGAAAACCAATTGATCTTGATGATAGTGTAACTTCTTTTTTTTATTTGGCAAATTAATCCTTATCATGCTGAACACAATTTATTCCGAACTGTCCACCAATCAGTCAGTATCATTTCTTTTAACAGTTAATGTAACTGTCCAAATTGAAAGTTCATTAAAGAACCTTATCAGGGTAAGGGTTAAAAAACTAATGAAATAAACATACATGTATTACCCGGAATTGATGCAATTTACTGATTTTCGAAATGGGACCTGAATCAAATAGAATGTGTTCATTTGAGGCCAAAAGGTTTTGAGTTTCCACTACATACGTGTAGAAAAAAGTGATCACACCCTCTGGTGTCCATGTAATTTGACGAATCGGAAGGTATAATTTGAAGACACGTAGATATTCCCATCTGCACCTGCAACCAGTGACAGAATCTTTTTCTTGCATACCGATATCAAGATATAATAATAAAGATAAAATCAGTCGAACGGCTTTCTTTTTAGAACTATTTCTTATAGCAGCGTATTTAAACAAAGCGCGGGAAATCAACGTCCGTAAACAGGAAAGACGTCATAACGTTTCAAAGACAAACAACAATGTTTAGTTCCGGTTTTGTTTTATCAGTTCCAGCGTAACGTTATGAATTTTTGATAAAATAACATGTTTTGAATCGAGAAATATACTATCAGGAACAAAGTGGAACTGTCAAGGTATTGGATTTTTATTCCGTTTTTAGAAATAAAATATAAATAACTACATAAACCTTCAAGGACCATTTGTGTAAAATTATTTAAAAATCGTGCCAGCAGTTTTGCACAAGAATAATTTTTAAATTTCTACTATAAACATTTATAGGGAGAAGTCACCACGCCCTCTGGTGGCCATGTTTTTTTACGAATCCAAATGATTTTAACAATGGCGGTAGAGGGTCAGACAAGGACCATTTGTGTAAAAAAAAATAAAAATCGGCCCAGCAGTTTCACACAAGAAAGTATAATTCTTTTCCAATATATACATATAGGGCAAAATACCATGCCTCTGGTTGCCATGGTTTTCAGCAATCTTGGTAGAGGGTCACAGAAGGACCATTTGTGTAAAGTTAATTTAAAGCCTGGCTAGCAGTTTTACACAAGAAGATACTTTTAATTTCCACTATACACTTATAGGGAAAAATGACCATGCCCCTGGTGGCCATGTATTTTTGACGATTAGGTATAATTTTAACAATCTTGGTAAAGGGTGACATAAGGACCATTTGTGTGCAATTATTTAAAATCGGAACATTGGTTTAGGAGGTGATATTGTTTGAAGATGTTTCTATTTCTAGCTCTGATGGCACTTATGTGCCACCAAATAGAATTGTTGGAACAACTTTTGTAGAAGACCATCCAAAAACATCCATGCCAAGTTTTTTCAAAAATCCATTGTGTGGTTTTAGATGTATTTTAAACACAATTGTTGAGAACGGACGGACGGACGATGGAAACAGCGTGATCAGAATAGCCCAACAGCTGCATTGCTCTGGAGAGCTGAAACAAACTCTTATTTTTGTGACCATGTTAAGGGCATGCCGTAAGTATGTTTTTGTATATATTTTCTCACTTAAGATCCCGGGTTTACAGATTTTTTGTGAACATTTAAACACGAAACAATACATTTTATAAACGGCAATCAATTATCCCGGGATATTGTTTTCAGTCATGACTCTGGCTAGTTTTTTCCCTTTTAAAATTGGGGCACATAATCGTATATACATTTTTTTCTCAAATTAATCAGAAAAAAATATATGAATTTTGGTAACATTTTCGCAAGTTCATGCAGGCTGTTTTGATGTTTCTACACTACTTGAGGCACTCTTTAACATGCGAATCCAATGGGATATGTAACAATTTGTTTTAAATGAATCAAATTTAGCACCGTATACAACATTCTTGTACGGTATAGTTTCTTCTCAGTGACGGACTTATTGGAAATTCTTTTTTTTTTGTATTTTTTAAGCAATATTTTCTGAGATTGACAACTTAAACTAGTGCATATAAATATACATACGATACATGTAACAATCTGTTTAACTGCAAAAGAACTACTATTGTCCCACTTATTGTACTAAAGAGATAATATTATTTTGAACATTCGATATCCCTCTCCTTTAGGTAGACGATGTGAAATGTGTGTGTATGTGTGTTCGGGTTTAACGTCTTTCTCAACAATTTTTCAGTCATATGAATGACAGTCGATGTAAAATGGTAAATGCATTATGTAAATATATCGTGTAAATATTATATTTTTACCTTTTGGTATTTCTTGCAGGCAAACATAATTTTTATTTGATTGATGGAAGTCAGTACACTGGGTAAGGAGCTTAAATTGTGGTATCTATGACTCAACTTTTTCTGCAGTTCTATGGCACAACAGAGAAACATGTAAATACTGTATAATAACAGTATATATATATGTTATAACTCAATATATTTATTTTTGGGTTTGAAGAGATAACAGGAGATGCAAACATCTTCAGGTTAAATATGGTTTTTGACATGGTTTCAATAAAAATGCTTACTTTAAAAGTTTAAGTGCTTTATCTTTTTTTTATCAACTTGTAAACGTTTTATCGTAAGCGAAACATAAAACTAATTTTAAAAATGAGCACCTGTCCTATTGTTTTGTTTTTGATTTTTTTGGGGGGGGAGGGGGGGGGGGGTAAGGGGGTTGTCATTTGGTAAGAACTGAACTTTAATTTCACTTTAATTGGTAAGAGTTATTAGGATGAAAGAAATAGCGCGCTCGCTTAGCTGAGTAGGTAGAGCGTTGGTGTTCGGATCGCGGGGTCGTGAGTTCGATCCCTGGACGGGGCGTATGTTATCCATGACTATTTGGTAAACGACAATGTGCCTGAAATCACTAGTCCTACACCTCTGATTCATGTGGGGAAGTTGGCAGTTACTTGCGGAGAACAGGTTTGTACTGGTACAGAATCCAGGAACACCGGTTAGTTAATTGACCGCCGTGCCGTTGAAAAACGTCGTTAAACCCAAAGCAAACAATCAAAGAAAATAGACAAAAGAAAATAGGTAAGCGTAGATTTCTCGGAAGCCAAAAACACAGCCACAGTGCCACGCATTTGCATAGTAGTCACACAACAAAAAGAAGCTGTAATGGAAAAATATTTCAGATGGGTTGCTTCAAACATCCAACAAGTGCATATTAATATATGCTTAATCCAGATGGAGGAGAAGGAAATGGTAAGGGGCAAAATTGGGCCGGGGTTGGGGTGGGGTGTGGGAAGGAACCCGAAGGGGAAAGTTGAACAAGGCCGAATATACAAAGGGAATGCCACGATCCTTAATAACAGTCACACTGCAACGTAAACCACAATAGTGCAGACACTCTTGTACCAAAGATAAATATACAACCACGACTAATTGAATAAACGAAAAACGAACAAGCAACACAGAAGAAAACAGTAGGGCACCGTCAATAGTCTTTGTAAATGTGCCCATGACTTATTATAACAAATAACCAAATGTATTGCATGCATGTACAAGCATTTTTAATATGTCTTCAAAAAAGAAGAACAATAATAATGTACTGAGGCAATGTACCTGTTTCTGGCATTCATAAATACTGTGTGAAAGTGAATTGAGTAGCTTGTGATTTTTTTTTGGTTAATTTTTATTTTTAATTTTATAAGATACATTTCGATAATTCTACTAGACAGAACGAAAACAATTTTGTCATTTGGTAAGAAGTATGGCGCACCTAAATTGGCAAGATTTCTTATGCTACAATAAACAATTTTCTATAATTTTTGTAAATGTGCCCATGACTTAAAACAAATAACTAAATGTATTGCATGCATGTACAAGCATTTTTAATATGTATCAAAAAAAAAAAGAAGGAAACTAATAATGTACTGAGGCGATGTATCTGTTTCTGGCATTCATGAATACTGTTTGAAAGTGAGTTGAATAGCTTGTGATACATGCTCAGATATGCAGGGTAGTTATGATTGAATTGTTCACATAAGTACTGTTAAATTCCATTTGCAAATGCAATTTTACTAAATGTACATTGTGTAAAAAGTTATATTGTGTCTTCATATAGCTGTTAATTTAAAATTAATTCTTCAAGCTTATCTCCTATGACATTGTTATGATTTTGATGAAGATCATTTTTATTACAAGGCTTTTTTATCAGCATTTAAGGGTAGACATTTAATATTACAACAAGATGAAATGAAATATTCTCTGGTTGCTAGGCAACAGGAAGAATAATTAAAGTATTGAAAATTTTAATTGAAAATTCTTTGCTTCAGCCTTATATGTTCTTTCTTTAGTTCATATCTTTATCAGTATGCCTTCATGAAACATGTAGAAGTGTTTTAAATTAATGTCAGTATGCTAGGAATATTCTTTTAAGGAGGTAGGTTACCTTCATATTTGTATGTGCGCATGTCCAACCGGAAGCTAACGTGACGATTTACGACAACGTTTACGACAAACTAAATGTTTTTGTATATTCATTCTTCTGAAAACAAATCATGAACCTGTCCTGTCTTCGATATGATGCTTTGTGGTTTAATAATGCAGAAATAATGAATAAACTGTCGCAGAAACGCTTAAAAACAATGTTGCCTTAAAATCACGTCATTGACGTCATGACGTTACGTGTCAGTTACCGCGCAAAATAAATAGCTTTTATCTTGAAAGTACGAAATTCTGTGCATTTTCCTTATTTTAACTATTTTCAAATAACCATTATTTGCTGAAGTATTTATTATGAGTCTTTTGCTCTGAATAATAATCAATATTTTGCTTCTTTTATGCAGTTATATTGAAATGTTATGCGGAATGTAAGAAAATGGATGATGATAAGCAATGTTATTTGGAATATAGTTGGGTGAAAGGTAACTTGTTAGGCCATTTTCAAATAAAAATCTAGCAGTTTGATTTGTAATACCTATTCTTCAGGTTCCGTTGATAATTTGTAACTTATGTACTAAAACTAAGATCTAAAATTGTTCAAATTTCAGTAGAAAATTGTGGTTTCTTGAATTGAATTGATGTTACCATGGAAACGAAGCCCGTGACCTATGTATCTAAATGTAAAATTTAAAAGCGTTGACACTGGTCTATTTAAGAAACACAGCTTCGGCTTTTTATTTTCATTTCAACAATATCCATGAGAATAATAACAGCATGCTGAACCATTTTTCCAGGACAAATTCCAGACAAGGGGTACTGCTGTAAGTATTCTAAGCTGTGAAATTTGTTTGAATAAATGCAAATAACACGAACGAAAATATAACTTGCGTTAGAAATAATATGTTTTAAAGCTACATCAACTAGAAAAATAATCTTATTCAATACTTTTTATAAGAAATTACGACAAAAAGCAAGATATAAACTATTTTAAACATCTCTGTTGCCATGGTTACTTTAAACTTTAAGAAAAATAGGGTACCATGTAAAGTGCTTGGTATTTTGCTAATAATATTACCCAAATATTCCATGTTGGTCATTAACAGAATGGCACTGAAGCCGTCGAAAACCCCTATTTTTATACATAGTTGTTTAAAAATGAGAGAAAATGCGTTACCATGGAAACACGAGCCCCGCGATATATACATTTTAAGCTTATTTTAGAAAGCTAACGTGCATATTAGTAAAATTATCAATTATGCAGACTTCTACGGATATCGATGAAACTAAAATACACTGAAAAGTGTTAAATATCCGTATTTTCCTTCTTCTTTCAATATGAAATACCTTCGGAGGGTCATGTTCTTCAAACCTGGACAAAAATTGAACTTGAAGGGACAGAGACAAACGAAATTGAGGTTGTAGCAGTTAAAACTTCATATAACACGAAATACAAAAGAATGATGCGGTTCAACTAATTTGAATTTACCCTTGTAACAAGGTAACCTACCTCCTTAAGAACTCAAATTGTAAGTAAAAGTTTAAACATGAACCGTCCTGTCAGATGTCTGTATATCTTTACAAGTTTTCAAACGATTGACCTGTTGGTTTATAAATTGTGTTGACATTTTTACTGGATCCCGAAATGAATGCAAATGTTTCAGTCAAATTTTAAGTCTAAAAACCAAAAATAACATGATGGGAATTGTGAAATATACCATTGTTGCTTAGCAGCAGAAATATTTAGATTACTGTTGTTGTAACTATATTAGTGCTTTATGATCATAGCCTTATTTCATACGGCCATGTTTACAAAGAAAGCACCTTGTTAAGGGCTTGAGAACACTGAAGATTATTCTTACTTGGTGCAGTAAATTTTGTAAAAAGAGCCTGTTTGCAGATGAAACATTTTGCATATTTTCTATGTATTTTAAAATCCTTTTTTTCTTCAGAATCACTTTATATTTTGCACTGAAAATTTCAAGTTTGTTTCCTATGATATTGTTTAGATTTTGGATATAGAAAATTTTGTATTGCAAGGCATTTTATCAGCATTCAAGAGTAGACATTTGATGTAAAAAGAAAAAGAGATGAAATATTATATGGTTGCTAGGCAACATGAAGAATACTTAATGTTATGGAAATATTATTGACAGTTCTTTGCTTCAACGAAACATGCATACTTTACAACCACATATTAAACAGTACGCCTTCATTGAAACATGTAGAAGTATTTTAAATTAATGTCAGTAAAGTAGCAGTATTCTTTTAGGAATTTAAATTGTAAGCAAAGTTTTAAAGCATATGAACCCTCTTGTCAAATGTCTGTATATCTTGAAAAGTTATCAAAAGATTCACCTGAAATTTTCATGACTGTTTGTTTATGAATTGTGTTGTCTTTTTAACGGTCTATAACGGTGCTATAACTATGCCCTACTGTTTTCCATAACGATGCCCTACGCTTTCCTTATGTGTTGCTAGTTCGTTTTTCTATGTTATTCAGTTAGTCGTGGTTGTATGTTTATCTTTGGCACACGAGTGTCTGCGCTATCGTGGTGTACGTTGTAGTTGACTGTTATTAAGGAACGTGGCATTCCCTTTGTATATTCGTCCTTGTTCAACTTTCCCAGTAGTTTATTAAATACCGCAGCGGGGCCCTATTTCACCTAATTTAACATTCAGTCCCCGGTCCAGACTGACCAATGCCAGACAATTTAAAATCCATAGGTTTTAAACCCAGCAATTAACCCAACCCTAAACTTATAATACTAACTCGCGAAGCTGAAACCTTCGGGGTCTTTGACCCAGTCAGACCTACAGTCTTCGGTTGCACTCAGTACACTTGTACCCTCAAAATCAAACGACACCGGTGTCGTTTTCTTTAACAAGTTTATCAATCAATATCGTTTGTAAAACGACACCGGTGTCGCTTTATTGGATTTATTTTCATTCATAAAACCGATATGTTTACATTTGTAGTACAATTCGTTTAAACTTCCTTGTGATCGATTTACGTTTTACAGCTGATTTAATATAAGTGTCAAAGGTAAATTAAGTGCATTTTTTTAAAAATGGTTATGTGGGAAACCACAAGTTCAACCAATCAAAAACCTGCCATTTTTCTGCCAAGTTGGCAGACACTGCCACATTCCTGCCACTTGGCAGAACTTTGGCAAAACTTTGGCAGATTATTTTTATTAATAAAATGTAATGTATTTGATCTTATTTTCAATTAGTAAGTATATTATTAGGGTACACATAGTAATTAAAACATTAATGAAACTTTTAATCTAAAAGTCTGTTTCCATCATAAGATACAGGTTCATCCGATATGTAGAATCTGATGTAACTACCCATCAAAAGCATAAATGTTACTTCTGTAGATGTTGAATCGTTATAAGGATGAATATCAAACATTGTCCCTTGTTTTAGATAAATTTTAATTTTTTTCTTATACATAGATATTAACTGATCAGTGTCAAAGTCCTCAGCTGCCTCAGCTGTTATATTTACATTATCAAATATATCAAAAAATAAAGCATCATCCTGAGGCCTATAACTCCGCCACCTAAATATAAAATGTGATATTGGGCTTTTAGTCGGTTTATCCGGTTCACCTATAGAGCTCGCACCCTTTAATAAAATCTTAATATCTATTATATAAGTTCCGGTTTTTCTGACTATAAACACACCACTCAAAAGCATATCTAGTACATCTATTTTATATTTTTGGTTTATGAGTATAAAATCTCTATAATCTACGATAATTCCATATCTAACTTCAAATTCATTTAAATAATTCAAACCGGCCATATTTTCATATGTTGAATGTATCCAGGCACCACGACGGTCAAAATACTTTTTCATTTGTATGTAATCAAAAGTATGATTATAATAGTATTCAAAGAGAAACACTTCACGTTTTACTTTTTCTAGTTTTTCTTCTATTTTCCTGTCTTTCTTTTTAAGTTTAAGAATTATTTCAGCTAAATCATCAAGTCGTTTTGTTGTAGCAACTTCAGAAGCAGATAAACTATCAACAGTATTCTTTGTTCTAGTTAATTGTGTTTCTTGTTTTAAGAAAACATTTTTTACTTTTGTAATTTCTTCAGCATTAGTAGAAATTTCTACGACATTAGCGGTTATTGCTTTAGTATTAGCAGTAATTACTTGGGTATAAGCAGTGATTGATTCTCCTTGTTTACCTGATATTTCAACTACAGAGTCTAAATCATTTATTATTTTTTTTAATTTTATCATTAAATTTATCATTAAATTCATTAATATCTTTTTGTAATAAACCTTTAAGTTTACTTAAGTCTGCATACTTTATATTGTGACTTGCATCAACATTATTAATCAGGTCTGCAAGTTGTTTCTTGAAATTTTCTAGCTGATTATTAATTATGTTAATTGCTTCAGTATTAGCAGTAATTAACTCTCCTTGTTTAACTGATTTTTCAACTACAAAGTCCAGTTCATTTTTATGTTCTTCAACTTTAGCATTAAGCTGCGTCATATCTTCTTGTAACTTTTTTGTAATATTACTTAAGTCTGCATACTTTAAATTGTGACGGTTGTCAACAATACTAATCCAATTTCGAATTCGTTTTTTAAAGTCATCTATTTTAGAATTGAGCTCTTTTTTAAAGTCCTCTAATGCTGTGTCATGATCATCACCTCTTTGTGAAGCTGCCTTTTCCAATTCAGATTTATATTCTGCAAGTTTATTTGAAATTAATTCTAATAAATCTTTATGCTTATTTTCAGTTTCAGTATTTAGTTTATTTATTTCTGTTCTGATTTCTAACTGATACATATTTTGTAACTTTTTCTCATCTTCAATAATCTTGTCTTTTAGTTCTTCATGTTTAATCATACTATCTTTTAATTCTTGAATTTGAGTGAATAAAATGTTTAAATTAACTCGAAATACTTCTTTTATGTTGTCATCTGTCAAATCAGATTTCTCTTCAAGTTCTTTAATAGAATCAACCATAGCTTTCATTTCTTCTTCAATTTTACCTTGTAATTGAACTATTAATAATGAATTCTTTTTAAAATCTTTTGTTAATTCTTCAATATTCTTTACTTCTGCTTCTAGTGTTTGTTTTATACTTTTGACATCTTCAAGATTATAGTCATCTATTACACTTTGAATTTTTCTATACAAAAACCGTCTTGGAACTACATCAGCGGATTTATCTGGATTTCCTAGGTTGATTATCTTATTACCTCCCATATCTAATGCTCTATTCATTGTGTTATCAAGTTCCTTATTTCTGTGAAGATATGATTCCATGTCCTTTCTAAGCTTTTTGTATTGTTTTTTAGTAGCATAATCACTTTTTAGTAGCATAATCACTTAAATCAATATCAAATTTAACTTTACTTATACTTTCAGGTTCACTTATTCGTTCTATATTATTAAAAATACCCATTATATATTACCAGTAAAGTTTTTTCTTATAAACTTCCTTGGTTTGTCAATATATAAAAAAATCATATTTTTGATTTGTTGCATTAGCAAATGAATCACGACCTATATTTTGTTCATTACAAATCATATCATTTTCTCGTCTACCCGGACTTTCAAATAAAATATAACGTGAACAGTTAATTCGAATATCTTTTGGTGTTTTATAGTAAGACTGACTTAAATAAATAACAGAACAGTTTTTGTGACGTCCTTGAATAAAGTATTTTGTTATTTCATTTTGAACTTTTTTATCTTCACATACAAAATCATCAAATATTACTACTTTTTGTTTTTTTGATTCAAGATTCTCACAAGGTTCAATTTGGTTGGGATCAGCTGAATATTCAAGTATTTCATTTGGATCTACTTTAATTTTTTTTGCAATTTGACTTAAGTTGTTAATTAAATCTTGATATTTAGATTGTTCTAAGTTTTTAGCATACAAGTATAATTTATCATAATATATAAAAGGTTTTCGAAGTATATGCATTAATGTATTTGTTTTTCCAGATCCAGAAGATCCGCATATTAACATTCTAAAACATGAATCTGGCATAAAAGGATAAAATTGTGTAAAGTTATTGGATTTATCACTTTTTGTATCATAATTTGGAATTTCCATTTATATAATATTACATTATTTTACATTATTTTACAATATCTTACATTATCTTACATTATTATATAAATGCAATCAAAACTTAATGAAATAAGAATAAGAAAAAGGTTAGTCGGGCAAAAGATGAGAGATCTTAGAGAAGAAATAATGAGAGAAAAAATAAGAAAAGCTACAAATCGGGATATGTACACTGAAATTTATAAACCAATTACTGAAAAAATAGAAAGTCAAAAAGAACAATTACCAAGTCAGTTAAAAGCATTACCTGGAATTAAAGAACAACTGGCATTAATTCCAGAACAGTTTGCCGATAAGATACATGAAATAGAAAATCTAAAAAGTTTGGAAGCGCTATTCCGAGAACCACCACCAATTACGGAGTCTCCTGAAGATAAAGACCTGTTGAGGGAATTTGCCAAATGGGAGAAAACTATACATGAAGTAAATTTGGATGCTGGTTTGGATACTGATGTTTTAAAAGAATATGGATATTCCAAACCGTCTGAAATGTTTGACTTTTTTACTGCAGATGAATCTAATCCTGATAAAATATATGAAGACACAGTTCAAAATACAGTAGGTAATGTTACTACGAATATCGTAAAGCTAAACGGTCTAATAGCTAGCAAATCAAGATCAAAAGATCTAAATAAACAAGAAAAAGCAAAAGAATTAAAACATGAACAAGACGAACTGATAAAGTACAAAAAACGGTTGATAAATACTTTTAATTTAGCTCCTACATACGGAAAAGGAATAAAACATCATAACCCATATAAAGTTTCACCAAATAGACAATATGGAAATTTAATTATTAACTTAAATAAACTTTATGGTCAAAACAAATTAATTGCTAAGGATAGAATAACTGGAAAAGAAGTAATTAACACTAAAGTAGATGATGATTTAATTGATTTGATTAATAAAAGATATAACAATAATAAAAAACATTCAATTCATTCAAGAAAAATATTTAAAGAATTAACAGAAAAATCAGGATTGCCTATCAATAAAAGATCTAAGAAATTTAAAAAAGTAATTAGGGGACAAGGTTATGACATTTGTCCATGTAATCCAAAAGAATTGGTTAATGACTTGGAGTTAATTTGTGGTTCAATTGATGCTGGAAATAATAATGAAGAACTAAAAAATGAAGGTATTAGAATAATTGATGAACTATTAAAAATGAATTCACTCTTACCAGAACAACATGAAAAGTTATATAAAAATTATTTCTTGAATTTACACTTTTATTAAAGTTTTAAAACTTTAGTTTTTAATTAAAAAGATATGTTTAATAATTATATAAATGGAACAAAAAATAGTATTAAGTTCTGAAACAGTTAAAGATGATAAAAATAAACCGAGTGATTTTACAATCAGATTTAGTCGTTCTTTAATTTTAGATAAAAATAAAACTTACGTTGTTGGTTTGGATAGTATTAACACTATGACTTACTCTTGGCATAATATTAGTGATGAATATGACAATAAAAGAATTCGTTACAATAATGGTGAGGATTGGAAAGATATTATATTTACAAATGGTTCTTACAGTTACACAGATATTTATAATTATATTAGGGAAACATTAATAAGTAATGGTGATTATGAATTTGATAAATCAGAAATTGCTCCAATAAGTTTGGAATTTGATTTAAGTAGTTTTAAGATTTTGATTTCAATTACAGATAATTTTAAGTTGGATTTGGAAATATCAAATTTTCATACATTGCTTGGATTTGAGAAAAAAAAATTGGAAAATACTGAATGGGGAACTACAACACCAAATATAACTAACTCTGTGGATACAATTTACATTCATTGTGATCTTATTGATAATTCACTTGTTGATGGTAATTTCAGTGATATTATCTATGCTTTAAGTACTGCAGATTTAACAAGAGCTTATCCATTTACAAAAGAACCACAAAGAGTTGGATATTCTGAAATTAATAAATATATTATAAATTCAATTAGAATATATATTACAGATGTATTTGGTAGAATAATTAATTTTAATGAGGTTGAAACAAGTTTTACACTAATTTTAAAAGAAATTAATTAAAACTAAAGTTTTAAAACTTTTATTATGAAATTATAAATTTTAGTTTTATATAATGTACAAGAAAGTTTATGACAAAAATAAAGGAATATTTATTTATTTTGATGCTCACACAGGAAAAGAAATCATACATGGTAGACCTGAGGTCTCCGGAGATTCCATCTCTGGTACAGGTATCTTTGACACTTTAACAAAATTGCTTTCAAGTGGAGTTGCATCTTCAATTAGCACAGCTGGAAAAAAAGCTTTGGAAACAGCAGGAAAAGCAGCACTAGAAAGTGGAACAAAAAAGGTTGGAACAGAAGTTGGAAATTTAGCTGCAGCGAAACTTATTGGAAGCTTCACTGGAGACACTAATAAAATTGTTGAAAAATTTAAAAAGAAACCTGCTCCGGCAGTTGGTAATTTAATTGCCAAGGAATTACAAGGAAAGAATAATAGTAAAAATAGTAAGGAGGAGGAGGATATTCATATGAGAATAGATAGAATATTGTCAGGATCTGGAACTTCAGCTCAACAAAAACGTATTAACAGATTAATTTATAAAAATAAAAACGAAAATAAAAACTAAAGTTTTAACTTTAATAAAAAAATAAAATAATATATAATATATACATGTTTAGAACAAAACAATATTGTGAAAGATATGAATTAACTGCTATTCAATTAGATACAGCTTTAATATCTGTCCTGGGAAATAATGTTAAGCAACAAAAAAAAAACGGATATCACTTTACAATTAATGATAGAAGTTCATATTTTGATTAGTTTAATGGTTATTTTGAAGTAAGTTTTAAAGTAAATAAACTTGTTAATGGTAATAATTATGGTAATGGAGATCAAATTGCTCTAATTAATAATGCAGCTTCATTAATTGATCAATTAGTGGTTAAACAAAATGGAAAAATTGTTTATGATTGTAATAATTTATACAAAGTAATAAATGTAAAGGATTTAGTTGAATTGTCTGAAGATTATGCAAAATCAACTGGAACAAATGAATTTATCTATTTAGATATAAATGATAATGCTGAAAGCAGAAAAACCGAAGATGAATATAATTCTGGTTTTGCTTCTAGGAAGGCATTAATCCAAGGTGGTAAAGAAGTAAATGCTAAAATTCCATTAAATAATTATTCATTTTTTTCAGGGTTTAGAAACTAATATTATACCTCCAAGTCAAATTCAAATAACACTGCAGCTGACAGATGATGATGAATTAATTTTTAGAGCTAATGCTGCTGATCCTGGTAGAGTAATTGTAACAAAATTAATTCTATGGGTTCCACGTTTAATTTTTAATGAATTTGGACTTAATTTAATTTCTGAAAGATTTACAAAAGCAAGATGGTCATACCTTAGGGAAATGATGACGCAATCAACTGATACACAACACATTAATACAACTTTTAGAATAACAGCTGGTGTAACAAAACCACAACATGTATTTGTTTATTTACAACGACCTGACAAAAGTAATAATCAAGAACATAACCCACATTTATTAGATACATTTAAAGTTAATGCAGCAGATGATGCTTGTACTTTGAGTTCTTGTCGTCTTGAAGTTGGTAATGGTGTTTTTTATCCAGAAACAGAATATACAAATATATCAAGAATATATGATGATGTAATTAATTATTATTATAAACAAAATAATAAGACTACTGGAAGTCTGCTAAATAGATCAAACTTTAATAGTTTATTTGGATTTATTCATTTTAACTTAGAATATAAAAAGGAAGTAACTACAGAAGATCCTAAGCAGATTACATTAACAATTAAGTTAAATACACTTCCCGCTGCAAGATATCGTATTTACGCAATTGTTTTATATGAGGAAACAGTTGAAATAAATACTATTGGAAATGAACTTGTTATTGTTTAAATAAAATAAATATAAATTATATATAATGACATCAAATTATATTGAATATAAAGTCAACCTTACAGATGGACAAAAGAAAAATTTAGCACAAGCTTATAATAATAAAATTCCACATACTTTTAGATTAAAACATGAACAATTACGTGGAAACTTCCCTTTACTTTTAACAAAAACACAAATTAATCAAATTAAAAAAGCTGTTGCAAATAAGAAGGGATTAGAAATTACAATTTCAAAAAGCCAAATGTCCAGTCAAGGTCAAAATGGTGGATTTTTAGGAGCTTTGGCTGGTTTGTTAGGAAAAACAATTCTTCCAATGGCTGCAAAAATAGCTCCAAAAATATTAGCCCCTCTAGGCATTGGTGCTTTGTCTGGGCTAGCCAGTACTGGTGTTAGTAAAATACTTGGAAATGGTATTATTTCAGTAGCTAATGATAAGAGAAATATGATATCACCATATCTTACACCTAATCAAATAAAGCAATTAGTAGGATCTGGAGTGATTAAATTAACACAAAAACAAAAACAAGACGGTGTTTTTTTAGGTATGTTGGCTGCTAGTCTAGGGATACCTTTGATTACATCTTTGTTAAGTGGAAAAGGACTACAGATTAATTCACAACGGAGACCTTACAGACGAATTCCTATAGTAAAAAAAAAATAAAATTTATAAACAAACCAATATCTAACTTTGAAATTGAACAATGGGTAAAACAATTAAAAATTAAAAACTTTAGGGGTGTGTTTAGTAGAAATAATTTATTAAAATTAAAAGTAAAGGACGAGTGTGGAATTATAAATTTGGACGATTCTGTTGGTCCTGGAACACATTGGGTTTGTTACTTAAATAATATGTACTTTGATAAAATCAGAGGTTTTCTGAGAAATTCTTTGTATTTCGATCCATTTGGACTTCCTCCACCAAAAGAAGTAATTAAGTATATACCAAATGTAAAATACAACAATGTTCAATATCAAGACAAAACAAGTATGCTTTGTGGATATTATTGTTTATTTTTCATTAAAATGTTACAAGATAAAGTACCGTTGTATGATTTATTGCATAAAATACTAAAAATTAATAATCAAAGAGTAAATGAACAAACTATTATAAATTACTTTAACCAATAAGGACATGTAAATTAAACTTATTAAAACTGTGTTTTTATTTAACTGGAATAATTAATATAATGGGAATATTCAATAATATAAATGAAAAAGTAAATAAAATAGAAAGATGGACGTCAGTGCTTGAGAGCTGGAAGCTCACACAAATTAAAAGAAAACCTCCATTGTTTTTAACAAGTTATACCCAAGATACCGATGGTGGATTATTTCAATAAAAAACTGTAAATGCTAGTCCTGGTTTAGTTCAAAATGGTAATAATGTAAGAATTAATTTTAATTGCATTTTAATTATTCTTGTTGATGCAATTAAATTAGATAAAGGAGAAGCTAAATTACAATTAAAAAATAAAGAAAATGTAATTCTTCAAAGTTATCATGTAAAAAATAATAGAAAAAATGAATCTATTTCTATTAATTATGCAATTGAATTTAAAATAAATGATGTTATTTATATTAATTCTTTAAACGTTATGAATATTCAGTTAACAATTTATGGTTCTATTATTTAAGAGTTAATTTAAGAATTAATTTAAGTTTTAATTTAAGAATAAGCTAATGTATCAATACCATTATCAAGAATATATCGTTTATCGTCATAACATGATAAAGATGTTTTATTTATAACATAACTGGAAAGATTGTGTTTATCAGAACGAATAACTTTAAAGGTGTGATTACTTTGGGTTGAATTAAACAAAGTATCTTTGTAATTTTTATGAACTATTGTTTTCTTAACAACAAGTTTTTTAATTCCTTTACATTTTTTAACATTAACTTCATTTTCTAATAATATGAATACATTTTACTTCTTAATCCGACAAATTCAACAATTGGAATGCCAGCAGCTTCATCTTTAAATTTTCCAATTACTTTTTTATTATTATCAAAATAAAATTTTGAATTACTATCGTAATCACTGTTATCAAATAAATCTTTGTCCTTATAAAAATCCTCATATGCATCTTTGGTTTTTATTTCATAACATAATGAATCAGTGTCAGTGAATAGTAATTTACAATTACCCTCGTACTTTTCCTTAATGTAATTATAATGAAAATCATACATTAAATATTTTGATAAATCTAGAATGCACATTCCAACATAACAAGGTCTGTTTAATAACAAACTTTCTTTTATTCTATGAATACCAAAAAGGTTAGAGTTAAACATCGTTGAACTAACAAATGAAGGTTTGGCTATGTATTTTAATAAAATATTTTCATCATGTGTTAATTTAATATTAACCCTCTTGCGTAAATTCTCCATCGTCTTACCGAATACAGAATTGTTCATTAACTTAAAAAGTCCTTTTCAAATGAATTTTTTGCTTTAGATCTTTTTTGAGTATTAAAATCAATATACTTTCTTAACCAAGGAGATGAATCAAAAGTTAATATTTTATGTATTTTTGTTACTTTTAACCCTAATTGTGTATATAGTTCAAGATTTTTAAAATGAACTACATAATTTAGTTTTTTTTATTAAAGTTGGAACTAATTTTTTTACATTACTTTTTCCTATTTCAAATTCTGTTTTAATATTTTTACCATAATCAGAAAGCCATTGATCTGGTATTTTAATTTTTTCAGGAGCTACAGGATAATCATTGTGGGTTTTATGTAATTCTTTTGGATATTCAAGATCACATTCAACTATAAAGTTAGTTATACCTTTTGCAATTAATTTCTAAAATTGTTTTTCGGATATAAATTTAAAGTTTCCAGAGGGTAAAGGTTGACACATAGCCCAGCCGTAAAGGTTATTGGCGTCGAGGTACATAATGTATTTGTTTTCTTCTTTTGAATTATAATCTTTCATATATTTATTGTTTGCTTTACTGTATCTGTTTGAAATATAACTTATTCCTCCTCTCAGTCCCTTTTCAATAAAAAGATACATATCAATATCAGTTATTAAATCTAACTTAATTCAAGTCATTTTTAACATTGCATCCCAAGCTAAACCAGGACTACTAAAATAATGACAAGGATCTAATTTGTAGTACTCCAAACATAGTTTTCTAAAATTTTCGAATACATCAGCTAAAAGTAATACGTCAGTTTTTAAATATAGATCATGATATTCTCCCATTGTTTTAATTTTAAATTTATTCCAAATATTTTTAGCATGTTCATATTCATTATCAGATATGTGTGTTTCATTTAAAATTGAATAAAACTCTTCTTTAGAAGGTAATTCTGTTTCTTTAAATTTTTTAAATGAATCCATGTAATCATATGGATAAACACCTTTTGTTTTTAATAATTCTATATTTTTATTAAATTCTTGAGATAAAAATTTAAATTCTGGAACATTTTTTACTAAGTTTTCCAATGATTGAGACATAAATTGAAATGAATCAATAAAGACCAAGTCAAAAATCATAAATGCCATATATCTTTCCATATTGTTAGGAATAACATTAATTTCTTTTTTGAATTTTCCTATTTGCTGCATAATAAAATGACCGTCATAACCTCTTAAATTATGAAAAATAACAGGAATTTTATGTGTTAGTTTAAAATTAATATTACATTCTGAGAGAGCACTTCCTCTGAATTTTCCTGTTATATGACAGTGATCCCGGACAGGATTTTCATTTTCCTTATATTCTTTTTCACAGATATGACAAAACTTTTGTTTTTTAAATTCACTTTCATCTTTTTAGACATTCTTAGTTCTTTGTTAAAGTTAACACTAAATATTTCTTTACAATATTCCTCTTCCTCAAGCATTTTTTCAATAAACTTATAAACTGCATTAGGACCTCTATAAATCTGGGTTGGTTTAGTATATTTATCGTCATAACAACAAACAACTTTATAACCGTAACCACAATCTATATGATTTTGATATGGTTCAGTAAATGAAGATTCAGTTGATGGTAAAGCAGTTAAAACTTTTTTAGTTATTGATTCAAAATCAGCATAAATTACAAAAGGTACTGCTAAACCTTTATGATAATTTTTAAATTGTACTTTACTTCCCTCTTTTGGCATTTGTACACCTTGGATACCATTAATAGCTAAACAATTTGGAATATGTTCATTTAATATTCTTTCTTGTGAAAAATTCTGTAGACATGATTTACAAAAATGATTTTAATGTTGATCTTTGGTTTTATTAAACATTAATCTATTAAAGTCTTTTATCCAAACATAATGTTGTTGTTTTTCGTTGGTAATTAATAACATGTCACATCTTTCAGAATAATGATATTTTGATATGTACAATGGATAAATACTATTTTCTTCATAACCAAATATATTAAATGATATGTCATTTAAAACTTCAATTTTAGGTATTTGATTTAATGTAACAGGAAATTTAATTCCAGTATAATCAAGATCGTTTATATGTTTTTTTATAATTTGAAACTCTTTCAGAATATTTTGTTACAGGAAATTTGTAAGCTAAATGACACCATCTAAAACATTCGTTATCATCATTCTTTATATTTATTAATCCTTTCATTGAATTTTGTAATGGTTTTGGTAATTCTAAATAACTTGAAGCAGCCAATGGACTATACTTATATCTATTTATATAATGAGCATCAACTGACTCTATTCTCCAGCCACTTCCTTCAGAAATCCAATTACCAATTCTATTTATTATTTCATCAAAAGCTTGATGTAAAGTTTTTTTATTTCGTTTGTGTTAATAATTTCTAAAGCCTTTGATTGAAAATAAGCTGATTTATATATTGTATCAGTTTTATCCATTTTTGCAAAAGGTATTTTTAAAACAACGTTTATTTTTATACCTTTTAAAGTTTTAAGTTCAGATTTAAGTATTTCATAAGAGTTGTTTATAGTTAAATATAGTTAAATATAATTGATTCTTTGGATCTTGTCTATATGTAATTTTAATTTCAAATTTCTTATAATATTGTTTTGTAGATCTCTCGATTTCCATCTATATATTATATTTAGAAAATAAAATTCGTTAAGCAAAAAAGGTTTAAAAAAATAATTAAAAAAATAATAAAATAAATAAAGTTTTAAATTATCTTTACGAAGAAATAAAATATTCAAATTTATATCTTTTTCCATTAGTTTTTGATATTCCACATTTTACTCGGTTTTCTCCTTTGCAGCACATTGTTATTAACCCAGAATTAATACCAAGGTCTTTAGACGCTGCATAATTGCTTTTATATGTTTTTTCTTCATTAGTATCACAGTCGGTTACAATTACTTTTTTAGGATTGTTTCGAATATTATTTGGTCTGGGACAATCACATAATCTTTCAGCATTTTCTTCTTCATTTAATAGACAACCACAGTTCCATTCAAATAAATTATTTTTTAAAAGATAAGGATCTATAACATTTTGTAATTTATCAATGACATGATTTTTATATTCATCGCTAACTATTTGATCAAGTTTTGATTTAATAACATTTCTTCTTTTAAGAACTTTCTTATATGAATTTTTGTCTGGATTCATTATTTCTCCTAAAGTGCTAGATAATTTTGGCATAATCATTCTATCTACCTTTCTATTAACCATCTATATATAATATACTTATAGAAAAAAATCTCTAAAAACGCATCTAATGAAATTATATTGATTTGAGAAATTTGTTTATATTATCTATATCTTTTGAATAAGATTTTAAAGTCATTTTTTCTAAGTTGTTATCAACTGTTAAAATTTTAATACCTTCTTGAAACATTCTGTTTAACCATTCTTCGTGTAATTTGTGTAGTTTTTCTAAATAATCTAAACCAACTCTATTTTCTTCCGTTCTGTTTCTTTTTTGAAGCCTTTTAAAGCATATTTCTGGGTCGGTTTTAACATAAACAAATCCATCAATTGGGTTTTTTCCGTATGGTTTTATAATATGATCAGTTAAGAAAAGATTGTATACTGCCCACTCGGGGTCATTTATAACACCACTGTCGGGATGTTGTTTTGTAAAAACGTTACTGTTAGTTAAATAACAACGTTCAAGGACAGAAACACCATCAAACTGTTTAGCAGAAGATAACATTTTTATATGACTGTTTAAAGTTGTTAGCTGAAAAGGAAATAAATATTTGGAAGGTTCTTGAGCAGCAAGTTCAAAAAGGTTATATGAATTATAACTTGCGAAGCTGGAACCTTCGGTTGCACGTGGGTCCATAACATTTTGCCATTCGTGAATTGGTTCTGGAATTATATTAAAATTAGGATTATATTCTTTAATAATATCTATAAACGTACTTTTTCCTGATGCAATATTACCTTCAACTGATATAATTTTTTTCATTTATATAAAATACTTATAGAAAAAATCTTTAATTAAAGTTAATACAGCTCTTCTTCTTTTTTTACTTTTATATCCGTTAAGTTTAAATTCCTTCATGTGCGTTTCAAAAGGCATTGAATATTTATTTTCTTTCTGCATTTCTAATAGTATTGTAAAAATATCCTGAATAACTTGTTTCTCTTCTTCTTTATTTACTTTTCCAGGATCATTAGGGTCATGAACAGCTAAAGCTGCAATCCGTGCTTTTGTTATTAGTTGTTTTATTTTGTGATGATGTGCTTTTAAAATAAATTTCTTGTCGTCAAGTTTTAGTCTGTTAGTAAATATGGTAATTACTGATGGAACAGCCCCAGCAACTGCTACAAATATAGGAATAGCTGGAACAAGTGCTAATGCAGCTGAACAACCAAAAACACTTGCTGTAATATATAATCCGGTACTTACTCTCCCACAAAATTTATAACTTTTTCTGTAAGCAGCAGCTAGTTTATTAAGTGAATGATTAACTGATGTAATGTTTCTATTCCATTATTAGAAATTAAATTTTTATTACTCTTTTATATAATATATATTTTAAATTAAATTTCTTTCAATTCACTAAATGGTACCCAACTATTAAATCTTTCATTGTAACCTTTCCATTTTACTAAAGCTTGTTTTTTCTTATAGTCTCGTCTAATAACTTTTTCTATTCTAAAAACCTCTTGTGTAGTAGGTAGAAGTTCTTGTTCATAAAATGAACATTGAATTATTTCATCATTTAAATCTTTAATAGTGTATGTTCTGGGATTTGTATTATTAATTCCATAAATTATAAATATTTCCTCTGTCCAGTTTGGTGTATATCCTTTTTCAAAATGTCTTTTAAGTTTGCTTAAGCGAACTCGATCACCAATTTTAAATTTTGCTTTACTCTTTGGTATCTTTAAATCACCATATAAATTAAAGTAAACAGTACCTTTTTTTAAGTTTTTACTAGCTTCGGTTGTTGTCATTTTTATACTAGAATGTTTTGTTTTGTTATATTTATCAACCATATCCTGCAAATTATTTAAATAAGTATAAGTATTATTTGCTGTAAAATATTTCCACATTATTCTTTTTAAACTTCTATTAAATCTTGCTATTACTACAGCCTTTCCTTCATTAAATGTATGATACATATTAATCTTATTTTTATTCAAAAATGATTCAAACTTTTTATTATAAAATTCTTTTCCTTCATCTACCCATAAATTTACTGGTAATCGTCCTTCTAAAATATTTTTTTCAAATGCTTCAGTAACAGACTCTCCAGTTTTATTCTTTAATGGAATAACCCAAGCATATTTACTAAATATATCAATAACGGTTAACAAGTATTTTACTCCTTTATTATATTTTGAAAAAGCTTGCATATCAACTAAATCAGCTGACCAAGTATCATCAATATCATTAACTATCACTTTTCGTTTCCTAAATTTTCTTTTAATTGGTTTGTGTAATTCTTCTGCTAATTCATCGCTCGAGCGGTAGCTTGGTACAGTGATTCCGGGGGTATACTCTACCCCCTTTTCCCGTGTTTTGATTTTTGTCCGAGACCAAGTGTGTATTTCGTTTTGATGGCTGGTTTTACAACTAAATGTTTTGCAATCTTTTCTCCAAATGTTTTTGATTTAGTTTTATTTAAACTGGAAAGCATTTGCTTATCACATGTACCCTTTTTTACACCACTGTCATAGCAAAAATCATGGTCCATACATACTGCATCCAGTTCATTGACAGGGGGTCCATTATCTAGGGGATTTCCTGGCCCACAATAATTATATCCCGGAAGTGTTAAACCTTTCTTAGGTAATAAAGGTAACATTGCTTTGTGAATATCTAAATTACCCCCTGTACTTTTAACAAACTTTGATTTCATTTTTCCACAAGATGAACAAGTAGCCCTTATCATTTTTCTCCCGTTTTTTGTTGTAACATAATGAGGATTTATATTATCAGTAAATCTTCTTTCTTTCAAACAATATATTTTATTCTGTAAACTCATCTATATCATATGTATTTAAAACATTTTAGTTGATTTTTACTTGGTTTAAAACCTGTGGATTTTAAATTGTCTGGCATTGGTCAGTCTGGACCGGGGACTGAATGTTAAATTAGGTGAAATAGGGCCCCGCTGCGGTATTTAATAAACTACTTTTCCCCTTCGGGCTTTTCCCCCTCCTCCCCCCACGGCCCAATTTTGCCCCTAGCCATTTCCTTCTCCTCCATCTAAATTTAGCATAAATTAATATGTACTTGTTGGATGTTTGAAGCATCCCGTCTCAAATTTTTTTCCATTACAGCTTCTTTTTGTTGTGGACCTACTATGCAAATGCGTGGCTCTGTGGCTGTGTTTTTGGTGCTCTGTGCTTCCGAGAAATCTACCCTTACCTCTTATCTTTTTTAAATTTAAAATAAAGATGAATGTAAATTTTTTTGTCAAATTTCAAGTCTAAAAATCTAAAAAACACGGATATCGGGAAATATTCCATTGTTGCTTAGCAACAGAAATATTTTAGATCACTGTTTTTGTAACTGTATTTATGCTTTATTATGATAGCTTTATTTTACAGCCATGTTTGCAAAGAAAACACCTTGTTAAGGGCTTGTGAACCACTAAAGACTAATCTTGCTAGGTGCATAAAATTCATAAATAAAAAGCCTGTTTGCAGATGAAATATTTTGCACATTGTCTATGTATTAAAATTATTATATCTGCAAAACCACCTTGTATATTGCTCAGAAAATTTCAAAACTGTTTAGATAGAGAATGTTATTACTCTTCTTGAAAACAATTTCATTTCGTGACACAATTGCACTTAAATTGTTGTCATAAATAACTTGAAATGTAAGAAAATTGCTAGGCAGCAGAACTTAATCATTTGTCTACTGTACTCCGCTTTTTTCTCAAGAAGTAGTTTTGACATGAAATAAAGACATTGAACACAGTGATTTGCTTCTGTATTTTAATTCCTATTTACAAAACTGTATTAAACAAACTTACCTGAAGGCAACAAAAATGTCTCCAAATCAGTGCAGAATGGAACATATTTTTAAACAATCATCAACATAGTTTTTAATGTAACTTCTCCATTTTCTTAGATTTGACCCTCTATTTTTAGGAATTATCATACAATCCAGAAATAAAGAAAACAAAAAAACATTATTTTTGGTCCATAAACCCCATTTTTTCATTCCATGACACAGATAAAAAAATACCGTCTGTAGATTACTTTTAACAATTAGTTTTAGCTATTTCATTCATTTACTGTATGTCGTAAAAGATGATTAATAGTAGCGGTTTTCATTCGCCGATGGAAGCATTAATACCCCATTTAATGTATTTGTGACATTCTCAATTTAGATGCCCAAGGAAATTAATTGTTAGAAAATTTGATTGTTTTTTCTCTACATTAACACTAGACTAGCCACTAGACTGATAATAACTATATTTCTATATTTTTCCCTTTTTTGACAAATTCAATTTCATAGAGACAAAAGCCAGTCTATTTTAACGATTTTCACACAGGACTGATGTTGAAATTATCAGTCTAGTACAATCCGAAATACTCTCGGAGAGATGATTGGCACCTATGGCTATTAGATTACCCATGGATAATTTGGTACATCATGCTAGTGGTCAAGTGTTGTGCTGCTGATCATAAATCTGTTTACCTAACTGATTTTTAATGGTGATAGTTGAAGAACCATTCTCATCTAGAATAAACCATTTTGCTACTTTTGAAATCTTGATGGGTCATCTTGCAAATATATTTATCAACAATAATATGTTTATTTTATTTAAAGGATTATTCTAATCATTAAAATTCTGAAACTGAAGAATGGATTTTAATAGTTTATTACAGCATGTCTTTGTCAAAGGCACATTTTAAAAAATATGTCGAGTTCAAGTTTATTCAAACGATAAAGAAACTGCTTTGTATAACATGTGTCAAAAAAGAAGATTATGATTGCTACCATATAAAACTTTTCAAAGGTGTTAATAAAACCGAGACTTGTTGGCCCATTGGAAAGCCAGTAGATATAGACAAAATTATGAGAAAGCTGTACCAAAATTAAAAGAAACACAAGTGTCAGCATAAAATGATTTCTATTCAGTGACCAAGCACCGTACTGCAGTCACTGCAGCACCAAACAAAAAAGACGTTTTATTTTCTTAACAAAGATTTATAAATAACAAAACTATTGAAGGTCGATGCATATATGGAAGGCTGGTGCACCATTCTTATTGCCAGATATCTAATGCTAATCGCTAAATACATTATTCTTACTCTCATAATAAATGCGAAATATTCAAATATCTAATGTTTATAATGCTGAAAGATAATGCTAATTGTCCATTGATTTTATGAAATAAAGATCTGCATCATGTTTTATGAGTCTGATTTGAAGCATCTTCTACTATGTCATGCCAGCATCGGACAATGCATGTTAGCATTCAGCTTTGTATGGAGGGCCGGTGCATCATGCTAATTGCCGAATGTCAATTTTAATGCTAAATGCCAATTACTTTATGCTAAATACATATTATTTAATGCTAAATGCCATTTTTTATTAAATTATTTGTCATTTAACATTTTGCAATTAGCATGGCGCACCGTCCTTCCACAGTATTGTTTTGCCATCGCATTTGACAATTATGACGCAGTGTTTAAGATTTAGCATTTGGCATTAAATATTTTGCATTTGGCATGTGGCATTTTTCAAATGAAAGGGCGGAGTTATAATGTTAATGTTATGCGAAATATCAAATGCTTACTTGTATTTAGAGCATTAAACATTTTTAACGTTAAAATGAAGTATTTGGTAAATTGAACAAGCCTTCCATGAATAAAACTATACTATTATAAACTAAATAGCAAATAAAGTGGTCTAATAAGATGTGATAACCAGCGCTTAAAATTTCAAATAATATTACTTTATAGTATACATAAGATTTTCAACCATCTCCAGTCCTCACTACACTGGCGATTAATTGAACAAATGCATGTACCTTGTAAGAGATATGTAACTAAATGTTAATATGTAGAGTTACCTTTTCAACACCAAAACACTTTGAAACCACATGTCTCTAACACTATATTTTTCACAAATCAATTAATTTTTATTTTAAAACATTTGGCTCTGCTAATCTTTACTAAAGATTATACAAGTATAAGGTTTTTCTTGAATTGTATAGTAGTAGTTAACTAACTGGAGTTAACTTAAGAATATAGTATGCAACATGCGAAATTTGCACAAATAAGAAACATACACAAATTATAAGCTTAAATGTATATCTAACTTTGAGACGTTTCTATCTTCTGCAGAAATACCAATCTTGATGTAAAAAAAAGTGTGCTTTCATGTATTTACATGTAGATTTTTTAAAGCTAAAAAATCCACAGAAAGCCATAGACCTTCTAACTAGCAGAATACAGGATAACAAGAAATGAAAGCATTCTTTCCGAATATTCTCAGAGCGAGATTGCAGATTTATGTGCCTGTACTTGTGTTTCACTGTCCTTCAAATACAACACTTCAATATGCATTATTCAGCCCCTGAACCTGGATATTCATTAATGCACCAAGAGGTGATACCACTATATTATATGTTCGTTCATTCCGTCTATTAACGTTCAAGGTTTTAACACAAATATCGCAAAAGCTAACTTTTTCCGCTACCAGTTCAGGGAAAAAAGCACATCAGATTCTGTTCTACTCTTTTATTGTTCAGTTGCAGTTTAATTCCTTATGTCCATTTTATGACAAGCCATAGGAATGTGTATTTTTCAGATTTTCCAATCTAACTGCAAGTACCAATACAGAGAAATGAAAATTCATTTCTGATAAATTTTCAACTCAGCTGACCCCTGCAGTTGTAAATCCCAGCTACCAGATGGTCTCAATAAATTGCAGAAACATGTGGCAGTAAACCACTGATCTCTATCAGTTAGGCTGTGGTCAGTTCTTGACATTGATTGATAACAAACCTAAAAAGAGGTTTGTGAATTTTCGGATTGTACTAGACTATGATATTGGACATAGGATATAGACTGGCTCAGTTCACTACATTCAATCATAAAAATGTAAAAAGATATATCATAGTCTAGGAGCTAGTCTACATTAACACTATTGTAATATAACATATAACTGGGAATGTCAGTAATACTATTATTTCTTTTTAAGAACTGACAACCGACTGTCAAAAGGTATTACTATTGACTTACGGGGATATGCTACCAAGCGACACTATTTTACTTAAAAGTGAAATAGAATCATATTTTCATAAAAAGAATGTATTGAATAACAGAACGTTAGATATTGGTAGTAATGTAAAAAATATAACAACAAAATCTAGAAAAACCATGCTGTTAAGGACAATTTATAAAACTGAATAAATGATTAGTAAAGAGTACAACCAAACTTGAAGACATTAAACGTTATAAAATACACTTTAAATAGATCTCGTGCCTATTGGGAAAAATAATAACATATATATAAAAGTAATGAAAAGTCATAGTCGAAATATTAGGTAAAATTGAAAGAAAAACGATTGTCTCATGCCACGGAGGAACTTGAAAAGACACAGTACATAAAAGACGACGAAATAAAATAGCATTTTGTCTCAATCCAACTGTTACTTTCCATCAGGTAGATACATTTCAAGATAGTAAGGTTAAACATAGTGAATTGAAAGACAATATTGCTGACGTTTAAAAAAAGTTACGTAATATGTATCAATTAGAAATCAGAACAGAACTATAAAAATATGAGAACGAAAGCAAAAAAAAAATGAATCAAGGGGTTTTTTTTAGACTCATTTTCAGGTAAATTTGCTGAATATATATATGCAAGGCCTATTAAGTTGTAAAAGTAATAACAGATTTTTTTTTAGGTTTGAGAATCTGCGATTTTGAAGACAGGCTTGAATCAACTGGAATCAGTTGTTCGAACATTGTACTACATGTGTAGTATGTACACCTAATTATCAACTAATCAACTGATGGCCATGTAGCCGTTGTACATGAAGTTAAAAGCCTTAAGTGCTGGACTCACCGAGTTGTCAGGGTCGCTGACGTCAAATTACTTGCCCATTATCGATGTGAGTTCAAGTCTCACTCAGGGCTTTGAACATTTCATGTGAGAAAGCCATCCAGCCAAATTACGAAAGGTCGGTGCTTTTACCCAGGTGCCTACCGTGATAAATTAATGCAAAGAGGGGTACCTAGGATTTTCCTCCACAACCAAAGCTGGAATGTAGCCATATGACCTATAATTGTGTAGGTGCAACGTTAAACCAAAACAAAAATAACTTTTGGATTCGTTCATTTGACTTCATATAATAGCGAAGTGTCCTTGCCTAAAACTTGCTCCTGACAGAAATTCATTTATCTGTTTTCTTTGTTCAAACGCCCCTTTTCAACAGTTTTTCGTGTATGCCGAAGGGACAGTTTACCTAACCATCGTTCCTTGGAAGAACCAGTACAAGGCTCCTGTCCTCCGTAACAAAACTGCCAATTTTCCCATAAAAAGATATGGTCGGTGGCAAGGTTCGACCCCCCCCCCCCCACCCCATCCCCACCAAATCAGTCAGAGGAAACATTGATTTCGCCACTTGACTATGTAGGTAGCCACACGATGGATAAATACAACAATTCGGAGTCTAGAAATTACATAGGTATGTAGTTGCAAGACAGCCAGACGTTGACCTAGATCTCTCAATTTAGTTATGTGCAATGGCTCCGACTAACAGCTTATTTTACATTTCTACTTTTTTCTCTTTGACTAAAGTATTTATGACATTGCATACCAGATATCTTCTGGATGCAGTAATAATTTTGACGAATTTTTATGCAATGATGTATGACCTTTCATATGGAATTTTTTCAAAAGTTATTCCATTCGATGTCGATCCTTTGGGTTGTTATTTTACAGTTTCAGAAAAAAATATCGGTTCAACTTGAATACTGTATATAGTAATCAGACTCAGATGGACGTAATAATATAATGTCCACATTACTTTGTATTTTAGCGACAATTTATACGTAAGTTAATACCACGTAGGAAAGGAAATGCGCATAAGTTTAATAAAAATTGGCTGCGTGTTTATCTTCACCATTTAGTAATTTTTTGAAACAAATAAAAAGTGCAATGTCCGCCCGCTTAGCTAAATAGGGAGAGCGTTGATCTACAGATCCTGGGGTCGCGAGTTCGACCTTCGGGTGGGGCTTTTGTTCTCCATGACGATTTGATAAAATACATTGTGTCTGAAGTCATTCGTCCTCCACCTCTGAAATTTCATGTGGGGAAGTTGGCATTTGCTTGCGGAGAACAGTTTGTCCCGTGTCTTTGGAACATGGTGGGGTAAGAGTGAGGTTGGGTGCGCACCGGTCTAAGCTCCCCAGTGGTGTTTTTGCCACTGACCGTTCCAAGGCGGTGCCCCACTGTGTTCCTTTGTTTGTTCGTTTTGTCCTCATGTGTTGGCTTTGTGTATGTGCGCGTGTATGTGTGTGTGTGTGTGTGTGTGTGTGTGTGTGTGTGTGTGTGTTTGTGGTGTGCACGTCTTCGTGCTGTGGGTTTCCTTTTGGGGAGGTTGCGTTTTTGGTACGTGGCATTCTCTGTTTGATATTTGTCTTTGTTTTTTTGTACTGGTACAGTATCCAGGAACACTGGTTAGGCAACTGCCTGCCGTTACATGACTGAAATACTGTTAAAAGTACGACGTTAATCACCAAATTAAGTGTCAAGATTGCACACGATTTACCAGGTCGCACTCAGCGTGCGTTGTGCTCTTTACAGAACTGTGAAATACACATGTGTAAAAGACAACGGTTACTGAACAAGACTTAGTGCTATTGTATAACAGTGACCTAAAAGTATATTCAGTAGAGTAAGATCAGTTAAAATAGCAATCAATATGACAGAAAGACTCGAGTGTTGACATTATTACAAAATCTAGTGCATGGTTAAAGATTTCCATTCTCCATGTAACAAGAACCAAATCTTCTATTATTTGCAACAAGCTGTGGCAGAACTTTGAGGCTCATAAAAAGAAAGACATTATATATACTAGGTATAACGAGACGTTCACAAATCTAGGGACAAAACTTTCGGTTGTATTTCGACAAAATACTGCATTTAGTTTAAATAAATTAACTAAATGAATCAACAAATTCTACCGAGTTTGTTTTCTCACAACTGAAAGGAGGATTGAAAAACAAACTTTAAAGTTCTATGTATAAAGACACCGAGTATGCGATATTTTCCGCGTTTGAAAAAAACATCATAACGGGCATTTGTGGACATTTTACGAAGACTGGATACATGTACATCAATTTAAATTAAATGCATGAAACCTTCGAAATATTACAGGCAAACTCTGTGGAAGCAGTTTTTTTACATGCCATGCCTTTTTGTTTCCATTACGTGTGTTAGAGACTCACCTGGAGGGGATTACTTTTATTTACACTGTCCCGTGTCTTTGGAACATAGTGGGGGTAAGAGTGAGGTTGGGTGCGCACCATAAACCGGTTTAAGCTCCCCATTGGTGTTTTTGCCACTGACCGTTCCAAGGCGGTGCCCCACTGTGTTCCTTTGTTTGTTCGTTTTGTCCTGGTGTGTTGGCTTTGTGTGTGTGCGCGCGCGCGTGTGTGTGTGTGTGTGTGTGTTTGTGGTGTGCACGTCTGCGTGCTGTGGGTTTCGTTTTGGGGAGGCTGCGTTTTTGGTGCGTGGCATTCCCTGTTTGATATTTGTCTTTGTTTTTTTTTTTTTTGTTGTATTTCGTCGGGGGTTCCTATAAATACATGTATACACATTAAAGTCGATCTTCTGACAGTTCAAATGTTTTAACTGTTTATTCTGTGTATTTGTACATGCACATCTATGTATTTATTTTGCAGGATATCTTTAACTAAATTCAAGTAATATTTAGCTTTTGTAACTGACCATTAACACTACTGTTTTCTGAAATTTTAAACCGTTGTGATCGATAGAAATATACTTTTGGCTGGAGCAAACTACAATTGTGGTCATTTTAACCTCTCACCTATAACTAGCATGACATCTACGTCATTTACTATCTGCGTTCGATGCAAACGCCCATTCGGGAAGGTTTTAAAAAATAAGCTGGAATAGCTGTCATTTTGAAAGCACTTATTAAAACAAGCATTTTTTTTAATTGAACTATTCATAAACAACAATTTATTTGCAAAAATATATTTATGACTCTTTCGTTTTGAATTATAATCAATATTTTGCAGCTTTCATGTACAGGTATTAGTATATTGAAATGTTATGCGGAATGTGCTATCATGGATAATGGTAACTGATGTTATAAGGAATAATGTTGGGTGAATGGTTACTTATTACAACCTTTTTCTAATAAATATTGGGCAGATTAATTTGTAATCCCTGTTTAACAGTTTCCATGGATAATTTCGTACTTATACACTAAACGTGTGCTCTAAAATTGTTCAAATGTCAGAAGAAAAAAGTATTTTTTTTAAATTTAAATAATGTTACATTGGAAACAAATCATCCCGTCACATTCAAAAAATCTAAATATCTAAAAGTAAAATCAAAAGGCGTTGACACTGGTCTTTTTAATGAACGCAGTTTCAGAGTTTTTATCTGTATTTCAACACTATTAATGGAAATAATATGCAAATAATATAAACTTACAATTGATCTTGGAAATAAATTGATTTAAAGCTACATTAAACGAGACGTGTATTTTACACTTTTTGTAGAAATTATTTACTTTTATGCTAAGACAAATTGGATTCCGGTGTTAAATGTTTGTAATTTTGATAATAACATTTCTGTAATATTCCATATGTGTCATTCACAGAATGACACCAAATTTTAGAACAAATATCATATAGTTGTTTTAAAAAGCGTGACCATGGAAACACAATAGTCTTAAGACATATACATTTTCAGCTGATATTTTAAACTTGCGCGTACGCTATTAAAATCATCAATTATTCAGACTTTTACTCACCTTGGTGATTTTTAGAGATAAGCAGATGTCGCAAAAATAACAAATATAAAACAAAACAGGATATTTTTGACACATTTAATAATAAATATTATATTGGAAAGCGGAAATCAATGGTCATGAATTTACTCTTCAACCAGGAAGTTAGGTAACATTCTATGTGGTTAATAAGTTTTATGAGAAATTTAATAGTATCGGTGAAAGAATAAAATAAAATAGAAAATACAAAGAACAAGAAAACTTCCTTGGTACATAACATCTGCTATACAAGACACTGTTGGTGGATCATTTAGATGAATTTACGCTAGCCTAAGTTAAATCTAAAATATAATGTAATGTAATAATTAAACAAAATGAATATTAATCATTAGGTAACGAAAAATACTGACTTGCACTTCAAAAATATTACTAAGCGACCTTAACCACTCTGCCAAGGAGACCCTTACGTATCAAGCTTATATCTCTAAGGGACTTCGTCGTCCTGTAAGTTACCATACGCTTATGTAATTACGTCAATGTCGAGGATATATCCTTTATCATCATAGCTTGATAAAGAACTGTTATTTAAAACAAAACTGAAACGAGTATGCTTTTTTTAAACAAAAAACTTAAAAGGTATGCTAATTGCTTCGGCTTCTACCCAACAACGTATTTTTGTAAATTTTATTTATTATTGATACATTTACACTGACTCTCTTATACCTGTACCGTTTTATAACTTTCATATCACATTCTATTGTTAGTCCAAAACTTTAGCAATCCAACAATAGAAAACATTCATCTGCAAAATAGCCGATCACAATTTCATTAATTGCGAAATATAAGTGATGCCAGCTTTTAGCACTTCTTTAAAAATTCGATATAATTGAAAAGGAAATCTTGATAGTTTTTAAATCAGAATACACATTCCGATATCGCTAGACCAGTAATATAACATATTTTCTCTAATTATTTGAAAAACAACGAAGTTATTATTTAGCTGGTTCTACAAAGAAATGATGTGTGGCTATATTCTTTAATAGATCCTTTAATCACGTGTAAATCTCAATAGATAAACAGAGGAATGCAAAATCAATCGTGTGTTAAAAATATTCCCGTTTTTAAGTAATTCAATACTTGATATTTTTGGCATATTCAGATCAATATACTGTTTTCACTAAAATTGTAATCACCTTATGTGCATCAACTGTTCCTCTTTCAAACTTACCATTAATAGGATTGCTGTACTTTGAAATACACTGACTTTGAATGAGTTTCCTTTTCAAGAGCTTAAAATAATAAGATCAAGCATTTGTTTTTGATTCAATATTTCATTCAAACATACGCTTTGTTTGATTTAGCATTTTGCTCTTCTGGCTGTACTCACCCTTATAATTGTTCCTTAAAGGAATATATCGCTTAAGATGACCGATATAAAGTTTCTGGAGAGCAATTAGTTCAATGTACATAATAGATTTGCTTTCTAATTGATGACTAAAGTAAATGAATTTCTTGTCATTATTGTTTGCTTAAAAATAAAATAATAACATAATACCCAACAATGCATAAAACTAATGTTCTGGTTGCATATTTGAAGCATCCCGGCTATAATGTTTTTTCGTTACGAATTCTTTTTTCTGTGGGTCTACTTTGCAAATGTGTGGCTCTGAGACTGTGTTTGCGATGCTCCTTGCTTCCGGGAAATCTACCCGTACCTATTATCTTTTGTTGTATTAGCGATAAAACGCTTTTCAAGAGCCAAAGGATAATATTGTTTACGATCATGCGGTTGTTTTGGAAATTCAATATTACATTTAATTATAGGCTTTGTTTATTGAGCATTTTGCTCTTCTGGCACTACTGACCCTTATCATTAGTAAAGGAAGATATCATTTAACGCGACAGATGTAAAGTTTCCGGAGGGCAACGGTCGACTTAAGGCCCGTCCATAGATGTTATTTACGTCGAGGAACGTAATGTATTGCCTTTTTAATCTATGACTTTAGTACATGTAATTTATGAAATTATTATTTGCTTACAAAATAAAATAATGACATTATATCCAACAATGCATAAGATTAATATTCTTGTTGGAAATTTGAAGCAACCCGTCTATGATGTTTTTCTGTTACGGATTTTTTTTTGCTAATGGTATACTTTGCAAGTGCAAGGCTTTGAGGCTGTGTTTGTGGTGCTCTTTGCTTCCCAAAAATCCACCCTTATATATTATCTTTGGCTGTTGAAGCGATAAAACTCTTTTCTCCCCATATTATTTTTCAATCCAAAGGTACTTGTTAATATCATTTATTAAGTCTGGTCGTATTCTAGTCATTTTAACATATTATCCAAAGACAACCAATCACTACTAAAGTAATGTCGAGGATCAAGTTATTTTTGTACCAAGACAGTTTTCTCAAAGTTCAGCTAAAATTAAGACATTAGTTTTCAAGATCAAATAATTATGTTTTCCCGTTGTGTATACTTTGAATTTGAGCATGTTCACACTCGCTCTCAGATATGTGATTTTAAACTAAGATGTGACAATATTTGGTTTTTTGGGATTTGTTTGTCTGAAATTGAAATTGCATTGTGCATGAGTAATGCTTCAAAACTTCCCTGATATATGAGTTTTTTCTCTTACTTAAGATAAATTTTGTTTTTTTTTCTTTTTTTCTTCAGGACAAATAAGACCAGAAGTTATTTTGATAAAGCCTCATCTTCGCATATATTGTTATATTTTTGAAAAGTGTTCTTTATTTTTTTTCTTACAATAGAGTTTTTTCCTTTAGGACTGCTCTGGTTAAATCTAGACAACAAAAAGGCCCCTAAAATCTTTAGTTGGTTTCATATATTTACAATTATATCATGATAGGATTTTGTAGCAGTTACCACATTCTAAATGTTTTGATATGGCGAAGTAAAACTTTTCTAATACTTTGTCTTTTGTCAAATGAATGCATTATTGAAGACAGTTGATATGTTCTTATTATACTTTCGAAAATTGCATCAATTACAAAACATACATAATTGGTTATGAAAACTTTGAAAATGTATGTCTTTATTCCCACTTCTGGCATTCGTACAGTTTGAGCACCATTAAATGTTAAACAATTTGGTATATGAACATTTGATACTATTTTTTGAGAAAATGTTGTAAGCATGATTTGCATTTTTTTTTCATTTAGTGTTTTGTTTTATTTAATATGAATCTATTAGAGTATGTAATCTAGACAATGTCAGACTACTTATTTTCATTAACTAACAACATGTAAATTCATCAGTTTTAATGGTTTTGGATGCGTTACAGGGTGGGCATGTAGCCCGGGTGTGATTTATATAACGCGAGAGCATATATCATCAAAAGTTTTTTTAAAACGAATTGATCATACTGCAAATCTGCGTATTCAGTCTAGAAAGTAACATTTTTTCTTAGTATGGCTAATGCACTTTCTTTTATTAAGTTCAATTCCCCACTTGGCGTCTCAATGCACACCTTGGTAAACGTTCATTCCCGGAAGAGACGCGAAAACATACGAAAATAACGGTTTGTTCGCAACTTCAACAAACCCATAAAACATATATCCGACGCATGTAGACTCAGCTGTTCTGCCTCAGGTCGCGTTTACTTTTAGCTTTAAGTGAAGGTCAACTGAAACGATATACCATGTGAAATAACATTTAACAAATAAAACAGAAGTGAACATGTGCGTAGCGTTGACAAATAAATCAAACTCAAATGCAGGTGAGCTGATCATATGACAATTATGTTCCTCGTCTTGCATTTAGCTGCAATTGAAGACATTTAAGAAACAGAATAAAAATTCGTAAGAGCAATGTAGGTATTTAAGAATAAATATGTTTCCTGTTCCCAAGTGTTTATAGATATTCGTTGAGCCGGTCACTGACTATACATACAGCTTTCCATAGCTAACATTTAAATGAAAGCGACTGACTTTAAATAGAAATTGAAATTGTCTAGCCGTCAAGTGACCGGACGTAGGCTATTCTAGCCATCTTGTAATCAATTTATATAAGACTGAAATTAATTTACAATTATTTAGGTATTACGTTGCTTCGTTTAATTTATCAACGTATGTTTTATAAACGCTGCTGCGAAGAAAGTTACTGTCATTATTCATCAACCTCTAGCCCCGCTGGCTGCAAGTGATTTTGCCTTTGCGTCCAGTGCAGACCAAAACGGATTTGCAGGCTGATCATGCTCTGTACTGTTAGCTATACATTTATTAATTTTCAAAAAATACTAATTAGAATAATAAGTAGCACTACAAAAAATTCCTTTAAAAATTAAGCATTGAATGTATAAACAATATCTGATATTTTCTGATTCAATGTATTTTAATTGTTGTGTTCTACCGAGAAAACACCTTTTCGTAGTAGGTATAAAGTATACCGTTTAAAAATTGCACTGGCATTTTGTCTATGAATAGTTTGTAAATGTAATGTCAGTATGTTAAAGCATTTCCTTAAAAGAAAATAACAGATATTGTTTATACATTCAAATCTGTTCTTAATTAGAAATGTGTCACGTCTCCGCTTTAACTGGTATTAAAATAACAAACTATATTGACTTTTTGTCCGAAAAAAGCCTTTAGTTTATGTACTGGTAAATGTTGCTATGTTGGGCAGAAAAATATGATAATCAATTATTGTATTACACTATAAATAAACTAACTGATCACAGGACTGCTAAACGTACTAAGCAGCGGATAGGCTATACGTCCGGCTACCGGACAGAAATACGTAGGATAGATGCCCGGTTACGGGACAGTTAGACACTTACTAAAAAATTGTATCTTGAATTTTACTTTCTGCATATACCTGTTTTGAAGCCTTACTCTTATAGATAGCTTAGGTGATTAGTCTATTATTATTATGTTCATATCTTAAAACTTTGATTCATTTTATTTAACACTGTTGAAATATTGTTCAGTGATATAACAATTCCTATCAGACAAATCCTCTAACTACGAGCATTATTTTGCAAAACGATCAAGTCTATTTTATCATATATAATTTGTTTCAAGATCACTATTAATTTTTTTTAATTTAAGTCCAATCTGACTTTCTTAATCGGAGGTATTAGCCTTGTTAAGCTATAACTGTTTTTAAAACTTTTGTTTCATCGTTTCCGAAAATTATAGGTTATTCTTATTTAAATTTTGATAAATATATCATCCAGTAACATAAACCTTAACGCTTCACAAACCTGATCAAAACTCCATAGGATGTATTTGTTACATTTACTGCTATTGAAAATTGCCCCAATTCATGCCAGATAATTAAGTTTTTTCTTGCAATTGTAATTTCAATTAAAGCTACAAGTCTTCATTTATGATATTACTAGTTAAATTAGTAAGACGAGTATTAAAATCATGTTGTATATTAAGACCAAAGGACTGTAGTAGACATTGTGATGAACTGCCTTAAATGTTATTTGTTTGTTGTTTTTTTTTTCTAAAAAAAATATAAATAATAAAATCTGGAAAAAAGATCAATTGGAAGAAAAGAATGCAACCAAGAAGAATAATAGTAGACACGGTTTGATTGAGTCTTTTCATAAGAGGTAATGGAATTGTGCAACCCCTCTCAATCCCCATAGCACTGGCTTAATCAGAACTCTATTACACATATGTTGAATTTTGATAAAACAGCCAAAACCAAAATTTTGACCCACTTACCGTTAGAAAAATCTTAAAAATGTGAATGTTAAATAACAGTTCTGAACTTGTATTATTTAAAAGTCCAACATCTCCTGGTTGTCTCTGAAAAATTTCTACCACAACATTGATAGCGTTTAAAATATATCGACTGTTGATACATATGTGCATTTACTCATGTTACGGAGGGTAGATTTTAGTGACCATCTATATTTTCAGACATTAAAAAATTAAACATTAACGCAGTTACTTATTCAAAAGAAACCCTTTAATCTAATATAATTGAAAAAACGTCCGATACACAATCCAATTAATATGACATTTTCTACCGTCAATACCGAGAGAAAATAAAGGATTATTACTGACAATTTAAGGCTGTATTTTTAAAACAAAAATTTGAATATTTACACTTGTTATAACTATTAAATTGAACATCGTATAGAAGAAAAATGGCACCCCTCTGTCGATTTAGAATGTCTTAAACACCACACAAAATGTTGGGGTTGTCCTACGTATAGCACAGTGCTGGAATGGCGATTCTAAAAACATACAACTCCGTTACGGAAGTGATAAAATTTACAATGGAATGAAAACATAAGCCTAAATAATATACTGTTGTTTTTTTCTACCATGGGAACATGGTTTGGGAACTTTATCAAATGTTTTAAAACATTGATTAAAAAAAACACACAACAAGTTGACATATTACAGTACTTGCAGTGCTAAAGTATTAGAAACCTGTCACCTAACATAATTTCAAAAACAATACATTTCATTAAAGAGACAGCCCTTGAAAAAGAACATTTTAAAACAATTACCTGTATAAGACTAAACAGCAACTAAACTAAACCACAATGTGTGGCTTTTATACAAATTCTGTATATACAGCAAATATTGGAGCATCTAGTAACGGGAGTGATTATGCGTTACGGAAATTGTATTACATGCATAATTAAGCCTATATTCAAACTGCTGTGTGTAATAGATTAATGAGCATAGTACAAAAATATCAGGGCTCTTTAGAAACAGTTCAAGTGGTAAAGCCCTCTCATGATGCAGGCTTTCTATCTATCTACGATATCCGTCAAAGAACATCGAACATTTCTTGATTTTCCTATCTTTTCTAAAAAATCAACTATTTTGTATACGTCTGATTTCTTTTATTCTTTTTACATCTTAGACGAATGGGACTTTAAATTTGTTACTATATTTCCAAAATTCAGTAAGAAAATTAATCAGAACTTTATCATGAGCCATGTCTTAAATTACGCAGCCATCCAGATGTGTCTCCTCGCAGGCACATTTCTGTGATTTGTCAGCAAGAGTTGAATTTGCATTTTTCGGTTACTTTTTTTTGATATTAGTGTGTTTGTCTACCATTCTCTGAACAATATCAACTTACTTAATAATGTTAATAAACGTTTCCTTACTAACATTGTCTGTCTTTTAGTGATACGTTACTGAAGAGATAAAATTATTTCAATATTTGATAACTGTCCGATACCTTGATGGCATATACTGAAAACAAGCCTTCTTACTGATGCATTCAAGGTATATGATACGGACACAGAGGGAAAACACCATTGTTATCACGTATATTTGAAGAAGTCCCCGTTAAGGAGGAGAGATTTTAAATCGCGACAAAATAAAGATGAACTGGGAACGATAATATCAGAAATATTTACTTATCAGATAGTAACATGGAAGTTATTTTAATAAAGTTATATCATTTGACGACAGTTTGTGTCACTTTTGTCACATCTATACCTTTTTCAAAATACTTTGTTAATATATTAGTTATTGTTACGGTAGGTGAGAACTGTTTTGGGCGACAGTAATAATATAATTATGGCCGGGATGAATGCATTCTGTGCTTATGCTATTGAAAATGTCCTTCCGCAATTACAATAAACCCTCTTTCATAATACTGCATGTAGTTTTGGTGCACAGATGTACTCCAGTGCTATCAACAGAGTTATTGTTTGGCTCAATATACTTGGCGACATGGCAGAAATGAGCAGAAAGCTTTTATTTCAGTCCTACTGCACATAGAAAGTAGAAAAGATCGACTAAAAGTATAAAAAAACAAAGAATATGCCCTGGCTAAAGTAAAAACCTCTTTCCAATGTAATTCATTTATCATGTGTTTGTGATAGATGAACAAGAATGAAGGCGACAAGGAATTTTCTAAAGTGGGTCAAATTTTTGGTTTTGACTGAAAAACACAATTGTTGCCCTTCAGTCGATATGAGAATTTATCTATCTCCATGCACGGCAATATTGATAATAATGCTGATAATATAAACATAACATTTTTGTAGCAATTTTTATTTCATGGATAATGCATAAAATAATGGTCAGTAGGGATAAATGTTCTTAATTAAGAATTCTTTTGGTATATCAACAGTTGAAAGTGAAATATTTTGATATTCTTCCACGTTTTTAAAAAAGAGATATCCAAGTTCTGTATAGACACCTTTACATACAAGATCTATTTTCTGCAGAATGTCCCAACTTAAAGATTTTCTCCACCAGAATGCTGTGTTTTTCTCACGTTCAGTTTGCTTCTTCGAATCGCTAAATACAGTTAACAGCCTTAATGTCGGAAACTTTTGTACATCTAAATCCATACCCAAATATTTGAATAATGCTTTTGATTTATTGAATGTATTTTTGCTTAAATCTTCGTAGTAAACGACCTTAAATCTATTAGGGAAAAGTTTTAGTAACTTTTGGCCTTCTTTGAAGTCATACAACATTTTTTTGCACAAAGCTTTGGCGTCCTGAATGATTTGTTTTTCTGCATGTATTGGAAACCATCTGGTCTTAATTCTTGAATTGATGATTGCCCTAGGATCTCTGAACAGATGAATGACCTTCAAGTTTTCACGTTCATTGAGTAAATTTGCCAGCAGATCAGTTGACAGCCTCAGTACTTTGGTTACACGGTGTGTTGCGTTCTGACATTTTCGGTGAATATACTTACGTAGGCATGATGTAGAATTCTTCTTGTCTTTTATGCAAGAATACGTCTGACTCCAGCTGGGACCTATGTAAAACAACAACATCGAAAAACAGTCAGAAAAAGTATTTTTAGACATTAAATACATAGTGCATTTCAATATCCTTGTTTGAAATATAATATTGACATTACTTTTCTTAATTTCCTATACTGTGAAATCATTGATATTCATGGGAGACGGATTTTCGATGATTTCGTGGTTGAGTCAATCCACGAAATTTAATCCCAACGAAAAAGTAAATTTCCTACTAATTTTATGTTCAAACGTTGAAATCAACGCATTCATATTCCCACGAAGTTGCAGTTTTTACTAAGACCACGAAATTTCATTCCCAATGATTTCACAGTAACTTGAAAAAACTGACTGTGTTACAAAAATGATTCGTACAATCACTAAGGTCCATCTGGGAAAGTCACGCAAACAAGACACAACCACCTCAAATCAGAATGTACAAAGGTAAGTATAGTTATTTGAATGATATAAATACATACATATGTACAAAGGTAAGGTGTATATACAAAATTTAGGTAACAGTCAAATATATATGCAAAACGAAACACTACTTTGGACAGCCAGTTTAAACTAACCTTAAGTCTTTATTCTCATTTTTTTTACCAAACGTTCAGCACAAAATAAAAGTGAATCACAACAAATGTAATTAAAGACCAACCACGGCCTAGTGACCTACTTTTTTCACTGACATAAACTTCGTGAAAATCATTCTTATAAAACAGGTTGTGTCGGTGCGACGTTAAATCCAACAAAATAAATAAAATAAATAAATATAAAACAGGTATTATACAGCTATACTTCAATTTTTCGGGTAGACAATTTAGGCCCTTGCTGAATAAATGTGTTTTCAAAACTTCATCTGAAAATTAATTCAGTCAATTTCTTTTCAGCATAGTTTTAAGAATATAGAGGAATAACGATCTTATCCTGAAGAAACAAAATTTGATTGAAATTTAAACTAAATACACTGATTTATGATCACTAACTCAATAAAATGTTAAGACGATAAACACATTGTCTGGGCCTTATATATGCGACTGTCAATTTGTTACTAGATACTTGTTATTTCTTATTTTCCTTATGCAAATCCTGTATAATCACCATCTAAAAACGCAAAAGAAAACAGTTATTTTTGTGGTGCTCTTTAAATGCACGGTGTATAAAGTACAACTGTGCTTCCCTTAAATATACAACATTTAAAAGCTATAAGCATCCATTTAGTGCCATATCAGGTTAAAAAAAATATAAAAAAGAACAATAAGAATAATAGAACTTTCTGCGCCCGACTTTAATAATTGCCTTTCATCGAGGCCTTCACATTTCTTGTCACAGAAACAACGGACCTGCCATCTGTATTGGGACTCAACAAGAAACATGGGGCTGAAAAACTGACTGATTTACGTACACCTTTTGTATCTTGTCACGTATAATTGAAAATTGCTTTCACTTAAAATCTTATGTGCAAACATCCACATAATCCTTAGGTTGTGATGTTCTTCGTAAGAAAAGTTGGCTTAAAGTTACTATTAATGTTTTTAAACCAGACTTGAATTACACCAATAATATGTAGCACATATTTACGCATTCTACGAAATGAGACCCGTGTCTGAATATTTTAGTGGTTTATACTTATATTGGCAAAATGTTGTTGTCAAGCCAAGTTTCATATTGACAAAGGACTTTTGTCCCTTTTAGGTTGGCTATCGGTTAAGACACTTTGTCATGTTTTTAATTTTTTCCCATGTGGCTCCTTTCTATATGGAAGAAAATTTTGTTTTGGCAAGTTCTGTTCATAATTACAATACTAGATTCCGAGTTAAAACTACAGAAAAACAATGAAACACTAATTTCGGTTTTGCTGATAATAGCAGATACTCTATTGCAAAGGTTAAAAGTTTTGGTATACGATTTTTTGCATACACAGGTTTTTCCGTATGGAATAATTTACCACAGCATATAAGGGATATTCAGTCCTATAATAAGTTCAAAGTCAATATCAAAGAGCAACGTTTTTGCACAATGATATTTAATTTAGCATTTTAACATTAATGCAATAATTTCATGTTAGTACTTTTATCCAATGTGATTTCATTTTACACTACAATTAAGATCAATAATTATTGGCAATAGTTTTATTAGGTGTATTTGCCTAATTGTGATATTTTTATGACATTCGATATTGTAAATGTTTTTTCCACAAGTCTTTCATTAAAATGTTAACTGTGATAACAATGCCTTCCTTTGTCAAACTAATTATTATAATAAGGACCACAATGGAAATAAGAGACATCTTTTCTCTTTTTTTTTTGGTTATCCTGTGTGTATAATGTGGTTGACAAGGCATTATATTCAATTAATTTATGTTCTTTTACATGCATGTTTTGGTATCTATTTTACCATGTTTTGTATACATTTTAAACAGAAATAAATCTATCTATACTGTATACGCTAATGGATCATCAACATGGCTAGACAAAGTGAGTTACAAAGGTGAAAAAACACTGTCTATACATAAAAAACACATAAAATTTCGTGTTATCTTATCTAAAAGTGTCATTTAATATAAATGGATTTATAGTAACTGCAGCTAAAATAATACGGATCATTTACGTTACTTTTTAATGCAAAAAGAATGTTGAAACCATGACAACTTAATGAAAAATGTCAGTCATAATAAGTAACCATGTAATACCTGAAGGGGTAGAAACAGTTGGTTATGAGTATCTCCAACTGCTTTTGAAACTCAAATTAATATACTTTAAAGAGAGAAATGTGCAAACAAGTCTTTTGAGAACTGACCTTGGGACAATGTTCTAAGTTTCATAGATCATTATTATGGTTGTATTTTTCTAAACTCTGTCCAAAATATGCTTTATGTACCTTAAATACATTGAAAGCTTGCATTTTTTCTTGTTTCATAGATTACAAAATTGATACACAAAGTGCTTAGTTTTGCAAATTTGTTCTTTAATCTCTTAATGGCTGAAAGAATAAAAGGACCTGGAAAGAAAAATCCCTATTGACCTGTGACCTCCAAGTGTGACCTTGACCTTTGAGTCCGGTATCATGTAGTGCATGAGATGTCGTTATATTATGGAAAATACACAAAATAAAATCAAAGTCCTTTCATGGATTGTTGTGTTACAGACCAGACAGTAGAAACACTGTTGACGTATAAATTTGATGTTGAACTATCAGCCAGGGGTCCGTATTTTGCATATGGGAACCATTTCAGAGCTATATTAAAATCCATCAATGAAGGAGAAAGGAATAGACAAGAAAGGAAATTTTGGACGTGAAAAAATGTTGAAACAAATAGGATTGGGTAAGCAAGATTTTGATAATATCATATCATTTTATCCCATATATATTTAGATATTGTTTTAGAAAAAACTGACAACAACGGTTCTAGGAAGGATAAACAAAGAAGGCGATGTTACACTTTTGTTGTGTCACTAAAGTTGATTTTAAGATAATCAAATTTATATTTTCTAACACTTTAACCATTTTAATGACACCATCGATCGGTCTGTTAGTAAAATTTATGCATTGTCTAACAGTTTGGTTTATGTTACCTTTAAACTTCCTTTTTTTTCAAATCTCATGGGAATCTCTTTCTGCATACACTTAGATATATTAGATATATTTCTTATCCGTACCTCCAAATCTAGCAGTTAAGGGGTGAAAAACTGTCCGTTCAAAGTCGTTAAACTGACAATCATAGATGTTTCTTAATACCTTCATTGCCATAACTAACGAACATGCGGACCCACTGAAAAATAAAGAATTACTCTTGACACTTGACCAAAACATGTAACTTGTCGCCATTCAAGATTTAATTATGTTTGATTCTATTCAAAACTTGGCCAAGTTAATGCTTGGTAAAACAGAATACTTAAGTAATATAAGCAACACAATTTTGAAAAGCAAATTGGATACTAAAACATTGTTCTGCAGGAGCCTTAATGAGTACATTCCTTAGGCTATAACACTGGAAATTGGCAGATATAAATCATGTCGTTCAAAGGCTTTGTCTTGCGTAAAGAAAATAAGGAAAAGAGGAAAAAAGTCCTGAATTGATTTGTGAGAATGTTCTTTAGAAAGAAAATACAGATGTAAGATATTACTTGTACATGTTGGAAAGGAAATTGTCCTCAACAGCCTGTCTTGGGTCTACCGTTCTGAAAAAAAAAAAAAAATATATATATATAAATAAAGCAAACAGATATATACATTCTAAAGTGTTACACGTTATTAAACACATAATCTTAGTTCTATAAATATTCCATTTCAGTTTAGTTATATTCTTTGTATGTGTTTATACACTGCAATCACATAATACAGCGAACATACTTACCAAAGCCAATACAAATATACATAAGGGGTTGGGCCAGAAGTTATAACAACGTTACGCCCTCCTCTAAATTAAAACCCAGAAATCTACATGTCATTTTAAAGTACGATCGGTATGTGATATATCTGAAAACGTATAATGTAAAACAGAAATATTTGAAATGGAAATGGACTAATGTATAAACAAAATACAGCAGGAGAAAAGGATGTATTTACCGAAAAAAACAACAACAAAAAACAGTTAATCATACTCCTCTCTGCATTTGTCTTGTAAATGGATTTAGCAAAGGTTTACATAACTTTGAAGTATCTCAATAAACTCACAGAACAGACATAATTCTTTACTGCCAGGATGTTCAAAAAAGCTCAAGACTGTTACAAAATACGCCCGTCTAAATATTTAGTTACGTATCATAAAGGTAATAATGTTCATTTTGTATGCCTTGGTAACCCCAAAACAAGTAAGAAGGAATCTTTGTAGGTATTTGTGAGACTCCATATGGGATGAAACTGACAACCGGACCAAAACTGTTTGAAAAGACAAGGCTAATGTCGCATATTTAGAGTAACTCAAGGACCATGGATGACTCTCGGACCTGGCCGAGCTATAATGCCCACAACATTGTCACAAAGTTTGGTATAGGTCGGATGAAAACTGTTTGACTTAGAGAACGGACAAGGCTGTGTGCAACTTTTGTTCAAGTAATTCAAGAGGTATTATGCCCGCAAACATTGTCAGCAAGTTTGGAATAGACCGAATAAAAACTGTTCATTTTAGCGGAAATGCTTTAAGACTAAGCAGATGAATAAAAATGTCTTCATCCATGAAATATTAAACAAAAGTTTTCTGATATTCTTCTTTGAGCAAGACCGACTTTACTTCAGAAATGTTATAATGCTTGACAAGAAGAAGTCATAAACATTCCTAGCTAACTGGAATATCTCCTTGTATGGCTCAGCTGCAAAAGTACCAAAATCAAACGACATTTTGATACTTGCTGTTATGAGTACTTCCCAAAAATCAAAATTTATTTTATACAAAATATTTTGCAAATTTCGACGAAATAGTCTCAAAATATGAATTTAACGTATAGCAATCATTGGTTGTTCCCAGATTAACCCATATTTTGGTTACGTCTGAAATTAGTAAATGCTTGTTATTTAAATAAAATACTAAACTTAACAGAAAAACCAGCTAACAACTATTAACAATAGCACAATCTTATCTATAAAAGTAACGATTCAAATACCTTTAGACAATTGTGCTACTGAGGCGGTTACCTAATAATATTTACGGTTTATCTCATATGCCTAAGGGGAAACTGCTCAAGATTATCAACCGACCAACCTGGTGACTGCTTTGACATAATATCTTTAACCGTGATGGAATAAATCAATAGTAAACATATACATGCCGAACAGACACTGTATCAAGAATGAAAAAATAAAAAATAAAAAATACAGTGGAAAGAAGACGGCGACAAACAAAACCAAAGTGGAAATAAATATAAAGAAAACATTTTTGTTTTTCACAGACCCCTCATAAATCATTTAACTATATATGTACTACGAGGGGTGTTCGTGAAATATCCGGATATTCTGCTTGTTCTCAAAAATCGTTCAATATTTTTTTGAAGAAATGTTTGCCTTCTTTTGCTAAGAATTCACTATCTACTTCTGTACATTTTAGTCATCAATATTGGAGCTTAAGTATCTCGTCCGCAAACCAGGAAAGAGAACGACTGCTGAAGTGTCGATTTACTGATGTATTCAACGCCGGTCTGGTTTCAAAAAGGTTTTCTTGAAGCCTGTTCTCGGTTTTAAAAACATAAAAAGTCGCAGCTAGCAAAATCTTGACTGTATGGATGGTGGCAGAATAATAATTCTAACATGCAGGGGTCGATACGTTCTACTGAGACAGTATTAGTCAGGGTTCAAATTAAGACAAGAATACAAGCTAAATGCTAGTGGAATTTGAGAATAGCTAGTGGGCTTGGAATGTACTAACTAATCTCAGCTAGTCAATAATATACCAAGCAAATGTTTTCAAAGGTTGAATAAAGTTTGTTCTGCAGGTATACATTTTTCTGCATGAAAGGAATGTTATCATTTATGTTTATAAATGATATTTTATTGTTCAACAAAACTCTGATATAATGCATGATTGCAGCTTGCTGGAAAGATTTGATTTTAGCTTGTAAGTGGATAAAAATGGCACTAGCTATTTTAAGCTAATAGTTTTTTTGTTGTTGTTGTTGTGTTTCTTTGTGACTGACTACTTACAGAGTAAATCAGTAGGTTTTGGCCAGTAAAATATAAATAAAGTAATTAAATATTATTGTTTAACATTAGCCGGTATCTTTTCATTTTAGCTAGTGAACAAAAAGGGCACTAGCTTCTTTTAGCTAGTAGAAAATGTTGCTAAATGTGACCCCTGTAAGTTGGGGTATGTTCATGCAAAAGATATACATGTTGATAGGTTAGCTTTTGTCGCAATTATTTTCAAGTTTTGACTTTTTTTATTCAAAATCACCTCCGATTATTATCTTACAGTCAAGGTTTGACCATGTAAAATGAAATGAGCCAATATCGTTCAAAATGAATAATAAAAAGCAACCAGAATAACATTTCCAGCAAAGTCACGCAGCTTAAACTTCCTTTGAGTTGGGGAACCAGCTCCTTTCCACTGCTTTTACTGAACTTTTGTTTCAGTTTCAGAACAGTAAAACCACATTTTTATCCCCAGTGAGAACCTAGATTTTTCACCTCAGTTAAAACTGCCCAAATGTTCTTTTACTAAGGTAACCCTGGATGCCTTTCGGTCTTTTTGACAGCTCTGTCATTACCCACCTAGCACTAGCCTTGCCCACTCAAAATTTTGCAAGAATATGATTTGTCGACGCTTTACCGGGTCTTAACTGATAATCTGCCTCCTGCAATATCACTCTTTGATCTTTGTTGACAAAACCTCAATTATCATCACAATTATAGGGTCACTGCCTCAGCGGGCATCTCTGGCCTAGGCTTGTCCCTCACCTTTGTTTTGTTTCTCCGGAACTGAGAAACAAATCCCGTAGCATCTACATTGTTTAATTGCTCTTAAAAATGTGTATACATACTAAAATGTAGTTTTCTGCATGTGTAGAAAGCTGCATATGAAATGATGGGAGCATGAAAAGTCAGGATATTTTCCGACAGCCTCCACTGCGAAAAATATGTGTATATACGGGAGTATACGGTCCCGTATATGTCTAATATACGAATATCATATAAAAGGTATCTTTCCTGAAAGTATGATCAAAACCTACGCCTTAAACATACTTTTGGACCTTGACAATCCCTAACTTTGAATACTGACATAAACTGTTGAAACGTATTTATGCTTAGTATGAATGAACATGAATGTCCAATTAAAGAATACGGGATTCCCGTATATAGAATGTTCCATATACGGGAAAAATGTTTCCGTATACGCCCATATATTAGGAGTATACGGAATGCGTACACTCCCGTAGACGGAACCATTTTCCGCAGTGCTCTTGTACAGTGGCCTATAGACAGAAAAACACATTTAACATTTCAAGTAATATTGTGGTACTATAATGTTTTTTTGTTATCCATCCCTTTTTCTTTTCACTGACCACAGACTGTAAGTCTACATACGTAAAAATCTAGATGATGTTTTAAACAAAAACAACAAAATTCAATCCAGTAAAGGCATACAGACACTAAAAAGGAAAATGGTGCGGAAAAATATGGTAGTCGCATATGACATATAGTCCTCAATTATTTTGCTCTGACAATTTTTCATTCTTATTTTCATTGCATTTTTTTTGCTGAAATAACATGAGAGATCTATGCTTGACATTTAGGTGGCGTTTACGATTGAAAGTAATCGCTTCATTTGAGAAATTGATATACTGCCATGAAAGTCTTACGTTGGCTTCTTCAAATCAAGTGCAAAAATTGCTATTACTTTCTATTTCATGTTATATCTGCTCGTCGTGTATCAAGTATTACATGCTTGCAGTGGCTATATAAAACAATTATCACGTTGCCTATCCTGTTTCACAGTTTCATGATTGATAGACACGGTTGTTTTTTAAAATCGATTTGTTACCTTGTTATGTCATTGAAATCTGTCACATTGATCAAACACTATTTTGAAATTAAGTTCGGGAAAATAAAACAATATTTGAAAAGCTTCTATCGATGATATATTATACACGTGCCTATTGGATTTATATCATCATGGAGGAAATGTGATGTTCTTTAAGAAAGCTTAGAATGAATGAGTGTGTTGGGTTTTACGGCAAATCGACACAAAATGGTCATATATCGCCGGGAAGAAGTTATATTGAAAACGCAAGTTGTAAACCATACCTTAAATAGTTAATTTAACAATGTAAAGCATATCTAAAATAATTTATATAACAATGTAAAGCATATCTAAAATCATTTATATAAAAATAAATATACGTATATATGTTAAATTATCAGCTGCAGACATAAAAATATTGCAAAAGATGTGAATTAAAAATATAAAATGTTCAGATATTTTGATAAATTCCTATCTGCTTTGAAAACGATCAAATATTTCCCTACTGAAACGTTTTCAAACACCACTTTTAAAGACTGAACGTCAAAGTATATACTGCGTCGTGGAGCAAAGTCCACACAGTCGATTAAAATGTATGTTTTATAGTAAGCGGTACATATTCGAGTTGATCTTCTTTATTCAAACTCAGTAGGTAAGAGCGTTGGTCTACGGATCGCGGGGTCGTGAGTTCGATCCCCGGGCGGGGCGTATGTTCTCCGTGACTATTTGATAAGCGACATTGTGTCTGAAATCATTAGTCCTCCACCTCTGGTTCATGTGGGGAAGTTGGCAGTTACTTGCGGAGAACAGGTTTGTACTGGTACAGAATCCAGGAACACTGGTTAGGTTAACTGCCCGCCGTTACATGACTGAAATACTGTTGAAAAACGGCGTTAAACCCAAAACAAACAAACAAACAAATCTTTATTCAAAAATTAAGAATGTGTCAAAATGGTATGACATATTCGACAACGAGAAAGAAAAACTTTCTCCCTGCGAACAGACCTGTTCCTTTGGTGCCATTCACCTAGAATAGGTTTAAGTTCATGAAGTTTATTGAATGAAGCACGACGATGGCCATTAAGATAAAATGTATTTGTTAATATTTGGTAATAACTCGGTATGTAGTGAATCCAATTAAGATTGTGATAATGAAAGGGATTTCTTTGCTGCATTATCAGCATCATAGTTTCCGTGAATACCAATCAATACCTTTGGCCTCGGCTGAAAATATTGTTGAATTATCTGACAAACGCAATTTTGATAGGTGATGGTGGCTGGCAGCAGCACACCCAGCCTTTGATTCATTTTTTGAACCGTCTGTGTCAATTGAAAAATAGTCCTTAAAACTTTACTTGGTTTTATTGGATTAGGACTTGAATTTTTCAACGTTTGTTTCAGACTTTCTAAAGGCAGGATTACATTTGTTTGCCGTACCTCCCAAAGCATATTGCAAAGACAGGTTTTCTCGGCGTGTGTAAAGAGAGGGTTCGTTTGCTTCAACATACAAGCTTTTAACTGGCGATGTTGGGAATGCACCGACAGCAATACCAATACCTTATTACGGATGGTATCTAACATTTGTTAACAAGCTAATCTTGCTGAACCACAAACAATACAACCATAATCTAGCATAAATCTAATTAAAGCTCTATAAAGTCTGAATAAAACCATGCGATCGGTTCCCCTGTAAGTATTTGAAATTACCCTTTAAATATTCAATGACTTCAGATATTTGAGTTTAAAGTATTTTATACGTGGTATAAAAGAAAGCTTTTATCGTCAACAACGGGCATTTTTGTACCATTTAGAAAAGAAGCTCAGGGTCAGAGTGCTGTTTCCGTATTTGACAAAAGTGGACACAATAAGTTTCGATTTGGAATATATTTAAAACCATTTATCATGGCAAAAGTTTTAACTTTATTCACACTGCTATAGTTGGCGTTCAATTGTACGCATATTTTTTGAAAGATAACACATCAAAAAATCATCGACATATAGTGAACAATCTGTACCTGGTAACAAGCAGTTTACAATATTATTAAATGTGAGGCTAAAAATGTAAAAGATACGATAGAACCTTGCGGAACGCCCTGTTCTAGCACAAAAGAGTCAGAAATGGTTGAGCCAACACGTACTTTGAAACTACGATCAGATGAAAATTGTGATATATATGTTGGAAAACGATCTCTTAAACTTAAGTCGTCAAGGTCATTCATAAAACCATATTTCCATGTTGTGTAGTAAGTTGTTTCCAAGTCGAAAAAAAGACAGACACGAGATGCTCTTTTTTAACAAACGCATCATGAATAAAAAAATCCAGTCGAACAATATGATCAGTTGTGCTGCACTGCTTTCGAAAACCGCTTTGAAAGTTCGTAGTTAGGCCTTTAGATTCAAGATACAAACTAGTCCAGAATTAACCTTACATTCTAGAGCTTTACATAATCAAAAGTAAGTGCAATCGGTCTATCTTTACTGGGTTTCGTGTTATCTTTTCCGGGTTTTTGTATGGGAATAGTTATAGCTTTTGTCAAGGAGTCTGAAAAATATTATTTTTCTATGTGATATTGTTAATGTCAGGGAGAAGGTCTAATGATTCTTATGGTAAGTGTTTTAAAAGTTGATAATGAATTTGGTCTGGATTACCTGCAGTATCATGACATTTGTCTAGGGAATCAGGTAATTCTGTGAGTCAAACCTTTAAAGGTCTACTTTCTTTAGCTGATTTAATGTTTTGAAAACGTTGATAAAAACTATTTGAGAAGAGGTTTTTCTTCTTTTTTTTCAAAATATTCACCAAGAGTATTGGCAATGTCCTCTTTGGTAGATATAATAGACTGTTCTGATTTCTTTTTAATTGAGTAAAATTGGAAACGTTTCCATTTCCACTTATTTTACGAATCATTTCTCGGACGAATATTGAATTTTTAAATTGCCGCTCTACGTTTTCGAGTAGCGGTCCTACAGTCAGCATCATACCATGGCTTTATTTTTAGTTTAACCATTTCTTGAAGTTTTGGGAATGAATTTCCTGCAATATCTGATAAAATAACAGAATACCGATCAACAGGACCATGAAAGTTTGTGAAATTCTCCAAAGTCACATCATTCTTACATAAAGACAGATATTGTTGTCAATAAGCTTTTTTTTAAATTTGAAGTAAAAGGGATGATATTACGTTTTTTGAAAGATAATTGGATAATATTCACGCCCATGTAAATCATCAAAAAAAAGTTTTAAATGTTTGCCACAAACCAAAATACTAGTCCAATTGTAAGTTATGGTGGTTTTACATATTATATATGTATAAATGTATATAAGGATCAATATTTAAGGGAACTTTGTTTAGAATAGATTTATATTCAAATTTGCAGTGTCATCATTGAATGTTGTTTACATGCAGTTATTAGTCTTAGATCTATAATGTCCTTTCTAAAATGCATGTGGTGAGATGTTTACGTTAGACAAGTAGCTCCTATGTTCAGGGTTATTCTAGATAATACAGAAATGATGTTTGGTACATGTTTATGTGCATGATTAATTCTGCATATTAGGTAAATTGAAACGGTGTTAGCATAAAATGATGCTCTTCAGATTTATCCCATTTAATTTGCAGTTTGTGCGGGGAGGCCAACTACCATGGAAAAGAAACGAAAACTTAACATTTTCTTCAGACTATTGCTGCTTTTGTCAAAAGCAGTTTACTTCAACTGGCAAACAAACACTAAACCCACTTAAGTTTGATACATTGCTATCTATTTGCAAGGAACAAAATAATGAAATATCACAAAATATTGTCGCAAATGAAGACAACATTAGAAATGGTGATGTAAAATTGTCATATCATAAAAACTGTCGAACAAAATTTATATATTTAAAACCATTTATTTCCAAACCAGATGTAGAAAATGGTGCCTCTACATCGAATAGTGATCTTGCGACACCACCAAAGTATACCACGTCACAGTCAGATCAGTTTAATTGGAAAGAAAATTGTTTCATATGTGGGTGCAAGTGTAGCACCAAACATCGTTCTAAATGGTCAATGGTTGAAGGATCAATTGATGAAAATTCTAAAATGTATTCACAACTATTAAATATATCTTCATCAAAAAATGACATGAACTTACACACAAGATTGTTAAGTTGTAAAGGAGATTTGGTGTCTGTGGAGGCTAGATATCATAGGGGCAGTAAAAACAAAAATTGCTTGTCTAAGTATCTGCTGAATTTGCCTAGCCCAAATACTGATAAACTTCTTGACCAGAGCATTTTAGAAAAAGTATGTACACAGTTGAAAAATGAGTTACATATTGAGATTGAAACAAAACGAAGTGTACTTGAATTGACTGATTTAAAATCGAGAATGATTGAACTTTTTGAAAAACACGGAATGGAAATTGGAGTTTCGATGATGCGCACTAACAGATTAAAAGTTGCCTTTGGAAAAGTTTGGCCGGAACTTATGTTTATTCCACGGGAAGGTACCACCGACCTCGTTTGTTCACGAGAGATTGATGTTGATGAAGCGTTAGCAAAGTATGTCAAGTTAGAGAAGTTTTTTCAGTCGGCAGCCGAACAGAATGATATTGAAGAATGCCTATCCAGTGTATTCTTAGATGAAAATGCAAATGAAAACACAGTTTTGTATGACCCAGCTGTTATATTGAGAAGACGAATTCAGCAGTCAAATTGGCCTTGACAATATGTACTTTTCTAAAGATGAGATCAACATTAACGAACAGGTCAAATTCTTAGATCCTTTATAGTTCCAATTTGTAAATTGGGTAGCCTCTGATTCAAAACTAGAAGATAGTCATAATGATCCAGACCAGAGAATAGTATCTGTGTGTTCAGATATCACATATCTAGTTAAACATGTGATAACTCCCAAACACCTCGGATTATCCATATATCTCCACCACTCATTCGGGAGTAAGAAACTGATAGAGGATTTACACAGTCACGATACACATTGTCTTACAACGAATATAGACAGTTTGTAACATCTGCAGCATTACATGCATCGTCCATGCAGAAGAAGACATGTTCAGGTAAATATAATAATAAATCTCATGTCAAATAACAGTTACAGTTAAATCTCTATTTAAAGATCACCAATGGTTTCAGAAATGTTTGGTCTTTATCAACATGTTATAATGGTCTGACAAGAGTTAAAAATGGTGGTCTTTGCAGACATGTTTTGTAATGGTGGTCATTATTCACAGGTGATCAAACCGACCACTTATTATCTGCAGACTGCCTTTTATATAAAAGTGCTTTCCGTGAACGGCTGATAGCCATTTTAAAAAAAATACAATGTACTTAGTCTAATAATTATTTGGTGTAAACAATATTTATTAATCACAATTCATTTAAAATATGTACATTATATATAACAAAGGTATACAGGATTGAGTAGGAAACTCTGAGCTTATTTGAAATTCTCTCCTTATATAACATTATAATTATACAATACTTATTTAAATACAAATGAAATTTCACAGCAACAATAACAATAATCACTAAAAAAATCTTTAAGGTGTAATCATGTTTGGCTGGAGTGTAATCATGATCTTTTTTATAAAGGTGCAATTATCCCTGCTCATATGTCACGGGAAGAAAGACCTGATGATGACCTAATCGTAGTTGCAGCGGACAACTGGGACCACAACGAAGCAACGCTTAGTGGGAAACAGTCTACACATGCCATGACAAGTATCCTGGTAACTGGAAGCAACCGGTGTGCATCAGAGCGCATACCTAGAGTGTCAGAACGGTCAATCAATCTATCAAGTCTACCAGCTATAATAAAATAACAACAGAAAAATAATAATAGAGTAATATTTTAGTTTTACTATTATCGATATAATATAATAATAAGAAGAATAGTTATATTTTATAATAATGATGATGACTTATTATTATTACTATACAAGAATATTGATATAAAAAGTAATAATAAGTAGCAATGTTTTTAAAATGACATGACAGTAAAAGAACATGTTCATTTCATAATATAGGATGTTTGATATTCATGTAAGTAACTGCATAATTATATTGCAAGCTTCCTTGACATTAGCAGTGTGAGCGTATGAAATTGATACTATTTAGGTGATCAATAAACGATAAGATTAATTCAATAGCGACAGTAAATTCATTGTTATAACATATTTGTTAATAAAGCATTAATGTTGCAGGTGTTGGACTATCAAATACTCTGGTGTACAAGAAACCTACAAGCAGGCCAATTCCACCATTATCTCCAGTTGAGATCAGCGAACTCAAACCATCCGAGCCCGCCGAAACTCAGAAGATGCACACAAATGAGTTAATGTATAACATTAATCGATTAGTAACCACTGAATGTCCGCCGTGGACTGTTTTTCAAACACATGCATTTCCTGATTCAGTTCAAGAACCATCTGAAATTGTGTATAATCCAATCATCATGGCACCTCCAAATGATCAAAACACTGTTTACACAACACTTAAACGCACAAAAGAGCAAGTAAATGCATTGGGTCAATCTGTGTGTCCAGTAATATTTGATATGGGTTTGTTGACCAAAGCTCTGGAAATTGTGTGGTCTAGACCTGAGGAATTTGAAGGTGTTGTACCGATTGAGGGTGGAATGCATTTTCTGATGAGTCTTTTTGGTGGTATCGGATTAATCTATGGTGATGCAGGGCTGAAACACTTATTGGTTGAATCAGACGTTTTTGCTCGAAACACCGCTGATCATATACTGTCAGGCAAAGACTTTGATCGTGCACTTCGAGCATTGCTTATGGTTGACGAAGTGCTAAACAGGCGCCTGTTGATTTTTTCAGATGGGCAGTGAATTATGGCCACACTATCCCGCTGTCGCTTTTTGAGAAGTTTAAGCTTCTCAACATTAGATCAAATGGATCTGACACAGTGTTGGCTGAAATCGGCAACCAGATCGAGATGTCAATCAGCCCACTTTTGAAAATGTTTCGTGCTGAAGGTAGGCTCAATTCACCACTATTTCAGTTCTGGGATGATTACTTGACTCATGTTTCTTTGCCCCTCAAACTCTACCTTGCAGCTTCAAGGCATGCACTCTGGGATACCTATATATACAGTAAGACCATATTGTTGCCGTTTCTCTTTTGTTCGAACCGCACTGTGTATGCACGGTACATGCCTTACATGGTGATGAACATGAACCGTCTGCCAGATACTCTGTTAGATAGTTTTCAGAAAGGCAAGTTCGTAGCAAAACTCACAGATGGCACGTTTAATTGTGTTTGGATTTATTACGTATTGGAGGTCACTCAGAATAAAAGTATGAAATCATCAGGTGGAATAGTTGGAATAACACACAATGACAGTGCTTTGATGCGATGGTTCCTATCAAGACCATCAACAGCCAAGTATGCAATGGGGTTTTAATCAGGGCAGAAACCATCGCACCATGACCCTGGGAAACATCACACAGATACTCCTTAGCATAGGAAAGCATACAATGAGTCTGTTGATCAAATGCTTAAGCTCTTTGAAGAGGATACCTTCATTGATCCGTTTTGTCTGACTTCACCCCCATCTACCCTTACAAACATGGCCACCGGTGTGCCAGCCCCACCAGAGATTGTTGCAAGTCTATTGGGATGTCACATTACTGGTGAAACGATGTTGCACAATTTTGTACGTGACCGATTTCAGGTGAAAGGTGAACAGCCACCGAAGAAAAAATTCTTTGATCCAATGCCTCGAACAAAGGTAAAGACAATGGGAGCCACAAAGGCATCAGTAAAACTAAAAAACAAGACCCTTAACATCAATGGCGAAGAGATGTACCTCAGATTACTTGCCATCAAAGCATACAAGAAGGTTCCATTGGAACGTGTTGTTTCCTTCGAGAATGCCCCAGCTCCCTTAAGTTTGTTTGCAGATGATGGTACGATGTGTTCAACCAAAAAATCAGATTTCATGCAGAAGTTAGAGAATCTTGCCGGACCTGAAAATGTTATCAGGAATTGTTCTGACATATCACATATTGATTCTGTTGTGTTTGATGGTATGGCCATTATACAGATGTTGCAACCAAGGATGTCAAAAGCCACTTACCAGCAAATGGCTGAAGCATTTTGGGATCACATCCTAAGACTGAGTGCAGGTGTTTTAAATGTACATGTTGTTTTTGACAGGTATGATGAGAACAGCTTGAAGATGCAAACTCGAGAAAAACGTGGTGAGAATGTATTATCGATTGCCCCTGTCTCAATCCAGCCCAACATGGTCATTGGAGATAGGAAACATGTCCTGACTAGTAGCAGGTCCAAATCTGAACTAACGAAGCTATTTACAATGTATGTTGCTGCTAATTCTCATGTCCTTCTTCTTGATGGTGTAGAGGTCTTTGTCTCAGGTGTTCTCTATGACAAAGTACTTAGAATGACAAATGAGTATGTAGCGTATGACAAATCCCTTTTCTCCACACAGGAAGAGGCTGATACTAGGATGTTGCTGCATCTTGTACATGCCGCCTCTGAAGGTGCAAAGAATGCTGTCTTATTCAGTCCCGACACAGATGTCCTGGTACTACTTGTTCACCATTATAGTTGCCTTGGATTGTCAGAGTTGTACTTTAGAACAGGCACTAAGGGCATGCACTCTGATAATACAAGGTACATCAAAGTACATACAATACATTCAAAATTGCTACCAGCTAACAGATCTATCCTGCTGACTGTCTATTGCATGACAGGGTGCGACACATTTTCCGCCTTCTATGGCATTGGAAAGAAAAAGGCGTATAATATTCTCTGTCAACATGCTGCCAATCTTTCGGGGCTTGCCAGTCTTGGAGAAACAACCGAAATTAACCAAACACAAATATCGGCAGCTACCTATTTCGTCGGACTTCTTTATGGTCATGACAAATGTCTGTCTTTGAACTTACTTAGACGGTTTCTTGTTCAAGCTGGCAAGGTAAAGCCAAGAAAACTGCCTCCCACAAGTAACAGCTTCTTGTTACATTTGTTGAGATGCGTGTACCAACTCTACATTTGGAGAAATGCATTAACACCTCATGTTGATTTGCCTGATCCATTAGATTTTGGGTACACTAAGTCTGGATCTGGATTGTACACTCCCCAATTAATGTCACAACCAATGTCTCCCCCAGAGCTCCTCAATGACATGGTGTGCATCAGTGCAAGGATGATTGTGTTTGTTCCTCAAATGAACAACCTTGCACATCAGCATGTCAGTGTGAAGGGTCATTGGACAGTCAAAGTATATGCCAAAAGCTCTTTACAATGCTGGCAAACATTTGTAGTGATGATGAGGATGATATATAAATCACAGTTTCACTGAAGAGTTATTTTCTTTCTCAGTGTCATGCAACAGCTAAAGCATTTTAACCCCTACCATGCTGGACACGATTGATTTTGTCTTTGCGGCCAGTGTAGACTACATCCGTGCAGTCTGATCATGGTCTGCACTGTTCGCTATCCAGTCAGAAAATTTTCAGTAAACATCCCTTCAAATTATAAAAGATACTGTCCACATCTTAAGATGGACTAGTCCATTATAGTAATTTAGCATGGTAAGGGCTAATTAGGATTTTACAAGACGATAATGAGACATAGGTTATGAAAACTGTTAACACAAAGAAAAAATCTTTTCTTCGCCTCAATTTGTTTCTGTATGTTAGTTTGTTATCTGCTTTTATTGCCCATGTCCTGTTACTGGCTGGTAAAGTCCTCTTTTTTCTATCCTATCTTAATCATTAAAGATAAAGAGAAAAGGTACATGGAAGATTGTGTTTGTGGGGTGCCATATTAACTTACATTTGCTATAGGAGAGATCGTGTTTGTATAAAAATCCGTTGTATATTCTATTTTTAGAACTGATAAGACAAAGACCGGGTGGCCTGTCGCCGAGCGTCCATGTTTTTTTGTAAACATTGATGTTTTCCTAACGGCTTAAACTTTCTTAAATCATAAATGATATCAATAATTTTTTGATCAATTTTCCATTGATCAAAAAATTATATAAAACAAGCAATTTATTGATAACTTTTAATTTTTATTTCGAAATAAATTCGATTTAATATGAACGCTTAACTTACGGTGTTTTTTCTAAAAGTTTGGAGCATCGATACGCCGCTATTAAAATCATATGTCATTTAAAACGGTTATTAATTTTCAAAAGTTATTTGAATATAAAAATATGAAAATCGTAAGCATTTCAAAACTTTTTGAATTTTTAAAATCCATAAATGAACGAAAAAGTTATTAGAAATTAAAAATTCTGATCCCATACACAAACGATGTAAAAATATTTTGTTTTGCCCACCGTCAGATAAACAGGTGTTGATGCGTGACGTCAGGACGATTTCTCCTATAATGTAAAGTTAAAGCCCTACCTCCACGGCTATTGTGTTCATGCAACCCATTATTACAATAGGTAATAGTTAATCGCCACAAGTCACGCTTTTGCATACATAAACAGGGAGCCATTTTAAAAGCATTGTTTCATTCTTTGCTTTCTTACACTAAATGATGCATTATAGTATTAAGTTAACTGTTGCATTTATGCATAATGCATAGTGATTTGCGTCCCAGACTATTGAGTTGTATCCGACAGTTGGGGGCATATAGGAAATGTATATTTGGCTTAGGGTTGTCCTTTTAAGTTTTAATTTCAGAGCTCTAATGAAATCAAGAACTTAATAGGCAGATCACAATATAATATCATATATATGTTAATGAAATTTGCCATCCTCGCTAATTGTAAGGCCAAGATGTTTATGATGTTCGACAAAATTCAGCTGAGAGTTTTCAAAAAAGAGAAACGGACAATGGTCCTTACTCAAGGAAATAAAACATTAATTCAGTTTTATTCGGATTGAAGTTAACCAAACATTGGTCATAAATATATGCAATTATTACTTCAGTTTTATTCGGATTGAAGTTAATCAAACATTGGTAGTAAATATGTGTAATTTTACATGAAACCTGTTTCTAGTATGGTACTATTAATAGGGTGGGATAGTAGAGATCTTGAAATGCATTACTATAAATAACTCAGGTCAATAATTGTAGAAAAACAGGGTAATATGTGTGTCTTTTCCTTCGGGTTTAACGTCTATTTCAACAACTTTTCAGTCATATAAACGACGGTGTCTTCTTGTAGCAGTGAGCACAATGCCCAACAATGTAAAGCATTACACCGTATTATGTTCAATCAGTTCAAACCACAAACTGTGTTTCGGTCATATAAAATTTATGGATATGCCGCCGGAACAAACTTTGGCTTAATACAAAATTACATCTATCAAAATTGCATATATTCGTTAAAATGATTTTGGCACTAAATCGAGACCACGCATCGTTATGAAATCGTGAAATCCTGCAAGCCATGACTTTTTTTTTTTTTTCGTTTATGTTTTCTGTCTGTTTTGAATTGACAGACTTCATAGGCCAGTAGTTCACCTTTCAGTTGGATTTCAGATGAGATCGTATACAGAGATCTATATGGTCTTTTCACAAGCATAAATCATGATTTCAGTATATTGCATATTAAATGGTGCATGCACTGTGCTTCATATCGATAGCTTTTCCAGATTATGCATTATTCCTGATGAGAAGCGTGTAAACGCCTAGTATGCCATGCACGTGCAAAGAATCATATAATGAATGAATAACTAAATGGCTTCACTTATAACGAATAAGATACACTTAAAGTATTACTTATGTAGGATGTTATATATGCAGTATATCTAACCTGCAGTCTAGACGATCAGAGCGACAAACAGTGTCGTTTCCATGCCAGTAATTCCACATAAAGCTCTTCAGGAATGGCTCATATAGATAAAACGAGTCAGTTCTCCAACCTAGAATAGTACCCGTCAGCGTACTACCGCTTCTCATGTAACCGCTGATCAAAACGTCGTAGTGTTTAACTGAAATGTATAAATATTACTTAATTACAGCGTGCCCATACCACACTAATCTGATAGTCAGATCATAGTCTGAAATTAGTCTTGATATCAGCAGATAAATCAGACAAAGATCCGATGTCTGCTCGATAAATTTACCTGACCAATTTATGTTTGTGATATTATTAAGTGGATAATTGCTAATTGTTCAAAGGCTACCTGTCACTACTCATTTTTTTATGTTTGTGTTTTGTACTTGTTGATGCATTTATTAACCACCTATCTACAATTTATTTCTGTTACAGCGTTTTTTTTATTGTGGGCCCACTCTGGGTTGAATGGCTCTATGGCTGTGTTTGGGGTGTTTTATGTTTGCGAGAATTCTACCCATATATTTCATCTTTAACAAGAAATAAAACAATTTCCACAATCGACATCGGTTAAGATTGAAACAAAAGGCAAAACTATATTTTATCTCACGTTGAAATGATATTCGGTAAATTATGTCGAGATAATGGTTTGCCATTTGTTTCCTGAGGAATGTGTTATTAATGCGGACCAGAAGCCAGAAGCCGTGTGCTAATTCGACTTATCAATGGTGTGTTATTAGAAACACTGCTTGTTTGTGAGAAGATGCGGGATATACGCTGTTGATGAAATCCATATCAGGTTTCCAGCTTTGGTCATTACCAGACAAAATCATTATCTTTACTTCTATTCTACACTTCAATATTTGCTTAATCAATCGAACGGAATATGGTCATTAAATAGCACAGGCTAAATACTATCACTCTGACGGTTAGTACAAAAATCAAATCATTTTTCAAATTCAAAAAGCTACTTACAATTAATCCTTGTTTGGTTATGAAATCATGGTTCGGTTGTAATTGATTAACCACAACCATACAATACACAATGAACTGTACTTTGACTGAATCACCAATGATAAAAGGTTATATAAAGATATAAAAATTATGAGCTGGCTTTTATCAGAAACACACAAAAAAACGTAATGTTCCATCATTTCGAAATTTCTTCTTTTCCATGAAGTCTGAGATGTCTTTAAACTTCTGCTTTCATTCCTGTTACATCCATTTTCCTGCATGTAGATTAAATGAGCAAACAACAAACTGAAGAATAGTCTGTCTTCACGTGACGACTATTGACCAATAGAAATACAAGAAACTTGTAGAAGGCGATATAATTAACATAACATGGCATGGCCTGAGACAACAAGCCGAGTGCCTTTACGAAAGAGAAAGAGGAATTCAAAGCATTACAAGATGCTGCAAACAAATCGACAATTCTACTGATCGCGGATATTCCTAAGATTATAATGCATTGAGGGCTGACTGCGAAACTGTTCTTAGTCTTTCTTTTTTTTCTTAAAAAACCGCTTCTTTTGCATCAATAAATATGGTATGTATAGAAACATGTAAAGACACACATTCTGCATTGATATGATTTTCATTTCCTGTTTTATTGTGAAGTTTTAATATTTTTTTTTAAATGTTCCTATCTGAAGACATAAAAGTTATTGCGAAACTCGATCAAGTTCACTTAGAAAATGTTCCAAGTGAAATTTTATAAATTTGAAAGCAAATCCAGTTGTCCTAAGTGAAAATAATGATTTCAAAGTCCTAGAAGCTTTCATTTAGAAGGTGTGATATTTTGCAATAAAGTTCTTTTTACACTATTAAAATATGTTTTTACTATGACAGAATTTTATTCCCAATGGTATCAGTAGCTATGGTAATTCTCTGTGATTTACAACATTAAAAGAAATACACACAGAAACAAATTAAACAAGTTTGATTTTAAGATGGTACAGTTTCGGATTAAACTCAGGGCAAAACATATTTCAAGATTAAATGTGAAACTGTCTAAACTGTGATGTCATAATAGTTGATAATGACATCACAGATGGGGTCATTGAATTGTTTCCTTTGGTATATGTGCAACTGGCAGCCCTTATAAAAAAGTACTTTTCTCACTGCATTCATAAATAACGCATCATCAAGCTGTATATTATAATATTATTATGAATGAACTAGCACACAGAAAAGTTCGTTTTAAATATTCCAATTTAAATAACACCACAAAATCACAATGTCCGAACGTTTCACATGAAATATGGACAATTATACATAGGCTGAGCACAACCAAACTCAAGCACCAAGCATCAACATATTCCGACAATTCTACATACAGAATTTCATACAGTTTTTATGGTTGGCAGCCCTTATAACAAGTATTCATGAATCACACAATTTCAAGCCGTATCTAAAGAAATGAACGAACTAGCACGCAGAAAAGTGCTACTGTTTTAAATTTGTTTATATATGTGCAGGTAGGTCGCCCTTATAAAATTTACCTGCAGTCTATGTCATATTAACCAAGTCAAAAGCCACTGGTCATTCAACACGACAAAGGTCACCCAGCATGACATTGTTGCAGGCTCAGTTTGATTGAACGTATTCATAAACAGTAGAGAAAATGCAAGATACTGTTCACATCCTTGTGCCCCAACTTGACATATCAATATTTATACATGTGGAGGAGCTTTAAGGACCTACATCTTGGCAATGGGCCAAGAGATTCCCATATTCATCAGCACATTTCGGGGGTTAATAACTTTCACAGTATGGTTCGAACAAACATGAGTCATTGTTTATCTCTTGTCTGAATCTGCAAATCCAGAATTGCCAAAAGTATGCATTTTGTCTAAAAGTTCCAGGACCAGGTCCTTGATATTTGGTATTTAGCATTGACTGGTGGATGACGATGATTGTTTAAATTTCAAATCATGCACCTGGAGTGAAAATAGGCCTCGCCCTGTTGCATGAGTTATATAGAAAGAAATACTTAAAAAAAGATTATATTTCCTAGACTGTTCAATTATAATTACCTGATGACCCCAAGTGGTTAGGGATCATCTGACTGTGACCTTAACCTACTGATCTACATTCTTGTTTTTAAGATATAGCCTTGATGAAATTTGGATGCCATATATAGTTTTGTACACCAATCTTAAAACTGACTTCCAATGACCATGAATGTGACCTACTGACCTACTTTCCTAATATTTTAGCATCAGTATCCCATTTGAAACATTTGGTGAGCGATCCAGGGTCATTATGGCTCTCTTATTAAGGTGGTACGGTGGTAAATCTCTTGTGCACGTAACATGTCGATGTTTTTTAATAAACTAAGAAAAATGAAATGAATATACTAATAAGCTACATTTGGATTATTGAACGTTATGTTTCTAAGGACATTGTCATTTCCCTGTTGTTTTGTTATGTTGGGCAGTTGACGCATCTCTGATTGCTTGTTCATCTGATGCAGGACGGGGTTGTTGGCGCCTGCTTTAAAAGAGTTGTTTTCGATTAAGATATGGTTCAATTTTCAAAATGTTTTGTCACATGAGATGGTGCCCGGTTGTCTTTCCTTAATTTTGTAGGGATATTCTAAAGGTAAGTACACTACTTTATCACGAAGTGAAGAAGAATTTTGTATGGATGATTTAAGTTGCGTATATCACATAGTTACGAATTGGAGAATAATTATGTTGTTGTATTTAAGTTGGATGTGCATCGATATAGACTTCAAATCTGGAGCATTCTCTCGTCCCCTAGATGGTTACATGTAGCTTGCGTACAACAGACAAAATGTTATAGTAGAGTTTTCCATCGAATGTTGCAATTGTTTCTCATTCATATGAAACAGTTTGAGCATTGGACAATAGTACGTCGTATTCAGGACATGTGTCAAGCTTATTTGATTACACGCACAAGTAGTAACTATTCACTAATTGTTTTAGTTTTATCAGAGGAACACGGACTGAGTCAAATACATAACCGCACTGTTTCTTAGTAATAAACTGTTTCATTTTGATGATCACATGTGTATTATGGATAGATTGTCTGTTGCTCAGAGGATATTGTTATGATTACGTAGATATAATCATAATAGATGTTTGTTGACTTAGAGGTTATTTTTGGATGACCAACAGCTGCCTATTTGATCTGAAGCAAATGCAAGAGACTACTGATGTCTATAGGGTATTGTTGGGTACAGACGGCAGATTGGATAAATGGGTAATTGCATAGTTAAACTAGTACTTCCTTTCATTAAAGACCTAGCTAGGTTCTTGCACAAAATGAATAAGATTTGAAGCAAATTGTATACACATTTATTTAAGAAACTTGTGTATGGACGACAATAACTTCGACGAATACATATAAGCATTTTTCGCTGGATGGTTTTCTTCGGCTGATGGCACAGATAGGCAAGGAGCGTTGCACGCGCGTAAATGCTACTTGCCTTTAATTCTTTGCCAGGAAATATATTTTGGTTATATGTCCGAGGAATCCTTCAGGCCACTGATAAGCATGTTGTCAGGTTGTGTTGATACTTCATGCATGAGAGTGTTTGTTGTTTTATATTTAAATAATTAAAATTAATTATCCAATTTCTCTTTGGACGATTGGACACGGTGATTGCATTAAATTTGGAAAATATTAATAGCACTTTTCTGCATGCTTGGTTCATTCATTTTCATTATATACAACTTGAAGTTACGTGAATTATGGATACAGTGGCAAAGTTCACGTTTTATAAGTGCCCGCAAACCTAAAACTTATAAACCTTAATGCGTGACACCTAAAAGTACTTAAACTAGGCAGTTTCCGTACTGAATCAAATTTCTGATATTTTAGAAATTAATGACAACAATATTAATTGTTCTATCATGCTTTTTAAAATAATGATATTAGTCTTGACCAACTTATCAGTTCTGAGAAAATGTGACAGCTGTATTAATTTCGCAAAATCAATCAAAGATAGTACTCTTTGAGCCTAAACTGTGGTTGATCTTTTTCATCATGCTTGAAGTAATGTTATGTTTCTGACATTATTAGTATTATTAACAAATGCCCAAAATAATAGATATAATTGAAACAACACTTCTAGCCCTAATTTCTTGAAGGCACTTATTAAATCTTTACCAAACTAAGTTTGTTATTTCAAAAGCATTTTTTTTTTCGAATATGAAGAAATTACAAACTTGTTTATTTTTATTATATGGTTGCTAGTTCCTTTGTATTTTTATAATTCAAAGGTAAATGTATATATAAGATCAATGCAAAGTAACTAAACTTGAGTACAGTTTACTGATTTTGGGCAAGTATTTCAAGTATTTCTTGCTATTAAAGCATTTGTTCTTGCAAAATATGACAACTTTCACATCCAAAAGATAATAGGTAGCGGTAGATTTATCGGAAGCACAGAGCACCAAATACCGGTCTATTAAGTTACTGAGTAAATACTTAAGTACTAATTAGAAATCAGAACGAGGTTGCATCTTGTGCCTAAAAATAATGTTCGTATTGTTTATTTTAGTGTTACTGCAAAGTGATCTCACGTGTTAATGTCTATAAGTTCTTAGTCAGTTGAGTTGAAATATAAATGGAATGCATAAATTGTATCCAGAAAAAAGACTTTAGCGGTAATACCGTCATCAAAATTAATATGCTTGATAGTTTCAAAATAAGTCTGAGATTAATGATTAAACATATCTGGTAACTTTATTAAAATCAGCACTATTTAAAAAGTAATACGGAAAAGGTAATTTATTTTTGATCTATAAAATAACATTTTCAATGCAGTTCCTAATTACTAAAAATTGTGTTTTGGAAAAAAGCGACGTTGAAAAACTGTCTTATTAGTTGATGTCTCACGGTTTCTATATGTTTTGACAAAAATACTTAACCCGCCCAGACGCATTGTTATTATTTTACTAGAACTGTCTTAAGGTGTTAGGACACTAAGAGTAATGTTTACAAAATGGCCTTTGCCTGGTATATTCTGAAAGGTAACCATGTTTTGCACTATTTTGCAATTTTTAAACAATTTTTACTGTGCCGTCTTTTATAAATTTTATATAACTTATGGTATCTCCTCAAGCTCAAGTAGAGACAAATTTCAAACTGATAGCCAATATCAAAACGTTTGCAGAGAACTCATTTTACCATTAGTTTTAATAAAAGAAACATCACAGTACAGTTTCTTTTTTGTTTAATTTCATTCAGGCAGCTAAAACACCACTTAAAAAGCATACTGAATAAAAATATGAGTTGTTTTACAATAATGTTAAAAATCACATAGGACAGTTTAGCAATTAAAATTTAATGCAGTTTTATCCATATTTTGAGAGCAAAACTGTTCTGTGTGACATATCATGAAACATTTTACATTTCATCACATGACCTGAGGCCGCGGTCGAGTGCTTACACGAAAGACCAATGTTTCATCTAGCATTGTATTAGAACGTCATTCATAAATAAATATATATGCTACTTATCACTTTTAACTATATCTGTATCACGTTAAATACCACTTTTACCATTTTTAAATTTTGTAACCCCGAAAAAGCATACTCCGAGGGTTTAAAATTTGTTTAGGTTAAGTTGGAGTACTTACTTCTAACATTTGGTTTGATTGTTATTGGTACACCCGTACTATGTTCCTGGTCCTTATCTGAAACAACACAATACCAAAATTAGCTTCTTCTTTTTTTTGTACTATTTCATTTGTCGTTTAATAATCTAGCTGATACAGAGTAACAGGTATTGGCAGCTTCGAGTCTGGTTGCTTATTTCCAGTTGTAAGCTGTGTGAGGAGATTGCATATACCACACAAAAATATTCTTGATTGTCGACTGCCATAACAGAAAAAAAGTATAATTGTTCATTGTAATTTTCATCTAAATAATTGTCAACTGCCATAACAGAAAAAAGTATAATTGTTCATTGTAATTTTCATCTAAATAATTGCCATTACCATAATTAAAGAAAACTACTGCCTGTGCCAAAGCATGTCCGTTTGCCTTTCTGCCTTGCATTTCCTACTGATAACTGAATAATGCTTAAGCCAATATGCCTCAGATGTCATATGGTGATAGCTTGTGGTCATTATTTAATTCAGCTTGTTATTGGTAATATTTGGTCTAAGGTCAAAAATCATAGTGGTCACGGAATGACATCATGATGGGGCATGTCGGTTTTTCAAACATATTTTTTTTTGCTATCTGAATACTTAGAATCTATATATAACAATGGGCTTTAATGGTCTTGGTCCCGGACATAAAACTATTAAGCTTCTTACGCATGATGTTTATTTACCAAGTTTATTACCGATTAGTATCTTTACTATCCTTGCATTCCTACTAGCTGTTGTCAACGTCTGTACTGAAATGATACACATACAATTCTAGTGAAACAATACATTATATTAATAGGGAATCTGGCATAATTCTTTACCCCCGAGGTCTCCATGCAATATTACTAGCCAAGTGAATATTTTTGGGGGAAAACAAGCATACAAAATGTGAGTCAGTCATTCTCTGCACATGTAATTCAGAATATAACCACTGACATAAGTTTACAAGTAAAAAAGGTGAAAGAAAACTTGTAAAATGCAATTAGTATTGTTCGTAGAGAAATCAGAAGACTAGCTAAACTAGTTTTCAACCTTCGAGATTGATTTGCTTTAATCGACAAAGATTTTTTATGCAGACTGACCTAGTAAACATTAATACTAATGGTTTAAAAATGCATGATTGAATAATAAATTCTGTATAAAGTAACAAACAGAGAATATTGTAAGTAAATAAAAGTTCGCACTTATACATGAGCTTTATAAGAAAACGTATTTCGTATTGAATTATACTCACTTGATACATATTGTAGGTGCAAAGATATGATTGCTGAAAAATAAAGGGTTTTATTTTGTATGAATTAGTGCATGATAAACAAATCTTTAATCTTTTCTCTAAATATTTATGTATAAATCTTTATATAATCAAAAGCGCATTCAAAATTCGATAGCTAAAAGAACACTTCCTGTTTTATCAATCCCTGTAAAGTACACAGAAATATCAGTGTAACAATGTTTACTGAAATCCGTCAAATTGAAAAACGATAAATGCGGAACTTTTCATATTTCCTTTCACTTTTTAAATGAAATCATTTAAAGTAAAGGCAAAAGTGATAATAAGAGTTGTAAATCCAACCATTTATCACATATTTTCATGGTCTTTTTATTACTATTTATTGATCTAATTTGATAAAACAAATAAAAATCACAGTTTTATCATAGATGTTGTCTTAAATAGTCTCTTTTGAACTTCAAACTTGGCTCAAATCTAACCTCAAACGAAAGGCAGGTCGCCCGTTTGTCTTTGATATCCGCATTCGCCATGTTTTCATGGCTTTTTATAACTATAGTTTGATCTAATTTGATAAAACAAATAAGAAAGTACAGTTTCATCATAGATGTTATCGTTTGAATTTAAACTATGTTTTATAACTATCTATTAGATTCATGGGAAATAATACATAACTGATCATCACATGTGAAGAATATGTTGCAAGAGAGCGCGTTCAATGATGTTTACGCTTTTGTATATCCGTTGTAAATGTAGAATGTTTAATTATAGACATAAGATTTGCACATATTTTTATAGGGCAGTGAAGAGAAGAAGTTAATTCCACAGCACGTTACCGTTACAAGAGGAAATACAACAAACGTTTAGGATGCTTAAATTCTTATAAACGCTTGAAATAATAATTTCAGAAATCAATATAAACAAGCTTAGATTTTAAACTCACTCATTAGCCAAAGAGAAAAGTGAGCTATGTAATACGAACGGTATAGAAGATGAATACCACTGTGTGTGTACGTGTGATTTATGTAAAAAGAATCGTACATCTACTATAGAAGTGTAATGCGGACTTTTGATGTTAACCTAACTATATATAATTTTCTTTTATAGATTATACGCAATAAAAAGCTTACGTCAAAATAATATTTTGCTCTTTAAAGATATATGCACGAAAATAAATAGCATTATTTTTTTAATTTATTTTTGTTTTTCATACTATAGTGATGTTTCTCCAACATTATTTATTCAATCTTGCAAAAATGAGGCGAGAAACGTGGCGTTAAATGTGATCCAGTCCAAAATTATATTTGCAACGTAAGTATATGAATGTGTGTAAAAAGGGATGTGTAAATCATAATCGATGCTTGATTCGCTTTTTTTTCCCTATATTAATCATTAGATTTTTTCATCACAAGCGGTTAAGCGTAAACGAGGTCTTTTTAGATATGAATTCGCAGATTTGAATTTCTGAAGACAAAATGAATTTGAGCTATATTTGTCGTTAGTATTCAATTATGTGCATTGTCACAAACTTTTGAACAAAGAATTTTCAAAACGATTTCCTCTCGAAAATTAATGAAATATGACTTACTCTAATTCGACAAGACATAATGAGTGAATGTAAAAATAAAATGATTAACATGTACGACTTAAGTAACATGTGTGTCTTGCTGACTGCAACCTTCGATTGTTTACAAATACAATTCAGGAATCATTTTCAAATGTCGAGCAAAATGTCGGCCAAAGTGACAAATTTAAAAATATTGTCCACTGGAATGGGTGAAAACTTACGTTGAACTTTCCATTACATTATCGTTAGATCTTTATTTTGGGCTGCTCGTAAGGCGGAATTCAGAGCGGAGGCAGTTGTCTAGTGGTATTACTGTCTGATTAGAAAACCAGCATTTGAGACCTCACTCCTCTTATCTAAAACATCTAGCATATTGTCAACAGTCCCTTTTAATGTTGCTTTACACCTCGCACTCTAAAGAATCAGGGAAGCTTCTAGAATAAAACGTGCTCTGTATCTTGCACTATTTTTCTACTTACATTACCAACTTTCTGCTGAAGCAGTCGCCCTAGTCAGTTGCCGTATGCTACTGTAAAGATACTGATATATATATTTGAACAAACGAAGACGGAATTAAAGTGTATGCTTTAAATTATTACCTGTACTGACAACAGCTATCAGGAGCGTACACTTGCTTTTGTTAAATATGCTTTTTAAGTGTCGACATCCATACATCTTATTCGTGCGAATTTATGTAGGGGCACTTGAAAGCCTTGTTTAATCTACAATTAACAAAATACTTCAATAACATATTGCGAAAAGGATCAATCGACTTTTAGTACGCGTCAAAAAGAAATCTTATATATAACTCAGACTAAGAGTCCTTCATTTTATATAACTTTATGGAAAAAGAATTGTAGGGATTTATCTTTCAAAGAAAGTGATAATATTCAATTATTTACAATAATAACCCTTGCAAAGATCTGTAACACTTTATTACGAGATACAACAGAGATACAAGACTATTCTAAATAATGGCAGAAAGTATGCATGGAAGGACAGTGATAAAAAGATCACGCAGTGACTTTAGCAGTGTAAGCGAACCGCATACAAGCGCAGATTTAACACCTAGAAAAAAAACCCTTAAAAGAAACAATTCAAAACCGCAAAAGATGCAACGCAAGATATTAGATCACAGCAACACCAAATAATTTCAAAGCTAGAAAATGTACTAACAACGGATGATGTCATCCTGAGAAAGACATAAATGGAAGAATAACTTCAAAAATCTTTAACAGTCCTCGTCCTACTCCATCTGTCTGCAGCTTTCGACACCCACGGGCTTAGTATACATGATATAGTTCTTTGGACCAAGCACTGATCCCTTTGGCACACTGTAATTCATTAACAAATGCAGATCTCATTGACTTCTGCATCATTTCTAGGCCGATGTCTCTCAATTAGACCTATCCTTGAAGCCGATAGAGGCTGTGGCCAAAAGTTAGGCTTTGCGCTGCATTGAGAGCTGTCTGACTTAAATTGTCTCGTGGATGCATTGCAACATGCTGTAGCTCAATTCTGATGAAACGAAAGTAATGATATTCAGATCAAAGCTTAACTCTAAGCACATTGATGACGTCTCTGTGAAAGTCGGTTCCTTGTGATAAAATCCACAAAATATGTTCGGAATCTTGGTGCAGCATTTGACAAGAGTATGAAATGGAGTATAAGGTCAACTCCATGTGCCGGACTCGATACGCACAACTTCGCAGAATAGGTCACATCAGACGGTATCTTACCAGTGATGCTACAAAGACCTTATCAACAGCTTGGTTACTTAACGGTTAGACTACTGTATTGCCTTGTTAAGTGGTATTTCAAACAGCACACGTAACAAGTTGCAACATTTCTAGAACACGGCAGCTCGAGCCATCACTAAGACGCCCCGTTGAAATCACATAACACTGGTTCTGAAGGAGCTTCATTGGTTGCCAGTAAAAGACAGGGTGCAGTACAAGGTTCTGACCCGCACCCCGCTTTAGACAATCAGTCCCCTGCCTATGTTAGGGTTATGATATAAAGCGGTCAAAAGCCTTAAATCACTAGACACGCTGTCACTGGTTATGCCAAAAACTAAAACCATGATGTATGGCAATCGAAGCTTTTCGTTCACTGCTTCAAAGCTTTGAAACTCCCTTCCCGTCAAGATAAGGGGAGTTAACACGCTAGCTGCTTTCAAAAGCCTGCTAAAACCCTTTTTTGTATAATATTTCGTTAACTGACCGATACATTGATGTTTTTTCTTCTTCATAAAACAGCGTGGAACAGTTTCTAATCCTTATCTTATCCTATGGTCACTTAAATACTTTTAAATATGTTTGCATGTTAGTCTTGTTTTATCTAAATGTTTTACTTTCATGAGTTTTGTTAACGTGGAATGCCTTATTCTTGCATGCGTATTTGTTTGTATTGCTTGCAATTTATTCTGTATAGCACTTTTCAATGTGTACATGTTCATGAAAATACTTCTATATAAATATGGTATAATAATAATTATTATTATTATAACAAACAACACAGTATTCATAACATCCGTATCCACAGCACTATTTGATTGAATAGGCGATATTGTTATTGACTAAATGGTGGTATATTTGTATTTCTTTACTCCCTTTCTATAAGGTTCACTTTACAATGTTGTGTGTACACTTTGAGAAAACTGAACGCATGGTTTGGTTATTCCAGGTACTACCAACAGACAAGATCATCAAAATCATCAAGGAAAAGCTATTTGGCTTTGGCTTTTACAGCAAATGTGTTTCCTCTTAGAACATTCAGATTTCACTGCTTAAATGTTCTTTTCTTTATTTCACAGAAGAACGGAAGACGTATGCAGAAATATTTGGCATTGAAACAATAGTGTAAACAGAGGACAATGAATCTTATCATACCAAATGCTTCACGTGACAATATTGTAGAGATTCAGAACGTCGATACTCTACAAAAAAAGAGAAACGATGAAAAGTAGGCTAAGACGGAGAAAAGGTGGTATTTTATACCCAAACGAAAAACTGGTGGTAAGATGTGTATGAATCCAAGCAGAAACAGCAAAAGTGATAAAACATTGGAAATGATAAACACTGTTGCATATTTGTTGGTATCTTTATAGTTGCATCATTTTAAAAGTTTAAAAAACATAGACATATAAGGTGTTTTCGTCCCGTTGGTCTTCCAAGGGATCTTGTCTTTAAAATCTAGCTGAAAATATGCTAAGATAGAATTTTATAATAACTTTTAAATTTAGCTGCGTTTGGTTTGGACTTAGTCATGTCCTGGTACAAGTTGTTACGTCTGACTCTATACAGCAGGCTAGGCAACTCCACTCCATATTTTATCAAGAAGGCCTAAGGCCTACCTATTTCTCTTTGCATTTTATCGCTTTCTTCGAACACCAAGTCGGATGACGTATTCCTGAAAAAGATTTCTTAGGCCAGTAGTGATCTGTAATTGCGCGCAACTTTTAAGCAACATTGCGTATAAAGCAAAATGTACGAACTCAATGGGATATAACTATATTCAGAACAGTTGACTTTCCCATACGTGAGATCCGCTAGGATACAAGTTCGCATTATAAATTATTATATAGTAGAGAGAATTTATACGAACTAAATCACCACCACAATATACCAGACCAATTACGGCAAAGCGCCTAGCAGTACAAACGAACACGCACATGCCACAGCAAGTCCACTAACCCAATAATATTAGTTTCGACGCTTCTTTATATACGAGCCCGAATTGTACTACTCATTCGTACTGGTTCAACATTTGCATATATATACTCAAATCTTTGTTTTCATGTCTCACAAATCAGTAGTGACTTTTTAGTCTTTATAACTGATTGGGACCAGAGAGGCTATATTTTATCTCTCTGAAAGTTAACTGGATCTCGAGGATACATTGAATATATATATATAGATAAATTGCATTAAGGGATATAACTATATTCACAACAGTTGACTTTCCCATACGTGAGATCCGCTAGGATACAAGTTCGCATTATAAATTATTATATAGTAGAGAGAATTTATACGAACTAAATCACCACCACAATATACCAGACCAATTACGGCAAAGCGCCTAGCAGTAAAAACGAACACGCACATGCCACAGCAAGTCCACTAACCCAATAAGATTAGTTTCATATATATATATGTGTGTGTGTGTGTGTATGTGTGTGTGTGTGTGTGTGTGTGTGTGTGTGTGTGTGTGTGTGTGCGTGTATGTGTGTGTGTGTGCGTATCATTACTTTGAAACATCTAGATTGCTTGACTTTATCTTTGACGAGCAGGCCGGATGCATTTTCTGACCTCTCCCTCTTTGGCTCAGGGGTTATTAAATGCAGTATTCAGCATGCACAGACCTTTCGCAGGTTTAGCCTTTCTTTTTAAAATAAAAAAACACTGATGAATTAAAGACAAACATTTCTCCTATCTTTTCCACTGTTAATCTTTCTCGATTATTACTTTCACAACATATATGTCTTTGTTAGACACAGCAGTCAGAGTCCGCCCAGGACGGGCCTCATCTTTTGGTGCTGCTTCTTCATTTTTAAGAGAGATGCCAATCGGGCAATAGTACTGTATGACAGCACACTGTCCCCTTACTTTGTCAAAGTCGGCTTTAATTTAAGATGCGCCAATGCCAAGCAGTCCACGTATCTTATATGCGTCCTCTGCTTTTCGCAAGACTTGCAGCTAGATTATTTTCAGGCAGTTTGATATACCACTACTAATTAAATGTGCTTTTGAATATGATTTTATTTGTAATTACCGGTCATATGGACAGACATGTCAATAATCTGTCAATTGAAATGCCACACTTGTTGGCTTACGATAAATTGAGAAACTACTGGACTGTTGCCACTACTTGTCACTACTTTTCAGGTACTTCTTGTATCTTACCTTCAACCAAAACTTTATTATAAGAAGTCAATGAGGCAACACATGTCATCAGACCCTATCCACAAAAAAAAAATAAAAATAAAAAACAGAATCGTCAATCTGTTTTACATAGGTACCTCAATACACTATCCAGTAAGCTATAGACTCACAGTCGAACTTTATACCACAAGATCAGCAACAACGTCATCAATAACAACAGTAGTTACTGTCTCCTAGGTGGACTATGAATTTTATTAATGTTATGTTTTCATATTTATTGGGAAGCCCTACATCTCTGCTCCTCGGATGTCCCTATATTGCCCCTTAAATTACTATGGTACAGTGTGAGTTGTGATATGGTACCCATACTTAGAATCATATAAAGTACTGATACTGGTGCCTACTACTATGGTTAGCTATCCTACTTATAACAAGGGTCACAAAATTATATACATTTTTGTAGCTGATTTATTTGATAGAATTATCATATTTTAATTGAAACAAATTACTTTTTTATAGTAATTTATCTCATGGACATATATCCCGGAACAGCTTTTCAGCTCTGACTACCAATGAAAGCTGAACGTTTTCTCAAGGTTTGAGATTGTTTCGCATCCATAACATTTCGCAGAAACAAAGCGATCACAAAACGCGTAAATTTTAATAGGCGAACTAACATACGATGAAAGATTTTAGCGATTACGTTACCTGTCACATATACTTTTGGATGCAGATAAACAACATAAGTAATTATAATTTCTTTACATTTTTCGGAAATACATATTCTGCCTTTGGTCAAACGTTTTGATACTGATATCCAAGATGTTTCTTTCCATTTAGATTTAATGTTTATCAATTTTCCTCATAAATGATACATGCATAACAATATTGTCGCAGTCGCATACGCATACATACAGTTAATACTGGAAAATGTAATGATGTCAAGAGTTTTGGTAATATGTCTCTATACAGAGAAATCATATGTCTTTGTTCTATGAGATTGAATCACTATATCTGACTTTGTCATCTGTTTTACATAGGATTTCTAACCGGGAGAAATGTATTTATCGTATTTTTACGCTTGGGATTTCTGCATCAGTGGCAGTGCTGTAAACCCCGATTTTTTAGAAAAGAAATACGTTTGTAGGTCAACGTGCTATCTTGATTCTTATTTTGCTCGTGATGATTAAAAATCGATCACAGTTAACCCAATAGTTTTTGTCAGAATAATTTGTACGTTTGATATATTGATAACGTAACACATTAAGCACAGACAGTGCTTGACTCCCTTTCCATGCTATAATTATTGTTGAATTACTGTAAATAATAGAATTTGGGTCATTTGTAACTGGTTTGGATTCAGTATGTGGATAGCTGGATCCAAGCATCACACATTATGCCATATACAAAAGTTAAAGGGAACCAGATATTTGATAAAGCAAGTACTCGTTGTTAAACGCTATGCTTAAATTTGGACCAATCAGAAACAAGTTCTAAAAATAGCACGTCTGCTGAGGTATAAATAGGTTGATGGATGACAGAGAGGGCATTCGGTATCCAGCGATCGAAGAAAACACATAGAGGATTCAACTAATAATTTATCCCAGTACCTTGAGAAGGTGGTTATTGCAACTACCCTGCCAGGGCGGATAAATTATTAAAAAAGAAGACGTTTGAAGTTCATAGATTAAAGAAGAGTTGCAGAATTTCAACAATATTTCGAGCTTTAGGGCCGGCGCATAGGAGTTTTACCTTTATGGTAGTTGAGTGCTATAGACTAAAGCAAATATAGGCTGAGCATCGGAAACCTGAGACAGAGACCCAGAGTTTGGTAATCTACCAAAGAGTAGGAGAGTTCCAGCTTATAGACGGTTCAGCGTTATTGCCGAAGCATAGGCAGGGCATCGGGGATATACCTATATAGTAGTTGAATGCTACATGTGATAGCATATAGGCGCTGAGCATCCAGGAGTCAGGGCAATTATATAGAGTTGCAACTTCAACTAAGAAGACAGAAGCCGAGCATCTATACGATAGGACTGGTATGTTGTTGATACAAAGACATTGTCTGACGGGAACATTTAGTGATTTGCCTGATCACTGAAATTCTCGAGCTCACAATTGAAATCATTTCAGAATCATAGGTACACGAATTATTTAGGCAAGGTAGCCAAAGGAAAATTTTATATTCGAGATATTTGGTCTCTCCAGCTTTACGTTTAAACAAAGGACATTCTATTTCGTTTGTCAGGTAGTCTAAGACATAGTCACCCTAGGGATAGGACCAATTTCATTGTTGATGATACTAAAGGCGTAGGCACTTCCCGGGGTCATATAACTCGTATCCTGACCGTTTTAATCTCTTTCAAAATTCCCAGAATTTTACGAAAATTTACTTGAAAAATATCTAAATTAGTCCTTATTATCGGAGAAACAGATAAGAGAAATTTAAGGTATAAATAGCTTCCAAGACTCTGATAAGTTTCACTCTGTTATATTTACGTTTATCAAAAAAAGAATGAAACAAATTCACGGGGACGTTCTGCAGGGACACAAATATTTCTAATCCGTTTGTACGTGGGAAGACAATAGGGTTATGAGACAGTGCCAAACAGACGACATGAAACACAGATGTAAAGTGCGCGGTGTGTAACATGATTGACAGAGGAAGGTTTAACAACGAAATGGACGTACCAGAGCGAGACATGCGAATGCAGACATTACTAGGCATGAAGCCTGATATATAAGATAAGCTGTAGTCTGTGTGATAAAACTGTATACGTTTGTGAAACGTCAATATAACTAAAAGAGTGATTACGGGAACATGAAGCGGACATATGACTGAAACGCACAAAATCGATGGCAGAACATTTCAATATGCTTGTTCATAACATAGATGATGTCGGTGTTTCAATATAAGGGCACATGGAAGAGAAAAGTTGATACCACCAAAAAATTAATGAACTTGTGTTGATCCACGAACTGCAGACAGAGGCACCAAATGGACTAAACACGAAAGCAATACATTGGGTTCTGTGGAGATAATGCAAACTAAAACTATTAAGAGCTTAAGTAACTTTGACTTTTCTGGAGAGAAGATTGGTTTTAAATACGTTTCATATTAATTTTCTTTGCATGTCAATGCCAACCTTAAAAGAGCATGTTTCTTCATTTGTTTGATATAATACGTCCTTTCTGTCTGTCTTTAACATATATTTATTACATCCATATACATTTTGATCTTAATTTTACAGACCTTATAACGTGTGTTTCAATGTTAATACTGTTTTTGAATTTTTTCCCTTTATACGTTAATTTTACTTTTAGTTTGCAGTTTTAATTGTAGGTGATCCCATACTGTTAACAAAGTGCTTTTTGAGTACTTTCTTGATGGTTGAATGCAAAATTTTATCAATATGTTTTTTTTTGCCTTCATCTACTCTTTTTTTGTATATATAATTTTAGTATATATTTCTACATTTTTCTAAAGTTGATGTGTATTGATTGCTTTTTCTTTGTCATGACCTGTGTATATCAAATTGGAAGCTTTTCATACGATTGACATTCATCAGTATATTTTTATGTGTTCCAAATACTTTCCATTTAAGACGCAAACTTATATATTTTCATATTAACCAGATAACTATTGACATTCCCTGTAAATCGTTAATGTGTTTCAGTTTTTAGTGGGACTTGACAGTGATGTCATACAACGTTACGTTAGTTCCGTATTTGAATTTCATTTATGTTGCACTGAGAGAACGTCATGATGTAAAGAACTATTCGAGATTTGTGTTGTTTATAATGGCCTTAAGGTCAAAACGTTAATAAGACAGAGTGAAAACTATAAAGTATTTGAACAGTTGATACCCCATAGGGTGAAAACATTGTTTAAATGTTGATTTTTTTTAAATTATAACGTATTTAATCAAACTTTTTAAATTATCAAATGGACTTGATTAATTGTTCATTCTCAAGAGAAGTAACACTTATGGTGAACATGTCACTCTTGACTGAGCAGGTAATACATACAAGGGTCTCATCAAAGGCATCCGAATTCAAGTAGTGCGCCACCATCTTGGACTCATGCATATTCATTACAAATAGCCTCTTTGCCAATGTCTGTTTACGCATCTTCAAGTCAATCTTTAACGAAATACAGCTACGTAATAACAGACCTTCAAGAAACAATAACATAGGTTAAATCATATAACTCCTAAATTTAACTTGTACGAATATGCATCATCTGAAAATAGACTCCCGCAAAAATAAAATCTGCTATTGTTTTGCTTGGTTTTATTCTTTGCCTCCAAAGGATGTTTTTTACAAATTTCATTTAATATCAACTATATTATTTGACGTTAAGTATAACTATCAAAACATACTGCACCTAAAAAGTAGTTCGAGATTTTTTCGCTTGTTTACACTCTACGCACCGTCGCCGTTTTTACAACATTTCAATTACATCCCTTGATTTTATCCAGAATTGTACAATGCATTCTTTTCACTTTATTCAGCGATATAATTATTTCAAACTTTGTTTTTCTTGCCTTAAGGTAAGTAGTTTTATCAGAATCAAGCCGTATTTTTTTGTAAACATTAGATTGTAACTACCGGCTCGTATATAACCCCTTTTTTCCAGTTAAGTTTAATGGTCCCAGAGTGTATTATGTCGTTCTGGAGTTGGATGCATCAATCATGCGATGCAATTAAATGTGTTTGGCAGCACTTTTCTGTCCATGTATTGCTATGTAAAACTTTAAGTATGACAAAGAGGCTAACACACGGCCAATTTTCGATCTTTGCCACTAGGGAATGGTTTGACAGAGGATTCCCGATGTTTTGATAGAATGATGGTCTTTATGATTTATTGTCCGCTTATATAACATTTAGGTAGAAGGTGTTTAATTATTATAATAAGTTAGATATATGTTTATTTGAAATAACTTTAGATGTTTTAAATAGATAAGACTGCGCGTAAACTAACAAAACAAATTTATAAAACTTGTTTTAATTTATTAAACATCTGTAATAGGATGCTAAAACAGATCCCTTAAAAAGAATATTTAATATGCGCTAGAAGGAACCATTTGGTACGCTAAATCTTGTAATTCATTTATAAAACACACATATATTTCATTTGAATACTAGTATGTGTGATTTCGAAGCTATGGAAATTATTACTTATTAGCACGATCAATTCGTAAATACTTCAGTAAATGTAAAAAACACCAAATTTGGCTCAAATTTAATCAAAACATGAGACATATTTTTATGAGGCCCATTTGATATCTTTCAAAATGGCCGAAATACGGTCGCCAAAACTCCCATACATTCGTACACAAGAAACAATTAAAGATAAAAAACATAAGATAAAATATATCTTATATTGGAATCAAAAGCACAGAATGACAATTTAAATGCTGTTGATCTCTTTTTGTTTCCATGGCCACGGCTAAAAGTTGGCTTATTAAATTCTGTTTATGTTCATCATAGCGAAAACTTTATCATTTGTTTCACATTGAAAAGGGTCTTTTTTTATGTTTTACTATATGTTATTTGTATTACATGTATAATACTTGTAATCCCTCCACAACAGCCGGAGGGATCTTATGGGTTTGCCCCGCATTCCTATCAATATGTCAGCCATACGAAGTGATGTACTGCGGTGGCTTTTAAAGTACAACATATTTTGTCATGAAACGTAGTACATGGATAACGTTATTCAAATTGATGGCTCTGGCTATAAATGTTGTTGTTATGTAAAAAGAACAGTTCAAGAATATGACAAAATGTGCCTTTCTGCAATTTCTTTGAAACTAGAAGTGACTGGCGTAAAAACTAATGTAAAAGTAAAGCACATGTCATTTATTCACTGAGAAATGCTTTTTAACCTATTTACGATTGTTGTAAAGTTCTACCTACGACTGTGGCCATTGCAAACATTCTTGATAAGCCAGTCATCATTGTTTACTTAATTACAGCCCACATAATATTTTCCGATTTGTATTTCTGCTTAAAAGCAAACTGTGTCGAAGGGAGACAACTTTTTTTTTCAATTTTTGTTAGACGTACAGTATTTTTGATCACAATTATGATGGCATTTATTCAAACAGGTGATTTTAACTTATTTTATTGTTGCCGGTATCATAGACATAAAACTGAGTTCAGACAAGACCTTTTACTGTAGTTATAAACTCATGTTTTTTTCTCTTCTGATTAGAGATTGACTGAATAATAATTTTACAGATGTAGTTGTAAAAGAACATTATTTTGGGAAGGCCAGAATTGTCCACCGTCATAATTAGAATAACTTTCAAAACTTTCATGTTGTAGGAAAAAGCGGTTTTCTAGGTTGAGATGTGTCTTTGAAAGGTTAATTGTCATAATAGAAGAACAGTGTATGTCCATGCATTTTTATGTTTGTATGTTTTAGAGGCAGATTGTCGTCTTCTTTTTAGATGTAATGATAATTTTGCCATTTCCAGCACATATAAGCAAGTTGTAGGAAGAAAACACGATTAAGTTATTTTTTATCAATAGATTGCCAATGCATGCAAATTTGCAAAGCACGATATCCATTTTTTAGGTTATTTACGGTTTCGCTAGAACTACAGAACGTATGCTTTGGTTACAAAGCAGAAGATGGAAGCATTTTTGCCGGGACTGTAAAGTCAGACAAATTTCTATTGAGTTCAGACCTTTTCAGACTTTGAAGCATCACAGCTTCATCAGAATATTCTATACTCTACGTTTTTGAATGTTTCAATCCATCTGAATTGAAACTTTGTATACATCATCTATCTGAAATTTACAGGCACACATTTGCTGTTAATTGATGTCCAAATTATTTTTTCTGGAGTTAGAACTTTGTTGCGGACATAATGTATCGTTTTATATAGAATTTCAGGGGCATTTCAAATGAAATATTGACATAGGTGTTGTTAGTTATGATGATTGTTGATACGTATATATTGTATTACACATTATACTTATAATAAATATATGTTATCTTTGATCTGAAAGTATTGTTGAAAACGGTAAAAAATCATTATTTTGCATTTAAAATTTCAATTACAAAATTACTATAATACTTTTCTCCTTTGTATCTGTATTTTATAAGTATTTCCTCGTATATGCATGTGGATACAGTCAAAAATCATTTACAATTACTATTTGATTTATTTATAGTTGAAATGCTCTTTATATTTAAGTTTTTATTGTACAAAATATAAATATGAATTACGACCAGTCAAAACGCATATTCTACATCGCTTGTAAAATTATTCTTTCAATATGTCAGTCGTTAAATAATCAAATTTCATTAAAACTGGTTCGACTTTAATTCATCATCATAGTTTTTATTTTCTGCTTCGATTCTCATTTGCATATGTCATTTAATTCTTGACAATATTTGTTACTACATCAATCATAACCATAAATCAAAAGAAAGATAATACCTTTAAAGTATCTTGAGATACAGTTATCAATTCTGAGATTGCATTGCCAATGAGCAACAGAAAGTTGAAACAACTGTGTTGGAAGTCAAAGCTACGCCGGATGACGAAAAAAGCCGAAACGTAATAAGTGAAAGACAATGGTAAAATCGAACTACACACATAAAAGCCGAAACAATGATAATGAAAATCAAACTACAAAAATGAAGTCTAATCGACACTAATGAAAACAAAAATGCTGAAATAGAATCAATGATGATAAATGTTTAAAGCTGGATAGCATTTTTTATCCCTGTGGTTGCGTGCTTTTACCATTATCGTGATTACGACTTACACTTTCATGGTAATGACTTTTGGCTTTCCACAACTTAGTTTCCAGTTTAAATCATAGCATTTCTGCTTTTCACCACCATGATTTCGATGTTTGGTGAGAGAAATGGAATTAAAACAGTCCAAAAGAAACACCATGACATTATAATATCATATAGATAAAGCGATTTTTCTGATCAAGTATGAACCTTTGCATTGTATTGAACCTGGAATAAACGTCGAGTTTCGTACCTTTTGTAGTATCTGTTCATATGTATGGCTGTATTAATAACTTTATTAATGTATGGCATTAGGAACTTACAAAAGCAATCTTAGACGCTTATTCAAATGTATCAGTCATTAAGCTCGGGTTTCTTTCAACAGAGAGCTTAAGAACTTTACTGTAACTAAAAAAGACAAATTTCATGAATTGATTTAATTCTCTTCTTGAAGTAATAACAGAAAATAGATGGTATATCCACATGGAAATTGCATATTTATATTTAATAATAATAATAACAATAATAATGATAAGAATAATTAAAACAGTAAAAGCAACGACAACAATAATAATAACTTTTAAACAACTTAATTTAAGCTAAATTTCATATTATTGCGAATACCACGGCTTAAAGCCTTAAATGGTTTTAAAAAAAAATTGTTAATTGTGTCATTACAGAAAATTTTTGAAGAAAAGAAAGAAATACATTAGACAACCCTACCCATAAAGCCTGTACCAACAATTACGTTTAATTAATAAAAACTTGAAAATATAAATGTTGAAATGAAAAACATTTTACAAAAAATGAAATTTATCACCTGCTGCTTTTGTATATGAAACAGTAATTGTTATGAAAAATAAAACACTTCGAATTTCGCATATACAAAGAGGAAAAGCTCTAATTTATTCAACAGTACTGATGTGGGTTTTACTTGACTTTGGCTCCTAAGGCAAGTTATTACTAAAGCTTTCAAAATTACATATTATTTCACTAACAATAATGCTTATTAAAACTACTTTGATACTAACTAAAACTTTTTTTCTTTTGTTGATAGCTTACATATTAACTTTTTAACCTTTTCTTTTCTGGCATATTGGATAATTGTTTTAATAAATGTAAAATGGTTGGTGTCGCACATTTTTTTCGTATTATTTTTCCTTTGAATTTTTAAATTTACATCTCAGATAATGATTATTAAATCAACTGTGATGTTGCCTTAAACTAAATTCATTTGTTAATAGCAGGCATGCTAACTCAGATAATGGATAGTGTAAACTATCATCCAAAATATGTATATGGAAAAAATCATGTAATATTTGATATTATAAACTTTCCTAATAACGTTGTATTTTCTTTTCTTTCGATATAAGACTACGGTTAGATTATACGTGTCAAAACTGCTTACAATCATTCTATACAATATAAGAGGACGCTAAGACAACCAATTTTACTCAATATTAATTCATGAATGTTCTCTATGATTCAAATTTGTTAATGAATTAATGTACATAACAGGCTAAAAAAAAAACAAAGACAAATATCAAACAGGGAATGCCACGTACCAAAATCGCAGCCTCCCAAAGACGAAACCTACAGCACGCAGACGTGCACACCACACACACACACACACACACACACACACACACACACACACACGTGCACATACACAAAGCCAACACACGAGGACAAAACGAACAAACAAAGGAACACACACACACATACACGCGCACACATACAAAGCCAACACAAGAGGACAATACGAACAAACAATGGACACAGTGGGGCACCGCCTTGGAACGGTCAGTGGCAAAAACACCACTGGGGAGCTTAAACCGGTGTATGGTGCGCACCCAACCTCACTCTTACCCCCACCGTGTTCCAAAGACACGGAACAGTGTAAATAAAAGTAATCCCCTCCAGGTGAATCTCTAACATATGTAATGGAAACGAAAAGGCATGGCAAGTAAAACACAAAAATGCTCGTGTATAAAAATCTAAAAAGCAAACCTTTAGAAGTCATTTTTAAAGAACCGTTGAATAATTTACTTGTACCAAATAAAACTCTATATATCTGTAGGTTCATGCTTCTTCCTTAAAATTCTATTATAGTGTAACACCAAAGATATTGTTGAAACAATGTGTGGATCTGAACATTTTGAACATTGTTTTAAATAACTCATACAAGGTCATTTTCTTATCAAATCAGTTGGTGATTGAAACGTTTTGTCGACAGTAATTGAATTAATAAATAAATAATTGTTTGAACTATTTATTCTTTTCATGATTAAAAGGATGAATGAATGAACGAACGAAACAACGAAAAACGAACAACGAACGAACGTCCGGCTATTTTGTTTCATAGTTATATTGAGAAGAATTCAGAATTTTGCCATGCAAAATGTCTGACGTTTCCAAGTTCTTTAAACAATTCATTAAATTTATAGACGGACCTACGATCTAAATTTTCATTTAGGTCAACATAGATAATATGAAGCAACTTGTGTATCCGATGCATTAAAATGTAATTAAAGATTTCATTATGAAACAAAAAAGAATTGGATGTGTTCTTCACATTGAAAAAAATCAATTTACTAAAATTATTAAACTTATTCTAAAATAAATTAGTACTTACCATCAACACCCGAAACTTTGTCTTGAAAGTCTTCAACTTTTATGGTCAAAACATATACGCAGATTTTATGATTGCCAACAAACAATGCAACACGTTGTAATCGCATCATGGTAAATAAGCATAGCCGTACCTTTCTAACTGTGTGGTATATCATAACAGGACGGATCGATTCACGGCATAGGGTATATTTGATGTATGCCCACTATCCTTGAATTTAATAAGTACGCGTAAATAATATTATTGATGCAGCAAATCTGTTTTGTAAATATTAGATATAAAATTTATTTTACAACAGCTTGGAAACATCAGAATTATTCCTGTTATAACAAAGTATGTTTATGAACACGTGCAAAGTTATAAATACATGCTATTTCTACCATCACTTAAACTACATGCTCGATTTTTTAGAGACGACTTTATCATATACACAAACTGATAATAAGTTCGGCAACTGGGAGTTTATTTCATTATTTGATATTCGCAACTCATAGAGGTACAATCATTTTGTTTGTGACTTCATGCTGAACGCCCTGCTGTATCTCACTCCAGATGACTGCGGAAAGAGAACCATAACTAGTGGCGATTTCTCTCTAACAATATAGAAATTGGAAAAGAAGTTAGTGATGACATATACCAAAGAGTTAGACAATGTCTGAAGGCAACAAAAAGGCTTGTCGCCAGTTTCGGTTTGCGACTTGACCGATGCATTTAAATTTGAAAATACAGTTGAAACTCGATATTACGGTTATCTCCAAAATATTTTCTTGAAAATCTTGTCCGAAAGCACGTTCAACAAAATATTATTTTAAATCGAATATCGATTATATCAAAGCGAAACGCTTTATTCCTTCTTGGACTTTGAGATACTTAGTTTCTTATTATTCTTATTTTTTCTTTAAATAAACATGCATTACACCAGGTTCAGCTTACAATGATAATCAAGCATGTAGTGTGTTAATTGCGTGTTAAAACGGTAAAAATCACAGACCTCGAGTACCCTATAGGTCTTAGTTGTATATATAACTTGGTTTTGAAGTCACAGTTTAAACGATCATGACCTTATTTGTTATTTTAGACCGTTAAAATTTCAATAATTGGATTTTCTCATATTCTTATTAAGCAGAAAATTTCTTTATAATAATCTTTGATTTGCCATCATGTTATATATTTTTCGATTATTAAAGTATATAAACAGTTAAATACATTAATGTCCCTACTGTATGGTACCCAATAAATGCTATAAACACGTCAAATGAGTGAGTTAAGGCCAAAAGACAGTGATCGAGTTTTTTCAAATGACTATTTCACATAGTTTAAATAGTGGGTTGCGTAGATTTTAATAGCACGGTGAAGCCATGTTTTGCACTGATTTCAATTAAATGTGTCTTCGAACATTTGCCATGAAGTAACAAAATTTTAAGGAGAATGGAATAATTCCTACCAATAATAATAACAACAGCCTAGGAAAAAAAATATTGTACAAAAGTGGGGTGGCGGGGGGGGGGGGGGGGGGGGGGAATCACCAGCCAAACTCGGCAAAGGTAGGACATACGACTCAAAGTTATAAACTGTTTTTCAAAGAGCACGAAAACAGTGTGATTAACATGCGGAAAACCGCGTTTTCGTTTGCCAAATGGCCATTTCCTGGGTTCGTTTATTTATCTAGCTACTGTAGCTTTAAGTACGGTGTTCCGTTTGGACAATCGTGACATTTTATTTAAAAATAAACCGCGATGCACGATGGTACGATGACGAAAACGCGAAGGCGCGATGGCACGATGATGAAACAACGATGGTCAACGATGGTACGATGATGAAAACGCGATGGCACGACGATGAAGCCGCGATGGTGCGATGGTACGATGGTGAAATGTCGATGTAATATCGCGTTTTCATCATTGTACCATCGCGTTTTCACCATCGCACCATCGTGCAATCGCGTTTTCATCCTCGTACCATCATGCCATCGCGTTTTCACCATCGTATCATCGCGTATTCACCATCGTGCCATCGCGTTATTATCATCGTACCATCGTTGTTTCACGATCGTACCATCGCGTTTCATGATCGTACCATCGTGTTTTCACCATCGTGCCATCGCGTTATCATCATCGTACAATCTAGGTTTCACCATCGTACCAACATGTTTTCACCATCGTACCATCGCGTTTTCACCATCGTTCCATCGCCTTCCGCGGTTAGAAATGCGTAGTCTCGTACACTTGTATTTTTGTGAACAATAGATGAATGTATCTCAATGTAATTTGTGAGAAGAAATTTACCATTTAGATTTTGCTGTTTTGCAAAATGTTTTACAAAATGTTCAGTGCTCAGTTCATTAAAACTGTAAAGTCTTCAAGGCCACGTCCTTTGTATTTTATTTATGCATGGAAGTAAAAAGAAAGCTGGTTGTAATAGTCACATGGTATTATTCAAACTCTTGTTATTCTTGTTAGGATGTAGAAGGTACGTAGTGCAATGTGAACGCGATGGTACGATGATGAAAACGCGATATTACATCGACATTTCACCATCGCACCATCGCAATTTCATCATCGTGCCATCGCGTTTTCACCATCGTACCATCGTTGTTTCATCATCGTGTCATCGCGTTTTCGTCATCGTACCATCGTGCATCGCAGTTTAGTATTAAATAAAAAGTCACGATCGTCCAAACGGAACACCGTACGTAAGGATGGACGGACTTTAATAAAAGGTATCAAAATGACAATATTCATTACTCAAGCATAGAACAGTAGTCGCTATTTTTATCACACAAGTCGAACGCAACACGAAGGAGAAAATCACGATTTGCGCTAACGACACACTTTATGCACGGCTGGTTTAATGTGTACGGGGTATACGATGATTCGTATACGAAACTTTACAGGTTTTAAATTGTAAACAGAACAAGAACTTATTTCACTTAGAATGTGCTATAACTGACGTTTATATACGTATATATAGATATACCAGCAAAAATATTTCTGTTAGAGCATGACAGTAAATAATAAAAGAAATTATAGTATTATCTAAATTCCTTGGAAATGGTTTAAAATGTATGTCAGGGTGTGGGTCAGCGCGAGGCGTTATCAACATTTATAGTCTGCATCGCCTGACAATGGTTTACTTTGGTTATGGCTATGTTGAGTTTAACATTATCTGACGTATATAAAACGAAAGTGAAAAATACAACATGATTTGACTTCGTATGAGTAAGGAGAAATTCTAGAACTCCGTCAGTGTTAAGCTATATTTATATCTACTGAAAGAATACAATCTGTAAAAAGATCCTTTGGAAACAAAGAATGCAACCAAGCATACATTAATTCATTGAACACACCTTGTTTATATCTGACACAGAATGAAACACATTTAAAGACAATATATCATTATAGATCATCAGGAAGCTGCATTCCAAATATCGAAATGAATAAGTAGACTCCAAAACTTATCTCTGTAGCAGAGTGCAACTGAAATAATGCCTAAATAAAACATAAGCAATGTCTTAGAAATTACATTTTCCATATTTCTTTCAAATAAAATATATTTGCCAAATTGCTAAATGCATGTAGAAACAATATGACTCTACAGAGGTCATTGTATCAGTTGTTGTCTTTTTTACTTTATTATACGCATTTAGTTTTGTTTTTATTTAATATTACAGACTGTCTAACTGCCCCGAAATCGATATTTAAATAAAATGTTTGCAATATTTAAGTCTTTTTTTATAATATTATCCTAGCCATGAAAAATTCAGAACGAATTATCGCGTTCATCAAAGTAAATGGAGCTGAACAGAAATAGTTGAGGTAGAGAAGAGAGTATTTGCTTGATGTATACATAAAACGAATACTACTGATGTATAATTCAGCCTAAAACTGTTACTTATCGAGAGAAACACAAATGTTGAAACGGAATGGATATACGGAAAATAATGTTATTTGCTTTCAAGTATGGAATATACATATTGTCTGTAATTGTGCTGTGCAGTACAGCGTATTTGGTAACAACAGTTTCACAGCCAAAAAATTTAGTATGCATGAACTGCAGCTCAGGGGTGAGTTCTGTTTACGATTTAGGGAGAGGCTTTAAAAAACCTCCTCTGATTCCAATATTTAATACACAGCTACGAAAACGTCTGTTGTCTATTTCAAAATATCCATTTTCAAATTTAACATCCTTTTTCCTTGAACCAAACTATGTTTGTTCAGAAAAGAAAGGGATATTATTAGTTATCTTAATTCATTCATCGCCTTATCATTTTGAACGTAGGAAAGCCATTCGAAGGACCTGGACAAACTCTGTCTACTTAAACTACACTGGGTCGATTTTCAGAATTTTTCTCTTTGGATCACCAAACAATACACTTTTACAAAAGGATATCGAAATGGAAAATCAGTACTATAGTGACATTCTGCAAGGGACGTTCACAGATAGTTACTATAATCTGTCATTTAATACGATGACTGGACTACAGTGGGTAGAAGAAAAATGCAATAATGCTAAAGTGGTGATCAAAGTAGACGACGATATTATGATTGATATGCTTACAGTTTTTCCTAAATTTGTTATAAGATTTGCATCTAAGTCTTCACTAGTGTTGTGTTCTTATGGAGAGAGAAAAATAATGCGACTTAAAAGATTCAAATGGTATATGGAGGAAGACATGTTCAAAGGAAGAAATAAATATCCTCCATATTGTGAAGGAAAGTTAGTCATAATGACAAAAGACGTCGTATCTAAACTATACAGCCTTGCGTTTAAAACAGAGTTTTTTTACATTGAAGACGTTTATTTTTATGGATTTGTTATGAATAAGATAAAGGGACTAAAAGTAATACAGATGAGATGGGGCATTGATTTTGTATTGCGAGATGCTGCTGCTAAAGAGTGCTTAATAAACAGACCTCAAAATTGCAGCTTTTATGCAACAGGTGTCTCTTCCGAACAGAAAATGAACGAATTATGGTCACTATACAGTCAACGTAGCCGTGTTTGATTGAACAATTCTGATTTGCATGCTCTTTATAAGAATGGAGCGAAACCTAATCACACATATGTTACTTAATGGATAATCAACACATTTATTCATTAAAATGCGAAGAAGTTTGTATTACAGTTGTTTTGGCAAGCATGAACTATAAGTTGTATAATACAAAAGTAAAGTAAGAATAAACAACTCTAGCAATATTTTTGTTCCAAGAATGAAAAAAAAAATCACGAAAATTGAAATTTGAACTAAGACAAAACTAAGGAGTGTAATAGATATCTTAAATGTTTTACAAATCTAACTTGTGCATATCCTAAGTAGAAGATGTTTAAGACGTAACTTAAGATTTTATCTTAGCAACTGTAAGCTACTATCTTATGCAAAAATCACTTTTTAGTGTTACTTTATTAAATATGTATGCCTAACAAGAGTGGCATTTTCAAAATATGGTAAATTCTAATTTATTTCAAACAAATCGTGAGATGATCAATTATCAAAGCACTTGATTAACCACAAAGACGAACATTATCATTGTTTTGAGATGCAGGTAATAAATATCACAATTTATCCAACTGTTCGACTCACTTAGCCCATCATCTTTCGTATATCATGTTTAACCAGCTTAAGAACTCTTTATCTCTGTTTAAGACTGTTATGGTTTCATTAAGTATCAATGTACACAGTTACATCGATCGAACCAGCTGTCATCCCTGCATATTCATTGAAAAAGACTGTGATTTTAAACAAGTTCGGATACTTCTTGTTTTAATAGCCATCGGCTTTATTATTAAGGAGGTAGGTTATCTTGTTACTAGGGTAAATTCAAATTAGTTGAACCGCAATTTCTTGTATTTCGTGTAATATGATAATAACCATGGCAGCAGAGATATTTAAAATAGCTTATATCTTGCGTTTTGTCGCAATTTCTTATAAAAAATATTAAATAGAATTATCTTTCTTGCTAACGTAGCTTTAAAACAATTTATTTCGCAAGTTATATTTTCCTGTTATCTGCATTCATTCAACAAATTTCACAGCTTAAAATACTTAAAGCAGTACCCTTCGTCTGGCATTTTTCATGGAAAAATCGTTCTGCATGCTGCTATTATTCTCATTCTGAAATTTGAACAACTTTAGATCTTAGTTTTAGTATATAAGTAATAAATTATCAACGAAAACTGAAAAATAGGCATTACAAATCAAACTGCTAGCTTTTTTATTTGAAAATGGCTATAACAAGTAACCTTTCACCAAACTATAATCCAAATAACATTGATTACCATCATCCATTTTCTTACATTCCGCAGAACATTTCAATATAACTACATGAAAGAAGCAAAGTATTGATTATTATTCAGAGCAGAAGACTAAAAAAATATTTCAGCAAATAATGGCTGTTTGAAAATAGTTCAAATAAATGACATGCACATAATTACGTACTTTCACTTTAAAAGCTATTAATTGTGCGCGGTAACTGACACGTAACGTCATGGCGTCAATTTAAGGCAAAATTGTTTTGAAGCGTTTATCCGGCAATTCATTCATTATTTCTGCATTATTAAACCGTAAAGCATCAGATCGGAGACATGTTCTTGATTTGTTTTCATAAGAATGGATATACAAACACGTTTGGTTTAAACGTCGTCGTAAATCGTCACATTAGCTTCCGGTTGGAGACATGTTCTTGATTTGTTTTCATAAGAATGGATATACAAACACGTTCGGTTTAAACGTCGTCGTAAATCGTCACATTAGCTTCCGGTTGGACATGCGCACATACAAATATTAAGGTAACCTACCTCCTTAACCAACACACATGCTCGTTTCATACAAATTTGCCGACAAGTTTAACACGTTTTTCTTGACAAAACGTTCGGAGATTTACAGGTAGCGCGCAACTCGCCGGGAAATCATTTAGCATAGATAGATAGATTGATTTATTTCGGTAAGGAGTGCACATACATGTACAATTAAAAACAACATGTATAGTTAATACAACATAATAACATAATGCATACATGAATTTATAAATAGCCATGACAGGCACACCGTCACCAAGGAGAGACAACTCTTATTTCCATTGTGGTCCTTTGTGTTGATGGCATGACATAGAGAGGCATAACAGAGTTTACAAAATTATGTGACTAGATAGAAATTAAAGTATGTGAGTAGTATCAAAAATACCGCTTTCTGCCCAATTTGACATCATTTTGACCCTAACCCATAAACTAAACTGACCAATGCTGACCAATTTAAAAAACAACATGTTTTGACAAACTACTGTGACAACCTCTGGTTTAATGAACGTGAGTCCCTGGGTTGCTGGAAGCTCTCACAAAGTTAAAAAAACACAGGTTTTGAACCCAGTGAAACAAATAAAAAGTTTTAAATACATATAATATAAATGAGTTTACAGAATGAAATGTATTGTTTGAAAGAAAGAAACTTTACTGATAATATAAATCCTCATTATTTTACAGCCAAAAAAACGGGAGAAAAATGATAATGGCTACATGTCAATCTTGTGGAAGAATGAAATCAAAGTTGTTAAAAGTCGAGACGTAATTTAGATATTCATAAAGCAATGTTACCTTTATTACCTAAGAAAGGTTTAACACTTCCAGGATATAACTATTGTGGACCAGGAAATCCTTTAGATAATGGACCTCCTGTTAATGAACTGGAAGCAGTATGCATGGACCATGACTTTTGCTATGACAGTGGTGTAAATAAAGGTGTATGTGACAAGCAAATGCTTTCCAACTTAAATAACACTCAACCAAAAACATTTCGAGAAAAGATTGCAAAACATTTAGCTGTGAAACCAGCTTAAATCGAAATACAAATTTGGACTTGGACGTAGGTTCTCGGGAGCTGGAAGCTCACTCGGAAAAATAGTAAAAAAAAAAACGAGAAAAGTGGGTAAATACAAGCTGAATCAAAAAGACCCCCGAAATAACATGGAGCGACGAATTAGCAGAAGAATTACATTAACCAATTAAACGAAAAATTTTGAAACGAAGAGAGATAGTGATTGATATTGATGATACTTGGTCTGCTGATTTAGTTGATATGCAAGCTTTTTCAAAATATGATAAAGATGTAAAGTATTTATTAACCGTTATTAATATATTCAGCAAATATGCTTGGGTTATTCCATTAAAGAATAAAACTGGAGAATCTGTTACTGAAGTATTTAAAAAAATAATTTTTGGAGTTTCAAACGGAGCTTTGGCTCCTCTTTACGCTCGGCCTAAAGGTAGAACACCTACAAATTTATGGGTGGATGAAGGAAAAGAATTTTATAATAACAATTTTGAATCATTTTTGAATAAAAATAAGATTAACATGTATCATACATTTAATGAAGGAAAAGCTGTAGTAATTGAAAGATTTAACAGAAGTTTAAACAGAATAATGTGGAAATATTTTACAGCAAATAATATTTACACTTATTTAGATAATTTGCAGGAAATGGTTGACAAATATAACAAAACAAAACATTCTAGTATAAAAATGACACCAATTGAAGTCAGTAAAATCTTAAATAAATGTACTGTTTACTTTAATTTATATGGTAATTTAAAGATACCAAAGAGTAAACCAAAGTTTGAAATTGGTGATTGAGTTCGCTTAAGCCAACTTAAAGGACATTTTGAAAGAGGATATACACCAAACTGGACAGAGGAAATATTTATAATTTATGGAATCTATAACACAAATCCCAGAACATACATTATAAAAGATTTGAATAATGAAATAATTCAGGGTTCATTTTATGAGCAAGAACTTTTACCTACTAAACACCGCCCGCTTATCTCAGTAGGTAGTGCGTCGGTCTACGGATCGCGGGGTCGCGAGTTCGATTTTCGGGCGGGGCGTGTGTTCTCCATGACTATTTGATAAACGACATTTTGTCTGAAATCATAAGTCCTCCACTTCTGACTCATGTTGGGAAGTTGGCAGTTACTTGTGAGAACAGGTTTGTACTTGTACAGAATCCAGGAACACTGGTTAGGTTAACTGCCCGCCGTTTCATAACTGAAATACTGTTGAAAAACGGCGTTAAACCCAAAACAAACAAACAAAAAAACCTACTAAAGATGAGGTTTTTAGAATAGAAACAGTTATTAGACGAGACTATAAGAAAAAACAAGCTTTAGTAAAATGGAATGGTTATAGTGAACAATTTAATAGTTGGGTTCCATTTAGTGAATTGGAAGAAATTTAATATTTAAATTAAATTTAAAAAATATATTCTATAAATGAGTAATAAAAAATTAATTTCTAATGGAATAGAAAGAGAAACAATAGATCAATTATTAGATCACTTAACTAAACTTGCTGCTTCTTACAGAAAAAGTTATACGTTTAGTGGAAGAGTACATACAGGATTACAAATTACAGCAGGTATCTTTGGTTGCTTGACTGCATTAGTACTTGTTCCTGCTATTCCTATAGATAATGAAATATTATGTGATTGCCCCAGACCAAGTAATCATCGAAACAACCCTAAAAGAGTTATTGCAACCGATTGTGATACTAATGAAGACAAAATACATAGAAGCACTTACGCAGTATCTAAGGACCTTGATATTAATTCCGGGTTAATAAAAATGTGATGTGAATGGAAGAACAGAGTTAAAAGAGGAATATAAAAAACTAATCGAAAAAGATGTAAAATTTAAATATTTTATTTCTTCTTAAACATTTTTTTTTTTGCTTAAAGCATTATTTTCTAAATATAATATATAGATGGCTGTAAGAGAAATTGAGAGGTCTTTAAATCAATATATTATGAAATTTGAAATTAAAATTACATATAGACAAGCTCCAAAAAATCAGTTATATTTAAATATAGAAGACTCATTTGATATTCTTAAATCTGAACTTAAAACTTTAAAACGTATAAAAATAAATGTTGTTTTAAAAACAACTTTTGCAAAAATTAGTAAAACATATACAATATATAAATCAGCTTATTTTCAATCAAAGGCTTTAATTATTATTAACAAAAAAAAAACGAAATAAAAAACACTTTACGTCAAGCTTTTGATGAAATAATTAAAAGGATTGGTAATTGGATTTCAGAAGGAAGTGACTGGAGAATAGAGTCAGTTGATGCTCATTATATAAATAGATATAAATACACACCACTGGATGCTTCAAGTTATTCAGAATTACCAAAGCAACTAAAACATCCAATGAAAGGATTAATAAGTATAAAGGAGGATGATAATGAATGTTTTAGATGGTGCTATTTAGCTTACAAAATTCCTGTTAAAAAAACCTCAAGAAGTTTCAAAATATAAAAAGCATATAGAAAAACTTAAAGAAATAAGATTTCCTGTAACATTAAATCAAATACCTAAAATAGAAACCCAGAATGATATTTCATTTAATATATTTGGTTATGTAGATAATAATGTTTATCCATTGTACAATTCAAAATATCAATATGAAGAACACTGTGACATGTTATTAATCAGTAATAACAAAAAAAAAAACATTATGTTTGGATAAAAGACTTTAACAGATTAATGTTTGGCAAAGCCAAAGATCAACATAAAAAACATTTTTGCAAATCATGTTTACAAAAATTTTCTCAAGAAAGAATATTAAATGAACATATACCAAATTGTTTATCTATTAATGGTGTTCAAGCTGTAAAAATGCCAAAAGAGGAAAGTAAGATACATTTTAAAAAGTATCATAAAGGCTTAGCCGTACCTTTTGTAATTTATGCTGATTTTGAATCAATAACTAGAAAAATATCTACTGCTTTACCGTCACCTGAATCTTCATTTACTGAACCATATCAAAAATATATAGATTGTGGTTACGGTTATAAAGTTGTTTGTTGTTATGACGATGAGCTAAAGCTCTTGCCCGGCGGGCATCAATATACTAAACCAACACAAGTTTACAGAGGTCCTGATGAAGTTTATTGAAAAAATGCTTGAGGAAAAGGAATATTTTAAAGAAATATTTAATGAAAACTTTAACAAAGATCTGAAATTGTCTAACAAAGATGAAGCTTTATTTCAAAAACAAATCTCTTGTCATATTTGTGGAAAAGAACATAAGGAAAATCTAAATGAGGACAACAGTCCCCAAGGGCTAACGCCAGTACGAGATCACTGTCATATAACAGGAAAATTTAGAGGAAGTGCTCATTAAGACGGTATTATTAATGTTAGACTAACACACAAAATTCCTGTTATTTTTCATAATTTAAGAGGTTATGATGGTCATTTTATTATGCAACAAATAGGAAAATTTAAAAAAAAAGAAATTAATGTAATTCCTAAACATATGGAAAGATATATGGCATTTATTGTAAATGATTTGATTTTTATAGATAGTCTTCAATTTATGTCTCAATCATTGGATAACTTAGTAAAATATATTTCAGAATTTAAGTACACTTCTCAAGAATTTAGTAAAGGTGAACTTGAATTATTAAAAACAAAAGGTATTTATCCATATGATTACATGGAATAATTTGAAATAATCAAAGAAACAAAATTACCTCTTAGAAATAGTTTTATTCAATTTTGAACGAAACGCATATACCAGACAATGAATATGAGGATCATAAAAATGTTTGGAATAAATTTAAAAGAAAAACAATGGGAGAATATCATGATCTATATTTAAAAACTGACGTCTTACTTTTAGCTAATGTTTTTGAAAATTTTAGAAAACTATGTTTGGAATATTATAAACTTGACCCTTGCCATTATTTTAGTAGTCCTGGTTTAGCTTGGGATGCAACGTTAAAAATGACTGGAATAAATCTGGATTTTATAACTGATATTGAATGTATCTTTTTATTGAAAAGGAACTGAGAGGAGGAATAAGTGGCCCAAGTATAGTATAAGCAAATAATAAACTTGACCCTTGCCATTATTTTAGTAGTCCTGGTTTAGCTTGGGATGCAACGTTAAAAATGACTGGAATAAATCTGGAATTTATAACTGATATTGATATGTATTTTTTTATTGAAAAGGAACTGAGAGGAGGAATAAGTGGCCCAAGTATAGTATAAGCAAATAATAAACTCGACCCTTGCCATTATTTTAGTAGTCCTGGTTTAGCTTGGCATGCAACGTTAAAAATGACTGGAATAAATCTGGATTTTATAACTGATATTGATATGTATCTTTTTATTGAAAAGTGCTGAGAGGAGGAATAAGTTATATAGCTAATCGTTACAGCAAAGCAAACAATAAATATATGAAAAACTATAATCCAAAATTTAAATCTAAATACATTATGTACCTCGACGCCAATAACCTCTACGGTTGGGCCATGTGCCGACCTTTACCCTCTGGAAATTTTAAATGAGTCATTTTAAAACAATATAAAAACCTAATTGTAAAAGGTAAATCTAATTTCATAATTGAATATGGTCTTGAATATCCAAAAAAAACTGCATGATCTTCACAATGATTATCCTTTAGCTCCTGAAAAGATACTCATTCAAGATCAATGGCTTTCAAAGTACAGTAAAAATATTAAAAAAGAATTTGAAATAGGAAAAAGTAATGTAAAAAAATTAGTTCAAACTTTAATGGAAAAACAAAACTATGTTGTTCATTTTAAAATTTTTGAAATTTAAAGCAAAGAATTCTTTTGAAAAAGACTTTTTTCAAACTCATGAACAACTCTGTATTCGGTAAGACGATGGAGAATTAACGCAAAAGAATCAATATTAAATTAACACATGATGAAAATCTTTTATTGAAGTATATAGCAAACCATTCATGTGTTAGTTCAACAATGTTTAATAAGAATTTGTTTGGTATTCATAGAATAAAAGAAAGTTTATTATTAAACTGACCTTGTTATGTTGGAATGTGCATTCTTGATTTATCAACATATTTAATGTATGATTTTCATTATAATTACATTAAGGAAAGTATAAAGGTTCAGCAAAGCTTTTATTCACTGACACTATGCTATGGAATAAATACTGAAGATGCATATGAGGATTTTTATGAATATTCAGAACTGTTTGATAATAGTGATTATGATAGTAATTCAGAGTTTTATATCTATTACAACAAAAGAGTAATTGGAAAATTCAAAGATGAAGCTGCCGGCATTCCCATTGTTGAATTTGTTGGATTAAGAAGTAAAATGTATTCATATGTATTAGAAAATGAAGTTAACACTAAAAAATGTAAAGGAATTAAAAAAACATGTTGTAAAGAAAACAATAGTTCATGAAAATTACAAAGACACCTTATTTGATTCAACTCAAAGTAACCATACCTTTAAAGTTATTCGTTCTGATATGCACAATATTTCTAGTTATGTTATTAATAAAACGTCTTTATCATGTTGTGATGATAAAAGATACATTCTTGATAATGGTATTAATACATTGGCTTATTGTAGAACCATAAATTGTTAATTGAATATTCATAACGTTTAAAATTTGAAAAGTAGATCCCTCGGAAGCACCGAAAACAAGGCAAACAGTGGAAATTGCAGACTCGGTTTGATTGAGTCTGTTCATGAGCAGTAATGAATAATGCAACACTGCCCACGCCCCCTAGCACCGGCTTAAGCAGTATTCAATCTTCAAATCTAAATGAGTTGAAATCAATTATCCAGAAGGACCAGAAAATATAACAACACTGAGATGAAGTCGGGGCGACTTTTTACGGCCGCCACACAGCACTTAACACCCGCTGTTGTGAAGTAAATAAAATCAGAAAAGTAGATCCCTCGGAAGCGCAGAAAACAAGGCAAACAGTGAAAATAACCATGTATATAAATAACTGAATTTGGTTGAAATTGATCAGCATAATTAATAGAAATAGATTCATTTTTTTCTCTGTTATTTTTTGCATAATATCTTTGAAGAATTTTATTTTCTTTGTTTTTTAATTCCAATTTAACATCTCCTTTAGCTAGTTTAATTGCATCTAAAAGAATAATCAAAATGCAATTTCGTTTGATTGTTACATTATTACCATTTTGAACTAAACCGGGACTAGCATTACAAACTTTCCATTGAAATAATCCAGCAACATCTTCTGTTGCAGATGTTATAAACAAAGGAGGTTTTCTTACTATTTGTCTTTTTATTTTATTTACTTTTTCATTTATATTATTGAATATTCCCATATAAAATGGAAATAAATGGAAATAAATCAATTAACTAGATAAAATCTTACATAACTTCCTGGTTCTATAGTAAATTTATCATAAAATCAAGGTAATGTCGATATGTTTGGATCTGACAAAATTGTAAACCACATTCCTTTGCTTAAATTAATTTGTTTTTCTTGAACACAAATGTTGTATTTTTAATCTCAGGTGTTATATGCTCATATCCGTTTGTGCGATCGCCATGCCAACGAAAAGTAAAACGATTTATTTTTTCATTAAAGTCAATGATAATATTCATTTCAATTATAAAATCCCCATCTTGTTGTATTTCAAATAAACACCCATCACTTTTAATAAAACCTTTATAATATGTAATCTTCTTAACTCGTATTCCAAATAATGCAAAAAACTCTTGGGTATTTAATGTCTGTTGTAACTGTTTATCTTCAATAAAATATAATATTGTATTAAGAATCGTTACATGTAGATGTCTGCTATTGTAATGTTCAAAAGAAATACTTCACGTTTTACTTTTTCTAGTTCTTCTTCTATTGCTTTATATTTATTTCCATGTTCAAGAATTACTTCAGGTAAATCATCAGCTCGTTTTGTTGTAGCAACTTCAGAAGCAGACAAATTGTCAACAGTACTTTTTGTTCAAGCTAATTGTGTTTCTTGTTTTAAAAAAACATTTCTTACTTTTGTAATTTCTACGGCATTAGAGGTAATTGCTTCAGCATTAGTGGTAATTAATTTTCCTTGTTTAACTGACTTTTCGACTACGAAGTCCAGATCATTTTATTGTTTTCAATTTTAGCATTAAATTCGTTAATATTTTTCTGTAATATTTCTGTAATTGTAATTAATTCCGCGTACTTTATACTGTGACGTGTGTCGGCAGTACTTACCCAGTTTTGAAGTTGTTTCTTCAAATTTTCTAAGTTAGAATCTAAGTAAGAATTAAACTCTTTTCTAAGGTTATCTAATGCTGTGTCATGATCAACACCTCTTTCTGAAGCTGCCTTTTCAAGTTTATATTCTGCAAATTTATTTGAAGATGCGGCAAGTAAATCTTGATTCTTTTTTGTAAGGTCAGTATTTAGTTTATTTCTTTCTGTTATGATTTCTAACTGATACAACTTTTTCTCGGCTTCAGTAATCTTGTCTTTTAGTTTTTCATGTTTAATCATACTATCTCTTAATTCCTGAGTTTGCTCGTGTATTTTTTTTTAATTTACCCGGAATACTTCTTTTAACTGACTATCTGTTAAATCATATTTCTTTTCAAGTTCTTCCATTGCATCAGACATAGCTTTCATTTCTTTTTCAATTTAAACTTGTAACTCAACCATTAATTTTTCATTGTTTTAAAGTCTTTTGTTAATTATTCAATATTCTTTACTTCTGCTTCTAGTGTCTGTTTAATAGATTTCATGTCTTCGAGATTATAGTCTTCTATTACACTTTGAATTTTTTTAAACACAAACCGCTTTGAAACTGCATCACCGGGTTATCTGGATTTCCTAAATTAATTATTTCATTACCTCCCATATCTAATGGTCTTTTCAATGTGTTATCAAGTTCCTTATTTTTATGAAGAGATGAGTCCATGTCCTTTTTAAGCTTTCTGAATTGTTTTCTAATGGCCTAATCACTTAAATCAATATCAAATTTAACTTTACTTATACTGTCGGGTTCACTTATTTGTTTTACATCATTAATAACTCCCATTATATAATTATTATATAATTCCCATAAAGATTTTTTCTTAAAAACTTCCTTGGTTTGTCAACATATAAAAAATCATATTTTGTTTTGTTGCATTTGCAAAAGAATCACGATTTATATTTTATTCATTACAAATCATGTCATTTTCCATTTTACCTGGACGTTCAGACAAAATATAGTGTGAACAGTTAATTCGAATATCTTTTGGTGTTTTATAGTAAGACTGACTTAAATTAATAACAGAACAGTTTTTGTGACGTCCTTGAATAATGTATTTTGTTTCATTTAAGTAGTCTATTAAATCCTGATATTTAGATTGTTCTAGGTTTTTAGCATACAGGTATAATTTATTATAATACATAAGAGGTTGTCGTAGCATATGCATTAATGTATTTGCTTTTCCCGACCCGGAACATCCACATATTAACATTCTAAAACATGAATCTGGCATAAAAGGATATTGCTCAATTTGCTTAAAGTTATTAGATTTATCACTTTTTGTATTATAATTAGGAATTTTCATTATATAAAAATATTACATTATTTTACATTATCTTTACATTATTATATAAATGCTAGCAAAACTTAAAGCAATGAGAGAGAAAAGAGAAGAAATAATTAAAGAAAACATAAGAAAAGCTACTGGCCGAGAAATGTATAGTGAAATTTATATACCAATTACAGAAGGAATAGAAAGTCAAAAAGAAGAATTGTAAAGTCAGCATTACCCGGAATCAAAGAGCAATTAGCGTTTCTCCCAAAAGTATATCAGAAGATCTGACACAAAGTATTACTGAAATAACTAAAGAAATGCAGGATGAATATAAAAGACAACAAGCTTTAAAACCGGCTCCCCAATTCCATTCGATAGATTGGGGAGATGAATATGCCGAAAGGGTTCATGAAGATGCAATTAAGGACTTAGAAGACTACGGAAGAGAAACAATGAAGGTAACCGAAAAACCGTTACAACCACCAACAAGAAAAGTAACTGAAGAAGAAAAAAAGGAATATATAAAAAATTTCAAAAGTTAGAAGAAGCATATCATAAAGAACAAGAAGATGAAAAACAACAATTAATATTACATGAATTATTCAAAGCAAAAAATGAGATTAAAGATTGGGATTCGGATGATGATGAGTATAAAAAATCTAATGAATTTTCTACAGAAGTGGGGGTAAAATCAAAAGAGGTATATTTGGACCTAAATATAGTTGTGAATTTGGATTTATTAGATAAAATAAATATCCCATACCGCAAGAAGTTTCTAATTTATTTCATAGCGGAAAATGACTGAAGAAAAAATAAAAGGCATTATAGCAGAAGCAGAAAAAGATAGAAAAAAAAAAACGGTAAAGCTACCGAAAAAGAAAATAAGAAAATAATTACAAAAGCTGAAAAAAGAATAATAGAAATTTAAGAAATAAAGCAGATAATTTGACGAATTATAAAGATTTGCTCAATCAAATTATTATATCAAAAAAAGTATTGAAAAAAGGGAAAGGGAATACAACACAATACATATACAGTTTCACCAAAGGGGCAATATGGTAATTTATTGATTGATCTTAATAAACTTTATGGCCAAAACAAATTGATTGCAAAGGATCAAAGAACTGAAAGGAAGTTATTAACGTTAAGGTAGATAATGATTTAATTGATTTGATTAATAAAAGATGTAACAATAATAAAAAACATTCAATACTTTCTAGGAAAATATTTAAATTATTAACAGAAAAATCAAGATTAACCTTTCAATAAAAGATCTATGAAATTTAAAAAAAGTAATTAGGGGTTAAGGTTGTGACGTTTGTCTATGTAATCCAGAAGAACTGGTTAATGACTTAGAAATTGGTGGTTCAATTGATGCTGGAAATAATAATGAAGAACTAAAAAATGAAGGTATTAGCATAATTGATGCACTATTAAAAATGAATAATATGTTACCAGAACAACATGAAACGTTATATAAAGATTATTTTTTCTTGAATATATAAATGGAACAAAAAATAATTTTAAGTTCTGAAGCAGTTAAAAACGATAATAAAAATACTCCAAGCGATTTAACAGTCAGATTCAGCCGTTCCTTAATTTTAGATATAAATAAACCTGATGCCTTTTGGTTTGGATACAATTAACACTCGAATTTGATTTAAGTAGTTTTAAAATCTTAATTTGAATTCATGCATTTGGGAATATCAGATGTTCATACATTGCTTGAAATTGAAAATTTTTTGTTAAACAAAACCGAATGGGAAACTACGACACCAAGCTAACTAACTATAACTAACTCTGTGGATACAATTTACATTCGTTGTGATCTTATTGATAATTCACTTGTTGATGGTAATTTTAGTGATATTATCTATGCTTTAAGAACTGTAGATTTAACAAGAGCTTATCCATTTACGAAAGAGCCAAGCAGAGTCGGATATTCTGAAATTTAAAAAAAAATGTTATAAATTTCATTAGAATATATATTACAGATGTATTTGGTGTGTGTGTGTTCGGGTTGAACATCTTTTTTAACAATTTTTCAGTCATATAAACGACGGATGTATTTGGTAGAATAATTAATTTTAATGGAGTTGAAGCAAGTTTTATACTAATTTTAAAAGAAATATAAATATATAATGTACAAAAATGTCTATGACAAAAATAAAGGAATATTTATTTATGTTCATGCTCAAACCGGACAAAAATTATACAACGTTCAGGTATCTTTGACACTTTAACAAAATTGTTTCATCTTTTGTTGCATCTTCAATTCGTAGTGCTGGAAAAATAAACCTGGAAGCTGCAGAAAAAACTGCCCTTGAAAGTTTAACAAAAAAGATTGCAACGGAAGTCGGGAATTTAGCTGCTGATAAAATTACAGAAAAAAAAACTATAAAAAAACCCGCTCAGGCTCGTAATGAGGTTAAAAAATACCAGCTGTTGGTGATTTAGTTAAGACATTACAAAAAAGAAATAATAGTAAAAATAATGAGGAGGATATTAATATAACATTAAATAAATTATTGTCAGGATCTGGAAGACGTAAACGTATTAAAAGATTAATTTATAAAAAAATAAAATAATATATAATATACATGTTCAGAACAAAACAGTATTGTGAAAGAAATGAACTAACTCCTGTTCAATTAGATACACCTTTAATATCCGTCTTGGGAAATAATGTTAAACAACAAAAAAGTGGGTATCACTTTACAATTAATGACAGAAGTTCATAGTTTGGTTCGTTTAATGGTTATTTTGAAGTAAGTTTTAAAGCTGATAAACTTGCTAATGGCAATAATTATGCTGATGGAGATCAAATTGCTTTAATTAATAATGCGCCTTCAATAATTGATCAGCTAATAATTTGTGACAGGAAAGGCCGTACCGGCGACAGTAACCATCAGAACAAATCAACACCCTTTACAATATTTACAAATTTATTTACAAAAGATGATTATTAACAATGAATAGATATGAAAAGAAAAAAAAACTGATTATAAGAAAGAAAAAAAAAAGAAAGTTCAGTATCTCTAGATACAAAAGTTCTTATAGTCCATTCTAATCTGACGTGACACAGTTCTTTAATTCAATTGTGAACTTTAAGTAGCACAAACGAAACGTAGCTTCTAAATTCAAAATACAGTCCCTTTAAACCGTGAATACGTTGATTCCGTGTTGGCTCCCTATGGTGGTAGGTGATTGCATCCCTGAGCTGACTTCAGAGGATAACAAAAATCATCGTCTTTGCGGTTTACGGCACAACCATGGGACGAAAGCTCTGCGCTGGGAATATCACATCCAGGCGAGTGAAGACAAGTGAACCTCGGGCATTGTACTTCCGGGTTATGACATCACCAGGAAAAATCGTCTGGCGGAAGAAGCTAAAATATATAACATATGGTAAGCACCATAGCAAAACAAATAAGTCAGGGTATAAAACTGCTCCTTTGGGTACACCATACCTCCGTAGGCTCCCATAAATAATACGTGCTACTTATACAAAACATATGTGCTACTAAGTTCAAACGTCACATGATTAAAGTACGTCACTTATTACTTCCATTATTACAAAGATTACTTACTTAAAAGACTAAAGTTAAAGTATGAAAAAGATATGAAAAGTATATGATGAAACATTATAGTAATGGAAATGATAAACTGCAGCCATTATTTACAACTACAAATTAACAAAATTCAATATAAATCAAACGTTATATCATAGTTGGCATCCATATAATATCTAATGCCGTACACTACAACGGACATTAATTAGATGTGCTATAGACTGGCACACAATTACAAATTACAATAATATATTACATGGTACTAGACTTGCCATATAGATTTATACATAACAATACAATGCAGTAATGGCGTTCCATAATTAACGAAATGTTTGACATAAGTTTTTGAAACAAAGTACTTTATAAATATCATGTTACAAATTTCAGTACAAATCTAACATCTTATATAAACGAAACGTTTAGACTCCTCTTTCGAAATAATTTACAAAAGTATGAAAAATTTAATAAATCATCCTGACATACCGAAACTAGCTAAAATCACATGCCGAAAAGTAAATGTTACAGAATTCTGTAGAATGAACAAAAATTTACCAAATAAAAATCGTAATGCAAAAATCATACAAAAATCTAACAAATAAATTTCTTACCTCGATCGAGCATAAATTTCTAGCAAGAAAATAATTCAGACATAGATTCGTCTATAAAGTCGGAAGGTGGTGTGCGCAAGGCATATCTAGTCCAGTCTATTTAAAGGATAATGTCCCGCCAAATACTAAATTTCATAGGATTCACGGCTAAGCCGTGGACTCTTACTATTTCTATTTTCACGGGATTCACGATATAGCCGGGGAATCTAACTACTTTGGCGCGAATTTAAATTGACAATTTGAGGCCCATTATAGTGGTTTTGGGGATAAAAACATAAATTACTGAAGTTTATAAAATATCAACTTTCTTATTACTGAACAGAATTTAATGAAATTTACATGGAAATTTAAGTTATGAAATACAGAAAAACATGAGAGGTATTTCATGCGTGAAATCTGACATTTACCTCAATAACTCAAAAATTTACAAAAAGATGATGCAATACCTGCATTTACACTACATATAAAATAAGGCCCGTATGTCAATTTGTGACACACGTCCCCCCTTAAAAAGAAAATTTATAATTTTCTTAATTGAAAGCAAAATGACATACTGAAAATAGCAAACACAAAAAGAAAACACACACTGTCACTATCTGTACATCATATAATATAGCCACCTGCCTACACTCTACTCAAATAATCTGCGCCTACATTTTCTCTACCAGGAATTGCTCTAATACTGATCCTATATGGCTGCAATGCCAATGCCCATCTCATCAGCCTGGAATTGCTAAGTTTCGCTTTATTCAAATAAGTGAGCGGCTGATGATCTGTCTCTAATACAAAGTCTTTACCGAACAAATACCGGTGAAACTTAGCTACTGCCCATACTATCGCTAAACACTCCTTCTCTATCACTGAGTACTTTTGCTCCCTAGGTAGCAATTTTCTACTAGCATACGCTACAGGTAATTTCTCTCCATCACTTTCCTGAAGCAATACTGAGCCTAAACCTAAATCTGAAGCATCTACTCTCAATATAAAAGTCTGATCTAAATCTGGCAACTTCAAAATAGGCGGACCCATTAAGCTAGCCTTCAAAGTCTGGAAAGCCTTTTCTTGACTTTCACCCCACTCTACAAGATTTGGCTGACCCTTTTTCGTCAAATCTGTGAGCGGAACTGCAATGGCGCCGACATTTGAGATAAACTTAAAAAATATCAATAAAAATACACATACAAAATAAATATCTGTCAATACCTTTGAGAAATTGTCTAACAAATCTACTACTTCCTGCTTACATTCTACTGGTAACTCTGGATTTACCTCTACATCTTTGTACGCTTCTGTACCCTGCTTTATAGGACACAAAACTATATCCTTTTCTACTCTACTCGAAAACTCATCACTACTTTCATTCGGATCTAATCTATCATAATCTCTCTGATCCTCCTCTACAATAGCTGCTCCAACCTTACTTAATATACCCTTATCTGGTATAGACTTACTTCTGTCTGACGTAAACTGCGATCCACAATCGGTAAGCATTTCCTCTGGCACTCCTAATCTACTATACATATCTACTAATGCCTCTGCTACTCTCTCAGTTTCAATACTAGGTAGTGCTATGGCTTCCGGATATCTAGTAGCATAATCTACCATAGTCAAAATGTACCTGTTTTTCCTATCAGTCATAGGTTCGATCGGACCAACGATATCGACGGCAACTCTCTTAAACGGAGTATCAATCAAAGGCATTTTTCCTAACGGAACTTTACTTACTCTACCCTTAGCTATAGTACGTTGACAAATACTACATGACTGACAGTACCTCCTAACCTCTGCCATTACTCCTGGCCAGTAAAATTCGCCTAATACCCTATCACTAGTTTTCCTTATACCTAAATGGCCTGACAGTAACGAGTCATGTGCAACTTTCATCACAGTTTCTCTAAGACATTTAGGTACAATCAACTGTCTACTTTTGTCTAAATTCTGGGCGGTATACTCTCTATATAACAATCTATTCCTAATCTCAAACCTAACTGAACCTTTACCTCTACACTGCTTAATCGTACTTTCCTCAGCCTTCTTTCTACACAAATCTAAAGTGCTATCATTCTGTTGCTTTTCTAAGAATTCCTCTCTAGATACATCTAAAATCTGAGACGGAACTTTAAGCTTTACTTGCTTCTTAACTTTGGCTTGCGCCCTAGTTTCTACTGCTGACGCTAAACTACTAAACTGAGGTTCTACAGCTCCCTCTACATTACCAATTATAACATCATTGGTAGGATTATCTACAACCAACGCCTCTACTGTACCCTTGAAATACGGACAATCAATATCTATTCTAGCTACATCTAGCCTATGTTCACTCCCATCTATGTACTTACATCTACGGGTTTTCTCTAAAAACTGACTTGCTTCTACTAAGTCCCGTTTCACTATCACACATGTACAACCTGTATCCCGCATAGCGATTACATCCCTACCATTACAAGTACCGGGTTTTGTAGGACATGTACTTACACTAAGCATACCTAACTCCTCAACATCACTTAGTTCTATAATGCTATTTCCACTCTCTGACCTACTTGACTTACTCCTATCTCTATCTCTATTTCTTCCTCTACCTCTACTCCTAGATCGGTCACGGCCTCTACCTCTATTTCTACTTTCCTTACTATTTCTATTCTCCCCTTTACTACTTTCCTGTTCCTGCTCTACTTCTAACTCTGCTGCTGCATTAGCACTGTTACCGCCGTACTTTCCACTCCTACAGTAATATGAACTATGCCCTATTCGACCACACTTATAACACTTCAGTACACCAAAGGGTTGAAAACCTCTACCTCTATTAGCAACATTGCTACTACCTCTATTACTAGTGCCTACATTACGACTACTAGGATACTGTCTCTGAGGTATTTCATATGGTTTATAGCTCCGGTCCTTATTGGTTCGATTCACGACATACTTGGGACCTCCACGAGTCTTTGCAAACAAATCTGCATCTTCTGCTACATCCTAAGCTTTAACTAACCTCTTACTACTCAAATTCTGGTATAGTTCTTTATTACATACATCTAAAAATTGGTCCCTAAGAATAAAATCTAACAATCCTTCGTATGTTTTCTCTACCTTACTCAATCTAAGCCAACCATCTAAATATCTACTTATTCTGGCTAGAAACATCACAGAGGTCTCATTATCCCGAGGCCTCTCAGTTCTAAACTTTTTCTTATAGCCATCGTCAGTGAGTTCGAACTGACGTAGCAAAGCGGCTTTCAGTTTATCATAATCCTTCCTATCTTCCAACGGAAGCCTATCAAAAACCTCTCTTGCCGTACCCTTTAGAAGGAACGGTAAGTTAAGTGACCATATCTCTTTATCCCAATCCTGCGCAACAGCGTACGTTTCGTACACATTCAAGTACGCATCCATGGAATCAATTTTCTCATCAAAGGGAGACATCTTAACCTTTACCTTTTTCTTACTCATCTTTTCTAAGTCTGTCTTAAACTTATGCTCTGTTTCTAATTTCCTACTTTCTGCTTCCTCCTTCTCTGTTTCTAACTTTCTAGCTAACATTAACTTATCCTTTTCCATTTCTAACTTATCCTGTTCTAACTTACGTTCATATTCTATCTTTTCCTTCTGCAACCTAGCCTCTAACTCTAACCGTACTCTCTCTGCTTCTAATCTTTCCTTCTCTGCTTCTAAACTACTTTGTTTTTCATATTCTATCTTTTCCTTCTGTAACCTAGCTTCTAATTCTAATCTTTCCTTCTCTGCTTCTAAACTACTTTGTCGTTCATATTCTATCTTTTCTTTCTGCAACCTAGCTTCTAACTCTAATCTTTCCCTATCTCTTTCTCTCTCTGCTTCTAACCTATCTTTCTCTGCTTCTAATCTACTATGTCTTTCCTCACGTTCCCTAGCCTGCTCTTCCTTAACAAAGTTACGTAACTCCTCTCCTTCATAACCTAACTCTTTTCCTACCTTCGTTAGCTCTACTACACTAGTCATGATTACACTACGTTAACACTATATAACACTACAGTACAACAGCTACTATAACAACCTGAGACACTAGTTAAACAAACGTGAGGGAATACTAGACTACACTAGTTTACACTAAGGCTATACAGTTACCACTGAAGCCAAAACAAAGTACTATACACTACGTATATACTACACAAAACGTCCTCACTAAAATACACTAAGTTGCGCAACAGTACTATGTGTCAATCAAGGTTGCATAGGCAACAATCAACAAAGTACAGTGACAGTAGGCTGTAACAATACCTTAGCCTTATCAAATATCAATCAACTGTAACTGGTGTTAACACTTTAGTGTAACAAATAAAACAAAAATAAACCAAAGTGCTTTATCCTAAGATAAAGAATAGGTATAACACAACAGTGTAGCACTAAAACATAAGAGTAGGTTAAAGTAAATGCAAGTAAACAAGCTTGCTAACACACACAAATGAAAAAAAAATAATACTGTATCTGGTATGTATACAGCACACTAATACCTAATAGGATCACTGGGAGAAGTAGGGCGACGCACAAGTAAGAGTGAGTAGGATAACTCTCCTTGTCAAGGGCGGTCACTCTCAGCACAGATATATGATGGCTTAATCATAGAGTGACACAAAAACCCAAAAGAAAAATAAAAGGAACGAACTCACCCCAGAATCCAAGTGTCGTAAACAACTGTCTATCAGTCTGTGACCACAAAAGCTGGTTAGCGGAAGCTACGGATCTGTCTTGTCTTGTCTGAGGTAAGACGTCACTCTGAAAAATGAATAAAACTATTATATGTGTAACAATAAAACAAAACAAGAGGAATCTTTACAAATTATTGCTGCAGTTAAATGGGTGTTAATAATGTTCGAATAGCTACTGTGTCTGGTCGACCAATCCCACTTCTGACACCATTGTGACAGAAAAGGCCGTACCGGCGACAGTAACCATCAGAACAAATCAACACCCTTTACAATATTTACAAATTTATTTACAAAAGATGATTATTAACAATGAATAGATATGAAAAGAAAAAAAAAACTGATTATAAGAAAGAAAAAAAAAAAAGAAAGTTCAGTATCTCTAGATACAAAAGTTCTTATAGTCCATTCTAATCTGACGTGACACAGTTCTTTAATTCAATTGTGAACTTTAAGTAGCACAAACGAAACGTAGCTTCTAAATTCAAAATACAGTCCCTTTAAACCGTGAATACGTTGATTCCGTGTTGGCTCCCTATGGTGGTAGGTGATTGCATCCCTGATCTGACTTCAGAGGATAACAAAAATCATCGTCTTTGCGGTTTACGGCACAACCATGGGACGAAAGCTCTGCGCTGGGAATATCACATCCAGGCGAGTGAAGACAAGTGAACCTCGGGCATTGTACTTCCGGGTTATGACATCACCAGGAAAAATCGTCTGGCGGAAGAAGCTAAAATATATAACATATGGTAAACACCATAGCAAAACAAATAAGTCAGGGTATAAAACTGCTCCTTTGGGTACACCATACCTCCGTAGGCTCCCATAAATAATACGTGCTACTTATACAAAACATATGTGCTACTAAGTTCAAACGTCACATGATTAAAGTACGTCACTTATTATTTCCATTATTACAAAGATTACTTACTTAAAAGACTAAAGTTAAAGTATGAAAAAGATATGAAAAGTATATGATGAAACATTATAGTAATGGAAATGATAAACTGCAGCCATTATTTACAACTACAAATTAACAAAATTCAATATAAATCAAACGTTATATCATAGTTGGCATCCATATAATATCTAATGCCGTACACTACAACGGACATTAATTAGATGTGCTATAGACTGGCACACAATTACAAATTACAATAATATATTACATGGTACTAGACTTGCCATATAGATTTATACATAACAATACAATGCAGTAATGGCGTTCCATAATTAACGAAATGTTTGACATAAGTTTTTGAAACAAAGTACTTTATAAATATCATGTTACAAATTTCAGTACAAATCTAACATCTTATATAAACGAAACGTTTAGACTCCTCTTTCGAAATAATTTACAAAAGTCTGAAAAATTTAATAAATCATCCTGACATACCGAAACTAGCTAAAATCACATGCCGAAAAGTAAATGTTACAGAATTCTGTAGAATGAACAAAAATTTACCAAATAAAAATCGTAATGCAAAAATCATACAAAAATCTAACAAATAAATTTCTTACCTCGATCGAGCATAAATTTCTAGCAAGAAAATAATTCAGACATAGATTCGTCTATAAAGTCGGAAGGTGGTGTGCGCAAGGCATATCTAGTCCAGTCTATTTAAAGGATAATGTCCCGCCAAATACTAAATTTCATAGGATTCACGGCTAAGCCGTGGACTCTTACTATTTCTATTTTCACGGGATTCACGATATAGCCGGGGAATCTAACTACTTTGGCGCGAATTTAAATTGACAATTTGAGGCCCATTATAGTGGTTTTGGGGATAAAAACATAAATTACTGAAGTTTATAAAATATCAACTTTCTTATTACTGAACAGAATTTAATGAAATTTACATGGAAATTTAAGTTATGAAATACAGAAAAACATGAGAGGTATTTCATGCGTGAAATCTGACATTTACCTCAATAACTCAAAAATTTACAAAAAGATGATGCAATACCTGCATTTACACTACATATAAAATAAGGCCCGTATGTCAATTTGTGACATAATTAAACAAAAATGGAAAAATTGTCTATGATTGTAATAATATATATAAGGTAATAAATGTAAAACAAAATAGTTGAACTATCTAAGGATTATACAGAATCAACTGGAACAAATGAATTTATTTATTTAGATGATACCGATAGTGCTGAGAGTAGGGATGGCCAAGCTGGATATAATAGAGGTTTTGCTTTTAGAAAGGTATTAATCCAGGGTGGTAATTAGGTAAATGCTAAAACTCCGTTAAATAATTATTCATTTTTTTCAGAGTTTGGAACAAAGCATGTTACCCCCAAGTCAAATTCAAATAACATTATAATTAACAAATCGTGATGAATTAATTGACAGAGCTAATGATGCCGATGCAGGTAGGGTAATTGTAACTAAATTAATTTTGTGGGTTCCACGTTTAATTTTTAATCTATATGGAATTAAATTTATTTCTGAAAGCTATATGAAAGCAACAAGTTGGAAATACCTCCGAGAAATGATAACACAATCAACAGATACGCAACAAAATAATATAACTTTTAGAATAACAGCTGGTGTAAAAAAAAACCCGAACATGTGGTTGTTTATTTACAACGACCTGATAAAAGTAATTCACAAGAACATAATCCATATTTATTAGATACATTTAAAGTTAATGCAGCAAATGATAATTGAATGCTGGAATCTTGTCTTCTTGAAGTTGGTAATGTTGTATTTTTTATCCGGAAACGGAATATACAAGTGTATCAAGAATTTATGATGATGTTCTTTATTATTTTCATAAACAAATTAATAAAACCACTGGAAGTCTTTTAAATATGTCAAATTTTTAAAAATTGTTTGGATTTGTTCATTTTAACTTAGAATTTAAAAAGGAGGGAATTACAGAAGATCCGATGCATATTACATTAACAGCTAAATTAAATATTCGGCTAGTAGCTAATTTCCGTGCTTACGCAATTGTATTGTATGAAGAAACAGTTGAAATAAGTACTATTGGAAATAACCTTGTTATTTTGTAAATAAATATATATATAATATATAATGGCATAATAATTGAATATAAAGTAAATTTAACAGACGGACAGAAAAAAAAAATTGGCAAGAGCTTACAACAACAAAATTCCACATATTTTTAGATTAAGATATGAACAATTGCGTGGAAACTTTCCTTTACTTTTAGCAAATACACACATTAATCAAATTGAAAAGTCTCTTAGGAATAAGAAGTGATTAGAAATTACAATTTCAAAAAAAATACAAATGTCCAGTCAAGGTCAAAATGGCGGATTTTTGGGATCTTTGGCTGGTCTGTTAGGTCGGATAGTACTTCCGGTAGTTGCAAAAATAGCTCCAAAAAGATTAGGACTATTAGGCGTTGGCGCTTTGTCTGAATTTGCCAGTACTGGTGTTTAGTAAAATACTTGAAAATGGTATGATTTCGGTAGCTAATGATAGAAGAAATATGATATCACCATATCTTACTACTAATAAAAAAAAAACAAAAGGGGAACTGGTGTAATTAAATTAACACAAAAACAAGATGGTGGATTCTTAGGTATGTTGGCTACTAGTATCGGAACACCTTTGATTACATCCTTGTTAAGTGAAAAGGGGCAGGGTCAAGGTATACAGATTGATTCTCAACGGAGACCTTACTGACGAATTCCTGTAGTAAAAAAAAATATATCAATAAATCTATTTCTAACTTTGAAATTGAACAATGGGTAAAACAATTAAAAATTAAAAACTTTAGGGGTGTATTTAGTAGAAATAATTTACCCAAAACAAAAGAATCAAAGACGAAGTCTTCGAAAAGTTACACTTTATTAAAGGTTAAATGCGGAATTATAAATTTGGACAACCCTGTCGGATCCGGAACACACTGGGTATGTTATGTAAATAAAAGATACTTTGACCCATTCGGTTTACCACCACCAAAAGCAGTAATCAAATATATACCTGGAGTAAAGTATAGCAGCATACAATATCAAGACAAAACAAGTGTATTGTGTGGTTATTATTGTTTATTTTACATAACTCCTATTTCACAACTCAATTCAACAAGTAATCTAAAAATAAGCGTTTACAATGTAAAGGTTACTAAAAATAAACGTGAATATTGTACATGAAATTTGAAAAATAAAAGTAAGCGTTTACACTGTAAACGTTACTTCAAATAAACGTGAACATTGTACACAGAAGAGACGTGTTTAAAACATGTAAAATCTAAAAATAAGCGTTACACTGTAAACGTTACTAAAAATAAACGTGAACATTGTACACGGAAGTGACGTAATACATATAAATTCCACTAATGCTAAAAATAAACGTGAATATTGTACACTGAAGTGACGTACTTAAAACAGTTACCAATTCAATTCTATACATATTTCCTCAATCAGTTTCCTTTTCTTGATTAAAGCTCCAATATTTTAGTAAATGTTGATGTTTTTCAATTAAATCATAAACTAAAACACGGTGTCGACAAAATGAATCTGTGTAAGGTATACCTTTGTCATGAAGATGAAGTCCTTTAGCACAATCCTTTGGGCAAGTTAAATTTAATGTTTTAATTATAAATCCAATGTTTTATGTACAAAAAGCTATATGTCGTTTGTTCCTGCATATTTGTTAATCTAATTTTTGAATACTTTCGGCACATTTCTCACCGTTTGAATTATCTACATTAAATTTTTTTATAACTTCTCCTTGTCTAAATGATTTTGTAATTTCTACTTTTATTTTTGTCTCCAAATCACTTCTTGTATGTCGCTTAGGTCAAGGTTGAATTGCATCCGCTTCAGTCCATTTTACACATATTTGATCTTGTTGGTAATTATCCCTGAAATAGGCGGTCAATTTTATTAAATCTCCCAAAAGTTCTGTTGTTGTAAGGTTATCCCTGACATAAAAACAATCGCATTAGCATAAGCAGGTAAAAAGTAAAATCTATCTCTAAAACACAAAATAATATTTCTGAAGTTAGTTAAAACAACGAAAAATAAAACTTACATTTTAGTTGTTTAAATTCTCCTTCTTTCAGTCGTATATAGCATACAAAGTTATTTGTCTACTATGCAAACGAATGTTCCGGCGTTATTAATCAGCTAAAGTGGTAAGTGATTTGCGAAATTCAGGAAAAACCGGGTGCGATAAGCTATATTTAAATCCTTCTCATAAATTGTTATATTGAAATGCTGGAAAACCGATATTTGTTTACGCTTGCTAATATGATTACAAAACTAGCTAGTAAAGTCAATATTGGTTTTAAACTGGAGGCATAAACTATTCTGTAAATTGTTTTCAGTTCGGGTACAGAGCTCTCGTTAAGGTTTTATTTTTTAATTTTGGATGAGCTTCCAGCTCTCAGGGACTCACGTCCATCAAACCAAAGGTGTTTTAATTGGTCAAACCGAAGGTTTTTTAAATTGGTCAGCATTGGTCAGTTTAGGTCAAGGGCAAGGGTCAAAATGAGGTCAAATTGGGCCAAAAGCGGTATTTCTTTTACTACTTATGTGACTAGATGGAAATTGCACAACTATATCAATAAAAGAATTAAGTGACTAGATGGAAATTGCAAAACTGTATCAAAAAGTAAAATGCGAGCTTAAGCTTAAAAGTTCAACATCGAAAGCCATTTGAATAGTTATTAAAACACATTAAATAGTTATTAAAACACATTAAAGTAATTATGCTAAACTGTTTAGTAAATTATTCTTTACTAATGTTTTAAAAACAGGTAATTTCTGAGTCTGTGCTATACTAGCAAGCAACTTATTCCATAGGGAAATACCGGAAAAGAAAAAGGACTTTAACCCAAAACCTTTGACCTTTGGAACAGCAAAAGCACCTTTTTGACTTAACCTTGTCCTATATGAATGCACAGTATCCTGTGGGATAAAATGTTATTAGCAGATGTTATTATCATTATTTTTATTATTATCAGTAGTTTCAAGTTTAATGAATTTCACAATTGCACGTTCAAGTATGAAATTGCAACCTCTGTTAAAAACTTATGTGACCGCCATATTTAGTTCTATTCTAAGTCATTGTCAGGCTTCATCTGAAAATTATATTTTTCTTAAGTTTGAACTTAGTAAAAGGTCTCGTGAAACAGCTTTTTACCCCTAAGTAATATTGTAAGTTTAAACATTTGTCATAAGTAGGCTTCCCAAAACTACTTTTCATCAGTACAGACGTTTACATATCATGTTAACCTCAAACAAACTTGAATGAATACGGCTTTTCAATTTTCTTTTTGAAATCATCAACTGATGTCATAAAATGTTAAACTGTCGGTGTAATTGGTATAGAAAACAACCAAATTATACCTTAAAATACCAGCATGCTTTCAAACACTTGTTATTTTTTTTTCTTTTTTGTTTTTGCTTAATTCTTAATGTAACAGGAAGGTGTTATTACAAAATAATGTGCATTTCTTACAGACTATAGGATAATCTATTTCTTTGTCGAACATATAATTATGTTACGTCAGATATGCCAATTTCGCTGCTTCCGGTCAACTTTAACCTTACCTTGACCCCCGGTCCTAATAAAATAAAGGGGAATGTAAAAATAATCCGACTACACAATGCATAATATTATACGAAGAAAAATGAAAAACTGTCTTCTGTGACTTCAGACCACAGAGTCCGGCAAGCTTAACCATATGTATTTCATTCAACTATACCGGCGGTCTTTTAAACCTGCACAGTACAATAAGGCAAGAGTTGTTTTTTTTGTTGTTTTTTTTTGTTACTCGGATTCTGGGCAGAAAAATGTTGAAAGGAGGAATGAAAAAAAAGGCAGTAAAATTTACTAAAACAATAGACGATAAGTGATCACTTCAAATGTGTTGCCTGAAAGGATTTTAACACTACTTTAATACGCATTTAACCTGTAATACAAAGAAAATTACCATTCTGTGTTTAACTTTTTTACTATCTTGAACATAAAATTGATGATTTCAAAAACTTTAACAAAATCACTCTTAGGGCATGGGTACTATTTTCCCTTGGGTCATAATATCTCCAGCAAGTATCAAATTGATGATTGAATAGCAAATCATCTGTCATTTTCAATTTTCAATGGTCTGATCGGCTGGTTTCATTTTTAGCATGTACATACTTTTATTTTTAATTCACAAACTTTTCTGGCCAAGATCTTTATCTAATACATTTTAATATTTATTTGTTGTGTTTTAAGTCACACTGACACAATTTTATAGGTCATATGGTGACTTTCCAGACTTAAATTGTGCAGGAAGACCCCGGGTAACCCTCCGGGCATCATCTCAGGCAAGAATTGGCATCTGGGTAGAACGGTCTACCTTCCGCCAGCCAGCTTGATATCTTTTTCACATGATGACCTGAGTAGTGCACGATCACACAGTGGTTAGGGGCAAGTGATTCAAAGGCGATGGTCAGAAAATGACTGAAAGCATAAGTAGCTAGAAAGGTCCCCGAAGGAGATTTGTATGCAATTGAATATATAGATAGAAACCTCAAATCATGCAACTTGTAATGTGTCTTCATAAGCATATCACAGGTTTTTTCCCCTCCATAAACACAAAATCTGAAACGGATGACTCCTTTGTTTGGCAGCACTTTGTTGCTCCTATACCTCATCCCCTTGTAATATAACTTCCAAGGGCATGTCAAATTCACATTCAATGTTGCCGTTGTTATCTACGTCGGGTAAATCTAGCATTTTGAGACACCGTTACTGACCGTAACCATTTCGTTACCTAAAATTCGTAAAGTTTTTTTTTCTAGCTTTCATCTTCTTGGCCTTTACAGAATTTGTTTTTCGTTGTTTTATTGTCTATATACTAGATCACAAACCAAATATTCAGCTTTTCCATCGCGCATAAATCGTTGAAAGACAATCTTAAATTTCACACAATTACGTTTGTTTACGTACGAGAGACTCTTCCATTTGAGCGGAAATTTCACCTATATGACACTGACGGATAATGCGCTGACGAATATCGACGTTGTCGTCGTCAGAATGCAGCAACATTCGATCGTCGCCCGAAAATGATTTTGAATGTTTTTGAAATTTCATTTTTTTTTTTTCGGAATTGACGGAATATATGGTCGGCGGATCTGAGTAACGAAAAATCAACGAACTATGTGCTAATACAAGTACCGGCTGTATGCTCATTTTTGCCTCTTACATATATCCCTTTTTGCAGATATATATTTGCCGTAGATTTAAAGTATATAATTCATATTAATGAGCATCTTAGATACTTGTTATATATACAGGCACCTATAGATACAATAGCATATTTTTATTACTAAGATATATATACGTATATATTCACGCGTACACTTGTTAATATAGCCCGCCCGCTTAGCTCAGTTGAGAGAACGTTGGTCTACAGATCGCGGGGTCACGAATTCGATCCCTGGGCGAGGCGTACGTTCTCCGTGACGATTTGATAAATGACATTGTGTCTGAAATCATTCGTCCTCCACCTCTGATAATTCATGTGGGAAAGTTGGCAGTTACTTGCGGAGAACAGGTTAGTACAGGTATAGAATCCAGGAACACTGGTTAGGTTAACTGTCCGTCGTTTCATGACTAAAATACTGTTGAAAAATGGCGTTAAACACAAAACAAACAAACAAACTTGCTAATATATATGTACAAATGTATGATTAACTGCAGCTAGAATGTGCGTGCACGCGTAAATGTATACGACAACGTACATATTTATACGTGAATGCGTGTATACGCAGGTACACGAAAATGTGGACGTGCATGCGTAAATTTATACTTGCATTCATTATGACAAGTGCATGTACATACACACGCACAGGTCCATATAAGCGTGCATTTACGTTATTCGCGTGCATGTATAAGTTATACACGTTGACGTATATATTTACACGTGCCCGCATACTTTAAACATGTACAAATATATCTTTGAAATATACGCGCTCGCAAAGCAGACATTCGACCCAAATGATATACCATACATAGCTCAGAACTACTTTTTTCTAAAAAGTGTTTGTGGACAAATCTTGGAGGTTAATTCAGAAATAATATATCTAATTTAGTGATTTGTCTTCGAAGAAAATCATTTTTTTAGTACAGACGCAAACGATTTATACCAAGAGGACGTAACCCAAGTGATTTAATAATACGCATCTGAACGACAAGCAATGAGTCCAGTCAAGAGCAAATCAAAATGAGATATATTATTTCAATTTCAACACGCTACTAAGTTTTATTGTCTACATCTTTGGAGATATTCACCTACAATTTGTCTGTTTTCACAGCGCACTACTACGACGTTTCACACTATGGCGTTATAATTCTAAGGTACAAACTATGTGCGTTTTGTATGATAATGCACAGTTTCAGTCATCTTTATTTACTATAGAAATCAATCGGGCCCTGCTAGAATGTGCTATAAAGAATGTGAATTCTTTCGACAGCGCTTGCGTACCGAAAATTTCTGTATGGAAATATATTAATATAAATTAATAATCCGATTAAAAACACCATCCGTCTAATATTTCTAAACATATCCTTGATACAAGCATATAATTTATATCAATGAAACATATGGAAGAAATGAAAAAGAAAATACATTTGAGTAAACGGTCATATAATTGCCATATTTATCAAAACGTGTGTATTTACGTCCTTTTTATTTGAAAAAAAAAATGTATTTTTTCACAAAGCAGGATTAATTCCTTAAAGTGAATCACATGTGAGTAGCCAGAAAGCAGTCCCACATATACCTGAAATGATCTGTAACTTAGGGGTTGACGAACCCTGCACTGAATTTACGGCCTAAAAGAGACGGTAACTTACTGTGCACAGTTGAATGTCGCACTACCGTCAATTGTCGCAACTACCGTTAAAACTATATATATATATATATATATATATATATATATATAGGTATCGAATATAAAGTACGTTGGAATGTGTTTTTTTTTCAAAATAATTATCTGTAGCGATCCCAAAAAATATTGTGAGACGAAAAAAAATATGGACAGCTTGAAACAAGATGTCGTGCGACCAAGGTGATAATCGTGTGTTCTTTATATGACATCGTATGGTCTAGAAAAGATGTCAAATGATCGAAATAAAATGTCGTGATCTCGATATAAGATGCTGTGCGACCGAGATGATAATTCGTGCATTCAATGTAAGATGACGTTTGTTCAAAATAAAATGTCGAGTGATTAAAATACAATGTCGTGCACTCGAGATCAGATGATGTCGCACACTCAACTTAAGATGTCGTGCTCTCGCGGTAAGATGTTATACAGTCGAAGTAAGATTTCGTTCGCTCGAGGAAAGATGTTGAGCGATCAAACATTGATATTGTACTCTTTGGATAGGAAATTATGCTTTCCAGACAAGATGTCATGCTTCTAGATAAGATGTCATCGACTCTTGACAAATTATAGTGCTCTTGAGATCGGATGCCGTGAGCTCGAAATAAGATAAAATGCGTAGGAGAAAATCTTTTAACAAGAGTGTTATGGAGTGCCTAGATCGATCTTCTGAGTTTTACAGATGAAAGTTAATACGAAACAAGTCCTATCTTATAGCGGACACACATTTTGTACAATTTGAAAATGTCAGCAGTCGTAGTTAAATGTCCACTTGAAACTTTGTTTAGCCAATATTTATAGAAGTCACCCGTGTTCAATTAACTGCTACGGGTAAAAGACAAAGTCAAACAAGGTCTTTAGACACAAAGAATTTGAATGTATACACTGTATACATATGAAATTGATAAGCCCGATCGTGGTGGTGACAGCTTTATCAATTTAGAAATACACATTCTGCAAATGATATCTGTTCTTTGTTTGGAGTTTAGTTTATGGCGTTTTGATTTCGTAAAATCATGGCCTTATTTTCTCTAAATGTTTTTGTCGAAAAATTTTAAGTTATTTCTGCACGTTCGGATCAAAATTGTTTCTACAAAGTAAAATATCATTAACTCAAAGTTTTCAAAACTTCAGTATATACTTAGAAATTAATGAAGAAGACAGGGCAATTTTTTATAATAGGAGTGTATTGGTAAATTATAACTTTCATAGCATTTCTGCGAATGAAATTTTTCTACCATAGGTATTTCAATGAAACTTCTCACAGTAACTGTTGTAAAAGAGGTTTGACCTAATTATTTGTAAAATAAAATGTATTGGTCTGTGCGCTTATTTTTGCGATATTTGACCGTGGCTTAAATGAACCGCTCGTTTCACGCAAATTCTAAGACACTATTTTGAATTATATAGCAAGTCTGATTTTTTGTATCATATTTCAACTTTGGAAAGACAGTAACAGGTTCATTGTAACTAATTTACTCAAAGGTTGTCATTCATTCTTGAAATGATTTTCATTTCCGTACGTCGAATCCGGGCTTTAGTCTACGTTTCCCGGATAAATGACGTTACGCCATCCGTTCCGGTTTTTCAAACATGAAGAACTATCGTAACGCAAAAGATTCATGGAATCATTTTATTAAGACCTTTCAAAACGTATGATTGGTCAAAAGTGATGGGCCGTTAGAAACATGTGTAGTAATATTTGTCTGAGCGGTAAAACTAAGGTGATCGATCTAGAACAATCAACTATTTGTTTTCAGAAACAAATTTCTCAAGATTTCGACAAATTATTCCGGGCCCTCGAAATATTATCTCGAGTGCAAGACATTTATTTCGATCGCCCGACATGTTCTATCGAGAGCTGGACCTCTTACCTCGAGCGCTCGAAATCTTATCTCGTCCGCTCGACAACTTATGTCGAGCGCTGAAGAAAGCTTAAACTTAACAATATGTGTCCTAAACATAACTCCATTTCAAAATTCATGTAATACATATTTTTTAACTTATGAGAAGGGTTTCGTTTTTGTACAGAACTCATAGTCATCTACATATGACGGGCGGCACAACCCCCGACATCAATGTCACACGAACTAAACAGTACTCCTAAGGATTCATTAGTTATAAGATTTAAAATGACTTATGTTCTGTGGCGAGTACAGCGTCGTGGCTCAACTCTGTAGATATCAAATTAGGAGCGTGTGAAAGTGTAGCACCATTGAAAAGCAAACAAATATTCCAGAACAGTATGTCATTTCTAAACCCTTCCCATAATCCACACAATGCATACACTTGCACACAGACACATGTTCAAAATTACTGAAAGTAATATCTAAGTTGCTACGATTGCTGAACTTACCTTTTACTTATTCGTCATTTGCTGTGAGACATTTAGCGGTAATTTCAACATTTCACGTCAACTTTGTGACATTTAAGGATGGTTGCAACATTTAACGGTGGTGCGATATTTAACGGTGCTACAACAATGTCACATCGTTCTTCAACACTATCTGAATTATATTAAGTTGGGATGTTGCAATAAACAGTATTTATTTCGAAAACACTGCATACATACATGCATACATGTAAATGAACTACATATGAGAAATATATGCATATTATTTTTAAAAAATGACCTAAGAATTTTTAGGAAATCATCTCCCTTTAATATGAAAATTTGAAGAAAATTCCTGTTTTAAAGGCAGAAAACTCCTAAATAAGAACGGAAACCTATGCGTATTGTTTATGATGATAAGGTTCGATACGTGTTTAACATCCTTTAATAGTGTAAACTCATTTATTGGTGTATGATGTATGATACTGACAGCATTTCAGCATTTTTTAGGGATTTAGATCCATAACAGGCATTATTTTAAATCTTTGATTAATTATTAGTTGATTCCACATTCTATACTGACATGAAATGCAAATTGTTTGTCGTTTTGGCAATTATTAATGAAATATAAACGTGTTAAGCAATACGACATGGTTTATAAGTTGTTCCTTTCTTTTTTTTTTCTTTTCTTTTTTTTTTTTTTTTTTTTTTTTTTTAATCCTATATAAATGACAATCAGTGTAAGCACACTGTTATATGACAACTTGATAACATTCAGGAAATTGATTGTTTTTGACCTTCATTCATATTCTGAACGGAATTAGGCAGCTGAGAGTCATGTAATGACGCAGCGTATTACTTTGTGTGAAAATAAATGGCATGACCAAAAGCAAAAGAGACTATTTATACAATGGATAGTAATTTGGATTTTGATCAAGTTTCATGGAAACCAAATATAAATATAATTTATAAACCTGCTAAATTTGTTTGGATAAAATTTGTTGTAATATTCGAAAGGACCCATTTTCTGGTTTAAATGGGCACGCAATTGAATTTGGTTAATTTCTGACTGCCTCGGTGTTCTTAACTGTAGTTGTAACATACCCGAATATGTGTTCTGATTGAATCCATAACTGAACTTGGCTGAAACCATAATGTCATAAATATTCTTTCTAAAAAATCTAAGTTCTTATCTAAACCAGTGTTTAAAATCACTGATTTGTAATCACCAACCCTCACACTGGTTGTAAGATCATGAGGTCAGCCCTACTACTTACCAGACTCATCATGTATACTGCTAGAACGAGGCATGCATTTCATAATTCTGGACCAGTAGGATAGAAACTTTTATCATTGAATGTTTTGCACTTGTTGTGTGGAATAACATAACGACATTCACAATTATCAGATATCTCAAACCTTGTCTACTAGGAATATACCCTGTAAGCAATTGTGTTAAACACATAGGTGCAATGCCAGTGTGACAGCTATACATGAAAAAAATGAACTCAATTGTTGATTTCACCAGCAACAAATGGAAGTATTACGATGCTTGTTTAGAACTGTCAACTTTTCTCCTGTTAAGGACATGTTTAGCGCACATGTTTTGAATACGAGTAGTATAAGAAATGGGGCTTTTGGTCCGATTTGACCCCATTTTGACGCTTACCCTTGACATTAACTGTCCAATACCGGCAAATCCAATACCGGCAAACTAAAAACAACCCACAGGTTTTAACAACTTACTGTGAAACCCTCTGGTTTAATGGGAGCTGAAAGCTCACACAAAGTGAAGAAAACATATATTTAAAAATGAAAGAAAAAACAGAAGGATCATGGTCCTCTTGTTTTGTATTGATGTTTTTGGTAAAGTATTTCTACTAAATACCCCCTAAAGTTTTTAATTTTTAATTGTTTTTCCCATTGTTCAATTTCAAAGTTAGAAATTGGTTTGTTTATAAATTTTAGTTGTTTTTTTTACTATAGGAATTCGTCTGTAAGGTCCACGTTGAAAATCAATCTGTATACCTTTTCCACTTAACAGGGATGTAATCAAAGGTATTCCGAGACGAGCAGTCAGTATACCTAAGAACCCACCGTATTGTTTCTTCTTTATGTGTTAATTTAATTACTCCAGATCCCAATAGTTGTTTTCTTTGATTAGGTGTAAGATATGATAATATCATGTTTCTCTTATCATTAGCTACCGAAATCATACCATTTCCAAATAATTTACTAACACCAGTACTAGCAAGTCCTGACAAAGCACGACGCCTAATGGTCTTAATATTTTTGGAGCTATTTTTGCAGCTATTGGAAGTACTCTCCGACCTAGCAGACCAGGCAAAGCTTCCAAAAATCCTCCATTTTGACATTGGCTGAAATTGTTATTTCTAATCCCTTCTTATTCCTAAAAGACTTTTCAATTTGATTGCTTTGTGTTTTTGTTAAAAGTAAAGGAAAGTTTCCACGTAATTTTTCATATTTCAATCTAAACGTATGTGGAATTTTGTCGTTGTAAATAAACAAACACATGTTCAGGTTTTGTTACACCAGCTGTTATTCTAAAAGTCATATTAACCTGTTGTGTATCTACCGATTGTGTTATCATTCTTCGGAGGTATTTCCACCTTGCATTTGTATATCTTTCAGAAATAAACTTAATTCCATATAGATTAAAAATTAAACGTAGAACCCACAAAATTACTTTAGTTACAATTACCCTACATGCATCGGCATCATTAGCTCTGTAGATTAATTCATCATCATTTGTTAATTGAAGTGTTATTTGGCTTTGACTTGGGGGTAACATGTTTTGTTCAAAACCCTGAAAAAATGAATAATTGTTTAACGGAATTTTAGCATTTACAAGATTACCACCCTAGATTAATAACATCCTAGCAGCAAAACCTGGATTATAGTTATCATTATCTTTCCTGCCTTCAGCACTAGCGTTAACGTCTAAATAAATAAATTCATTTGTTCAAGTTGATTCTGCATAATCCTTAGATAGTTCAACTAAATGTTTTACATTTATCACCTTATATAAATTATTACAATCATATACAATTTTTCCATTTTGTTTAATCATCAGTTGATCAATTATTAAAGCTGCATTACTAATTAAAGCAATTTGAATCCATCAGCATAATCATTACCATTAGCAAGTTTATTAACTTCAAAAATTACTTCAAAATAACCATTAAACCAATCAAAATATGAACTTCTATCATTAATTGTAAAATGATACCCACTTTTTTGTTGTTTAACATTATTTCCCAGGGCGGATATTAAAGGTGTATCTAATTGAATGGAAGTTAGTTTGTATCTTTCACAATACTGTTTTGTTCTAAACATGTATATTATATATTATTTTATTTTTTATAAATTAATTTATTTATACGTTTACGTCTTCCAGCACGAGCCAGAAGCTCATGAGGAGCTACAGCTCCAGATCCCGACAATATTTTATTTATTCTTATATCAACATCCTCCTCCTCATTATTTGAATTTGTTTTTTGTAATTCCTCAGCTAATAAATTACCAACAGCGGGTTTTTAAAACTTTTAATTTTTTTCTGCAATTTTATCAGCAGCTAAATTTCCAACTTCTGTTCCAATTTTTTTGTTTCACTTTCAAGCGCAGTTTTTCCTACAGTTTCCAAGGCTTTTTTTCCAGCACTACCGATTGAAGATGCAACAGAAGATGAAAACAATTTTGTTTAAGTGTCAAAGATACCTGAGCCTTGTATAATTTCTTCTCCAGTTTGAGCATCAACATAAATAAATATTACTTTATTTTTATCATAAACTATCTTGTAAATTATATATTTATATTTTCTTTTAAAATTAATGTAAAACTTGTTTCAACTTCATTAAAATTGATTATTCTACCAAACACATCTGTAATATATGTTCTAATTGAATTTATAATATTTTTATTAATTTCAAAATATCCGACTTTGTTTTGGCTTATTTGTAAATGGATAAGCTCTTGTTAAATCTGCAGTACTTAAAGCATAGAAGATATCACTAAAATTACCACCAACAGGTAAATTATCAATAAGATCACAATGAATGTAATGTTGGTGTTGTAGTTCCCGATTCAGTATTGTTTGTTTTTTTCTCAAATCCAAGCAATGTATAACAAGAGCTGTCTCCATAGGATGACACATGCCCCCGATGGCACTTTTCATGTATAGTTATGGCCGATGTTAGAGTTTAGGACCTTTGACTTACGGAGCTGGGTCTTGCGCGCGACATGTCGTCTTACTGTGCCACACATTCATGCGTAGTTATTTTAAAATCCATGCATGAATGACAAAGATATGGACCGGACATGTCCATCATGAAAAATGACCTAAGTGTGACCTTGACCTTTGAGCTACGGACCTGGGTCTTGTGCGCGACACGTCGTCTTACTGTGGTACACATTCATGCCAAATTATTTGAAATTCCATCCATGGATGACAAAGATATGGACCGGGCACGCCCATCAATGCACTATCCTTTAATGTCTAAGTGTGACCTTGACCTTTGAGCTACGGACCTGGGTCTTGCGCGCGACACGTCGTCTTACTGTGGTGCACATTCATGCCAAGTTATTTGAAAATCCATCCATGGATGACAAAAATATGGACCGGACACGCCCATCAATGCACTATCATTTAACGTCTAAGTGTGACCTTGACCTTTGAGCTACGGACCTGGGTCTTGCGCGCGACATGTCGTCTTACTGTGGTACACATTCATGCCAAGTTATTTGAAAATCCATCCATCGATGACAAAGATATGGACCGGACACGCCCATCAATGCACTTTCCTTTAACGTCTAAGTGTGACCTTGACCTTTGAGCTACGGACCTGGGTCTTGCGCGCGACACGTCGTCTTACTGTGGTACACATTCATGCCAAGTTATTTGAAAATCCATCCATCGATGACAAAGATATGGACCGGACACGAAAATTGCGGACAGACTGACAGACCGAAACTATAGGCCTTCCTTCTGGGGCATAAAAAATTGATATTTCCAAATCCAACTTAAAATGATCATGAATTGAAATTAGGATTTTAAAACTACTTAAATCAAATTCCAAACTTATTGGAGCAATATTTGTTTTATCAAATTCTTGAAAATCACTGTAAGAACCATTTGTAAATATAATATCTTTCCAATCTTCACCAATATTACAAGGATTCTTTTATTGTCGTATTCATCACTAATATTATGCCAAGAGTAAGTCATAGTGGTAATACTATCAAATCAACAACATAAGTTTGATGTTTGTCTAAAATTAAAGGACGAAAGAATCTGACTGTAAAATCACTTGGAGTATTTTTATTACCGTTTTTAACTGCTTCAGAACTTAACACTATTATTTGTTCCATTTATATATTCAAGAAAAAAAAAATTTATATAACATTTCATCTTGTTCTGGTAATAATTCATTCATTTTTAATAGTTCATCAATTATGCTGATACCTTCATTTTTTAATTCAGCTTCAATATTACCACAAATAAGTTCTAAGCCATTAACCAATTCTTTTGGATTGCATGGACAAACGTCATAACCTTGACCCCTAATTACTTTTTTAAATTTCATAGATCATTTATTGATAGGTAATCCTGATTTTTCTGTTAATTCTTTAAATATTTTTCTAGAAAGTATTGAATGTTTTTTTTTTTATTATTGTTATATCTTTTATTAATCAAATCAATTAAATCATTATTCACCTTGACGTTAATAACTTCTTTTCCAGTTGTTCGATCCTTTGCAATCAGTTTGTTTTGACCATAAAATTTATTAAGATCAATCAATAAATTACCATATTGTCCATTTGGTGAAATTTTATATGGATTTAGAACCTTTGGTTTTTTAGGAAAACTTTGTTTTCGATTATGATGTCTTATTCCTTTTCCCGTATATTTTCCTTGTTTAAGAATATCTTTAACCACTTCTCTATATTTTCTATAATTATTTGACTTGGCTACAATTGCTTCCTTTTCCTTCAAATCGAGATCTGTGGGATTTTTCATTCTGGTTATTGCACTAGATTCATTACCCAAATCTACTATATCACTCGATACATGTTCTTTAATATTCTTTACTTCTTCCCTAGTTATTTTTTCCTTTGGATTTTCAGATTTACTGTGATAAAGGTTAAACACTTCTTCTGATAGTTATATCTTTTTGTGTCTAAAAGTTTTAAATCAAATTCTTTATTTAATACCTCAGGATCGAACGACATTTCTTCTTCTGATTCTTCTTCTAATTCTTCAGTTGTTTCATCCTCATTTTTTCCAGTTTTTGTGGTAATGGTGGTGGTAATAATGGTTGTTCTTGTAGTTCCTCCGGGTGTGGTTCTTCCAATATGTTTGTCAATTTTTGTTGTTGTTCTACTTCCTGTATTTTATTAACAACCTTTTTTGGAAGTAATGCTAATTGTTCTTTGATTCCAAGCAATGCTTTTAACTGACTCAATTCTTCTTTTTGACTTTCTATTCCTTCTGTAATTGGTTTATAAATTTCACTATACATTTCTCGGCCAGTAGCTTTTCTGAATTTTTTTCTCATTATTTCGTGTCTAATAACTCTTACCTTTTGCCCGACCAAGTTTTTTCTTATTCTTATTTCATTAAGTTTTGATTGCATTTATATAATAATGTAAGATAATGTAAGATAATGTAAGATAAGTGTCAGGATACTGGTTATACGACCCAGGGAAGTGCCTACGCCTTTAGTATCTTGAACAATGGTTTGGGTCCAATCGCTAAGGTGACTATGTCTTAGACTAGCTGACAAACGATGTAGAATGTCCTTTGTTAAAACGTAGAGCTGGTGAGACCAAATATCTTATATATAGAATTTTCCTCTGGCTACCTTGCCTAAATGATTCGTGTACCAATGATTCGTAAATGATTTCTTATTATGAGCTAGACAATTTCAGGGATCAGGCAAATCACTAAATGTTTCAAACTAACAATCTTCAATTAAAAATGATTAGCTCAAACTCCTATAGGCTGGAGGCTCTATACTTGACTGGTCTTTTTGTTGAAGTTCCCGTCAGACAATGTCTTTGAATCAACAACATACGAGTCCTATCGCATAGATGCTCAGCCTCTGTCCTCTTAAACTCTATATGATTGCCCTGACTCCTGGATGCTCAGCGTCTATATGCTATCATATGTAGCATTCAACTACCATATAGGTATTATCCCCGATGCCTTGGCTGTACTTCGCCAATAATGCTGAACCGTCTATAATTTGGAATTCTCCTACTATCTCAGTAGATTACCAAACTCTGGGTGTCTGTCTCAGCTTCCCGATACTCAGTCTATAAATGCTATCGTCTAAAGCATTCAACTACCCTTAAGGTAAAACTCCTATGCGCTGGCCCTATAGCTCGAAACCTTATCGAAATTCTGCTACTTTACTCTTCTTTAGTCTAAGAACTTCTTAAGTCTTCTTTTTAATAATTTATCCGCCCTGACAATGAAACTGCAATAGTCTCCTTCTCAAGGTACTGGGATAAATTATTAGTTGAATCCTCGATGTGTCTTCTTCAACCGCTGGATATCGAATGAGCTCTCTATCATTCATCTACCTATTTATACCCCAGCAGACGTGCTATTTTTAGAACTTGTTTCTGATTGGTCCAAATTTATATATTGTGTCTGACAACGAGTACCTGCTCTATCAAATATCTGGTTCCCTTTGATTTTTGTATATGGCATAATGTGCGAAGCTGGGACTCAGTCATTCACATAATGAACCCAAATCAACCACAAATGACCCAAATTATATTAATTACAGCAATTCAACAATAATTATAGCAACGACAACATGAAAAGGGAGTCAATCACTATCTGTGCTTATGTGTTACGTTATCAATATATCAGATATACAAATTATTCTGACCACTGGCACCAGATCAGAACGAAAATGCCTCCGTACGTGTTATACCCTACCCCTAGGTATTCTATAAGAACCATGGTCGTGAACGGGAAAATATACTAACCCGTTTCAATCGCGCATTTCATACCTAAAACACGCAGTTGGGTAAATGTGTACTATGGATATCAAACAAGTGGTAATTTATCTTCCATTGTGTACCAGTCACATTTTTCAATACATCTTATCTTAAAAAAACAACGCGTAGTTTATATTAATTTCAACATTACACAAAAAACTTGCTTGAACTTCCCTGGTGAAGTTCCGTTCTAGATTACAAAACCATTCTGGTTGGCTGTTGTAAAAATGTATGTCAATCGTCATTTTACTACACGTGTCCGCTAAAATGTGAAAATGCAGCAAAATGTGCAAAATGAATAAAATATACAGAACAGATGCAGACCAATGTACGATTTCAAATTAAAGATCATATACAAGATGAATTTCATTCATCATTTCGAGTTTTAGTGTAAAACTGTGATTTTTTTAAAATCTGTTTTTGTTTGTTTACGTTTCGCCAAACATGTGCGCACTGCCGTGACCTCTAGACCGGATGTTCATTAGGGAAGTTCAAGCAAGTTTTTTCTGTAACGTTGACGAAAGCATAAAATATGTTGATAATCTCAGCAATATGGAATATTGAGACAATGTGACTGGTGCACGATGGAAGATAAATTATCGCTTGTTCAATATACTAGGTACACATTCACCGAACTGCGCGTTTAAGTTGAGAAATGTACGATTGAAATGGGTTAGTGCACTTTCCCGTACATGACCATGGTTCTTATAGAATACCTAGGGGTAGGGTATAACACGTACGGAGGCATTTTCTTTCTGATCTGGTGCCAGTGATTCTGACAATAAGATAATGTAAGATAATGTATGATAATGTAATATTATTATATAATGGAAATTCATAATTATGATACAAAAAACGATAAATCTAATAACTTTAAGCAACTATTTTTCTTTTATGCCAGGTTCATGTTTTAGAATGTTAATATGTGGATCTTCCGGATCAGGAGAAAAAATACATTAATGCATATGCTTCGAAAACCTCTTATATATTATGATAAATTATACCTGTATGCTAAAAAACCTAGAACAGTCTAAATATCAGGATTTAATAGAGAACCTAAATGAAATTACAAAAAGAATTAAAGTAGATCCAAATGAAATACTTGAATATTCTAATGATGAAATTGAACCTTGTGGGAATCTTGAATAAAAATTCATTATTACTTAATTAAAAACTCCGTTCACTAAGTTCAACGGAAACTGAAACTTTCAATATTTCCCATATTGATATGCAAACTTTCATAAAGGGTATGTGACGTCATTTGTGATGTCCCGATAAAATATACTTTTAGACGAGGTATGTAGATAACATTCAATATTACTTTCTTAATTAAAACGTTGTGAAGTTCAATGGAACCTGAAACTTTCACTATTTCCTATATTAATATGCAAATTTTCATAACGGTATGTGACGTCATTTGTGATGTCAGTGACATGTTTGCCACGTCCAGAATTCTTTATCACTTTATTAGTAAAATTTCAACTACAGTTATGCTTATCGAGATTTTCAATATTTTCCATATTGACATGCAAATTTTCATAACGGTATGTGACGTCAGTTTTTGATGTCAGTGACATGTTTGCCACGTCCAAAGTTCTTTACCACTTTAACAGTAAAATTTTCAATTCCAGTCATGTTTATTGAAACTTTAAATATTTTCCATATTGATACGCAAATTATCATAACGGGTATGTGACGTCATCTGTGATGTCTGGTTAAATACATTTTTGAATAGTGTGTGTAGATAGCATTCATTTTTACTTTATTAATTAAAAACCTTGTTAAGTTGAACGGAAACTGAAATTTTCAATATTTCCCATATTGATATGCAAAGTTTCATAACAGGTATGTGACGTCATTTGTGATATCAATGTCATGCTTGTCAAGTCAAAAGTTCTTATTGACATATTTATGTTACTTTGGTATATAAATATCATGACCGCACTTTCTTAATTTAAAAAATAATTGATCAAATTTTTGTAATACCCTCATAAAAAGTATTCTTACTTATAATGGTACAATTAGTGATGTCAATAAATACATTTTTGGCCAGAACAATTAAGCTTTTTTTAATATATTATGGTAAAATCATGTATATATTATACAATTTAAAAAATGCTTGTCATATAGTACTGTCATATGTAAGTTTTATAATAGAGTTTAAAAAAAGGTTTTTTGATATAGTACTTGTAATATCATGTACATTTGTATCTATTTCAGTACTGTAACATTATGCACAAATTTTCAGCTAGACTTGTTGAAGAAAAAGTAGAGCTATTTGCACTCACCGCGGCGTTGCCATTGTTAAAGTTTATGAAACAGTCAAATATCTCTGTTGCTATTGACTGGAAACTAAGAATAGTTATCTACTACCAAGTCTAAATCGCAAAACTCTGATTGGATCTCTAACAGAGTTATTCCCCTTTTTAATTGAGAATTTTTTGGAGTATGACAAAGTTATGTCTCTTTAATCTCGGGAAGTTTTAATTAAACCCTTCGATAAAATCAAATATCTCTCTTACTATCGTAATTTTTGACTTGAAACTTAATATAGTGTTAAGCAACTATAGTTCAGGTCAAGAGATTGAAATAAATTTTGTTTAAATCTTAATTTTACATACCTGATATGTTATCTGCATCTTTTTCAGTCATTAAAACGGATGTATTATAAAATCAGTAATATATATTACTTTGGAAAAAAAAGATAGTTATTGCTTAAGTGTACATGTAGTAACATCATGTAAACCGTTTTCAAATCTTAAAAATGAAGTCTTATCAAAACCTTTAGTTGAATCATATAAAAAAAACAAAACCAACGCACTAAATTTCGAGACGGTTAGGATTTGCTCAATCAATGTAAGAGGATTAGGAAATTTTAGGAAAAGGCAACAAGTGTTTCAATATTTAGAATCTAAAAAATATTCTATCTGCTTATTACAAGAAACACATTCATCTACACTTATAGCTGAAAAACGGAAAAGAGAATGGAATGGAAAATCCTTCTTTAGTGGAGACAAAAGCAAAGGTGAAGGGGTAACAATCCTTTTTAATCGTAACTTTACAGGAGATATTTTAACATATCATGAATTACTTGAAGGGCGATTGATTATTGTTAGCATGGTTTTAAACGAAAAACAAATTAATATTATGAATGTATATGGGCCAAATGAGGATAAAGCTGATATTTTTACTATTATTGAGAAAGAAATTAGTCAAAAATTAGTGGAAGATTTTATAATTGGTGGTGATTTTAACACCATTTTGAATACAAATACTGACAAAAGAAATGGAAGGATTGATAGCCATAAAAACTGCAGACAGAAAATAAATGATATCATTAACATTGGAAACTTAATAGATATTTGGAGATTATGTAATCCATCAAAATTACAATATACATGGCATTCAAACCAATTCCAATCATCTCCAGTAGACTTGACTATTTTTATTATCTGAGTGTTAAACGCACTATTTCAAAAATTGCACTATACAACCAGGCTACCAAACAGACCATTCATTGGTTGAACTAGAATTGGATTTTATTAACACAAAAAAAAAATGGCCCGGGTAATTTTAAATTAAATAATAGCATTTTACTTGAAAAAGAATATCAAACAATAATAAAAAATACCATTCGAGAAACCGTACCAATTAATAAGGACGCAAACCCAAACATTCTACGGGAAGTCATTAAAGGCACTATAAGAAATCAAACAATAGAATATTCCACCTATAGAAAACGAGAAGAAAATAAAATTGAAAACGAAATAAACATAAAAATAGAAGTATTGGAGGAAAAGATTTTAAGCGAAAGTAATAATAGCATTAATTTAAAAACTTTAAAGGAAGAACTTGACAAAAACAGCAGGAATTAAATCAAATCATTGATAACAGAATTAATGGAATGTTGATCAGAGCAAAATCAGTAAGTATTGAAGGAAATGAAAATAGATACAAAGTATTTTGCAGCCTTAGAAAAAAGAAACGCAGAAAGAAACAATATACAAATTGAAAATCAGTGATAAAGAAATAACCTCTCAAAATGAAATTTTAAAGGCAGAAGCAGAATTCTATAAACAGCTATATAACAAAAAAGAATCCAAAACATGCGATTATGATTTCTTTAGACCCAAATTGCGAACTTTAAATAAAAACAAAAAAAAAATGTGAAGGGATATTAAACGAAACTGAATGTTTTGAAGCTCTTAAGGAGATGAAGAATCAAAAAAGTCCAGGTTCAGATTGCATGTCTGTCGAATTTTATAAAATATTTTGGACAAAGATTATAACGTACTTTATTTAATCTATTAACTACTCTTATAACCCTGGACATCTGACTAGTTTACAGAAACAAGGTATTATTTCGCTTTTGCCGAAACCAAATAAAGACACACAAATTTTAAGTAACTGGCGCCCTATAGATTTATTAAATGTAGATTACAAAATTGCCACTAAAGCCATAGCAAACAGGATAAAACAGGTTATCATAAGCAGTGCACAGACAGGATTCATAAAAGGTAGATATATAGGGGAAAATGTTCGGTTAATATATGAAATAATAGATTTCGCACAACAAAATAAAATACCAGGACTTTTACTGTTCGCAGATTTCGAAAAAGCTTTTGATACACTAGACCATAATTTTATGATAAGGTGTTTAAAACAATTTCGGTGATTCTCTTATACAGTGGGTAAAATTATTTTATAATGATATAACCAGCATGGTAATAAATAATGGCTATCTATAAGAACCCTTTTTAATACTACGTGGAGTAAGACAAGGCTGTCCTCTTTCTTCTTCCTTATTTATTATTTGCATTGAAATCCTCTCAAACTATATTGATACTGATGAGATCAATAAAGGCATAACAGTTAATAATGTTGAAATAAAACAATCCCTGTTTGCAGATGATGCAACCTTCATCAATAATGGTGCAAAACATTCATTTGAACAACTAATAGATGTTATTTCGAACTTCGAGTGTGTGTCTGGATTGAAACTTAATATTAACAAAACTAACATACTAAGGATAGGATCATTAAAAGATACAAACCTCTATTACTGTAAAGATAAAATGTTTAATTGGACATCCGAGTCAGCTCAAACATTAGGAATGGTATTTACAAATGATACAAAAGACAGCATAACGTTAAACCTGATACCATAAGATTCAAAATTTTACTTACTGTTTAAAACAATGGGAACATAGAACACTAACACTACTTGGAAAAGTAACTGTTATAAAATCATTACATTACCAAAACTAATTTACCCTCTCTTACAGTGTTACCAAACCCATCAAATGAAGTAATGAAAGAGATTAAAACACAGTTGTTTAAATTCTTGTGGGATAATAAACCAGATAAAATTAATAGGGAGATTATTATATTGAACTACAAAATGGGTGGAATAAAAAGTGATGAATCTAGATTACTTCATAAATGCTTTAAAAGCTTGTTGGATCAGAAGGATAATAGATAAAAGTAACCAAGGACAATGGAAGATCTTTTATAGTACATTTTTATCTAATGTTGGAGGAGAACTTTTATTTGAATGCAATTATTCTCAGAAAGAAATTGATACTGTATGTAAATCCAACATTTTTTTGAAAGATTTATTAGCGCCCTTGGTAAATATTAATACACAGGACAACAGGTAATTTGGAATAATACAAGCAAAAAACTTGAAAATAAAACACTTTTCTATAAAGACTGGTACGAAAAGAGAATAAAGCATTTGGAACACTTATTTGATTACAGAACTAAGGCTTTCTATAAGTTTGACGAATTTAAATTTTTATATAATATAGAAAATAGACAATTCTTGAAGTACTACAATCTTATATCAAGCATTCCACTAACTGTTAAACAGGTGCTTGAGCAAGAGAATATTTCTTATACACGAAGTGAATTACTTATAGATAAATTAAGAAAGACAAAAGAACCAAATAAACTACTTTACGACACGCAAATAAGAAACGGACCAAAATCAATAATTAAGTCAGAAATGAAATGGTCAGCGATTATATCAGAGAACCCCTCTTGTTGGTCAAATATATACATGCAATAGCAGAAAGCAACAATAGATACAAAAATACGAAGTTTTCAATACAAACATCTGATGAGAATTCTCCCAACAAACAAATCATTATTTAAATACAAATTAACTGAATCAAATTTATGTTATTTCTGCAATATGCATGTTGAAACATTAGAACACATGTTTTGGGAGTGTAACTGTGTACAACAACTATGGAATAAACTACATATTTATCTTGACAAGAAAAATCTCAAAATACAAATCAGTTTAGAGATAGTCAGTTTTGGTATCGCTGAAAGGAACGTAAAACGAAAAAATGTGATAAACTTTATAATATTTCTAATGAAATATTACAAATTTCAAATCAAAAATAGAAAACAGACACTCAGTTTTGACAGTTTCATGTCATATCTTAAAATCAGGATAAAACTTGAAAAAGAAATAGCATTATCAAATGACAAAATAAACCAACATAATATCAAATGGTCTGGTTTTGAGGTATGAATGTAGATGCTGCTGTCTATAATAAAAAAAAAAAGAAAATATCTTACATATTTTACTCTTCATCTATATAATAAAATGACACTTTCTAGAAAGTGTGCCTACAATTTTTTTACATGACTGTAGCAGAAATAACCAATACAATTTTAGATAATTATATGAACTTGGAGACGATCTAAACATCCCATACATCTACTTTTTTAACTTTTTTTTTCTTACATTAAATTTTTTCTTCTAATCTTTCACTTAAATAAATATATAAAAAAAATCTTCTTTGACATCTAATACTACAAATGTTTGTTTATTTAGATGACCATTAAATACATGTTTATATCTATTGTTAAAAACATTTGTCCATGTCATCATATTTTGTAAATGTATGAAGATTGAAAAATAAATTATAAAAAAAAAGAATCTTGAATCAGAAAAACAAAAAGTAGTAATAACTGATTTCTGTTTATATGTGGAGAAAAAAAGTTTCAAAATGAACAAAATATTTTATTCAATGACGTCACAAAACCGTTCTGTTATTTATTTAAGTCAGTCTTACATTTTAGTGATGCATTTTCCATTACTGCTCATAAACAGACTCAATCAAACCGAGTCTGCAATTTTCACTGTTTGCCTTGTTTTCGGTGCTTCCGAGGGATCTACTTTTCAGATTTTATTTACTATAAAACAACAAAAGATATTCGAATTAACTGTTCACATTATATTTTGTTTGAAAGTCCAGGTAAAAAATAATATAATATGATTTGTAATGAACAAAATATAGATTACAATTCTTTTAATAATGCAACAAAACAAAAATATGATTTCTTCTATGTTGACAAACTAAGGGAGTTTTTGAGAAAAAATTTTACGGGAATTATATAGGATGGGAGTTTTTAATGATGTAAAACAAATAAGTGAACCCGACAGTATAAGTAAAGTTAAATTTGATATTAATTTAAGTGGTTATGCAACTAAAAAAACAATTAAAAAATCTTAAAAAGGAATCGGAATCGTTTCTTCATAAAAATAAGGAACTTGATAACACAATGAACAGATCATTTGATATAGGAGGTAATGAATTAATCAATTTAGAAAATCCAGATAAACCCAATGATGCAGTTTTAAACGGTTTGTGTTTAAAACAAAATTCAAAGTTTTATTGAAAACTATAAACTTGAAGACATCAAAAGCATTAAACAGACACTAGAAACAGAAGCAAAGAATATTGAAGAATTAACAAAAGACTTAAAAACAATCAAGCATTAATGGATGAGTTAAAAGATAAAATTGAAAAAGAAATGAAAGGTACGATTCATTCTATTAAAGAACTTGAAGAGAAATCTGATTTGACAGATAGTCAGTTGAAAGAAGTATTCCGGGTTAATTTAGAAATTTTACACAAGCAAACTCGGGAATTAAGAGATAGTATGATTAAACATGAAGAATTAAAAAACAAGATTACTGAAGCTGACAAATAGTTACAAAATATGTAACAGTTAGAAATCAGAACAGAAGTAAATAAACTAAATACTGACCATATAAAAAAGAATCAAGATTTACTTGACACATTTTCAGAATATAAATCTGAACTGGAAAAGGCAGCTTCATAAAGAGGTGATAATCATGATACAACATTAGATAACCTTAGAAAAGAGTTTAATTCTAACATAGAAAATTTGAAGAAACAACTTCGGATCTTGATTAGCAATGTCGACACACGTCACAATTTAAAGTACGCGGAATTAAGTACACTTACAGGTCTATTACAAAAAAATATAGCGCAGCTTAATGTTAAAATTGAAGAAAATGAAAATGAACTGGACTTTGTAGTTGAAAAATCAGTAAAAGAAATTACTACTAATGTCAAAGCAATTACAGAAGTAAAAAATGATTTTCTAAAACAAGAAACACAACTGGGCAGAACAAAAATTACTGTTGAAAATTTGTCTGCTTCTGATGTTGCTACAACAAAACGAGTTGATGATTTAGCTGAAGTAATCCTTGAACATGAAAATAAAAATAAAGCAATAGAAGAAGAACTAGAAAAAGTAAGACGAGAAGTATTTCTTTTTGAACATTACAATAGCAAACAACTAAATGTAACGATTCATAGTGCAAGATTATATTTTATTCAAGATATACAGTTACAACAGACATTACATACCTAATATTTATTTGCATTATTTGGAATACGAGTTAATAAGATTACCGATTATAAAAGTTTTATTAAAAAAGATAAAAATGGATAGGAATTTGAAATACAACAAGATGGGGATTATATAATTGAAATGAATATTATCATTGATCACTCTGATCACTCTTATGAAAAACCAGATCGTTTAATTTTTAGATGGCAAAGTGATCACACAATTGTTTCTTCATTAAAATTGGAACTAATTTTTTTACATTACTTTTTCCTATTTCAAATTTTGTTTTAATATTTTTACTATTATATGAAAGCCATTTGTCTGGTATTTTAATTTTTCAGGAGCTAAGGGATAATCACTGTGAAGATCATGTAATTCTTTTGGATATTCAAGATCACATTCAATTATGAAGTTAGTTTTAGCTTTTGCAATTAATTTATTATATTGTTTTTCAGTGACCCATTTAAAATTTCCAGAGGGTAAAGGTCGACACATGGCCCAACCGTAGAGGTTATTAGCATCTAAGTACATAATGTATTTAGTTTCTAATTCAGGATCATAATCTTTCATATATTTATTGTTTGCTTTGCTTTAACGATTAGCTATACAACTAATTCCTCCTCTCAGTCCGTTTTCAATAAAAAAAAAGATACATATCAATATCAGTTATCAAATATAGATTTATTCCAGTAATTTTTAACTTTGCATCCCAAGCTAAACCAGGACTACTAAAGTAATGGCAAGGGTTAAGTTTATAATATTCTAAACAAAGTTTTCTAAAATTTTCAAAAACATCAGCTAAAAGTAACACGTCAGTTTTTAAATATAGATCATGATATTCTCCCATTGTTTTTATTTCAAATGTATTCCAAACATTTTTAGCATAGTCATATTCATTGTCTGATATATGTGTTTCGTTTGAAATTGAATAAAACTCTTTTTAGGAGGTAATTTTGTTTCTTTGAATTTTTCAAATGAATCCATGTAATCATATGGATAAATACATTTTGTTTTTAATAATTCAATTTTTTCTATTTCATTTTTAAATTCTTGAGATGTGTACTTAAATTCTGGAATATGTTTTACTAAGTTATCTAATGGTTGAGACATAAATTGAAAACTATCTATAAAAATCAAATCAATTACCATAAATGCCATATATATTTCCATATTATGAGGAATAACATCTATTTCTTTTTTAAATTTTCCTATTTGTTGCATAATAAAATGACCATCATAACCTCTTAAATTATGAAAAATAACAGGAATGTTGTGTGTTAGTCTAAAATTAATATTACATTCTGAATGAGCACTTCCCCTCAATTTTCCTGTTATATGACAGTGACGTTAGCCCTTGGGGACTGTTGTGTGAGCTTCCAGCTCCCAGGGACTCACGTCCATCCTCATTTAGATTTTCAAATTTCTTATATTCTTTTCCACAAATATGACAAGAAGTTTGTTTTTTAAATAAAGCTTCATCTTTTTTAGACATTTTCAAATCTTTGTTAAAGTTTTCATTAAATATTTCCTTACAATACACTTCTTCCTCAAGCATTTTCTCAATAAACTTATAAACTGCATTAGGACCTCTGTAAACTTGTGTTGGTTTAGTATATTTATCGTCATAAAAACAAACAACTTTATAACCGTAACCACAATCTATATGTTGTTGATACGTTCAGTAAATGAAGATTCTGCTGACGGTAAAACAGTAGATATGTTTCTAGTTATAGATTCAAAATCAGCATAAATTACAAAAGGTACGGCTAAGCCTTTGAGATGATTTTTAAAATATTTCCCTCTTTTTGGCTTTTTTACAGCTTGAACACCATTAAGAGCTAAACAATTTGGAATATATTCATTTAATATTTTTTCTTTGGAAAAACATTGTAAACATGATTTGCAGAAATGCTTTTTATCTTTATGTTTTGTTTTGTTAAATATCGATCTATTAAAGTCTTTTATTCAAACATTACGTGTTATTTTGGTATTACTAATTAACAGCATGTCACAGAGTTCTTCATATTGAAATTTTGAAACGTACAATGGATTAATATAATTATCTTCATAACCAAATATACTAACTGAAATATCATACTGAGTTTCTGTTTTAGGTATTTGATTTAATGTTACAGGAAATTTTATTCCTTTATAATTGAGTTTTTCTATATGTTTTTCATTTATATTTTGAAACTTCTTGAGGGTTTTTTTTAACAGGAAATTTGTAAGCTAAATCTAAAACATTCATTATCATCATTCTTTATATTTATTAATCCTTTCATTGGATGTTGTAATGGTTTTGGTAATTCAAAATAACTAGAAGCAGCTAATGGATTATATATATACCTGTTTATATAAAGAGCACCAACTGACTCTATTCTCCAGCCACTTCCTTCTGAAATCCAATTACCAATCCTATTTATTATTTCATCAAAAGCTTAACGTAAAGTGTTTTTCTTTTATTTCGTTTGTGTTAATTATAATTAATGCATTTGATTGAAAATAGGCTGATTTATATATTGTATCTGTTTAACTAATTTTTGCAAAACTTATTTTAAAACAACATTTATTTTTATACCTTTTAAAGTTTTATGTTCAGATTTAAGAATATCAAATGAGTCTTCTATATTTAAATATAACTGGTTTTTTGGATCTTGTCTACATGTAATTTTAATTTCAAATTTCTGAATATATTGATTTAAGGACCTCTCAATTTCTCAAACAGCCATCTATATATTATATTTAGAAAAAAAATCGTTAAGTAAAAAAAAAAAAACAAAAAAAAAAAGTTTAAGAAGAAATAAAATATTTAAATTTATATCTTTTCCCATTAGTTTTTGATATTCCACTTTTTATTCTGTTTTTCCCTTCACAGCACATTTTTATTAACCCAGAATTAATATCAAGGTCTTTAAATGCTGCGTAAGTTCTTCTGTATATTTTTCTTCATTAGTGTAACAATCGGTTGCAATAACTTTTCTAAGATTGTTTCGATGATTATTTGGTCTGGGACAATCACATAATATTTTAAAACCATAGGCTTTAATACCCAAGGGTACATTATTTTCCTTTTCTGTTAATAAACAACCACAATCCCATTCAAATAAATTTATATTCTTTTTTAAAAGATAAGTATCTATAACATTTTGTAATTTATCAATCACATGTGTTTTATATTCATCGCTAACTATTTGATAAAGTTTTGATTTAATAACGTTTCTTCTTTATAGTACTTTTTATCTTCATTCATTATTTCTCCGAAAGTGCTAGATATTTTGGCATAATCATTCTATCTACCTTTCTATTAACCATTTATATAAAGTACTTATAAAAAACTCTTTAAAAAACGCACTTAAAAAATAAATTCAGCAATCTAAATTTAATACAACTTCTTTTTTATTTTTATATCCGTTAAGTTTGAATTCCTTTATATGCATTTCAAGAGGCATTGAATAGTTTTTTTTCTTTCTGCATTTCTAACAATATTTTAAAAATATCCTGAATAACTTTTTTTCTCTCATCTTCATCACCTAACATTCCAAGTTTTGCTTTTGTTATTAGTTGTTTTATTTTGTGATGGTGTAATTTTAAAATATTTTTCTTGTCTTCAACTTTCAAACTTTTAATAAATATACTAATTATTGATGGAACAGCGCCAGCAAATGCCACAAATATAGGAATAGCAGGAACAAGTACTAATGCAGTCGAGAAACCAAAAATACCTGTTGTAATTTGTAATCCTGCATTTACTCTTCCACAAAATCTATAACTTTTTTCTGTAAGCAGCAGCAAGTTTAGTTAAGTGAATAATTAATTGGTCTATTGTTTCTATTCCATTAGAAATTAGATTTTTATTACTCATTTATATTATATGTTTTTTATATCTAATTAAATTTCTTCCAATTCACTAAATGGTAGCCATCTATTAAATTTTTCACTATAATCTTTCCATTTTACTAAAGCTTGTTTTTTCTTATAGTCTCGTCTAATAACTTTTTCTATTCTAAAAACCTCTTGTTTAGTAGGTAAAAGTTCTTGCTTCTAAAATGAACCCTGAATTATTTCATTATTCAAATCTTTAATAGTATATGTTCTTGGATTTGTATTATTAATTCCATAAATTATAAATATTTCCTCTGTCCAGTTTGGTGTATATCCTTTTTCAAAATGTCGTTTAACTTTGCTTAAGCGAACTCGATCACCAATTTTAAACTTTGGTTTACTGTTTGGTATCTTAAATTACCATATAAATTAAAGTAAACAGTACCTTAATTTAAGTTTATACTGGCTTCAGTCGGTGTCATTTTTATACTAGAATGTTTCAATTGTTATATTTGTCAACCATATCCTGCAAATTATCTAAATAAGTGTAAGTATTATTTGCTGTAAAATATTACCACATTATTCTTTTAAAACTTCTATTAAATCTTTCAATAATTACAGCTTTTCCTTCATTAAACGTATGATACATGATAATCTTATTTTTATTCAAAAATGATTCTAACTTTTTATTATAAAATTCTTTTCCTTCATCTACCCAAACATTTGTAGGTGTTCTACCTTTAGGCCGAGCTTGAAGAGGAGTTAAAGCTTCGTATGAAGCTCAAGAAACTATCTTTTCAAATGCTTCAGTCACAGAGTCTCCAGTTTTATTTTTTTAATGGAATAACCCAAGCATATTTGCTGAATATATCAATAACGGTTAACAAGTACTTTACACCTTTATTATATTTTGGAAAAACTTGCATATCAACTAAATCAGCAGCCCAAGTATCATCAATATCACTCACTATCACTCTTCGTTTACATTTTTTTCGTTTAATTGGTTTATGTAATTCTTCTGCTTATTCATCACTCCATGTTATTTCGGGGGTCTTTTTGAGTGAGCTTGTAATTTTCCACTTTTTCATTTTTTGACTTATGTTTTTGACCAAGTCCAAGTTTGTATTTTGGTTTGATTGCTGGTTTTACAACTAAATGTTTTGCAATCTTTTCTCCAAATGTTTTTGATTGAGTGTTGTTTAGGTTGGAAAGCATTTGCTTGTCACATATACCTTTTTTACACCACTGTCATAGCAAAAGTCATGGTCCATGCATACTGCGTCTAATTCATTAACAGGAGGTCAATTATCTAAAGGATTTCCTGGTCCACAATAGTTATAACCTGAAAGTGTTAAACCTTTTTAGGTAATGAAGGTAACATTGCTTTATGAATATCTAAATTACCCCCTGTACTTTTAACAAACTTTGATTTCATTCTTCCACAAGATGAACAGGCAGCCATTATCATTTTTCTCCCGTTTTTTTGCTGTAACATAATGAGCATTTATATTATCAGTAAATTTTCTTTCTTTCAAACAATATATTTTATTCTGTCAACTCATGTATATATTATATGTTTTTAAAATTTATTTAAAGACTAATAATGTTGTTACTAATTGAAAATAAAACCAATACCTTTACACTTTATCAGTTAAAATAACCTGCCAAAGTTTTGACAAGGTGGCAGACACTGCCACAGTGCTGCCTTCGTGGCACAATTTTGGCAGAAGTTTGGCAGAAGTGTTTAATTACAATTTACTGATGGTTTTCACAGTAGTTTGTCAAAACCTGTTTTTTTTTTTTGTTTTTTTTTTTGTTTTTGAATAGGTCAGCAGTGGTCAGTTTAGGTCGAGGGTAAGGGTCAAAATGGGGTCAAATCGGGCCAAAAGCCCCATTTGTTATACTACTAATACGTTACATCTTGCGCACCTCATTGTTAGCTACATCATACAGTATGACATTGCAATAATCCAGATGCGAAATGATTAGAATCAAAACTAAAATTTCAGTGGCTGCTTTTGTTAAGTATTTGCGGATGTTCTGAATTCGTAGGTACATGTGTAATTGTTAATGGAATCTGTAAAATATTTGTTCAATTTAGGTCTCCTACCAAACATAATGAATTCAATTTTGGAAATGCTCATTTTCACTTTGTTTCTATTCATCCAGTCAGTGATTGTAACTGCGCACCTTTCAAGGTTTCCGGTCGCTTCTGATTCTACGGAAACAGATGTAGGACGAAAGCTTTTATTTGCTATATGATCATCAGAAAAACCGTAGACTAAAAGGCCTGCAGACGAAGAACATTCGAAAAATGGTTCAAGCTGGTCATAAAAGCTCAGGTTAAATAATTTAACAGTTTGAAATGATTGCATGTATTTGCACAGCATGTATAAAAACAATCTTGACTGCAAAAAAGGTGTGAAATATACAAAAGTGCCACTCACAGCAACTTTTCTAGAACCAATCTCCTTTTCCCACTTTGAAATTGTCAAAATGCAATATAAAACCTCAAAACCAAGTATATGTAAGACTGTGCCATAACAAACAGTTAAATAATAGAACTGTCAATCACAAAGTAGTCTGTTCATATTTCGTGAATTTCTGGCTTCTATATATCAAGAAATGTTATCAAGGTAAAATTTGCCACAATCTGAACTAAATATTCTTACAGGGAATACAGCTTAGTGTACGCCCTATTGCGGATAAAATCCTGTCCAATTTGAAGGTAACTGATTATAAATGTAATATCAAATCCACAGATGCCTCACCACAGCCTCGGTAGCCTGGTGATAGAGTGCCCGCTTCAAGTGCGGAATGTCGTGAGTTCGTTCCCTTGCCGCGTCATACTAATAGCATAAAAAATGGTACAGGTAGCTTCCTCGCTTGGCGCTTAGCATTAAGAGGATAGTATTAGGACGGGTCAGTCCGTTGTCAGTATTCTGTGCTCGGTGGGGTATCATGTCTCCTTTCTACGGCATAATAATCCAATGAGTCAACAGTTTAAAGATGGGTATTGTGCTTACAAATAGACACTGTCACTTATATGATTGAAATATTCTTGAAAAAGACGTTAAAGCCTAACACACACATACCCAAAACGCTTATGCACACGCACACACACACACACACGCACGCACGCACGCACGCACGCACACAAACACACACAAACACACACACAATTGCTTCAGAAAGTAGCTATTATAGCAAAACTGGCTGAAATAATGTAACTCTTAAAAAATCTATTTTCTACATTCTTTTTTTTTGCCGCTGCAATTTAATATAGTCTATTATTACACACAAAGTTGTACCTAATTTTGATTTAAACCATCTACAAAGCAATTATTTACAATTCACAGTACCTTCTAAATCTGAGCATCTGTGGAGTTATATATACAAAGGCAGCCAATTCCCATCTATGTGTCAAACTTTTCATTGTCCGAGCACGCTCATTTCAGGTTTTTGGATACTTATGTAAGAAATACAACAGAATAAGCAATTATACAATTCAGGACCTCAGATATGACGATAAAACTCAGTAATTATTAAAGACACTAAATGCTTAAGTCTAGTGTGTGACTACCTGCCTGTTTTTCTTTAAAGTCAAATTAAAACGTGCTACTTTCAGGCCGAATCTGTTCAGTTTTTAAGTCCTTGTTATTTTTTATTTATTTGCATAAGTAATGATAATATATATTCCTCCATTCAGACTGTGTGTACTGCGCAAGTAATATTAAAGTAATCAAGAGAGCCATTTCATGTAAACAAGAAGAGAAAAATACATATCCAGGTCAGATTTCTTCGGTGCAGCTTAAATTTCTAAAAACTATCATACTGCGGTATTTGTAATACATTATTTTGTTTAAAACATATCTGTTTCAAACATTAAACTGATAAAAATACATTTCATGCATAAAAACCTGCAAATTTAGAAACTATAAAAAAATAAGTAAACTGAAAATAAGTAGGATTTTTTATATTTTTCAAGGGCACGTATATATTTTACCTAAACTGAAGCAATAGTAGCAAATTTAATGATTAATCAAAACAATTACCATATGTTTATGTTTACAAGCTATTCAATGTTTAAATAACAGCCATGTAATACGAAAAAATATCAAAATATTAACAATGGACTTTGAGTTATCTGTCAATAACAGGCTAAAGACAACAGCTTAATATACTACTATATGTTCTGTATAGACACAGGACACTATTTCTATTTTGCATGCCGTACAAACTCCATAAAATACCTGCACTTCACAGAACTATTCAAGAGAAATAAACTTCAACCACAATAGATATGGCGTTGACCGACTCTCTTTTCCCAAAACTTGAATCAAATCACTTGATTTGAAAAATACCCTCTAAATGGCCGCAAACAGGCACATCTGTCCGATCAAAAAGTCATATTCTGACAATCTTATTCTGTCAATTAAACATGTACCTACTATTTCATATCTCCTTTATTCAATTATGCCATTTATTGCAGTTCTTAAATTTTATCAACCGTATAGCGGGTTAATTCTGCAGGCAAAAAGTATGCGGTTTTGTCCTAAAATGGGCCTAGTTTATTTCTACATTTTTTATTTTTGCAACCTTCGAGAAAAGCAGGAATTAACTTTTGCGGTTTGCATAAACCGGAAGTAAATTCTGTGCATGGTTAATAGCCACCGCATTTACTACGTCATAGTTAACGACTCAAATTCATATCGTTCTCACCAGTATTGTCTTTGTGGCATTATCTAGGTCGAAATCTAGGACAGTGAAGTTGGCGCAGCTGATTTATGACTAAATCTGATTTCGTTTCATTACCGTTCATGATAAAAATCAGAGTTAAAAATAAGTACTGTAGGACTAGTAACAGTAATTCATTTTGAAAGACATTTTCATAAAATGTAATACTGCTGGTAGAAAAATTTACGATTTATTTACAAATGTATACAAATGCAAAATCTAGTACATAGTCCGTTCACAGTCAACTCATTTACAACAGTTACAACATATGTTAATAAGTTTGTTTAACTTTTCATAAACCTAGAGTGTTTTGTGATGTACACTTGTTAAGATTACACGCCCGAAACATTCATTCGTGGACAAATGATTGATACAATAACAGAAGCAATCAACCATAATCGATAGGGTGTGAAAAAATTGACAGCAGACAAAAAAACTCATGAGATAAAGATAACGGGTCATTATATTAAGCGAAATATCAAAGTTTATTTCTGCGTCAAAAGATTCTGCTGATAGTTTAATTGTGTGGAATTTATTTCTGCGTGATAGCCTCGGTTCGCAGATTTAGCAGAAATAAAAACCCACAGAAATAACCCGATTTACGGAAAATTCACCATTAGACAGGGAAATTACTATCCGCTTAACCACCTCCTCATTCTAGTCAATGGAAAATAACGGTGAGCTTGTGCCATATAAGCAACATTACATTGTGCCTGTTCAGAAAAGTTAAGATGAAAACCTAACTAAAAACAAAAATTAAACAACACATCCCTGGATCTTTGAAAATTACTCCTGAGCGAATGTTTCTGTACAAAAGAAAAATAAGCAAAATTAATGTGACATCTAGTCCTGGAAGTATATGTTGTTGTTTTTTTTTTGTTGTTGTTGTTATTTTTTATGATGTGCACTTTTGGAATATGCACCAACAGTTAACCTTCAATTATCTTTCTATCTAAATACTACAGAAGGGAAGTGAGGTTAATTACGGAGCAGAACTTTTATCCAAAGCAAAAAAAATATCTCCCTACTAAAATTAAACCAAACGCTATATTTGATATGTCATTTTGCTAAGCAAGCTTCAAGTGACGAATAATATAGACATGAAACGAACTTTGACTATGATGTATATTTTACACACATCATAGTCACAATAGCAGAAAATTCAATCCAACATGCAACAAGTCACTGCAGTTAAAGTAAACGTTCATTCATAAATAGATATATACAGACTATAGAAACGGAAGAACTTTGTGAGAATTCACTGTAGAACATATATCACAAGTACGCTAATTGCCATTACAAATTATATGGATAGAAATTTTAGTTCACAGCATAAGATAATGTCAAACTCCCGTGAATAACTACAGATATAAGACACATGAAATTTGTTACAACTGTGCACACACATTACAGGCACTACAGTAAACATAATTCATTTTGAAATTGATATAAACATATATTAGAAAACAATGGCCTTGTGAGAATTCACTGTAGAACATATAAGACAAGTGTGCCATTTTCCATTGCAAAATAAACATAACTAAAAATTTCAGTTCACAGCATAACAAAAAGTCACACACCTGTTAACTGCTGCAGAACACACACATGGAATTTACTACAGCCTTGCACACACATTTCAGGCACTACAGTAAACATCCATTTTATAATATATATATTTAAAAAAAAACGTTTTAAGGAAATAGCCGAATCCTTTTGATCTTGTATATTTGATTTATTCCTCAACCGGTTTCAAAAATTATCATCAGGAGGGTTACAAACAATATGGCGTCCTTTGACGTCGTCAATAAAAACAAGGGACGTCACTGTTAAATATATGTCTCTATTTAGTGAAGGTTTAAGCTGCCATATAAACATTATTTCTCGTTGTTTTCTAATGACTATACTGTCCTTGAACATTTTGAAAAATCTGAATATTTTATATTTCGGGAACTTAGGTCCTGCACAAACGTCAATATGTTCGCTTACGTAAAGTACCCTTTTGGTAGCGTCACGGTGTTGGTTGTGTAAGGTCACTCTGTTTCGAAGATTTGAAGTTTCACCAATGTATTCTTGTTGAAAACCCTGGCACTGAATGACAAATATAACGCTTTTCACATCACAGGATATTGATTGGTTCACCTTGAATGTCTCTCAATCATCTAAATGTATAAGACGAGTCTCCTATAATATGCTTGCACACACCATATTTTGAGTTGTTGCATTAACTTACAACTGGTTTTCTGATGTTTTCAGTAAATTTTGCTTTTGTTAATATCTGTTGAAGATTTGGTAGTTGTCTTTTACTGTTAACAATTTTGAAGCTTCAGCGAACTTTTTACATCCATGGGCCTCGATGTAGAATATTTACATCATGTCTGATTTGTCCAAATATATCAGGGTTAAGTGGGTTAAATGTGCTGACGTATGGTATGGCATCTAGCTGTGGTGATTTGTTAGCTTCTAATAATATTTGTCCACGGTTTAGTTCTGTTGCATTTTGAATTCCTGCTGTAATTAAAATGTCTGGCAGTTCATCGAATCTTTTTTTAAGTAATATGTGTGTGTGTGTGTGTGTGTGTGTGTGTGTGTGTTGTGTGTGTGTGTGTGTGTGTGTGTGTGTCATGTATATATATATGTGTGTGTGTGTGTGTGTGTGTGTGTGTGTGTGTGTAACGACATTAGAAAACAATGAATTTAGTGAGAACTCACTTTAGAACAAATGACAAGTTTTCCGTTTTCCATTACATTTTAAAAAATATATATGGGCGCTAAACATTAAATGGGGAAATAGCTTATTCTTTCATACCATCGTGGCAATGGATACTATCAGGAATGAGGCGTCAAGAGAGATTAATATGTTGTAGAAATTTCTTCGCCACCGACTTGATATAAATTAAAATAAACTAAATATAACTATAAATTTCCATTTTCAACAAACAATAATGTCACACACCTGTTAAACACTACAGATGTAACACACACATGGAAATTACCACAGCCTTTCACACATACTAGAGGCACTTGAGTAAACATAACTCATTTTGAAATTTGGTTAAACAAACATAAAACACATTGAGAAGACAATTACCTATTCAAAAATTCACTCTAAAACATATATGACAATAATTCTTTTCTTACTATTACAAATAAAACATAGCTAAAAATTTCAGTTCACAGCATAAAATAATGTCACACTCATGTTGACCACTACAGATGTAAAATACACATGAAATTTACTACAGCCATTCACACATATATCAGGCACGACAGTAAAAGTTTCTTTTAGAAATTAGTAAGTTAGGTTACTGGCTATATGAGGTACGTAGCCGTGTATTGCAGGCAGCCGCTAAGAAGGCTCAACTGTACTTCATGAGACTTCTACGTTTAACATGTCAAAATTCAATTTTTCACCATAAACTTTAAATCAAAAGCTCCACAATATACACCTAAAGTTCTAGATCAAAAGGGGGTGAAGTAAGTGTACTATATAATGATTTCACTTTTGAACTCAATTGCACCTTTCACTTTTGTCCTACCAGTCAGGTGTTTGTGCTCTATACATAATATCACATTGTCACCTATCTATAAGTCAAGGTTAGTAGCTATTAGGTTACAATGCTTTTGAATTGAAATAGGAAGAAAAATGTGACTTTTCAGTTCTATTTGTGACCTTGACCTTTTACGAAAACATTTAAATCCTTAAACAGTCAGCAACTTAAATAAGAGGGTCAAGATGACACGATATCGCTCACCTGTTAAATATGCTACATATGTAAGGTATGTGTCATATGGTTCGAGAATATTCAAAGGAAACAAAGTTTTTTTTGATTGATGTGGCCCAATGTTTTACCCCACATGAACCAGTTTCAAACTAGGCCTAGGAATTATCAAGATAAGCGTCCTGACCAAGTTTCATGAAGGTAGGTCATAAATGCGGTCTAACGAGTGTTAACTATATTTTCCTTTGATTTGACCTGGTGATCTAGTGTTTGACCCCTTTTAACTCAGTTTCAAGCTTGGCCTAGATATCACCAAGATAAACATTATGTGCAAGTTTCTATCAAATAAAAGCATAAATGAAATGAAAAAATAAATGAAAATAGAAAATATTGTTCCTTTCATGTGCATTAACTCTAGACCCATGATTGAGTCTAACAGTTTTTTTTTTAAAAACCAACAAAGATCTTTTTGTGACTAAGCTGTGTGTAAGTGTTGTTAAAGTCATGTATAAAATGTCACTTCTATCGTGTTCACAAAGAATAAATTACCAAAGTTTGGCTCTTTAAGGGACTAATCAGGGAACGTTACTCAAGAACCTATGATTGGATCTGACACATTCATCATGGAATGCAAGATCTATTGTTGTTAGATATAAATTGCAACATTGTCTCAAACAAATTATAAATAGAATACCAGACTTACCTATATGGCTGCAAAAGCCAAGTGAAAGGGGAGATAAAATAAATGGAAAGAAAGGCATCTTGTTTGTGAGCAAAGCATTCTGATGTTTAATGAAAACTTAAGAGACAGATTAAAATGGTCATCATAGTACTTTCTGTTAATACCTGTTTTCCTTCCTGTTAAAACACCCCACCCCTCCGAAAAGTGACAGAAACAGCAATTTTATGCTAGAATGCTGATCGTAAAGGTATACACAACAACTTATTTACCAAGAAGTTTTAAATTTGGCCAAATGTATGTAATATGAGCAAGCTTCTATAACTAGAAATTTAAAGTCCAAAGGTCAAGAATGTCGAACCCATTACTAGCTGATTCATGCAGCCTATATAACTCAAACATTTCAGCCAATAATGAACTAAAACAAGGTTAATCTTAATATCTTGGCTCAAACTAAAAGAATTTAACAGAAAAATCATCCACACACACACACACACACACACACACATAAAATGATCTTTACCAGGTTCAAATATATCAAAATACACATGAAGAATTACTGTACCGACTTTGTTGTACCACAGAAAAGAGGTCTCGGTTTTTCCATACGGTCAATAGTAAAAAGTTACAGGATAAACTATTTATAGAAACATCAAAGGAAAGTAATTCACTATAACAATGTAAATCCACAAAAAAGATCTGTAAATAATAAAAAAAAGATCAATGTATGTCAGAGTTATGACCTAAGATCTTCTATGATTTTTGACCCCCTTGACCTTGACAATCGAGATAGAACCTTGGGGCTTGTACATGACACTCCGTCTCATGGAGGTGAACATTTATGTCAAGTAAAAACAGTATAAGATATTAACCAAAGTTATGGACCAGACCACCCCTAAAGAAACATTTGATTACGTATTGTGACCTTGATCTACAAGATTTGAATTTATTTTATTTGTATTAACATCGCTCTGACACAATTATCATATGGCGACTTTCCAGCGTTGATGGCTTAGGAAGCCAAGGTGCCCCTCAGTAAATTATTTATCACGAGCGGGCACCTGGGTAGAACGAACGACCTTCCGTAAGCCAACTGGATAGCTATCTTACATGGTGAATTGAACGTCTTGAGTGAGGCTCGAACCAAAATCGATGACAGGCAAGCGATTTGAAGTAAGGGGTCTTATTCACTCGGTCATGGAGGACCCTGACCTTTAAGATAAGAACCCTGGTTCGTGCATAACAGTCTGCCTCATTGTCATTTTAGGTAAGTATCAATGCCAAGTATCAACAAGATTCCTCTATTTATGTCAAAGCTATGGCCTGGACAATATCTGACATAAAACTTGACCTCCAAATGTAACCTTGATGTAACCTTGATCTTTTAGATAGGAACATGGGAAATGAGCACAATAGTCTGTCTCATTAAAGTTAACACTCATGCCAAATATAAACTAGATTGCTCCATGCATGTCAATGTAATAGTTCAGAAATACAAATTCAGATGGATGCAGTGCTAATGTATATCAACCGAAATCCATTTAAACGAGTATGTAGAGATAGAATTGTCACAAAATGACATACGGGCCTCAGTGTATCTGTAGTTTAAATGCAGGAATTGCATCGTCTTTTTATAAATTTTTGAGTTATTGAGGTAAATGTCAGATTTTACGCATAAAATACCTCCAATGTTTTTTCTGTATTTCATAACTTAAATTCCCATGTAAATTATATTAAATTCGGTTGAGTAACAAGAAAGTTGATATTTTTTAAACTTCAGTGATTTATGTTTTTATCCACAAAACCACTATAATGGGCCTTTAATTGTCAAATTCATATCCGCGCCAAAGTAGTCGGATTTCCCGGCTATATCGTAATTCCCGTGGAAATCGAGATAGTCAAATTTCACGGCTATGTTGTGAGTCCCGTGTAAATCCAATATTAGATATTGTGCACACAATTTTTTGACAGTCTTGAGACGAAATTATGTCACTTTGATTTTTCTTGGTAGAAATTTTTCTCCATCGAGGTAAGAAATTTATTTGTTAGATTTTTGGTCTAAATTTTGAATTACGATTTGTATTTAGTAAATTTTTGTTTATTCTACAGAATTATGTAAACGTTAACTTTTCAGCAAGAGACTAGTTAGTTTGGGAATGTCAGGGTGATTTATTAAATGTTTCAGAATTTTGTAAATTATTTCGAAAGAGGAATCTAAAATGTTTCGTTTGTGTACGCTGTAAGATTTATATTGAAAATTGTGTAACATGATAATTAGAAAGTTATCTTTGTCATATACGTATATGTCAATCTTCCGTTGTATTTTTATGGCAGTTGATATTATATTCATACCAGCTATTGTATAACTTTTAATTTGCATTGCATTGTGTTAATTTGTGTTTGTAAATGATAGCTGCAATTTATCTTTTCCTTACCTATAATTTTTCATCATAATCTTTTCACATCTTTTCCATACTTTAACTTTAGTCTTGTAAGTAATTAATTTGAGAAATAATGGAAGTAATAAATGACGTATTGTAATCACGTGACGTCTGAACTTAGTAGCACTCATATTTTGTATAAGTAGCGCGTATTATTTATGGGAGCCTACGGAGGAATGGTGTACCCAAAGGAGCAGTTTTATGCCCTTATTTGCTTTTGCTATTGTGCTTACCATATGTTACATATTTTAGCTTCTTCTATCAGGCGACATTTTACCTTGCGATGATGTCCCGAACCGGAAGTACTCTACCCGATGTTGGCTGTATTTTACTCGCCTGGATGTGATTTTCCCAGCGCAGAGATCTTTCGTCCCATGGTTGTGCCTTAACCGCCAAGACGCTTATTGTTGTAGTCAACTGAGACAGCTCAGGGATACGAACACCTACCAACATGGGGAGCCAAAAAGGAATCAACGTTTTCACGGTTTCACGGGACTTTATTTTAAGATATGTTTTTAGTGCTACTTTAAGTTTGAATTAATAGGAAACAATTGTGAAACGTCACAATAGAAATGAACTGTAATTTATAGGACTGTACATCTTCTAAAAAACAGATACTTAGCTCAGAGTTTTCTTTTCGTTCTTTTCTTCTAATAAGATTTTTGTTCATTCTTTGTAAATAATCATTTTCTGTGAATAAACTTTTAAATATTGTAATGGGTGTTAAGTTGTTCCGAAAGTTGCTGTCCCCGGTTCGTCCATCCTGTCACAAGAATTTAAAGTGTTCAACGATATAAATGCATTAATTAAATCTACGATTTATAAGTCCTTGAAATAACCAAAATGATTTTATATATGTGTAATTTATGATAGTTTTGCTAATATCAGAAACAAAATTTTCACAATCAATTTAAAGTTGTGATTCACAAAAAGTGACAACTCTTGCCTTAGGCCAGTATTTTTTGCAGAAGTATCAATCAGTTTACTTCCCTTGCAACTGCACAGTTGAGTGGAATTAAAACGGTTTAAGACACAGTATCATACATTTTTCACGACAAAAACATTTTGAACTTATTCATATGAGTTTCTAAAGCGCGCGTCTTATATGTTTCTATGTCAGCTTATTTATGGTAAAATATCTTCTAACGAACCGATAATAAAATGAAATACTAATAAGTGTTTTATAGTGCAGATAATACAGTCTTGCTTGTATCAAAAATGTCACAATAGGAGCACTTTAATACAGAATAGGTAGGATTATTATTAGTGCAATTTTATTGATCTCTATTTTCTATGCCTAGACAGTCCCTTCCTTTTCGCAAACAGGCTCTATAATTAATCACTTTCCACCCAAAATATGTAGAACAATAAATTTTAAACGAAGATTAAGTAGCACTCCAATCTGTTTTATTCGCTTGTTCTTCTGATACTTATTGCCATTATAGTTGACCTTCACATGATTTTTGGCTTTGGAACCTTTTTATTATTATTGCAAGTATTTGTAACACATATCCAGCATATTATGTACACATATCAAAAGACATTATATAATTGCAGAGTTATAGTACGTTATCACACATACAATTGCACTTGTCTTCCTTTTGAAGTCCAGAAAAATCTTAATTTTGAGGTGTTTCCACACCTCATTGCTTTATTTTAAACTATAGCAGATTCGGGTCTTAATGGACAATTATCAACAAATTTGAACTTCATGTATTATTATAAATGAGTACACATCTCTTCTTTTAGATATTTGGTGAACAACTACGTTAACAAGAGCTGTCCTTAAGACAGCCTATGTTCAACTATTCGAATTGTTGTCCCAGAAGCAGGAATATTACCAAAAATGTTAAAATATCTATAGCGTTTCAATCCAGAATCTGCATTAGTTTTTTGAGATGGTCAATACCGTGTACATGCACATTTAGAATTAGAATGTTCTAAGTAAGAAAGGGGGCATAAGTTGGCCAATATATATGTCAAAGTTATGGGACTTTATCTTATGAGGTTGGTTATTGACCTAGAAAAAAGTAAGTTTCATGCTTTATGTCTTTAAATAATTGCTATTTATACTTGCATGCAAAATTTTAACCAGGTATTTCCTATGTCCAAAAGAGGGCATTATTTGCACGGAATACATGAATACATGATCATGAAAGGTTGGTTATTGACCTACAAAAGGAAAAATAAGTTTCAAAGCTACCGGTATATGCCTTTAAATAATAGTTATATATTCTTGCACGCAAATCTAAACAGGACTTTCCTAGTCCAAACAGCGGCATAATATGGATAAATGCATGTAAGACATGATGGATTTAATCCTATCGACAAGTTTGTGAGTAGAAAAGCTTGACCATTTTTTTCTTAATACCCCAGCTAAAACACAACAATTATTTATATATGAGAAGACATGTAGAAATGTAGGTCATGGTATTGCAGGCAGTTAGTGAACAGGTAAGACTTTAATGGACACCCTAGAGGATATTAGTGGACACTTGTGGATTTTCTTTACCACAAATAACCTTTTAAACTGCAGAAAGTGTTAGTTGATAAGCTATAGTATATCAATAATATTTTGTATGTCTATTCTGGTATGATAATAGTTATTTATGTATAAATATTTGTCATTCTAATGTAATATTAGGATGTGCTATTTATTTAGAAAACTGAATGTTAACAACCTTTTCCGCTTACATAATTTTCTCGCCATTTCCATGTTTGTTAACCTTAATGACCAGTTGGCCAAAAGGAAAATTGAGGTAAAATTATCAAACTTATCAAACTTATAATTCAATTCATTTCAAATCCATAGTATACAATTGACCTGCAATGCGAAAACAGGTAAATTCAGACATCTTGTTAAGAGCAATACAAAAACTGATTAGGGGGAAAACGATTGATCATGATGATAGTGTAATATTTTGGTTTTGGAAATTGACCTTTATCATCACAAAATATTGCATGATGCGTTATCTATTTAATTTTGAAAGGTTTAAGAGTATTACTTAAATGTCAAAATGAACGTTATATAGCGAATTTCCTAGATTTTGTTGTCGGGAAAGACACCATGTGCTCTACACTGGCTCTCGTCCCTATGTTTGTTCTGTCATTTTCTCGAATACAAATTATCTTCATTAACAGTGGAAGCAACTTCAGCAGGTTGTTGTCTGTATTAACATTTTATTGCATTTTTATTAACTCCAAACCATTAGATAAAAATGACATTTGTCTATTTTAGAGGCTTAAATTTAATTATATTAAAGATTTGTAGCATTTTAAAAATAGCCTCACAGTCAGGTTACATGTGCCCCTATAGATAATTTCAGACTTAGGCGAGTACCTAGGTAAAACTACTGGCCACATTCAATAAGCTATCTGGATGGCTTTCTTATATGGACAATTATACACCTCAAGACAGTGAGGTCTCGATCCCATATATTTGATGCACCAGAAAATTGAAGACAGCGACCATAACATTTTGGCCATGATGTCAACTATAGAAGCAACACTAGAAATTATTATTCACGGTTTTTAAGACTGCCAGTAATCAGCCTTAATGTACAAGTCTTCTCATGAAACTGCATGTAGATATATAGCCCTCCCGCTTAGCTCAGTAGAGTAGAGAGCTAGTACATTTAACTGGTACGAAAATAGTTTTATGACTTGTTAAAAACCTACAATGATTACTCATCACAACAATTAATAAATCAATAAAATCTGTAAAACAGATCCTTTGGAAGCAAGTATAATAATATAACATCTAACAAAAATACTACTTAATTTGACTCCCGGTGTTGTGTAAGTCTTTTTTTTAATCTAATAATAAAGGATGTTCGACTATTCAATACACTATCCATAACGGTCATTGTTCAAATCACCACCCAATCAACAGAAGGCACTTGTAACCGTTCATAACTCGTGTCTATAAATTATTGATAAAAGTGTATAAACTCACCTACAATACTTTATAAACATCTACGTTCTGCGTAAACAGAAAGTTATAAAGAATTCGTTTTTCTTTTTCCGAGTTTTGGTAAATTAAAGTTGAGCTGAGTTGACTTCACAGACTAAAACCTGGCCGATTGGTCAATTAATCGGTATCGTCTACATCCTGTAGGATCTCTCAGGTAAAAATATTCATGTAAGTTTATGAATTATGTAAACGTCTCTGTTGAAAAGTGGTTACACGAGAAGTTTTCTCGGATTGCGAGACCAAAAACGCTTAATGACTTCAATAATGTCATTAAGTTGTTGGTTGAGCGCCCGTCGCCATTCTTTGTGGATGTCATTTTCTGCAATGGTAAGGAAGGGCTTTCCTCTAAAGATTGATATAGCCGTCAAGAGGAGCATCTCTTTATTTGCTTTCTCGCTTGCGCTTGTGTACAAAGAGCACTCACATAAAAAGTGCTTCACTGTCTATTGACTTCCATATTCCCAGTACGGACAGTCCGTCAATTGTAAAGAAGGGGTTTTCCTTGAGGATTGATACGGCCAGTCAGTCAAGTCAAATTTAATAATCTTTTAAACAGTCTATAGCGCCAATAGGCTTCTTTGATGAGGTAGACCATCGAAGTTTACCTTGTTTCTGTTGACTCGAGGTTGGTACTGGAATAGAGATCGCCCACTTTCTGAGATTTTCCATCTACGTTGCCACTTGTCGCAGGTCGCAAGCGATGTTGCAGCACGTATCTCTGTCTGACTTGTTGGTTGATCAAACTCCTCGGCCACTAGTTCTTCAGCCTCCTTGGTCGCTTCTTTAATAAGGGCGTCAGCTTTCAGCTTTGTAATTCCCGTGTATGTCTGCATGCCCAGTCAATCACTGGAGTTCTATTTGCAGCCAGTTTCCTCCACTTGCCGCCATAGCTTTCGTATTTCAGAGCAAAGGTGGGGATAGGAGTTGTTCTCCCGGCCAAAGAATAGAATTCCAAATGCCGATTGGCTATCACTCAGGATCTTTACCTTTTTGATTTGCCGTTTTTGGACTTCCTCGCAAGGATCAGGGTTAACTTAATTGAAACCAGTTCACGAACTAGAATTGAAGAGTGCTTGGAAACCGGCTGTTTCAGCTCTACTGTCTCCCAACATGGCAGAAAAAGGTATACTCTGGACAAAACCTTTAGTGTAACTTAATTGGAACCAATTCATCAACTTTAATTGAAGAGTGTTTGAGATGCGGCTGTTTCATCTTTACTGTCCACCCATGTTGCTGAAAAACATATACCATGGCTAGGGAATAACAACTGGGTACAACAAACCTGAAGAATAGGAGATCAGTAGTATTTTTCCTAAACACTTCATTTAATGATTTAATTATGACATATTTTACGCCCCAGGTGACATATATTCGAGACACAAAGTTATTTAATTGGACAGTCTGTCTGTCCGTTATTCCGTCTGCCCATCATAATACAGTCGAATACCGTTTCCTCGATATTCAAGGGACTGTAAAAGTTTCATCGACGTATCCGAAGTTCGACGTAACGATATCGACTATCTGGGACTTCTTTGTACTTGTGTTGGAGGCCAAATAAATCCAATGCTTTTTTTCAGAGGGTTTGAAAGGGGAAAAAAATAATATAAAAAGTAAATACGATTTTAATTTTATTTACAAATAAAATAACTTAATTAGCATTAGCATTTTTATTCCTTCCCTAAACAAGTCTGAATGCAGCGGTAACGTTCCTAGTTGAGTAGTCATTTAGACTGTGCTTCAATAACGAAAATTTGCCAGTTAAATACGCGTATTGTTACTCAATCCTAAATGGCAGATTTTTACTCCGTCAAACAGAAAATATTTCAAATTAGTTGTTATATTTGAAAACAGCTTTCATGCTTGCACGGTGTTTTATAACACTAATTATTGGGAATTAAATGCAAACTTCCTGACATTTAAATTGGATTAAAGATTAAATAACAAACAAAAAAAAACAAAGACACAAACTTGCTTGAATATGATTAATACATCGCCGGACAACAATAGGTTGATTTTCGCACCTTACAAATAACATGGATATTTTTTGACACGCTGTGATATCGACGAAACCTGGTGTAAAAACAGTACAGGTAAGTTGACGGGACTGAAAAATCTCATCGAGCTAAACAAAATAACGAGGTAATCATATCGAGGTAATGATAAATAATTACATTAAGATAAATAGGGAAAAATCGGTACCGACTGAAACACATCGTGCTAACCGGAGAATCAAGCTAACCGATATCGAGGTAACGATATTTAACTGTATATAATGACTTTTCTGAAGCGCACACAATTTTAACGATTCAAATCAAACTGTGTATACATCAACATCAGGTGGACATGCGCATGTTGCCGTGACTTTAATGTTCGTTGATTGCCTGCTTTAGAACATTACAATATATGCTAATTTACAGCTACAGCTTCCTTGTTGGTTCGAAACCTCGTTTTGGTGCCATTTTCAATGCAAACTTTCTTTCTATAACAAAGAGTATCCGAGATAGTCCAGAAAGTTTCTGGGAATTTTCAAAAACTTTAGAATGCTTGCAATTTCAATATCTTTTTTTTTCAAATAAACAAGAAATTCAAATTCAAAAATGATTGTAGACAACATCGCGTAAAGGGTGATAACAGATTTAACCCTCTGGAAAGGAATTAATGACTGAGTGAGTGTTTGAATGTATGTTTGTGTGTTGGAGGTGGGGGCCAAGAACAATCCGGTGAGGATGCATTTTTATAGCTTTAAATTGATATATCCGGTTTGCTCCGCAGGCTAATTATTAATCTCTGTAGTGAAATTGTCGGACGACAGTTAAACCAAAAGTCTGACTACTTTTTCATATTGCCTTCTTGCATCAAATTGTTATGCTCAAACTATGATAAATATACGTCAGATTGCATTACTTGTATTATATATCCAAAAATTGTCGGAGGGGGCATATTCACGGATTGCTTACAAACTGCCACCTTCCCCTTTAAAATCCTGGACTCGTCTCTGTACATAATGTACCGTTTCACTGACTGTGTAAAAGAATCACGTAAAATAGTAAAAAACAATTGATTAATTAAGATTTGTTAATCGATGAAGAAGTTAATCGGGATTTTATATTCACCAAATCTAAGAGTAACTTAATTGAAATAAAAAAAAAAAAATATATCAAAGTACCAATGAAATTTACATTATTTCGTATAACAGTTGCCGAACATTCGACATAATGAGCTCCAAATATTTATATAAGCATGAATACATGTAATATCAGTGTTATTTGTTCGATTAAATATTTAGTCTAGATTATGCAAGATCGAATTTACACACTTAATCGACTTCTTTTCTATGAAGGGATTTTTTTCAGAAAGACTGGTTGTGCACGTGTGCAGGGTTATCCATGCACGTACATAGGTCTGGCTAGAGTAACAGTAAACAAGTTTACTTTCAAAGATTGCCCTTCCCTTGAGATGTGTATTGTTCTTACAGTATTTTTAAAGATATGCAGACCCTAAGAACTCATAAGCAGGTGTGTAAATTTATTTCGTAGTGACAGAAAATGAAACTTATAAATTATCTTACAATTAAAACACTTAATATCAAATTCTCATCACTTTCTGGTTAATATCAAATAATGCATGAAATGAAATTTATTTGTGACCAACCTTTTTTTATATGATACTAAGAAACAATAATTCGCATCAAAACGGCTTACATTTGAGTCTAGATTTAGCGTTATTTTGTCAGATAGATTACCCATTTGTTAAAAGTAAAATATCTTAAATATTAACTTATGAATGCCTTCATGAAAAAAATTCCAGTCGAATAAATGAATGTACGTGCTAAATTATATCATAAAGAAGTAAGACTCGGGTACTTTGCTTCTATGAAATTAATTTTTTTATCCGTAGCTGTTGTTTTGTCCATACAAGTTTATTCTCGTTTAACCCCGATGGTATTCATGAAATATTTCTTCACGATATTTAGTTGTTGTTGTTTTTTTTTGAAAACTTGCAACATCAACTTTTGTTGGTGACTGGTACTCTTGTCGACTATTGGATGACATTGTGAATAAAATAATAGTTAAATGAATTGTGATGAATGAATGAACGAACAACCAAACGATCGAACATATGAATGAAAGAACGAATGAATGAATGAATGAATGAATATGACCATTAATTATGTCGGTGCGACGTTAAATCTAACAAAAACAAAATAAGAGAAAAGAAAACGACCTACCTGGACGGCGGTAGACGATATTGTATAAGATTGAATGAATAGTGTTTGTTTGAATCTTTTGGTGTAGATATATTGTATAACTTATTTTGCGTCTGTAAAGATAAATTTAAAATCGATTTCATAAGCAATGTATCAATACATGCCTTAAGTGTAATATTTTACAAAAGATATTATATACATTTTATCATATTGAACAGGAATGGATTAGTTCATATTTTTCTTTCTACATTAAATAATTGCATTATATGGACGAGTTCAGGAAATGTGCTAAAGAAAGAGTGAATTAATTCATGTTTTTGATTTTTACAATCGCTAATATCCGCGAACGTGTTTATTACTACAAATAAATAGGGATTTTTTTTCTCAATCGGCTTTTTACATGTAATGTAGAAATAGTTCGGAAATGCGTGCGAAGAAATAATGAATTAATTCATGTCTTTGATTTGGTACCTGTTTTGGTCTTCGAAACTTTTTTTCCGGTTCATAAAATATTAGTACTACACATTTATTTTTTTTAATACTGGCATTCGTTTTTCATACATGTGCATGTTCGAAATTATGCAGAACGTTATGCTTTTAAAAAGGCCGGAGAATACAACTTTTACTACATATACGCGTAGGAATGGATTTATTAATCAATTTTCATCAGTATTAACATGGGAAAAAAATGGCTTAATCCATCCTTATTGTTTATATTAAAAAAAAATCAGTATTAACATTGAATCAGAATTGTATGAAACATGCAAGAAAAAAAGGATGGATTTCTCGATGTCTTTAATTAAATATTTGAGATGGTCTGTGATGTATTTATTATTATTATTATCATTGTTATTATTATTATTATTATTATTATTATTTATAATTATCATTTGAGGAAAAAGAAGAAGGAATTTTGGAAACGCGCAAGAACACAGAATATTAAATAATTCCATGTCTTTGATTTTCAGATTGAAATAGTCCACAAATGTGTTTTACTATTTTCATTTTCTATCAATATTAAAGAGTCCGGACTCCAGATGTTTGCTAAAATGATATTTCTTTAAAAATGAAACTTGGTCATATTATGAGCGTTAGAACATGAGTTTTTCTTCTTAAAAAAGTTAAACCAGGCAAAAGATATCTATGAGTCGGGAATCGAATCCGGAGCGCAATCTTGACCAATAAACCATGGAGGAATTTCTACTCAAAGACCTTCGGTACCCCGCGAAAATGTTTTTTTCTATTATTAAGGAAAAATTTAGTAAAAACAACTTAATCTATATGCAAAAATCGACAATGGATACTTTGTGTGTAAACACTGAATGTAGAAATATTGACAACATGAAAGAATATACATTATAAAATGTTGAAAGTTCAAAACGTAGGAAAAGAATGAATAAGTCCATTTTTTTCATACGCCCGAGGGGATGTATTATGTTATGACGCTGGTGTCCGTCTGTCCGTTCGTCCGTTAGCAATTACGCGTCCGCTTTGTAAATCTTGAACCCCTGCAATGACTTAGAGACAAATTGACACGAATGTTCACCATATCATATTTTGGATGGCTCGCTTCAAGATCAAGGTCACACTTAGCGTTCAAAGTTCATCTCACTTTGTTTCATGTCCTCCCTGTAACAAATGAACTGCTTGGAGGATTTTAAAGAATCTTGGCACAAAAGTTCACCCCATCAAGACGACGTGGAAAGTAGCATGATTCGGATGGCTCGTTTCAAGGTCAAGGTCACACTGAGGAGTCAAAAGTCATTGCTCCATATATCAGTGCTCTTGTTTTTATTTGATATGATCAGCGAATGTTGTCTTTTTTTGTTCTATAAGAAATACGTTTTTATATGAAAATTAAAACTGAATGCATAATTTCGTAAACGCGAAAGACTTTAAATTATACAATGTAGAAATGCGGAATAAATGATGGGTTAATCAATGTTTTTGATTTTGTTATTTGATATGATTAGTGAAATTTAATATTTTATACTATAAGAAATGTAGATGGAGTTATCAATATTTTGTTTATGAATTGAAACATTGAATGATGAAATTAATCCACTCAAAGCTTACACATCAGGACCAAACGAACAACACACACACACACTCAAAGCCAACACATAAGGACAAGACGAACAATAAGCATACACACACGCGCGCACACAAAGTCAACACACAAGGACAAAACGAACAAACAAAGGAACACAGTGGGGCACCGCCTTGGAACGGTCAGTGGCAAAAACACCACTGGGGAGCTTAAACCGGTTTATGGTGCGCACCCAACCTCACTCTTACCCCCACCATGTTCCAAAGACATTGGACAGTGTAACTAAAAGTAATCCCCTCCAGGTGAATCTCTAACACACGTAATGGAAACAAAAAGGCATGGCATGTAAAACACAAAAATGCTCGTGTATAAATATATAAAAAGCAAACCTTAAGAACCAAAAACGTATGTACTCAATGCCTTTTCAGAAGACAGAGCAACAAGAAAACACCCTTAAGGGCCCGACGAAATAGGTCAGAAGACAAATATCAAAACAGGTCAGTCCTGGTAGGATTTAAAAACTGCTCATCATAGAGTCCTCCCCCTCTTCCGTCAGACGCAATCAAAGAGGGAAGCGTAGTGTCCAACTGTAAACGTGTTGAACACTAAACATGCGGTATGTCTCAAAAAAGTTGGGTCGTAACCTCTTTTAACAAAACCTTTGATAATCTTTCCAAATACATTTGGAAAATTACCATAACCCAAGATCTTACGAAGTTTGTAAACCACATCCCCATAAAAAAACGGGTTAAGAAATACCTTCTCTCAGAAGTGTCTTTAAATTACTATTGAATTTTAAAACTAAATCAGAACTACGATAATAAAAGTTAGTAAAATATTTACGCAATTTGTAATAACGGTAGCCTTGCTGAAGAAGTTTACTTGTAATATATTGATTACGTTCATTGAAATGCTTGGCATGACTACACGCTCTGGCAAACCGAATTAATTGAGAAATATATGAGCCGCGCCATGAGAAAAACAACATAGTGGGTTTGCTACCAGCATGGATCCAGACCAGCCTGCGCATCCGCGCAGTCTGGTCAGGATCCATGCTGTTCGCTTTTAAAGCCTACTGCAATTAAAGAAACCATGGGGTGGGGAACGGGGGCGGTTATATTGCTGGTCGCAAACCCACTATGTTGATTTTCTCATGGCACGGCTCAATTATACCCCATAAGATGTAGCCTGAGGTACATCCCCATCCAAATGGGGAAAATTTACAAAACTAAAATTAAAATCATCCCTCTTGTAATAAATTTTGGTATGTATAATATTGTCATAAATAGAGAGATGTTAATCTAAAAATGAAGCATCAGTATCCGAATTGTTAGTTTTAATTAACTGAAGCTCCCTAGGATAAATAGTACCCATCAAATGACCAGAAAACGGATTATCCATATTAAGAATATCATCCAGTTAGCGTGATGTATTATTAAATGCAGTTATAATATCTGCTTGCGTATCTGGAGAAAGGCTCAACATAAAGACCCTTTCATAACAATATAGAAGCAAATCTGCGACAAGGGCTGCACAATTTGTCCCCATGGGAATACCAACAACTTGTCTAAAAACTGCATTCCCAAACCTGACGTAAATGTTGTTCAATAAAAAAGGAAAGGGCTTTACAAACTTCGTCACAGGTCCACATAGTATAATGTTTAATAATATTGCTAGTAAAAAAGCTTTATCAAAATTGCAAGCGATAAATGTAGCATTCTCTCTGGCAAAAGTCTTTTGAATTAGGGCAGTTAATATGTCATTTATTAAGTTATGTGGTAAAGTGGTATACAAAGTAGAAAAATCGTATGTACTGACTGTAGATACCTTGTAATTATTAATTTTCAACTTATCCAGGATTTCGCCAGAATTTTTAATCGACCAAAATAGGTGTTTACCAGAGTTTTCGTATACTTTAACACAGTATCTTTCCACGTGGGCTTTCACAGCAGTTAGACATGATGTTAATAGTTTTGAAATGTTTGTAGTTGTACAAGAGCTTGAATTAGCGATGAAGCGAGCTCTATATGGTTGTTTATGCAATTTAGGAATCCAGTACATGGTCGGTAGTTTAATATTATGATCGTCTATACGAACTTTTAAATTAGAAACTTCAGTGATGTGATCAGTAACCAATTTGTTTTCAACAGAAGGACTCAATGTATAAGTTTTAGTGCTATTTAGTTCGTTTTGTAAAACATTAAAAAGTTTAAAGTCTGGCCAGACCGTAAAATGGCGGGTTTTGGAAACTGTGTCCAGTCCCGCAACAGTAGAAGAAACTGACGTGTCACCGGGTGGGCGTTGTAGAGAGGGTGGACGCCCGACACGCCCGGGTGGTGGCCATCCTGGTTAAGGCCTGGTTTCCGAGCAATGGTGGACTTTTGCGTTTGGTCAGGAAAGCTCGAAAACGCTATTTCGCCTCCAGCAGTTGATAGCCTGGCCGTAACCGTAGAAGAAACTAGCGTTTTAGGGTCACTACGTCAAAATTCAAGGTCATAGGGGCCAGAACATTGGTGAACCATTTTTAATCCAGAACATAAGAACCACTTGACCTAGAACTTTGAAACTTAATTTTATGATCGGACATGTCAGGTTGATGATCCCTATTTATTCACCAAGTCCATCAAATGTGTCTCTTTGAATCCTGCTCCTGTCTCATATTTTGACTTGCGTATTCCTAATGTTTCAGGGATAATCGTCGTCTAGTTTTGACTGAAGACACCACGCTTTCACTTCCAAGGACGGGTTTTCAGTATATAAATATCTCCTTGCGTATCTCTCACTAAATAGCATCAGGCTAGTGGGTTCAATATAACCGCCCCCGTTCCCCACCCCACCCCCAACCAACCCAAAATGATATAAAATATAATGAGTCTAGGTAAATAGAATGATGACAGATGTCATCACCAAAGTATAATTATGTCTCCCCTGGAGACATATTGTTTTTGCCCTGTCCGTCCGTCCGTCCGTACGTACGTCACACTTCATTTCCGAGCAATAACTGGAGAACCATTTGACCTAGAACCTTCAAACTTCAAAGGATTGTAGGGCTGCTGGAGTAGACGACCCCTATTGTTTTTGTGGTCACTCCATCAAAGGTCAAGGTCACAGGGGCCTGAACATTGAAAACAGTTTCCGATCAATAACAAGAGAACCACTTGACCCAGAATATTGAAACTTCAAAAGATGATTGGTCATGCAGAGTAGATGACTCCTATTGATTTTGGGGTCACTCTGTCAAAGGTTAAGGTCACAGGGGCCTGAACATTGAAAACCATTTCCGATCAATAACTAGAGAACCACTTGACCCAGAATGTTGAAACTTCATAGAATGATTGGTCCTGAAGAGCAGATGACCCCTATTGATTTTGGGGTCACTCCGTCAAAGGTCAAGGTCACAGGGGCCTGAACATTGAAAACCATTTCCAATCAATAACTAGAGAACCACCTGACTCAGAATGTTGAAACTTGATAGGATGATTGGTCATGCAGAGTAGATGACCCTTATTGATTTTGGGATCAGTCCGTCAAAGGTCAAGGTCACAGGGGCCTGAACATTGAAAACCATTTCTGATCAATAACTAGAGAACCACTTGACCCAGAATGTTGAAACTTAATAGGATGATTGGTCATAAAGAGTAGATGACCCTAACGATTTTGGGGTCACTCTGTGAAAGGTCAAGGTCACAGAGGCCCGCACATTGAAAACCATTTCCGGTCAGTAACTTGAGAACCACTTGACCCAGAATGATGAAACTTTGTAGGATGATTGGTCATGCAGAGTAGATGAACCTTAACGATTTTAGGGTCACTCTGTTGAAGGTCAAGGCCACAGGGGCCTGAACATGGAAAACCATTTCCAATCAATAACTTGAGAACCTCTCAACCCAGAATGTTGAAACTTCATAGGATGATTGTTCATGCAGAGTAAATGACCCTTATTGTTTTTGGGGTCACTCCGTTAAAGGTCAAGGTCACAGGGGCCTGAACATTGATAACCAGTTCCGATCAATAACTTGAGAACCGCTTGACCCAGTATGTTGAAACTTCATAGGATGATTGAACATGCAGAGTAGATGACCTCTATTGATTTTGGGGTCAGTCTATTAAAGGTCAAGGTCACAGTGGCCTGTTCATGTAAAATCATTTTTTGGAAATAACTTGAGAACCACTTGACCTACAATGTTGAAACTTAATAGGATGATTGGACATGCAGAGTAAATGACCCCTATTTATTTTGAGGTCACTTGATCAAAGGTCAGGGTCACAGGAGCCTGAACAGTGACTTGAGAACCACTAGGCCACGAGTGTTGAAATTTAGCGGGATGACTGGACATGCCAAGTAGATAATCCCTATTGCAGCCAACCATCAGTGTCTCTTTGACTTTCGCTCCTGACCCCTATTGACTTCTTGCCTATAGGACTTTGCATTGGGGGAGACATGCGCTTTTTTACAAAAGCATTTTCTAGTTTACGTTAGATTTTGTAGTAGTAATGATTTCCTACTGTATTTCAAATGGTCTCCCGTTTTATCTTTTGATTTCACCCTATTTGTGATGAAGATTCACACTTTTTTCCGTCCAGTTCCTAGAAAAAAGGTAAGATTAAGGTGTCGACGCGACCCCAGAAGACCTTGAACCTACAACACCAGGATCAAAAGGCAGACATCTTAACATTGGCCCCGTTTCAGGTTTTTAAATTAATCACTATCCAAAATTAACTCCATGCGATCTCTACTCGCGACTATCTTTTAATGCCAGGCAAAAGACAAAACCACATTGAAACTGCAACCAGTGAAATTGGAACCTTGACACTTTAGTTCCCCGCACACGATGCTAGGAGAAAAAAGGCAACATTGTTCTGACAAGGTATAAGTTACGTACTTTAACAATGTAATATCATAACAGTTACATAAATGTAACAACATTTTAAACATATTGATGTCTAGAAGCCTTATACTGTATAAAGGCATTATAGATACAATAATTCTATTAATTCAGTACCAGAGATATAATGTTGGTGTTGTATACTGAATTGACAGATGATGTCGCAACAATTTAAAACTGTAACATTTTCTCAACATGAACCAACATGTTTCTTTTTAAAAAAAAGTTTTTTAATGCTGTATAGTAACAAAGCACTATATATGTGCACATTTTGTAATTAGGTCTCTGGCATACTGATAATCCGTTGATGAAGCAATACATGATAGTTTGATTCTGATATGAAAATTACATTTAACAGGTATGAATAAAGTGTGCTGCTATATATACATGTAATCTACTGTTTCATATGGAAGGCTTGTTACACTTAAAAGCTAATTAACATCTTGAAAAATATTTTGAAATGTAACCCAAGAATCATTAACAGACTTAGCATAAAAGCATGAACTTACTGAATCTGATTGGAGTTCATGCTTTTATGCTAAGTCTGTTAATGATTCTTGGGTGCCATTTCAAAATATTTTTCATCATGTTTTAAACATTTGTGTTCCAATAAAAGAGGTACGATTGAAGCAAAGAACCGAAGCCTGGATGACTGCAGAAATTCTTGATGCAATCAAGCTCAGAGATCAGGCTTTATACAATTTTCGTAAGCACAATACGTCTGACTACTACAAAGAATTTTGCAAATATAAAAATATCGTACTATATTCTGTTAGACCTGCTAAGCACAATCATTTTGCTAGTAAAGTTGAAGAATATAAGTCTGATTCGAAAGGTCTGTGGCGACTTCTTAAAAAATTTGGATATAAGTCAAATTCAAATGGTAGCTCAAATATTGTACTAAATATCGACAATGAAATATGTCATGATTCTTCAACAATTGCAGGCCATTTTAATCACTCTCTTACTACTATTGCTTCGAATTTGGTAGAACGCTTGCCTAGTCCTTCAAATATTTTTAGCACTTTTTCTGAAAATTTTAAATCTTTTTATGCCGACAATGTTAAAGATTCCTCTTTTAAGATAAAGAATGTCTCTGAAACTTTTGTACATAAGGAACTCTGTAGGCTCAATGTTTCAAAAAGTACAGGTCTGGTTGGCATCCCTGCAAGATTTGAGATTTGTTAGAGATGGTACAGACGTTCTTAAACTCCCTATCACTCTCATTATTAATCTCTCGATTGAATTACGTTCTGTTCCTAACGACATGAAGTCGGCACGGGTTTCTCCTATCTATAAAATGTCATCTCCTCTAGAAGTTAGTAATTATTGGCCAGTTAGTATTCTCAGTGTGGTGTCTAAGATCTTAGAACGCAGTGTCTACAATCAGTTTTCTGAGTACTTAGGTCAACATTCCTTACTCTATCAGTTTCAATCAGGTTTCAGGTCATTATTCTCGATGGATACTTGTCTCATTCATCTGCAGGATCATATTAAGGAAAACAATGCAAAAGGACTGTACACTGGAATGGTAATGCTGGATCTCCAAAAAGCTACTGATACTGTGGATCATGGGATCCTATGTGATAAACTTAAACACATGGGAGTTCAATCTATTGAATGGTTTCGTTCGTATCTTACTGATAGGTCTCAGATGGTCAACATCAATAAGGTTCAATCACCTCCAGCAAAGGTTACTTGCGGTGTGCCTCAGGGGAGTATACTTCGCCCCCTGTTGTCTTTATGCTATGTCAACGATATGTCTTCTTGTGTTGAATCTGACTGCAAGCTCATCTTGTATGCAGATGGCAGTATCATATTAGTTTCACATAAAGATCCAAGTGTTATATCGGATAAACTTGGTAAGGTCATGGAACATTGTTCGACGTGGCTTGTTGACAATAAGCTATCTTTACACTTGGGCAAAACAGAATCAGTTAAAAAACTTAAAAAAGTTCAATTCGTTCAAGGTAGTCTGCAAAGGTCGTGTTATTCCTTCTCAAAAAAGTGTCATATATGTGGGTGTGGTACTTGACCAGTCTCTGTCTGGTGATCATATAGTTAGTTCAATCTTGAACAAGGTCAATGGTCGGGTAAAGTTCTTATATCGTCATTGTAACAATTTCAGCATTCAAACTAAGAAAACACTGGTTAATGCTCTGATTAAATGTCATTTCGACTATTCATGTTCATCTTGGTATTCCGGACTTTCACAGCATTTCAACATAGGTTGCAGGTTACTCAAAATAAGGTCGTTCGGTTTATTCTCAAATTGCCACCAAGGTCATCGGTGACTTGTGATACTCTTGAGATGGTCAATATGTTAAGAGTGGAGGATAGGGTCCGACAACTCCGTCTAAATCATGTTTTCAATATATACCATGGCAAATCTCAAAATATCTCAATCATAACTTTCAGGGGGTGTCATCTTTACATACCAAAACAAGATTCAGCCAACTAAATTTTATTATTCCAAAAAATCATAGTTTTGTAGACAGTACATTCTTTTTTAATGCTATACATGACTGGGATATTCTGCCTGATTCTATAAAAAGATAAAATCCAAAAACTGTTTCAAACAAGAAATAAAGAAACATCTGCATAAATGTGCGAGGCAGAGACAAAATGGTATTTTACAGTGTAAATGTTTAGAGATATTTATATGTATAAGTCTATAGATACAGTTTCAGTTTTAGTTTGTAGATTCATTATTTATTTAGAATTTTTACTGATTGCTTTTTTCCCATTCATCGTACGAGAATATAAAAGACGATTTATTTACTTATTATATAATAACAATTCATTTTTAGCTTTAGTCTATTTTTACAGGATATATAATTTTAGGAACCCCATTGGAAATAAGTGATTAAGTTTACTTTAATGGGCCATCCCAGGCTATAAGATCAAATTTGCATATGATTAGTTATTAATATCATATTCTTAGAATGATTGTCTTTTATATTGAATACGTATATGTTTATGTGGTGTATGATATTTTTTATATGATATTATATTCTTATGATCTTATAACCTGAAAAAAATTGAATTGAATTGAATTGAAATTAACGCACAGTGTATGGATTACTAGGCACGCAAAATATAACTCATTCTACGCACACCTACGTTTTTCCAACGTTGTTAGCACAATTACACGTTGCACGGTGACGTGTCCACCTACAAGATTTGGCGCCTTAAATGAGACGTGAAATAGTGCTTCCCCATTCTTCCATCTACGTCTTTAACATGGCTTCTATTAATTTAATGTTTGTTGTTGCAACAGTAATAGAATAAAGAATGTTGTTACTGCTATTAAAAGCTAACAGCAGCAAAACTGCAAGTACTACTCCAGTGCAAACTTCCGGTGATCCGTAGGTTTATGCAACTTCAAACGGTTTATAGATGTTACATTCTCACTAAAAGATTTGATATTTTTCAGCTTTGTAATCATTGACATTTCATACATGCGCAATGTTTAACTGCTGTAACTGCTGGAAGTTCTAGCAGTTAACTGTTACGTTTGCCAGTAGTTCTAGCAGTTAACTGCTGTAACTGTTGTAACTACTAACTGCCAACTTCCTGCTGGTGAATTTTCAATCTTTTTCACGGCATAACTTTTGATCATATATTTCCTATATGCTGTATTAAAGATGTCCTCCTTGCAATCTAACGTGTTTTATAACCTACCAGCCTGTATGTTGTCTGTTTTGACCTGTCTTTCGTTTAGGCCATAAAATATTTTGTTTTACAGAAGACTGAATTCAATCATTTACAAAAAGAGTTCAATAATCAATTTACGGCCGTGATTATGAGAGCCTTATATTCATGAAACTGTCCTGGACTGTTCCTTTTGCTTACCGCCAAATTAAAGATATCTCCGTCTTGCTGTTTCTATGCCCTTTCCAACGAGACCTTACACATAAAAATGCACGTTTGCACTCGTAAGCAGTGTCACATTTAACATAGCGTATTTTGGCCAAGGTATACGTTCTGAATAAAACAGAGTTTTGCTTTTTACAGGCATCTATATTCAATGGATCTTTAAATATCTATAGATCGAAATAACTTTTTCTGAGTTAAGTAAATGAATGCTTAGGTCAATTTACGTATATCTTTGAAGCCGGACTGGCCCGGTGACGTGTCCACCTAACAGATTTGGCGCCTTAAATGAGACGTGAAATAGTGCTTCCTCATTCTTCCATCTACGTCTTTACATCAAAAAGAACATATTAGAATCGATCGAAATAATAAGCTGCAGAACCATGTTTTAATTATCCAAACAATACTAGTCAGTTACACGCTACGTGGATAATTCACTCGGACTTGACCGCAGGTGTAGGCCCTATACTCTGCGTATTGTTTATACGTTGTATATGTTAAAATATGTTTATGCTAGATATTATTTCCAAAACAAACGTAGCTGCAAGTACTACTTCAGTGCAAACTTCCGATGATCCGTAGGTTTAGGCTTCTTCAAACTCTATAGAGATGCTACATTCTTACTAAAACCTTTGATATTTTTCAGCTTTGTAATTATTGACATTTTGCAATGTTTAACTGCTGTTACTACTGGCAGTTCTAGCAGTTAACTGCTGTAACTGTGGCAGTTGTAGCAGTTCACTGCTGTAACTGCTGCAACTGCTAACTGCCAACTTCCTGATGGTCATTAATCAATAATAAACAGAAAAATAATATAGTACACAAGTATGGAATTCAATGAGACATCTTGAATAACATTTTTAAAACAATGTATATTTTATGAAACGTTCAACAATTATTTTATGTTCTATTATTATTATTGATGCATCGACAAACAAAAGGGCATAATGTATAATAGCGTATTCTTCTCTTGTCTTTCCTAACGGATTAACTCAACAAAGAATATACATTTCTAATAAGTACCATGTAGGTACTAATTCTAAAATCACATGACCGATATACCAATTACACAGTACATTGTAGCATGTACATTTATTCATAGAGCATAATTATGTAATTATAGTGCATAAAAATGCACGGTGATCTATTATCTATTTATCGCACTACGCGCTTACCATGTATTGAATGGCTTGGAGGATTTAAGACATATGTCAGACACTTCCCATGGTAATGATGGACTACCGCTACGGAGGCTGTTTTGGATCATTCAAAACTAAATGTTTTTAAATTTCTATCAAAATTTTCACTCTGTTTAAACATCCAATGAATCAGTTTACATCCAAGAAACAACATAATTTCTGCTAAGGAAACTCACATTAAATACCAATTTAGTAATGAATTTGCAGTCTACAAAACAGATGTCAGAATCTTTTCTACATGAGCACCGCCTCATGTAGCCCACTACAAACGGAGTCAGCTCTTGGAGTATAACAAATTATGAAAAAGAAACTTTGGTGTATTGGTTGACAATTTTAAAACATGAAATAAAGCTGGATTCCCTTAACATATTTCCCTATTTGTTGCATGATAATTGAGTGTCATAACCTCTTAAAGTATGGAAATAACCGAAACTTTTGTGTAAGACTAAAATCAATATTTCATTTTGAGCGAGCACTTTCCCTAGACATTCTACTTTTATTATAATGATCTCTAAATTTCACTTTTTCTCCTTTTTCAATGCAAATATGATACAAGTTTCAAATAAAAATTCGTCTTTACAATGCACTTTATTTGTTGGGCTGTACGTCAAGCTGACACAATTATAGTTCGTATAACGACTTATGTGTTTCAAAAGAACTTTGTTTGTTGTATTTTATTCTCTTTAATCATTGTCTTACAATATGATTCCTATTTCAGTACCGCTCTTACAAAGTTATTACTGCAGAGGGACCTATATAAATTTCAGTTGGTTTAGTTTATCAACTATTTAAATAACAAGCAACATTGTAGACGTAACAATAATCTTTTCCTATATGACTCGTTGAATGGATTTTAGAAGACGGAAAGACAGCTCTTAAACTGTTAGAATTTAAAAATCAACAAAAGTATTCATTATTTTAAGTAATCTCCAAAATATTATATAAAGATAAAATGTAAGCAAACTTTACTCAGACTCAAAAGCAATGAATTCTTAAATAACGATATTTCAGGTTCAAAATATCTAAGTGATACTTTTTTCATTCTGATATTAAGCAACAACTACGTTTGCTTACCACATACTTTACCTATATTGAACTTGCAAAACGATTGCCTGTCAACGGGGACAGCTGACCAAATTTTCATTATTATTGCAAAATATAATTCGTTGTTTTGAAAATTTCCTTAAATTAATTCTCCTGTTTATCCACTCTCAAGTTTTTTTATGCAGGATTTAGCCATCAATTCTAATTTGAAGCCTTTTTCTTTTTCCGAGCTCATATCTTAAATCAATTGTATGTTTTACCATTACATTTCTTAGATACCCGTGCTTGCCTTCCGACAACTCTTACAACAGTAACATCTGAATTTTAAGTGTGCCTGATGTATTGGTGTTTTCTGTTTGATAACTAACAAGAAAGCACAAGTACAGCAACTAGGAGAAATTCTGGAGCGTTACACATGTAACTCGTTAATGCATACTTTTTTGTATTTAACATTAACATTTGATTGGAAGTATATTAAAACTCACTTTTGTTGTTCTATTTTCTTCTGAGATCATGGAGAACATTCAGATTTACTGTTATAGAATTCCGCTTAAGGGGCTTGGCGAGTTTTGCATATTACATTACCTGTCATGAACAGACTCGATCAAACCGAGACTGCTATTTTTTGTTTTGTTGCATTCTGTGCTTCCAAAAGATTTTATTATACTCTTAACAAAGTTTAAAACTTCTATTAAAATCTTAATGTCAGTAAGCTTGTTAAACTTGCAGTTCTACTATAAAATCAATGACATTGAAAGGAGTTATTATGCTACCTTGAAAAAATCAAGATTGTCCCTACGCTTCCATGGAGTGTTGGACCCCTGAGTATGCCACTGTAGCAGGTAAAATGGATGAATATAAAATAACAATTATTCAAGGTGTTTTAATCATTTCACTGTGATCGACTTAAAATGTATATTACTGATTTTAATGCAACCTTTCCCTTTGATATATTGGATTTTTATTCTTAAGACAAACAATATATGTTTCTGTTAAATTGAAATCAGAGTAAAAGCGAAGGTTTTCTCCGGTGCAGACTTTTATAGGAAATAATTACTTCAAGATTAAAAATAACTTTATGATAAATAGCTAAGGCATTACAAGTAATTCTGATAAACCGGGAGTAATCATGTGACGGCATTCATCCGGATAACATAAATACTTTAGTTGAGCTGGTTTAACTGTATGAGCTAACGTCAATCCGAGATTAAATTTACTAATACATGTACAGCAAAATCAATAGCATTCATGACCTGATCTTGCGCATAAGGACTCCCACCCACAGCGCTGAAAAAATACAACATAGAGTTCATCTATTCCATTTACAAAAATCATCCTGTCAGTTTCAAAAGTTCTGGGCCAGTCGGTTCTCAAATGATTGAGGGAAAATCGTTTTCAGAATGCATGCCCCTGGCCCTCTTCCCAGACCTATTAACTTGAAAAAAATAAAAGCTTTCTTCTATTCATGTATCCAAATCCTGTCTAATTTCAAGGATTTATGGCATGTGCTTCTCAAGCTACCATGTGAAAATGGTTTACAAAATTAAGCTCATTTCACCTTGATGTTTGACCCCAAAAGAAGGAACATTTAATCAATAAGCCTAATCATCCAATCATTTTTGAAAGTCTCGAGTCAAGTGAGACAGTAAAAAAAAAGAACATCAATAAGACTCTTAAGCCAAGTCAACATATTTAGTTTGGAACTTTTCAGTCACGTCGTTTTTGAGGCTATTGAGTCGACAATTCTTCAATGTGCAAACCCCTGTGACCTTAACCATTGCCCTATTGAACCCTAATATAATAGGGACAATTTAAATCATAAGCTTTATTATTCAACACGCTTTTGGGTCAAATTCTTTCAAAGTTTGTGTGCGGATACCGTTTATCTTGCTCTTTAACCGAAAATTCCGGAGGAGGTTTATTTTCTCAATGAACTCCATCATCCAATGAAGTTTGAATGGTTTGGTCAAATGATTCTCAATGTATCATGTGGAAATGTTTATCAATGTTCAGGCCCTATGAACTTGTCCTTTGATGTTTAGACTCCTTAATCAATACGGGTCATCTACTGTTCAAAATCAGTCTCTATAAAAACTATGAAGCTATGAGGATCCTATATTGTAGGTATCTTAAGTTATTTATCGAGAAACTTTCGATATGTCTACACACTGACATACTGACTGACCGTCTGATTGACATGCCAAACATGGCTATATATTCTTCTTTCTTTGAAGCGTAACAATCAGAAACTTCTGGACTGCACATAAGGCATAGGGGCGCTGTGCATAAATCTGTCACAGTATCCATGATAAATGCTTTGATAGAAAATGACACAATGATTTTCATGAATTCCAAAACATCACCTGATAGTTAGTGAGATACTGTACTTTAAACAATAGCTGTTTCAGGACATCTTGCGTAACTGTTCAAAAATAACAGTGCATATTTTGAAAAAAAGGCAACTGCTGGGGGTTCGTTTTGAGGAGGCTGCGCTTTTGGTGCGTGACACTCCCTGTTTGATATTTTTCTTTATTTTTAATCTGAATAAAGACTTATGTTTCAAGTTTTAAGTTTTATTCACAGCAAATCGGCTATGTTCTTGCCTTTGGCCATTAACAATATAATATATTGTGAAAAATACATATGTTATATAAACAAACATAATAGTGAACACACACTATGAATGGTATGAAAAACTGTTTTCAGTACGACTTTTTCTCTACATTTACAAGTTTACAAATTGTATTGTGTATGTCCAATATATAAATCACTTTAGCTCATTTAACAAAATCGTGCATATAAACACCAAATGAGAAGTAATGTTCGACAGTTACACCGTAGGTAGAGACAGTAAGATAAATTTCGTATCACCAGTTACTGTGTATATCATTTTCACCGATTCGGCCGCATCTTTTATGAGTTTGGAAAGTACTGATTGTTTTAAATATTTTTGAAATTGGAAATGAGTTTGAAAATGCGAATTCACTTTAAAGGTTTGTTTAATATTGTGAGAACATGTGTTTATATATCTGCAACTGTTGCGTTTATTATGATTATCCTTGGAAAATATAAATTAAGAAATCAAAAGACAAAATACAATCAGCAAAATAAGACATTATTAAGCTCTACTGCTTACATAAAGCTGTCAAATTACAGAGAATTTCAAACGGGAAATTTGAGTTCTAGTGACGAGGATCAACAAAAGTGGACAATTATACTGTCACTAAATGACGGCTACTTCGATTTCTTTTTGAACTGGTTAGCTGCTTATAGAAAGTGTGATATAAATTTGCCTATTATAGTGATAGCAGAGGACAAAGCACTGGTTGGAAAAATTCAAAACTTAAAGATAAGTATGATTACCGTGAAAGAGAGTATTTACCCGAAAATCAACAAAAGTGTCTTATTTGGAAGTCATCCTTTCAATGATCTCTCGATGCGACGACATAGATACATACTTAACTATCTTAAAGCTGGAGTCAATATTATTTTTTCGGACACTGATACTGTATGGTTAAAAAACCCAATTCCATATTTTACAGGCAATTATGATATTTGGATGCAATATGACCTTAAAAACGTTTATTGTCCTGGAACGATGGCAGTCGAAAGCAACAACGCATCGATAACATTTTTCAAACAATTGGTTAAGGGTTTTGAATTATACCCACAAGCTGACCAGCAATTTATCAATAAAATTATCCCAAAGTCAAGCATACGTGTTAAAGGACTAGCAACTAGCTTATTTCCGTCCGGGCGACAATATTTTACGCAATTTAAAAAAGAACAAATGTCAAATGTTGTTGTTGTTCATAACAACTGGATAAAAAGTCATGAAGCAAAACTGAAACGATTCATTGAGTATAAATTATGGTTTGTCAATAATTCTACGATGTAACGGTTCTTTTAATTTCATTTTAATCGTTTTCAAATATTCAGCTTCGAATATTCATCAATACGTTCATAGTGATACTAATTTGGATCTGCCTCTGATCATTGGAACAAAAAAAACGATATACAATTTTTAACATCCAGATGCTGGACATTTGAGTTTTGCATAAAATTTATTTTGAGTTTTCTCCCTCTAGTATGCTGAATCTATTCTTCAAAGTTGTTTTAAGGCGGCGTGCCATTGCGTTCTAATATTTCTTCTTTGGTGACTACATGCAACTATTTTACTGTGTCCATGCAGTTTTCTATTAATGTGAAACATGTCAATATCCATACATACGACAGAGCTCCGTTTTGGAGAGGACAAATACGTACTTATTACTTTTATTGATATTTGCCTATTTGAATGAGCGGTCTTTGACCATGAATTATTACAAAAAAACGTAATATTTCCTCGACATAGACAATTCTTTATCTGCATCATATAAGTAGGTAATGACATTTTTGCCGCTATAAATCATAAATGTAGATGCGGTTATCAAATTGTTAGAAATCAGTAGTATTATTAATGTCGCTTTAGAAAATAAGCAATCTTACCTCGACTGGAAATTTTGTTATATTAGAAGAAATTAGTTAGTACTTTTTTATATTGTAAGGCATTTGAAGTACTGTAAATACCAATGTATATCATTTGCAATATTACCTCGAGCAGAAATGCTTTTCAACTTGTAATAACTCGACAGTATCATTAATGTTATTTTAAGGTATAAGTTATTGTCCTGATGGGAAAAAGTTCTTCAACATGTATGATATTAATAGTATATTACCTCCAGACATTTAGCGTTTAAAATGATAGCTCCAAACACAAGTATCTCGATTAGATTTGATGTGCGCAAAAAGGGAAATTACACTACAATCTAGAAAAAAAGAAGCAAGATGCGACGTATCATCAAATCAAACTGCAACATAGGACAGACATAATTATAAAATGTAACATGACTCAATTCATTTAACATTTCTGAAATATTTTCATATAGTGCTGAATTTGAATATTGGAACGGGTGGGTTCCAAATATGTGTGTTTGGTGTGTAAATTCATATTTTTGTGTCTTGCTTCTGTCCCTTTGTCAATTGTAAATTTAATTGCTATTAAACAGTTACACAACTTACACTGATCTTGAAAATATTGCTTTTTAAACATCGCATTAGTGTTAAGGGGCACTAGAAGTATCAAGGTAATAACAATTACTAAGAATTATTGTGCCGTCAAGTTAAACAAAGCCCTGTAGTTTGCTGAACCATTTCATTTTTATGTATTTTATATGCATTATTTATACAGTGGGATGTTGTACAATTTTCAGGTAAGTCTGATTTTTTCCCTTATTCACTGTTTAACATATATCAAAACTAAAGAGAAAGGAAAAGAATTTAGATATATATTAACGACAAACACGTGCTGATTAGTTACAGTTATCAGCCTATAAATGTTGTTCAGTGTTTCAACTGTCACAAAATGAATGATAGCTTTTACCAAACACATACATTTAATTCATAAAATAAGCTAAGATCGAGGCCTCGGTTTCCTAAAGAAGCATTACATATGCGGATCATAAATAACAAACACTTGTGTAAATATATTGCAATTATTGTATCCACTGGTACTTTTATTATGAAGAAAAAATGTGGTTGTCATTATGACTTTCCAAATATGACGTTGTAGGAAAAGATCCTGGTACCATTCCTTGCATTATAATTTCATCACGGGTGGTTACATGAATAGCACTATTGACCTTCCATAAGCCAAAAGAATTGTTTCACAATATTGATTACTCAATACCCCGAGTAAGACTTAAACCCAAATCAATGAGAGGCAAGTGCTTTTAAGTCAGCTGCCTTAACCACTCGGTCATAGAGTATTTGAAGATAAAATGCTACATATATGTCAAAACAATGATCTGTTGAATGATTTCAGAACAACAATGAAGTAAGAAAAACAGTTCTACAGAGCAAGAAGTGAGAACGTTTTCTCTACTATTTTTAGAGTCTTTATACATATTGAATACTGATATGTGATTGTAGTTCTGAAGTTTGGAACAAATATCTTTATACAAGGCACAATTTTATTGAACTATAAGTGATTAACATGTCATTGAAACCAAAGCATATTCAGTTAATGCAATGATAGGGGAGTCTGCATGACTTATTGAGAGATCGACTTGAAAATAGTGTCTCTCTGAGCTGCAGAAAACATTTTCACGTATAGACAAAGGTCCAAAGTAGATTTTCATGACACTTTTCATAGTTGAAAATATGTCTATTTTCAATCCTACGGCCAAATGAATTGTAAAGACAGGTGTGCTAACAGATCGTCAAATATGCCTTAGAGTCCTTACATTGCTACTTGTTTCTTGCTATTCTTTTGAATTGATTTACATCAAAACATATCTCATGTCACAATTTATCTTCTTTCTTTGAAGTAGAGCTGATTGTTTAACACTATATACAATAGACTCAAGATAACATATATATTTTGCGTGTGACAGTTTTCTCTTTGCTGCATCTTTACTTTAAGATTTGTTTATTAATCCAAATTGCAGATCTCTTCTCATAAAACACATTAAAAGGCACTAAAATAAAAATGTAACCACCCAGGACGCAAATTCATACGGTTCGAGAGGAACAGAGCGAGATAAGTCTCCATAACTGGTATCATGTCCAAGAGTTACGGTTGAAATTAAAGTTAACATTAAAGGGACAGTTAAAAGCAAGCAACTAAATATAGTTGACTGACAGAAGAGAAAATGTGGCTTTTCCGTTCAATGTGTCTATAATTAGTATTTCTCTCCAATGAAAAGCGGTTTAAACGGAACAAAAAAGCGACAATTGCAGTAAACTTTGTAGGTACACTTTCTCTCAAATTTGCCCCATTCATTGCAAGGACATGTTGTTGTCTCATAATCGCTTTTCAGCATTATATTTCATTTGTGCTATGGTGTTTAGCGTGTTCTAGCGTAATAATTGACTCAAAGAAGAGAAAATGTTTTCCTAATTAAATGGGTCCTTATTAAACGTGAATAAGATCCAAGTTTTATATTAAAAGCATAAACAATTATTTCATATAGTTTATGTAAACAAAATTAACTTGGTTGTGTGCATTAACAGAACATGCAATAGGTTTAGAGAGTACACACTGTATGCATGTGTACTACAAATTAAAACGCGGCTGCTTTTTCAGCAATCAACTGTTATTGTATGACATTAAAATATGTATGTAGCTCTATATGGAAAACTAATTCATGTAGTCATTAAATTAAGCACATTTGTTCAGGATTTTATACATTTGAAAACAATATCTACGGAGAAACAATTTCACTGAAAGATTGCCACTGAATATCTTTAAACAAATATCTCCATTGGTATGTTGATAAAAGAGAACAAGGAATCCTTGGTGGAGACGTTGATACACTTTTCCCTTTTTGTTCCCATTCATTGCAAGGACATTACATTTTTTGTTGTCTCATTACATTCCTAAAAAAACGGGTCGTAGTATTTCTAGGGACATGAGAAAGATACTGAATGAAACTTATGGGTCATAGTAAAATAAGACATATAACAAAACATTTTCTCAAGATGTCTCGATACTTCCAAGGAACCAAATTGTCTTGACAAATACAAAGAAAAAATCTCGGACATCCTTTTGGCACACAAACAGAATATTTGGTCAGTGTCCCAACATTGTAGCAATCTTGTAGCAATGCTTATTATCCCTACAGAGAGAAAAGTACGCCTGGCTGTTGGGAACTCAATCAGAATATTCCTTCAGTATCACCAATCTTATAGAACAGCTTAGATTTCAGTAAATGGGAGACAAACCCTTGCACATATAGCCTCAAACCATGTGGGTGTAGGGGTAAAGTTATATTATATTGTGAAAATAGAAGTCGGTGACCCGTATTTATGTGTATGCTAGACGTACACGTACTTTGAAACAACATACCAAAGTTATACAGTTTTTTCCTGGCGGATTTTTTATGAAATGATTTTTAAAGCAAAATCTATATCAAAACTTGATGCGAGTTTTTTTGTTCTGATGTCAAAATATCGTCTCAGTGGTCTTAAGCCTTAATCTTTTTTAGCTGAATATTTTACCATGTAGCATTTTCTGAATGCAAAGTGACAATTAGTTTGTACTTTTCGAAAATATGACATTCAGAGAGCAGGAAAGGTTTCGGAACTTGGCGTTGCACAAAAAGTGACGTCAGGGACCATTTTTCTGACACAATAGCAAAAAACTCGAACAATATGGCGAGAAAGTAAAATCAGAACTCAGTCACATATATTATGAATTTTATACAGTATAAATATCAGGACGAAATTCGGCAAAAATTTGGAGAACATTCCACCTTCAGTACTTGTATAAGAAGATAAAAATTAGACACGACTTCAAGCATAGTACCACTGTATACATTTTTGCATTTTATATCAATGCAGTTAATTTAACTACCGAACTAGTGATAGTATCGAAAAAGAAAAACAAAGAATAAAATAAATAGATAAAAAAATCATTATATCATTAACAGTCTAAAACATACTTTTAATTATTCATGTAATTTTGATTTCATTTTATTTGACGAATCATCTTACAAGCTTTAAGCTAATATGTCTATTTGTAGTCAAACTGGTACGTGTGTTACATCCAATTTATTAAAATTGTCAAGAACTATCCTGAGCAATATTATACAGATGTAACAAAGATGTAGCAGGGCTGTTATATTGATATTAGTTAGGTTATGTGAGTCTGAAAATAGTTATCTTCTTGAAGTCAAAATCGGTTATGCATGTTACTCTCCATGCCCTAAAATTGGCCTAGAAAAACCCATAATTAGTGTTTTATATGTATATAAATGATGTTACAGGGGTGTTACATGGATGTTACTTATGCTACGTGTATCCGAGAAGAGTTGTCTAATTTGTATTGCAAATGTTATGCAAGTTGAACCCCATTTCGTAAATAAGGCCAGAAAACGAACTTCATAATATTCTTTAGAAGTTATAAGGACGTTGCCAGGATATTGCATGGATGCCTGTAATGTTATGTGTGACTGGAAATTTTACCCTGATATATGAATATGACATTTTAAATAAAATTGAAATCAGTAATAATAATAATAAGAATAAGAATAACAACAATTATTACATCCTTATTTAAACAAAAAATCATGACTGCACCCCTCCCCCTCAGGTTCCTTTTAACTTATTGCGGATACCAGTGCTTTAAGCCTTACATGGTACGCCCAGATGGACTGCATAGAGAGGTTCAAAACCCCTGGTTAATGGTGCCATAAAGAGGTTCAACCCCCATGGTTAATGGTGCCATCACATATCATTTGAAACAAAAAAAGAAATACTACACACAACCATATCCATAGAGACTGTACCAACAATTACTTTTAATAAAGCAAACCCTGAACATATAAATGTTGAAATGCGAAACCCTTCTACAAAAAATTAAAATAACTATCACTTGCTGCTATCGCATATAAGTCAGTTATAAAACATTTAGAACAATGACGTCTGAAAAACAGTGTTTTAAGATTTTATTTAAAATATGGCAGCTCATTCCGCAGTTTTGGACCAATTATACAGAACTTCTATCATTGAATGTTTTGCACTTGTTGTATGGAACAACACATTAAACATTCAGAACTTTCTGCCGATCTCAAACCTTGTCTACTAGGGGTATACTTTGTAAGCAATAATGTTAAATACATTGGTGCTCTGCCAATGTGACAGCTATACATTTAAGAAATCCTTGATTTAACAAACAAGTTCATACAATGCTTATTTAGAACTGACAAATTCCCTTCTGTAAAGGACAAGTTTTGCGCACATGTTTGGAATACGTTGCATCTTACGCACCCTACCGTTAGCTACACCATAAAGTATGACATTGCAGCAATTCAGGTTTGAAATAATTAGAGAAAAAACTAAAATTTCAATGACTGATTTTATTGAAAATATAGGGATGTTCTTAATTCGTAGGTAATTCAACATGGCTGTACGACATTTTCGATTAACATAATCTTTAAAGATCAAAGTTTCGTCAAGAAATGCACCGAGATATCTAATTCACGCCTGTTGAACAAGAGACCCGCCCGCTTAGCTCAGTAGGTAGAGCGTTGGTCTACGGATCGCGAGTACGATCCTCGGGCGGGGCGTATGTTCTCCGTGACAAACTCTCTCCGTTTGATAAACAAACGCTCTCCGTTTGATAAACGACATTGTGTCTGAAATCATTAGTCCTCCACCTCTGATTCATGTGGGGAAGTTGGCAATTACTTGCAGAGAACAGGTTTGTACTGGTACAGAATCCAGGAACACTTGTTAGTTAACTGCCCGCCGTTATAAGACTGAAAAACTGTTGAAAAAACGGCGTTAAACCCAAATCAAACAAACAAACAAACAAAACCTATTTCAGAGGTATAGGTAAATCGCTCTGTCGCAACTTCCGAGCTAGAGCACGTCGCGATAAAAGAACATCAACAAAGGTTAGTGCCATCATTTTTCTTTGCATTTTTGCGAGCATTGTATCGAATATCAAAAATCGGGGAATGGTAGGCGATGTAGATATGATTTAACTTTACAGAGAACTTAAAGTTTGCCAATTTATTCTTTATTTGTGGTCGCAGTAATGATTACCAGCAAGCTGATTTAGCAGTGAATTTGGCCGTTTCGTCATGAAAGCTTTTTCATTCTCAAATATTTGCATTTTAACTAATATTAAGGAGCAAACTGAGTAGGTGTGAAATAGCTGAAAAGTATACAATGCATTTGGAAATAAAATATGTACCAAAAATTGTTTAGGAGTGAAAATATTCACTTTTTATGGTAAGAGACAGCTCTGTCGTGAAGGAGGTAGCTGTTGCATTAACAGAGCTCAGTGTTACGATTTTAATATTACATTGAAAAGTTTACAATATTTACGTTGTGTTGTCCTCTTTTGAAATAATATAAAGTCACTGTTCCATTCAAATCAAAGAAAAACATTGTGTTTGCAATAGGGACTGCATTTTACACCAGACCTTCATGAATTTTGGTAAGAATCTTTGTCTGGATAAAATCTAGGCAAAATTTAAATATGGGTCATTTTGGGTAAAACATTAGGTCTCCTGGTGAAATCAAAGAAAAACCTTGTGTACGCAACAGGGGCTGCATTTTACACTGGATATCTATAAAATCTACTAAAAATGGTTGCCTTGATAAAATCTAGGATAAGTTCGAATATGGGTAATACGGGATCAAAACCTAGGCCGCTATGCCAAATCAAAGAAAAATCTTGTGTATTCAATAGGGACTGCATGGTACACTGGATGATTCATGAAATTCGATCACAATGTTTGTCTGGATGAAATCTAGGTTAAGTCTGAATATGGGTCATCTGGGGTGAAAAACTAGGTCACCTGGTCAAATCAAAGAAAAGCCTTTTGTTTGCAATAGGGGCTACATTTTACACTGGATATTCATGGAATTTAATCAAAATGTTTGTCTTGATGAACTCTAGGAGTAGAAATAGGGATCGTCTGAGGTAAAAAAACTAGGCCATTCAGTAAAATCAAAGAAATACTTCCTGGATGTAATAGGGGCTACATTTTACGCAGGATGTTCATGAAATTTGATCAAAATGTTTGCTTTGATCTTTTTAATCTTTAATCTTTTTAAATTGAAAATGCGCTAATTAAAGCCCGCGCGAAACTGGCTTTTTGTTGTTTGCACGCAATGTCATGCTAGCGAATTTAAATGATTTCACAGTACTTGAATAAGGAAATGCGATTACCGTCTCGGGCAGGTTTCTGTTTTCTTAACTTCGCGTTTTTATGATGCTAATTAATGCTCTTACGTCATAATATGACACAACTTCAGTTGTAAAGAAAGATACTTTTACACAAAATCTTTAGTCGAGTCCCTTTCGACAAATACGTCTGACTGATTCAGATAAAAGATAGATTGATAGAATGAAAAAAGCCGAGAGTATTAGAATTTCAGTTATACAGTTAGTTCTTAGATTTAGAATTCGATAACTTTAGACATTTTGTAAGATATTGTTTGTGTAATTGAGGTTGCTAATTTAATATGTACATTGTTAACACACTAAATGCATGATTATTAATAGCTTCTACGTAAAGTTGTCCTATAAATTTGATTTTGCTGGTAAATCAGCATGACTGTTAAAAACTTTAGATTTTAGATTTATAAGTGCATTTGAACGTGCTCGTACAATGATGAAGTCAAAGTGAATACGTAAAAACAACGAAAAGTAATTATGGTATCATTATATTCAGATATGATTTTACAAATGTAATACGTAGTGTAAACAAGTTTCAGAGCCACTTCCACTAAAGTTGGCGTCTTAAGAATACAGGCAACCCTTGCCTTTCACAAGATAATTTCACGTATTACATTTTTTAACTGAATTTATTTAGTTTATAGAAAAAGCAACACATGCCGATTCAAAGGAAATACAGCCCAGCCGCTTAGGTCACTAGTCAAAGTGCAGATCTATTGATCATGAGCTTTGAGTCTGATCACCCTGACTACTTCATAGTGTGTCTGATATCATTTTTTTCCACCTCTGACACAATGATAAATATGGAGAACTTGAAAGTTATTTGCTGAGAACAAGTTAGTACTGGTGCTGAATCCAGATACACTGGTTAAAACGGCACTAAATACAAAGGAAGCAAAATAAATATAAGAAAATATAAGCAATATGTGTTATAAAAATGCCGTATAAATATAACAAGAGCTGTTCGTAAGAAAGCCAATGCTCGATTATTCAAATTATTGTCCCAGAAGTAGGAGAATATTACGATAAATGGTTTAATATCTATAGAGTTTCAATCCAGCATCTGCAGTAGTTTTGGAGAAAGTAACTTGCATGCAAAACTTTAACCAGAAGTTTTAAGTTCAAAAGCGGGTATAATTTGACCAAAATGCATGTCAGAGCTATGGGACTTGATGTAATCACTAGTTTTATAACCCCAAACGCACATCTGAAGTTTCAATTTAATATCTGCATTTTTCTTCAGATAGTAACTTACACGCAAAACTTTAACCAGAATTTTCCTACACCAAAATGCGCATAATTTGACCAAATTACATGTCAGAGTTACGGGACTTGACCCAGTGAAGTTGGTAATTGAGCTAGAAAACAATAAATTTCAAATCAATATGCCTTTAGGTAAAAGTTGTTTGTACTTGCGTGCGAAACTTTAACCAGGATTTATTAAGTCCAAAAGGGGGCATAATTTGGCCAAAATACAGGTCAGAGGTATGGAACTTGATGCTATCAACTAGTTTTATAACCCCGAAGACACGTGTGAAGTTTCAAGTCAATATCTACATTAGTTTTGGAGATAGTAATTTGCATGTAAAACTTTAACCAGGATTTTCTTAGTCCACAAGAGGGCATAATTTGCTCAAAATACACGATTTAAAAATGTGATAATTGAATTGTATCTCGTAACTGGACATAACTACTATCCTGTTATATTCAACACTGCTGAAAACTATTAATGCAACACAGACCTATATCCTTGGCGACATGACTATCTCCATCACGACAGAGCTGTCTCACACAATAAAAAGTGAATATTTTCCCTCCCAAACCATTTTCGGTACATATTTTATTTCCAAATGCATTGTATACTTAACAGCTATCTCATGCGTACTCGGTTTGCTTCTTAAAATTAGTTAAAACGCAAATATTTGACAATGAAAGTACTTTCATGACGAAACAGCCAAATTAACTGCTAAATCAGCTTGCTCGTAAACATCACCACGAACACCAATTAAGAATAAATTAGCAACTTTGAGTTCTCTGTAAAGTTAAATCATATTTACATCGCCTACTATTCCCCGATTTTTATTGCGCTATACAATGCTCGTAAAAATGCAAGAGATATGATGACACTAACCTTTGTTGATGTTCTTTTATCGCGACGTGTACTAGCTCGGAAGTTGCGACAGAGTGATTTACCGTATACCTCTGAAAGAGGTAGCTCTGTTGTTTTACCAGGCGTGTAATTGTGATTTTACGTTCCACACCATCACCAGCAATATTAATCGAATTTGTGAAACATTTGTTCAGTTTGGGTCTGCTACCAAACATTAAAAATTCAGTTTTTGAAGTGTTCATTTTCAGTTTGTTTCTATTCATCCAGCCATTGATTATAACTGCGCACAGTTCAAGTACTCCGATCGCTTGTGATTCTACGGAAACAGATGTTGGACGAAAGCATTTATTTGTTATATGATCATCAGCAAAACCATAGACTGATACAGATTTTGGAATGACATCAAAAAGAGTTCCAGCATATATGAGATACAACCAAGGCAATTTCCTTGGGGCACACTGCTTTCAAGATCACTGTCTGATGAATATAAATTGTTGATATTAAACTTACAAGAACGAGGCCTTGAGTCTACCCATAGAAAAGCTGTTTCACATACACCATACTGAGCGTTTAGGACATCTATAAGAATGTCATGGTCGACTGTGTCAAATGCCACACTTAAGTCAATTGCAAAAAGGGTCGTTACTTCCTTTTTTTCCATAACACTTAGAAGATCATTAACCAACCGAGGCAGCGCAAATTCACAGCAATGGTATTTACTATATGCAGACTTGTTCTTAGGCAAAAGACTGTTTTGACTGACATGTTTGTTTAATTAGTAAAGAACAGCATTCTCAATAAGTTTTGATAGGAGTGATAAATTACTCACATGACGATAATTGGAACGCTCTAGTTCGAGACCTGTTTTTTCAACAACTGCTTCTTTGTTTTTCACAGGAAAAAAACACCTTGTTGTAATGAGAGATTCGCCACTTTATTGATACTAAAAGGAGAAATTCATCTACATGTGATTTCAGAATACGTGCTGGCAAAATATCTAGTTCTGAAGACGTAGCATTCAATTCATTCATGATTGTTTTCACTTCATCTTGAGTTCATTCATTAAGTTTGTTCAGAAATTAATCCATACAGAGTCTTGGAATCACCTCTTTTCACTGAGTTTGTTTCTCTTTTGACCTTTGATTTCGAAATTGTATTCGTTTCTTTCTGCCTTTTACGACCCGAACTGATTTGTTTCACCGCAACGCCTCAATACGCACTCAGACCTTCTAGTTTGTTGTTTCAGATGTTCAAATTTTTATAGAACCATGGTTCGGGCGCTCTCTGAATCATAGTTTTATTTTTTGTGGGAGCGTGTTTATTCAGGACATCCTCTATTTCCGATTCAAACTTAATCACAAACTTGTTGATAATCTGTGAATCAACGTTTCTTTCACTGAGGTCGCTAAGAAAAATTCTGATTCATTCAAAGTTTCTAAATGATACAATTTTTTATTGCACTAAGTGCATTGTGCATATGTTTGTGATTGATTGGCTGTTATGCCATGTTACATAATGTTAGTTGAAATTATGCATGTAACAAATGCAATGTGTGTCACCACATTGGACTATTTGATACTTTATCTCACCCACACTATTTGTGACAAAATACGTTTTTTTTATTCCAAAACACTTGATGATATGAAGCTTTCACGTCCAAATTAGAATAGATCATTTCATTTTCTTCATCTGTATGATCAATTTTGTCTGCAATTTAAAATGTTACTTTTGTTATTCTATCAAGGGACCGATATCTATACATTCTAAAACTGTTATCAGACATTTTAACTTACGCTACCGGCATAACAGACAATGACGGGTTTTATAATAATACACTCTGATAATTCTTATCTTCTTTTGCATTTTTGGAATAACATTATAAGGTCTACATATGTTTGGTTTGGAATTCGGTGGCAGTTGTATATTATGCTTTACAGTATCTGTTGGTGATAAATTGGCTAATGACCCAGCGAGAATGTCCGAATTGTCATTTAATAAATGCTGCATTTGAGACTTTAACTCATAATCAGATAATCTTTTCCTCTCTTCGTAATTTCTTTTCTTTTCGCAATATTAGTAAAATTATCTTTTAAATTATTTAAGGACTTTCATCTACATCTGCTTGATAGAAGAGTTGCTATGCTGAAAAAGTATAATCTTTTGAAATACAGAGGTAAACGAGCTGATCGCCCGAGGATAGAGTCTAAAGCTGATGTTCACTTGACAAATTTGACCAAAATTAAACTAGATTATATATTTATATCAAATGCACACAGACAGAAACAATTTAAACGTTCGAATTTGACCCAATTAAACTAGATCATTTATTCTTATAAAATGCCCACAGAAAGAAACAATTGAAACTGTAAACTGTGAACATAAGGTATGTGCGTGGAAGTCTGCTGATCTTCTCCAGCACATATTGGAGGAGGGTATAGATCTCTGTGTGATCAATGAAACTTTGCAACAGCCGGATGGTGATGACGTGGTCAGGGGAGGGGGGAGGGATTGTCTCAGGATGGCTACTGCTTTGATGATGTCCCGAGACCCGACCGTAAAGGTGGAGGACTTGTCCTATTATACAGAAACAATCTCAAAGTATCAACATGCCCAGCAAAAAATTTCAGTCCTTTGAATGTGCTGAATGGAAGGTATGTATTCAATCATTTAACTTCTACATCTTTCGAATATATAGACCGCCGTATTCGGAGAGACATCCAGTGACTCAGGCTATGATTATAACAGAATTCACTGAGTTTCTTGAACAAATAACGGCCAGATCCGAGTCTCTGGTGCTGTTAGGTGACTTTAACATCCACATGGATAATAAGACAGACTGCTACACCAAACAATTCCAGCAGTGTTTGAGATCTTTTGGACTGATTCAACATGTCAATGCCCCAACATTCTGGTGGTCATATTCTTGACCTTATGATTAAAAAGCTTGAAGACAAACATGTGAATGCCTCAGAACCTTTGTCTGACTATTAGATCTCTGACCACTGCTTTGTTAGTTGTAACATTGAACAGTGTCATCCTCCCTTGATCAGGAATTAAATCTCGCAATTGGAAATCTGTAATTAGTGAAAAACTACAAGCAGAATTTGTACAATTAAACAACATTGCAGTGAACTCGTCCACTGTCAATGATCTTGTGTCTGAGTTTACTAGAATCGCGTCAGACATTGTTCAAAAACATGCCCCTCTAAAGGAAAAAACTATTCTCTGTAGACCGGCAGTTCCTCAGGATACCTAAAACAGCTGAAACAGTACAAACGTTAAAAGAGAAAATCATTTTGAATGACAAATCTGACCTGTCAAAGAAAGTATATAGTGGTGTAAGAAACATATATAGTGCTGAGCTTTCTAGGGCCAAGGATGAGTACTACCAGAACAAGATTGGAGAAGCAGCAGAAAACATGAAAAAGCTATATGTTGTTACATCAGATTTAGTGGGAAGGTCGAAGGACAATCCGCTCCCATTACACACAAGTGCAATATCTTTGCCAAATGACTTCCTACGATACTTTGCCGATAGAATAATAAAGTTGAGAAATGATCTTGACAGTATTCCAACTGAAACACCCAGCAATGGTAATTCTTTCTTCTCGAATCTACATGTGATTATGAATATATGAATACATTTACTACGTTCAAACCACTTTCCGAAAACGATATTTTGATACTTGTATTAACATCAAAATCTACAGTTTGTGAACTTGATTTGATTTCAACCAAAAAATTAAAGGAGCATTTTTTACAACTTGATCCCGTTGTGACAGAAATGGTAAATCGATCACTGTTATCTGGTGTGTTCTCTGGAAAAGTGCTGTGATAAAACCTTTGTTGAAGAAGAAAGGTCTCCCACTTGAACTGCAAAACTATCGCCTGGTGTCAAATTTAACATTTCTCTCCAAAATTCTTAAAAAGGTGCATTAACCCAAATCAATAAGCATATTTAAGCTAACAATCTCCTCCCAGCTTACCAAAGTGCCTATAGAAAATATCATGATGTTAAAACAGCAATAGTCAAAATGTGCAATGACCTTTTGGAAACCATAAGTCATGATCGACTTGAGTGCCACGTTCGATACCATCGATATCCCGATACTGATTCAAATCCTTCAAGATGAATTTGGTATACATAGCACTCCCTTGAAATGTATAGAATATTATCTAACGGACAGAACAGTGAAAGTTTTAGTCTAACAGTCAGCATCTGACACGGAGCCACTGAGATTTGGTGTCCCGCAGGGTTCTTGTGCCAGACCTGTGATCTTTACCCAGTATATATCGGCTCTCAACCGAGTGGTGCAGAAATATCCAGCCAATCTTTATGGATACGCGGATGATCACAAGATTACGTTAAAAATTCAAGCTGGAAATTCTCAAAATGAGACAGCTGTTCTTCAACAACTCGACAGTTGTCTCAATTTTTCACTGATACTGAAATAATGTGTATGGAACTAGACACTTGTGACATATGTTTGGAACCAGACAACAGTTAGTGAAATTGAACATCTTGAAATATGGATTTAATGTTACAGATTTTGACACTTGTGACATATGTGTATGGAACCAGACAAATGTTAGCGAAATTGAAAATCACAAGTGTAAACGTTGGTGGGTGTAAAGTAAAATGCGTCGATCATGTCAGAGACCTGGGTGTAACTATAACCAATACACTATATATTTTAAATGTGTGTTATCTAATTGTAAAGCGAAATAGAATATTTTATAATGTTTGCGCTATATAAATGCCATGTATTTTTATTTGTATTTGTAAATAACTAATCATCTGAGTCGGTTTCAATCTGATATATTCCTCTGTTTTATTTTTGACAGGTATAGACACACAATTCTATGAACTTCTCATCTCGACTAGACTAATGAAATTTCCGAATCTGGTAATTTATTATCCTAAATGTTAAACTGTTTCTTGGAATATGGATTTAATGTTACAGATTTTGACACTTGTGACATATGTGTTTTACTAGGCTTATAATTCGTAGATATAGCAATTTGAATATTTGCAATTTTAGCTGGTTGAATATACATTTTATAATTTGACATGCTTTAAAAGTTGTCACTTAAGCAAGTATGTATTGATCCAGTATGACTATGCCTTTGTCGATTTTTAACATATGATTATATTTATCATATTTCATTCTATTTTCTTGCTGATAGAAGTCATGTTCACAACATTAGTTTCAATTAATATGAATTAAGAAATTGTATAAATTTTATAATTTGTAATTATGGAAATTTATGAGAGATTTCTCATATAACTAGATTTGTTCTTGTTGATAACCGTTTTTGATCGGCTCTACGGCAGCAAAATTCAAAATAGTGCCATATTTTTAAACTAACATTCAGTGTATATTTTTTGCTCTACAAGAAAGAGGAATGCATCCACTTATGAACCCGCATTTATTGCAACAGCCCTCCTAGGTGTAGCAAAATGTTGTTTATTATTTTTGGTTTTCCATTTTCAATATTTCAGGTCTTCGATATAAGTGTTTAATTTTAATAACTACCTGATGTACTTAATTTATCTGGAAATTATGCCAATTACCTTTAGGCATCTGAATTTCATTTCCTAGTAGATTGTATTGATCTAGAGATAGAACCATTAGCCTGTAAATTATACTTAGGATCCATTATTTCGTACATTATTTGATATTCGAGATTAAGCCGTTCATGAATACAATGGGTGTTCTGTAATTTAACTCAAATTACCTTGATTACAATTTTGCTTAAGATATATTTATGTTCACTATCTCTATTTAGTATATTTTTATATTTCTTGTACACATAAATGTGAAGCTATCTATAATTTAGAAATACATCGATATAATGAAGATAATTATGCTTCCTAAATGTGATTTGTTCATTAAGTGGAACTGATTCTCCTTGATCCGAAGACGACTGTATGTCAATGCTAAGTCAAAAATCTTTAGAATGGCAAACATTTGAATAGAAATCTAGAATTATAAAATTATAAAAGGCATATACTGTACATGTAAATGTTTAATCAGTTTATAACTTTGAAATTCCAATTTCTTTAATTAGATGCCCTTAAACAATATAGGTATATTATTTCTATCATGAAAAGTGCACGATTATACTTTATTGAAAATTAAAGTGGCCGAGATATTAAATTAGGCGCTTCCTGAATAAATATTTTTTGACAACCTCATCTGCAAATTTATTCAGTCAGTCTTTTTTCAGCTTAATTTCAAAAATATAGGTGAATAACAATCGTGCACTGTTGAGAGAAAATGTGATTGAAATTTTACTAAATACACTGATTTTTGTACATATTACATATTGCTACAGTAGTTCTAAAATATGTTAAGTTATTCAACACATTGTCTTGACTAATATATGTCACTGTCATTTAGTAACTAAATACTTGTATATTTCTTTTTTTATGCAAATCATATATAATTACCATCACGGAAATACAAAAATGTACAGTTATTTTGTGGTGCGTCTTTATGGATAGCACTTATGCAATATATATTAACAAACCGACGATGCATTTATTTCACGGCAATTAAAAAAGACGTAACCTTGAAAGAAATTAATGGAAATTGTGGTATGTAATTTTAACAATAGAAAATTATGCACATTGCATTTACTAAACAGATACTTTTATCCATGCAGTAACGAATGAATCGACTGATACTGCCGTACTGCTCCACGTTGTCGCCCTTTAAAAATGAATACCATTTATAAAGAAATTAAAATAAAATATCTCAGAAAACTACTTTCCACCTAGTATTGTGAAATTTCAGTACAGGTCATTATTGCAACTGCATCGAAACGTATCTCTATTTTTACAGTTAGATACATATTAACTGTTTTAGAAAAGGATGATGATGAATTCTCCACCTTAACATAATAATTTGATTGAGAGTAATACGTTTTACTTTTCAAATGCCAAGCTATGCCGAGCAATGACCTCAAAAGTTGGTAAAGAAGAAATACTTTTACATGTGTACCATACTGTAATTAAAAAAAGAATAATTCGAATTATGTCCTATTTTGCAATTGAAATAAAAAGTAGCATTTTTATTATAAAGTTAACACAGCTTATTCTGAATGTATAAAAAGCATCATGAAATACTATGTTACAAACTAAGAATCTATATGTCTTACACAATCTGTTCGCTTAGTTTCAAAGGTCTTGTAGATAAGAAGTAAAGAAAACAGATTGTTTTGTTGGTTAAAAGAAAAGAAATTTACAATTACTATGCTGTAAGAAATACATTTAACTGAAGATAAAATTGATCATATCATGACAGTAGTAAAGGAATAACTGTACACTGTACAGAAATAAAACAAACGTTTTTCGCGGATGATGCAACTTATGTAAACAATGGTGAAAAAGAAACTTTTGAAAATCTTGTTACTGTAATTACAGAATTTGAGAAAATATCAGAATTGCAGTTAAATCTAAAGAAATCAGAAGTATTAAGATTAGGAACTTTAAAGGAAAGTAACTTAATTTTTTTTGTAGATTAACATTTCTTATGGACCTCAGACAATGCAAAAACTCTGGGATTTAAATTACAGCAAAAAACCTGAAATATTTAGAATTGTATTTAATGCCAAAAATTGATCAATTTAAAAATGGCTTAAACTTAGCTTAAACAGTTGCAGCATAGAAAATAGACGCTTTTAGTCAAAGTTCCTGTTTTAAAAACCTCTGCATTACCAAAACTCATATAACCGCTAACAGTCTTTCCCAACCCATCAGAAAAAAATTCTGTATGATATAAATAAAAACATTTATTACTTTCTTGGGATGGATAGCCAGACAATATTAAACGAAAACTACTTACAAAATCTTATGAAAATGGAGGGATTTAATGGACGGATATTTACGCCTTTTTAAATCAAAATTAAAGGCTCACTGGGTTAGAAAAATCAATGATGAAACCAATCAAGGTTTATGGAAACTCTTTTACAATCAGAATTTTGGAAAATATATGGTGGAAAATTAATTTCTGATTGTAATTTAGCAAAGGATGATATAAAAACGATATGATCTAAAAATCTGTTCCCATTCTTATATCTCGATTCGTTATCCAGAATATGAACTATGAAAACAACATTCCAATAAACTGCCATACTATATGGAACAATACAAGAAGCAGAAATGTGTCACAAACTGACATACGGGCCTCAATGTATCTGTAGTTTAAAAGCAGGTATTGCATCATCTTTTTGTACATTTTTTAAATATTGAAGTAAATGTCAGAGTTCACGCATTAAATACCTCTCATGTTTTTCTGTATTTCATAACTTAAATTTCCATGTAATTTTTTTTTAAATTCGGTTCAGTAATAAGGAAGTTGATATTTTTCAAACTGCCGTAATTTATGTTCTTATCCCCAAAACCACTATAACAGGCCTTAAATTGTCAAATTCATATCCGCGCCAAAGTAGTCGGAGTTCCTGGCTATATCGTTATTCCTGTGAAAATCAAAATAGTCAGAGTTCACGCCTATGCTGTGAGTCCTGTGAAATCCAATATTTGGCGGGACATAACCCTACAAGTAGACCGGATTAGATATCTTTAGTGTACACCATTTTCGACAGTAAGACGAAATTATGTCACTTTCTTTTTTTTTTTTTTTGGTAGATATTTTGCTCGATCGAGGTAAGAAATTTATTTGTTAGAATTTTGTATAATTTTTGAATTAGAATTTTTATTTAGAGTAAATTTTTGTTCATTCTACATAATTTTATAAAACGTTTACTCTTCGGCAAGAGATTAGATACTTTCGGTATGTCAGGCTAATTTATTAAATTTTTCAATTTTTGTTAATTATTTATTTCGAAGAAGGAATCTGAAATGTTTCGTTAGTATAATTTGTACAATTTATGTTGAAAATTGGGTAACATGATTACTAGAAAATTATCTTTGTCATAAATCGTATATGACAATCTTTTCGTTGTAAATTTTGAAACGCCGGTACTGCATTGCATTGTAATGTATAAATGTATATGATGGCAAGTATAGTACCGTGTATTTAATATGTTGTAATTTGAAATTATTGTGTGCCAGTCTATAGCATATCCATACAATGTCCGTTTTGTTGTATGGTATTTGATATTACATTCATACCAGCTATTGTATAACGTTTAATTTGCATTGCATTGTGTTAATTTGTGGTTGTAAATAGAGCTGCAGTTTATCATTTCCTTATCTATAATTTTTTCATCATAATCTTTTCATATCTTTTCCACACTTAAACTTTAGACTTTTAAGTAATTAATTTGAGAAATAATGGAAGTAATAAGTGACCTTAGTAGCACTCATATTTTGTATAAGTAGCACATATTATTTATGGGATCCTACGGAGGTATGGTGTACCCAAAGGAGCAGTTTTATCCCCTCAGTTTTTTGCTATGGTGCTTACCATATACTATATATTTTAGCTTCTTCCACCAGACGGCTTTATATCTGGTGATGATGTCACGACCCGGAAGTTCAATACCCGAGGTTCGCTTTAGTGTACTCGCCTGGATGTGATTTCTCTGCGGAGAGACTTTCGTCTCATGGTTGTGCCTTAACCGCCAAGACGCTGATTTTGTAGACAACTGAGACAGCTCAGAGATACATACACCTTCCAACATGGGGAGCCAAAAAGGAGTCAACGTTTTCGCGGTTAAGAGGGACCTTATTTTTAAGATATGTTCTTAGTGCTACTTTAAGTTTGAAGTGAAAGGAAACACCTGTGATACGTCACAACAGAAATGAACTGTAATTTATAGGACGGTACATCTTCTAGAAAACAGATACTGAGCTCAGATTTTTTTTCTGTTTGTTCTTCCCTTCTAATAAGATTTTTATTTCCTTCATTCTTTGTAAATAATCATTTTCTGTAAATAAACTTTTAAGACTTTTAATGAGTGTTAAGTTGTTCCGATAGTTACTTGCCCCGGTTCGTCCATCCAGTCACAAAATGAAAATGGTATGATAGAGATCAAATATGTTGAGCAATTATATGACATTAGCTGTAACAGTTTTTTTTCTTTTGGAAAAGCACGGCAAATGTACATATTTTTACAAATAGTTTTGTGAATAATCATAAGATTATTCATGCCATATCTGATTTTAAGACAAAAATCTTAAGGGAAGAAATGATAACAAAAAATAGAGATGAAACTACAATTGAAAGGAATAAAAAGGAAATATCCAATTAAAATATTGTATAATAAACAAATAAAAATATAAAAGAAGAAACAATCATTCCACTAAGAAAATGGGAAAGCCTTGCCGATAAAGAAAGTAAACAAAAATGGAAAAGAACTATCTTATACCTCTTTTGTGACAACAACTGATACTATACTGAGAAATTCCCAATACAAATTCCAATGATATTATTTCCAACAAATACACACCTTTATAAATGTCAACTAACATCATCAAGGTTATGTGATTTTTTGAAACATGTCTAATGAAACAGTTCTTGAAAATGTTGAACTGTCCGAAAGTTTGGCCTCTTAATGCCGCCCTTATTCGGAATTCAATGCATATAGAAGTAAACTGGCAGATTTTATGTAGAGTAATATATATGTTTTATACTGTTCAAGTTTCATGTGAAACAACCTTTCTTTCCATGATATGGTGGTGTTATATATTTTTTCTCAAAATGTAAGGCTAAGTCTTATGTGTGAAGATTTTTTTTTTTCATTTATAAAAAATCTGGTTTTGCTGTCATGAGATTTTGATTGATACATGTTTATACGAATTGTAAATTTCTTAAATTTCAGAGAGATATGCCTTCACTGTCATTGCAGTCTCATGAAAATGATTCCTTACCTTTATGAAAAAAAATATAACATAAAATATTACACAAATCATGTCCAGCCCTATTTACAATGGAATATTTTATGCTGCTAGGTCATCAGTCTTTGCAATAACACCCGTTTCTACCAAAAGGTCTGTCTTCATACATTTTGCCTGTTACATCTTTCCCTGAAAACAGAACACACAAAATAAAAAGAAAAAAAAGAAATACAACAATACTGATGAAATAGTTTTTGTTTTTTCTTTATTTTCAGTCAGCTATTTCTTTTGAACCATTTTTGTCGTAAAATATCTTTAGTTGAAAAATAAACATTTTTGTTACACTGATAGCCAAAAGCAGTTAATAATAAAAACAATATCATAACGTTAAATCCGTTACTTGTGGGAGAAAAACTCAATGACTCACGGGGGTGGTAAGAGTGAGGTTATGTGCAACATAGACAGGTTTAAGCACCCCACTGTATTCCTTTATTTGTTTGTTTTGTCCTCGTGTGTTTGCACTGTGTGTGTTGTTTGTTTGTGGCCGTGAGCGCGTCCGCAAGCTGGGTTTAAGGAAGCTGCACTTTTAGAACGTGGATAGTCATTAGTACAGCCAATAGTGAACTATAGTAAGCAATGAAAAAAATATTTTTCAAGAGAAAATCACTGATTGAGATGTGTTGTAAAGAGTTCTTCACCTTCATCTTTCAGTATGATTGGTGCTCAGATTCACAAGTGGTACCAGGTGATTTTGCCTAACATTTAGGTATGTTTGCCTGTCATCATGAAAATAAAACAAATTGGATCTCACCTTTTCGGGGTATATCGCGCTTTATTTTTTCCTTCAAAAAGATACAGGTTGTTCTGAAAAATAGAAATAAAATCACTGAATTCTTTGCTTAAATGACAAAGTTAAAATATTCGTCCAAAATTAAATAGCCCGACGCGATGAAAGCTAATGAAATGCCTCTTTACTTCTGGGGAGAAATGCTACTAACTTCCAGAACATATTTTTACCTGTGCGGCTAAGGTAATATGATATTATTTTGCCACTAGGACTGAAAACTTTCTAGGAGTATACACTATTTCAGTTTGAGGACAAACACAAACCTCTAAATGTTGCTATGTCTTGTCTGTCACACCACAGACACATATATAAGGGACACTCATTGCGGATTTTTTTCACTTACTTAAAAGATTTTTTCATTCTTTACAGTACATCACTTGACATGGTTTTCAGCCAATTCAAGTACGACTTGATTTATTTTCATTTTAAACAAATAAAACTTAAACCGTATAATGTACTGCAACAAATCACAGTTTGTGTGTTATTACGTGAAAGCTTTCAATGTCATTGCAGCACACTGGAAAAGAACACCATACAAAACGGGCAACTATGTAGTTGTTTCAGCGAGGATAAGATAATAAATCAATCATACCATGTTATAAACGAAATGCTATATATTTGTGATACCAGTAAAACTAAGGCCATAGTCTTTGCATTGAAAGATTGAAAAAAAAATTCAGAAATGTCATTCATAGAAAAATTATATATTTTTAAATATTAATTATTACTAATTTTCAGAAAGTGTTCTTTCGAGCAATTATGCAGATAATAATGCAAACAGATTTGAGGCCAAACTATATGATCAGATATATACACTTTTATGTGCAGAACTTCTGAATTTCTCTTTGTAATTATCATAAACAGGTGTGTCTGCTATCAACATGCATCTTTGATGAGTTTGTTGCCATGAAGAAATAATGTGCATATTAGATAATCAGGGCTCGACTTACCTCTGTAGAGGACTCGCAAATAGGGCAACTTCAACTGTATTTTACTTGCCCAAACAAAACTGTTGTTTACCCAAATGTAATATGATGAAGTAATGTGATACTGCAATACAGTGATGCAACAAAAACAGTAAAACATAATTTGATTTCCTGGTAAGTATTTTCGGAATCTTTTATATATTTTTATCCGGCAACTGAATATGAGTTTTAAAATCCGCATGCAACTTTAACTTTACCTGTCCCAGGTAATAAGGCAGTCCTTAAGACAAAACTTTAATAATGATATCACTTTATGGCTTAAGATGCGAGAATATCAAGTTATGTAGGAGTGGCAATTGATTATAGAATATTTCTATTAATTGCTTAATTCTTTTTTATTTCAAATCTTGATTATGCAGAATATTGAGCAATTCCATAGTGGTCCACTCTACTTATGTTGGGCAAAGTGTAGGGTTTATGTTGTAGAACCAGTGTACAACACAAACCATGTATGGTTTCCTTAATGTGTTTTTTTATTATTCAACAATATAACATAATTAGTTCTGACAAGATCACAGTTCAGCGAACCAATACATTACTTTAGTTTCTTGAAAGCACTATTTTTTCATTTTTCATTGTTGAACTTTACACACTATTTTTCTCATCTAAATTAATTCAACTAAAGGGATTAAGTTTTCTTGTTTGTGTGTTTGCCTTTCGAACTTTTAACCAAGACTGCCTTGCTATTGCTAAACAAAATTTTATTTTACCAATGCAATTTAAGAATCAGTTTAGGCAACTGACCGATAATTAGAATGTTAAAGCCAAGAGGACAACAATGTTGAACCCATTTTTTGCTGACACACCGACTGAGTGACTCAAACATTTCAGCTAATTACAAAAATAAATCATTAGCAGAATCGACCATCCACGATCAAATCTAAGAACATCAAAAAAAATCTTTGCCATCTAGAGATAGATCAAAATATACAATCCAATTTGATTTATCATCCATGTTGCACCACAGAAACATTGTGTTGGTCATTTTACAAGGCCAGTAATAATAAAATATAAAAAAAACTGTTAAATATGAGTCGCACTAGGAGAAAACCAACGTAGTGCTTTTGCGACCAGCATGGATTCAGACGAGCCTGCGCACCCGCGCAGTCTGGTCAGGATCCATGCTGTTGGCTTTCAAAGCTTCTTGCAATTAGAGAAACCGTTAGCGAACAGCATGGATCATTATCAGACTCCGCGGATGTGCAGGCTGGTCTGGATCCATGCTGGTCGCAAATGTGCGGCTCAAATATATTACTCAGTCCACAAAGTAGTAACAACAAAGGGAAGTAATTCTATGAAACAAGAGCTGTCAATGGATACAGCTTGCTAGATTATTTTGATGATGGATTTTAAAACTTTGCACATCTGAGGAAGCTTGAGCTGTCACTGGAGTGTTGATTTACTCCAATGTGGATAAAGGTATTCGACAAAAGCTTAAGTCTTAGAAATGTGTTTAGCAATTACAGGGATAGAAGTGTATCAAAACATTAAATAGGTAAAAAACGGACAAAATACATAGACATTTCTGCAATAGAATAAAATAATTTGGAGCAACTATTTGAAGTTTGAATCAAATAAATGAGATAAACAGAAGTGCATCACAACTTGAACATGAAATTATAGTATAAATAGCTGCCGGTTTATTTTTGCCACGCCTGTATTTGGCAAATGCAGCCTGTATTTATTTGCGCTTCAAAAAAACCTGTCTTAAATAACTGTATTTTCAACTTGATTCAAAGTTAGTATGAATTTATTTCAGTTCAGTACCAATTGTGTAAATATGTGTTGAAAGGAAAGCTTGCATTTGCCAAGGCAAGAAATTTTATCATTACCTTTTTTCTAATTTTTTGAACAATCTAATATGTCTATTTCTAGACATATGTGCATGTAGAATTATAACGTTTTATAAATTTTACCCATTTGTTTTTTTAATTTTGTCAATTATGCCATGGCAAACATCTGTCATGGCAAGTTCATGGCAAAAATCTGCATTGGCAAGTCAATGGCAAAACTCTGTCATGGCAAATATATTTTAACATTCATGACAAAGTGCAACTTGGCAAATACAAAAACATGTGTGTTGTAGCTTAAGCGTTGAAGCGGGAACAAAAAAAAACGTCAAGTCAATAGATATAATAATATATAATTGTACGAAATAGCGACAGTTAAATGTAGCCAGCTGTTTATACATTTTTCTCTATTCCCATTTTTGTGGGGTTGGGGAGTGAGTGAGGGGTATAAAATTGTCGTTAATATTTATATTGTCGAGCTGTCGTATTCCTGTGTCATCGTCCTGCCAACTCGACAGATCGAATCTTTCTTTATTTATCGTGTTGTTTTGCTGCCGTGTTGGTGGGTCAATCGCAAAAAATTATGGTAGCTCTACATATTTTCTCATATTTTACATATATGCTCTGGCATAAAACTCACTTAACTTATCGCTCTTTTTATTTCGTCTTGTTTGGTCTTTTCCCAGCGAACACGGCAACTCAACATAGCAGGAGTCAGTCACAACATGAACCGCATATTTTAGTAATTGAAAACTGTAAATAAATACAGGAGGATTAAAATAGTGATCACCCAGAAACGAATTTTGTTCTTACATCGAAGCTAACGAAAATTATGCTATGTATTTTTGAGCTGCGTAGTCGTTTTTTGTTGTTCTTTTCTTACTTTTATTTTTTTTTTGAGAAAATATTAAACATATTTCACCCTAATATTTCAATGTTATAAAATTCAAATATCAAGAAAGGATTAAATCTGATAGAAAAAATGTCAGTCTGTAGGTCCATAACTTGTAGCATTCACATTCAAAAGAGGGGCTAAATTGGGCGGCTGTTTTCTTGTATTTCAACATTCTTGTCAAACATAGTGTATAAAATATAATTTTAACTGATTTTCAAGACAATTAATGACTTCCAGCTAAAGGATATCATCATCGTAATAATAACTTCATTTTAGCACTTCACGTCAATACAAATTACATAACATATAATATAATCATAGTATTTCTTGTAACAAATAAAATGGCATAGCTAGATTCTATCACATGATAATGATAATAATTTATCACATGATGTTATTATTCTTCTTATAATTAAGAATAAATACATATTGATGCATGCCACTTTTTCTGTTCTTTGTTTTTCTTGTCCAAATAATCAGAATTTGTATAAGAAAATGGGTGAGGTAATGAATTTACATTATAAAATGTGTACAGACTAGTTTAGATTTTCAAATTCTTGAGCAGAAACTAAGATTTATAAAGAAGTGAACAGTACACATAATTGTGCAAATTTACAGTCTGATTTAAATTCATTTGGGGCATGGGCAGATCAATCGCTTCTTTGTTTCAATTAATCAAAGAGTGTGGTACGCTTAATTGGAGATGGGAGAAGCTACTTGTGATGCAATCCCTCAAACATTTGCTCTTAGCTGTACAGTGCATGCATGTGAGCACAAAATACTGCAGTAGAGCTAAATTGTGATTGCCCATTGCACGCTGACATTGTCATCAACAGTTGCTTTTTAAATACACCTTGTGCCTGTCTGTACCAATAAAAACTTGGTCAGAATGTTTGTCAATATTATAATGTTGAATAGTTAAAACTACCCACATGGTCACTTAATCTATTAAACCGGTATATGTAAACCCTTCTCAGTACAACTCAATACAATACAATATCCATTTATTTTCTCATTTCATATGAACATATGACAGAATAAGGATACAATATAACAAATGTTTGTACGAGGCTGTTACATCATACATGTGTTTACATTACAAAATAATAAGAGAAAAAAGAAGAAACAAGTATTCTTCTAGCATTTTAAAAAAAAAGTACATATGTATAGATAATATTACATGTGTAGTAATACGTAGTTTAAATCAATACGGCAAATTTAATATGAAGTTGATTATCTTAAGATGTCTAATTCTGAAGGCAAATTTTCATGGCCCTTAATTTGATATACAATGAAAATATTATAAACCCATTAAAATTGAATCTGACATATTTAATGCGACCATTAATCATTTTTTTTAATAATTAACGGCCATTAACAGAGTATTAAACAAATTAATGACCCCATTAGTTCTTACTAATTAATGGGGAATTAAGGGGTAATTTTTTAACGGCACATTAATTTCATGCCAATTAAAAATTTTCATGGAGTTTTAAGGAGCCTGTTAACTTACTTTAATGGTTTATTTTAAACAGCTTTACATGGCCATCAACGTCATTTTTAATGTATGGCATTAAAACCATGGTCATGAAAATTCCATGAAATAGTAAGAAGTAATGGGTGATTTTAATGGTGACCTGTTTAAACTCTATTAAAACCCTTTGAAAAAATTAAGGCCAATTTCATGACCCGTTTAATGGCATGTGCATCCAGTAGTATATGAAGCTTAAAACGTTTGGAATCTGGATTTCTGATTTCGAAAATTCTTTTAAAGCATCGGGCCTTACAATAAAACAACTTTGCGCTGCATGGAGCTTCTCCATAACACAGAAGCTACAGTAGTGAAGAAATGGTTGAAATGGATAGCTACTACTTTTGCTTCAAAATAAAGACGGTCCTTTTTCTTTAAAACAACATTTGGTGATGATTTGCTGTTATAACTGTATCCTAAAGATTTTTGAGACCAGATATATTTTGGATACAAGAACATGGTCTAATAGTGACAGAGAAGAGTCAGTAATTCTTGTAGGACTAGTAAAAGGTTTTTCAAATTATACATGATGAAAAACTGGCCATACTTATTTGTTAGCCCAGTCGTTTTTTTTTCTAAGACAAATAGAGACATCTCCTAAAATAAACCATTTGTCACTTCTGATTTAAGCCAAAATGTTTTAGAATTCTTTAATAAAGTAATTTTGATCTGGAGGCCGGTAACAAATACAAATTAAGATTGGTTTGGTTTTCACGAGATACAGTTTTAACCGCCCTGTGTCAATTTTATCACTTTGTATCTATAGTTTTATTGAAACAGCAATGTCTTCACGAATAAAAAGACACATTCTGCCATCATGTTTGTTCCTATCTCTGCGAACAATGTTATGGGAGTAGCCACCTCAGTGTTGGTGACTGAGTCATTCAGCCAGGTCTCAGTTACTGTATTTATGCTGACTTTGCACTCTACAGCAAATAGTTTATTTTAAATTTTAGAAAGTAATGACCATGTGTTTAAATTGTACGAAATACATTCCTTTCTACTTGAAGGTATCAAATGGCTTAAAAGCATCTGAATTATTCTGTTGACCAAAATCATGATCAGGAGAAGAATTTGTGGTGTCAACTGGAGTGTCGTGGAATTAAATTTGTTGGTGTTGTGTATCCAGCACATTTTGATATGTATCTTTGAGTTGCATGAGTCACAGGTGACAGACTTGCTTGTTGCCATGACTCCCCTCGAACAGACTGTACACAGGAACTTTGCTGTTCTCAGTCGTCGAGTTGTCACTGGTCCATCAGCAGGCCCGGGATTTGTTTCAGTGTCACCAGATGATATAAGGCATAACAGGAAGATGTAAGTTAAATTTTGCTAAATAATTAAAGTGTGCTTACTGAACGCACGGTTGGGTCGTAGTGATGAATATATATAAATACTGTTTGAGATCTGGTTAATAACAGACCATTTATTTGTAAGAATTCGTTGCATTTGCTTCATCCAGTGTGTTATAGCTTACTTTATTTGTTATAAATATGTTCAGAACACTATTCAGTAAGACAAAATGTGTGAGCGCGAAAAAGAAAACTCATCATGTTATAAAAAGCCATGTTTATATGTCACCTCGGAATAACAGGTTATCGTGGAAAGCGAATGAAATAGTTTCTGGTGTTGTTTTGATCCGTATGCGCTCCGTGTGTGCTTCTGTATTTTTTTGCGTATTAGAGGCACTGTTTTATCGAGCGGTTATCATGTGTCTAAATACATGTAAATTATAACCGATGGATTGTATTATGGCTAAACTATATACAAGTAGTTAGTAAAAGTTATATGTTAAAATCTTTTAAAAGTTCCACTATATGAATTCTAGTACCGAGTAATTATAGCCCTATAGTTCGTTACAGACAGCTTAAGAACGCAAATAGTTACATATAAGAATTGCAGCAGATGAATATATAATGCAGACATAAAGTCATGCAAAACAGATTTAGATTAACTCTTTGAAAGTAAAGATTACGGTAATAGATTAGTTTACAAACAATGCCCCTTGAAATAATGGAGGTACAGGTATCCTACATAAGCCTTTGTGACAAATAAAAAAAAAGAATGTTTTCATCTTATGTTCCAGATCGGCTTATATACTAATGTAATGTCTCTAATAAAGAAATTCAGTACGTTTGGGTTAGATTTGAGTAAAATACTCTGCATCTCTGTATAGCCGATGTAGCTCATTCAACGCGGTAAAATGACTATTGCAGGCCATCCTAGTTTAATCATAGCTGATATGTGCTCTTTGTCCAACATAGGAATAACGCTCAGTAGCGCAGTTATAAGGCCTAGAGTAATTGCTTGTTTAAGTAACGAATTACTTGGAATGAAAGGTAGGCTTTCTTCTATTTTTATAGAGCTCAGAAAAAAACATACGTCAGATACTAAAAATGCTAAAAATATAAGTAAATGAATTGTCAACTTAAGTGTCCATTTTCTTCGATTCCCCTTTGCATCTCCCATTTCGTGAACTTACAGAAGTTGAAAGAAAATTTTAGGTACGGGTTTTCACTAATTAGGATCAGGCAAGCAATGTTTAATTTTAGGGTTAACAACCTTTTCAATATTTAACTAAAACTGCAATAGGTTTACCAGTATTTCAATCTCTAGCTCAAGGTCTTCACAATGTTCTGTTTGAGAACACATCAAACTTGCTTGATATAGTTGCATCTGCCTGTATATGTATTCTTGTAAATACATTAAAGAGTTTCCTTCAACTAATAGCAGCTTTATGAAGTGTATAACATAAACAAGGCCAAGTGCAAGTTCTCTTGTCTCTTGTCCATTTTAACTCGACAGGGTTAGCAATTTTATTGTTTGCTTTTAATGCCTATATCCAAACACAAACTTCTTGATACAACACTCTATGCTTATGAGTGAAAATCTCTTAGGGGACTGATTTCAATATGTCTTATTGCTCAACAATTTGGCCGCTAAATTTCTAAAATGGACTAGTCATTGATTCGATTTGGGTGGTATAACCTATTATTTGAAGGGGTGTTTACTGAACGTATACAGTCTTATTATCGATCAGTGCAGATATGAGCTTGCATGGATGTGCAGGCTCTTCTAAGTCTACTCTGGAAGCAAAGGAAGAATCATTTGCCGCCAGAAGGCTAAAGGTTAGGATAATATATTTTCCGGCTTCATTAAGAAAATAGTTTGCATGATAGAACAATTTATCCTTCCTGCTGTCAATTAGGCTATTAAAACCTTTAAATGAGGTATAGCCGTAAGTAAACAAAACTTATTCCTGCAAACGTGTTTAGACAGTATTACAAACAGATGATGCGTAAAGAATGTTAGCTTTAAGTATTGTATAGATGTTCTTTGATGTGTCTTTCCAAACTGGATATTTGTCCTTGTTTTTATGCCGAAAAAGCGGATTGCGACTGACTTAGTCAGCATGTACCAGAACTGTTTGAAACGGCCAAATGAAGCAGAAATGAATACAGAAAACACCAGTGATTCTTGCACGTAACATTATCTCTTTGTGATTTTCTTTTAATGCATCAGCTGCAAACAAATGCAAGCGGATGTCTCTAAATTATTTTTGTACTTGTAGCATGTGTAAATGTTGAGTTATGCTCAACACGGAGCTAGAGGGCGTGGGCAGTAGCATCCATTTCCACTACCGTCCTTGAAAGGTTCAATCAAACCTTGCCTGCAACGTTTTGGTTTTTGTAGTGTTGAGCGAACTGTGGAGTTTCCACATTTTCTGTTTTATGTACAGCTTTGTCATTATTAATCCTTTTGTCAGTTAATAGAGCCAGACCAAATTCTAGTTCCTCAATGTTCGGGGAGATACATTACTTAAGACATGAACTAGCCGGCCTTCCTTATTCTATATAAAATTGACAAATTTAAAGAGGATGCAGCACACAGCAGGACCTAAAAGTGGCAAATTTACAAGGTATGCACACATGTCACACATCTTTTTTTTTTTCGTGCCAGTGTCCTATTAAGTGTGTGTATACCTTAATTATGACTCTTGAATTGCTTAATCCTGTAGGTTCTGAATGGACCAGTAATGGCACTTGAATTCCGTAATGGTGCACACTTCATAGAATCAATTTAATGCCAGTGCATTAACAGTGATGTATAAGGAATGTAAATATGTCAAAGAGATGTATTACAGAAATACTGGAAAACATTTTACAGTTAGATATCTACTGAAAGAGTGCAATGTCAGTTTCTTACGTTTTATTGGTATTTGGATGAGTCATTTGATCTAAAAAAAATATCAGTAAGTCATATAGTGTTATGTAACAGACAAGAGATTAAGGGAAGTAATTTTGATGTTCCCTACAAAAATATAAAACAAGAGTGTCCTGATGACCCTATATCGCTCAGCTGTTAAACTTGGCCTTTGAATCATCAAGATAAACATTCTGACCAAGTTTCATGAAAATAGAGTCATAAATGGTGCCTATAAAGTGTGAACAAGTTTTTCCTTTGATCTCTGTGGTGACCTAGTTTTTGACCCCACATGACCCAGTGTCTAATTTGGCCTTAGGAATCATCGAAAAAAAAGACGATCTTACCAAGTTTTATGGAGGTAGGGTCATAAATATTGCCTATAGAGTGTTTACAAGCTTTCCATTTGATCTGAGCGGGTGACCTAGTTTTTGTCTACACATGACCCAGTTACAAACTGGGTCTAAGAATCATCAAAATTAATATTCTGACCAGATTTCATGAAGATAGGGTCATACGTGTGGGCTCAAGAGTGTTAACAACCTTTTCATTTCATTTGACCCATTGACCTAGTTTATGACCCACTATGACCCATTTTATTAATGTGGCATAGGAATCATCAAATTAAATATTCAGATCAAATTTCATGAAGATAGGACCATAAATGCGGCCTCTAGGTTGTTAACAATCTTTTCCTTTGATTTGACCCGATGACCTAGCTTTTGACCCAACATGACCCAGTTTCGATCAAGACCTAAAGATAAACATTCTGTGCAAGTTGTTATCAAAACAAAATTAATAAAACTCTATATGGCTGAATGAACCTCTACCACAAAAACTTTAGCTTGCCTGATCTGTTAAGAAATTATTCCAATGGGACTCGAGCAATGTCGAAGGATTTGTATGCCCAACTCCGTTTGGTCTCACTGGTCAAGTGGTTTATTACTTTCCCCTCACCTCTATTGGTTAGGGTTTCACTAGGGGCACAAAATTGTTCATGTGTCGAAGCCATCTAACTGGGTTTCAGAAGATATGTTATTCCACTCAAGTGCCCATTTTGTCTTAAATATTCCTCATTCTCTGCCGTTAAATGGGCACGCCTTCAGATTAATGTAGAAAAATAAAAAAGATAAAAAACTAGACACTCATCCCGTAGTTATTATAAATACAAAATAAAAACAAAGTGATTCAGTGAGTTTTGGTAAGAATTTATTTGCAAAATCATTCACGTAGTCTTTAAAATATATAGAAAAGCTATATACTGTGTAAGCAACACTGTAAATGTTTGATTTCTGTGTTATTTCTAAATAAAATGAAATGCTAACTTCATGTATAATCATAACCGCCTCCTCAAGGGTCCAAGCTGGGAAAGGAAATAAAAAAAACCCCGCTCGCTCCATGTAAAATCCACCCGCCTCTGAAAAAAATCAAAACTGAGAAACATAAATAAAATTAAAATTTCGCTCGCTCGCTCGCTTCTATTTTTTTCTTTTTTTTTTTTTTTTTTTTTGAAAACTTTCCGAAGAACTTTTTTCCTCTTCATTTGAAAACAAATATCGTCTAGACGCTGACTTAGAAATCTGATATTTACATTTCAGGTTGAAGGTCTGTAATTCAAATCCTTCTTTGTTTCATATAAAAAAAACGACAACTTCAGGTCGTCTTTACGCAGATAGAACATTTTTGCCAGTCAGTTGTGGTGGGCTACCCAAATAATGGCGCATATATGCTCTTGTTATTAGTCATCGCACCTTCAAATAGGAAATTGTAGAGATTAACTGTAGAGGGGTCAGTTATTAAAATGCACTGTGCTTCACGATTTTCGCATCTTATTCTCTTCTGATAAACGTTTCGACTCAATTTACAAATATTTGATTAAATTAAGGACTGTGGTTAATTTTCCGAATTTAATAACTACATCTGCTGCATAGTTTTCCGGGTGTGTAAGTCCAAGTTTTAAAAGTTTTTTATGTTAGTATTATATTTTTCTGACAGTTCCGACGATCTGTAGTAAAAATTACTGAAAGCTTTCCGTAGCTTATAAGAACGGTAACCCTGTTTTAATAATTTCTTGGTGATATGAATAGATAATTGGTGATTTGAATAGCAAATTTTGGCCCTTTAAGGGGCCATTACTCTGGAACCCATAATGGAATCTAATCAGTTTTCAAAAGGATTCAAGATTTTATGCCAATACAATTTGTGTGCAAGTTTAATTAAAATCAATTACAAAATGTGTCTCTATCGCGTTCACAAGCCAAAAATAGAAAATTTTGGCCCTTTAAGGGGCCATAACTCTGGAACCCAAATGGAATCTAGCCAGTATTAAAAGGAACCGAGATATTGTGCAAATATCAGTTGTGATCAAGTTAGATTAAAGTTGGTTGCAAAATGTGGTCCTGTAAGGGACCATAATTCTAAAACCCATTTTGTGATCTGGCCAGTTTTCGACAGAAATCGAGATATTATGCCAGTACAAGTTGTGTGTAAGTTTATTAAAAGTTGATTATAAAATGTTGTCTGTATCGAGTTCACAAAACAAAAAATTAAATGTTGACCCTTTAAGGAGTCATAACTCTGGAACCCATGATGTGATCTGGCCAATTTACGAGATATATGCCGCCAATACAATTGTGAGCAAGTTTTATAAAAGTTGATTGCAAAATGTGGTCTGTATCGTGTTCACAAGCCAAATTAGCAAATTTTGGCCCTTAAGGGGTCATAACGCTGGAACCCAAGACGGGATCTGGCCAGTTTTCGAAAGGAACCGAAATATTATGCCAATACAAGTTGTGTGCAAGTGCGATTTAAATTGATTGCGAAATGTGGTCTCTATCGTGTTCACAAGCAATTGTGGACGGATGATGGACGACGGACGGACGACGGACGAAGGGCGATCACAAAATCTCACCTTGAACTACGTGACAGGTGAGCTTAAATGATCCATTGAGGGACGTCTCTCTTTCATATAAATCTATAGTCCAAGTAATTACATTACTTTAAGAAAAATCTATTGCCCTAGTAATTACATGTATAACAGCTAATATTTACTTCAGATTAAACGAAAAACAGCGTTACTATTTTCATATGGACGTTACTGTGAACAGAACAGGATTGATAATTGAATATTTAAGAATTGTGCGGCGAACTATTCATATACATATAGGTACATATAAGCACGTGAACCTCAAAATGTTAATATTTCTACCTTTTGGTGTCCTATACATGATATGCATGATTCAGGTTATTTATTCATGTTAAGTTCAGTGATATGATATTTGAAATATTAAAATAAAATAATTTGACCTTTAAATGAGATCTTTAAACAATTGTCCCTTTGAAAACCTCACACCATTTTTTCCTGAGCCATGTATATTTAATGTGTGTACAATTTAATTGAATACATTTTGTGTTAAAAGATATACATTTATTGTTATTTATTAAGGTCATGAATTAACCTTTTGAATATTGTTTAAAATATATTTGACTGAAAAGTATAAAAGGTATTTCCCCTTTGGAGCCTCTTTTTGTTGATTTAAACCAGCAGATTGAATAAGTAATCCTGTTCTTATTTAGCAGTATTTTATGTAGAGGATACTACATGAGTGTCTTTTCATATGGAATTTATATAACGAGTTGAATAAAAAAAACATAGTGCGAGGCTCTGCCAAGCATTTTATCAATTTTATTAAATGAGTTTGATAAATTCAATGCGGAAAGTCACTAATGTAATATTCATTTGATCACATCTTAGCTTTTCCTGTCCAAACATCAAAAAAATAAACAAGTCACCATTATCAACTTCTATTACTATTAACAGCGTGTACGTCAAAGCTTTATTACACTAGTTTATTATCATTTCTAAGTAATGGCTTTATTACACTCCCGCGACGCCAAACATGTGATAAAATAGTTAAATACAAACTTTGATATTTTTTTCACAACAAACATATTTTCACACTCTGTTTAAAATGCAATATTCAGTAAATATTTGAATACGTCCCGTTTCAGCTGGTATCGTAAAAATATAAATTTCTTTGGGCGAACATTGTATATTTGTCAATGTAGGGTTAACGCACGTTTTTTGTGTAACAACATCTGCAGAATCCCAAGGGATTTGTTGGTGCACGAGCCCGTAACGTGTGTTATCGCTATTCTTGCATAAAACATAACTAAAGTGCTGGAAATATCGAAAAAAACAAGACTATTCAGCTGACATTAGCCGATCGATGTCGGCCGTTTCAGGTTGTTATGGACACATGTTTTATTTATGCATTTCCAGGGTATACAGAAACAGTGCATATTTTATACATGTCGAACGGACATTCTTGTTGTGGTAATTTCTTTAATATTAAATATCTGTAAAATAAGCATGACTTCCCCTTTAGCTTTAGGACTCTGAATTATGAGAAAAGGGCATACACGGCATCCTGTCTTTACACAATTTGCAGGTGAGGTGCCAACAGAACACAATTCTGCTTGGTTTAAATTAATAGTCTGTCCCTTACGCTTTTTAAATGTAAATATTATCGTTTAATAGAAACTGGTATCGATACCTATATTCTTCATGTCGTTAAAAATGAAATCTCTAGGTCTATAACTAGAAAATTTTGCTTTGCACCCCACCCCATCGCGATCAAAGTTTGATAAACACAAAAATTTGAATTTTTCCAACATCGATATAATCAACTTAGATTGGATTTATAAACTCAAACATTGTTGGTGAGATCTACAAATAAATTGAAAAATATATAATAAATACCGTCTGTTCATCAAATGTTCATTAACTATGGAAAAATCCTTCAAACTTTACGCTTCGTCATGTTTATGCTTTACATTACACACCATCACTACATCAGTAGACTGCATAGATGTGTAAAGTAGACACAAACATTTCTTAAAAGTTTTAGTGTAAGATTTAAAGTTAGCATGTCAACTTTCTCGACTCAAATTAATTTGGAAAACGAAATTGTATTTTTGTAAATGTTGTTTGCCTATCATTTTTAGGGATTAAATCGCGGCGTGTAAACTTACTTTGAGTCTAATACGCGTAATAATACAATAATAAGGAACGTCAATTCAGTTGCGTATCAAGAGAGGTAGCGCTTATTACAAGTTAAAGTAAAGTTAGGTTGAAAAATGATATTTTTAATAAAAATGCAGATGAAAAGATTTCATAAATCTCGGACCTTTCGACTTCGGCCAAAACTGATTCGGGATCCATAATTTGCTTACGTTGGACCTGCAACAGCATATTCAAAACGTTCACCAACAGCGCGTGCTCACGAGAATCTCCTTGTTTGTACACGTTTTTTCCCTGTTTGTGCATGCCCGAAATCGGCAAAAACAAAGGTTTTATGCAAGAATACCAAATGGTAGTCTGTCCATGTCAGTTATATGTTATCCATGTTTAGATAATATAAAAACGATACTATAAAGATAAATTTCAGTTGAAAGAAAACACTATTTTCCAATACATTTTACCTCCCTTTTTAAAAAATTGATTTTAAGGAGGTTCAAGATGAAAAAAAAGAGCTTGTCTCCTCCTCTTTTAGGCATTGGAATTTCATATAGCAATATCATGCAAATTCTGGTTCTTTTTTTACCATTTCTTGTGCCATATCTTATTTGCTATGATATATCAAAATCAAATAATAAAACTTTGATGAAAATTGAATTCAATCTTACTGTAATAATTTTTCGTTGTATTGCAGGACGGTCCCGATGCTGACTTTTATGTCATATGACGATAAAATATCGGGGTTTTGCTCAAATGCAACAAAGTATACACATGTTACCAAGATACAGGGCTGTAACAAGCGGTTATTTTTTGTGTGGATCTCTATACATTATTTTCGAAAATACATCAGATTATATTTTATTAAAGCATTAATTGATATTTTTAATCGTGTGTGTCTGCATACAAGGGATAAACGTATGTTCATGTTTTAGAGTGCTTCAACACGTATGTTTTAAGTTCGGACATTCGTAGCAATAATTGTGTACATACATTGTATTCCAAAACAACTGTATATTTATATGACCTTTATCTTTATATTGTTACCTTTATGATTTTTATTTTCATAAATCAAAATCCATTCATTTTGATTTCAACTTTATGTATGTTCTACTTTTCTACAGTGAATAGGCTTTTGAAATAATTCACATTCTCAAATACATTTTATAACAGCTTCTGGCTTCAGAAGTAAATGTTATTCTATCTTTCATAGCGGCGCAATTAGGAAAGACCAAAGAGAATGGTAATAGAAAATGAAACTACCATTTTTTTTCTACATTCTTTATTATATTTTTTTGAAATTAGAGAAAACTAAAAAAAATCTACTTATTTACTCCAAATTCCGGGAGACGTTAGACTTGCTGAACTGAAATTTCGACTAAGTACTATGTATCTCGAAACTTCTTTGTTAATAAAAATTTCAACTAATTACTCTCCACTTGCAAAATTCGAAATTTGCCTTATTACCTCGAAATGTTGACTTAAGCTTTGACTTACCAACAAAGAATTATCAAGATATAAAAACGACAGAAATATTTCTTTATTTCGTTCTGTCACAGCGACACAACGACAAACAAGGTTAAAGAGCCCCGCAGAACGTCACCTAACAAAACGTCGCCAAGCCGAATGTCATTATGGCGCACCGCAAAACGTTGCCCCTATAAACGTCAGCTCGCCAAATGTCATCCCGACTAACGTCGGTATGGTCCCACTCCAGATGTCGTACTTTCGCCCTCAGGAATGGCATGACTGTATCAATTAAATTGGAGATAATAGGTTGTAAGATTTTAATATTGATGGAATATTTGTAAGTCCCTTATGAAGTGATACCAGATAATATTGCTCATTCTTTCCCCTATCGCCTCTCCCTACACTTGGAATATAGATAGTGGGCAATACGCGTGCGTCCGTCCATCCGCCTGTGTAATCTTTATTCAGAGTATAAATGTGTCGAACATTGGAAAAGACCATATGCTTTCCTCAGTAATACATTGGTGAGTAGATTGGGCGAAGATTCTGACAGATATTATCTGAGCAGTACCTTCAACACTCGTAGATATAGCTGTTTTCACTTTCAATGATACAGCTAGTGCTATGCAAATCACAGGCCCTAACCTCAGGTTGGGCCATGTTTAGTAGAGCAGCGTTTGTCAGTGAGACATTCAGGGCGCTATGAAGACGTTTGCGGTGCGACATTTAGCAGGGCAAATTTGGCGGGACAACGTTCGGCAGATGTTTTTCGGGGCGACGTTCGGCAAGGCGACATTTATTTGACGATGTTCTACGTGGAAACGTTCGGCGGGACGCCTTAACGACGTTGTCGTTATGTCTCTGCGACAAAACAAAATAACAAAATGACAGAAATCAGCCACCATACAAACATATGGTAGCAGAAAATACAATGATAGCATTTTCTTAAATTCTATAGTCAAACTACGTTTATCTATTTTACAGTTAAGTTTGAATTATTTTACCTTTATCTTTATTGAAAACATGGTTACACAAACCTGTATTTAAAACGACTGCATGTTGATATTTAACATTACTCAAATGCTCGGGGAATTCATTTACTTGTACAGCTTCAATCTAAGCCGTTTAAAAGCTAAGCGTTGACATATCCAGAATAAGATGTGAACCACTAGATTGGTGTAAAATAAACGAATATAGTCGTAACATTAATTTTACTCTTATACCATTTTACATCACTTGAATATTTTGAGATGTCCCCTTAACTTGTAAACGTCCTTAATCCTGTTTAAAACTCGTCATCGGTATAAACTAGAAATGCCCGGCAGTGTATGAGAGAGTTTTATTAACGGTACGCAAGAAGAATTATCTAATTGAGTGAGTGCCCGGTTTACCATTCCACGCTGTCTTATGGCTATGGGGAAAACTTGTCTTACAAGGGCAATAGAATAAGTTTCTTATATACATCTATATATATTTTAAATATATGGATATTTTGTGAATTGCGCAATGTATTGTGTTTTCGTGTAATTGTTTTACATTTTATAAAGATACAAATCAATTAGCTAGAATCTACATGTAATATTTTATGACTGAATCATATTGAATAGGTAAAGTATATGCGCGCTGGGGAAAATATTTCATGATGGACCTGTGAATTCTTTACTTATTTGGTGAAACAGGTCTCATAAGCGTAAATACGACTAGCTTCTACTGATTATAAAACATACCGTACGATTTGTTGTTAATTAACTGTTGTTGTACTTTTAGTAGTTCAACCGCCACCCTTGTTTAAGAGCAACATTTAAAAAACACGTTTTTTTCATCCTCAAGTAATAAGTAAGTAGACTCGCCCAATTTAATCAATGTAGACGCATAATCTAACTCTATACATAGAGCGCCTACTTCACCCGATTTACATTCGGAACATTTACACGCGTTTCGGGCTTTATCGTTTGTTTTTTTGAACCGTCCAAAGATGTTGGAAATGTTTGTCTCATTGTTTATTTTTTTTAATAAAAATGTTACTGCTTTCATTGTCTACCACATTTTTTCCACCCTTGCCTGAAAAAACATTAATGAGTTTGTACACTGTTCAGACAACTGTGCTCTGTTGAAATTTAGCCAAACACCTGCATAAACAGAAAGCATGATATGTCACCATGCGCGGATCCAGGGGGGGGGGGGCGGAGACCGGGGGTCCGGACCCCCTCTGGAAAATCTTTAAAAAAGGAAAGAAGACAAGAAGGAAAGAAAATGTTTCTCGAAAAAGGCAACATTAGGACTGCATGTAAAGTATATGCGGCTGCTGCTACATAAGACCCCGACAAAATTCATATTATTTATCTAAAAGAAACTAAGAATTTTACCTTCAAGAAAGCTTGATTTTATCATTTTCCCAAATTTAACAGGTTAGTCCATAAAACTGTCCCAGAATGCAAAAATTGAAGTGCTAAATTTCAAAATTTCCAGGGTGGGGCGGGGGAGGTGGGCAGGGGATCGGACCCCCTCTGAGAAAATTGCCTGTGTCCGTGCATAGTCACTATACCTGTCTAGTACTGGACATTATGGTAACGCTTCTTTCCTGCACAAATGACAATTTCGCAACTTCTGTCCGGTTTGTACAAATTTCTGGCCGCGATAAACCATTTGACTTGTGTCTACTTGAACCTAGATCTAGCTTACTCTCCTTTAACGTAGAGATCTATATCAGAAAAATTGTACATAATACGTTTGGTGAATACTAACATTTTAAGTTTTATATCTCATATGTCCTAGGGGCCTCCGTGGCCGAGTGGTTAGAGTCGTTGACTTCGTTAGAGTCGTTGACTTCAAACCATTTGCCCCACATCGATTTGGGTTCGAAACCTCATTTGGGGCGTAGAATTCTTCACGTGAGGAAGCCATCCAGCTGGCTTACGGAAGGTCGGTGGTTCTACCCAGGTGCCCGCTCGTGATGAAATAGTGCACGGAGGGGCACCTGGGGTCTTCCTCCACCATTAAAGCTGGAAAGTCGCCATATGACTTAAAATTGTGTCGGTGCGACGTTAAACCCAACAAAATAAATAAATAAATAAATCTCATATGTCCTGTCTAAATATAAGATAATTTAATCCTATTCACGTTCTTGCAATTTAACTGCGTTTCTAGTTGAATTTGAATCAAGGATGGATTTGACACAGCTGCAAGGATAATCTTAGGTTTTACATTTAAGTCCAGTAAATAATTTTGACTCACTTTTTAAAGCCCACACATCATGATGTCAGATTTTTTAAAAATCAACTTTTCCTATATTCACCTATAAGATGCATATTCGATTTTCTTACAGTGTATTTTTCATCATATTCTTTTAAAAACTCGTTGTTTTCCTAATAAATTTAAGATAAAAACATTCATTAACAATTTCTGATGTTTATAAAAAACTGAATTCTCGTGAGCAAACATCACGTGATTATCAATAAATACAGGTATCGCACACTATTATGACGTTTTGAAATAAACAAACAAAAGAATAAAATAGAATGAAGTCTGTACACTCAGTACGTATACGATGCAGACAGTGATTTCTTGTTTTCTAGTGTGGTTACGGTATACTTTCTATGCTTTTCGGCGTGAGTTCGATTCCAAGACCCGTTAATTGTTGTCTTCAAGTTTATTCACTGCAATTTTAGGCCATGCCATCCTCAAACTTACATTTGTTTTCAACAAGTTAGACACAATGTAAATAAAATCCCTGCTGAGAAAGTCTCTATCATAAGCCAAAAAAAAAAAAAATAACCAGATTAATTAAGTAAAACATAAAATAAAGGTAACTCTAAGGAATACACCAATGTACTCAACAATTTGTCTGAAGTCAGAGCACCAAGAGCCTTACTTTTAAGGGCACGACTAAGAAGCTACAAGAGAAAATTGTACTCCCTCCGTCCATTGTATGTAGGATTTAGGATTAAAGCATGATGTAGTCTTACACTCTAATAGTCATCGCACCATCAAATAGGAAGGCGTAGCGATTATATGTAGAGGTGTCAATCACTAAGCAAGCACTGTGCTTCGCGATTTTCGCATCGTATCCTCTTTTGATAAACCTTTTAACAAAATTTTACAAATATCTTATTAAACTAGCGACTATGTTTAATTTTCCGAATTTTATAATCTACATCTCTCTAATATTCTGGGTATGTAAGCCTAAGTTTTAAAAGTGTTTTAAAGTGTTTTAAAAGGTTAGTATTATATTCTAACAGTTCGGACGATCTGTAAAAATTACAGAAAGCTTTCCGTAGCTAATAAGAACGATGACCCTGTTGTAATCATTTCTTGGTAATATGAAAATTTCTATCATTAAAATCCTCTATCTTTGAGCAAGCTCTTGCAGAACGAATAAGTTGTAAAATTTTAACACCGTATGATGTTGCTCGAGGGCAGCTCCATCACGGTGGGGTAAGTTAACAATTTCAAAAATAAAATCGTCCCTTTTAACATATATTTTCTTTTCGTTGTTATCAATCACAGTTGTTAAATTTGAATCCCAAAGAGATCTTCTAACTCTGAATGGTTAACCTTGTTAATCTGTAACTCTTTTTGGGTAAATGTGTTTCACCATTTCTGAAAAATAAAGGTTGTCCATATTTAAAATATCATCAAGATACCATGAGGTTCCATTAAAAGCTTCAATAGTTTCAAATTGTGTCTCTTTGGATAAACTGAGTATGAAATCTCGTTCATAACATTATGAGAATAAATTAGCAATGAGTGGGGCGCAGTTGGTTCTCATCGGGATACCAATTACTTGTTTGTACGTGTTATTGCCAAATTTGAAATATATGTTATCTAAGAGATACCTTAGGACATCACAAACCTGATCACAACTCCATAGGTTGTATCTCTTAAATGTACTCTTAGAAAAGAATGCTCTAGTTTCATTGCAAGTCAGATAATCAATGTTTTTTTTTGCAAATGTTTTCTCCATTAAAGCTACCAGCTTTTCTTTTAATAAAACTATGTGGTAAATTAGTATAAAGAGTAAAAAAGTCATGAGAACGTTTACTCGAACATTTGAAGAGTGTGTTTTACTAGCATTTTGATAACATCTCCAGAGGTATTGACGGACCAAAACAGATAAACACCCGAGTTCTCACATACCTTGGAGCAATACTTTTGTATGTGGTCTTTTATTGCAGTAAGATACAAGTAGAGAACTGTTTTTTTTTTGTAGTGCGTAAGGTTGAATTTGCAATGAATCGAGCTTTATATGGAGTTTTGTAAAGTTTAGGGATCCAATAAAGAGTAGGGAGCTTCATCTGACTTTCGTCATGTGCGACATTAAAATCTATATATTGACTTTCTTGTATTTTTACAATATTATTCTCATCTAGTAGGGATAACTTGTAAGTTTCTGCATGTTTCACTTCATTTTATAATATTTCTGTGTAGTAAATTCGTCATATAATTAAAGTATTTTTGAAGCTTTTTCTGCAGGAGTAAAAACAAAATTCGTTTGTACCTTGGATAAAGCTTTCTTCTAAGTGAACATGTGGGTTAAGAAGGTAATAAGGAAAGGTTTAATCATAAAATTTAACTCGGCTTTTTATGATTTTAAATATATTCTTTTTCCATTCAGTGAGAGCGTTCTGATCTGAATTTTCTTTCCGACACCAGTTTATATATAGTCATCAATAGAATGAGTTATTTCAGGGAGACATTTTTCAAGGTTTAAGCAGAAGTTTTTCCAGCAATAACTATGAAGGTAACGATGTATTGAAATTCACTGTTTCATGATACATATGTCTGGCGGTAAGCATCACATATCATTGGCCTGTTTCATGATGCAGAAATGTTACAGTGAAAAGTAGAAACATTGAAATAAAACATTCAATTAACAGGTGTCAACGATAGTAACAAAACAAATGTATCATTTTCAACAGTTGATTAAATTTAAAGCACAATTTCAAGAACTCCACAAGCGTAGAATTATTGACTTGTTTTCATTATGTAATATGAATGATTAGTTACTGAAGATAGCTTGGCACAGAAAAATAATAATACTATAAAATTGCAACTCCAGACAGTTGTATGATTACATTTTTTTCATCATAAACAAAGTACTATAGCAATTAATTTCTAATTTCGTTTTTATTAATGTTTAACAGAAGTTGGTCACAGCTTCACATAAATGTTAATATACAAATACATATGATATAAAACATATAGCTAAAATGCAAATGTTGAGACCCTGGAAGCAGAGGCCTAATACAGTACCAGTTATGGTACACTGTATACCACAGTCAGTCAATCTCTAAATGACTTGATCACTGAAAAAACAAAAACTTATTTATAAGTATTTTGAAAGTATAACGAAACAATAATATTTCGGCAAGCATCATACGAGGGTTTTTCCAAAATAACATAGTTTTTGTCAAAAGACGCATATTATCTAAAGAGCAATGTGAAATATACCATCTCAATTCGCAATCTTTCTATTATTAATTCATACATTTTTGTAACATTTTTGCTGATAGGCGAAGCGCGTGGTACTTTTTCATTATCATATCTACGCATTACCGGCGCAGTCGCTTTTTCATCTGTCATGATTTGAATTTAATCGATAATATTTGCACTGATAAAACACTTGTTCGCAAGAAAATACGTCAAAGTGTGAAAGAAATGTCGAACCAGGGACAGAAACTATAAGAACAATTTACCACTCATTACAATATTTACAAGTTTATTTACAGAAAGAATGATTATTTACAATGAATGAAAAAAAAATCTAAATAGAAGAAAAGAAAAGAAAAAAAAACAAGTGAGCTCTTTATCTGATTTCTAAAAGATGTTCAGTTCTCAGAATTACAATTGATTGACATCGTGACGTTTAAACAAATGTTTCACTTTTACTTTAAATTTAAAGTTTGTTTGTTTGTTTGTTTTGCCATGTAACGGCGGGCAACCTAACCAGTGTTCCTGGATTCTGTACCAGTACAAACCTGTTAAGTGACTGCCAACTTTCCCACATAAATCTGAGGTGGAAAACTAATGATTGCAAATACAATGTCGTTTATCAAATAGTTACGGAGAACATACGCTCCGCCCGAGGATCGAACGTACGATCCAGCGATCCATAGACCAACGCTTTACCTACTGAGCTAAGCGGCCGGGCTTTAAACTTAAAGTAGCACTAAAATTAGGTTAGTTAATGTCCTATTATATCGCGAAGACATCGACCCCATTCTGGCTCCCCATGTCTAGTGTTTGTATCCCTGAGCTGTCTCAGTTGATTACAAAGGTCAGCGGCTTGGCGGTTAAGGCACAACCATTGGACGGAGAAACTCTCAGCGCTAGAAATTCACATCCAGGTCGAGAAAAGTTAAGTAAACCAATGGTATAAGAATTCTGGGTCGTGACATCACCAGGAAAATGTCGTCTGGTTGAAGAAGCTAAAATATAATCATATGGTAGGCACCATAGCAAATGCAAATAAAGGCATAAAACTGCTCCTTTGGTTACACCATACCTCCTTAGACTCCCATACATAATACTTGCTACTTATACAAAATATGCGTGCTACTAAATTCATACGTCACGTGAATACAAAACGTCACTTATTACATCCATTATTTCCCAAATTAATTACTTACAAGTCTTAAGTTAAAGTATGATAAATATATGGAAAGATTATGATGAAAAAAATATAGAAAAGAAGATTGTTAACTGTAATGCAAATTGAACATAACGAATAGCTGGTATGAACGTTTTATCGATTACTATACAACAGAATGGACATCTTATAGATATGCAATATACTGGCACAAAATTATTTTAAGTTAAAAATTACATATTAAACGGTACTTTATTTGTTAAAACATACATATTTACATTACATACAATGCAGTACCGGCGTTCCATAATTTACAACAAAACATATAGACATATACAAAGATTTCTTTCTAATTGTCGCGTTACAACTAAAACAAAGGAAACATTTTAGATTCCTGTTTCGAAATAAATAATCTACAAAAATCAGAAAAAAATAGATAAGCCTGACATACCGAAACTAGCTAATATCTTGCCGAAAAGTAAACATTTTACAAAATTGTGTTGAATGAACAAAAATTTACTACATAAAATTGTAATTTAAAAATCATACAAAAATCTAAAAAATAAATGTCTTACCTCGATCGAGCAAAAAAAAAAATTCTACAAGGAATAGAAGAGTGACATAGTGTCATTAGACTGTAAAATGTGTTGTGCAGCAAATACATCTGGTCCAGTAAATTTGTATATTTATGTCCCGCAAAATATTGGATTTTGCACGAGAGCTCAGACTTGTACAAACGATTCGCAAATGTTTGATAAAGACAGTCGAGATGAAGGGAGAAAAAAAATCCGAGATTCCACGTTTATATCAATGTAAGACGCCTTGGATAAAGACCAAGTACTCACATTAATGCCTTGTATAAGTGTTCATACTTTTCCGTGTTCCAACCAAAGAGGGGCCTCCGTGGTCGAGTGGTAACGGTCGCTGACTTCAAATCACTTGCCCCTCATCGATGTAGGTTCGAGCCTCACTCGGGGCGTTGAATTCTTCATGTGAGGAAGCTATCAAGCTGGCTTAAGGAAGGTCGGTGGTTCTTCCCAGGTGCCCGCTCGTGATAAAATTATGTACGGAGGGGCACCTTGGGTCTTCCTCCACCATCAAAGCTGTAAAGTCGCCATATGACCTAATATCATGTTGGTGCGACGTTAAACCCAACAAAATGATATAAAATCCAACCAAAGAATCAATAATTTATAAAATAATTTTACAAATATTGAATAATGCAAACCTGATGAAAGCATCTCGATAAAGATACAACATTACTAACGTCGTTAAATTGTGACCACCGTTCATGTAAGTAACTGTTATCGAAGTGGCGTTATTCCTGATTGTATAATCAGAATGACGCCAGCTAAAGAAAATGTCTACGTTATTTTTGAAAAAAAAAACTCGTATTTAATGGCTATTCTTTTGTAAGAGAAACATGAACAAATTCATAGTTTTGTGTTCATGTCATAAGATAATTAAAGTGGAATTTATCATAATTCTCATACTTTTCTGTGTATCAAACCACTGAAAGCAACTCTTAATATTTACATTATATTTGAATCTGACAACAAAACCATAACTTGAATGCTTTTTAACAATTTCAATTACGTAAGCAACACTTTTTTTTAACAAAAATAGTTATCAAATGTAAACAGATGCCAAGGAAACCACTGAAGGAAGTGGCAGTTAGAACACTGGCTACTTTCTGGTTACTAGACAGCTAGACACTTCCATATTCTTACGGTGACATAGTTAATTCCAATATATAATATTTTGTACAGCTATCTTTCCGAAAACGATGTTGTAAGAAGTAAAGGACATGCTCATGGGTTGTGTAACTCCATTTTATGCATATCGGTCTGTCTATCTGTCGGTCGGTTGGTATGTTGCCAAATTTGTTTCCGGATAAAAACTCAAGAACGCTTAGGACAAGGATCATGAAAGTTGACAGGAAATTTGGTCATAACCAGCAGATGACTCCTGTTGATTGTGAGATCAGTAGGTCAAAGGTCAAAGTCACAGTGATCCAAAACAGTTAAACAGTTTCCGTACGATGGCTTGAGAACGCTTCGGTCTAGGATTACAAAACTTAATACATAGATTGATCTTGACCACCATATTAACCCCTATTGATTTTGAGATTAGTAGGTCAAAGGTCAAGGTCACAGTGACCCGGAACAGTTTAACATTTTCTGGACGATTACCTAAGAACACTTAGGCTTAGGATCACGAAAGTTGATAGAAAGATTGATTATAACCATCAGGTGATCTTTATTGATTTTGAGGTCAGTAGGCCAAAGTCAAGGTCACATTGACCAAGAACAGGTCTACGCTTTCCAGATGATAATTCGAAAATGCTTGGGCCTATCAAAGTTTACAAACAGGTTGGTTATGATCAGCAAATTACCCTTATTGATTTTGAGATCAGTAGGTCAAAGGTCAATGTCAAAAATGACCCAGAACATTTAAACGGATAATTTCTGGAGAACACTTGGAACTAGGATCATGAAAAACTTTATAGGATGGCCGGTCATGAACAGCAGATTATTCCTACTGATTTTGAGATCAGTAGGTCAAATGTCAAAGTCAAAGTGACCCGGACCAGTTGAACCGTGTCTGAATGGTAACTTGAGAACGCTTGGGCCTAGGATCATAAAACTTGATAGGCAGGTTAATCATAAACAGCAGATGACTTCAATTGCTTTTGAGGTCAAGGTCACATTGACCCTGAACAGTAGAGCATATTTTGCCAAATAAGAAGAGACTGTTTTGGTTAAGATCAGTTTTGATACTGAGGTCTTTTATGACTGGGCAATGGACAATAATTATTGATTTGAGGTCAGTACTTCAAACATCTAGTGCACAGTAACTAAATAATTTCTGTTCCTTGTGCAGTTACTGAATGCATCAAAGGGACATTGTGTGTTCTACGAGCTCTTGTTCAATGTTTCAGTCTGTTTGTCCGTCCGTCTCTATACCTGTCAATGTCTTGACACATTTATCAGATTATTGCCTTCCGCACCGTTATTTCAGATTTGTTTGAATTTGCTAAGGTATCATTTCATTTGACAGTACAGAAATATCCAACAGTTTTTCTCATGGTCAAGAACAGGTTTAAACATTCAGATCGAGGTCATACGTGAAAAAAACATATAAACATTGCTATTAGCCATAAGCCTGTATTGATTACACAACCTTTAAGATGTTCTCCTAATGTAAGCTTATCAATTGTAGGACATGATTTAATGAGATTTAATCATTAAATAAAACAATATTATACACGTGACGTTTTAAATCCAAGTTATTCAGGAGTCAAAGGCTAAAAATAAACTACATCGGTGTACATGCGTACAATGTAATAGCGTTGTTTGAAATATGATTTTATGGTAGCTTAGAGCCGTCGTAATCCCATTTTGTTATTTTCGCGTCAAAGGTCATGTCACCAATTTTGAAAAAAAAAAAATGACACATATTCTGCATCAACTATCTTAATATTCTATAAACTATGTAAATGAAAACAATCTTAGTGTTTCTTTTTGTCATTTTCATCTGAGAAGAATTGCATTTCGACATTCTTTTTCCTTTTCAAAAGTATTTAACCCATTATTATTTTTACATAACGAATGCGGTATCCTTTGTTCAGTTCTCATTGTATTACTTTCCTTTGATTTGATATTGATTTAACGTCAGTTGTATATGCCTCATTTGAAAATGAGAAATATTTTGTCTGTCCACCTCAAAGCATGACTCCATTTTTTCTCTATACATGCATATATTGAGCTAAAAATAAAAACAAGTCTCAATTAGAATCTAGAAAACAAGTTGTCGGGTGATAGGAGGGACGCTATGGCCCTTGCATTTATTCACATTTCCATGTTCTTAACATTTGATCGTCATATATAAAAACATGATTAATACACGAGAAAAGCATTGCTGCAAAAAAAATGTCAACTATTGTATACTTTTTATTTAAAACTTGTCTTTTTATATTCAGCCCATTATAATAAATTTCTTTTCGTCAATGATAACATCTGAAACTCGTCTGCAATTATTTTGTGTGATGTTTTATTTCTTATATAGTTACGTAATAATTTCAGCATATCATCAGGTGTATAGGCTGCCGTTGGTTTATCTATAGTCACGTGGCTAATTTAGGATGCTACGTGATGTTGCGTTGGCTTGCGCGAGGTTTATGCAACACGTTTCCTTGTGTCGTCCTTGAACATACGCCAACACACCATAACAAAATTTTGAAAGTTGTGTGTGTTGTTTTGATATGTGCGCCAACGCGACAAAACGAAACTGATAAAGATACAGAGAACGTGACAGAAGGATACATTTAATTTTGTATTTAACAGAGAGCTCGAGTAATGGAAAAAATTTCATAAATTTCATCAATTCTAAAACTTTCACCGGGAGATAATGTTTGCGAGAAAGTGCTTTTTGGCAGTGAAGAGAGAACGTCATCCAGTTGCTCACAGTTACTTATAGATTTTAAGTCCCTACAGATAGATTTCAAGCTAGATGGAAAAAAAATTTTTTTTTATTTTTTAAAGAAAAGGTCTAGAAAGAAAATGGAAAGGCATGCCGGTAATATTCTTAAGCAAGCGTGATGAATGGCAAATAACGTCACGATGTAATTGGCTCTCCAGAGGCATATCTTGCGAATAGCTACCTTCGTACCTGTAGGAAAAGTCAGAGGTTTAAAAATTATTAAAATTTTGGTTACAATAAATTATTGTACATATGAGGTTGATTGTCGGCAGTTTTGCAAAAGTTAGATAAAACGATTATTATTTTATTTTTCTTAATTCTGAACAGCTGTAAGTACTCGATAAGCCGTCAATTTCTGTAATAATGTCCCTAATGCGAAACCAAGGTGCGGGACAAACCTTAAAATCAAGATTAAGCCTAATTGTCGGAAAAGTATCAATTTTCCATTAAATGTGAAAATGACCATGTTTTTCTTAAAATGGTGTTCATAATGAAATTCTGAAAAGAAAATACCAGTTCTATCTTGATTGAAGCAATTTTCACGAAATGCGAGTTTTTCTTAATATGTTAGAATGACTGAATATCTATGCTACTATTTTCAAAGTAAAATGACAATGCATGGCACCTTCTTGTCAGGATGTCCAGCCTTTCAATTCTTGCGAAACAGTCCTTGTCTTGAAAGTCTGTCTATAGACAATCAATAAGTAACAAAACATATTGAGTTTTTCATAATGCAGTGGAATTATGGTCACGTGACTGAGATACATGATAAAAACGATAACTGTGTAGGAAGACATCAGCAGGTACCTACATTTACTTTCGTTGTACCCAATAATAACCCAAACAATTTACGATAAAGTATCAATGCAGCTTATATCTGGCATGAACATGACCTTTACTAGGCAAGAACTATTACAATATACTGACATGGACTACTTTCGGTGTTACCACATATGCATAATCGGTGCCTTAACAGTGAATTTGACATTTCGCGTGTTACTGATCGGTCAACATCCATTGTACTATGAGGTCATAATGATGTTTCTAGATATAACCGTGTAGTGCCATACTTAAAATCCCTCATTTATATGTTTGATTTGGATGTGGAGTTTGATCTTAATCTATGTTTTTGGTCAATTATGTACATGTAGAGTGTCATAACATTCTATGTTCAATAAAGTCGATAAGGCCTACAAACCAAATTAAAAAAATATCCCCTGCATAATTGACACAATTATCTTATCATTCAATGCAATTAATTTCTTCTTTGAGATCAAAAAGGTTAAAATGATACTTACATGAGGATAACTGCTGCTAATTGCTCAACAATTAAAGTTTCCACAACAAAATTGCCAAAATAGTTCAGCGTTTGGTCAATGTGTTAAATAAACAAAGGATGTCTGGGTCCATCTCTTTGTCTGCCAGTAAATTTGGTCAGTAAACACAAAGTAAATAAGCAATTTGTTCCACAAAAAGTGGCCACAATGCCGCATAAGCGACGTGCCCGCTGTACTGTTCAATATTTATAATGAATAAAGAACAAATTTATTTTGTACTTTGAAAAAGTGGCCGCAATTTCGGCGTGCCCGTTGTTTTGGCGAGCCTGTTAGGTGGAAATCTACTGTACAACCTTCGTTCCTTTTTGAATACTTTTTCAAAAACCTCAACTTTCTTTTGAGTAATGAATAGGTTCTTTGTAACAAAGTCGTCAAGGCTCGCTATGACGCTTTGCTTTATTTCATACGAAAGTCTTATTGGTATCATCTGCATCTTTTTTTAAAAAGTATTTTTTTCAATATTTACAGTTGAATACAATTGACGTTTTATCTACTTTTGTATAAATTCTAGGTGGCATGGCTTCAACCTGGTTTTTTTACAAGCAGTTTTTCAAAATGGGTCAATGTGTAGATGTTTTACATGCAGAATTGCTTAAATCAATAAGGTTCAACACGCTCCAGTTATTTTGCAACAAACACCAAACAAATATATGTATCGTGTCGGCATTTAAATGACAAATGTTTATACAAGCTATTTTTAGAATTAATCATAGAAGAAAGAAGTTATGACAAGTACAATGAAAATCTGCACAGGTAGAGGTTCATACAATTCGGCCTATATTTTGTTAAATACTTCATGCAACGATGGGTTCTGCATCAGAATTGTAATATTATGATAAAATACGCAAGAATCATACAAAACAATTACTCTTCTTCAAAGTGCACAATCTTTAGGCTTATAACCTACACTAATATATTTCACTGACCAATCCAACCTTATGTTTTTTCGGCCTGACCTCCTCCCCTACAACCGCCCATTCCACCCTTTTACATTGATATTGTTACTGATAAAACAATCTTTCGTAAAAGTTCAAAAATCAACATCGTAACAAAATAGATTCAAACACATTACAGTTTTTATCTTAAGGCAGCCCCTAAAATCAGTCAAACAAAACCATTAGGGGTTCTTGCCTATTACTAGTAGTAGATTGTTATCTTCAATACTTGAAAGCATTGTCAATTATCTTTTAAAGTAAACTTTGATATACTTTTCAACAAAGTTAAGATACCATCATTCCTTTTCCTTTTTTCATAATATTGTTTTGACTATTTTTGTACGATTTCTGTGTTCTGTGCTGGATAATGCAAAACACAACTTATTACTATTAGTACAATCTGAGTTAGAGCTGTCTATATTGACTGTGAGCTGATCGTCGCACTATTTCCTAGGAAAAATTTAAAAAAAAATCATAATGAATACAAACTATATATTGAATTTTTTTACAGTGATTATAAATTAAAATTATAAAATAAGACTATTAAAATTGCAATATATGACTGTTATTCCCTGGAAAGTAATATATTATATACTGTATGGTTTATATACACATAGTTAAGCACCATCTTAAGTAAGTAATAAGTAATGGCTATCAATGTTGTTGCACTATGGGGGTAAAGGGAAACAATTACTCCTGTAAATTAGGGGAAATTTGAATAAGTATTTTGGCAATAAGGTATAAATATCATATCAGATATAAAATCATTGTTTAAGGAAAGATGCATTAAATCGCAGCATTAACCTAAAGAAATTCAACGTGGATGAGAAGTCTGATAGAACAGAAAAAAAGTCCGGACGTTTTTTGTTCCTTTGCTAGAATATTTGTCAATAATGCTGTAGATTCTTTAACACTTCAATTCAATATCTTCTTAAAACACGATGTGTGAGCAAATTAATTACTACAAAAGTAACAACATTGCGATCAATTAGGCCGATCCCTTAAGATTTCGTTTTCTCTGTTTACACACCAAGAGACAGGTTTACAACTTATGTGTTTGACTGAAAATATGTTTCTTCCATCAGATGTGATCCCCACTATTTTTTTATTTATATTCATTACTGGTAATAATCTTAATTAAAATGTAAATCACAGACATTTAAAATGGGCCCTGGTGTGTGTTGCTGTCGTTGGAAAATGTGAATTTTAAAAAGAATAACGAAGGACAGCTATTTAGTGTATTGTAACCTAAATGATGAAGTTCTAAAAGAAATTTTACGTACATCGAAGAGGCATAACTAATTACTGCAAATCATTTTATAGCTACATGAAGTCCGAACAAGGAACCTTATGTAACAGATTTACGCTAGTGTCAGTATTACATTTTATTTCATAGCAGCCTGTGATGATAGTCAAAACATTGTTGGTAATATTTTGTTACACGCAGCAGACATAAGTGTAAAAAATGTAAAAACATATTACCACATGTCGCTGGATAGTTTATAATGACATCAGCCTGAAGCTTAGTCAAAATATCGTATGCCGTATTTCTCAAATACACGTTTCGACATATGTGCGGCGGTAAGCCTTATATATGGCGTTGTCACACGGCACAAAACTAGCCATTACTGTTTGGCATTTTGAACGACCGAATCCAGCAGCACGAATACAAAATCATAAAAATGCAGAAAAAAGTCGTTCTGCTAAATAATAAATTGTGTCATTGTTTGAGCATATTTGTAATGCAATGAAAATGCTCTCTCTAGTATGTGCGTACTGAGACGCAAGAGAGACGACTGTGCACAGACAGAGGCATTTTGTGATGTGTTGTAACGCAATTCCACACATACATACTACATGGGTGTTATCGGATAAAGAGTCGGCAAACGGAAGTGCTAGCCTAAACGAGAAGTAAATTACGATTGTATATGGTTAGGTGTTCCACCATACATGATCTATACACTTCCATTTTTTTTATTTGATATGATACAAAATATAATAGTTCGTTACTCAAGCCTTGATTTATTAAAACTTAATATAATTGGTTGTCGTCAATGGATAGAGATATGCTTTTAACCAAAAATATGCACTATTAGATGATTACCAAAATCCCATACATTTCCGTACACTTCTGTTTTTTTTTTTTTTTTTTTTTTTTTTTTTTTTTTTTTTTTTTTTTTTAAGAAAATAAATAAAACTCTAACTAGTGTAAAGCATACCCTTTCGAACAGAAGTCTAATCATTTTGACTTTTTTTCTACGGCTATAAAACCGTTGACCAAAATTTAAAAATTGAAACACACACGATATGCTTGTGCCCATACCAATCTTTTCATTTATGTATAGGGTCAAAACAGTACCCGATTTCCTAGATCTTTTTGCTAGAATCATGTGTAAAATATGGAAAAACACAATCACTTTATTTTAAAAAAAAAGATGAATATGAAAAATATTGCAATCGAAAATTTGATAAAGCAGTTTGCACGTCATGGTCATTTAATTACTGAAATTTTGAATTTAATCAAACCCTGACTTTGTAAAAGCTCCAAAAACAACAAAAAGCAAATGAAAAAAGATAGTGTCGCGTGCTAGACATTTTGTTAAATTGATTTGTAATAATTCTTTGAACATTGGGACGGCGCGGATTGAGAAACTTATGAACATCCATGCAGCAAATAAGAACAAGGTACAGTGCAGGTAGGTGGGGTGAGCCACACATCGAAATCTGTATAATATCGTGCAGCGTGCTCGTGTTCTTAATAACAATATTCAACACTCATACGAATATATTTATAAAAGAAATAATGCAATGTTTTGCAGATGGTTATTTTTATTCGCTACCAACATATGTATTGTTATAATTTGACCGTTGGTTTCTTTACTGCATGTGGCTTCAGCTTCTATGTTGCACCACCATTGTTCTATCTTGTGACTGACAATCAAGGTGATCATTATACCAAATTAAGTAATACAAGAATTTCTGGTGTCCGAACTATTTTCGTACTGTTAAGAATTCATTTAGAGGTGCAAAATTCGTAAAACGTTTGCAGAAAGTTCTTTTCATGTTCATTTTCCTGTTCCCATTTTCCTCAAACTACTCCATTGTTAAAAAATGTTGAATTCAATCTAGTTATTGCTGCGAAATTGTTCGGAGAAAATTGGTGCGCTACGTATTGTCAAATAAACGTCCAAGCGAAACAATTTTGAACCCAAACATTCTGATAATATGCGCATCTGCTTTGAGTAGACGACATGGCGTTTCAATGGCCGGGAAACAGCGCTAATAGTAATGGCCTATGCAAAGTCATTGAACGGAAACATGCACGTGTTCTTAATAACAATATTCAACACTCATACGAATATATTTATAAAAGAAATAATGCAATGTTTTGCAGATGGTTATTTTTATTCGCTACCAACATATGTATTGTTATAATTTGACCGTTGGTTTCTTTACTGCATGTGGCTTCAGCTTCTATGTTGCACCACCATTGTTCTATCTTGTGACTGACAATCAAGGTGATCATTATACCAAATTAAGTAATACAATAATGTCTGGTGTCCGAACTATTTTCGTACTGTTAAGAATTCATTTAGAGGTGCAAAATTCGTAAAACGTTTGCAGAAAGTTCTTTTTATGTTCATTTTCCTGTTCACATTTCCTCAAACTACTCCATTGTTAAAAAAATGTTGAATTCAATCTAGTTATTGCTGCGAAATTGTTCGGAGAAAATTGGTGCGCTACGTATTGTCAAATAAACGTCCAAGCGAAACAATTTTGAACCCAAACATTCTGATAATATGCGCATCTGCTTTGAGGAGACGACATTGCGTTTCAATGGCCGGGAAACAGCGCAAATAGTAATGGCCTATGCGAAGTCATTGAACGGAAACATGCATGTATGTCTTCTCTTTCGCATTGTGGAATTTCTATGACAAGAACGCGGGAATACTAATAGATTAAGACATGTTCCATTGCTATACTCAGACAATTTTGACTAAGATCTTACTTTCATACACATTTTTTTTCAAAATAACAGAACGAATATTGAAGAAACAAATGTGTTTAATTGTAAAAAATCTCGATGTAGAAGATTTGCATGCAACATGCATAGATATCGTCCCTGTCTCAAATGATCAGTTTGACCTCAACGTCTAAATTAATGTTTTACCATAGTACAAAAATATAGCCTTGACCGGCTTGTCCTCAAACATGAGCAAATAATCCAACAAAGCAATGTTTGGGCCAATGACAGGTAATCCTAAATTAACAATAACCGAATTCCTCCTTTCTTTTAATCAAAGTAAAAAGTAAAAAAAAAACCTTAAACCGTGCCCCTGACCTTGATTCTCTGGCATTAAAATTGAACTGATTTTAAAAAAAGTAAATTGTTAAGACCCTGATTTGGTCTTGAACCGCAACCTCTTTATTCGGCATTACGAAAGGTAGTGGTGGAAATCTTAAGTATGCAGGTTGATGAAGATATGTCTACCTTAAGTTCGACCCTACTGACTCCAGTCTTTCATCCTACCATTTGTTATTCTATAAGCTACATATAGTCAAAGAATAATATGAATCCGGGCTTTTTATAAGTCGCCAATACCTTCCCCGAGAACTGTAACATTTCCTTACACGATATGCATAACTCCCATTGAATTGTGGGATTATTTTCCACCGTTACTAAGCGACATAAATTATCGCTGTCACCCTTAACGAGTTAATGCCCTGTTATATACTGATGCTGTACCTATTTTTTTAAAGAGTATCAGTTGTGAAAAGCTTAACAGGGGTATTCATGTAAAAGTTACTTTGTTTACCAATCTTTGAACCTTGGAAGGACCAATTGGTCAAAGTGACCAAACTGGTCAGAGTGACAAAACTGGTCACTGACCACATAAATTTGGTTAATTTACCTTGTAACCTGCTTTATTTTCCAATTATTATACATATTTAATAATCAGCAAAGGTTGGTCTGAAGTTTTCATGGCCTAACATATATTGTACTAGTGTCAATATAGGTTTCGGATTGCTTAAAACCATGTAAGGTACACTGTCATTGTCGTTAAATACAATATCAGTTATTGATATCTTTGTCAATTCTTGACTGCTTGAATCAGTTAATCCTCTGAAATATATTAGTGTTTACAAATTTATTATTCAAGCTTATATGAACCACTCTAGGGTCCGCTTCCTGGAAATAGCAGTACTGCTGTCATAAGAGAAGTCATGATCATGAACCAAGTGGGATTCGACCTAACGACCCTTGGATGGAGCGGCCAACGCCTTATTCGCTAGACCATCGCTCCCCCAAATTACAATGAATTAAAATGCTAAACAGAGTGTTTGCTTTAGTATTTAAGGCATCGATTGTGTTCATGAATTGTTGAGATTTTTAACTGCTTGAATAAAATAAATAACGCTGACTACCAGAAATCGATGTTAAAATTTCTTGTTCAGTATGAGTCGAACCCGAGTGAGAGCTAATTATAAATAGCATATTTACAAAAACGTGATAAAAGCTTCTTTATGACAACTGATTATAACTTTTATCATAAATTACTTTATAAACTTAAATACAGTGCACATTCCATTTATTTTTTGTCAACTTAATTTAGGGAAACTTCACCCCTTTTGATTTGGGCGGGATAAGTGTTTTCAAATTGGGATTGAGTCAGTTCATGAAGAAATTTGTATACATTTGACAGTTCATATTATCATTCATAGAACTTTTCAAGAAACTTGTTTATCGAATTTATTTTACAGTGTCAGTATACTATCTTACGGAAACTCCGAAGTGTCAAGTGTCATGCTTTACTAAAATCTAGGAAATATCAGTTATGGTATCGTGTTTCCACGAGTTAGTGTCTCAAGGTCAGGTAGTATTGAGATGAAAGAAAACGTCCTTGAAGTTGAAAAGTACTATTTAAACTTTCAGAGTAGGTATACCATCTTACGGTAGCTCTAAGATGACAAGTATGCTTTTTTATTAGTCGTTTCTGGTTTTCCGTCAGTCAGCCTCATACAGCCATCAGATAAAAAAGTGCACATTTGTATCCTCGGGTGACAAGTGTGCATTTTGAATCTCGTGGGACAAAATATATCGGGGTCATGATATATCTAGCTTGTGGGAGCATTATTCTATCTCTTTGTCACAAGATATAATTCATAGTTCATATAAAGGAGATAGCATATACTAACAACGGGTTTATATCACGAGACAAGGAGAATGTAATAAGCGCAGTCTGTCTACTTTTGTGTTTATTGAACATCATCGTTTGTTTCTACACTGTTAACTTTTGTTTTACAAGTCTTGCCTTTTGCAACCATTACGTAAGTGTAGGTTTCACCAGGTGACGTATCTACACTTTGCTGTAAATTTGGACGATGATTGGCATTAAGAGGGAGGGGCGTATTGCCCTTTATGTTTACGTCATCGTTATATATGTTTAATTTACTATGCAATGCGATTATTGTGAATGTTTATCATGTTCTAACCAAAACATACATCCCTAAGGATAATGCCTTCAAGAGGCTAAGATTGTAAGTGGTAATTCGGTTAGCTAGTAGTAACACTGTTGACTGCAACATGTCCAGGTTTTGAATCCCAGTTTGGTCACTGGAAATGCTCTCGAGTGACTCACACCTAATTAAGAGGTCAGTAGTGGTTCTCCCCATAAAAGATGCCATCGCGTGTACCGAAGCTCTACACTTGGCACGTTAAAGAACAAGACTTTCTATTGGCAAAAAAAGCTAGGCTAAGTAACCCGGTGGCCTGTATCTAAATGGACATATATTCACTCTCTGTTCTCACGCTGTCCCTCTGTTCAATTTGATCTGTGTTTGCGCTAGTACATAATTAATTTGGCGTCATGGCTGCCTTATGCTGCGATATGTAAAGCGCCTTTGAACGTTTTAATCATGAAAAGGGCCCTATGTAATTGTTTTATAATGAATTATAAATGATATTAGAATCCAGTAAATCAGAAAGTATCCTAGTCATTATCTCGGGACAATTTTTTTGGCAGCATGAATTAATCAGTTTGCAAGCATATAAGTCCCATCTTCCTTTGAAGAGTGTAATATTGTTGGTAGCAAAGGCACATGCACTCCTATTAGAAGAAATGTACATCTTTTGTCGTTAAAAAAAGTTTAACTGGCATGTAACATTGTAGGGTCCTTTAAATGAATTAGTGTTATTTTACTGTTTACAATGTTTAAACGTATACCTTGTTGTGGTGAATATAAATAACATCGACTGATATATCTGCGCAATAAAGCGAGTACGGTAGTCGTTAAATTTACAACGTGCGACTTTAATAGCTTTGGATATCATCAATGCTTTAATTTTTTCAACCTTTATATATTTGAAAGAAGATGAGGAAATCGATGAAGTTTCGATGTTGTGTTCTGTTTGTCTTTAGTCTGTCTTGCTTGAGTTATACTTTTTTATTTATCCGATTTAAATGGAGCTGCGATGAAGCCTTAAATGACTGGCAATATGTAAACACTACAGATTATTTGCTAAATCGATTAATTAATGAGTGTGGAGACAAAATTTTTAACTTTAAATATCTACAGGAAAAAGTACGACATTTTCAATGTCCTCAAACACGGAAGTTTTTAACTGTATCAAGGTCTCTCACTGCGCTTGCTAGCTACCCAGGTTCTGGAAATACTTGGACAAGGGAACTCATTGAGACTGTAACAGGTATTTTTATTATATTTCGAATTACCTTGTGATAATATAGAATTATGTTGCATGCTCCTTGTGAAATATGTAAATATCTTATATGGTCAGTAAGTTTAAATAGATTTAGTTCATTTTCGAAAATGCCGAAAACAATGAAAAATAACGAAATAATATATTTCATTTCATATTGGCGACCAGATAATAGAAAGTTTTCGTAAACATGGCTAACGACAGAGTTTATATTATTAAATATAAAAATTTATTTCATTATGATTCATTATCCGATTTTTTTTAAACATTGTATGATTAGTGAGATATCGACGGTGTCTATCGAAAATCCCGAATAACGAAAATGCTTAATTGTTTTCTTTGCTGAATAATGTTCACCATTTTCCCGCGTATATTCAACCTGGGGTCAATTAGAAAATGGGAAAGGGATGAAACATGAAGAAATAAAATACCGACTAATGAGACAGTTAGAAAATGCCGAATGAATTCGCTGATAGGAAAAAAAGTCGAATAGTGAATTTCAACATTTTCTTAAGTTACAAGAGTCTGTTCAATAACAATTCGTTATAGTGCACTGCCGTTTGTAAACGCGCTTGAAAATAATTGAGAAAAATAGCAACATATTCGATTTTTTTTCCATGGTCTAAGACAAAAAAAAATACATGTATCTCTTCTAATAATGGCATCAACAATATGGCGATCGATTATGAAAATAATACTGCTAAATAATGTCTGAATAAATCAGAAAATGCTTGTATTATCAGATATCATATCATAAAACAAGCTTCAGTTTCATTTGAAATGTTTATATTTACACTTTTTTTGAAAAAAATTTCATCCATTATACCAGTTAATTTTATACCCTATTTACCTATTTTAATACATTTTACACGTCTTTACTACCTCTTGATATTAAGTATGTACGGCTATACTTACCGTGCTGTATTTGAAATACGATTATTTTCGAAATTTACAAGAAAAGTGGCATACAATAAGGGAATAGGAATTATTTGCTTTAAGTTATTACCTAGAAGAAAAGAAATTTGATGAAACTTCCATACAAATAAATGTCGACACAAGCAAGTGCCTATAAGCTTAGAATTATCAGCTTATGTGCAATTTACAAGTATTATTTGCCATTCAACCATGGTCAGATTGAAGTAATATCATGCCAACAGTTATGCCAGTTGAAGCGAAATAGAAATGTTTAATTCAATGTACGTGTTAAGGATAGTCTTCTTAATTATTCAAAATTACTAGTAAATTATATCCATTCAAACTTGACGTCAATACTCACGTGTTTCACCTAATTAGTCTTTAGCTCCGCAAAAACCAAGCTATTTACACACAGTATTATTCATAATTCCTGAATTTACAAAGTGCCGAGGTTGACTTGCACTCTCCTGAATTATTACAGAAGGAAGAGCAACAAGGGAAGGTGGTAATGTATTCATACGTGGCTATACAAAAAAAAATCTGTTCATTTGTTTTCTTCCATAATTTCTTCTCTGCAACTGAAGGTATATCTCTATAGATACTGTGTAATTTTTATGGTCAAGCAATGTTCCACAACGCAGCTTAAATTAATCGTAACACAAACTCGCAACAACTCCATATACCACTATGTTCCAGGGTAACTGAACAGCTTGTACACAGAAAAGAAATCCCCGACAAATGAGTGCCTTATACACACAACGTTAACTAATGGCATAAAATGTGAAACACAAACATGCTGGTATAAATAACTATAAAGAAAACTCAGGGCATTTAGGATAATGGCGACCATTCAATATTATCAGAATTGAGTTTCATTTAAGCCGGCGCTATAGGGCGTGAGGGGTGTTTTATATAGTTTTACCTGTAATAAAAAAATTCGATCAAATCAATTCGTCCATTATTTGTTTAGCTGCATTCTATGCTTTCTTCGTAAAGCTTTTAATATTGAACTATTCGTGCATGTACCCCATGCCGTTGCAGAAGGCAGAACAACAGTAGAATATTATTAAGGATCTGATAACTCAGGATAGCAGAGAAATATCAAAACAACTCAGTACCAGTGGGCTTTAAGAACTTCCTATTAGACATTTGCGAATTTAGACGAAGTGGACTGTGGACACCTAGGAAGATCGATATTTCAAGGGGGACATCTCAACATTTAAATCATATTATGAGCAGACGAAAATACCTGCCCATTATTACGATAAAATGTGTCTAATTATCCTCTGCCGAAGGCGAAGAGATATTGTTTTGGCGTTGTCAGTCTGGATGTTCGTTCTTCCGGGCGTCTGTGCGTTCATCTGTCAGAAACTGAAAATGCTCTTGATCCAAAAATTATCCAAAAGTGTTTTAGCTAGAATCACCAGACCTCTAACAATTATAAAGAAACACACGGCCTTTGCTCATATATAGAATCATTCCCCTTGACACACTGAGTTTTTGTTTGAAAGAAAATTCTTATTATTCAAAAAGTCTTTCAGCTAGAATAACCAAATTTCATGTATATATTATTAAACACATGATCTTCGCTCACAAACAATATCATCCTCCCTGACCCATTAAAAGCAGATATTTTCCCCTTAATGTTTTATACCTTAAAAATGAAAATCCTTATAATTCAAAAAGTATTTCAGCTAGAACCACCAAACCTCGTCTAATTATTACTTAGAAAATGGCATGTCTGACCCAGTTTCATAAGGTCCAGCAGAAAATATTGCCTCTGGTTTGTCAGAATTGTTTTTCTATGATACGGCCTCGTGATCCCGTTTTGATCCCAGAAAATCAAATTCAAAACTATATCTAAGTTTTATAAACTTAAGTCAAATATTCTAACCAGGCTTTATAAAGATCGAAGGTAAATCATGGCCTCTAATGTGTTTACGATGTGTTTCAACGACATTAATTTTTTACCCTAGATGATCTAGTTTCAGACTTATCAAACTTGATTTAGATTTAATAAAGACAAATATTCTACCCATATATATCCAGTAAAAATGGATTATTAAGTGTTAACAAGTTTGTTTCGCGAGGTGACCTGGTCACATAATAACAAAGTGTTAAGCTCGGTCGAACATTTCTCAACACAACATTCTGACTAAGTTTCATCACGATTGGACAACTAAAATTGCAACCTCGTGAAATTGTGATTGATGGACAACGACGGACGACACAGTGCTTCCGCAATAGTATATACTTTCATCTTAGGTGCGCAGCTCCTAATGTTGAATAACATCCCAAAACAATTTCATGCCAGTCGTTCAATATTTTTTTCGACGATCGTTCAATACTTTTAGATAGGTGTATTAAAAGTTTTCTCTGACGGACAGACGAAGCCAAATCTACATCCTCTACGGCGTAGTAGTGGCATAATAAGGTAGACATATCAACGTTTAGCATTTTCCCATCGCACGTAATATAATAATGTTGAGATGGCCCTGTGAAAAAATTATCGGCTTAGGTGTTCACACTCCACTTCGTCTTAATTCTCAAATGTCTTTCGATAGTTTCTATAAAAGAGGACGGTATCATCTAGCTGTAGAAGTATTGAACACACAGTTTTTCCAAATAACCGGGTAATAAACACTTTTATTAAACAATCTTTTCGTTTTTACCAAATACCAGTTTAAAAACTTCCATGCAATTTGATAAATGACTAATGGTTTGTCACAGAGGTGCCTTTAAATTGTTATTAGACTTTAAAACACACACACATATCTGAATTACGGTAAAGTATTCCAAGTTGAAAATAGCGGAAGTCCTGCTAAAGCAGTTTTTTGTAACATATTGATAACAATAATTGCATTCTTGCAAACATTTATTGAAAATCATAAAAATGTAAATGTATTAATTTAATATCGCTTATAAGTTCCGACAGGCAACATGAGCTTCGAACCCTTTGTGCGACAAACTAGGTAATTAGTAACAGATACTTAGTTCGATGCATTTCATAAGATTCTATGTTGAACTTCTCCATGTAAACAGAGTGCTAACAATATTCGAGTAGTTCAATTCAAAATACAGATATTTGTCAAACCCATAGCAGTACTGACGTCTTCAAATGGTTAGTTTCATTGAAATTCTTCTTCCCCGGCATAAAATGTATCAATTATTCGCGCAAAAATAGATTATGCATACTTGAGAACATCACCCAGAATGCGTAAATATTTGCTGACATAAAACCGCATCTGTCAGTGTTCATGTGTAACGTTAAAGCATTTCTCAATCATAACTAAATCTGCGACAAGATAGGCACAAGAAGTTCCCATGGAATTCTAATTACTTTTCGAAAAACTGCCTTTACTCTTACCCGGACATAAGTGTTGTTCAGTAAACGAAGTGTATTTCACATGGCGTCCCTTGCCCCACAAACCGCCATGCACTATTAGCATTGTTTAGCTTGTTCAAGCTTGACGAAGAATTTCTTGATAACATGTCTAAGATGTTATTCGAGTTAATAGTTTTAAAAATCATTCAAATATATTTCTCTATATATAAAGCATTTTATTAGGTGCATTTTCATACAAATTGGTTTCCATGAGTATCAGAAATAAAAATGAATTTCAGCATATCGACCTTTTCAACATAAAAATAAAACTGCCTAAGAGACCCGCATTCGCCTTCCAATGAAAATACATTTTCTGGATTTTATTTAACCTTTACTGTCAGACAATTTGTTAAACATATACTTTAATTTTCTGTTTAAAAGAATTTTTCGATCGACGCCATTTTGTTTGTTTATGACATCAGTTTTCGTGTAAATTGGCGGAAGCAGACTTCCTGTTATTATTACAACAATGTTGTTTATACGAAAATAAACGCTATTTTATTCCATACATAGTCGTTGTCCTTAAGATAACAGTAGATTATGTTAATTAACTAATTTAGAAATGCATTGATATTAATGAGAACGTTTCAAATTGAAAAAAAAAACTGTATTACAAAATAATATGTTCTAAATTTAAATTAATTTAAATGCACCAAACAGTACTGATCTATTCTCAGAGACTTTCAGTGTTTTCTAAAATAGCATTATGTAACTCTGATGGTAAATTCTTTACTTGAATATAGGTATGTTTAGCTAATTTTCATAAAATGAACTACTGCCACAACCAACGTCTCAGGAAACAAAATACTACTAAAATTGAATAAGATTATACAATTATTTTTTATCAATAAAACAACGATTATCTGAGCTATTTTGTTTGGAAATATGAATAAACACCTGTTTGAAGGAGGAATCAATAATCGACATAGTTTAAACATGTAAAGTTACCATTTCAATAACCTTGTTTTATTACATCAATTATTTAAAAAATATGTATCATACAGTTTTGATCTCAAAGTTTCTGAAAAGAAAATTCTAAAACTAGTATTTGGTTACTCTAAACGTAAATGTTTTTTTTCTACATTAGGTATTTTAGCTAATTTTCATAAAAGGAACCTTTAAACAGACGTCTCGTGAAAGAAGATATAACTAAAAGTTAAAATAAACTGTAAATAATAAACTCGTAATTAATTAAGCTGCACCACATGAAAAAAGAGTGTGAATGCTTATTTGAAGGAAGACTCTTTTGTGACATACTTTATATATGTTGCGTTACCATTCCAATAATCTTGTTTCTTGTATCATAATTTTCTTAGAAAATAGTAAAGAAATACTCAATTATCATTTTATTAGATATTTTACAAAATACTATCGCTCCATACTTACCAAGCAATGAGTTTTTTTTTCTTGTTTTTGTAACGGCGTTTTAAAATACGTTAACATACGTTTGAGCTGTATTTTGTTTTACAGTGCAAGCTGTAACACCCTTAGGGACGTACAAATATTGACTGTTATGTAGAGGCTGTTGTTCTGCAGAGATAAATTTGAGAATATATTTGAACTTAGGAAATTGTAATGATGATGCTATAGAGATGTTTTTTCTTAAGATATGTCCATTTTTAGAGGTTGTACAGTGTTTCAAAATATGTAGAAAGAAATTTGAATGATTGTTTTTTATATATAATGATACAATTGATTCGTTTAAACTTAAACGTATTAATTTCAACACTTCATTCTATACCTTTGTGTATATATCCTGTATATAATAATTATGTGCACATCCCTGCAAGCATCAATACACTGATAATGGGTTACTATCTGGGGTTGCCTTTCATGGAAAATGCTTATACACTTTAAACAGTGTTCTGTTATAATACAATTGAATGGATTATTTAACCAGAATCTAAAATCATGATAAACTGTGAAAAATATGAACTGCACACAGTTTGGGACTAACGTTAAGTTCACTTTAATATTGCCTACTGTAGCATGTTTGCTATCTTGGTAGCTATCGATGTCTTGCTTTGTAATATATTATAGATAGAATGGAAAGCAACTGATAAAGAAATTAAAAGGCTATAATTATATGCTTTATGACTGACATTTGATGATATTTTGATTCTGAAGGAATTTATATCATTTGATTATAAATGCACTCAAGTCTCTTGCTACAGTTTGAACTTTTTTTACAAAGATAGGTCATGCTTTTATCATAGTCTTTCAAACATTTTTGTTATGATTGATGCATATTGTCTCTTAGTGATTCTCTTTAAGTTCAAGTATATCAAGGAATATTTCACCATATAAACTTGAGCCTTTGTCTGTACAATTTGAAATTTTAAAAGAATAGTTTTTAATTTCTGTCATTCTTGTAAATATTTCAAAATGATCACAACAGCATTTTTATTTTATGTCTATCAAATTTAATTTATTTCTTTTAACTTAATTTGGTATATCTAAAAGTCTACATTTTTGTTAACTGCATTCCTATAGAACAAACTAACTATCATTAATTATGTTTCTAGAAAATTTTCTTAATAATTGATGCAAAAAGCAAGGTTGTTGAAATGGTAATGTAACAAGTGTAATGTATGTGACATTATTTTTCCTCCTTCAGTTGAGTGTTTACTGCGAACTATATAGATCACATGAAAAATGCTATTTCATTGATAACAATTTATTTTTTATATTTGTTTCAGTTTGAGTGGTCTTAAATATTTAGTAGTTGTGTGTGGCACTGGTTCATTTATAGAAATTAGCCGAGCATACATAGTTTGGAGTGAAAATACGTAACAACGTACTATTCTAGAAAACACTAAGATACTTTAAGGCCAGAGACTGTTTAGTTCTCTTAAATTGATTTAAAACTTAGAAAATATTGTTTTTAACAAATATTTGTAATTTTGTAACCTTCTCTTTACTATTCATGAATATGCAAAATAGTTAATAAACGAAACAAAAAATGCAGCTATTAAAAGGCGAATGTCTCAGCTCAGTTTCACAACAGATTGTTTTTAACAAATGAGGTAAAACATTTAGAGCGATTGCATCTGCATCTCGCTTTTGTGTAAATACATGTATGTCAATACATTCTATTACACCTGCCTCCGCCTCATCATCCCCGCCACCAATCTTGATCATGAGAATTTATGTGAAAGGCTTGCAATTAATATTTAGTGTATGATTGGATAACATTACAATTTTGAGGGTTATTTTAGATTTCATAAAAAAATATTATTTCATAATTTTCCATACACTGTTTTATTTCCCTAAGATTGAACATCTTTATTCAGAAGACTCGAGAGATAAATAAATGTACATTTAATGTAATGATTAATAAACTTGTTTCATGATAAAAAGGAAAAGTGTGTTTTTTCTATGCAATGTGATATAAATTTTATAAATTGTTGGCTTATAATCCTAAAATATGGCCGAACCTTGCACATTTTAGTAGTTTTTTTTAGATAATACATTTAAAAAAAATCATTGCCAGAAGATGAATTCTTGATACGGAACACTCGAATCAAACAACCATGAAAGCCGGTGCAGACTCATTTATGAAGTCATATTGTTTGAATTCGTAAAAAATATGTTGATCACGTTAAGCAGCGTATAAAATTTAATCGCCTTTTCTAAATATCTGATAATCCTGTGCGAAACAATAGGGCTCTGTAGAGCTTCTCAAAGTTACATTATATTAAGAAATATTGAAGATATTGATTATTTTGTGAATAATGTGTGCGAAAAGGTATAAATAATCTTAAACATCGTATCACAAATTAGAAACTTTGCATTATGATTTCAAACAAAGACAAACTTTTAATAAAGCAGGGTCATTAAAAAGCATGTGTGTATAATTAAATTATATCGATTTAAAATTCTTTTAGTTATAGGTAACTTTTCTTTTAAAAACATATGACGTTTGTTTTGCATATCTGTTAGTAATGTTTTGTGTACAACTAATATTACTAGAAAAATAAAATTCAAAACACAAAAAAATATGATCTTCATAACTTGAATTCAGTAGGTTTATTTCATACCTGCAATAGTTTGTCACTAAAGAATGAACATATCTCCAGTCTAAAATTCACAACATAATTTTGTTACCATAGCAACAATGAAAATGTGATATATACTAGGATAACAACTTAAAAATAAACAGGATAACTTTAGAATTCACTAATATCATTATCAAATCATGTTTTATCATTTTTATCACTTAAATTGAGTGGTAGGTTTTAATAGTCAAAATCAGTTACAATAGCAACCATGCCAATGCAATTATATGAGGTACAAGATTGAAAGTATATACACTATACTACAAAACAGAGCCAAACTTGAAACATATATATCAAAATTTATTAAGAACATTAATCTTGAAATCACTAAGATCTGTATATAATGTCCAACAATACTTATAATATACTAAAAAATAAATAAAATTTTACATTGTTGTCAGTAGTTAAGCAGTATGTAGAATTAAATAATACATACACTGTGCATGATACACATGTATTCAATTACTTAACCATAGTCTATTTATGCAATGATCAGAATATCATTTTTTTATTTAATAGTTTCCAGTATGTGATTTCAAGTATGGGTTTCAATTTCAGTGCCATATGCATCACAGTAGTTTCACAAATGCTGTTTGAAACATGACAAAAAGGAATATCTGTAGTAAAGAACAACTGAGAATGTATTTCAAATAACTAGGAAATAGCAATTAAAAGCACTAGTGAAGTATATACATGACATGTTCCTTTCAATATTTATTTTATTAAATGTGTCTCTGAAATCAGTTTTGCTGAACACATGTTTATAAAACACTGTTATAGTCACCAGTTGATTCTGACATCAGGAATATTGACATCCAAGGAGTATCCTGATGTTCACTGTAATAGTAAGTCAGAATCCAAATATCTCAGTCTTTTGTACAGAGGCAAGACAAACTCTTGATCTGGCTTACTGTTTGTATGAACACTTCTTCTTCCTTTTTTCACTATCACTCTTAACAGTTATAGCTTCAGGTTTTTGGAACCAATGGCTTGGGACATGAGCTTTTTTCTTTAAGACAATACTGCCTTATTTCATTAAACAGATACCACTGCCTAGATGGATCTAAACCTTTAGGCACAATTACAGAAGGTAACTGACTATCACTTGGGACTAGAGGATTTTTCTTAAAGACATTAATTTCCAGTCCATTGTCACCACCTGCATATTCCTTAACCAATACTACACCAGGCTTTTCACTTGTCATGCTGAAGTGATGGTACTTTTTCAGAGAAGGAATGCAGAGAAGGAAAACTGACAAAGATATACAGACCAGTCATAAAACAACACTAGTTTCTCACTATCGTTTGCAAGCTGAGGTATGTTGTGCCTGATTTTAAATTTTGAAGACAGAAGAACACGTGCAATCTGGTCTAGGGTCTCAACTGTACAGTGTCACCATTTAGACTTGAACACTCCAAAGTGCCAATCTGGACTAAACTATGGCCAGCTTCCATGAGTGAGAACTCAACAGTCTTGTGAAGCCCAGTCATAGTTCTCCATAGCCCATACCTAAATGAAATGTAATTTTGAAAATAACATAAATATGCCAGCATAGTACATTTCTTTATTTTCAGAATATATGGTAAAGGAAAAATTAATTATTAATTATTAATCTCAGATATGACAAGATCATTTATTCTATTATGAAATCTGTGTCCACTGTCTACCCTGATAAAATGTATATTCTAAAATAAATCACTTCCCAAATAGGAGAACATTTTAGTCCCTAGCTGAGTTATTTGATTTCATCTTATGTATGAACAATGAATAAAGTTGCATACCACAATACAGTGTTGTTTTTGTTTTGTCCAGAACAATTGTCTATTTGCAACTGCACATGCTCCCTCCAAACCCATGGTGCTGAAAATGATGGTGCAGCAAGCTGGTCACACAGTTAGCTCCTTTACCAGTGCAGTCTGCTTCATCAATGAGATAGAATACCTGTGTACCTGGTGTAAAGTATGCCAAAACCTTGAAGACAATCACAAGTAAAGCTTCATAATAACATAATAAAATTATACTACTGGGTCATAATATAACTGTGCCATTCATGTTATAATCTGATACTAGGTGAATGTTACTTACAATTTTGTATACTTTACAGAATGACAATATATATATCTCTGATATCTAGAATCATACATAAATTTAATATATGTCATGTGATTAATTGTGTAACATGGAAATCTAGAGAGAATACACCTTAATCAACAGTGTGATATGAGCAAATAATATTTTGAATTATCTGCTCCTTTTGAGCTCACTCCAAAGCACTGGCACTTCCTGGGAGTTTTGAAATACATAGGTCCAACTTGTTGTGCATGGTGTGGATAAAATAGCTGCTGGGCAAAGTCAAATGAGTATTGTTGTGTTCCAGGCAATGACATGGTGGCTGACCTTTATTAATAAAACATATATATTAAAATTGTATCAAATTTACCTATATTTATATTCATCAAAGAGGATATTTAGAAAGATTGGTGATCTCATTACATGCCTTAATCAAAAGTCAACATGATACGTTTTATTTTTTATTTTTTTTTAATTTAATAAAAGATCTAATTAAATTATAAATAAACAAACCTCTCAGTTTCTGTTCTGGAGTCATCACTGAATAATTCAATTTAGCAGCCTCACATTTTTCCCTGTAGTAATATCTCTGACATTTGGCTTTACTCAGGTGTGTTCTGTAATTCTCTAAAAGTTTTTCGTTGTCTTCCTCACTTAAGTTTCCACTGTTAGAGATTTCATGTGCATATTTTGGCATTTACCACAAAGATCTGTAGCTGGTTTACAAATAACTATGTGTGGACATTGTTGCAACCATATTTTCTTGAATTCAGTTAGGCTGACTGCCCTGAAACTATTTTGCTGAGCTGCTTCATTATAAAGAGCATGTATATCAGCTTTACTCTGATCAGATGGTAACAGTATAGCACTTTGCTGTCTGTAGTTTGGCAATCTACCTGGTAATGGCAAACCATTAGCATTTGCATAGCTGGACAAAAAAGGCAGTCATTGACAAAGCATGCTTGGGCATTTTACCTGTATTTCCATGAGTCCTAGGTTTAAGTCCATTTTTATCAAGTGAGGAAGCTATGTTTGTCAGCTTATTCTTACTTATACCATAATAAAACATGAATGTTTCTCTACACACTTTTACACCAAACACAAAATATTCTTGTGATACCCTTTCTCTGTCCTTTAATTGCTGTTTCTTGTTCCTAGCAGATGACCAGTGAGTAAGATCTCTCCTGTAGGCAGACAGCTGCACTTTAACTGTTAAATCAAGTTCATCAGATGTCATTTCCTTACACTGCATTCTATATTCAATAGCCTGATCAATGTTAATTACCTGACTACAAGGTTTTCCATGAATTTTATGACATCCACAGCCTTTTCCCTGAAGCTCACTAACTGCATTATTTTCCTTAATGTCAATATCACGTTCACAAATATCCACTTCCGGTAACTCAATATCACTACTACCATTCAAGTCAGAATCATAATTCTCTTCATCGCTGTCATCAAAAACAACATTTTCTCCAAAGTGTGGTTCGTCCGAAGACTCAACATTTGAAACGTATAAATCATTGACTTGCTCAAGTTCACAAATAAATTCTACATCTTGGTCGACAACCAAGCTTTCTGGTATCGAAGACCGTGTAGAGCTCGTACTTAACTGACTCATCTTAGATATTTTTGATACTTCTGCGAAAAGTAACAACTTTACATCTTTAAGTAAACACTACAGCTTCCAGAATCCATGGCAAGGGTGTCAAGCGTGAAAATATTCTTTTGTGAAAGTTGTATACAGTGGATAAGGGGAACTATCAAGCAATAGGCATGACCAGAATTATCGATTTTTCATGTTAAATATTTGCTGACTTTTTTTACTTAAATAATAACGGGAATTTTATCGGTGTCTGTCAAAGACAGAAAGAAGAAATAATAAGGTACTGTCTCGAGCATGTAAACGGCATCATTACGAGCATAAGATTTAAAAAATGAACATTGTCATCAATTAGCGCCAATTAATTCAGCACGTCATGTTTTCATCACGTTCTCGCAAATGACGTCAAAACTCAACAAGCCCCAAAATGTCGTGGCGTGACACAATATGCCTTTCTGGAGTAATATTTAACTTGCCCGAACATACTGGAGAGATGCCTCATTTTTCACATTCTAAAAATTGTGACAAACCAAAGCTTATGTATATTTAAATATTTATGTATATCTACGTAATAGTCAATACATACGTATATCTTACTTCAGATTAAATTGATCTCTATAATTTACAGTAATATGTCAGTAGGTATAGAATAATGAAGAGAAATGCTGAGTTGTAAATTCAACGATTATTTCACCATAGAGCTAGGACCAAGTGATGGCTTATAAAGATATTAAGAATAATATACCCTTTCTTATTGCTTAACAAACAATGAAAGGTAGATGAAACTATAAAGAAAAGCTATTTCCCTTAAAAAACATACTTTTCAGAGTGACTTTTTTTGTACAGCGATTCCCCATACAGCTGTAAACTATAAGTCTCTATATGCACTTACCACATTTTCTAGACTTTCTACCTACTACATGCATATATATTTATTTTGTCTTCCCATTTAGAAAAGCATATTAAAAACTCAAAATTACAGCTAATTAAAATATGCAATGCCATAAACTTTTATTCATTTCGATACCTTAACCCACTTAGAACAGTCGCCAAAGGATGATTTAAGGAAATCCATACATTTATTTAAGTAACTGGCTCATAATTATGTTATTGCAAATTTGAATCATTTAAAACATTTGCTAAGAACTGCATTTTTTTAAAGAAAAGTTGCATGTTAGCTAATCGTTCTAACATGAACTAATGTAATTGAAACGATTGCCTTGCCAAGTTTAAGTTTTAAAAGGTGTTATCACCTGTCAGAGATACATTTTCTTATTATATGGATTTAATTTGTACATACTTACTTTTTTGCAAATTTTATCTAACCTATTTATATCAAACTGTTTCCCCCAATTTGATGGTATACTATGCTATTACGTTGTATTACTGTGGAAAAAATATTAATAAATGTACATTTTACGCTGTCAATATTTTTGTTAACAACAGTGCATCGATATCTGAACAGGCCACCTCATCAGTATATGTTAAAATTACTCCTGCATTAGCAACATTAAACCTATGTTACATAGCTATGACTTTGGGTAAAGGCGGAACAATCCAGAGGCCGCCTAAAATCGCATAATTATATGGTAAATGTGTATATTACCGGAATTTACCAATGGAAAACGTTCGATCGTTGTCAATCTAACAAAATTCGTCAAAAATATGCAACATTGGAACCGTACATATTTAGGTATAAGACAAACATCATCATCGTGCTTTAGAATTTTTTATTCTGGTATGAAATGCAGCTTTTCGTTTTAAATGCGGTTGAAGACTAACGGACTCTACAAACTAAACACTCTCTTATATTACATACCAGATGTGAACTACTAAACCCAGTCTATTTCTTTATCAAAATGAATGTAAGGTAGAAATAAGCATTTTGCTACACAAATTCATGCTCTAAAACGATTGCATTAGATGAAAGTAAATAAATATTTCTGCCGGGGTTAGTTGACTTTTCCATTACGGGGCTATAAAGATTACAGGCATCGCGTCGTCATTATTTTAGATTACACCAGACATTAGTCATAAGACACTTTCATGATGATGCATGATAGTACGACTATTGTCCCAACAGTTGCTGTAAGTTGATTAGTTTATCGCTAAAACACTAGACGTCAAAGAATGCAAAACTGAATCACTGTAAACAATGTTAAAGAAAGACAATATAGAATTGTATCTACATGTATATGATATTAATAGCGGTTTAACAGTTTCCATTTTGGCATGTAATACATGGACGCGTTAAAAATATATTATTATTATTATTATACCAGATTTATATAGCGCCCTTTTCATGATCAATTTGACGTTCGTTCAAAGGCGCTTTACATAGTTCAAATGCAGCCACACAGGGCGCATAATTCATCCTCTTCTAGTAAAAACGCACAGCGATCTGACCAGAGGGACAGAGTGAGACAAAGCCCCCACGACAGAGAGATCAGAAATCAGATACAGGCTTGTCCGGCTAACTTAGCCTAGCTCGTTGCGAATAGACACCCTGATTCTTTAACGTGCCCAGTGTATAGCACTGAAACACGCAAGGATTGCCTGGGTTCATGACCAATACACTCCTCTTAACACTTAAAAACCCGTTTGCTTAGCTCAATAGGGAGGGCGTTGGTTTACAGATCGCGGGGTTGTTACTTTGATCCCCAGGTGGGGCTTATGTTCTCCGTGACGATTTTATAAAAGACATAGAGAGTAGTATAGGCGCCTCTTTACCTGTAAACAAATGGGCGGCATTTTGGATGAACTAGTTACTATTTATACTATCTCATTTGCAGATAAAAAATGAACCCAGTACACATGCGCGGTGGTCATTTTGTATCTTTTTAGAATGGCATTAAATAGCTAAATTTAGAACAACATCAGACGTTTATTTTTAGCATGTTATATTTATAGAAAATGTCTCCCAGAAGTATACGGAGCTGGCTCGTATACCTATCTAGAGATTGGTCGGGGTCATTGAGGGTCAGGTGCTCAGCCCTAGACTGGGAGATAACATGAAAACGAAAACAAGATGTTACAGGGAAATCGAATATTACTATACATTAATTATATAAATTTAACCATGACCCTAATAAAGAACTGATACAGTAGAATCTTCGAAAACCGACCCTGTCCGGCCAAGCCAAAAGTCAGGTTGTCAGAGGATTCCGGTTTTCAGAGGATTTTGCACACATTTCTGAGAGGATTTACATATGTATATTCTTTTTCATTTCAGCTGACTGTATAACGTTCAATGTGTTTTAGGCCTTTTCATTCTTTTCACAAATCTGCATTGTATATATCTGTTTTGTAATAAAACTGAATTATTTCTAACAGATAAAAACTGTCTTTCAATGATATTTTACAACGAAAAGAATGTTTTGAATATCGTGGTGATACAAATCATGGCACATGCATCATCTGAATATTCTTAATTAATAATTAATACCAATACCAATAATAATTAATAAGAATAAGAATCTTTTTCATACTAAAATAATGTAATTTTATGAAAATATCACCTGTAAACCAACAGATCAATTAACTGTCCCGATTAGATTAAAATATTTGCACTAAATAAGCTCATCTTTTATAGCTAATATACAGAATACAAACACACTGCTTGAGGTCATGTTTTTAAAAACAGTTAAAAGTGATAATACACAGAAGTTCTGACACTAACTGTCCGGTTTTCAGGGGATTTTTAAAGTATAATATTCCTTTGTGGCCATGAAACATCGTCCGGTTTTCAGATTCAGATGTTCCGGTATTCGGAGTGCTTTTTTAATAGAACTTATCAGAGAAAAACTTGGGACTTTCAAAATCGTCCGATTTTCAGAGGATTTTGGTGTTTGGAGTGTCTGGATTTCGGAGTTTTTACTGTAAATAATAATTTAAAACAAAGTATTTATAACATTTCTTATTAAACTACAGGGAAATAAAAAAAAAGAACTATAAAGGAATTATATTTGATAATCAATACTAATCATATAGATAAATGCATTTTTTTATAATATAACAAACTATATTGATAACCAAAGGACAAATTAATAATCTAAAGCGAAACATTTATACCAATAAAACTAAAACATTAAGCATTCTTTAAAGAAAAACAGCAACGTTGACTGAAAATGAAATATTACATTTTTGTCGACGTTGTTTCCTCCTTGGCGTCCACTGACAAAATTACTCCAATCATAAGTGTATTATCCATAAATGCGCATGCTCGGACCTATTTTTACAATGACTTCATAAGCTATATTTAGATAAGGTCATGAGTGCATCAAACGTGATTATGGTCACAATGTCTGGCGTGTATTTATTTAAGAGCGGATGCGTTAACAATAGCCTATTCAACTATCAAAGTTAATCCCTATAAAGTTACCACAATGTCTGGCGTGTATCTATTTAAGAGCTGATGCGTTAACAATAGCCTATTCAACTGTCAAAATCAATCCCTTTAAAGTCGCTCTAGTGTCTGGCTTATGTTGATTTTAAGCCGGGCGCAGTATAATGGATATTGATTTTATAAGTAGAAGTATTGACATAAAGATTTAATCCTCTAACAAAGGGAATTGTACTATTTTCAACTCGTCCATTCTTTGACGGTTCAGGTTTAACTTGTTTAAACCGGTAGTACTTTTATTAATTGAGCAATCGAAATTAATAGGAATGACCATTCTTACTAAAAATACACCAAATGAAAAGTATATAACAGCGCATTCACCCGACAAAATCATTCTGACCTCAGAACTCGGGTCATGGAGAGTAGCCCAACGATATAAGTGACAATAGTGAATTCCTCAGTGTGGAACTCAACGAAGCGTGTCCAGTACATCACAAAGTATCGATTAATGAAGCGCATTTCAATAATACCCAAGTCAAACATACGGCGCAGATAGCTACGTCTAGCCACGGATAGAAACGTAGCAATCCGTATCGGTCCGTACCCGAGTCGTACCTAAAAGTAGTAGTCCGTATCGATCCGTACCAACACTTGGTCAAAACGTATTTAAAGTATTAGGCCCCTAATAGTAATGTTTAAAAAATGACTTGGTATATTCTAACAGTTGACCGTGCTTTACATTGTGTTGCAAATTTTTAAAAACGTTTACCGTGCCGTTTTTTTTATGAATTTTATGTAATTCATGATAGTTTCTCAAGCTCAAGTGGAGACAAATTTCAAAGTGATGGCTTTTATCTAAAACGTTTACAGATAATTCATTATACCATTATTTTTATGAAAGAAACATCAAACTATAGGCAAACAATTATAAAACTTAAAATGAAACTGTCAATATCATTTTCCTAGGGTGCCTCAAGTAAACGGGTTTAATGCGACAGAATTCTAACATTCTAACATTGAAAAATTAAGGTCGAATGCAGTGGGTCTGTTTTGAATTTTGCTCACTTCATTCAAAAATAACATTGGAGCAGAAGTAAAACCTACCTACATTTCTTCCACAATATGCAATCTAAAGATTGAAGGCAAAATCAAGAACTTTTACCGTATGTAACTCAGTATTTTTAAAGGTGTCTAACTCTACCCCTTCTGTTCCAGAGGTAAATTCACTTTGAACATCAAGAAATCGCTTATCAAATGATTATTTTCCACTTTTATGCAATAAATCAATAACAAGTCTTGAAAGAAGTGAAAACTTACAAGAAAAAAAGGAAAATAAGGAAAAACAATTTTAGTCCCAGTGGGGTTTGAACCTACGCCCCCCCCCCCCCCCCCCCCCCCTGAAAATTGCAGTTAAAGTAGGTTTATGGTAGGGATTGAATACTCTTCAAAAAGAAGGTACTCTATTATGGGCCTAATACCTTAAGATTTATCCCAAACTTGCAATTTTCTCCAACTTTTGAACATGTACAAAAGTTTGAGCTATCAGTAGCCATATGAGTGTGACTTAAGTTCAACTTGGCTGAAACTTATTCATCCGCAGTAAAACGTTCTAAACGTAGTTATCCGTACTGAAACGTATCTTGCCGTAGTTTGACGTGATGTCAAAGATAATCGTAATGAAAACGCTGGCTACACGTGGCCTATTTATATGAAACTTACCGATCCGTTATTAAACCTAAATGCAAACGGAGTCATACATAATGATCCGTAGCTGAAGGTAGTTATCCGAGGCTGGCTGTACTTAAGCGTAGTTCAAATTAGTTCACCGCAGATCCGTTCACGCGCTGAGCAAGTTACTAGGCGTAGTAAAATGTAGTTCAACGTAGTTCGCCGTACCTATCCGTACTTATTCGCGTCCTATATCTTTTTGTTCATCGTTTCTCGCCATTTTTCCCGTACTAAGACGTACTGCTCCGTACTAATCCATGTCCGCAAAACTATAGACTAATCCCATCCGCACCGTACTCCAACGCACGGACATATCCGTATGTGTGACTGTTGCTTAAAGTGCATCATCGGATTTCCACAGACAATTTTGTAGAATTATTTACAGCCTATATAAGAAACAAGAAGGATTTAAATGTAGACTTTCCCATCATCCACACTGGTGATCTATATAGAGACATGTGGGACAGTTTGAATGAAGGTCATTATTTTGTCGATATAGAGTGTGTTTTACGTGGCTTTCTCGAAGGGAAGGGGTGTCTATATGTTAAAAACAAAGACATAACATAAACAAGAATAAAATTCGATATGAATTGCTCTACATGGGTAAATATCCTTTGACAATATGTAAGTAAATATCACCTGAAAATAGAAGTGGTGTGAACATAGGTTGCAACCAAATTCATATTGCTCGTGTAACATCAGTACGGAACCTGAAGGATCCGAAAATATCTACACAGATGTACTTACTATGTTGTGTGATCATCATGCTTTGTTTGTTTGTTTGTTTTGGGTTTAACGCCATTTCTCAACAGTATTTCAGTCATGTTACGGCGGTCAGTTGACTTATCCATTGTTCCTGGATTCTATACCAGTAGAAAGCTGTTCTCCACAAGTAACTACCAACTTACCTACATGTATTATCAGAGGTGGAGCACGAATGATTTCAGACACAATGTCTTTTATCAAATTGTCACGGAGAACATAAATCCCGCCCGGGGATCGAACTCGCGACAATGCGATCCGTAGACCAACGCTCTCCGTATTGGGCTAAGCGGGCGAGCTTGATCATCATGCAAACAAATTGGTAGATCATCGTTCAAACAGAAACTGGTAGATAAGCATTTTAAAGCGTGTCTGACTTGAACTTGTTGCTAAATTGTGTTGATCAGTTACACTAAATTTGTATGAAAGACAGGCTAAATGGACAGTTTTGGAAAGAATAAATGATAGATGTGTGGAAAAATATTTTTTGACTGTATAGAAAGACCGTACATACCGTTATGTTACATGTTTGACTATGAGCCGTATAAAACGGACGTATTAGACAGTGGTTAAAGTAAAAGAACACTTTTATATCCTTTAAAGACGCTTTTATCGACATGATTCGGTTTCCTAAGATGAATTTGAATATTGAGGCGATCAGTGAAAATGACAGGATGACTTACATTCCTGAGAATGAGGATATAGCGCTTTATTTTAATGATGTGATTCGAGGAGGTGGCCAAGAATTTCAGTACGACTGGTTTCCAGTCCAAGAGAAGAATAATAAACATAAACTTATTTAACTTTCGAAATCTGTAGATATCGTTGATGCAATTCTTCATTTACAACTACGAGGAACGCTTATTGAGAAGCATGATATCACTTTGTGAAACAATTTTAAAGAAATAAAATACAATAAACGAATATGTTGTTTTTTGTGTACACCAACACAACTACCAACGCTTCATCTTACATTTCTGTTAAATCAAATTTAGATGTATGGGTTATAAATAAAAAGGCATATTGTTCTTTCAATCTTTTATTGCCCAAGCTTGTATTACTACATGTATCAACTAAAATAGGACAAAATAAAGTCATCATTCAACTTCTTCCAATGCATATCAAACAGTTTAAATAAATTTCCTTCATTTTTCGTCCAGAAAATCGGTTAATAAAGTACTAGACGCAATACAGCCCGCATATATCTGAACCTGTACCCTGTATCTGACTGAAGTTCATCCAATAAGGCTTCTTAAACAATTGCTCAATATGAACTTTGCTGTGCACTAGTATATTACTCAGTGAATCGGAAAATTCGTCAGGTCCTCTTTTGGAAAATAAAATGCGATCCAATGTTTTCCTGATCCCTGGCTCGTGTCAGTATTTGAAATGACGTATTGTCCCCAATGTATTAGAAGTTGATCCACAGCACATATTAGAGAGTTTGAGATTTCAACCTTCGCCTTCCCCTTCAACGTCTCTCATATATATTTGAGGTAAAACGTCACCGATATGCGTGTATTTTATTTATATTAGACGTTGCTTCTAAGGTTTTCCATGTAATATCAAGTAAGCCTAAGACTTCGCTTCATTACTACGTGAAATAAAAAGCTTAGTTTCAGGATTTCTGCTTATTAAGTTATTCGATTATCCATATGTATAACTGGACTAAATTTGATGCGAAACACTATCAATAAGTATAAAAATAATGACATTTTGTTTGGCTAATGATTTTAACTAAATACATTGAATTGAACCTGGAAGTATAAAGTTATCAATTGATTTTGAGAAACTTTGAGATTTTGTTCAGACTTTAACTTCTACGGCATATACGTATCCTCAGGCGGTATTGATTATACCAGAAAGGCCTTTTTGGCGTAAGAAGTGAAGTTTTGAACGTCCGAAGATGTGATATCACGAAAGTCAAAACTTCAGTCTTTGTACATCTACTCTGTCCACATACTCGGCATCAAAGACTGAAATCTGGATGGAGGCATAAAGCATGACAGTCATTTTACTTGAAAAATTAATGATAACGCGCGATTATCATTTGGTGGAACATTTTATTTTAACTTCCAAAAAAAAAATAAAACCGTTTCTGTCGGACACTTAAGACAATTGCGTTTTTATTATAAACATAAAATGGTACTAGTAAGACGGGAAAAAATGTCTGAAGTATCAGACAATCTCAGATCTATGATATTATGATGCGAGAAGTTTCCTGTTAGCCGTATGTGATAACTCCATTCTTTACATGCACGGACCCAGAGCCTGGCAGAAGGGCAGTGTGGGTCAATCCCCCTTTTGATTCTTACATTTTACAAAGAAAATCGGTCTTGAAACTCGGTGTGACTAAGCCCCCCCCCCCCCCCCCCCCCCCACGCCCTACCCCATGGATGGGTGACCCCTCTTTAAAGTTGGTGTCCCTCTAATCAGAATTCCTTGATCTGCACATGCTTTACTTATGAAATAGTATATTCAAACAAATACGTGTATATGCCCGCATGTTATTTCGTGCGAAAATTTTCGCCTCCACCCACTGGCACCAGACCAGAAAGAAAATGCCTCTATATATGTTATACCCTACCCCTAGGTATTCTATTAGAACCGTGGTCATGAACGGGAAAGTGCACATATCCATTTCAATCGTACATTTCTCATCTTAAATTCGCTGTTCGGTGAATGGGTACCTAATATATTGAACAAGTGGTAATTTATCTTCCATCGTGCACCAGTCACATTTTCTCAATATTCCATATTGCAGAGATGCTCCACATATTTTATGCTTTCATCAACGCTACAGAAAAAACTTGCGTGAATTCCCCTAATGAACATCCGGTCTAGAGGTCACGGCAGTGTGCACATGTTAGGCGAAATGTAAACAAACAAAAACAAAATGCAAAATGTTCAAAGTTTTACGATAAAACTCGAAATGATGAATGAAATTTATCTTGGATATGATTTTGAATTTGAAATCATACATTGGTATACATCTGTTCCGTTTATTTAATTCATTTTACACATTTATGCTGCATATACACATTTTATCGAACACGTGTTGTAAAATGACGACTGACATACATTTTCACATCGGCCAATCAGAATGATTTTATAATCTAGAACGGAACTTCACCAGGGAAGGTCAAGCAAGTTTTTTGTGTAACGTTGAAAAGCTATAAACTACGCGTTGTTTTTCTAAGATAAGAAGTATTGAAAAAAATGTGACCGGTACACAATGGTACATAAATTACCACTTGTTTGATATCCATAGTACACATTTACATGTTTTACGTATGAAATGCGCGATTAAAATGGGTTAGTATATTTTCCCCTTCATGACCATGGTTCTAATATAATACCTAGGGGTAGGGTATAACATGTATAGAGGCATTTTCTGTCTGGTCTGGTGCCAGTGTCTCCACCTAGCAGTTCTTGACTGTTTCGCTAAACACATGGTGACTTGGCACGATTATTTTGTGCTGTCCGAGAGTTTGGCATTATACAGAGTCAAAATGAGTGCCACGATGCCAAAACGTATGATATCACGAGTGTATCTAACATTTGTTTCAAATCGCTTGTTAAATGAATTCATAAATTGTGTATATTGGCTCATGTTTTCAACATATCTTTTAAAAGGTTAGATTGTACAGTCTACAAGTAAAACGCGTATTTTAAGGAATTCGATGTACAAAGTACCAATTCAAAGTAAAAAAAAAAAGATACTTTAAGAAAAACTATGAAATACTAGTCAACAGTCTTTTGTGATTGCTTTATCTCATATATTTAACTTAACTTCAAAGTATATCGAGAAATGCATTTGTAGTAGTTGGTGTCTCATGTTTTTGTTTAAAAAATATTAACTGTAATATCTTTCAAGAACACCATCAACAATAGAATACGTTGATATTATTATCATTTTTATTTCCTATCATATATAATTTACAATCGTGCATTGTATACTGACATCATTTTATATAAAATGTTTTGTTTTTTTGTAATCACACTAATATCCATGCGATGATTATGTTAATTGAAATATTTTTATTTAATTTTCATTTTTAAAACCTCTTGTAAAAGTCATGCACTTTCGGACAATTGATATCAAAATGCACGAGAAAAACGATCATAAATACAGATAAATTGAATGGGCGGATTAAAAGAAGTAAGGTTCATTGTAAAGTTTGAAATCTCAAGGAATTTTAATCGAACTTCAACTTCATACGTTAACTTCGCAAGAGACGTTGAAGGGGAAGGCGAAGGTTGAAATCTCAAACTCTCTATTGTCACAGGGTACTCTTTTAACATTTCTTTGCGTTCATTAAAAACTAAAGGTGTTCCAATCCATAATATCATGTGTCATGCTTTCGCGATATTTTTGTTACGTCGTGGGGATGTCCAAATCATGTCTCATAGTTGTGTCCATTTTATCCCTATGTCGCTTCAGATCGCTATGCTTTTGTGACCGTCTTTTTTCCGACCTAGCAATATCAACCGTTTGAGCTACGGTTGTCACTAGTTTAACTACGGGGAGTTCTTCCCTTATTGCTCTTGTTTTATTGCTTCTCTTTCTTGTTAATCTTTTAACTCGGCAGTTTTTCTTAGAAGATCACCATAACCTACGACGTAACGACCCTTATGCTCTGGTCTTAAGTATCCATCTCTGAAGTCTTTGAAGTGTTGATACTACTTGCCTTTGTTAGGTACATACGGTACACATGTTTGCTTTTTATAATCGAGCACTTCAATGGAACCCACTTTGGCATGGTGAAAGTTGAAGCACGTCAGTCCTTCTAGCATCGTTCATTCATCATCATCCGATTCTTGATCGTCATCGCCTTCTTTATTATACTCCACTGAATATTCTTCTTTGCTTTCATGATCGGGCCACAACACATCAAATAAATCTTTTATAAGTGCAACGGCTTGTCGAATAGATTTTTTTGACAGTCAGTTAGTGCTTATTTCTTAGTTTTCCAGCTGACTGTAGTATCTGTTGCTGAGTAGGATCATTTTTTAGATCATAAGAGTCAGTTAGAAATCGGGCATAATTTTGTCTCAGTCTCTCACGATGTGACCGCTCTTCTTTAATCTCAGCATTTATACATTTACCAGGAGGTCCCTTGATCAAAGATCGTTTCTGTGCAATGCTGATGTCATTCTCCCAATTTTCTACCTTATCAACATTATCATCATCATCATCATTATCCTCATCCTCAACATCATCATCATCCTTTTCATCATTTGTCAAATAAGTTTCCTTCTCCATTGAAATAGTATTCTGGTTTATATTCACCATCTGTTAGTTTTTTTTTTTTTTTTTTTCTTTTTTTTAATTGTTTGCCTCAAAAATGTTGTTGCGAAAACGTTGAAGTTCTTGTGTGCTCGATTTTAAGTCTACTACCAAATGACCATGCGGTCTTAATGTTGCTTGTTGGACGAAGGGTAAGTTCTTTTTGACAATTTGGCTACTTACTGGCTGTCAATAGGAATACAAAATAGCACCGGATATTGCGTATTAAAAACGACATCTCTTCAAGCTTTACCAGGGAACAAATCTTGGTTGAGATAAATATTCCTGTGGTGACTGCCCTTGATAAGAGATCAGCGATTAGATCGCATTAAGCTTCACTCATCAAGTCGTCAAAGACCAGCAGGTTCCTTTGTTTGACATTTATATATAGGGGATCGTTTAGATAGTCTGGAATACCGCGTAAAAAGTTCGACCTCGGGAAATTCGTCAAAAAGTTTGTCATTGCCCGAAACACTATATGATACGCTGAGGTCAAACAAAATTTGATAATTGCTGTTTTCTTGTCCATTTAGTTTTTCCACTACCACTTGGTCCTGAAACGACCATAGAAAATGGATGGTTAAACATCTCTCTAGAAATGTCTACTATTTGTAATGATGGTGAATAATTTCAAACGTCGTCGTCACGTCTATGTTTATTACGTCAATATCTTAGCATGGCGTCTAGATATTGATTGGTGACTTAAAAGGGCAATCATTCGTTTGTGAAACAAATGTAAAACTTCTTTCATACAGACAACGAGACACTGTTTTGTGTTCTTACAAATTTTTAATGCCACTGATATGTTTTTACGACATATTTTGCTGTCAGAATTAATGTCAGTGATGGTGGTGATGGTGGTGGAGGTGGTGGTGGTGATGGTAGTGGTCGTTTCGGAGGTGGTGTTGGTGGTTGTGACGGTGCTGGTGAGGGAGGTCGTGGTGGTCGTGGTGGTGGTGTGTAGTGGTGTAGATGGAGGTTACGTTATTGTTGTTATTTTTGTAGTTGTATTTCTAGTCTGTGTGTCAGTATTCAATATTCTGAATGGTTTAGGCTTCAATGATGACTTCGTCGATTTGTGGATGAAGTTGTATGACGGATTTCCGCTGTTGAAGGTAAAGTTGTTTTCCGATGATACTAATGGTGCGATTTATAAAAAGTCTCAAATCCACAAGGATTTCAACATCTTTGTTGCAGACAGAAATAACCCGAACTGTTTCATTTAGTGGCAGGCAGTCTTGATTTCATGCACTTTAATCTCAATATCTACGTATGCAGTTGAATTCGTAGTCGTAAACGCTAAAGCGAAAGGCAAGGTACATACAACAATAAGTACAATCGTGCATATAATTAGTTCTCTTTGTCGTTTGATGATACAATTTGACTGACGATAGTTTTAGATACTGTAAACTTTGACTTCTGAAGTCAGACTGATTTGACTTACTAAAGCGTGTTCTAATAAACACGTTTCGAAGAACCTCGCTTTCATAGCAAGGCTTTTTTTAAAAAGGGAGTGACTTAATTGGCTGGTTTAATATAGACATTTCAGTTTGAAACTGCTTTGAACCAAGCTATCGCACAAATGACTGAAACGTTTTATCAAGTAAACAAGCCTTTTTTTGAGAAATAAATCTTTTGAACCAATCAGAATGCGTCATATCAATAACAAATCAGAACATTGCTATGAGCTATACTGACTTATCAGAAATTTGTTTTGCTGTGAATGCATTTACTGTCATTTTTGATAGCAAAGTGTACGCACTTTACGCGTAAGTGATCCCATATTATTTTAGTGTAAACGATTCAATAGTACTCGCCAATACCTTTCGTAGGATACCAAACACTGCTATAGTCGTTCGAAGAATAAGGGAGAAATTTTGTTTCTTTCGCATGGTTAATTTCACTTTGACTTAAAACCATTTCGTAGGATACCAAACATGGGTATATTCGATTGAGTAATAAAGGAGAAAATCGATATTTTACTTAAGAGTGACTTCATTTTTGCTTGGATGCCTGCAAGTATAAGTTCTTGTCAAGCGCTTTTGTTTGAAACCAAAATTGAGAAAATCGGCTCATAGATAGAAGAGAAATTACATTTTGAAAATTTTGGTTGCGAAATTTGAGTTTGCCGACCCAAAACCAGTTTGCAGTGACGTCACAAATCTTAAACCTTTAAACGTCAATATCTCGAGAACGGATGAAAAAATGTGTATATCCCTATACATTTTTCTGAACCTATGCGACAAGATCTTTCAAATGGTAAATGTTTCAAGAGTTTATTAGTAAGTTTGAGAAAGATGTTAAAATTGCTTTTACGTCATAATTAGTGATGTTTACAGCATTTTCACGAACATGTAACAAGAATATAAAATGTGATGCATGATGCTATTATCAACTTTATAGAACGTCTTCGAATAGAAGAACGGCTGACTTAGATATTGAATCATGATAAAAATATCAGTCTTTTCGACATAAGAAGAAATGTATTTTTTAGTTTTAGTTATCAATCGGCCATTCACCGAGCAGTACTGTAACGTCATTCATCTGTATTTTCTTTAACAAATGCTGTACATGTAATTATTCAGAAGTAATTCCGTTCCACAGAATACTACGGTGTCCTGTTAGGTCTGTACCCGCATAATGTGCGAAATACTACGATGTTGAAAGTTGAAATAACAAAACTACGATGATGGAAAATCGACACCACTGTGGTGAAAACACGAAAGTATCATGCCGAAATGAAAAAACAATGAAGCCACGATTGTAAAAAGTCTACAGTATAATAATAAAAGTATGATATACTTCCGAATTTTCACCACTACGGCTTCTTTTTGTTGTTTGGAGATCATAGTTTGAATTTTGAAAAAGAAATACCTAAAATCAGCAGGTTCTTTTATATATCATCTTCGTGTGCATAGAAGATAATTGCTACTTAATGAGATTTAGATTGGTATGTGTCTCGTTAAAAACATTATAGTCCCTTTCGGACTTGGCAAAAACGCGTGATCGAAAAACTGCGGTACGCTTGGAAACGCCTCTTAAATCATAAAATTCCGAGAAACAAGTAGATCTAAGGAGAACTAACACTGTATTGGAGTTTGGTAAATCCTATCACTTAAAAGAAAGAAATGTTGAGTCAGAGTTCAGCTGAACGTATTTTAGCGGGAAAACTACGCGTCAAGTCTTGCCCATTCTTCGGGAACGTTCACATGTACATTGATAAAAGAATACACACCGATATCATGTCGCACCCTTATGGCCGGTTGCAAGACAACTATAAGCTAGAGTTAAACGAGAGTTATTGTGATCCGCCGATCAAACGGGTTGCGTGAAACGCCTACTTAGATAACCGTAACAATTCTTGTCCAAGAAATGGCTGGGTTGCACGACAAAATTCTCACCATAATGATTTCTCAGTGGGCACTTCTTGTACAAACCTGGTTGTTAGTAGGTTTATCGCCGAGTCAAAGTTCAATTTGTATACATGGTTTGATTTCAATTGTACACGAGATAAATCAAAGTATGTCAGTGTTAGATTACCTTGATATGTTTTAGGAACTTTATAAAGTTTACATATATCATAATAATGATGTTACTATCTCCGTCAAAGCCCCCTCCTTCTGAAACAATATTTTCTCATTTTTGCGTTTGCTTTCTATGATCTTACTGTTCTCTACAGGCTCTATAAAAAAACTTCCTTCTCATCAGGAGAAAATAAAACGCCATTTTGCCTAGGCATCTTCAATTATTTGTATTAACAAGAATTTTGATGAATTAACGTCATTGATGAGCCGCGCCATGAGAAAACCAACATAAAGCCTAATGCAATTAGATAAACCGTTAGCGAACAGCATGGATCCTGACCAGACAGCGTGGATGCGCAGGCAGGTCTTGATCCATGCTCGTCACAAAGCCACTATCTTGGTTTTCCTTTTGCGTTTTCTTCTTCTTCTTTCATTGGTGTACAGGTCCCACTCTGGGGCGACGTCGTACAGTGGTGTATGTGCAAGGTGATGTGTGCGGCGCTCAATTATTTACGAAGCAGAATTAAAGGCAGATAAAAACGACGTGCTGAACTAGCGGGACCCTGTCTCCAGGCTCCTCATGAAGGCATCGACGCTGTCAGACATGACGGCTACTTCTGGAAATTGGTTCCATAGTCTGGAGGCGGAGGGGAAGAAGGAGTGGTACAGGGCATTTCTCATGGCGCGGTTTGTTTCCAAATCAACGTTAATGTTGAATTATTCGGTTAACAATAAAGATTAAAAGTACATTACCGGTATCTTATTATCCAAATCTGGAACATGCATGTTATTTTTTGCACATCTTAATTTTCGTGAATTAGTCTTTGTTATGCGCGGTAATTCTTTTAAAACATAGTTATTGTTATAATAATAATTTATGTATATCATGTTTATTTAAGACTTCTATAATTTGAGATCTGTTTGTCGATGAAAATTTAAGTAATTCTGATATGTGTATTTTTGTATAAATGTATAGTTATAAATTGGTTATATGATTGCGTAGATGTGTGAATGCATATGAAATTTAATTGAAGGTCATATGAAATAAATTGTATATTATTTGTATTTGTACACTTAGTACGTAAACTTCAGAAAATAAAGTTAGTATTATTATTACTATTAATTTTGTAATGCTATACCGTGTATACACACACACCCAATATACATGTGAATGCTTAAATAAACATGATTCGCCGGCCATCTATTACTCAGCTGAGTAAGACTTGAAATTTTCATCCGCAACCCATTTGACTCCGGGATAATCTGAAAATTATAGGTAGATAACCCAACCCGCCGCTCAGCGCTGATCCGCGAGTTATCGGACGACCTGTCCTGCAACCGGCCATTAATACAATTAATACAATAAGGTACCATGACCTTCTTTAATTTTCAGCACTTGGTATCTTTAGCTTTAATGGGGGAATATTTTGTTGTAACAGAAATGTTTTAGATTTTTTTTTTAAAAAAGTGTGTTGAACTGCCATAGACGAAATCATCAACGGAAATCCGATATATTGAAATACATAAAACGGAAGCTTTTTATCTTTAATCATGTTTAAATGTTTGGTCAGAAGCGGCGAAACAGACATAATCTAAAGATAGTCTGTTTAAAGACATCACATGTTTGTTTGTTAACTATAGGATGTAGAAGATATATTTACATAAAACTGTTAACGAAAATATAGATCTGGTATCAATGATGGTTCTGCTTTTTAAGAATACTTGCTTTTAGTCATGTTTTACCATGGTAAATAAAGAGCAACGTTTATTACAGTCGGCTGTCAGCAAAACTTAATTACGTCGTCAGACAATTCAAATTTTAGAGACAGGTAAAAACGAAATCGCCATGTATTTGCTTTTAACGTCACGTTCAGAAAACTATTAATCTGAGTAAAGGCTTTATTTTACAGATCTAGTTAAAAATATAGAGTGTCAAAACTTTGCCCGAAAGTCCTAAATTGCACGTTGTGGCTCATTTTGTATAACATTAGATTTCTTTTAGATTAATAAAATCTAAAATAACTTTCAAATTAAATTTTAAACAATTACTACTTTAACAGATTACCCTCAGAATTTCAGGAATGAGCCTCATCCATATATTATGCTTCTATTAACAGGACTTCACACAGGCAGTGTATATACTGATTGGAACTTTGCTGGATCCAGAGAATGTCCAACCCGTGGAAAAGTATTTATAATAAAAACACACACTAAAAACAACTTGACTGACCATATAGACTGTGCGAAATTGGGTGTGACACATTTAAACTACTCACAAGCCATATACATACTGAGAAATCCTTATGATGCACTGGTAGCAGAATTTAATCGTCAGAATGCAAAGGATACTGGAACCGAGAAATTCTTTAACAAAGGAGAAGGACTGGCTACGCTAAACGACTTCAAAAGTAAAAGTAAGTTGGAAAACTTTAAAATTGATTATTCTATTTAATGACATATTATTATAGTATAAATAATCATTCTCTGGACATATTAAAATGTTCACACTTGCGTTTATGTCTTTGATATAAGCGTTTATTTCTAGCATTTTCATTTTTGTATTTATGGCCAGATTTATGAAAATATATTCAAGACAAATACAAGAAAAATAGATTATTTTCTTTTGCGAGTGCGCTCTGATTTCAGAGTCCCTTTAGTAATTCTAAATAATGACGATCTGTGCTAAATGGTGCTGAAATTATAATAACCTATCATTAACATTTTCTAAATGGATATATAATTTATAAATCATAATTATGGTATCTGTCATTGATTTACCTTAGAGGCAATATGTTTTGCATCACTAATTATGTACTTTAAATGTCATTGAACATATACAATGTTCTTGTTTAGTTTCGTTTTTTTTTATATCGTTCATAAAATAATTGTGAGATTTACCTAAAAACATATACTCTCATTACAATAAATGTGATATTTTTAGATAGTTTTAAAAGTCAACTGTCCTCCACTAATGACAACCTGTATAGATTTGACATTATGATTACATTAAAAGACTTATTGAGCATAACAGCAATTAGAGATCACTCATTTTTTTCTTATCTTTTTTTATTGTCATTTATGCTAGGTTCATGTAAAACCAGACAGAGTAATTAGAAACATTTGAAACAATTTCATGAACTGTAGTTTCAAATGCCATTTTATATTGATCTCGTTTAAAAACAGAAACAAGTGTAATGCATTTTGATCGATTTTAGTTTTAGCCCCACAAACAAAAATAAAGCTCTCAAACCTTGTTGTTATATTTCTTTTTGTCTAAATAAGCAGACACATAAAAAGAAAGGATTCATGCACATAATGTCCATATATAGGTAGAGAGAACTTACACAAAGAAGAAACAACAACAACACCAATATACCAAAATTACAATAAAGCATTTCTTACGACATGAATATTTAATAACATGTCCATAAAGCTAATGGGATTAATTTTGATACTAATTATAGCTAAGATTTACCTTATTTATGTTTTACCTCACAAATCTGTAACTATTTTGTAATTTTAGAGCCTTTCTCAGCGGTGAATTTATTTACATTGTGTTTTCTGAATTATTGCATATAGGGTAAGTGCGAGGCTAGCATGCCCCAAACGCATTCAAACTACCAATTTCCTTTTTACAGGTTACTGACCGTTCCAAGGCGGTGCCCCTATTTTCAACTTGTTTTCTTTCTGTCTGTCTTGTATTGTCTGTTGCGTATGTTTCCTTGTTTGACGTAAGCGTTTTTTCTATCTCCTTACTCCACCTATTGCCCACTCCATTCCCCATGCATTTGCACTACTTTTTGCATCCCCTGCTGATTTTAATCGAGTTAGTTTTCGTGGCTCCTCTTTATTTTTTGGCTGCCGGAATCCTAAAGCGGTTCACGATTTTTTTTTCCTGCTTACATACTTGTGAGTCTATAACGGTGCCCTACTGTTTTCTTGTATTTTACCTGTTTTTTTCCAATTTAATTTAGTTGGGTGTGGTTGTATGTTTATCTTTGGTACATGAGTGTCAGCGCTATTGTGGTTTACGTTGTAATGTGACTGTTATTAAGGAACGTAGTATTATCTTTGTATATCATCCTTGTTCTACTTTCCCCTTCATATTTCTCCCCCAAGCCCCAATTTACCCCTTACCATTTCTTCCCCTTGTATTTATATTTAGCATAGATTTATATGTACTTGTTACATATTTGAAGCAACCGGTCTGTAATATTTTTCCATTACAGCTTCGTTTTTGGTTCTCTATGCTTCCCAAAAACATACCCTTACCTATTATATTTTGGTGCTGCTTTATACACACATCCGAAATGTACATTTGTCCTGCATATTCGAGGCTCCGTAAGAAAACAGCCGGACTTTTCATTTTTTACAAAACACCGTTCAGCACTTTTCTCAGTATTTCCCACCTATGTAAAACAATTTTGCCATATTTATGGGAGCTTCTGTATACCCTTTGCAAACCATGAAGGAAGCGGACCTACTGTTGAGGTACCGATTTACAGCTGAAATGAAATCAGTCCTCGTCTCACGTTTTTATCTAGCGAGCCTTTTACAAGTTTAGGAAAGAAATAAATGTCGCAGGAACTTTGTGGACAATGACGGGGCTGTATGGAATGTCAAACCATTGTCATTATATATCAGATGAGGCATTGAGAGGGGGGAAATTGTTATACAGAAGAAGAATTTTGTTCTGGACTTGCCTAGGAGGAAACTTTTTCCGATTTTCTATGAATTTTTCAAAAATTACTTCTTCTAGCAATGCGAAAGATTTTATTTTTTTTCTCCAATGAATCCTTAAAAGCAATAAGCATTACCTTACAAGCAGAGAACGACTGCTTAAATTTATTGAGAGTTGTTAGGGAACTTGTTCAGTCACCTGTCTTGGCAGCCACTTACACTTACTTTGCTCATACTTGATTTTACATGTAAGATCAGATGTGCCGACGCTTTACTGATTATAAACCTATCAGCTACTCCTGAAATTTAACTCGGGATCTTTGTTGACAATATCTCAACAGTGAACACCATTGCAGGAGTCATTGTTGCAGAGGGCCTCACTGACCTACCCTTCCTTCCTCAACTGACAAATCCAGCTATAAAAAGTGTACTGGGATATGTAGACTTAAGAAAAAACTGCAATCTTGGAAACACAGTTAATGTTTTTCATCCTCTAAAAGGAAAAAATTTATTATAGATCTGTGTTCCTTAATTGAAGAGTCCATGGTAGCTGCACATGGAAAAAAGGGAGCATCAGAAGTCTGTGAACTTTCCGACCGCCTCTCGCTTACTAAAGTCCGATGGCTTTCGACTCATAAAAATGCTTTTTCAAAGGAAGCATAAATCAAACGAAAATTGCCTACTCTCCACATATACATGTCAGCTGAGCATATCGATATATAAAATTCTATTAGATATAATAAATGATTAAAGATGTCGGACATTTGTTTTGTTCTTTGGTTATCTAGTAAAATAAAACTCTTCTGATTTGGTTTTGCATAGCATCATGGGGAATATTTTGAAAGTAAAGAAAAAGAAGGTGATATTTAAAAAAAAAAGCGATAACTGATTATCCGGCAAAATTTGCGCTGAGGGAGCAGTGGGGAAAATGTATGATATGATGCAAAAAGAGTTGTCAAAAATAAATTATAAAACTATGTCGAATGTCTTAAATGATTTAAATAGTACGATATAAGATAAGTTATAACAAGGTTTATCTATGAGAATGTACAATTTCAAAGATATTATTTGTTCACCAGTTTATAAAATCACTAGTGCATTTGTTGAACCAATTGCATGGAAAATTTAAAAAATATTCCGTTACAAAGAAAAAAAAAACAAGACAACTGTTTGATTTGTTAGGGAATGTATAAATAGTGCCGACATCAAAACAAACATCAAAACAAACTTAGAAGAAAAAAAAAACAACACACACACACAAACACACATCGAAAGGCATTATCGCCTAGTACGTGCTAAGCATTGAAGTCATTATTATAGAATTTAATTAATTAAAAAAACATCAATGTAACAGTGGGTTAAAGTATTGTTGTATAGATCTGAACCAAATTAGTATTTACACATGTGCATACTTGTAAATGAGAATCGACCATTTCTATATTTTGCCTTGCATTTCAGCATGTCCTATCTTGTGTTCAAAACAGCTACATTTACTGGAAAAGAATGCAAAAATAGAACACATGAAAAGATAGTCGGAAGTGGAATAAGTGTTTATTGCCATAATATACTTTTTATATACATGACGAAAATGTTTCTTTTTAAGTTTGTTTAAAACTTTTGAAGATAAGTAGGCCTTCTAGAAATTATTGTGAGTTTAAAATGAATGTTTATTTTTATTTTAGAATGGGATAATTTCCTGCTGAGAGAATCACAAACATGGAAAGATATGACTCTCTACTGGTTGCAGAAGTTTGACAAACGGGTTTATGTGCTTCTGTATGAAAAACTTCGGCAAAATAGTATTTTAGAGATGTACAATTTAACGAAGTTTTTGAATATTCAAATAGAATTTAAATCATTGTTTTGTCTTTCATCAAACTCAACTGGAAATTACCATCGAATAAAGGCTGATTGGATGGCAAAGGAAAACTTATATGAAAACAGTCATCGAAAGCTTCTGAATGAGATAATAAACTCAGTTAAAGAACAACTTGGCAATACAAAACCTATATCAGCTGTATTACTATCCTACATCCTACCGTTAACAGATTAAAACAGCATCTCTTTTAATTAATGTATGATGATGCCAAATGAAACAATTAATTATGTTAAGCAGGGAGATAATCGTTTATAAATTGATTTGCAGCGGCAAAACTTTATCTGGATCAAGTCAATTATAAAAGTTATTTGTTTATTATACATATTGTAACAATGCATTTTATTTCATATTCTAACACGATCCGCAGCAATTGCTTTATAAACATATAGCGAAATCACCTATACATGAATCCACGATAAAATATGGTTGGCTGTTACATTTCATCCCCTATGATTGCGATATAAGTAATTCTACTTCTGTTCCATTACCTATGAATTATTTCAAGGACAAACGGTTGAAAACATGATTTCAGAAACATAATTATGATAAAAAGTCGTACTGAGGTATGTGTAGGACCGTAAAACATGTTTTGATCCCTACGAGCGTGTTCAATTAGCTTAATTATGATTCGGTGGTGACGTCATAAATGTATGACATAAAGTATGACGTCATAATGATGTGACGTCATATAAAATTTATGCTTGTAACACGTAACACAGGGTCAACTTACCTAATTTGATTATTTGTTCATAAATAATTTGCGAGCTGTTAGAATTCTCAAAATTCTAATACAAAAGGAACAAATATCTATACGTTCCATTGGCTATGCAACACCACATCTAACCATGGGGGTAAACAGTAACTGCATATGATCCAAATGACGTATTACGCTGAAAATGTAGTAATGTAAAATACGGAATATTTGCGTTGTTTGAATAGAAATAATAAATCTGTTCCAATAATTTTATCAGTTAATAAACAATGAGCAGTCGTTCGGATGCGAACAATTGAACCACTCGTGCTACGCACTCGTGATTTAATTATTACGCATCCAAACTCCTGCCCATATTTTATTAACTGATAAAATATAGGAACAGATTTATTATTTCTTAATTAATAAAACCATAGAAATATAATTTTGAGGCGTAGAACACATCTAAATAAATTTAAATAAATATGTCAACAACCTTCAGCGCTGGCTCAAGCGGAATGCTATTACAGAAAAAGCATATCTATTATCATTTAGAACCTAGCAAATGATTCAACACTAAGCCAATGTATCTTCATTCATTTAACTAGGATCATATACCTAGACATCAACTTCATACTCTATCCAAAGTCAAAACGCGTGTAGCAAACGATGCAATTGTTCATTCTGAAACGAATGCTGTCTTGATAATAAATATTTTAAATACTTTTAGTGTTTGTTTATGTGGTGTGTGGGGGTGGGGGATGCGGAAAAGATCGTGTTCAGGTCACAATGATGTAAATATATAAAGGTCAAACATTAAAGTGACTAACCCACACATCGTTGTGTGAGAATTTATGAGATGAAACGTTTACCTATATTCATTTTTATCTTGCATGTATCGCTTAAAGCTGCTTTCCATAGAATCGCAAGCAATCTTATCATTTGTCTATATTTTCTTTATGGTTTCAGACTATGCAAATAGCAATTATTTTATCTAAATTCCTTTTTGTTACTTTGTAATCGCTTATTTTCTTCGGGGTACCGAAAGCTATTTTTAGAATGTGAAATTGAAAGTAGACTATGATAATCAAAAGAGCGCACACTTAGCTGGCAAACAGTAACAAAATGGCTGCCCTAGCGCACAGTAAAGCTTCTGGGTAAAAATTAGGTACTTAACGGCGAATATTCTAATATACGGCCTTGTATGCAATGTAACTGTTCGTTGGGGGTATATTCAACAGCTTAAAGGCAAAGAAAATCTCCTATATAAGTGACCCCCACTAAAAGCCAGACACTTTAATCCCCAATAAACAGGATCCGGTCTGGACCAGTCTGATAAGGGTCCATAAAACCTCTGTAGACTTGACATGTAGTCCATGTCAGAGGATCATAAATTTTTATTGATATGTAAAGCTAATTGGTTATTTCCAGTGCTATACATATCACTGATCGAAATGCAGTTTTTTTTTCAGATTATGCACAAAATTGTTTTAATTGATAATATACTAATTGTAATTACTCATTCTTATTGAGTAATGTCCTGACTAATTAAATTATAATTCTTACATCAAGACAATTCTCACCATTTTAGAAAACTCTCACCTGTATTTCATGAAAAAAGGAAATAATTATTTAAAACTCTATAAGAGAAATGACAAACATTTTTTTTTTCAATTATTAATTAAATATGATCCTTTTATCTAAGTAACAAAATAAAAACAGAAAAATTGAATATAGCTGGATTTTATTAGAAATTAAGGAAGCGTTCAGTTGCATTTTCAATAAATGAAAAACATATATGGACCTTCATTATGATAATAAAATCCAGCAATAAACAGATATCATTGTTCAAAATACAAATGATTATTTTATAGATGAATTATTCATTATTTTTTAAAAAGGTGCCTGAATGCATTTTCTTTATTTAATTTCTTTTATAAAAATCAAGCAATAATGGGATATAATTGTATATAAAGCTTGATTAATTGAAAAATAGATATGCTGTTGTATTTTATCACTTTGTTTAGTCCCAATTTAATCAGGCTTTCTAAACTTGTTATAGAAGTGAGAACTGGTTTGCTATAAAGGTGAAAAATATCACATGCAATCTATGTACTGCACAGTAGCTATACAGTAGCTAATATGATAAACAGAAGCAAGTCTATCAATCGTCCAGTATTGTATATTGGCTCTGTCCGCCAATACGCAGACCATAAGCCACATACCTTACATACCAGAATCAGTGTCTTTAAAGACAAACTGTCATAGAATGTGACACAATTTATTATACATGAATTTAAACGTGATGTTATTTTTAGTCCCCTACTGGTTGAAAACCAGTTTTGGGGACTATAGTAATGCTCTTTTCCGTCATTCCGTCTTTTCGTCATTCCGTCATTCCGTCCGTCCGCAATTTCGTGTCCGGTCCATAACTCTGTCATCCATGAAGGGATTTTAATATTACTTGGCAAAAATGTTCCCCATGATGAGACGACGTGTCATGTGCAAAACCCGGACCCCTAGCTCAAAGGTCAAGGTCACAATAGGAGGTCAAATGTCAACAGGGCTTTTTTCCTGTCCGGTCCACAACTCTCCCATCCTTGAAGGGATTTAAGTATTACTTGGCACAAATGTTTCCCATGATGAGATGATGTGTCATGCGCAAATCCCGGACCCCTAGCTCAAAGGTCAAGGTCACAATTGGAGGTCAAAGGTCAACAGGGCTTTTTTCCTGTCCGGTCCATAACTCTCCCATCCATGAAGATATTTTAATATTACTTGGCACAAATGTTCCCCATGAGGAGACGACGTGTTATACGCAAAACCTGGATCCCTAGCTTAAAGGTCAAGGTCACAATTGGAGGTCAAAGGTCAACAAGGCTTTTTTCCTGTCCGGTCCATAACTCTCCCATCTATGAAGGGATTTTAACCTCATAATAAGACGATGTGTCATGCACAACTTTCAGACCCCTAGCTCAAAGGTCAAGGTCACACTTAGCAGTCAAATGTTAACATAGCATGAACAGGGTCTGTTTCGTGTCCGGTCCATAACTCTGACATTCATTAAGGGATTTTAATATCACTAAGCACAAGTGTTCCCCATGATGAGACGACGTGTCATGCGTAAATCCCGGACCCCTAGCTCAAAGGTCAAGGTCACAATTGGGGGTCAAAGGTCAACAGAGTTTTTTTCCTGTCCCGTCCATAACTCTGCCATCCATGAAGGGATTTTAATATTACTTGGCAGAAATGTTTCCCATGATGAGACGACGTGTCATGCGCAAACCCAGTACCCTAGCTTAAAGGTCAAGATCACACTTTGAGATCAAAGGTCAAGAGGATTTTTTTCCTGTCCAGTCTATAACTTTGTCATGCAAAGCAGGATTTAGATATCAGCTGGCACAAATATTCCCCTGGATGAGACAACATGTCATGCGCAAGAACCAGGTCCCTAGCTCTAAGGTCAAGGTCATATTTAGAGGTCAAAGGTCAAATTCAAGAATGACTTTGTACGGAACATTCCTTCTTCATGCATGGAGGGATTTTGATGTAACTTGGACCAAATGTTAACCACCATGAGGTACCCTTGTTTTTAGAATTAAGTCCCTTTGTTGTTACTATAAATAGATTTTATTGTAACGTTTTTATTACTGGCGGTAGAGAAAAATCGAGACCACTTTTCTGTGGTACAGCATGCATGTTACATCCAATTTTTAGGTGTATTTTGACCTATCTCTACCTGGTAAAGAGTTTCTTGTGGACTTATATTATTATTATTGTTTTTTTTTAAAGATTAATTTCCCTTTGTTGTTACTATAAATAACTTACATGATAACATTTTTATGATCAGCCCAAAAAAATTCAATATGAAAACAACTGTGGGTTTTTATATATGCACATTTTAATCCAAGTGTGTTGTTATAATGTTATAACATATTGTATATGTAGTACAATATTGTTTATACATCATTGATAGATATCAGTTCATTATGTTATACTGCAGTAGAAAAAAATAGGTGCCTTCCAGTAGGGGACTTTGTATTGCATGGCAATACTTCATTCACTTGTTTTTTTTAAATGCATTTAGGGTGTATTAATCAATTTTGTATGTAGCTGTCAAGGGAGAAACGCCGTGAGTGAACATAATGAAGAGCAAATAATTACTATGCCAGGGAATATGACACCACTTACTGTACACCATTTTAAAGGTATTTATATTGTCTTTCAAATGCTTGAACACGCAATGTTCTGTCTTTGGAAAAGTACTTCTACCTAAATCATACCAGAGATAAAAACCTGGGCCACAATAAATTTGAAAGACAGTAGATATCTTTAGATATCTGTAAAATGATGTATGATGAATTGTATTATATATTCCCTGAAAAGGAACCTGTGCCGCACATTTTTAAGCTCTATCGATCAATAAACGTTAGTGTTTGCAGACGGTGTTACTGCTGTTTCTGTTACTGTTGGCCAAAAAGTGATTATCTTATAACTGTTAAGTGTCGTCGACGAGACTTAGTAGTTTACCATTGAAATCTTTGAAAGTACGCCGAATATAATAATTATCAATGTTTCACTATTGAAACCAGAATTATTAGACCACGTACAATTATTTTTTTCTATAACGAAACTTAATTAGAGTGTGGAAAGCAGCCCTAATGTTGCCCCATCAAAGTACTTGTATTTTCTCAATTCTTAATTGTTTTATAAATAAAACGTTACATGCATGAGTTTTATAAAAACAGAGTTTTCAGATTTTGTTTAATCTGGAAATATTTGCCATCATGAGGCAATCAAGCTCATTTATAAATATACCGATTTTTCCATATTTTACGAAAAGAACATAACTTGAAAATTTAAATAGCTGAAGAACGTTACAGAAGAACTCATGACAGCAATGAGGTCGCATAAAATATGTGATATAACAGATTCATGCAAGTGTAGTGATAGAAACAATGTCTAACAGAAAGAATTTTCAAGAGGCGGTAAATATCTTCTTTCTTATATTTAGTAGTGTTTAAAACTATAGCACCTTGCAGTGATGGGTGTAAGTATATAGAGGTTTAGATTTTATACATGTATCTTCACCTCTGCTAGTACGGTTTCGTGCTTTATTTTGTTGAGCGTCAGAGATTTCGCAATTTTGATTCTTTCAGTTCAGGTTACACTTATTACTACATTGAACTATAAAAGTCAGACGTAGGCGTGATCGGAACATGTTAATACTACGGTGGTATGTTTATGACAAACACAGTATAAAGATTAAGTTATCTCGTGCGCACGACGTCTTTTTTCGTCAACACTTGGTCGTTCATTTGGAACATATTTTGTAATTAGATGAGATTGGATTACCCGAGCAAGCGTAGGACCTCTTTCTGTGTAAAGATAAAAATGTTACACATGGCATAGAGAGTCAGGCAAAAGTTGTGATCATAAACAAATTCTCTCAATGAGGCAAGCATATAATATTTCCCCAATGTGCGATAACAAAAATGAAATAGACAGATGTTTGGTACAACGTCACAGCAACTTATTTTTGGTCATATTCCTACACTCTAGATTTTGATAATTAAGGAGATCCCCATGTACCCGATTTATGCATTATATTTAAGGGAAGGGATAAGATGTCATGCGCACAAGATAAGATGTCGAACACATGAGATAGGATGCCATGCGCTCGAGATAAGATATCTTGGGTTCTTCATAAGATGATTAATTCTAAAATACATGGATGTTACATACAGATCCTCGTATGATACAGTACTGGTATCCTAAAAAAAATGTTAACACACTATCCTCTTGCTGTGAAGTTTGATCTTTTTTGTAGCCAGGGATTTTTCTATGAAGAATAAAGACTTTAGAAATATATCAAAGTTGGAGTTCAAATTATCATTTGGAATGTTTGTTCCAACAGGACGAAATGCTAAATTGACACATTGTCCCGACTGTGGGCAGGGCATATGTGCAGTATTAATTGTATTGACGCAACGTCAAATTTAGTTTTATGTGCTATATATTGACGTCATATTTTACTGACGTCGGACATGTTTAATAAATCATCAATGAAAGTATTTATCTTCTAAACATTCTATAAAAGAGAACATCTTGAAAATTTAAGAAAACAAACTTGGCAAAAAACGTCCAGCCGTATCATCATTAAGTAGACGAGTGTATGATTTGTTTTTTACAATTGAGATTGTCGTTTTCTTTATTTCTTTCCATCATTTGAAAATAAAAATGACATACAGTTGAATATCGTTACCTCGATATCGTTTAGCTCGATACTCCGGTTAGCACGATGTGTTTGAGTCGGTCCCGATTTTTCCCTATTTATCTTAATTTCATTATTTATCATTATCTCGATATGATTAGCTCGATATTTTGTTTAGCTCGATGAGATTTTTCAGTCCCGTCAACTTACCTGTACTGTTTTTACACCTGGTTGCTTCGATATAGCAGCTTGTCAAAAATATCCTTGTTATTTTTAAGGTGTGAAAATCAACCTATTGTTGTCCGTCGATGTATTAATTACATGTATAATTAGGCTAGTTTGTGCGTTTGTTTTGTTTGTTATTTACTCTTTACTCCATTTTAAATGTTAGCGAGTTTGCATTTTATTCTCAATAATTAGTCTTATAAAACAGCGTGCAAGCAGCAGAGCTGTTTTCTAATGTAACAACTAATTTGGATGAAACATTTTCTGTTTGACGGAGTAAAAAACTGCCATTTAGGATTGAGTAACAATATGCGTATAAACTGGCAAATTTTAGTTATCGAAGCACAGTCAAAATGACTACTCAACTAGGAAGATTACCGCTGCATTCAGACTTGTTTGGGGAAGGAATAAAAGTGCTAATGTTCAAATCTATATTTTAAAAAATTAAAAAGTTGTATGAATGTATTTAATTAAGATGATTTATTTGTCAAAAAAATTGAAATCATATTTACGTTTTATATTATTTTTTTCCCCTTTCTAACCCTCTGAAACAAAGCATTGGATATAATGCCAATATAGACATCCGACACAAGTACAAAATAGTCCCAGATAGTCGATATCGTTACGTCGAACTTCGGATACGTCGATGCAATTTTTACAGTCACTTGAATATCGAGGTAACGGTATTCGACTGTATATTATCTATCTTTATTCAATAAAATTGAAAGTTTTAATGTTGTTAATAGAAAAACAAATTAATGGGAAAAAGTAAAACGATTTTTAACGCTTTTAAACCTGGCGCCAAAACAGCCGTGAAAAGAAATGTTTGCGACTTCACAGTCAAAAAATAAAAGATTGACTTATAACCTAGAAAACAGTTTCTCATTCATGCCTTGGGTAACTTCTAATTTAATTTGATATCAAAATCATGCACGGGATTTTAAAACAATACAAAGTGATTTACCCTTTTACGTATTCTCGACCGACATTAGATATTTCATGAAGATTTGCCAATCAAGAAGGCAAATCAACGAAAGGAAATAGAGAAAAGTGGAAACTTCACAGGTTGCTCAACACGACAAAAACGAAAATGTTGCAATGTTGATTGAGCCTGTTCATGGACGGTAGTGGAAATGCATGCTACCGTCCACGCCCTCTAGCCTCAGGTTGAGCAGAACTCAACATTTACAATGCTAAAAGTACATTGAAACCGAGAATTAAAAAGCATAGCAATGTAGAGATATCAACAAGTTATATGCATAACACTTCTTATGTTGTCATGTTCGATGGTAATAAAATCAGTACGATATCGACTGATATAAGTTTGCTTAATAAGAAAAGAGCAATCAAATATAAATAAAAGAAGCACATGGTGAAAGGGGAAAATACCTCGAAGTGATTTTAAATTTTTATTCTTTTAAATTAAAGGGAACATTGTTTCAGTGATACCAACGTCCAAAAGTCCTGACTGCTTTTGTTACTCATTTCTGTACGCAAATGTATGTTTGTTTGTTTGTTTTGGGTTTAACGCCGTTTTTCAACAGTATTTCAGTCATGTAACGGCGGGCAGTTAATCTAACCAGTGTTCCTGGATTCTGTACAAGTACAAACCTGTTCTCCGCAAGTAAGTGCCAACTTCCCCACATGAATCAGATGCGGAGGACTAACGATTTCAGACACAATGTCGTTTAACAAATAGTCACGGAGAACATACGCCCCGCCCGAGGATCGAACTCACGACTTCGCGATCCGTAGACCAACGCTCTTACCTACTGAGCTAAGCGGGCGGGCTCGTACGCAAATGTAGCAGCGAAATGGTTTTCCATTTCGAAACCCTAGAAATAAAAATGATAGTGTGACAAGATGGTCGGACTGGGGACAGAAACTTTATGTTTATTTACAAGTTAATTTACAGAAAAAAAAATGAATATTTACAAAAAATGAAAAATATAATAAATACAAGTAAAGGGAAACATAACTGAGCTCAGGATCTGATGGTTTATAGAAGATATTCAATCCACAGATTACTTAATATATTGTCATCATGACTGTTAAACAGTTGTTTCATTTTGGTTTTTTCTTACTTTAAACTTTTTGAAGTAGCACAAAAATGTTTATCACTAGTATAGGTACTGTCCAATTAAATCGCATAGACGTTGACCCCATTCTGGCTCCCCATATCCGGTGTTTGTATCCCTGAGATATATCAGTCGATTACAAAGGTCTGCAGCAAAATCAGTAAATGGAGATCTGAATAGCTAATCTTATGGAGGTGGTTGAAGCATTATGTCAGCATTGTGCCAAAATGAGTCTGGTACTCAGTCGATTACAAAGCTCAACAGCTTGGCGGTTAAGGCACAACCATGGGACGTAGAATCTCAACACTGTGAATTCACATCCAGGCGAGCAAAATAAACCACGGGTATAAGACATCCGGGTCGTGACATCACCAGGAAAATGTCGTCTGGTGGAAGAGGCTAAAATATATAACATATGGTAGGCACCAATGCAAATACAAATAAAAGCATTAAACAGCTCCTTTATGCAGGCTCCGATAAATAATACGTGCTTCTTATACAAAATATACGTTTTACAAATTTTATACGCCACATGAAGACAACACGTTACTTATTTCTCCAATCAATTCTCAAATTAATTACTTTCTAGTCTAAAATTGACGTATGATAAAAACATGAACAGATTATGATGAAAACTATAGATAAGAAAATAATTAACTGCAGCTTTCATTTATATAAAATATATAGCATATGGTAAGAGTAGTTTAGAAAATACCGACTTTGAGCTAATTTGACCTCACTTGACCCCTTGCCCAATTCTATAAATGCACTTCGGTCTTACCCTAAACTTAAAGTACTAACTTGGTACTCTTAGTACCCTGAAAATCTTTGGTTAAACCAAACGAAAACATTTGATTTGATGGACGTCAATCTGACCTTATCTAACCTATAGCCCTTGGTCAGGACTGGTCAATGCTGGACAATTCAAAACCCACATGTTTTAAACCAAATAAAAAGTTTTAAATACATTTGATATAGATGAGTTTACAGAATAAAATATATTGTTTGAAAGAAAGAAAATTTACTGATAATATAAATCCTCACTATGTTACAGCAAAAAACGGGAAAAGAATGTTAATGGCTACCTGTTCATCTTGTGGAAAAATGAAATCAAAATTTGTTAAAAGTACTATCACAGCAGGTAATTTAGATATTCATAAAGCAATGTTACCTTTTTTACCTAAGAAAGGTTTAACATTCCCAGGATATAATTATTGTGGACCAGGAAATCCTTTAGATAACGGACCCCCTGTCAATGAACTAGACGCAGTATGTATGGACCATGACTTTTGCTACGGCAACGGTGTAAAAAGTAGTACATGTGACAAACAAATGCTTTAGATAACTTAAATACCACTAAATCAAAAACCTTTGGAGAAAAGATTGCAAAAGTTGTTAAACCAGGAATTAAAACGAAATATAAACTTGGGTTGGGACGAAAGCCAAAAAACGGGAAAAGGGGGTAGAGTATACCCCCGAAATAACTGCACCAAGCTACCGCTGGAGTGACGAATTAGCAGAAGAATTACACAAACCAATTAAAAGAAAATTTAGAAAACGACGGGTGATTGTTAATGACATTGATGATACTTAATCTGCTGATTTAGTTGACATGCAAGCTTTTTCAAAATATGATAAAGGTGTAAAGTACTTGTTAACCGTTATTGATATATTCAGTAAATATGCTTGGGTTATTCCATTAAAGAATAAAACTGGAGAATCTGTTACTGAAGCATTTAATAAAATAGTTTCAGAAGGTAGAACACCAACAAATTTATGGGTAGATGAAGGAAAAGAATTTTATAATAAAAAGTTTGAATCATTTTTTAATAAAAATAAGATTAATATGTATCATACATTTAATGAAGGAAAGGCTGTAGTAATAGAAAGATTTAATAGAAGTTTGAAAAGAACAATGTGGAAATATTTTACAGCAAATAATACTTATTCTTATTTAGATAATTTACAGGAAATGGTTGATAAATACAACAAAACAAAACAATCTAGTATAAAAATGACACCAACCAAAGCTAGTAAAAACTTAAATAAAGGTACTGTTTACTTTAATTTATATGGTAATTTAAAGATACCAAAGAGTAAACCAAAATTTAAAATTGTTGATCGAGTTCGCTTAAGCAAACTTAAAAGACATTTTGAAAAAGGATAAACACCAAACTGGACAGAGGAGATATTTATAATTCATGGAATTAATAATACAAATCCCAGAACATACACTATAAAAGATTTAAATGATGAAATAATTCAGGGTTCATTTTATGAACAAGAACTTTTACCTACTGCACAAGAAGTTTTTAGAATAGAAAAAGTTATTAGACGAGACTATAAGAAAAAACAAGCTTTAGTAAAATGGAAAGGTTACAATGAAAAATTTAATAGTTGGGTACCATTTAGTGAAGAAATTTAAATTGAAAATATATTATATAAATGAGTAATAAAAATCTAATTTCTAATAATGGAATAGAAACAATAGATCAATTAATTATTCACTTAACTAAACTAACTGCTGCTTACAGAAAAAGCTATAAGTTTTGTAGAAGAGTAAATACAGGATTACAGATTACAGCAGGTATTTTTGGTTGCTCGGCTGCATTAGCACTTGTTCCAGTTATTCCTATATTTGTAGCAGTTGCTGGCGCTGTTCCATCAATAATTACTATATTAATTAATAGACTAAAAGTTGAAAACAAAAAAGCTATTTTAAAATTGCACCACCATAAAAATAAAACAACTAATAACAAAAACACGGATCGGAAAAATAAGCAAAGAAGATCCAAATAAAGTTATTCAAGATATTTTTACAATACTGTTAGAAATGCAGAAAGAAAGAAACTATTCAATACCTCTTGAAATGCATATAAAAGTAAAAAAGAAGAAGAGTAGTATAAAATTTTACGTGTGTTTTTAGAGATTTTTTCTATAAGTATATTATATATAGATGAATAATAGAAAAGTAGATAGAATGATTATGCCAAAATTATCTAGTATTTTAGGAGAAATAATGAATCCAGACAATAATTCATATAAAAATGTACTCAAAAGAAGAAACGTTATTAAATCAAAACTTGATCAAATAGTTAGCGATGAATATAAAAATCATGTCATTGATAAATTACAAAATGTTATAGATCCTCATTTATTAGAACAGAATTTTTTTGAATGGGACTGTGGTTGTTTAATGTTAGAAGAGGAAAATGTCGAAAGTTTATGTGATTGTCTCAGACCAAATAATATTCGAAACAATCCTAAAAAAGTTATTGCAACCGATTGTGATACTAATGAAGAAAAAACATATAAAAGCACGTATGCATCATCCAAAGACCTCGATATTAATTCTGGGTTAATAACAATATGCTGCAAAGGAAAAAACCAAGTTAAAAGTGGAATATAAAAAAACCAGCGGAAAAAGATATAAATTTAAATATTTTATTTCTTCTTAAACTTTATTTATTTTATTATTTTTTTTAATCCCTTTTGCCTTAGCGATTTTTTTTCTAAATATAATATATAGATGTTAACCGAATATTCATAACGTTTAAAGAATTGATATAAATAACATCATTGATTTTAAATTGATTTGCATAATTAATAGAAATAGATTCATTTTTTCTGTTATTTTTTCCATGGTAACTTTGAAGAATTACATTTTCTTTATTTTTTAGTCGTAATTTAGCTTCTCCTTTATCTAATTTAATTGCATCAACAAGAATAATTAAAATGCAATTAAAATTAATTGTTACATTATTACCATTTTGAACTAAACCAGGACTAGCATTATCAACTTCCCATTGAAATAATCCAGCAACGTCTTCTGTTGCAGATGTTAAAAACAATGGAGGTTTTCTTACTAATTGTCTTTCTATTTTACTTACTTTTTCATTTATATTATTGAATATTCCCATTCTATTAATTATATCAGTTAAATAAAAACACAGTAATTAATTAAAACTTTAAATAATGTTTTAATTCAAACGTTTACTTTCTTTTTTCTTTATAATTTATATATTCCTCCAATATGTAGAATTTGACATAACTACCCGGCAAAAGATAAAATGATACATCGAAGGATGTTGGAACACCGTAATAAGGATTAATGTCAAACATTGTCGTTTCTGTTAGATAAATTTTGATTTTTTTCTCATACACAGATACTGAAGGATTGTCATTGAACACATCTAACTCATAATCGTTACTGATGTTACTGATGTCACTAACCACGGGTGTTATATTTACACTCCCGGAGGGAGAAAATGTATCGAGTAAATCTTGGTGCTTTTTTGTAAAGTCAGTATTTAGTTTATTTATTTCTGTTCTGATTTCTAACTGATACATATTTTGTAAATTTTTCTCAGCTTCAATAATCTTGTCTTTTAGTTCTCCGTGTTTAATCATACTATCTCTTAATTCCTGAACTTGATTGTATAACTTTTCAACATGGGTTATAAATACTTCTTTTATGTTGTCATCTGTCAAATCAGATTTCTTTTCAAGTTCTTTAATAGAATCAACAATAGCTTTCATTTCTTCTTCGAGTTTACCTTGTAATTGAACTATTAATAATTCACTCTTTTTTAAGTCTTTTGTTAAATCTTCAATATTCTTTACTTGTTCTTCTAGTGTTTGTTTTATACTTTTAATATCTTCAAGATTATAGTCATCTATTACACTTTGAACTTTTTTAAACTCAAACTGCATCGTTGGGTTTATCTGGATCTCCTAGGTTGATTATTTCATTACCTACCATATCTAATGCTCTGTTCATTGTGTTATCAAGTTCCTTATTTTTATGAAGATACGATTCCATGTCTTTTTTAAGCTTTTTGTATTGTTTTCTAGTAGCATAATCACTTAAATCAATATCAAATTTAACTTTACTTATACTGTCGGGTTCACTTATTTGTTTTACATCATTAAAAACTCCCATCTATATAATTCCTGTAAAGTGTTTTCTTAAAAACTTCCTTGGTTTGTCAATATATAAGAAATCATATTTTTGTTTTGTTGCATTAGCAAAAGAGTTAGGGTTAATATTTTGTTCATTACAAATCATATCATTTTCTCGTTTATTTGGACTTTCAAATAAAATATAATGTGAACAGTTAAGATGGATACATTTTGGTGCGTTATAGTAAGACTGACTTAAATAAATAACACAACCGTTTTTGTGACGTCCTTGAATAAAGTATTTTGCTATTTCATTTTGGACCTCTTTTATCTTCACATACAAAATCATCAAATATTACTACTTTTTGTTTTTTTTTCTGATTCAAGATTCTCACAAGGTTCAATTTTGCTGTGATCAGCCGAATATTTAAGTATTCATTTAGATCTATTTTAATTTTTCTATTTTGCAATTTCATTTAAGTTATTTTTTAAATCCTGATATTTAGATTGTTCTAGGATTTTAGCATATAGGTATAATTTATCATAACATATAAGAGGTTTTCGTATCATATGCATTAATGTATTTGTTTTTTCAGATCCAGAAGATCCATCTATTAACATTCTAAAACATGAATCTGGCATAAAAGGATAATGTTGTTTAAAGTTATTAGATTTATTACTTTTTGTATCATAATTTGAAATTTCCATTATATAATAATATTACATTATCTTACAATATCTTACATTATCTTACATTATCTTACATTATTATATAAATGCAATCAAAACGTAATGAAATGAGAATAAGAAAAAACTTAGTCGGGCAAAAGATGAGGGCTCTTAGAGAAGAAATAATGAGACAAAAAATTAAAAAAAGCTACAAATCGGGATATGTATAATGAAATTTATAAACCAATTACTGAAGGAATAGAAAGTCAAAAAGAAAAATTAACAAGTCAGTTAAAAACATTACCTGGAATTAAGGAGCAATTAGCGTTACTAGGTGATGAAATGAAAGACATACAAATATATCAGGGTTTACCACAGCTTTTCCAAGAACCGCAACCAATTACAGGGTCTCCTGGAAAAGTTGAAAAATCTAAAAGACAACAAGAATATATACCAATAGATTGGGGAGATGAACCTGTTAGATGGATACCTGAAGATAAATTAAAAGAATTAGAAGATTATGGAAGAGAAAAGATGGGAATAACTGAAACATCTGACGATACATCCAAAGAATCAGAAGAAGAAGAATTGGGAGCAAGACTAAAAGAATTTGATCCGTAGGTATTAAATAAAGAAATTGATTTAGATCTTTTAGGTGAAAAATATAATACACCACAAGAAGTGTTTGAATTTTTTCACACCGAATCTGAAAATCCTGATGAAATAATGATTAGAAAAGAAGTAGAGAAGGTCATAGAAAGAGTATCAAAGGATATAAAAAAATTGGGCTATGACTCTGGTGCAATAACTAGAAAGAAAAACCGCACAAATCTCGATTTAAAGCAACAGGAAGCAATTATAGCTAAGTCGGATAATTTAAAAGAATATAGAGAAACGATTAAAGATATTCTAAAACAAGGAAAATATATGGGAAAAGGAATAAGATATAATAATCAAAAACAAAGTTTTCTTAAAGAACCAAAGGTTCTGAATCCGTATAAAGTTTCATCAAAAGGACATTATGGAAATTTACTTATTAACTTAAATAAACTTTATGGTCAAAACAAAATGGTTGCTAAAAATAAAAACACTGGAAAGGAAGTAATTAACACTAAAGTAGATAATGATTTGATTGATCTAATTAATAAAAGATATAACAATAATAAAAAGCATTCAATTCATTCTAGAAAAATATTCAAAGAATTAACAGAAAAGTCAGGATTACCTATCAATAAAAGATCTATGAAATTTAGAAAAGTAATTAGGGGACAGGGTTATGACGTTTGTCCCTGTAATCCAGAATAACTGATTAATGACTTGGAGTTAATTTGTGGTTCAACTGAGGCTGGAAATAATAATGAAGAACTAAAAAATGAAGGTATTAGTATAATTGATGAATTATCAAAAATGAATGAATTGTTACCAAAAGAACATGAAATGTTATATAAAAAATATTTTTCTTGAATATAAATGGAAGAAAAAATAGTATTAAGTTCTGAAAAAGTTAAAGATAATAAAAATACTCCGAGTGATTTTACAATCAGATTTAGTCGCCCCTTAATTTTAGATAAAAATAAAACTTATGCTGTTGGTTTAAATAGTATTAACACTATGACTTACTCTTGGTATAATATTAGTGACGAATATGATAATAAAATAATTTGGTATAATAATGGTAAGGATTGGAAAGATATTATATTTACAAATGGTTCTTACAGTGACACAGATATTAATGATTATATCAAAGAAACCTTAATGACCAATGGTGATTATGAATTTGATAAATCAGACATTGCTCCAATAAGTTTGGAATTTGATTTAAGTAGTTTTAAGATTTTAGTTTCAATTCATTATCATTTTATGTTGGATTTAAGAATGTCCAATTTTTATACTTTGCTTGCATTTGAGAAAAAAGCATTGAGAAATACTGAATGGGGAACTACAATACTAAATATAACTAACTCTGTGGATACAATTTATATTCATTGTGATCTTATTGATAATTCACTTGTTTATGGTAATTTTAGTGATATTATCTATGCTTTAAGTACTGCAGATTTATCTAGAGCTTATCCGTTTACAAAAGAACCACAAAGAGTTGGATATTCTGAAACTAATAAAAAAATATAAATTCAATAAGAATATATATGATAGACATATTTGGTAGAATAATTAATTTTAATTGGGTTGAAACAAGTTTTACACTAATTTTAAAAGATATATGAAATTATAAATTTTAGTTTTATATAATGTACAAGAAAGTTTATGATAAAAATTAAGGAATATTTATTTATGTTGATGCTCACACAGGAGAAGAAAATATACATGACTCAGGTATCTTTGACACTTTAACGAAATTGTTATCAAGTGGAGTTTCATCTTCAATTAGCACAGCTGGAAAAAAGGCTCTGGAAACAGCAGGAAAAGCAGCACTTGAAAGTGGAACAAAAAAGGTTGGAATGGAAGTTGGAAATTTAGCTTTTAATAAAATTGTTGAAAAATTTAAAAAGAAACGTGCTCCGGCAGTTGGTAATTTAATTGCTAAGGAATTACAAAAAACAAGTTCAAATAATGAGAAGGAGGATATTAATATGAGAATAAATAGAATATTGTCAGGATCGGGGACGCGTAAACGTATTAACAGATTAATTTATAAAAAATAAAATAATATATAATATACATGTTTAGAACAAAACAATATTGTGAAAGATACGAACTAACTCCTATTCAATTAGATACAGCCTTAATATCTGTCTTCGGAAATAATGTTAAGCAACAAAAAAAACGGATATCACTTTACAATTAATGATAGAAGTTCATATGTTGATTGGTTTAATGGTTATTTTGAAGAAAGTTTTATAGTTAATAAACATATTATGCTGACAGAGATCAAATTGCTTTAATTAATAATGCAGCTTTATTAATTGATCAGTTAGTGGTTAAACAAAATGGAAACATTGTTTATGATTGTAATAATTTATACAAAGTAATAAATGTAAATAATTTAGTTGAACTATCTGATGATTATGCAAAATCAACTGGAACAAACGAATTTATTTATTTAGATACTAACGCTAGCACTGAAATCAGGCCTGCCCAAGCTGAATATAATTCGGGGTTTGCTATCAGAGAGAAATTAATCCAAGGTGGTAAAGAGGTAAATGCTAAAATTCCATTAAATAATTATTCATTTTTTCAGGGTTTAGAAACTAATATTTTACCGCCAAGTCAAATTCAAATAACACTGAGGCTGACAGATGATGATGAATTAATTTTTAGAGCTACTGCTACTGATGCTGGTAGAGTAATTGTAACAAAATTAATTCTATGGGTTCCGCGTTTAATTTTCAATGAAATTGAACATAATCTAATTGCTGAAAGATTTAGTGTTCAACCCGTTTACAGTTGGACACTACGCTTCCCTCTTGCGTCTGACGGAAGAGGGGGAGGACTCTATGATAAGCAGTTTTTAAATACTACCAGGACTGAACTGTTTTGATATTTGTCTTCTGGCCTGTTTCGTCGGGCCCTTAAGGGTGTTTCTCTTGTTGCTCTGTCTTCTGAAAAGGCATTGAGTACATAAGTTTTTGGTTCTTAAGGTTTATTTTTGATATATTTATACACGAGCATTTTTGTGTTTTACATGCCATGCCTTTTTGTTTCCATTACGTGTGTAAGAGATTCACCTGGAGGGGATTAATTTTATTTACACTGTCCCATGTCCTTGGAACGTGGTGGGGGTAAGAGTGAGGTTAGGTGCACCATAAACCGGTTTAAGCTCCCTCGTGGTGTTTTTGCCACAGACCGTTCCAAGGCGGTGCCCCACTGTGTTCCTTTGTTTGTTCGTTTCGTCATATGTGTTGGCTTTGTGTGCGTGTGTGTTGTTCGTTTTTACCTTATGTGTTGGCTTTGGTTGTGTGTGTGTGTGTGTGTGTGTGTGTGTGTGTGTGTGTGTGTGTGTGTGTGGTGCGCGCGTCTGCGTGCTGGGGGTTTCGTTTTGAGGAGGCTGCGTGTTTGGTGCGTGGCGTTCCCTGCTTGATATTTTTCTTTGTTTTTTTACAAAAGCAAGATAGCCATACCTTTGGGAAATGGTGACACAATTAACTGATATACAACAAAATAATATAACCTTTAGAATAACGGCTGGTGTAACAAAACCACAACATGTATTTGTTTATTTACAACGACCTGATAAAAGTAATTCACAAGAACATAATCCACATTTATTAGATACATTTGAAATTAATGCAGCATATGATAATTGCACTTTGAGCTCTTGTCGTCTTGAAGTTGGTAATGGTGTTTTTTATCCAGAAACAGAATACACAAGTATATCAAGAATAAATGATGATGTAATTAATTATTATTATTATTAACAAAAAAATAAGACTACTGAAAGTCAGCTAAATAGATCAAACTTTTATGATTATTTTGGATTTGTTCATTTTAACTTGGAATATATAAAGGGAAGTAATAACAGAAGATCCTAAGCATATTACACTAACAGTTAATTAAAATATTCCACCGACAGCTAATATTCGTGTTTACGCAATTGTATTGTATGAAGAAACAGTTGAAATAAATACTATTGGAAATGAACTTGTTATTGTTTAAAAATAAATTAAATATAAATTATATATAATGGTATCAAATTATATTGAATATAAAGTTAATCTTACAGATGGACAGAAAAAAATTTTAGCACAAGCTTATAATAATAAAATTCCACATACGTTTAGATTAAAACATGAACAATTACGTGGAAACTTCCCTTTACTTTTAACAAAAACACAAATTAATCAAATTGAAAAGTCTATTAGAAATAATACGGGATTAGAAATTACAATTTCAAAAAAAACAAATGTCCAGTCAATGTCAAAATGGTGGATTTTTAGGAGCTTTTGTTGGTTTGTTAGGAAAAACAATTCTTCCAATGACAGCAAAAATAGCTCCAAAAATATTAGCTCCTCTAGGTATCTAGGGATACCTTTGATTACATCTTTGTTAAGTGGAAAAGGACTACAGATTGATTCTCAGAGGAGACCTTATAGACGAATTCCTATAGTAAAAAAAATATATAAACAAACCTATTTCTAACTTTGAAATTGAACAATGGGTAAAACAACTCGGTGTAACAAACTTTAGGGGTGTTTTTAGTAGAAATAATTTATCGAAAACAAAAGCAAAGGACGAGTGCGGAATAATAAATTTGGACGACTCTGTTGGACCTGGAACACATTGGGTTTGTTACTTGAATACTTTGTAGTTCGATCCATTTGGACTTCCTCCGCCGAAAGAAGTATTTAGATATATACCTGGGGTTAAGTATAACAACATACAATATCAAGACAAAACAAGTACACTCTGTGGTTTTTATTGTTTATTTTTCATAAAAATGTTACAAGATGGTATAAACATTTATGATTTATTGTATAAAATACTAAAAGTTAACAATCAAAGAGTAAATGCACAAACAATTATAAATTATTTTAATAAAATGAGTTAAAATATATCAAGAACATAATATTCTTTACTACTAACAAAAATGTACCTTAAACGTTATATTCCATACTACTCCCAAAAGCGTATACGGAAGTGACGTGCGTTTACAGTGTAAACGTTACTATAAATAAAAGTATAAATATGTAAAAATTCCACTAATGTTAAAAAATAAACTTGAACGGAAGTGACGTGCGTTTACAGTGTTAACGTTGCTATAAATAAAGGTATAAATATATAGAAATTCCACTAATGTTAAAAATAAACGTGAACATTGTACACGGAAGTGACGTGCGTTTACAGTGTAAACGTTACTGTAAATAAAAGTATAAATACATAGAAATTCCACTAATGTTAAAAATAAACGTGAACATTGTACACGGAAGTGACTGCGTTTACAGTGTAAACGTTACTATAGATAAACGTGAACATTGTACACGCAAGTGACGTAGTAACTAAAAATAAACGTGAACATTGTATACGCTTAATATAAATTACCAGATTAATTCTTTACATATTTCCTCAATCAGTTTCCTTTTTTTATTAAAGTTCCGATTTTTGTGCTACATTGTAGTCGTTTTTTAATTTCCCTTCCTTCTATTCTATCGTTGTTTGTGTTATGGTATATAACAACAGCTTCTACGCAGCTTTTTATACTAACAAACAATGTTCTAGCAAAGAAAGTTCTAGTGTGTCGTCTGATATAATATTGCACCACCGGTGAATGTCCTGGGTGTGTACGATACTAAATCCTTTCTTTTCATTTCTCAATGATATATTCATATATCCCTTGTTATTAGAGTCTAAAATCATATCCTTTTTTTTTCGATTTTATTAAATGATCAATTGTTTTTCAAGTTTGGTATATTTGTAGACAGTTAGCATCCAAATTCCAACCATGTTGTTTAGTAAGTTCGTAATATTTGTCATAGTATTACGAATTCCATTCTTGTATCATACGGTTGTATCCGTCCTCTCTAAATATACAGTTAAAACTAAAGGTATCTTTGTAGAAATCTCGAATAATCATATCTTTGTAGTGTTCTTATAAATCCTTTCTTTAATTTTTTAACTTTATAAGACATATCCTTTGTTATAACTGTTTAAAATAGCATTCCTAAGTTGATAAATATTCGACGTAATAACACAACGGCCATATTGAAAAGAACAATATAGCAATGCGGATAAATATGTGTCTTTACTTCCTGATTTAAGCGTGGTAACTGATGTGTTTACATTGTATTATTAGGTTATAAAATAGGCTACTTATTTTTTCAGTATGGGTTTTAAAGTTTTTTATGACTTTTTAATGAAATATATTTTATATAAAATATATGGGTTTTTTTTTTTTTTTTGGTTTGTTAATACATGTGGAAGTTAAATCAGAGGTTTCTACAAAGTTTAGTAAAACCTGTTGGTTTTGAATTGTCCGGCATTGACCAGTCCTGACAAAGGGCTATAGGTTAAATAAGGTCAGATTGACGTCCATCAAATCAAATGTTTTCATTTGGTTAAACCGGAGGTTTTCGTTTGGTTTAACCAAGGATTTTCAGGGTACTAAGTGTACCAAGTTAGTATTTTAAGTTTAGGGTAAGACCAAAGTGCATTTATAGAATTGGGCAAGGGGTCAAGTGAGGTCAAATTGGCTCAAAATCGGTATTTTCTAAACTACTGGTAAGCACCATAGCAAATACAAATAAAAGCATAAACCAACTCCTTTGAGTACACCATACCTCCACAGGCTCCCATAAATATTACGTGCTTCTTATACAAAATATACGTGGTACTAAGTTAATACGTAACATGAAGACAATACGTTAGTTATTTCTTCCATCAATTCTCAAATAAATTACTTTTATTAGTCTAAAGTTAGAGTATGGTGAAGACATGAAAAGATGATGAAAACTATAGATAAGAAAACGATTACCTGCAGCTATTTTTACAATCATAGATTAACAAAATATCAAGCTGGTATGAAAGATAACTCTGCATTATCTGGTCCATACAACAAAAAAGACATTTTATAGATATGCAATATATTTCAACACAATAATTTAAAATTGCAATTAGATTTAAAATAAGCGGTACTTCACCTGTCAAAACATATATTAATACAATACAATGCAGTACGGCGTACAATGATTCACAGCGAAAAGATTAACGAGCACGATTTATGACAAAGATTTCTTGCTAATTTTCACTTTCGACAACCTTCATTTTAGAAAAAATCAACTTATACAGATGCAAAATTTTAAAACATTTTTCTTTGAATCTTTGAAAATAATTAATCTACAAAACTTGGAAAAATCTAATATTCTAGCCTTACAAATGAAACTAGATAAAATTTTGCCGAAACATAAACATCAAACTTAATTCAGTAGAATGAACAAATATTTACTGTATAAAATCATAATTCGAAAATCATACACAAATCTTACAAGTGAATTTCTAACCTCGATCGAGAAAATCTTATCTTTTACCAAGAATAAAAGAGTGGCATAGTGTCCTCAGTCAGTATTATATGTATTGCTCATCAACCTTGATTTGCTACGTTTAGTTCTATTCAAATAGGAGAGTGGCTGATCAATTTCTAAGACAATGTCCTTACCGCACAGATAGCGGTGAAATATAGCCACACTCTTCTCTATAACTGGGAAATTTTGCGCTGTATGTAGCAATTTCCTACGAGCATACGCTACAAGTATATTTTTTTCCTTCTCGTTACTGAAGCAATACAGAGCCCAAACCTAGATCTGAAGCAAATACTCTAAATATAAAAGTCTCATCTAATTCTGGCACCTTCAAAATAGGCGGGCCAATTAAGCTTGTCTTCAAAGTTTGGAAAGTATTTTATTGACTTTCACCCCACTCTGCAGGATTTGGCTGACCCTTTTTCGTCGAATCTGTGAGTGGAACTGCAATTGAAGCAAAATTTGGAATAAACTTCCTGAAGAATCTACACCTCAGAATGAACATACTGCCTTCTTTGTTTTCGGTCTTTCGGTATTTTGCATTACCTGTATCCACTTTTTTAACTGTTTCAAGGGTCTGGATATCTCCTATCATATGCCCTAAACATTCTAATTTCTGAAACCCAATAATACACTTAGTCGGTTATGCTGTTAACTTAGCCTCCCTAAGTCTAGTTAACAGCTCGTTAGGTGCTACAACATGTTCTGGCCATGTGATTGTATAAACCAGAATATCATCAATCAAAAAAATCTGAGTGTCCAAGGATCTTCAAAACCTTCTGCACCAGTCTGCAAAACGAAGCAGGGGCATTAACGAATCCAAATGGCATTTGACGGATTCGGAACACACACTTATGGGTTTTGCCTTTTCAGAAAAAGGAGCCTACCATAACCTTTGCTAAGGTCTAATATAGAAAATATCTGTATTTGGATAGTTTCGAAAACATATCCTCCATATTTCGCATAGGCTCAGCATCGAGAACCGTTTTTTGTTAACCTGACAATTCAGAACAGAACCTAATACCGTCATCTTTATTCCTAATATGAACAATCGGGAAGGAGTATGGAACATTTGATAGTTCGATTACTCCAAACTCCAACATTTTTGTTATTTTTACTACTTCTTGCTTACATTCTAAAGATAACTCTGAATTTATCTACGTCTTGGTACGTTTACGAACCCTGCTTTATAGGACGTAAAACTTAGTCCTTTTCTACTTTGCTCGAAAAGTCATGACTACTTTCATTCGGATCTAATCTATCGTAATTTATTTGAACCGGCTAGGCAATAGCTGTTCAAACTTTACATAATGCTTCCTTATCCGGTATAGAATTTCTTTCACAGTACTGTATTAGCATCTTTGAGTGAAAAAAAAATTCAACTTCCCGTCTACATCAATTCTGTAGTCTAGTCTATTAACTACCTCTACTACCACTTAAGGGCCTTTTCAATGTAAGAACAGCTTACTATATTTCGTAGGTAACAATACATGTACCTCACCAGCTGTCTTAAACCTCCTATCTTTAGCCTTCTTATTGTAATACTTCTCTAACACGTATCCTCCAACTTTTCCTGCAAATCCATAACATACTAGTACGTAGTTTTCACCTCATCATTCTCCGTCTACCAGCCCATAACTCACTTAGAACAGTGATCGGTCCACGAATTGTTCTGCCGTAAAGTAGCTCAAATTGAGAAAACTAAACTTTCTGAGGAAAGTAGTATAAAAACTGCCGCTTCTAGCGAAGTTTGACCTCATTTTAACCCTTACCCTTGACCTAAACTGACCAATGCTGACCAATTCAAAAAATAAAACCACAGGTTTTGATAACTTAAACACTTCTGCCAAACTTCTGCCAAATTTCTGCCACGAAGGCAACGATGTGGCAGTGTCTTCCACTTTGGCATACTTTTGGCAGGTTGTTTTAATTGATAAAGTGCAAAAGTATCGGTTTATTTTCAATTAGTAACTTCACTATACTTAGTCTTTAAACTCTTACTGAAAAAAAATTTACAATAGTTTTTAACCATTTTTATTGAAATAATTTATAGTTGTTTGTTCATTTTTTTTTATTGTAAATTTTCAATTTTTATACAGTTAATGTTTATACCATCTTGAAACATTTTTTATGAAAAATAAACAATAATAACCACATAATACACTTGTCTTGTCCTGATATTGTATGTTATTGTATTTTACACCCGGGATATAACTAATTACTTCTTTTGGTGGAGGAAGTCCAAATGGGTCAAAATATATTTTATTTACATAACAATACCCAATGTGTTCCAGACGCAACAGAGTCATCCAAATTTATAATTCCACAAGGCAGCGAGCCACCGGATGCCACGGTCCTCTTTTTTTTTACTGATGTTTTAGGTAAATTATTTCTACTTAATACATCCCTAAAGTTTTAATTTTTAATTGTTTTACCAATTGTTCAATTTCAAAGTTAGAAATAGGTTTGTTTATATATATGGGGCGTTCAATGAGAAAACCCGTATTAGTGACAAAACTTCAAAATTGAGATAATAACATATTCATAAAGAACATTCTTTTATCTTTCAAATCCGAAAATTTCAAGTGGTTATCTTCACTATCTTAAGAGCTACAATGTTTTTTAAGTTGGTCACCGAGGGTATTTTGAGACTTGACGTTAAGAACGTCATGAAAGCAGTATGACGTCGTTGTGCATGCCCTTATTTTTCAAGTTATTAATGGAACAAATTATGCGTAACTCTTACTCAACATCATACATATGAATATTTAGGAACAGTTTAAAGCGATTTTACTGAAAATAACTTAACCATGTATTTTAGTTTCGTCACGAGCCTTTTATCTGTACACCTCTATATTTTCATGAAGCATGGGTGCTTTAGAATTTCCGTAGCCATGACAGCAGAAACAACATTTATATGAAAAATATGGTAGATTTTGATTTGTCTAAGATGACACAATTACAATATATTAGTATCTAGTTTCTAGAGCAACATAAGAAAAACAGTGATTTTTCAGTATTTTACACTACTAATTATACAATTGTTATATCATGTCACTAATACAGGTTTTCTAATGGAATTATATAAAAAAAATTACAACAGGAATTCGTCTATAAGGTCTTCGTTGAGAATCAATCTGTATACCTTTTCCACTTAGAAGGGATGTAATCAAAGGTATCCCAAGACTAGCAGCCAGCATACCTAAGAACCCACCATCTTGTTTTTGTTTTTGTGTTAATTTAATTACTGCAGATCCCACTAGTTGTTTTCTTTGATTAGGTGTAAAATATAGTGATATCATGTTTCTTTTATTATTAGCCACCGAAATCATACAATTTTTAAATAATTTACTAAAACCAGTACTGACAAGATCGGAAAAAGCACCAACGCCTAACGGTCCTAATATTGTTGGAGCTATTTTTGCAGCTATCGGATGTACTGTTCAACCTAACAAGCCAACCAAAGCTCCTAAGAATCCCCCATTTTGATCTTGACCGGACATTTGTTTTTTTTCTCTTAAATTGTAATTTCTAATCCCTTCTTATTTCTAAAAGACTTTTCAATTTGATTAATCTGTATTTTTGTTAAAAGTAAAGGAAAGTTTCCACGCAATTGTTCATATTTTAATCTAAAAGTATGTGGAATTTTGTCATTGTAAGCTTCCGCTAAGTTTTTCTTCTGTCCATCTGTTAAATTTACTTTATATTCAATATAAGTTGATGTCATTATATATTTTATATATATTTTATTTAAACAATAACAAGTTCATTTCTAACAGTATTTATTTCAACAGTTTCTTCATACAATACAATGGCGTAAACACGGATATAAGCTAGTGGCGGAATATTTAATTTAACTGTTAATATAATATGCTTAGGATCTTCTGCAATTCCTTCCTTTTTAAATTCTAATTTAAAATGACCAAATCCAAACAAACCTTGAAAATTTAATCTATTTAAAAGACTTCCAGTAGTTTTATTAATTTGTTTATAAGAATAATTAAGAATATCATCATAAATTCTTGATATACTTGTATATTCCGTTTCGGGATAAAAAAAAAACACACCATTACCAACTTCAAGACGGCAAGATATTAACCTGCAATTATTATTTGCTGCATTAATTTTAAATGTATCTAAAAACTGTGGATTATGTTCTTGTGAATTACTTTTATCAGGCCGTTGTAAATAAACAAACACATGTTCGGGTTTTGTTACACCAGCTGTTTTTCTAAAAGTTATATTATTCTGTTGTGTATCTGTTGATTGTGTTATCATTTCTCTGAGGTATTTCCACCTTGCATTTGTATATCTTTCAAAAATTAAATTAAGTCCATAATCATTAAAAATTAAACGTGGAACCCACAAAATTAATTTAGTTACAATTACCCTACCTGCATCGGCAGCATGAGCTCTGTAAATTAATTCATCATCATTTGTTAATTGAAGTGTTATTTGTATTTGACTTGGGGGTTACATGTTTTGTTACAAACCCTGAAAAAAAGAATAATTATTCAACGGAATTGTTGCATTTACATTATTACCATCCTGGATTAATAACTTCCTAGATCTTTTCTACCTTCAGCAATAGCGTTAACATATAAATAAATGAATTCATTTGTTCCAGTTGGTTCTGCATAATCCTTAGATAGTTCAACTAAATTGTTTACATTTATTACTTTATATAAATTACTACAATCATAGACAATTTTTCCATTTTGTTTAACTATTAGCTGATCAATTATCGAATCTGCATTATTAATTAAAACAATTTGATCTCCATCAGCATAATTATTACCATCAGCAAGTTTATTTACTTTAAAATTTACTTCAAAATAACCATTAAACCAATCAAAATATGAACTTTTATCATTAAATGTAAAATGATATCCGCTTTTTTGTTGTTTAACATTATTTCCCAAGGCGAATAATAAAGGTGTATATAATTGAATAGGAGTTAGCTCGTATCTTTCACAATATTGTTTCGTTCTAAACATGTATATCATATATGGTTCTTTTTATCAATTAATTTATTTATATGATTACGTCTTCCAGCACGAGCCTGAAGCTCATGAGGAGCTGAAGCTCCAGATCCCGACAATATTTTATTTATTCTTATATCAATATCCTCCTCATTATTTGAATTTGTTTTTTGTAATTCCTTAGCAATTAAATTACCAACAGCAGGTTTTTAAAAGTTTTATTTTTTTCTGTAATTTTATCAGCACCTAAATTCCCGACGTCCGTTCCAATCTTTTTTGTTCTACTTTCAAGCGCAGTATTTCCTGCAGTTTCCAGGGTTTTTTTTCCAGCACTACCAATTGAAGATGCAACAGAAGATGAAAACAATTTTGTTCAAGTGTCAAAGATACCTGAGCCTTGTATAATTTCTTCTCCAGTCTGAGCATCAACATAAATAAATATTCCTTTATTTTTATTATAAACTTTCTTGTACATTATATATTTATAGTTTCTTTTAAAATAAATGTAAAACTTGTTTCAACTTCATTAAAATTAATTATTCTACCAAACAGATCTGCAATATATATCCTAATTGAATTTATAATGCCTTTATTAATTTCAGAATATCCGACTCTGTTTGGCTCTTTTGTAAATGGATAAGCTCTTGTTAAATCTGCAGTACTTAAAGCATAGATAATATCACTAAAATTACCATCAACAAGTGAATTATCAATAAGTTCACAATGAATGTAAATTGTATCCACAGAGTTAGTTATATTTGGTGTCGTAGTTCCCCTTTTGGTATTTCTCAAAGCTTTTTTTCTCAAATACAAGCAATGTATGAAAATTTGATATTCCCAAATGCAACTTAAAATTATCATGAATTGAAATTTGGACTTTAAAACTACTTAAATCAAATTCCAAACTTATTGGGGCAATGTCTGATTTATTAAATTCAAAATCACCATTGCTTATTAGGGTTTCTTTGATATAATTATAAATGTCCGTATAACTGTAAGAACCATTTGTGAATATGATATCTTTCCATTCTTTACAATCATTATAACGGATTCTTTTATTGTCGTATTCATCACTAATATGATGCCAAGAGTAAGTCATAGTGTTAATACTATCCAAACCAACAACATAAGTGTTATTTTTGTCTAAAATTAAAGGATGACTGAATCTGACTCTAAAATCGCTCGGAGTATTTTTATTATCGTTTTTAACTGCTTCAGAACTTAATACTGTTTTTTGTTCCATTTATACATTCAAGAAAAATATTTTTTATATAACATTTCATGTTGTTTTTGGTAACAATTGATTCATTTTAAATAGTTCATCAATTATGCTAATACCTTCATTTTTTCAGTTCTTCAGTATTATTTCTAGCATCAATTGACCCACAAATAAGTTCTAAGTCATTAAGCCGTTCTTTTGGATTGCATGGACAAACGTCATAACCCTGACCTTTAATTACTTTTTTAAATTTCATGGATCTTTTATTGATAGGTAATCTGATTTTTCTGTTAATTTTTTAAATATTTTCCTAGAAAGTATTGAATGTTTTTTATTATTGTTATATCTTTTATTAATTAGATCAATCAAATCATCATCTACCTTAACGTTAATTACTTCTTTTCCAGTGTTTTTATTTTTAGGAATCAGTTTGTTTTAACCATAAAGTTTATTAAGATCAATCAATAAATTACCATATCGTCCATTTGGTGAAACTTTATATGGATTCAGAACCTTTGGTTCTTTAAGAAAACTTTGTTTTCGATTATAATGTGTTATTCCTTTTCCAAATACCTCTGAGTCTTTAATCATTTTTGATAAGCGTTCATTGTATTTTCTAAGATTTTCTCTGTCTAATTCTAACTCCGAAACATACTCGCCTGCAGCCATAGGTTCTGCATCCGTAAATTCAATTTTTTATTTGGTTTTTCTTTACTGTATTCATTTGTTCTACGAGTACACTTCTTTAAATTCTTGGTAATCTCTGTTTTTTATATTTTTATCCAATAGTCTTTATCTCTGCTTATTGCTAACTTCCCATTCTGATAATATATCTTTATTGAAATTTATATCTAAATTTGCCCTCCTTTCTTCTTCTGATTCTTTTAATATATCAAATTTTCTATTTGTTGGTACCGGTTTTTCAGCTATTCCCATTTTTTTTTCTTCCATAATCTTATAATTCTTTAAATGTATCTTCAGAAACCCATTCAACAGGTTCATCCCCCCCCCCCCCCAATCTACTGGTATATATTCTTGTTGTCTTTTGGATTTTTTAACTTCTGCTGGAGATCCTGTAATTGGTAGCGGCTCTAGGAATAGCTGTGGTAAACTTTGATATGTTTGTATGTCTTTTATTTCATCACCGAGTGACTCTAATTGTTTTTCGATTCCAGATAATGCTTTTAATTGTCTTGATAATTTCTCTTTTTGACTTTCTATTCCTTCTGTAATTGGTTTATAAATTTCACTAAACATTTCTCGACCAGTATCTTTTCTGATTTTTTCTCTCATTATTTCATCTCTAAGAACTCTTACCTTTTGCCCGACCAAGATTTTTCTTATTCTTATTTCATTTTTTGTTTGTTTGTTTTGGGTTTAACGCCGTTTTCAACAGTATTTCAGTCATGTAACGGCGGGCAGTTAACCTAACCAGTGTTCCTGGATTCTGTACCAGTACAAACCTGTTCTCCGCAAGTAACTCCCAACTTCCCCATATGAACCAGAGGACGAATGATTTCAGACACAATTAGTTTTGATTGCATTTATATAATAATGTAAGATAATGTAATATTATTATATAATGGAAATTCCTAATTATGATACAAAAAACGATAAATCTAATAACCTTAAGCAACATTATTTTATGCCGGTTTCATGGTTTAGAATGTTAATATGTGGATCTTCCGGATCAGGAAAAACAAATGTATTAATTCATATGCTACTAAAACCTCTTACATATTATGATAAATTATACCTGTATGCTAAAAACTTGGAACAATCTAAATATCAGGATTTATTAGACCACTTAAATGATATTGCAAAAACAATTAAAGTAAATTCAAATGAAATACTTGAATTTTCTAATAATGATAATAATAAAGATTGATTGCGATAGCCTTGAACCAGATAAACAAAAAGTAGTAATTTTTGATGGTTTTATATGTGAAGAAAAAAACTCAAAATGAAGTAACAAGATATTTTATTCAAGGACGTCACAGAAACTGTTCTGTTATTTATTTAAGTCAGTCTTACTATAAAACACCAAAAAATATCCGAATTAACTGCTCAAACTATATTTTATTTGAAAGTCCAGGTAAAGAGGAAAATGATATGATTTGTAATGAACAAAATATAGGTCGTGATTCTTTTGCTAATGCAATAAAATCAAAAGTATGATTTCTTATATGTTGACAAGCCAAGGAAGTTTTCAAGAAAGAAAAAATAATGGGAATTATGTAGATGGGGGTTTTTAATGATGTAAAATAAATAAGTGAACCCGACAGTATAAATAAAGTTGAATTTGATATTGATTTAAGTGGTTATGCAACTAAAAATAACTTTAGAAAATTTAAAAAGCAAACTAAAAAACCAAATGATGCAGTTTCTAAACGGTTTGTGTTAAAAAAAAATTCGAAGTGTCATAGAAAACTATAATCTTGAAGATAACAAAAGTATTAAACAGACACTAGAAGCAGAAGTAAAGAATATTGAAGAATTAAGAAAACACTTTAAAAACAATGAAAAATTAATTATTGAGTTAAAAGATAAAATTGAAAAAGAAATGCAAGCTATGGTTAATTCTATTAAAGAACTTGAAAAGAAATCTGATTTGACAGATAGTCAGTTGAAAGAAGTATTCCGTGTTAATTTAGAAATTTTATACTGGCAAACTCAGAAGTTAAAAGATAGTTTGATTAAACATGAAGAATTAGAAAACAAGATTACTTAAGCTGAGAAAAAGTTACAAAATATGTATCAGTTAGAAATCAGAACAGAAATAAACAAACTAAATACTGACAATATAAAAAAGAATCAAGATTGACTTGACACATTTTCAGATAAACTTGCAGAATATAAATCTGAACTGGAAAAGGCAGCTTCACAAAGAGGTGAAGATCATGATACAACATTAGATAACCGTAGAAAAGAGTTTAATTCTAACTTAAAAAAAATTGAAGAAACAACTTCGGATCTTCAATAGTAATGTCGACAAACGTCACAATTTAAAGTACGTGGAATTAAGTACACTTACATGTCTATTACAAACAGATATAGCGCAGCTAATGCTAAAATTGAAAAAAAAAATACAAATGAACGGGACTTTGTAGTTGAAAAATCAGTTAAACAAGGAGAATCAATTACCTCTAATGCTGAAGTAATTAACTCTAATGCTGAAGGATTTGCCACTAATGCAGAAGAAATTACAAACGTAAAAACTGCAATTAGATAGATCAAAAAATACTGTTTACAATTTGTCTTCTGAAGTTGCTACAACAAAACGAGTTGATGATTTAGCAGAAGTAATTTTTGAACATGAAAATAAATATAAAGCAATAGAAGATTCACTAGAGGGTAAAACGTGAAGTAGTTCTTTTTCAACATTACAATAGCAAACAACTACATGTAACGATTCATGGTGTAAGATTATATTTTATTCAAGATAAACAGTTACAACAGACATTACATACCGCAGATTTATTTGCATTATTTGGAATACGAGTTAATAAGATTATAGATTATAAAAGTTTTATTAAAAAGATTAAAAATGGGTATGAATTTGAAATCCAACAAGATGGGGATTATATAATTGAAATGAATATTATCATTGAACACTCTGATCACTCTGATGAAAAACCAGATCATTTTAATTTTAGATGGCAGAGTGATCACACAAATGGAACAGCGTATATATTATGTGAGGTTAAAAATACAACACTGGCTTTTAAGAAAACAAATGAAACCAATTTAAGCAAAGGAGCGACGTTTAGAATTTATCCGGGATTGTTTAAGAATAATAAATTTACTATAGAATCAGGAAGTTATGTTAGATTCTATTTAGTCAATTGATTTATTTTATTGTTCTTTTATATAATGGGAATATTCAATAATATAAATGAAAAAGTAAATAAAATAGAAAGACAAACAGTAAAAAAATCTCCATTGTTTTTAACATCTGCAACAGCAGATGTTGCTGGATTATTTCAATAGAAAGTTGGTAATGCTAGTCCTGGTTTAGTTCAAAATGGTAATAATGTAACAATCAAACAAACTTGCATTTTAATCATTCTTATAGATGCGATTAAATTAGATAAAGGAGATGTTAAATTGAAATTAAAAAACAAAGAAAATAAAGTTCTTCAAAGATATTATGCAAAAATTAATGGAGAAAAATTAATCAATTTCTATTAATTATGCTGATCAATTTCAAACAAATTCATTTATATATATATAGCTGGTTTAAACGTTTTGAATATTCAATTAACAATTTATGGTTCTACAATAAGCTAATGTATTAATACCATTATCAAGAGTATATATTTTATCGTCATAACATGATAAAGATGTTTTATTAATAACATAACTAGAAAGATTGTGCTTACCAGAACGAATAACTTTAAAGGTGTGGTTACTTTGGGTTGAATTAAACAAAGTATCTTTGTAATTTTCATGAACTATTGTTTTCTATACCACTTGCTGTTTTATTCCTTTACATTTTTTATGTTAACTTCATTTTCTAATAAATATGAATATATTTTACTCTTAATCCAACAAATTCAACAATGGGAATGCCGGCAGCCTCATCTTTGAATTTTCCAATTACTTTTTTTATTATTACTATCATAATCACTATTATCAAATAAATCTTTGTCCTTATGAAAATCCTGATATGCATCTTCAGTATTTATTTCACAACATAATGAATCAGTGTCAGTGAATAGTAATTTACAATTACCTTTATACTTTTCCTTAATGTAATTATAATGAAAATCATACATCAAATATTTAGATAAATCCAGAATGCACATTCCAACATAACAAGGACTGTTTAATAATAAACTTTATTTTATTTTATGAATACCAAACAAATTCTTATTAAACATTGTTGAACTAACAAATGAAGTTTTGGCTATATACTTCAATAAAAGATTTTCATCATGTGTTAATTTAATATTGATTCTTTTGCGTAAATTTTCCATCATCTTTCCGAATAAACTGTTGTTCATGAGTCTAAAAAGTCTTTTTCCAAAGAACTCTTTGCTTTATATCTTTTTTTGAGTATTAAAATCAATATATCCTTTTAACCAAGGACTTTAATCAAAAGTAAAAATTCTATGTATTTTTGTTATTTTTAATCCTAATTGTGCATATAATTCAAGATTTCTATAATGAACAACATAGTTTTGTTTCTTCATTAATGTTGGAACTTAATTGTTTAACATAACGTTTTCCTATTTCAAATTCTTTTTTAATATTTTTACTACAATTTGAAAGCACTGATCTTGAATGAGTATCTTTTCAGGAGCTAAAGGATAATCATTGTGAAGATAATGCAGTTCTTTTGGATATTCAAGATCACATTCAATTATAAAGTTAGTTTTGCCTTTTGCAATTAATTTCTTATATTGTTTTAAAGTAACCCATTTAAAATTTCCAGATGGTAAAGGTCGGCACATGGCCCAACCATAAAGGTTATTGGCGTCAGGGTACATAATGTATTTAGATTCTTATTCAGGATCGTAATCTTTCATATATTTATTGTTTGCTTTGCTGTAACGATTAGCTATTTAACTTATTCCTCCTCTCAGTCCTTTTTCAATAAAAAGATACATATCAATATCAGTTATCAAATCAAGATTTATTTCAGTCATTTTTAACATTGCATCCCAAGCTAAACCAGGACTATTGAAATAATTGCAAGGGTCAAGTTTATAATATTCCAAACATAGTTTTCTAAAATTTTCAAAAACATCAGCTAAAAATAATACGTCAGTTTTTAAATATAGATCATGATATTCTCCTATTGTTTTTATTTCAAATTTATTCCAAACATTTTTAGCATGTTCATATTCGTTGTCAGATATGTGTGTTTCGTTTAAAATTGAATAAATCTCTTCTTTAGGAGGTAATTTTGTTTCTTTAAATTTTTTAAATGAATCCATTTAATCATATGGATAAATGCCTTTTGTTTTTGATAATTCAATTTTTTCATTTTTAAATTCTCGAGATGTGTACTTAAATTCTGGAATATTTTTTACTAAGTTATCTAATGATTGAGACATAGATTGAAAACTATGTATAAAAATCAAATCACTTACAATAAATGCCATGTATCTTTCCATATTGTTAGGAATTACATTAATTTCTTTTTCAAACTTTCCTATTTGTTCCATAATAAAATCACCGTCATAACCTCTTAAGTTATGAAAAATAACAGGAATTTTGTGTGTTAATCTAAAATTAATATTATATTCTTGATGAGCACTTCCTCTAAATTTTCCTGTTATATGACAATGGTCTCTAACAGTATTTTCATTTTTCTTACATTCTTTTCCATAAATGTGACAAAAAGTTTGTTTTTTAAATAAAGCTTCATCTTTTTGAGACATTTTCAAATCTTTGTTAAAGTTTTCATTAAACATTTCCTTACAATATTCCTCTTTCTCAAGCATTTTTTTTCAATAAATTTATGAACTGCATTAGGACCTCTGTAAACTTGTGTCGGTTTAGTATAGTGAAAATCATCACAACAAGCAACTTTTTAACCGTAACCACAATCTATATGTTTTTGATATGGTTCAGTAAATGAAGATTCGGGTGATGGTAAAACAGTAGATATTTTTCTAGTTATTGATTCAAAATCAGCATAAATTACAAAAGGTACGGCTAAGCCTTTATGATTATTTTTAAAATGTATTTTACTTCCCTCTTTTACGATGGTAAAATTCAACAACAATACGTGAATATTTATCTTTTATCAACGTTTCGGCGCTTACGCCTTCATCAGAATAAATACATAATAAAACAACGGACGTGACGTCATGAAGTAAACGTTACGTTGAATGGCGGAAAAAACATATAGTGTTTTTTTAAACATTACATAAATTAATGTGAATAACAGATAGCAAGTTTAGTACATTACGGATATAAGAATACAGGATTTCCTATAGCAGTATATATATATAAAAAACATAAATAGGAAAAAACACAATAGTACTAAAAAAACACATATACATGTAAAATTCATTACACATTAAACAATGTTTTTGAATTAAGTCCATCAGGATTGAGTGTTTTGAACCTATGAATCCAGGATGTTTCCTTGCATAACCGGTTAATTTGATTATTTACCACATCAATAGGCATAAATGTGAAGTCGTCAATACTATGGCCATCTTGATTAAAATTACCAGCAACCAATGTGGAATATGCAGGATCTGTAAAATAGATATGTCAAATTTATGGCTCTGCATACGCCGTGAAACCGGTTGCATAATCTGCCCAACATATTGCATATTGCATCTTTTACACGTTATTAAGTATACAACATCTTTAGATTGACAGTTTGTATTATATCGTAAAGAAAATGTTTCTCCTGTAACTGTACTGCTAAATGAGGATCCAGAGTTGATTCATAGACAGTGGGAACATCGTTTCCTACTACATTTCTGCGTGATGTATGTTTCAGTGTTCAATTTGAAGTCCGAACTTACTGCGTAGTCGCTTAAATTTCTTGTACGTCTGTACGCCACTATAGGTTTGTATTCGTCATGAACAAATTTAACATTTGTATTCTTTGCAATGTTCAGAAGATCCCAATACTTGTGAATTGTTCCACCTATATTTGATAATGATGGATTATACTCTACGGTGAATGGAATAACACTTGTTTTATTTTTATCTGAAGGCGTCAGGGCTTCGTTTCGTGACGAGCTCGACACCTTATTGAATGCACTGTCTATCACAGAATCCGGAAAATTCTATCTTTGAAATAGCTCCGTAAATCATTAAGAGATGAATTAAATTTTTCGTCATTAGAAATAATTCTCCTGTACCGCTTTGCCTGACTGTATGGGATTCCATCTTTGCATTGTTTCGGATGACAAGAGGTGTAATCTAGGTATTGATGGGTATTTGTTTCTTTTACGTAAATATCAGTGTCGATTCCTAGCGATTTTTGTTTGGATACTTGTAAATCTAAGAACGAAACAGTACTTTCTGATATTGTAGTAGTAAATTTGATATTTGGATGAAATTTGTTAAGATCGTCGATAAAGGACTCTAACTCTTCTAACGAGTGGTTCTAAATCATAAAAATGTCATCTAGGAACCGTAACCACAGAGATGGCTTAACTCCTCTTGAGTGAAAGAAATCCTGTTCAAGTTTTCCCATGAAGAGAGATGCATATGATGGTGCCATGGAACTCCCCATTGCTGTACCCATCTTGTGTAAATAAAACTGTTCACAGAATTTGAAGTAGTTATTTTCAAGTACAAGTCATTTCATCAGTTGATAAATTTCTACCATGTATATTTTATTGTAAAAATAACATACAGGCGTTTAAACCGTCATCATGAGGGATGTTTGTATAAAGTGATGTTACGTCAAGCGTTACTAAATATGATTTAGTTTGAAGTTTAATATCCTTCACTTTATTTATGAAATCTGCCGTGTCTTTTACATATGAAGGCAAACCGATCATGTTTAGCTTTAATATATAGTCAATATATTTGGAAATATTCTCAGTAGGAGAACTAAACGCTGAAACAATGGGCCTTTCGGGATATTGCATAGGTAAATTGTTGTCCGGTTGTTTGTGTATCTTTGGTAACATATAAAAACATGGCGTACGAATATTTGCTGGAAAAGTGTCAAACTCGTCTGTAGTTTCAATATTTGCAACACATTGTGATATATTACGTTTTATTTCGTCTGTGCGATCGTTTGTACATTTTTCGTAATATTTATCATTATTCAATAGTCGAAATACCTCGTTTTTATAATCTTCAGTGTTCATAATTACAACTGTATTTGATTTATCTGCTTTTTTGATCACAATAGATTTATCTTGTGATACTTTTCGCAAAGATTCAAGTTCAGCTTTTGTAATATTACTGTACCGTTTCCGGTTTTGCTCGAACTGCAAGATTAGATTTCTTCCGTTACCGCATTTATATAAAAGCCCAGATACACATCACGTCCAGCGGGTGGGGTAAATGACGATCCTTCTTTATTGAAAAATGGAAAATCGCGATAAGAGTCAGTATCGTTTAGTTCACTATCATCAAACTCCGTATTTGCCTAGCTGTGAAAATACCCTTTTAGTCTAATTCTACGAGTAAACGTAAAGATGTCCTCTGCAAATTTTTCCTTATCATGAGATTTAGTCTTTGGGCAAAATTGTAAACCCTTACCTAAAAGAATATAATCATCGTCACTTAACTGTATGGAAAAAAGGTTCAAAACCGTCCTCTTCCCGCTCTGTATTTTCCGTAGCCGTTTTTGAATTTCTTTCAGGTCTTCTTGTCTGCGACTCTGATGAATCTCCTCCGGTGTCGTTCACTTCCGGTGCTGTGACTGTCAGAAGTTCCGCAACAACTTTTGTCAGCATCTCCAGAGTTTTCTGGAGAATGGAAACGTCCGTCAACTTTTTTGCCCCGTTTCTCATGACATCTGCCTAGGTTTTCCTTCTGCCCGGGGCTGTCACGTTTTTTTTTGCTGCATTTTTTTATTTCTTTGTCCACACAATGTGGTACCGACGGTCCACTTTTACCATTACTCTCACTTCCAGTTGTTCTCTTCTCCGGTTGCTGTTTAGACGGGTGTTTCCGTGGAGTGCGTGTTTTAGGCGGTTTGGGCGTTTTCGATTTACCTCCGCTGTTTTGTTTGGTTGATTCTTTAAAGCTATTTTTGACGACCTTGGTGGCAGATGATGAATCATGCGCACTATCAATAATGATAGCGCCATCTTGTTCTTGGGTTGCCCGTTTGAGAAATTCCAGTTTTTTTCGGTGTTTACTTAGAAGTACCTCTTTCTTTTTTCTATTTTCTCGTGAATGTCCAAATCAACATTGAACATTTCTTCATTGTTCAATTCTTTTTGAATCTCCTGTGCTTCCCTCTTTTGGCATTTTTATAGCTTGAACACTATTAATAGTTAAACAATTTGGAATATGTTCATTTAATATTTTGTCTTGGGAAAAATTTTGTAAACATGATTTGCAAAAAATGTTTTTTTACGGTGATGTTTTGTTTCGTTAAACATTAATCTATTAAAGTCTTTTATCCAAACATAATGTGTTTTATTGTTATTACTGATTAGCAACATGTCATAACCAAATATATTAAATGAAGTATCATTCTGAGTTTCTATTTTAGGTATTTGATTTAATGTTACGGAAAATTTTATTCCTTTATAATTGAGTTTTTCTATATGCTTTTTATATTTTGAAACTCTTTGAGGATCTTTTTCAACAAGAAATGTGTAAGCTAAATGACACCATCTAAAACATTCATTATCATCATTCTTTATATTTATTAATCCTTTCTTTGGATTCTCTAATAGTTTTGGTAATACTAAAAAACTAGAAGCAGCTAAGGGATTATATTTTTATCTATTTATATGATGAGCATCAACTGGCTCTATTCTCCAGCCACTTCCTTCTGAAATCCAATTACCAATCCTATTTATTATTTCATCAAAAGCTTGACGTAAAGTGTTTTTTATTTCGTTTGTCTTAATAATAATTAAAGCCTTTGATTGAAAATAAGCTGATTTATATATTGTATCTGTTTTACTAATTTTTGCAAAAGTAATTTTTAAAACAACATTTAGTTTTAAACCTTTTAAAGTTTTAAGTTCAGATTTAAGAACATCAAATGAGTCTTCTATATTTAAATATAACTGATTCTTTTGATCTTGTCTATATGTAATTTTAATTTCAAATTTCTTAATATATTGATTTAAAGACCTCTCAATTTCTCTAACAGCCATCTACATATTATATTTAGAAAAAAATCGCTAAGTCAAAAAAAAAAAAAAGTTTAAGAATAAATAAAATATTTTAATTTATATCTGTTTCCATTAGTTTTTGATATTCCACTTTTTACCCAGTTCTTCGGTTCTTCCCTTCACAAGTTTTTAAATGCTGCGTAAGTGCTTTTATATGCTTTTTCTTCATTAGTGTCACATTCAATCGGTTGCAATAACTTTTTAGGATTGTTTCGATTATTATTTGGTCTGGGGCAATCACATAATCTTTTAAAACCAGAGGTTATTACCCAAGGGTACCTTAATTTGCTTTTCTGTTAATAAACAACCACAATCCCATTCAAATAAATTTATATTCTTTTTTAAAAGATAAGGATCTTTAACATTTTGTAATTTATCAATCACATGTCTTTTATATGCATCGCTAACTATGTGATCAAGTTTTGATTTAATAACGTTTCTTCTTTTTAGTACTTTTTATATGAACTTTTATTTTCATTCATTATTTCTTCTAAAGTGCTGCATAATTTTGACAAAATCGTTCTATCTACCTTTCTATTAACTATGTATATAATATACTTATAGAAAAAAAATATTTAAAAAAAGCACGTAAAAAAAATAATTCAGCAATCTAAATTTAATACAACTCTTCAACATTTTTATTTTTATATCCGTTTAAATTTAAAGTTTAAATTCCTTCCTTGGAAATTCAAGAAGCACTGAATAGTTTTTTTTTCTTTCTGCATTTCTAACAGTATTTTAAAAATATCCTGAATAACATTTTTCTCTCATCTTCGTCACATAACATTCCAAGTTTTGCTTTTGTTATTAGTTGTTTTATTTTGTGATGATGTAATTTTAAAACATTTTTCTTGTTTTCAACTTTAAAACTTTTAATAAATATAGTAGTTATTGATGGAACAGCGCCAGCAAATGCCACAAATATAGGAATAGGAGGGAACAAGTACTAATGCAGTTGATCAACCAAAAATACCTGTTGTAATTTGTAATCCTGCATTTACTCTTCGACAAAATCTATAACATTTTTTGTAAGCAGCAGCAAGTTTAGTTAAGTGGTCTATTAATTGATCTATTGTTTCTATTCCATTAGAAATTAGATTTTTATTACTCATTTATATAATATATTTTTTTGATTCACTAAATGGTAGCCAGCTTTTAAATTTTTCACTATAACCTTTCCACTTTACTAAAGCTTGTTTTTTCCTATAGTCTCGTCTAATAATTTTTTTTTATTCTAAAGTAAAAATTCTTGCTCATAAAATGAACCCAGAATTATTTCATTATTTAAATCTTTAATAGTGTATGTTCTGGGATTTGTGTTATCAATTCCATCAATTATAAATATTTCCTCTGTCCAGTTTGGTGTATATCCTTTTTCAAAATGTCGTTTAAGTTTGCTTAAGGGAACTCGATCACCAATTTTAAGCTTTGGCTTACTCTTTGGTATCTTTAAATTACCATATAAATTAAAGTAAACAGAACCTTTATTTAAGATTTTACTGGCTTCAGTCGGTGTCATTTTTTTTATACTAGAATGTTTTCTTTGTCATACTTACCAACCATATCCTGTAAATTATCTAAATAAGTGTAAGTATTATTTGCTGTAAAATATTTCCACATTATTCGTTTAAGTGTTCTATTAAATCTTTCGATTACTACAGTTTTCCCTTCATTAAATGTATGATACACATTAATCATTTTTTTATTCAAAAATGATTCAAGTTATTATAAAATTCTTTTCCTTTATCTACCTATAAATTTGTAGGTGTTCTACCTTTAAAAATTATTTTTTCAAAAGCTTCAGTAACAGATTCTCCAGTTTTATTCTTTAATGGAATAACCCAAGCATATTTGCTGAATATATCAATAACGGTTAACAAGAACTTTACACCTTTATTATATTTTGAAAAAGCTTGCGTATTGATTAAATCAGCAGACCAAGTATCATCAATGTCACTAACTATCACTCTTCGTTTGAAAGTTTTCGTTTAACTGGTTTATGTAATTCTTCTGCTAAAATATCACTCCATGTTATTTCGTGCGTAAGCATTCAGCTCGTCTAAGCAGACGCTCTACCCACTTTCCCCGTTTTTTTTTATTTTGTTTTTGTCCAAGTCCAAGTTTATATTTCATATTAATTGCAGGTTTTACAACTAAATGTTTAGCTATCTTTTCTCGAAAGATTTTGATTTAGTGTAATTTAAATTAGATAACATTTTTATCGCATTCGCTTTTATTTGTACTAGTATCATTATAGCAAAACTCATGGGTCATGCATACTGCGTCCAGTTCATTGACTGGAGGTCCATTATCTAAAGGATTTCCAGGGACACAATAGCGAAAGCCTGGTAGTGATATTCCTTTCTTAGGTAATAAAGGTAATATTGCTTTATGAATATCAATTGCACCTCCAGTACGTTTCACAAACTGTGTTTTTATATTAACATAGGATGTACACTGAGCTCATAACATAAGTCTACCATTTTTTTGTTGTAACATATTGAGGATTTATACTATCAGTTAATTTCCTTTCTTTTACACAATATATATGTTTTTGACTCAATTATATTATATGTATTTAAAATTATTTAAAGAACACTTCTGCTAACAAAATACAACGTAATAATCAAAGTAATTAAGTGATTATAGCGTAATTCTCAATAAACTGTTTCAAAAAAACTGATAAAAGGAATGTAGTAATAAATTGTCTGTTGTATGACAGTTAATATATAAATAAGAAATGCGGAAGTAATCAAACTTTTGGCAAAAATTTGGCAGGTTATTTAAATCTAACTGTAAAGCGTAAAGTTTAAACGTATTGGATTTAAATCAAACAAAACAGGGAAGTTTAAACGGGAGTGGTATTTACTATTTCATTCATAAAGTTAACCGATATGTTTACATTTGTAAACACACCGTGCGTCATCAAATTGATATTAGGCTAATACAATTGTAAAGTGTTTTTCAGTGTGGAGTTTAAAGTTTCCTTCTGTTTTATTGATTTTTCTTTTCAATTTTAAATATATGTTTTCTTCTCTTTGTAGTTTGTTAAAACCTGTGGGTTTTTTAATTGGTCAGCATTGGTCAGTTTAGTTCAAGGGTAAGGGTCAAAATGAGGTCAAAATGCGCCGGAAGCGCCATTTCTTATACTACTGAGGAAGCTTACGATATGCAAAATCATGACATTCAAATACCAATCCGCATCTGTAGGTCACTTATTACAAATACGCGTCAACATTGCTTAAAATTACCGTTTAATTTCTCTACTAAACAGATACACATAGGGAGATAAGACTTTGTAGTCAACTGCCTTAGTGACAATAATCTACTTACGTCCGTCATAGCGTGTAATCTACTAAACATATCTACAAATGCCTCTGCTACTCTCTAAGTTGTAGCACTAGGTAGTATTATTACTTTTGGATATCTGTCTAGAAGCTTAGTCTAGGATAGTCAAAGTATATCTGTTTTCCCTATCAATCATATGTTCGATCGCACCAACGATGTCGACAGCAGCTCTATTTAACGGAATATCAATTATTGGCATCTTTCCTAAAGGAACTGTGCTTCCCTTAGCTATAGTACGTTGAGATATACATTTCTGTACTACATTACTGACAATATATCCTAACCTATGCCATAACTCCTGGGTAGTAAAATTCACCTAATACTTTCAAACCTTTCTTACTCCGAATCATTCGCAACTTTTAGAACAGTCTCCCTTAGATATTTAGGTACAATGAACTTTCTACCTTTTTCCGTATTCTGGGTGGTACATTCTCAATACAACATATAATTTTCAACATCAAACTTAACTAAACTCTAAGGTCTACACTGCTTACTTACAGTTCCCTCAACCCTTTTCTACACAAACCTATATCAATACATTTCTGTTACTTTTCAAGAATTTCTCTCTTGACATATCTAGGATCTGTGACGGAACTTTAAGCTTAACTTGCTTTTCAAGTTTTGCTTATGCCCTAATGTCTACTGCTGACGCTAAGATAATAATCTGAGGTTCTAAAGCTCCCTCTATATTACCAGTTATATAACATCATTGATAGAATTATCTACCATCAAAGTCGCAACTGTAAACTTGATTTTCGGACAATCAGTATTTACTTGAGCTACATTAAGCCTGTGCTCACCCACATCTGTACTTATATATACGTGTTTTCTTTAAAATTGATTTGTTTTTACTAAATCCCTTTTCACTATCACACATGCACAATCTGTACCTCTCATAGCAGTTATATCCCTGCAATCATAAGTACCGGCTTATGCAGGACATGAACTTACACTGAGCATACCTAACTCCTCAACATCACTGAGTCATATCCAGCCATACCGAGAAAACGAACGCATAAGCTGTCTTTTATTGGTTGGATCTGGAAAGTCAGAGATTGATTCAATATTAGCATCAATAAGGCTTACTTGAACCTGTCCCACAACATGACATAAAAAGATGACACAAGCTTTACAAAATTTACTTTTTGATATAATAATTGTCAACTTTGCTTCTCTAACTCTGCGGAAGAAATCACTGATGATCTGTAGATGTCATTCCCAAGTGTCGTGGTGTATCAGCAATGTTTCTATTACATCCTTTAAGTCCAGAAATGATTGAATTTACAAGTTGTTGGAATATTGCAGGCGAGTTTTTCATACCGAAAGGTATAACTTTGGAATGAAACAATCCAAACGTTGTAACAATGGCTGAAACTTGTATAGCTTTTTCAGTGAGAGGAACTTGCCAAAATTACTTTAACAAATCAAATTTTGTTACAAATTTTCTCTTTCCAATTTTATCGATAAAATCATCAATTCTAGGTCCTGGAAATGAATCAGTTTTTGTGACTCTTTTAACTTTCTCGTAGTCTGTACACAAGCGGTACGATTTGTCAGAATTTGGAACAAGAATACATGGAGAACTCCATTCACTGTTACTGGGTTCAATGAAATCATTGTCCAACAAATATTGAATTTCTTAGTTTAGATGATTCTGTTTTGTTAGGTTCACTCTATATGGTTGTTGTTTAATTGGAGTGGAATCTTTAAGTTTAATGTCATGAAATTTTTTATCAGTTCTAGAAAGTACATTTGGAAACAAATATTCATATTCATGGATATGTTTTTTAGCTGTTCTCTATGTTGAGGTTCCAAATGTGAAAGTTTTTCATCCGGGTGTTGAAGAATGTCTTAATTTTTGAAGTTGTATTTGACCGTGGACAGTGTTGTTATTTTTTCCTAAAAATAAAGACAAATATCAAACAGGGAATGCCAAGTACCAAAAACGCAGCCTCCCCAAAACGAAACCCACAGCACGCAGACGTGTACACCACAAACACACATACACACATGCACGCGCACACACACAAAGCAAAAGCAAGAGGACATAACGAACAAACAAAAAAACACAGTGGGGCACCGCCTTGGAACGGTCAGTGGCAAAAACACCACTGGGGAGCTTAAACCGGTTTTTGGTGCGCACCCAACCTCACTCTTACCCCCACCATGTTCCAAAGACAAGGGACAGTGTAAATAAAAGTAATCCCCTCCAGGTGAATTTCTAACACACGTAATGGAAACAAAAAGGCATGGCATGTAAAACACAAAAATGCTCGTGTATAAATATATAAAAAGCAAACCTTTAGAACAGAGTTATTTCTATCAATGTATGTTTTTTAACATTTTCATATGACAAAGCTGATTTAGCTTGCGCCTCCCATGAATATTAATGATGTAATTAAGATCACTTTACTTCTTGTCAACATCTATCTAGCTTGTAATGGTTTACCAGGGATAGGTATAAGTGCAAAAACTCTATCACCTGGTTTAAAAGTTCTTTCCTGAGCACATTCATCATATCTTGATTTCATTTTGTTTTGAGCAGATTGTATATAATTATTTGAACGTGCCAATTCAGAAGTTTATGATAACTTAGTACTGAAGTCAGATACGTATTATATTTAAGGAACTATCATTGTCTGAAAGAAATTTCTCTTTAAGTAATTTTAAAGGTCCACGGACAGTGTGACCAAACACTAATTCAAATGGACTGAAGCCAAGTGATTCTTGTACAGCATCTCTGACAGGCTGAAGATATGTACTGTTGTATGCCTAAGCTATGTAATACATGTTGAAATATCTTATACATAAAATTAGAACCTTTGTCAGACTGTACAGATTTTGGGAGACCAATAAATGTGAACAATTTAGTTAAAGCCTTCACAGTGGCTTTAACTTTGATGTTTCTTAAAGGAATAGCTTCAGGAACACTTGTTGAAGCACGCACAATTGTCAAAAGGTACTGGTTCCTTGATTTGGTTTTAGGTAAGGGACCAGCACAGTCTGCTATGATGCTACCGACTTCATCTCAGTGTTGTTATATTTTCTGGTCCTTCGGGATCATTGATTTCAACTCATTTAGATTTGAAGATTGAATACTGCTTAAGCCGGTGCTAGGGGGCGTGGGCAGTGTTGCATTTTCCATTACTGCTCATGAACAGACTTAATCAAACCGAGTCTGCAATTTTCACTGTTTGCTTTGTTTTCGGTGCTTCCGAGGGATCTACTTTCCAGATTTTATCAAATGCGGGTATTGGCTGAAGATGTGCTTTGGGTATTCTCTGATTAGGTATGCCTACCGTTTGACATGTGTGATAAGACCTAGAGATTTCAAATTAGCCCCTATAAAAATGATTCAAGACTTTGAGATATGTTTTATTTACACCGCAATAACCTGAAATTTGCGTTTCATGAGCCAGAGAAAAGTTTTCATGAGGATAAAATTTTGGGATCACAATCTGGTATTTAACTGTCCTTTCATCATCCGCAGTGACATCTGCTGGCCGCCATTTTTCTCATCAAAATCCAATGTTTAACAAAATAGCAGACAGGGACTAGTGAACCTTCTTCTTCACTAACAGGCTTTTGAAATAATAGTGAAATTTTAGGATCATTGTTCTGTTTCTGAATAAGCCTGTAACCATTAGAGCGAGTAATGACCCTGGTAATTAAAAAGAGAATAATCAGAGAAGTTGTCAGAGTCTGTTTGTTGAACAGACAGATTTGAAGGAACAGATTCAGCTGTCCCAGAATTAAATGTTTCATTGATAATAGTATCAGACAAATCAAATTCTGACAAAATGTTTCATTGATAATAGTATCAGTCAATTCAATGTCTGACATTTGATAACTCTCAATGGCTTTCTTAGCCACAGAACGGGTAACTGCACAAGAAGGGTAAATGTCAGGATTTACCTGTTCAACAGGATCAGACTTTTGATTCAAACAAGGTGTGTCAGTTACAAGTAGATTTACCACAACCTAATCTCCAGCTACGTCATTTCCTAACAGTAAATGGACACCTTTCAATGGTAAATCAGGTCTAACACCCACAGTCATAATGCCAGTTACCAAATTGTAGGTTAAAAAACATTAAGGAGGGAAACCAAAACAAAACCACACTCCAACCCTTGAAACAGTACATTTGTAATAGAAGAAATCTTCTCAGAAAAAGGCAGGACATCTGCATGAATAGGATATTGTGAAGCTCCAGTATCCTTTAGGATTTTAATAGGAGTAGACTGGGTAGAATAAACGATAAGTGATATAGAACCATCAGATATGAATGGCTCTGGTGTATTACCTGAAAAATTCGACTTTTGAGCACGTTTTTGTATTTGAATTATTACCAGATGAGAACCAAAAATTATTGTGTGAAAAATATGGTTTCTTGTTCAAACAGTTTAGTTTGTTGAAGGAAATTTTATGAGTTAAAGTATAATCACCAGCCAACCTAGCAGCCTCCTCTATTTTCAGCCTGATTTTCATCCAAGAAAGTTTTGGCCTCGGTGCCAACACACTTGCCAACATGGGTCTGGTTAGACTCCTTTCTGCAATTTCGAAAGTTTTGCCTGTAAGCCACAGGCACCAGCTCATAACCTTTCAAGATTACATTTTTAACATAATCATAATTTGAACTTTGTTTTATAGACAACAGTGTATATTTTCACGGGTTTTGCCAATCAAAACACTTTGAAAAAGAAGACTTCAACATTATTTCGGCCATTTAAGGTTTCCAGCTATATTTCTCAAAATGCATGAATTAGTTTATCAACTCCTTTTTCTTGAAAAAAATGGAACTAACCTAATATGTTTGGTGACATCAAAGTGAGAAGACCTTTGAGGTTCTGCACTAATACTTGCCAATTCTAACTTTTCAATTCAAATTCATATTGCATAAAATTTGCTTTTCTTCTCTCTCTCTCTCTCTCTCTCTCCCTCTCTCTCTCTCTCTCTCTCTCTCTCTCTCTCTCTTATTCTCTCTCTCTCAAAAATTTCTTCATCCATGAAATACTATACAATAATATTTTTTTATTTCTTGCTTGAGCATGGATGACTACTTCAAAAATGTAATAATGCTTGGCAAGCAGACATAAATCAGATTTCTTAGCTAACTTGAACATCTCCTTGCATGGTTCAACAACAAACTTATCAAAATCAAACAAAATTTTGAAAGCTGCTATTATGTATACAGTACCAAAAATAAAAAAAATAAAGTTTTCCAAAACAAAATAATCTGTGAAATTTAGCTGAAAAGTCTAAAAAGAAATCAAAAGAGTAGCAGTCAATGGTTTTATCCCGGACCAAATTTCTGTTACGCTAGAATGTTCCAATGTCTTGTAACAGAAAGACAAACCATCAGTTATTAACAATAACAATTTGTTTTTCATGAAATAAAGTGAAAATACAAAAACCTACAAAAAATGACAAAGAGCCGAAAAATCCAATCTTTATGTAAAAATAGTCCAAAGCCTCTCCAGATCAAATTTAAATCCAGTCAGAATAGATTCCACAATATTTCACACAGCTCAAAATTAATATGCAAAACTAATAATTCCTCTAAAAGGTAACATTTTAAATCCAGATTTATTTTTATAAATTCTTCTAATTATCCTTCAAAATAGTAAATATCCAAATTGGTAAAAAAATTTTTTTAAGAAATACAGGAAAGTTTCATCAATATGTACATTCTAGCTTCTTACTCTTTTGGGTATGTTTTAATCTAAAACATCTGACTATATATTAGTTTAAACATAATTTATTTTAGGTCGATTATAAAGGAAGTTCTGCAACTTATATTAATCACTCTCGACACCTCATTCCTGATGGAATCCATCGCCACGAGGGTATGAGAGAAGAGGCCAGTTTCCCTTTTAATGCTGAGCGCCAAGCAAGGGAGCTACTGGTACCATTTTTTACGTCTTGGTATGACGCGGCCGGGAATCGAACCCACGACCTCGCGCACTCGAAGCGGACGCTCTACCACTAGGCTATGACTATATATTGTATCTTGGAATATTCCAGAATTTTCATGTAACACTAAGAATATAAAGAACATTATTGAAAAAATCAAGGACAATCATAGAATATTCTGGAATAAAGTAGAATTTTACAGTAAATTAAGGATGATGCCTTTAATTTAAAACAATGCTAATAAATAATGATGTGCCTTAGGAGAAAATGATCTATAAATAACACCAAAAGGAATACAATTTGCACAAAAGTTCATTAACACTGCCAAATGGTCTTAATTAAAACGGACGAGTTCATGAGTTTGCCATCTCGAATTATTTCTTCTTATTCAAAAGAGGAGTACTAGGCAATGTCACAATACTAACTATTTCATTTGCATTGTTCAACGCCTGATAAATGTGTAAAGTTGTCATTATAAACCTTTTATTCTTTAAAGGCAATTTCAAACTGATGACTGTATGTAGGTGCGCTGATGTTGAAAATTCTATTTTGGTCGAAGTATATGATGAGCATCACTGTAATAAAGCAAGTGAGCGTGACGTTCTTATAAACACTTAGATTACTGTATTTAGGATACTGGTTTGCTGTTCAGGTTAATTCCATTTCATTGTTATCACGCTTATGTTTTCTTTACAATTTTTGAATTGCTAAAGAATATATATATATATATATATATATATATATATATACTTTTTTTCGTTTTTCTTTTTTTTTTTTTTTTTTTTTGTTTAAACGGTATTTAAATTTTGATTCTAATATTTAATTTCACCACTAATTGAGACATCAAAGGGATACTTTGCATGAAACACAAATTAAATTTAAGAATTTTTGGCAGTTAATATCTTTGAAATAAAACATTTAAAAAAACAAAATTAGAAACTGAATAACTGAGTTCATTTGTGCATACTGACAACAAAGTGTACGCGGTATTTGTAGTGGAAATATATTCACATTCATTTATCTGCTTGAAAACAGTACCCGTGTAGAAATATATAAATTCAAGGACTATGTGTGGTTCTGGGAAAGTAAGAAGTGTCAATATCATTCAGGTTTGTATGACCTTTATGATTCTTGCCACATTTATATATGTAATATTGATATATGTTTATTCTGTGAATTTCTTTACTTGCACAAAAAAGAATGTACCAGTTGTAAGTGCAGATAATTCGAGCAAATTCACAAAAGAAGGAGAGTGTACGAATTTTAATCCCCTCAACAACAAAAGTGATGAAAAAGCAAAACATAAGTACATTCACTTTAACCAAGCACTGTTTACCTTCAGTTACTGCAACTTTTCAAAATCTATATATCGACAATATTTATATAGACTAAGATAAAATTAACTATTTGCAATCATAGAGGAGTGTGATAGAGAAAGATTATAACCGTGTATACCTTGTTATAGTCCCTGGACATTTATTTTCAACAGCAGCAAAGTGAGATCCGAAAGACGAGATGGATTATTTAGTTCGCTTCAATTAATATACAGTATTTGAAACGTTAACTGTACTTATATTGTTTTCGAGAATTTAAAAAAATTAAGTCCACCGATGATTGATGTGATAGGACCTATATGTAAAGAGGGAAACACCGCGATTTTAACACAAGATATTGTCACCGTACACATACGGAAATATTTAAGTACTACTATCTGCCAATTTTTTTATAATTTGTGGACCGATGACTGGATAATAAAAGTGAATGAACCTCTGCGTTCAAAGAAACTGATCAACTGGAGAGTTAAACACCTTATTAGAGAATATGGTAGAAGGTATAATGCAAATCGAAGTCAAGAATCTCTACTAAAAGGTGTCATTGGATCTGATAAAAAGCGATTAAAAGACTACATTTCTGAAATAGAAATAAAATGTGAATTATTAAATGTATGTGTTTAGAGGAAAGAAATCACACAAATTGAATAGTGTACTTTTTTTCAAAGATGTTTGTCTCTACTTTTACAAAAGGGCAACATGAAAAATCAGATCAACAAAAGGTTAAGGCGTCGAAGACAAATTTGAGTGTTTTGAATTGTATGCATATTTACAACATTGTATGCTAAAATCTCTCACAATATAGCAAATGCGTTTTGAAGACTATTGTTAAAGGGACTATGTTGAAGTTTCGCGTGTCACTAAAACTATTCAGTAATATGAATTACGGATAAGAAACAAAGATTTTTTTGGGGGTTTTTTTTGTTGTTTTTTTTTTCAAGCATTGTGTGGCTGACTTACGGACAGGTTCAAAGTACTGTTTATCTAACGTAAGTATATAAATATAAATCTGCCAAAAACAATAACAACCTTCCTTCAAAATAAATATCTTTAGTGTGTAGTACGAAAGATAATAGGTAAGGGTAGATTTCTCGGAAGCACAGAGCACCAAAACACAGCCACAGAGCCACTCATTTGCATAGTAGGCCCATAAAAAAGAAGCTGTAATGGAAAAATATATCATACAGGTTGCTTCAAACATCCAACAGTACATGCAACATATAGACGGAGGAGAAGGAAATGGTAAGGGGCAAAATTGGGCCGGGGGAGGGGAAAGGAACTCGAAGGAGAAAGTTGAACAAGTACGAATATTCAAAGGTAATGCCACGTTCCTTAATGACAGTCACACTAAAACGTAAACCACAATAGCGCAGACACTCGTGTACAAAAGATAAACATACAACCACGAAAAACTGAATAACATAGAAAATACGAAGAAGTAACACATAAGAAAACAGTAGGGCACCGTTATAGACTCGCAGGCATACAAACGCACCCACACGAGTAGAAAACACAAAATCATTTTGGTAAGTTGTTAACTAGAATAAACATCATGGGTTTGCATGGGGTTGGATTCATTATATGTTAAATGATAGATAAAAATACTTGTTCATGTTTCATACTGTTCACTTGATTGCTCATAGTCAAAACACAAAATAATAGTAAAATATATCAAGGATTTGTTAACTATTTATTCTTTACTTGTAACAGGGACACCAAGACATAAAATATGGTAATATTTGTCTTATAATTGACATTCAATGAAATAATTGATTGTGCGACACATATTTTCTGCATATTTCAGATGTCTGAGTCTTTTATTTTGTTTGTGAAAGTATTTTAACACTAGCATGTTAAAATAGATAGATTTTGTAAATGTTATGGTTTATAACAGTTAACATGCAAATAACAAGATATTTTCTTTTAAACGTCCTAATATCTGAGGGAGAAAAAATTTACTTCTGACGGTATTTTTGTTAATGGTCAGATATTAGTATAAAAGTGGTCCATAGGGTCAAACAATGAAATTTCAAGGGGTTCTTATAGATTACGGTGTCAAAAGTCAAATCAGTGTATTAACAAATGAACCATGCCACGGTTCATTCATTTTATTTTCATTTGGTATAAACAGTATTTATTTAGCAAACTGCACATAAAACAATATACATGAATGGATTAGAAAACTAGTTTACAGAAACTTATATGAACGTTTCTCCATTAAGAAATATTTACACAAATGTAAAGATACGTTAGCAACATGGCCGTGTAACTTATGCAGACGACTCCAACCGAAAACAGCCTAAAATTAACTGTTAAAATTACTTTACTATCAAGTATACAAACAAGTATTTTTGAGCTCATTATGGAGAACGCCGTAATAGGGATCGCGGGGCCATGAGTTCGATACCCGGGTGAGGCTATGTTTTCCTTCACGATTTGATAATATACGCTGTTTTCATTCTGTATTATCAAAGTTTCGGCCCAACGACCCTTATCAAAATGACAAATCACGAGACAGTCTTTACATCATTGCGACTCTCAATACAACGAAAAATGAAAAACGATACCGGGACTCACGTAATGTTGTTAGAAGTTATCGTCAAAAACCGCTAAAATCGAAATATATTTATGCTCCATAGGGGATGACTATAGCTGTTCTGTTAACATTAAGTACATAGTATTAATGAAAAGTATTGGAAATCATTTCAATATAAACGCAGAAGTATGTCAATACCCGAAAAAGTACCATGTTAAACACGGGACACGGCAAAAAATATTAATCGGCATACTTTACCCTAGGATAATGTAGGTATATATACAATCATATTACACAAGATACACGAAGGCTAACAAATATATTCACAAAAGATTTTATTCAACCATAAGGCAATCGCTAAAAACACAATTAAATTAGTTAAATAATAGTATTAGAGGAAACAAAATGAAAATTATTTAAATATAAGCAAAATGTACGTATGCAGGGAAGTAATTCGAAAAAAAAACAAAAAAAAACTAACAATGTTTCCTTTATCAACATTGGAACTTGTGAAATTAAAACCGTTAAAAGCGGAATAAAGGACATGATATACCAAAGAAATACATTTTAAAAAACACATTAAATGCGTTAACTTAAAACCAATTTTCCTCGGGAAAAATGAATGTTATTTACACTTTAGCGGTTGAGTTTATTTATATAGTCTGTAAAGAAATCCTAAGTTTTGTTTTCGTGTTTAGTTCATTTGGCGTTTCTTTCTTCCATTCTAAGATCCACTCAATTACCTTGACCTGTAGAACATTCGAGGGGACTATAGAAATGTCCCAAATCGGTCTGTCCCTCCGTCTGTACGTCCACAAATTGATCTCCTGCAGTTCTTTGAAAAGCGTACCAGGTTCATAAGACTTGGTTTGTGAATAGAGGGCAATATGTACAAAATGTATTTCTTTAAGAATACGCTTTTTGGCTCTCCTTTCATTGGTTGCATTAAAACGTTTATGATTATCTTTATTAATACAAAGCAATTCTGTTCAAAGATATTGTAAAATGTGTTGTTTTTTTATCATGAATTAGGTTGTGACTATATATTTCTGCTATAATGAGAAATTTACAGTTTTGTGCATACAAATAACATTTATCAGATATTATAAAAAAAGAACAAGAGCCGTTTGTAGAACTTGTTCCAATGATAAGTTTTAACACATTCCGTTCTGTTATTACTGTAAACCTAAATTTGACCCTATAGGCCCCAAACAACAATTCTCCTCAACGTTTTAAGCTTACTCATGCAATAGGTTTTTAAATATTTCGGTGAAGTTCTTCTCAAGTAATTGGTTGGAAAGTCTCAGGTCCTTGTGAGGTTGACCTTTCGCTTACTGATCCCAATACCCTCCCGCCTTCACACAAAAAATAGGTGCATTTTATTTCGTGATTCTCAAATTACCCTGCAGAAATAGTTGAATTTTATCAACAAAACAGTAGTGGTCTTCTTCTTCATAAGTTTGGTCATTGTATCAAGTCTGGGTGTTTTGTGACAAGTGTTTCTCCAGTTATAAAAGAAAACCCGTTTTAAATGTTCAGGTCCCTTTAACCTTCACATTCGAGTTTTGTTCGCACACACAAGAGGTTTATTAATTTTAACCTAATTATGCTTTCAATTTTAAATGCCCTACGTCGAGTGATTCTCCAATTATTGAGTAGAATCAGTCTTAAAGGTTAAAGTTCTTGTAACATTTTTCTTTCACCTACTGACCACAGAAAGGGTCTCCTTCATAATCCAAATCAAGCAATTTAGATTTAAGGTTCTGGATCTATTGGGTTTTTTTTTTGTGGCGGAAAAACATTTCAATTCAGGCACCTCTGACCTACTGACCTTAAAAAGCAGTACATTTTATTATATGTATAGCCCAACCAGGCTACTTAATTTGAAGGCTTTGTATCAACTGAAGAACAAATAGATATACCGACACAACTAACACGCAATATACTCCCGCTTCTTCAATGGATGGGGGCCTAATACAAAATATTTTTCTAACACTCATGGCGACTATTAGATTGATGTTGAGAGCCGCAATTCGCGTAAACAGCCTGATTTGAATCAGATGAACATATTTGCACTCCGGCTCCTACAAAACTACTTATACACTGACAATAGTAACCCCTATCATGTGTGTTAAAAAGCAACAGTCTTCTAACAGAAACAGTATTAGATGTAGCCATTGACTCTATACGAATGAGAAATCTTTAATAGTTTGTTTACGTCCTTTTCCAATTTATAGAGGCGAACATGGAATTTTTAATGACGTTATTACGTATTGCAAATCCTTACAATTTCAGTGAGGATAAACAGTATATATTACGAATGCTGTTTCTTAACGAATGCAACAATTGACTGCAGTTTTGTGCATTGTACTATTAGACCACCTTATGAAGGTAAAACCTCACATAACAGTGTTATAAAGAAGAAAAGAATTTAAAGGTGTAGTTGCGCTAACAACGGCTCCGTTAACATGATTTTCACGTACATTGAGCAATTTTAGAACTATATTTATAGAAATTCGGTTTTATTATCTGCAACTTATTAAAATATAGGCCTGTTTATGAAATAATATACTTATTAACAACAAAAAAGTTTCACTTTAGACTGAAAATTACGTTTTTACCCACTGAATATTTAACATACATGATGAGACAAGCTGTTGTGCCCATAAAGCAGTATTTTGTCTTCATCTGATATCTTTGAAATCTACCTATGATATAGTGTGTGCTTATTTAATCATTATTATCAATTAATATGGTCAAAAACAAAAAAAGTCGGAAGAGTAATATTAAAGCTACAGTCACACATACGGATATGTCCCTACGTTGGTGTACGGTCCAGATGGGATTGGTCTGTTAAGGTCGGATTGGATAAGTACGGAGCAGTACGTCTTAGTACGGGAAAAATGATCAGAAGCGGGGAACAAAAAGTACAGTACGCGAATAAGTACGGATAGGTACGGCGTACTACGTTATATAACGTTTTACTGCGCCTGTCAAATTGCCCAGTGCGAGGACGGGTCTGAGGTTAACTACGTTGAACTACGCTTAAGTACATGGTGTCTCGGATAACTACGCTCAGCTACGGATCAATACACATGACTACGTTCCCACTTAGGTTTAGTAACGGGTCGGTAAGCTTCATTTATACCCCAGTCACACATACGGCGCGGATAGCTACGTCTAGCCACGGAAAGAAACGTAGTAATCCGTATCGATCCGTATCTGAGCCGTGTCTCGAAGTAGTAATCCGTATCAATCCGTACCAATCTGTACGGCTCAGGTACGTATCGATACGGATTTCTCTTGTTTTTACTACTGGATTTCTCTCCGTGGCTAGACGTAGCTATCCGCGCCGTATGTGTGACTGGGGTATTTAATAGGCCACGTGTAGCCAGTGTTTTCATTACGATTATCTTTGACATCACGTCAAACCACAGCAAGGTACGTTTCAGGACGGATAACTACGTTTAGCACTTTTAATTACGGATGAATATATTTCAAATAAGTTGGACTATAGTCGCGCTCAAATGGCTACGGGTCGCTCAAACTTTTGTGCATGTTCAAAAGTGAATAACTTTCAAGTTTGGGATAAGTCATAAATACGTTTTGACCAAGTGTTAGTACGGATCGATACGAATATTACTTTGAGGTACATGTACGACTAGACGTATTTATCCGCGCCGTATGTTTGAGTGGGGTTTTAAACCGAGGATGGGATGTTCCTTCCTTTTTTCCCGCAAATCAGTTCCAGCATGAATATTAATCATGTTTAAAATGAATCCATTATAAGAAATTAACTGCGATTCGTAGAAGGTACATTGATTAATGCACACTTTTTTTTTCAGGAAGGATATGGCACATATGATATACAGAATAAAAGTTGTTGCTGCTTTGTTAACGCTGCATATAATCGCATTTGGAATTATAGTTCAACGTAATTCAATGGTTTTGGACAGGCCAAGGAGTAGATTTGACGCAACAGTTTCAAGATACCAGTTTCAACCATCGCAAAAACTACCTACACCCTTACTTACGTCATCAAGAACGCGTTGGATTATTATGTCTTTAGCTGTGTCCACAATGATGTCGAGGGGATATGAATTCTGTCTACCTATAGTCGTAGCTGCTTGGAAACAGATAGGATGGCACTCACTGATATTTGTTGTTGAAAGTTCAAATGTATGGAATACATCGACAGTACTGAAACTTGTAAGAGACCAAACCTTAGATATAGACCCTACCGCCCGATTTGTCAGGATACCAGTGAGTCATAACCCTGTGTCTTTTGCTCAGGTATCTCGGTTGTTTGCTATTTTGTTCGCACCATGGATAAGACCTAATGACTTAGTTATGACAACAGATATTGATTTAATTCCAATAAAAAAGAACATTTTCGACGAAGTTGAGAAGTCAGATATATCACTGCTAAATACAAATTGCTGTGGGTCGTTTATATGGAATAATACAGAAATAAGTATGCAGCCAATGTCATATGTGGCTATGAGTGCAAAAAACTGGTTAAAAGTAATGGATATTCGACGGCCATTTGAAAAAAATGAAACGCATGCTCATTATATAAACTCTTGGTTAACTCAGAATTATGGAAAGGTTATACCTTCTAAAGATGTTGTTAAAGGTGGAAATGCAGTATGGTTTTTGGATCAAAGGGTTGTTTCGATCCAGCTCTACAAGACAAGTTTAAAAACATACAAGCGACCTCAAAGAACTTCATTAGAAAGAGCTGACCGGGCTAGAGACAATTCTTGGACTAATTTTAAACGCTTTATGGACGCACATATGTATTATGATTCATTTAAAGGCGCTCAGTGGAACAGAACATTTCGTCTCATCACTTATATTTTTTCGGTTGATGTCTCAGAAAAATTAAAATTCTACAGAGAACAATTTGTAAAATACACTAAGTACTCGACATAACTGTGATCAGCATGTCATGTTCAGCTTACATTATGTAAATCAATCAAAGAACAACAAAAAGACGCATAAAGAATAAAAAAAATATTTTCCTTAGAATGCGACAGCAGTATTTTGATCAAAAACGTTTAACACTAAATTGTTTCAGTGTGTTCCTTACATACCAACATACAACTTAATCTAGCCTTTCCATTTCATCGTCTCCATTTTCGATTACAGAAGTTAAATTATATATACATTTGTAATGCTTAGAACTTAATAATGTACTGTTTTATCTTATATGTTATAAAATCGGAATTGATACGTAATTAATTCTCAAATCGACTGAGGTAGGAAAAAATAAAACGCATTTAGCTCATATACGTTTCCTTCAACTAACAAACGATCATATTCACTAGTTTTGTATACATCAGCACATATAAACATTTATATTAAGAGAATGCATCTAAATTCGACCAGCCGTTTAACTAAGTTCAAGCAAATCAATATCTAGTAGGTGCAAAAGTAAAGTGATTTACAATTAATATAAAAACAAAGGATTAATTAAAGGTAACTCCTTTCACATTAGTTACGTTATTATTATTCCAATGTATTTAGTTACTGGGAAGCAATCATTTTATCAAACCGAAATATTTTTAGTCGTAGAGGCGACACTTTAGCTTTTATCGATTACTGAATACACCTAGCATGCCTCCATTATTCCATGAATATACCTTCCAGAATCATACAAAGTACATATATACAGCCTCAGATAACTAAGCTTAGCTACGGATCTATATGCATGACTACGTTAAAGGGCCGGTAAGTTTCATATGAACAAGCCACATGTAGCCAGCGTTTTCATAACGACTATCTTTGACATCATGTCAAACTACGGAAAGGTTTGTTTCAGAACGGATAACAACGTTAAGTACGTTTAACTACGGATGAATAAGTTTCAACAAGGTTCAACAATGAAATTTAGTACTAGTGCAGCTGAGGAAAAATGTACCTAATGAAAACGATCGCTACGATCAATAAACCAATATTTGATGCAAAAGACTAATCAAACCGGAAGCAATCGAAACAATCAAAATATTTATCATTTTACCATGTATTTTCAATCTATTCATTACTAAATGTCTGAAGCAGAATGTTATTTCTAGATATTGCCTTTATATCTTCACTTTTTGTTATACTTCAGTGTCCTTCTATTTGATTCAGTATTTCAATTTTATCAAATAAATATAAATATAAAATCATCAAATAATGGTTGTTTTCTCTGTCCATTTCTTCTTGCATACTGCAGTATTCCACTTTAAGTTAATTTAATTGGCCTGTAAAATTATTTTTTAAACCATATTTCTCTCACTTATATACAAATTTATCTGTTTAGACAGCTACATATTTTATATTAATATTCTCACATATTTACAAATATTGACTATCACAATACTTTGTTCAACATAAATATAATGTTAATGTGCTATTTTTTTTTTTGTGAAAACAAATATGTTTCCAACAATACTTTCTAGTAAAGTTTAGAGCGTTAACAAAATTGACACATAATTTTATATCTAAACAATGCAACTAGGATTTCAAAGAAGCAAATTAGGTAATATGAAGCTAATTCTTAATTTATCTGTAATAATTTATCTGTTGAGTATACGTAATAAAGGTACTAAATACTGCATTCCTTCTTCAATCCAAGACCTTTTGATAGAGTTTGACTGTGTTGGGTGGATCGATATTTCTACCCGGTTAAGAACGAATAATGTTAATTCTGTGATAGAAAATGTTTAGAAGTATTGTTTCCTTTTACAGTGTCTTTTAAATTATTTAACGGTTGCTAGGCTTATTGAACATACTTTCAAAGCAATTTTTGACCTTTTACGAGAAGACAGATGCATGTTTAAACATTTACATGAGAATGTGGTCGTCCAAGCATGAGTAACGTACGACGTGACTGAACCTTGTAAATCAAATCAAATCTTTATTGTGATTTAGGCCTCCGGCCCATATACCATCAATTATATACATGAGTATATATATACAAATATAAACATTCACATGCAACAACTCACATGGATAATCAAGTAAATGTTTCTAAACTATTAGTATTATTCATGTTACAAAAAAGCATTTGATTTGAATATTAGCTTTGTAACTTATATTTTTTAAGGCTATTTTATACACGCCTGTCCATGTATCTTACCGAAACGAAATAAACAAAAGACATGGACAGAATAAAATAATATCTGTCATTTTTTTACTATGCCCAATACAATGCCCAACTATCAGCCTTGTCAAGGCAAGACCAATGTCTTGGCTATTATGAAAGTAATGCTTTTTTATGAAATAAACTAACACAAAATATAGACACAACAGTTGTAGCATATGTGAAACATACAACACACATTTTAAACTGTCTCTATCTCAGACAAACGTAGCTTTAAAACATTATATATATAAACCGCGACACTTTTAATAATATTTTCATTTTTGGAAGCCAGAAAAATATTAAATTTATGGACATTTGTATTTTCATAGAATTTTTTTCGGTATATATTTTCCTCTAAGTGTTTTATACAAAGGACATACTAATATAAAATGGGATTCATTCTCAACAACATTTTTGAAATGAAAACAAAATCTCCTGTCCATGTCTATACCAAAGTAACGACCTTGCTCAGTCATAAGCGGGTATGAAGATATTCTCAAAGCACTGAATGCATATCTATATTTCTTAATATCTATATATCAAGATAAGGTTAATACAAGAAGGTTGTTTTAAAATGCTTATAAAAAACAATTTAGCGTTATTATTACATTCTTCTGACTATTCTTGTAAATATTGATCTTTTAGTCGCTGCACATACTGACATAAAAATAATTCAGGGTTCTGACAATTCTGATTTTCCCTAATATACCCAAAGCCATTTCTGTATAAATTTAATCTTACTTTTGTTACCCAGTTTTGGTAACCAATAATATCGTAATAAAATAAAATCTGATAACATTTCTTAACATATCTAAAATCTGGCATATTAATTACCCTGAGTCAATACTTAATACAACGTTTGGAAGCTATAATATGCATGGGATAATTTTCACAATCACCGGCAACAGCTGCGTTACAAGATCTGAGAGGAATTGATATAAACCGTTTACAGGCATATATTTGTATCTTTTCAGTTTCATACATATAATCTAAACCCCATATTTCAGATCCATATAGTAATATTGGGGCTATTTTAGCATCAAATAACTTAAAAAATGTAGTTTTTGTCATAGGCATTAAATGATTCAAAGATGATAGAAGAGACACTAAGATCCTTTTAGCTCTACAAGCCATATGTTCTGACATTTTATACATAGAAAGTTTACTGCTAAAAAATAAACCTACATGACAAAAACCATTAACTACTTGGATTTTCTCTCCATTATACAACCCTTTTTCATGCCTTGATAAATGCCCACCATTCTTAAAGACAATTATTTTGGTTTTCTGAATATTTACACACATTTTCTATTCAAGACAGTAATTAGATAATATATTTAACTGCTGTTGCAGACCATTTACTGTATCTGCAGTTAAGGCAACATCATCAGCAAACAGTAACATTAAGATTTGTACTATATCTGGCGTTAATTGTATACCAGAGGGGCCACTTTCATCCATAGCAACATATAATTCATTTATAAATAATGAAAAAAGAATAGGGCTTAAATCACAGCATTGACGTAGCCCAATAGGGCAGTCAAATATGTCACTGCACACAGGTCCATTTCTTACACAGGCCTTAACTGAATTGTATATACTTTTTACCGACACTAGAAGATGTCCTTTGACACCATATTTTGACAAGACAGAGAACAGTTTTGGTCTATCTACATTATCAAATGTTTTTTAAATCAATAAATGCAACATATAACTTTCATCCTTTCTTACATAGATGCTTGTTTGCAAGTGAATATAAAATAAAACCATTATCTATTGAACCAGCGAAATCCAGCCTGTGCTTCTGAGATTTTACTATAAGCATTAGTAAAAATGTTAGTCTTTTATTTAAAATACTCACATATATTTTACTCAAAATTTGTAATAATGCTATTCCTCTGTAATTGTCAGGATTATCTATTGGTCATTTTTTGTATACAGATATTAGGATAGATACTGACCAATTTTCAGGAAAAACATTACTCGAAAAGATTCTATTAAAAAGTTTGCGCAAATAAGGTAACAGTATATTGCACCAGAAGAAAGTCTTCCTAAACGAGGTTTTAAGTTTCAGCAAGACTATGACGGACTATGCCATCGTTTTGATCAATCTGTCATAACATGCAGACTCATCAACGAACATGATTATCCGACAGCAAGATCACTTCCTCAAAATATCTACAATATAGAACGTAGAAATATTGTCCCTTTTTTGAAAAACATACGATGTATATTGTTAAATGTTTTACATTTGCTGATAAAGTTCAATGTATTCATTGGAAATTATCAACGGCTTAATCGTGAGACCAATATTTGTGAGTTACATTTTGAGAAAATATGCTTTGTTACTTTACGTGATTTGCAGGACTATTCGACTTGAACGACAAATAAAATGTTACCTTTTCAAAGAAAAACTTTGTACCAAACTTGTTTTGAAATTTAATCTAACGTTTTACTTATTTCTCACGCATCTCATGGATACATGGAAATTTCAGATGATGACTGTCTATATTCATGTTTGTCCTTCGTAAAATAATTCAATCTTGTCACCAGCGAAGGCAGGTCAGAAGGTGTTCAAGCAGCATAATTACAGTACAGTTTCGAGAAAATGTATCTTCTCATCAGTTTGGTCAGTTTTAAGTGGTTACCTTTTATCTTTAATCTGCAATACCTGTTGGAAGGACATACACACAGACACATATGTTATTTATGTACGGTGATTTTTTATGAAGAGGACATAATTGTGAAATGGAGAGTCAAAATCCCACAGAAATATGGAGAAGCAGCATTCAACAATGTCTTTTTTCAAAAACCAGTCAAATAAATCAGATGAGTGATCATATCTGCTCACTTTCGTACATTTCTCAAGGTAATCGTCATAGGGGTCCTCAGGTTTTGTCTCTTGTTCACCATTTTATTGGTCTGAACAATCAGTGTCTGTTTTGTTTTCAACAGTTCCTTGGAAAATATAAACAGAATTAAACGCTAGAGATTCTTGTTAATTGAAAGCTTTTAAATTCTAAACATTACTTCTGACGATAAAAACTGCTTTCACCAGTTTTTAAGAAATTCAAACACAAGACATGGAAATTTATTCCACCCAATACAAAGGTACTCAATGTCTTTGTGATCAGACTATGTAATGTCGATTATGGAAGTTTTCAGTTAGTTTTATTTCATTTTTGAATGGTTTCATGACTCATTTGTGATGACGGCAAATGTGACTTTACAAAAAGGTTTATTCCTAAATGTAATGTCAAGTTGATAATTGTGGAGAATTTATATTTAGTTAACAATCAAGATCGCACCAAAAATTAAAACAATTCGCATATATTTTCGTTTTGATGGCATGCAGTAGCAACCACATATGCTGTCAAAGTAATAGAATGTTGATGCCCAAAAGTGGCGATTTGGTGACACACCTCCTCAATGGCTCCAACAGTTTAGCAAATTATAAAAAAGCTCCAACTTTACATCACTGACAGGAACTTTTACTTTTACCCCTTAGTGTGACACTGAACTATGATATAGGAACTTGTGTCATTACATCTTTTTGTTGGGGTACACGCTTGTATTAAGATGAAATATTGCATCTTCAACAATTGATCAAGCAGATATTTTATTGCAAGAGTCATATTTATTTTGGTATCCTGGTTTAACACAATTTTGGAAGGACAAACAACAGGTTACACAAAATAAATTGATCCGATTTGTATTGAACTTGGAACACAGATGTCATATTGAACAACATCATTTTATTTCCCTAGACTGGTTACCCGTTTCCAGAAGAGTTGAACAAATTACTCTTTGTCATGTTTTTAAAATAAAAAATGGTCAATCCCCTGATTACATGGGTCATCATATCGTTAAACAGGATTCTGTTCACACATACCAAACTAGATCTAGCCAAAATGGGTCATTTGTGCCACCGAAAGGTAAAGGTTTTGGCCTTAAGTCTTTTTCCTACTTGGACTGCAAGTTATGGAACATGCTGCCTCCCCACATAAGACAATTGCCCAACATATCTAGTTTTAAAAGGGCGGTAAAGGACCACTTTCTTAACGATAAGCTTCATTGCTGAACTTATGTGTTCTTTCTGTTATCTAGTCCCTGGTTGTAATGCATTTTTTTAAGAAATTATATTTTTACAATGTACTGTGATATTGATGTGATATTGGTGTCTATTTATTCATATGTCTTTCATTTAATTAAGAATCATAAATTGAGCAATTATAATTACATATGCATAACATATACGTTATTTTATAATAATGAACTCGGTAATTTTTTTATATATATTCATGTTAATGTTTCATGCCTCTCTATGTCAGACCATTGGTACCAAGGACCACAATGGAAATAAGAGATTTTTTTTCTCTTTCTTGTGTCATCCTTGATATTGATGTGACTGACATAGTTCATAACACATTACTTCATATGACAACTTTTATATTTGATTATAAATTTTATTATATGCATGTATTGTAACTATGTTATGTTTTGCTCAATTATCGAAATAAATCTATCTATCTATCTAAAGGGAAAACACAACACAGGACTATAACATTTCATTTTTTTTCACAAAAAATAGGCTCAGCAGTGGTATCTTCTGAGAATATTTTTGGGAATTCAAACCAAAAGTGTAGTAGATGTAGGACGTATCAGACAAGTAGATATGGAAATATTATTCTGAATTCATGAAATAAATTTGACCTTTTGACTTCTGATCGGCAAGCTACGTATTCAAAATGCGTAGAATATTAAGGTATTGGACCCCTAATTGTAATGCTAAAAAAATGGCATTTGCTTGGTATATTCTTAAAGTTGACCATGTTTCACACTATGTTGCAAATTTTTAACAACTATTACCGTGCCGTTTTTTGTAAATTTTGTATAATTTATGGTATTTCCTAAAACTCAAGAAGAGACAAATTTCAATGTGATGGCCACTATCGAAAATGTTTGCAGATAATTCATTACAGCATTAATTTTGATAAAAGAAACATCAAACTATTATTAAACAATTATAAAACACAAATTAAAACCGTGAATATCTTTTTTTCTAGGGTGCCTCAAGTAAACAGATTTATTGAGACAGAATTCTAACTACAACATTAAAAAAATAAGGTTGAATCCTGTGGGTCTGTTTTGTATTTTGCTCACTTCATTCAAAAATAACCTTGGGGCAGACGTAAAACCTACCTGCATTTCTTCCACAATATGCAATCTAAAGAATGAAGGCAAAATAGAGAACTTTTACCACATGTAACTCAGTATTTTTAAAGATGTCTAACTCTACCCCTCCTGCTTCAGAGGTAAATTCACTTTGAACAGAAAAAGATCGCTTATTAAATGAAAATTTTCCACTTTTGTACAATACACCCATAATAAGTTTTGAAAGAAGTAAACACTTACTAGAAAAAAAGGAAAATATGGGGAAAAAACCTACCCCCCCCCCCCCCCCCCCCCCTGAAAATTGCAGTCGAAGAAGGTTTTTGGTAGGAATTGAATACTCTTCAAAAAGTAGGTACTCTATAACGGGTCCAACACCTTAATTCCACAAGTTACTATAGGTGAAGTTTGCAATAAAATATATGTCCACTGTCTTCTACTGTTTTCATCCAAAACGAGAAATCTGACAATGTGCGCAACTAGGCTCTTTATCTCTAATACTTTTGCATAACCTTTAACAAAAATTCAACCAGCAGTTAAGAAAACAGTTGGAAACAGTTATTGTGACAAACAGACATATAGTAAGCACAACCAACGCGTCAAAACTCTTGTCATGGTCGACAAATAATCTTACCCTTCATACTAGAATTATGTAACTCTATTTAAAACTTTATGCAAGGCTTGCTGTATAAATAAGTATGTAATACAGCCCTGTATTGGCCTTGTGTAGTTCTACACTTATTGAACTATGATGCAATAAGGGTCTTTTCAATGCAGTGGTGTTCGCGATTTGGTAAAATGTTGGACTTTTAATCCATAAGCCCCTTGGTCAAAACCGTGGAAAAGCAGGTGAAATCTTTAGAGTCCAATTGTTTAAGTCAGTTTTTAGGAATTCAATCACTTTGGCTACAACGTTACTGCATTTGTGAACAATAATTCTTGACTAATCAAGTAATATAAAGTTTCCAAGTGCACAAATAACAAGTTCACAAAGAGTCGCTATTCGAGTATTCCCTCTAACGTATACACTTTCTCACTAAAAGGTACAAGAAAAAATTGTACATGTACAGAATAATATAATTTTTTTTTAAATGTTACAATGGTCTTAGGAAACATAATCTAAGGCTGTGTTTTTGGTGCTCTATGCTTTCGAGAAGTCTACCCTTGCCTTATATCTTGTGCCACCTTTTTCAACTTCAAGGTATGTATTCGCGCCAGTCTTTAATAACATAAATGCCACGTCTTCGAAAACCATGAGTTTATTGCTGTTAAAAGCACCTTCACCTTGCAGTTTGTGTCCATCATTGATCTTGCTGTCTGTCCTTTTTGACATGCTTGCTTCAATGCCGCATCAAATATAATTAATGCTATCACTTAAGGCGATAAATACTACCGTATATAGGGACAGTTACATGTTGTGAACATAACTTATAATCCTCATATGTGACCTTGTCCTTCGACGAAGTTACTTGGGTTGTGCATTCCGCAGGTTAACAATTGTTGCTGATATTATGAAAATCCTTCATCTGGTTTAAAATATATGGAGAAGACACAAATTTGAGCTATTTAATCCTTGACAACTAAATCTAACCTTCATCTTGGAGCCAGGAAACTGAAACTGAATGGTTTGAGGAAACGCCTCTTATCCATGAGATATTATTTTCAAACAAAATACAAGAAACAGAATAAGTAAAAGACAATAGAATAAACAATAATAAAGATAACGTTTCATTTCCGTTTATTTCCCTCTACAACAAAAAAAAATTCTAAGTTGAGAATAGATCTTATCTAAGCAATAATCGAGGTAATTCCGCGACAGTAATATGCATAGTTTTTTTTTCCTTTAAAATTTGAGTAATGATCCTTTCTCCCAACGAACGAATTAGACATTTTTTTACACAAAGTGATTAAAAATGTAGAGAACATAATATAATTCAATTAAATACTTTAGTGGTCAAATTATCGATACCTGGCATTTTATTTTTATTTAGAGACAACGTTTCTCAAAGGATTTCAGATTCAGTTAAGTTTAAGTCAAAATTTTCACCTGTTCTAGTTAGGGATATATTCTGCTTCCGTTTGCTTAATTGCTTCGATTCTTCTAAAGCACTCTTCAAATGATCATGCAATGCGTCAATCGTTACCGTTTCAGCCTTCGCAGCTTCGATGAAAAATAGATAATGCAAACAACGCTGCCTTTAATTACATGTTGCATAAAGTGGAAAAGTATCTGTCAATCGATGTAGTTAACGGGAGGCGACTTTCTGACAGAAGTCTGTTGAAGCAAATATTTGACTTATCTGTTTGACGGAAACATTGCAAAGTGCACTATAAAACGTTTGTCGGGAGTAATGGTCAAGTCACTGCGATATACTTTTCACTGTAACAGGCCTATTTTGACGCTTAGTTAATAGGTTAAAATAATTAGAAAACAAAATGTTTCTTTCATTATACTCGAGGTAAACGTAATCGCTAAAAAGAAAATGTAGATTTTAAACATGCAGATGTTGGTGATAATGACGACATACAATTTGAATAGAAATATTTGTCAGTTTGTTTTGGGGTTACCGCTGTTCTTCAACAGTATTTAAGTTATGCAACGGCGACCAGTAAATCGTAACAGTATTCCTGGATTTTGTACCGGTACAAATCTGTTCTCCGCAAACTTCCAACATGGATCAGAGGTGGAGGACGAATGGTTTCAGACACAATGCCTTGTGTACGTGCGTGTTTGCTCTGCTATAGTTTGCGGTTTAGGGAGACAGCAATTTTGGAGGTAGGATGCTTGCTTGTTTAATAATAATACATGTAATTAATAATTATTATCCCGGAAATTTTATTTACCCCTTACCTAATTTTGTATTTTGCATATAAGTTAAATGAACTTGTCGTTAGACTTTTGAAGCAACCCGTCTGTCACATTTTTCCTTTATAGGCTATATTTTGTTATGTGCCTTCTTAACAATGCATTGGTCTACGGCTGTGCTACGTCAAACATTGCTCAAGAGAGGGTACATTGTATACTTCTATTATCGAACATATAATCATTTTTCATCTACAACTTCATTACTTCTAATCAACTTTGTCCTATACACGTCACAACATTCTATTATATATCCTTTCAGCATTGTCCTTGTTATTATCATTATTATTATCATTATATCATTATCGTTACATGTATTATTATTATAAGCGGAAGAGGACTGTCGCATTTCAAAAGTTGCCATATTTATGATCGTCATCATTTTGTAATTTATTCGGATAAATTAGAAACATATCATCTGGTTTTGACTCTAAAATTTCACTCCAATTTAATCACTCTAAGGTCACTGCAAAGCGTTACCCCAGACTCCACTCCAGACTTAAATATTCGGCAAGTTGTAGTAGTACGGCTTCGTTGCAAGGGAGTGTCACAGAAAAACGCAAGAATCAAAAACCATTTACTGAAGAAACAATACATTCGGTATTTCTCTTATGGTTATCTCAACATTTTTTGTGCGCGTTCCCGAACATTTGGAATTAATTTAGCTCACGTTATAATACCTGTGTCACCTGGCCTAATCTGATAGGTGAAACGACCAACAAAGTGATCTGTATGATCACAACGAAATAGATTATGCAGCTCTGTGACCAAAACATTTTCGATGTCTTTAATCAAATTGTTTTATTTCTGGAACATGGTCCGGCGGCTTTATCAATAAACAGAAATAAAACTTTCAGGCAAAGTATTGGCTCTCATTGGATCGTACCACTTTCAGCTATATCACCCTTCGGGAGAAGCCGTCAGTTGCTCCTTTAATAGGAAATACATATAGAGTCAACTTTTCGTAACTGTCAATGCAAACAATATGGTTCGGCCTTTCATCTTTACACTCTTGCATCTTAAAACTACTTCAAATGTTCTCTTTATTTTAAAGTCGGCAAATTACCCATATTTTGCGTCTATAAAGTTATTCGTCATAGGCGTGTATAATCTATCCATGTCTAAAAATCAGAAAAGCTCGAAATTTTGCTTTTTTATAAATGAACAGGGGGTGATATCTGGTAATATCTGATAAGATCTTCCTCACGGGCATCAAGACCATAGGGGTGGACAAAAAGAAAGAAATTTCAGCAATGTAGATCAGATACAGTGACAGATATTATTGTTTTGAAGACAATATCGTAAAAGGTATACTAAAATAACTATTGAAGATATCATATAATTTTGAACGTTGCAGTTAATAGCTTTTCAGACTAAGATGTGATTAAATGCAGTGTCACACTTTCGTAACAGTTTAAGCAATGACAAATTCATGCATGAAAAATAATTCTTATTTAAATATGTTTCAATATAATATGACAGTATTAGTTTTTATATATTCTGGTATATAGTTTCTCACTAGTCAAAACATTTTATCACAATGGTATATCCAAAATCATGGTCTGTTTATTTTTTTATTAAACTTACCGAAATATAATATAACAAGAAACCTTGTTCATAAAAACGTTCACCGTGTGATTTATTGGTAAAGTGATTTCATTTGTTTATGCCAAGGAATATCATATTGTTTATTGCTAAATTCTTGCAAAACGTGTATATTATTGGCTTTCGGCGTTCAAATTTCATGCAAACGCATTATACCTATAAGTTATTAGGCCTTACAATTACTATTACTTCTGGCTAGCGGCAGAATTGTTATACCTATGTAACATGTTGAACATATATGATAATTTCAGTTTTAAAGGACTCGTTTATAGTTTCTAAAATGTCATACTAGCAAAGAAATTTGACGAATGTCATATCTGATCTATGCAAACCTTCGACTGCTGAAATGGCAAGTTTTGAAATAACACACCTATCACAAGAACAATAATAATGACATAGTCACTTACAATATATTTTCACTATGTGATATATGTGCGTCATTTCACTAAATAAACGACATGAAGGTAATAATGCACGGTCAAATCTATGTCTCGCAAAAGTATTTCAACCGATCATAATATGCAGGAATTTTTAATTTGTTCCAATTTGATATTTCTTTGACGAAATAAGTTTAGCTTAGTCAATTTCAATGAATTTATACCAGTGGCAGAATTCATTGGCACATCATTAGTTTCAACATTATTTATTTTTCCAAAGCAACAGATTTCCACTGTCTTTTAAACAACTTGATATCATAAGAGGAGTTTCAATGGTTTTTGTTTAATCACCTTCATGATATATAAAAGTTAATACACGAGCAGAATGCCAGACACGTAAAAGTGAATAATATCGTTTCTTTAAGCCAACAGCATAAAACTTAAAAATGCTTTTACCTTAAGTATTTTCTGTTTAAGATATCAAATTCTATCATTTTAAATGTTAAATTTCATTTCTAAAATAGTTTATATATTTCTTTATTTTCATTCATTCTTTGAAATAGCTATCAAATGTGTGCTTGCAGTTATAAATGCCTGTTTTTAGATACAGTTGAAACGATATTCATTCATAAATACAGTGTCAAAGCAGGTCGCATGATTTGTTTCCAAAGAAGCATTTATTTAGTTCATAGATCAATATTTTATACTGAAATATGGACAATTCTAGCATAATTATAAATAAGCAAATACCACTTTATCAAATCAAGCTGTCCATATTATAATTGAAATTGGCCTTGGGAATTATACTTGCTCAAACTTCTTAATAACATCAGTCGCCGATTTCCATTTTCGCATATTTTGAATGCCGTTTTAGATAAATAATAGAGAAATGATAGCCGAAGAACAAAACGGAAAACATTTGATAAAAAGTTCGAACAATAAAATGCTCAAAATCATTTTCAAGATCAAATTAATCAATTTTAAGCGGTCACTGTTCCGTAACGTCATGATGTATTTTATGTAATTTTAACACACAAATTTTACAGTGTTTCTGCGAAAGATTATAATGTTTTGACAATATTAACCGATAGGCATTAAATTGAGACAAGTTTATGTTATTGTACAGAAGAATGGACATATATACACATTTAGTTTGTAGTAAAGATTAGGTTATATTTTCACATTTGACACCCAGGATAAACTCGCGCAGACTCAATTTTTGTCTTTACTTCCTTAAGAAGATGTTGGTGATACATAAAACTGGAATATGTGGCACCACCTTAAGAAAACTTATGGTAAACATGTTGTGAAATTAACATAATAGAATTATAAGCATTATTTCGTTGCATCTAAACGATATGAAGTGCATAGATATTTGAGGAAACGTTTGACAGTGTTATCCTGAAGCGTCGATAATCAAAATAATATATTTTCCCTGGTTTGATCATCGGGGTTGTTTGATTAAATATGAAATTCTTTGAAAGGATGAAACCGAGGTAAGAACATATCCAAAACGTATTATTGTTGAAACATACGGATAATACAGTGGGAAAAAATATAGAAGGATCTTTTTTCCGGGGGGTGGGGGAGGGGTGATGGGAGGGGATAACATAGTTTAATTGTACTGTTGCTGAATAATATTGATGATACAGCGGGAAAAGGTATTGAAGGAAATGCTTTTTTGTATTAAATAATTGAGTACAGTTACAATTTACAAGTCTAAACAGGTTTCACCATTAATATGGATCTTCAGTAGAATGTTAATTACGTCATTGTCAGGCAACGACTTTATCAATAATGACGTCATATGTTTGTTTTGAATATGAAATAATGTTCCCTAAATAATAAAAGGACTTTGTATAAAACTTTTCATTCAACTTAGAAGTCTTTCCTTCAACTTAGAACGTACACGTTACAGTGTCTTTTAATATTAAAGAAGCGGTGTTAGGCTAAACGTTATAAAGATAATATGATCCGTTAAAACATACCTTTATTTTGTATTATAAACACTGCTGACAAGTCAATTAAAAAAATGAAACGATTTTTTTCGGTGTTCATGCGAAATAAACGACAGAATAGGATCGGCAAATCCATGAATCGTAAGGACACTTTCTATAAGAATCTGCCTGCACCAAGAGTGAAAACTAAACCACTCAGAAATAAATTTTTAATTACAAATACCATCAAAGTACATACTTGAGATCATTTCGTTAAGTCAAATTTTCAATATTTGTTTTGGAGAACGGTGATTTTTGTTTTGAATAGAATTACGTACCCTGTTATAAACATATTAAAGCCATTTTTCTTTATACAACATTGTTACCACCACCCGTGCATCAAAACCATATTTGGCCAGCATAAGTAGATATCAATTGTGCACATTTTCTGTAACTATTGTGATGATGCAAGGGGTGGAACGGTACTTTTAAACAAAAAATATAAGTGCAGGTGTTCCCAAGTGAGTGAGTGAGTTGGGTTTTACGGCGAATCGACACAAAATGGTCATATATCGCCGAGAAGAAGTCATATTGCAAACGCCAAACTGTAAAGCATAAACATTGATGTACAAATGTAAAGCATACCCCAAAACACCAATGTAAAAATGTAAAGAACACTATGAGCAATGTAAAACATATCTAAAAACATCCATGTAAAAATGTAAAGCATATCTAAAAACAGTTATGTAAAAATGTATATACGTGTGTGTTAAAATATCAGCTGCAAACGTAATAATATTGCAAAAAATATGAAATGTTAGATTTTTTTATATATTCCTATCTGCTTTAAAAACGATAAAATATTTCCAACTGAAACGTTTTCAAATAACTCTTTCAAAGATTGGACGTCATAATATGCACCGCGCTGTGTAGCAAAGTCCACACAGTCGATTAGAATATGTTTAATAGTTAGCGGTGTTTGACATGGTACACATTCGGGTTGATCTTCTTTATTCAAAAGATAAGAATGAGTCAAACGGGTATGACCTATTCGACAGCGAGAAAGAACAATTTCCTCCCTGCAAACAGATCTGTTCCCTTGGTGCCATTCCCCTATGTTAACTAACAAATACTTTTTAAATTCATTTTAAATAATTTGATAGTAACATATCTTTACATCTGCCTGTAACTGAAATAACATACACATGTTTGCAAAGCGTGTAAATATGCATGTTATGCATACATGTATGGCAGTGAGAAGCAAATATTGTGAAATCATAATCATTCGTTAGGCTGAATTTTCATTGAATTTGACTTATTCTGGTTGCGGACAATGGGTTTGTATTGTTACAGAAACAAGGAATACTGGTTTGGTTAATTGCCCGCCGTTACATAACTGCAATTTTGTTGGGAAAAAAAGCAACAAACAAACATATCTGCCACCACTTAAAACAGAGCTATACAGACAAGTACATGTATTTGTAGTAGTGTCCACTGTTATTAAACTGATCGGTCACTTATACATGTTTATCTGTAGCATTCCTATTCAAACATGCAATGCATCAATAATTTTACATTATGAACAGTGTATAGACGAAAGTAAAGTAAGTTTAAATCAAGTACAGGTTGTCTGCAAAAACGTCGTTTTGTTTTTTATCTATTTATAGGATTTTAATCTTAAGGTATTATGCGCCACCTAACGAAAGTCAACGGACCGTTATGAAATTTTGCCGAATCAAAATTGACGATATTTCCGATTGACTGGTATTTTTTTCATGTTTCTGTTATTCTCCATTTTGCTGCTGTAAATTTTCAAACATGGCCACTAACGTCATTTTTTCAGCAGAGCGCAAAATGACGTACTTGACTGGTTTTTCGAGTATCGTTTTTATATACAACTAAAAAACGGCAAAAATCCTTTATTTTCAAGTTTATATTTAAATTATCTCTCCAGTGATATATAATGTGTCATGTTTATTTCAACGTCACATCAGAGGCAATCGATTTATGAACGCAAAATACGTAATAAAATCTGTAAAAAGATCCTTTGGAAGCAAGGAATGCAACCAAGAAGAATAATAGCAGACTCGGTTTGATTGAGTCTGTTCATGAGAGGTAATGTGTGTGCAACACCTATCACGCCCCCTAGCACCGGCTTAAGCAGAACTCTATTACACATATAAAACTGACGTTGAGTTTCACCCGAAATTTCGCGTAAAAACGCCTATATCTTAAAAACTGTGAGATAGTTTTTTGAATAAATTTCAACAGAAGTACAAAATTTCAATTGCTATCGATTCCTCAAAAGAAAAATGGGGGTCACCGATTTAGATTTCACTCTGTTTACCGTTGCACTTCCCCTACCCCCAGTAAAAATAACGACGTTTTCATACTTATTTCGTAAATTTCCATTAATTCAAATTCAGTGTCTTCTTCTGTTGGTGGATATAATGAAATAATATCAGTTTCTGCTGTTGGATATAATGAAATGATATCACAGTAATGATAAAATGAAGACGTTTTTTTTTGTTTATTAAATTTTTCAAACAGATGAATGTTTTCTATAAAATGTTCTATACATGACAAACAGACATGTTTTATTACAGACAATTTTGCCTAAGTGCCTGTGCACTCTATATAGTATTTCGAAGAGTGCGCAGTTAATGATTCCATCTTTACATAGAAACAGTTTACAGAAATTTAGATTACGCATACAGTACTCTAATGAGGAGAGAAAGGAATTTGTCCCATAAGTTTATTTAGGGTGTTAAGAATCACATGTACCTCCAAGACGTTCACACTGCAAAGTTTCGCTCGTGGTACTTTTGATTAATGTTTAGTACTTTAACAAAATACTTGTTTTGTTTATATATCCCGGTAAACAAATGTTACAAACAACACCGAGGATTGTATGCGCCTGATATCAGAAGACGCTGGTTGATACATGTGCTATATATCCCGACAAAATTATAAACATCTGCTGGAAATTAAGCAGTAAATTGAATAAAATGCTCACAAAACGTGAGCACGGCTTTATATATTACCCTATTTTATAATTTAATTTTATACTACAGTCATGTTTTACAAAGTCTCCATTTTATTTTCTGGCCACATTTGGTTAATTAAACTATCTACCGTGCGCATGCTTTCAATGCCTTTAAAATGAGACATTTAAAATTGTGGTATTTGTATGGTTTGAACCTACGTCTCCTGATATCAGACGCAAACTTTCATCGGTGTAGTCAATCTAGATGACGATCTTATCATTTGAGCCAGCCATGAGAAAACAAACCTAGTGCGTTTGCGACCAGCATGGACCGAGACCAGCCTGCGCATCCACGCATTCTGGTCATGGTTCATGCTGTTCGCTAACAATTTCTCTAATTGCAATAGGCTTTGAAAGCGAACAGCATGGATCCTGACCAGACAGACTGCGCGGATGCGCATGCTGGTCGCAAAGCCACTATGTTGGTTTTCTCATGGCGCGGCTCATTTATGTTTTGACGTTTAAGTGACAGATATTGAACACTGTAGTAGCATGAATGACAAAGCAACTAAAATATATAAAAAAAAATGTGTAAGAACAAAGAATCAGTCTTTATACTCCCAAACTGCATTTTTAGCCCCGATAATCTATTGTTTTAATAGAACCTAGTATGTAAAAACTGCACTCATGTATCGAAATAACTGCATTTTGTTAAGACCGCACCGTCTTCTACGTTTTCTTATAAACCATTTTATTTTGTTTACCTCACACGAACCGGCAAACTGAACTTCCGGCGGGATAGTTCGAACTTGTACTTGTTTCCTCTCCAGATAACGGTTTGTGCACACAAATCACGTGCAGAATTATTTTCTAGAACGGTTCCTTTTGTCCCTATCATGCGTTCGACAGAATACCAAAGTAAGATAAAAATACACTGACATGGAAATATCCAGTACTGGCATGAAGCATACCTGCGTGAACATAAATTTAAAAGCTAACGAAGTTTAAGATGAACACCAAAATATCCGGTAATAGAATCTCTTTAAGATTGACTACAAACATTTTGCTTAGAACTTTAACATTTGATGTGCTTCACTTTTCTGCTAAGGTTTTAGCGTTTTGACAAATGTTTTTTATTTTGTTAAATTTAAACAAAGTTTGCTTAAGAATTGAAGCTGCAACTACAAATAAAAATCAGCGTATTCTAGGCGAATACAACTTTCGGCTAAAATGCACTTTACCGATACCTATATCCTGTTTCAATAAAAAGGACTCTTTGTGTTTCTGTGTCATGTATAGGAGAGCAATTTCCTGAAATTATTCATTTATTTCAATATTTTCATTTAATCATATCTTCTTTTTATCATTACTGGAATTTAATAGCATTATATCCACTAACAGAAAAAGAAACGGAATTAAAATTTATGAAAATTTACGAAATATATATAAAAACATTGTTAATTTTTACTGGGGGTAGGGGTAGCGCCACGGTAAATAGAGCGAAATCTAAAACGGTGACCCCCATTTTTCTTTTACGGAATCGATAGTGATTGAAAATTTGCACGCCTGCTCAAATTTATTCAAAAAAGTATCTGACAGTTTCTGAAATAAAGGCGTCTTCACGCAAAATTTTGGGTAAAGCTTGACGTCAGTTTTGCATGTTTTGCGTTCATAAATCGTTTGCCTCTGATGTGACGTTGAAATAAACATGACATATTATATATCATTAGAGAGATAATTTTAATATAAACTTGAAAATAAAGAATGTTTGCCGTTTTTTGGTTGTATATAAAAACAATACTCGAAAAACCACTCTGCTGAAAAAATGACGTTAGTGGTCATGTTTGAAGATTTACAGCAGCAAAATGGAAAATAACAGAAAAATGAAAAAATACCAGTCAATCGGAAATATCGTCAATCTTGATTCGGCAAAATTTCATAACGGTCCGTTGACTTTCGTTAGGTGGCGCATATTACCTTAAAATGTTATTTTTTCCTTGAATAAACAAATTTTGTCACTTTTTTCAATTGGAATTCATATATTTAAAACTTGCATAAAGTGATGACATCATATTTTTACGCAAATTAAACATTTTAGTTTTTCAAGAAAAATATACCCTGGCCTAGATTAAATAAAAAAGAAAACATCTTGATAAGAATGGATACAAACCAGTTTCTGTTATAATATGTAACCTCACATATTGGTTTATATGTCATTCTAAATAATTTGGATATTGTTTAAATACTTAAGGAGAATGTTGCGTTCAAAATGTAGGCTAGAAGCATATCATAGTTTCCGAGTCCTTTGCCAATCCTAGCCTGTCGTTTATTTCGCATGGACACCGGAGAAAATAAGTTTCATTTCTTATATTTTCATTATATTTCCTTTCCCTTTGTAAACAAGATGATATTATAAATTGCACATACTTTGTGGCATTTACCTATAAAATCAGCTTCCCGGCAATTTTGTTCAACACACGGAATAACTTCGAACGTTTTCCCTAACTATACGCGGACGTCGTCAAAACAGCGGTCGGTTATCACTAGGGACCGATGCCATAAATTTCGCGCCTTTCCTTTAGCTGTTGATATGAAATGAACGTCATAATTTTCAATAGGAAAGAATAGGGAGAATGCAAATATGTGAAAACATGAAGCAACTAAAAGATATGGTAAAAATGGCGTAAAATGTCTGCTTTTAAAAAATATGTCTCATTAACAAATTTAATATTTTATACATTTTTTTCCAAAATAATCTAACATCATACACGAAACTCAGTCAGGATTTACTCCAATCATTTATGCCATATAGCTCTCAAGTGATTATAGATGCCTGGTTTAAAGACGTAGATTCTGGAAAATATGTAAGTTTTTTTTATGTTTTTTTTTTTAAGAACAGCATTTGATCTTGTTAATCACACCATTTTGATATATAAACCAAGATTCTATAAATTTACAGAGAGTACAATTAAATTATTCAAGTCGTATTTTTCAAACAGGAAACAGTTGATCAAAGTTGGTAATCTCAGATCCGAATAAATAGCTGTTAGTTCCGGCGTTCCACAAGGGTTAATTCTCGGCCTCCTGCTGTGTTTATTTTATATCAATGACATAGCCTTATCAACAAACAAAGGAAACATTGATATGTAGGCTGACTTTTCAACAATATATAACTCTGATTGTAATATGAAAATTTTTTAAATTAAACTCCAAGAAACCTTAAATAAAATAGAAAAATAGTGTTAGTGTTTTAAAAAACAATATGCTGTTACATCCATCAACAACAAAATGTATGCTAATATGTAAAACACAAAAGCAACGTAATTGAAGCAATTTGAAATTAACAATTGATGGAGCTTTCATAGAAAATGTAAAAGTTTAAAATGTATCAGAAATTTATATCGGCAATACACTTTCGAGGTATATACAAAGAGGTAAAATATTTTTAAAAGTTAATTCAAAAATTGCACCTTAAAAGGAGATCGTTTATATTTTAACGGAGGATGCGAAAAAAAGTATTCTACAATATGTATATTTTGTCTATTTTAGACTACTGCTGCTCAGTTAAATAAGATTGTTGAACTTCAAGCATAAGTTTCTAGAATCGTTGAATACAGAACTGCAGAGAAGTAAATCTGAAATGCTAAAAGAACTCGGATGTATGATTTTTTTCTGAACGATGGAAATATCATACCGGGGTAAAGATATATAAAACTACAAAAAATCTTGTACCATTTCACTGATCTGATATCTTACCATTTCCAGTAATGAAAATTATGACCTTAGGTCAGTTGTACATAATGATATTTTAATACCTAAACATCGCACTAATTATATAAAAAGTTCATTTGGTTATACTAATGCTGAAATACGAAATATCATTAAACAGAATATTCTTTGTGTGGATCACTTACTTCTTTCAAAAACAAATAAAACAAATCAATTAGTACCTGAATAAGCTGCAACTTCTCTGTCATTGCTAAGTCCTTATTTTCTTTTGCACGGGTGACTCTTTATCCGAGTGTTTTGAACTTTACCTTTACGGATTGATATAGATATATATATATATTCATTTTCTTTTTCTAATTTACTGGAGCGTTTGTCAAGAGTGAATGTTGTTTTAAATGTTCATCTCGTAAATTCCATCATTTTTATTATAATTAGATAATCAGTTTTTATCTTTTTATGTTGAATTGTTGCATTTTTATTTTACAGAAGGCCACATTGAAACTTAAGATTTGCTATATGTTTTAGAGCTGTTTTATGTCTTTATATGTTGAGATTTGTTGAGCGCACTTTTCATGTAAAATATACGTTCAAGGGCGCTTTACAATTGAACATGTGACATATCGCAGATATGTAGGAAAATCACGAAACATGACATATGCAATCATAAAACTGAAACTGATGAAACGCCTATTTTGATAAATGATATATTCCATGGCGTTGTACATAATAATAAAATAATCATTATAACAATATTAATAATGACAATGATAATAATTACAGCCTTATTGTAACAAACAGTCATGACCGCAACCCTCCCCTTGAGGTCATTTTACACTTATTGCCAATACCAGTACTTTAAGCATCTGGCACACCCAGACGGGCTGCACAAAGAGGTTCAAACTCCCCGGTTAATGGTGCCATCATATACTGCATTAGAATGAAATACCACACACTTCAAGTGAAACTCAAGTCTTGCAAAACACTCACATAGAACGTCATAACCCTTGAAATGTGACATGATGAAAAAAAGATGAATTGCCAATTTAGTTAAATACATGATGAATTGTACAGTAAAGAAATCTTCGTCAGCGACGAATGACTTGCCGTAGTTCTGTATCACAAAAATAGCAATAGCATATTTATTATGAGTAGAAACAGTCACAGCTGGTATATATGTGTTGTAGAAAATTTTGAAGAGGTGTCTTTTGAGATCTTTTTTAAATGAATTTAGTGATGATTTTTTTCTGAGATTGTCAGTGAGAGAATTCCATAGTTTTGCGCAGGCAACTATGAAACTTCTATCACCGTAGGAAATCAGTCGACTTTTTTGTGACACAAGATTTGTTACTGCACTTGCTGATCTCAGATTTCCAGTTGGTCCGTAGACCTCCAATAAGTCTTTCATATACACCTATACACCGGCGACTTTCCATGCATGGCCTTGAATGTTTGAATGAGAATTTTGTATATGAAGGAAATGAAGATATTCAAGGATTGGTGCTATATTTTCAAAACGGGTTGTTTTAGTAGTAAGACGTGCAGCTGTGTTTTGAACATTTGCAGTTTACTCGTTGTTCATTTTGGCACACCATACAAAAGAGCATTGCAGTAGTAATCTAGTCGTGAGGTCACAAGCGTATTTATAAGAGTTTTGGTGGCATCAGTTGTAAAATATGGTCAAATGTGACCAATTTGTCGTGTTTGACCATACCTTGTTCGAGTCACAGAATTTACATGATGGTTCATGTCCATGTTCGAATCAAGCGTAGCACTAAGGTTTTGAACAGTTTTTGATGGTCTTATGCACGAATCGCCAACTTTCAGTTCTAGATTTTCAACATGTTTTGAGTGCTTTTGACTCAGAAAAAGTAATGCATTCAGTTTTTACTTGTTTGAATTCAACAATGAAATAGTTTTTTTACGCATTATTCAACTCGCGTAATTGTGGCTTGGTCAACTGGTTTATACGATAGGTCGAGTTTTTTATTGTCATCTGCATAAAAATGGTGATTTAGACCGTAGTTTCTACAGATGGACCCGACTGGCTTTTGTGCATCTTGTAGACGTTTTGGGCCAAGAACATATCCTTGAGGAACACTGAATTTCATAAGGACTGGTTCAGAGAGTTTGCCATCGATGCATACTGTTTGGTAGTGGTCTGTTAGATATGATGCCACCCATTGAAGATGATTATCGGCTAATCCAAAATTAAATCCGAGTCTATGAAGAAGAATGTTATGGTCAATGGAGTCGAATGCAGCCAACATGTCCAACATCACAAGTACTGTGACGTCACTTTTGTCTAGGGATTCGAGAATGTCGTTCTGAACTTTTTACAATGCAGTTTCAGTTGAATTTTTCTGTATGCTGACTGGTTTATTATATGTAGTTGATTGTTTGTCAAATGTTCCTCAATTCTTCTATTTACCACATTTTCGAGGATTTTGAAAGGTATGACAGATTGGAAACAGGTCTGTTATTCTTGAGTGTGCTTTGGTCAAGACTTGGCTGTTTAGCATTGGTCTTATTCGTGATGTTTTAAGTGATTTTGGAACGATTGCACTTTGTAGAGAGATGTTAACAATTTTCGTCAATATTGGGAGAAGTTCGTTTATACACGACTTTAAGAGCCATGTAGGAAGAGTGTCTTATTTAACATGACTTATTAGCTGACTGTTGAACAGGCTATTTCACCTCCTCCTCTGTTGTTGGACTGAAACTAGCCAAACGCGCAGTATCACATAGTTCTATGCGTCCGTCTTGAAGGGTTACTGATTCACTCTGATCCTGCCTTGGATGCAAATTAGTTTCGATTATTTCTATTTTATATATGAAGTAACCGCTGAACTCCTGTGCTAGTACTTCTTGGTGTTTGCCTGATGGAAGTGCAATTTCGGTTGGACTGTTCAATAAATGGTTCGTTCTTTTGAACATACTTTTTTGGTCTCGTTCACTTGATTCTACTTTCTCTGAGTAATAATCAATTCTTGCCTTTTCAAACATTTTATTAACGGATACGCATTGGTTCCTACACATTAAGTGGTCAACGGTGAGTCCTGAAGTCTGCCATTTACGTTCTTGTTTACGCTTCAATTGTTTGGCATCATAGAGCTCCTCCGAAAACAATGGACAAAATGGTCTCAATGTGATGGTTTATGAACATAGAGGCGCATGATTAAAGCTGAAAGTTCACTATTCACTTACCGCGAAATTGTCCTTGGCTATTTTTCCAGAGCTATCTGATAATCCAGGATCAGTCACTACTACAGACGATACTGTGTTATCGATGTCTCTGGTGATGACCACGTCTAGGGTATGACTGTTGGCATGGGTTGGCCCCTTTTAAGTTGATATATGCCACAAGATTGTAGCACACCGTTAAATCTGATGGTGTCACGATCAGAAAGAATGTCCAAATGAAAATTCTGATCGCCAGTAATGATGATACTCTTGTCAATTGTAGCGTATTTTGATAAGAAATCTGGCCATTCTGTATCCAGAAAATCGTTTTTCTTCAAAACGTTTTTTTTTATGGAGGAGGTCTGAAAATAATGGCCATGAGCAATGTGTAGTTGTTGATACTTACATTACACTCAATATGTTCAAATAATGAAAATGTATTATCACAAGTTGAAGAGACTACTTTTACATCTATCGCCGATCTATAAATCAGGGCAACCCTACCGCCACGCTCACTACCAGGGCGTGACACATGATTGATTTTGTACCAATCAGATAACAGTTCACCTAGATATGATGTATTCATAGAGGTGCCTAACCATGTCTCAGTCACGGCGATAAGATCTAGATTATTCGTGAATATAAAGTCATAGAAGGATGTCGATTGTTTTTCAAGGATCTTAGGTTAAGGCTACATATTTATTAACATATTTTCTGGCCTTTTGCTGTCGTTTGAGATTCTTATTTCCTGTGGGATTCATTCATTGTTCTTCTAGAGTCAAGTACTTTTTGTTGAATTTTCGATAATGCTTTGGTCTATCTGTTGATGTTACAGTTAAATAAAGTTATCATCAATATTATTATCATTTTTATCTTATTATTGTTATTATTATTATTATTATTATTATCATAATCATCATCATGATTAGCATTATTATTAAAACAAGTATTCAATAACCACAATCTTTAATTCTACTTGCAGCATGTTATAAATAATGTTATTTTAGTTTGCAATTGTATTCTACAAAACACTTATTCCACGATTATTGCGCATACTGATACAAGTCATTCTTTGAATAGTAATAAAAGGTATTTACTTTCAGGTGCACAGCAAAATACAGAAGAATCGTACTTATTTGCTTTATACCAATGTGTTACATTGTTTCGACTATGTTTTACGTAACAACAGAATTGACCAGTTCTTACGACATCAATTATCTTACGGAACCAACTATGCATGTTCAAGAGATGAGAAAGTGGACTTTTCAAACAATTTCAAATACACATAATTTGTCCTTTCATACGCAAAAGTATGACAGAAAATTTGTTGACGTAGTATTGTTTCAACATTATGGTAATAACCAATATGCAAACAGACTAAGGATATCATGGCTCAACAAACCAAGATGGCTTAATATAAAAAATGTGAATGATTATCTTGCAAAGAAATGCCCATATTGGAATTGCATAATGACTGAAACTCGGCACTTTTTTGAAAGAAACGATGCTCTTATATTCAATACAATGGAAAGTCTACAAAATTTGTCCCAATTATTGTTTTATCAACGTCCTTCAAAGCAAGTGTGGGTATTTTTTCAGATGGAACCCCCTACAAGAATCAACATAGAGCGGTTAAAAAACAAAATTTTCCACAATTCTATGAACTGGTCCTGGAGTTACAGACTGAACTCTGATATATTCCGTCCTATTAGGACATTAGCTAAGCAAAACGATTTTATCAAGCGCGACTATGCAGCAATATTTAAAAGGAAGACAAAAATGGCAGCATGGGTTGTTAGCCACTGCCAAACCCAAAGCCTACGGGAAACGTTTGTGTCTAGGCTTGTAAGAGAAGGCATTAGTGTCGATATATTTGGAAGCTGTTCGAAGCAAGGACATCGCGAAGATTCAAATTATATTCAGAAGAAAATAAGTAATGAGTATAAATATTACCTTTCGCTTGAAAATAGCTTCTGTGAAGATTATATTACTGAGAAGTTTTTTACTTATTTCGGACTTGACGTAGTTTTAATTGTCAGAGGTAGTCTAAACTATTCAAAGTATTTTGATAAATCCGCTTTTATTGATACAACAGACTTTTCTTCAGTAAAAGAGTTAGCAAAATATATGTTAACGATCAGCAAAAGCGAGTATGCTTACACGCATTACTTAAGAAATAAAGAGCAGTACATACCAGCCTTAACTCAAGAACAGACCATTCAACAATCCGCTTGTCAGCTATGTGCAAAACTTAATAATGCAGACAAGTTTCACAACATCTATGACAGCATTGAAAATTATGTTAATAATAACACATGTTTTAAACCAAATGATTACCATTAAGTTTTTATCATTTTAAACATATTCAAATTAGTAAGGTTCAACTCAAAGCTGTGAATTTTTTTGTTGGATTTGAAGCTTCAATTTCATTGTAATGTGATTGAAAAGTAATAGATAACATGTTACATATATTGAAACGTGACATTTTTATAAATTAAACATTTCTGTAAAAGAGCTCTTACTGTATTAGTCATGTCTACTCTTGTTTTAGTTAGTGCAATATAAGACACCAAACAGTTGATTTATGAAGATTTTTTTTTCATTTTTTTATATTCATACATTCAAGACAGGTAAAATAGTAATATCCGTTTCTATAATACTCGATGGCAGAGTTTTGTCACCACCTAAACAGTCACCATTTAGCCGATTGTTCCGGTCTGCATCTATATGCAGTAAAAAATATTATATTCTCGATCGTTAGCAGTTATATAAGGACATTGGAACATTGAACATTGAATCTGACTAGGATTCAGTATTGTTATATTTTCTGTGCTTTTTTCAGAGGTAGGTTTGTGGGATCAGATCATAGATTCAATTCAAATTTACTGTGATATAATTCCGATTAAGTCGATGTAAATAGACTTTGCAAGTGGGAGTTGAATATTTCATTCCTAAATAATGTAATAAACGGACTACATCAAAATGAGACAGCTATTATTTGCCTTGTTATGTTCTATGCTTACAAATATCTTTTTTTTTATTTTGCATATTTCAATAGTAATTCCATGGGATATATATATATATATATATATATATATATATATATCGAATTAAAATTGTTCACGTTTTGTTGTGTAACCATACTGCTCTACAGTTCTTGTTGCTTCCAAATGTAAAATGATAACATACTTTGAGACTTTTAATAACTAAGTAAAGCAGTAACTCCGGAAAAAAATCTGTTTATGAAGGGAGCAAATTTAGATAGTAGGTTGCTTCAATATTTGTATGTGCGCATGCCCAATCGGAAGTTAACGTGGGGATTATGACATCTACGAAAATAACTAAATCAGTTTGTATATCAATTCTTCTGAAACAAAATATATTTGCTATTTAATTGTAAATACTTCTGATATAATGAATAAATTACCCCGGGAAAAAAACAAGACAATTTTGCACTAAAATGACTCCATCGACATCATGACGTTACGTGTCAGTTACTGCGTAAATTTCTCTTGAAAGAAAAACGTATTTCTGAGCTTTTCATATTATTTGAGATTTTAAAACAACCATTCTTTTCCAAATTGTTAATTTTAATTTTTGTGCCTTTTTAGCTTTTCTGAGCAAAAGGCCCAGGGTGAGCTATTGTGATCGCTCATCGTCGGGCTTCCGTCCGTCGTCCACCCGTCCGTCAGGGCGAACTTCCTGGTGTCTATGAGCTTCCGTCCATGTTTTATATGAACTTTAGAAGAAAACCTCCTAAAACAGACTGATACGTTTATATGGTAATTTAGCGACTAAACATCAAAGAAAATGTTACATAACATATATTGGCTCTTCCATCCGTTCGTCAATACTTTCCTTTAAACGACATCTCTTTCTAAACCATCATGCCAATTTTGATAAAACTACACAGAGATGTTCCTTAGATGGTCTTTAAAAATTTTCAAAGAATTGAATTCAATACAGAGTTCTGGTTGCCATGACAACTGAAAGGAAACAATAGTAAAAATCTTCTTGTCCAAAACCACAGGTCCTAGGGATTTAATATTTGACATGTAGCATCATCTAGTGCTCCTTCACCAAGATTATTCAAGTTATCCTCCTAGGGTCAAATATGGCTCTGCCCTTGGGTTAACATGGTTTACATTGACTTATAAAGGAAATCTTTGAAAATCTTCTTGTCAAAAAGTACAGGGGGGGGGCTAAAGCTTTGATATTTGGTGTGTGACATTATCTAGTGGTCCTCAACCAAGATTTTTCAAATCATAGACTTGTATGGGAAAAAAACTTTAAAATATTTTTGTCTTAAACAATAAGACCTGGGGCCGTATTCATAAAGAATCTTAAGTATCAGTATAAGAAATTGATTATTAACTTAAGTATTACTTACGTAAGAAATTTATCTAATTAAGCATATTTGTTATTCATAAAACAAATCAAGTAATTCTTAGCTAAAATAAAACTTCAGTAAGTAAGAAACTTTTCAGAAAAATATATTGTGTTAAGCCTAAGTTTTTATAATATTTACAGCTTGAAAACAGGATAGCCCGCATCTAAATATAGTAACGGAAGCACCTGCCTATCTTTATTTGGTAACAGAAGGAGGTCTTCTGTAAACAAAAACAAAAGCTGCATTTAATCATCCGCATTGTGTACATTCTGCAGCTAATTAGAGACTTTTAATTGTGTTTGAAAGTCAGAGTATGTGTGCTTTACAGTTGACTAGCATATTGTCACTGTTATCGCGTCCGTAATGATAAAAATCCGACTCGGAGATTGGAAATTTGGGCGTTATTTCTTTACATGTATTTCCGTAAAAATCTATTTTAATAACAAAAACAGAATTCAATTTTAGATTGTGCTTGGAATGACTTGCAAATGTGTGAGTATAATTGAAATTTTATGCAAATTCATACCTCATCCCACTCGAATTATTAGACAACTGCGAATTCAGACGAAGTGGATTGTGAACACCTATGACGATAGATTTTTCACGGGGACAATCTCAACATTACTTTATTATATTATGTGTAATATTTTCTACTGGACCTTATGAAACCGGGTCAAAATGTATGCTGACTTTGAAACGGGGTAAAAGTTAGGCCAAACAGCAATAATAAAGCCTTGTAAACACCATACAGACTAAATTGTTGACCTAATTTATATGAGACACAGTCATGATATTTGCGAAAGTCAATTCAAGGTCAAGCTTGAAACTTGGTCATCTAACGTTAAAAGATAGGGCAGTAAAATGAATCAAAGAAAAAACATTCTTTACACTCCAGATGTCATATCTTATACTTGAATATAAGTCAGAACATTTCTCATTATAAATGTAGACATAGTGTTATCTGGGAGAAATCTATGGTGTCCGATATTTTGTAAAGACAATGATTCTGACCAAGTCGCCAACGACCGGGCGATAAGTGTTATCTCTGGAGCATTCAAAGCGAAAACACAAAGCCAAATCTATATCCCAAACAAGATGTTTTTTGAATGAGGGGGCGGGGAAGGGGTATTTTGAATGATATTTTCTTTGCAGATACACAAAAGTTATGCACAAACTATTATTTTTAGGAAAATCTCGGCTCTGTAGTTTTCGATAAGTTTCATGAAGATTCATCAATTAATAACATTGTTCAGTAGAAATTAATAAATTTCAAAACAATTAAAGGGCAATAGCTCTACAGTTACTGAAGTGATTCTGATGAAAAATATGCATGCCTCGCCGTCGTTCATTGATCTATATAAATTTTGTGTCAAATTTTATGAAGATCTATCAATATGTTACTTTGTTATGTTGGAATTTACAGATTCTAAAATAATTGAAGGGCAATAACTCTGGTTAATGAAGAGATCCTGACAAAATTGGTGTGCGCCACTACCCTATCATGATCTGCATTTTTGAAAATGTTCATGAAGATCCATCATAAGGTTACTTAGATAGCGTCAAAAATCACTACTTTCCCAAATCAATGGGAAATAATCTTCATTTACAGAGTAAAGGGAGTAATACTACATATGAATAAATATCATGTGCAAATTAATTATTATGTGAGGTTTGGTGATTGTAGCAAAACTACTTATTGAATTATAAGCATTTTCATTTTTTACCAAATCAAGGAAAAACACTGATTGTACCGGTAACAAGTTATAATACTACGTGTGAGCAAAGGTCATATGCTGGTAAATAATTATGTGAGGCTTGGTGATTCTACCTGAAATACTTTTTGAATCACGAGGACATTCAGTTTGTTTTTTCCAAACACATCAAGGGGGAAATATCTGCTTTTACTGGGTCAAGGTGGATGATATGCGTGAGCACAGGTCGTGTGCAAATTTATAATTCTGTGTGGTTTGGTTATTCTAGCTGAAACACTTTTGGAATTATAAGTGTTTTCTCTTTTTTCTTTTTTATTCAAACATGGGAAAAAATCTGTTTTTACAAGGTCAAGAGGAAGAATTCTACGAATGAGCAAAGGGTCGTGTGCTTTTTCATAAATATTTGAGATTTGCTAATTCTAGCTTAAACACTTTTTGATCATAAGCATTTTCAATTTCGGCCAGACGGACGGACGCACGGGCATACGGACGGACAACATCAAAACAATATCCCTTCGCCTTCGGCAGGGGATAGTCAGACGGACCTTATCATGATGACAGCCAAGAAGAAGAAGAAGATCATTATTATGGGCATGTATTTTCGTCTGCACATAACATTAAATTTTGAGATGCCCCCCTTAAAATATCGATCGTCTTAGGTGTCCACAGTCCACTTAGACGTAATTCGCAAATGTCTATTATATCTGACTGTAATCTGAAAATGTGACACGAATCAAGCATAAAATTAAAAATTTCTCCACAAATTGTGAAATATATCTCAACACCCTGCCCTAGTGCAAATGATAAGACATTTCTAAAGAGACAGTGCAACAGTTTTTGACAAATGTTTCCCAGAAGCCTGCTCTCTGTGACAGGATGGACGTACCGGGGACAATAAATATCAGAACTAATCAACACTCTTTACAATATTTACACATTTATTTACATAAAATGATTATTAACAATGAAAAAATGTTAAATGAAAAAAAAATCTGATTATAAGAAAGAAAGAAAGAAGATCTGAGCCCTGTATCTCTAGATATAAAGTTCTAACACTAATAGTTCCGTTTTAACGTGACGTGGCACAGTTGTTTCCGTTAATTTCGAACTTTAAATAGCACAAAAATACAACATATCTTCAAGTAAAGTCCCTTTAAACCGTGAATACGTTGACTCTGTTTTGGCTCCCTATGATGGTAGGTGATTGCATCCCTGAGCTGATTTCAGGGGATAACAAAAATCATCGTCTTTGCGGTTTACAGCACAACCATGGGACGGACGAAAGTTCTGCGCTGGGAAAATCATACCCAGGCGAGTGAAGACAAGTGAACCTCGGGTATTGTACTTTCGGGTTGTGACATCATCACCAGGTCAAAGTCATCTGGCGGAAGATGCTAAAATATATAACATATGGTAAGCACCATAGCAAAACGAATAATTCAGGGAATAAAACTGCTCCTTTGGGTACACCATACCTCCGTAGGCTCCCAAAAATAATACGTGCTACTAATACAAAATATAAGTGCTACTACGTTCATACGTCACGTGATTAAAATACGTCACTGATTACTTCCATTATTACTAAAATTAATTACTTAAAAGTCTAAAGTAAAAGTATGGAAAAGATATGAAAAGTTTATGATGAAAAAATATAGATATGGAAATGATAAACTGCAGCTATTATTTACAGCTACAAATTAACAAAATTCGATACAAAAAATCAAACGTTATACCATAGTTGGCATCAATATAATATCTAGTGCCATACAACAAAACAGACATTGTATTTATATGCTATAGACTGGCACACAATTTCAAATTACAATAAAATATTACATACAGAGTACTAGACTTGCCATATAGATTTATACATTACAATACAATGCAGTAATGGCGTTCCATAATTAACAAAGAAATGTTTGACATCTGTTTTTGAAAAAAGATTTCTTTGCAATTATCATGTTATACAAATTTCAGTACAAATCTTACAGCTTATAGAAACGAAACATTTTAGACTCCTTTTTCGAAATAATTTACAAAAGTCTGAAAAATTTAATAAATTATCCTGACATACCGAAACTAGCCAAAATCACATGCCAAAAAGTAAATGTTGCAAAATTATGCAAAATGAACAAAAATTTACTAAATAAAAATCGTTATTCAAAAATTATACAAAAATCTAACAAATAAACTTCTTACCTCGCTCGAGCATAAATTTCTACCAAGAAAAATCAATTTGACATAGATTCGTCTAATGTCGAAATGTGGTGTGAGCTTGGCATATCTAGACCAGTCTATTTGTAGGGTAATGTCCCGCCAAATACTAAATTTCATGGGACTCACGACTAATGCGTGTACTCTGACTATTTGTATTTCCACGGGAATCACAATATAGCCGGGAAATCTGACTACTTTGGCGCGGATTGAAATTGATAATTTGAGGCCCGTTATAGTGTTTTGGGGATAGAAACATGAATTATCGAAGTTTATAAAATACCAACTTTCTTATTACTGAACCGAATTTAATAAAATTTACATGGAGATTTAAGTTATGAAATACAGAAAAACATGAAAGGTATTTTATGCGTGAAATCTGACATTTACCTAAATAATTCAAAAATTTACAAAAAGATGATGCAATACCTGCATTTAAACTACAGATACAATGAGGCCCGTATGTCAGTTTGTGACACACGTCCCCCCTTAAAATGAAAATTTATTATTTTCTTAAATGAAAACAAAATGACATACTGAAAATGACAAACAGAAAAAAAAAACACACTGTCACTATATGTACATCATATAATATAGCCACCTGTCTAAACTCTACTCAAATAATCTGCGCTTACATTTTCTCTACCAGGAATTGCTCTAATACTGATCCTATATGGCTGCAATGCCAATGCCCATCTCATCAGCCTGGAATTGCTAAGTTTCGCTTTATTCAAATAAGTGAGCGACTGATGATCTGTCTCTAATACAAAGTCTTTACCGACCAAATACCGGTGAAACTAAGCTACTGCCCATACTATCGCTAAACACTCCCTTCTCTATCACTGAGTAATTTTGCTCCCTATGTAGCAATTTCCTACTAGCATACGCTACAGGTAATTTCTCTGCATCACTTTCCTGAAGCAATACTGAGCCTAAATCTACATCTGAAGCATCTACTCTCAATATAAAAGTCTGATCTAAATCTGGCAACTTCAAAACAGTTGGACCCATTAAGCTAGCCTTCAAAGTCTGGAAAGCCTTTTCTTGACCTTAACCCCACTCTACAAGATTTGGCTGACCCTTTTCCGTCAAATCTGTGAGTGGAACTGCAATTGCGGCAAAATTTGGAATAAACTTTCTGTAAAATCCGACTACACCTAAGAATGAACGTATTGCCTTCTTGGGTTTCGGTCTCTCGGCATTCTGTATGGCCTGTACCTTATTTGGAACTGGTTCAAAGGTCTGGACATCTCCTATCATATGCCCTAAACATTCTAACTACTGACCCTATAAAACACTTAGTCGGTTTTGCTGTTAACTTAGCCTCTCTTAGTCTGGTTAACAACTCAGTAAGAGCTATTACATGTTCTGGCCATGTGATTGTATACACCAGGATATCATCAATGAAGCTATCTGAGTGCCCAAGGTCTTTCAAAACCTTTCGCATCAGTCTGCAAAACGTTGCAGGCGCGTTAACTAATCCAAAGGGCATCTTACGGAATAGAAACAAACCATTCGGGATTTCAAAAGCAGTCATGAGTTTTGCCTTTTCAGATAAAGGAACCTGCCAGTAACCTTTGCTAAAGTCTAGTTTAGAATAATATCTATACTTAGATAGTTTTGAAAACATCTCCTCCATGTTTGACATAGGTTCATCGAAAACCGTCAGTTTGTTGACCTGGCGAAAATCTATACAGAACCTGATACTCTTATCTTTTTTCCTTATGAGGACAATAAGGGAGGAAAATGGAGCATTTGATGGTTCGATTACTCCCAACTCCAACATTTTATCTACTTCCTCTTTCACTACTGGCTGCAAATGAAAAGGAATAGGATAACCCTTAACTCTTATCGGATCTGTAGTTGACAACTGAATATCGTGTTCAACTAAGTTGGTATTCCCAGGAATATCTGTCAGTACATCTGAGAAATTTTCTAATAAATCTACTACTTCCTGCTTACATTCTACTACTAACTCTGGAATTACCTCTACATCTTTGTTCGTTTCTGTACCCTGCTTTATAGGACATAAAACTATATCCTTTTCTACTCTACTTGAAGACTCATCACTACTTTCATTCGGATCTAATCTGTCATAATCTCTCTGATCCTCCTCTACAATAGCTGCTCCAACCTTACTTAATATACCCTTATCTAGTATAGACTTACTATCATCCTTCCTTTCATACTACTGTTTCAGCATGTTTGCGTGAACAATTTTCAACTTTCCTAATCTATCCTGTAATCTAGTCTATTTACTACCTCTACTACTACGTAAGGACCCTTCCAATGTAACAACAACTCATTAAGTTTCGTAGGTAACAATATAGATACCTTACTACCTGCCTTAAACCCCCTACCTCTAGCCTTCCTATTGTAATACTTCTTGTATCTAGCACTACTTTTCGCTAACTGTTGCTGAGCTACCTTACACGTATCTTCCAATTTTTCTTGCAAATCCATAACATACTGAGAAGTGGTTTTAACCTCATCATTCTCCGTCTTACCAGCCCATAACTCTCTTAGCACAGTTATCGGTCCACGGATTGTTCTGCCGTAAAGTAACTCAAAGGGAGAAAATCCCAAACTTTCTTGCGGAACTTCACGGTAAGCAAACAACATAGCATTCAAATACCTATCTCAATCTCTAGGCCTCTCACTACACATACGCTTCAACATCTGCTTCAAACTACCGTTAAACTTCTCTACTAAGCCGTTACACATAGGGTGATACGGTGTTGTAGTTAACTACCTTAATGACAATAACCTACTAACTTCTGCCATAAGGTCTGACGTAAACTGCGATCAACAATCGGTAAGCATTTCCCCTGGAACTCCTAATCTACTATACATATCTACAAATGCCTCTGCTACTCTCTCAGTTTAATACTAGGTAGTGCTATGGCTTCCGGATATCTAGTAGCATTATCTAACTTAGTCAAAATATATCTGTTTTGCCTATCAGTCATAGGTTCGATCGGACCAACAATGTCAACAGCAACTCTCTTAAACGGAATATCAATCAAAGGCATTTTTCCTAACGGAACTTTGCTTACTCTATCCTTAGCTATAGTACGTTGACAAATACTACATGACTGACAGTACCTCCTAACCTCTGCCATTACTCCTGGCCAGTAAAATTCACCTCATACCCTATCACTAGTTTTCCTGACTCCTAAATGACCTGACTGTAATGAATCATGTGCAACTTTCAACACAGTTTCTCTAAGACATTTAGGTACAATCAACTGTCTACTTTTGTCTAAATTCTGGGCGGTATACTCTCTATATAACAACTTATTCCTAATCTCAAACCTAACTGAACCCTTACCTCTACACTGCTTAATCGTACCTTCCTCAGCCTTCTTTCTTCACAAATCTAAAGTGCTATCTTTCTGTTGCTTTTCTAAGAATTCCTCTCTAGATATATCTAAAATCTGAGACGGAACTTTAAGCTTTACTTGCTTCTTAACTTTGGCTTGCGCCCTAGTTTCTACTGCTGACGCTAAGCTACTAAACTGAGGTTCTACAGCTCCCTCTACATTACCAATTATAACATCATTGGTAGGATTATCTACAACCAACGCCTCTACTGTACCCTTGAAATACGGACACTCAATATTTACTCTAGCTACATCTATGGGTTTTCTCTACAAACTGACTTGCTTCTACTAAGTCACGTTTCACTATCACACATGTACAACCTGTATCACGCATAGCGATTACATCCCTACCATTACAGTACCGGGTTTTGTAGGACATGTACTTACACTAAGCATACCTAACTCCTCAACATCACTGAGTTCTATAATACTATTTCCACTCTCTGACCTACTTGACTTATTCCTATCTCTATCTCTATTTCTTCCTCTACCTCTACTCCTAGATCGGTCACGGCCTCTACCTCTATTTCTATTTTCCTTACTATTTCTATTCTCCCCTTTGCTACTTTCCTGTTCCTGCTCTACCTCTACCTCTGCTGCTGCATTAGCACTATTACCGTACTTTCCGCTCCTACAGTAATATGAGCTATGCCCTATACGACAACAATTAGTACACTTCAGTACACCATAGGGTTGATAAACTCTGCCTCTATTTGCACCATTACTACTGCCTCTATTAATAGTACCTACATTACGACTACTAGGATACTGTCTCTGAGGTATTTCATATGGTTTATGGCTTCGGTCCTTATTGGTTCGATTCACGTCATATTTGGGACCTCCACGAGTCTTTGCAAACAAATTTGCATCTTCTGCTACATCCTAGCTTTAACTAACCTCTTACTACTCAAATTCTGATACAGTTCTCTGTTACATACATCTAAGAATTGGTCCCTAAGTATAAAATCTAACAATCCTTCGTAAGTTTTCTCTACCTTACTCAATCTAAGCCAACCATCTAAATATCTACTTATTCTGGCTAAAAACATCACAAAGGTCTCATTATCACGAGGCCTTTCAGTTCTAAACTTTTTCTTATAGCCATCGTCAGTAAGTTCGAACTGACGCAGCAAAGCGGCTTTAAGTTTATCATAGTCCTTCCGGTCTTCTAACGGAAGCATATCAAAAACGTCTCTTGCCGTACCTGAAGGAACGGTAAGATTAGTGACCATATCTCTTTGTCCCAATCCTGCGCAACAGCGTACGTTTCGTACACATTCAAGTACGCATCCATGAAATCAATTTTCTCATCAAAGGGAGACATATTAACCTTTACCTTTTTCTTACTCATCGGTTCTAAGTCTCTCTTAAACTTATGCTCTGTTTCTAATTTCCTACTTTCTGCTTCCTCCTTCTCTGTTTCTAACTTCCTAGCTAACATTAACTTCTCCTTTTCTATTTCTAACTTATCTAGTTCTAACTTACGTTCTAACTCTAACCTTTCCTTCTCAGTGTCTAAGCTACTACGTCATTCATATTCTATCTTTTTCTTCTGCAACCTAGCCTCTAACTCTAATCTTTCCTTCTCTGCCTCTAAACTACTTTGTCGTTCATATTCTATATTTTCTTCCTGCAACCTAGGTTCTAACTCTAACATTTCCTTCTCTGCTTCTAACATATCTTTCTCTGCTTCTAATCTACTACGTCTTTCCTCACGTTCCCTAACCTGCTCTTCCTTAACAAAGTTACGTAACTCCTCTCCTTCATAACCTAACTCCTGTCCTACCTTCGTTAACTCTACTACACTAGTCATGTTTAAATGATTACACTATGTTAACACTATACAACACTACGTACAACAGCTACTATAACAACCTGAGACACTAATTAAACAATCGTGAGGAAATACTAGACTACACTAGTTTACACTAAGGCTATACAGTTACCACTGAAGCCAAAACAAAATACTATACTCTACGTAAATACAACACAAGACGTCCTCACTAAAATAAGAATACACTAAATTGCGCAACAGTACTATGTGTCAATCAGGGTTGCATAGGCAACAATCAACAATGTACAGTGACAGTAGGCTGTAACAATACCCTAGCCTTATTAAAAAATAATCAGCTGTAACTGGTGTTAACACTTTAGTGTAATAAATAAAACAAAAATAAACCAAAATGCTTTATCCTAAGATAAAGTGTAGGTATAACACAACTGTGTAGCACATAAGAGTAGGTTAAAAGTATATGCAAGTAAACAAGCTTTCTAACACACGCAAATTAAAATACTGTATCTAGTATGTATACAGTACACTAATACATAATAGGATCACTGGGAGAAGTAGGGCGACGCACAAGTAAGAGTGAGTAGGATAACTCTCCTTGTCAAGGGCGGTCACTCACAGCACAGATATATGGTGGCTTAATCATAGAGCGACACAAAATAAACCCAAAAGAAAAATAAAAGGAACGAACTCTCCTCAGAATCCAAGTGTCGTATGCATCTGTCTATCAGTCTGTGACCACTAAAGCTGGTTAGCTGAAGCTATGGATCTGTCTGGTCTTGTCTGAGGTAAGTCGTCACCCTGAAAAATGAATAAAATTATTATATGTCTAACAAAAATATAACAAAACAAGAGGAATCTTTACAAATTATTGCTGCAGTTTAATGAGTGTTAATAATGTTCGAATAGCTACCGTGTCCGATCGACCAATCCCACTTCTGACACCACTGTGACAGAATGGACGTACCGGGGACAATAACTATCAGAACAAATCAACACCCTTTACAATATTTACAAATTTATTTACATAAAATGATTATTAACAATGAAAAAATGATAAATGAAAAAAAAAATCTGATTGTAACAAAGAAAGAAAGAAACTCTGAGCTCAGTATCTCTAGATATAAAGTTCTAACACTGACAGTTCCGTTTTAACGTGACGTGGCACAGTTGTTTCCGTTAATTTCGAATTTAAGTAGCACAAAAATACAACATATCTTCAAGTAAAGTCCCTTTAAACCGTGAATACGTTGACTCCGTTTTGGCTCCCTATGATGGTAGGTGATTGCATCCCTGAGCTGACATCAGAGGATAACAAAGCTCATCGTCTTTGCGGTTTACGGCACAACCATGGGACTAAAGCTCTGCGCTGGGAAAATCACACCCAGGCGAGTGAAGACAAGTGAACCTCGGGTATTGTACTTCCGAGTTGTGACATCATCACCAGGTCAAAGTCGTCTGGCGGAAGAAGCTAAAATATATAACATATGGTAAGCACCATAGCAAAACAAATAATACAGGGTATAAAACTGCTCCTTTTGGGTACACCATACCTCCGTAGGCTCCCATAAATAATACGTGCTACTTATACAAAATATAAGTGCTACTACGTTCATACGTCACGTGATTAAAATACGTCACTGAATACTTCCATTATTACTAAAATTAATTACTTAAAAGTCTAAAGTAAAAGTAAGGAAAAGATATGAAAAGTTTATGATGAAAAAATATAGATATGGAAATACTAAACTGCAGCTATTATTTACAGCTACAAATTAACAAAATTCAATGCAAACCAAACGTTATACCATAGTTGGCATCAATATAATATCTAATGCCATACAACAAAACGGACATTGTATGTATATGCTATAGACTGGCACACAATATCAAATTACAATAATATATTACATACAGAGTACTAGACTTGCCATATAGATTTATACATTACAATACAATGCAGTAATGGCGTTCCATAATTAACAACAAAATGTTTGACATATGTTTTTGAAAAAGAGTACTTTGCAATTATCATGTTATACAAATTTCAGTACAAATCTTACAGCTTATAGAAACGAAACATTTTAGACTCCTCTTTCAAAATAATTTACGAAAGTCTGAAAAATTTAATAAATTATCCTGACATACCGAAACTAGCCAAAATCACATGCCGAAAAATAAATGTTGCAAAATAATGCAACATAAACAAAAATTTACTAAATAAAAATAGTAATTCAAAAATTATACAAAAATCTAACAAATAAACTTCTTACCTCGATCGAGCATAAATTTCTACCAAGAAAAATCAATTTGACATAGATTCGTCTAATGTCGAAATGTGGTGTGCGCTAGGCATATCTAGACCAGTCCATCTGCAGCGTAATGTCCCGCCAAATACTAAATTATTTCATGGGACTCACAACTAATGCGTGTACTCTGACTGTATTTCCACGGGAATCACGATATAGCCGAGAAATCTGACTACGTTGGCGCGGATTGAAATTGACAATTTGAGGCCCGTTATAATGGTTTTGGGGATAAAAAACATGAATTAGCGAAGTTTATAGAATACCAACTTTCTTATTACTGAACCGAATTTAATAAAATTTACATGGAGATTTAAGTTATGAAATATAGAAAAAACATGAGAGGTATTTTATGCGTGAAATCTGACATTTACCTCAATAATTCAAAAATTTACAAAAAGATGATGCAATACCTGCATTTAAACTACAGATACAATGAGGCCCGTATGTCAGTTTGTGACACTCTCTTTGAACCTTTTTCTTTATACTTACTTATTTGGCTTATCGATATGGCTTATTGTATTATTCTGCATTGTGTTTAAAGTACAAAAAGTGAATATTAGTCATACCGTTTTTCAGACACAATTTGTCCAAAATAGATAAGGCTGTGTTTAAATTAGTTTTCAAAACAATTTTTTCGTTTTAACACCATAAAACGTGGTATCATCTGCATATAGATTTGTAGATGATACCGTTTTGCCGACTGCTATTGGTAAGTCGTTTATTAACAAAAGAAATAGTAAAGGACCTAATATGGACCCCTGCGGTACACTGCACGTTATCGCATTTTCATTGTTTGACAACGAGTTGTTAATTTGCAAACTTGATGGCACTTTGACAGATAAGATTTAAACCATTGTATAGCGGCTTTGTTACATTTATATGGTTCCAACTGTTTTAACAATATTCCGTGATCGACCAAATCAAATGCTTTTCTGAAATCAATCATCACAGCTTCAGTAAGATAACCATCATTTATGGCTTTTAACAAAGAATCTAACATTTGGGTAAATGCTGTTTCTGTTGAATGGGCTTTGCGAAAACCACTCTGTTTATCATATAGTAAATTAAAATTTATTAAAAAACTCATAAGTGTGTCATGCACATGTTTCTCAATTACTTCAGATAAGGTAGGCAGAATTGAGATAGGTCTGTAATTGTTTACATTAACAAGGTCCCCGTTTTTATGCAATGGTTTAACTTTTGCACTTTTCAAGACAGTTGGGAAAGAGAGCTCACTAAAGCTGCGATTTATAAAAAATGTAATGTTATGAGATATAAACTTTCAACAGTCTTGGTCCTATATTATCTAGACCTGTTGACGTAGTGACATCAAGTTTTTGCAAAAAATACTGTAGTTTGAAAACTGATATAGATGGAATGAGAAAGCAATTTTTCGGCGGAAACTTAGAGTTACCAAAGTTCTTAATACATGTAAAATCTGAATGTTTTTATCGTATTTTTAATTTTCTCAGCAATCGTAGCAAACACTTCATTGAAATTATTTGCAATTTCTTGTGGGTCTGTTATTATTTGATTGTTAATTGATATATTTTATTTTTTTTTTACTTCATCTTTATCATCTGTATTTGTTCTAAACCCTTATAATATTTTCCAAATGTTTTTCGGGCCTTTTTTACCTTCTTCGACTCTATTCTTATATGAACATTTCCTTTTTTGTCTGATCATTGAAAGCACTGCATTTCGTTTCTCTGTATATATAGCCGAGGTTTTATCATGTAACAGTAAATCGCGCTCTTGTATTTCTTGAGATATTTCTGTGATAAACCAATCCGGCTGATACTTGCGTTTAACAAGTCTGAGTTGAATCGGTGCATGTTTATTAACTACTTTTATAAATGCTTCATTCCATGTTTTTAACAAAGTATCAACAGTTTCACACTCTATAATAATATCCCAGTTTATATTTGAAAGCTTGTTACAGAACTCATGTTCATTAAAAATGCTTGAAATTACGGTATGCAATAGTTTCATGTGAAAAGAATTTTTTTTATTTAGTTTTCTATTGCAAAACACTGGAAAATGATCACTATTTCCAATTTTGGGAACACTAACATCAGTTATATTTTTAGGCTATTGGTATAAATATGATCAATTAATGTACTTGTAACTTGGTGAAAACACGATGGCACGATGATGAAATCGCGATGGTGCAATGGTACGATGGTAAAATGTCGATGTAATATCGCGTTTTCATCATCGTACCATCGCGTTTCCACCATCGCACCATCGTGCTATCGCGTTTTGACCATCGTACCATCGCGTTTTCACCATCGTGCAGTCGCGTAATCATCATCGTACCATCGCATTTTCACCATCGTACCATCATCGTGCCATCGCGCCATCGCGCTTTCGTCATCGTACAATCGTGCATAGCGGTTTAGTATTAAATAAAGTCACATTTGTCCAAACGGAACACTGTTATAGTCAGAGTTGTTTGTTGCGTGTTGATGATTACGTAAACGAACAATACTACATGTACCTTAAAGAGTCATCGTCAACTCCGCCTTTTGATTGACAGGCGCAACTGTTTTCCGTTAATGTCATTCATTGTGTATTGTGCAAGCACGCGCATGGCAAAGAAAGCGTCCCGGGGAATCGCGTTTGGGATTTTCTAACGCCCTTTTTTAAAATGTATGCGTCCAAATACGCAAAAATAAGCAGGTTGTATTATTTGGTTACGTTGATTTTAATACTTTTCTGTGAGTCTCTACAAATGTAGGGATATAAACTAAACAGCACAGGTGTATTGTCTACGAGTATACTTTAAAGACCGAGGCACAATACATAATCGACTAGTATTCGGTAAATGTTAATGATGATATTATATATTGTATTTTTATCGTAGCCGTGAAATTGACAAACTATTGATCATAATAATGAAATAATTTGTGTTTATGTGCGTGAAAGTGCCGACGCTACTCTCTGACGTAATCAGCGATTCCCCTGTTTATTTCCTGTTTTTAATAATCTATGTTCTTTTTGTCAGTTATCTATAACCGAGGGTTTTCCATTGAATTTCGTACTTTGGGACAGGAAAAAGTGTTCCTTGTAACCGAGTGTTCCTTATAAACGAGTTCCCTATAACCGATGATTTTTACATTGAATAAAGAAGGAATTAGATCAGGGAATTGAAAACTGTTCCTTATAAGCGAATGTTCCTTATATCCGAGTTCCTTATAAGTGAGGTTTACTGTAGTTCTTTTATTATGAGCTAATTTCACGCGAAATAATCTTAACAATTTTGTTTGACACGATCAGAGTGACTAGATAAAAGAATGGCTGACTAGTTGAAACTTACTAAATCTTATAGAACATTGATAATAGTGTCATACAATCAGATCTATATAAATTAATAATAAAACAAATCATTCTTTGGGTGTTTCTCGTGTTGCTCTGTCTTCTTAAAAGGTATTGAGTACATACGTTTTTGGTTCTAAAGGTTTGCTTTTTATATATTTTTACACGTCGAGCATTTTTGTGTTTTACTTGCCATGCCTTTTTGTTTCCATTACGTGTGTTGGAAATTCACCTGGAGGGGATTACTTTTATTTACACTGTCCCGTGTTTTTGGAACATGGTGGGGGTAAGAGTGATGTCGGATGCGCACCATAAACCGGTTTAAGCTCCCCAGTGCTGTTTTTGCCACTGACCGTTCCAAGGCGGTGCCCCACTGTGTTCCTTTGTTTGTTCATTTTGTCCTAAAGTGTTGGCTTTGTGTGTGTGCGCGTGTATGTGTGCGTGTGTTTGTGGTGTGCTAATGTGTTGGCTTTGTGTGTGTGCGCGTGTATGTGTTTGTGGTGTGCGCGTCTGCGTGCTGTGGGTTTCGTTTTGGAGAGACTGCGTTTTTGGTACGTGGCATTCCCTGTTTGATATTTGTCTTTGTTCTTCTTTTTTGTTATTGGTTAGGAACCATGGTGAGGATGCGTACTCGGGATATTGCCATTTAATGATAAGGTATTTTTCCGAAAACGTGTTTATTTTTCGTCAACAAGGTAAGTAAAACACCTATTGCCTATTGTATTATACTTCTATAGAAGAAAAGAGCATTGTTTTTAATAACTAGATACTGTGTATATGCTTTCACAAGCGTAAAATTAGTCAATCTTATGAGGAAATGCTAAAATTTGTGATAAAATGGCATCTTTATCATCTGATAAAAATGCAGGTCGGAGACACATTTCTCCCGGTATCGTCACTTATTTTCTTGTGATAAAAATTCTGAATCGTATGATTTATTTAGTTACATACAAAGAAAATATGTGCAAAATTTCAGCTTTGTAAATGTTCAAATGACGGAGAACTCGATGATAAATGAGCGTCGATGGTGTACTGTGTATTGCAAATATATGTACTGAGTATTGACTTGTATCAAATTTCACTGTACTGTGTATTGTTTACATTATCGCTGAGTTTTATAGAATTAATCTTACAAAATGTACATTATCATTTCCTTTCCAAAGTACAAAACAGTATTTTCTTTAGCCCTGAAGACATGTGATGTTTTACATTGATTTTTATAGCGTTTACTCTGTTGTAATTCATGTAATAAGCTCTAAACGTAACTCTCAGTCACCATAGTGCAACAGCGGGTAATATGTTTTGTTACGTTTAGCAGTTGTAAATATATATATATATATTCTATTCTTCCACTGAGCATTGATTTTAAGTTGATTTCACACGAATTATCTCAAAAACAGTTTATAATTTTGCATTGGGATGTCACTAAGACTTACAGTCAATATCTAGCAGAAAGTCCAGCCCTACTAATAAATACTATATTGTGATTTTTTCCATGCACATTCAACTTGTTTATGTGTGTTTATGGCTGGCTGGACGAACGAATTTAAGGCCATTGTATGTCATTTTGTTGAACACCACATAAAATGACGATAATATTATAGTACGCTAACGACCAAAACGGCAAAAAAGTAAATTACAAGATTGCACCAGACATATGCAGAGAAAAAAAAGCATAAAACACTGTTGATTCAGAAAATATCAGCATACTTGTTTCAAAAAGGAACCCGTTCACAAAAGGGACCAATTTGCAACAGAAAGAAACCTTTGATTTGTACAAATGGTGAGTAGCCTGTTCATTGACGGCAGTGGAAATGTATGCTACCTACCTCGCCATCTAGCAGAACTCACCATTTAAACATGCTACCAGTACAAAAATATAATCTAGAGACACATACACGGCGGTGTACATGGAACTTTCAATGTTACATAGAGTGCAATTCCATAGCCAGGGTTTTCAGGGAGTATTTTTATACAGTCTATGAAGAATGTGACAAAATACGATGGATGAATAAATAACCTTTAATCAGTTTAGTTGCCAAGAAATGTTTTCTTCGATTTTATAGTTTCCTATATTTCTTGACGTTGCAAAATGTTTCAATCGACAACTTGGTTAATACGAGGTTTAGTGAAGACTACAAGTTGTTTTGAAGAGCAGGCTTATAACTCTTCCACTGATTTTACAGTTATACAACTTCTTGCATAACAGAGACCGCGTTTATGACGCTAAATTAAGAGGAAAGAGAAAAGCAAGACAGACGAATACTTATTGACATTAAAAGAAGCAGCTAGTTACTGCATAAATGTGATGAGTGTACATTACTTCCACATAAGATTGGGCATTGATACTGAAATAGGTTCCGTTGTGACAGATTTATTTTACCACCAAGTAATATTGTAAAAGTAATGTTTTACTTTGATAAAGTAAAAAAGTCATGTACATTGAAATATTTATTAAACAAACTTGAAACGTAAACACAAATTCATAAAATAGCAAAGATAATAATAAGATGGTAGAAGAACTCTATAAGATTTGTTTTTCGTTCTAATCCTTTCCACCAACTGTACTTGTAATGTTAGTATATAAATATAGTTATGTATATTGTTGGGAATAAATATATGTTTAAACCAAAGATCATAAACATTTGACATTCAAGAGTTTGTATACATGAAAAAAATCGAAATGATCTTCAAGTGAGTTCCCGATCTTTATTTTAGTTCGAAGTTGACCTTGACAATAAATATACAATTTTGGTCAACAGGGAAGTGGGTCACATAAAAGTGATAACGAATTGTTTGCATAGAAATGACATATATCTTGCAAATGAAGTGTGCAAAATACTTTCAAGAATAACACATGGCACTGATTCCTCATACATTTAACACAAATTGCTCAGTGCATATGACTCCCATTTTGTTTCGTATGAAGCAAGTGGTGAGCTAATTACCTTTCAGAACAATGCATTTAAACAATATAAATAGCTTTGATTATATTATTTAAGAAAATTTCAAGTGAAACTAGTTCGAAAGATTTGCGTTAAATGTGTCTAGGGTTATTGAGGAGGAACAACTTTAAAAGTTCAAAGACCCTACCATATTGACCTTTGAACTATTGACACCATAATCAATAAAGGTCGTATATTGATCAAGGTTTATGTCTCTTTGTAGTATGAAAGCGAAAGGATAGCATATTTTCATGTTTGCTCTTCTTATAAAGTGAGACCTTTTCCACACTTGTCATCATATCCTGTGTTCCATTATTATAAAACTTAAATTCACGGCTGAACTTGTGGTTGGGTCTTTACTCGGCAGTGGCTAGTCTTTAGACAGTTTCTCGGAGTGATATTGGCATATCGCTGTAATTGTAAGTTGTAATAACAGTGGTCAAACTGGTGCTTGTTATTTTCGCTGTGAAGTCTAATTTCATCTGCAAACAGAAAAAGACATTCCATTATTTAGGCCAATGGAATTACATGCCTCGTCTATCTTATGACCATAAATGCTGAAAACATGTACATTTTTCAATATCAATACTCAGTACACCAAACTGCAATACACAGTACAAATATTACTTTGAAAACTCAGTACACAGTACACCATCGACGATCATTTATCACCGATTTCTCCGTAATTTGAACATTTACAAAGCTGAAATTTTGCACATTTTTTCTTTGTATGTGACTAAATAAAACGTACGATTCAGATTTTCCCCACAATGCAAACATGTTATGGTATCGGGACAAATGTTTTTACGGCATGCATTTATCAAATGATAAACTTGTCATTTTATCAAAAAAATTAGCATTTCTACTTAAGAGTGACCCATTTTACGCTTGTGAAAGCATATACATAGTATCTAGTTATGAAAAATAATGATCTTTTCTTCTGAAGTAGTATAATACAATAGTAAATCGGAATTTTACTTACCTTGTTGACGAAAAATAATCACGTTTTCGGAAAATACCTTATCACTTGGTGGCAATATCCGGTGTGCGCATCCTCATCGTGGGAACTGGTTATTAGATAATTTCACTGAGTTCAATGAAAAATTTATTATTCAAGCCTCTTCTCGAGACAACACATAAAATACGAGAATATAAATAGTTTAGAAAATAAATTAGATCTTGCAATAAATGCCATTGATCAGGACGCAAGTTAGACCACAAACGTTTCAGCGCCGCAAAATAGGAACCCTTACGTATGAATTACTATGTCCTACTTAGGAGATACTATGTCCTACGTAGGAGATACTAAGTCCTACGTAGGAGAAACGAAGTACTACGTAGAATTTACTATATCCTACGTAGGAGATATTAAGTACTACGTAGGGGATACTAAGTACTACATAAGAGATACTCTATCCTACATAGGAAATATTAAGTACTTCGTACGATATACTATGCCCTACGTAGGAGATATTATGTCCTTCGTAGTACTTAATATCTCCTACGTAGGAGATACTATGTCCTACGTAGGAGATACTAAGTCCAGCAAGGAGATACTAAGTCCTACGTAGGTGATACTAACTCCTAGGTAGTGGGTACTATGTCCTACATAGGAGATACAATGTCCTACGTAGGAGATATTAAGTCCTACGTAGGAGATACTATGTCCTACTGTGCTGCATAAAAAACAATGATTATAAGTTCAATTTAAGGATTATGTGGGGCATATATTTTCTAAAAGAGAAGTATTTAATTTACTAGTAGAATTATAACAATGTTTACAAATATAAATTTATTGCAATCCTTATAATATTGGCACTGGAACTTAACTACAAACTTCAAGTAAGCACTATAAATTCTAGATATATATGTAGCTATCAACACACAGTCCGGAAACAAAATCCTGCCGAAATAAAACTAAACATCAGAAAACTGCTATGACGAGTACGTTATTGTATACATACAAGCCATTTTACACAAATCTTGAAATATTATCATCTTCTCCGGATAAAAAGGGTCCACTTCACCAATTTATTTTAAAAATGTCATTTTCATGAAATATGATTGGATGCACTATTGAAATTTACATCAATGAAGTCGTCCTGATATGTATCATTTTTAACACAAAATTTATCTTTGGATTCTTGTGTCACTCTTTTACACCACTTTTTATGACCTGTGTTGTAATGTATAATCCCATCCAATGGTATGAAATTATTTATGTAAAAAACAGTAAAAGATACTTAAAAGTGTTACATTGTGTAGCTACGTTACTAAAACGCGGCTTCCTTAACCTGAACTCACACCAAGTTCATATACACACGTATAGCAAAAGCATGAGGAAAAAACAACTAATAAAAAAGTACTTGGAACGGTCAGTAGCAAAAGCACCACTTGGAGTTGTATTTTTTTTTAACCGGTCTATTGTTCACCTAACTTTACTCTTAACCTATTACTCTTTTGGCGCACAAAAGTTCTTCTATTTATTTAATTCCTTACACACTTTTCATGACGAAATATCCCTCGTTTGTGACTAATTAAAAAGGTTTATGCAAATATCAAAAAATAAATCGATCGCCCAATAGCTTAACCAATTTCTCGTTGTATGGCTGATAAAAATTTGATAGAAGAGTATGTGTCTTTGGTAACATTTTCCCAGATTCTATTTGACGTCTTCTGTTTCCATTTATCTTTCCTTTGCCAGTTATCGAATTCATAATACTTTCCGTGGGTATACCTGCAAGATAATATTTAATAACCCATATCACAAGAAATAGAATAGACAAATGCTTCATGAAAATAAATGTTTATTTCTAAACATTTCATTTCTAAACATTGATGAACTTAAAAAAAATCAAATATCACCGGATAAAATAATGTACATTTATAACAAAATGGCTATAAATGTTTCTTGTTACAACAAGTTAGGTCATATGACACTTTCTATGTATGATTTCTCTAAAACGACTCAAAGTGAAATTAACAGACATCGACAACTTCTGACCTTCTATTACCAAGCTTGATTTTTTATCTACATGAAATAACACTAACATCTTAGCGAAGTGCCGGCAGGCTTTGACTGAGAAGGCATATATCTGATGAATAACACTAACAGAGCTAAGAAATGATGAAAAAAAAGTCGATCGAGTAAGAAACGTTCAATCAAAGCCGCCTAAAATATGAATCTTTAAGATATATGAATAGACGCATATAAAATGTATTTGAACAAAAATACATCAACTTATATAAAGACTAGTACATATATAAGCTCAATGGAAATCAGCTATGGGCATATTTATTTGAAACAGAAACCGTATAACAATGCATTAAATGCAATTATGTTATGAAATTGATGCAAATCTCAGAGGCAAATCGTAACCAGTTTCAGAAGTAAAAAAAAATATTAAAGAACAATTCACACGTACATATTATATATTCAGAAGCTGAATAACAACGCCATCAAGGGCCTGATGAAACTGGCAAAAACATATTGCAGTTCCAGTAGCCTAGATGTCTTTATGTCAGAAAAAAAAGAATTTACACAAATCGAAAGACAACGTGGGTTGGAAGGAACTGGTGAGCCTTTTTATCCACGTTGTCCCGAGTATTGGAATAATGTCTGCCTTACACTAAACAAAAATAACTTACAAATTATGCCTATGAATAATACAAATAAACTTTTTAAGAAATTGTTATTATTATTACTATAACAGATTACATAGCGCCCATTTAATGATAATCTAGTTCAAAGGTTCTTTACATATAGCAAACGCATCCACACAGGGCGCTAAAATTCATCTTCTACTAGTACAGACACAGTGCGATCTGACCAGAGGGACAGAGTAAGATAAAGCCCCCAGAACAGAGCGAAACTTTTGTAGCTATATACTTGTCCGGCTTACTTAACCTAGCTCTTTGCAAATAGACAGTCTGGTTCTTTAACGTGCCCGGTGTATAGCACCGATACAGGCGAAGCCGTCTTTCCTGATGAGACACACAAGATCATCTCAGAAAACTCCAGTGTCTGGACCGGGATTCGAATCCCGGACCTCCGGATTGACAGCCAAGCGTGTTACCACTAACAACAGACTCAACTAATATGATTTTCATCACCACGATAAGCAAAACATTCTTTTCATGATAAAACATCAGTTTAAGTGAGCTTTTGTCTGTTAGAAATAATTCAGTTTAATAAGATAACAGAGACATTCAATGCAGATTTTGGAAAAGAAAAAAGACTTAAAGTTACTGAACATGACACGGTCAGATGAAATGAATATATATATATATAAAATATATATATAGAAGATTTAAATATATATATATATATTTAAATCTTCTCAGAAATTTGTGCGAAATCCTCTGAAAACCGGAATCCTCTGACAACCGAACTTTTGACTTCATCCGGACAGGGTTTGATTTTCAGAGTTTCTACTGTATATACAAACTGATTTTCACCAAATAGAATATACTTCTCAAAGTAAAATATATTTAACAACACTTGAAGACATCCAATTTTCCCCTGAAATCAAACTTATGTAAAATGATGCGATATACCGATTATTTATCCTCATGTTAAGGTTTGCTTAAAAATAAAATAAATGGAAATATATCAAATAGCACAAAATTGTGTTGCTTAAATAATGTAGCATTTGTTTCTGAAGAGAAATTACTTACCGATTTCTAGAAAATTGAAAACATCTTTCAGGGAACTCGATATATTCTCCGAATAATTTTCAGTCTTTAAAATTTTTATCTGATTTCTGGGGAAAACTCTCAAATAATCTTCTATGTAAATGATATATAAGCCAATCGTTAGTCTCACTCCCTGGAATAAAAAACAACAAAAAAGCGACATGAATAATAAAGCAAAACTCAATAATAAATATCTATTTTGAAAACATTGTTTTAAATTAATGAAATTGATTTTCAAACCATGATATTTAATATGTGAATGTTAAGGTATTTTTTTAAAAAAATTGAAGTTTATTTATTTATTCATCTTTAGTTTGATAAAAAAAAAAAAAAAAAAAAAAAAAAAAAAAAAAAAAAAAAAAACATTTGCATGTATATTTGGACGTAAAGTTTTGGTTTACGTCGTTTTCTGCGATATTTCAGTGATGTTACCAGATTTCCTGGATTTAGTACCATGACAAGCCTGTTTTCCGTAAGTAACCGTCACCCTCCCACGGTGAATCAAAGGTGGAGGACAAATGAGATCATAAAACTAAATATCTGTTATCAAGTCGTCCTGAGGAACATACGTCTCGTTCGAGGAGGATTCGTAGTTCTGCGCTATTCATATTGAACTAATCGAGCAGACTTAAAATTAATTCAGTTAAAAGTTAATAATATCACCTTATATTTTTTATGAGTTTCTTTCAATATGAAGGCGAATGTATTTTTCTTTCTATATTTTATTAAATGTGAAAAGTGGACCGTAACACGCAGAAAAGCTATTCCTCATGTCTTCTCATTTTATTTGTAAACTATGTCGGAGGAATTAAATATCGCAATACGTATATGAATCCGACGCAGTCATTAGTTGCTGTAAAAGCCACTGTAGTGTTTTTGATCGTTTTTAAATATTTTTGAATATACTACTTCACCTTCAGGAACTGATTCTGAAAAAAAAAACAAGGACAAAATTCCCACAGAAAAAGTACAAAGAAACATTTAGAGAAACAAATGGTGCCAAATGACTTTACGTCGTGTTAAAACGATCTCGTTTATCGGCAGTTACTCATCGAATGGCTGATAAAACTAAAAATTAGGTAGTTATAGGAGAAAACAAACGCCGTGTTAAACCAACTCTAAAGTTTTCTGGCTACTTTCTATCAAATCTACGCATTGTGAAATTTACCCCTGCCTTATAACTCACTGATAATTCACATTTTTCTGCAGGGCATGAAAACATCAATGCCATCACAAATTAATGCCATGAACCCTAAATTAGCATTCAATTTGATATGTGTAAGGTAATGATTTTCATTCAGATTTGTTTTTTTTACTGTGATTACAATTTACCTTTTTTTTCCAATTCTAGACTTTTATGTAACATAGCTGTAATGTTTAATAGTTTGAGTAGAAAAAAAAACTAGGCTAACAAGTATTTAACGTGTATAATTATCGGACAATTTCAGTTCTTTGTTTTGTACAAGAAGTAGAGGACGGCACTCTAGATCACTATTCCCCTTCTTTGTCTATATTAAGTCGCCATCTTGGATTAGGAGCAGACAAGTCTCGGGATGGGGCTCAATGACGCATAATTGACCTCAGCTTTATATATTGGGAATAATGAAAACATAAGAAACGATACCGATCTGTTCATCTTTTATTTTTTGTAAAAAAAAACAATGAAAATACCATCAAATATATATACTCAATATCCATACGGGTAAGATATACGTCCACCTCTCACTCTCTCATCAAATACAGTCCTATGCTTTTTCGTTGGCGTCATCATTTACAGTCTCGTTCGATCTAATCTCGACACATTTTTTGACCCTCACTCTACTTCCCTCCTTCCTCCTCGACAACTCTCCTCCCTCCTTTCTCGTTCTTCCTCCTCCCTCCTCCTCCCTCCTATCCTTACTACTCAATCTCCTCTCTCCTCCCTCCTCAATCTCCTTTCTCCTCAGTCCTCTCTCCTCCTTCCTCTTCCCCTCCTCACTCCTCTCTCTTCCCTCCTCAACCTCCTTCCTCCTCCCTCTTCCCCCATCCTTCCTCCTCGTTTGCCTCACTCCTCTCTCTCCCTCCTCCGCCCTCCTCTCTCCTCCCTCCTCTCAACCTCCTTCCATCTCCCTCCTCTCTCTTCCCTCCTCCTCCTTCCTCATTCCTCCTTTTTCTCTCCTCCCTCCACCAAAACAGTCTTTCAGTACAGCCGATACAGACTTTCGGCGCTTTTGTAAGACCCATACAGAATTTCGGCCCTTTGATACAACCCAAACAGACTTTCAGTTTCTTAATTATCGAAAGCAATGTTACGAATGCCTGTGCCGATTTGGCTAGTTATTCAAATAATTTATCACAAGATATATAAAATCTTTATCAAGTTCTGTCAATATACGAATTATTTATTGAATGAAAAGCAGTAAAAGTAGGACACGAATTAGGGCATTTCAAGCATTCTCTGTCTAAAGCCTTTATAAGCCAGAATTCATTATTCTAAACCATTCTTTCTGAGCATCAGATCAATATATGCTTGGTTCATTCTGATTCTAAGCGTACTTTACCGTATCATATGTATGTTTATCACGCGGTAACAATTTTAAGTATTTTTTCAAAATTTGATTTGTGTTGTGACACGGATTCTAATGTAAATAAAATCATTATTTATTTATTCAACTTCACAAACTATACTAATAGTTTTGTGACCACTAGGATAAAGAAATGACAAGCTTGAATCACTCTTTAAACGAGTGTTGTCAAATTTCTTAATCGAAACCGGCAGATAGAATCTGACAATAAATGCTCATTTGATTTGCATAACGATCATTTTTTAAGCGTAGTCATACAGCTAACAAGTAAATGAAAGATTACTGTCATCATCAAAGTGCCCTAAACAGTGTGTGCTCCTACAAAAAGAAATATTGCGTAAAGGTTAATTATTTCATTCTCTATAATACTAGTCACTCGCATGATTTCTTTTCTTGATAGTCAATGTTAAATATAGAACTGCTTTATTGCAAGATAAAAGTAAGGGACTAATGACATAAAATAAAAAGATCTTTTAAAATTTGGAAGTACTTGGCGATATGTCACCGCTATATATGTTCTTAAGCGATTTAGATAACAATAAATCTCTAGGAAGGATCATAGAAAAAAACTTGAAAAATATCTCTCATTATTGTCATATTCTCTTACGCTTGCATGTCTTGGTAAAAAAAACAGGTACAAATTTTCCCAAGCGTTAACTACCCGAAGAAAACATGACTTGTAATTAAACGTAGTCAAATTATTACAATTTCAACATGAATTGACGAACTCTAAGGACAACCTTTAATGGACACTGTGATTTTGATACCGTTCGAAACTGTTATATTCGAGTACGTTGACAGACTTTCTCGCGCAGGGAAAAATGATTTCAATCATAGAGACGGATAAAATTCATTGATATAATTTCAAATTTAAATAATCCTTTGAGACGCATGGGCCATCGGAAATTTCGTCTAATCTGGAGAGAAGCGAGATCATAATTAGACACGTTCCAGCATAGTAAATTGTCAAGTATTTCATACAATACGCGTGGGTACAGTCCCGTTTTTTCAACAGCATTTAGACTTGCGGACAGTTAACAAGTGGCCGGTACAAAGCGTTGTTTCTTTTAATAATTTATACATGTCATATTTTAAAGCGCACGCGCTAGTTTTATGCATGAAAACTTAACTATAGAGAAAAATTGACAATGTAATGCGTTATGGAGGTTTATTACAATTAATTGACATTCATAGTCCAAGAGGTTCTCGTTTGTTGTTAAAAATTAGCCATCGGGTTATAAAATGTGATCATATTTGAGACCAATAATAAACCGTCTGATATCGTAAAAAGCTGTGTTAAGTACACATGATTGGTAACGATTATTTCACAAGTAAATTCAAATACAGTCCCATTAAAATTAAGGTGATGTCACCTTTTGAATTTCCGGTGAATAACAAAAAAAAAAAAACAAAGAATATTCAGTTCTTTCCCAAAACCGTTATGTTATGATTCAACCAAATAGTTTCCTTTGTCTACCAGAAAGGAACAATTCTTATATCTTAATATTAAGATCTGGTACCTTTATAACAGACAATAAGCTAAAAAATAGAAATTCATACGTGACTTCGTTGAGCTCAACAAAGCAATTTCAAGCAAAAATATTAATGTGGAATGTAAAGTAAGTTACACACTACACTATCCGACCAAGATACTTACAAAAACAATGCATTTGCAGAATAGAGAGATAAAAATAATTTTGACAGCTCGTGAAAACTAATGACAAATTTTGACTGGTATATGATGACTCATGACCTAATTAATTTTTTTCTGTTATTTAAACTTCCAGTTTGATTTTCATAAAATAGGTATTCTATATTGTAGCTTACAACTCATAAATTAAAACAATAAAAGAATATATTGTTACCTCACTGTCGTTTTGTCTATCCAAGTCACGTACGAATTCCTATTGTTTCAGTCATTTGTCACTAATTAGAGCAACTCACAGTGTTGCAATCATAAAAAACACAATCCCTTATTTTCACATAGATATTGAGGATTTATCTAATTAGCACATGTATGGGAAACACAATTTCAATACCGATTGTGTATTGTAATAATGCTAAACTATTTCAGCCGTGACGTGTCCTTAACGGTCCATGTGTCATTTTTATTTATAAACTATGGCTGATTAATGTATTACTGGATATATTATGCCGTACACTGTAGTTTTACCGTACTAATCATCGGCTATATGCGAGGAAACACGAAGATATAAATCATTTAAATTTTTACTATTGCAACATCTAAGTGCTTAAATACTGTTTTTCGCTATATAAATAAATGTTGTACCAATGTAGTTCTAGAGTTTCAATGTCATATAAGGTCTGTCAGATTATAACTTTTCTACCTAAAATAAAACGATTAATCAGTCAGTGGACTTGCTGTAGAAAAGAAACATTACAATTTCAAAAAAAAAAAAGAATGTTGAAAAGTCAGTTGGGCAGTTTTAATAATACGTTAATGGATATCAATTATTAACATTGTTAGCTCATATATCCCCGTGTTTTATTATTGCAGGTTATATCGTCAAGGTCGCTCATAGTGATGTTATTCTATAAATAAATATCAAATGTCATTCTAAATAGAATTGATTGGATGTAGTTGTGTCATAAACATATCATAGATCAATGAGATTCTTTAAAAAAAGACTAATCAGGAGCTAGCAGAGATTACGAAAATACGTGTACAAAGAACGTGATATGCTAAATTCTCATTCTGCCACAGGACGTCAAAAAGAACAGACATGGTTTACAATTGTAACGAATGCAGGAGTAATTTTCCCAGGCTGAGTCAGTTACTTCAACACAGAAAGAGCGAAAACGATTGGGAGCAATTCTCCTGCGACGTATGCTCTAAAGCTTTTAATCGAAAAAATCAATCAACTGGAACAGAGACATATGGCAACCAACAATCTACAACGTTATAAATGCGGACAATCATTCAGTCGTCATTTCAACCTCAATAGACACAAACTTCAGACGAATCAGATTGGCGGAGGGAGGGCTTAAGAGACCGGCTGAGAATGATGACATGCCTACAAAGCGCATGAAGAAAAACGATGATCCTAAGAATTTTTACAACATTACGAAAATCAATGAACAGCGCATCGAGAAATTTAAGAAAACATCTTCTACTTACAAAGTGACTTTTAAAGATCCAAAAATGGCATATGATGTGACGGCAACACTCGAGCGGTTGTTTAATGCAATGTTTGAAGACTTGACCAGAGGACCTATGCCAGAAGACATTACCAGATTAGTAATCCAGTAATCAAGAGTCCTACATTGGAATATCCTATCATTTTACCGTTTTTTTTAGCATATACGAACTGACTGCAGAACGTTCTATGGGAGAAGTAGAGAGAGTATAACATTCAAATGAAGATTTTACCATTGACTAAGTGTGAAATATTTGAAGATATACATGTGGATATGCCAAATGGAGGAGGCCAAAAAAAGACGTCCTTATGTGAACTTAGAAAAGATCCTGAAAGAAAAACAGTGTTTTATACGTATTCAAAATGACGGTGACTGCTGCGCGAGGGCCATTGTTACGGCCAAAGCTAAGTTAGATCAACACGAAAATGGAACAGCATCAGACAGGGTCGTGAAATACAAAAGGAAATGGCTGAAGAGTTGCATCAACATGTCGGTGTGTCCCTTGGACCTTGTGGTATCAAATAAATCAAGAAATTTCAAGAGACCCTTAGTGGATACAAAATACATATCGTGACGGGTGATTATTTCAACGGTATTATCTACACCGGACCAGAGGCGACGAGGACAATCTCTCTCTACTATCATAACGACCATTACGATATAATTACCAGTATACCTTCCTTCCTAGCAAAAAGCTATTAATGTACCATATGCCGGGATATCACCAGAAGGAAAAACATTCGTGTAACAACGCGTGTCACAACTGTAAGAAAATAAATAGCCCGAGTGAAGAAGAATGGCTTTATTGCGAGACATGTTATCGTTTTTTCTTTGCTGTTTTTTTTTTCGAGGACAGGAGTGCTTTGAACTTAACCGAAATACAACAGCAAAAGGAAAGTATATGTGTCTCACTTACATCAGATGTGAAGACTGCGGAAAAACATTGAATAAAAGATATGGGTAACAAACCTCATATATGTGGTTCAAAATACTGTTACCTGTGTTAAAAAAAAGGAAGGACAACAATGCTACATTCAACCTGAGGATTTAAACCAAGATGAACGATTAACGATAAATGACAATGAAAAAAAAACGTTGACACATATATATTATTTGATTTGGAGTGTCGACAGCAAGATATTGAGAAGATGGGAAATTTATACATTGTAAAACTTAAAATGCGGTGCCTTTGAACATGTACCAAATGTGTGGTTTATAAAGTATGTACGGTATGCATGGATAAAGAGTTGTGTGAAAAAAAAGTGAGTGCGAGTTGTGTGAAAATTTGAACTTATATTTTCGGGACCGATACTTTTTGTAGTTGGTTGTTCTCTGAAGAAAATGTCGATGCTACCGTCATATGTCATAATTTCTAAGGTTATGACTCCCATTCCCCAATATTTGTACCAAAATACCATCGTTCTGACTGTGATACCCTAAGTCGTGTCCTTGATAGTTCCAGATTGTAAAATCAAAATGACTGATTCCATTAACTTTTTTTAAATGGCTCTTTAAAAAACTGCCAGCCATTTTTGAATTTTCTGAATTATCTAAATGTTACTTCTCCCATCTATTTAACCGACAAGATAATCAAACTTTTGTTCTAAACCATTTACCGGGTATGCAATATTACAACCCAGATTGAAAGAAACGATTCGAGACCAGTTTTTATGGAGTGGTACGAAGCCAATAAACACACCGTTTGATTTTCAAAAAGAAATGTTGAAGTATTGTCAGTCAGGTGTGGATATCCTAAGACGATGCTGTTTCAAATGTAGAGCTAACTCCCTCAAAGTTTCCCAAGTTGATCTATTTAAGAAGAACATTACCATTGCTTTCGCTTGTCAAACAGTGTTTAGAACAAACTTTCTCAGAGAAACCACGATCATTCCTACACACTGTTATAATTCCGACAGGTTCAATTTATATAAGCTTTACAGTGGGTGAAATACCAGTCTCATGTTCTGGGTATTAGGATACAATATGCTAGAGATGGGAATGAAACGGTAAGTGGACCTTAGATCGTAGGGTAGATCGTTATTATTAACAGGAGACCAAAATGTCGTATAAGAGTTCCACGGAAACTTCTGGCATACTAATCCGAAACTTTATTCAAGTTCAACGGTAAACCCTGTCAATAAACTAACCATTGGGGAGATATATCAAAATACTCTGACGAAACAAAATAGATAGAAGAGCTTGATTACACCTACGTATCTATCTGGGAGTCTGAGTTGATTATTTTTAAAAGAATACAATGCAATTGGGACGTTTATAGAGAGGCTTGATATGGTAACACACTTACAACCTAGAGAAGCTTTTTTCGGGGGTTGAACAGAGGCCTTCACACTTTACAAAGAAGCAAATGATAAGGAATCTATCGAATATCATGATGTAACATCCCTTTACCCGTTTATCTATAAGACAGGATGGTGGCTTTATATAGACAAAGTGGAAAAGTTGTCTAGAGTGCCGTCCATTAGAACTTGTACATATAATGATTCACTGCTCATACGCGTTTCATAGTACTTAATCGCAAGCTTTAAATTATCTTTACAGGTCCGGTTAGTTGAATTACAGGTTTCAGAATATTTCATTTAAAACATGGAATAAGATAAAACAGTGATGCTCCTATAAATTCTTACCGTGTTTGGGTAATAATACGCACAATAACGTTCATCATGTTTCTTTAAACAGTATTTGTAGTGATCTACAGAAAATACCACTTTCTCGTGAAAGTCTGCAGCATTTACTCGTCGTCTTGTAAATGCTAGATAATCCGAGTAAAGTCTGAAATTAAGAGATTTTTTTTTCATTTTGTTCAAAATTTTATTATTAATTACTAACTTTATTCATTTTTCTTCTCTTAATTATTTTACACATTGCTAAATATTAAAAAATCAATTTAGTAACATAAAACAATATGTAGCAGATGTACAACTGAACTATTAAGTTTATTGTGTAGTGCTCATCCGGCACAATATTAATTAGTTTTTGGAAGTGTTTATCTATTGAAAATAACAAAGCTTCTTTTCTTATATTCTACTAAGTTTCCAGTATGATAAATCTTATAGTTCACAAATATAGCAAATTATTTTAACAACGGAATCAGTTCTGCGTTGGTACATTCCAACTAATGGAAAATCATTATATTCTAGTTGGAGATCAAGAACCTAACTTCTCCGTTTTTTTCTTTCCAAATATTCAATGTCTAAAATTCTTTAAACTAAATTTTCCGGTAGATTTTTAAAATCATACATCATATGTTTTGATTATGAAATAAGGACCGATGAAATGCATGTAAAAAGTGCTTCAATACTCTGAACTACCACGTGGGAAACTAGACAGTGCGACAGGAGTAATTGCTTGAAGACTATATATATCGTTAAATTATAAAATGACTTCAAACGCTTGCTTCGATTTTGTTTTAAATTTATAATAAAAAAGTCACTAACTCCTTCTTTAAAAATTCATATACTTACAGTGCTACAATAAAAAATCTTACTGCAAGATAAGTTCAATTGTTGAGTTTATTTGTAAAAATACAAATATACCTTGTTACAGGATTTCGGAGGAGCATTATTATTTTAGCAGTATGTGTTAAATTGTATATAACGTTTGCGTTTGTGTAGTAAGGCTTCTCTGTCATTCCTGTTTTTTTCCATTCTCTTAATAAGACAACGTTGTCCCATAAATTTGAGCAACTGCTGTCACCTGAAATTAACATTCATTATATTGTTTGCTTAAACATTTTTAAAGCGCATGGATGGATCACTAGCGTTGATTTACATATTGTCAGAATATCGATCGCAGCCTTCTTAATATGCATATGTCGAAAAGTTTTGACGCAATTTTGATCACTTTAGGAACAGTTAAGTTAAATGCTACAATAAAGTGAAATACAGTTGCAGCATCTAAGGACAAAACTGTGATTGTTAGTCTCTCACTGATAAATCGTACATTATTAGTAAAAGGCAGAAATGGAATAAAAATATGTTTTGTAAATTGTACATCAAAATCTGCTAGTTTTATTTGAAAGGAAGGAAATATACTTTGATAGATTCAATCAAAGAGGAACACAACGTTTATAGTATAATCGTAAACAGTGAGTTACACGTTACTATTAAAAGTCCAGACACTTAGATCATCAAGCATTTCAGATAACGTCTACTACAGCTGATTATTATAGAAAAACATTTTCTTCTCTAGAACAGTTGTTTAGTACCAAAACATTCAAATCACCACTGGCTACATTGATGTTTACACCATAGTTGCTTTTTATCATGTTTTTAATCGTTCTAACGTCTTCTTTTCTGCACATCACTTTATTTGCATAAATATTAGCAGTTAAGGGAATAAAGGTGTTAGGTGTTTGCACCATTTTTTATCACAACTGTTAGGAAGGACGAGGTTAACTGAGAAGCCTAGGAAACCTGAGAGTCATTTATTTTCTCTACCCATCACCCCACGCATGGTCATAATATATACGTATTGAACTTTTGTCATTACTATAAATGAAGCTAACGATAATGAATTATACATAGTGATTTTGCAGCTTGCAATGACATAGACAAACATACATATATAAATACATACATACGAATATACGCGTACACGTACCAGAATGAATTCGCAAACTGACAACATATTGTCATGAAATACAATGAGTATCATTTGAAGGTATTAAAAGAAAAGAGCAACCTTTTCTGTTCGCTAGAGCTGGTTCAAAACAATCTGGCTATACCTGCCCTTCCCTGATGAAAAATGATCACGGAAACATCTGTCGATTACAATAATACTGTTGAAGATCAATTTGCCCTTTCACAACTTTTGAATTCGACAGAGTTATACGTACAAAAGCGACGAAGCTGGAGCTATTTTCAGAGTAATCCTGACATGTTAACCCCGCCGCATCCTCTAGCTTTTTACCGTATTCGCCATGTCCCTGAAAGAGTTGAATGCGCCCTTTCCATGGTGCGTATACGTGTACATAAAGCGCGCGCTCTGACACTATAACCTGTTTAAAATAGGCCCAGTATCCCCGTCCTACATGCGTAAGAATATCATGGGTGTGTTGTTTAAAAAGTAAAACACTTCTGTTTCAACTACGTCCTAAATTGAAGCATTATTTGTGTTTTTACAATTATTATCGACGAGTGAAAGGTATTTGCATCTATAGTGATTTCCGGCCACAACGTAGTTATACAGAACTAGCTGTGTTGCGTAATAATAATTAGTAAGTGAAGTTATAAAGGAGATTTAATGTAAAACACAGCACTTGTAAGTGTGATGTCCATAAAAACTGTTCAGTCAGATCATTTATATGTATGTGTGAATTTATCTTCTCTTTAATTGAAGGGTTTAATGCCCATCATTTAAACACTATCATAGTTATCTAAAGACCGGTTGTTGATAAGCCTTGTCTTCGTTCTGAGAAAGAAACATTTCTAGACCCACATATTCTGTAAGAAATTACGACTTTTTCAACTAAACACCTTCAGTCAATGATAGGTTACAGCGAACACGAGTCAGTCGCGTTACACGAGATACAATAGAGAGTTTGAGATTTCAACATTCGCCTTCCCCTTCAACGTCTCTTGCGAAGTTAACGTTTAAAGTTAAAGTTCGATAAAAAATTCCTTGAGATTTCAAACTTTAGAATGAACCTTACTTCTTTTAATCCGCCCATTCAATTTATCCGTAATTATGATTTTTTTTGGTGCATTTTGAAATCAATTTTCCGAAAGGGCAGGACTTTTACAAGAGGCTTTAAAAATGAAAATTAAATAAAAACATTTCAATTAATATAATCATCGCATGGATATAAGTGCGATTACGATAACAAAAAAAAATAACACAAAAAAAAATGAAACTATGTGAACAATGTAAAAACTCTTTGGTTTTGCTCCATTTAGGTTTTACATGAAATGATGTCAGTATACAATGAACGATTGTAAATCATACATGAATGGAAATAAGATTGATACTCATATCAATGTATTCTATTGTTGATGGTGTTCTTGAAAGATAATACAGTTAATATTTTTAAACAAAAACATGAGACACCAACTATTACAAATGCATTTCTCGATATACTTTAAACACAAAAGACATGACCATAAAATATAAAGAACAGTTTCATCCGTCATTCTGTTGACTAGTATTTCATAGTTTTTATTAAAGGTTATTTTTACTTTTAATTGGTACTTTGTACATCGAATTCCTTAAAAGACGCGTTGATAACATGAGCCAACATAACAATTTATGAATACATTAAACACGCGATTTGAAACAAATGTAAGATACTCTCGTGATATCATACGTTTTGGCATCATGACACCCTGTATGACTCTGTATAATGCCAAATTCTCATACAGCACAATATAATTGTGCGAAGTCACCAATTGTTTAGCGAAACAGTCAAGAAATGTTAGGTGGCGACGAAAATTGTCGCACAAAATAACATGTGGGCATATACACGTATTTGTTTGAATACACTATTTTATAAGAAAGCATGTACAGATCAAATTTTGGTTAGAGGGACACCAACTTTAAAGAGGGGGTCACCCATTTCAGGGATGGGGCCGCGGGGGGGGGGGGTGGTCACACCGAGTTTCAAGACCGATTTTCTTTGTAAAATGCAAGAATCAAAGGGGGGATTGACCCACAATGCCCCTTTGGCAGGCTCGGGGTCCGCGCATGTAAAGAATGGAGTTATCCCATATGGCTAACAGGAAACTTCTCGCATCATGATATCATAGATCTGAAATTGTCTGATACTTCAGAATATTCCGTCTTACTAGTACCATTTTATGTTTATAATTAAAACGCATTTGTCGTATTAAGTGTCAGACAGAAACGGATTGAATTTATTTGGAAGTGAAAATAAAAAGTTCCACCAAAAGATAATCGCGCGTTATTATTTATTTTTCAAGTAAAATGACTGTCATGCCATGTGCCTCTATCCAGATTCCAGTCTTTGATGCAGACTATGTGGACAGAGTAGATGGAAAAAGACTGAAGTTTTGACTTTCATGATATCACATCTCCGGACGTTCAAAACTTCCCTTCATACGACAAAAAGGCCCATCTGGTATAATCGATACCGCCTGGGGACACAAATATGCCGTAGAAGTTAAAGTTTGAACAAAATCTCAAAGGTTCTCAAAATGTGTTGATAACTTCAAACTTCCAGGTTCAATTCAATGTACTTAGTTAAAATCATTAGCCATACAAAACTTCATTATTCTCATACTTGTTGATAGTGTTTCGCATCAAATTTAGTTTAATTATACATATGGATAATCGAATAATTTTATAAGCAGAAATCCTGAAATTAATGTTTTTATTTCACATAGTAATAAAGAGAAGTGTTAGGCCTACTTGATATTGCATGAAAAACTTTAGTAGCAACGTCTGATGTAAATAAAATACACGCATATCGGTGACGTTTTATCCCAAATATATATGAGGGAGGTCGAAGGGGAAGGCGAAGGTTGAAATCTCAAACACTCTATTATCTGAAATTTTGGCTGGAGTATTCCTATTATGTTTTAGAGGGTTCCGTTTTTATTTTCACATCCACGCTACCATAATCCATTCAGTAACATAATTTTACCTGATGTAGTGTGTGTTCATTTAAGATTTAAATGACGATTGTTATATCTTTTACTTTTTGGTTAAACAACCGTAAAGCAACGTTTTATCTTGTAAAATTATCGGTCACGCGGCCAGTTTAAAAAAGTCCATTCAGTGCATGCGTAAATTGATCTGACCTCGTATCGGAATAAATTGTTTACTGAAAGGGCTGAGCTATCTGTAAAGACGAGGTCCAAAAATATCTTCAGCATCGCCATTCTATCAATTTAAAAAAAGAAAGCGAAAGGGCAATTTGATCTGCAAACAGTAGTAAGTGTCCAGATGATCAAAACTATCAGTAATAAATTGTCTTTCGCGCAGGTATTGTATGGGACACCTTTATTGTATTGTGTATGATAAACATATCTTATGCAGAACAGAGACTTTTTGAGGAAGCCGGAAATAATGACTGAATTGCGTATTTTAGTTGTCTGTTTGTGTACTCATAATAAGAAAATGATTTTTCCCACACATTCAGCCTTGCCATCAAGGCCCACTTTATGGCCAGTTATTTTCATTCTAGTCACTCTCAAGTAGTATTTGAATCTTTTAGTATGGTTTATTCTGACAATTTTTGTTTAAAGATACTTTCCTCAAAGTGATTTATCGATTTTTAACTCTACTGCAGTACTGATTTCATTTTAATAATATCAATGCATTCATTTTTACAATATCAATAGCTCCACTATAATAATATCAATGATTGGTTTTAAAGTTTTGCTGACAAATTATGTAATGAACTATTTCTTGTTTTAATAATGTGATACAATCTTTTATTGTAATTTATGTGATCTCAAATGCATTTCTGAATTTTGTAATTATGTGAGATACTCATACTGAATATTCAATAAACACGACTTTCTCTGTAATACCTCCAATATCAGAGACCACAATGGAAAAAAGAGTAATCCTTTCCTCTTTTTGTGTTATCCCTGGAATGGTGAAGAATACATGGCTTTTATTTCATATAATTTATCAATGTCATGCCATATTTCTAGTCTGATAAAGTCGCCAGTGTTATATGTCATTTGTTTTAAATTGCCTCGTTATGAACACTTGTGACAAATAAAACTAGTACTACTACTACTACTACTACTACTATCTGGTTAATATTTTACCAATTGTTCGTCATCCGCTTTCAATTGATGTTTCATCATTTAATCACGTGTTTGACACGAATACTTCACAAAGGAGCTCAGGGTTAAGATATAACCATATTCAATATTACATTATAACTTTATAAGAAACGTATATCTAGGTCAAAAATTTATTATTTACTGGATGTTAGCATTACATAGGCAGATTTAATTGAGAAAAAAAGATTAAAATAAATTACCAAATATTGAGTAGTAATAACCATTCCGTTGTTTTGTTGTTATGTCTGTCTGTACTGCTCGATCAAACAGCCGCAAATATTGTGATAGCGTGTTACTTTTTCCTGAAAGGTAAGAAATCTAAAGAACGTAACTAAAAGATGTCTTTTAACGACGGGCGAACGTACAAATAACAGTGGACGATCATAAAGTTATAAGTAGATACATCAAGTACTGCCATAAAGTCAAATAGTTCATAATGGGTCTTTAAGGAGTACAAACCTCAATCTTACTGTGTCAGATTTTAACAAGTACGAACACAATATAATAAGCTATAGCTTAAAAAGAAACAAACAGATAATATTATACACTAGATGATATTCACAATACTAATAGAGACCATGTTGTTCAAATCGCAGGCTTGAAATCACTTGCCCATCACCGAATGTACACAAAAGCTGATGAAATGTTAAGGAGGAAGCTGGAACACTGCAATCAAAGGGGAAAGCGTAATGACCATGTGTTAAAAAGAATACACCAAACATGCACTGGGTGTAAAAATAATCGGTATCTTGGTGAAAATTTCTATAACTTTTTTTCAAATATAGTTCGTAAGTCGCCATATCTTTAATTTTGTGAAGCTGATAAACCAAATCAAAAAACTATCAGGTAAAAAATACAAGAGAAACCAAGGATAAATATCCAACAGGGAAATTCCACGTTATAAAAAATACAGCCTCCCAATATAGCAAGTCATAACACGCAGACGAGTACATGACCATTTTGCAGACACACTCAAACATATACAAAACAAAAAAACAATGACAAATAAAAGGAACACATCTTGGCACGCTCTTGGAACGGTCTATGGTAAAAATACCACTTGACAGCTTTTACCGGTTTATGGTGGACACCCAAACTCAGTTTTACCCATACCATGTTACAAAGCCACGAGAAAGTGTAAATAAAAGCATTTCCCGCCAAGTTATTCCCTTAAGAACGCGATACCAACAGAAGGCATGGCATGTTAACAAGAAAAATAATATTGTAACTTGTAAAAAGCAAACGTCAAGAATCAAAGAAAAAAACGCATGTACTCATACATTTGCAGAAGACAGAACATGTAGAGAAGCGCGAAAAGGGGGAATATGGTGCAAATTAGAAGATGGAAATCAACACAGTTCAGTCCTGATCGAATTAAAACTCAACGTGTCATAAAGTTCTCCCCTCTTCCGTCAGGCACAATCTTTAATAATGCAAGTAGTAAAACTTCCGGCAAAAGTGTTATGCAAAAGGAAAAAGACCCGACTGAAGACCTTGAAAGTATTTACAGGCTTCAGTGATGCGATCAGTGACAAAATGGTTTTCAACACAAGGACTTCACATACAGTTTGTATAAGATTTAATGCTATTTAGTTGGTTACGTAAAGAATAAAAACAATGTACACGTCATATGATGATATGATTATTGTCCGCTTTATCTGCTGGGAATAAAACATACTTAGACTGAAGTTCTAGGGTTTCAGTTTTTAGATGTCTTAAAGTAAACTTCTGTTTTTGATGGAAGTAGATACTGTTTTTTTTAAACATACGAGAATGGACAATGTTAATAAATAATACGTTCTATGACGTTAATGGATTAAGATAAGCATTGTCACGAGGACATCTTTTAACACTAAAAATGCGATGGATTCCGAAACTTCACCACGACAAGCATCAAAATCAATCTTTGAGGAACTCTTTATTTATATTTTTTTAAACAACAAGTTAGGAATACCATTGTTTTAAATAATATCATAACTACCAGTGATGACATTGACGGCATGTGAATAGCAATTCTTTGAAATTTCACATTTACAACTGTACGAAAGGCATTTGCTTGAACATCCAGGTCGGAAAAGTTTTATTGTAATTAGATATAACATAGTTTCTGAACTATTTATGCACAGAATAATGACACGCCTTTCGCAAAATATTCAAGGAACATAACTGAAGTCAATCCCTTTTTATTCATGAAGCATGATTAAAGAAATTGTCTGTCACGGTCAGATTGACTGGCAACATGTCGATGGAGAACGTATCGTGTGTAAATTTGAATTAGATATGATACAGTGTAAAAAGGTGTTTGAAAACGGCACGAGTCTGCTTTCTCGTCTAATTAAGAAAGTATTGGTAAAAAAGGGTAGGAAAATTGTTCCTCCTACGCATTTTTATGAATGTTGAAGGAAACGAATGTTTAAAGACTTTTTACCAACATACTGAATACTATAATTGTGTGCATTTGAAGCAAGTACATATCGCGGCGTTACAGCGAAAACCTTGTATCTACATATTTTTGGTAAAATGACTTTTTACATGTTTTTTGATCATTTGCACATCATCACAAATTTTTAGACCTATAGGATATGTCGTGTTTTTTTTAGGTACTGATTCGTGACCACATCATGACGGTAAGTAAAATCTGTAAAAAGATATCTTGGAAGCAAAGAATGCAACCAAGCAGAATAATAGCAACACACGTGCACCTTTGATCTACAATCGGTGCTGTACACGCCTTGTAGTTTAGTCAGTGTAATTTACTGTATGAGGAAGTTGTGTTGCTTTAATCTCTCAAATTAAAGTTTCAGAAATGGCAATGGTTCATGTTATGTGTGGTCTGAAGTTATAATGGAAAGAGGGGTTTCTAGAAAATTTATACGAGCATCCATTTACCTACAATCTCTACCATCATCTGTTGAAACTGTCGTATAATAGTCGGATGCATGCACGGGACAGAACAGAAACAAGTTATTTTATCAGGTCTGCTGTAAACTTATTCAAGAATACTAAACAAATAGATCTGATATATCTTTAATCTGTCAACACACATATGGAGAGCGACATCATTCACGCTGCAATCAAGTTTACAAAATAAAGATCAACGTTCAAAAATAGTGGGACACTGTGATAACCATGACCAGACGTGGCAAGCCGTAAACTATTGTGCCAATAACATATGGATACTCTTAATTTGCCTACCCGCTTAGCTCAGTAGGTAGAGCATTGGTCTACGGGTCTCGAGGTCTTGAGTTTGTTCCTCAGGCGGGGCGTATGTTCTCCATGAAGATTTGACAAAAGATAATGTGTCTGAAATCATTTGTCCTTCACCTCTGATTCATGTGGGGAAGTTGGCAGTTACTTGCGGAGGAAAGGTTTGTACTAGTACAGAATCCAGTAACTGCCCGCCGTCACATGACTGAATTACTGTTATAAAACGGCGTTATATCCAACACAAACAAACATAACTTTCTCAAAAATCAATCTCACACATTCGGACAATGGAGTGAAAGTAAAACTGTACGAAAATAAAGTGAATCAGTTTTATTAAAGACAATTCCAGGCTTGTTATTTCAAAATAAGTAGGACTGATAAGAATTATTAGAGGATATAACTCACAAAAGATAGTCAACTACCAGTCAAACACAAATTACCGAAGCTGTATATCAATCACAAAAAGAAAAAGCTCTTTACAATTTGCGAAAAGAAAAAGATTATTAAGAAAATTATTTCAAGTGACTTTCTTGATTATAACAAGTCTCTTCTGACAAGTAAATTGACTAATGTACTGCTTGCAAAAAAAACAGACTTGAGGGAAGCGATCGAGACACAGATCCTAACATGAACTATTTTTGAAGGAAGCGGAACAAGAAGTTACCCACTGACTATTTTTGAATACCAGGAATAAAGATCGAAAGTATTCATTACTATATGCTTTCATAATTATTTTGTATTAAAGCAATGTACTTAAGATACTGTTACGTGTCTTCTCTTCTCACTATTTAATAGACAATCAATTAAGCAAAGACATTGTGCATGTATATTATATATATTGTCATTTTTTTTATCTTAAGATCTGCTATAATTGTTATGACAAAATGTCTTATCTTCGTATTCTATATTTATAACTGTTTTTTTACCGAGTACTTGTATGAGTTTGGTCAGTGCATAAGTCACTTAGTTTCATTAGCAATTTTCTTTCCCAGCAATTCAGTGATAATATAATCAAACTGTGACGGCAAACATCATGTATATACATTTGCAGCGTTTATGCAGGGTGTATTAGAAGTGGAATTAACATAAATGTGCCAGCAAGAAAAAAAAACGTATTTGCAATGTTTTGCATTGTTGATTTTTTTTTTTCGAGTACCTGTTCCAACAAAAACACTGTTTATCAATATACGTGTTTTTTTACTAAAATTATATTTGAAATATATACAACTGTTTGTGCAAAAGCAATTTTTGCCTCTTTCTCCATAAATACTAAGTTTACTTACAAATCACTTGAACAGAACATAGAAAATATTACTTCCAGTATATGTGTAAAACAGTTTTCCCCAAATAAAAGATACATAAAAATGATACTGTTTTTTTGCTTCTCCTGAGAAGTTTTAAAAAATGGAGATACTAGGTTTTTGCTCTTACCCGACGATTTATCATTTTGGACTCATTACAGTCAATGTTCAGTTAAGCACTACATCAAAATGTTCTGCCGTTAAAATCTGAGGCAACTGTGGATCTGTGCAACAATAGCACCTAATAGAGTTGGACTTGTTAATAGAATCGTACCCTATACATATTTGCAGAATATTTGTATGTTTTCTTTTATATGTCTTCAGCATAGTAGATGTTAAAGGTGATCGACTAACACGCAAAAATGAGTCAAACAAATATGATTTAACAACTAATTTATATAAACCAACTATAACAGAATTTTGTATACCGTACATGATACATTAATTGTAATAGCTGACACATGTTATATTTGCCTTAATTTTGTAATGAAGGTGGATATTTTTTTAATCGAATGTGTGTGTTAACGGAATATTATGGCAAAATGTTCAACTTGAATAGTCAATTTGTTAAGGGCAGAGAGTAAGAATTTTGGGATAGTAGTAAAATATAAATTAGAAAAAAAAAACACAAACTATATCCAAAATATTAAAACCATTTAATGAGAATTCCTATAGTTTTTTTCCTTTCATAGATTTTTTTTAAAATTCACATATATAATAGGAAAATTTGTGCTGAAAACAATGAACAAATAAAAACAATAGGTCACCAGGCTTGTTTTTTTAAAAAAACTGTTTTGAACACACCCACTGTTGCTGAAACTGCTAGCGATTTTTCAACATTTTCATAATTTTCTGCTTTTTTATGAATACCAACCAAAATATACATCAAGACAGCACAATAAAGTTTTTTTTACTTTTTACAGATTTTATCATATACTTATTTGATATCATAGTCATATTTGTAATACTCTATCCTTACAATAATGGGTACAAATGAAAAAAAATATTGTTTCATATTTACTTTTGTGAACTTTTTTCAGTGAAAAATACCCATAGTGAAGAATATTTTTTTAAATTTGAATTTTTTCCTGTTTTTCTTGTGTATAGATAATTGTATAAGCAATGTATAAGCATAAGAATGGCTAAAAATGTATGGGTCACCAGGCTAAATTTTATGTTAACACCGCTAGAATACAACACCTGTTCGGACGAAAAAAGGCGCGAACCTGGCCAAATTGATTACATGTATGTCTCCTAGAAGTTAAAAACAAGTTTTTAAAATTCTTAATTCTTTCTATAATTGAACACTAAATAATCTGAAAGGTGATATTATCTTATCAGTACTAAGTCAATTATCTTACATTATATGAACAACACTGTCTTTGTACCAAAATGCGATTTGAAAACACAACCACAAAAATAGCAAGATACCTGTCAGGCATGATACTTGTCAATACAACATAAACCAGTATCAACATTTGATTACTGATAAAACTTATCAAAAATGTTATTTCATTCAAGATTTCTCATATTTAAGACTGTCTGTAACATGTTTCAACAAATGTTGACTTCAGTTCAGTTTTCCATATAAAGTGTCGGCTGCGCAGAAAGATGCGCATAAAAAACTATCGGAATTCCCTTTAACCATCTAAATAGTTCCCTGATCTCTACATATTACCTATTCTGATGATAGATATTAAAACTGTTGTCTTTACTTTATGATTTTTTTCAGTGTCTTCAGACACTGAAGAGATTTCAATTCATTATTCGGGAATTCAGTAGTTTACGATATAGAGGATATTTGTTTGTTTTGAGTGAATATGGAATATAGCTCACTGAGAAGTGAGGAAATTTCAAATATTTTGCACGAGCGCGTAGCGCGAGGGAAAATGTGAAAATTTTCTCACTTCGAGGTGAGATATATTCAATATTCACGAAAAAATAACAAACAAATGTTCTTTTTATTTTATGCTCAATTACGTTGAGATGTGCATTTTGCAACTATTTTAATCTCAGCGCGGGAAACAGGCGCGCGTAAACAGACATGACGTCAGACGTGCTGTGACGTTATAAAGACGCATGCTATCTAAAGTTCCGTTTTGTTTTATTTTTTGCTGCATAACGGTATGAAATTCTCTTTAAGTAAAATAATTTGAATCGAGAAATATACTATATAGAACAAAGTGCGAAATTTTCATCCTGTTTTAAGCAAATAATTTAAAATTCATACACAATGTAATGAGGGGGTGGAGCTATATCTCTCACAGTGTGAAAATATAGATTTCATATTTTCACAGTGTGAGTGATGAGATATAAAAATATTTAACTGATACAATACAGTATTTCATTAGTTAGCATAAAATAAGATAATATATTTATTTTTAATGACACTCTAACGTTCTTTTTACATTAAACAATTCATTTGTTCTTACAAACATGGTTTATTTTGCTACATATAGCCCCCATCCCCAAACTCTCTCCCCCCCCCCCCCCCCCCCCCACCCCTCTTCTCTCATAATATCAACTTTTCCCTTTTCAATGATTTTATGAGAATATATGCAATGACTTCGGATAAATGTATTACATTTCTTTTAGATTGCAATGCACATTGGATAATTAATATATCAGAAACATTAAATGTAACTAAAAGCGTAGAGGTAACGATGTTAGGCGCATAGAAAAATCAAAATTAAACAGGAAATTTATCTATGAACATATGATCCATTTCCAAATATTTCAAGTAAGCAGAAAATTTAAATTATCAATCGATATCATTTCACTGACAGAAGGTCAAATTGCATTGACTTCCTGTGCTGATTCTGAAATAATTTCATATTGGTTCAGAATCCCCCATAAGTAAAATTTACTAGCACAATATATCTACCCGCATGTAATTTAAATCAGTAGTGACCCCAGCGATTCTGACTTGTCGATTAATTTCTATGTTTTAATGAAATTTAAAGCAAAACATACAGTTGAAGCAGTTGATGACTGATTGCAACAATCAGGAAATGACTACTCCGTGTTACATTTGAAGAAGTGAAAATGTTGCTGTTGACGAAATCTAATACAAGAATCATATGAGGATGTGGCAGTTCTTTTTTTAGGCTTAGTATTATTGCTTATTGTATTGAAAAAAGATCTAGACCATTTTATCGTAAATTTCCAGAATTTCGTTAAATAATTTTGGGAAACTGTCTACATACTAGTAATTGCTAAACGGCTAATTTTATTGGAGCATTTTCACAGGGTAATGGTTTTCAGAAAATATAATATTTTATATTCAACAAAACATGTTTATATTTCGTATTTGTTTTTAATAAGAAGACAGATTTACTAAGCGATCACACAGGATTTTCATATTATTGAAATGCTTTAACATTTTATCGTTTATATGAAATAAAGAAGAAACTGAAAGGTTATTGTGGAATCTTGAACATTCGTAGATTCGGAGAACTTCAATAATTGTAGGTGTTTTTTTTTCTATCTGGGTAGATAAATAGGTAAATATTGAATAGTGACTGAATAGTGATTTTTCAATTTATTTTGCAAATTGTTGTTATTTGCATAATCATTATTTTCATGAAATTTAAGATTGTTCAGCTTCGCTGGGCAAAGTGGGAATAAAGACTATAAGAATAAATCATTGAAGTTTTGGGTAACAAAACTACTTAATGTCCTCTATTTAATATATGTTTTCTGATATTCAATGGCATTTAAGACTTGGTAATTAATGATTTATCTTTTCAGCGTGTACCTTTTCCCACCCGATTACTATAGAATATGAATCAAATCCATCTTACGTTGAAAATTAAGGAAAGAAATGTACTAATAACTCCAACTGTCATTGACCATAAAATAACCAGTACAAATTGTATAGGGATATGCATAGCTGTTAAGCATTATCAAACATTTCAATCTGAGGTCACAATTTTCCTGATGTATAGTCAGACTGAAATTAATATACAGTCAAACTTGCTTTATACGAACTCTTCGGGACCTGGGAAATGTGCTCGTATCAAACGAAATTCGTATTAACGAATGTATGACTACCGGGTAATTTGCACGAGCAAGTTGGGCAGTATCACCGGTATCGCCGGTGAATAGCTTCCGATAAATAAAATACAGTAGTGAATAGATGCTCATTAGTAGTTGTAACTGATTAAGTGAGTGTGTTCAGTTTACAATGAAATAACTCATACTTAAACACGTAAAAATGTATGAAAAATAAATTTTAATATACAAATGTGTTGAATCACCAAGTGTTTATAGCACATATCGATCTAGCACATATAGTTACACAGGAATACAGTAACGAATATATGTCAATGCATTTTTGCAACAGGTACTTTACACATGGTATTTCGAACATTTACTGTAAAAATGAAAGTAATTATCGCTGAATTGCTAAAGACATTATTACTTGGACTCGACTGTAATGAATAAAATAACTGCATACATTAATCTCATTATTATGTATTTATCGAATACAGGTGATAATCACTTCGACTAAATATCAGCACTGTAGAGATTCAAACTGTTAAAAGATCAAGCGTAGCAAAAAAAAAAAGAAAAAGACCGCCGACTTCTAAAATTAGTTTGTATCAAAAAAAGGAAACTTATAACATTTTAGCTCATTGGGACTTCCAAAATGTGTTCGTATCTCCCGAAAATTCGTATGAAGCGAGATCGCTATTACCGAAATAATTTTACAAAGAAATAGAAGGACTCAGCCGGGGAATCCGGATTTTGTTCGTTATAGCCGAAAATTCGTATCAAGCGAGTTCGTATTAAGTGGACTCGACTGTATGTCAATAAGAACAAAATTAAATTTCATTGTTTAACTTATATAAGAATTGAATAAAAATAGCATGAGTGTGCTGTGGTAAAGTTTATTTGTGAACACATACGATTGATCATTGACCTCATTATACTATATTTTAAAACCATAGAAAACGACAGCCTCTTCAAAATTCATGTTTGGTCATAAGGACAATTTTATGCTTATATCAAATAATGCTATCAGAAGTCAAGATAATGTCGGGCTATATCAAAGATTAAAATCTGGAAAGTAGATCCCTCGTAAACCATTTTTTAAGATTATTTACCTTTTCTGTAAAATCTTTTCCTTGCTATCCAGTGGTTTTCCTTAGAAACTCTTTTTGAAATAGAAGGATGCATGATGAGTCTACTATTTAAGTCAGTTGTCCCACATCTTGGAGAGCCAACTATGTAAAAATAAGGTAAACATTGGATGCGCATGCTTTTTCCGTGACCAGTCGCTTCTTTCCAACAAGGATTTTTAAAATTCTTAAGAAACTGTAATGCCCCCTGTAAATAACAAGTCAGATCCTGTCATTGTGATTTATGATTTTTTTTCTATTTAGTTCCTTTTGTAAAACATTGTAAAGCATGTAATGTAGGCGTATACATTCTCTCTACTTCCGTAATATTTCTCAATGCTAGATTCTAACCTCACAGGTCTCACGTATGGGAAAGTCAACTGTTCTGAATTAGATAATTTAATGCAAACTCTCTCTATAAATTCAGTGTTTCAATGCGATCCAGTTTAATTTCAGAGAGAGTAAAAACAGTTTCTCTGATCGCAATCATTTACAAAAGCTAAAATGTGCCTGCTGATTATTGAGACCTGATTACAGAGATTTGACTATATATGCATATGTTGAACCAGTGGGGATGATAGCAATGCAATGCGGTAGCGTATTTAAAGCAGGATCGAAACTTATCTTATAGGGTTAATGGATTTGTTGTTCCTGTGCTCTCTCTCTCTCTCCCTATATATATATATATATGATTGCAATAAAAAATTAATAAATATATATTATTTTTAGTTTAGTGGAGCACGTTTTGTCGAGCGCAATAAAATATAAATGAAGTATGATGTGAATGCATTATATTTGATTGCTCCCTTAAAAATGTGTTTCTTTCTGCCAAGGTAAAGGTAATATTGTCTCCTAATATTGAGACTGTTGTGTTTTAGTTTTAAAATGTCAATTAGTTTCGGGAAACATGGTTGTTGATAAACACTTTTATTCAAATTAGCCTACCGTTTTCTCAGGAGAGGTGTCCTTCCTGTGAAAATGTATCTCATGTGTATAATTTCGCTTATGTATGCTTTCTGTATTGCTTGATGGTAAAATATATGTCTGTTCTTCAACTAAAAAGAATTAAAATGATATATTTTTGCAAATTAATTTCAAGCATTTTTATTTCGTGCATTACAAAATAAAACAACATGAAATAGTTATATATTATGATTCTAATACTACAGCAGTAATGCTACAGAACTTTTCAAGAACCTTTCACTAAAACTGAATATTTATTTAAAATATTACAAAGCCTAAAAATGTAATTCTCATTTTATCAATCTAAACGTCTTAACTAGTAGTTGCCGGTATTATAAGCAAAGACTGAGCCTCGAAACTAATGACTTGTTCGATGTTTTCAATTCTTTTTTATTTATTTTTATTTTAGATAAGCAGAATTGGATCTTTATATAAGTATAAGTAGAATTCCAAATGTTACACAAATACGAAATTGTTTATTTAAGATGATTTATAATGCTTTATCAGTATTTCGTCACGTTTAATTATCTTAGATTTTCATGTAGAAATTTTACAAAATTAATACATTTTGGACATCTCATCAGATGAAGTTATAGTCTTTTTTGATATTACATTCAGCACTGGAATATCATACTTTGGTTTGAAATAGAATTTGGATATTTCAAATTTCAAAACAAAATATTTACATAAATTATTATAAAGTTAATGGGAACTATGGACCCTTTGGGTCAGAATCCATTCCCAACCTTCTCCATCCCTGCCAACTGATAACCAGTATTTTCTAACATGATAACACGTAGTGAGCTTAGGTTACGAATTTGTTACAATTTAAACATGTTTAAAAATGCACTTTCAATGCTCTTAAGGATATAAGACAATAATTTGTGAAACTGACACAAGGAAAACTTGCTTGCGCATAAACCCCAGGTTTGTACCTTGCGTGTCATAGCGTGTCATAGAGATCTTAACTTTCAATGTTAAACGTTCAAATTTAGTACACGCCAACGATATGAGCAAAAGGTAATAGGTAAAGGTAGATATCTCCGAAGCACAAAGCACCTAAAACACAACCTTAGAGCCACACATTTGCAAAGTAGGCCAACAACAAAAAGAAGCTGTAATGGAAAAATATTACTGACGGTTTGCTTCAAACATCTATCAAGTAAATATTCATTTATGTGAAATATAGATAGAGGGGAGGAAGTGGTAAAATAGGGGGGACATTGCAATTCATGCCTAACACTAATAAGAAAAGTATCGTTTATACAAATATTATACAAAAATTAACAAAACGAAGCTTAAGAAGTAGAACCTGATTATATATACCTTTAAATTATTTCATATGTACTAGATTAATATAAAGGGTTGCGGATAAATAAAAAATGCACTATTCTTATTTTCAGTTTCATCCGCTCCGCAAGATGGGAGATCATTTAACAACATTGTATCTCAATGATCCTGTCTAATACATGTTTATATCAATACTGTGAATGTGCCAACAAAAAGGTTTAGAAAGAGAAAAATATTCTCACCTTTAATTAGGATCCATAATCGTTGACATACTAAGCAGACAACTGTAAGCAGAACAACTGTGAGAAAGTGTTTAGTTTTCTTGTCCATTTTCTGTATGTCAAGATAAACAAAATGCAAAGAAGCTATAAAGCAATTTCGCTATATAATAAACATTCCTATGTAAAATTGCTGAATAATTAATTGTTAAACTATATCAAGTTTTAAGATATTTCTGAGACAATTTAGCTCTGACACAGTTATGGTTGCTAAGGCGCTGGCCATATTATGTTTATGGATGGACCCGCGAGTTTTATAAAAGAAAAACTGACCTCTTATTTGAAACAAATAGTACTGGCTATAAGTCATTAAAACTTTGGGCTCCAAATCACTGAAAAATGTCTCTTGTTACAAGTTTTTAAATATATTATTTCCATTATTCTGTTAGCCATATGCTTTCTCAGATTTCCAAGATTCATTAGTAACATAATAATGATATATAACTATCACTCCTGAAGCAATGAGACCGGTTGAGATCATCTATATTGTTCTATCAAATATCACAGAGAATACTATCACATTTACACATAATGAGAATCAACAACATATCACATAATTATCATTGAACATTATTTTTAGTAGTGGTAATCTAGACTCAATTATGTTACATTCTGGTTATCAAGCCAGCTACATTATGTTATATTCTACACTACTTCCATGCTCCCCTCTTACACAGCTCCCTTACATTGAAACTGCTCCTACACAATCGGTATACACTTATAGTTCTATATAATTGCAGTTGATAAGCTGCAAACAACCTTAAAAATGGAAAGCATACATTTAAGTCGGTTCGTGGGTTTCCTACGAAACTATGAGATATAAGACTAATATACGGTCTGTATGTTCTAACACCTCCTGTCTTTCATTCGGAGAAAAAATGAAAACGTTCCGAGTCCACATTTTTTTAAGGAGCGCCCCCACCCTCCAAGCGAGACATGTGTTTTTTAAGGGAAATTGCCATTACTCTGTCATTATTAGGTAGAATTAATGTAATGACAATTTTTCAAACTCAGGAATAGCTTAATTCAGTTTTATTGTTTACAAATTGCGTTTCGTCAATTATGCCATTTGGAAAATGCTGAGATAAAAAGATATCCGTAGTAGGGACGGGGAAAAGTTGATAAGCGACGTTGATATGACCTTCGTCACACAAACGATTTGTTCATTCTTTCCTTTATAGGTACATGTTTGTATATACAGGACAATGAAAGTACACAAAATGAATTTCATTTTATTTAAACAGATTAACATTATCAACATTAATAAGGAATTGATAATTTCAGTATATTATCTTGAAATATACTTCAATATCAGATAAACGGATTTTTTTTTTGACTAATTTTGACTATATTATCATGTAAAATATTATTTATTAATGATGACTTACTTTAGGCACCCTTGCCTTTTCTGTCAGAGTATTAAAGTTTCAGGGTTGTCATAAATTGTTTTAGACTATCTATAAGATCAAATTGTACATTCACAAGGATTTCTAAATACTGGCGTCGTAATAAGTATTGTGTGCAACCAATATGCATCTGGTAAATTGTTTTATCCATTTTGGAAAGTTCTAGAGCTAAGTAAATGCCTGTATACTTCAGTTTAATCAGTTCAATGTATATTTGTAAGACGTACATCTCCAATGCCATGATCTCAGTAACTGTTTAAGGAATGTATCCAGTCGATGGTTGCTTGTTTACTTCAATTTATGGTTCATTTGTGAACCGTGATATGTAAAATTGTGAAAAAGAATCAACAGAAAAATCTGACAAGGCTAATTTAAATAAGTGAATATAAAATCCCCATTTGATGCTTGCATATCGCAACATCTGTTCACTTTAAGCTCAGTGTCACGGAAATTCTTTAAGCGATGTTGCTCATTGCAGTCAACCAGAGCTGGAGCGGTCTTCTGCGCAAGTCCTCAATCGGAGCGCACGGCAAAATACGCAAATTGTTGCATGACAGCATGCATTTAGAGTATAATATGTGTAATATACTGGTAAGTATTACCATGGTCACAAAATATATACATTAAAGATACTTTTCAGTCAAATTGCTGTATACTGGAGTCTGTAATTTACAAAGGTCTGCAGTGAGACACAGTCTTCGTAGTCCGGAAATATCCAAATTTAATCGCATCTGCGTCAAAATGCGCTTTTACACTAAATACTAGTTAAATACTTTGTTTTCAGCATTCTGGCGGTCATGTAAATAACGAAACATTTCAAAGTAAATGACTGTTTTATCTATTCTTTAGTTTTATCCGTCTTCTAAAATTTTTGAAACACCAACAGAAATGCATGAGATGAAATTATTGTCCTTTTTAATATTATATTCAGCTTTGGAATATCATACTTAGGCTTGAAATGGAATTGAGGACATACCTTCATGAAATAAGAATGACCTCAATTTCCCGCCAAAATTTTATATTCGAGACTTTTTGAATGTACAACAATAAACTAGGTCGAAAGTGCGTTTTCTTGAGAACATCTGACAGAAACAGCGCGTCTGAACAATGAACGCATGCCTCGTAACTTCTCGCAAGCAGGCCCAGTTCTACCACTCTTCTTCCATCTTACCATCCTAAAATGTAGTTTGCGTCGACTGTACCTTTTTATTATATTTCCTGAATGTTTTGAAGCAAAATGTGCCAGAGTTTTTTTTTTGTTATGTCGTTTGGAAGCAAGTTTTCTCTCAATACAGTACTGCATTGTGTATTCACGCTGACATTTCAAGCTTCATGTACTCAGTGGCACCAACATGAGCCTTATTCAAGGAGCAGTTTCAAATACACAGACTGAAGTACTTGTTTTCATCGTACTTGGCATTAGTCTATTCATTCATTTTCTGCTTAAGATTCCATATAGAACATGTCTAGAAAATAAAACACACTGATGTTATTCATTGAAAATATTCGATATAGGTTTAAAAAGTGATTGAAATATAATACACTATTAGGATATAATGAAAATCAAAATATCTAAACAAAGTTATATATCATAACAAAAAAGAACGAGATAGGTGTTTTTGCCACCGTTCAACTGGAAAGCAGTTTCACCACATTTCGTATCTTGTAAACAGAGGATTAGTTGAACAGCAATAAGGCATGACGTTACAAAACTGAAAAGCTGACGTATAGTTTCGCACTTTCATTTCATTTCATACAAATTGTAAAATGTAAATTTGCAAAGCATGTGTCGGAAGGTTCCTCCTTTTTTTCTTCTCAGGAAACAACACATATATTTGAAAATAAAGAATTTTGACCGCTCCGTTTTAATTCATGGAGATAGATTTATTTCCTTCCTCCACCCCCCTCCCCCAGCCCCCACCCCCACCCCCTCCAATCACCACGGTAATCTCCTTATTGGAGACCTATCGAAATAAAATTATTCACTAAACACTAATGTTATACTTACCATTGAATAGTAGCCAGATAAGCTGTTTTAGCGCTTCACATTCATATTTGTGCCAAACTTGGTGGACATGAACATGTTGAAATATTTCACCCAAACTGTGGGCAAGTAGCTTTTACTGACTTTGACATATATTACTAGATATAATACTAGGATTGTAAAACGCAACAATGTACATCATGTAAATATATTTAAAGAAAAACGATTAGATGTTTCTGAACTTGCAATATCCTGTATATATCAATGAAAGAAAGAATGAACACAGCGTTCGCGCGACGTTAACGCCGTGTATCATCGTCAATATACTTAGATTACCTAAGATAATAGGTTAGGGTAGATTTCTCGGAAACGATGACATCAAAAACACAGCCTCAGAGCCACACAACTGCAAAGTAGGCCCACAACAAAAAGAAGCTGTAAAGGAAAATTATTACAGACGGGTTGCTTCAAAAATCAAACAAGTACAGATAAATTTATGCCAAATAAAGATAGAGGTGGAGAAGGTGGTCAGGGGTAAAATAGGAGGTGCATGTGTGGGGGGGAGGGGGGGGGGTGATGCGAGGAAGTTGGAAGGGAAAGTAGAACAACGATGAATATACAAAGGGAATGCTATGTTCCCGAATCACAATTACACTTAAACGTAAAGCACAAAAGTGCAGACACTCATGTACCAAAGATAAACACACAACCACACCCAACTAACTAACATTGAAAAACAAACAAGTAAGATACAAGAACACAGAACGGCACCACTTTAGACTCACGAGCACACAAACGCACCCCTATAAGCAGGGAAAAACAATCATGTTTCGCCTTAGGTTTCCGTCAGCCAAAATAAAGGGGAACTACGAAAACTAACTGAAAGTATATGGGAAGGGGATGCAAAAAGGAGCACAAATGTAAGGGAAAAGGGGGGCAATAGGGAAGCGAGAAGGAGGAAACAACGCTTACAACCAACAAGAAAACATAGGCAACAAAACTAATATTACAAAAAAAATCTGATGAAAATTATTGTGTCATTGGTTTACTACGCCCCTAAATCGTCAATATACCTGAGTGATATTTGAAAGCAAACTGACACCATTTCGTCTATAATATATAAAGATATAGAGTTTTTCATAGTGCACTTATAGTGTCTTTTAATTGAGGGAAAGTTTAATAAGACTGAGACCTAATGGTAGACAAAAATGGATAGAATTTCTTCGCTATGATCTCGTTACCTTTCGTAGTTTGATTTTTTTTTTCATCAGTTTTAGCAAAGTTATTAATTGATTATATAAAATATATGCGTCATCAAAGCAATTCGAGAAAACTAAAATTACTCACGAATAACAATTATAGTCGTTTTTTTCGTAATAAGAGAAGTAATTTTTCGTATGAAAGTATGTTATACTTGATCCATAGATTGAAAGAAATAAAGTTTAAATTGGAAGAAAAATATTCAGTTTATGGCTTATTTTTGCACTTATAAAATTATTTTCGTAGCCGAATTTGACGCAGGTAAATCAGTCTGTTTCTTAAGTTCTTATTATTAACGAAACCGTTAGAGACACATCCGTTCTTAAACGAGAAAGTATGGAAATTCATGGCATGTTCCTCTATATTTCTGTAATATATATCAGATTTCCCCTTAATTGAGGCCAGATCATAATTTTTATTGCTAATATTTATCTTACCGTTTAAGTATAATTCAATTGGACGATCACAGAAGTAACCATTAATGAGACACGTCCGTTCATGAACGAGAAATTTATCGGAAACTTTAAAAGATATTGAAATATTTTGAAGAGAGAAGCAATCAGAATATTCTTTGCGATATATGAATATATTTCCTGGAAATTATTTTCTTCATTCCTGAGATTGGACTACTAATATGCATTAAATTTAGATCTAGTGATGAATATAAAATACATTGAAAAACAAGTATTTACATTTCTTCCAGCCCGGTCCTTGATTTTCTAATAGTCATTTCCTTAATATCGATATGAACAAGTTTAATAGAGTCAGGGCGCCTATGAAATATGAATGTAACTGCGAATGTGTGTAAACATTCTTCAAGGGGTGACAAAACCATGGAGTTAAAAACCAGACAATATACACGTTTACTGTGCAATAGTTCATAACTTTAAAATGCTTTCGAAATTCAATATAGAGATAATCAAGCTCATTTCTTCATCCGTTGGTCAATTCATCTGTGCAATGACTATCAGAATTGGTATCAATATTAACTAAGTAGCACTGACATTACTTAAAGCATCAGCGTTAAAGCCGTCTATTTGTGTAACAACGATCAGTTTATTGGTCACTACTTTTTCAATTGTCAAAGTCAGAAATGGTCAAAAGTAAAGATGTTCATTATGAATGTATTTTTTTGCCATTCTGGTACAAAAATGGGAGAGAAGATTGAATCAAGTGAGGTAAAAGCCATTTCGATGTGTGAACTACGTTTCTGAATCATCAGGTTACAGGAGTTGGGTTTTGATGGAATTTTACAATAAACGAATGTGACAAGGACAAACACTCTATGAAAATATAAGATCCCTTTTTTCCTCTTTATTTCAAATCAGTTTTACTTTAATTCTTAAACGTAAGATAAAGATTTGTACTCCGAATGGTACAGCTTTGTGAAAATTGTTAATGATATATCGAATTTACAGGTAATACTTTTCAGGCTTGTGTGGAATAACAATGCCTCTTTTCGTTACTATCTTGAGATAAGACCCAGTTTTTACGCACAAACAAAATACTTGAACATAGACGTACTTTTATGGAACGCCAAGTAAGACCCTGAGTGAGAGTAACGTAATATTTTTGAACGATAATCTAATTTTCTCCAAGTAGGATGCTATCATGTCTAGTTTATACACTATCTTAAACTTTGTATTTTCATGAAAACATATCAGAAGAACGTTTGCATCTGCCATTTTGAAAGGATAAACACCATTGAATGGTTACAATGAAGTTAACATCACAACTATCACGAAGCATCACAAACAATAACATCGTGTGATTAGACAAGAAGCACGGCATGTAAACAAAATCACTGTAACAATATAGTATATTTACTTGATATGATTGCATGTTATTATGAAAATATATGATGGTCAATTAACAAAAATGTACGTCATTCTGACAAGAGAGTATTTTACTTTGAGAATATGGGATGGTCGTTTAAAAAAATAGTTCATCTCTTTGAATAGTATGTTCACTGGACATGATAACATGTTACTTTGAAAAAAATGGATGGTTGCTTAACAAAAAAGTGTGTCATTCTGATAGTTAATATACACTAGACATGATAGCTTTTTTGTTACTTTGAGAATGAGTATGATCGTTTATCATAATAGTACGCATTAAATATCATCAAGTGCATCTTTCTGACAAGATAGTACATTTACTATCCATAACAGCTAAGGATGTTCGATTTACACAATAGTACGTCACTCTTACAAGATAAAAACATACACTGGAAATAATACCATGTTCCGTTAAGAAAATAGGATGGTCGCTCATCACTTTGACAAATAGTACACACATTAAACATGATAGTATTTAAATTCAACATGACAAGACATAACAAGATCTTGAAAAGATTCAACTATAACTGTAGAGGATATCTCGAATATAACTACAATATGACAGCTCTACTTTCCATGGATTAGATCAAATAAAGTTATATATTTACGCCGAAAAAAGGACTGTCAACCTACACACAGCTGGTAATACCATCTGTGACAATGATTTTAATGATAAGAAAAAGATGGTTCGCACTATCTGTGAATTCATCTATAGTATGAAACGAATAAGATCTTTTAACGTCTTAGAATTCCATAACATATTTTAATGTAAATCTACTAGTCAGTGTGCCGACCAAAATACCAAAAGTTGGAGTATGCACAAAATATTTTTACATGGAATGTTTCTACAACATGTTACTTCACAGAAACTGGATGATGCAATTTTGTCATCATTGAGCATTTTGAAATATTCAAGATGGCCGCCAAGATGGCCGCCAAAATTGCAAAAATGACATATCTCCTAAATTACAGGAGATTAGGACATGATTGCAATGTAAATATTATATTCATTGCTAGATGTAACATGATGAACATAAAGTGTAAATGTAAGAGAAGAAAATCATTAGAAAAATCCAAAATGGCGGTCAAAATGGCCGCCAAAACGGAAAATCCCTATATATTGCATTAAACACTCTGAATTGTGCAGACTTTTTCAACAGTATATATTACTTCAAATAATTAGAAATGTTTTCAACACTTTAAATATTTCTTCAGTTATTTTATAACAAAAAGGTGGATTAAATGGATGTTCTTATTCAAAAGCATAACAATTTGAACATAAAATGCATATAAGAAGTAGGTTTGATTTGCGATCAATTTGCTATAAATGCCAATAATAATATATCAAATGTCATTACAATATTACTGCATAAAATTAAATGAATTTAATTCTATTTTCGTATTATATATGTCAAAAGGTACACTATTATATATATGATATAATTCTGTTTAACTTTCCAAAGAGCATTGAACGATTGGCATGTAAAACTTTGTTAAGTTTTCGTACTCTCCATCAGAATCACTAGAATAATCAACTGCATCAATGAGTATTTCATCTACATCCCTCGCCAACCTTTTTTAACAGCTATAGTTTAATGGCAGTTCTATAGTATTGTGCAGGCGAGGTGACCACAGAAAGACAGCGGGATGTTGCACACGGTTGTTTTGATCCAGACAGGATCAACTTTAGGACAAAGCTGGTGCCGGGATAGGGGCTTGTCTTCCAGGATTGTCGTTGGTGCAATCCTATTCAGAGTTGGATCCTTGCTCCATCTAAAACTGATAGTATCAAAATTTGAAGGGCCTGTGTCCAAACCACTGCATCATATTCATGTCTGTATGTGTGTTATTTTCATTTTCATCTAACGATTCCAATGTAGGTGGCAACGATTGTTGTTTGGACATCATTTGAGCAGTCTTGTTTCCCACTTTTCAGGTCCAGATATCATTTTTGTTTATATCGGACAGCTCCTTTCATTTCATAACATGCAGAAAAAAAAACTGATAGTTTCTCGAAATGTTGTTCATATCCCATCTACACCTCCAAGTTTGTTTCGAATTCATCCTCATTTCACCTGTTTGACAGCCGTTGTATTTCCAGTGTCACATTGTTCGGCAACAGTATCGCATCTTGAAAGTGTGTGGGCTGCTAAGAGCTGGGATGTAATAACTGAATGTGTTTTGCCACCACGCGGGGAAAGACGGCCTGGAGAACATGTGCGCATATTGATGTCATAATTTGACGTCGTTTAATGACGTAGTGCTCGGTTTACCATTCCACGCTGTCTCTCGGGTTTGAGACCCTGTCTTACACAGGCATTCATATAAGATCCTTACATTTTGCTACAATATCTACTATTGTCTGCTGAACACAGTTTTCTTCATCAGCAGAGAGCATGACAAATACTTTAGTATATAAAAGTGTACCAACAAAACATAAAAGTACAACAAAACAAATCTACTCACACACCAACTGCTGTGGAATTAGGACATCCTTTACCTCCTTGCTAGTCATTAAATGTACTCTTACCAACGACACCTCCCACTTATATATCTTTAAGGAGCTTATGTTTGTCAACTTGTGACTGAAGCTTGCAGGAAACCTCATTGTCTTTTTGGTGCTTGCAAATTATATCTGTCAGTTGAATCTTGTTAATCATAAAGTAAATACCATGACACACATACTCAGGCATAACATACGATCCTGACAAACACAGGCTGTAGGGAACAGAATATGAATACTGAGTGAAGGAACTTTTGCTCGTTGGACGATACCGTAGTGGAATCTGAAGCTACATGTAACATAAAAAGTCAGCTATTATGCCCTAGTTATGCTCTGTCTGTCTCGATGCGATAATGTCTCCAAGCTAAGTGGCACTGGAAAGACAGACGTTGCCAAACAGCTGACAATAGAGTTCAATCTGGACAAAAGTCGATATGTCGATGCAGATATGAACAAGGTTTTTGAAGAAGCTGTTTTATTGCAGCCTGTTAAAAGTCTTTGTTTGAAAAAAGGAGCTGAAAGTAAATCAGATATGACGTTTGTGTATAAACTATGGGAAAGAAAACCATCCAAAAGATGCACAGACTACAATCATTCTCACCTTCATCAGACTCTTTCTATGAGATTGTCAACGGAGGACACGTACAGACACGCATTATGGAAGAATGCTTTGGACCCAGACCCTTCAACATTTGATGCCACCACTTTTGATGGAACAATGATCCAAACTCTAAGAGGCTTGTACTGAAGACAATACCGGAAGACAACATGCCCCCTGTTCTGTTGTGATTGTGTGTCAGAATAACCATTTGCAACAACTCGGTGGTATTGCTTTGTAGCTCTCCTCCCCTGCACATTATTCTGTAACTACCATAAAACCCGTATCTCTCAATATAGATGGAGTGAAATATTCAGTGATGCAGATGATAATTCTAGAGATTGTGACAGCGACTTCGAAAACTCAAGTGCTCAATGTCAATCGTCCAATAGAAAGTCAAACTGGATATTACGTATTTGAATAATCGTGTTTTTATAATGAGGCAGCACGAGTTATTTTAGTACAGTAACATTGAGATGACACTTGATAAACCCTCAAGGATTTTGAAAGGCTCATCCAAATTGCTTTTATTTCATTCTTGCAAGATGTATTGAAGTATTTTTGTATTTGCCTATTATCAGTTCAATATTGTGTGATTTTTGAAGCGTGACCGTTGCCCCCTTTGCAAGAGTAGATTGTTCTATAACTCATCTTTTACAAAATTCACAGCGCGCATTTATAAAAATTAAATGTTATTACATGTTTGACGTCGATAACAAGCCCATGAGCAACGTATTCATCAAAATTTCCCAACTTTTGCTTGAAGGCGTTTTTCAAAATCTTTCAGTTAAACGCTTTAAATCGAAAATATCAATCACCAACCACTTATAACGGTATTGGAGAGTCACCGAAATTATATTGGACAGGCTGTGTCTTTAGGGCTTCTTGTTTAACACTACCATGCTAGCATTTTACATTACATCAACGTCACCTACTTTGGCGTGATGCAATGCAAACATCAGTTAACCCTTTTACCATTGGACAACATGGTCATATTTGTTTATCTTTTAACAATGTAAAGACAAACACATATTTGCTATTGCTATCCAGCGATGGCAACCGATATCCGACAAACACTTATCCGAATATGAGCTTCATGAACAGTAGTCACGCTTCGTTTAGCAAAGACAAATTTCAGCCATTATACCTTAATTTATTATGCATCTGCATAACGATTATCTATTTGAATCCAATTATTCAATTGCATAGATCGGGCGTTTTAAAGTCCTTGACGGTATCCTTACTGTTATTTGTAGCAAACTGCATTTTAGATGCCCTTTTGAACGCCATTTTGGATTTTTCAAATGATTTTCTTCTTTGTAATATACATTTAATGTTTATCTTGTTACCTCTAGCAACAAAATTAATACACACATTCATAATCCTGCCTAAGTCTTCTATAATTTAGGGATAAGTCAATTTTACATAATTCTGGCGGCCATCTTGAATATTTCAAAATGCTCAATGATGACAAAGTTACATCACGAAGTTTCTATGAAGGAACATGTGGTAGGACCTTTTTATGCAAAAATATTTTGTGCATACTGTAACTTGAGGTAAAAAAGTAGGTAATTGGCATTTGGCATACTGACTATACGTCCTAGGAGCATATTTTAAGCTTTCGTCTCACAATTATATATAGATAATATCAACAAGGACGGAAACTTAAGGACTAAATTCATTTACTATTATCAAATATATAGATTTATCTGAGTAGCCTCCATACTTTATCATCGTCCATAATCATAATATGTAAAATATGAAAGATGATTAATGCCGTATTCTCTCACATTTGAAGCAATTATCAATTTTAAACAGCTATTGCTTCGTTTTATGTGGTTATCTATCTGAATAAAATGGCAGTGGTATGCAATTTCGAAGGTATATCAGTAAATGAAGCAGAATAAGTTCTAACGATAATTCTAAAGAACCATATACTTAAACATATATATATATATATATATATATATATATATATATATATATATATCATACTTGCCGCCAAAGCAAAAATAAAATAATAAAAAAACACAAACACGCAAACACGCACAAAAAAAAATCATGTATTCCATAAAACGTAGACGCAAACGAGGAGTCTAGAGTTAAAAGACAAGAAGAGTTCCCATTTTTAAAACAAAGACTGGAAATGAAACAAATACTTATGATGTTCGAAACAATAAAGCTTCCTAAATTATCAAGGTTAATTTTAATATTTTTTCCAAAACCGCAGAATGAAATTATACGTTAAATCTCAACATCCAACACAGATTAAGTTTCTGGTACTTGAATGTTATCTATGAGTTGCGTAACAACTAGTCAGGCATAAAATTTTACGCCACTATACCTAAATAAAATGCTTATGGGAGCCAATTAAACATTAAGAAGATATCAGAAGAAACGAAATAGCGTCGTGTCATTATTACGATCCTCTAACTCCATTTTTATGAAAATTGAGTATGATATACCGTTGGATTCGGGATTTCAAGTCCTATCTCCAGCTCTATTCCATTCATTGATCTGACAATTCTACTTGACATAATAGCATGGAATTCCTTCATTGTTTTCTAAAACTGAAGTTGAACTTAGTATTACAATGTCTTATGTCCATTATTACATGGACATAGACCAATGTAATTCTAAGAAATGTTAAATCATTGTGGAGATAGAGCAGTGTTATAATAATATTGCATTTCAGTTGAGATCACGTGACAATTTTTTGCAATATTCTTGAAAAATACAGTAACATTATCCACTTAGTTTTCTCTCTTACAGAGTGCTAAAAAACAAAGACAAATATCAAACAGGGAATGCCACGTACCAAAATCGCAGCCTCCCCGAAACGAAACCTACAGCACGCAGACGTGCACACCACAAACACACACACACACACATACACGTGCACACACAAAAAGCCAACACACGAGGACAAAACGAACAAGCAAAGGAACACAGTCCTGTTGCATCATAATACTGAACAAACATAGCTATCATTTGTTATCTTAAGATGTCCTTTATTCAAAAGCAATTTAATACTGAACGTTTGAAATGCTGGAATTTGGAAAAAGTTTTATCTCCAAATGAAAAGTTTACCGGTAGACATCATGAAAATGGGGCACCTGAAGTTGTTACCAAAGCAATGTCAAGCCAAAAATTCTAGATATTTTTTCCATTTTTATCACAGAAAACAAGAAACCAATTTTCAAAGTCAATTTCCCACAAGTTACCAAAATGGAGTTAGAGCATCATAATAATGACACGACGATAGGCAAAACGTTTAAGACGACGAGTTTTCTCTTAATGCAAAACTATGTTCTTCGACGTCAATTTCCAATTGCATCATTTGACGAGACGTGAAAGATGGACGCGAAAATGTTTCCATTATGTCATCATCTGCAATCCAAGGTTGCTCTTATTTTGGCTTTATCAATTTGTGCCCATTTACGTTTTGGTTATCCAATTACAACTTGTTATTACTGAAGTTCATATCAGTTGGCAAGTTTAGACAATACGGAATTAAAGAGTGTTCGGCAAGAAACAATCGTTAAATGTTTTTTCTTAACAAGATACGGGATCCACACTGTCGCTAAAATCTAAACCTCTCGCCCGATATAGTAAGTGCATTATCGTGGACGACAGGCCGACTTGATTCAAACTTGAACACACCAGTAAGGACCACTTCCATTATCTGATGACACTTAAGTGCAGAATCATTTATTGCACAGTCAATATACATTAAAAATGTCAGTAGTGCAATTTCATGCTTAAATGTCAAACAGATTCGTAATCAGATATGTAATAATAAAAATACATCATACATGCACCAGAAAACATTCTCAAAGGGTTTCCTTTAGCGTCAATGTCTTGAAAATAATCAAAGTGATAATGAAACATAAGACACTGTCATATCAATTGATTCAAAAGTGCACACTCCTACGGAATTGCAACTTGTTGATTTGAGATATTATACATAAGAAAGGGTCTTCAGTCAATGCGCCGGGGATCTAGTCAGAACCAGTTAAGGCTGTATAACATGTTAGTGACACTGCCCAACGCACTAGGTCTATCAGGGTGTGTGTGTATGGAGGACAGACGAGTGTCTGATATGCCATGGACTTAAGGAGTATGACGTTCACCGTTATATTCTTCCTAAGGAAACCTAGAGTTTGATTTACCTTTTCTTGACATAGTTATGTGCGCTTCCCAGGAGAGACCGTTTGAGATATCTACGCCAAGGTATTATGCTAAGGTGACAAATTCTTGTAGTGTTTTATGCAGGTAGTATTGTGAGGGAACAGGATGTTTCCTTCTTGCACGGACCAAAGCACGGACCCCTGCTGAGCTCTAGAAGAAACAGAAACGGGCTCGAAACTTGTACCGTTTAGGATCTCGGATTAAAGCCGGCTGTTGAGAAAGCTATTTATCCATTCCAGGGTTGATCATGTGTACCATAATTTTATATTTTAAACAGGACTCGGTCGTAAAAAGTCGCCCCGACTTCATCTCAGTGTTGTTATATTTTCTGGTCCTTCGGGATCATTGATTTCAACTCATTTAGATTTGAAAATTGAATACTGTTTAAGCCGGTGCTAGGGGCGTGGGCAGTGTTGCATTTTCCATTACTGCTCATGAGCAGACTCAATCAAACCGAGTCTGTAATTTTCACTGTTTGCATTGTTCTCGGTGCTTCCTAGGGATCTACTTACTTCACAACAGCGGGTGTTAAGTGTTGTGTGGCGGCCGTAAAATGTCGCTCCGACTTCATCTCAGTGTTGTTATATTTTCTGGTCCTTCGGGATCATTGATTTCAACTCATTTAGATTTGAAAATTGAATACTGCTTAAACCGGTGCTAGGGGGCGTGGGCAGTGTTGCATTTTCCATCACTGCTCATGAACAGACTCAGTCAAACCGAGTCTGCAATTTTCACTGTTTGCATTGTTCTCGCTGCTTCCGAGGGATCTACTTTCCAGATTATATTTCTTATCGCTTACTTTATTGTATGCTTTACTGAAATCTATCAGTGTAGGGTCAACCTGTTATTTGTTGTATAATGATTTGACAAAATCATTTACAAGCATGATTTACTAGTATTGTGTCTCATAGAATCTTTTTTTCTCGTTCTTAACCTGGTTTGTCCCCATTTTTATTGGAGTGTACATCGGCGTACTTTTTTAACAGTATTTCCTTATTTGAATAGTGTCTTTGAAAGAATCGTCTGTTCGATAAACGTGTAAGACCCGCCAAAAGCAATTAAACCCATTTCAAATTGGGGTAAAATCTTATCTGATTTTATATAACTAAAGTTAAGTCAAACAACCATATTAAATGTCAAACAGTAGGTTGTCTGTTTCCATTGAAAGTGGTAATGTTTTTTTTTCCTTGATAGTAACCTAAAAGAGTAAATTATCACCGAATCTGTTAAACATTTCTCTTTGTTTTTTAGCCCTAAAATGTGTAATAATTCATTTGACACAATTTTGTAATACACGTAACGATAGAATGTAATTATAATGGAATGAGACTTCACAAAGCGAAGCGTTTAGAGTTCCGTTGAGTGGTGCTGAATAACACCTTCTCTTTATGTATCATATAAAATCATTGCTACCGAATTTTGCATAATTGTTTCTTTGTATCCTTGTGAATTTTAAGTATTCTTATAAGACGTCGTTCGAGCATTTTAGAATTGGCTAATACTTTCGTTGTTGCTTCTTTCGACAGTCATGCTATCTTTAATGTTCATTGTTTGAAAGATGAATGATAAAGATATATGTAAAATAGTTCAATATCAAAATAGCAGAAAGTTTTATACCACACAGGGAAAATTGCTACTTTTTATAAATTCCACACAAACGCATATTGTACGTCACAATATGGTTTTGATTCCATTTTCAGATGCATCTGGAGCTGAAATTTATGTAGTTTGAGGTTTATTCATATGAAATCATTGACATTTTCAGACATTGGAACATGTATCTCTCTAAGATTCGTTTAATAATAAATAAAGCGTTTGTTTTGCCGATAGCAGGAGTTTACCATAGTAACATTTTTCTTAGAATTAACACCAGAGAGACACTAAAAGTCTACTGTTTGATCAACATGTTACGTAAAAATTGATTTCCTTTTTTCCTCCTTAAATATTGGACATTTTCAATAATATTATGCATCTTTTCAAAGAGCTCCATGGAAGGTAGTAGGAACTTCTTTAAAAGATTCAAAATACCTTTAATGATTTCGACTTTATCTTTATTGCGTTATTTCCATTGTAAACTTCGACCATTTGCAAAATCAAAAGTTGTTAATATTTGAAATGTTGCTTTATCTGTTGGATTGTTATAAATCTTTCAGGAAATCTTAGTAAACATATAAAAGTAACATTTCTATACAAACCATTTAAAAAAATATATAAAATGAAAAAGTTTCCCACAATGAGATTTTCAACATATTGCTTTATGTTAAGAAAATGGAAGAATACATTTTTGGGACAATTCCCTGAAACTAAATCTCATGTTTTATGAGTCTCCCATCTTACAACACCATTACCTAGGCAAGACTAAAAGTGCTTGGGGTGCCTCCATGGCTGAATTGTTTAGGTCTCTGACTTCAAATTACACGTCCGCCACCGATGCGAGTTTAAACCTCACTCAGGGCGTTGAATGCTAAATGTCAAGAAAAACATCCAACTTGCTTCAGAATGTCGATGGTCCTACCCAGATACCCTTCTGTAATGAAATAATGTACGTAGTGGCACCTGTGCTCTTCTTCTACCATGAAAACTGGTATTCCACCATATGACGAATAAATATGTCAGTGTGACGTTAAAATTAACAAATAAAACACCATACGTGTTTCAACGAAAAAGTCAGGGATAATGACAAGTTTACTATGTATTACTTAAGCAACAATATAGAATATCATTCAGAATTCAGAAAGTTTTGGGTATACAGGCTTTCTTATGTGGAGGCTAAAAATTGTATAAAAGAAAAATATATATATATATAAATGTGCATGTTGGTCGTTTATTTCAGTAACAGTATGATATGGTGAACAAAAAGCCCACAATGCAGCCTTGTGCAGCCTTGTGGAGCTTTGGCTAGACCATGAACAGTAGACAACAAAAAGGTAAGGATTATTAAGAGCTGCATTTATTAAACTCTTTCATGTAATTACTAATTATCAGTTCAAATGAGACTTGGTACACAACATCAGCAAGAAGTGGACATGCACATATTGCCAGGACTGTCAAATTGGATTATTTGTTTCTTCAGTTATTATGTCATTTTTTATCAAATCATCATATCATAGCTTCCTTCATACATTGCGCATTAAAACTCTTTCTGCAGATTCCACCATATTCAAATGGAGCATGGTATACTTTATTGCCAAGCAGCAGAAATACACATACGATAGTAAATTTACATCTGATGACCCTTTTCTAAAGTTATGACCCTTTTAGAATTTTGAATTTAATATTACAGTTTCTTTTGTCCTTCGTGTACTCAGCTCCTCCAACACTTTCTATTCAATACCCTTGAAACTTGTAATACACTTTTATCAAGGGCAAGGTCAAAACTGAAGGTAATAATTTTTAGCCTTCCATTTTTTGTCTGCTCTTTATCTCCTGAACCCCTTGAAGTATTTTCCTGAAACTTAGGTCAAATAGTCACCTCATCAAGGCAATGTGCAGAAACGCATGAGTCTGCCATGTCGGCTCAAGATCAAAGTCACAACTTATGGTCAAAGGTTTGAGCCTTCCATTTCGTGTCCGGTCTATATATCCTACTAGTAATCCTTTTAAGGGATTCATATGAAATATGGGTAAAATGATCACCTATCCAAGACAATGTGCACAACTCATAAGTCAGACATGCCGGCTCAAGGTCAAGGTCTCCACTCAGTGTCAAATGTTTTAGCCTTCCATTTTGTGTCCACATTGTATCTTGTAAACCACTTGAAAGAATTTTATAAAACTTTGGCCAAATGATCACCACATCAAGACAATGTCCAGAACTTATGAGTCAGCCATGCCGGTTCAAGGTCAAGGTCACAGCTTAGGGTCAAAGATTTGAGCCTTCCATTTTGTGTCCACTCTGTATCTTCTAAACCCTTTGAATGCTTTTCATCAAACTTGGGTCAAATAATCACCTCATCATAAGTCAGCCATATCAACTCAAGGTTAAAATCACAACTCAAGTTCAAAGGTTTGAGCTCTGAATCTCCTTAAGCCTTCAAAGGATTTTCATGAATTTTTGGTCAAATGATCACCTCATAAAGATGATGTGCAGAATTTATGAGTCAATCATGTGTGTTCAAGGTTAAGGTCACAGCTCAAGGTCAAGGTTTACCCTTTCACTATCCATAACAGTGGCGGGGGATTTAGCTGTCTTTCAAACCGCCTTGTTTAGATTAACTTCTCTAAGTAGTCACTGTAAATAATTTATACATCATATTTTTTTTAAATTGAGCGTAGAGAAAAATCAAGACATCTTTCTTTGTTACTTTTAAATTTTCGGTGTATTTTAAGGTACCTCTTCCTGTTAAGGAGATTTTTTGTGAACTTAAAAAAGCAAGACTTACTTCCCTTTGTTGCTACTATAAAACGATTATTCTTGAAACATTTTATCCTGGTTGTTAGAATTTGATATGTAATTGTTTTGGCTTACTGTCTACCAAACTTAAATTTTGTACAGAAAACGTTTTATTGTAACATCTCCATGACGTGCATATATTTAACATCCTGCCACTATTGTTATATTTTGTTCATGCCCAGATGCTGTATTAGCATACAGTATGTATAATGAAAATTTCCTTAGGCGGGGGACGTTGCTTACTCTGTTACAAATTCTTGTTATTTTTTTGTTTTGTTTTTTTCTTGAGTTGTTGTTCTATATGACCTCGAACTAATTCATCACATCGTGAACTTAAATCCTGCAGATCCATCAACTGAATTGAAACTTGGTATACATCAACAGCATGAAGTGATTATGTACATGTTGCCCTGACTTTTATAATCAATTTTTTGGTCTATAATGACAGGGAATCAAATACAAAATTAAACTTTGAGCCGAAATTACAAGAATTCAAAAACTGTTTAAAACAATTAAATGGCAACACCGAAAACGCACTCTTTTAGGTAAAGTGACTGTAGTAAAAACGTTTGCTCTGCCAAAACTCATATATCCCTTTACTGTCTTGGCGAATCCATTAGAAAACATTATAACAGATATTATCCGAACGGTCTTCAGTTTTATATGGGATAATAAATCTGAGAAAATAAAACGTAAGGTTTTAACTAAGGATTATGAACTAGGAGGATTAAAACTAACAGATATTAGGTTGTTTCTGCATTCCATAAAAGCCTGTTTGGTAAAACGACTAATATGTGACGAGAACAAAGGTCCCTTGGAACTATTCTACGTAAATGCTCTTGAAAAATTTGGTGCTCAATTAATTGTTGAATATAACTAAAATAAAGATGACATAGATCTTATCTGCAATGAAAACGTTGCTTGGTTTTAGATTAGTCACGAATACAACCAAATAAGAGAAGACATAAATCATGTTATATGGAATAACTCAGAAATACGAATGCAAAACAAAACAATTTTCTGGAATAATTTAATATTTTTAACTGAAATTTAGCCACCCCAAAATTGCATTCTTTCTTAACATAAATCGCATATAGATTTTCAAATTAAATGGAAACGATTCATCTTTTTTCTTTTCTTATTTATCCCCTTCTTTTTCTTATCAATCAACTTCACATCTTCCATTTAAAAAAATCCTCTTACTTACATATGGAATATCGATACATATTTTGATAAACATGACTGAAATACTGAAACTTATATTCATTCATTGTGTTGTTTGCATTTTCTTGTATTGCTTTGGTATACTGGATTATAGTATGTGTATGTTATGGTTTCATGTATGTAAAGCAATAAACGGGGTTACCCATATGGGGCCTCAAAATATTGTCTGGAGTTGTGGCCCTTATTTAACGACGAATGGCAACTACGTTGTATTTTCTTTCTCTTCCGTTCTAATAAAACTTGTTAATCATCATAAACATTATGCAGACATGCGCATTTGTTCTGTGTTCATTTGTTAAAGTTACAAGTATATATGTTTTACTTAATAACATTATTGAGCCGTCGTTATACTAAATAATGGAATGAAACATTTTTTGTCGACACCATTCAAGTTCACATTGCAACCTCCGTGAAGGATTATTGTCAAACTGTACCGATAAGGGGAAGAGTTTGGTTCCTTTTGTAGCACAGCTTTCTATGCATAATTGTGTATTGATCATATATATGATATTTTTATTTGTGTGAACATGCATGAACTTGTTATACTTCAAAATAAAACAGTCATTATTGATTATTTAACTTGTTGTCCCTTTCATCCTTTTTACCGTTTATAGTACAGTCATTCACTGAAGATGCTGTATACTAACACATTTTGTTGTGAATATGTTCTACTTAATTATCTACTATAACAGTTTATCTAGGAATTTGTGTAAACTGAAATCCTTCATCCGTTTGTCTATCATCAGTCTTATACAGAAATACAGAAAGTATTACAAGTTCACAAAGAGGAACAAAGCTAGGCATTTACACAAAAAGAACTTTTAGTTTCAGTTGGCGGCATTTTTTGTAAACGATTTCGTGAATTCTTGACAGAACTTGTTAATTAGAGCACTATACAGTATATTCCCTTATTGTATGTTGTAACTCTTGTAACTTTTGGAAATAATCTTATTTCAAATTCAACACCATAAATATAGTCGAAAGTAATTTATATCAAGCGGCGACGTGTTAAAATGCTTTGTAAATTAAGTTGGGTGCAAATTAAACAGTAATCATAAATTAAATGTATTTTTCCCCGAGAAAGTGTAAATCTAAATATTTCAAATGTCCCATTGGCATGTTTTACGACATGATATCCGATATTATAAACAGTTTTACTCATTTGTTCAGACATTATTCAGCATAATTAATTTTGTAATCGGTCGCCATATTGATGACGTCATTTCCGGATCAAGTTGCGGTACCCAGAAGAGATACGTACATATTGTTTTGAAAAATTTGGTATATGTGGCTATATTTCTCAGCTACTTTCGAGCGGGATAACAAATGGCCGTGGGCTATTAGGTACACATCCGAACTGCACTCACTACAAGTTGTAACTTGTTTACACAGTTGTAACAGTTGCAAATTTACATATTCCCACTGGGCTCCAATGTGCGCGAAGAGCAATGATTAGGATGTTTGTTTAACTGGTTTAGACATAAGAAACTATATATTCTCTTTCTGAAAATTATCTCGATCCAGAGGATATACTGAATTTAGAAATAATGTGCATAAAGGGATAAACATGAATTAGGAAAATAAGCTTTCCAATACAAATGAGCCATGTTATATGTAACACGTAAAACTATAATATTCATACGACGTAAATGTCGACCTTTTAATAGGACACACACCATAAAATTAACATCTTGAGAAAAGCTCAGATGATCTGCTTCTATTGTTAAGATGAAGTTAAGCTAGGAAAGTTAAATAATGTAAGATTATTATGTTATATATAGCAACTTTTAACCAAAAATACTTGCAGCTACTATAGTACCCTCACCAAAAGCTTTGTGACGCTAAACAAATCTCAGCGTGATAAGACCTGCTGTATAATATTTGCTAATGATCATTTCAACCTAAGTATATATGTTTCATTGCTTTATCTACCTGGTTTCAGAAATACTCAAAGTAAAACACCCGTTTTGTCAGTAGTGTAGTAATTGTTTGTGCAAGCATTATTTGACCTTATTTAACCTTTCGACCACTTCTAAAAAGAACAAAGTCAAGCAATTAAAAACCAAAAAATAAACAAGTTTTCATAGTACTATATGAAAACCTATAGTAAAATATGATTAAACACTTCCACCAAATATTTATCAAAATCCTACCACGAAAACAGAGTACGACGAGAGATAAAATGTAGAATAGGTTTGGCCTAATATAACATACAGGAAGTAAAATATAGTGTGGTTGAATTTAGACCACATTTATTTTCTGTTTAAATCACTCTTCTACTTCCTTGTTTTATAATCCTTTTACATAGATAACAACTGTTAAAGACATTAGAAATGACACAAAATGTACACAGTACCAATAAATACATTAATAATTATCCATAAAACAAGAATATTTCAAACTAAAAATAACACAGACCGGGAAAACCAAATGCTAAATATAACAAATATAACAAGGTCAGGTTATTTACAAATCTATCTCCCTTTAATAATTGAAATTAAAAAATAAACAAATAATATCTCTCTTTGATAACTGAAATTCATACAAATTATTTTAATTAATATTGGAAGAATAAAATTACTTTAGGAGTTGTTATTATTTAAAGACAAAAAGTAATTGAATAAATTATAACACATGAAAAATAAAATTATGATAATTTCAAAACCATAACATTATTATAATAAAGAATATACACTATATAAAACCGGTTTCAACTTTTATATCATTGAGTCGAGTTGTGTTACGCTTTGTTCCAGAAGTTAAATTCGATGTTTCCTTGTCTGTTTAAAGGTAGCTTGCCGTATGGTTTGTGTACTGGGTCGTCTTGTCTGTTAACGGTTACAGCCTGCTGTTATGACATTGACTGGTTGTGCACATAAAGAATTCTTCCGTCAATGTCGTGATAGCACTGAATTGCCTTACTTCGTTCTTGTCTCTTGTTTCGAAGGTTTCGGGAGGCAACGAACAATGGGGTTGAAGGTGATTCTGGCTGCAAAAAATACCGGGCAGGTTTGATGATTTAGGAAAAACCAGCTGTATGGTGAGCCTACAGATGAGGTCTCTTAGGAAAGACTAATGGTTCATCCCGGTGTCGGGTGTGCACGTAATAGATTCTACCTGGCGTCGGGGTTAAAATAAATGTACGCAACACGGCTTTTGCACTTTTTTAACAAACAAACAACTGAAATCACTCAACCGTGTGAGTATGCCATAGGCATATGCATGATTGAATATCATAATACTTTTATGTTATGAAAATCACTCAACCGTTTGAGTATGCCATAGGCATATGCATGATCGAACATACGCTTTTGAATATTGTTCAACCATGCATCGTCGAATGGCTTCAGTTGTTTATACAACATTTACGAACATAGTTCTTTAATGTTATACAACATAACCGCGTTAAGGTATTAGAGCATTTAAGTATTATCATTATTCTGTGTTAATCACGATGATTTAGCAGAAGAATTACACAAACCAATTAAAAGAAAATTTAGGAAAACGAAGAGTGATAGTTAATGATATTGATGACACTTAGTCAGCTGATTTAGTTGCCATGCAAGCTTTTTCAAAATATAATAAAAGAGTAGAGTACTTGTTAACCGTTATTGATATATTTAAAATATGCTTGGGTTATTCCATTAAAGAATAAAATTGGAAAATCCGTTACTGAAGCATTTGAAAAAATAATTTCTGAAGATAGAATTCAGGAGCGAATATCCCCAAAGACTGCAAGGATTCCAACAAATTTATGGGTAGATGAAGGAAAAGAATTTTATGATAAAAAGTTTGAATCATTTTTAAATAAAAATAAAATTAACATGTACCATACATTTAATGAAGGAAATGCTGTAGTAATAGAAAGATTTAATAGAAGTTTAAAGAGAATAATGTGGAAATATTTTAAAGCAAATAATACTTATACTTATTTAGATAATTTGCAGGATATGGTTGATAAATATAACAAAATAAAACATTCTAGTATAAAAATGACACCAACCGAAGCCAGTAAAAACTTAAATAAAGGTACTGTTTACTTTAATTTATATGGTAATTTAAAGATACCAAAAAGTAAAGCAAAATTTAAAATTGGTGATCGTGTTCGCTTAAGCAAACTTAAAAGACATTTTGAAAAAGGATATACACCAAACTGGACAGAGGAGATATTTATAATTTATAAAATTAATTATACAAATCCCAGAACATACACTATAAAAGATTTAAATGATGAGATAATTCAGGGTTCATTTTATGAACAAGAACTTTTACCTACTGCACAAGAGGTTTTTAGAATAGAAAAAGTTATCAGACGAGACTATAAGAAAAAAAAAGCTTTAGTAAAATGGAAAGGTTATAGTGAAAAATTTAATAGTTAGGTACCATTTAGTGAATTGGAAGAAATTTAATTTAAAAAATATTAATAATATTTATTATATAAATGAGTTATAAAATTTTGATTTCTAATAATGGAATAGAAACAATAGATCAGTTAATCATTCACTTAACTTAACTAGCTGCTGCTTACAGAAAAAGTTATAAACTTTGTGGGAGAGTAGGTACAGGGTTATATATTACAGCAGGTATCTTTGGTTGTTCAGCTGTATTAGCACTTGTTCCAGCTATTCCTATATTGTAGCAGTTGCTGGCGCTGTTCCATCAGTAATTACCATATTTACTAATAGACTAAAACTTGACGACAAGAAATTTATTTTAAAAGCACATCATCACAAAATAAAACAACTAATAACAAAAGCACGGATTTGAAAAGTAAATAAAGCAGATCCAAATAAAGTTATTCAGAATATTTTTACAATACTATTAGAAATGCAGAAAGAAAAAAATTATTCAACACCTCTTGAAATGCACATGAAGGGATTTAAACTTAACGGATATAAAAGCAAAAAAGAAGAAGAGTTGTATTAAAGATTATTAAAGATTATTAAAGATATTTTTTATAAGTATTTTATATATAAATGAGAAAAATTATATCAGTTGAAGGTAATATTGCATCAGGAAAAAGTACGTTTTTAGATATTATTAAAGAATATAATCCTAATTTTAATATAATTCCAGAACCAATTCACGAATGGCAAAATGTTATGGACCCAAGTTATAATTCATATAACCTTTTTGAACTTGCTGCTCAAGAACCTTCCAAATACTTATTTCCTTTTCAACTAACAACTTTAAATAGTCATATAAAAATGTTATCTTTTGCTAAACAGTTTGATGGAGTTTCTGTCTTTGAACGTTGTTATTTAACTAACAGTAACGTTTTTACAAAACAACATCACGACAACGGTGTTATAAATAACCCCGAGTGGGCAGTATACAATCTTTTCTTAACTGATCATATTATAACACCATACGGAAAAAAACCAATTGATGGATTTGTTTATGTTAAAACCGATCCAGAAATATGTTTTAAAAGACTCCAAAAAAGAAACAGAACGGAAGAAAACAGAGTTGGTTTAGATTATTTAGAAAAAAAACACAAATTACACGAAGAATGGTTAAACAGAATGTCTCAAGAAGGTATTAAAATTTTAACAGTTGATAACAATTTAGAAAAAGTGACTTTAAAATCTTATTCAAAAGATATAGATAATATAAACAAATTTCTCAAATCAATATAATTTCTCTAGGTGTGTTTTTAAAGATTTTTTCTATAAGTATATTATATATAGATGGTTAATAGAAAGGTAGATAGAATGATTATGCCAAAATTATCTAGCACTTTAGGAGAAATAATGAATCCAGACAAAAATTCATATAAAAATGTTCTTAAAAGAAGAAATGTTATTAAGTCAAAACTTGATCAAATAGTTATTGATGAATATAAAAATCATGTCATTGATAAATTACAAAATGTTATAGATCCTTATCTTTTAAAATATAATTTATTTGAAAGGAACTGCGGTTGTCTAATATTCGAAACAATCCTAGAAAGGTATTGCAACCGATTGTGATACTAATGAAGAAAAAACATATAAAAGCACTTATGCAGCATCCAAAGACCTTAATATTAATTCAGGGTTAATAACAATGTGCTGCAAAGGAAAAAAAACAAGTTAAAAGTGGAATATCAAAAGCCAGCGGAAAAAGATATAAATTTAAGTATTTTAATTCTTCTTAAACTTTATTTATTTTATTATTTTCTTAATCCCTTTTTCCTTAGTGATTTTTTTTTTAATATATTTTATAGACGGAAATCTATGAGAGATTGATGAGAGATCTACAAAACAATATTATAAGAAATTTGAAATTAAAATTACATATAGACAAGATCCAAAGAATCAATTATATTTAACTATAAACGACTCTTATGAAATACTTAAATGTGAAATTAAAACTTCAAAATGTATAAAAATAAACGTTGTTTTAAAAATAACTTTTGCAAAAATGGATAAAACTGATACAATATGTAAATCAGCTTATTTTCAATGAAAAGCTTTAGAAATTATTAACACAAATGAAATAAAAAACACTTTACGTCAAGCTTTTGATGAAATGATAAATAGAATTGGTAATTGGATTTCTGAAGGAAGTGGCTGGAGAATAGAGTCAGTTGATGCTCATTATATAAATAGATATCAGTATAGTCCACTGGCTGCTTCAAGTTATTTAGAATTACCAAAACCATTACAAAATTCAATGAAAGGATTAATAAATATAAAGAATGATGATAACGAATGTTTTAGATGGTGTCATTTAGCTTATAAATTTCCTGTTGAAAAAGATCCTCAAAAAATTTCAAAATATAAAAAACATATAAACGATCTTGATTATACTGGAATAAAGTTTCCCGTTACATTAAATCAAATACCTAAAATAGAAGTTTTAAATGAAATATCATTTAATATATTTGGTTATGAAGAACCTACGGGAATTTATGTACATATCAAAATATCAATACGAAGAACACTGTGACATGTTGCTAATTACTAATGATAAAATAACTGATGATGACTGTAAGAGGGCTTAAGCCACTGTAGTCCAACATTATGTTTGGATAAAAGACTTTAATAGATTAATGAATAACAAAACAAGAAGTACAAACAAGAAACTTTTTTTGTAGATCTTGCCTGCAACACTTTACCCAAGATAGAATATTAAAAGAACATGTTGAAAATTGTTTAGCTATTAATGGTACCCAAGGTGTAAAAATGCCAAAAGAGTGAAGTAAAGTACAATTTAAAAATTATCATAAAGGTTTAGCAGTACCTTTTGTAATTTATGCTGATTTTGAATCAATAACTAAGAAAGTTTTAACTACTTTACCATCAACTGAATCCTCATTTACTGAACCATATCAAAATCATATAGATTGTGGTTAAGGCTATAAAGTTGTTTGTTGTTATGATAAACCAACCCAGATTTATAGAGGCCCTAATGCAGTTTATAAGTTTATTGAAAAAATGCTTGAGGAAAAGGAATATTGTAAAGAAATATTTAAAGAGCACTTTAACAAAAAACTAAGAATGTCTAAAAAAGATGAAAGTGAATTTAAAAAAACAAAAGTTTTGTCATATCTGTGAAAAAGAATATAAGGAAAATGAAAATCCTGTCCGAGACCATTGTCATATAACAGGAAAATTCAGAGGAAGTGCTCACTCAGAATGTAATATTAATTTTAGACTAACACACAAAATTCCTGTTATTTTTTTATAATTTAAGAGGTTATGACGGTCATTTTATTATGCAACAAATAGGGAAATTCAAAAAAGAAATTAATGTTATTCCTAACAATATGGAAAGATATATGGCATTTATGATAAGTGATTTAATTTTTACTGATTCATTCCAATTTATGTCTCAATCATTGGATAACTTAGTAAAAACTATTCCAGAATTGAAATATTTATCTCAAGAATTGAATTGTGAAAGCATTAATTCATTAAAAACAAAAGGTGTTTATCCATATGATTACATGGATTCATTTAAAAAATTCAAAGAAACAAAATTACCTCCTAAAGAAGATTTTATATTAAATTTTAAATGAAACACACATATCTGACAACGAATATGAACATGATAAAAATGTTTGGAATAAATTTTAAATTAAAACAATTGGAGAATATCATGATCTATATTTAAAAACCGATGTATTACTTTTAGCTGATGTATTCGCAAATTTTAGAAAACTATGTTTACAGTACTACAAATTAGACCCTTGTCATTATTTTAGTAGTCCTGGTTTAGCTTGAGATGCTATGTTAAAAATGACTTGAATTAAGTTAGATTTAATAACTGATATTGATATGTATCTTTTTATTGAAAAGGGACTGAGAGGAGGAATAAGTTATATTTCAAGCAGATACAGTAAAGCAAACAATAAATATATGAAAGATTATAATCCTAAACTTGACAGCAAATACATTATGTACCTCGACGCCAATAACCTTTACGGTTGGGCCATGTGTCAACCTTTACCCTCTGGAAACTTTAAATTTATATCCGGTAAACAATTCAAGAAATTAATTGCAATTAATTGCAAAAGGTAAAACTAACATTATAGTTGAATGTGATCTTGAATATCCCAAAGAATTACATTAAACCCACAACGATTATCCTTTAGCTCCTGAAAAAATTAAAATACCAGATCAATGGCTTTTCAATTATAGTAAAAATATTAAAACAGAATTGGAAATAGGAAAAAGTAATGTAAAAAAAATTAGTTCCAACTTTAATTAAAAAACAAAATTATGTAGTTCATTTTAAAAATCTTGAACTATATACACAATTAGGGTTAAAAGTAACAAAATACATAGAATATTAACTTTTGACGAAAGTCCTTGGTTAAAAAAGTATATTGATTTTAATACTCAAAAAAGATCTAAAGCAAAAAATTCATTTGAAAAGGACTTTTTTAAGTTGATGAACAACTCTGTATTCGGTAAGACGATGGAGAATTTACGCAAGAGAGTTAATATTAAATTAAATCATGATGAAAACCTTTTATTAAAATATATAGCCAAGGCTTCATTTGTTAGTTCAACGATATTTAACAAGAATTTGTTTGGTATTCATAGAATAAAAGAAAGTTTGTTATTAAACAAACCTTGTTATGTTGGAATGTGCATTCTAGATTTATCAAAATATTTAATGTATGATTTTCATTATAATTACATCAAGGAAGAGTACGAGGATTCAGCAAAGCTTTTATTCACTGACACTGATTCATTATGTTATGAAATTAAAACCAAAGATGCATATGAGGATTTTTATAAGGACAAAGATTTATTTGATAATAGTGATTACGATAACAACTCAAAATTTTATTTCGACAATAATAAAAAAGTAATTGGAAAATTTAAAGATGAAGCTGCCGGCATTCCCATTGTTGAATTTGTTGGATTAAGAAGTAAAATGTATTCATATTTATCAGAAAATGAAGTTAATGTTAAAAAATGTAAAGGAATTAAAAAACTTGTTGTTAAGAAAACAATAGTTCATAAAAATTACAAAGATACTTTGTTTAATTCAACCCAAAGTAATCACACCTTTAAAGTTATTCGTTCTGATAGGTATAATCTTTCCAGCTATGTTATAAATAAAACATCTTTATCATGTTATGATGATAAAAGATATATTCTTATAATGGTATTGATACATTAGATTATTCATAAATTAATTAAAACTTAAATTAAAACTTAAATAATAGAACCATAAATTGTTAATTGAATATTTTTAACGTTTAAAGAATTAATATAAATAACATCATTTATTTTAAATTCATTAGCATAATTAATAGAAATAGATTCATTTTTTCTGTTTGTTTTTGCATTGTAACTTTGAAGAATTACATTTTCTTTATTTTTTAGTTGTAATTTAACTTCTCCTTTAGCTATTTTAATTGCATCAACAAGAATAATTAAAATGCAATTTTGTTTAATTGTTATTTTATTACCATTTTGAACTCAACCAGGACTAGCATTTACAGTTTTCCATTGAAATAATCCACTATCGGTATCTTCGGTATAACATGTTAAGAACAATGGAGGTTTTCTTATTAATTGTCTTTCTATTTGTCTTTCTATTTTATTTACTTTTTCATTTATATTATTGAATATTCCCATTATATTAATTATTCCAGTTAAATAAAAACTAAAGTTTTAACTTTAATAAAAACTAAAGATTAACTCAAAAGTCTGTTTCCATCATAAGATACATATTCATCCGATATGTAGAATCTGATGTAACTATCCGTCAAAAGCGTAAAATTTATTTCTGTAGATTATGAACTGTCATAAGGATGAATGTCAAACATTGTCCCTTGTTTTAGATAAACTTTAATTTTTTCTTATACATAGATATTGTTTTGTCCGATCCAATGTCAAAGTCCTCGGCTACTATATTTACATTATCGATAAATATACTAAGAAATGGATCAGCATTATCATTCCACCACCTAAACATAAAATCTGATATTGGGCTTTTATGGTTTTTACTCGGTTCCGCTTTAAACCCAGCCCCCGCTAATAAAATCTTAATATCTATTATATAAATTCCGGTTTTTTCAACCACAAACACACCTTTTAAAAGTACATCTGGTACAGCTAGTTTATATTCTTGGTTTGTGTTTATAAATTTTTTATAATCTACGATAATTCCAGATCCTAATTCAAATGCATTTAAATAGTTCAAACCGGCCATATTTTCATATGTTGAATATATCCAGGCACCCCGACGGTCAAAATACTTTTTCATTTTTACGTATTCATAAAAACCGTATTTAAACCTTGGATCTGTTTCATTAAAACTGTTATATTCAAAAAGAAACACTTCACGTTTTACTTTTTCTATTTCTTTTTTCCAATTCTTCTTTTATTTTTTTTGTCTTTCTTTTTAAGTTTAAGAATTACTTCAGCTAAATCATCAACTCGTTTTGTTGTAGCAACTTCAGAAGCAGACAAACTATCAACTGTATTCTTTGTTCTAGCTAATTGTGTTTCTTGTTTTAAGAAAAAAAAATTTACTTTTGTAATTTCTTCAGCATTAGTAGAAATTGCTTGGGTATTAGTGGTTATTGCTTTAGTATTAGCAGTAATTAACTCTCCTTGTTTAACTGATTTTTCAACTACAGCGTCCAGATCATTTATTATTTTTTTTAATTTTATCATTAATTTTATCATTAAATTCATTAATATCTTTTTGTAATAAACCTGTAAGTGTAATTAATTCCGCGTACTTTAAATTGTGACGTGTGTCAACAGTACTAATTAAGGTTCGAAGTTGTTTCTTTAAATTTTTTAGCTGATCATTAATTGTGTTAATTGCTTCAGTATTAGTGGTAATTGATTCTCCTTGTTTAACTGATTTTTCAACTACAAAGTCCAGATCATTTTTATGTTCTTCAACTTTAGCATTAAGCTGCGTCGTATCTTCTTGTAATTTTTTTGTAATATTATTTAAGTCTGCGTACTTTAAATTGTGACGTGTGTCAACAGTACTAATCCAAATTCGAATTTGTTTCTTAAAGTCTTCTATTTTAGAATTAAGCTCTTTTTTAAGGTTATCTAATGCTGTGTCATGGTCATCACCTCTTTGTGAAGCTGCCATTTCCAATTCAGATTTATATTCTGTAAGTTTATTTGAAATAAATTCTAACAAATCTTGGTGGTTTTTATTTTCAGTTTCAGTATTTAGTTTATTTATTTCTGTTTTGATTTCTAACTGAAACATATTTTGTAACTTTTTTTCAGCTTCAATACTCTTGTCTTTTAGTTCTTCATGTTTAATCATACTATCTTTTAATTCTTGAACTTGATTGTATAACTTTTCAAAATTGGCTCTAAATACTTTTTTTATGTTGTCATCTGTCAAATCAGATTTCTCTTCAAGTTCTTTAATAGAATAAACCATAGCTTTCATTTCTTTTTCAATTTTATCTTGTAATTCAACTATTTATAATGAATTCTTTTTAAAATCTTTTGTTAATTCTTCAATATTCTTTACTTCTGTTTCTAGCGTCTGTTTTATACTTTAATATCTTCAAGATTATAGTCATCTATTACACTTTGAACTTTTTTATACATAAACCGTCTTGAAACTGCATCGTTGGGTTTATCTGGATCTCCTAGGTTGAATATTTCATTACCTCCCATATCTAATGCTCTGTTTATTGTGTTATCAAGTTCCTTACTTCTATGAAGATATGATTCCATGTCCTTTTTAAGCTTTTTGTATTGTTGTTTAGTAGCATAGTCACTTAAATCAATATCAAATTTAACTTTACTTATACTGTCAGGTTCACTTATTTGTTCTATATTATTAAAAACTCCCATTATATAATTATTATATATTACCAGTAAAGTTTTTTCTTAAAAACTTCCTTGGTTTGTCAATATATAAGAAATCATATTTTTGATTTGTTGCATTAGCAAAAGAGTTAGGGTTAATATTTTGTTCATTACAAATCATATCATTTTCTCGTTTACCTGGACTTTCAAATAAAATATAATTTGAACAGTTAATACGGATATCTTTTTGGTGTTTTATAGTAAGACTGACTTAAATAAATAACACAACAGTTTTTATGACGTCCTTGAATAAAGTTTTTTGTTATTTCATTTTGAACCTTTTTATCTTCACATACAAAATCATCAAATATTACTATTTTTTGTTTTTCTGATTCAAGATCATTAACATCAATTATTACATTATTAGAACATTCAAGTATTTCATTTGGATCTACTTTAATTTTTTTTGCAATTTGACTTAAGTGGTTAATTAAATCTTGATATTTAGATTGTTCTAGATTTTTAGCATATAAGTAAAATTTATCATAATATATAAGAGGTTTTCGAAGTATATGCATTAATGTATTTGTTTTTCCAGATCCAGAAGATCCACATATTAACATTCTAAAACATGAATCTGACATAAAGGGATAATGTTGTTTAAAGTTATTGGATTTATCGCTTTTAGTATCATAATTTGGAATTTCCATTTATACGTAATAATACATTATTTTACATTATCTTACATTATCTTACATTATTATATAAATGCAATCAAAACTTAATGAATAAGAAAAAGAAAAAACTTAGTCGGGCAAAAGATGAGAGCTCTTAGAGAAGAAATATTGAGAGAAAAAATTTAGAAAGCTACAAATCGGGATATGTACACTGAAATTTATAAACCAATTACTGAAGGAATAGAAAGTCAAAAAGAAAAATTATCAAGTCAGTTAAAAGCATTAACTGGAATAAAGCAACAATTAGCGTTACTAGGTGATGAAATGAAAGACATACAAACATATCAAGGTTTACCACAGCTATTCCAAGAACCGCTGTCATCATTACCGGACTCCTCTGAACGTGTTAAAAATCTTGAAGAGATATTGAAAGATTATGAAAATAAAATAAGAAAAGAACAAGCTTTAAAACCAACTTCCACATCAATAGATTGGGGAGATGAACCTGCTGAACGGGTTTCTCAAGATGAATTTAAGAGATTTCAAGATGAATTTTAGAAATTAGAAGATTATGGAAGAAATAAGACGGGAATAACTGAAACAACTGATGATACAACTGAAGAATTAGAAGAAGAATTGGGAGCAAGACCAAAAGAAAAAAAATATCTACGGTAGATTTAGATGCTTTTCTGGATGATAATGTTTTAGAAGAATATAGATATTACAAACCGTCTGAAATGTTTGACTTTTTTACTGCAGATAAAATAGATAACGACGTACTTAAAGGTACAACAGATGACGTTACTACGATTATCAAAAAATTAAATGGTTCAATAACTGGCAAATCAAAATCAAAAGATCCAAATAAGCAAAAAGAAGCAAAAGAATTAAAACATAGCCTAGGCGAATTAATAAAGTACAAAGACCGGTTAAATCATATTCTTGGTATGTCTTCTACATATGGACAAGGAATAAAATATCATAACCCATATAAAGTTTCACCAAATGGACAATATGGTAATTTAATTATTAACTTAAATAAACTTTATAGTCAAAACAAATTAATTGCTAAGGATAGAATAACTGGAAAGGAAGTCATTAACACTAAAGTAGATGATGATTTAATTGATTTGATTAATAAAAGATATAACAATAATAAAAAGCATTCAATTCATTCAAGAAAAATATTTAAAGAATTAACAGAAAAATCAGGATTACCTATCAATAAAAGATCTATGAAATTTAAAAAAGTAATTAGAGGACAAGGTTATGACGTTTGTCCATGTAATCCAGAAGAATTGGTTAATGACTTGGAGTTAATTTGTGGTTCGATTGATGCTGGAAATAATAATGAAGAACTAAAAAATGAAGGTATTAGGGTAGTAGACCAATTATTAAAAATGAATTCACTCTTACTAGAACAACATGAAATGTTATATAAAAAATATTTTTCTTGAATATATAAATGGAACAAAAAATTATGTTAAGTTCTGAAACAGTTAAAAACGATAATAAAAATACTCCGAGTGATTTTACAATCAGATTTAGTCGTTTTTTAATTTTAGATAAAAATAAAACTTATGTTGTTGGTTTGGATAGTATTAACACTATGACTTACTCTTGGCATAATATTAGTGATGAATATAATAATAAAAGAATTCGTTATAATAATGGTAAAGAATGATAAGATATTATATTTACAAATGGTTCTTACAGTTACACAGATATTAATAATTATATCAGAAACATTAATAAGTAATTATGACTTTGATCAATCAGTAATTGCTCCAATAACTTTGGAATTTGATTTAAGTAGTTTTAAGGTTTTGATTTCAATTCATGATAATTTTATGTTGGATTTAAGAATGTCAAATTTTCATACATTGCTTGGATTTGAGAATAAAGCATTGAGAAATACTGAATGGGGAACTACAACACCAAATATAACTAACTCTGTGGATACAATTTACATTCATTATGATCTTGATAATTCACTTGTTGATGGTAATTTCAGTGATATTATCTATGCTTTAAGTACTGCAGATTTAAGAAGAGCTTATCCTTTTACAAAAGAACCAAACAGAGTCGGATATTCTGAAATTAATAAAAATATTATAAATTCAATACGAATATATATTACAGATATATTTGGTAGAATAATCAATTTTAATGAGGTTGAAACAAGTTTTACACTAATTTTCAAAGAAATTAATTAATTATGAAATTATAAATTTTAGTTTTATATAATGTACAAAAAAGTTTATGACAAAAATAAAGGAATATTTATTTATGTTAATGCTTACACAGGAGAAGAAATTATACATGGTACAGGTATCTTTGACACTTTAACGAAATTTTTTTCAAGTGGAGTTGCATCTTCAATTAGCACAGCTGGAAAAAAAGCATTAGAAACAGCAGGAAAAACAGCACTTGAAAGTGGAACAAAAAAGGTTGGAACAGAAGCTGGAAATTTAGCTGCTAAAAAATTGTTGAAAAATTTAAAAAGGAACCTGCTCCGGCAGTTGGTAACTTAATTGCTAAGGAATTACAAAAAAAAAAAATAACAGTAAAAATAATAATGATAATGAGGAGGATATTAATATAAGATTAAATAGATTATTGTCAGGATCTGGGCCTTCAGCTCAGCGTAAACGTATTAACAGATTAATTTATAAAAAATAAAATAATATATAATATATACATGTTTAGAACAAAACAATATTGTGAAAGATACGAACTAACTCCTATTCAATTAGATACAGCCTTAATATCTGTCTTGGGAAATAATGTTAAGCAACAAAAAAACGGATATCATTTTACAAATAATGATAGAAGCTCATATTTTGATTGGTTTAATGGTTATTTTGAAGTAAGTTTTAAAGTAAATAAGCTTGCTAATTGTAATAATTATGCTGATGGAGATCAGATTGCTTTAATTAATAATGCAGCTTCATTAATTAATCAGTTAGTGATTACACAAAATGGGAAAATTGTATATGATTGTAATAATTTGTACAAAGTAATAAATGTAAAGAGTTTGGTTGAACTATCTGAAGATTATGCAAAATCAACTGGAACAAATGAGTTTATTTATTTAGATGAAACTGCTACTGCTGCTGATGATGATAATAAAGGTTTCAAATTTAGAAAGGAATTAATCCAGGATAATAAAGAGGTAAATGCTAAGATTCCGTTAAATAATTATTCATTTTTTCAGGGTTTAGAAACTAACATTTTACCTCCAAGTCAAATTCAAATAACACTGCAGCTGACAGATGATGATGAATTAATTTTGAGAGCTAATTCTGCTGATGCTGGAAAAAAGGTATACAAAAGCAAGGTGGTCATACCTACGGGAAATGGTGACACAATCAACTGATACACAACAGATTAATACAACTTTTAGAATAACGGCTGGTGTAACAAAACCACAACATGTATTTGTTTATTTACAACGACCTGACAAAAGTAATTCACAAAGACAGAATCCGCATTTATTAGATACATTTAAAGTTAATGCAGTAGGTGATGATTGCACTTTAAGCTCATGTCGTCTTGAAGTTGGTAATGGTGTTTTTTATCCAGAAATAGAATACACAGGTATATCAAGAATATATGATGATGTAATTAATTATTATTATAAACAAAATAACAAAACTACTGGAAGTCTCTTAAATAGATTTAATTTTCAAAGTTTGTTTGGATTTGTTCATTTTAACTTGGAATATAAAAAGGAAGTAATAACAGAAGATCCTTAGCATATTACATTACACTTTCGTTTAAATACACTTCCCACTGCAAGATATCGTATTTACGCAATTGTATTGTATGAAGAAACAGTTGAAATAAATACTATTGGAAATGAACTTGTTATTGTTTAAAAATAAATTAAATATAAATTATATATAATGGTATCAAATTATATTGAACATAAAGTTAACCTAACATATGGACAAAAGAAAAATTTAGCACAAGCTTATAATAATAAAATTCCACATACTTTTAGATTAAAACATGAACAATTTCGTGGAAACTTTCCTTTACTTTTAACAAAAACACAAATAAATCAAATTGAAAAGTCTATTAGAAATAAGAAGGGATTAGAAATTACAATTTCAAAAAAACAAATGTCCAGTCAAGGTCAAAATGGTGGATTTTTAGGAGCTTTGGCTGGTTTGTTAGGAAAAACAATTCTTCCAATGGCAGCAGAAATAGCTCCAAAATATTAGCCCCTCTAGGCATTGGTGCCCTTTCTGGACTGGCCAGTACTGGTGTTAGTAAAATACTTGGAAATGGTATGATTTCAGTAGCTAATGATAAGAAAAATATAATATCACCATATCTAACACCTAATCAAAGAAAGCAATTAGTAGGATCTGGAGTTATTAAATTAACACAAAAACAAAAACAAAATGATGGGTTTTTAGGTATGTTGGCTGCTAGTCTAGAGATACCTTTGATTACGTCTTTGTTAAGTGGAAAAGGACATGGTCAGGGTACACAGATTGATTCTCAGAAAAGACCTTACAGACGAATTCCTATACTAAAAAAAAAATAAAATTTATAAACAAACCTTTTTCTAACTTCGAAATTGAACAATGGGTAAAACAACTCGGTATAATAAACTTTAGGGGTGTATTTAGTAGAAATAAATTACCAAAAACAAAAGCAAAGAACGAGTGCGGAATTATAAATTTGAACGACTCTGTTGGAACTGGAACACATTGGGTTTGTTACTTGAATACTTTGTACTTTGATCCATTTGGGCTTCCTCCGCCGAAAGAAGTAATTAAGTATATACCAAATGTAAAATACAACAATGTTCAATATCAAGACAAAACAAGTACACTCTGTGGATATTATTGTTTATTTTTCATTAAAATGTTACAAGACAAAGTACCGTTGTATAATTTACTGTATAAAATACTAAAAGTTAATAATGTAAAAACAAAATGAACAAACTATTATAAATTATTTTAACCAATAAGGATATATAAATTTTTCTTCTGGGTTTTAAACTTTGTGCACTTTACAAAATAGAAACAAGAGGTTAAGTGAGGTTAAACTGACCCTGTTTTCGTGGTAGGATTTTGATAAATATTTGGTGGAAGTGTTTAATCATATTTTACTATAGGTTTTCATATAGTACTATGAAAACTTGTTTATTTTTTTGGTTTTTAATTGCTTGATTTTGTTCTTTTTAGAAGTGGCCAAAAGGTTAAATAAGGTCAGGTCAAATAATGCTCGCACAAACAAGTACTATACTACTTTTGTCTAATTGTCTATTAGATCAATTGTCAAAACGGAAACGCAGGGATCCAAGACTTGGCACGTAAATACTCAATTTTATGTCAATTGCATCGAGCAATGGTCTACTGGTAAACATGTCGGCCGCTAAAATCAATGTTGTGTGTTGCCTGAATGGAACGACCAAAATTTTTCATATCACACCAGTACTTCTTTTTAATGAAAGCGGATCTAGAGCTTTAATCAGCTTGAAGCTTTCATCACAATCCAGGAAAAATACATTTATAATAAGATTATTGCATATTTGAAATTTCTACGAAATGCATTAATAAGTTTAGGGAATTTCAGTAATGATGATTCAAATATCAATTTCGGGAAATTTTACCAGTAAAATACATATTTTTCAAGACAAATGAGTTAAGGGACTTCAGAAGAGACTTTGTCTCATTGCAAGGGTAATTCTACAAATAAAAACAATCATGCTGGAATATGGTACACAGTAATGTGTACAGGCTTCAAATTTCTCTTCAAGTTTTCTCTTCAGCACTCGAAAAATGAGGAGGTGAACGCTGCAGACTAGTGTCCTCTTTATGATCTTGAGTAACTGAAAGTAACACTTCCAACTCCTTCATTTGATAGGTGTTTTCACCCCGCATGAATTGATGTTTTGGAAAGAGGAAATAGACACAAGGTCATGGATCCGGTGAATAAGCGAGATAGTTAATTGGTACTATCTTTTCATCTCTCAGAGACCATTTGATCGAATGCACGTTTGTGAGCTGCAGCGATGTCATTGATCAACCGTAGGCCGCGAACACCAGTCCAGTTATTTGTGTCTATAAAACTGTTCAGTGATTTTCTTGACGGTGTAAAAATGTGTACAACAAACCCCTTAGGGAAAAGAAGATGGAAAACGAAATATTTTTTTACACTTAGTTCTTTGAGGATTTTGGCATTACTGGCCTACGGTCATCTTTTGTCAGACACTGTTTCTTTTCAACGCAACGTTGTGACTCATAAAGGCATCAAGGACTAATCTCCTTTGAGGGCTGTACCATTGTACAATTATCTAAATTTGGAACTTTTTCTAGAGTTCGTTTAAAACATAAAACCGTATAGACCGCTTGCTTCTCGGTTGATATGAATGGCACCAATCGAGCACTAACCTTTCTAAAACCCAAATGTTTGGTAAGAATTCTCCCCGTTGATATGACAAGAAAAAGCGCTACCCACCAGTATATGAGTTTGCAGATATTTCTAGAAAAATAACACGTACTTAAATAGTTTCAAATTTCAGTTCGCTTTTAAAAGCTACACGTTTTGTTTTTGCTTGGAGTATATGACTACATCTGATACAAAACCATCATCTCCGAAAGGCAGAAACATAAAGGAGTAATATGTCAAACGTTCTCCCTGCCCGGTCTGTAGCTTAATTATTTATGGATTTTAACATTGTTTGGCCAAAAATGTTCCCTATTATTAACCGACATGTCACGTGCAACACTCATAGTCTTAGCCCGAAGTCGCGTATTAGTCGTTATTCGATCAAAATGGAAGAGCAGAGTAGTTGCCCATATTTCATGGAATCGTTTAAACTTGCATCTGTCTTCTCGTAAAAAGTCAAAGTGATGAAATACGGTGGTTCGATAGTAAATAAACAATACAGCTATTTCAGCTGTTTCCAGCAGATAACTTCTGCTTTTGTCCTTTTCAGGAAGTGTTTCGACAGAAGTATCCTCACACTTATTTAAAATACGCATTCTTGCATTGATATACGTGATTAAACAATCTTGACATTCCCGCACATTTCGTGAGAATTTAATGGCGTGTAATTAAGGTTTACACATTTTAGATTGCGTTGGCATAAGTTTTGTTTCATGTTTTACATCAGCAGAATCCAGTAGAATCCAGCTTGATTCATTGGTATGTTCGCATTACAAGGCTCTGTCACCAACCAATCCCTCTATACCCTCAGTTATGAAGATCACGCTAATGAGGTTTGATATACCAAAGAATTAAGCACATTTGCGTTTAGAACAAGTTGTGTACTTAAAACGTAAATAACTTATTACACAATTGTAAATGTCAGGCAAAGAACAGTTGCGATTCAAAGCCCTTATATGAAAGTCTTAAATAAATGAACAAAGGAATGATCTTGTCTGATTTGAATATATGAAGAGTATAATCTTTATGTTAATGGAACGCAACAAACCAAAACATTTTCATCTGACATAAATCTAAATTCAAATTTTAACTTCGCTATTTTTTGTACATAGAGTAACGACAGATTTTTCAAGCTCCCACACAATCCAGAATTTAGTGCAGCACATGCGTAAACTACTATAATAGAGCTGTCATCATAGTTTTGTTCAGCATTTTTGCCATTGTAGATAGTTCTTAAGAGGTTTTGCACATTTTATACTAACTCAAACTGCGTCTGCTGCTGTTGTATGTTGATGCGTTATGTTATATATCTTAATTTTAAAAGGACATCTTTTTGACGACAATTAGCAACAATTCTTATGAAATACACTTGGTAGAATATTTTACGCTGTGATGGTCATAAAAAAGAAAACCCAGTCTTTTCACAGTTGCTAGCCTTAAAGACGTTTGAGAAGGATAGTCTTGATATATCAACAACATGTAAGCGTATTATGTTCAGGTCATTTTATACAAATAACTTTAGTCTTTTTTAAATTTTGTCAGTCTAAAATTTAATAACTACACGACGTCATTTCTTTTACTTCACAACTACGTAATTATTATCGAAAAATACAACTTTACATTATATTATTATATTAGTCGTTTATATTTTATGATGTTCCAGAAAGAAACATGTTCTCCCATAATACTGATAAGCAAGGCGTTACAATTATTTTTAAAGTCTGGATTGTTCTTGGTTTTCCAAGATTTCACTTTTATTCTTAGTGATACTTGAAAGTTCCGGAACCTTCCGTCATACTTTAAAAAAGAAAGCTGTCGGAGGACAGGGCAGAACCTAGAAACAACTTATTGAAAAGCTTTATATTTAGCACTTGTATGATTCACATTAAAATTGTGAATTTAAAGAAAATATATCTTTGAGAGAGGATTTATATACATTGGGCATACTAAATTAAGTTTGGGTATGTGAATAATTTGTTTGGATTGAAATTTGACCAGGACGGGAATTGGAATTTTATTACATATAAGACAGGACTTTATGGTTATTTGATATTTTAAGGTACTTGAATTATAAGTTTTATTAATAAAATTATGCTATGATTAATACCTGCTGGTTTATTTTCTGTTAATTTAACTTACTGTTACAAGCAGTTGTTACCCTTTGAGGGACAGAAATGATGACATAGGTTAAATATTGTCTTTTGTAATATAGGTATTTTTGTGTAGTTTTTTATGAGGAACGTAAGAAGAACTGTTTATGGTAATATAGAGCCAAATGGAACTAGAAGATAGAAATTTTCAGCGCCTAAAGAAGTTGTTTTGGATCGGGACAAATTGATGCGAATCATTGACTGAAATTAAAAGCGAAACTATAATCAATTTGCAAGATAGTTCATGGCAATTTTCGTGATTGCTCTCGCTTTTAACAAGAGTAAACAACATGGAGATTAACAAACATGATTATGGACCAGATAGTCATCACCTGAAATATACAGGTACATTTATAAACAAGTTTGCTGCCACGTTTCGTTTTGGAATGGAATACTTTAATTTCCATTCAAATCGGAAAGTCCTGCGACTCACGTCATCTATTGACAAATATCAACTTCTTCATAAGCCGCTGATACTGTCAAATGAATACAAGGGACTTTATCAGCAAATGTGAAACAGTTTATTAATATACATTGCATACTATTCAAAATATGGCACTATATTGCGACGTTCTATGTTGTAGATATTTGGGGGAAGAGTTCTTGCAGTCGGATAATCATATTCGTTGATTATTCTGCGTGTTATGATACCTAAAACAGATTGATCAAAACGATGACAGCGTCCGTCATAATCGTGTTGAAAATTACAACCTCTTTTGTGAAGACTTCCTTCGGGTGCAATACAGAGTTCATTTAAGGCGCACTTTACCCATGCTCGGACGACGATACTCGTTATTCGATCAAAATGGAAGAGCAGAGTAGTTGCCCATATTTCATGGAATCGTTTAAACTTGCATCTGTCTTCTCGTAAAAAGTCAAAAGTTGCTTTGAAAGTATGTTTAGTAAGCGTGCCGACTGCTAAATAATTAAGAGAAACTGTGAATAGGTAACTATACTTCTTAGCATTTTCTATCACAGAATCAATATCATTCGTTCTAAACCGTATAGAAGTATCCATCCACCAAACAAAGCCAAACTCCATTAAAACTTCCTGAAATATAAACAAAATGCAATAGACAGTATTATAATTACATGTATTCGACAGATAAACTAAGAATTTACCTAATTAGACATAGTTTATTTCTAAGAAATCTTAGTAACATAAAATAAAAACATAATATTAAGTTTGTTAGTGTCATACATTTGCTATAAGGTATTTATTTTCACTATTAAATGTAACATATTTACGTTATATTACAGTTATGTTAAACAAAGTCTTTGCTGTTATTACTATTTTTAATCATATAGCAATGTTAATGTAAAATATGATACAGCAGATTTAATATGTGTATTTGTGCAGATTACACAGTGTATTTAAGCTAGAGAAAAAGAGAAGTAAAAATATTTAAACATTGCATATTTATATTATATACGTTATATACAATAATCGTACAAAACTCTTTCGTTTATTTGTTTCTTCAAACAGATATCAGTTAGCAAAAAAAATAACATAAATTTTTTACTAAAGAAAACTAAACATATGAAATAATCAAGCAGCCCTCTTGAATGTGGTGAACTCCGACAGTTCATATGTTTTTGTCTACGATTATAGCCTGTTATCAGTTCATACAAAGTCATATACTATAAAAATGAGAGAAATTTTAGAAACACAAAACTCTATCTCATAGTGATTCCTTTTGTTTAGTTTTAAGACAGACCTGGTCAATAGTATACCTGTGCATATAAAGTACAAATCTGCGATATCAATGAAAACAAGTTTAATTGTACGAGGAGTGTTAAAATTGCTTATTTTGTATAATTTATCAGAAATTTCATGCCCTCAAAGTACTCGTCATAACTAGAAATGCACAATTTCAGTCGAAAAAATCCACTTTCGGAATGTGCCACGGTAAGCTAATTTAGGAATACTAGTAAGTGTCTGGTATACGGCAGATCCAAGTGCCTGTCTGGACCGATATCTCCGTCCAGCGATGAAGTTTTCAATTTCGGGAAAATAAAGAAGTCTTGTTTATATGAAGGGTGTGATAAAACGGTTACCATCTCTTTTTGTAAATAGAAATAAATGTAACAATAACAGGCTATGGGCTGCAGCATAATCATGTAGAAGTCAGACGACATGTTTGAAACCCTTGACTGGGCGCCGTTTCTAAAAATATCCTTTCCTGTTTTCGATATCACATCTTTGAAGTATTTTCCGGTAACACTTTTATTCTTTTTCAATGGTACCAGTATTGCAACGTCTTCTCCAGAGATGAAGCATACAAAACCCTCTTTGCACTAAACGTACTGTCTTTTGCTGTTTCTGGTTGAACAGATTGCATTGCTAACCTTTCTTAACGACTGAATGTGTATACCAAAGAAGAGCTTCAGCTGTAATTTTTACAGGTTTTATTTTTAAATGTTGCCGAAGCTACAAAAAAAAAATTAAAACGCTTGCTTCTGTCCAGTTTACATTGTTCATGTTAAATGATAAGTCATGTTGAATAGACACTAGACCAATATTTGAATTCGAACCAACTTTACTAAGCTGGTGCAGATTTTGCAAGAATAAAATTGGTGAAGTATGACGTAATTTATCTGCAGTAAAGTGATAGGTTTCTGTACATGTATGTAATACTATTTCAGCTTTAATTAATAGACAAAAACTTCGATCAAAAAAAGATAATAAAAAAGCTCAAATAAGTGAATTATTTTTATTTACATTATTTTAAATATGGCTTTTTTTGAGAACATCTGAAACGTACAATGCATTTGTTTCCTACGAAAAAATGTACGGTGAAATGTAAAACAAGTTCACAATCTTCTTTTTCACTTCATATACTGTAAGCAGAAACACAGTATTTAGTTTGTTATGGCATTTGAAAATACCTTGGGTAAGACATGTCATGTTCCAAAAATAAGAGACTAAATGCCCTATAATACGTTAAATGTACATTGTTAAAGAATTTCAGAAAGGGCATGGAATTGAAATTTAAACATCGGAAAACATAAAACAAACTTCCAATATAGTTATTTTGTTAAAGATCTGGACGAGATTGAAGTCAGACTGATGCGTGTACAGGTAAAATATTTTTCACTGTGATTCAACACTGTATATTTAGTAACTAAGATATTACTTCATTTCGCTTTAATTTGATAACCATACAAACCAAGAAATATTAAGTACATTGTTCTGTATTAATGAAACATTAAGAATGGAAAAACCAGTATGCATACTTGAGTGGTGGAACCTATGCTCGTGGTATTCCTATGTTCGTGGTATCTCAATAAATACGCTCTCTGCAGAAGCACAGGAGAAACTATTTTATCAACTATTTTCAACACCGATCAGTAACGATATGCCTTTACAACAAACGTAGCGATAGCCTCGCGTGCGGCTTACGTCACGTATACCGCAGCCGATATATTTTATGCAATCTTTTTTTTCGTCGCAAAAATCTCAGACAAATATGTCAAAATTATCCAGTTAAAGTTAGTGTATTAGAAATTATTAATTTCATTCAGATATAAACTATTTTTAAGAAAAACTCTGAAAAAATGGACGTGCAAAATCCAGTTATAATGAAATTTCCCCCAAATTTGACACATAGCGCACAATTGCGGTGTTTTACATACACTTCGGGAACTTTCTTATTTTGAATTAGTTTGATAAAAATAGAATTATTATTCTTTAAAATTAAGTTTAAAGTGTAATATCTATATAAAACAGTTTACTTCCAAAATGATGTTTACGTATAATGCAAATATTAACGTTTCTTCATCTTTGTTCTTATAATGACTCCATTTCTGTAAGAGAAATATACACATAGACGTACATACTATTGACATTTCATGCAAATTGCTTTTGACTTTTTTTCGCATAATAAATGTGTAATGTTCTAAATATTTTACTAGCATATGCTTCTTTTTCCTTTATAGCCGTTTGAAAAATTTTCGAGGCTTTAGTTCAATAAATATTACATACCGCCAGCGTATGTTCCCTTTCAGAGCGAAATTTCACCATTTTACGTTTGCCATGTAGTTCACAATACAAATAAGTCACCTGATGACGCACATCAACAATATGTTTCGATAAAAAGAAAACTTTATGTTTCTGCATAGAAAAATCGAACTGGTAAGTTTTTCTTGCTTCTTAAATCGATTATATATCTACAAAATACCGCGAGCATAGGTTCCACCACTCTAATATGTTTATATTTTTCATTTTAACACTGAAATTGAATGTTGTGGCACATTCAAATTTAAACAATTTGTTTCAAAAGGCTTTGATATGAACAGACAGCAAAATTATAAATAAATGTAAAACAAAGAAAAAAAATGAATGTACAAATGACCCGATAGATTGGTGTATTTCTTTTAACTATGCATGCACCTTTTTTTTTTTAATTGAAGCACGATCACACAGACGCATACACATCAACAAAATGCAAAGATTGCAATATAAAATAGTTTATACTGACAAACAAACATTGCTTCTCTCAATTTATAATTTGTCGTTATTTGAATACTCTACCATTTTCAAATAACGTATTCAAGCTCACTAAATTCATGATAGTACCTTTCAAAACATGAAGTAAGAAATCAAAAGGTTTGAAATGCATATAAATGTCCATATATTTCTCACACACGGATGATACTTGTTCATACTATACTTGGGCCGATATATATATATACGATTTTAAACCCAAAGTACAGAGATATGAGAACTTAATGTTTAATCTAAAAAAATGTGATTAAGGAAATGTAACTCTCGTTTGACTTGGGACATAATATATTTAACAAATAACCAAGGCCTTCTTGTGATTTATCGTCTAATTTACTACGGTTCGTCGTTCAGATGCTTCAGTTAGCCCGGGTGGTTATATACTCAAGCATCCGAACGACGAACCGTGGTAAATTAGACGATAAATCACAAGAAGGCCTTGGTTGTTTTCATTCTCTATGCTCTATGACATGTTTTAATAAATATTATGCTGGACTTCATTTTCCCGAGGAATAATATATCGGACGTCATGCGGCAATTTGACGTCATAATTGACGTAATAATGCTCTCTTACCGGTCCGCGAATCAACCGTTGCAGAATATACAGAGCTTGATTCCTTCTTTTTGTAACTGAAAATCATATCGAGTCATGTTAAAATGGATATTTCCACATGGATGAATTTTATCTTTTGGACAACAGTTCAAAAGTCTTCAAATACGAGTATATGCAGAATAAAAGGAAAATATTAAAGCTCTGACTGAGACTCGAACCGAAAACCTCAAACACTTGGGGCCGACACACTTCCACTTCGTCTAAAGCTAGGCAGTGTAAGTGTGCCATTATTCTTTTCCCGACTACATCAACTTGAATAATTTAATTGCTATGACATGTTCAAAGTTCTTTGGATTATCGTTGTATTAATTTTGGTAGCTTAGGTTTTTTTTTCGTATAATTAAGAAATGAAATTATTTTTTTTTCGGTGTTCATGCGAAATGAACGATAGAATAGGATCGGTAAATTCATGAATCGCTATGTTTAATTTGCCGATCCTATTCTGTTGTTCATTTCGCATGAACACGGAAATGATGATTTTATTTATTTCATTTACATTATATTTCCTTTCCATTTGTAAATTATATAACAGTATGAATTGCATATGATTTATAGCATTTAACATTAAAATCAGCTTCCCAGCCATTATGTTCACCAGACGGAACAACTGCGATGTCATTTATGGAATGTCCCCCCTGACTTTACGCGGACGTTGTCAAAACAGCTGTCGGTTATCACTAAGCAGCGATGACGTAGCTTTCGCGCCTTTCCTTTTGCTGTTCATACGAAATGAACGTCAAAAGTTTCAATGGATTTCTAAAAATCAACAGATATAAAGCCAGTTTTGATTTTTTTTATTACATTTTTTTACGTTTGATTTATTTTTAAATCTTACCTGCACTATAAGTGGCTTGAAAGCGTATGTTTGGAGAACATTGACATGTTGCGGAAATTGCTGGAATATAAACTGTCGAACTTCACACTTACAATTGTTCTCAACCTGTGAAATGCATTAAAAATAAAATGAAATAGCAGAAACTCAACATGTCGCTCAACATGACAAAAGCTTTTTCCGTACTAATCGTTTATTAAATCATGCATAAAATTCTTTTGTTGCCCTACAGTTACATACTGTAAAGCTTTTAAAACTACAACTATAATCATCGCATTAGGAGATTACTCAAATAGAATTTTTAGGTAATACACGAATAAATTGCTCAATTTTGGTGCATTGTTTTTAAAAGTAAAACTAAGTGATTTGTAATACTTTTTACTGTATAAGTATCTGTTTGAAGAGTCTCAAAGAGTCAGACTAACATAACATGCAGGTTTTCTGCTTTGTTGCTGTCGGTGCCTCCAAGGGATTGTTTTTGTAGATTTTGTTTTCTTATTGAAAATATTAAAACTTCTATCGTATGATATCGAATGTTACAATTAAATGAAACTTCAGTGGTTAGTGTCGGCACTTGTTGATGGTTTAAGCTATCTAGTCGTTTACCTTATTTACACTGGTAAATGGAAATGCGCAGAAAGTCTTAAATTCTGTTGCGCCTTTATGTTATGTTGATACAGATAAGCAGTTTCTAATACTTGAATATGGTAATCATACAGGTGCGCTAGGAAATGCTTTCCAATATAGCATATGAACTGATATACCCAAAGACGATTATAGCGTTTTAGTATCAAAACAACTGCTGCAATAAACATTTAACTGCGATGTATTACAAGAATGTAACAGCTTTATTTTACCTGAACAATGTCAATGCTTCAGAAACTTCTTACTCAACGTGAAAATTATCTTTGCTATTTTTGTTTGTCTTGAACAATCATGAGACAAAAGTATGTGCAATTCATCAAACTTTGAGAGTTTTATCAAAAAGCTAGATATCTAACTGGACAGCATAAATTCATTCATATTCAAAACTTGTTGTACATTGCTACAATATTCAATTTAACTGTAAGTTTAGTTAAATTCACAATTCGTGCTTCATTTCTTCAAACTAGTTAACAAAAAGAAGCGAGAACAAATTAAAAAAATAAATGCTAGATGTTTGAAGCTTCAGTACAACCACGCCAGAGCGACAACATCATCAGAATGACCCTAAGCTGAAATATACTATCAAATTTAACTCTCCAGAACAACAACCTCTACATATCAGTCAGAAGTTTTATCTCCCAAATGGTGTTACTCTACAGAGGTTGCACTGTACAAAGCGGAATGACGCCGTTAGTCTCTGAATGTTGTTGATAGAACTTCCTAAGAAACGTTAAACCAAAATCTTTGTTTCATAGACACTATCATAAATACATTGCAAATATTGAAGATTAGATATGGCATTTTTTTTTTAATTATACAAACCCTACTCGGTAAGACATCTACATTTACTGCATCGATGACGTAATTTAAAAAAACTCTTTGTTTAGCCTTTATGATCAGTTTATTACCAAATCAATTAATAGCAGTCACCTGGTGTCCAGAGTTGTTGGGTAATCAAATCAATTTTTGTATCAAAACTTGACAACTTTGGTCGCCAGCAAGACTTGCGGCCATTCTAATCGTACGATACTCAATATACAGACGTATATCTTTGCAGACTGTTACTAAATATTAACATTTACCGTTATAAGAGGTAGAAACATTTGTTGACATTTTTATTTAGTTCTCATATGTTCTGTCAAACATCTAATAAAATCAAAAAGTACCCATTACATAGAGTTACATATTACTTGACCAAAATTTGATGAATCACTTTGAAACTGTTGATATGAAGGGTTGCAAAATGTCTTGCAATATATAAAGATGAATAAATTCATTATAAGGGTACAATTCAGATTGACCAATATTTAAACTTATATCCTTCAATATATTCAGAAGCTTGATAAATGTACATTTCTTTTATACTCAGCTTAATTAAATCATATAAATTGTGATGAATATATTATCATATTACCGTGCGAATTTGAGACGGTGTCATTCCTAGATCGTACACAAGGATAAGCAGTTTATCTTTGTACTTTGGACTGACCAGAAATGTTTCATGTATAGACTTAAATAGTCCTTGCGATTCGTTGTAATGCGTCTCATCAAATGCTGTAACAAAGACAGGAAATGCTCTGATTTCCTTCGGCCCATCGTTGTATGCACCGAAACGTCGTACATATACATCTGCATTGCCTATGGGGTAGTTCTGTATAACCTGGAGATTGTCTTCAAACGTTGTATTGAAAGTTTCATTGCAACTTGAAACATGTTCTACAATACAATATATAATTTATTCTAACACGACCAGCGAATAAGCTATATACATGTAGAGCAAAACCTATCTCGGTTTATTATGCAATAAACCACCCTTGAACTGTGCTGCTCGCGTATCGAGTTTTGGCTATTACATTTATACACTGCGTGTAAAGTTTTAAGATTCTGTACATGTTGGAGGACTATTCAACAGCCAAAGTATGATTTGTCGTAGAATTAACCGTGTTTTTCGTTCTTATGCGAAATTACGGCCTTCGTGATATATTCTTACGCATAAGAACTCAAAACACGGGTTATATATGATATGAATAACTATGGTAGGTTTGTATTGATCGTTAACTTGTTAAAATGTAAATATATATTACTTTACTGGCAAAAACCACACACTAGTTTTAACGTAACTGAAAAAGGTACGTTTTCGAACCCGATGCCATTGTCATAAATATAGACGTGTATCTGAACACTTTGAACAATATTTGTTTACTATAAAACGTGAAAAAGATATTAATTTCCGTAGGGCCTTTTGCTTCGCATTTATACACTAGCATATCGTTCCAACATCAATAATGTTCAGCTTTTTAAAAAGCAAAAATCAAACACAACGAGGAAGTATTCTCTTCGACAAGGAAAAAACCCATGTCTGTTGTTATTAAAAGGACTGGAAAAAAATCTAAAAAGGACACTCCGACGGAGAATATTCCGTTAAAACAGAATGCCAAATGTTCTCAATAAAAAGACAAGAAAAAGTCGAAAAACACAGAAAAGGTTTTAGACCAAAATAACAATGAAACTGAAATTTTACCTTGTAATAGTAATAGGCAAAGTGTATTAGAAAGTGTATTACAAAGCTTTCTGCTTCAGACATTTATAATTTGAGAGAAGTCCTAGGCATTTGAGTATGATACTGAGCGGGGAAACTCAAGGGTTTGATCCTTCATTGCCTCATGTACCAAATAAACATGTTCAGGTAAACAGAGATGATATTTCAGATAGAGAAAGTCCACATGGTCAGCAAGGGTTTTCTCACAAAGATATGGCTAATGCCATTCTTGAAGAAGGTGAAATTGTTGATGATAAAGATTGGGATCTTGCACGTTTAAAGACCCCAGTTAAAGGTAAACCTAGTTTGTCATCACTAGCTAAAATGATAAATGTGGTATGCACTTCTTCTTGTGATATTGATTCTTTGATGAAAAAATATAAGGTCCCAGAAAACTTTGAAATGATACGGCCTCCTACCGTTAATCCAGAAATTTGGAAAATAGTGGATAAAAGATGTCATTCTCAAGATAGATCAATGGTTGACACTCAGAATATTCTGTCAGCATGTATGAATCCGATAATGAAGTTGTGTGAGGTTTTTAAACCTAAATTTCATAAAAACAGTGAGACAAAAGGATTAGTTTCTGATGCATTAACACTAATTGGTCAAGTACAGTACAACCTTTCAATACGTAGACGTTACATGATAAGACCTTCTTTGTAAAGGAAGTACCAAAGTTTGTGTAGTATTTCAACACCAGTTTCAACTCAGTTATTTGGAGATGATATTGCTAAGACTGTTGAATCTTGTGAATCATCACTCAACCTAGGGAAAGATTATTATTACAGAGGCCAACCATATAGGCGTCGAGGCAATGGAAAATTCCCTCGTAGGGCTTACTTTAGTGGAACTGGTAACAGTTACAGTGGTTACTTTGAAAATTCTCCTAGATCAGCCTTATCCTCCAAGAGGACAGTACAGGCATCCAGTTAAGCTGACTGGCTACAGAATTAAAAACAAACTGCAACATCCACTGCCCCAAACGACCAGAATTAACAAATAAAGTAAGTATGGTCGGTAATCTAAGATTTCATTAGACTTTTGGAAAACTATCACAGAAGATAACTGGGTTCTTAAAACTGTGTCTGGTCATTGTACTGATTTTGACAAACAGCCATATATAAATAAATCCGAAAGAAATTCCTTTTAATAAGGAACAATGGGATATTGTCAATGAAGACGTTTTGACTTTACTCGAAAAGGGTGCTATTATTCCACCCACGCATGAAAATGGAGAATTCATATCAACTATTTTCATTGTGCCAAAACCCAATGGCAAATTTAGGCTAGTTATAATTCTAAGATATTTAAATAAATTTGTACAATATGAACATTTAAAGTGGTTTTGGAGTTTTTACAGGAAAATGATTTCTTAATTTATGTTGAATTGAAAGACTTTATGGAAGCGATATTTCGATGAATGATAAAGTTGTATCTTTTCCTAGTAACATAATTTCGAAAGATGACATCACATTAAATGATCAACTAGAGATAGTAAATGCTTTGAATGATCATTTCATAAACATTGCAAATATTGTTTCTAAAGTACCTCTAAACCATCAGTTTTTAAGCCACTGGAAACTATGTTAAATAACAAATGAAAAGATTCTCAATTTAATATTGATTATATTACGCCATTTGAAGTGAAAAAGATAATTGATTCTCTGAACAGTAACAAAGCTACCGGCTCAGATGGTATTGGCCCCAGGATTAACAAACTTTGCTCTGACACTGTAACTGTTGCAATAGCTACCATCATAAATAGCAGCATTCAGTATGGGGTTTTCCCAGACAAACTTAAAGAAGCTAAGGTATTTCCAATTTTTAAATCTGGTTCTAAAGAGGAAATGAACAATTACAGACCCATATCCATATTATCGACCATTTCCAAGGTAGTTGAAAGACATATTGCTACTCAGCTGCATAATTTCTTCAATAGAAGTGACATACTACACACCACCCAGTCTGGTTTCAGAAAAATGCATTCTTGCCAAACGGCTCTTACTGTATTAATTGATAAGTGGGCTAAAGGCATTGATTCAGGAAAAAATGCATTGTGTTCCTAGATCTTCGTAAGGCTTTTGACCTGGTGGATCATAACATTCTCCTATACAAAATGAAACTGTATCATTTTAGTGAACTTTCATTATGCTGGTTTGAGTCGTACCTGAAGAATCGAACCCAATATGTCCAAATGAATGATATCAAATCTTCTTTATCGTATATAAAAACTGGCGTTCCACAAGGATCTATACTTATCCCCTTTCTCTTTTTGATCTATATAAACGATCTTCCATTGATTGTTGAAAACTCAAACATTAACATATATGCCGATGGTTCTACAATGCATGTATGCGACCATAACGTATCTGATTTCGAAAGAAAATTGCAAATTGATATTATCAAAGTTAATAATTGGTGCACGTCTAACAATTTGGCTCTCCATCCAAATAAGACAACCAGTATGTTAATTGGTACCAACAAGAAATTAAATAAAGTAAGAAACATAAATCTAACTCTAAATGATAACGGATATATGACCATTTTGTGTCGATTCGCCGTAAAACCCAACTCACTCACTAAATGATAACTGTATTCAAAATGTATCATGTCAAAATTGTTAGGTTTTTATATTGATAAAAATTTAAGTTGGGATCAACATTTGAAAAAGGTGTGTAAACAACTGCATTCTAAACTGTGTCTTTTTACAGAATATCTAAATATCTAAGTGTTGATATATAGAATATGTTTTATAACTCGTACATTTTATCGATTTTTGACTATGCATCCACTATATGGGGAAACTGCTCCAAAGGAAATAGAACAATCTTTAAAATTCAAAAGAGGGCAGCTCGACTAATATTGAAAGTATCCTTCCAGACATCATCTAGTACTCTTTTTTGTGAACTTAAATGATCAACTTTTCCAAACAGGATTTAATACAATATTGGTGTTTTAGTTTATAAAGCATTAAATAAGCTTGCACCATCTTATATTTGTGACACTATTGGAATTTGTGACAATACATACTATTGCCTTCGTTCTAATACGAAATTTGATCTACAGCACATTCGACCTAAAACAAAGTTTCTTAAACGTTCGTTTTCTTTTATGGCTGTAGAAATTTGGGAAAATGTACCTTACTCAATAAGAAATGCTAGCACAGTAAATTCATTTAAATATTTACTTAGAAACTTTCTTTTGATTAATACAGTGTAGAGTTATGTTATGTGACTGTTAACATTTGTTTATCTTCTTTACAAGTCTGCTCTATGGAATTACTGTGACATTTTCATTTGTTTGAGTAAATGGTTTTGTGTTTGTTAGAGGGCCTCATTGAAAAAAAGATATGTATGTTATGTATGAAACGTAATGAGTCTTACCCTCTTTAAATAAAGAATTTATTATTATTATTATTATTACTGTTATTATTATATGTGGCGTTCGGTTTTTTCGTCCATCACTGCCATTTAAAGTAAAGAAGGTGTAATGAGCGAGAATTTCAAAAACAAGTTATATCATTTATAACATCATTTGATAATAGCAAAAGCTGATCTTCACCAGATGTACAATTATTCAAATGGTCAATTGCTCACTTTTACGCAAAAGGCGTCAAAAAGCATGTTTTAACCTAGCCCTAAATAGTAACATTGTCTGTGATTGGAATGAATAAGTAGTGTGTAAACTGTCCTATAAATTTTTTGTTAACTTTGAAATTTTCATTTATGTTTATTTTACTGTAAATTGAGCGAATGAAATACGTGAGTCTCTGACTTCGTTTTTGCTGTATTGTTTTTATTTTCCCCTGCCCCCATTTTCAAGCACAGACTTTGTGCATAAATATTTCACAAAGAACTATTTGTGATTTAGGAGAAATAAGTTAATCACAAAAATGTTTACAACAACATAAATTTCATTCAAGCATATTATAATTTTGCAAGCTGTTTGCCGATTCCTTTCCGATTTTTATTGTCACTATTGCATATCTGAATGCATGTTACATACTAACAAGAGGGCCATGATGGCCCTATATCGCTAACCTAAGTACTATTGCTCTTAATGATAAGATCAAGTTTTGACATAGATCACATGGGCATACACATTAAATATCATCAGGATAAAAAATTTCTTGTAACTGTCCTTTTTGACCTATGGGTCACATACTAGTCTGGGCCAATCTCCATATTAAGTTTGAGAGTCCTAGGCTCAAATGCTGCATTTTTGTACTAGCTTGACTAGCTTTGCTTACCCTGGAAGACTTTAATCACATTTAAAACCAATCTCATTAGATGCTGCTGAGGTATATTCATTTACATAAAATAAAGGGAGGTTATTTGTCATAAATTCAGTCAAAAGGTATCTATCCTGATTGTCCGAGTCCATCTGATGGCATAACTGACATTTCAAATCAGTATCTTCATTGGTAACTGAGATACACCCATTTTAATTTGAAACAAAGGGAGGTAATTTGACATAAAATCATCGATATTATCTACATTGATTGTCTCAGTCCAAGTAATGACAATAATGAAATTTCAAATGAGTCCTATAAGTACTTACTAATATAAATCCATTTTGATTAAAATCAGGGGAGGTAATCATGCATTGGTATATGCATGTAGAAGATACAGAGTACAAGCTTTTACAACAATATATAAAAAAAGTATTCATATTGATAAACATTCCATCAAGAGTTATCTAACATGACTATTTCTTACCATGGAAGACATAAATAACCTTTCAAACCAATCTCATTAAAAGCTGCTAGGAATATTCATTTACATAAAAAAATAAAGGGAGGTAATTTGTCAAAACTTCAGTCAATATGTATCTTCAGTGATTGTCCAAGTCAATCTGATGGCATAAATGAAATTTCAGATCAGTATCTTCATTAGTTACGCAGATATACTCATTTTAATTTGAAATAAAGGGAGCTAATTTGACATAAAATCAGTCCATAGTTATCTACCCTGATTGTCTCAGTCCAACTAATGACAATAATGAAATTGTGAACGGACGGACGGACGAAGGGCTATCACAAAAGCTCACCATGTCACTACGTGACAGGTGAGCTAAAAACGTAATGAAAAAAAAACTTCTTATCAACCATCTTATTGTTCGTTCTCTTCTCCATAGATTTTTTTTTTAATCTGAAAATGTTCCTGAAATGCTTTTGAATAAAATATGACTTTAAAATTCCTTGACTACCGCGTTTTCCAACCAAGTTCACATTGTCTGTTTGTAGGATTTTGTAGCCTTTACTGAACGGCATGCTGCATTATTTTTGGTTTCAGTCCGTTTCAACTGTTTCATAAATAGTTAAATACAAATTCCCCGGTATCCGGAGATTTTAGTTCGAGTCCGAGTAGCTGCAGCGGTCCGTGAAGTGGGAAAGTTGTCAATTTCTTACGGAGAGTGCCTACTGGATAGAAACTATAAAGAAAGTTTGTGTAAACAGACCGCCGTGACATGTTTGAAGATTGTTGAGAAACGGTGTTAACCTAGCACAGTTAATGGCTTTCAAATGCATAACTGCAATAACTTATTTATAACGTCAAACATTAATTAACTTCAAGTCACAATAAGCCGGGAATAATTATTGTTTGTATTTGGTTTTACGCCCGTTTTGTCAACATTTTATTTATTTACAAGCACTTAACTTTTTTTTCCACAAAAGCTTATAACTGTCCAATCGGAAAATCTAGGTCACCGATAGAGTGATTGTAACTGACACCAAACCTATGACCGCTCGATTGATGGGCGAACTTTCCAACCAGTGTGTCATTCAGTCCGACATGAGAATCGCGGGTAATAATTGAAAGGATGAATTAGACAAGAAACTTTTTAAGGGTCAGTTGTAGTCGATGTCTTCGAAACGAGAATTATTATAAAATCTGAAATGTACATACTTGTAAACCATGGTTTTAAATTTTCATTTAAAAAGATGAAAATTTACATTGTGGGAATAGCTATATTTGCAGATGTTAAGAGAACGTTTAGTCCGACCTTTATTGTTTCTTCTCTGTGTTAAAACGATATGCTTGTAATTTTTTATGGACGAAACAAAGAACCATCAAATACGATTAAAATAAAAAGAATGAAGTAACAACTAATTATTTAAACGTGAAAGCTGATTTTAATTAGTTGGAGATATCATCAAGGAAAGTTGAAGACAAGAATCTTTGTTAGTTTTTGTCTTTTTTGTATGTAACAATTTACATGCTTATGCACACAGCTGACTGGCACTGCTGTTCGTTGTTATTTGTTTATAAACAATACAATATGTCACGCATAAAATACGGATATTTAATGGATTTGAAATTTACACTACGAACAAAAAAAACAACAGGTAAATAGTTCTTGAATTACAATAAAGCATTTAATGTGTCACATATCTCATATCAAATATTGTTAAATGGTTAAAGTTGTGCTTTGTGCTTAGGAGGGCCGGCACATATTTACACAACCTAGCCAGGCATGCGCATGTTTTTGACAACACAGAAAATTACGTCAGACAAACCTTCAGCTTTTCCCGGAAGTAGAGAAGATGAAAGTAAACAGGCTAACCTTGAAAACGGAAAATCGTATTTGCAGTAGTCTATAGATAGGGTTACTTGCAGGGGACACCTGGTCTAAATGTATGCACATGGACCTCTTTTTTCTTTCTTTTAGTGCTAATGGGAGTCAACTTCCAACATTTTATTTACAATTTGTAAATACCTGGGCTTTAGCACGGCATGTAAGCTTTTCATCTATGAAAACACTTTGGTAAAACACAAATCCTTCAGTGGTGCGTGGCGGAGCAAGTGTATATAATAAGTTATAAAACTTCGTCAAATCGTCCAAAAGGTTCTCTTAGATGTTCATAAAGGTCAGTACATGCCTAAGATGTTGGACCTTTTCTTTCCTTTTTTGAGATATGCCTAGATATTTTGGAAATATTTTCAAAATGAATTTCGTGAGATAAATGTTAATTCTACGGAAGCGTGAAAGGGCTATCAGACGCTTATACGTTTTAATACGCTACGGCTAGAGAAAAGATAACAGATGAGATTTTAGCAAATATCATTGGTGAAATTTGTATAATGATATATAGTGATGATTTATTATGAAAATGATGTTTTATAGTTTGATGATTATGAGGTTTTCTCAATTCATGTAATATTTCAAAGAAGTCAATAAATTATGGGAGTCTCGCTAAATCTTTTGTTTAGACAGATAGCTATAAAAGGTAAAGTTAAGCAAATAAATAGCTACAGACATGGCTTACAGCCTTTTCAACCCACTATCGAAGGCAGCTCATGTAAACCTCTCTACAAACACTTTCATTCACATGTTAACAAACTTATATGAACACCAAATTTTAAACCTTGCTCAATCTGCTCACTAAGGTGATCTCATTTGTGGACATAGATAGATAGATAAATTTATTTCAACATAAAATGTCCGAGTGACACGGCAAGTGTAAATTCAATACATACAACAAACAATAATCAATGTATGAATTAATATAACCATGACAATCCACATTATAAGTCAAGGATAACACAAAGAAGAGTTTTAATAAACTCTTATTTCCATTGTGGTCCTTTAGATGTAGTGTTGTAGGACATAGGAAGAATCAATGAATGAGAATTATTCTGAGTTGCCGTGAAACATAAAAATGAATAGGCTATGAGTATCTATTTGAACAAGTTGAAAACTTGCTAGAAGAAAATGACAAAAAAAAACATATAGCACATGTTGTAGAAGTTAAATAAAATCTAAAAAATGTTCCTTGACCCTGGATTTAAAAGAAAAGGTAGTCTTAGAATCCCTGAAATATTGAGGCAATCTGTTCCACAGGGTGCACCCCATATAGGCAAAGCCATTGACAATAGGAATAGCACATCTCTTGCCATCTGACACTATATCAAATGGACTGTCAGAGTGGAACCAGCCTTTACCCTTAACCTAGCTGAGTAATCATGGACAGCACTGGTAGGGGTAAAATTATCACTCATATAAGGGAGCAAGGTTTGAATTGATTTTTAAAACATGTCAAAGGGTAATTTTGTTCACTCTATTCACGATAGGTATTTACAACAGGTAACCATTTAATATTTGAAAAATGCTCTTTACCTATATGAATCCTAAGAGGTTAACTTATGCAAATCTTATGAACTTATTTTGTGTGACCTGTAACTTGTGTCTTGAGTTAAACTGTTGAACCAAACAGATGAAGCAAAGTGATAATGACACTGTATAAGGAAAGAGACTAAAAGTTCTTTGTGAGTCGGGTGCGAAATTCGCTTTGACGATAAAAAAAAATAAACATAGCTTTGGATTTCTTGATAACAGATCTAGCCAGAGCATTAAAGGACAAACACTGATCAAGGGTGGCACCAACATATTTAACTGATTTTTTGGATTCGATTGTTTGACCATTGCAGTTCTTATCAAAATTAACCTTTTTTTTTTGGGACCCAAATGCCAATATGCAAAGACAGCCTATTACAAACAAGCCACTGAATGAAAGGATTCAAGTCAGGACTCAAACTCTCTTCGATGTCTAGCTTGTTTTTGGCCGAGACAAGGATTGCTGAATCATCAGCATAAAGTAAAAGTTTATTCTTTATAGCGGATCATGACATTTTATCTGAATTTATTTATCTTTAAGGCCGACAAGTGCTTTAATACGGACATTATGAAAAACTTTGTTTGTTTAAAGTTTGATTTAGTCACCACCATTATGCTGCTGGGAAGAAATCGCATTTATTCCTTAAGAATATATATTGTAATTTACAATAAAAACTATCAAATCCAGTTAAAATTGGTAACACGTCGAATGTGCTTGCATATTTTACGAACAAGTGTTTCATTAAGTATGGGAAAGTATGGGAAAGGAAACATTTACTTCTTTTTTAATTTGAAAGTATGAGATTATAATCGGCTCTTAACGTTAAGGTGGTTCGCGGGGTTCCTACCAAAATTTCGAAGTATGAGATATAAGACTGATATTAAGTCTGTATGTACTTACATATCCTGTCTTTCATTTGGAGAAAAAAGAAAATCGTTCCGAGTCCACATTTCCTTTGAAGAGCGCCACCTAGCGGCACATGTATTTTTCAAGGGAAAACGCCGTTTTTCTGTAATAATCGCATTAAAATTAATGTTATTACATTTTTTCAAACTCAAGAATATAGCTAAATTCAATGTTATTGTTTACATGTTGCATTTTGTAAATTAGTTCATTTAGAAAATGCTTATATAAAAAGATATCCGTAGTACGGGTGGGGAAAAATGGCGAAAATATTCAATGTGTTTCATGGCCGTTTAGCCGAAATAAAATAAAACGGAACGGTCAAAGTTCTTGATTTTCAAATATATTCTTCTTTAATCATTTCTGAACAAGAAAATAAAATAAAAATAGGGGGTCTTCACGGCAGATTTTTTGTAAATTTACTTTTTATTTGTTTTGGTAATGTAAATATTGTGACGTTGATACATCTTTTATGGTGTTAACGTCACACAAACGTTTTGTTCATTATGTCCTTTAAAGGTACATTTTTGTATACGCAGGATGATGAAAGTACACAAAAATGAAATATTTTTACTAAATAGATTCACAGTGTTAAGTAATTTACAATCTAAGTATATCATCTAGAAATATACTTTCATGACAGTTCAACAATTTCCTTAAAGACGTTAATTATTTTGTTTATATTATTATGTAAAATGTCATTTAAAAATGATGACCACGGACACCCTTGCCGTTTCTGTCAGGGTATTAAAATTTCAGCCCGTCTCAAATTCTATTAGACTAGCTGCAAGAACAGAGCCTACATTCACATGGATTTCTGAATACTGGCGTCGTAATTAGCATTGCGTGCAACCAATACGCATCTGCTAAATTGTTTTATTCATTTTTGAAACAGTTTTAGAGCTAACTTAATGCATGAAGACTTCACTGCAGTCAATTCATGGTACATTTTTAAGCCATGGATCTCCAACGCAATGATCACAGTAATTCATTAAGGAATATATACAGTCGGTGGTTGCTTGTAGACTTCACTATAATCATTTTAACTATGATACAATTGTGATCCATGATATGTAAAACTGTGAAAATAAAATCAACAGAAAAATCTGACAAGGCGCTTCAAAACGCATAAATGTAAACTCCCCATCTGATGCTTGCATATCGTAAGTTCTGTTCACTTTGCGCTCAGTGTCACGGACATTCTTTATGCGGTGTTGCTCATTGCAGTCTGTCACAGCTGGAGCGGTCTTCTGCGCAAGTCCTGAACTGATTATCAATCGGAGCGCACGGCAAAAATACGCAAATTATTGTACGACAGCATGCATTTAGTGTATAATATGTATAATATACTGACAAAAGGTTAGGGTTAGTATTACAATGGTCACAAAATATATACATTAAAGATAATTTTCATTCAAATTGCTTGAATCCGGTATATACCGGGGTCTGTAATTTATACAGGCGTTCCAGGTCTACAGTTGCAGTGAGTTGCAGTCCTGAAATATCCGAATTTATTCGCATCTGCGTCAAAATGCACTTTTACACTAAATACCAGTCAAATATTTTGTTTTCAGCATTCTGGCGAAAACATTTCAAAGTACATGTAAATGGTGGTTTTATTTATTTCTTAGTTTTATCCGCCTTTTAAAATTTTTGAAACACCAAAAGAAATGCACGAGATGAAATCATAGTGGTTACTTTTTTGATATTACATTCAGCACTGGAATACCATACTTCGATTTTGGAATAAAACCTTCATCAAATAAGAATGATCCCAATTTGCCGCCAAAATTCTATAATCGAAACTTTTTGTATGTACAACAGTGAACCATGTCGAAAGTGCGTTTCCTTGAAAACATCTGACAGAAACAGCGGGTCTGAACAATGAACGCATGCCTCTAAACCTTTCGCAAGAGCAGCCTCAATTAAACCACCCTTCTTCCATCTTTCCATCCTAAAATATCGTCTGCGTCGACTGTATCTCTTTTATATTATTTTCTGAATGTTTTGAAGCGAAATGAGTTAGAGTTTTATTTTTGTTGTGTCATTTTGAAGCAAGTTTTCCCTCAATACGGTTTGCATTGTGCATTCACGTTGACGTTATAAATTTAATGCACTAAGCGGCACCAAAATGAGCTTTATTCAAGTAACGGTTTCAAGTTCACAGACTGAAGTACATTTTTACCTTAAGAGGCATTATCTCATTTATCCATCATCTGCTTAAGATTCCATGATTTTATTTATTGAAAATATTCAATATAGGTTTAAAAAGCAATAAATATAATACACAATTAGAATTATAATGAAAATCAAAACCTCTAAATAAAGTTACATGTCATAACAAAAAAGAAACATATTGATGTTTTAGCCACCTTCAAAATGTTCTTTATCGTTAAAAATGTATTTCATTTTTGTCTGGAAAACAGTTTCACCACTTTTCGTATCTTGTATCTTCGTTGTTAGCTAGTCACTTGAAATATTGAAACAATAAGGAGTGTCGTTCAGTTTCGCACTTAAACATTTCATACAGAAGGTAAAATGAGCCGCGCCATGAGAAAACCAATATAATGGTTTTGCATCCGCGCAGTCTGGTCGGGATCCATGCTGTTCGCTAACAGTTTCTCTAATTGCAATAGGCTTTGAAAGCGAACAGCCTGGAGTCTGGATCCATGCTGGTCGCAAAGCCACTATGTTGGTTTTCACATGGCGCGGCTCAATGTAAATTTGCAAATCACACTTTTTTTTCTATTTTCTTGGCGGGGAATAATTAAAGAAAGCTATGTTTGAAAATAAAGAATTGTGACTCCGTTTTAATTCATAGCGGATAAACTGATAAGATTTTTTTCTACACCCCAACCCTCGTCCCCCAATACTTCACTTACCCTTAAATACGGAGTCAGATACGCGAGTTATGCAAGATTAAACATTTTCATAAAAAATTCAACCACTTATGAACATGAACATGTTGAATAATTTCACCGAAACTGTGGGCAAGTAGCTTTAACTGACTCTGATATATATTCATAGATAATATACTTTGACTGCAAAATACGCAACAATGTACATCATGTGAATATATTCAAATAAAAAAGATTCTAAAGATTTTTGTAAACTCTGAAGGTCCTGTTTATATCAATGAAAGACATAATGAAATCAGCGTTTGCGCGACGTTAACGCCGTCATTGTGTATCAACGTCACACATTTTACATTACCAAAACAAATAAAAAGTAAATTTGCAAAAAATCTGCCGTGAAGACCCCCTATTTTTATTTTATTTTCTAGTTCAGAAATGATTAAAGAAGAATATATTTAAAAATCAAGAACTTTGACCGTTCCGTTTTATTTTATTTCGGCTAAACGGCCATGAAATACATTGAATATTTTCGCCATTTTTCCCCACCCCTACTACGGATATCTCTTTATCTAAGCATTTTCCAAATGAAATAATTTACAAAACGCAACATATACACAATAACATTGAATTTAGCTATATTCCTGAGTTTGAAAAAATGTAATAACATTAATTTTAATGAGATTATTACAGTAAAACGGCGATTTCCATTGAAAAATACATATGCCGCCAGGTGGCGCTCTTCAAAGGAAATGTGGACTCGGAACGATTTTCTTTTTTCTCCAAATGAAAGACAGGAGATGTTAGTACATACATACCTAATATCAATCTTATATCTCATACTTCGAAATTTTGGTAGGAACCCCGCGAACCACCTTAAGACGTCATTTATTAGCGGAATTTAAAGATTCAGAACGAAACTAAAGAAATTTATCTATATGTTCTCATTTGATCTCATTTGTATTGGATAAAAACACGAAATCCATCACATCGTTTATTTTAATGAATGCCAAAATGATTTTTCTACATGAATTTTTACATGAACTATAACGAATAAACCGGATGAAAATGCTTGAACGAACTAGAATACAAAATGTTATTGTGCTTTCTACGGAATAATTTGCGAAGGTTTATTTTTTATTGTATTTTTCAAAATATGATTAATTGAAAAATGAATGCAGCATTGAGTTTGCTATCTGTAATGGATACAATCGGATCTGAGGCAGTTACTTCGAAACATTCGATAATCATGGGAGAGAATACCCGACATTTCTCTTTAAAAGCTGGCATATTTTAGATTTATTCGAGCTACATTATATATCACTATTTCAATAATATCAAAAATACATCGCTCAATTTTCCCCTATATCTGCCTCTTAGCACCCAGTTCTATATTTGCATGTGATTGCAAGCGATAAAGATACAGTTCAATATCAATTATGCATTTATATCCGTCACACTGGAAGCAGTGCCACTTGACAAGATATTACACCAAGCCACATTACAATGACCTCGAGTAAAATAATTTTATAAGTTGCATTACATAACTATTTTACTTGTTCGCTAGTACTTTAAACAACATGTTCTTCTGAATGTATTTTGTTAAATAATTACATATAACCTCATGGGAGGAGGAGAAACGCCTCATATACCTAGAACAAAAAGCTCAACTCGTAATAATAGACCAAGTACCTTCATAATAGTCCTCGTTGGTATTTGCTTTCGTTCTGCTTTGGACCAAAACAATTTGTTCACCTGAAAATATTGTAAATCTGATGAAATTAATATTCAATTTCATTTTTCTAATATTCGTATGGAAATTCCATTTAATAATAAAAAAATATCTAATAAGTACAAATAATAGCATATTTCAAAATAGTTCGAAACTGAAATTAGTAAATCAAAAGAATATATATCCTGTCTTCAAAGATAAATTGTTAAATCCTTAATGTGAATGTTAATACTTCAGATGTTATATGTTCAAACTTGTAATATAATTCTATTTAGAAATATATGAAACTTATTCAATAAGTTTGTAGTTCAGGTTCTTCCCCGTCCTCAGACAGCTACGTATTTAAAGTATCATGGAAGGTTCAAAACGTTCGTGTATCACTAAGAATAAAAAGAAGATTCTGGAAAACTAAGAACTACCAAGACTTTAAACATACTTGTAACACCCTGTATATCAGTATTGTTATAGAAACCCATCGAATATAGATAACATACAACATACTCAAAATTAGGTCAGTAAACAATTGGTTGTACAAAGCAATACAGGTTGGAAATATACCTAGCTGCCGGACATCTCGAAAATGTTAAATCGCAGGACATATAACCGTAACAAGCAGTGTCGTATTTGTCCAAGCTCTAACGGACACATCCAACAATACAGATTAAAGCGGGGTCTGTTTCTTATTTCTTTGCATATGTGTGCTAACCTGCATGCATCTTAATTATATTGGAGAGTGTATGCTCGCATGTTTTCAATCTTGGAGAATAGTTTTAGTCAAATGGTCTTGCGTACGAGTAACCACAATAAACCAGTCCAAAGAGCTAAATCCACAGTAAATATACAACATAGACATATAGGGGAGGAGCAGTGTAAGTTTACAAACAAGTAATAAATCGAAAGTGGTCAGTCATATTGCAGAATGACCGAAAACAAGACAACTGGCGATATAAATATTATACGCTGTTGCTTGCTAAATAAGTCTCTAAGGACAAGAGAAACTTAAAATTTCGTACTACAGTTTTAAATACATTATTTGTATTTGTCATTAGCATTAGAAATATATTAACTCTACATTAACATTGTCATTAAACCTTGAAAATGAACTGGCTGATATCCCCTTTCGTATGTGCCTTTAATAAGTGTCAGACGTTATAATGCCCTTCCGTTTCAAATCGTGACAGGAAATCCATATACAGTCCCTATAATAACACTTATTTTAGTTAGAAGGACAGTTTGGTTATATTTCTCGACTTGCTTATTTAATGTTAATAATGTCTAAACGTGTGATATTGGTAAACTGTATATGTCATACATATACTGTTGATATGTATACCTACACAACATTTCCAAATGTTTCATATGCTGCAAATATTGGGACATATATATATTCTAATTATATCAGCACGTATTGTGGTGTTCGAATAAACTGCTTTTGAAATTCAATGCTATTGCTATGGCGCTCAGAATGAAGCAATGTGTTCTAAGTATAGTTACAAGTAACATACTTTTTCTTCGATATATTAAATATTAAAGTGTCGTCATTTATTCAAAGTTGATATTTTCATAGAAAAAAAACCCGTGAAACAATTACTTTGTCGATTTTCAAATTCTTATTCAGGTAATTTTACATGCAGTATGACCGGAAAATTGTCGTAAAAAACATCTATTCACGAATAACTACTGTCAACTAAAGGCACTTACTTTCTAATATTTTTAAAGATGAACTACATTTTTTTCATTATAATTTGCATGAACTCTAGATTTGAATATTCAGTGATAAAAGATATTGAATATATTTTAGCATTTGATTTTGTTAAGTATGTTTGATTAATAATCTCTCAAACTAAAAGTTTGAAGCCCAAAGGACAACAATGTCGAGTCAGTTTTTTTGTTGACACACCGCCTGAATGACGTAATCATTTCAATCAATTACAACAAGTTATTTTGTAAAAAAATATATATCTTGACCAGAACTAAAGTTATTTTACAGGAACGATCATCTACACAAGAAAGATATTTTTAAGAATGCAAATCTCAGATCGTTCAACACGACATTTTTGTCGTTTTATTGGTGCTGTGTAGTTTCTCAGCTTGAAATTTGGCCTGTGAGGTTCCACTATTCCCGCTTTTATAGCTTTGGGTGTTTTATAATCAGCCCTTGGATAAGGTGCCTGATTTTTAATTTTGTCTTTTGGCAGTTTCTTTGATAAGCAGGCTCCATAACAACAGATACCCTTTCTAAATTCCAGTTCATTTAGTTCTGCCATTAATCCATTATTTTATCTTGGAACCATACGCCGTTTTCATGAAATAACACTAAAGCATTATTGAAGGTTCCGTGTGCATCGGCCTTATGATCACATCTGCAGATGTCTCTAAAAAAAATTGTATTTTTTTTTTGTATTTGTAGCATGCGTAACTGTGAGCTCTTCTCAACCCTGGGCGAGAGGGCGTGGACGGTAGCATTCATTTTCACTACCGTCCATGAACGTTTTTGTTGTGTTGAGCTACCTGTGGAGTTTCAACTTCTTTATTTTACCAGGTACACTTATACGTTTTATGTACCATCCATGTTGAAACAGAGTAAAGTGATGTTGTTTTTCTCCGTACGACCTATCATAAAAAAGTATAAATGAAGCTATCATTAGTCCGCAAAAATATTATCCGGTCCCAAACAATCCTTACCAAATAGGTATGTCAAATTACATCTAAATATTTCAGGTAACATCCATCTTCTAGCACAGGAAATTGGTATCGGTTTTCCCCTATGGCCAATAAGAAATAAAGTTACTGAATCAGTCATTCATAGTAACAACAAAGGAAAACATCTCTATAAAAATGTCAGAAAAGGGATTTCGCAAAATAAAAGAAAAAAGATCCCTTTATGCAATACACGGTAAACATACATCCCACATAAGATCTTAAATGACTTTTGGTCCTCTGTTGTTACCTAGACCTTTCAGATAGGAACCCGGGGGATGCGTTCATTGACACACCGTCTCATTTGAATTGACAATTGACCTCTAAATTTGACCTTTACCTTTGAAGCTCTATTATCCTCTATTATCAATAACAAGATCCATTTGTTTAAACAGCTAATATCTTAAAGTCTGTCTAGCTCTATATAGTTCCTCAATTAGTTCAATTTACTTACACCTGTTTCTTGATTAATTTGCACTGTCTGAACTATTTCATTATGATATCTAACAAACCACTATTCTTAAACGCGATTCTTTAAAGTCTGTATAGTTTAATATACATGTAATTCCTAAATTTAGTTCATTTTGCATAATTTATTTCTTATTCAAATAGCATAATCAGAATAAAAAGACATAGTGATTTCATGAGGACAAAATTATAGAGTGTTTGTACCGATTTCTATTATACGATACAGTTACGATATATTTAACATTACAAAAACGCAAGGGACCAAATGAACCGCGAAGAATTGTGGCCAATCACAGAGTCAGCACATCTCGGCAACTGTACGTTGTATAAATGCAGAATGCCGTGGTGCTGTGTAATGCTAAACTTCTCATAATATACCGATATATATCGAAGAAAGAAGGAAGCACACATATTTGCATAATTTGAAAAGAAATTACAAATTGCCATGTCAAGAAATGCTGTATTTGTATATATATCGGCATGTTTACAATATACAATGTCACTGTATGCCCCGTAAAGCCATAACATAGAATATTTTTTATCTGCTTTTTATTCTAAATATTAACCAAATCAAAATTTGCAATATTTCAATGATGATGCAAAATCACAAAAAGCTTCCTTTGCCGATTTACGCCAAGTCTTGTCCCTTAAAAAACCTTGAGAAAATGTGCTATTCGATAATGCTTACGATCGAATTAGTGTGATAATGGACTAAATGTATATTCTGTAAGACCATGGACCAGCGGATACAAAGTGCACTTTATGTCAAGCATATTGTTTTAACAAACGTGTATGTGAGTAATAGTTAGCCTATATAGGGTCGTTTTGAATACTTTTATTATTAAAAATTTACCTCTCCTGCAGGTCTTTCTATCCATTTAATTTACATATTTCATCCTAATTTTCAAGCAAGTTCAGCACATAGTTGGATCACAATCTATGACAACATTGGGAATCATGGAAAATAATATGTGTAAGATTAGCTCTTTTAGTCAGTTGACATACACTAGATTTAAAATATCAATATATATAGCATGTATTGGACACTATCACAATTACATGTTACAATAAACAAGCAGTGCACACAGTAAAATAAATGCATGTTGTTCTTAAAAAAAAGTATCATATCATGTTTCGTGGTAATTACACGAAAGGTTTTAGTTTTGTGTCCAATATGATACATTGAGTCCGAGCGTTTCATTTGTAACTACTTATAAATTTGCCATTTTAGTTACATCTGTGTCATTGAAGTTACATTTGTGACCACAACACACGACCATATTACTATGGTAATTTTTATACTTACTTGTTTTTATCCGATGAATCATTACTTGCAAGCCGGCAACAAGTATGATCATTAAGATGAAGAACACACGTGTATTTCTACCTACAACAATAAAAGTACGATATGATATAAACTTACAGAAAGGCTTGTTTCCGGACTGTATTACCCAGTGTTAAGAGTCTTAAACATCAGCTACAAATATTCAGTTTGCAATACCTTTAAACATATAATATGTCAGTTTCAGAAATTGTTGCACCAGATAATATGAAAGTTGCATGAGTTAAGCCATTATATAAAAAAGTAGTAAACTTGGAGATGACAATTACAGACAAGTCAGTAGTTTATGCATTGTTTTTAAAATTTAAGAAAAAATCTGTACATACACAGATTGAAAGTGTTTAGTTGAGCGGAAATAATTATATCTAAAACAAAGTCATGACTTTGTATGTTAATAAAAAAGTAAGCCATATGACACAGACGAGAAGGTCAGACATTACAGCAGCATAACCTGGATGAGCATTTAGAGATGCCTATATTATACCTGTTCCGACAGAAAGTTTTAAAGGTAGGCTTAGCGTCTCACACTGTCCGAACATAATCATATGTAATAAATACTTTCTAATTTTAAAATACTAATTGAAAATTGGCATAACATGTATGTAAATAACATATTGATAAATTAGGTTTAGGTGCGCACCATAAATTGGTTTATCATCAGTTTTCGCAAATCATTATATTCAGATAAATAAGTTTTATCATCTGTACACCAATTTAATCAATTTTCTCAGTTATTTATGATTTAAAGAAAGGAAACCATATCATGAAAATATAGACCTAAAATTTCAATGATTTTGAAAATATGTTACCTAGACTATCCCAAATGAAAGGCCGATTTGCTTTTCTTTTTTCTTTCGTTCTTTTTTATTCACTAATTAATCGGCTGTACCCAACCATAAGAGCTTGAAATGGTATCCATAAAGCACTTAACTAAAGCACAAAAAGGCGTTTCTACAGACGAAGACCAGATGAACATCAGGTGTGCAATGTCTCTAGTAACCACCCATTTAAAATAAAACCAGGAAAGTGTAGAGTATGCTCAGTAAAGAAATCTGAAGGTGCTGATCAAATGGCTCGAGGTATATGTAATTCCATGCTTTAGCAGAATATGTTGAATTACTTTTTGTAAGGCAAGTGATATAGGATCATCGTCACCCTCTTCTTTTACTTCGTCTTTCTCTAATTTTTTTCTTAAGAAATCCTGTTACATTGTTACATTGAAACCACCGTTATTTGTCTTTTTACTCGTTTAAGATCACTGACACCTTTAGTCCGTCTGTTCATCTGTCAGTTTGCTTGTGTATCTGTTTCTGTAACCTTCAAATCAATATCAGAACTTTTTAAATGGGGTTTTCTTTAAATTTTCAAACAATGACTAGAGGCATTAAGAGGATGTGCAGTATAGTGGAACCATTATTCAAACATGCTATCTTTTAAAATCTCCATTTGTTAAATCTAGAGAAAGTGCGATGTACAACAGACATAAGTCTATCTTGTTTTTAAATCCTACCAGGTTTGAACTGTTTTGATTTCCGTGTACTTGCCTGTTTCGTCGGACCCATTAGGGTTTTTCTCTTGATGCTCTGTCTTCTGGAAAGGCACTGAGTACACACGACTTTTTTTATTTTTTTAAGGTTTGCGTTTATACTGAAAAAATTTTCATGTTTTACATGCCATGACTTTTGTTACCTTTGCTTGTATTAGAGTAGTCTGGTGTGGATTACTTTATTTACACTGTCCTGTAACTTCGGAACATGATGGGTGTAAAAATGAGGTTTGATGCTCCCCAGTGGTATTTTTGCAACTGTCCTTTCCAGGGCGGTGCCCAACTATAATCCTTTATTTGTTGGTTTTGCTTATTTATTTTATTATCTGGCTCATGTCACTTTTGTAGAGCAATCAATTGTGTTTGATCTCGGAACAATAACATTACGTTTTAAATCATCAACCCATGAAAAATTTATTTATCACGACCAGAACTTTAAAATGTTGAATGGTATTGATTAGAACGCTCAAAAAATACAAATAACATAAAGGGGACATGCAGTGTATTAAAACAATATCTGTATCTCGCTTACGTTTTATATAATTCCAATTATTTTATTAATTTAAAATTCACTCGTGTTACATTTGTCCAAACAACAATTCCGACATTATCAAAAGAATTTTGTTGAATACCATGTCAGAATTCATTTATTGGTAGTGCATATGTACAAAAAATGTCATGCATAAATATGTACAGTTTTTTTTTCTTCTTTTTTTTATTTCTTCATTTTCTTTCATTTGATCCGGTCATGCATTAACGGGAGAAAATTTGAGTATGAACATGGCAAATGCAATGCCAGAGACTGACATATATCCTTGCGCAGATAGAACACTGGTCTTTTTTCTCTTTCATAATATGTTCTCCTCGTAACATTAACATGCAGTCTAATTTATAGTATGTTTTGCTGTGTAAGTTCCGAATCATTAAAACACTGCCCTCTACAACATATTTACTTGCTTCTTCCTGTGGAATTTATTTGAACTCAAAATTACTCTAATAAAAATTCGTTCAAACACCTTCAATACATGGTTTTATTAATGCTGTTTATTTGTGAGTCCCGTTTATGAATATTTAAAACATGTTGACCGTTTCGAAGAAAAACAGAATGGTCATTTAATATTGTACCGGAATGGTAAGGTCAACTCATATGAAAACAATGCATTTAACCGTTGTGTCGTGTTTTTATGCAAGAATTGCGATAATACAGTTTTGTTTTGTGTAGTAGAGTCTGCAGAAGCCCTTGGGATATGTTTTGGCCTCGACTGTCGGATATTTTCGCAGGCTTCTGCTTAAAAAAGAAACGTGTATTATCCCTATAATCTTACCATGCTGACTTTCTAAAATCTTCCATTCAGTTTAGCTGTGATGGTCACGCCCCTAAATGAGATGGGAGAAAGGGCGAAAGCCACGAAGGCATGAAATCGGCCTAAATAATCACAATTTCTGAAAATAATGCTTTTTGAAAAAATCGATCATTTTTATTGGGGCACTCCTTGAACATTATATACAATACTTACTTTTGAGTTTTGTTTTGTTTTTATTGAAAACTACAAAAGATAATGAAGTATTGACCTACAATTTGATTAAAAATAATCACATGAACACAGGCCTCGACCACCAATTATAATTCTTTAAATTAACAAACCTATTTCATTCAAAAATATAGTTACATTTTTTTGGTTGAAACCTGTGCTGATGGAGAAACATTATTATTATGTCCGCTGATTTCGTACAAAAAGTGTTCAATGAACTGGTAAAATCCTGGATTACGTAGATGTTTGCGTAATGTTTCTGATATTTTGTAACGAAATCTAGACTAGAAGCACTACATATTCACCATACAACACTATTTCTTATAATTCTTTATTATGTTGATCATTTCAACGGGATAAATACCCTAGTAGCTGACGACGACGACAACAAGAACATAAACAACAACAACAACATTGCATAGTTTACAACCTACCTAGTAACATGAGAGGGTAGAAAATATATCGTTATACTCGCTCAGTTTTTAAGCGATGTTTGTGAAGAGAAGTGATTTACCAAATTAATATGAACCCGCTTTAGCCAGGAAAAAATCATCAAGTAGGTAGATTAACTGTTCAAATAAGTCAAAACTTTTTGAAACCATGATCTGCAAAGTTGATTTATTAAAGCCATCGCAATGTAAACTTACTGATCTGTATGTAATAATTACACTTTGTAGTACATACAAACGAAAGCGTCTTGAAAGAGACAAATTGCAAATATCAAAAACACCCGGCCCACCTGCAGTCAATATTTACTCAACTAAATTTAGACTACTAAAAATAGCAAACATATTTGTGTTCTCATATAATTTTATCTAGGAGTTACGCAGTGGTAAATTAGCACAGTGGATACATCACTGGCATTCAGATCTCGACGATCGACCCTTCCTTATATTGTGTTTTGATTGTTTTCTTTTTTTAAGCAATTTTGCACTGCTTTTTCCAAAATCAACAAAATAAATTTTGATGTAAGTATTACATAGATAATGCTATTATATATCATATTTGATTGATAATGTTTTAAAGAAACCTGGCATATTGATAGAATGTTTTATGACAACTTCCCCATATGAATAAATAGTTGAAAGCATAAATTGTATGTGTGAACTAGATTTAGTGAACACTTTTTACTTTGCCGAACCTCTCGTATCTGGATAGAGAACGTTCTACTGAGCATATTATTGTCAACATGACCGAAAACAATTGAAGATTGAAAATAATTGACATTTGATTGTAAGCTTAGTTATAGTCGTAAGAGGTAATTCATGTGGGAGTCGCCAGAGACTGTAAAATAAGTATAAGGATAGTGCAAGGTACGGTAACGGAAGACGCTCCAATTTCAGAATGTTACCTGGTTCTTAAGCATGTCAGTGTAAATCAAGTCAACACAGGACTCATTTTTCTAATGGTATTTAATTTAATTAGAGTTGAAGGAGCTCGAAATCATAATCCCTGTTTTCGTAGTATCGCAGAGTTACTGGTTTACCATGCGCCCACCTAAAATATCACTAAACAAACGGGTCTTAAAACTTTTGTGTTTAAAACACAACAACAATGCTTTATAATAAATAAAAACAATTTCACTTGCTGCTTTTAAATGATGTTGATATATGTACATAATTATACGAATATATCTAAATGTGGACATTATTTTTGTTCCACAATGCCAAAGTTTGATGCATGTACTGTTTGTCTAAAAAGAACAAAGCCAAAGAACGATGGTCAATTAACAAAGACATAAAGACATATTTACAAAGGAGGTTGTTTATTGAAACCAAAGAAAGTGACACTATATGTAACAAGTGCAGACACAAGTACTATGTGACAGAAACAGTTACTTACGAAAAAAAAAACAATCGATATGATCCAGAATATTTTCCATCAACATCATAACCAAGGAGTAAATGTACTCCAATTAGTTCACCATCAATAAGTATAAATATGAAAACTGCAAACAAAAGTCATTCTTGGTGTTTATTGTGCAAGCGTCCAGGTCCAAAGCTTGTAGTTTTGTTTTCTGTGGCAAGATTCAGTGTATTTCTGGAACAGAATAACAAATACCTGCTGGTTCCAGATGTTGTCTTGTCCACCTGTATGAAGGACTTTTCAGCCCTGCTTCTTTGAAAATGTGCGAGTTATTGAAAATGCTTACGTAAAGAGGACATTCATTCCTTAACTGCTAACAAATGAGGAAAGTGTGTCGCAGCAGACGAAACAAATTTGATTTGGATTACCTGACAGATTCTGATTATGAAAGTTTGACAGGGTTAAACCGTATTAAGTTTGATGATGTTTTTCGTCATGTAGCAGACAAAATTCGAAATACACCAACCAGATCAGCACGTACTACTCTGGTATATTTCTGCTACAGATGAAGTCGGGTTTATCAAACAAGTTACTTTCCACTTTGTTTGGAATAAGAGATCAAGCATCCAACGTGCCATTCCTTTACCAGACATGCTCTGTCGAGAAGATTTGCTCCTTATATCTAGGTGTTGAAAGCCAGACAATGGAAGACATTATAAACAACTACATCAGACCATTAGCAAAGTCTTTGTTAAAAAATGGGCAACTGACAATCGTTCTTGATGGCACATACGTATATATTCAAAAGAGCAACAACATTAGCTTTCAAAGACGTACTAACTCAATGCACAAAGGGCGTCCCTTAATTAAGCTCATGGTTAAAGTAACGGCAACTGCATATTTTGTTACTATGATGAAACCTTACTTTGCTGATTCATAAAATAATGATGCGTTCATTCTATATCATATGTAAAAAAAACAAATACAGAGGATTTCAGAAACTTTGTACAAATAGACGATGTATTTGTAGTTGATAGTGTTTTTCAGAATTCTCTATCACTACTTGAGGAATTTGGGTATTAGGGCTGAAATGCCATCTTTTATCAATTAAGTAAGAAGCAGATGTATTGCGAAGATGCAAACAACAGTAGAGTTTAAGGTAAATACTTGTCTGTAATTTCAAAATTTCGATATTAATAGTCATTTTTGCATCCAGAAATATCTGAAAATACAGGAAATTAGTTTAGTATTGAAGCCTCATGTAAACTACCAGACCGAGTTGAAAGGTACTGAGTTAGACATATGTAATTTGTGATGAAACTAGATAAAGCAATTAATGCAAGTTTATAAAACGTATGTATGTTGGAAAATGTGCTGTCATACATGTACGGATACGCTGTATACTTCCTTCACAATTTCAATTTGCGTTTGCATGTAGCCTTTCATTATAGACCTATATTTTCTTATATTCTTTGTGAATGTCTTTTTATTTACTTTACAGATTCGTTTGGTAGTAGAATCATCAAATGCAAGAATTGAAGTAGTTCAGTTACGTTCTGCCAACGAACCAAATTCCATATCTTGGGGAAAGTTCACATGGAAGCTCTAGGGTAGAGTAGAGACCGACTTTATACTCGATAACCCACTTGAACGGTATAAATTAGTACACAAATCGTACCTTCTCTGTTGGAGAGTTGAACTCTGCAAACACCACGTCGAGGTAGGGTTAACTGGTTCCTTGCTTTTCATCACAGCGCTTAATGTGCAGGGGAAAAACAGTTTTAGATATTTCCAGGACCCAATTTTTGATTGGTCTGTTAACTTTACTGGTGGGAGCAAGTATCATTTACACAACAGCCTACACTTCTCTAGAGTTCCAATGTGAACTTGCCCTTGGAGACTACCTGAGAATAATTTGTGCGCTGTCGAATAGGTACTTCGAGCTATTATTTTCTCCTCAAAGTGAAGACGATAACTCTCGTTTGGCTTCGAAAGTGCTCTCATTATCATCCGGTGGTAACACTTTGAAATCGTTAAGTTATGTTGTGCCTGACAATATCCACGGTTCACCGAGGAGCAACCACGCTCATTGAAATGTGACGTGTATACAATGAAAATGTATTCGAGATGCATACAACGGCTGCGATATACAGTTACATGCTGACGACAATGATTTGTTATGTGTTAGAATTCAAAGTCGTCATACGTCGTCAAGGAAACATCTTTTGTGGATCAGACATTTTTGTCGGTACTGTAAATGTCGTGCCGGAGAATGTGTAGTCGGCATGTGTTGTCACTTGCCTTTGTTATCTGGTATGTTGGTTATGCGCGGCATTTAGAGAGTAACATGTATGGCATTCAAAACTTGGGATAACATCTCGCTGATACTAATAACATACCAGAGCCAATAGATATGTCAGATTCAGAAAGTTAAGTAAGTATTATGGAAGAGTGACTGTTAATACTGTGCTAGATATAATGTGTTACAAGTTGTTGTAATGGTATATATATTAACTCCATGAAGTTAATCAATCTGCATATAAGAAATTCCACTCAACCGAAACCGCCCTATTAAAAGTCCAAAATGACATTCTTCAATCGTTGGATAAGAACAATGTGACTATTCTTGTGATGCTTGATCTCTCTGCAGCATTTGACGCTATTGACTATGGGACGTTGATTCATCGCCTTGAACGTCACTTTGGTATTACAGGCAAGCCACTCGCATGGATGATGTCATAACTAAGTGACCGCTACCAGATCGTATGCATAGATGGCGAGCTATCACAACCAGTGCTAATGAAGAACTGTACCCCAAGGGTCTGTCATGGGTTCAAAGAACTACACAGTGTTCACAAAACCAGTCGGAGCTATCTTCAGAAAGCACGGACTAAACAATGATTTCTATGCGGACGATTCGCAGTTATATCAATCCTTCAAACCAATAAACAAAATGTCTATTGAAGAGACCATTCATCGCGTTGAACGTTGTTTAAAGGATATAGTAAGTTGGATGAATACCAACATGTTGAAACTCAATACTGAAAAAAACAGAATTAATCATATTTTCATCTGAACACAAGACAAAATCTGTTTCAAACATATCTGTGAATGTAGACGGCTCTGAAATCAAACAATCAGGCAGTGTCAGGAACCTCGGTGCTTTCCTGGATTCGAACATGAGGATGGAGCAACATGTAAATAGTGTGACAGAATAATGTTAGCGGTGTTTTTTTTTCTGTGGGATGTATCATTGATATTCTCCGGACCGTTTAGGTAGGGACTGATCCAATCATCCGGTACGGTTTGCATGCTGTGATGCATTTCGCAGACATCATACCGGTTAATTCTGTCTGTTCAAAATGTTAGATATCTTCTGTTCTATTCTGCTCTGTGTCTTAGATAGGTCAGTTTATGCTTTACAATACTGTATTGTTGTTTCATGTTTTGATCTGCCTACCTTCAATTTAAAATGCTTGGTAACTTATTACCGTAATGCAATTTTAAGTTCTTCTATGATAGTTCAATTACCATTTTTTATTGAACATTATATAAATGTTTTTATGTAAAGCACTTTTGAACGCATTTTTATATGAAAAGAGTGCTATATAAATGTAGTATATGATAATGATAATAATAATAATTGCAGAACAGTAAGATTGTATGACAGTAGTGTCAGAGATAGACGTATAAATTTTCGGTTATTGTTTCAACATTCGTACATGTACACTATAGTATTTACGTCATTTGCATTTGATGTCTGTGGAGTTTTGACTGATTCAAATTGATATGTTGACTTAGTTTGTTATATCTGTATCAAAACGAGTTTTAAAACATCCATTTATGACTGATACTGACGTTCTAATTATATATACTAAGAAATTAAAACTACATAATGATATGTCTTATTTGGTTAAGGTTTTGTTTATAAGTTTGTTAGATGGAAATTTTGAACACATGTTAACTGTGATGAGATGCCATGCAGTGCTCAAGTTGGATAACTCCGTTTCAAGATTTCAATTTTTCACTTGTTTGAAAAGTTATCTCTAGATTTTATTTTCGGATCTCGTTTTTATTAGTGATAATGAATGCTATTCATGTAATTGTTGTAATATTGATAGCACGCTTGTCTTCCTTGATTTTACTTCGGTAAAAACATAAATTCAGAATGAAAGATAGGCGTCGGTCTGTAAGATGAAACATGCTTTTGTGTGATATACCTAAGATATTTCAATTCTAAAGCGTATCCGAAGTTATATTGTAATGTAAACATTCAGTCATTGCGATATAATTTGTCTATCATTCATTTGACACTATCTTAGTTATTTTTGCACTAATTTAGATATTGCAAAATGCAAATATGTTCCATTCATCTATGATTTCAATCATATGGTCCATAGTTTTGTTGGCGATCATAACGCTTGCGGTTTCCGGTTTAGGCCGTAACGAGGCTCTGTCCATATGCCACTTTTACATTTTTTAACGGGTCTGATATTCATACAGTCAAGCTTTAATTTCCTAAAATTAGGAGACGGAAATGAACGAAAACGATTGAACTATTTTTAAGCATTATGTTCGTACAGTAAGGTATGAAAATGTGTAGACAAGTTTTATAAAAAAAAAATTGAAGGCGTCAATCAACAAAAGTAAGGAAGCTTTATCCTGAATGCCGGAACTACAAGTCGTATATGTGAAAGAATTACCACTATACTGTTCAATCAATATCCTAAATAGCATATATGTCGCTGCTTTGTCCGTCCATTTCGCAATTCTTGTCCGGTACTGACTGCAATTAAGTGAAACTTCAAGCTAAATTGATATGCACATAGTATCATGATTCGGTTCGATTTCGAGTTATTGTCCTTTTGATTATTCAGTAGTGTACTATAGTTACAGGTTACGGGGATGTATGCAAGAGATCTGCAACGGAAATATTGCGCGACATTCGGAACGCAATATTCTTCCGCTAAAGAACGAGTGCATATTTATTGTTGTATAGATAATAACATTTTTATTACAGACGTATCTACAAGTATAAATGTCATGTAAATATTTTGGGTTTTTTTAACAGCCTGAATGATTTACAATACTGAACTAGATAAAACAATTTATGCAACAACAGACATAAAATCAAAAATACTCCATGTATCCGATATGAAATTCAGGCGTCAGTGTATGGAAAAAATATTCACGTTTCGGTACTGTTGTAACTTAACTGGAAATAGAAAGAAGTATGTAATAACTTCGTCTAGTCTGCGTGCTTATTTCTCTATGAATAATTGCTGGTGTTCTAAGAAACCTTTTTGGAAGCTTCACGGCTAAGACAAGTAATGTGCTCAGTCAATGGATTCCGCTGTCGTGAGTTAATATGCAATAGTCATACTTTGGAGAGCATGCATTGGTTTTACCGATATATTACTTGTTAGAAATTAATTTTAAGAGACAATTTAAAATGGATCTACTGTAATTATTTTTGCATTTATCAAGTTTTTATCCATGAACAATTCACACACATATATATATATATATATATATGTTATCTATATGTTAATACACAACAAGACACAACAAGACTGATAAGCTACAAACTGCGGCATCATTACCGTTTGTTCTTTTAAAGTTCACCGTCATGACGTCGTTTATCATTGTACCTAAGTGACATCAAAATGTACACTACGATTTGGTTAATAAACAACTCGGATAAAAACAAGAAAAAACATGAATGAATGTTAATAAAGGAACATCAATAAAGCCATATTAACGCCTCATTTATATAATTTTCAAATACTTCTGATTTTGGGTCGATTTTGAACAATTCTGAATTTAGCCTTTGATTGAAACTTCACAGAAAGATTGAAGACAAATGGAAAGTGCAGCAAATAAGCAAAATAACACTATTTGAAATTTTTCAGATTGCAAAATTTGCAGATTATCTACATTTTTACACTTAATTGTATTTGTAGAAGGCTTATGCCAGAACGTTATTTAAATGAACCTTTAATTAAAACATTTATGCACATTCCATGGAAACATCTCCAATGTTTATAACCCACAGTTACATACATTTGTTAGGACACATAAAGGATACAAGATTAATAAATATATTTATGTAGATCTAATGGTTAATGTGTCGGTCGCTTAATCCGGAGGCTGTAGTTTCTAGTTATTTGAATCTCGACCATGCCTTCAAGTATAACACCAGTGCCAGATTTTTGAGGAACCGGATATGAGAATGATTCAAACATTCTTCGCGATCTCATCACAGTTTAGCTTAAATAATATATGTATTACTACAAAATACCACACCGGCACATCTGATAACCATTTAGAATATACTGCAATTATGAATACACTGTCGAAACATACTTTATGACACCAAAGTCCATATTTCAAAACTGATTAAAACGAAGAAACAAAGGCTGATTTTTTATCTATGAAAAATCATACGAAATGAATCGCTCGTTACGATTGTAGAGGAATTGTCGAACAAATGTATTTTAACACTGTCTTACTGTTTGCAGTAACAACTAAGAGAACTTACCAAATTCTATGACCGTTATTTACTATTATTAGTTGTTTTTGTCTACATTTAAGAACCTACTTTTTTGTTTGTGAATACTGTACTTTCTTATAATTATCTTTAAACAAACATTAAATATTCATTCAAAGATCTTCCATAGGGAAGTAGATATAATAATTCATTAAAAATCACTCTTTTATTGAATTTTCGGCCACCTGGCCTTTATCAAAACATGAAAAGTCATTGATACAGCTATGTAACATCCATATTATAATACTTGTTTTGTCTCAATGACGTGACGTCATTTCCTGTAAACACGACGTCAAACGACGTAACGTCACTTCCCGTATTATTTCACATGTGTCTGTCACTCAATTTATGTGTTATATTTAACATTGCAACCATGTGGAAATTTCGTTGCAAGCTTCTTCATCCATTTTTCCTCTATTATCTGTCTGTAAAGGCGGCCTTCATGGTATAACTTTTGCAGTACTACCACCTGCAAGTCCCTTTCAGTATGACCTATAAAATGACGATTAATGGTTCTACAAAAGATTTATTGATGATGGATTTGGACTATGGACAGGTGGCATTGAAAAGCTGAAGCGATTTAGTGAATTTGCAAATAATATTCACCAGAACATAAAAGTTGAACTGAGATGGAGTCATCAAAAATTGGAATTTTTAGACACGCTGGTTAGGTTAGAGAATGGTAATATCTATACTGAATTGTACAGAAAACCATCAGACAAACAGCTCTATATACAGAAAACTTCATGTCATCCGGCACATACCAAGAAGGCATTGGCCTATGGCCTAGGTATAAGAATTAAAAGAATTTGTGAAAAAGAACCTGACTATATCAAACACAGAGGAGAACTGAAACAACAGCTAAGAAAAAGAGGATATAGTGGTAGAGAAATTGAACAACAGCTGCAACGGGTCGATAAATTAGACAGGCAGGAATTATTAAAAACAAAAAAGAAGACTGAACCAGAAGAAAAGAGGGTCCCATTAGTGCTGACCTATTCCAAAATGTTACCAGATATACGAAACAACCTGCGAAAACATCAAAAAGTACTCTATAATTCAGAACGTATGAGAACTGTCTTCCAGGAACCACCATTGTTAGCCTTCAGAAGAGATAAAAACATTCGTGATGTATTGGTACATGGCAAAACTAATAGAGCTTTTAGATCTTCTCCTGATATATGTTCCTGCCACATTTGCCTACTGATATTTAAAGGGGAGGTAGCTGACACCACAAAGAGATACACATACCAGACAGTAACACATACCAGTTGTAGTAATACCAATTTAGTGTATGGATTGCTATGCAAACCATGCAATAAAACAATATATGTTGGGGAAACTGAGAGGAGTCTGAAAGAAAGAATAAGTGAACATTTGCGTGATATCAGACAACAGGTTGACAAGCCTATTAATCGTCATTTTATAGGTCATACTGAAAGGGACTTGCAGGTGGTAGTACTGCAAAAGTTATACCATGAAGGCCGCCTTTACAGACAGATAATAGAGGAGAAATGGATGAAGAAGCTTGCAACGAAATTTCCATATGGTGCAATGTTAAATATAACACATAAATTGAGTGACAGACACATGTGAAATAATACGAGAAGTGACGTTACGTCGTTTGACGTCGTGTTTACAGGAAATGACGTCACGTCATTGAGACAAAACAAGTATTATAATATGGATGTTACATAGCTGTATCAATGACTTTTCATGTTTTGATAAAGGCCAGGTGGCCGAAAATTCAATAAAAGAGTGATTTTTAATGAAACATTATATATAAATACTATTTCAATAATAGTTTAATGCATAGGAACTTATGTAATGAAACGCACCTTTAAAATTTAGATTAACTACATTTTGAAATTCTAATGTACGAAAGATAAATGGATAGCACTGCAAGAGTTTTACATATTGACTAAGATGAGAACCAAGACACATTGTCTATTACTCCATTAAGAAATCATGCTTAATTATGTTAATATTACTTGCTTAATTGACTTGCATTCAGAATTTTATCATGGGAGTAATCGATGTATTTGTTCAAAGTAACGTGGTGTATCTGTTTTCGACGAGCTTCCTTTATATATTTGTACTCAAGATATATAACTACAGTAACTTTTATGATTTAACAGTTTATTTTAAAGTTATGTACATCAATTAAAGATCTCGAAAATCCACAAGTGAAACATTGTCTGAAAAAAACTTTATGAGGCTTTTTCTTTAATACTTTAACAAATCCTTTAGTAGATAAAGCTAACTTCGTAGTGTCTCACAATAAAGGGAAACCAGAAATGTAAATTTTCCCTCTGATAAAAATGGTATAGTTTGAACTTTATATAACTAACATTATCTCCAGTATGATAATACTATTTTCGTTCAATAATGGGAACAACAAAACGACAAATGTGTGATGTGAATGTACATTTCAATAGTAGGATAGGTATCCAGTTTGACTAACTTGTCGTTGACATTTTATCATGGCCTTCCTTTCTTTGATATTAAACATTTTTCAAACGGGGAAATAAACTTTTCCGACATTTTCTGGAATAAATGCGAACACTTATATGCTTATAGTGTACAAAGTAGTGTTTCTCCCAATTTAAAGGCAACAATATTATTCGGTACTCGTACATTTCCAGAAATAACTAAAAGAAAAATGTCAAAATAAATACTTTTTGGATTTTACTCATATTTTAGAAGTGATATTTTAAATTTAATGACATAAATAATGTTATCTTCTTTATTTGTATCTGAAGAATATTACTTACTATTTTTAGATATTCTGAATTGTAGTTTCGCGAAACAAAACGATATATGCATTTTTAGGCGCAGTGTATAACATAATAAAATAAAACTACGATTCAAATATTATGTTGCAAGCGAGGCAAAATCTTTGTAAGAGCGAAGTATTATGCAGTAACCTGTTCTATTAATGTATTAGTAAAATTATTCCAGACAATAATTGAAAATCTGTATAAATACCTGTTTTTAAGCAGTTTACATGACTCAACATGATCTTCAGTATTAAATGCAGATTAATAAGTACAGCCATGCAAACAATTAATCCATGGACACGTCTCTGTTAATCACTTAAAATACGTTATAGTGATCAAAACAACTTTGTAACGGGAACAGTTCAGAAAAACAACAGATGCATTAATGTCATCATCATCTTTTAACGAAAGTAATATTCCAATCCACTTAATGTTCATTCAACCCAAAACCATCTAAAAGTAAATAGTTGAAACAAAGCACGTACTTATAAATACAGCCATGCAAACAATTTATCCATGCAAACGTTTCTGCTAATCGCTTTAAACAGGTGATCATTGGTAAATATTTTTTACGGCATAAGTTTATAACCATATTAATTAATGTTGACTTCGTCTTGCAACGGATGCAATATGATCAATTCAACCCACTTAATGTTCGTTCAACTAAAAACTATCTAAACATAAATATTTGATACAAAGTGTGTGTAGTTCAGCGTTTATTTGACACAAATATTGATGTTAATTATACAATCAACATAATGGAATTAATACATTTGTAACACAACATAAAATGCCCATTTTGCATTAAAATATTTATAGTTCAGTAATATGTAGAAATGATGTCAAAACATTAAATTAATTCCAAGTCTGTTTTAAGGTCTTTATATATTGTGCAGTTGCGGAAAAAATGTTCTAAAGAATCCAAGCCAAATAATGTGATATTTATGAAGGACGTCCTGTGTATTTCAATTTAAAATTTACGCATAGCTATCAAAGATAAGATAAAATAAGTTAATGCTGTTATGTTTTCTGCTTCTTTCGGCCCATGGAGCCCATTTATTTTTACTGTAACACAACATTCCATAAGAGTCGGTATCTGAGGGCATGAGGGCGTTGCATATTTCATTATCCATTACTTTTTATGAGGGGTTTTAGTTTAATCATATTTTATTGCAATTATCACACAGGACACGATAGTAAATTTGCTTCAAGACATGAATATACAGTACATCAAGACATATAATACTATAGCACATCAAAATACATTCGGTAATTTTGTAGTAGTGTGAAAAACAAGGGTTTGAGCACAAGTTTTACCAACATTAGAAACGGGTCCGTCCTTGGGTGTAAAATTAATGTTCGATTAAACTAAATGACGGATTTTTGTTTGGACTAGAATAGAAAAAAAAAATGCTGTACATATTTTATAATTTTCAGATACAAATTTCAGTGAAAATAACAAAATATCTAAACAGAAAAGCGAGCGAGAAGAAAACGTACGAAAAAGACAACATAATCAAGCGCAAAATGACTTAATGATACCTTTAAACTCCTACTGCCACATTTCCACACTTAGTCCAACCCAGAGGTCTTAAATCAGATGTATAGACAAACGATCAGGGGGCAGTACTAGAGAAGCGATGTGTATTTTTTATATATGTTTGTTCTTCTAGAAAAAATTTTGTTCTCCCCATCATATAGTGGGTCAATACCACGAATTAATTTGAGAGTACTAGGTGGATGGAATCTACGAGTATTAATATATAACTAGCGATTGGCATTGGCATAATGGCTACATTTAAAAAGAAATGTTCCTCATTTCCAATACCATGTCCACAAGAGCAACCAGGAAAGTCGCATAGATGGTTAAAAAGAGATAATTGTTTAAGTTGCTACATCGGTTTCTAATACGAGTTTGAATGACATTATAGAATCATTCTCCTATTAGATAAAACAACGGAACAAATTGAGATTTGAATTTGCTTTTCAGTTTGTTCTTAAAATATGTAAGTGTGTTAACATTGTGTGTCAGAAAGTCAAGGTTATTCCATAGTTTTACTGAATCGGGTATAAGTGATTTTGAGTAAATTTCAAGACGTCTAGGCACTTAACAAAATTAGTATTATTTCTAAGTTCATAATTGTTAGAATTATGAACTGTTGGTGGAAAAACCTCTAAGGCACTTAACAAAATTAGTATTATTTCTAAGTTCATAATTGTTAGAATTATGAACTGTTGGTGGAAAAACCTCTATAAGGTAATCCGAAAGAGGTCCGCTGTTTCCTTTACCTGCAAGGGAAACCCAATAGATTTCTGTAAGTAAATTTTGACTTGGAACGGAGCAAGTAAAACCAGTAACTAAACGAGCAGCTTCATAAAGAAGTTTTTTAAGAGTGTCCTTTTCATATTGGGTACAGCTATCCCATACAACTGACGCATACTCAAGCAAAGGTCTTAGATACGATATATAAATGTTAAGAGTAGATCTTTTAACTTTGAATTTTAACATTCCGATCGATCAGACTACTTTTGAGGCTAAATTAGTGATATTGTCATCATGACTTATTGTAAGACCAAGATGTTTGTGATCGTCAACGTAGTTGAAATGAATATTATCAAAGTTCAGGAAGGTTGGGCTATATCTCTAAAGGAGAAAAACATAACTTGTTTTGAAAGGATTAAATTTTATAACAAGCCACTGTTTCGCCCAGTCGGAAAATTGTTCTTAGTCTGAATTTAAAATAGTTTCTATAGAAACGGAGTCTGACGAAGATATAGCTTTTATGAGGAGACTCAGTCAAACAGAGTATTTGCGTTGAATGATTTCAAAGGATCTTCTTTAAGTATAGATTTTATTCACTGAAATATAAAATCATTCCATTACGCAGATGCATGAAGGTTTAGCGCAAATCTTAAAACTTTTCATAAAAGCTGTTCAACTGTTGATAATGTGTAATACCCGATCATTTGCAACAGCACGGTGAAAATAAAAAGTCATAAAACTGCAAATGATTACCTTTTTCATAGTTATGACTTTATCCCTCGAAAACTGGATGCGGATGCTTCTCCTACGACTTTGAATGTATCTTACGGTACAGGGGGTTTGTGTTATGCATTTTATAGATATTATGGCAATTATCCAATCACTAAGAACGTATTTGGATGTTCATGATTATTGTTATTACAGGATCAGAAGAAAGGTCCGGTGTTTTGTGTAACGTAATTTCCGGTATTTGGAAGTACAAAGTGTTTTGGACAATACAACTGCACACCATCAATTGTTGTCTGTGATTTAGAGCAAGTCTAGACGGGAAAGTTATCCTTTCTTTTGTCCTGTATGGACATTTCCGTTTTACGATATTTCTACAATGTCGAAGTCATTTTGATTATGCCGTGCATTTAAAAGGTTTACTCATATTTTTTGCAAACTTTCATCAAGCCTTGAACAGTTTGACAAATAAAGAAATCAAACCTTTGTCCGAAGTTAAATATTCGAACTCAGCCTGTTTGATTAATTCCTTAACTAAATGTTGGTTTTTTAAAAATAACACGATTAAAATTAAAAGTCAATGAAGAAGTTTGGTATAAGCAGCTAATCATTTTTTTAACAAAATGTCATTATCTTATCAACAAGATCTTCGGATGTGTTTGATCTTTTGATTGACATGTTTTGATTCTAATGCGCGTCAAAATAATCCTTCATCGCTATTTAGCAAACAATGGAATCACAGATAAATTTTTCCCGGAAGAGCAGATTTGCATTCAAACAAATCTATACTTGTTTGTGAAGTACAGTTTCTGAAAGTAAAATTATATTAAAATTAGTCAATTACTTCGAAAATATCTTCAAGTGTTCCAAAGTTGGAAGTTCGGACTTTAAGAAGTACGTTATATATAGAAGATAGAAGAAGAAGATTCGGGACAGTGCAAATCGTCCGATTTTTAGAAGTTTCCGGCTTTTTGGAAGGTCTAGTATACAAACACTTCACTGTTTATTGCTAACATGAACATGTCTGTAGTTTTGGCGGCATGCACTGTTATTGAATGTCATACTGGGTATGCCTTTCTTCGAAAATTTACCAGTAAAGCGCATCGGGAAGCTCTTTTTGCATGTTAATAGAGAGAGAGAGAGAGAGAGAGAGGTACGCACAGAGCAGAGAAATTAAATATTACGTCATAAACGTGTATTACTTTTCAGTGTCTCATAACTTATAGTTGTGTCGATAAAAGTCAACTACTCTTAATTCTGTATGTTTAATGACATAAGAAAAGCTGAACTTTAATCAAAAAGTAGTTGAAAATAGGTATGAGCTCGTATTTCACTGGTTACAACATGACATAAAATGGTTACATATAAAGGTGTGCTTTACAGACAAAATTGTTTCTTGCAGCACATCGAAGTGTCATTTAATGATATTATATGCTACATTCATTCCATTAGCTGTAGACTAGGGTATGTTCTAAAAATACACACGTCTCTGAAATCGGTGTCCATCGATGTATATAGCTCGCCTTAAACAAGTAGTTTAAAGACAAAATTATTTCTTGAAACACTGTGAAATGTCATTTAGAGTAATTTTATGTTTCTTTCATTCCATAAGCTGCAGAAAAACGATCGACAATATTGTGAAATATATAATTTTCACACAACACTATGCTAAATGAAGCATACGCACTCATATGTGCTCAATAGGTCTACAATATACTATGAAATATATTTACAATAAGAGATAGTATACATCCAAATTGCTTATCAATGCATCTAATGATTCTTTAATAAACTCCCCGCTCTAAATTCTAGTTTGTTTTCTCAGTTATGACAAACCCAGTATTGTAACTGGGTACAATACGCCACTTTAAATGGACGTGTAGTCTCTGTATCAATGAAGGTTCTATTTACACTGCCGTATGAATACATCTGCGGGTGTCTCAAAATTTCATTTCGGTAATTGTGAAATGTGTAATTGAGTTCTGCTAAAACCGGCGCCGAAGGGCGTCGACGGTGTACTATTTCCACTACTGTGCATAAAAAGGCTTATTCAAACCGAGCATGCAATATTTTCATCTAATTTGTTTTGGGCGTCCTTTGCACCTCCGTGTGTTTATGAACGGAAAGGCGTTTTATTTCAGCAATAAAGCACTTATTCTACGTTTTCATAACTGGAAAGGTGAGTTTGATTGTGTAAAAGATATATTAGCTGTAAACAACATTTTCAAAAAAAAAAAGAACTAGTTACAAATAAAAAGATTTGCTACACAAATGCTGCAAGGTCTCAACGATGACATAAAATATGTGACAACGTCGCACATATCGTGTTACAAATACATTCTGAAAGTAATATCCCTCGGAATCACCGAGAACAAGGCAAACAGTGAAAATTGCATACTCGGTTTGATTGAGTCTGTTCATGAGCAGTAATAGAAAATGCAACACTGCCTAAAATGCACTTGCATGAGCAGAATTCAATATTCAAATCTAAATGAGTTGAATTAAATGATTCCGAAGGACCAGAAATTATAACAACACTGAGATGTAGTCGGGGCGACTTTTTACGGCCGCCACACAGCACTTAACACCTGATGTTGTGAAGTAAATATAATCTAAAATTAATATCCCTCGCAGTCACCGAGAACAAGGCAAACAGTGAAAATTGCTGACTCAGTTTGATTGAGTCTGTTCATGAGTAGTAATGGAAAATGCAACACTGCTATCGCCCCCTTAGCTTTTGGTGCGTGGCATTCCCTGTTTGATATTTTTCTTTGTTTTTAAGAAGTATTCAATCTCCAAATCTAAATAAGTTAAAATCAGTGATCCCGAAGGACCAGAAAATATAAGTCTCGACATCGTAATTTCCAATCAATTTGAAATGGTAGAAATACGTATGTACAATTTCTCTTCACGTCGAAGCCATGTCTTGGAGATATGTATGAATGGTTGCATGACGTATGAACAAGAAACAGCATTTTTAGTGTGGTTTTGTGAATGTGTACTGGATGGGTTTATGTCATTATTTTTATTATTATTATTATTATTATTATTATTATTATTATTATCATTATTTTGATTGCTGCTTGTGTTGATCCAGAATCAGCATCAGAAACAATCACATACAATCAATTTGGATACATTTATTGTTGATAGATACGTTGTGAACTTTCGCTCACCATTGTTATTTTCAGTAATGGAATTGTAAATGTATAACAGCAATTTTCTACACCAGTTTGGACAATCATTAAGATGTAGACATAATCTTATTGTGTTATCAAGGTTAAAAAAATTGAGAATATTGAATCAGTACAGAGGAAAAAGAGCTGGTCGCCTGAAGGCACAAGCCTTGAACAATTACAAAAGTTGTTACGGAAGACCAGTGGTTTTTAAAGATGTAAACTTTAACAAATTTATATATTTTACGAGAAATGACAATAAATTGAATAGACAAAATGAACAGATTACATATTTGACGCTTGATTGTGGCTCGGCAGTAAAATGCTCAATTATTACGCAAGGAAAAGATAGAAAATGCTGGCTGTATCTCCATGCAGAGGGATACGACTCCCCCGAAAATGGAGCCATCTGTTTGCCGTGGGTGGCGGCCCGTAAGCCGGAGAGTAGGGTCTTGGATGTTGAGGTACCCCATAGCATCCCGGGGAGATGATGTGTGCTTGTTTGCATGTGCGAATCTTCTTCCAAGGATGTGGATGCCAATACACTGCCCGATACGATAAATCGGCTAGTCATGCCAAGCCCTAGGAAATCTCACATTTACGTTTACATTTTCTATTGTTTATTTCAAATTGCATCTTAATGTGATCATTTTTATATTTTCACAAACATAATTTTGAAACAAAATACGTTACACAAAATCTGTCTTTACTCTGCTGTACTGTCACATTTTACTGTGTTCAGCAAATTTCATATTACGTTCACACAAATTTATTTTACAATATATATTCATATGTACTTCAATCTATGTTTCCTAGGAGGCGATGGCTTAGGGCCAATCGGGTGGGTAGAGTAACAATCTCTTGAATCTCATGTTTGCTTTTCTGCAATACAGCTGGTGATATAAACAAGATTGTGAAATACCTGGCCGAGTATATCACTACAGTATCCCTAACATGTATGAGCTGGATATCCGCTCTGTTCTCATGTTCCCTTGTTGGACTCCGCGGCGGGTGGGTGCTGCGAGTGATTTTTAAAAAACTCAGTATGGAAAATCAAAATAAAAAACGACCGCATACCGAAACGGATTCTGACGGCATGGAAGGTGAGAATTCTCATCAACCTCTCACATCAAATACGGCTTTTCCAAGATTTCTTCTCATTCAATCAAATATCGAAGATTTCAAAATGACAAGTATCTCACCGTTTGCAATTGAGAAAACTATAGAAAGTATAGCTAGTGTTAAATCAGTTAAAAAATTGCGTACTGGTGATCTTCTCGTTGAATTTGACAGAGCAGCACACGCTAAAAATCTATTTGGCATTACATCCTTCTTTAACCACCCATGTAAATGTATACCGCACCGTACGTTGAACTCCTCAAGGGTGGTCATCCGATGTCCTGATCTTGCTGGGGTATCAGAGACGGAGATTGTAAATGAACTTACTGCTCAACACGTGACAGCTGCGAGACGCATCAAAATCAAAAGATTAGGTAAAGAAATCCACACCAACACTATTATTCTAACATTTGGCATTCCGTTTCTCCCTTCTGTTATAAACATTGGCTATCTACGTACAAAAGTTACTTCTTATATACCCACTCATCTTCAGTGTTACAATCGTTTCAGGTTTGGCCACAACGAAAACACCTGTAAAGCTGACCATATTTGTCCAAAGTGCTGCCAAGATGGATATTCTCACGAACATGACACCTGCAATTATCCAATACGTTGTGTGAATTGCGGCGAGCCGCATTCAGCCAGGTCTCGAGACTGCTAGACATGGAAGATTGAAAAGGAAGTTCTCCATGACAAGTTCACACAGGGCATTGGATTTCCTGAGGCTAGACAAATTGCCAATGCTAAATTCGTATCTCCATCACTGACATCAACATATTCTTCCTTCACAAAATCTAACTCAAACGAATCAATTCAAGGTAAACTGATTGTGTCCCAGATGTTCAAACCGAAAAGTCACATGTTGCAGCAAAACCTGTTCAGAAACCAGTAGTTCAAAATGCAGCTGCTAAACCAAGGCTGCCACCAGCTGTACAAAATGTTCCAAACTACGCAAATTCGCAATCGTCAAAGCAAAATGTTAATTTGAATTCTAATCAACATGGGGTGAGTCAAAGACCCAGACAAAAATTTGACTTGAAAACTGATGGGTTTGGAAAGGGATTAAATAATCCCATACAAACCCATAACTTGTTCCCTCTTGATATGAACCGGTTGACGAGGGAGGATGATGAAGATCCGCCATTATCTGCTCCGTCCTGTTTAACTAGCACAAAAGATTGAAAGATCAAAAGGTTCCCTCCCGAGTCAATGCAACACTAATATTTCCTTAAATTTCCAGTCGTTCAATTTTTGTTTACCATTGTAAATGGCAAGTAAAATTATCCAGTGGAATTGCCGTGGACTTAAAGCAAATTATAATGAAATTCTCCTTCTCTTATCAAAATATAATCCTACACTTATATGCCTAAGTGAAACATTTTTAAAAGAAACGGACAAAATAGATTTCAAAACTATTCAGTGTATAACTTCATTAATACTAACACTGACAGAGCTTCTGGTGGTACATCTATTATTATTAATAATGCATGTCCGCACAGACAAATTGTTCTAAATACAAGTATTCAGTCAATTGCAATAAACGTTACATTGCATCGACCAATTACTATCTGTTCGATTTATATACCTCCCAGAGTTTAACTAAATCTTAAAGATCTTGATGATCTTATAAAATGATTACCACGACCACTTTTGCTTATGGGAGAATTTAATGGTCATCATGAATTTTGGGGCTGTTCTGACAGCAACACTAGAGGTCAAATTATTGAAACTTTTATTGAAAAGAAATGCCCTCTGTTTGTTAAATGCTAAATCAAAAACATATCTTCATCCTGCAACAGGTAACTTTTCTTCGCTTGATTTGACAATTTGTCAACAGCACATCTTTTTTGATTTTGAATGAAAAGTACTGGATGACTTGCATGGCAGTGACCATTTTCCAATTGTTATTTCAAATACTTTTAATCTGCCTTCTGACCACCCTTCATATTTCAAATTTAATAAAGCTTACTGGAATCAATTTCAAACGTTATGTAAAAATGATTTGACTTTGGAAAAGTTTTTATGATCCTATTGATCGTTTTTAGGTTCTTCTGTCCGATATTGCTGACAAGTCCATTCCTAAAACTTCAAGAAATGGTAAACATAAAAATAAGCCTTGGTATAATAATGATTGTAATACCGCTGTTCGAAAACGTAGAGCGGCAATTAAAAAATTCAATATACGGCCGACAAAAGACAATCTACAATCAGTTAAGATTCTGAGAGCAAAAGCTCGCAGAACTAGAAATCAAGCAAAGAAAAAATCATGGCATTCATACGTTTCAAAACTTAATTCTATGTCATCGGTTAAAAAGGTCTGGGAAATGATTCGTAAAATAAGCGGAAAAGGAAAACAATCGAGTGTTTCCCATCTAACAAAATCAGACCAGTTTATTGCATCTACTAAGGAGGACATTGCTAAAACACTTGGTGAATCGTTTTCGAACAACTCTTCATCAAACAATTATGATCAAAGGTTTCAAAACATTAAATCGACTAAAGAAAGTAAACCTTTAAAGGTCCAATACTAAGGAAAGTGAACATTTTAATTTCTTTTAAAAAGCACAGAAACTATTTCATTTTATTGGAAAATGAAAGTTGGTATGTAGAAATTCGAAATAAATCGCAGTATATGTACAATTATTTTTCTATGAAGTATGAAGAAAGTTAAAAAGACCTGGGGGGGGGGGGGGGGTCATTCTGTCGATTCATTGAAATTTCAACATAATACACATACATTTCTTTGAGTTCCAAAGACCTTCTGTAAATTTTGACCTGCCAATCTTCATTATTAAGTGTCTTGCAGAAGTCTATGCACTGGCTATGAAAAAAATTGCTAACTCACTTTCCCTTAGTAATGGACCTTTAAATTTTGATTCAAACAATGATGAAGATTATAATCAACCCTTTTCGCTCACAGAATTGCTTGACTCTTTAGACAAATGTCATGATACTGCAGCTAGTCCAGACCAAATTCATTATCAACTTTTAAAACATTTACCACAAGAATCATTAGACCTCCTCCTTGAAATTTACAATATTATATGGAAAACTGGCGTTTTTCCAGATTCCTGGAGAGAAGCTATAGTTATCCCAATACCAAAACCCGGGAAAGATAGTACAAACCCCAGTAATTATAGACCGATTGCCCTAACTAGTAGTTTATGTAAAACTCTAGAACGTATGATCAATTCTTATCTATTTTGGTATCTTGAATTTCAAGGCCTAATAACTAACTTTCAAAGCAGTTTTCGCAAGCAGCGCAGCACAACTGATCATCTTGTTCGACTGGTAAAATTTATTCGTGATGCATTTGTTTAAAAGGAGCATCTAGTGTCTGTCTTTTTCGATTTAGAAAAAAATTATGACACTACAGGGAATTATGATATTATGAATGATCTTAACGACTTAGGTTTAAAAGGTCGTCTTCCAACATTTATATCACATTTTTTATCTGATCGCAATTTTAAAGTATGTGTTGGTTTTACCCTTTCTGACTCTTTTGAGCAAGAACAGGGAGTTCCAAAAGGTTTTGATCTATCTGTTACACTTTTTATCAACAAAATTAATAATATTGTGAAATGTTTGTTACCAGGGACAGATTGTTCATTATATGTTGATGATTATCTGATATGTTATCGTTCAAAAAATATGCGTACGATCGAACGCCAACTACAACAGTGTTTAACTTAAGTTCAAAATTGGGCCATTGAAAATGGTTATAAAATTTCCCAATCAAAAACTCAGTGTGTCCACTTTTGTCAATTACAGAAACATCACTGAGCTTTTTCTAAATGGTAAAAAATACCCGTTGTTGAAGAAGCAAAATTTCTTGGTGTTAGTTTTGATAGTTTTCTTTTATACCACATATAAAATACCTGAAAGCCAAATGTTTGAAATCATTGGATCTTTTAAAGGTAATTTCAAATACATATTGGTGAGCAGATCGCAAGGTTTTGTTAAGACTTTATAGAGCTTTGATTAGATCCAAGCTAGATTACGGTTGTGTTGTTTATGGTTCAGCCAGTAAATCGTATTTACAAATGTTGGATACTAGCCATAATCAAGGTCTTCGTATTACTCTTGGCGCATTTAGAACATCGCCTGTTGAAAGTTTGTATGTTGAAGGAAACGAATTCTCCCTTTACACGAGACGTGAAAAACTGTCATTGCAATATGCTCTGAGGGTAGCTGCCAACAAATTCAATCCTGCTCATAAAATCATATTTAAACCTAAGTACCACGATTCGTATGACAGAAAACCAAAACAAATTAAACCTTTTGGACTTTGCATCTACAGTTATATGAAGGAAATGGATTTTGAATTCGATGATATAAAAGAAAATTTAGTCCTGAATACACCACCATGGACTCTTAATTCTCCAACAGTTCTTTTTGATATGAAAACCGCCTTGAAAAAGTCTGAAACAAACCCTGAAATATTAAAGTCCAAATATAACGAAATTAAGTCGACTTACAAAGATCATTTTCGAATTTATACAGATGGATCAAAAGATGATTCAAAGGTTGGATGTGCCGCCGTTAGCCACCTTCATCAATCAAAATTACGTTTGCCAAATAACGCTACACTTTTTTCAGCTAAGACCAAAGCTATTGATTTGGCCCTTAATTTTATTTCAGAATATAACGAAGAAAAGTTTATCATCTTTTCCGACTCACGTTCACTATTACAATCAATTCACAACCGAAATACTGAAAATCCTTCCATTCAAAATATTCTTCTCAGGGTTCATGAACTATCTTTTTAGAAGTCCATCATATTCTGTTGGATTCCTAGCCATGTTGGTATTTATGGAAATGAGGATGCTGAAACCGCAGAAAAGAAATCACTTTCATTACATCGATCTAAATTGAAATTACCATTTACTGATTTTAGGCAAAATATCAACAAATACATTTTAACTAAATGGTAGTCTTCATGGAACAATGCTTCGTTCAATAAACTTTATTAAAATTAAACCTACTTTAGGTGAATGGCACCAAGGAAACAGATCTGTTCGCAGGGTAGATGTTGTTCTTTCTCTTTGTCGAATAGGCCATACTTGGTTGACTCATTCGTATCTTCTGAACAATGAAGATCAACCTGAATGTGTACCATGTCAAACATCGCTTACTGTTAAACATGTTTTAATCGACTGTGTAGACTTGATCCACAGCGCAATTCATACTATAATGTTGAATCGTTAAAAGAGTTGTTTCAGCAAATTCCTGCCGACAAAATTTTACAGTTTTTGAAGCAAATAGGCCTATATCATAAAATCTGAACCTTATTTGATATTTATTCACAACTTTTACACTTTTCTATGTTTGCAACTGATTTTTACACTATATATGTATATATGTTTTTACTTTAACAGTTTTATATATGCTGTAGTGCCTGTCCGGTCTGGTCCGGCATACGTGACGATAGCCCTACCGGAAGCCGAAAGGGGTGATTTCCTGTGGAGCGTTCCAGCCGGTTAGACGTCCTTCATAACAACTCAGTAATCTGCCAGTATCACATCTGATACAACAGTATCCACCTTCTAAGGTTATTGGTAAGTTGTCTTGGGCTACTTTGAATTATCACCAATTACAATATTGGTGTCAGCGGTGATTAAGAGCCCAATTTCGTAGACCAATAAATCGCTACATAGCAGATTTTATTTTTGGACTTGGCCATTTTGCCAGTTTAAAAACTTTGTAATTTGAGTGAGATAAAGGACCAAGTAAGGCGTAATTGTATTTAGTCGATTACGTTCTTGGTCAGATACATTTAAAATTTTATTTTAGGTGTATTTAGTCGAATAATTGAAATAATTATTCGAATCTCGCGGATAACTGTCTTCGCATGCGCCATCGGAAATCCACAGAGTCGGCATTACAGTTTCCTTTGGTGAACTTTTCAGGATCCATAAAAGGTATATTTTTTGTGTTATTCTTTAATTGAAATAATAAAAATTATTTCTACATTGTCTGTTGTTATTCTTTTGATTTTATCGAAGATGGCACAGAAAAAAGATTCAAAAGGTAAGCCTTCTGCGACAGAATTCAGCGCGCAGGTGGTCCCAATTAATTTTGCGACACTTGAGCAATTAAAAACGATACCGGGCATAAATGAAAAAATTGCCAAAAAGCACTTTTGTCCGTTCGTGAGGCTACTGGGAATTTAACCCCAGAAACGCTGTCTGTAATTTGTCGTAAGACATTTACGGAGTCAGAGCTGAGTAAAATTGATTAAATTGTGGGTACAAGAGGACAGTGATGAAAAGGCTAAGACTCCAAAGGAGCCTAGCATAGCATGACGTATAAAGGCCGAAATATAAGGTCTGCTCATGCTAGACCTGAGGTTTCGCCTGTAAGGGCCATCCCCAGACCTATTATTGTGTCTGCAATGGCTCATAAGGAATTTCAAAGTAAATTTCAGCCATTGTTGAGAACTACGGCCGAATTTGTATCTGCAACACCGGCGGGCAGGAGTAATGTACCGGTACCAAGTACGAAATTAAAGTTCGACCTTGGTGAAAATAGCACCCCTAAAGAGAGTGATGGTAATGCGAAAGCAACCAAACCATCACCAGGGTTAGGGGTGAGCGCTGACTGTAGTAGGACAAGGAAGTCAATAAGTTCCTTGCCAAAGCATCTGACCTTTGACGGTAAAGGCAGCTGGGAGGCTTTTGATTTAAAGTTTACCAGATATGCAGAGGCCTGCGGATGGTCAGATGTAGAAACATTGACGGCTTGTGCTGGGCACTTATTGGCAAAGCTATTGAATATTATGTATTAATACATGATAGTGGTGACGTGAACTCGTACAAGAGTTTACGTAGTAAACTGGAAGCGCGTTTTGGGGAACAGGAGCTGCCGGCAGCAGCTCAAACACAATTTCAACAAGCTTGCCAGAGAGATGGTGAGTTGTTGGATGATTATGCAGACCGGCTTTTGATTCTTACGGCGAAAGCATTTAAAAGTCTTACAGATTCGTTTGTGACCAATCAGGTCATAAATCGTTTCTGTCAGGGCCTATTGGATAAGGGTGCTGGACAGAATGTGTTCATGCTTAATCCTCCGAGCATCCAACAGGCTAAACAAATGGTTCGAAAGTACCAGCAGGGACATTCGGCCATATATGATAAACCAAAGCGTGAAACCAAACGGCGTGAACCAGAACGGGTTTACGCTGTGAGTGAAAGATCCGGAAGTTCTGGAGAAGCACCGGATAATAGAACAGTCATGGAGGCAATTAAGCAATTGCAGCTTAAGTTTGATAAATTTATGGCGGTTAAGCACAACCGAGATAGGCCAATGCCGAAAGCTAAGAAAGGGCCTCTCCGATGTTATGGGTGCGGCAAGGAGGGACATTTCCGAAGGGGTTGTCATAAGTCAAGAACAGATCAACAGGATCGGTTTATCTACAAAGGGTCGGACAAGGCAGTGGCACCTCGACCCTAGATAAATTTCCTGTTCCGGTAGAACATAAAGACCACTGCAATAGCACTTGTAATAACCAGGTTAAGGTGGAGGTTGAATCTGATCTTGAGCATGTTGTTGTATGCCAGGTAAAGTCGGCCTCTCAATTTTCCATGGGAATTCAAGTGGGTGATCAACTGGTTAAAGCAATTGGGACACTACTGCCCAGGTCACAATTATTTCAGACAAGGTCTATAATTCCTTGCGGCATAAGCCCACTAAGGTCAAAGAGGTCAAACTTATGACTGCTGGGAGGGAGTTATGGATAAACAGCTTCATTGTCGGCCCCGTCCGGTTGAAAATAGGATCGAAATGATATAAGGAGAATGTATATGTTGCCCCAATAGAACAACAGATGTTGTTAGTTTTTGACATTCTCTGTGATAAAGGCCAATCGATTTTAGACATGGGTAGGGGTATAATAATCTTTGACGGCATGCACATAACTCTTGTTGTTGATAGTATAAACGGTTTTCCTTCAGAGTCCAGGGTTACTGTGGCTAAACGCAGGGTTATTCCGCCTCATTCTGTGGCCCATGTAATATGTAATATGGACACAGAACTTACTGATTATGTCATTGAGCCGTTGGACCAGTCTAAGGTATGGAAGCCTAGGGTGGTCAGGGAAGGGGTCACTGATCCAGTAGTTTGTGTTGTTAACCCCACTGATAGGTATAAGTTAATTTCAAAGGGATCTGAGATAGGGAGAGCTTATCCAGTGTCCGAAATTATTGAAGTGGGGGAGGAGGATGAGGAGTATAATATAAATCAACTTTCTGATTTGGGTTGGCAACAGGACATTGTTCCTAGGCCGGAGAGTGATAGTGCTCTCGCGCCCCACCTTCAGCAAGTATACTCCGATTCCTGTGAACATTTGAATGAGGAGCAACATCGGCAGTTGGCTCAGTTGCTTATTGAGTACCAAGATGTGTTTGCTCAAGATGAATTTGATCTTGGTAATTTTACTGTAATGGAACATGTTATTGAAACGGGTAATGCCGAACCAGTTAAGCAACGCATGAGGCGCACGCCTGTGTGTTTTGCTGGTGAGGAAGAGGCCCATCTCAATAAAATGTTAAAGGCAGGGGTCATCCAGGAGTCAATATCTGACTGAGCTTCCGCCCCAGTACTTTTACGGAAACGGGACGGGACAATTCGGTGGTGTATTGACTATAGAGGCTTAAATGAAAAATCTAAGAAAGATGCGTTTCCATTGCCCTTAGTGGATGACTGTCTAGACACTCCGTCAGGGAGTGTATGGTTTTAAAAGCTTGATGCTAACTCTGCCTATTGGCAGGTTCCCATCAGGAAAGAAGACCGGAAAAAGACGAAATAACGAAATACGGTCTTTTTGAGCATGTGCGAATGGGATTCGGTCTATGTGGAGCATCAGCCACATATGCCCGAATTATGAATTTAGTCCTCAGAGGCCTAACATGGAAAGCGGTGTTAGCCTTAACACTGCGAAAAAAGGGTCAATATACGGCAGTGTACGGTCCCGTATATTTCGAAAATACGGGAATATACGGGATGTATATTACAAATATTCGGACCTAATATACGATCTCGTATTCGGAACATCTAGTATACGGGAAGTCCGTATATTTGTGATGCATATACAGGATCCCGTATACGCCGAATATACCTAAATGTATATTTGCCGTATATATGCAATATACCAAATTTTTAACAAAAATCCCTAGAAATGGTGTTTATTCGTGTCCTGCTTTAACATAAGTTTCATTTTCATGTATTCTAAGGGTCTTGAGACTTTTTTCCCGTATACTTTTCGTATTTTAGAATATACGGAACACGTATACGAGCCTGTATATTCCGAATATACGTAGTATACGGATCCCGTATTTTTGTCATATATGGACTGTGATGGCATCTAATATACGGGGCATATACGGTCTTGTATTTCCTAATATACGGGCTTCGGATTTTTCCGCATGATATACTAAGTATACGGATCCCGTATTTTTGTCATATACGGGGCATATACGAAACTGTACTTTTTGATATGCAGGCTACGGACTAGTCCTGTATATGCATGGTATACGCAATATACGGACCCCGTACTTGTGTCATATACGGGGAATATACGAAACTGTATTTTTTACTATACGGGCTACGGACTAGTCCCGTATATGCATGGTATACGCAATATACGGATCCCGTACTTGTGTCATATACGGAATGTATACATCTGATATACGGGGATATACGAACCTGTAGGTTTTTATATACGGGCCAGGTTTTTCCCCGTTTATGCAAGATATGCAGAGTATACAGATTCCATATTTGTGTCACATTTAGACTGAATTTGGTTTTCGTATTCGGGGAATTCACGGACCAGTATTTCTAAAAGATACATTTGCCAGACTTTTCCCGTATATGCACTATGTGTAGTAAACAAATCCCGTATTTTTCTTTTATCTGAACTTATTTCGTATATGGGAACACACTGAAAGATGACAAAATGAATGTCAGTATACCTACAGCAACATACGGTATGTTAGAAAAAAGCAAGACAAAGACAGGGTATGAGAAAAAATTCATATTGTTATTAACTGGAGACATGTCAGATTAAATTAACATTTTATTCAACTTAAATACTTTTTAAATCAGTTTTTCAAACGATTATGAATCATTTTCATTTCTTGTCCAAATGAAATAAGCAGAATTAAAATGTCAGTAATCAATAACATCAAGCATTTCTTAATATGAGCCGCGCCATGAGAAAAACAACATAGTGGGTTTGCGAACAGCATGGATCCAGACCAGCCTGCGCATTCGCGCAGTCTGATCAGGATCCATGCTGTTCGTTAAAAGTTTCTGTAATTGCAATAGACTTTGAAAGCGAACAGCATGTGACTGAACAAGTTCTGAACGATATATTTGCCTCTTAACGTTTTAATATTTGGTTAAACAATCTGAAGAGTTTCCAGAATTTCCAATCTCGCGGTCAGTATAATATTCTTAGACAAGTAAAATATTCATCATAAACGTCTCATCTCTTTATGTTCAAATAAATATAATGCATCTCGGTTTTTAATTCAGCAATCCTGTATTAAAGTATGAAAATAGAAAACTTACTGTTAATCTGGATTTAAAATTATCCAAATCTCATAGATTAACCTAACTAAAATATAATAAATAATATCAGAGTATCAATATAATTTGCATTATTTCATATTAGAGTTTTCTTGTCCATATAAAATACAGTAATAAGCATTATAAATGTTCAAGTTTTTTCCAGAATTTTATTATCCTTTTTGCTATCTGCATTTTCTCTGGAAATAATGTATCTTCATAGATCCTTTACATTGTGCTTTTCTGTATAATATGTATAATGTTTTTGAATGTTAAATTACGCCATGCTGTTGCATACGTTTTGACGTCGTTGTTATGACGTCATGTTCATCAACGTTATTGCTTGTAAACATTATACCCCTGATGAAGGCATTGAAAGCCGAAACAAGTTGGAAATAAATTAAAAACCAGTTTGAAGTTGTTCTTCCATTTTCAATTGTATTATATTAGAGTTGCCGAATATTCGATAATAATAATGTAACAGTGTATACTTGTGTAATCTGTGGTATAATGAAAGGAATGGTACTAGTTTGATTGAATGTTTGAAGATCGAATTTACAGACATACTCGATTTCATTCCTAACAAATGACCACTTTGTTTTCAGAATGATTGGTTGTGCACGAGCGCATGTCTATTCGTGCACGTGAACAGGCCTGGCTAGAGTAACAGAAAAACTGTAGACATGCAAAGATAGACCTTCCCGCGAGATGTTTATTGTTCTCACATGAGCGCATGTCTATTCGTGCACGTGAACAGGCCTGGCTGAAGTAACAGAAAAACGGTAGACATGCAAAGATAGACCTTCCCGCGAGATGTTTATTGTTCTCACAGTTGTTTTATATTTTATTTTTTTTTAAATATATAGACCCTAGGCAAACCGGCTTTAATATTCCTTAATCAATATTCCTCAATGCACAGGATATACTTGACGATAAAATTCTACAAATGACATCTACGGAGTAAAATATTGAAAGGATGTTCGATTAAAAAGCAGAATCATCAGTTCATCAAGGATACCTTATAAGCTGTAGTTGTCACATTATGAAACTTAAAATAAGAATTTTAGTTTCCATAAACTATTTAAAAATGTCATATATAGAAAAAAAGATGGTCGCGCCGGGAATCGAACCCTGACTGCAGTGGCAATAAATAGTTTTCCGCTGTCGTTACCAATAACGCGATTGAGGGTTTAGTGTTGAATGTGCGTTAAATATACAAATTTTATGGTAAAAATTTGTTAAAACATCTAATTCGCGTGTGTTTCCGCAACATTATAGTCTGTCAGTATACGTAGCATATACACCATTAATTTCCTTATATCTAAAAAAATATAATGCCGTGCCATGAGAAAACCAACATAGTGGGTTTGCGACCAGCATGGATCGAGACCAGCCTGCGCATCCGTGCAGTCTGGTCAGGATCCATGCTGTTCGCTTTCACAGCCTAATGGAATTAGAGAAACTTTTAGCGAACAGCATGGATCCTGAGCAGACTGTGCGGGTGCCCAGGTTGGTCTCGATCCATGCTGGTCGAAAACCAACTCTATGTTGGTTTTCCAATGGCACGGCTCAATTATATATTCTTTGTTCTTGTCGGACGATCAGGAGGCCAGTGCCTTTTTTAGGTATTCGTTTAAAATTGCATTATTTCTTAAATTTATTTAAGATTGCATATAGTTACATTAGAAATAAAATAATTCAATTGTGTCAAATGTTTAATCACCCTTTAAATTTCATTGTGTATTACAATATTGTCTGGGGATAAGAAATATCCGGTCAGTGTTGTTTCAAGCTGGGTCATAAAAATATGTTAACCCACTAACTACAGGTGATAGGTACTTTTGATGGTTTTATGCTTTTTGCATTGTAATATACATATCACTTTCCTTCTTCTGTCCAAAGAGGTATAAAAATATATCTTATACTTCTTTGTTCTGTCTTTATATCGTCTTTTTTCTTTCTCTCGGGGATTTAGCTTTCATGATTTTTGCACCCATGTCATAAATCTTATGACAGACGGAGGAATCAGTACAAACTATTACCCAGCCTTGGACATGTTAATAGAATTGCATATACTGAGTGAATATCGAACAGTAAAGATCCTGGCCCAAATTTCACGAAAACACTTAAGGTATCATTATTTTTACAGGGGTAGGGGAAGCGCAATGGTAAGTAGATCGAATTCTTAAATGGTGACCCCACCCTCCTCCATTTTTCTCCTTTTTAATTTTTGGTATCGATAGTGAATGAAATCATGTACGCTTTTTCAAAATTGTTAAAAAAGAATAAATACAGGCGTCTTTACGCAAAATTTTTGGTGAAACTCGACGTCAGTGTTTTGCGTTCAAAATCGTTTGCCTCCAATATGACGTCTAATTAAACTTGACAAATTATATATTATCGGAGAGATAAGTTTAACACAACCAATTTTTGCTGTATTTTTGTTGTATACAGAAACGCTACTTAGAAAACCTGTTAAGTACATCATTTTGCGCCCTGCTGAAAAAAAAGACGTTTGTGGTCATATTTGAAGATTTTACAGCTGCAAAATGGAGTAAAACAGAGAACTGAAAAAATACCAGTCAATCGGAAATATCGTCAACTTTAGTTTGTGAAAATGCCATAATGGTCCGTTGAAAATCGATTTAAAATAACAGACTAAGCTGAGCAATTACTCATATTATTGTTTGTACATGTATGGTCTTGAAAGTAAATGTTTGTTTTAGATGTATAGTATGTAACGCTTTTTAAATATGCTAGATACCATATTCATATTACTAAATATTACTTTTATTTGACAATAAATAAAGTATTATATACATATTCGATTTGTTCCGCATTTTACTTTAATATTAATTTAAACTTCATTCAAGTACATTGTTTAGTAAACCGTTCACCTGTTAATGCATAAGATAAAAAATTATAATGACCAAAGCTATTAGTTATCGATTCACCCCACCCCCAACCCTTGTTACTACAAAAACAACACTTAGTACGGAAATCGACAAATTGGATTTTTCGTTCTTAGGTAAAGCTCTCCCGCTTTATCGGTTTTAAAGGTGTTACTAAAAGTTGGTAATGCAAAAGATCTGTAGTATGTATGTATTTTTAGGTTACTATAAAATTCTTAAAACTTTCAGATTAATAATCAAATTCTACATAATATGAATTTTTATTATTACCAACCTTGTCTTGATATAATACTTTGAAAAAAAAATACGCATCACAACCGCTTACATAGACTTACTAAGTCTGTAGAGATCAAAAAATCTGTAATAGTATTAATTTCTTCATACTTACACTGATATTTTCGCAGAAAAACATTTTCTCTCTAAACAGAGGCAAGAGATGTTGTAATTTTAGCTCACCTGAGCACAAAGTGCTCAGGGTGAGGTATTGTGATCGATCACCGTCCGGCGTCCGTCCGTCCGTCCGTCCGTCGTCCGTCCACACTTTTCTTTAAACAACATCTCCTCCTAAACCAACAGGCCAATTTTGATGAAGCTTCACAGGGATGTTCCTTGGATGGTCTTCTTTAAAAACTGTTCAAAGAATTGAATTCCATGCAGAACTCTGGTTGCCATGGCAACTGAAAGGAAAAACTTTAAAAATCTTCTTCTCAAAAACCAGAAGCCCTAGAGCTTAGATATTTGGTGTGAAGCATTGCCTAGTAGACCTCTACCAAATTTGTTCAAATCATGACCCCGGGGTCAAAATTGACCCCGCCCCAGGGGTCACTCGATTTTACATAGGAAAATCTTAAAAAATCTTCTTCTCAGAAACCAGAAGCCCTAGAGCTTAGTTATTTGACATGTAGCATTGCCTAGTGGACCTCTACTAAAATTGTTCAAATCATGACCCCGGGATAAAAATTGACCCCACCCCAGGGGTCACTTTATTTTACATAGATTTCTATAGGAAAATCTTCAAAAAAAATTAAAAAATAAACCAGAAGGCCTAGAGCTTAGATATTTGACATGTAGCATTGCCTAGTGGACCTCTACAACATTTGTTCAAATCATGACCCCCGGGGTCAAGATTGACCCCGCCCCAGGGGTCACTTGATTTTATATAGGAAAATCTTCAAAAATTTTCTAAAAATAAACCAGTAGGCCTAGATCTTAGATATTTGACATGTAGCATTGCCTAATATACTTCTACAAAAAAATTTCAAATCATGACCCCCGGGGTCAAACTGACCCCGTCCCATGGGGTTACTTGATTGTACATAGAAAAATCTTCAAAATTTTCTAAAAATAAACCAGAATGCCTAGAGCTTAGATATTTAACATGTAGCATTGCCTAGTGGACCTCTACAAAATTTGTTCAAATCATGACCCCCGGGGTCAAATTGACCCCGTCCCATGGGGTTACTTGATTGTACATAGAAAAATCTTCAAAATTTTCTAAAAATAAACCAGATGGCCTAGAGCTTAGATATTTGACATGTAGCATTGCCTAGTGGACCTCTACAAAACTTGTTCAAATCATGACCCCCAGGGTCAAATTGACCCAGCCCCAGGGGTTACTTGATTGTACATAGGGAAATCTTCATAAATTTGCTAAAAATAAACCAGAAGGCCTAGATCTTAAAGCTTTAGCTAAGAAATTTGTTCAAGCAAGCAACTCTACTCAGGTGAGCGATATAGGGCCATCATGGCCCTCTTGTTGTCAAAAGTGCCATCTAGAAAAAAGCCTTATTTTGTCGGATTACCGGTACCCATTTTCTAAATATAAAAGATTGTAATTATGAACTTCATTAATGCTTTTCCGAGATTCCAGTTTTGATCGAATGAATGAATGTGCGTGCCGCCTTATTCATTTTTAAAGAAGCTAGCCTCGGCTACATAGCTTCTACGAAATAAAACTTCTATCAGGAGTTGCTTTTGTTCTTGCAATTTTTATCTCATCTAACCCCAATGGTTTTCATCAAATGATTTTTGCACGATATTTTTTTATTTCAAACACTTGCAACATGAACTTTTGGTGACTGACTTCTTTGTATGAAAGAATGAATGAAATAATAGTTAAATGATAAGTTGTGAAAAATGGAAAATGAATGAATGAATGAATGAATGAATGAATTATTTAACGGCTATTCTGAATTTCTTTTTTATATTAAGATTACAAAATTAAACTGACCTTTTTGACGCTTCTGAATTTGAATTTGTTAAAGCAATAAAAAAGCAACCCGTGTTTCCGATTAATTGAAATATAATTCATGGTCTGGTTTGTCACAAAAAAATCAGTTTATTAAAAATTGAAACATATTAAATCAAATAAGCACTTACTCGTGACTTCCTTTCCCTCTGAAATATGCAATATACAGATTAACGCGTGCGGTCACTTGAGCCAGATGTTATCGCGTCGGGACATGAACGCGCGAAGCGTTTCCCCACTGATTGGACGGAAGAAATCATACCTAATATCTATGCATTAAAGATCCCACTTAATTTGCGCTAATTTGTGTTAATTGGCATTCATCGAGTTTCTGATATTGTCAATATGCAGGTAGAAAAATGCTAGAAATTGTCAGACTTGATTACCAGGCTTAGGGTACATGGGCTATCTATCTGATTTAGTTAATATGCATACATGATACAATTATTATCAATTAATTGCAGTAAAACTGTTCTGCAGAATTTAAATGTACAGTTTATTTTCGTGGAGATGGATAAACCAGTGTAAATGCTTATATCAATTGATTTAATGAAAGACTCTCATTAATCTTTGCCAATATTTTTCGAGCGTTTTCGTTAATTTTAAGCAATATTTGAATATTTTACTGTTAATCAGTGTCACGCCATCCACGTTACCACGGTTATCATTTCTTTAAACTAAAGTAATGTGATGTTATCGCGACCTGTTTTATATTTATGAATTTTAATTATTTTCTCTTAAAGTATTTATTTTCTAGTATGCTTGTGACAGGTAATGACGATTTGTCTAGAATATTTTAAATTATCGACTTTTTTACAACGGATGAATATGATAACTTTTAATAAATGGACCATAAATATCACGGTGCGTTTGACAAATAAGTGGAAAATTTGCAAATAAAATTTAGGGGAAAACGTATGGCCAAAACTCGAACCCACTACCCTGGTATTGGCAGCTAAACGCTTTGCCGCTCAGCTACCTGCACATACGACAGTATTATATCAACTAAGAATTATATATCTAATATTTGCTTCGCTATTTATGTTTGGACATTGAAAATGAATTTACGGAAATATTTGAAATATTCACATGTGCTAGGTCAATACTAAAGGAAACTACATCCACGAGAAATAAAATAGCCTTGGAACAGTGTATACTACGGTGGAATAGACGGGACATAAGAAAAACATTTTATTTATCACGTGCGCACGTGTTAGGACCACAATCGCACATGTTAGATACTACGTGCGGATTTGTTGATTAACACGTGCGCACGTAATAACTATGTTAGCTAACACGTTCGCATGTGATAGCTATCACGTTCGCAGTTGTTAGCTGACACGTGCGAACGTGAAAAATTACCAACGAAACTAATCGAGATATCAGCCTTTTTTCAAAAACAAGAAACACTTACTTCGTAAATTACAGCTAACTATAAATAACACTTCCTTATGAAAGACATCCATTTAGAAAAATTGCAGATCTTTCACGCTTTTTCATTTATCAGCTAACATGTGCACACGTGTTAGTTATCACATGGTAGTATAACGTGCAAACGTGATAGCTGTCACATGCATACGTGATAGTTATCACCCGCGCACGTATGAATTACCACATACGCACGTGGTAGCTAACACGTGCGCACAGAAAAAATATTTCCTATGTCCTCGCTATGCCACCGTACTATACATAGAACATCTGCAGAATTACTTCGAAACAAAAGTCAACGGATATGAAAATATTTTTCGCTTAATAATTTATAATTAAGTAACAGCTGAAAGTGAACATTGAACAAAAAGGTATAAAATACATATTTTATAGCTGTTTGAATCATATTAAACTGAATGACTTCAGTTAATTATGTGCTTTCTTTATTAACAAAATGCTATGTTATCTACATGTTGGTTTAAAGGACTGACCTACCCGGAGTGGGTCTCCGTGGCCGAGTGGTTTAGATCGATGACTTCAAACCAGTTGCCCATCACCGATGCGGGTTCAAGCCTCACTCAGAGTCTTGAATTCTCCATGTGAGGAAGACATTAATCAGGTGCTCGCTCGTGATGAAATAATGCACGTTAGGACACCTGGGGTATTCCTCCACCAAGAATACTGGAAAGTCGCTAAAGGACCTATAAGTCTGTCAGCGCAACGTTAATCCCAACATAAAAACACAAAAAACCCGACCTACTCGGTCGGAAGCAGACGATACTGTATTAAATCGAACGAAAGGCGTTTGTTCGAATCTTTGGACGCAGACAAATTATATCGATTATTTTGCGTCTGTAAAATATTAGAATTGATTTCATAAGTAGAGTATCAATACATGTCTTATATACATTTTCAGTACAAAATATAAATGGATTAATTTCTCTTTTTTTCTATAAATATTTTCATTGTATGCACAAGCGTTGGAAATGTGCAGAAAAAGAGTTAATTTATGCTTGCATTTGATTTTTACAATGGCGATGATCCACGGATGTATTTATCACTACAAATAAATAGGGATGAATTGATTAATCTTTTTCTTTTTTCAATCGGCTATTTAGATTAAATGTTAAAATAAATCGGGAACGCACTAGATGTAGTGATAGATTCATTCATGTTTGGTTTTATACCTGTTTTGGTCCGTGAATGCTTTTTTCAGTTCATGTCATATTAGTATTAAACATTTCTTTCTTTCAATATTGGCATTCATTCTACATACACGTACAAGTTCGAAAACATGCAAAACGTCTGACCTTTGAAATGGCCGGAGAATATAATTTTCGCTACACATATTGATTGCATCCCGTATTTTTGAAATAAATAAATTATTTAAATCCCGTATTTCCGGCATATACGGGAAATATACGAAGTTGTATACTTAGCATATACGGACATATACGTCCCGTATTTTCGAAATATACAAATTATTTAAATCCCGTATTTCCTGCATATACGGAAAATATACGGAGTTGTATACGAAGAATATACGGGAAATTTAATCCCTGTATTTTCGAAATATACAAACTGTACATATCCCGTATATCCAGAATATACGGGAAATATACGGAGTTGTATACAAAGAATATACGGGAAATATAAGTCCCGTATTTTCAAAATATACAAATTATTTAAATCCCGTATTTCTGGCATATACGGGAATAATACTGAGTTGTATACCAAGCATATACGGGACATATACGTCCCGTATTTTCGAAATATACAAATTATTTAAATCCCGTATTTCCGCCATATACGGGAAATATACGGAGTTGTATACGAAGAATATACGGGAAATTTAATCCCTCTATTTTCGAAATATAAAAACTAAACAAATTCCGTATATCCAGAATATACAGGAAATATACGGGGTTGTATATGAAACATATACGGGAAATATACGTCCCGTATTTTCGTAATATACGGATTTATGTATTCCCGTACACCAGACATATACGGGAATATACGGTGTTGTATACGATCAGAATAACCCTTTTTAGAATTTCCCGTATTTCAATAATATACAGGGTATCGTATACTAAGAATTCCGTATTTCATAGTATACGGAAATCCGTATTTTATTAGTATACGGACTTTTAAATATACAAGCCCCGTACACGCCCGTATTTAAGTTTTCCCGTATTTCTTCCCGTATACGGGTAAAATACGGGATCCCGTACACTCCCGTATATTAATTATTTTTTCGCAGTGCTTTCTGGACGATATAGTAGTGTTTGGCAAAAGTTTGGAAAAGACCATATGGTTAATCTGAGAGAGGCCTTGCAAAGGTTTCGCACATACAAGCTGAAACTAAAGCCTAAGAAATGTATCTTTTTTCAGAAAGATATAGAAATCTTGAGAAGGAATGTCAGTGGCAATAGCTTAGCTATGTCTAATACTGACATTAAAGTGATCCAGCAATGGCCGGTTCCAACATGTGCAAAGCATGTGGAACGGTTTATGGGCTTAGCGAACTACCATAGAGGTTTCGTTAAGAACTTTTCAAAGTTAGCTGAACCTCAGTATGCTGTGACAGGCAAACGTCAGTTTGTATGGCGGGAAGAGCAGGCTAAAGCTTTTGAAGCTTTGAAAGAGGCTCCTGTGTTGGCCTTGCCAACCGATAACTGATAAATTCATAATAGACACGGATGCCTCTAATAATTCTATTGGAGCAGAATTATTTCAGGTCCAGGATAGCAAGGAAAAGGTCATTGCATATATGGTAGTTATGCTCTTACGAAAGAGCAGAGAAATTATTGTGTCACCAGAAAGGAGCTGCTTGCTGTAGTTAGATTTACCAGGCAGTTCAGACACTATTTACTTGGCAGACCGTTTATAGTACGGACTGACCACTCGAGTTTAAGGTGGTTAATGGGGTTTCGAGAGCCTCAAGGTCATCTGGCGAGATGGCTAGAGGAGCTATCGCAGTATAATATGCTGCTGCAGCACAGGGCAGGTCGTGAGCATGGTAATGCTGACGCTTTGTCTAGAATGCCGGCTGAGGAGGGGCATTGCGAAGAGTATCATGCTGGTACACGGCTGGAGCAGTTACATTGTGGAGGGTGCAAATATTGTAAGAAGGCCCATGAAAGTTGGGAAAACTTTTATGAAGAAGTAGTCGACGCAGTGCCGTTGGTAAATAAGGGTAACCCAGACAATACCTCTGTGGGTGGCCATCACGGAGCATCTGGGAAGCCTGGGGCCAACAAAGGCATGGATACGACTGTCTACGGGTATCAAGATGGAACCGCCACTAATACTGAAGGTGAGAGTGGCAAGCCAGCCCTTGCAATAAAAGTCTCAGATGCAGAATGCATTTCTGAGAGTAGCCTACCAGAAGAAGTAATTTTATCTGGCATGGACGTAGACCACTCCAGGGGAGTCAGCCCTATTGTGGTAGATATGTTCAGGGATGCTGTAGAACTCATTCCCTGGGAGGTGTCTGAGCACAGCCCAGGAACTGAAGTTACAAGCATAAATATGGTAACCACAAGGAGGGGTGCCAAAAATCAGACTGAGGCTGGTAAGGGTCTCGGTGATAAAGTCAATTCTGGACAGTCGGGTTCAGTACCTACTGGAGGGCAACCAAGTTCACAGTTTAAGGTCTGATCCCCCGGAAAGGACAAATTAAAAAGACTTGCCGTGCCTACGGGTGCGACAGGTACCTCTGACTCTACACAGGGCCAGGGGTCTAGCCTTCAGAGTTTGATCTCGGTACCAGATCAAGGATCTCTGAAGGATAAAACACGGCTGTGTTGTTGGGTGTTCTCAGGAGTAGATTTGAGAGATGCTAAGAAACAGGATGAGGAATTGCTGTTTGTTTTGAATTGGTTACGAGATAGAATAGATCCGATCTGTTTCGTGCCAGTCCAGGGGCTAAGTCAAATTGGATAATCAGAGAACAATTTCTTCTGTTAGATGGTGTTTATACCAGAATGACTCAGGACAAGATGACATTCGTCTTGTCATACCAGAAAGCCTGAAAGGGGAAGCTATAGCACTCAATCATAGACTTCCATCTTCGGGACATCAGGGTGTGAAACGCACTAAGGAGAGGGTAAAGGAGAAATTTGTCTGGTATGGGTTAGGCAGGGACGTCCGACAGTATGTGTCGCAATGTGAAACCTGTAATCAGAATAAGAAAGCAGATCGGCAAGGAAAGTGCCGATTGACGAGTACGAGGCAGGTTCGCCCATGGAAAGGGTGCACATTGATTTCCTAGGTCCCTTACCTAAAACTCCTAGGGGCAATGAATATGTAGTTATGATGGTGGACCAGTTCACCAAATGGGTGGAATGTATACCACTCCCTAGTCAGTCCGCAGAAGTTACTGCACGGGCAGCTGTGGACGTTTTTTTTACAAGGTTTGGGGTGCCCTTTGAGATATTTTCAGATCAGGGCAGGAACTTTGAATCGAAACTGTTTACGGAGGTCTGTAATGTTCTTGAAATACACAAAGCAAGGACTACTCCGTATAGACCTTCTGCCAACGGTCAGGTAGATAGGTACAATCGCACTCTGATGGATGCGGTTAGATGTTTCATTGGCAAATCACAAAACCAGTGGGATTTGCACCTGCAGCAGATAGCAGCAGCGTTGAGATAATCTGTGAACCGTATGACCGGGTTTACGGCCGATAAGTTAATGTTGGGTCGGGAGGTAAATGCGCCTGCTCACCTAATGTTTCCTCAGCATCTGGGTAAAGGCCAGTCCCCTAGTGATAACTCAGATGAATTGGTCCAAAAGTTGCGGGAGGCACATGATACAGCCTTCAAAATGATGAAAACTTCATCAAAAAATTTGAAGCGCAATTATGACTTGCGTTTACTTGAGAGGAATTATGAGGTAGGTGATAGGGTTTACCTACTTGATACTGCGGTGTTGAAGGTAAATGCCGTAAGCTCTTCCGCCATGGAAGGGACCAGGGGTGATAGTATCCAAATTATTATCATTCCTCTTCCGTGTGAAATGCTGTTTTGGTAGTAAACCATGATAGACTAAAACAGTGTAAGGACAGGGAAGTGCCACGGTGGATTAAGCACTGGGAGCAAAATCCAGGAGACATAACTGCTGCTAAGGACAGCGACCGAGTCTACTGCTTATGTCGAAAGCCATGGCAGGGTAGATTTATGATCCAGTGTGATTTCTGTAAGAAGTGGTTCCATGGGTCCTGTGCGAACATAACCGCTTCTGATGCACTAGACATAAATCAATACAAGTGTCCGGACTGTCAAAGAAGAGTGAGGACTCAAAATTGATCATTTTTGGGTATGTTTTAAGAATATGGCTGAAGAGTATAAAGACGGTCTGGGCAGGGTGATAAAGGTGCTCAAGATGGGCAACCTGACCAACCCAAAAGAATTGGCAGCAAAATCACCTCTAGTAGGCGACCGAACAGGTTTGAAATACTGTTGGACAAGGTCCGTGAAGCCAAAAGCAGGCATAGGTATAGCTGGTTAAGAGATCTGGCCAGGGAGTTAGACGTTCTACAGTGTCACTCCCGTCAGTGGATTTCCCAGAATGAGAGCCGTTTGGGGCCCATTCGTAAATCCAAGTGGCAGGATGCCCCACGTGAACAGAGTAGGGGCATCCGATAAGGGACAGATCCGGCTATTGAACGGACTGGTGGAAATGTCGAGTTGCTTCCTCCGACAGAGCAACAGTTGCTTGTTGGGGGAGAGGCCGACAGCGAGTCAGAATCGGTTTCTTCTGGAACTGCCGAAAAGTTTTTGGGAGGTAACAGCCCAACAAAACCCTCAGGCAGTGGGAAGCCGGTTAGTCCGGTTAAGCCTCGTCCGCGTGAGCGAGACGAGAGGAAGACCCAGCACAGTGCTTCTGGAACAGGGCAGGTTCCGCAAGGCCCTGTTTCTAGAACGCTTAGTCCGGCATAGAGGGCAACAAGACCTTTTGTTGGGCAAGGCAAGCCTCAGCTAGTCATAACTGTGCCGGGTAAGGGGAAGCAGCCTGCTGGTCTGGGGAAAGGGTCCCATGTTAAAGGCCGTTCGGTTCAGCATTCGCTGAATGGAGAATCCCTTGCAAAGAAGCCAAAGCTGTCTTTGGGAGAAACAGGGCAACTAGGGCATGACCCTAGGGGTCCGATAGGAGGATGTGGGGCAGGTGTTAGTCGCAAACATGCGCTTCTCTGTCATTTGCCTGGTGTGTTTAATCTTGCTCTTTCGGGAGAAGAAATATCTCAACGCAGATTAAGCGCCCTGAAGCTATCCTGCAGGTGCCTTTTAGGAGCACATCGGGAGCTCAGTGATTTGCTGGTCTATCTTGAATCGCTGAGTCCACTATCCTCGGTTGAGCAGCCAGATGCCTCCACAGTGCAGGCAATGGTTGATTTAGGTGTGACTTTGGGGTGTCGGTTCCCAGGGACGTGAAATTAAGACCAGAGGGTAATGATGTCATGGCCTTTGTGCACTGGCGCTTTCTATTGTCATTGGCGTCGATGCTGGAGCGACACCAGGTGGAGAAACTTGGACACTTATTTCAGCTGTCCAAGGATGATCAACAGCACCTCCCTAAGTTGCCCGAGGCTTTTGATAGTCATTGTCACCTTGACAGGACTATGAGGGAGTGGGGGATGACTAACCCATCTCTGAAGGAGATGAGAAACCTGAACCCACTAGAGTCTCATGGGGTTCACCTCGTGGGAGTTGTTGGGGTTTTCTGTGACCCTGAGACTTACCCTACACAGGAGGGTATTAAATCATGGTCTGAACAGGGTGTCGTACCGGTCGTGGGACTCCACCCCCGGAAGGCGCTTACCGAGAAAGCGTTCAGTAAGCTGGCGGAAGTTCTCGAATTTCCGGAGGTAGCTGGATTGGGGGAGATCGGTCTTGATCGAACTGAACCTGCTGAAAAATGGGCTGAACAGCTCCGCAAGGTTGAGCAAGTCCTGACTTTGCTGCAACCGGAGCATGCGCTTGTTATTCATTGCAGACGTTTGACAAACCTTTCGGATGAGTCTCTGTTAACTATGTTTCACTTGTTACAGAGTCATCCCTCAGTCAAGAAAGAGCGGCTGATTCATCTTCACTGCTTTACAGGGTCTCTGGACATGTTACAGAAATGGTTAGAGGTGTTCCCTAACACTTATGTAGGGTTCACAGTTATGATCTGTAAGTCCAATGACTACCTAGACATGCTCCGGAAACTAGAGTCTTCCCGTTTGCTCCTTGAGACGGATGCTCCTTATTTCAGCCCGCCACGCTGTAAAAAGTCCAATCCCTACATGATTGGATGGGTTGCATCCAGAATTGCTGAGGCCAGATGCCAGTCTTGGGGTGACCTCCTCAGGTTTGCAAGTGCTAATGCACAAAGACTGTACATTGCGAAGCTCCCTCCAGTCTCAATGTACGGTGATGAGTCCGGTTAAGCCATAGGGGCTAAACCCGGTGCACTATGGATATAAAGATCCATGGTCACCGGTAGTTGTGGTTTTGTGACTGAAAAGCCGCAATACTAGTACTGGTTTTACCCAGGAACCTCTCATATTACTGAGAGTAAGAGACCATGGCTAACTCCCATGGTCTAAGACTACCTCCTTCTACAGGACGGGGAGGAGTGTAGTGCCTGTCCGGTCTGGTCCGGCATACGTGAGGATAGCCCTACCGGAAGCCGAAAGGGGTGATTTCCTGTGGAGCGTTCCAGCCGGTTAGACGTCCTTCATAACAACTCAGTAATCTGCCAGTATCACATCTGATACAACAGTATCCACCTTCTAAGGTTATTGGTAAATTGTCTTGGGCTACTTTGAATTATCACCAATTATAATAATGCTTTAAAATTAACGTAATCCATTTAATTTTCTTTCTCGGCGATGTATGACCTTTTTGTGTCGGTTCGCCGTAAAACCCAACTCATTCATTTTGATGCCTTTCTTACAAAGACATTGTTCGACTACAAACAAAATCAATATGACACGTCTGATCTCATTCAGAGTTGCTATAAACTGAACAGGCAAAATATTGTAGCTGAATAGGTTTTTTGTGTTTGGTTTCTTTTTTTTTCTTTTTCAATCTAATGTGAAATACGCCAACTTCGTAGTAATTCATGTTATACCCCAGTCACACATACGGCGCTGATAGCTACGTCTAGCCACGGATAGAAACGTAATAATACGTATCGATCCGTACCTGAGCCGTACAGATTGGTACAGACTGATAAAGATTACTATTTTAAGGTACTGCTCAGGTACGGATCGATACGAATTACTACGTTTCTACCCGTGGCTAGACGTAGCTTTCTGCGCCGTATGTGTGACAGGGGTATAACCTAAAACTTGCAAAGTACAGTGTTATTTCCGAAAACGGCTTATCATCTGCACCAGAAGGCAAGTTCAGTTTCTGAAAGTTTCCAGTATTTCCAAAACATTTCAAATGCCTTTCCTTCTGCATTAAATTCTTTGTATATTGCTGTTGATGTCCGAGTGCTAAGCATTCAGCTCTAAACAAATTTAACTTCAACTTGCCAGGAGATGATAAAGCTACATAATGACAAATTTGTGAAATGCTGAAATATCAACATGGCAAAAGGCATATTCTATAAACCAGCCGGTTAGATAAGGAGTCCTAATAACATAACACTTATTGCATGACTTGCCGGTTTATAGTCAAAAGTATTGCCCGAGGTCTGAACTAGAGGCTTACAGTGTTTACTGTAATGTCATTCAATAAGTGTTTTATTACATGACTTCGGAAATAGATTTAATGATATTTTCTTCGATATTTGACTTCAGGCAACCACACTACTTTAATCAATTATTTGCAATTCTCAATCAAAAATTAGTTAAAGATGTAAAATAGTATTATACCCTTTTCCCAGTATGATGTTAGATGTGAGACACGGCACAAAGTTTCTTATATATAAGCCTATCATGAAAACATTTCAAACACAGTTGCCTGCAAAATTTTGACTTTAGTGTATTATCTTGGACACGTATGGTAAATATTCAAACCTTGATGTCACACTTCAAATGTCAAAGCTCTAGAAACAAAGATTTTTAAAGTCTAATAGCTGAAAACCTTTTTTTTACCAAAAATACCCTTATGTTCAATGAGCCGGAACCATTTGAACAGCTTCGAAAGATCAATTGTGTAAAGTTTTATCAGAATATATTCAGTAGTTTAAGAGAGGTTATTTAAAGACTTTTTTGATGTAAGTGACCACGCCCTCTGGCAACAATGTTTGTTGACGAATCAGTAAAATATGAACAATATCTATAGAATGTCACACAGGAACGATTTGTGTGAAATTATATCTAAAAATCGGGTTAGTAGTTTTACACAAGAAGGTTTCCTAAATTTCTGCTAAATACATTCAGAAAAGTGACTACGCCCGCCGGGCAGCAATGTGTTTTGACGAATAAGGTAAACAGTTTTGGTGAAGAACCGTTTGTGCAAAATCATTTCAAAATCAGGGCAGCTATGACCACGCCCTCTGGTGGTCATTTGTTTTGACGAATCAAAATGATATAAACAATCTTTGTAGAGGGTCACATACTGATCATTTGTATCAGATTATCGTCAGTTAAAAGCCAGACGGGCACATCAGCTGTTTTTATTCATATGCTGATGAGCCCATCTGGCGTTTAACTGACGTTATTATAAAACGGGTTAGCAGTTTCAGACAAGAATTTTTTTCTAAATTTCCACCTTATACATACTGTAAAATCATTTTATTTACTGGGCATGGAATTTCGTGGTTTTGTTCGAAACGGCAATTTCTAGAGGATATGAATTCCTGGGTTTCAACTTTTGAGCATAAAGTGAATGGCAACTTTACATGTGATATCTTTACTGTATATTATTGAATGAAAATGTAGGCTGATCTTGGAATTGCTTACATTTTCATCTAAATGACTTTCAGTAAAACATAAAACATCGAAAACGAGTTAGTTGTTTTTTATCTAGCTTAATTCATATCTTATGCACCTTTTGTTCTGACTATAAATCGATAACAGTTGCAATCGATTCACTTCCCGGGCCTGGAACTAATTCAACATTATAACTTAGAATTAATAATGACAAAATATTAGAAACGAACTCTTAATACAAAGTAGTTTCACAAATGTGAAGTAGAGCAAAAGACTTCATCTTAAAAAACATTTTGTAGAAACAATCTCCCTTGTCTCCCTTTAATCGTATTAACTAAAATACTACAATGATGTTTCAAATTTTCCAATAACAGCGTATAAGAATAGGAAATAAAGTATTTCAAGTAATGGACACAAATGAAAATACATAGACTTTTTAAACCTATGTAATCCGTTGTAAAAAGATCCAATTGCTGCCCTCCAGACATCTAGGGAATTACACATTGCCATAAACAAATAGCACAGATAATTGCACTAAGGTCAACCGCTGGTAAACAGTTGTAATAAAATGACGATTGTAAGAATCCCGTACGCATGTGTAACCCAGTCCTAGAAAAACGCATCCAAAACTTAAAGCCCTGCTCCGCGGCTATTTAAATTATATTGTGTGTGTGCAACCCATGATTACAATAGTATAGTAGTCGCAACTTGACCGCAATGGTTGACCTTAGGCTGATTATTCAGATCGATTATTTCATTGTAGGAGGCAAGGGTGCGTAGGGTATCCGTATATGTTTATATGGAATTTTGTATACAGTGTAGTATCAAAGTATATATACTTTCATTTGATCAGTTAAAACTTTCTAATACACTAATTTATATTTACACAAATTTATATTTCCTTTTTCTCTTGCAGATCGTGTTTTACGTACACTCCTTTTCAATAATAGGTTGTGCCTCATTATGTATTATAATGCAAAGGTCAACTACCGGGGTCAAATTGCGTCCACTATAACAGTTTACGGACACGCGCCACACTTTAGCACGCAAAACCACAGATATTTAATACAGAATTTTATATGAAATAGACTCTGACAGGCGTCAACGTTCATCTTAGTCCTCTTCGTCCCGAACGGGACATAAGGCGTCAACAGTACATCTCCACCTGTCTCTGTCGTTGGCAGCATGTTGTGCCTCGCCCCATGAGAGCCCCATCTCTTTTAGTTCTTGAGTAATGGTGCGTCTCCATGTTATTTTTGGGCGCCCTTGTTTCCTTCTTCCAGGTGGTGTCCATTTCAGTGCTACTTTTTGTGGTCGGGACTGGTCCATTCTGAGGACGTGACCTAGCCATCTCATTCTGCGTTGTTAAATTTCAATGGCAGCATCCTGGCTGTTTGTTCTCCTGTTTAGTTCTTCATCGGAGATCTTCTTTGGCCAGTAGATATGACAGATTCTCCTGAGACAACCATTGTGGAAGACACTGATTTTCTTCATGTCGCTCTTGGTTACTCTCCAGCACTCTGAACCATACAGCAGAACTGGCTTCACTAAACTAGAATAGAGCTTGAGCTTTGTGGTGGTGCTGTATTGCCTTGACTTCCAAATCGGCTTGAGTCCGGCGAAGGAACCCCTGGCTTTGCTAAGTCTGGCTTGTATGTCCTTGTGTGCTGCGTTGTCGTTGCTAATGACAATTCAAAGGTACGTGAAGTCACTTACCTGTTCAAGAGGGGCGTTGTTTACGGTGATGGAGGTTTCATCAGTACTGTTGACGCTCAGGACTTTGGTCTTGGAAGAGCTGATGGTTTGCCCAACTTGGTTGGCACAGTTGTTCAACCTGTCAGTTTTCTGTTTAAGGTTGTTCGCCTTGGTAGACAGCACCGCCAGATCATCAGCGAAGTCCAGGTCTTCAAGCTGGGAGAATGGGGTCCACTGGATACATCTGGGCCTGTCGCAGGTCTTCTTCCTCACCCAATCAATGGTGATTAGGAAGAGGATTGGTGAGATGATGCATCCCTGTCGCACACCAGACTTCACAGGGAATGTTCATAGACAGGATTTTCATGCCTTTTCAATGACAATTTAAGGTTAAAAGGTAGGACCTGAGCAGGTCTTTAAAAGAAAATATAGAAACGTAGAAAGAACATACATCTTCATCATCAATCTAGCTAAGATATAGTTTATATATACATGATTATTTTCACATAAAAGATAATATAAAGCAAAAACTATCATAATATGTATCAAAATAGATACTTTACACGCCGCAACTTTGTCAAGGAAAAGAAAAATACATTGAAATATGAAACATACCCGCTAAATTATTAGCACGTACAAGCAAGAAAGAGATGTCACCTATAAGTGTACTTTTAAGAAATACCTTACTATCCGCACATAAAATACGAGAAAAACGAGATCATGGTGTAAGCTCCGTCATGAATAAAGTTAAAAGAAAGTAAGATATGATGTAGGCTATGAGCACAGGTTACGGCTTACACGGTAATGATACAGAAGCATTTGCTAGGTATGATAAACAATTGTGTACAAACATAAACAATCATACATTCGTAATAACACATGAGGTGGGTAACTGAAGTTTTCTTATGCACCAGCCATTCCAACTGGTTCAACAGTTACATATTGTATACGCAAATCTTGGTCATCATGCTTTACAAATCAGCATCGACTCTAGTAGTATAGGAAAGGGGGTTATTGGAACAGTTTGACCTCACTTGGTCCCTTGCTCGATTCACTAAGCACACTTTGATCTTACCCTAAACTTAAAATACTAACTTGGTACCCTGAAAATCTTTGATGGACGTAAGGTTGAAGGGTCAATCTGACCTTATTTAACCTATAGTCCTTGGTAGGGACTAACCAATACCAAACAATTCAAAAACCACAGGTTTTAAACCCAATAAAAAGTTTTAAATACATATGATATAGATGAGTTTACAAAATAAAATATATTGTTTAAAAGAAAAAAGATTTACTGATAATATAAATCCTCATTATGTTATAACAAAAAACGGGCGAAAAATGATAATGGCTACCTATTCGTCTTGTGGAAGAATGAAATCAAAGTTTGTTAAAAGTACTATCACAGCAGGTAATTTAGACATCCATAAAGCAGTGTTACCTTTATTACCTAAAAACGGTTTTACACTTCCAGGATATAACTATTGTGGGCCGGGAAATCCCTTAGATAATGGACCTCCTTCAATGAACTGGATGCAGTATGCAAAACTCATGACTTCTGCTAGAAGGATACTAGTACAAATAAAAGCGAATGCGACAAACAAATGCTTTCCAACTTAAATAACACTAAATCAAAAACATTTAGAGAAAAGATTGCAAAACATTTAGTTGTAAAACCTACAATTGAAACGAAATATAAACTTGGTCTCGGACAAAAACGAAAGTCAAAAAACGGGAAAAGGGGGTAGAGTATTTACTCAAAAAGACCCCCGAAATAACGTGGAGTGATGAATTAGCAGAAGAATTACACAAACCAATTAAAAGAAAATTTTCTAAGCGAAGAGTGATTGTTCATGACATTGATGATACTTGGTCTGCTGATTTAGTTGACATGCAAGCTTTTTCAAAATATAATAAAGTTGTAAAGTACTTGTTAACTGTTATTGATATATTCAGTAAATATGCTTGGGTTATTCCATTAAAGAATAAAACTGGAGAATCTGTTACTGAAGCATTTGAAAAAAATAATTTCTGAAGACAGAACACCAACAAATTTATGGGTAGATGAAGGAAAAGAATTTTATAATAAAAAGTTTGATTTATTTTTGAATAAAAATAAAATTAACATGTATCATACATTCAATGAAGGAAAAGCTGTAGTAATTGAAAGATTTTATAGAAGTTTAAAAAGAACAACGTGGAAATATTTTACAGCAAATAATACTTACACTTATTTAGATAATTTGCAGGATATGGTTGATAAATATAACAAAACAAAACATTCTAGTATAAAAATGACACCAACCAAAGCCAGTAAAAACTTAAATATAGGTACTGTTTACTTTAACTTATATGGTAATTTAAAGATACCAAATAGTAAAGCAAAATTTAAAATTGGTGATCGTGTTCGCTTAAGCAAACTTAAAAGACATTTTGAAAAGGATATACACCAAACTGGACAGAATCGATATTTATAATTCATGGAATTAATAATACAAATCCCAGAACATACACTATAAAAGATTTAAATAATGAAATAATTCAAGGTTCATTTTATGAACAAGAACTTTTACCTACTGCACAAGAAGTTTTTAGAATAGAAAAAGTTATTAGACGAGACTATAAGAAAAAACAAGCTTTAGTAAAATGGAAAGGTTACAATGAAAAATTTAATAGTTGGGTACCATTTAATGAATTGGAAGAAATTTAAATTGAAAATATATTATATAAATGAGTAATAAAAATCTAATTTCTAATAATGGAATAGAAACAAAGATCAATTAATTATTCACTTAACTAAACTAGCTGCCGCTTACAGAAAAAGTTATACGTTTTGTGGAAGAGTAAATACAGGATTACAGATTACAGTAGGTATCTTTGGCTGCTCAGCTGCATTAGACTTGTTCCAGCTATTCCTATATTTGTAGCAGTTGCTGGTGCTGTTCCATCAATAATTACTATACTTATTAATAGACTAAAAGTTGAAGACAAAAAAATACTATTTTAAAATTGCATCACCACAAAATAAAACAACTTATAACAAAAACACACATTGCAGCTTTAGCTGTTCATGGCTCTAATGATCCTGGAAAAGTAAATAAAGAAGAAGAGACAAAAGTTATTCTGGATATTTTTACAATACTGTTAGAAATGCAGAAAGAAAAAAACTATTCAATGCCTTTTGAAACATATATGAAGGAATTTAAACTTAACGGATATAAAAGTAAAAAAGAAGAAGAGTTATATTAAAGATTTTTTAAGTATTTTATATAAATGAGAAAAATTATATCAGTTGAAGGTAATATTGCATCAGGAAAAAGTACGTTTTTAGATATTATTAAAGAATATAATCCTAATTTTAATATAATTCAAGAACCAATTCATCAATGGCAAAATGTTATGAACCCAAGCGGAAATTCATATAATCTTTTTGAACTTGCTGCTCAAGAACCTCTAAAATATTTATTTCCTTTTCAATTAGCAGCTTTGAACAGTCACATAAAAATGTTAAATTCTGCTAAAATATTTGGTGGTGTTTCTTTTCTTGAACGATGTTATTTAACTAACAGCAATGTTTTACAAAACAATTTCACGACAACGATGTTATAAATGACCCCGAATGGGCAGTATACAATCTTTTCTTAATTGATCATGTTATTAAAATACATGGAAAAACCCCAATTGATGCTTTTATTTATGTTAAAACCGATCCTAAAATATGTTTCCAAAGACTTCAAAAAAGAAACAGAGCTGAAGAAAACAGAGTTGGTTTAGATTATTTAGAAAAACTACATAAATTACATGAAAAATGGTTAAACAGAATGTCTCAAGAAGGCATTAAAATTTTAACAGTTGATAACAATTTAGAAAAAATAACTTACTCAAAAGATATAGATAATATTACATTTTTTTTAAATGTTCTTTAGGTGTGTTTTTAAAGAATTTTTTCTACAAGTATATTATATATAAATGGTTAATAGAAAGGTAGATAGAATGATTATGTCAGAATTATCTAGCACTTTAGGAGAAATAACGAATCCAGACAAAAATTCATATAAAAAGTTCTTAAAATAAGAAATGTTATCAAATCAAAACTTAATCAAATAGTTAGCGATGAATAGAAAACTCATGTCATTGATAAATTGCAAAATGTTATAGATCCTTATCTTTTAAAAAATAATTCATTTGAATGGGACTGTGGTTGTCTATTAACTGAAGAAGAAAATGCCGAAAGGTTATGTGATTGTCCCAGACTAAACAATATTCGAAACAATCCTAAAAAAGTTATTGCAACCAATTGTGATACTAATGAAGAAAAAACATATAAAAGCACTTATGCAGCATCCAAAGACCTCGATATTAATTCTGGGTTAATAACAATGTGCTGCAAAGGAAAAAACCAAGTTAAAAGCGGAATATGAAAAACCAGTGGAAAAAGATATAAATTTAAATATTTTATTTCTTCTTAAACCTTTTTTTTTATTATTTTTTAATCTTTTTTTTCCTAAGTGATTTTTTTTTCTAAATATAATATATAGATGGAAATCGAGAGATCTGCAAAACAATATTATAAGAAATTTGAAATAAGATTGAATATAGAAAAGAACCAAAAAATCAATTATATTTAACTATAAACGACTCATTTGGTATTCTTAAATCCGAATTTAAAACTTTAAAAGGTATAAAAATAAACGTTGTTTTAAAAATAACTTTTGTAAAAATAGATAAAACTGATACAATATATAAATCAGCTGATTTTCAATCAAAGGATTTAGAAATTATTAACACAAACGAAATAAAAACACTTTACGTCAAGCTTTTGATGAAATAATAAATAGAACTGACAACTGGATTCCAGAAGGAAGCGGCTGGAGAATAGAGTCAGTTGATGCTCATTATATAAATAGATATAAGTATAGTCCATTGGTTGCTTCAAGTTATTTAGAATTACCAAAACCATTACAACATCCAAGAAAAGGATTGATAAATATAAAGAATGATGATAACGAATGTTTTAGATGGTGTCATTTAGCTTACAAATTTCCTGTTAAAGAAAACCCTCATAGAGTTTCAAAATATGAAGAACATATAAACGATCTTGATTATACTGGAATTAAATTTCCTGTTACATTAAATCAAATACATAAAATAGAAGTTTTAAATGAAATGTCATTTAATATATTTGTTTATGAAGAACCTACGGGAATTTATCTATTGTACATATCAAAATATCAATACGAAGAACACTGTGACATGTTATTAATCAGTAAAGATAAGATAAACCATTACGTTTGGATAAAAGACTTTAATAAATTAATGTCTAACAAAACAAAACATAAAGAAAAAAGTATTTCTGTAAATGCTGCCTGCAGCATTTTTCTCAAGAAAGAATATTAAATAAACATATTCCAAATTGTTTAGCTATTAATGGTGTTCAAGCTGTAAAAATGCCAAGAGATGGAAGTAAAGTACAATTTAAAAATTATCATAAGGGTTTAGCAGTACCTTTTGTAATTTATGGTGATTTTGAATCAATAACTAAGAAAGTTTTAACTGCTTTACCGTCACCTGAATCTTCATTTACTGAACCGTATCAAAATCATATAGATTGTGGTTACGGCTATAAAGTTGTTTGTTGTTATGACGATAAATATACTAAACCAACTAAGATTTACAGAGACCCCGACGCCGTCTACAAATTTATTGAGAAAATGCTTGAGGAAGAGGAATATTGTAAGGAAATATTTAGAGTTAACTTTAACAAAGAACTAAGAATGTCTAAAAAAGACGAAATTGAATTTAAAAACAAAAGTTTTGTCATATCCGTGAAAAAGAATATATAGAAGATTCAATCAAAGTCCGTGACCACTGTCATATAACAGGAAAATTCAGAGGAAGTGCCCACTCAGAATGTAATATTAATTTTCGACTAACACACAAAATTCCTGTTATTTTTCATAATTTAAGAGGTTATGACGGTCATTTTATTATGCAACTAATAGGGAAATTCAAAAAAGAAATTAATGTTATTCCTAACAATATGGAAAGATATATGGCATTTATGATTTCCGACTTGGTCTTTATTGATTCATTCCAATTTATGTCTCAATCATTGGATCACTTAGTAAAAAATATTCCAGAATTTAAATATTTATCACATGAATTTGATAAAAAATATCGAATTATTAAAAACAAAAGGTATTTATCCATATGATTACATGAATTCAATTAAAAAATTCAAAGAAACAGAATAACTTCCTAAAGAAGAGTTTTAACACATATCTAATGAAGAATATGAACATGCCAAAAATGTTTGGAATAAATTTAAAATTAAAACAATGGGAGAATACCATGATCTATATTTAAAAACTGACGTATTACTTTTAACCGATGTATTCGAAAATTTTAGAAAACTATGTTTAGAGTATTACAAATTAGATCCTTGCAATTATTTTAGTACTCCTGGTTTAGCTTGGGATGCAATGTGAAAAATGACTGGAATTCAGTTAGATTTAATAACTGATATTGATCTGTATCTTTTATTGAAAAGGGACTGAGAGGAGGAATAAGTTATATTTCAAACAGATACAGTAAAGCACACAATAAATATATGAAAGGTTATGATCCTGAATTAGAAACTAAATACATTATGTACCTTGACGCCAATAACCTTTACGGTTGGGCCATGTGTCGACCTTTACCCTCTGGAAACTTCAAATTTATATCCGAAAAACAATTTAAGAAATTAATTCCAAAAGGTAAAACTAACTTTATAGTTGAATGTGATCTTGAATATCCAAAATTACATACTGTACATAATGATTATCCTTTGGCTCATGAAAAAATTAAGATACCAAATCAATCGCTTTCAAATAATAGAAAAAATATTAAAACAGAAATTGAAATAGGAAAAAGTAATGTAAAAAAAAATAGTTCCAACTTAAATGAAAAAACAAAATTATGTTGTTCATTATAAAAATCTTGAACTATATACACAATTAGGGTTAAAAGTAACAAAAATACACAAAATATTAACTTTTGACGAAAGCTTTTGGTTTAAAACGTATATTGATTTTAATATTCAAAAAAGATCTAAAGCAAAAAATTCATTTGAAAAGGACTTTTTTAAGTTAACGAGCAACTCTGTATTCGGTAAGACGATGGAGAATTTACGCAAGAGGGATAATATTAAATTAACTCATGATGAAAACCTTTTATTAAAATATATTGCCAAACCTTCATTTGTTAGTTCAACGATGTTTAACAAGAATTTGTTTGGTATTCATAGAATAACAGAAAGCTTGTTATTAAACAGACCTTGTTATATTGGAATGTGCATTCTAGATTTATCAAAATATTTAATGTATGATTTTCATTATAATTATATTAAGAAAAAGTACGAGGATTCCAATCGTTGAATTTGTTGGATTACGTAGTAAAATGTATTCATATTTATTAGAAAACGAAGCTAAAGTTAAAAAATGTAAAGGAATTAAAAAACATGTTGTTAAGAAAACAATAGTTCATAAAAATTACAAAGATACTTTGTTTAATTCAACCCAAAGTAATCACACTTTTAAAGTTATTCGGTCTGATAAGCATAATCTTTCCAGTTATGTTATAAATAAAACATCTTTATCATGTTATGACGATAAAAGATATATTCTTGATCATGGTATTGATACATTATCTTACGGTTATACAGAACCATAAATTGTTAACTGAATATTTTTAACGTTTAAAGAATCAATATAAATAACATCATTCATTTTAAATTTATTAGCATAATTAATAGAAATAGATTCATTTTTTTCTGTTTTTTTTTACATCGTAACTTTGAAGAGTTATATTTTCTTTGTTTTATAGTTGTAATTTAGCTTCTCCTTTATCTAATTTATTTGCATCAACAAGAATAATTAAAATAAAATTTAAATTAATTGTTACATTATTACCATTTTGAACTAAACCAGGACTAGCATTTACAGTTTTCCATTGAAATAATCCACCATCGGTATCTTCGGTATAACATGTTAAGAACAATGGAGGTTTTCTTATTATTTGTCTTTCTATTTTACTTACTTTTTCGATTATATTATTGAATATTCCCATTATATAAAAACACAATATTTAATTAATCGACTAGATAGAATCTAACATAACTTCCTGGTTCAATAAAATATTGTTGTCCTATGGTCAATACAAGATGAATTGTAAACGTCATTCCTTTGCTTAAATTAATTTCAATCTTTTTCTTAAAAACCCGTGTTACACCTTCACCCTCAGGTGATATACGCTCATATCCGTTTGTGTGATCACCTCTCCAGCTAAAAAGAAATTCAACATTAACACTAATAAATTTACCAATAATATTTACGTCAATTATATAATCCCCATATTGTTGAATTTCAAATTCCTCCCTTTCTTTTTTTAGAAAACTTTTATAATCTGTAATCTTATTAGCTCGTATTCCAAATAATGCAAACAAATCTTCCGTTTTCACTTTTTGTTGTAACGGTTTATTTTCAATTGTATATGATAATTTACCAGAAGTCATTACATATAGTTGTCTGTTATTATAATGTTCAAAAAGAAACACTTCACGTCTTACTGTTTCTAGTTCATCTTCTATTGCTTTATAATTTTTATTAATGTCAAGAATTACTTCAGCTAAATCATCAAGTCGTTTTGTTGTAGCAACTTCAGAAGCAGACACATTGTCAACAACAGTCTTTGTTCTAGCTAATTGTGTTTCTTGTTTAAGAAAACATTTTTTTACTTTTGTTATTTCTTCAGCATTGGTGATAATTTCTTCGGCACTAGTAGAAATTGCTTGGGTATTAGCAATGGTTGATTGTCCTTGCTTAGCTGATATTTCAACTACAAAGTCCAGATCATTTATTATTGTTTTAATTTTATCATTAAATTTGTTGATATCTTTTTGTAATAAACCTGTAAGATTACTTAAGTCTACATACTTTAAATTGTGACGTGTGTCGACATTACTAATCAAGATTCGAAGCTGTTTCTTAAAGTTTTTTATTTTAGAATTGAGCTCTTTTTTAAGGTTATTTAATGCAGTGTCATGGTCATAACCTCTTTGTGAAGCTGTCCTTTCCAATTCAGATTTATATTCTGCAAATTTATTTGAAAATGTATCGAGTAAATCTTGATGTTTTTTTGTAAAGTCAGTATTTAGTTTATTTATTTATGTTCTGATTTCTAACTGATACAAATTCTGTAACTTTTTCTCAGCTTCAATAATCTTGTCTTTTAGTTCTTCGTGTTTAATCATACTATCTTTTAATTCTTGAATTTGAGTGAATAAAATGTTTAAATTGACCCGAAATACTTCTTTTATGTTTTCATCTGTCAAATCAGATTTCTCTTCAAGTTCTTTAATAGAATCAACCATAGCTTTCATTTCTTCTTCAATTTTACCTTGTAATTCAACTATTAATAATGAATTCTTTTTAAAATCTTTTGTTAAATCTTCAATATTCTTTACTTCTGCTTCTAGTGTCTGTTTTATACTTTTGATATCTTCAAGATTATAGTCATCTATTACACCTTGAACATTTTTAAACATAAACCGTCTTGAAACTGCATCGTTGGGTTTATCTGGATTTCCTAGGTTAATAAGGTTATAAACTCCCATATGCTCTGTTCATTGTGTTATCAAGTTCCTTATTTCTGTGAAGATACGATTCCGATTCTTTTTTAAGTTTTTTGAATTGTTTTTAGTAGCATAATCACTTAAATCAATATCAAATTTAACTTTACTTATACTGTCAGGTTGATTAATTTGTTTTACATTATTAAAAACTCCCATCTATTATTACCAGTAAAGTTTTTTCTTAAAAACTTCCTTGGTTTGTCAATATATAAGAAATCATATTTTTGATTTGTTGCATTAGCAAAAGAGTTAGGGTTAATATTTTGTTCATTACAAATCATATCATTTTCTCTTTTACTTGGGCTTTCAAATAAAATATAATGTGAACAATAAATCTGGATATCTTTTGCTGTTTTATAGTAAGACTGACTTAAATAAATAACACAACAGTTTTTGTGACGTCCTTGAATAAAGTACTTTGTTATTTCATTCTGAACCTTTTTATCTTCACATGCAAAATCATCAAATATTACTACTTTTTGTTTTTCTGATTCATGATCATCACAGGGTTCAATTTGGTTGGGATCAGCTGAATATTCAAGTATTTCATTTGGATCTATTTTAATTTTTCTGTTTGCAATTTCATTTAAGTGATTTATTAAATCCTGATATTTAGATTGTTCTAGGTTTTTAGCATATAGGTATAATTTATCATAATATATAAGAGGTTTTCGTATCATATGCATTAATGTATTTGTTTTTCCAGATCCAGATTGAAGATCCACATATTAACATTCTAAAACATGAATCTGGCATAAAAGGATAATGTTGTTTAAAGTTATTGTGCTTGGCATTACTTTTTGTATCATAATTTGGAATTTCCATTATATAATAATATTACATTATCTTACATTAGTTTACATTATCTTCATTATCTTACATTATTATATAAATGCATTCAAAACTTAATGAAATAAGAATAAGGAAAAATTTAGTCGGACAAAAGATGAGAAATTTAAAACAAGAAATAATGAGAGAAAAAATTAAAAAAGCTACAAATCGGGATATCTACGCTGAAATTTACAAACCAATTACTGCAGGAATAGAAAGTCAAAAAGAACAATTATCAAGTCAGTTAAAAGCATTACCTGGAATTAAGGAGCAATTAGCGTTACTTCCAAAAAGGTTTGTTGATAAAATACAAGAAGTAGAACAACAACAAAAATTAGCAGAGTTATTGGAAGAACCACCCCCGGAGGAACTACAACAACCATTATTACAGCCATTACCACAATATCTAGAAAAAGAAGAGATTGATAAAATACTGAAAGATTATATCAGAGAAAAAAAAATTCCTGAAGATCATATGGGTTTGGATGATGAAGATGATTATGAGTTTGAAGAATCAGAAGAATCAAAAGAATCAGAACAAGAATTGTCATTTAATACATTCGATCCGGTAGAGTTAAATAAAGAAATTAATATAAAACTTTTAGACAGAAGAAAATATAACACACCACAAGAAGTGTTTGAATATTTTCATAGCAAATCTAAAAATCCTGATGAAAAACTGACTAGGGAAGATTTAGATATCGTCATGAAAAAGTTATCAAAGGATATAAAAAAGTTGGGTAGTAAAACTGGTGCAATTACTAAAATGAAAACCCCCACAAATCTCGAGCTGAAGCAAAGGGAAGCAATTATAGCTAAGTCAGATAATTATAAAAAATATAGAGAAGTAATCATTGATATTCTTAATCAAGGAAAGTATATGGGAAAGGGAATAAGATATCATAACCCATATAAAGTTTCACCAAATGGACAATATGGTAATTTAATTATTAACTTAAATAAACTTTACGGACAAAACAAATTAATTGCTCAGGATCAAAGGACTGGAAAAGAAGTAATTAACACTAAAGTAGATAATGATTTGATTGATTTGATTAATAAAAGATATAACAACAATAAAAAAACATTTAATCCATTCTAGAAAAATATCTAAAAAATTAACAGAAAAATCAGGATTACCTATCAATAAAAGATCTATGAAATTTAAGAAAGTAATTAGGGGACAGGGTTATGACGTTTGTCCATGTAATCCAGAAGAACTGGTTAATAACTTATAGCTTATTTGTGGTTCAATTGATGCTGGAAATAATAATGAAGAACTAAAAAATGAAGGTATTAGGGTAGTAGACCAATCATTAAAAATGAATAAATTGTTACCAGAACAACATGAAATGTTATATAAAAATTATTTTTCTTGAATATATAAATGGAACAAAAAATAGTATTTAGTTCTGAAACAGTTAAAGATGATAATAAAAATACTCCGAGTGATTTTACAATTAGATTCAGTCGCCCTTTAATTTTAGATAAAAATAAAACTTATGCTGTTGGTTTGGATAGTATTAACACTATGTCTTACTCTTGGCATAATATTAGTGATGAATATGACAATAAAAGAATTCGTTATAATAATGGTAAAGAATGGAAAGATATTATATTTACAAATGGTTCTTACAGTTACACTGATATTAATAATTACATAAGGGAAACATTAATAAGTAATGATGATTATGAATTTGATAAATCAGACATTGCTCCAATAAGTTTGGAATTTGATTTAAGTAGTTTTAAGATTTTGATTTCAATTCATGATAATTTTATGTCGGATTTTAGAATGTCAAATTTTCATACATTGCTTGGATTTGAGAAAAAAGCATTGAGAAATACTGAATCGGGAACTACAACACCAAATATAACTAACTCTGTGGATATAATTTACATTCATTGTGATCTTATTGATAATTCACTTGTTGATGGTAATTTTAGAGATATTATCTATACTTTAAGTACTGCAGATTTAACAAGAGCTTATCCGTTTACAAAAGAACCAAACAGAGTTGGATATTCTGAAATTAATAAAAATATTATAAATTCAATAAGAATATATATTACAGATGTATTTGGTAGAATAATCAATTTTAATGAGGTTGAAACAAGTTTTACACTAATTGTAAAAGAAACTAATTAAATTTTAGTTTTATATTATGTACAAGAAAGTTTATGACAAAAATAAAGGAATATTTATTTATGTTGATGCTCACACGGGAGAAGAAAATATACATGGCTCAGGTATCTTTGACACTTTGACAAAATTGTTTTCGAGTGGACTTGCATCTTCAATTAGCACTGCTGGAAAAAAAGCTCTGGAAACAGCAGGAAAAGCTGCACTAGAAAGTGGAACAAAAAGGGTTGGAACGGGAGTTGGAAATTTAGCTGCTAATAAAATTGTTGAAAAATTTAAAAAGAAACCTGCTCCGGCAGTTGGTAATTTAATTGCTAAAGAATTACAAGAAAAGAATAACAACAAAAATAATGAGGAGGGGGATATTAATATGAGAATAAATAAAATATTGTTAGGATCGGGGACGCGTAAACGTATTACAGAAACATGTTTAGAACAAAACAATATTGTGAAAGATACGAACTACCTCCTATTCAATTAGATACAGCTTTAATATCTGTCTTGGGAAATAATGTTAAGCAACAAAAAAAACGGATATCACTTTACAATTAATGACAGAAGCTCATATTTTGATTGGTTAAATGGTTATTTTGAAGTAAGTTTTAAAGTAAATAAACTTGCTGATGGCGCTTATTATGTTGAAGCAGATCAAATTGCTTTAATTAATAATGCAACTTCAATAATTGATCTGTTAGTGGTTAAACAAAATGGAAAAATTGTATATGATTGTAATAATTTATACAAAGTAATAAATGTAAAAAGTTTAGTTGAACTATCTAAAGATTATGCAGAAACAACTGGAACAAATGAATTTATTTATTTAGACGTTAATGAAAATGCTGAAAGCAGAAAAGACCAAGATAAATATAATAGTGGTTTTGCTATTAGAAAGGGATTAATCCAAGGTGGTACAGAGATATATTCTAAGATTCCGTTAAATAATTATTCATTTTTTCAGGGTTTAGAAACTAATATTTCACCTCCAAGTCAAATTCAAATAACACTGCAGCTGACGGATGATGATGAATTAATTTTTAGAGCTGGTGGAGATCCAGGTAGGGTAATTGTAACTAGATTAATTTTGTGGGTTTCTCGTTTAATTTTCAATGAATTTGGACTTAATCTAATTGCTGAAAAGATTTACAAAAGCAAGATGGTCATACCTTCCGGAAATGGTGACACAATCAACTTATACACAACCAAATAATATAACCTTTAGAATAACAGCTGGTATAACAAAACCACAACATGTATTTGTTTATTTACAACGGCCTGATAAAAGTAATTCACAAGAACATAATCCACATTTATTAGATACACTTAAACTTAATGATGCAGATAAAAATTGCACTTTGAGCTCCTGTCGTCTTGAAGTTGGTAATTTTTATCCAGAAACAGAATACACAAGTATATCAAGAATATATGACGATGTAATTAATTATTATTATAAACAAAATAATAAGACTACTGGAAGTCTGCTAAATAGATCAAACTTTTTTAGTTTATTTGGATTTGTTCATTTTAACTTGGAATATAAAAAGAAAGTAATAACAGAAGATCCTAAGCATATTACATTAACAGCTAAGTTAAATGTTGCACCAACAGCTAATATTCGTGTTTACGCAATTGTATTGTATGAAGAAACAGTTGAAATAAATACTATTGGAAATGAACTTGTTATTGTTTAAATAAAATTAAATTGAAATAAAGTAAATAAATTTTAAATATATAATGACATCAAATTATATTGAATATAAAGTTAACCTAACAGATGGGCAAAAGAAAAATTTAGCACAAGCTTATAATGATAAAATTCCACATACGTTTAGATTAAAACATGAACAATGGCGTGGAAACTTTCCTTTACTTTTAACAAAAACACAGATTAATCAAATTGAAAAGTCTATTAAAAATAAGAAGGGATTAGAAATTAAAATTTCAAAAAAAACAAATGTCCAGTCAAGGTCAAAATGGTGGATTTTTAGGGCCTTTGGCTGGTTTAAGAGGAAAAACAATTCTTCCAATGGCAGCAAAAATAGCTCCAAAAATATTAGCTCCTCTAGGCATCGGTGCTTTATCAGGACTTGCCAGTACTGGTGTCAGTAAGTTACTTGGAAATGGATTTCGGTAGCTGATAATAAGAGAAACATGATCTCACCATATCTTACACCTAATCAAAGAAATCAACTAGTAGGATCTGGAGTGATTAAATTAACACAAAAACAGAGACAAAATGGTGGGTTTGTAGGTATGTTGGCTGCTAGTCTTGGAATACCTTTGATTACATCTTTGTTAAGTGGTAAGGGACATGGTCAGGGTATACAGATTGATTCTCAACTGAGACCTTACAGACGAATTCCTATAATAATAAAAATAATTATAAACAAACCTATTTCTAACTTTGAATTTGAACAATGGGTTAAACAATTAAAAATTAAAAACTTTAGGGGTGTATTTAGTAGAAATAATTTACCAAGAGTGAAACTCTCGGAGACCACAGGTTTACCAAAAACAAAATTAAATAAAGAATGTGGAATTATAAATTTGGATGACACATTAGGTATGTTATGTAAATAAAATATATTTTGATCAACCCGGAGGTTTTCGGAAAAGTACTTTGTACTTTGACTCGTTCGGACTTCTTCCACCAAAAGAAGTAATTAAATATATACCAAATGTAAAGTATAACAGTGTTCAATATCAAGTCAAAACAAGTACACTTTGTGGATATTATTGTTTATTTTTCATTAAAATGTAACAAAGTACCGTTGTATGATTTACTGTATAAAACACTGAGAGTAAACAATCAAAGAGTAAATGAACAAACAATTATAAATTATTTTAATTAATAAGGACACTTTCTTCCGGTTTTTTTCTGTTTAATTGTTGTTTTCAATTTGAGGGGACCTTGGTTTTCATTTTATCCCTTCAACCTTAGTCCATCAAAGATTTTCAGGGTACCAAGTTGGTATTTTTAAGTTTAGGGTAAGATCAAAGTGTGCTTAGTGGATCGGGCAAGGGGACAAATGAGGTCAAACTGTTCCAATAACCCCCTTTCCTATACTGCTGACTCTTTATCATTTTTAGATGATTCAAGCCTAGAGGGGTGCACATTCTGTCTCTGAAAGTTAACTTAAAACCAAATGAATTATACAGATACTTTGCATAAATGGAAATATTTCAGTTCAAAATAGCTAGCGTTACAAGGATACACGTTCGTGATAATAATTTTACGGATAAAAAAGAATACCCACAATATACAAAACCAAAAAAGGGAAACGAAAGTGACTTGTAGTACAGAAAAGCGTGAACATGCCAGTACTTTCCACTGATTCAATAAGGATAGTTTCATTTCTACTTCTTTAAAACGTCCGAAATGCAAAACTCATATGTAGATTTGCATACTCTGTTATCTCTTCTCTCAAATTGGCAGTAATGTTTTAATATTTTTCATTGATTTGAATACAAATTCGAAATATTATAGTAAAACTGCTTGTTGGTGGCAGGATACGGTATACACGCTGTCGAGGAAATCCAGATAGGGCGAGAGAATTTGGATATAATTAATAAACAAAATCCATATCTTTCCTATTACTCTACAATTCAATATTTGCTGAAAATATCGTAACAGGCAATATATCGGGAAAAAATAACACACTAGTACACTGTCAGGCTAAATACTATCAAACTGATGGGCATTGCTATATTCGATACATTCTGAGTTAATAAAGCTATTTACAAAGTAGACTGGAATCCTGTAGTCACAATTTTCTTCTGTTTATGCACAGTAAACTGTATTTTGACTGAATCATTAAACACAACCCTTTATTTATACAGGTAATGAACTGATTTTGTTCCGAAACACACACACAAAATCACTTTTATGTTCCATCCTTTCAAAAATCATCCGACTTACTATGTCTGATATGTCTTGAAACTGTGGCTTTCATCTTGGCATTTGTGGTACCCTTATGTGTAATGTTTATAAAGTAACTGATGTTATTTGCTAAAATTTGTGTAGAAAATTTGTCTTTTTGATCAGAAATGAATGTGACAGTTGGAAAAGAATGGAGATTTATTTCTAATTACACAGCACAGATGGAAGAAATCCCCAAAATATGTTTCTGAAATAGACGATCCTTAAGAACCTTAACATGAGATCTGAGACAGATATTCAAAATTTGTGACTTACAAGTGTCATAATGATAATCTGAAATATTTGTCTTGATCCTGACTATCATCTGACAGTTAAAAACTGCCACTTAGGTTAATTCATACATGGACGTGAGATGATAATTGAATATCATTGAGATTAAGAATTTTTTGAGACTCTGAGTTCCAAAATATACCTTCATTTATGTACAGATAGTTGCACCCGCTTTGCACGTTTAATCTATAGGATTCAATGTTTCACAAAGGGTAATGAAATTAATTATACACTAACAAAATTTTCGATCGCCCCCGATATTAAGGGAAAAAATATTCCAAAATCATGGCAAAAGATTATGCTACTTTTACATCAAGACATTGACATTGTTAATAATATAACTGATTTTCAATAAGGATGGAGAATTATAAAACAACATGTCATTTACACGACTTCTAAGTAATTCTAAAAAGTCAACAGCCTTACAGAAAATGTTATGTCATTTATAAGAATACAGAGGTGCGCAAATTGCTTTTTCACTGAGATAGGGTCAATTATTAAACGCATTTAGTAAATGTTTACAATTAGATTCAGTCGCAAGATACAATAGATACAATACAGCATAAAGTAGTTTTGTTTTCATGATTTCCCTGCACAATCTTATTTCAATTCTAGAAATGTGTGATATTTTTGTGACATTTTTAAACGGGGTGATGTCTTTATGAAAATTAATTGCTTTAATCGTAGCATTAATTAGTTTTGTTGAAATTTCAATATGCTACATTTTACCCCAAAAAAAATGTAAAGAGGGCGTTCGAAATTCCGTAAAGCTTGTGATGTGTTTCTCGTTTGATTTATTGAGGGTATGAAAATGTGACAGAAATTATTCTCTTCTGAACTCTGTGTGTATAAGAAATGAGTGTGGTCCTTTTAATGAAGTTCTGTAAGTGTAAACGATATGATTTTGGTCTTGTAAATTAAAGTTCTGATGTGCGAATGGTAGAGTTCTAGTCTAGGTTAATATGACTGATATCAAGGACGTGTCAGAATTGTTATAATGGCGCCCCCGAATGTTTATCATACAAATTGTTGGTATCAAAAAAAAACATTTCAAATAAAATGACGTGTCTATGTGACTTTCTTATTTCAAATGTGCATTTACTTACATGTACTTTGCTTAGGTGTGCAGTTTGATATGATTCTGGAAGGTATATACCTGAAATAATGGAGGCATGATTGTTTTTTTCATTAATGGACAAATACTTAAAAGTCGCCTTATAACTAAAAGTATTTCGGTACGAAAAATTAATTGCAACCAAATAAATAAATACATTGGAATAATACTATAACTTATGTGAGAGGTGTTACTTTTAATTCATCCTTTGTTTAAATATTAATTGTAAAGCACTCCGTTTTGCATATACCAGATCGGTTTGTTTGAACTTAATTTAACGGACTGAATGTCTCCTCTTGATATAATTGTTTATATGTGCTGATGTTAACAAAACTGTTGTTTATATTTATCAGTACTTAGATTACGGAAACACATAAGAGGTTAATACTTTTTATAATTTCAAATTTTATTGAATTTGAATTAATTGCATATCGATTCCGATGCTATAACATTTAAGCTATAACACACAAATGTATATTTAATTTTATTTCGGTTAACGAAAAAGGAGACAATGAATGGAAAGGCAGGATTAAATTCGTAAAAATGATATGTACACAACAGTGTAGGTCGGGAACACACTGCATCAACTGCTGAAACGTTCTGTAAACGAAAATATTGTTTATGCGTCTTTTCGTTCTTCTCCGCTTGATTGACTTGATGTAAGCAAAATATGACGTGTTGATCACAGTTCCGTCGAGTAATTTATGTATTTGACAAATTGATCTCTGTTGACTTTTAATTTGTCTGAGAAATCCACCGAAAACATATCAGTGGTAAGACGGAATGTTTTCTTCCACAGAGTGCCTTTAAATGAATCATAATACACATGTGCGTCCATACAATATTAAAAATTGTTCCAAGAATTGTCTCTAGCCCAGTCAGCTCTTTCTTATAAGGTTCTTTGAGGTCGTTTGTATGTTTTTAGATTTGTCTTTTAGAGCTGAATCGAAACAACCCTTTGATCTAATAATCATACTGTGTTTCCACCTTTTACAACATCTTTAGAAGGGATAACCTTTCCATAATTCTGATTAACCAAGAGCTTTTATAATGAGCATGTGTTTCATCTTTTTCAAATGGTCGTCGAATATCACTTTGAGCCAGTTTCTTGCACTCATAGCCACGTATGACGTTGGTTGCATACTCATTGCTTTATTATTCCGTATAAACGAATCACAACAATCTGTATTAGCTAAGATATATTTGCCTTTTCAACTTCGTCGAAAATGTTCATTTTCATTGGAATTGAATCAATATCTCTTGTCATAACTAAGTCGTTTGGTCTTATCTACGGTGCGAACAATATAGCAAACAACCGGGATACCTGAGCAAAGGATTATGACGCAGTTGGGTCTATATCTAAGGTTTTGTCTCTTACAAGTTAGAGTATGTTTGATGTATTCCATACATATGAACTTTCTACAAAAAAATATCATTGAATGCCATCCTAACTGTTTCCAAGCAGCTACTACAATAGGTAGACAAAATTCATATCCTCTCGACATCTTTGTGGACACAGCTAAAGACATAATACCCCATCGTGTTCTTGATATACCGAGTGACACTCGACGACGTTCGTAAGGTAGTAGGTAGTGTTTGCAATAATTAAGCTGGTAGCTAAAAGCTGATGCGCCAACACAACTCCTTGGCCTGTCCAAAAACAATGATCGACGTTAAGCTATGATTCCAAATGCGATAATATGCAGCGTTAGCAAAACAGAACAACTTTTATTCTGTATATTATATGCGCCATATCCTTCCTGAAAAAAAGATTTACATCAATCAATGAGCTACTATGTATCGTAGTTAATTTCTTATAATGGATCAATTTTCAACATGAATAACATTTATGCTGGGATTATCAAATGATTTCCAGGGGGAAAAAAGACTATACCATCTTTGGTTTTAATCTATTGTTAATGACCATTTTTAGCAATAAAATAAGCATACACGATATCATAAATAGTTTTTGAACGTATCTGCTAAAGACGAAATACTGCTTTATCGACTCTACAGTATCTCCCATCCTTTATGTTAAATATTCCGTAGCTGAGAATATAATGTTCAGTCTTAAGTGAAACGTTTTTGGCATATTATAAAAGCGCATTTCTTTAGATAAACAAATATTATGTAAAAGACATGTTAACGGAGACATTGTTAAGCAAACCACTCCTTTTTTATATTAGCAAGATTTTGAGGTTTTACATTTTAAGGTGATTCAATAGCAAAATGCACTTAACGGTTCCGACCGTTGTTGCACTTTTTACGAAACACCAATCGTAATATAGACGTTTTTCCTGACTTAAACTCTTTGGATTAGAATAAATAACGTAATAACGCCATTAAAGAAAAATACCTAGTTCACCTTACATATAATAATTATAAGAAAACGTAAACAAATTATGAAATTGGTCTCCATTATATAGAGCCAATGGTTACATCCAATACCGTTTTTGATAGAAAACTGATACTTTCAAACATGATACAGATTGCTATTGTCGGTGCATAAGTAGCCTGGTAGAAGCAAATATATTCATCTGATTCATAACAGGCATTTAACGCAGATTGCGGCTCTTAATTTGACTTATATATTGATTTAATAGTCGCCGATGGGTGTTAGAAAGATCTTTTAATTAAGGCCTTATTGAAAAAGTGCAAGTATATTGCTCTGCACATGTAAGTTGCATCATTTTGTCCGTAGGTCTATCGGTCCGTCAAACCAGTCGATCCAGTGCCTTCAAAATTGGTGGCCTAACTGGGCTACAGTTGATGAAAACGTTTGCTGTTTTAGTACGTCAGAGGTGCCTCAACTTCGAAAATGATTTTTGCCAAATAATCAAAAAAAACACTTGATATAAATCCTTTAAATAAATTGCTTGACTAGGCTTATGAAGGAGACGGGCAGAAAATCAAAGACCAGTGTTACAAGAACTTTATCCTGTAAAACGGATTATTCTCAATAATTTGAGAATCACTCGACCTTAAATATTGAAAGTATGATTAGACTTATTAGTAAATAAACAAATTGCTTTTCCCTTAATAACTGGAGAACCGCTATACACAGAACCTTCAGACTTGATACAATGACTGAACTTTTGAAGTGGAAGACCACTATTGTTTTGGTGAAAATTTAGAAAAAAACTATTTTTGCTTGGTAACTTGAGAATCACTTTGCAAGTGCCTTCAATCCTGACAGTTTATGACCAATATTGTTTCTGGAGGCTAGCATAGGTAAAGTTCACAATGATATCAGGACTGAATATGTGAAAACCAGTCATTGGAACATTTGTCTTTTACAAACAGCTCTTGTTTTTCTTATAATATATTAAAGAATGTTACTTTTATGTACAAAAAGTTAAATTTCTCATTGAACAATCACAACTTAATTTAGGGGGAGAATTAACATTTTTACAAAATATTTAAACATATCGATGGTATTTCCTAACATGTACAGAGAAATAGTATATATCCGAGGAATAGACATTGCCTTTGATGGCAATTTTTTAATGATTGACAGCCATGTTCAATGTAAACGTTTGCTTCATACAAATTGTAGAATATTCGGGGGGATGTCACCTTCTAAGGGTAATAGTAATGTCACAGCACAAGGTCAAATGTCAAATAAGTGAATTTTTGTTACAATGGTCAAATTTTCGCCATTTTGCTACTTTGGATATAAACTTAAATAGCTAACTTGGTTTGATTAAGCCTGTTTCACTATTTCTGTATATTCTACTATGCATGATGCGCTGTAGTATTTTCAGGATAGTATGGGCCTTTCTTAAGAAATACTATCTATGTACAAAAACTCAAGCTGCATTAAAGTTAAGTTTAAAAACAGATATAAGCTAACTGCATTTTTTTTTCTTTTTTTGTGTTCTTTTTTTGTACTCTTCGATTCTCGTTACATATTAGAATCAGCTAAAACATGTCTGTATAGTAGTCGCAACTTGACCGCGATGGTTGACCTAAGGTTGATTATTCATATCGATTATTTCATCTTAGAAATCAAGGGTGCTCATGGTAGCCGTGTATATTTATATGGAATAAGTTTGTATTTAGTGCAGTCTCAAAGTATATATACCTACATATGATCAGTAAAACTTTCCAATACACTAAGTTATATTTACACAATTTTTTATTCCTCTTTTCTCGTGCAGCTCGTGTTTTACGTACACTCCTTTTCAATAATAGGTTGTGCCTCATCAATTATTATAATGCAAAGGTCAACCATCTGGGTCAAGTTGCGTCCACTATACATTAATGTTAGGATTATACAAGAATTGCGAAACGCTCTATAAGTGTTTTTTACATCTATGATTGTGTAATTAATTGTTTATGCTGGTTCTCTGAATGTCATAACTCAGAAAAATGCCTAGCAGCTAAGTGTGAATTGTATAATGTATCAAATTTCATTGGTATGACATCTTTGATTAAATCGGGATAACGCATATTTGTTTCCTCTTTAAACATCTTCAGAACCCCGAGCAAATTGTTGGCGTCAGAACCTGGTACAGCGAGTGTATCAATGTATCACGAGGAAATCTGCTGATGCCATCAAATGAAGCAAACATGCGCTAACGCTTTTCTAGCCTATGACGTGTAAAAAATAAATGAATTGCCCACTAAAGTCAGTGCGGAAATGTCAAGATTATTTGATCACGCCTCCTTTCGATATATGACCGTAATACGTTTATCCTTGGCTGCTGAAAGCGTATTTATAAGTAAAAGTGTATAAACAAAACATTAGTGTGAGAATTTCTGTTATCAGACTTTGAAAATGCCCTGTTTAGACATTACCTTAAATCGGCAAAAACAACATATTATGCTTGAATCAACTAAAATGATATATGAGCTATATATCTTAGAAACGAATGATAGTGCCCAATGACCGACAACCATGGGTTAGTCATGTGCGCATCAAATAGTCTAATCAAGGGAAACATTTTTGTGTAGTCATTAAAAAAATCCTTCAATGCAATTTAATTTTTTGCGCAGAATAGAATTTTCACATGACCTTGCACAGTGACCTTGACCTAGACCATTCGTTGACATAATATCTCATTATGGGGAAAGTTTGTGTGCACCACTAAGATAAAATATCACTGCATATCAATGTTACAGAGTGAGAACAATTTTACTTGATCGTCATAGTGTCCTTGACCTTTGATCCTGAAGCATAAGTCATGTACGTGCATCATGTATATATTGCCCTCTATACACAAACCGAATTTTATTAAACTAGCTTGTATACTTCGAATTTGTGGACGGACGGACAGACATTCCAACATAAATTTATGTGTCATTTTCTTTGATCTTTAGGGGCTAAATTACCACATAAATTAGGTGGTTTTCTTCTAATTTCATATAAAACATCGACGGAATGAAGCCCATAGACCAAGGAAGTTGGCCCGGACAGACGGATTGCATTCCTATAGTATACTCAGTCCGGCAATTGGGGACTAAAAATGAAATTAAGCAAATAAAAAGAAAGTGTACAGAAAGCATAGTTCTAGTTCGTTTCGTTTAGAACACGTACTGGATACACGTGTCCTATTTAACCATGACCGCTTGGTCAAATTGATATAGATATATATGTAATAAAATGATCTCATGCCAGCAGTGAAATCATTTCATTAGATACTGGACATGTAAATTGTACTTACAAAGTGTATTTTCATAATTTTATTTTTTCCAACAATATTTCAGTCATGTTTTGGCGGTCAGCTAACCTTACCAGTGTTTCTGTATTTTTTACTTGTACTAGCCTCTGCCTTTTTCCGCAAGTTATTGCCAACTTCTTCTCAGGATTCACAGGCGGGGACGACATTACTCCTGATAAAATGCCGATCATCAAATCGTAATGGAGAACATACGCCTCTCCCGGGTACTGAACTCACGACCCCGTGATACTTTGATCTGTTCTCTCCGTATTGAGCTAAAAATACTTGGTTGTATGCATGGTAGTAAAGTGAGTTTAACAGTTGATATGAAAAAAAATACATATTTATGAATAATTCATTTTAGAGCGTAATCGTCTTTCGCAAAAATTGCTATATTTCCACTTCGCACACATTTGTCAAAAAGTGTTCAATAGGTCAACATTCTTTTTATAGTCAGTGTAAAGTTTTAATTCAAAGTTGATCTCTGCCTGAAATGTAACAAATGCATTTGCTGTGTAATTTCATATTCAAAATATAAACATACTCACTTTGTTTGCTTATTATAATATGTTAGAAGAACGTTTTTAATAATTTCGTTTACACCGGAAGTAATTCAGACATTGACCAATTAAAACTGACAAATCGTTCTCATCGCTTGTTCATCTTTGGAGGATAAAATATTCGTTATTTGCCTTCATATACATATAATTAATATAGGGTTTATTTATTTCTTACAGGGATGTAACCCTCGCGTAAGTTTCTCCACACATATTACATGCAACAGACTTTTTATCGGATTATCGCGTGAAATACTTCAAAATGGCAGATTTGAGAGAAGATTCAATGCGGGCGGGGTAATATAAAGCAAAAATAGTTTAACTTTACGTCTCTTTGTCTGAAAACTGGATAGTGATTTTAAAAAAGATAACCATACGATACGAAATGCATGTATTCATCATTTCAATCAGATAATCCGATTTACGTTAAAAGATTATATGCATCCCATTTGACTTGTTTTCTACACTTTTCGGCATTTGTCTTTACTCAGATACATCTTTTATCGACTTGAAATCTGAGTAATTAGTTCAAGTTATGTCTGATCATTTTTAATAACACGCGGTTCGCACCTACCGAAAACAAGGCGAGTTGTAATGGATTTATATTAATTTGTGATCGTTAATATTTTCTAAAGGTAAGCAATTAGCGTAATTAACTACAGGGTAAACTGTTATCACCATAAAAGATAAGAGGTAAGGGTAGATTTCTCGGAAGCACAGAGCACCAAAAACACAGCCACAGAGCCACGCATTTGCATAGTAGGCCCACAACAAAAAAAAAGCTGTAATGGAAAAATATTTCAGTCGGGTTTCTTCAAACATCCAACAAGTACATCTTAATTTATGCTAGATATAGATGGAGGAGAAGGAAATGGTAAGGGGCAAAATTGGGCCGCGGGGGAGCGTAGGGGGGGACCCGAAGGGGAAAGTTGAACAAGGACGAATATACAAAGGGAATGCCACGTTCCTTAATAACAATCACACTACAACGTACACCACGACAACACAGACACTTGTGTACCAAAGATAAACATACAACCACGACTAACTGAAAAACATAGAAAAACGAACAAGCAACACATAAGGAAACAGTAGGGCACTGTTATAGACTCACAAGCATACAAACGCACACACACAAGTAGAAGAAACAATCGTGTACCGTCTTAGAATTCCGGCTGCCAAAACAAAGGGGAGCCACGAAAACTTACACAAAGTAAAGGGGGATGGGATGCAAAAGTAGCGTAAATGCAAGGGAAAGGAGGGGCAATAGGGGGAATTAGAAGGTGGAAAAAGTGCTTACAACAAACAATAAAATATACGGAAAAGACAATACAAGACAGACAAAACAACCAGTTAAAAATAGGGACACCGCCTTGGAAATACAATTCCCGCTGAGAAAGGCTGTAACATTAGTGTAAAAATAACAGATAAATAAAGCAAAACATAAAATTAAGGTACATTTATGGTATAATTATACCAAAGTACTCAACAACTTGTCTGAAGTCAGAGCAACAAGAGCCTAACTTTTAAGGGCACGACTAAGAAAACTTTAAGACAAAATCAACTCCCTCCGTCCGTTGTATGTAGGATTTAGGAGAAAAACATCATGGAATTCTTACACTTTATTAGTCATCGCATCATCAAATAGGAGAGCGTAGCAATTAATTGTATAGGGGTCAATCACTAAACATGCACTGTGCTTCACGATTTTCGCACCGTATCTTCTTTTGATAAACTTTTTTATAAACAACATCTCCATAGTATTCCGGGTGTGTAAGTCCAAGTTTTAGAAGTGTTTTTAGGTTGGTATTGTATTTTTTTACAGTTCCGACGATCTGTAGTAAAATTTACTGAAAGCTTTCCGTAGCTTATGATAACTGTAATCCTGTGGTAACAATTTCTTCGTGATATGAAGATTTCTGTCATTAAAATCATCTATCTTTGAGCAAGCTCTTGCAAAACGAATAAGTTGTGAAATATAAACACCGTAAGATGTTGCTCGAGGCACATCTACATCAAGATGAGGGAAGTTGACAATTTCAAAATTAAAATCGTCTCTTTTATCATATATTTTCGTTTCTTGATTATTATTCACAATTCTTAGATTTAAATCCAAAAATGAAGCTTCTAAATCTGAAGTATTAGCCTTGTTAAGCTGTAACTCTTTAGGGTAAATATATTTCACTATTTCTGAAAAATATTGAATGTCCATATTTAAAATATCATCAAGATACCTTGAGGTTCCGTTAAAAGCTTCAATAATTTCAAATTGTGTCTCAGTGGATAAATTAAGCATGAAGTCTCGTCCACAACAGTATAAGAATAAATCAGCAATGATGGGGGTGCAGTTGGTCCCATCGGGATACCAGTTACTTGTCTGTTAGTTTTATTGCCAAATATGATAAATATAGTATCTAGCAGAAACTTTAGAGCTTCACAAACCTGATCACAACTCCATGCGATGTACAGTCTCGGCACGCTAATATACAAAATAACACGTCTGATTACGATAGAAGACATTATCGCGCGAATTTATAATGAATGCGGGTTTGGGCAAATTAGATAAACGAACATTTTTTGTTCTTTCATTTGACTTTTATTTGTTTTTCATTATCTTAGATTTTTTCCGAATGTTCGAATAGGTAAATTGTATTCGAATATTCGTCTGATGAACGATTCGAATATTCGTTGCCATCCCTAGTTTTTATAAGTTCAATATCAACCGTTGACCTGTCTGGGGCATTGGAATGTCCTTGAAATGGCTATTTAATATGACAATACCAAAATATTTCTCTAGCCGATTCATATATAAATATGAGCATTAACATAATTTGTCATCAGAAGCAACTTTGTTTTAGATATATAGACAAACAGAATATGTCAGTATGCATAGAATTATCTTTGTCTGGATATTTTTATCAATTTTATTAATAAATTACTTAAAAGCATTGATACACAATATTTAAACCAATTTAGGCGATTCAATGAAAATAAAGCGAGTGCACAGCGGTATAGTTGATTTGTAAATGCCTTTAGGTGACATTTTTGACCCCGTTATAATGGTATCTATCTTAAAAGGGAGCTATTATTTTTGGTTCCTTCTAAGTAATAACTTCTATGTAGCTGGATACCAATATTACTTATACCATTCTAAATTTTATTTTTCAGATTGCAACTACTAGTACGAGACAAATTTGCTGTTATAACTTCTAAATGATGTTATATCTGTTTGAAATTGATTATGAAAACGAATACCTTCTGAATGAAAAAAATGCGAAAAATGAGACTTGATGAAACACTTATAAAGTGTATTATGAAATTTACAGTTAATGATTAGCCAATGCGGACCTAGGGAAAGAAATATAGCGTAGAACAAAATAAAACTGCATAAACAATCTAAAGATAACAAAATATGTAAAATTCATTTTGCATGCAGGATTTTTTGTGACAAAATGAAAAGTTCTACACTATTCATTATCTTTTCAATACAAAGAAATTAGAAAATGGACATAGAAATTAGAAATTGTGACATAGAATATTAGAATGGTAATTTACCATTGTAATAATATATTTTATATGCAAGAATAAGTCATTTATATGAATGGATTTTTTATTTAAATGCCCTTCAATATAAAACTGTACCACACTGAAGATGTTTATTTTGAATATTGTTATTCTCTTTGGCACATCTTTGTTTGAATTATATACTTACGTTCAATAATAAGTGTGTTGTATTTGTCTGTATAACTGCTATACAATTCTTAAAACAAGTATTATTTCTCTATTTGTATTTCATATTTTGCCGTAAAGTCACACGCCGAAACGCACTAAAACCCTTAAATAACAGTTTTCAAAACAGAATTGCTACATTGTCAGAGATTTTAGCATACAAGGTTTTAAATATGCATATATTTTAAAACAAGTTCACGCCTTACATTTGTTGGTCTGATGATTAATTGTATCCATTTGTAAAAGTAAAGGCAAAGATCTCTGAAAGAAGTACACTATTCCATTTGTGAAATTTCTTTCCTCAAATCACATAACCATATCTTGAATTATTTATATGTTTTTCTATTTCAGAAATATAGTCTTTTAATCGTTTTTTATCTGATTCAATGACACCTTTTAGAAGAGATTCTTGACTTCTATTTGCATCATATCTTCTACCATTTGCTCTAATAAGGTGTTTAACTTGCCAGTTAGTCAGTTTTTTTGAACGCAGAGGTTTATACACTTTTGTTATCCAGTCATCAGTCCACAAATTATCGAAAATTGGCGGATAGTAGTACTTGAATATTTCCACATGTGTACGGTGGACCATATCTTGTGTTAAAATCGCGATGTTTCCCTCCTTACATATAGGTCCTACCACACCAATCATCGGTGGATTTAATTTCTTTAAATTCTCGATAGCAATAGAAGTCCAGTTAAATGTTTCAAATACTGTATCATCATTTATGCGAACAAAATAGTCCATCCCGTCTTTCAAAGCTCGATTTGCAATATAGTTTGTTGCTGCTGTAAATGTATGTCCAGGGACTGTAACAATGTATACACGTTCATAACTTTTCTCAATAACAGTCCTCTGTGATTGCAAAAAGTCATTCTTCTCAACGCCTATATAAATATTATAGGTATACTGTTTTTGAAAAGTTGCAGTGATTGAAGGTAAACAGTGCTTGGTTAAAGTGAATGTACTTATGTTTGGCTTTTTCATCATTCTTGTTGTTGAGGGAATTAAAATGCCTATACTTTCCTTCTTCGGTAAATTTGGTCGAATATTTTGCAGTTTATTGGTTTCAAAACCATTATTTACAGCACTTTGAAGTTGCGCATTCTTGTTCATGAAAGTAAAGGAATTCACAGAATATAAATATAACATTATCAAATATATAGATATAGCAAGAAGTATATAGTTCATAAAGAACCGAATGATATTAACACTCCTGACTCTCCCAGAACCACACATGGTCCTTCTATCAGTTGTCACACGGGTAAAACTTGTTTTCTCGCAGATAAATGAATGTAAAATATTTCCACTGCAAATACGGCGTACACTTTTCTCGTCAATATTCACAAATTCACTCAATTGATAAGTTTCCAATTAGGCCTTGTTTCAATGTTTTGTTTTAGAGATAAGTTGAATAGAGTACACCTTTATAAAGATATTTCCTAATATATGTCACATGCAAAGTATTGATTTGAAGACCCGATAATTCAAGTAAAATAATAGTATTTAGCGATTAAAAATAGTATAGAAAACATAAGCGTATCAACAATGAAATGTAAATAACCTGAACAGTAACGCAATTCCTGAACACAATAATACAAGGGTGTGTACGCACGTCACACTCACCTGCTTTATGTATGGCGTTAACACGGACGGGAATTACACAGATTCTTGTTCTGGTAAATTGTTTAAATGTATTTCGATCGCCTCAGTAACGCAGTTATGCTCATCACATACTACAGCCAAAATACAATATTTCGGCATCAGTGCACGTACGTACAGTCATCAGATTTGAAACTAGAGAATAATATTTCATAACGACAAAGGGCCAAGACCACGAAAGCTTGAAATCGGCCTAAAAAATTACGAATTCTAAAATTTAACACTTTTTGATAAAATCCATATTTTCTGTAAGTTCAACTATTGATCTCTTATTTGCTAGATATTCTGATGAAATCTTTTGAGTTTTTGTATGAAAACTGCGAGGGGTAACTTGATACTGAACGGCTATTCTGGATATTTTCACCGGTTTCGCCACATTTCAACGGAAATTTCGTATAGAGCACATGCCTCGACAACAAAATAGCAAGTATTTTTTAAATAACAATTATATTTCGTCCGTACCTGTGGTAATATTTTTGTGGTCGAGGCCTGTGCTCTTGGTGAAAATTGAACTTTTCCGTTGCCTATTTTTACACAAAACGTGCCTGAATTCATTCGTAGTTCAAGCGTTACGTAGACATATCGCGACAATTTACGTGAGAATCTTCTAAAAATTAAGGGGCTTAGATCTACTTATATGGTCAACTTCAAGAAATTATCTCTCATTGTGTCTATCCTAAATGGAAATAAAATCTACTTTCAATCAAGGCATTTTAAAACGATAATCGACTTGCCACTTCCGAAAATTAGTACTCACGGTCAATCTCTAAACTTAGAACAATAAAATTAGGTCTAGAGTACTTACAAGTTATATGAATATGACGCAATGTAAAAGTTCCTTTAAGCTCGTAGTTTCCTAATCCAACAGTTACGCGTCAAAGTTAATCACAGTCCAGTGTACAGTAGACATCAATTTCCACTCAACAGAATTTATTTTTCTTCGGTGAATTTCAGGCGAAATTCGAAACATACTAATGAAACATAGAGACAAAATCGTATGTTTCATAAGCATGCAACGGTTAAGCTCTGAATGCACTTATTTTAAACCTTATTTTCATAATTCATCCTGAAGTAAAGAGATAACATTCTGATTCTCCTTCTCATACATACACATTGTATACTATTCCAGGAAGATACCAAGCATCATGACGTAGTATCACTGCGTAATAGCCTAACTACTGTCTAATTCGCATATCACGCACCATCAATACGATATGCGGCAAAATGAACAAAATGTTTTGCTTTTGAATTGCCTACATGTCTCGAGTAATTCTAACGTTGGTAATAAAAATTCCATTTTAATACGTCTTTTTTTTATTTGCTTTCTAACTTGTACCTAAAACATCGAAGTTTAAGTCTCGCTTGTTATGGCCGGGATTTCTAGATCTATTTCATTAAGAAAATAGTTCAATAAATGCTTACTGTTTAGCCAAGTTTGAAATACAGCCTTCTGCTATAACTTTCTTGCATTTTTCAAAAACTGCAAATTATGCGTAGTACACCTACGTGACCTGTGTTGGGGCAATTATGTTGATGACCGCTTTAAAATTAATAGGTTGCTATTTTTAGGTTTATTTATCAGTGCTATGTAGGTGTACATTTACGACATAAGGTAGAAAGAAATGGTACCGGGTATATTTAGAAAACGACAGGAAATGGCTGCAATATACATTCCCGGTGCACGGTGTAATTTCCCACCAAACTAGCCAGTACAAATTGCAATGTGAACGGCACAGGCAATACTGCTACAGTAACTAGACAAAACTATTTTATTGTCCGCTGTCTGACAGGAATTTACATTTGAATAAATTATGTTAATATGCTGGTTCCTATTAGTTATTGTAGAATACATTTTTTATCTTTGAAACATATGAGACGAATAAAACGAATTGCTCGAAGTTCACACGCAGACACGGAAGGTAGGCTATGTTCGGAAGATATTTACATCGCGTTTCTTACACCCACACTTTGTGCATTCTCAGTACTTTAAGTAGTTTTTCTTGAATAAGGTCATCTTTATTCCTACAACATTACTAAATTTGAACTCATATTGCGTAGAAAATATGGAAAAATACGTAAGGCCTATAGGTAACCAGGCTCTTTCAATAATGTAGCCTACTTAAATCTGTTTTAACTCGAAAATGAAACAACGTTTAGGCTTATTTAAATTGTTTACTAGAACTCTAGTCCACATTCGTTTATCAGATCTGGTAGATCTACTATATGACGTATTTTAGATATCATTTTTTAAAAGGTTTAATCTTTTATTAAGATGATAAATAATTGGCTAAAATTCTAATTATCCTTCTGTACGCATCCAAATCTTATTCACATAATGCTAAATTTCAATGAAACGCTAAATGGGCTAATTATGGTATAGCGGGGGTGCAGAATGGGGACATGCCCCCTTGGAAAAAAACACACTCAAATACACATTAGTGATTCAATCCAGCGTATACTTCACACACATGGGGCCTTATTATTTGACACAATCATTGTGAGCTTTTAAATTTGTAGAAAAAAGAAGGTTGATTAAAACTCAACTTTCGTTCAAGACCTTTAGCAGTTATGAATACTATTTACATGTATATTTTTTACGAGCGAAACTAGCCAAAGATTTTATGTGTTGAATTACTGATGTTTCAACTTTATGTTATAAAATGTATACCCGCAAGGTTTTAAAGAGGTCGCCACCTCTTGAGCCGCTCTTGTTTCTGCTGACTAATTTGAATGCTGTACCTATCTACTAAAATGAATAGTTATCTTTATTTTTTTCTACATTAGTGTAAAACAGGTTGACCTTGGTTTCAATCGCGTTACTCCTGAACAATGGTTAATTATTTAAGGTTTTGGATTCTAGTTCAAGAAAAAAAACGTTGATATTTAGCATAAAACACAAAGTTCCTGTGAATGGGATTCGTTTAAGGAGCTGGAGAATAAAATTGTAATCCAGAGTTTCTAAGTCCGGTGTCTTGATACAAGACCACTGATCCGAGGTCATGACTGTCATCGTTTAAAATTGGTATTCTGTGTTATGCCTTAAATATCTTTTACCATACGTTGGAGATACGTATTCTTATTTTTTTTTTATTAAACCTGTTTGTTTGTAGGGAAATGTTACTGCATTTCAGTTTTAATACAGATACGTTTAGTCTGAAGTTTGACCTTGTACGTGAAATTCTTTATTTTCAAGAAATATGATATTCTGTCTAAAAACGAAATTTAGAGGATAGGCACGTTAACATACGTTGCACCTGCGTTCGTTCTACCTTACAACATGTATAAACGACTGTCATAACTTCTTTAAGTTTATAATTAGATTTGCATTTACAATGCATAATATGGATTCAATTTTATTCAGGCAAAATTTCGATATAAATTTGGCGATTTGTATTATTTATATGTAACTATGTTACTGATTTTCTGAAAAGAATCTACACTTTCTACTTACAATTTTAATATGTCTTAATTTTGTTTCCGTCTTTGGTCAATATGTAAGGAATGCTGAAACTATTCAAGATTTCCATGTTCCTATTTACAATATTATCAATTCTTGCACATCGTAAATATATATTTCTCGGTCTTTTCGCTGGCGCCGGAAAAACTCGTTTCGTAATGAATATTAAAAAGTAATACACATCAAACACACAATTGTTTATTCTAGTATTTTCTAAAATTTCTTTCATAATATTTCTTTTCTTCTTTGTTGAGTATGTCGGTTTGCAGGAAAAATAATACAGCATTTGGTGTAGGCGCGGAAGGTACTTTTGGTAGTTTACTCAATAAATTAACTCGAATATTCCCGACTTCACCTACAAGCAGTGAACGATTGCTTTTATGATGATAATTATCATTATAGTGAATTCGTTTTAAAAGAGGTACGAAAATAGAATAGTCATATAATGGACGAAACAAAATCCTCTACATTATCATAATAGCGATTTCTTACATTTTATTCCCGGACATACGTAGTCACAAAAAGAATGTTTATTTCTTTTTTACTTTGAGGTCGCGCAGTGTTTAAGATTGGCTGCCTGGCTTCGTGTTCACAAAACATTTTTCGGTCTCAGCCGAGTCTGAGCTTGAAATTTCAATATCAATTTTTCTAAAAGTTCAAAACTGAATTCCAACTGAAGCTGACCACCAATACTGAAAAATCATTTGAAAAAAGTTATTAACTTAAAATTTAGTTTTAAACAGATATCTATAAATAACTGACAAATAAAGTTTCTTTATCAATCTCAGCCAAGACTGAAAATGTTTTGTGAACACGAGACCTGACCTAAATATGGTAGGTTGGGATAACACCTGAAAATGGTAGAAAACATCATATTCAACTTTCCACTTCAACGTTACTGATTATTGCCACGGGTAAAGTATTACAATTAGAGTTAAATGAACGGTTCCCGAATTGTCAATTTGTCACATGTTTTCGCGACTAAGCATATTGTCATACGGCTGACATGTAATTAAAAGCAAGAAAAATGTGAATAACGGTCTTTGTCCGTTGGATATTAAGAGTTCATGCGCAAACTACAAATAAAACGGATAAGACTATATATACGTGTTTTGTACAACGACATGACATTAAATAAAATCAAACGTAATGACGTCCAAAGTGTGTTTGGATAGGCGTGATAAAAAGCCCGGAAAACGCGACAAACGTACAAAAAACGTAATTAAAGTAACGAAATATGAATAAAGATATATTTATGTTTCATTTGACAGATTTTCAAAGATTTTTGAAGTTAGGCCGATTTTGACTATTTCTGAATTTACCCCTTTACACATTGATGAGGTGTTCCACAATGCAAAAGTACTAATTAGTGTTGAAACATTGCGCGGTACTCCTGAAATACTAGTTAATTCAATTTGTCTTCTATAAGAAGTAATAGTTCGGATAAAGCCACGTTTATTAAACGCACCTTTTTCCCAGGCAACATTTTAAAAATATTAGATATTTATAGTCTCCGGATTTAGTTTTCAAATCCGGAATTTTTGCAAACTCAGACACCTTTCATACTATACATAAGACGAGTAGAACAATTATTGTCATCGGTTTCTTTTTTAATCTCAAAATAACAAGCACCTGAGAAATGAACAAAAATGTGTCTACCATTTTTTTTGGCCACTTCAGAAAATTATTTGACGAAATTTGATATTCTCATAAGAGGAATATCTCCCACTTTAGATACTGGCGGATTCTCCGACAGGTGAACTATCCTCTGTGATGTTTTTTGTGCGCTCGTCTCATTAAAAACCAGGCAGTTTTACTGATTTTTTTTTTTTTTTGTGGTCTTTGTATTCTTTTTAATCAAACCTCAGATATTTCAAATTTAAGAATTATTGATTGAAAATAGCTTAAATGAAAAGCTAGAACCTAAAAACAATTAAATATATTTACAAAAACCTCCCGTTTGGGAAAGACCCCGCTTTTGACACGGGTAGATGTTTCCGTTGGGTAGTATTTCGAAAACAGGTGATTTTTTTTAAAAAAAGATAAGTAACTGAGTTCGCGTGATTTTATATGTACCGATTACGATGATTATACACATTTGCAAATATGTGAAACAAAAATAACATATGCGTCCGGATGAGTCTGATCTGTATCCAGATGATTTGCCAATAGTATTAGATTATTTGTTCATAGCAAAGATATAATTGCAGGTTACAGTTACACTAACCTGCGATAAGTCGAGCCAATGTCTCTCTCTCTCTCACACACACACACACACACACACACACACACACACACACACACACACACTCTCTCTCTCTCTCTCTCTCTCTCTCTCTCTCTCTCTCTCTCTCTCTCTCTCTGTATGAATCTATTCGTTTACCTATTTTCATTTCGTCCGACATCGTCAAATGCAAAACTTTCGGAAATACAGCTTATTTGATTTGTAAACACAACGCATCAGTAGAAATACGTCTTTTTCTAACATTGATCAACTTAAAATTGTTATGAAAAGTTTAATTAATTTACAATGCATTCTCTTATTCCGAGTCATTTTGTGTAACTTCATAGATTTGACATTATTTACTGGCAGTGGCTATCGATCCGGTCAACGGACGGCTAGACCCGGCGTCTAGAGGTGACAGATCTCTAGGTCTGGACTCCAAAGTTCTGGCTACGGGATCCCTCTTTAACCTATGTAGGTATATTTAGAGGTTCGGAAATCAATATGTATACTGAAAATGATACGAGAAAATATTCGTTTATCTATCTAAAAGAGGAGTCGATTATAAACTTTTGCTCTCTATATTTACCGCAGTTTTAAATACATTGCAAGTGACCGAAAACACAAGTATTTTAATCACGAGAAAAAACATGATCGCGAATGTAATACCTTATTACAGTGAAACACCGCTCGCTCGAGGTCGCACGGGGATGGGCAAAATGCTCGAGTTATCCATGGTTTCGAGCGACCCAAACATTGACCAACATATGAAAAAAATTGAAGTTTGTTAACAATTGTCATGGAGACCATTTGCAGAGGAAACGGTGATGCGTAATAATAACACACTCGTGACATTTTCAAAAAACGTATTACAAACGTTATTTATGATAGATCGTAAATGGCACATGTGAAGAAACAGCTAAGACATTTTTCTTTTATTTAAAATACTGTAACCGAATTCTCAATTTTCTTCTCCAAATTAAGATCTCATAATTATCGTCTCAATTTTATGAAAAGGCTATATTATTTCCTTTATTTGCATGCAAACAACTGTTGATTAAAATATTAAGATCTCATAATTATCTTATCGATCCCGCAGAAAAAATTAATAATTAATAACAATTTTAATCAATAAAATTTTTCTTCCACTTTACATCAATAATTAATCTCATTATCAGATCAATACCGACAAACAAACATTTAAGATAGTCGGGGAATAGACCATGCAATTCTCACGACGTGCGAAAATTTTAAATTAACCGATACATTCTGACCGCCGAAGGTGTGAAAATTTTTGACACCTCTGCTCGAGTTTGCCATAAGCAACAAAGAGTAAATTAATACACAGGGACCAGGTGTCATGCTCGAGCGATCGAGTTATCGATGCTCGACCCAGCCATGGTAATTTCACATAGAAAATAGAAGGAAATCGGCCGGGACCACATGAATTGCTCGAGCGAGCCCGGGTGCTCGAGTCATCGATGCTCGAGCGAGCGGTGTTTCACTGTAGTAATTAGCCATTTATGCGTAGTAATGGAATCGTTTTATAACATTTGTGTTTTTCTCGGAATTGAAGGATATAAATAATACATTTATGCTTTTCTACAGTATTTCAAACTTGGATCGTGTTCAATTTCTGAATTCGTTTTACCGCCAAAAAACCCCAAAGAAACTAGTGACTAAAGAAAGCGCCTATCAATATGTCACCAATCCGAGTGAGGACTGTATGTAATATCCGCAAATAAATGTCATCAAATAATAGCTGTCCCGCGGTAGTTTTCATACACACTGGTAGCACATTACATAATAATACAAGTATTTTGATTACCGGACCTTTAAACTCCGGGTCTTAAGGTCCTTTGCTTGTTATAACATAAAAATTCAATCAGTTTTAAGTAGTAAAGGGCAGTTAAATTCATTGTTTTCTGACTTCTTTTTGAAAGGGTGGGTGCATAAATCAAAGCATAAAATGCTGACAGCCACTGTTATGTAACAAACCTCTAAGTATACCTAAGTATAGATATAGAACTAACTTTTTTTGATTATGAAGAGTGAAAAAAAAACTATTTTAAAAGTAATGCTGGTTGCTAACGTTTAACATTTAAGAATGAATATAATACTTGAGTTACGGTTTGATTATTTTAAAGCATGTTATTTCAGATTTTTGAAACTTCTTATCTCATTTCCATGTAGCTGCTCCAAGACTAGCAGATAGTCCTGCCTATCAAGTTATTGATAGATATTTAATCCGTAAAAATACCTGGATAATTGCGAGAAGAATTTATCTCAATGCAAAAGCTTTGTAAAATACACCATTATTGTGTGACGTCAGAAAATGTTTTAAGTCTAATAAAATGAATTCAGATCCACTATTTAAGCTGAAAATTAGACATAATGTTATTTGTACCATATCACAGATTATATATAAACGAAAAATAACTTTTTAGTATTTACCACAATAACTGACATTACAATGAAAAGATTTTACACGAAGAATTCTGACAAACATTTACTTTATTATTTCTAACTTGTGTCGTTCAGGTGTACAGGTAAATGCAGGATAGAATTAATATTTGTGTCATTAATTGATCTCTAGTACTATGTCTACTAAGTAGACAGTGCGGGCCGGTGCACTGATGGCTTTTAAATTGGACATTCTCACAAGTGGCCATTTGTCTAACTGAAAGCCTAACTGACATCTCTTCATTGGTTCTCTGAATCTAACTGAATTAATGCATTAACGTATTCGTTATGGTCAAGCACATACACTGTATTCACATTTTTAAGACGGAAATGGACTTACAGAGACTGGACGTTATGTCGGGCAAAATACTCTTTCGGCTGTTATTTATTTAGTGTGGGCGTTTTCTTGGTTTATAAATAAATGCTCAATTTGCACTATGGATTAACAAGACACAGGCTGAAGTTCGACAGTATTTAAGGCAAGGGTTTTTTTTTCTTTTTTCATTTTGAAAGACTGAAGAAGTCAGTGGCAGAGTAATTTACAATTGGGTAAAATATGAATAAGGTTAGTTTCGCATTAAAGTGTAATTTCTATTGAATAAACGAAATATGTTGTCCCCGGCTGATAATATGGATTACTTGATAACAAAATATAGACAACAGTCTTCTGATATCGATTGTATTAGACACAGTATTAGCATCACTTTTTCGGCTTAATGGAATTGTTTTTCTTTTATGATCTGATATTTTATACGCGACCATAAGCGACCATACAAAAATTATAACGGTGTCCTAATTGTCACCTCACTTCCTAAGTGCCACCTCACTTTGCTGTGGTTTACCTACTGCATCTGGCACATAACGACCTTGCCTGTTATAAAAATAGATAGCAAAAGACAGCAGCACTGGTATTCTTTTTCTATATATAAATGACCAGAAAGTCAGCAGTGGTACACTACAAGCAAGAGAAGCTCAGTTTTTCCTGGGTAACCAGTTTCTGTTGATAGTAATGGGAATTCTGTGTACAGGTATATTCCTTATCTATCATTTTGTATACAGCAAAATAAGTGATTCAAACAAGAAATGTCCCATTGTTTCTATGATTTGTCCATTATTTTGTTATTCTGTTCAAACATTGTCAAACACCGCAAAATCTATTTCTTACATCTAAAAAACAAGGACATATATCAAACAGGGAATGCCATGTTCCAAAAACAAAGCCTCCACGAAACGAAACCGACAGCAGGCAGACGTACACACTACAAACACACAAATATGCGCATACAAAGTAATCACAAGTAATTCCCCCTCGGAATGTTCAGTGGCGAAAACACCACTGGGAAGTGTAAGCCGGTTTATGGTGCGCACCCAACCTCACTCTTACCCCCACTATGTTCCAAAGACACGGTACAGTGTAAATAAAAGTAATTCCCGCCAGGTGAATCTCTAACAAACATATTTGAAACAAACACGGCATGTAAAACACAAAAATGCTCCTATATAAATACTAGTATATAAAAGCAAACCTTAAGAACCAAAAACGTATGTACTCAATGCATTTACAGAGACAGAGCAACAAGAGAAATGCACTTAAGGGCCCTACGAAACAGGCCAAAAGACAGACACCAAAACAGTTCAGTCCTGGTGGGATTCAAAAACGGCTTATCATAGAGTCCTTCCCCTCTTCCGTCAGACGCAATCAAAGAGGGAAGCGTAGTCCAAATGTAAACGGATTGAACATTAAACATGCGGTATGTCTCAAAACAGTTGGGTCGTAAGCTCTTTTAATTAAACGATAATTTTACCAAATACAGTTGGAATATTACCATGACCAAAGATCTTACGAAGTTTGTAAACCACATGCCCATAAAAATGGGTTTTGAAATACCTTCTCGCAGAACGTCAGCTAAAAAACTTGAAGTCTTTATAATCTGATTTGAAGAATATTTCAGTATATGTATACTCCGCTTTTACACCAAATACCGTAAGATACCACTATACAAAAGGAATTTCCAGTGCCAAGCCTTATTTAGAGGAATAATAATCCTTCCGTTTGCTAGTTATTTGGGTCTTAATATAAAAGTTCTGGTATCACATATATTATGTTAGCAGTAATACCACTTGTGCGTAATAAGTGTATTTTGTTTCTACTTTATTTGTTTTTATACATTTTTATTTTTACTTAAAGACCCTGATTCTTGTATGCCTGGTATGTGGCATATGGAGATGATAAGGTCTGCGTATTGGCGGTAAGGGCCAATACACAAGTCAGGACCATTGGTAGACTTGCTTCTGTTTATCATAATAAGCTACTGTATAGCTACTGTGCAGTAAATAAATTGCAGGTGATATTTCTCACCTTGATAGCAAATCAGTTCTCACCTTTATAACGAGTTTAGAAAGCTTTATTGAATTAGGGCTAAATAAACAAAGTGATAAGATACAACAGTGTTTTATCATATTTTTAATAAAGTAAGTTTTTTAACAATTACATCTCATTATTGCTGTTTTTTATTATCAAAAATATAAAAAATGCATTCAGGCACATAGCCATTAGAAGTAATAAATTATTGTGTATTTTGAACAATGATATATCTTTATTGCTGGATTTTATTATACATAAAAGAAAGTTAACATTAATTAGACAACACAAGAGGAATTAAGCATTTTTAATATATAACATCCTTCTGTCTATATACCTTCTTTATCTATTAAAAATGCAACTGAACGCTTCTTTAATTTCTAATAAATTCCAGCAATTATATCTTTTTTTTTCGTTTTTATTTTGTTACTTTTGATAAAAAGATCATAATCATTGAATCCCGCCCGCTTAGCTCAGTAGGTAAGAGCGTTGGTCTACGGATCGCGGGGTCGCGAGTTCGATCCTCGGGCGTGGCGTATGTTCTCCGTGACTATTTGATAAACGACATTGTGTCTGAAATCATTAGTCCTCCACCTCTGTTTCATGTGGGGAAGTTGGCAGTTACTTGCGGAGAACAGGTTTGTACTGGTACAGAATCCAGGAACACCTGTTAGGTTAACTGCCCGCCGTTACATGACTGAAATACTGTTGAAAAACGGCGTTAAACCCAAAACAAACAAACAAACAAAACATAACCATTGAATAAACAAACTTGTAATTTCTCTTATTAAGTTTTGAATAATTATTTTATAGTGATAATGCTTTGCTATAAGAGTTATAATTTAATTGGCCAGGACATTACTCAACATGACTGAGCAATCAAAATTAGTATCTTATCAATTAAAATAATTTTGTGTACATGCTGAAAAAAAGACTAAAAAAACAACAGCATTTCAATTAATAAAATGCAAAACACAGGAAGTAACCAATTTACCTGTAGGCAATAAAATTTATGATTCTCTGACATTAATTAGGCTACATGTCAAGTCTACAGGGGTTTTATGGACCCTTATCAGACTGGACCAGACAGGATCTTGTATATTGGGGATTAAAATGTCTGGTATTTCGGGGGGGGGGGGGGGGGGGGGTCTCTTAAATAGGAGATTTTCTTTGCCTTTAAAATAGGTTACATTAATCTCAAAGTTAAGGTTTGGGGTTTAGGCTTGCTAAGAACGCACAAAAATGGCAAATTCAAGCCGAAATTGTAATTTAGGCTATGCATATTTAGATCTATATAATATAAATGAACAAGCAGTGTGTTACCAGTCTGGTGCAGGGTTTAACAGCGGGTGGGGAAAATTAAATGCATTTCAGTTGCACTTTGTATAGCATTAAATTCGGCATTTATCATATTAAATTTATAAATGTAAAACTAATCGTATATCATTTATATATTTACTCAGTATTCTGATCAATAGTAAATTAAACAATTTAACTAAATGACAAGTCAAAAATCCATTTGGTCACCAAGAGGTGACCGAAAGGGCTACCAAAGTGGCGATCAGGATGGCTGCAAATATATTGTCCAAAATAGTGACGAAAATGTGAGCATCATTTTATTACAATCTGATAGCTGTGTGCATTTACATCAGAATTTACTACAAACATCCAGTATTTTCCAAAACCATCATTCAATCAGATATATGATAGTGCTGAATTACTATGTGTAAGCTAATCAATATAATTGCCGATGGTATACTTTGTATATTTTTCCTTAAATTTAATGCTTTTACATTTTACATACGCACTGTATTCTATAAAATGTAACATAGTAAATTAAATATAGTCTTCATTTCTTTACAGACAGCCTCTATTATTCTTCATTAGGTAGTGTACACATGGATATATAAAGAGATAATTGGCTTATGCAGCGGACAATAAATCTTTGGGCATCAATGAGAAATAAAACTATTCATATATACACATTAAAGTTACAAATGTCAAGCATCTGTTGTTTGTGCATATTCTTAATTTCAATACTATATTAATATTAGAATTATCACATCACATTAAATGCATGTTTTATTCATATATTATGTGCAGTCTGAGGTAAATGAATTTTATGACCAACTGAAATCTGAACAAGTTAGATTCCTAATGTCAAAACTTTATGTTCTTACATTGTTAAGTTCTTGTTAATATTAACATTGTTGGAATTTAATAAATCTTAGCATATTTGGCCTTGACCAGTTATACTTGTTTATATACTTTTGATGAAACTCTTAGTCTATAAAGTGTGCATTTCTAACATTACTATATAGGTATATTCGCACGTGCTAATGACAGCTCTAGGTATGATCACTTAAACTTTTAGCAACTGAGTTTTACCATTTAGGTTCATGTTAGTCGTGTATGACTTACAACAAATATACACATATACAATATGTATAAATGCGAAATGAATCGTTTTAGGAATGGGAGCATGCCAGTAATTACAAGTTTGGGCCTCTAGCTGAACAACATGTTTACTTTTATTTACTTCATGACATATCATCGTTGGTTTATAGAAATATGCCGATACATTCAACCATATATTGTTTTGCTGATAATGTCTGCTTTCTTGCATAAACACGGTAGTAGTTTTCTATTTGTCATCCTAGCTTTCACTGTCCTCGGCAAAAACTGAGGCAAGTGAATAAACGTTCATGTACATCATGTTCCCTGCGTAAGTGTTCCTGATGTAACAACATACCATTATGCATGGCTGTTTACTTGCAAAACGCATGTTTTGGTGCACATTTCACACCTGCAGACGAGGTTATTCGATAGTTCTGGAGCAGCTATTGTCTGGTTCATCATTTTTGCATTACATTCAGAAAATACAGAAAAAAAAGTTATTTTTATGTACATAGCAGAGGCTGAGTATTCAAGAAAGGTATCCATTTGAAACACTAATTAAGTGCAAAACATAAAGAAAAACACTTTGTCAATTCTATTTATATACTTTTCTTCAATGCTGTTAATAGTTTAACGGGTATAAACAACATTTACATTCAGAGCGTTTACAACAAAGGAGAGTAACTGGGCAAATTAAAAAAGCACATGTAATAATAGTGGTCGTTTTGTCTATTCTCAAACATTTAAATGATTATAACTTTGAATGAACCTACTGTAAGAACTTACAATTTGAGAAAGGTAAGCTTGGATTTTTTGAAATGATATTCATTTAAAAAAAACAGTATTATGATGATACCATGCTGGATTTACAGCCAATTTCACTAATGTGACTTAAATGATAACTGGTAAAACGCGAAAAATACATGTTCTAGAGATCTTGAAATGAATTACTGTCAACACATTTTGATACGTGATAAGTCATCTCTGAAATGTTCACCAATCTCGAATTTGAAATAGAAAAGTTATGGTACACTACTTGTCAGAAATTTTGTAAAATGTACACACACATAGCTTTATCTTATGTTCATTTTGTCTTGTCAAAGTTCAGCTAATTTATTAATTGTTCAAATTCCGGTAGAATTAGCATAAATATTCAACTTCATCTCTACAAAAATGTTTTAAAAAGTGATTTTCTAGAAAACTATTTGCCATCTGTTACTTTTATCCCAAAATAGCTGTAAAACGTATGTAAAGAAATACACATTGACACTCTGCTAGCATTGAACACTCGATAATTGTAGCACAACTTTTCATCTTACAATGACAACAGTATACGATATGTATATATTCGCTTGAACGACCACATAGCATTAACGATTGAAATTATATATCCATATGGTAAAGCATGTATTCAGTGGACATATTGTAATTCATCTGGCCTCATACAAGATTCTTGCATTTCTATTGGTCAATAGACGTCACGTGGAGACAGGATATATTACATATCCTGCTAGTACATTTCAGATATGAATTTTGATTAAAAACAAAATGGCTGCCGCATCGCTAGTTTTATTGAATCAAGTCATAATAAAAGCTCCAGCTATAACGTTTCCGAGTTAAAAAAAAAAAATAGTGTTTTCTTGCCGTTCTTTTTTTTTCCTATCTTTATTAGGTTTGTGAAGTTTGTGGAAATAGAAGAACAGTAACTCTGTATGGGACGGCCGCGATTTCCAAGTTGAAATGTTTTAGTTAAATCATCGTAAAACAAAGGAAATAACACATTTGTAAGACAGCAGTTTGTTGTAGGATCATTTAATCGGACAGGAAACGGGACGAAAGCCGAAGTTTTAAAACATTTCTGACATCGTGTAATATGATGATTTTTCGATGGATGGAACATAAAAGTTTTTCAAAACTAGTTATAATCTGTATAAATGAGCTTCTGTGTTTTGTGATTCAGTCAAAATACAGTTCATTTTACACTTTGTGGCTGGTGTTAATCAATTATAATCAAAGCATGATAGTAGTATAAGAAATGGCGCTTCTGGCGCAATTTTTTCAATTTTAATTAACCACCCTTTCCTAAATAATCCAAAGTCGACCAATTAAAAAAACAAAAGATTTTAATAAATTATTTATTAAAATCTTTTGTTTAACCAAATGAAGAAAACATATATTTAAAAATAAAATCCAGAAGGAAAATTTAAGAGATTCTATATTTAAACTCCGCACTTAAAATAGTTTAAAATAATTTATAATTGTTTGTTCATTTACTCTTTGATTGTTAACTTTTAGTAGTTTATATAGTAAATCATACAACGGTACTTTGTTTTGTAACAGTTTTATGAAAAATTAACAATAGTAACCACAGAGTGTACTTGTTTTGTTTTGATATTGAACATTGTTGTACTTTACATTTGGTATATATTCAATTACCTCCTTCGGCGGAGGAAGTCCTAATGGATCAAAGTACAAAGTATTTAAATAACAAACCCAATTTGTTCCAGGCCCAACAGAGTCGTCCAAATTTATAATTCCACATTCATTATTCAACTTTGATTTTGGTAAACCTGCGGTCTCCGGGAGTTTCACTCTTGGTAAATTATTTCTACTAAATACACCCCTAGAATTTTTAATTTCAAATTTTTTAACCCATTGTTCAATTTCAAAGTTAGAAATTGGTTTGTTTATAGATTCTATTTTTTTTTACTATAGGAATTCGTCTGTACGGCCTCCGTTGGGAATCAATCTGTAATCCTTTCCCACTTAACAAAGATGTGTTCAAAGGTATTCCAAGACTAGCAGCCAGCATACCCAGAACACCGCCATTTTGTCTCTGTTTTTGTGTTAATTTAATCACCCCAGACCCTACTAGTTGCTTTCTTTGATTAGTTGTAAGATATGGCGATATCATATTTCTTTTATCATTAGCTACCGAAATCATACCATTCCCTAGTAACTTACTAACACCGGTACTGGCTTACCCAGAGAGGGCCCCGATGCCTAGAGGGGCTAAAAATCGACCATTTTGACCCTGACTGGAAATTTGTTTTTTTGAAATTGTAATTTCTAACCCCTTATTTTTTCTAATAGACTTTTTAATTTGATTAATTTGTGTTTTTGTTAAAAGTAAAGGGAAGTTTCCACGCAGTTGTTCATATTTTAATCTAAAATTATATGGAGTTTTATTATTATAAGCCTGTGCTAAATGTTTCTTTTGCCCATCTGTTAGGTTAACCTTATATTCAATATAATTTGATGACATTATATACTTTATATTTATTTTAATTTTATTTTATTTTAATTTTATTTAAACAATAACAAGTTCATTTCCAATAGTATTTATTTCAACTGTTTCTTCATACAATACAATTGCGTAAACACGAATATTAGCTGTTGGTTGTCTATTAAATTTAGCTGTTAATGTGATATGCTTAGGATCTTCTGTTATTACTTCCTTTTTATATTCCAAATTAAAATGAACAAATCCAAATAAACAATAAAAGTTTGATCTATTTAGCAGACTTCCAGTAGTCTTATTATTTTGTTTATAATAATAATTAATTACATCGTCATATATTCTTGATATACTTGTGTATTCTGTTTCGGGATAAAAAAAACACCATTACCAACTTCAAGACGGCAGGAGCTTAAAGTGCAATCATGATTATTAGCATTTACCTTAAATTTATCTAATAAATGCGGGTTCTGTTGTTGTGAATTACTTTTGGTAATTCGTTGTAAATAAACAAATACATGTTGTGGTTTTGTTATAACAGCTGTTATTCTAAAGACTGTATCAACTTGTCTTACATCAGTTGACTGTGTTATCATTTCCCGAAGGTATGACCATCTTGCTTTTGTAAATCTTTCAGCAATTAGATTAAGTCCAAATCCATTGAAAATTAAACGCGGAACCCATAGAATTAATTTTGTTACAATTACTCTACCAGCATCAGCAGCATTAGCTCTAAAAATTAATTCATCATCATCCGTCAGTTGCAGTGTTATTTGAATTTGACTTGGAGGTAAAATATTAGTTTCTAAACCCTGAAAAAATGAATAATTATTTAATGGAATTTTAGCATTTATCTCATTACCACCTTGGATTAATAACTTCCTAGTAGCAAAACCTTTATTATAATCGTCATTATCTTTTCTGCTTTCAGCAACAGCACCAGTATCTAAAAAGATTAATTCATTTGTTCCAGTTGATTCTGCATAATCATTAGATAATTCAACTAATTTTTTTACATTCATTACTTTGTATAAATTATTACAATCATATACAATTTTCCCATTTTGTTTAACCACAAAATGATCAATTAATGAAGCTGCATTATTAATTAAAGCAGTTTGATCTCCGTCAGCATAATTAGCACCATCAGCAAGTTTATTAACCATATAACTTACTTCAAAATAACCATTAAACCAATCAAAATATGAGCTTCTATCATTAATTGTAAAGTGATATCCGTTTTTTTTGTTGTTTAACATTATTTACCAAGACAGATATTAAAGCTGTATCTACTTGAATAGGAGTTAGTTCGTACCTTTCACAATATTGTTTTGTTCTAAACATGTATATTATATATTATTTTATTTTTTATAAATTAATCTATTAATACGTTTACACGCCCCCGATCCTGACAATATTCTATTTATTCTCGTATGAATATTCGCCTCATTATTTTTACTGTTATTCTTTTCTTGTAATTCCTTAACAATTAAATCACCAACTGCCGGAGCAGGTTTCTTTTTAAATTTTTCAACAATTTTATTCATAATCATCATTACTTATTAATGTTTCCCTTATGTAATTATTAATATCAGTGTAACTGTAAGAACCATTTATAAATATAATATCTTTCCAATCCTTACCATTATTATAACGAATTCTTTTATTATCATATTCATCACTAATATTATGCCAAGAATAAGTCATAGTGTTTATACTATCCAAACCGACAACATAAGTTTTATTTTTATCTAAAATTAAAGAACGACCAAATCTGATTGTAAAATCACTCGGAGTATTTTTATTATCATCTTTAACTGTTTCAGAACTTAATACTATTTTTTGTTCCATTTATATGTTCAAAAAAAAATATTTTTATATAACATTTCATGTTGTTCTAGTAAGAGTGAATTCATTTTTAATAATTGATCTACTACCCTAATACCTTCATTTTTTTATTTCTTCATTATTATTTCCAGCATCAATTGAACCACAAATTATTTCCAAATCATTAACCAATTCTTCTGGATTACATGGACAAACGTCATAACCCTGTCCCCTAAAAACTTTTTTAAATTTCATAGATCTTTTATTGATAGGCAATCCTGATTTTTCTGTTAATTCTTTAAATATTTTTCTAGAATGAATTGAATGTTTTTTTATTATTGTTATATCTTTTATTAATCAAATCAATTAAATCATTATCTACTTTAGTGTTAATTACTTCTTTTCCAGTTATTCTATCCTTAGCAATTAACTTGTTTTGACCATAAAGTTTATTTAAGTTAATAATTAAATTACCATAATGTCCATTTGGTGAAACTTTATATGGATTATGATATCTTATTCCTTGTCCATATGTAGAAGACATACCAAGAATATGATTTAACCGGACTTTGTACTTTATGAGTTCATCTCGTTCATGTTTTAATTCTTTTGCTTCTTCTTGCTTATTTGGATCTTTTGAATTTAATTTGCCAGTTATTGAACCATTTAGCTTTTTAATATTTTCAATAACGTCATCTATTGTACCTTTAAGTTTCTTTTTATTTATTTTATCAGGATTAGATTCATCTGCAGTAAAAAAGTTAAACATTTCAGACGGTTTTGTAATATCTATTTTTTTCTAAAACATCATTATCCAGAGAAGTATCTAAATCTACTGTAGGTATTTTCTTTGTTTTTGGTCTTTCCCTAAATTATTTTTCTTTAGATATGAGTCTAACAGATCCATCTGCCCTATATATTGGTGGCATAAAGTTTTTTTTTTATTTTTTAATTTCTTCTTTTGATAGTTTATTATACTCTTCTTCTCCCATTATAATATCTGCTGGTGGCGGCCATCCAGTCATTCCAATCTTTTCTCTTTCATAATCTTCCAGTGTTTTTTCAAATTCTTCTTCGATACGTTCTTTGCTTATTTCCTTGTATTTTTATATTCCCCCATTAGTTCTTTAAAATCTATATCTTCAGGAGATCTTGTAATTGGTAGTGGTTCTTGGAATAGCTGTGGTAAACCTTGGTATGTTTGTATGTCTTTCATTTCATCACCTAATAACGCTAATTGTTCTTTAATTCCAAGTAATGTTTTTAACTGGTTTGATAATTGTTCTTTTTGACTTTCTATTCCTTCAGTAATTGGTTTATAAATTTCAGTGTAGATATCCCGATTTGTAGCTTTTTTAAATTTTTCTCTCATTATTTCTTCTCTAAGAGCCCTCATCTTTTGTTCGACTAAGTTTTTTCTTATGCTCATTTCATTAAGTTTTGATTGCATTTATATAAAATGTAAAGTAATGTAAGATAATGTAAAATAATGTAAGATAATGTAATATTATTATATAATGGAAATTCCAAATTATGATACAAAAAGTGATAAATCTAATAAGTTTAAACAATTTAAGCAATATCCCTTTATGCCAGATTCATGTTTTAGAATTCTTATATGTGGATCTTCTGGATCGGAAAAACAAATACATTAATGCATATACTTCGAAAACCTCTTATATATTATGATAAATTATACCTATATGCTAAAAACTTAGAACAATCTAAATATCAAGATTTAATTAACCACTTAAGCCAAATTGCAAAAAAAAATTAAAGTAGATCCAAATGAAATACTTGAATATTCGGCCGATTCCAACCAAATTGAACCTTGTGAGAATCTTGAATCAGAAAAACAAAAAGTAGTAATATTTGATGATTTTATATGTGAAGATAAAAAGGTTCAGAATGAAATAACAAAATACTTCATTCAAGGACGTCACAAAAACTGTTGTGTTATTTATTTAAGTCAGTCTTACTATAAAACACCAAAAGATATTCGGATTAACTGTTCACATTATATTTTATTTGAAAGTCCAAGTAAACGAGAAAATGATATGATTTGTAATGAACAAAATATTAACCCTAACTCTTTTGCTAATGCAACAAATCAAAAATATGATTTCTTATATATTGACAAACCAAGGAAGTTTTTAAGAAAAAACTTTACTGGTAATATATAGATGGGAGTTTTTAATGATGTAAAACAACTTAATCAACCTGACAGTATAAGTAAAGTTAAATTTGATATTGATTTAAGTGATTATGCTACTAAAAACAATTAAAAAACTTAAAAAAGAATCGGAATCATATCTTCACATAAATAAGGAACTTGATAACACAATGAATAGACCATTAGATATGGGAGGTAATGAAATAATCAATCTAGGAGATCCAGATAAGCCCAACGATGCAGTTTCAAAACGATTTGTGTTTAAAAATGTTCAAAGTGTAATATATGACTATGATGTTGAAGATGTTAAAAGTATAAAACAAACACTAGAAGTAGAAGTATTGAATATTGAAGAATTAACAAAAGATTTTAAAAAGAATTCGTTATTAATAGTTGAATTACAAGATAAAATTGAAAAAGAAATGAAAGCTATGGTTGATTCTATTAAAGAACTTGAAGAGAAATCTGATTTGACAGATGACAACATAAAAAAAGTATTTAGAACCAGTTTTGAAAAGTTATACAATCAAGTTAAGAATTAAAAGATAGTATGATTAAACATGAAGAACTAAAAGACAAGATTATTGAAGCTGAGAAAAAGTTACAAAATATGTATCAGTTAGAAATCAGAACAGAAATAAATAAACTAAATACTGAAACTGAAAATAAGCATAAAGATTTATTAGAATTAATTTCAAATAAACTTGCAGAATATAAATCTGAACTGGAAAAGGCAGCTTCACAAAGAGGTGATGATCATGACACTACATTAAATAACCTTAAAAAAGAGCTTAATTCTAAAATAGATGACTTTAAAAAACAAATTCGAATTTGGATTAGTACTGTTGATAACCGTCATAATTTAAAGTATGCAGACTTAAGTAATATTACAAAAAAATTACAAGAAGATATAACGCAGTTTAATGTTAAAGTTGAAGAACATAAAAATGAACTGGACCTTGTAGTTGAAAAATCAGTTAAACAAGGAGAAGCAATTGATATAATTAATGATCGGCTAGAAAATTTTAAGAAACAACTCCGGATCTTGATAAGTACTGTTGACACACGTCATAATTTAAAGTACGCGGAATTAAGTACACTTACAGATATATTACAAAAAGATATCAACGAGTTTAATGATAAAATTAAAAAAATAATAAATGATCTGGACTCTGTAGTTGAAATATCAACTAAACAAGGAGAATCAATTACTGCTAATGCCCAAGTAATTTCTATTAATGCTCAATCAATTTCTACCAATACTGAAGCAATTAATATAATTAATGATCAGCTGGATGTATATGATAAACAAGACGTTGTTTTTGAAAAAAGAATAGACAATATATATCATGAAAATAAAAGTTCTAGTGAAGCTACAACAAAACGAGTTGATGATTTAGCTGAAGTAATTCTCGAACATGAAAATAAATTTACAGAATATAAATCTGAACTGGAAAAAGTAAAACGTGAAGTGTTTCTTTTTTTATATAACAGCGGTTTTAATGAAGGAGAACCATATTCCTTTGCAGCACATTTATATATAAAAATGAAAATGTATTTTGATCGCCACGGTGTCTGGATATATTCATTATATTAAAATATAATTAGAAGCGGTCAGGGATATTTTAATACATTTAATTTGAAATCTGGAAATATTGTAGATTATAAAGATTTTATAAACACAAACCAAGAATATAAACTAGCTGTACCGGATGTGCTATTAAAAAATGTGTTTTCAGCCAAAAAGGCTGGAATTTATGTAATATATATATCAGGTTTTATTTAGCGTCGCTCGTGGAACAGTTGGAAAATGCAAAATATCACATTTTCTTTTTAGGTGGTGGCAAGATGGTTTTACTCCGGTGGGAGTGTAAATATAACACCCAAGTTTTTTTAAAAAAAGCTCGTACTTAACGACAATATATGTGTGCATCAGAAAAAAATTAAAATCTATCTAACAGAAAGGACAATGTTTGATATTCATCCTTATGACGATTCATCATCTACAGAAGTATCATTTACTCTTATGACGGAGGGTTATGTCCAATTCTACATATTGGAGGAATATATAAATTATAAAGAAAGTAAACTTTTGAATTAAAAACTTTAATTAATTACTGTATTTTAATTTAACTGGAATAAATTATATAATGGGAATATTTAATAATATAAATGAAAAAGCAAGTAAAATAAAAAGACAATAATAAGAAAACCTCCATTGTTCTTAACATGTTATACCGAAGATACTGATAGTGGATTGTTTCAATGGAAAACTGTAAATGCTAGTCCTGGTTTAGTTCAAAATGGTAATAATGTAAGAATTAATTTTAATTGTATTTTAATTATTCTTGTTGATGCAATTAAATTAGATAAAGGAGAAGCTAAATTACAACTAAAAAACAAAGAAAATATAATTCTTCAAAGTTACGATGTAAAAAATAACAGAAAAAATTAATCTATTTCTATTAAATATGCTATTAAATTTAACATGAATGATGTTATTTATATTAATTCTTTGAACGTTAAAAAATATTCAATTAACAATTTATGGTTCTATTATTTAAGTAGAAACTTATGTTTCCCCTAAAACAATCATAAAAACAGAAACTTATGTTTCTCTAAACCGAAGCTAAAAATTGGGAGGTGGTGTCCCAAAGAAAAATTACATCGTAAAAGATGACCTAAAAATAAGAAACTATGTTCTTTCTAAAGCGTGAGAAATTAAATCGTAAAAGATACCCTAAAAATAAGAAACTATGTTCTTTCTAAAGTGTGAAAAATTACATCGTAAAAGATGTCCTAAAAATAAGAAACTATGTTCTTTCTAAAGTGTGAAAGATGTATAAATCTTTAATTTTTTATGTATAAGCCAGGGTAGTAACCCCGTCCTCGAGGATATATCTTTTATCATCATAACATGATAATGATGTTTTATTTATAACATAACTAGAAACATTATGTTTTTTCGATCTTATAACTTTAAATTTATGCATACTTTGTGTTGAGTTAAACAAAGTATCTTTGTAATCTTTATGAGCTATTGTCTTCTTAACAACACTTTTTTTAATTCCTTTACATTTTTTAATATTAATCTGAGCTTTATGCTCACATGAATTTTCTAATAAATATGAATACATTTTGCTCCGTAATCCAACAAACTCAACTATTGGAATGCCGGCAGCTTCATCTTTAAATTTTCCTATTACTTTTTTATTATTACCGAAGTAAAATTTTGAATTACTTTCGTAATCACTATTATCAAATAATTCTTTATCTTTATAAAAGTCTTTATACGCATCTTTAGTTTTAATTTCATAACACAATGAGTCTGTGTCAGTAAATAATAACTTTGCTGAATCTCCATACTTTTCTTTAATGTAATTATAATGGAAATCATACATTAAATATTTTGATAAGTCTAGAATGCACATTCCGACGTAACAAGGTCTATTTAATAATAAACTTTCTTTTATTCTATGAATACCAAATAAATTCTTGTTAAACATCGTTGAATTAACAAATGAAGGTTTTGCTATATACTTCAATAAAAGGTTTTCATCATGGGTCTTTTCTGTGTATTAAAGTCAATATATTCTTTAAACCAGGGACTTTCATCAAAAGTTAATACTCTATGTATTTTGGTTACTTTTAAACCGAGTTGTGTATACAGTTCAAGATTTCTATAATGAGCTACATAATTCTTCTTTTTCTTCAATGTCGGAATCAACTTCTTTACATTGCTTTTTCCTATTTCAAATTTTTCTTTAATATTTTTACTGTAATTAGATAACCATTCATCTGGTATTTTAATTTTTTCTGGAGCTAAAGGATAATCGCTGTGAGCAGAATGTAATTCTTTTGGGTATTCCAAATCGCATTCAATTATAAAATTAGTTTTACCTTTTGTAATTAATTTCTTATATTGTTTTTCGGATATGAATTTAAAGTTCCCAGAGGGCAAAGGTCGCGACATGGCCCAACCGTAAAGGTTATTGGCGTCAAGGTACATAATGTATTAACTTTTTTCTTTTGGATTGTAATCTTTCATATCTTTCATATATTTATTATTTGCTTTGCTATATCTGTTCGAAATATAGCTGATTCCTACTCTTAAACCCTTTTCAATAAATAAATACATATCGATATCAGTTATTAAATCTAACTGAATTCCGGACATTTTAAGCATTGCATCCCAGGCTAACCTAGGACTACTAAAATAATGGCACGGATCTTATTTATAATATGATAAACACAACCTTCTAAAATTTTCAGTTACGTCTGCTAGAAGCAGTACGTCAGTTTTTAGGTAGAGATCATGGTAATCTCCCATTGTTTTTATTTTAAATTTTTTCCAGATATTTTTAGCATGTCCATATTCATTATCAGAAATATTAGTTTCATTTAACACTGAATAAAATTCTTCTTTTGGTGGTAATTTAGTTTCTTTGAATTTTTTTAATGAATCCATGTAATCATATGGATAAACACCTTTTGTTTTTAATAAATTAAGTTTATTTTTAGGAAATTCTTGCGATAGATATTTAAATTCTGGGATGTTTTTTACTAAGTTATCCAATGACTTCGACATAAATTGGAAACTGTCAATAAAAATTAAATCAGAAATCATAAACGCCATGTATTTTTCCATATTGTTTGGAATGACGTTAATTTCTTTTTTGAATTTTCCTATTTGCTGCATAACAAAATGGCTGTCATAACTTCTTAAATTATGAAAAACAACAAGAATTTTATGTGTTAGTCTAAAATTAATCTTACACTCTGAAAGAGCGCTTCTTCTAATTTTTCCAGTTATATGACAATGGTCTCTTACTGGTGTTTCATTTTTCTTATATTCTTTTCCGCAGATATGACAAGATGTTTGCTTTTTAAATAAAGCTTCATCTTTTTTAGACATTTTCAAATCTTTCTTAAAGTTTTCATTAAATATTTCCTTACAATGATCTTCTTCCTCGAGCATTTTTTCTATAAACGTATAAACTGCGTTGGGCCCTCTGTAAACCTGTGTTGGTTTAGTATATTTGTCGTCATAACAACAAACAACTTTATAACCATAGCCGCAGTCTATATGTTTTTGATACGGCTCGGTAAATGAAGATTCAGGTGATGGTAAAACAGTTGAAACTTTCTTTGTTACTGATTCAAAATCAGCATAGATAACAAAGGGTACTTCTAATTGTTTGTGGTAATTTCTAAATTCTACATTACTACCTTCTGGTGGCATTTTAACACCCTGAACACCATTGATAGCTAAACAATTTTCAACATGTTCTTTTAATATTCTTTTTTTGTGTAAAACATTGTAAACATGTTTTACAAAAATGTTTTTATGTTGATGTTTTGTTTTGTTAAACATTAATCTATTAAAGTCTTTTATCCAAACATAATGATTGACCGGGGTCTCTGGTGACGGTTCCTTAGAACCCTCGGGGGTTTTAACCCACTTACAGTCGCCATTTATCTTATCTTTACTGATTAATAACATATCACAGTGTTCTTCGTATTGATATTTTGATATGTACAATGGATAAATTCCCATAGGTTCTTCATAACCAAATATATTAAATGATATTTCATTTAAAACTTCTATTTTAGGTATTTGATTTAATGTAACAGGAAATTGAATTCCAGTATAATCAAGATCGTTTATATGTTCTTCATATTTTGAAACTCTTTGAGGATCTTTTTCAACAGGAAATTTGTAAGATAAATGACACCATCTAAAACATTCATTATCATCATTCTTTATATTTATTAATCCTTTCTTTGGATTCTGTAATGGTTTTGGTAATTCTAAATAACTTGAAGCAGCCAATGGACTATACTTATATCTATTTATATAATGGGTATCAACTGACTCTATTCTCCAACCACTTCCTTCTGAAATTCAATTACCAATTCTATTTATTATTTCATCAAAAGCTTGACGTAAAGTTTTTTTTATTTCGTTTGTGATAATAATTTCTAAAGCCTTTGATTGAAAATAAGCTGATTTATATATTGTATCAGTTTTATCTATTTTTACAAAGTTATTTTTAAAACAACGTTTATTTTTATACCTTTTAAAGTTTTAAATTCGGATTTAAGAATACCAAATAAGTCGTTTATAGTTAAATATAATTGATTCTTTGGAACTTGTCTATATTCAATTTTAATTTCAAATTTCTTATAATATTGTTTTGTGGATCTCTCGATTTCCATCTATATATTATATTTAGAAAATAAATCTTCAAGCAAAAAAAGGATTAAAGAAATAATAAAATAAATAAAGTTTAAGAAAAAATCAAATATTTAAATATATATCTTTTTCCATTAACTTTTGATATTCCACATTTTACTCGGTTTGTCCCTTCACAACACATTTTTATTAACCCAGCATTAATACCAAATTCTTTTGATCACGGGTGGTAAACGCGCAATCCAATTCCCGCCGGGAATACGCTTAAAATGGGTTGCGCAACGTCCGGTGCTGGTGTTGCGCGTAAAAAAAGACGGAATTGAGGTATGTGAAGTTATGATTTTGCTTAGTATGAGACAAGAATAAATTTTCTCGAAAAAAGCAAAATGCTATTCGACACAAATATGATAATACATCATATGTGTAAAATATCTGGTTTGTAAGTTATGATTCGGCTCTATTATCACAAAAACTCTGACGACACGAAACGTGAAAAAAGTATGAAATCAACAAAAATGGAAGTTTTTAACCTCATATGCCTAATCTGAGGATATCTGATGCTTTCTATGATAACTCAACTGTTATAAAGTAACGAATATCAAAATTATTTGTTTCAAATCCTGCTTACGGGGACATAATTGACAAAATAATCATCGGGAATGGGGTTGCGCACCGGGAATGGAGTTGCTCATATACATCATAATGTGTATAATGTATACGCGCAACTCCATTCCCGGGGCGCAACCCCATTCCCGATTATTTTTTTGCCAATCTTTCCCCCAAAAGCAACATTTCATTCAAGTGTATATAATATTCATGACTGTTTTACACGTGTTTGATCATTCGAAGCGTCACATTTCCAGAAAGAAGGCACAAGAGTTAGAAAATTTGCATTTTTCATGATTCCATGCTTTTTTGACAGCCCGAGCCATCAGAGTTTTCGTGATAACAGAGCTGATTCTTAAATTAATAAGTTGGTATTTCACATATATGATCCTTATTCATTTTTGTGTCGAATAGCATTTTGCTTTTTCCGAAAGCACTCGTAAATGTGTAATTATTTACAAAAACAAAAACCCACCTACCTCGATTTTGTATATATTGATGCGCAACACCAGCACCGGAAGTCGCGCAACCCATTTTTAGCGTATTCCCAGTGGGAATTGGATTGCGCGTTTACCACCCGTGTTTGATGCTTTGTAAGTGCTTTTATATGTTTTTTTCTTCATTAGTATCAAACTCGGTTACAAAAACCTTTTTAGGATTGTTTCGATAATTATTTGGTCTGGGACAATCACATAACCTTTCAGTATTTTCTTCTTCAGTTAACAGACAACCACATTCCCATTCAAATAAATTTTTTTCTAATAGATAAGGATCTATAACATTTTGTAATTTATCAATGACATGATTTTTATATTCATCGCTAACTATTTGATTAAGTTTTGATTTAATAACATTTCTTCTTTTAAGAACTTTTTATATGAATTTTTGTCTGGATTCATTATTTCTCCTAAAGTGCTAGATAATTTTGACATAATCATTATATCTACCTTTCTATTAACCATCTATATATAATATACTTATAGAAAAAATCTTTAAAATACACACGTAAAATTTAAAAATTCTCTTCTTCTTTTTTACTTTTATATCCGTTAAGTTTAAATTCCTTCATATACATTTCAAGAGGCATTGAATAGTTTTTTCTTTCTGCATTTCTAACAGTATTGTAAAAATATCTTGAATAACTTTTTTCTCTTCTTCTTTTCCAGGATCATTGGGGTTACGAACAGCTAAAGCTGCAATCCGTGCTTTTGTTATTAGTTGTTTTATTTTGTGATGATGTGTTTTTAAAATAAATTTCTTGTCGCCAACTTTTAGTCTATTAATAAATATAGTAATTATTGATGGAACAGCACCAGCAACTGCTACAAATATAGGAATAGCTGGAACAAGTGCTAATGCAGCTGAACAATCAAAGATACCTGTTGTAATCTGTAATCCTGTATTTACTCTTCCACAAAATTTATAACTTTTCTGTAAGCAGCAGCTAGTTTAGTTAGGTGAATAATTAATTGATCTATTGTTTCTATTCCATTATTAGAAATTAGATTTTTATTACTCATTTTTTTTTTAATTAAATTTCTTCCAGTTCGCTAAATGGTACCCAACTATTAAATTTTTCATTGTAACCTTTCCATTTTACTAAAGCTTGTTTTTTCTTATAGTCTCGTCTGATAACTTTTTCTATTCAAAAAACTTCTTGTGTAGTAGGGGAAAGTTCTTGTTCATAAAATGAACCCTGAATTATTTCATCATTTAAATCTTTTATAGTGTATATTCTGGGATTTGTATTATTAATTCCATGAATTATAAATATCTCTTCTGTCCAGTTTGGTGTATATCCTTTTTCAAAATGTCTTTTCAGTTTGTTTAAGCGAACACGATCACCAGTTTTAAATTTTGCTTTACTCTTTGGTATCTTTAAATTACCATATAAGTTAAAGTAAACAGTACCTTTATTTAAGTTTTTACTGGCTTTGGTTGGTGACATTTTTATACTAGAGTGTTTTCTTTTGTTATATTTATCAACCATATCCTGCAAATTATCTAAATAAGTATAAGTATTATTTGCTGTAAAATATTTCCACATTATTCTTTTTAAACTTCTATTAAATCTTTCGATTACTACGGCCTTTCCTTTATTAAATGTATGATACATGTTAATCTTATTTTTATTCAAAAATGATTCATATTTTTTATTATAAAATTCTTTTCCTTCATCTACCCATAAATTTTGTGGAATCCTTGCAGTCTTCGGGGACTTTCGTCCCTGAATTCTATCTTTTAAAATCATTTTTTCAAATGCTTCAGTAACAGATTCTCCGGTTTTATTCTTTAATGGAATAACCCAAGCATATTTAATGAATATATCAATAACGGTTAACAAGTACTTTACTCCTTTATTATATTTTGAAAAAGCTTGCATATCAACTAAATCGGCAGACCAAATATCATCAATATCATTGACAATCACTCGTCGTTTTGTAAATTTTCTTTTAATTGGCTTATGTAATTCTTCTGCTAATTCATCACTCCAGCGGTAGCTTGGTACAGTTTTTTCGGGGGTGTACTCTACCCCCTTTTCCCGTTTTTTTGACTTTCGTTTTTTGTCCAAAATCAAGTTTATATTTCGTTTTAATTATAGGTTTTACAACTAAATGTTTTGCAATCTTTTCTCCAAATGTTTTTTATTTAGTGTTATTTAAGTTGGAAAGCATTTGTTTGTCACATATACCCTTTTTTACACCGCTGTCATAGCAAAAGTCGTGGGTCTTACATACTGCGTCCAGTTCGTTGACAGGAGGTCCATTATCTAAAGGATTTCCTGGTCCACAATAGTTATATCCTGGAAGTGTTAACCCTTCTTTAGGTAATAAAGGTAACACTGATTTATGGATGTCTAAATTACCTGCTGTCATAGTACTTTAAACAAACTTTGCTTTCATTCTTCCACAAGACGAACAAGTAGCCATTATCATTTTTCTCCCGTTTTTTGTTGTAACATAATGAGGATTTATATTATCAGTAAATCTTCTTTCTTTCAAACAATATATTTTATTTTGTAAACTCATCTATATTATATGTATTTTAATTTAAATCACACAATATCAAGACAAAACAAGTATACTCTGTGGTTACTATTGTTTATTTTTCATAAAAATGTTACAAGATAAAGTACCGTTGTATGATTTATTGTATAGAATACTAAAAGTTAACAATCAAAGAGTAAATGAACAAACAATTATAAATTATTTTAAACTATTTTAAGTGTGGAGTTTAAATATAGAATCTCTTAAATTTTCCTTCTGGATTTTATTTTTAAATATATGTTTTCTTCATTTGGTTAAACAAAAGATTTTAATAAATAATTTATTAAAATCTTTTGTTTTTTTAATTGGTCGACTTTGGATTTTTTAGAAAAAGGTTGGTTAATTAAGCGCCATTTCTTATACTACTCATGATGACCAGAGAAGATTGTAGGATTGAAGTCTGCACTGTAACTGTAGGTAGCTTTATTATAATATAACAATATTTCAATTACAGTGAGGATGTAAAAGGTAGTCGGCAAGATAAAATCGTTACACTGCTTGTTGGTGACAGATACAGGATATACGCTGTCTCGAAATTCCATATCGGGCCCGAGCTGTCACCAACAAGCATTGTAACTAATAGTATTCAACATTGCATGTGCGTATATTTGAAAAGAAAGGACAACAGGCAAGACAAGAGAATGTTCGCAACAAATATTTCATTTTTTTGGAAAATGATGCCATTAAAATGTGTACCAATATATCTGATATATGTCAGAAATCGGTTTCCATCAAACCTTATCACATTTATGATTATCAATGCAAATTTCTATTTATTTTTGAATATAATAACCAACAAAAACAACACATAACAATGCAAAACATTGCAAAGCTAAACTATGTGGAATATATTGAACTATTTTGAAAGTTTTTCGTATCGTACTAATTTGTCAGGTAAGTATCGTTTTGATAAACTCAACTATTTTCTGATTGTTATTTAAATTGTTTGTAAGATAAAAAAAATCCGTTTAAGAAAGTGATTGACCTATTCTTCAAAACAAACAGTTTATAGAATGAGATACTTTATGATACTTTTGATATCATCTGTAACTTATGTTTTAAACTAGTTCTAACCCTAGAGTAAAGTTCAAAGCAGTTCATATTGTTGACTACATATCAAATAACAATGGATGGTTACAAATGTAACAATGAATTGGATCAAACATTTAACATTTGCTAAGATACGTAAATAATGCAGTCAAATTACTGATTATTTCTCAACTAATTCCTGAAGATATCTGCCGAAACATTTGCAACATTATTACAATATGCACTGGGTAAATAGATTAAAGAGGCCATTGAACACACACGTTATCAATGAGCGTCACAGCAACGTACAAGTATGTATCGATTTGCACTATTTAGATGACAGGTTGATGTTTAATAGTAGTATGCCAGTTGCAAGTATGAATAATAATATCTGTCATGTGTTTACGAATCGGATAGAAATATCCGTCCCGAGGGTCCCTGCTCATTGGGCGGTAATGAGACTTGCCGAATTACCGCCCATGCGCAGATGGCCGAGGGGTGAATATTTCTATCCGATTCATATACACATGACTGATATGTTTTCTTGCATATCATATACATGTTAGCGTTTTATTCTGGCAGATTATTTTTCTTGCATACCTTATTTTACAAATAACAGGTAGAAATACTTCCTTTGTAGCACTCTTTCTTATAGTAGAGCGCGGGAAATTAACGTACGTAAGCAGAAGTGACGTCATAATGTTTTGCGTTACGCATCATAACAAAGTTCCACTTTAGTTTTATCGTTTGTAGCGTAATGTTATGTTCTTATAGCAAACTCATATATTTTGAATCGAGAAATATACTATAAGGAACAGAGAGAAACTATGAAGGTACCTGCTTTTTTCGTAGTTTTACATAAACAATATAATTATTATCAGTGCATAAACCACTAGTTGTCATTAACAGCACGAGAGTCATCTGGCATGGGGGTGCCAAATGGATTTTGCCGGCATGGGTAAAATCACCGAAAACGCCAGTCCGGTGTGCAAGAAATGTCTATACTCTTGTTTAATTGAATGGATAACTCTTGGATTGATTGATATATTGTGAAATAATTTGAATTTGTTGGGGACAAGTTTTCCTGGATTTTGTGGATGCACAAATTCACAAAATTAAGTTCCAATGAAGAAATAAAATACCCATTTGAAACAGGTGTTTTAGACAAAACCACGAAATTGCATGCCTACAAATTAAACGATATCAATGTGTAAGTTATGCATACCCGTTGGGCGATTAAATCATCGGTGTATTTGTTTGTTAGATCAGACAAAACATTTTAAAGGGCAATTATCTGTTTGCATCGTATTATTTTCATTCGTTAAGTAATTTTAACAAAAGAGTTATGTCAGAGGTTTAAGTAATTATTGACCTCGATGTATTTATTTAAAGGAAAACAAATATGACATACGTATCGCTTCAAAATACGCCGGCTTTCAAACTATTACCGGATGTATGTACTCAAAAATTCACCAGACTCAACAATAAGCCGATCTCGAAAATAAGTCACCAAAAAAAGAATTAGACGTGGCTTATTTTCGGGATTTCAGGGTATTAAGGTACTGACACAAGTACAGAAGTAGGTTTATATCGATATGAAGGTTTTACATGTTAAGGATTCGGAGATGATATTCAAAGTATTTTTATATTAGCCGATAGTTTATACGTTCATAGCTTATTTTTAACCTAGGGCAATAATTTGAAGTATTACGGTAGACCGTCAAATCCTGATATCACACGCCAAATACCCAAGGCGCTAACTATTATGGATTCAAAGAAGATTATTTCCAATTTTTCTTATATATATGCCTATTGCAAGTACATGTCACACACAGGGGACCACCAATGAAACTTCCAGGTCAAGTGTCATAAAAACTCGTTCAATGGTTTGGAGATGTTGCTTACATAGCTAACTAGGTACAGGCGGCCGCAGCGTGATCACTTTATGCTCGGATGAATTAACAAGAGGGCCATAATGGCCCTATATATCGCTCACCAGAGTTGATCTGGCCTACTGACCTAGTTTTTAACCCCACACGACCAAGAGTTAAACTTGAACTAAAGATCATCAAGACAAACATTCTGATTAAATTTCATTAAGATTTGGTTACAACTGTGGCCTGTAGAGATTTCACAAGCGTTTCCTTTGATTTGACCGGGTGACCTAGTTTTTCACCCAAAATTATCCAGATTCGAACTTGACCTACAAGTTATCAAAACAAACATTCTGACTAATTCTCATGAGTTTCAAACTTAAATTGTGGTCTCTAGAGTGTTGGAAATACTTTTCTTTGATCTGGCCTAGTGACCTAGTTTTTGACCCCAAATGACCCAGATTCAAACTTGACGTAGAAATGATTAAGACAAGCATTTTAACCCAGTTTCATAAAGATTGAGTTACAACTGTGGCCTCTAAAGTGTTCACAAGCTTTTCCTTTGATTTGACCAGGTGACTTAGTTTTTAACCCCACATGACCCAAATTCAAACATGATCTAGAAATCATCAAGTCAAACTTTCTGCCTAAGTTTCATAAGTATTGGGACACAACTGTGACCTCTAGAGTGTTCACAAGCTTTTCCTTTGATTTGACCAGGTGACCTAGTTTTTTATCCAACATGACCCAGTTTCAAAATTAACCTAGAGATCATCAAGACTAACATTCTGACCAAGTTTCATAAAGATTGGGTCAAAAATGTGGTCTCTAGAATGTTCAGAAGCTTTTCCTTTGATCTAACCTACTGACCTAGATTTTGACTCCACATGACCCAGTTTCAAACTTGACCTAGAAATCATCAAGACTAACATTCTGACAACGTTTCATAAAGACTGTGTCAAAAATCTGGTCTCTAGAGTGTTCACAAGCTTTTCCTTTGATCTGACCTACTGACCTAGTTTTTTATCCAAGATGACCCGGTTTCAAGACTAACATTCTGACTAAGTTTCATAAAGATTGGATCACAAATGTGGCCTCTAAAGTGTTCACAAGGCAAATGTTGATGCACGACGCACGACGGACGCCGACGGACGCCGGACAATGGCCGGTCACAATAGCTCACTTTGAGCACTTTGTGCTCTGGTGACCTAAAAATATATAACAACAGAAAATGTCAAGTGTCGATACAAACCAGGAGGTCAGTCATGCACTGGCAAATGAAAACTAAATTTCTTTGTCTAAAAAAAATATTTTAATATCTGTTATACAGCACAAAACAACATTTGGGTCGCTAGATAAAAATAAAGTGACATTCAACACCCTTGTTATCCGGATAATACGAAATAATGTGATAATTCCAAAATGCTACAAAACTGAGGAAGTATCAAACTTGGTATGGACATTGTTTTTGTCAATATTTTCTTATTACTCATTCGGATTGTTTAAAGTATTATAACTGATTTAACATGGTTTAGAAGCTGTACCATTTGCACTAAACAATTCGAATATGGGACATACTGTTCAGTAAAGAGAGCCCCAAACATTGTGTACATTCTGCTTTAGAGAATGAGTTTGGCGATTCAAAGCGTTGTCAACTTCATTTAATGGACTTTCGGTAATAAATAGTATTTTGTATTATTCAGTTATTATACAAACAATGAAATGAACATGTTTAAAAGTTTTTATTTTAGATCAAATAACCCACTTTGACAAATATATAAGCATATGTAGTAGTCGATGGATACTGACCTAAGTGTTCATAGAAATTTCGAAGATAACGCCCAAAATGCTATGAGGATGATAGCCAATATTGTAGTTTGAAATTTTCTCATATGCTGTTCTAAAGGTACTGATTGTTGTATATTGAAGAAGTATACTCATAAAATGTGGTAACTAATGGCTGTAGCATGCCCAAGGTAATGTTTTTTACAGTACCAGATGTTCCTGAAACATTTTATCAAAAGGGAAAATGTCTATATCTTTGTAAAATTCTGTTTTAAAACTCAAGTCCGCTGTCAGAAGGTTCTGAAGCTTACACGCCTGTATCTTTTCTGCTAGATTTTGGTAAAAAAATAAACAAGCCAGAAAAGGTAAATTTAACACCTGAATTTAAATGTACTGAGATTCCACAGGAGGATGGGGTACACGCATATTTAGAAACTAAGTATGCTAGGGGTCTGTTAGCATTTTAAGAGTGTGAAAATAATGGCACTTTAACAGGTCAGTTTTGCTGAAATATGTTGAATACTGCTGTGAATTCATAGAAGTACATTCCCTTAATCCCTTAACTGATAATAGTTTGATATTGTACATCATAATTTAGTACACTTTTTTCCATAAAAAGTTGTCCCCTACCAAAATTTCATCTGCAATACAAGACTCACATGCATTTCTATACTGAAATATAAAGAGTTGGTCCCAGTGTATAGGATAAGATCTACGTTCATTAAGTTAATATTTGTTCAATATCCCCTTCCCTCTTCTTCTGTAAGTTCAATACAATCAGTTGATGTTATGAATTGTAAATGAGATCATTTTGTTTTTGCTTTGTTCTTTGGGCTATAATAACCATGGTATTTTGACTGCTGTTCAAAATCTGTGGTATGTTTTATGGTGTTGAAAATCCTGGGCATTTTTGAAGTCAGTATAATACGTCTCGTAGATCTTAGTAGGTTGAAGATAACCTCCATCCAAACTCCAAAAGCCATTTCTAAAGGAGCCAAAGATTTGTATAGGTTGACTGCCGAGTACCCCCTACCAGCACTGAAACAAGCGCCAATATATGGCCATATCTTTTCGGCATTCTTAATTGGGTCTTTATCCAAAGTCATCATTCGGACTATCTCTGTAATTTTAAGAATTACATTCATGCAAAGAGAGTGTTATTTTTTTTTCCGATAACATATGAGGCAAAAACTCTTAATCTGCGATGGGTTTCATAAGCTCTACTTATTAGGTTGCTGTGCCTGTTACCAGTATAACAAGAGCTGTCGGAGGACAGCAACGCTCGACTATTCAACAGCCTTGTCAACTGAATGAATACAAAAGTCGAAAAAGGGGCATAATTTGGTTAAAATGGGAAAAAGGTTTATGGAACCTTCAAAGTGCTTATCAGCTCATGACTGATACTCATGACTGAGTGTGTGAAGTTTCAATCCTTTCCCATAAGGGGATACTGAAATACCAGCTTACATACAAAAACTTAAAACCAAAAACTGCTAAGTTGAGAAAGGGGCATGATTTTGAAAAAAAAATGCCAAATAGAGTTATGGGACCTGCGAAGTGCATGTCAAATCATGACAATGAACAAGTGTGTGAAGTTTCAATCCATTCCCATTAGTAAAAACAGAGATACCAGCTAACATACAAAACCGTAACCAAGAATTTCTAAGTCGAAAAAGAAACTTGAGTTTGTAAAAAAGCAAAATAGAGTTATGGAACCTGTGCAATGTAGGTCAGTTTATCACATAGAATAAGTGTGTGAAGCTTCAATGCATTCCCACAAGTGGTTACTGAGATACCAGCTTACATACAAAACCTTAACAAAATCGGGACGCCGACGCCGACGCATGGGTGAGTCCAATATCTCTACTATTCTTTGAATAGTCGAGCTAAAAATCGTTAAGAAGTTCATATCATCAAAACATGTCCACACCACAAAACTGGTCAATGTGTAATGGTATGTAAATGAAAGAAGTCAATGACGGCTATTATCCGCTTTCAAAGACAACACATGAAGGGCATTAGCCATGGTCATTTTCGGCTATTATCCATTTTTCACACAAGGATCAACATAAATGGTTTTGGCATAAAAACGGCAAACAAAAACAACTTACTCTAAGCTATGTCAGATAGTGAAATGGTAGAGCTGTATATACAGTGAATTACAAGCATAAAAAGCAATTCTAAATATTTTTTATGAATTTTCAAACTAAACTTACATGGATTTTGTAAACTATTTAACATACTGTGTCTTGTTTTCACAAAAATAAAGTAAAGTACTTTAAAGGCAGAAATTTCCACGAGGGTATAATTTTAGCTATATTCGCGAGGCCCTAAATCTCGCGAAAATTAATCCTCGTGAAAATATTCACCATTAGAAAAATGCTACTTCATGTAGGATACCATATTCACAATTTCACGAGTATTAAACCTCGTGAACAAGTCAAAATTCCAAAATCGCGAAATTTTGACCTCGCGAAAATATGTGCTTTTACAGTAGTTTGAGTTCCATGGAAACAAATCATCATTCGTTCTGTTTGTAACATCTAGTGGTTAAAATCTCTTATCAGGCCACAGCAACTTACCGAAAAACCTGAAATTTTCAGAAGCGTTCATCTGTCATTTTGTAGCATTTTGGAATTATTGCATCATTTCGTATTATCCGGATAACAAGGGTGTTCAATTAAGCACTGAATAAACGAAACGACATTACAAGCAATCTAACGTAATTCTGATATAAGGCCACACCAAATTAATTTCTTGGTCATCGGATTTTTTTCCAAGAAAAATAGGAGCGGGCAAGCGAAATAAAAAAAATATTTGTTTTTAGATTTCACCTATTTTTGGAGCGGGCGAGGAGCGATTTGAAGAAAGAAAACAGATCTTGTCACAAGAATCAGCAATCACTGCAAAAACATATCAAAGTGGCTTGAAAATGCATAAGAGAACCAAAGATCTTTAAATAATGAAGGTTTAATGACAAACTGTTCCCAAAATAAATGAAAACCACTCGACCCCTGACTCAAAAATATCTTTATGTTACCGGGTCGCGCTACATTGCAATATTTACAAACATTGAGAGAAGTAAGCAAACTGGAGGGACAACAGGCGGATACAAGAAAATCTGGCAATTTGGCCATATTTCTAGTGTATAGAACTAATGTGTTCGCTAAGTTTGTACACTAGGCAAGCCAGCACCCGGGCCACACAAATGGTTTCGCCTTAGATTCTATGTCACTACATAGGAATAAGAAAGATGTTACTCTTATGTAGTGAATAACCGAAATCATTATATATATGGATGACACTGCAATCACCTCACCAGTACATTAAGTACCCATGACCTATATATCATAGTGTCTGTCAACTTTCAATGCAATTTCACCAGATACCAGCAAATCCATCATCCACTGGTGGCCAAATTCACCTGTAAATTCAATGACAAATTTTGTACTTTCTGTTGTTCTTTGAATTCACATTTAACTTTGTACTTTGGCAGATAAGGAAAGACTTACTTTTGATGATGTAAGTCTTAACAATAAATGCATTATCATCTTCAGTTTCTTTTTGATAAATAGATCTGATGCTACCCATTAAACAAATTTGATAATGCATCTATAAACAGTTATATAATATTCTTGTATTTTAACTCTTCTTGAAAAATAGAAAAGTAAGCCTTAAATGCATGTTTTCTTGGATTGTGAGTTTGTAAGCTCTTTAGGATTCCTTTTCCCTAATAAAGTTCCATGTGCATACCCCTTCTCAGCCAGAAAAGTGTGTTCATTTTACATGGCTGATAGAAGCAATTTACCATTCCTTAAAATCAATGTCAACAGTACATTATTTATGACTCTTGCTCTAAATAACATTTGGTTTAGGTGAATGTGCGGGTCCCTAAATGAACTTGAAAGCATGTGTTTTACAAATGACAGATTGCATTGCGTAAACACGTGTTTGTAGTTCCATTGCCCTTGCTATATTTGTCCTAAGAATGAACAAACAGATTACACAAAGACTTGCTCAATTTTCATCACATGTATTTACCTATGTTTTGTCTCGGTGTAAGGTATGCACATCATGGATTCATCGACTGAGCGCGTAAGAAAACTTAATTCTTCCTATGTGTACAAAAAGTATTAAAGTTGCCGAAATTGGGATTCACTCGAAAACAATATAATTTTGATGGGCATTTTAGAATGGACAAAGAATTTGAGAATATTCAGAAACTGTTTTTGATACGAGTCTTTTGTGTACGACTAAGATATTTAGCGAAATTGAGCTGATATATATATACATAATTTTAAGGATCGCAGCAAAACGTTGTTCTAATCACCAGTCATTGTTAGATGACACAGTTTTAAATAATGAGATATTGATGTTCATCTTGAGAAAAAAATGTCTTGCGGAAACTCTTCCTAATGATCTTTCCAAGATTTAATTACACAATCTAACTGTCATTTCGGCTGTCAATTTTGCCAACTGGGGCAACACAGAGCCTCAAACATGTTCTTCTGTTGTTTTAATGGACAATTATGATAGAAAAACACGCGCTCTGAAATTCTGAAATCGGTCTGCAAAAACTGAAGCGAGCGGAAGCTAATTTTTCAAAAAAAATATTCTTTTTTTATTCTGGAAAAAAATTGAGCGAGAAATCCGTTGACCAAGTAATACGTTTGGCGTGGCCTAAACTATTTCTTTTAAATAAAGTTTGAACTGTAAATCACACTCGTGTATTGCTTAAGTTTTCCAGATTTTTCGTTAAATGTTTAGGATTTTTTTTTTTTTTTTTTTTTGAAAAACAAATAATAGTGCAAACATTTTATATAGATTATGCAAATCAGTTACTGTAAAAAACAAAATTAAATTCTCCGAGATTTATTTTTTACTTTAGATATATTCGTTGCAATGATAAAGGCAATTAAAAGTACAAAAAATTACATGTTACTGACTGGTTACAAAGCAAAAACAAATAAAACTATTATCCGACAAAATCTTGACAAAATCGGCAAAAAATCATTTGATTTTCTTTTTTTTTTTAATATTTCTAAATATAACTATGAATAACATGTAGATCTAAATATACAAACAAAAATCAGAGAAGTCGAGATGTCAGACTGCTAGGACTACATCCCAATTATAATGTGTCAAGCTGCTAACATCATGAGAATGACTGATTTCACGGTTTAACAATGTACAGTAATCATATTACCATTTGTAAAAAGTAAAACGTTGTAAAAATGAATTATTATGTTAATAAAATAATTATATTTACTTGCATTTTTGATTGATGGAATTTCATCTTATATCAAAAGGGTTACAAATATATATCTCAACATCTCTACCTTTTGCTGTAGGCGTGATTTTCATATATAACGTTTCCCCATTTAACAAATATAGATGGACCGTTCCATGACAAAGTTTATATTAATGACATCAAAGCTTTAAAATATTTACTTCGGTGTACTATAAAGGACTGTTTCATAGTTTTAAATTAATGTTTTATAGATTGCACACAAATTATTAGTTTCTTCTTTATCATATATACTATTTACTAAATTGATAAACTTAAATCATTACTACAGAAAAACAAAAAAAGTGGGGACGTTAGATTTAATTTAAAAACCACGCTTCATAAAATATAGCCCTCAAAATTGATTTATTTTATATAACATACATTTTAAGGAAAAGCTTTTGTGTAATACATAAATTCACGGCTGTTTGTGAAAATATCTGGAAAATATTGGTCATGAATTAGAAAAAGTGAAAAACCAAACAAAAATGTTGCAGGTTCGATCTATTTTTGTTATTGAACTCGTGCATTGACGGTAGTGGAATTGCAAGCTACCATCCACGCCCTCTAGCCCCGGGTTGAACAGAACTGAATATTTAAACATGTCATAGCTATCGGAATATTAAGACACATCCGCAGATGTATTCATATAAACACGTATATCATATTAGTACTTTTAATATAAATTTCATAAAATTATTGTATGCATTGTGTTAAATATTTTTGCCGTGTTTAAGAATGGAGTTCTTTCAGGAATGCATGCTCTGTCTTTTTCTCTAATAATGAATGTTATTTGTTTGACAGTGATCACAGTTGTTTGGATTAGATGTTTTCCAAAATGGTAATCTGCACTGCATTTTCTAAATTAGGAAATATTGTCTGGGTCAAAATAGTACCAGTGCGGTCAATACATGATTCATAATTTTATACGTTATCATGTTCCCATTGTTGAAAGCTAATATTCTTATTTAAGCCTGCGCACGCTTGCTACACAATTCTACTTTATTTCAGCTCCAGTTCAGTTTGTTTCCCTTTTCCCCAACACATTCCTTTCGAAACTACTCTCATACCATTTTCTCCCAAATAATTACTCTCAAATCCATCTTATATATATTTCCATTTGTTCAATAACTTCCTTTTGAAGTCTCTCAAAAACAGCTTTATCAAAAACAGTGTCACTTAATCCTTAGAGATGGTTGACGAAAGATATCTCTTTGTCCCAAAAGTTATTTCTCTCCGACTGACCGTACACGACAAAAACACAAGAAACTAACCGATAACAACCAACATGTCAATTAAGAACCAATGACCTATCCCTCAATGTATGATTTTGACCTGGGTCTTGAAAACAAAGCCAAATCAGTTCTTTGCGAAATGGCTATCAATTCTTTTTTCTGTTGGCGTTCCCAATGTTTAACACCGAAACACTTAGACCGGAAATTTGGATTGGTTGCAACTTAACAAAAGGTCCATCTATGATGATAGCAGTGAAGACATCTGACAATTCTAGAAAATATTAAATGCTGTAAACCGTGTTAAATAACTCTTATTCTAATTAGATTCACGAGGACTGGTTTCTTGATTTTGACCAGAAATGGTATTTTGTTTTTAAATTGAAGTGTTGTCATATTATAAACATGCGGTTTTATGTTTAAACTATTTTCAGGAAAAAAAATGAGTTCGAAATTCAACCCGGATCGCCTCGCCAATGAAACATTTCAATCGTCTTGACTGACACCACGGAGGTATTTGTATCTGAATACCGGTTATACAAAGCTTCATAATAAAGGCAATTTTAATGCGGTGCCAAACGATTTCTACTTTTAATGGAAAGAAAATAAAAATTTTCATGTGTTTCCTCAACACAAAATTTGTCAGAAACTAAGTTTAAAAGATTTCTAAAGAAATATAGAAAAATGCCTTGATATCGTAAAACTTTCCAGTCACTTCAATGACATATGATCTGCATATTAGTCCCCTTAATAGCGTATCTGGAGATGTGTATGTCACAACTATTATTTTTGAACTGGTTTGATATAAATATAAGTTACACTCAGGCTTATACCTTAACGAACTTTTTAATCCCTTTTTTCAATGAAATCAACCGTTTTTCTATTTTAAATTTGCATAAAAAGTCATATTTTAATAACGATTTGTCACGTAGTTTTCTTATTTCACGTGCCAGAATCAAACGCCATTTTCTAGAACAATTGTATTTGATAAAATGACTCATGTTTATAATATCAAATGGATTGAATAAGTCGGAGGAAAATACCCTAGATCTGTTTGTTTAAAAAAAAACTTCTGTATTTTACTGAATAAAGGACGATTGATATAATACATAGTTACGTTTTATTCAGAATGAAATAATAGAGAGTTTGAGATTTCAACCTTCGCCTTCCCCTTCAACGTCTCTTGCGAAGTTAACGTATAAAGTTGAAGTTCGATCAAAATTCCTTGAGATTTCAAACATTAGAATGAACCTTACTTCTTTTAATCCGCCCATTCAATTTATCCGTAATTATGATCGTTGTTTTCGTGCATTTTGATACCAATTGTCCGAAAGGGCAGGAATTTTACAAGCGGCTTTAGGAATGAAAAAATGAAAATTAAATAAAAAAACATTTCAATTAATATAATCATCGCTTGGATATTAGAGCGATTACCAAAAAAAAAATCTGACGATAAAACAATGTGAACAATGTAAAAATCCGTTAGTGTTGCTCCAAACATTTAGGTTTTATATAAACTTATGTCAGTATAGTCAGTATTCCATATCATGACGTTGAACGCTTTCATATCGGACTAGTCCCAATCCGTGACTCTAGTTACCTCCCTTGACGGTGCATCCATTGCGGATCTCGTTTCTTTAGATTTTTTGTTGGTATTGTGTGTTTGTTTAATTTGTAATTTATGCAACATTTTGTTTACTTTTTCACTTTGATTAATCTGACCTAATAGATACTGGCATATAGTAATTTATCAGACTGAAATGAAATGAAAGTTATAATTACGTCATGAGTTGGACTAATATAGGACGTTGAATGGTTTCTTAACGTTGTAATGGAAAGAATCGCGTGACGTCCATGGCGTCCACGCGCACGTTGCGACAACAAATTGACGTCATTTTCGCGGAAAATATTAATGCGCGTCAGTTTGATTTGTTAATTGCGTTTTCGGAGAATTTTTTTTCCGTATTTTGTTCCTGTCTTTCGTGATAGAACGATAATTTAGATATAAATTAATCATTCGATAATGGATATGTAATACAAAGGTTATCAACTTTGTATGTGGATATATGCACTCGTTCTTTCGCGAGTTCTAAAGTCGCGCAATATTACCGCTGCAGAACTCGTGCATATATCCACATACAAAGTTAATAACCTATAATGATCGTATCAAAGTGATAATGACACTCTGTATGCCTCTGTATATATGTAATGCCAAACTCTCAGACAGCACAATATGATTTTAATATACTATTTTATAAGTAAAGCATCTGCGGATCCAGGAATTTTGGTTAGGGGGACACCAACATTAAAGAGGGGATCTACCATTCCGGGGGGGAGGGGGGTAAGGGTAGGGTAGGGTCACACCGAGTTTCGAGACCATACACTTTGTAAAATGTAAGAAACAAAGGGGGAATTAACCCACAATGTCCATCTGCCAGGCTCTGGTTCCGTGCATTTAAAGAATGGAGTTATCCCATACGGCTTACAGGAAACGTCTCTCACCATGAAATCATATATCTGAAATTGTTTGATACTTCAGAAGAATTTCGGTCTTACTAGTACCATTTTATGTTTATGATTAAAACGCAATTGTCGTATTAAGTGTCTGACAGAAACAGATTGATTTTATTCGGATGTGAAAATAAAATGTTCCACCAAATGATAATCGCGAGTAATTATTTATTTTTCAAGTAAAATGACTGTCATGCCATGTGCCTCCAGCTCCATCCAGATTTCAGTCTTTGATGCCGAGTATGTGGACAGAGTAGATGTAAAAAGAATGAAGTTTCGACTTTCGTGATATTACATCTACGGACGTTCAAAACTTCACTTCATACGACAAAAAGGCCCACCTGGTATAACCGATACCGCCTGGGGACATACATATGCCGTAGAAGTTAAAGTTTGAACAAAATCTCAAAGTTTCTCAAAATCAGTTGATAACTTCATACTTCCAGGTTCAATTCAATGTATTAAGTTAAAATCATTAGCCATACAAAACTTCATTATTCTTGTACCTATTGATAGTGTTTCGCATCAAATTTAGTCTAATCATATATATGTATAATCAAATAACTTAATAAGCAGAAATCCTGAAACTAAGCTTTTTATTTCGCATAATAATAAAGAGAAGTCTTAGGCTTACGTGATATTACATGGAAAACGTTAGTAGCAACGTGTGATATAAATAAAATACACGCATATCGGTGACGTTTTACCCAAAATATATATGAGAGACGTTGAAGGGGAAGGCGAAGGCGAAGTTTGAAATCTCAAACTCTCTATTTTCTCAAAATCACTTTAAACGATTAATAAATGTTTCGTATTATAATTTCAAAATGTAACCTGTTGTAGATAAAATATAATCTTTTATCTATTGAATACAATTGCTTTATCTATTTAAAGCGCCCTGTCTCGGACTTGGAGCGCAATACAAAAGCAATACAAAATAACTTTTGGTGATATGTTGGTACGGATGGCAATATTTAACACTAATTTTTTACCTATTGGTTCTGATTTATAGATATAGAGGTTATATAAACACCTTTTACCCAGGAAACCTGGCTTTTGACCTTTGACCTCTGACTCCTCACTGTGCTATTTGGAACTTTGTTTTTTTTAATCTCGCAAAATTAAGAACAGATTAATCTTCCGAATTTTGCCATGTGTCTGACAGAAGTAAGGACATGTGTAACTACGTGCTCTGATCAACCTTCAAATCATACATTTCAGTACTTTAGGTTGATCTTCCATGAGTTCAAGGCTAAGGAATGTCAGCCAAAAGGGGTAGATGAAAATAGGCTAAAATTGAACCTGCACCGACAGGCTAAGTTGCTCGACTCTGCGGTCTGCAGTCAAACAACGAGCATTGTAATTTGTTCTTATAACATGGTGTATTGCGTGGTTACTATTTTGGTTACGGATATAAAAGCTTTGAAAACATTTGATAAATCAATCAAATACACTGGAAACACATAAGAATCAGTGGAAATCATCTTTTCTGGATTTGGCATTTTAAAGCTAGTTTCTAAACAAAATATGTTCGTTATATATTTGTCAGATCATTTTAGCAAAAATCTGGAGGTCGCTGCCTTTAACAGTGATAAACGTAATGTTGTTTAGAATCAATCTGACAATAAAACATATAACAGTGTGCTTAACGCATTTAGTATATTTACAGGCATCTTGTGATTATTCATATGGTAAACGGGGTAGAGAACTAACAAATATATATGTCGTTCGAGCGATTGAGAAATAAAATGGGAAATAATTGTTTGTTCATTCTACTTCGGATAGTTGACATTTAATACTTTGTATACTTAATATTTCGTACTATTGTACACCATTCTGTAATATATTTATGAAAAATAAACAACAATAACCGCACAATACACTTGTGTTGTCTTGATATTGGATGTTGTTATAATTAACTCCTGATGGCCGATGATGTAGAAGTATGTATTTAATTACCTCATTTTGGAGGAGATACTACAAATGGATCAAAACATATATTGTCTACATAACACACCCAGTGGGTTCCAGATCCTACAGAGTCCTCTAAATTGTTTATTCCACGCTCATTGTATGATTAAGATTCAACTCGTATTAATGGCAAATTATTGCTTCTAAATACATTCTTAATATAAAGCCGTTATAAAGTGTAAACATGAAAAAATCCAGAGGGTAGAAAAAATGAAAGTTTATGGACATTTGAATGATTTAAAGAAGAGATAAAGAGATCTCGAGCATGACTATATATCGGTTAAAATAATAGATAAACAATAGGAGGATTTTCGATTTTTAGTAGAATATAATGAAATCTGCGTATTAAAACATATTCGTGAGGTTGTATCTGCTGAAAGTAACTGATACCACTGGCGCCAGACCAGAAAGAAAATGCCTCTGTACATGTTATACCCTACCCCTAGGTATTCTATAAGAACCGTGGTCATGAAGGGGAAAATATACTAACCCGTTTCAAACGCGCATATCATACCTAAAACATGCAGTTCGGTAAATGTGTACTATGGATTGTTTTCAAGTGGTAATTGGTAATTGATCTTCCATTGTGTACCAGTTACATTTCTTCAATACTTCTTATCTTAACAAAACAACGCGTAGTTTATAGTTTTTTCAACGTTACACAAAAAGAACTTGCTTGAACTTACCTGGTGAAGTTCCGTTCTAGATTACAAAACCATTCTGATTGGCTGTTGTGAAAATGTATGTCAATCGTCATTTTACTACACGTGTTCGCTAATATGTGAAAACGCAGCATAAATGTGCAAAATGAATAAGATAAACATAACAGATATAGACCAATGTATGATTTAAATTAAGAATCATGTACAAGATGAATTTCATTCATCATTTCGAGTGTTAGTGTAAAATTTTGACTTTTTTTAATTCTGTTTTTGTTTGTTTACATTTCGCCTAACACGTGATCTCTAGACCGGATGTTCATTACGGAAGTTCACGCAAGTTTTTTCTGTAACCTTGACGAAAGCATTAAATATGTTGATAATCTCAGCAATATGGAATATTGAGACAATGTGACTGGTGCACGTTGGAAACTAAAATATCGCTTGTTCAATATACTAGGTACCCATTCACCGAACTGCGCGTTTAAGTTGAGAAATGTACGATTGAAACGGGTTAGTATATTTTCCCCTTCATGACCATGGTTCTTATAGAATACCTAGGGGTAGGGTATAACATATACAGAGGCATTTTCTTTCTGGTTTAGCGCCAGTCACTGGTACAGAAATACAGTTATACAGAGATAATTGATTACTGAACTGATTATTGAGCAAAGCCAGTCGCCGCCGGATAACTGGACAATAGGCAATCTACACGATTAGCGATTAGGGTACGGTACATTTAACTGATTTGTATCTTGATGAATAGTATTAAAGTTATAGTGATGAACAAAAACATCTTCTACAACGGCAAGTGAATTGGAATACCAGAAAACAATGTACAGAAACACCACATACATGTAAGTTATCCAAGAAACCATCACAAATAATAGATAGTAAAAAATGGTAAATATAAAAGAAGATAACAATAAATTAAGCTTTGTTCTTACAAAAAATAATGATAGAAGTTTTATGAAAAAAATGTCATACATGATACCATTGATTAACTGAAAGATAAAATTTTAGGATCTGTTATTCACAGATTGAAATTTTGGTCGCCGAAAACCACTAAAAGGGCATTAAAATTAACCCTTTCGCAGAAAGAACTAGAAAAGCAAAGGAAGATAGATAAATTCTTAAACAAGAAAATGAAGAACTTCGATCAAAATCAGGTTACTGTCATGACAACGATCATAATCAAAGAACGTTTGCATGTCCTGGAACAATACGGCAGATGGAACAAAATTCGCATTACGGGCATCGCTCACTCTGATTAACATCAGCCCAAACTACTAAATATCTGAAGAGGACATTGACATTTCCCATAGAATTAGACGTTTTGATGCCAGTAAAAATAGACTAGTAAAAACAGATCTATCATCATACGGTATGTTCAGAGACAGATTTAAATGGAAGTGATGAAACAAATTTCTGCTCTCGGGGAAATAATATGTGGGATTTATATGAACGAAGACTTGACTCCACTTAAAAAACACAGTACTTGCTTCTGCACGACGCAATGCTCCTGATCAAGTCATTAAAAGTTGGTCCTTGAAGGTAAACTGCTTCAAAGGGGAGACAATTTTTTGTACCAAGGATAGAAATAACGAAGACACATCATTTGTTAAACAAATAAAATACAATGATTACATGCTCTGGTAGAATCATCCGTGGCCAGAAAATAACACTGATGTGACAGAAAGCTACAAAATAAAACATGCAGTTAACAGGTGAAAAATGAGAATAAGAAAAGTGACTGTAAAACAGCCAGAATAAAACTCAAGCGAACAGTTACAGTGAATATGTTTGAAAAATACCATTTTGCTTAATTTACTCTTGATGCTAAATTTTGTTCTGAAAATTCATCTTTGTTTAGAACAAGACTTGCTTACTTTTGATAATATCTTTAATTATAAAATTTTAGACGCTTACATTACTTTCTTTATTGCACTCATTCTATCCCTATGGTCAAGGTAAGTTTCAGAGAATGAATTTAACGCTTATCGATATACAATCAAAGAGAACTGAATGAGACATTATAATGTTTGAAATGTAGAACCGGTATCAGTAAAGGGACATGAAGGACCTTTATATTAAGCAGCATTGGAAGTTAACTTAATTGTGTTAGTGGCGTTGTTGTATGATGTGCACGATCGTAAGGACTGGTAGACGGTTTGCCCACTTAAATCATCGCATATAAATGTTCACTAAGTCTGTACCATGTTGCACACTATCTCTATTAATTCATTGTATCCTCAGGATCCAGTTAATCTGGAGAGAGAGATAATTCTTTAAGTTATTCCGCTCTCAATCTGTTGAAATGGACAGTCTTGAGTAATATGAAAATTTTGATCCGATCAACATGTTAGAATGATGCAATCTTGTATATATCAAGCATCATCAATACTACGCTTGTCGTAAAAGATGCACTATCGTGTGCACTGGTATGCGATTTGCGTAATTATACTGTTTATTTTGACAGAGATTGGTTCGTATAAATTTTCTCCACATTAATTTATAATGAGCATTTATCTCCTTGAGTATATGTGCATTTCAACTGTTCGGAATTTAAATATAACTCTTGATGCAAACTATCTCTGTAAATACAACCCTCGTGATCAACTTAAGGTATTAGATCACTAATAGAGAACCTCCTTTTTGAAGAGTATTCAATTCCTACTATAATCCTACTACTTTTACTGCAATTCTTAGGGGTGCGTAGGTTCAAGCCCTACTGGGACCAAAATTTTTTCCCCTATTTTCCTTTTTTACTAGGAAGTTTTTATTGATTTTTTGTACAAAAATGGAAAAAGATGAATCTTATAAGCGATTTCTTGGTTTTCAAAGTGAATTTACTACTTAAACAGAAGGGGTAGAGTTACACATCTTTAAAAATATTGAGTTACACGCGGTGAAAGTTCTCTATTTTGATTTCACTCTTAGGTTACATATTGTGGAAGAAATTTAGGTAGGTTTTACATCTTCCCTAAGGTTATTTTTAAATGGAGTAAGCAAAATCCAAAACAGAAACACATCATTCGACCTTATTTTTTCAATGTTAAAGTATGAATTCTGTCTCATTAAATCCGTTTACTTGAGGCACCATAGAAAAAAAAGACACTGACATTTTTATTTTGTTTTATAATTGTTTACCAATAGTTTGATGTTTCTTCTATTGGAATTAATGGTAAAATGAGTTCTCTGCAAACGTTTTGGATAGTGGCTATCACTTTGAAATTTGTCTCTACTTGAGCTTGAGGAGATACCATCAGTTATTCAAAATTTATAAAAACGGCACGGTAAAAGTTGTTTAAAATTTGCAAAATAGTGCAAAACATGGTTACCTTTCAGAATATACCAAGCAAAGGCCATTTTGTAAACATTAGTATTAGTGACCTAATACCTTAACTTTCTTACAGTGATTAGATAGCCTCTCTGTTCGAAATCAGCTAAAAAGACTACAATGTCATCTCTAATTTCTGGTACAAGATAACAGAGGTTTGAGTATGTATAAAAATGGTGAATCATTACCAATGTGTAGTACATTCGTTTATTGGATTTTTTGTACAATATCCATTCTCATTGGTATGGAAGTCACTTTACTGTAATTGATCTTGTAGTTTTGTGGTGTTGATTGATTCGTATACATTATCTCTACTTATAGTAATTGGTAACCCGTGTATATTCGAGGTTTTGCGTATAGCAAAATCAGCTGATTTGAATTTTACTGTGTTACATAAAGCAGACAATATCTAAAACTTTATTGTATAATCTTGACCCAGTTAACATACAGAAAGAAATAATATGTAACTTCTCATTCAAATCAGTTCAAAGAAATCAATGTCACTCTTGGTTTTTAATATCATAACAGATATTTAAATATATATGCAAGGTTCGAATAGGCTCAAATATGCAGTACAATTCAGGCATGTATGAAAAGCAGCAATGAAACTAATTTGGATAATAGGATTTGTTGTGGAAAATGCTCGCTTTTCCGTATATACGGGTATTTTGCTGTTATTGCTCTTGTGTAAAGTGGTGGTAACTAGTTCCGATAAATTATCTCTATCTTTAATAATTTAGAATGCGTACTTGCACCCTCATAGACCCAACATATGTGAAAGTCATATGTTTCTTATTTAATTACATAGCTAACTGCGGACTTGTCTTAATGTTTAATTGAGTCTGCTCATAAAAGGTGATGGAAAGGTAGATACCGCTCTCGCTTCCTAGCACCGGCTTATGCGAAATTCTTTTACATGTTTATTAATTGGACGCTATGAAGAGATAACGGAACCAATACAGATATTATACAAAGAAAGATCGCGTAAAGTGAATTATATCATTTGTAGAAGCCGTTTGAATAATGCGCTGTTTTTAAGATGAGGGAAATCATATTTTTTATTTCTATTTATATGATTAATTTAAAAAACACATATTATAGATTATTATAATCAAAGTTATTTCTAAATTTGACATTTCCTACGTTCAAATTCGAGGTTTATTAATGATAAAACGTTACAAGTTGTTATCTCTCTACAAAATCTTTTTAAAAAGACCTTCGATACAGGGTTCGCTTTTCTTTTGAATATCTTAAAGCCAAATGTCTGCAATCTTTTAAGGACATCTATTTGTTCGTTTTTTGAAACGAAACCCCAGTTATTTCGAGAGAATGTTTTAAATCCTGTTGTCTTGTTAATCTGTAGTCCAAAATGAACTTCTATGGCAAGTTGTTTCACACACTCAAACTGTCGAGAAAACAGTATGTCCGGAAGAACTTTCCATTCCCATCCTTCTATATCTATCTTCAGGATATCGATTGTTTTCTATAAAAAGATCATAATTACAATATCAGTTATAACTTATCCACATGCAACAATATCTTTTGTATAATTTAGGAAAGTATTAAAATGATTTTAAGTGCAATTGGAAATATAAAGGAGTGACTGTAATGTATGCTGTTACCTCATTATGCAATATCAGCATAATCATACTATTTCACAAATTCCTTACGAATAAAAATTGTAATAATCATACACGTGAGTGTCCTAGTTTTCTCATTATGGTTGATAGAGTCTGCATTTCCCAACCATCATCATTAGTAAAATCTTTATCGGCTATCCCAATTAGATGGAAATGAACACCCGGTGGGACTTTAATTCCTTTTCTTAAAGGTTGACTGAAAAGTAAATTGCATAAATGTTTTAAGAATCAACACCACTTCTAAATTACCACTTTCGTATGATCTTACTAAGCAGCGAAGTGTTTTCGGTTCGAATAAAAATATATAATATTATCAGTGCCCTATAACGGCAAACAGAACGTACACAGAAGTTGTATTTTGAAAATTACATGCAAACTGTTTTAGTACGGCAACCAATAAGGTTTACCATGCACCCCCCCCCCCCCCCCCCCCCCACTAGACCTATTTACAAACATATAGACGATAATCAGTCATATCTTGGTCAGTTTGTGGTGATAAACAGTACAAATGGTGTCAAAATGGAGCTAAGACATTGGCCTTAAAATAGCAGCATGTTTATGTTAATTACTTAACATATTCATGAATATTAATGAGAATGTTACAAAATGACAAAACTTTGTTAAAAAATAACATTTTCTAAGTTTCAAATCATTTGAAATACACCAATCAGCTTTGATCTGGTCTAAAAGTCTCTCGGTGTTTTTTAACATATTATTTTGTTACTCTCATGGTATTTGTTTAACTCAAAACTGGAAGTGAGGAGCTAATTTGCATAAAGAACTAGTGTCAATAACAACGAATAAAATTCTGAGACCACTAAAACTAAATAAAATGATAGAATTAATTGTTATTAATAAAATAACAATTTTTATGTGATCAATAATGTTCGAAGACGAATAGTTAACACTTTATTGAAGGAAGAATAAAAATGTAACGTACATTACACATGTTACGTTACCATTTCATTTTTTATTGCATCACTTATTAAGAAAATATTCCAGAAACATAATAAATATTACTTTTTTGTACTATAATAATACAATATACTTCTTTACTTGTCACACAGTGTGATATTTTCCGTAACACACTTTAAAATATGTTGCCGCTACCATTGCTTTTTTCAAAGATATTTCAGAAGAAATCGAAGCCAAAATTGTCACTTACTTATTTATTTAAACTGTTATCGGTAAGTTTTAAGAAAGTTTTCTTCTGTAATTGCAGAAATTGCCTAAAATATATATTGCACCATGTAACTATAACTTTAGACGGAATTTCAATAAAACACACAATAATAGTAGCATCATAAAAATTATACCCAAGCTTGATAGAACGAATCATAGGCTCTTAAGTCAGATATCTGGATGAGGCCTTTGCTCTCCATTACGATTCAATAAAGACACTGTGTCTTAAGTCAATAGACTTACACCTGTATAACACTAAGAACTTAGCATTTGCCTGTAGAGAACTGAGTGCTTCCGGAACAGAATCCAGGGACACTTGTTAAGTTAATTGATCAACATTATATGGCTGAATTTCTGTTGCAAGGCCTTGCTAAACCAAAACTAACAAACAGAAGAACTTCAGATTTAAAACTTTTACAAGGTTGACAAAACTGTTATCTTTTAGTTATACCAAATCAAGAGATAAGAAATATATAAAGCTTGACATATATGAAATAAAGAAGACTATTGTAGTCATTTTTGAAACATTTACAAGAATGACAGAATGTTCAAAATATTTTTTTTAACATTTTGAAATGTACAGACAATGACTAAATTGTACTATGTGGTGAAATATTCCTGGATATACAGAAACATTAGGAGAAACACTAAGAGAAACTGTGCATAAATCTTAACAAATAAAGTTTGATTATCAATTGAATTACGTACCAAAGGTTACGACGAAGGCATGATCTGTCTTTATCAAACTTTCAAACAGTATCAAGAAACCCTACAGTACGATACAAATTGCTTCAAAATGTAATGAAACGTCATCCTTAAAAAATAAAGTGATGTTTGAAGAGCCTATGATCTTCTTTTTTCATTTTATCAATTACATGTTATAAAGCAACACATTATTTATAACAGCTAACCAAGAAGAGAGCTATGCCATAGTAGGTAACATTTAAGTGAAAATATCGTGATTTTTGTAACACTGCTGCTTCAGATTGTGTGCAGTTCATATTCTTTAGACCTTTGATTTTAGATTCAGATTTCAACTAATCCATTCAATTTTACTATGACAGAACACAGTGTTATTAGATTTTTTTCTGGACCTTTTGGAATTCCTCTTCAGCCAATGCTAGGGGGCGCAAGGTGTGTTTCACATTTCATTACCTCTCATAAAGAGACTTGATCCAACTGAGTTTGCTATGTACACCTATTCGCTTTGTTTAATTCTTTGTTTCTTAAGGATCTTCTTAATGTTTATTGCAAAAAGTTTTCAGCAACTCTGAAATGTCGTGTAGAAGACACTCAGTATCTTCCTAGAAGTTTTGAATAGCATTAAGTATTTGTTTTCTTAACAATTTTGGTTATCAAACACTTAATATTCTTCACATTCTTGACAGCTTTTTGCAGTTTCATAAGTTTAAATCTAAAGATTACTTAAAATATCTGAATATTCCATTTTGCTGTTTAGTTTCTTTCTTTTTTCAGAGTTGTTTTTAAACAGTGAATATTTTATTAATAAATCCATAAATATCTCAATACAATGCATGTGTTTCTGAAATTCAAAAACAAAAGGCTTTTTTTCTCACGTAAATAACTTCATAGATACACTTCACAATTAAACAAAACATATATAAATATCCCATTAAACTCATTTTCCATGAAAGGCAGCCCCAAATTGTAACCCTATTATCAGTGTTTGGATGTTAGCAGGGATGTGTACATAATTGATTTATACAGAATATATACATAAAAATGTATAACCAATGTAAAATGTAATTATTGACAACAATATTGAAACAATCAAATAAAAGAACAAATAATTAAGAAACTGATACTAGTATAAGTAAACTGATAGATACATTAACTCAAAATGAAAAAGGAACATTGAATGTGTAATAAATTTTTCAGATGATTTCTAAGTTAACAAAAGTAACGAAAGAATGTTAGAATTAATACTTTAAAGTTTTAAAAGATCAACGATATCAAAATATTGAGAACAATGATTCAAATTTATTCCTACGTATTTCTAAATACAGCAAAATACAGCGATAACGTATTTTAAAGCACCGTTATGGAAAATATCTCATCGCTTGAAATGTATGGAACTACACTATTTTGTAAGAGTATTCAATGTTATAACTAAATATTCTTCTACTTTTTTCTGTGAAAATAATGATACAATAAAACAAGATTACTGGCATGGTAACGTAACATTTGTGAAGTATGTTACAAACAGATTCCTCCTTCAAATAATTATTTACACTATATTTTCATATAATATAGCTTAAATAATCACAAATTTATTGATCACATTTTATTTCATCATGTTGTTCAGTTTTAGTTATATCTCGTTTCCAGAGATGTTGTCCGTTTAAGCATAGATTCATTTTATGCAAAATAGCTAAAATACCTTATGTAGAAAAAAAAATTCTAGAAAACACTGAGATACTTTAAGACCAGACTAAAACTGTCTGATCTATATTTTCTAAATAGTTGATGTAATAAAACAAGGTTATTGAAATGGTTACGTAGCATGTGTAAAGTATGTTACATACTGATTCCTCCTTTGATGGCGTGTTTAAACTATATTGCCAGACAATACAGCTCACATAATTGTTATATTATTAATAACAATTAATTATATCATTTTATTAAGGTATCATGTTTCCTAAGACGTTAGTTGTGACAGTGGTTAATTTTATGCTAAACATACCTACTTTGGAGTAAAAAAAAAATATCATCAGTGTTTCAAAATACTATAAGAAAACACTAAGAGACTTTCAGTACATATCAAAACTGTTTGGTATATTTCAATTGATTAAAAAACTTAGAAAATATTATTTTCTAATAAAATTTTGTCATTTTGTAGCATTCTCATTAATATTCATGTATATGCAAATTAGTTTCTTAACATAAAATGCAGTTATTTTAAGGTCAATGTTTTAGCTCAATTTTGATACCATTTTTTTTGTTTTATCACCAAAACTGACCAAGATATGACTGATTATCAACTAAATTTGTCCTCTCCAAAAATGAACGGTTGCCATGGAAACAGTAAAATCATATATAGTTTAAAAGAGATTTTCTCATGGGAATTTTTTTCTATTTCAAAAGAGTTTGTCCTGCCTAACAATTTGGTACCTATGAAGAAACGTCCAGGGGTGCATAGAAGATCTTAATGGCCCAACCTATATATTTTTATGACTATAGTAAGTAAATGAACTTTGTCTAGTAGTGCTAGCAAACAACTAATAGACGTTATATTTTAAAACTCTTCATCAAATATTTTTTTGTCCATGTTCATATCGCATCTCTCTGTACATGTTTATAAAATCATATCTCCTGAAAAAAATGTAACCTTGGGTGGGGTCGGCTGTCACGCCAATATGATTACTCCACCTATGTCTCGCAATAAGTACAGTTTCTGCTGTGCAACTAATTAATGTAGAACACCAGCGGACATTGCTTCAGATCAGTGTTGATAATTGTATTACTTCTAGCGGGAATATAAAATCATCTCCTAGAGTAATAGTAGAGAACTGAATTTGCACAAAGAAATTATTTAGTAAATCATACATCCAAACCGAACAGCATTTAGCTTTACAGGGCACCTCATTAAGTGAAAATGGATACTACAGACTCTGGGGTTATATAACAAATTCGATATAAACATTAAAATAATTTACCTAGGATCAAATGTGTGAACTTCACAGATGTAGTTCTTTATAACGTCGACTTCGAAATCAAATTGAAACCTTGAGCTGAAAATGATTAAAATCTTAAGTACTACGTGAACTGTGTGAAACATACCGCCTCCATAATATGCTATCATAACGTATTACCACGTGGAATAACATTATATATAATCGTACATTTTAGATACTCTTGAATGCAGTTTATGATTTAATTTAGATTTGCGAAAACGGTACAGAATTCATAAACGTTCCAAGATGTGTCTTTATATCGAACTTATTTTTTCTTCCAAATTCATTTTCGTATTACGTTTTTTTTGTTAAAAGTATTCGTGTTACCCCTCTACCTCACTCAAAAACTACACCCAACCCTCTTACTCTTTTACAGTAACTTGAAAATAAGAAACAAGCGGTGTCTCATAAACTACATTTGCTTGTTTGTAGGTAATTCAACTTACCATGTATGACCCTCGTTTCATTTCTTTTTAATGCTTTCACGGATTATATTGATATACTTTATATTGAACATTCCTGTATCTAGACAATTAATGACTTACCCAAATGAATAAACTGTGCATGGGACGTCAGGCTTGTATTTCTGATCTTCACATACAGCATATCCAGATTCACCTTCTGAACCACATACCTTTTGTTTATGGCATACACCCTCTTCATTATCTACATAGCTGGAGAAGAAATGAATATACTCTTACGAAAATAACTTACACCTCGGCGAAAACGTTATGAAGTATATTGCTTTAATGACCACAATAATTGCTGCAATTATAAAAGTTTCCACAAAACAAAAAAAAAAACGCTTACTTACTTGATGTATTATAAATACGTATTTCCATCAATAGGAAATTGGTGAAAACGTCAATATCATAATGTATTAAGAACATTAAAACGTATATAATATTTGAAATGTCTCCATATTCAAACAATGTGATATACTCACTTGAAATATTCATTGAGTATACTCTCATCAACAAAAGCGGTACTATCAGGTAACGGTAGATATCCTTTGATCACCTAAAATAATTCAAATTCAGTTAGACAGGGTATACATTTAATAGAAGCATATGTAATCTGCTTACGCAAAATAACAAATCCCATATTTATATTGTCTATCAGTTACATAAGCTGTACTAAAATGCCTGCATATTAAAAATACACAATATGATACGAACAGTAGGCAGTAGTTATCAGACTACCCTATTTAGTATATAAGCTGTATTTCATGCACATGATTAAGTACTGTAAAAACAGAAATGCAATATTAATAGAAATTCTAGTCAAAGTGCCATAGATGTTTTGATTAAAAGCAAAAAAATAATATTGTTCATAGGTTAGATGTCTTTTTGAAGTGTTATATCTTTAATTCTGTCACGGATCAATCCAATAGCTTAAACAAAACGTCACAATCCATGCCACACGAGCGAGGAGGCTTTCCAAGTTTTAAAATGAATAATAGAAATATACCGCTATTACGATTTCTGATAGAATTGCAATTTGACATGGCTTCTACTGCATTTTAATCGCAGAGTCACTTGTTCTGTTGAGTTTAATATCTGAGGCTCAAGAGAACAGCCTTTGTAACTACAACAAGTGATTTAATTTTTATAGAAGTTTTGAATTCTTATAATGATAGATTGATTGAACGCATGGTTAACAAATTAATGGGAGTTTTCCTAAGCGTTAATTTATACATAAGATTGGTGTATTTTAACACTGGACTTTCATTTAAAATCTATGAAATAAACTGAGATCTAACAGACTAAGGCTAATAGGTATTGAAACTTTTACTGTTCACTTTATAGATATTCTTGGTATGTGTTTGGAAGAATCAAACAAACCTGTCTGTAGAGGTCAATGTCTATGCATGATTTATATTTAGCATGTTACAATGCATATTTACGTTTCTTTATCATAGAGCCCGCCCGCTTTGCTCAGTAGAGAGATCGTTGGTCTACGGATCGCGGGGTCGTGAGTTCGATCTCCGTGCGGGGCGTTTGTTATCCGTGACGATTTGATAAAAGACATTGTGTCTGAAATCATTCGTCCTCCACCTCTGATATTTCATGTGGGTAAGTTGGCAGTTACTTGTGGAGAACAGGTTTGTGCTGTTAACAGGAATACTGGTTAGCTTAACTGCCCGCCATTACATGACTGAAATACTGTTGACAACGGCGTTAAACCCAAAAGCAAGCAAACAAACAAACAATCTTATACAATATCAATAGTCCGATATGTGCTGAATAATGCAGTCTTTTTTACATCTGCATTTTTGCGATTCTGTGAAAGGAAGAAAAATTAATTTCTGAATGCTGGTCTTGTAACTGGTCGTTTCGTTACATTTTAAGAAGCAATGTCTTTTTAAATATTTGTTTCAGTCGTGAAAGATAAGAGCAAGTGGAAGATTTATAAGTATATAATTTTTAACAAATATTGTAAAATATTAAATTTGAAAAATTATAAATTAGAAATTAATATAATGGTACCCTGCAGTTTTTCCGAAACTGACTTAGTGGATTTGCTTTGTAAATTACGTAAAGTTAAGACTTTATGACACCAAATATGTCTGAGGCTAAATATCATCTGTTAAGTCATGGGTATTGCTGATTCCCTCTGTCTAAGATACATTCAACAACAACAAAAATTAAATGAAATATATAGATGTATTTTTTTTAATTATATCTTCAATCAGAAATACCTCGTCAGGTATCAAAAATAGGTGGTCACGTCCTTTGCAGACAAAAAACGCGTTTGAGCTCTCCGATGATGACCGAGAGTTTTTTCATATGACTTAAATCACAAAAAAATCGCCCAGATTGTTAGTGAGTTCTTATATTTACGAGGTATGTAAAAAACATATACATGTACACTGACCTTTTATTAATTAGAGATACATTGGATTTAGTGCGATATCACAGCCCATAAGAATGATTCTTTCCAATACAACAGTCCAAATTCATCATATTGTAACTGGTTTATTCAGGCTTTAGCGAGAGAGAACAACCCTTCTTTTCTTGAAGTAAAGGATGAACAGTAAAACATTTAAACGTTTAAAGACAACATACCTCGCATTTACCAATCGGTTTCCTCTTTGAATTTAATATCCTTGATTTTTCATTTCTTCTTAGTTGTAGTGAAATATTATTAGTTGCTGTAAATGATAAACTTTCTTGAGATTGCTCCTGCAGTAAGACCGACGAGAATATGATGTAAAGAATGAATAAAAACGAGATTAATAAAGCTCCAATCCATGAAAACCTTTGATAATAAATCATAATTATTAAATATCTTTTCAATTGCACTGAAGAATAAAATGATTTCAAATTAGTAGTATCTGAAGTTTACGTCTGCTCCATATCGTTTTAGCCTGTATACTTTCAGTTTTGTTCTATAGGATACACTTAAAATGACTTGTGTCGGTGTTACTCTACACCCAATAATAATGAATATAAGCTCGGTACGCAGTGCGATAGATAAACTGAAATGAATATCGAAGTTGCAATTCTTACAATTTGTTTAAATGTACAGACAGCTTTTTTGCTGAACATATACATGAAATAAAATTCTCTGCACATTTTATACGAGAAATAGTTGGGATGAAAAAATATAATGTAGAATAAGAGGAAACCCATAGGTAACCAAAATAGACAATCATGTTTACATTTAAAAAGACTTTGTTTAATTAGGCGTATTTATAGACGAAAATTGATACGCTTGCCGGGCTCAGCAGAAGTAAATACATACGGAAGTTACAAAATAGAAATAGATATATTCGCAAATGTGTTCATACGCCGTTTAACAACCCCTCTGAGGCTCAAAACCTGGTTTATACTACCTTACAATGACAGCGATTACAGATAAGTCTGTACACCTGGCCCATTAGAAATATATGTCTATCATTATAATTTCATTGTTTTATTCAAGATTGGAAGAAATCAACAAACATATCAAAAGTAAAAGTAGGCTGCAATTTCCACTTTTAAACGCAGTTTAGTTAACCATAATCAATTTAACCACAAACATATCTCAATATGCATCTATAATGGCTTGGAGAGAAGAATAAACATTTAAATGGTTTGAAAGAAGAACGAATACGTTATGTTGCAAGTACCGAGGAATATGCCGGACGTACCAAAATCTGTCATCCCCTCAAGATAGGTATATCAGTAAAAATGAAATAAGCTACAAATGTACAAATTTATGCATCTGGTCGAACTTCTGAAAGGCAGACTCTATGAGTCGATTAGGAGGTGAGTGGCGAGCCAAATATCTGTCATGTTTTTTTTTTAACAAAAAGTCTAAATCGCCCGAGAAAACATATACAGATCAACATGTTAATTGACCAGTATTTACGACAAGGCTGACATATCTTGATGACAGGACAGACTCAAAGTTCTTGGTTTTTCCTTTGTTCAATAGATACACGTAAATCTAGACATCGAACATTGCATCATAACATAATATTTAAATAAATGACTTGTGGAGAAAAATCAAAAGCCAAACTTATACTAGAAGGTCACTTATAACAACAGTTAGATTAAAAGTAATGAAGAGAACAGGGCTGCAAAAACTAAATATGCATTTCACAAAGAGTGAGTATGGTGTATGATAGATATTAATTACTTATGATAAGTGAGTGTGTGAGTTACATTAAGGCGGTTCGACACAAATATGTTAATATAAATATCAGCAAAGAGAGGACGGGTTGAAAAACGTACTTTAAATTCATTTTATGAAAGGCATAATTCTTTACTGCTGAAATATCACTTGTAAAACGAGCAAGATCGGATGTAATTAAAACGTTGAATAAATATATATCAAATATTTAGATTTCATAGCAATAATTTTCTAAAGATTAAGTTCTACTTAAAATGATTACATTAAAGCTTAACATAAAGGTTGAATTTTTACTTGGCAATAAATGACTGACTAAAATCGGCAGATTCTAATCCCCCTCACATACTGAAACAGACTATGTATTCATTTCCGACGAGAGGAATATTACCACAATACCTCTAAAACACGGTAAAAAGATTGAGGAGCGAACAATTGCCCCCTCTAAAAATAAACCTGAGTCTAATTGAACTGTTTAATCAGTATACCTTATACCCCTCTTACATACCGGGACTGAGTCTGTGGAAAAGACTCACACCCGCCCCATTAAGGCACAAAGACACATACGTTTAGCTACCCGACCTACCTCTTAGACTACCTCTTACAAAATATAGTTGATTCTGGTGAGAGAATCTTATCCAACCCCCAAAAGACACCGAAAGAAAGTCTTTTTCTCTAGCTTTGTAGTTTCATGTACCTTTGGAATAATAATTCCCCATCTTTTACACTCCAGATTGAAACTGGTTGCAAAACTTTGTACCCAATTTTGGACACCTAGGCTAGGTCTAGTTCAGATTTACTAGCACAATCTTATCATTCTTAGAAACGGAGTCTGACTCCATGTGAAGCACAACTTGATGTAAATGTTGAGTTCTGCTCAACCCGGGGCTAGAGGGCGTGGACGGTAGCATGCATTTTCATTACCGTCCATGAACAGGCTCAATCAAACCGAGCCTGCAACATTTTCGTTTTTGTCGTGTTGAGCGACCTGTGAAGTTTCCACTTTTTCTATTTTGATGATCAGATTTTGGCTCAGGGTATATAACTCTATATAACAAAAAGTATTCATCATTTAACGCCGATTTTCCAAAGGTGAGATAGATACTTTTTAGGGTTTTAGTACTTGTTCGCCCAATATGTCGATTACAATGTCTTTATCTGTGTCCGTTGATGTTGTAAATAAAACAAAAAAGGTAAGGGATTTCCCGGAAGCACACTGCACCCAATACACAGTCGTAGAGAAATGCGTGGCAAAGTAGGCCAGCAGCAAATTCAAACTGTAACCACGCATTGCTCAAAACTCCAACAACAAGTATATTTTAGTTACATGCAAAATATAAGAAAGGGGATAAGGGGTAGATAAAAGGTAAGGGAATATGGGGACGTTTGGAAAATAGCAAGAATGAATATTCAGCTGCAAAAACCACATTATTAGAATGCGGCAAAAGACATCCGCTCATACTTTTTTATAGAATACCCAACCAAGATTACTGAGAAAATGACTAAAATGCACTCGTCTTGCATTCCGCCTATTTACAATATCCCGGTTTGACCAGGTTAATAACATATGTATTTGAGTTAGGAGATAGGGCTCACATTTGAAATTGCCTCTGAAACACCAATCTTTATACAGTAACCCAATGCACGTGCCTTGTCCAGGACATACAACTATATTTCTTTGGAAAACTGCTTTTTTCTATCGTTGTTAAACATGATTGGGCTAAAGAAGCTGGTCTGTCCGCAATTGTCTAGGAAGGCGCAAATAGGTTTCCATGCGTGTTTGTTTATATGCGATCCACTCAGTGTGATCAAACTCTTAATCTCACTATGTGTTGTTGACCTATATAACTGTATCGCAATTGCATATAGAGGCTGGTCACATGCCGTAACTGGAGTCAAGTCGAGAAAATGGTGATGTACTACAGCCTAGATAATGAATAAGTGTATATAAGTGGTAAAACTTCTTTCTAAAGTCTTCAGGATTTTGATCATTTCTGTACATATAAGACAAAGTTTTTTTTATGTACGGCGGTATTTTCGGCTAAATGTTTGATTTCAATGATAAACAACATTAATTAAACAGATGTAAATATTTATGATAGGCTTAACTTAAAATGACGGAGGACATTTTTGACAAAGTCTGTTATTATATTGAGAAAACGTACATTCAGGCACGTACCTGTTAGCATATGTCAAAGAAATCAATTTATTTATCGATGCAAACACAATCAGCCGCCATGTTGTGTTTCCTATTCATGTTAGCGTGATGTCACAATGTAGTATCTCTATCCCGTTCGCACGATTTGTATTTATACTTGAAATAGATGGAGAAATGAAAAAGAAAAGCATAAAGGAAAATAATTAGATCCAGAAACAAACCTCCAGTATTGTCACTTACGAAACCTAGTTTCAGCAAAGATAAGGGTAGATTTCTTGGAAGCACAAAGCACCTAAAACACAGTCTCAGAGCCACGCATTTGCAAAGTAGGCCAACAACAAAAAAAAAACTGTAATGGAAAAGTATTACAGACGGGTTCCGCTGTGTTCCTGTATTTGTTTGTTTTCCCTGTTGGATATTCTTCCTTTTTTTGTTGCTTCAAACGTCTAACAAATACATATTAATTTATGTCAAATATAGATAGAGGGGAGGAAGTGGTAAAATGGAGGGAAAATGGGGGAGGAATTTGAAGGGGAATGAAGAACAAGGATGAATATACAAAGGGAAAGCTGTTTTCCTTAACAACAGTCACTCTACAGCGTTAACCACAAAAGCGCAGGCATTCATGTAACCAAAATCAAACACACAACCACACCCAACTAAATAACATAGATACAGAAGGTCACCGTTTTAGACTAACAATCACACAAACGCACCCATATAAGCAGTAAAAAGCAATTGTGAAAAGTCCAGCAGGCGCATCAAGTCCAAGTTGCGCAGCATATCTATTAACAGCAACAAGTCCAGCAAGCGCAGAAAGTCAAGGTTGAGCAGTACGTATAGGAAAAGCAACAGTCCAGGTTGCATAGCAAGTCCAGGTTGTGCAGCAAGTCTAATAAGAAGGTCAAGACCAGTAAGCGCAGCAAGTCCAAGATGCGCAGGAAATTCAGATTTTGCAGCAAGTTCAGTAAGAGGAGGAAGTCAAGGTTGTGCAGCAAGTCCGATAAAAGGAGCACGTACAGTAAGCACAGGAAGTCCAATAAGCGCAGAGCACCCAGGTTACGGAGTAGGTCAAAGAAGTACAGCAGGTCCAGACTGAACAGCAAATCTGGGGAACGCAGCAGTCCAGGTTGTGCAGCAATACTAGTGAGTGCAGCAAGTCTTGATGGAACCACAGTTATTGCAAGAGTCCTTTGTAGTGAACATTGCTTGGAAGATACCTGATATACTGTAGAATCTTGTGAATAAGCGTATATTCGAATACAAGCACATATCAAAAGTAAGCGCATAATAACACTCCCCAATCATAGTTTTGTCTCGAAAGTAGGCACATATCCGATTTCTGGTAATCCAACAAGATATGCAGAAAAAGACGTATTTAACGCTATTATAGAGTGATAATTATTTATCATAAATACAGGTGACAAGGGTTTTTATCTGTTGAATAGCCGATGGTTGTTAAAAGATTTTAACAGCCCGAAGTGTAGTGGATTATGTGAGCCTATAAATTTGGTTCTGAGAAGCACGTTAAAAGGACTGCCAGGAAAGACCTTAAGATTGGGATAGATACTTTTCAGTGGTATTGTTTGCATAAAGAGAAATGCCACAATCCAGTACGGGATTCTCTCCGTTTGAACTTTTGTATGCAAGAATAGTGCAAGCACCAATGCAAGAATTGAAAGAAATGTGAACAGTGAAAGTAAATCCTGAGACGTAGAATATATAACAATATGCACTCAACTTAAAACAACGGCTGGATTAAATGTGCAAAAAAGCAAAGGAAAGTCTGCATAGAAGTCAGAAGACATACAAACATTTTTACGACAAGAAAGCTCGTAAGCGAGTCGTATAAACTGGCAATAAGGTTCTACTTCTACCTTCCGACAGATACGAATATGATGATGTTACAATGAAAAGGACCTTACAAAGTTGTCGAGGTTATTAACGTTGTTGATTACAGAATACAAATTGATGATGAGAGTCTCCTTGAGTTTCCTGGATACACAAATTGTGAAACTTTTCGTGATGTTACGTTTCGTGAAGCACTTACTAAGGAATCGAGAAAGCAAGTCTAAGACCTTTTTAAGGATTTCAATGCTGTGTTTTCTGAACAATCATGAATAACTCCACTCATAAAATATCATGTTGAATTAATTGACCAAAAAACTCTGATCGAAACAGTACCCAATACCCTTTGCTAAACGTCAAGATGTTCAATATGAAATACAGAAAAGAAATGTTAAAATTTGGAATTATACAACCATCCATTTCTGAATACAATGTGCCTACTGTAATTATGGAAAAGAAAGATGACATTAATAGAGTCTGCATTGACGTAAGGAGAATTAATGCTGTCACTAAATTTGATACCGAACCTGTTTTTTAACTTTAATCCTAAGAATGAATTTCTATTTAAATTTTATTCTATTATAAAAAAAACCTGTTTTTACGCAGATAGGAAGCAGTGCAGTGAGTAATCTTTTCACGTGTGATGATTTTACGCAGTAGACACGTATGTGTGTTTGTGTCAAGTATCAATATGTCAGTTAATGAGTTTAAGGCAAAACATAAAATTGGATTGTTTATACAAATTGATCATATTTAACAGGTAACAATGAATAGCATAATAAACATTTAATCATGATTCTTGAACAGTCTCAACGGGAATGATGACAAAGCTAACAATTTTTTACGCTTTAATCATTCAGTTCCTTTACCACGCTGCACAATCACGTGGCCTATGACGTCATGCTATAGGTATCGCGCCAAGCATTTTTTGTCAACAAAGCGTCGATTTAAGAAGAAAATTCGTCGTAAGTATTTTGTTACGAATTTTTGTAAAATGTCTTTAGTATGTTGCAATTCCTTTTATAGATGCGTACCTCCGATCACACAGCATCTGCCCGTGTTTGCTTTAGTTTGCCTGTAAAACGGGACAAACTGACCAAAATCTCAAAATCGCTCTTACTATTGCTCCAAGCTTATTCCTGAACCGCATTAAAACCAGCTTTCTCTTGCTGAAGTCTTCAGATGGCCGTTTTGGTTTGGTAGTTTTTGTCTTCAAACATGCGCTGATTGATTATTTTTCATGTTAAAGGTGTTATTTTCAGGTAAAAACCATGGATAAAAAGATATGATATTGCGGCAAGTTCTAAAAGATAAATGCTATCGCAACAAGCTGAAACTTTTATGTGCAATGACGGTGGCTTGAAAGGTTTGAGCTAGATTTTTAGGATAAAACAAAGGCTTTGAAGCATAATAAATATGTTTATGTGTTAATATAGAGCGGTATATTCGCGAGGCTATTTTTTTTATATATACTCGATTTTCACTTAAGCACACATTCAAGACACAAGCGTGATAATTATTTTTTGCTTAACGCACCGCTAAATATTCAAATTTTAAAAATCTCGAAAGAATTACCTACGCAAAATCAACCCAGTTTACAGCTTTAGTATTCAATTTCCAAATTAGCTTTCTTCTCAATCATAATAAATAAGATGGCTAACGGTGTTTTTTATTTGCAGATTCAAACGCAGAATGGCTGCTGAAGCTAGGATAAACGTGTGCAGCCAGAGTGGCAAGGCTTTCCGCCTGAGGCGAAATTTGCAGACGCTCGAGAAATGTCACACAGAAACTTTTCCCTAGGGGTTTCAGCTCTCGATAGACATTGGTAACTATTTTCTGTAATTTTATATCTGTGTAGCAAACGGACAGAAAATGGGCCATATATGCGAAGCTTGAACTTTTAGTTTTGATAACATTCAGAAGCTTCTGAAAATAATGTGCATTTTCTTTAAAATTATAACTTTATAAATTTTATACCTTGGACTCTCGAAGACGTGTGACACACTAAACTCATGTAGGAATAACTTAATGACCGAAGAACTGTAGTGTATGAATCAGTTTATTACAGGAGAATAAATACTGAAATTATAGCTGGTTAAAAATGAAACAGTTTACTTGTAAATCAATTGAAAATTATCAACTGATCCTTTACGTGTTTTGAGTGTATTTACGAAATATTTGATCTGTTTATCCTAAGCTCAATTGCATCAGCATCAGCAACATTCAGAGGACGGCCTCCATACAAGCTCTTGGCCTCTCCTCTTGTGAATACAACAATTCTGAAGAAAATGACTATAATTTTGGTATTTATCTATGACATGGTTCCCAAATATGCAGATAATTACGACAAAAGTGCATAATACATTTTATTTAAAATTTGGAAAGTATCACAGCATTATTTCTATTAATTTTCAGACGAAGAGAGCATAAGTTCACACTTAAACGCTCACGACAGGAGGGGGAACAATCCTCGGACTTTCAGTTCTGACATTTGCGGCTGTCTGGTGGTGACCCGTTACGAACTCACCGAGCACATGCGCAGTCATGAATACAACCTGAGTCTGCCTGCATACAATGTGGTGCATTGAATAAGCACATGCCTTAAACCAATGAATACTTTGAAAAATTGATGAAGACATGTTGATCTCGAATATTTAGTGGTGCATTCTGGTCATTGTGTCAAATAGCATTTTTGGCATGATGCAACCCTCGTGCCTCTCTATTTTTTGTTCTTAAGCTGCTTTCAAATTCAAATATCTGTTACTATCAAAGCCATTGACTTGTAACATAAAATAGTTATTTGCTATCAAAGTCTACACCAATGAAACAATTCCTGCTACTTTGTTTGAATTTGACAGAGTTATGTCCGTTTCAACTAACAATGTTTTGGTTAAAGATTTTGATAAAGTCAAATATTGCTGTTACTATCTAATTTTCTGACTTTTCTGAATTTTCGGGACATAATACATTATTTTACAATCATTGTTTACGTATTATTGTACATGAAGTTACATGTCTTTAAAAATAATAAAATTGAAGCTGACAGTTCTGGAATGTGTTAGTTGTAAAATGTTACAAATGTTTAAACGAAAAGTTCAATCTACATCATGATACATGGCCTTAAAGGCTTAAGAGAGTTAACTGTGTAATAACTAAAATTTTCAACATAAAGAAATTCTTCAAAGTTTGTCTGTTGACTCATGATAATGTCTGAAATAGAATTTTGAAAGAAACTTCCGATGTCAGCAGTCTGAATTTTTTGTCGAAAACAAGAAATGTCAATTAACACGCCAACATGCTGTGTATCATCAGTTGTCGAGTCCAATTCTTACGCTAATTTCATTCCGCCTTGCACTGCTGTCCCACGAAACACCAAGGGATCCTTTTAACAGCCTTCCTGTCTATGCTCATAGTAGCTACCTTTTTATGCACAAGGCCCTAGTTCTCTTTGAGCGATCAAAGTCGTGGTCCCTGTAACAAGCAAAAAAGTAAAGACAAAAACTGGTAAGTCTTATAAGATTCAAATAAGACTTATTATAAATGCAGATGTGATGTGTCGTGTGTCTGCTATAACATGTCGCCATGTATTTAATCCCAAAGCGAATGAATACATACATGTACTGCTTACGGCGTTGCCAAGGGCGTCGATAGTTTTGTTTTGCTCATAGTTCCTTATGAACAGACTCAAATCGAGTGTTGGTTTTGTTTGTCTTGCTTTCGACTGGTCTCTTCAGAGTTTATTCAATTATTTTGTACTATGACGCCGTTTCCTATGAAGTTTGTTTGTTTTGCCGGTGCAAAGGTTATTTCAGTGAGTTAACAGACTAGAATTTCCCCTATTATTATCATTGTAGATAATAATTTTGGTAATGGTATTATTATTATTATTACTATTATCATTATTATTATTGTTATTATTATTTCAAATGACTATAGATTACAGTACAACCTCTCCTGAGCGGCCCTCTGTTAAGCAAAACCCCTTCTATAACAACATATCAAAATTTCCCTCAGCTGAAATATACTATCAAATTTACCTCTCCAGAACAACAACCTCTACATAGCAGTCAATATTTGTATCTCCCAAAGGGTGTTGCTATGCAAAGGTTGCATTGTATTACCTGTCTTCCAATATACAACGTTTATTAGTTGGCACACGTTGTATGGACCTGTCATCTGCTCGTTGGTCATATTTGTCCACCAGCTTGAAAACAGTCTCCCGGCTGGTTCGATAGTAAAAGGACCTGTAAAACAAGAATAGCACGTATAATCCAATGTCTTACATTTTCTTAAAATAAAAGTATCAAATACTTAATTTAGCATTTGCATTATGATTTAACCAGTTTCGTTTTTTCTTGGGACCCCATATATGTATTTTAAAATAATTATTTTCTCAGATGTATTGCTTAGCCATTGCAATTTGTCATAATCTGTACAGTACTTTCTATGGATATTTGATTTATATGACAATATTGGCTTAAGAAAGGTTTAAGCCTGTAGCGATATCATTGATCTTTCTAAGTAGCATAATCTTAGCTCCCTGTTTTTGCCTAAAAAATTTATTTCCAGTAGCTGTATTTCAATGAAAGAGTACCAAGCGGTAATTGTGGAAATTTATGGGAGCAATGCCTTAAATTCCAAGTTAAAATTTAGATTGTTGTAACATCATTTATCTTTTAAAACTAGCCACGATGGCATATTTTTTTTGTCCGTGTTTTGCCTATAAACTCGCATTATACACAAGATAAATTCGACTGACAGATCGTGTTTAGATGAAAGAGTGATATGCGTTGATTTACGTATGAAAACTGATGGGAAAACGGACTTAAAATAAGATTATCGTTTCAGCTGCTTGTTGCGATATCATTTATCTTCCAGAACTTGCAGCAATAGCACATCTTTTTATCTTTGGTTTTACCTGAAAATAACACCTTTAACGTGAAAAAATCAATCAGCGGATGTTTTGAAACAGAAAGTACCAAACCAAAACGGCCATCTGAAGACTTCAGCAACAGAAAGCTGGTTTTAATGCGGTTCAGGAATCAGCTTGGAGCAAAAGCAAGAGCGATTTTGAGATTTTGGTCAGTTTGTCCCGTTTTACAGGCAAACTAAAGCAGACACGGGCAGATGCTGTGTGATCGGAGGTACGCATCTATAAAAGGAATTGCAACATACTAAAGACATTTTACAAAAATTCGTAACAAAATACTTACGACGAATTTTCTTCTTGAATCGACGCTTTGTTGACAAAAAATGCTTGGCGCGTTACCTATAGCATGTCGCCATAGACCACGTGATTGTGCACCGTGTTACAATGTAACTAGATTTGCCACTCCTACTCCATGTTTCTTGTTGACAACGCAATTCTGAGTAAACTTTTATATTTACTTTGGTCCCTTTCGTATAAATGATTCTCCTTCTAAACATAACCAAAAACACAGATTATTTTTTATTTTTATCTGAAGCACAACTTTGCAAGCTTAATATCAGTCCTATTACTTATTTTGTATATTCTAGATCAATTTCTTTTTGAGACACGTGCAACACAAGCTTTTTACATCCTTAAGTAATACTTTTGCTTGTCAAGGGCCATAAATGTCTGAACGGATGTAAGTACCAAACAAAACTTAAGGTGCACAACAATACTTTAATGCTGACTCTAGGTCAAATACCTTTCCTTCTGAGATTAAAAGACCCAGACGTATTAGTAAATCTAAGATCGACAAAGAAAGCATATTTTTGATTTAAGTGTACAACTTAATATTTTAATAATTAGAAAGATGGATGATTTTGAAGCGCTTCGGCGTACATACTACATTTCAGTTATATCAGCATTGAATAATGATTTCAAATGATTAATGATAAAACATGTTTTTATGCAATATTTAGCCACTGAGGCGATTAACTTAACAAGTAATACAAGTGTTTCTTTCAAAAGGAAACATCAATATAAAATAAAATTGACTTCTTAATTTTGGTCATTTTCTTTAACATATAGAAAATTGATATTAACAACAAAGTGCAACGACAATATGCGTTTAAGGTAATTTATATAGGGCGGCGCATAAAAATAGTATATCGGAACGTCAGTTTACGTGTACACAATAAACGTACGGCATATCAATATTTAATATTTAAATATAATTTGGATTAGATTGAAATATTAGACACCTTTCGTCGCTTTAACAGGAACTTTACACTTTTCTTTTTTAAACAAAGATTTATTAATTGATAATTATGACCAACTCTACACGGTATTTCTGGGCAGCTGCAGTATTCATATCTGTATTATTACTGCTTTTTATTCTATACTCGACGGTCTTACAAAAGGGGGAAGTACGAGAAGAATTATTTCTAGCTGCAAACAACGATGACAGATTATTGCACAATTTGATAAAACAAAGAAATGAACTTTCAACGATGTTGAATTCTGAAAGGAAAAGAGTTGGTCAGTTAGAATGCGAGGTAAACGTCTTAAATTTTTAAATGTTTTAATAGAGTTATATATTATATTATCTATATAATAAATAACTAATGCATTTTCGTAGAACATACAATTGTTTTTCTTTGAACTGTGTGTGCCTTTCCTTACATATTATTTCACATTAAAATTATGCAGTAAAACATTATTATTTTGTATTTGTAAGATTATTATATGTCTGATGCTTGATACAAATGGAATGTGTACAATTTATTTATGTAAAACCGAAAAAGAATAGTTCCATGCCTGCTTCGTGCTTAGTTTCTCATTGTAGGTAACAAATTAGATTAGAGTGGTCTTTCTTCTATGTCATTTGGTTTCCATTTATGTTATCCTTAAGAACAGAAAGATGAATTTCTTTAATATTAAACGATTAAAATGTGCCTATTACAAGTAAAAAAGAAATACTTTGTAAAACTGTACTGTTACATAACAAATTGTAATAGCAGTTTTGCTTTAGCGACATTATAACGGTAATTCACTCAACCATTTTGAAAATATAAACTTGTCCGCTTAGCTCAACAGGGAAAGCACAGATCTATGGATCGCGTGTTTGTAATTTCGATCCTCAGGCGGGGCGTATATTCTCCGTGACGATTTAATAAAAAACATTTCGTCTGAAATAGTTTGTCTCCAACCTCTGATTGATGTTGGGAAGTTGGCATTTTTTGCGGAAAACGGATTTATACTTGTACAGAACGCTGGTAATATACATAACTTAAATACTGCTGAAAAACGGATCTGATCTCGTGATCTGACACTCTAGAAATGTTCCTAGAATAGAACGGAAGGTCTCTGACACCCAATAGAAATTTTGTTTGGGTTCAAGACCACCATCCACGAGGGTGTCCGATCACATCCAGGAGAGAGTTAGATCACCATCCAGGGACAGTGTTATAAGGAATGATTATTTCTTAAGTGAGATAGTGGAGTGGCCACGAAGATGGCCGTTGTGTATGTATAGTATCAAATCAGTGGTGAGCTCTTAAAACCTTAACATAGCGTCGAGGTATGTGTCTGTCTTTCTGTCAGCCTCCACTGTTCTGATCGCATGATCCTTAAAGCCTTATTTGGCCTTCGTTGCGTCTAACGATACGGTCTTCTTGTACTCTAAGTGTAGTAAGTATACTGTTTTGAAGGAAAGCAGTTCTAGCTTCATATTATTGTAGCTTTTCAATTTGCTCGGCGATGGACTCCATTGTGAACGAATGTTAATTTACATTGCTTAGTTGAAAAAAAGACAATTTAGATCTATACTCTTTTCGGGTGACTTTCTGGCACCTTACAACTACCAGTAGAAAGAGGAAAGAGTAAAAAAGCAATATTATTGTGTGTACACATTTCATTGAACAGGAAACTGTAATAGCAAGAACATTAAGGATACAAATGATCATGGTCTAACACATACAATTTAAACAAAGTCATGCAAGTTTATCAGTTTGATTTGCTGTTCATCACAAAATATGTTCAGGTTTACCTAGTGGTTTAGATTTTGTATATATATGTCCAAAACAAGTTCTGGTGTCTTAGCTATTGAGATGCAAATAGATTGACTATAAACTTAATTTAATAGTCGGAAAAGCCTCCAAAACACAATCTTTAACTCATGCGTCCAGATCAAATATGCAGTAAACACATCAAAATACACTGCTTCGACTTTGAAGTGGCACTTTGTTCCTAGTCAAGCTTCTTGTATTGTTGACCAATAAGGGATAAAATTTTCTTCTTGCGATCTATAAAAGTCAAAATAAATAGCTTATCTTCTCTCCTTCTCCGAGTTAATCTAAGTTATGTATGTTCACTATGTAAACTTTTACATCACAGTATTACTTTTTTTATATGATCCTATCCGCATACGTTTTCATTCAGTTACTCAATGTAAATGTCAAGGATTTTGAGGTTCATAGGTATTTGTGATTCCAGGCGTCTTTCACATGTTTTATCCATATACTTAAGCTTTCCCGTGGATATGATTGTTGGTGAGGTTACTTCCCCCTTCCTTTCAATGAACAACTCCGCCCTAATTTGAAACTAACATGAAACGATCCTAGTGTCATTGTGGTAAATGTTTTAATATTAAAACTTTATTCGTTTTATCAGTCCAAGAAAGATGCGAATGAGGTAACTACCAATACAGGCGGTTGGTGTCCGAAAGCAACAAAAACAGAACACGTCACCGATGAAGGACTTGTAAAGACGTTGATCATTTTCTTTAAAGGTATGTTGTCTATTTTCTTATTTCTTTACATTCTAATACTGTTCAAGTTCCAGTTATCCAGCATAATACAATTTCCAAGCTACAGAAAAGCAATGTTCACATTTAAAGTTTGAATGCGTTATCCATTTGTTCCTGTTTTGAGCCGCATATTTAAATGCATTAACATAACGGTTACTTATATCTGATACATATTATTGCTGGAATGAAAATTGAAAAACAAGCCTTTGGTAACAGAAAGACAAATGTATTCAAATGTTGCCGATAACATAAATTATTTACTCTCCTTCATATTGATTTATCAGAACATAACTATTAGATAATTACTTGTGACAAAAATCAGCAGAAAATAAATCACATTCAAACCACACCGTCATCAATACGTAAAAGATAGAAAGAGTAATTAATGTACAAATGTGAGCACATGCATATCAATACTATAATAAAAGTCATAAGCATATCACACACATGCAAGGCGCACATGCTAAAGGAATGTAGACCCATTGGGAAAATGAACTAGTTTTCGTGATCTAACATTAAACCAATTCATTAATAACAAAAGAGTTAAAATAGAATTACTCCCAGACAGGTTAATTCCTTTGACAAGAAATAACAACTTTTATAAAAGCAGGGAAACTAAAACACGCGACGTCAGACAGTTGCAATTATGTTACCAATACTGTATTTACTTTGGGGGATTCATGAACTAATTCTGATTGAACACGTCAACTTAGCACAAGGGGAAGAACGCAGATCTAAGAATCTCGGGGTCGTGAGTTCGATCCTCGGGCTGGGCGTATGTTCTCTGTGATGATTTAATAGAATATATTATGTCTGAAATCAATCGTCCTCCACCTCTGTTTTTAAATTAGCTGTCCGCAGTTGCATAACTAAGATAATGTTGAAAGACGGAGTAATACCTAGAACAAACAAACAAACATTTTGATAGAATTCCTTAGATGTCCCGTCAGCAAAACATTCAGCAAAACATTCTGGAGTGACTGTTTAAGGACTGAAATTAACATGCAGTATTTTTCTTGATTTTTTTCGTCTTTTTATTTTTTGTTCGGTGTCGTGTTCCACCGACACATCATTGTTCAGTGTTATGCTTTTGGTGTTGGAGGGAAATCCAAGGTGTTCTTTGGATGTTCTTGACATCACGTACTGTAAATACATGACTGTTATGTTAAAAATTCTATGTTAGGGACATATATTTGAATTTCCACATATAAACATTTAGTCTCTGCACATTGTTTCTTCCATAGTTTCCTTTCTTTGAGCATAAAAGATCCAATCTATTAGAGAGAGAGAGAGAGAGAGAGAGAGAGAGAGAGAGAGAGAGAGAGAGAGAGCAAATAAGTACTCAAAATGACTGTTTGTACTCAAAATAACGAAAATAATATTACTTTTGGATTGTGTTCCTGTTTACCACATTTCTTAATTACATGCAAAAATATGGTTAATGTATGTTTATTTTAACGAGATAAAAGTTCGATCGTTTAAAATAATAAAAACATGTATTTCATAGTGTTCACCACAGCTATGGATATTTAAAACATGTTGACCGTTTCCAAGAATAGCAGAATGACAAATAAAAATTGTTCCTGTATCTTATAGTCATTACCTACGAAAACTATACACTTAGTCTTCGTGTCATGTGTTTAAGTGAATGTTGTACCTATTAGAATCACTTTTCACGAAAGAACATGTGAAGGTGTTATACAAACAAACACTCATACGTACGTACGTACATTCATACACACGAGAGATGTTAAGCGAATACCTGGATAAGTGCTGTCATTTCTTCATACAAACTGGAACTGTTACATAGTGTAGATTAGGGAGTAGTTTAATTATATTTAACTCATATATACATGTATATACAGAAACAAAACGTTTACGACACATTCAAAAGCAAAAGGGTTGAGCCAAAATTCTTACAACATTAGTGATCGGCCCTCCCCTAATAGGGAATACACAGTTGATCAAAATCACATTTTCTAGGAACTATTAATAAGTAAATGTTAGTCCCCTCGGCAACGACATGTGTCGCCATCGCGCCTAATTTTTCTTTTTCTACATTATATTCGCTAATACAGTACTTGCCATTTACGTGTTTTTCAAGCAACCTTTAGTTAAATAAAGTGAATACCAATGAGAAAGGTAACCATCAGACTAATAACGTTAAAGTATAATGTAACAGCACTGTAACCTTTGTCATCGCTAAAATCTGAATGTTAAACGTATACATGAGGTAACATCTTGTGTTTCGAATAAAAAAAAGGTAGGACAAATGCACGGGCTATGCTGCATAAGATTATTTAAGAGTTGATGTCTTGAAGAAAAACAAAGCAACAGTTTAAAAGGCTTAAAAGTGGTAAGTGGTATAGTGCTGACGATTCGGGCTTAAACACAAATGTCAGACTAACGCGGATGCAGACAAAATATTAGATATAGACGTGCTTATATATTCTAGCAATTTGTAATTAAATTCCCTGTTTTCATTACGTGCTCCGTTTGACAGGCAAGTTGCTTGCTGCGGGGCTAGCCACTTCATAAACGTTAGTTTTTCATTTTTATAAGAAACGAAGCGTAAGATAAACTGTTATTTAATTCTTCAGCACTTCATTTATAATGTAAGGAAGCAAAATAACGTAACCTGATGCTACTGTATTCCATACTGGTATAAGTTATTATATTTACCTTCAATATTTACCTCATGAAAACGGAAATTACCGCAGACTTATTGTTCTCGGTCTACAGTCAGGGTATAGAAGCCTCGAGCTTAATAAACAAATTTTGCGACCTCTAAGTTGGATACTTATGCCCCTCTTTCTTTACAAGAAGGACTTATCTTTATGGAAAATTATCAATGATTTAACACAGTCTTTACAAAAATTACTTAACTTGATCGATATATCAATCATAAAATAAATATTCCCGTGACGCTTTTGTGCCGATGGTATTTTTACAATATTTTTGCAAGACAACATGTTACTTACTTAAAACCATTTAATATCGTTTTATTTCATTTGCTAAAATGTAGATTCAGCATCTTTTGATTTTGCAGCTTTGCGTTTTTGAATTATTGCTTGCTTCACTTAATTTGGACAAATAATACAAATAAGGACCTGAAAGAGTAAGAATAGTCACTTGTTTGTTACACATTTCAGATAAACACATAGGAAGTTTTGGAGATGGCCCTGGTGTTTACAAACAACGTATACTGAATTCCAGGAAAGTTAAGAGTTTCGATGCATATGACGGTGCACCATATTGTGAAATAACAAGTAATGGTCAGGTTCAATTTCTTGATCTTTCAATTCCACAGTATGGAATTCCAGTCTACGACTGGATTTTGAGTCTTGAAGTTGCTGAACACATTCCACAGGAGTACGAAAGTATTTTTATAGACAACATTATTAACCATGCTCGGGAAGGAATAGTTCTCAGTTGGGCAACACCCGGACAAATAGGATATTCCCATGTTAACAACAGACCGTTTGAGTATGTTCGTAATTTGATGAATTCACGAGGATTTTTCCATGACAATGAATATTCGGAAATACTGAAACGAAGTGCAAATGGTCCAAATCTAAAAAGAAATGTAAATGTGTTCCGGCGGAAGGAAACATCGATAGAGTGCAAGATGCATTTGGCTTAATGTCCTGTGACGTATAGAAACTGTTAGTCTTTATCAGTTCAGTAGTTTCAAACTGCATCGTCTGTAGTTTCCTTGCTTTCAGTTCTTACGAAGACGACCCATAGTGTTCGTTTGATATTTGTTCAGGGCATGTGTTTTTAGCTCATCTGATTTTTTGAAAAAAAAATGATGAGTTATTGTCATCACTTGAGCGGTTGTCGGCGTCGGCGTCGGCGTCGGCGTTGCCTGGTTAAGTTTTATGTTTAGGTCAGCTTTTCTCCTAAACTATCAAAGCTATTGCTTTGAAACTTGGAATACTTGTTCACCATCATAAGCTGACCCTGTATAGCAAGAAACATAACTCCATCCTGCTTTTTGCAAGATTTATGGCCCCTTTTGGACTTAGAAAATATCAGATTTCTTGGTTAAGTTTTATGTTTAGGTCAACTTTTTCTCTTAAACTATCAAAGCTATTGCTTTAAAACTTGCAACTCTTGTTTACCATCATAAGCTGACCCTGTACAGCAAGCAACATAACTCCATCCTGCTTTTTGCAATAATTATTGCCCCTTTTGGACTTAGAAAAATCATTTTCTTGGTTGAATATTATGTTTAAGTCAACTTTTCTCATAAACTATCAAAGCTATTGTTTTAAAACTTGCAACAGTTTTTCACCATCATAAGTGTACACTGTGCATCAAGAAACATAACTCTATCCTACTTTTTGCAAGAGTGATGGCCCTTTTTAGACTTAGAAAATCATGGGTAGGACAATATTTCTATTATACAAAAAAAATCAGATGAGCGTCAGCACCCGCAAGGCGGTGCTCTTGTTTAACTTATTCCTACAAGTTATCAATCTAATCTGTAATATAGAATTTCTTAACGAATATTGCTGCTAATTTAGGAATATTCAGATATAAACCTGTTGTCTTTTCAAATTTTCTATGAGTGTTGAAGGATCTTTTGAACTTTTAGAATATCTTTAATAATGTAAATTTTGTTGTCAATAATGTATTTTTACAGTGTGCAAAAGATGTTCAAAAATGTCAATACCCTCTTTCAGTCTATGTATTTTCACAACATTTACACTGATAGGCGGAGCAAATACACTGCTTCATGTAGTGTAGCTAATGGTCTAACAGATAGTTAATAAGTGCACAAGAAATGTTGCCAAAGTGCAGTTAGATATATGGCTGACATGCACCTAAATTATGGTACCATTTGAAGGGGAAGAAAACAATGTTTAAATCAAGTACGATTTGCTTTTTATAGTGCACGGTTTTTAATTGTCAAACTGCATAGAAACTTACATAGGCTCTGTAGACATGTTTGCAACCACAAACTGAAATTCATTTTGAATGAAGCAGTGTGCTGTAATCTATGACTAAGTCTTTACATAGTATTCATGAATAACAGAAGGCCAAGAATGGCATACAGAAAGCAAAGTTTGAGGCAGAAATAAGAATGAAGAAGGTTAATTATACATTATAATTATGGTATACCTCCTGTTTTAGATTTTGAGCACACTCTGTACTACTGTTTGCAGAATTTTAAACGAAGAATTAATCATGATTAGTAATTTTTATCGGAATTTCTAAAAGTAATTTGAAAATATAAGATAATTCAAAATTAAGGAAATCATCCAGTTGAAAACACAACATAAATAATGTCATTCAAATATGATCGGCTTCGGACAGGCAAATATTATGTCAGTTTTTGAAGAGGCACGTCTTCTTTCATTGAAACTAGCGTTAAGTGAAGTGAAGTCAGTGGAAATATCATAATGATATTCTTCTTGTTTTGCTTCATTGAAGGATATTAAGGCTAGTGACACTGAAACATTTTTTTAACAGTCCTTGTTTGTAAAAGTTTTGGAATTGGCAACAGACATTTGTAAATAAATAAAAATCATAGAAATGCAGTCAAAATCCTGTCAAAATATTAGAAAGAGGTTCTCCCTGTTGTATTAGCTTACCTGAGCAAAAAGTGCTCATGATGTACTAGGATACTTGGATGTCCATCGTCAATTTTTCATTGTCTACAATTTCTTTCAAGGACATTGCCTTCTTAACCTTTTTGCCAGTTTCAAGCAGACTTCACAGGAATGTTTCTTTCTTTGTCCAATTTCAAAATCCTTTACATCTGGATCACCCCAGCAGAATTCTTGTTTTGCCATGCCAGCCAAGAATGAAACATTTCAAAAGATACTCATTTTAGAAAGAGCTCATCCGATTTTGATATAGCATCACAAATATGTTCATTGGGTGACCCTCTACCTAATTCCTACAATCATTTTGTTTTGATAAAAACATGTTGGCAGAAGTGGTTTTTAATATATGTTTATGGCTATAAAGGAAACTTTGAATAGGATCTTTTTATTCTATCTATCTAAGAATTGCATTCTTTTACTGCTTTTACAGTATTTTGTTATACACTTTCACAAAACTTGTTTCATTTTAAGTGTATTGAAAAAAAAGGTTTTTTTTGTTGTTTTTTTTTCAAACGAATTTCTCCTGCTATGTCAACGATGTAAACAGGGTGTTATCTTATTCGCACCAAAATAACTTATCAATAAAGTATCATCATTCATATGTTTTTGTCTGATATTTTGGTGAAAATAAGAGAGTTCTTGAATAAATTAGATACACATGTTTCTATTTACAGAAGGCCGTATACGCTAAAATGTTATTTTGAATGTATATGCGAAAACAAATGGTGGTCTATAACCTGTAAGAAGAAACAAAGTATTAAGGGTTTTTTTTGTAACCGTGTGACGTCGCCAGTTGTGTCGAAGTTACACATATCTGTCAATTGATATTAACTGTACACAGTGGTGAATTGCACGTTTGTGCAACAACTGAAGTGGGTCGCACGTGTGTTACGGCTATAGTAGCAGGAAAGTGTTTTCACTTGACGTCGTTTGCCGTCGTGTGTCAGATTGATCACGTGACGCTGTAGTGACGTTTAAAAAAAACTTTTAAAGTTTTCAAAAATAAAAACCTTATATTTTTGACCCGAAATACTTTATCATGTGACAATGTAATCACAAAATGCATTTATTTTTCGTCTACGACCTATAGAAAGCAGTGTAGTCAGTTTAGGTGATGTACCACATGTAGTGACATGCCGGTACAAACCAGTTTGTGAGCGTGCGTGTGTGTGTGTTTGTTTATTTTGTTAAGAGGGGGCACATGTCCCTGATTTTACACTACAACTGGTGAAAAGGAGCATATTATAAACATTTCAGCTATAATTACACATTTTCACGCATGTACTAACAGTCCGCACCCAAGGTAAAACCCTCATTTTCGAAAACAGCATTAAAAGGCCCTTTATTTGAACTTAAATCAAAACTGCATGACCCTGTTTATTGAGCCAAAAATTACAACTTGCAAAAAGCATAAAGTCGTATCTGTTACCTTCGACCCATTTGTGATTAGTTTTTGAAAGCTTTTAGGATTGCATATTATATAATTTTGGATAAAGCAAAACTAGGTAACAGATACGAGAGTCCATTATTGATGACTCTAAAAAAGGCGTATAGACAGTTTCTCAAATATTATCAGCTCGTATTTGACAATAAGCACTGTCAATCTTTAAAGGCTTTTGCTATGAGATTACTATATAAATATGACCTTCCTCGGTAAAAAATAAGTAAAGTGAAATATTTAGGTTTTTTGCTTTTTTTATCTGTGTTCTGAAAATACTGTTTTTCAAACGATTTTTTTTCTCGTGAGTCGATATATGTAAACTGTTGCTTTTGAAATTATCTGCTTTGTTTCGTCAAAGTCAGTGACATTTTTATTCGATCGCATGTATAAATACAAGTACACTAGCTCGATGCTGTGCTACGACGCTTCAAATGAGAACTATATTAGAAAAAATGTAAAATGTATTGATAGAAACCATTCCAGGTTCCAGGTTGGGTGCGCACCATAAACCGGTTTAAACTTTCTCAGTGGTGGTTTTGCCACTGACTGTTCCAAGGCGGTGCCCCAATGTGTTCCTTTATTTGATCGTTTTGTTCTAGTGTGACTGCTTTGTGTGAGTGTGTTGGTGATTTTGCTTTGTGTAAGTTTGTTATTGTTGATCGTGTGCACATCCGCGTGTTGGATTAACGTTTTGGGAGGCTGAGGTTTTCCCTTTTTGATATTTGTCCTTGTATTAGTTTGCTTCTATATTAATAAGCATTTGCAATAGCCTCAATAGAAACAGCAGACGCAGTGGTCCACTGTTTGACTACCAAACCAGAGTCGTGAGTTCGAGCCCCCGCTTCTACACCTAAAAATCACTAACATTTGATTAAGAAATCCGTGTATGCATAGTGCTTTACACCTTGCACGCTAAAGACCAGGGAAGCTTATGGAATCCGAGCGTGTTCTTTATCTTGCACTGTCCTCCCACTAAGATTACTTTTAGTCTTCTGGAGGAGTCACAGATATGGGTGAACGGTGATGACTATCAATAAACTTAAATAAAAACAAATAGAACATACCTCAACTGAGTGGTTCGTAGTTTTTATAGACAGTATTTATTTATGAGAAAAATTTAGTAAAATGCTTATCTTTTTTTCAACAGGTCTATTGGAACCGTTGATCACGTGACATCAGCATAATCTTAGTAGATGTCATAGAATTCCATCAAGAGTATATTAACGTATAATATTACCCCATCAGAATCATAATACACTTATCTTATGCAAAAAGCGATCACTTAAGACACATCTTAACGCACACACAAAATATAACTGTACAATTTGTTTAACTAAATTAGCTAAAACGAGAAGAATTGTATCCACTGAAGCAGAATGAATATCATTTTACGTTTCGAAATATGTTTTGTAACGCAATTAATAGTTTGAAGGGCCGCAGTTTAGTGCTATTAATTATTCTACCTTAACAATGATTGATAATCAAAGTACTGAAAGTACAGAAAGACTGGCTACCACAAAACACTGGATGAAATCTGTGCGGGAAAGATGTTTGCAAAATCTTAGATATTATGGGATTTCCATATCAAATTAAGGCGAGCATAGGGTATTGATGTGATGAACCATCTTAATTAACTTGTGAAGGTAGTGTAAGGATATTACAGACTACATATGGTGAAAAAATACATTATGGTTGCTTCATTTGGGATAAAATAATGAGTGAGACAAACAGCACGTAATGCTTACTTGTGAATCTGAAACCACAAAAATTAATATCTTACAAAAAAGTCAGGTTCCTAGAACGTAATCCAATCAAACCACATATGATAATGAACGAAATTCATAGTTTATTCGAGAAACGTAGTTTATCAAATGTAAAACCATGGTTTAAAGGTCGATATATACCCAAGTTAAAGTTCAATCGAGAAACCTAGTTTATCGAACATAAATATGGGTTCAAGAGCGGAAACTATGGTTTACGCCTGTTGTCCTATGTTTTCGCTCGAAACTATATGTTAGAATTCAATAATCCTAGTTTTTCGACCAGGAATGTAATTATTGGATTATTGGATTGCCACGAACTATTGTTTAGGGGCGTAAACCTATGTTTACGACCATGAACTTGGGTTTCTGAGATGAACCATACTTTACGAACGTGAACCTAGGTTTACGTTCAGTAAAATTGGTTTCTCGAACAAAACTAGGATTTTTGGTCGTAATCCTATGTTCACGAGCGTGAACCTATGTTTACGGTCGTAACCCATTTTCACGGTCGTAAACTTAAGTTATCGATCGTGAAAATATGTTCACGTTCGTAAACTATGGTTTACACTCGTGAACCCTGGATTACGCCCATAAACATAGGTTCACACTCGTGAACTTAGATTTACGACCGAAATTCCTAATTCATAAACAAACCTGGGTTAACGGGCGTAAACTATGGTCAACGCCCGTTACCTTATGTTTCGCTCGAAAATAATTATGGGTAAGTATTCAAAAAATTTGGTTTTACGTTCGAAATACCTACTTTATCGGTTGTTAATTCTAGTTTTTCGTTAATATTGGGCAATTGGCGTGTCATAAAAGTTTATATATGTGTAAAAAGAAGCAATAATGAACATTGAGGGACATAATATCAGATAAAGTATAAAGGTAACAAACACAACATCACACACAAAAAACTGTATTTATAAATCGACAAAATTGTAAATGTCAAATATCTGAAATTGAAATAATAAAACTGGTCATTTAGATAAATGAATAATACCCGTAGGTAATAAATATCATTAAAATTGATTAGCAACCTTTACCATACAACTTTTGCTCCCCCTGTTATCGATTTTCTGCCGTATCTGCCTTCAGGTCTATTCTTCCTTCAGATAATTTTGAAAACAAGAAAAACACAATGTAAAAATAAAGATCGGATCATTGTAATGATTTTAGAGTCTCAATTATTTCAACCGCTGTTCCACCCATCTAACAATCTTGGAAGAGCGCCCGCTTTAAAAGCGGAAGGTCGTTGCTTTGATCCATGGCCGCTTCATAACAAAGACATAAAATGTTACCGTTAGCTTCTTCGCTTGTCGCTCAGCATTATCAGGATAGTGATGGGATTGTTGAGCTCGATGTTAGTTATGATTCAGGTGACGTGCCAACGGCGTGATATTCCTGTGAAGTAGCACTATCAAGCCGGGCATTTTAGCTCTTTGCTACAAATAAACACCGTCGTTTATCTTACTGAGAAAAAAAATAGATAGACATTAAACTCAAACTCCCACCCACACACACACACACACAGAGAACCGCACACCCGTACAAACACGTGTTTGCTGCACAAAACCATTATACGTGACAAATTGCATGAACTAACTACACTGCTTTCTTCTCTTGTTATAAACAATGTAAAACAGATTTTATTTTGTTCTTTGGTTGCTCGACTGCATTAGTACTTGTTCCTGCTATTCCTATATTTGTGGCATTTGCTGGCGCTGTTCCATCAGTAATTACAATATTTATTAAAGGTTTAAAAGTTGAAGACAAAAAAGTTATTTTAAAATTACATCATAAAAAATATAAAACAACTAATAACAAAAGCACGAATTGGAAAGGTAAATAAAGAAGATGAGAAAAAAGTTATTCAAGATATTTTTACAATACTGTTAGAAATTCAGGCAGAAAATATTCAAAGCCTCTTGAAATGTATATGAAGCAATTTAAACTTAACGGATATAAAGATAAAAAAGAAGAAGAATTGTATTAAATTTAGATTGCTGAATTTATTTTTACGTGCGTTGTTTAAAGATTTTTTTTCTATAAGTATATTATATAAATGGCTAATAGAAATATAGATATCAATATTTCAATAAAACTAGCCTGTACTTTAGGAAGAATATGGAATGAAGGAATAAAACAAGAAAAAAAAATATATAAAAAAGTAAGAAAAAATAGAAACGTTATTAAATCAAAGCTTAATCAATTAACCAGTGAAAATTTTAAAAAACTAAGGAAAAATTGAAACGTTATTAAATCAAAACTGAATCAATTAACCAGTGAAAATTTTAAAAATAATGTAATTGATAGATTGGAAAATGTTATAGATTTTTTGAAAAGAAAATAGATTTATTTGAATGGGATTGTTGTTGTTTATTAACAGAAAAAACAAAATATGAAATATTATGTGATTGCCCCAGATCAAGACTAAATAATCATCGAAACAATCCTAAAAAGATAATTGCAACCGATTGTGACACTAATGAAGAAAAAACATATAAAAGTATTCACGCAGCAACTAAAGACCTTGATATTAATTCTGGGTTAATGAAAATGTGCTGTGAAGGGAAAAAACAGAGCAAAAAGTGGAAATTCGAAAACAAATGGGAGAAAGTATAAATTTAAATATTTTATTTCTTCTTAAACTTTATTTTTTAATTTTGTGCTTAAAGAGTTTTCTTCTAAATATAATATATAGATGACTGTAAGAGAAATTCAGAGGTCTTTAAATCAATATATTAAGATATTTGAAATAAAAATTACATATCCGTGTGGACGGATAGCCCAGTGGTTTGCACACTTGCCTTCCAATCCTGAGGTCGGGGGTTCGATCCCCGGCAACTACTCGGGAATTTTCAGAAACGCTTTTCAGTGTTTCCCACCAATTAGAGGTGTACTGCTCAGGAACCCAGGCAATCCTTGTGTGTATCAGTGCTATACACTGGGCACGTTAAAGAACCAGGCTGTCTATTCGCAACGAGTTAGGCTAAGTTAGCCGGACAAGCCTGTATCTGTTTTCTGATCTCTCTGTCGTGGGGGTTTTGTCTTACTCCCTCTGGTCAGATCGCTCTGTGTCTGTACTAGTAGAGGATGAATTTATGCGCCCTGTGTGGCTGCATTTGAACTATGTAAAGCACCTTTGAACGTGAAATTGATCATGAAAAGGGCGCTATATAAATCTGGTATAATAATAATAATAATAATAATAATAATTATAATATAGACAAGATCCAAAAAAGCAATTATATTTAAATATAGAAGACTCATTTGATATTCTTAAATCTGAACTTAAAACTTTAAAAGGTATAAAAATAAATGTTGTTTTAAAAATAACTTTTACAAAAATTAGTAAAACAGATACAATATATAAATCAGCTTATTTTCAATCAAAGGCTTTGATTATTATTAACACAAACGAAATAAAAAAAAAACACTTTAGGCCATCCTTAAAAAATTGTTTGTTTGTAGTAACGCGACCCAGAATTTTTAGTGTGAGTAGGTAGGTAGGGTTTTTTTTTTTTTTTCGTTTTTTTTTTTTTTTTGTATGCTAATTGTACAACACCTGCATTTTCTTTTTAACCCTCTGGTTTATACACCTTTTGGGTACTAACACTTCTCTGTAGAATGCTAACTTGATTGTAACATATCTGCAAGGGTGGTAGTTTTCACATAGTATGACTACTTATATTAATATCACCTTTTTAATAACAATAAAAATAATAGATAGCCTGACACCAGTCAGAAACAGAGCTTATTATCTCCATATCAAACTTAAAAATTTACGATTATCAATATATTAAACAAAAATAATTGGCCAGACCTTTTGAATGTCCTTGCACTGGCTGGGGTAATAAAAACATTACATTCCTTAGGATACCTACTCCAATGGACAGCATTGAAGTACATAGCAAAATCTTTGATATTTTACCCTGTAGACCTGAGTCTGATTACAAGCAACGCACTCCTTCAAAGTTCAAAGCCTATGTATCATGTAATTTTTAGACAATACTTAATTGTTTTACATTGTTTACTCAGGGCTTAAGCTATGATAATATTTTAGGGAGAAGTCATTTCTTCCTCAGCTAAGATTATGGAGAAGTTGAGAGATTTTAGGGAGAGGTGGAGTGATTTTAGGGAAACGTGGAAAGATTTTTAAAAGCGACATGACATGCAAGTTGAAAATGGAACTAAATATACTTATTTTTTTTTTATTATTTCCTGTCTTTGTTTAAGTCTATTGATTTAAAGTAAATAACAAATTCACTGAAAATATCAGTGATTCTGTTTTCTTATCCTTCAATGTAAACCTAATTTCTTATCCTTGTGAATCTGATGTGATTAAACTGCAAATTAAAGTTATTTTTCACTCTTGCAATGATTGCCTTAACCAAGAAAAGCCTAATCTGAATATGAATACAATTAAAAAAAGCTAGGTTAATTCCATATCACCAAAAAATAAATCAAGCTCCCAGTGCTAATGCACTCAAAGTCAAAACACAAAAACCCATAAAAGCATTTCACAGTCACTTCTTGAATTAAATACATGTCAATAGCAGTGACATCACTATGACATCACACAGAATACACGTCTTCTTTGATCTGCTAGTGTCTTCTTTGATCTGCTACTGTCGGCACACATTAAAAGAAACAGTTGTCAAACAGGTTAAACCCAGTTTCTGATGGCAGGTGTCAAAAATTTGCATGAATTTCAGTTACATTATTTAAGTCACAGAAAGTTTCAGTAATAATAATTATGTTTCTAAAGTCTGGGCTTTGAAAAATAAAAAAAAGTGGACCCATGGAAATTTAATTTCACTTAAATAGGAAGATCTAGAAATGTAAACATTATGGATTTCTTTCGCTGGTTTTAGTCATTGCATTGAAAGGATGTTTAACTTTTATAAATAAATTTTCTGGTAAGAAAATTTTGTTTGTCTAATATTTTTGACGTTTATTGTGCTCTTTCCAAGTGACTTGTGCAGTGTCACTGCAGTTTTATCCTCGGGGCAGATTAAAAAGATTATGTAACGACAAAAGATCGAAACTAAAATTATTATTTGTTTGCAAAATTGTTTGAGAAATTATGATAGAATGATATCCAAGAATTTATCTATCCCAGATGTTTTACGTACGAGAAAAATCATTATTTTACAAATCTAAAACTCGTTAAATACGTCTGCAGTATTGCACAGATAACACTATGTACCACGATTTGTCCATGTGGAATTTTCTAAACAACTTTTTGCATGGATTTTTTGTAGTATATCAGGAAATCGGCTGGGCGTTCGGTAGACCCGAGGTTCTGGGTTTTCACTCGCACTTATCGAGAAAAACTCGTATTTAACCCGCACAAAAAATGTCCCGTGCGTCGGCTTGACCCGAGGAAATTTTCTTTTATGAGTCTCGAGTTCGAAAGTACTGCCCCTTGTCAATCAAAGTCCCGGTGAATTCCAATATTGTTCGCCGCCATAAGCGGAAGTATGGCAGTAGGCAGAGCTTGGTAAATTAATCAGCTTCTGGCAGATGTCAATCATGCCACGCGCCGACTGACACGTGGGCTTCTCACGGTTTGTATTTGGTACAATAATGTCCGTCATTGCCAAAGGTATTTATTGATCAATGTGTTAAAGTTAATTGATAAACAATGCATAGAAGAGCAGCCTATTATCGTATTTGTGTAACTTGTTAATTAGCGGTATACAGAAAGCGTAACATTCACATATTTTGTTTCTTATCGGTCATATCGGTCATTCATGTAGTTGAACCTCAACGAACACTGTCTAGGAAAACTTAGCGATACAAATAGTTACCCAAAAGAAATAACGAAACAGGAAAGAATAAAAACACGGCACCGATAAAAAAAAATTTCCGAGTTTTGGGTTAAAAAATTGTTTGAGTCGCGGCGATTTTCGTGAGTCGGTCGCGTTACTGCAAACAAACAATTTTTTAAGGATGGCCGGTTTACGTCAAGCTTTTGATAAAATAATAAAAAGGATTGGTAATTGGATTTACGAAGGAAGTGGCTGGAGAATAGAGTCAGTTGATGCTTATATAAATAGATATAAATATAATCCATTAGCTGCTTCAAGTTATTTAGAATTACCAAAGCAATTACAACATCCAATACAAAGGATTATTAAATATAAAGAATGAGCATGATAATGAATGTTTTAGATGGTGTCATTTAGCTTACAAATCATGTTTACAAAACAATTTTCTCAAGAAAGAAAAATGAACATATTCCAAATTGTTAAGCTATGAATGGTGTTCAAGCTGTAAAACTGCCAAAAGAGGGAAGTAAAATACATTTTAAAAACTATCACAAAGGCTTAGCAGTACTTTTTGTAATTAATGCTGATTTTGAATCAATAACTAAGAAAGTATTAACTGCTTTACCATCAACCGAATCTTCATTTACTGAACCATATCAAAAACATATAGATTGAGGTTACGGTTATAAAGTTGTTTGTTGTTATGACGATAAATATACTAAACCAACACAAGTTTACAGAGGTCCAAATGCAGTTTATAAGTTTATGGAAAAAATGCTTGAGGAAGAAGAGTATTGTAAGGAAATATTTAATGAAAACTTTAACAAAGATTTGAAAAAGTCATATTTGTGGAAAAGAATATAAGAAAAATGAAAATCAAGCCCGAGATCACTGTCATATAACAGGAAAATCTAGAGGAAGTGCTCATCAAGAATGTAATATTAATTTTAGACTAGCACACAAAATTCCTATTATATTTCATAATTTAAGAGGTTATGATGGTCATTTTATTATGCAACAAATAGGAAAATAGGAAAATTTAAAAATGAAATTAATGTTATTCCTAATAATATGGAAAGATATATGGCATTTATGGTAAGTGATTTGATTTTTATAGATAGTTTTCAATTTATGTCTCAACCATTAGATAACTTAGTAAAAAATATTTCAGAATTTAAGTACACATCTCAAGAATTTAGTAAAGGTAAACTTCAATTATTAAAAAAAAAGGTATTTATCCATATGATTACATGAATTCATTTGAAAAATTCAAAGAAACAGAATTACCTCCTAAAGAAGAGTTTTATTCAATTTTAAACGATACGCATATATCTGACAATGAATATGAGCATGCAAAATGTTTGGAATAAATTTAAAATTAAAACAATTGGAGAATATCATGATCTATATTTAAAAACTGACGTATTGCTTTTAGCTGATGTTTTTGAAAATTTTAGAAAACTAAATTTGGAATATTATAAACTTGACCCTTGTCAGTACTTCAGTAGTCCTGGTTTAGCATGGGGTGCACTGTTAAAAATGACTGGAATAAATCTGGATTTAATAACAGATATTGATATGTATCTTTTTATTGAAAAGGAACTGAGAGGAGAAATAAGTTATATAGCTAATCGTTACAGCAAAGCAAACAATAAATATATGACTAAACTATAACTCAAAATTTAAATCTAAATACATTATGTACATCGACGCCAATAACCTCTACGGTTGGGCCATGTGCCGATCTTTACCCTCTGGAAATTTTAAATGGGCCACTTTAAAACAATATAAGAAATTAATTGCAAAAGTTAAAACTAATTTTATAATTAAATGTGATCTTGAATATTCAAAGGAATTACATGATCTTCACAATGATTATCCTTTAGCTCCTGAAAAGATACTCATTCAAGATCATTGGCTTTCAAATTATAGTAAAAATATTGAAAATGAATTTGAAATAGGAAAATGTCATGTAAAAGAATTAGTTCCAACTTTAATGGAAAAACAGAACTATGTTGTTCATTTTAAAATCTTGAACTTTATACACAATTAGGATTAAAAATAACAAAAATACACAGAATATTAACTTTTGACGAAAGTCCTTGGTTAAAAATGTATATTGATTTTAATACTCGAAAAAAATCTAAAGCAAAGAATTCTTTTGAAAAAGGCTTTTTTAAACTCATGAACAACTCTGTATTCGGTAAGACGATGGAGAATTTACGCAAAAGAATAAATATTAAATCAACACATAATGAAAACCTTTTTTGAAGTATATAGCAAAACCTTCATTTGTCAGTTCAACAATGTTTAATAAGAATTTGTTCGGTATTCATAGAATAAAAGAAAGTTTATTATTAAACAGACCTTGTTATGTCGGAATGTGCATTCTAGATTTATCAAAATATTTAATGTATGATTTTCATTATAATTACATTAAGGAAAAGTATGAGGGCAATTGTAAATTATTATTTACTGACACTGATTCATTATGTTATGAAATAAGTATTGAAGATGCATATGAGGATTTTTATAAGGACAAAGAATTATTTGCTAATAGTGATATTTTGATAGTAATTCAGAGTTTTATTTTGATTACAACAAAAAAGTAATTGGAAAATTCAAAGATGAAGCTGCCGGAATTCCCATTGTTGAATTTGTTGGATTAAGAACTAAAATGTATTCATATTTATTAGAAAATGAAGTTAACATTAAAAATGTAATGGAATTAAAAAACATGTTGTAAAGAAAACAATAGTTGATGAAAATTACAAAGACACCTTATTTAATTCAACCCAAAGTAATCACACCTTTAAAGTTATTCGTTCTGATAAGCACAATCTTTCTAGTTATGTTATTAATAAAACATCTTTATCATGTTATGAAGATAAAAGATATATTCTTAATAATGGTATTAATACATTAGCTTATTGTAGAACAATAAATTGTTAATTGAATACTCATAACGTTTAAAGCATCTATATAAATAACTGAATTTGTTTTAAATTGATCAGCATAATTAATAGAAATAGATTCATTTTTTTCTGTTATTTTTTGCATAATATCTTTGAAGAACTTTATTTTCTTTGTTCTTTAATTCCAATTTAACATCTCCTTTATCTATTTTAATGCAATTTTGTTTGATTGTTACATAATTACCATTTTGAACTAAACCAGGACTAGCATTATCAACTTTCCATTGAAATAATCCAGCAACATCTTCTGTTGCAGATGTTAAAAACAAAGGAAGTTTTCCTATTACTTGCCTTTCTATTTTATTTACTTTTTCATTTATATTATTGAATATTCCCATTATATAAAATGGAAATAAATGGAAATAAATCAATTGACTAGATAGAATCTAACATACATCCTGGTTCTATAGCTAATGTTATCGTATGAATACCAAATATCGTTCTTTCGTTTAAATGAATTTCACTTTTTTTTCTTGGAAACAAATGTATTTTTAACCTCAGGTGGTATGTTTTCCTGTCCGCTTATGTGACCACTACTCCAGTTCAAATAAAAATTCAATACTCTTTCATTAAAGGAGCCTAAGATAATATTAACTTCAATTATGTAATCCCCATCTGGTTGGACTTGGAATGTATATCCATCTTTTTCTTTTTTTAATAAAACTTTGATAATCTGTAATCTTATTAACTCGTATTCCAAATAATGCAAACAAATCTGGGGTTCTTAATACCTTTTGTTGTAACTGTTTATCTTCAATATCATATTTTTCTTCTATATCATAAATCGTTACATGTAGTTGTCTGCTATTGTAATGTTCAAAAAGAAATACTTCACGTTTTACTTTTTCTAGTTCTTCTATTGCTTTATATTTATTTTCATGTTCAAGAATTACTTCAGCTAAATCATCAACTCGTTTCGTTGTAGCAATTTCAGAAGCAGACCAATTGTCAACAGTATTTTTTGTTTTAGCTAATCGTGTTTCTTGTTTTGAAAAAGCATTTCTTACTTTTGTAATTTCTTCAGCATTAGTGGCAATTGCTCCAGCATTAGTGGTAATTAATTCTCCTTGCTTAACTGACTTTTCAACTACAAAGTCCAAATCATTTTTATTTTTTTAAATTTTAGCATTAAATTCGTTAACATCTTTTTGTAATATTTCTGTAAGTGTACTTAAGTCCGCGTACTTTAAATTGTGACGTACGTCGACATTACTTATCCAGATTTGAAGTTGTTTCTTCAAATTTTCTAAGTTAGAATTTAAGTTAGAATTAAACTCTTTTCTAAAGTTATCTAATGCTGTGTCATGATCATCACCTCTTTGTGAAGCTGCCTTTTCGAGTTCAGATTTATATTCTGCAAATTTATTTGAAAATGTGTCTAACAAATATTGATGCTTTTTTGTAAAGTCAGTATTTAGTTTATTTATCTCTGTTCTGACTTCTAACTGATACATATTTTGTAACTTTTTCTCGGCTTCAACAATCTTGTCTTTTAGTTCTTCATGTTTTACCCGCCCGCTTAGCTCAGTAGGTAGAGCGTTGGTCTACGGATCGTGGGGTCGTGAGTTCGATCCTCGGGCGGGGCGTATGTTCTCCGTGACTATTTGATAAACGACATTGTGTCTGAAATCATACGTCCTCCACCTCTGATTCATGTAGGGAAGTTGGCAGTTACTTGCGGAGAACAGGTTTGTACTGGTACAGAATCCAGGAACACTGGCTAGGTTAACTGCCCGCCGTTACATGACTGAAATACTGTTGAAAACGGCGTTAAACCCAAAACAAACAAACAAATCTTCATGTTTAATCATACTATTATTTAATTCCTGAACTTGATTGTATAACTTTTCAAAATTGATTCTGAATACTTCTTTTATCTGATTATCTGTCAAATCAGATTTCTCTTCAAGTTCTTTAATAGAATCAACTATAGCTTTCATTTCTTCATTAATTTTACCTTGAAATTGAACTATGAATAATGAATTGTTTTTAAAATCTTTTTCTAATTTTTCAATATGCTCTACTTTCTTCTAGTGTCTGTTTAATACTTTTGGTGTCTTCAAGATTATAGTCTTCTATTACACTTTGAATTTTTTTAAACACAAACCGCCTTGAAACTGCATCACCGGGTTTATTTGGATTGCCGAGGTTGATTATTTCATTACCTCCCATATCTAATGGTCTGTTCATTGTGTTATCAAGTTCCATATTTTTATGAAGATATGAGTCCATGTCCTTTTTAAGCTTTTTGAATTGTTTTCTAGTGGCATAATCACTTAAATCAATATCAAATTTAACTTTACTTATACTGTCGGGTTCACTTATTTGTTTTACATCATTAAAAACTCCCATTATTTAATTATTATATAATTTCCGTAAAGTTTTTTCTTAACAACTTCCTTGGCTTGTCAACATATAAGAAATCATATTTTTGTTTTATTGCATTAGCAAAAGAATCACGATCTATATTTTGTTCATTACAAATCATATCATTTTCCCTTTTTTCGCCCTTGAATAAAGTATTTTTTATTTTATTTTGAATCTTTTTTTCTTCACATATAAAATCATCAAATATTACTACGTTTTGTTTTTCTGATTCAAGATTCTCACAAGGTTCAATTTCATTATTAGAATATTCAAGTATTTCATTTGGATCTACTTTAATTCTTTTTGCAATTTCATTTAAGTGGTCTATTAAATCCTGATATTTAGATTATTCTAGGATTTTAGCATACAGATATAATTTATCATAATATATAAGAGGTTTTCGAAGCATATGCATTAATGTATTTGTTTTTCCTGATCCGGAAGATCCACATATTAACATTCTAAAACATGAATCTGGCATAAAAGAATAATGTTGCTTAAAGTTATTAGATTTATCACTTTTTGTATCATAATTAGGAATTTCCATTGTATGATAATCTTACATTATCTTACATTATCTTACATTATTATATAAATGCTAGCAAAAATTAAAGAAATGAGAGAAATAAACAACCTAGTTGAACAAAAAGTAAGAGCTAAAAGAGAAGAAATAATGAGAGAAAAAATAAGAAAAGCTACTGGCCGGGAAATGTATAGTGAAATTTATAAACCAATAACAGAAGGAATAGAAAGTCAAAAAGAAGAATTGTCAAGTCAGTAAAAATCATTACCTGGAATTAAAGAGCAATTAGCGTTAATTCCGAAAAGTATTTCAGAAGATCTGACACAAGGCATTACAGAATTAACTAAAGGAATGCAGGATGAATATAAAAAAACAAGCTTTAAAACCGGCTCCCTATATACCAATAGATTGGGGGGAAAAATATGCCGAACGAATACCAGAAGATGAAATTAAGAAATTAGAAGATTGTGGAAGAGAAAAGATGAGAATAATCGAAAAACCGGTTCCAACAATTGATATAATGAAATAATCTGTGGGTTATGAAACAAAGGATGAAACAACTGATGAATCAGAATAAGAAATGGGTGTAATGTCGTTCGATCCAGTGATGTCAAATAAAGGAATTGATTTAGATCTTTTAGATAGAAAAAAATATTACGCACCACAAGATTTTTTAAACTTTTTTCGCAGTAAATCTGAAAATCAAGATGAAAAAAAATTACTAGGAAAGAAGTAGAGAATATCATAGAAGATGTAGCAGAGGATATAAAAATTGGGTTATGATTCTGGCGAAATAACCAGAAAGAAAAACCCACCAATCTCGAGCTGAAGGAAATGGAAGTAATTATAGCTAAGTCAGATATCTTAAAAAAATATAGAGAAGTGGTTAAAGATATTCTTAATCAAGAAAAATATATGGGAAAAGGAATAAGACATCAGAGTCGAAAATAAAGTTTTCTTAAAAACCCAAAGGTTGTGAATCCATATAATGTTTCACCAAAGGGACAATATGGTAATTTATTATTTGATTTTAATAAACTTTATGGTCAAAACAAATTGATTGCTAAGGATCGAAGAACTGGAAAAGAAGTTATTAACGTTAAGGTTGATAATAATTTAGTTGATTTGATTAATAAAAGATATAACAATAATAAAAAACATTCAATACTTTCTAGGAAAATATTTAAAGAATTAACAGAAAAATCAGAATTACCTATCATTAAAAGATCTATGAAATTAAAAAAAAAGTAATAAGGGGTCAAGGTTATGACGTTTGTCCATGTGATCCAGAAGAATTGGTTAATGACTTAGAGCTTATTTGTGGTAATTGATGCCGGAAATAATAATGAAGAATTGAAAAATGAAGGTATTAGCATAATTGATGAACTATTTAAAATGAATGAATTGTTACCAGAACAACGTGAAATGTTATATAAAGATTATTTTTCTTGAATATATAAATGGAACATAAAAAAATTGTGTTAAGTTCTATAGCTGTTAAAAACGATAATAAAAATACTCCAAGCGATTTTACAGTCAGATTCAGCCGTTCCTTAATTTAGATAAAACTTATGCTGTTGGTTTGGATAGTATTAACACTATGACTTACTCTTGGCATAATATTAGTGATGAATACGATATTAAAAGAATTCGTTATAATAATGGTAAAGAATGGAAAGATATTATATTTACAAATGGTTCTTACAGTTATACAGACATCAATAATTATATCATGCTAGGGAAACACTAATAAGCAGAGGTGATTTTGAATTTGATAAATCAGACATTGCTCCAATAAGTTTGGAATTTGATTTAAGTAGTTTTAATATCTTAATTTCAATTCATGATAATTTTATGCTAGATTTAAGAATGTCAAATGTTCATACATTGCTTGGATTTGAGAAAAAAGCTTTGAGAAATACTTAATGGGGAATTTCAACACCAAATATAACTAACTCTGTGGACACAATTTACATTCATTGTGATCTTATTGATATTTCACTTGTTGATGGTAATTTTAGTGATATTATCTATGCTTTAAGTACTGCAGATTTAACAAGAGCCTATCTCTTTACAAAAGAGCCAAACAGAGTCGGATATTCTGAAATTAATAAAAATGTTATAAATTCAATTAGAATATATATTACAGGTGTATTTGGTAGAATAATTTAAATTTTAATGGAGTTGAAACAAGTTTACACTAATTTAAAGAATATAAATATATTGTACAAAATGGTCTATGACAAATAAAAGAATATTAATTATGTTATCTCAACGAAGAGAATTACAGGTTCAGTATCTTTGACACTTTAACAAAATTGTTTTCATCTTCTGTTTATCTTCAATTGGTAGTGCTGGGGGAAAAAAAGCTCTGGCAACTGCAGGAAAAACTGCGCTTGAAAGTGGAACAAAAAAGATTGGAACGGAAGTTGGGAATTTAGCTGCTGATAAAATTACTCAAAAAATTAAAAGTTTTAAAAAACCTGTAACACCTGCTGTTGGTAATTTAATTGCTAACGAATTACAAAAAAGAAACAAATTATAGTAAAAATCATGAGGAGGATATTGATATAAGAATAAATAAATTATTGTCAGGATCTGGGACTTCACCTCGGCGTAAACATATTAACAGATTAATTTATAAAAAATAAAACAATATATAATATACATGTTTAGAACAAAACAGTATTGTGAAAGATACGAACTAACTCCTATTCAATTAGATACACCTTTAATATCCGTCTTGGGAAACAATGTTAAACAACAAAAAAGTGGGCATCACTTCACAATTAATGATAGAAGTTCTTATTTTGATTGGTTTAATGGTTATGTTGAAGTAAGTTTTAAAGTAAATAAACTTGTTTATGGCAATAATTATGCTGATGGAGATGAGTTTGCTTTAATTAATAATGCGGCTTCAATTATTGATCAGCTAATAATTAAACAAAATGGAAAAAATTGTCTATGACTGTAATAATTTATACAAGGTAATAAATGTAAAACATTTAGTTGAACTATCTAAGGATTATGTAAAATCAACTGGAACAAATGAATTTATTTATTTAGATAAAAATGCTGTTGCTGAAAGCAGGGATGATCAATTTACATATAATAGAGGTTTTGCTCTTGGAAAGATATTAATCAAGGTTGGTAATGAGGTAAATGCTAAAATTCCGTTAAATAATTATTCATTTTTTCAGGATTTAGAACAAAACATGCTACCCCAAAACTAAATTCAAATAACGCTTCAATTAACAAATGATGATGAATTAATTTACAGAGCTAATGCTGCTGATGCAGGTAGGGTACTTGTAACTAAATTAATTTTGTGGGTTCCACGTTTAATTTTTAATCTATATGGAATTTGTTTAATATCTGAAAGATATATGAAAGCAATAAGTTGGAAATACCTTCGAGAAATGATAACACAGTCAACAGATACACAACAAACTAACATAACTTTTAGACTAATAGCCGGTGTAAAAAACCCGAACGTGTGTTTGTTTATTTACAATGCCCTGATAAAAGTAATTCGCAAGAACATAACCCACATTTATTAGATACATTTAAAATTAATGCAGAAAATGATAATTGCAGGCTGGAATCTTGCCGTCTTGAAGTTGGTAATGGTGTTTTTATCCAAAAACGGAATATACAAGTATATCAAGAATTTATGATGATGTTCTTAATTATTTTAATAAACAAATTAATAAAACCACTGGAAGTCTCTTAAATTTATCAAATTTTAAAAACATTATTTGGATTTATTCATTTTAACTTAGAATTTAGAAAGGAAGGAATTACAGAAGATCCTAAGCATATTACATTAACAGCTTAATTAAAGATTCCGCCAGCAGCTAATATCCGTGTTTACCCAATTGTATTGTATGAAGAAACAGTTAATAAATACTATTGGAAATGAACTTGTTATGGTGTAAATAAAATATATATATATAAAATATATAATGGCATTAAATTATATTGAATATAAAGTAAATTTAACAGATGGACAGAAAATAAATTAGCATAAGCCTATAACAACAAAGTTTCACATACTTTTAGATTAAAAAATGAACAATTGCGTGAAAACTTTTAACAAAAACACAGATTTATCAAATTGAAAAGTCTATTAGAAAAGGGATTAGAAATTACAATTTCAAAAAAACCAATGGTCAGTCAAGATCAAAATGGCGGATTTTTAGGAGCTTTGGCTGGTCTGTTAGGTCGGACAGTACTTCCGGTAGCTGCAAAAATAGCTTCAAAATATTAGAGCCGTTAGGCGTCGGAGCCCTGTCTGGTCTTGCCAGTATTAGTGTCAGTAAGTTACTTGGAAATGGTATGATATCGGTAGCTAATGATAAAAGAAATATGATATCACCATATCTTACATCTAATCAAAGAAAACAATTAAGGGGAACTGGTGTAATTAAATTAAAACAAAAACAAGACGGCGATTTTATTAGTACTGTTCTTGCTAGTCTAGGAATACCTTTGATTACATCCTTGTTAAGTGGTAAGGTTGCAAGCAACCGAAAAGGCCGATAAGACCTTACAGACGAATTCCTACTGTAAAAAAGTAAAATTTATAAACAAACCTATTTCTAACTTTGAAATTGAACAATGGGTAAAACAATTAAAAACTTTAAGGGTGTATTTAGTAGAAATAATTTACCAAAAACAAAAGGATCAAAGACAAAGTCTTCGAAAAGTTACACTTTACCAATGACAAAGTCTGGAGTTATAAATTTGGACAACTCTGTTGGGTCCGGAACACACTGGGTATGTTATGCAAATAAAATATACTTTGACCCATTTGGACTTCCTCCGCCGAACGAAGTAATCAATTATATACCTGGAGTAAAGTATAACAGCATACAATATCAAGACAAAACAAGTGTGTATTGTGTGGGTATTATTGTTTATTTTTCATAAAAATGTTACAAGATGGTATAAACATATATGATTTATTGTATAAAATACTGAGAGTTAACAATGTAAAACAAAATGAAAAAACAATCATAAATTATTTTAATGGTTTATGATAAACATTTTAAAAGAATCCCTCCTTATCCTGTAATAGAATCCCGTGACCGCAGCGGCAATAAAATCTGTTTCAATCCTCTAACCGATCGAGCTATGAACGACTGTGCATAAGCATGTGTAAATATCGATATTTATAATGAGACGATTTACCTTTAGCAAAGCGTTTCAAGCGTTTCTTTGATTCTAATTTATTTACATATTTTTTCTTACGTTAACAGTGATTTTTATTTTATAATACATTTTCAGTGTTTTTAATTAATTTATCAGATAATTTCAAAGTTTAAACATAAAAAAAAAACGTATTATTAATCAAACGTTTAGTATTGATCGGTTTAGCTGTGGTATGACAGTTAGTGTATGAATGAAGAATGCGGAAGTAATATTACAAGTAGTACATTTAATAGTTCTTAATATTCGTTTTCTACGTTACTTTAATTTTTGTTTTTTCAACTGGCGAGTTTTCAACTTATAAGAATGTACAAAGGTTGTGGTTTTGTCAAAACACTGGTGTCGCACTGGTGTCGCATTGGTGTCACGCTGGTGTCGCATTGGTGTCGCACTGGTGTCGCATTGGTATCACGCTGATGATTGGTGTGGCACTGGTGTAGCTCTGGTGTCACTCTGGTGTCGCATTGGTGTCGCATTGGTGTCGCAATAAAATGACACCTGTGTTACAACACCGATGTTGTTAAAATTTAATCTCTTGTAATTTATTGTAAAACCAATATGATCAGTAAACAGTAATGTTTTACCACTCTATGGATATAGGTAAACAGTATTAAATTATTAACGACTAAAGTCAATATTGACTTAAAACTGGAGGCTAAAACTATTTTGTAAATTGTTGTTCAGTCCGGACGTAAAGCTTTCGTGAAAAAACCTGTGTTTTTTTTTAACTTTGTGTGAGCTTCCAGCTCTCAGGAACTCACGTCTATCAAACCAGAGGTTTTTATTCGGTTAAACCAGAGGTTTTCACAGTAGTTTGTTACACCGATGTAGTTAAAATTTAATCTCTTTTAATTTATTGTAAAACCAATATGATCAGTAAACAGTAATGTTTTACCACTCTATGGATATAGGTAAACATTATTTAATTATTAACGACTAAAGTCAATATTGACTTAAAAATGGAGGCTAAAACTTTTTTGTAAATTGTTTTTCAGTCCGGACGTAAAGCTTTCGTTAGAAAACCTGTGTTTTTTATCTTTGTGTGAGCTTCCAGCTCCCAGGGACTTATGTCCATCAAACTAAAGGTTTTTACAGTACCAAGGGTACTGAGTCGGCATTGGTCAGTTTGGGTTAAGGGTTAGAGGTCAATATTGGGTCAAACAGAGCTAATTAAGGTAGTTTCTATACTGATGGTATATAGTTCTCAAGTTAAACTATGTCCATGTTAAAATCAATTCAAATAAATGCATGTCATTACCAACAATTAAAAATGGAGGTTTCTCGTGCATCTTACGCCGATGTTGTACGTGCGAAATATGTACTCGGAAAAGGAGAACAAAGTTATTTATAGATTTATACCTAAGCAGCGATGTAGCTGTTTTTGGGTACGGAAGCCTGCACACTTTCCTTCAATTTGACTTTCACCTCAATGGTTTTTAAGTGTCGCTAGAAAAAAAAGCATATAGAAATTGATGTGGCCCACAGAAACATATTTTGTTTAGCAATAAAACCAGAAAATAAAGAATGTGTCAAGTTCGGTTTTGTAAGCATAAGAAAATGAGTTTGACAAATAAGCGAAAGGAGGTAAATAGATAGCGTTTTTAACAAGCATAAAAAGAAATACAGTTTTCAGTGAATTATGATTTCCAGAGGATTTTGCAAACATTTCTGAGAGGGTATCAGACATGGTGTAATCGTAATCAGTAATCGTAATCGATTGTAATCAAATACATTTTGTCAAATAATCGACTGTAATCAGAAATCAAAGTCAATTTCGATTACTTGTAATCGTAATTTAATAGATTACAGACCTAAAATTTGATGTTATCAGCGATTACATTTTCGACTACTTTCGATTAAATCCAGTATTTTATTTAACTAACGCCAAAAATTAAACAAAAAATACAATGTTATTGTTCTCGTTATTGTTTTGAAACAAAAACAAAAATACCCAAAACTAGTTTTTGATAGTAATATCATCAATAGCTATCTATGGTACATTGTTTTATAAACAATGAATAAAATAAGATGGACTTTGTTGTCTGAAAACCACTTAACATATTGTTTCATCACAAAGAAAATGTTCTCATCTAGGATATTGCGCCACTGATAATTTTAAACACTTCTTTTCAAAATCTGAACAATAGTGCATGTAACAGGTTATAACCTTGTCCAGCCCTAGGACAGAGCAACTAATATTATGTTTCCATTAAGTATTATGAGATAGGTTCTCAGTTAATTTTAAGTTAACCTAATGCAGAGAGTTTGGTAGTACATAAATCAATCTCTGAATGTTGAGAAAGCTTTTCAATGTTACCATGCCGTGGAAAAATCATTACAATATTTCAGAGCAGTTTCCTTTTGAAGGAAAAGTGATACTAAAATTCCTGCATTGTCAATCATTTATATCTGGAAATGCAAAAACAACTTCGAACTTTTCAACCTTTCAAAAACTAATGATGATAAAGTGTAACTCGAACAAATAAAATAATGGACTGCAGCAGCCTAGATTAAGTGCACAGCGTGATCCAAAACTTTACTACTTTATATAGGTAAAATTTTAAGAAATTCCTTGATGAACTATAACCATTAATAGCAAAATCTATAAATACAGTCTATGAATTCAGGTCATGTACAAAAGATGTTTAAGAGTTTTCAAATAATACTCTGCAACTATGTATGTGAGGAATTAAGGAATCTCAGGCAGTGTTAGATTTTTACATGGACATGTACTCATAACAACACTTCAACTTTGTATGCAGAGCTGCACATGATAGGTCAGATCAGACGGTGCCTAACCAGTGATACAATCAACACCTTTACGAATTGTCTCTCTACCTTGCATTAGATTATTGCAATGTATTTTTTCATGGTATTCATAGAATCGTATTGCACAAACAACAACATGTACAAAACACGGCAGTTCATATTATAAAAGATAATAGGTAAGGGTAGATTTCTCGAAAGCACAGAGCACCTAAAACAAGCCTCAGAGCCACACATTTGCAAAGTAGGCTCTCAACCTAATAGAAATATATTACAGACGGGTTGCTTCAAACATCTAACACGTACATAATTATTAATTTATGTGAAATATAGATAGAGGAGGAGGAAGTGGTAAAATGGTGGAGGGTGGGGGTTGGGGGTGGGGAGATGAATATACAAAGGGTATGTTACGTTCCTTGATAACAGTCACACTACAATCTAACCCACAAAAGCGCAGATACTCATGTATCAAAATCAAACACAAAACCACACACAACTAAATAACATAGAAAACATTAAGGCACCGTCTTAGACACACAATCACACCCATACAAGAAAGAAAAACATCCGTGTACCGCCTTAGGATTCCGTCAGCCTGAATAAAGTGGAGCCACGAAAGCTAACTCAAAGTAAAGGGGGACATCCGATCATAGTCAGATTATCCCTGTATTGAAGAAGACCCATTTGGCTAGCAGCGGAATAGTACAGTACAAAATACATACTCAACCCTTACCGACCAAAACTCATTGAAAACGGAATATTGTTTGATTATGTATAGCCACCAATAAAAACTTCTTATGATATGAAGTTTCCTTAATGGTATTTTTTTCTTGAAGTTTCTTATTTTTATTCTTTGCATATAACATTTTGTTACTTCAAAATAAGATCAAGACAATGTCTGAAATATTGTATTTGCGGCAGCATTCTTTAAATGTGACTTTCCTTTTTTGAATTTCATCCTTGGTCATTCATTGGGCGGATTTGATGAAGTGACCATAGTGATGTATATTCAAATCATTTAAGTTTTGCTAGATATTTAACGTAAGTTAAATGGCACATTTTTGATAATGTATGGGATGTCTTTGATTTCCTACTTCTTTACAATTATGAATTTTTTGACACACATGATAGCTTCTATGGAAATATTGCTACATGGTAGAAAAGTAGTCTATATTCATCTTTAGAATATATAAGGAAAGGTGTTGATTTCAATTTATGTAGCGAAAACAAACTAAATGACAACACACATGAATGACTCTAGTCCGAATATTAAGTTTTATTTGTACAGTATGCGTCAGAAAAAAGATCGGATAATCGTTATTACAATTTGTTTAGTCATTTGGATTCAGACTAGTATTCTTATCGATCTGTTAGGATTTTTTAAATTATGCGAAGATTTTTTACAGATCAAGCTGTCTTTGGTATAAAAAGAAAAACTGCAGCAAGTGGAAGTGACAAACTTTCTGTAATTAAATAGTATAAAAAACCCAATGAATAGCTGAAATCTATTCATACAAGTATATATAATTAGTCTTTGCATTAAAATAATAAAAACACAGATAAACAAACTAAAATTATTGAGTGTGTTTGATCCTTACTATTCTTCATATTCTTTTATGAATGGCGGCCATTTTGAATAATGTCGGTCATTTTGATTTCTTTCGAACTTCCTTTCACATTTGAATCTATGACACCATATCCTCACCTTTCACCAAGTTTAATTTTTTTTTCACAAAAGGACGACTTTTTCATCATAAATTCTCCCTATTAGATAAAGATATTTTGCATGTTTTAACTAGAAGACATAGCAAATACGTACAGATAACTGTTTTAACATCTACTTTAGTAACAGTTGTGGTTGTAAGTTGGTAATCAAATATTCTCGCATGCTTGAGAAAATAATTTTAAAATCAGTTTTAAAATTATAAAAGTTTAACACTCGCTGTCCGTTTTGGGAGGATCTTTTATGTATATGCGCAGTCTGCTCAGGGTCCATGCTGTTCGCTTTCAAAGCCTATTGCAATTATAGAAACCGTTAGCGAACAACATGGATCATGACCAGACTACGAGGATGCGCAGGCTTGTCTGGATCGATGTTGGCCGCAAATGCACAATGTTGGTTTTCTCATGGCGCGGCTTATATATACATCTTTTGCGGACTTGATAAACTGTATCTGTAACTGCATTCTTATCCACCAGAGGCTCGTCGAAATCCTGAGACAAAACAGGCAACCATGGTAGACCTCTTGTATGTGAAATTGTGTATCGCGTACGCATACATGACTTCCACTATGTGCTCCTTTTTCTGTTTATCTTCGTTTGTATGAGCATGAATGGTAATAGTATCTGCGCTGAAATACTGTCAAACGTACTTTACCAATGAGGGGAAGTAACGCTGTATTTGAGATTAGAGTTACATTATTACGTGTATCTTATACAATCACACACAAACACTATTAAATAACCTGTGAAAGACTAGATTTTTAAACACAGCGTAGCAAATATATCACAGGCGTCAAACATAGCTGTAAGGCTTGCAGTTCACTCATGCTGACGAACAGACAAATATAAGCCTGTATATTCATTTCATTTGCAACGGGTAACCAATACTGGTGACTCTAGAAGAAGATTGTTATTCCATTTTAGTGGGAAAATAGTGCAAAATACAGAGAACGGTCCGATATCAGAAGCTTATCTTATTCTTTAGCGATGTAGATGTTAAGCGCCGATATACGGTACCCTTATCTTATTCAAATGTTAGTAATATTAGTAATTAAGTAGCTGGAAATCGAACTTGCGATCCCTGGTTTCGTATTCAGACAGTATTAGTCTGAAACGCAGTCAGTTGAAGATCATGGAACAGACGGACTATTTGTTTCAAATCAGCTCGAGAAAATGTTTGGTAACTGGGTTTTCCTTGGCCAGCCTAAATGTATTTGTTTCAAGGAAGGATGTCTCCCGGTATCTTTCTTATTTGTGACAATAGAGAACTCCGGGAGATGTACTAAGTTACTATTACTTCATACTCACTAAGGCTTTTGCCTGGTAGTTTCCGATCAAACAAGGGCTGTGCAAATTTTATGTTACCTATGATGACTTTTCGAGTGCAAGATGGTGTTGTTGTCCATTTGGGTATGTTATGACTTTGACAATTTACCAATCGACGTTATAAACAACAGAGAACATGTCGACTACAAGCAACCATCGTATTAAGAAATGAAAAGTTGTTCTTTAATTATAGAGTGAAACAATGTGATCTTGACTTTTCTGAATCCAAAACAATAGGGGACATCTCCTGACCAAAGGCAATCATACTGTGAGGTCTGACGAATATTGGAGGTGGGGACGGTGCTCCAAACAGTTCATTTCACTGGCTTTAAATCAGTTGCCCCTAATCGATGTAAGTTCGACCTCACTCGAGGTGTTGAATTCTTCATGTGAGGAAGTTATCCAGATGACGGACGGAAGGCTCTACCCAGGTACCCGCTTGTGATGAAGTGATGCACGGAGAGGCACCTTGGGTCTGCCTCTACCATTAAAGCTGGAAAGTCGCCATATGACCTATAATTGTGTCATATCGATGTTAAAGCTAACAAAACATAAACTGACGAATATAGGCCAGTGTTCTTTTAGTGGAAACGGATTTTAGTTCGTTCGGACGTTTTTAGAAGTACAAGGGTCATTTACAGACCAGCGGCAATCATCCTATTAACCAAATGGCCTACCAACCAACGAACATACTGTAGAGATGGTACCTACCCAAGAAAATCTAAAGGTAACAGCTCTGAATTTACCAATAAACTGCAGCCAACATAAAACATTGGTAAAAAGTGAAACTAAAATCAAATAGGTCCTTTTCCAAACAATTGATCAGACAGACAAAAAATGACACACATTTAATCAAAGTTCTTTGTAATCGATATACAACATGAATACTTTTCTCATGGCTTACAATGACAATTATTTTATAAGTTGTACAGAGGTCCTGCAAGAAGGTTCAGATGTGCATCAAAAGTTACATAATGCATACTATCTTTTAAAGAAATTTCCAGTAAGTTTTTGGCTTTTTCGCCAAATGTATTTATTTTTCTCAATAATGATACCTTGGTTTACATAAGAATATATGTATTAAAATGTAAAATGTATATATATAACAATTAGAAATTACAAATAAGCGTTAAATTGCCATCACGTATGTGTAACAATATAGGTAGAATGTGGTTATATTCATCACTTCAATAAATCATTTTGAAAGTGTTCCTTATGCTTCACTCATTTTGAAGCATTTCCCTGACAGTTTAGGAGTATTTTGCTGCATTGAAGGTAACACAAAAAGGCATTGTCATCAAATGCAATTACAATATTCTGAGGCAGTGTTTGTACTAACAAAATTTTAAGGTATAGGAGAGATCGTGTTTGTATACAAATCCGTTGCATTTTCTATTTTTAGAACTGATAAGACAATGATCGGGTTGGCAGATGCCGAGCGTCCATGTTTTTTTTTGTAAACAGTGATGTTTTTCTAACGGCTTAAACTTTCTAAAAACATTATTAATATCAATAATTTTTTGATCAATGGAAAGGATATAAAACAAACAATTTATTCATTAATTTAATTATTATTTCGAAATAAAATCGATTAATTATGACGGCTTAACTTACAGTGTTTTTTTCTAAAAGTATAGGTGCATCGGTGCGCCGCTATTAAAATCATATGTCATTTAAAATGGTTATTCATTTTAAAAAGATATTTAAATGAGAAAATATGAAAATCGTAAGCATTTCAAAACTTTTTGAATTTTGAAAATCCATAAATGAGCTAAAATGTTATTAAAAATCAAAAATTCCGATCCCATACACATACTATGTAAAACATTTGTTCTGCCCACCACCAGATAAACAGGTGTTAATGCGTGACGTTACGGCAGTCTCTCCTGTTGGATAGGTAATGACTGACTGCAATGTATTTGTAAGCAAATTTTCTGGATGGAACTATTTCGATCATTGCTTCACATGATAAACGAATAAATGTTGAAAAAGCTTATGGAGATTACGTTATTTTATAATTTTAGTTACAGGGCAACTTCCTTAAATAATCTATAAGGTGTTTATTTATTGTTGTCGACAAAGTAAGCAGATAACTTCAGATATTAACATTAATAACAGCTTAAACTGTTTACACATCTTGAGAAAATATTCTGATTTTTGTTGGGGCCTCTCAATTACAATTATATCAGCAATTATCAATTGAATTTAGTGCATTCATGAGTGGAAATATCAATGAAAAGTATTATAGACGTTTGTTTACAGAATAAATCTTTATTAACATTTTAAGGGTTAATTTTTGGCACAGTTTTGGTAAGCATATAATAAAGGGTAAGTCATTCATTTTCATTATTATTGTTTTCATGAGTTAATGACTCGTAGCTAGTCTTGGATTTTGAATCTATCAAAGGACAAAAGAGTGTTCAGTATAGGCTATATGTAAGTGTTTAAACTAGACTAAACTTACACTATACTCACTTGAGCTTCTAAGGATGTGGCTACTTTTTATATAGACTTTTATCATTATTGATATTTGCCTTCCTATACTACTACAATTGTCTTTTAAAGATTCATCTTTCTAAAAATGTGTGTTGAAAACTATAGATATTTTCTAAACTATACTCAAACTCAAAGGTTTTTCTCAAATGAAGTGAATTATGTTGTCAAAATTAGATTATTTTGTCTAAATGTATGTCATGTTTGGTACCAAAAATTTGTGCAGTATATGGCCGATTTGATGTGTTTCGATTATTTTCAACATTTTGACATTTATGGGAATTTTTGGCTATTCAAAGCTGACAAGGGTCTAAAACGGAAGTTGTTAATGTCTTTCTTGTCAGATGATAAAGAAACTGTCTGTTCCTCAAATATCATTTTGTTTAAATATCGTATGTGACCACCTCTACTATTTATTCAAACATTGATATTGCAACGCTCAGGCCTAATGTGACAGTAGAATGACTTCACGAAGAATTTTATTCCATTCTTGAGTAGCGGTTGTCACCCGAGGTCTGCTGGATCTATGGCCTATAACAACTCGACCAGTTTGCTGAAATTGCTGGTGCAAAAGAATTATGACATTCTTTTGGCACCCAAACGTTCTTCAGATGTAAATAACGTTGTCACCCCGTTGAAGCATTACAAGGGCTCACTAAGTCGTGGCATTTTATTACAGCACAATTTTGAAATATAATGTATTTTTCCTGTCACCAAAGGTATAAGAAAACTGACAAAACACGTACCTCTTTTAGAATTGGGAATATTCAGATTTAAAAAGTGCACATTTCTTTTGCATTAGATTTTATAATATAAGAGATAGAACATGTCAATGAAATGAAACGCATGTTTAAAAACGGTCAACTTACTGAAGGACAATTAATTCAAAATTATATAACAAATAACTATATCAGAGAGTTTTTATACGATGTTTTGAAAGACAAATTACCAAGATGTATTATACGTAAAAATAGAAATCGAAAACGATGCCCGAACAGACAACTCTCGGATTAAGAATTATGTTGGCTCAATAGTTCTAAGTTAGTAAAAAATCAAATTCCTCCCCATGTCTAATATATGGAAACTCAACAACATCTCATACATGCTTGTAAAGTATGTGGAGAGATCAAATATTAGATCGAAATAGATATAATCTTGAAAACAAAATATTTTTAATATATAAGAAGTAATTATAAGTCTCGAATGAAAACACTGGTGCTGGGAAATCAACTCTGCTCGACTATATGGAAGAGTATTGTTCTCCATTTATAAAAATAATTCCAGAACCTAAAAGAAGAATGGATGTGTTTGGGGATATTCACCTGTTAAAAGAGATGTATCACAACGCTAAATACACACCAATGTTTCAAATGCTGACCATTCAGTCATTTTTAAGACATATAGAGATCCAAGGAATATAAACATTGTATAATCGAGAGATCTTGATTAAGCAATAAAGAAATATTTTAATTAAACTGTTGAAGACGGGAAAATTGATAGATTAGAACATTTTGTCTTTGAGACTCTATTTGTTTAAAATATTTGATAATCGCCTTTTTATTCTTGATGTTTCACATTTTATACAATGGATCATACAAATAAAATCCACACATCACACTTGTTTTGTCTTGACATTGTATGTTATTATATTTTAAACCTTGAATGTATCTTGTCAACTCTTCCGGATGCGGCAGGACAAAGCTATCAAAATAATAGTCTAAATTAATTATCTTGCATTCGTTTTATAAAAGTTTCGCCAGCAAGCTATTCTTACTAAAAACCATCTAAAGCTTTAAATACGCATTTTGACAAAAAATTCAATATCAAAATAGGATAATGGTTTGTTCTGATATTGTTTGCGCCGGTGAGCAGTCTCGTGCAAACGCGTCAATGGCTTTGTCAAAACCCGAATCTGTATTTTGTAGCAATTATTGGCTTAAAAACCAAATGTTTTGCTATTTTTCCCCGATGGTTTTTTGATTTTGTGTTATTCCAATTTGAAAGCATTTGCTTGTCGCAATCACTTGTCTGCAATCATTCATCCTCCGCCAGTAATAAAGTCGGCAGTTACTTGCGTAGAACAGGTGGGTTCTGGTTCAGAACACAGGAAAACTGGTTATGTTAACTGCCCGCCGTTACATGACTGAAATACTGTTTGAAAAACGGAGTTAAACCCAAACAAATCATAACAAAACGATCATTATTAAAATACACAAGTAATTTTTCATTCGTTTTACTCTCTATATTTTAAAGTGATACCGAATACTCCTTTAATCAAATAACTAACTTTCGGGACCTTTACATTATCCGTAACGGTATTAATAACATAACACAATTGTTATTTGCTTATTTTCGTTTGAAGCCGCTGTGCGTTGTTTTGAGGGTTCACGTCGATATCTGCATTTCCTATGATTAATTTATTACGTTTATAATTTAATTTCATTCGTCTTTTAATTGAATTTAGCATTCCTTTCTAAATGGTTTAGTAGAATCATAAATTGATAAAAACTACTAATAAATATATCTAATACAAGCCGTAATAGCAGAAATAACATTACGGTCAAAAACAACTTAAATAATATTTTTATCTGCCGCGAGTTATATTCAACCTTTGCTTTAATATCAGCATTTTTGTAAGTTTAAACATCCCCCTCCCCCAAAAAGTCCGACAGCTTTCTTTCTAGATTTTAAAGGACTATTCAATGAATTATCATCGACATTTTACAAATGTACCTGAATCCTTTCAACAAATGCATGTTTTAGTAAGCACTTGTGTTTAGTTACACTAGTGAACAAATGATATCTTTGAACTAATATATTCTCCGACAGCCCCTATACGAGAGTGGCACAAAAATAACGTAGACTCTGGCTGTCAAAAGCCTCACATTTTGTAAAGAACAATGTGAAATATATATATTTATAACATTTCTACTGATAGACGCAACGCTTAGAACGTTTTAATTACCATAGCTACGCATAACCTGCTCGGCAGCTTTTTCATCTGTCAAGATTTGAATTCGATCGCTTATGTTTGCACCGATAGTACACTTGTTTGCCTAAAAATGCGTCAAAGTGCAGCAACACGTCAGGGCGACATGCGCCGAGACAATGGCGTCATTCGAACGTGGGAGGCGAAAGTAAAAGACGTTTAAATTAAGCGTGTATTTCTGATTATACTGGTCCAGTGCCTAAATCCGGACACTTTTGGTGTTTTTTTTTTTTGACAGTAACTTTGCATTATGAAACCACACGTGCATAAAATTTTAACTGTATAATTTTAGGTTCTTTATAAATCTCTTTGCAAAACAACACAACCGTATATTGCTGATTTCATCATTAAAATGTCATCCGAATTGGGCCAGTAAAAGCTGTCAAAATTGACCTTCAGAGTGCTTAAATATTCGGACACTATTTGTGTATAAAATGCAACGAATATGTGCACCCAAAAATAACAATAAACACGACTTCGTTTAAAATAAAGAAGCAGTCAAATACAGTCCTGTAAATATATACAAACATCTCCGTCCGAATAAAATTCTATTACCTGTTCATCACGTGATCATATGGACTGGTTTCTAACTTGATATAATTGCCAAATATAACAATAATATAATAAAATTTATCAGAGTAAAAATTAATGTTTAAAAATATTCTTTCTTACATGCAGATTCTGTCGCTGTCGTTATACATTTTGACACAACTACGGGGATCATTATGTCACTGAGGAAAATCTTATTTAATGAATTGCTTTCCTTGTCTGCAAGATGCTGGCATTTTTTTCAATTAATTGATATATAACAGAAATTGGTTAAATCTTTTAAATAAATACTGAGGGTAGTACAGAATTCTAAAACATGTTTTACATCAGTTTCGATCAGCAAACAAAAAGAGTCGTCTGCAATAGGCAGAACATTTTCTAATTTAATCAGTACCTCATCGCACTTCAAATAACTGGGGCGCGCTGTATGACGTCATCCCCCAACACACACAATGTTTACTTTATGCGGTGCGGATATTTGAGGGTAGTTTTCTCTGGAAAAGCTTACATTTGTACACTGTTGTTGACAGCTGGTTATCAAAGCTTTCGTTTGCGTCGATCCTGTTCATTTCAGTAAAAAAATCATGATCGTAAAGCATTTTTAAACGGTGTCCGAATTATTAAGCACTGTCCGGATTTAGGCACTGTACCAGTAATGCATGTAATGTCGTAATCGACTCGCATAGATAATCAGACAATTGTTTAGTTATGTAAAAATTTTGGAAAATAGCGACTGAAATTGATAAACAAATATAGCAGACGCAACAACAATGTTCGGTCATCCGTGTCTTGATCTTCAAGCGGTAAAAGCGATTCGCAAATGGTCCAGAATCGCTTAAATACAGAGAGGGTGGAGGGATGAAACAAATAATCCGTGATTCAATGTATGACGTCTTTGATAAAGACCATGTACTTACGTTGAGCACCCTGTTTGAGATGCTTGGCATAAGTGTTCATACATTTTTAGTATTCTAACGAAACAACTTATTATGACTTAGGTGTTGTTAATTTAAACTTTTAAAATAAATTCAAAAATAAAAGTTAATGCAATCTTTAAGAAAGCACCTTGATGACGGCAAGGCGTCGTTAACATCGTTGAAATATGATCACCGTGCGCCGGGTTCGTGTAAGTGACTGTTTTCGAGGAGGCGTAACACTTGGCTGTATAGTTATAATCATGTTAAATTTGCAATACAGTTAGCAAAAAGATTGCGAATTGTGATGGTATATTTCGTGTTTTGCTTCACTGAAGAATATAAAAGGCAGAGAAAAAGTATACGCATTATTTGAACAACCCTCGTATATGTCATTTTATGTAAATATAAAAATCTCACTTCATGCAATCAAACACAGTTCGTAATCAAAATCGTATTAATATTTTGTTTCCCGCTGCTTCATCAGGAAAAATACAGGGTAACAAATCAGACGTGCTCTATTTTTATGAAACCGCTGTTTTCTGCTTTCAAGAAATACTACATGTTGCTCTTCTGGTAGAATATGCGACAAAAATAAGAAGTGTGCTATATATAGATAACTAATTCCAATGACCGAAACAAATACCTAGCATATGTTGTCAATTAACCAGATCTTATGGATTTTTGCTGATCGATATGTTCAGTCAGCATTTACATATTGAACTCTACAGGCGGAATTAGCGCCATTATTGTATTGTTTTGAAATATGTATATACATCATAATTATGGCATTGAACACATATAGTAGTGATGCATGTTTTTTTTTAATTAATAAGCAATCAAAGATTTCATTATCTATCTAAACAGATTCAGTAAATACGTGTCTTCTGTTTGCATTTAAAGTGTTACAGTTAATGTTAAACATATTTTACTTAATAATAACTATAAAAGTGAGACCACATGTACAAAGTTAATTTTTGCAGTTGACTTATTGATTATCAAATATCATACAGGGCCTAATATAAAGTATTTATTTCCACAGATGGCTGTTTGCAACAAACTTTAGAAATATTTTTATCATTAGACAATATTATCCAAGTGATATTCGAAACATGAAAGAGTTTAGCTGGGAATTTCCACAAGTATGTAAATGAAGGTTGTAGTAATAATAATCATTTACCAAAATTGCATGAAACATTGTATCGAGTTCCTTGCTACAAATACATGTAAGGGTGAAGTATCAGGCTTTGGGGCGCTCTCTCATATACACTCTACTAGAAGTGAAACCGAACCTGTTTAACCGGCCATGGCTTTCACATTAATGCTGAACTTTAATCCTAGTCTATGGTCAACAATGATAGAAACAAACATTCTGAAAACAAATTTATGTGGAATTATCTTATTATACATGGTAACGATATGATACTCCTTATTTACATGTAGAAAAAGTGAAAACTTTTACGTTAACTTTATGCACCGAATTTGGTAATCATCGAGGTTTTCAAATGCGTGCGTATTGTTGGTTCCACTTTTTAATATAATGCATTCTGTTTTTGGTTCGGCTTCATTATCAGTTCTTATGATATTTAAAATGGTCATAAGATTTGTACCTTGATACCTTTCAAATCTTAATCTACGGATACTTATCTTAATTCAACATATTTTTCCTATTTCAATTTTAGCAGCAAAAGTATACAATTATATCGTCATGTGTTGAAATGACATTTACCATCTATTTAAGGCAATGTCCATAAAGAATAAAGCTTACACTATGACCTCAAAACGTTTTCTTTTTCTTTTTCACTATGAAAATTACGATTTTTACTATGAAATGTGAAAATTAATGCTTACAGATCAAGTGAAACACGCCTGCATGCCTTTGCATTCAGTGTCCCTGACTTCTGCAACAGAACTAATCTATGTGACAGGGTGGTCGAACCTGGAACAGAAACTAAAAAAAAACAAAAACAATTTAACACTCATTACAAAATTTACAAGTTTATTTACTGTAATGAATATTTACAATGAAATAAAACACAAACATAGAAAGAAAGAAAGAAAAAGCTGAGCTCAATGTCTCTAATGTTTCTTGTAGAAAAAAATGTGTGAGTCCTAGATATCTAATATCATTTGATAGTGACGATTTAACAGATGGTTCAGTTTCTCTTTTAACTTAGAGTAGCACGATAAATGTTAAACACTATTTAAGATACTGTCCAATCAAATCGAGAAAAAGTTGACCCCATTCTGGCTCCCCAAATTCGGTGTTTGTATACCTGAGCTGTCTAAGCCGTTTACAAAGGTCAATACCTTGGCGGTTAAGGCATAACCACGGGACGTAGACTCTCAGCGCTGGGAATTCACATCCAGGCGAGTTGAGGGAACCATGGGTATAACATTTCCGGGTTTGACATCACCAGGAAAATGTCTGGTGAAAGAAGCTAAATTATATAACATATGGTAAGCCCCATAGAAATATACAAATAAAAGCACAAACATCTCCGTTGGGTACACCAAACCTCCGCAGACTCCCATACATAATACGTGCTTCTATGTTCATACAATACGTCACTTAGTACTTCTAGTAATTCTCAAGTTAATAACTTACAAGAATAACAAAAGTTAAAGTATAATAAAGATATGAGAAAATTATGATTAAACATTATAGATAAGAGGATGAATAACTGCAGCTATTATTTACATCAACAAATTAACAAAAATGCAATGCAAATTAAACATAATAGCTGCTAAAATCGATAACTCATCGACCACCATGTAACAAATCGGACACTTTATAACTATGCAACACAGTTACACACGATATTTTTAAATTGCAATTTAACACTTTTTAAGATACTGTCCTTTAAAATCGCGAAGAAGTTAACCCCATTCTGGCTCCCCATATCTGCTGTTTGTATCCCTGAGCTAGCGCAGTCGTTTAGAAAGGTCTACAGCTCGGCGTTTAAGGCACGACCATGGTACGTAGACTCTCAGTGTTTGGAGTTCACACCCAGGTGAGTTGAGAAAGCCACGAGTATATCAATTCCGGGTCCTGACGTCGGGAAAATGTCGTCTGATGGAAGAAGCTAAAATATGTAAATTATGGAATGCACCATAACAATTACAAATAAAAGCACAAACTGCACCGTTTGGTACTCCATACCTCCTAAATGACACGTACTAGTTATACAAAGTAACTAAATTCATACGTCACTTAAATACAATACGTCACTTAGTACTTCCATCAATTCTCAAGTAAATAACTTACTAGACAAACGAAAGTTAAAATATAATAAAGATATTAGTAGATTGTGATGAAACATAATAGATAAGAAGATGACTAACTGCCTGCAGCTATTATTTACGACCACAAATTAACAACCAGAAAATACATTCTGCATGCCCACCATGCATGAAGAAGAAATGCTCCTGACAAACTTCAATTTGACCTTTTACCTCCAACTAAGGTAAACATTCATGCCAAATATAAACAAGATTGGTTCATGCATGTCAAAGCTATGGTCCGGACAGATTTCTAATTGACCTTTCACCTCCAACTGTGACATTGACTTTTGAGATAGGAACATGGCATCAACGCAAGAACGCACATACACCGACCCGCCAAAAGTGACTATATCCAGCTAAACGTAAGCGGGCTCGACAAAAATGCAATAAAAATTAAACAAAATACAATAGCTGCTATGAACGATAACTCTGTAGTATCGACTACCATGTAACAAAACGGACACTTATTAGTAATGCAAAACACTGACACACAATATTTTTAAATTGCAACTAAATATGAAATATATAGTACTATACTTGTCAAACCATACAGTACATTGTATTATAACATACAATACAATAAAGTGCAGTACCGGCGTTCCTTAATTTACAACGAAAAGATTGACAAATACGATTTATGGGAAAATTGCTTACTAATTAGCACGTTACACAACTTTCATTATAAATTTACAACTAATACAAATGAAACATCTTAGATTCCTCTTTCGAAATAAATGATTAACAAAAGCCAGAAGAAAATAAATAAATTAGCCTGACATCTCGAAACTAGCTAATATCTTGCCGGAAAGTGAACTTAGAGTGAACAAAACTTTTACTAAATAAAATCATCATTCAAATTATCATACAAAAATCTAAGAAATCAAGAAAATCTCAATTTATACAAAGAATAGAAAAGAGTATCAAAGTGTCATCAGTCGGAAATGTGGTGTGAAGTGATGAAGCTACTTGTATCATTTTTCACGTGTTTAGTATGAGGGCCAGGGATCGAACCCACGACCTCCTGGACAAAAATCATTTCCAATCAGTAACAATTTTGACCAAGAACCTTCCAACTTCACTGGATGATTGGACTATAGGTCACAGGGGAATTTCCAGGGGCTTTGATAAATAACTTTAGGATCACTTGACCCAGAATGTTGAAACTTCATACGATAATTGGACATTCAAAGTAGATACTTCTACTTGGTCAAAGGTCAAACTCATAGTGCAGAGAAACATTTTATAAAAATATCTGCTTCACTTATTTTAAAAGGTTCAAAATGATTAGTTTCTGAACTGAAAGTTGTGGGAAAAAATGACTTGTTTTAAACAATATTTGCAATAATTTGAAAATTGACAGCTTTTAGCATATGTTGAAAGCTCTGTGAACTAGACCAAATCAAAGACGGGTAAAATGGTAAATGGTCACATATAAATATATATTATTTACACATAGAATGATTTTATTCATAGCAAAACCTTGTACACAGAACAAAAGAATTTGTTATGAAAACATAGTGAAGCTACCTTTTGTTTCCGCCTGGATTGTAATTAAAGTTAAACACTGTTCTAAAATCGATATGTTATGCTGGTTCGAATTTTCTAGAAGAAACCTCGGACAGTTAACTGCAGTCAGTCACCTGGAAAAATGCTCATCTTACCATGAGCAAAAAAACATGGTTTGGTAAACTGCCTTCTAATATTTATAACGGCAAAATTGTGTTAATTTTATATTGAACAGCTCCACCAATTTTAATGGCAGTATATGCGCTATTAAATGTTCAATTTAATCCAACGTATATAGCAGAAGTATTTTACAAAGTACTTAATACTCAATTTCTAAAAAAAATCCACCAAAGTATTTACTATGAAATAAGTCTTGCCATGATACCAAACATACAATCGGAATTACCAGTCTTTCCTTACCGTTGGGAAAGATGAAATGGAGTTGTCGTTGCTTTTAGACAAGATTCAGTACAACGGAAAAGAAATGCTAGAAAAATAAATAAGTTCAGACTTGCTAAAGCCGACGTCTTGTCTAGTACAATTCTGAAAGAAGTGGTTATAGTTTTGATAAAAATAATCTAGTCTAGTTTTCATTCCAGGTCAAGTAGGACCGTTATTGCGGTGATGAAGACTTACATCCTGAGATAAACCTGAAAGTTTCTTACTTGTAAAAAGGACTAAAAATGGTATATTGCTCTATTTTTTGACAGACATGGTATTTGAATTTAAATTAAAATAAATACGTTAAACTGAAATGTCATAGAACCGCGCTAGGCAACAGATATGTACTATACATCTTGAAGATGTTTGATATTAATATTATTATGAAGGTTTAAGTCGTCAGAAGTTTGCAAATCTTACAGCCAGTAATATATCAGTTCCATTAAATCTTGCAAGTCTTGCTTTACATAAGTATTGTAAATCCTGTCCTTCTTTGTCCGTTGTAAAATTATGTCGGTAAAAGCGATCTCGTTTCATACGGACAATCGGTAAATAATTGTGCGTAACTGTAATGATAACACATGACGATTTGTTGGGATATGGGCCGCCGTGAGAAAAATATTGAGGAATATAGAGACCTATACCACATTGTAGATTGAAGTGAGTTATCGTAATTTCCTATGTATCTGTTTCCAGGCACGCGACATGCAAAAGTTATCACGTAATAAATATGGCGGCTTAACAGAATATAAGAAATGCAGAAGACATATGACTTCTGAATAGTTACAGATGACAACTTCCTTGAAAACTATGTCATAAATGTAAAAATGATAAATTTAGTATTGGATATGTTTATTCTAGCAAAGAAAACACTTTTATGAAAAAGAAGATGGAATATATTAAGCTTAAAATGAGAAATATCCATTAATGTCAGAAAATGACTAAATAACGATATTAAGTGATCAAATTTTCTGTTTAATGGCAGGTTATGTTTGCTGAGAAAAAGAAATAGAATAGTCAGTTTTTCCATACTTCCAGCCACATTCAGCCAGGTCTCGCGGTTGCAAGACATGGAAACTCGAAAAGGAGGTTATTCATGTCATATTCACACAAGGCAAATTGCCAATGCTAGATTTTCATCTCCATTTCTCGTACAAACATATTAATCAATAACTATATCTGTCGCTAACAAAACAACACAGTGTATTGATGCTTTTACTCAAACAGATTCACTGACCGTTTCTCAAAATCAAGCCCCAACTTCGGAACCCAGTAAACAACAATCAAATGCACAGAATTTTTTTTTCAAGTTAAAGCTTCAGCTGCAATACAAAACATCCCTAATTACAAGCCACAACAACAACGAACAAGCAATATATCTAACAATTCAACAAGTACTTCATCATCGGCAAAGGTTAATACAACACCTAGACAAAGAATTGAACTTAATACCGGTGGAGTGGGGGAGGGATCTAATGATCCAATTAACCACTACAACCAGTTTGAACATCTAGCAGTAGATGTAGATACGGAGGATGAGGAGAATCGACATTCGTCTAAGCCTCCTTTCGTACCTCCTAAACCTTTGACGGAGAAAAAGATTACTAAACTCTCTTCTCCTGAGAAGATTGAATAATGTGAATACCATGTTTCCAGATAGAACATATTTATGTCGAATAAAATTATCCAGTGGAACTGCCGTGGACTGAAAGCTAATTATAATGAATTGTCCTTCTATCAAAATATAATCCCTCTTTGATAGTCGTAGGTGAAACCTTTTTGAAAGAAAGTGACAAGATATCCTTTAAAAATTATTCAATCTATAACTTTATAAATTAAAGTTCAGAAAAGGCTTCTGGTGGCGCATCAATTCTTATAAATAATGCATATCCGCATGGAGAAATTGTTTTGAATACTACTATTCAGTCAGTTGCATTATATGTAACTATGGATCGACCTATTACATTTTGTTCAATATATTTACCTCCTAAATTTAAACTTAATCTTGAAGACCTTGACAATCTAATCAATCAACTACTACAACCTTTTATTCTGTTGGGAGATATTAATGGTCATCATTGGGGCTGTTTTGACAGCAATACTAGAGGTCAAATTATTGAAAACTTTATTGAAAGAAATTCTCTCTGCCTACTGAATGATAAGTCCAAAACATATCTACATCCTGCTACATGGCACTACTCTTCTATTGATTTGTCAATTTCCCAACCGAGCCTTTTCCTTGACTTCGAATGGAGGGTGTTAGATGACTTACATGGGAGTGATCATTTCCCGATTATCTTATCAAGTATTGTTTAACAAACGCCAGATGATTCCTCTTTTTTTAAATTTAATAAAGCTGACTGGCAGCAATATCAGTCTTTATGCAAAAATGATTTGTCTTTGAAGAATTTCACCATTTTTTATCCTATTGACCGGTTTTCTGTTATTTTATCAGATATTGCAGACAAGTCCATTTCAAAAACTTCAAGAAATGGTAAATCAAAAAATAAACCATGGTATAATGATGAGTGTAAGACCGCTATTCGAAAACGTAGAGCGGCCGTAAAACATCGCAGAAATATAAAACAAGCAAAGAAAAGTTCCTGGCATTCATACGTTTCTAAATTTAATTCTAGGTCATCGGTTAAAAAAGTCTGGGAAATGATTTGTAAAATAGTGCAAAAGAAAAAATCTTTAAATGTTTCTCATCCTGAACAATCAGACCAGTCTATTGCATCAACCAAAGAGGACATTGCTAATACTCTTGGGAAACTTTTTAAAAAAAAACTCTTCATTACATAATTATGACCAAAAATTCCAAAACATTAAATTAACTCAAGAAAGCAAACCTCTGAATTTGATTCAAATAATGAGGAAGATTATAATAAACCTTTCTCGATCACAGAGTTACTTGACTTTCTAGACAAATGTCATGATACTGCAGCTGGTCCAAACCAAACACATTACCAACTTTTAAAACCCTTTCCACCAAAATCATTAGACTTTCTCCTTGAAATCTACAATATTCCATGGAAAACTGGTATTTTTCCAGACTCCTAGAGAGAAGCTATTGTTATTTCCATACAAAAACACGGAAAAAGATAGCACCAACCCAAGTAATTATAGACCGATTGCCCTTACTAGCTGTTTATGTAAAACTCTAGAACGTATGATCAATTCTAGACTAGTTTGGTATCACGAATCTCAAAGATTAATTACAAACTTTCAAAGCGGCTTTCGCAAACAACGCAGCACAACTGATTATCTTATTCGACTGGAAATTTTTATTTGTGATGCATTTATTAAAAAGGAGCATCAAGTGTCTGTCTTTTTTGATTTAGAAAAAGCTTATGACACTACATGGACATTTGGTATTATGAATGATCTTAACGACATAGATTAAGAAGGTCGTCTGCCAACATTTATATTACAGATTTTATCTGATCGAAGTTTTAAAGTACGTGTTGGTGATACTCTTTCTGACTCTTTTGAGCAAGAACAGGGAGTTAAACAAGGTTCTATTTTATCTGTCTTACTTTTTAGCATCAAAATTAATAATATTGTGAAATGTTTGTTACCAGGGACAGACTCATTATATGTTGACGTTTTTTTGATATGTTATCGTTCCAAAATATGCGTACGATAGAACGCCAACTACAACAGTATTTGAATAAAGTTCAAACTCGAACCATTGAAATTGGGTTTAAATTTTTCCAATTGAAAACTCAGTGTGTCCACTTTTGTTAATTACGGAAACATCATTGTGACCCTGACCTTTTTCTTAATGGTACAAAAATACCCATTGTTGACGAAGCAAAATTTCTTGGTGTTATCTTTGATAAAAAGCTTTCCTTTGTGCCGCACGTAAAATACTTGAAAGCCAAATGTCTGAAGTCATTGAATCTTTTAAAGATAATTTCAAATACTGATTGGGGAGCCGATTGCAAGGTTTTATTAAGACTTTATAGGGTTTTAATTAGATCTAAGCTAGATTACGGTTGTATTGTTTATGGTTCAGCAAGAAAATCTTATTAACAAATGTTAGATACCATCCATAATAGAGGCCTTCGTATTTCTCTTGGTGCATTCCGAACATCGCCAGTTGAAAGTTTATATGCTGAAGCAAACGAACCCTCTATTTACACACGCCGAGAGAAACTTTTATTGCAATATGCTATAAGAGTGGCTGCCAACAAATCCAATCCTGCTCATGAAATTATTTTTAAACCAAATTACTCCGATTCATATGAGGAGAAACCAAAACAAATCAAACCGTTTGGATTTCGCATAAAATTTTCCATGAATGAAACTGACTTTGAATTCAGTGGTATTAAAGAAAATTCAATTCCAGATACACCAACATGGAGCCTTCGTTTTGAAAACAGCCTTTAAAAAGTCTGAAACAAACCCTGAAATATTCAAGTCCAAATATCCAATGGTAACAAGTCAACTTAAAAGGACTATTTTGCAATTTACACAGACGGTTCAAAAGATGAATCAAAGGTTGGCTGTGCTGCTGTCAGCGTCCTCCATCAATCACAATTACGTTTGCCAAATAATGTTACAATATTTTCAGCCGAGGCCAAAGCTATTGATTTAGCTCTAAATTTTATATAAAAAGTTAGTGAAGAAAAATTTATTAACTTTTCCGACTCGCTTTCTGTTTTACAGTAAATTCATAACCGAAATATGGAAAATTCATTCATTCAAAATATTCTTCTCAGGGTTCATAAACTATCATTAAAATGTCTATCATATTTTGTTTGATTCCCAGTCATGCCGGTATTCATGGAAACGAGGATGCTGATATTGCAGCAAAGAAATCCCTTTCATTATCACAGTCTAATTTGAAATTACCACATACCGATTTAAGGCCCAATATAAACAAATACATTTTATCTAAATGGCAATCGTCATGGAACAATGCTTCATTCAATAAACTTCATGATATCAAACCTACTCTAGGGGAATGGCACCAATGGAACAGATCTGTTCACAGGGAGGAAGTTGTTCTTTCTCGCTGTCGAATAGGTCATACCCGTTTGACTCATTCTTATCGTTTGAATAAAGAAGATCAAACATGTCAAACACCGCTAACTATTAAACATATTTTAATCGACTCTGTGGACTTTGCTTCACAACGCAGTGCATATTATGACGTTCAATCTTTGAAAGAGTTATTTGAAAACGTTTTAGTCGGAAATATTTTATCGTTTTCAAAGCAGATATGAAAAAATCAAAAAAAATCTGACATTTCATATTTTTATTTACAGCTTGCAATATTATTATGTTTGCAGCTGACATTTTAACACATACGTATATACATTTTTACATGGCTGATTTTGGATATGCTTTACATTTTTATATGGATGATTTTAGATATGTTTTACATTATTGATAGTGTTCTTTACATTTTAAAGGAATGTTTTTAGGTACGCTTTACATTTTTATGCCCCCCCCCTCCCCCTCCCCCCATGAGTGGTGGGGGCATATAGATTTGCTCTTTTCCGTGCATGCGTCCGTCCTTGCGTCCGTCCGAAGTTTGTGACAGGCCTAGCTCAAAAAGAATTTGATTTAAATTAATAAAACCTTGAATGAGTCTTTAACATGATATGAACTTGCGCACCTTTTATTTTTCGTCTGGCTCCGCCCCCTAATGTTAGAGTTATGTCCCCTGAAATAGTCAAAATTGCACATTTTCTCCTTGTGACACGCCTAGCTAAAAAATATTTAATGTAGATTTATGAAACCTTGCATGAATCTTAGTCATGATATGAACTTGCGCACCTTCTGTTTTTCATCTGGGTCCGCCCACTATTTCTAGAGTTATGGCCCCTGAAATAGTCAACAATGCACATTTTCAACTTGTGACACGCCTAGCTCAAAAAGTGTTTGATATAAATTGATGAAACCTTGCATGAGTCTTTATCATGGTATGACCTTGCGCACCTCCTATTTTTCATCTGGCTCCGCCCCCTATTTTTAGTATTATGGTCCCTGAAATAGTCAAAAATGCACATTTTCACCTTGTGACACGTCTAGCTCAAAAAGTATTTGATATAGATTCATGAAACCTTGCATGAGTCTTAATCATGATATGAACTTGCATACCTCTTATTTTTCATCTGCTCCGCCCCCTATTTCTAGAGTTATGGCCCCTGAAATAGTCAAAAATGCACATTTTAACCTTGTGACACGCATAGCTCAAAAGTATTTGATATAAATTGATGAAACCTTGCATGAAACTTTATCATAATATGAACTTGTGCATCTTTTACTTTTCATTTGGCTCCGCCCCCTATTTCTAGAGTTATGGCCCCTGAAATAGTCACAAATGCACATTTTAACCTTGTGACACGCCTAGCTCAAAAAAGTATTTGATATAAATTGATGAAACATTGCATGAATCTTTATCATGATATGAACTTGCGCACCTCCTATTTTTCAACTGGGTCCACACCCTATTTTTAGAGTTATGGCCCCTGAAGTAGTCAAAAAATGCATATTTCTACCTAATTTTGTGCCTCACTCAAAAAGTATTTAATGTAAATTTATGAAACATTGCTTGAGTCTTTATCATAATGTGTCCTTGCACAGTTGGCATTCTTCTTGAGAATTTTAGCGTTTATTACAGTTATGGCCCTTGAAATAGCCAAAATAGTGGATTTTTTGTTTGTGATGCTCATAGCTCAAAAAGTATATGGTATAGAATAATGAATCCATTTCATAATTTTTTTTAAGGCTACACCCCATTAAGACTGCAAACATTTGAATGATTTCCCCTTATTTGTGATAAATGTACCAGTAGGGGGCACACCCTGTGTCTTACAGACACATTCTAGTTACATAAATATTTATGCTTTACAATTGGCGTTTGCAATTTGACTTCATCTCGGCGATATATGACCATTTTGTGTCGATTCGCTGTAAAACCCAACTCACTCACTTTCCATACTTCCATTGTCAATAGCATATTTATGCGTATATATCTATATACCCTTGTTATTTGTATGAGTGTTTCAGATCTGGTTAATGCCGCGACATTGTGGTCAGAACACAAAATCAATAGAAAAAATTCTGTTACATGGTGCAATCTTGAGAACGCTCTTTCTTATGCAAAAACATTGTCGATTCTTCAATTAATATTGACAACACCAATTGATGCATACTTCCCCGTAAACATGAGTTAAAGACATCTTCGAAAGGAATCATCAGATGTTTTCTGTATGTATGGTTAGTCCAGCATACTAAATGGTCTATGATGTCATTATCGTTTAACGCTTACAGTGTACTTACGATTTGTTTAAGGACCTTGCCAGTACTAAAATCTACAACTTGCGCCCTTCTAGTGAAAGGATTTGGTTAGTTATCACATCCCTAAAGTTTGTACTTTCGAAGTTCGCATAGATGATCAGCAAGATAATGTTGGATTCCTCAATTGCATATACAATAACAGTAAGCTCGTTTCATAGATAATTTAGCCTCTTATACATGTACCAGTAGTAATCATTTAATCATATAACTTAATGTCGAACTGCTATTTTTCTCCAAGAAAAAAAGAAAATGCGACAAAGTAAATGCAAAATCTAGTAAACATTCGTCGTCAGTATCAAATATTGCAAAATCCTAGAAAAACTAAAATCCAACATTAACAAGTTTGTTTTTCCTCCTTTTAGGGGTGCGTTTGTGTGCTTGTGAGTCTAAAGCGGTGCCCTACTGTGTTCTTGTATCTTGCTTGTCTGTTTTTCTATGTTAGTTAGTTGGGTGTGTTTGTGTTGGTATCTTTGTAACATGAATGTCTGCACTATTGTGGTTTTCTTGTAGTGTAACTGTGATTAAGGAACATAGCTTTCCCTTTGTATATTTATCTTTGTTCTACTTTCCGCTTCAACTTTCCCTCCACCCCCCCCCCCCCCCCCCCCCCCCTCCTCCCCCCGATCTTTTTACTCCTCACCACTTCCTTCCCCTCTATCTATATTTGGTATAAATTCATTTGTACTTGTTAGTCAGTTGCAGCAACCCGTCTATAATATTTGTCCATTACGGCTTCTTTTTGTTGTGGGTCTACTTAACAAATGCTTGGCTTTGAGGCTGTGGTTTTGGAAATCTACCCTTACCTATCATATCTTGCTGTTCAGTCGTTTCGTATATTTATTCAAATAATGTCATGAATAACAAAGGAACTGCTTAAATTAAAGTATTTTTGGTGTATTTAATTTCTGTTAAGTTTTTCTGCTTGTAACATGGCTAAACATGTTTATCCATTTGAACCCGTGAGGCAGTTTGTAAATCCCTCTCCTTCTAATTGAACAGCATTGATGTCCGGTTAGGGAATGCAGTTTTTTTTTGAGAGGTAATTAATATTTCGTGAGAACTACTTCTGCCTAGCTTGTCAAAGATTAGGTTTTGTATGACTTAGAAAACGTTATTCACAGTCAGATGAGGTTACTATATTAAAATAATTCATTTTTGATGATGCTTTCAAATACGGATAATCAATTGTTTCTCAAATTCTTTATATTTTTGTGCCGGGGAGGTGCAGTTATTAAATGAATCTAACAATTCAAAGACAACTATACTGTGTCGCTTTGGATTGACATATCTACAAATTTGAAATTGCTTTAAGTACAGATTTACTCAAGTCTTTTTTCTGTATTTAGATTGGGATATTCCACATAAAAGTTTTTGTAATACATCAGGCCAGGTAAGTATCTGCTACTAGAAACCCTTTTTGTCGCACAAAAGCTGTGTAGGTCATGCTGTCTGTCGGTTATATGCGAAGTTAAATAAATACCTTTCCTTAAAGTAGAATCCTGTATTTCTGTTTTGAATTTTGCTTACTTTTTTCAAAAATGACATTGGGGCAGACGTAAAACCTACCTAAAGTTCTTCCACGATATGTAATCTAAAGAGTGAAAGCAAAATAGAGAACTTTTACCGCATTTAACTCAATATTTTTTAAAGATCTGTATCTATACCCCTTCTGTTTAAGTAGTAAATTTACTTTGAACAGCAAGTAATCGTTTATCGAATAATTTTTATATCCATTTTTGTACAATGAATCAAATAAGTCTTGTAAGAAGTAAAAACTTATAAGAAAAAAAAGGAAAATAAGGAACAAATTTGTCCCAGTAGGGCTTGAACCTACGCCCCCTGAGAATTGCAGTAAAAGTAGGTTCATGGTAGGAATTGAATACTTTTCAAAAAGGAGGTACTCTATTACGCTTCTTATACCTTAATGTCACTATTGTAATCTACACTAATGTGTGTTTCTTACGTTTAATAGTAAATTCAAAACACTTCTGTTACAAGGTGTATTAGAACAGTAGTTATTTATCAAAGTCAATAGAAATATTCCCAAATGTGGTTGTAAAATGATAAAAAGGTTTATTATATGCTGTTCTGACCCGATTATGTGGAGATACTGTGTATTTGTTGTTCAGTCCTTTGTCAGCTGGAGGCTACACTTTCCTTTTATATCGTGTCTAACGAAAGAGGAGCATGACGCCATGATAGGTAGTCCAAAAAGCCCTCTGGTACTGAGCTACTCTTTTTTTTTTTTGAGGCCCCTTTCGGGTAACCCCGTTCATTTTCAATATCCATTTACATACATAACGGTACACAACTACATTTGAGTATACATGTATAGTATCATAATATTGTCATATACAAAAACAAATATCTTTGTAACTTAGATAATAATTTAAGCCTTTAGACTTTAAAAAACTAATAAGCTGGGACCATACATTTTGTACATGTGGACATTCCCAAAATAAGTGTTCAACAGTTTCTATGTGCATGTTGCAGAAGTCACAGAGGGTTGATGGTACTAACTTACATTTAAAAATATATTTATTTATTGGTACTAAACCCGTTAAAAGCATGCTGTATTGGAAATCTCTCAATAGTGTATCGATTGTTGTTGAATATGGGATACTACGATATCATATACCTGTTTCCAGTTTAAACTGTCATTTATAAAGGTTTTGTTCCATTGATTTTCAGATTTACTAATTCCTATCTTTTTATTCTTTATCTGTACCTTATATAAAAATTTATTATCATTGTTTTACAGTTCTTTGTCCATTGTTATAATAATTCTTCTTTGAGCTGTGTCAGTAAGTCTTGATTGAGTTTGTTTTTATAATATTTAGGGATGCTTGTTATCAATTTACAGTATTCAAGAAAGTCTTGTTCTTGTAATCGATACAGAGTCTTCATTTCTGTGAATCTGTTATATGTATTTGTTCTACAGTTGAATAATTAATTGCTCAATATATTTTATGCATTTTTCATACCGGCATTTCCAGAAAAAAATCTTTTTATCTTTATTTCAGAGTTAATCCAAATAATATGGCTAGTTTGTTTTTGTGTTTGACTATATTCCGTCTTTATTTGAACCATGAGGTTAGGATATCTCTTAGGAAAATATTTCCTTTTGTTTTATTTTCAATGTCTTTTGACGTCATATTGCATTCAAAAAATAGATTCATTTCCCATTTTATTAAATATTTGTTCATAAAAGTATTTCCATATACCTTTGTTTTCATCTGAAATAAGTCTTTTGACCCAGCATGCTTTAATGGAAGCTATGAAACACTGGATGTCAGTTAATTTTAGACCCCCTTTTTCATAATTTGTTACTAGTATATTACGTTTTATTTTCTTTATTTTCTCTGGCTTACTGTCCCAAAGGAACCTGTATATATGTGTATTTATTTCTTCAATTGTAGTTATTGGGGATTTGGTAGAACTGTGAAGGCGTATACAAGATTTGGCAACGCGACTGTTCTAACAACATTTACTTTACCTAGAAGTGTAAGTTTACGATGTTGCCATTGTTTTAGGCAATTTTTAAATTCTAATAGTTTAGGTTCAATGTTTAATCTATTATTCAGTTCAAGATTTCTATAGAATGTCATTCCAAGGGTTGTTGCACATTTTGATGTCCAAATTAAATTATTGGATTCTGAAAACACTGTGTTTGAGTTTTTTTTAATGTTCCTGCTCTTAAAACTATGGATTTTGATGCGTTAAGTTGAAGGCCGGATACACAACCAAATTTAGACTGTTTATTTTGTTGTAAACAAGTTTAATCCAATTAATAAGCGATTCTCTGAAGTTAAATATAAACATTGATACATAAAATTATGGCTAAGGCTGTCGAATGCTTTTTCATAATCTGAGAAAAATAGGATTCCAGGTAATATTTTTTTCCGAGATATTCAAGAATTTCAAAGACAATGCGTACATTTTCTCCTATATAAAGGCCTGTCATAAAACGGTCTGTTCAGAGCTTATTATTGAAGGCAAAATCTTATTTATACGGTTTGCGATTGCCTTGGTGGCTATTTTATAATCTACATTTAATAAGCTTATTGGGCGCCAGTTTTATAATCTTGTTGTGTCCTTAACCTGTTTTGGTAATAATGTAATAACACCTTGTTTCTGAGTTTATAAAGAATACTTTTAAATCATTCCAAAAAACTTTAAAGCATTCCGTGGTCAATCCGTCAGATCCAGGACTTTTATTATTTTTCATCGAAAGTAGTGCCTGTGAACATTCATATTCTGTTAGATGGCCGTCACATTTATGGGATTCTTCGTTTGATAGTTTATTTCCTATTTGATTAAAGAAAGCAGTATTTGTTGGAATCTGACCTTTTTTCTGTAGAATTTTGTATAGAATTCTACTTCCTCACACAGAATCTTTTCAAAATCTGTTATTCAGAACCGTTTAATGTAACTATATTCTTTTTTCTGAATGTCTCTTTTTAAGGTTGGCAAAGTATTTTGATTTTTTTTCATTTCCTTCAATGCTGAGTTCTTTTGCTCGTAAGATTTTACCGTTATTTTTTTCCGTACATGTCTTCCTCTTTTTTCTTAAAGGTGATGTATTTTATTGTTACGTTTCCCTTTATCAATTCCTATAGTGTGTTAGGACTGGCTTCAACACTGTATCTTACTGTGTCTGAAATACTGTTTTTTAAAAACTTTGGTATTTATCTTCTAGTAAATTAATATTTCTTAATTTAAAGTATCCTGGGCCACGTTTCATGTTTGGAAAATTAATGTTTAGATAAGAGAATGCATGGTCTGTTTTATAACCTGGAGTTATTTCACAATTTTTAACAAAAATTTGTAAAAATTCTGACATTAAAAAGTAGTCAAGTCGGCCGGATATAGGTGGGATTATACTCGAGTGCCATGTATATTCTGTTGTTTTTTTTTTCATGTGTGTGCCTCCATATATCTGTTAGATTCAATTGCTGTTTTATCTTGTTAAGTTTATGCCTACACTTAGTATGAGTATCTAATCTACCATTCTTCTTGTCTTTTTCTTTGTTCATTATTGTATTAAAGTCACGAGCTATAATTAAATTCTGATCATTATTTTCGTATAACTATTTTTTTTAATTGTATGAAAAAAGCAACATCGTCAGTATTTGGACCATATACGTTTAGAAGTGTAAACACTCTATCATCGATGTTTATATCAATTGCTCTTAAGCGGCCTTTTACTATTTCAGTATAGTTTGTCATCTCGAAACTTTTACTGGCATTAAAACGTATGGCAATACCCTCTTTATTCGACTTGTTTCCACTAAAATAGGCTTTTCAACCCCATTCAGATGTCCATCTGTCAATGTTATTATTAATTAAATGTGTCTCTTGTAGCAGACATATCGAGTATTTATTTTTCTTTCAGTCATTGAAATACTTGTTTCTTCCTTTTCTGTGTGTTAACAAGACCTCTTACGTTTAAAGGGCATATTGCAGTTTCCATGAAATTTTAAGGATCATGATCGAAATGGTGGAAGAAGGAAGCGATCTTAAACAATGTAATTTGAATTAAATATATTTTGATATTGATATGGAAACAAAATGGTATAGAGGCTGTATCTATAATTTTTGCAACATTTTGAAAGACACTTCATTGGTAAGATTGAATATTCGGTATTAAAAAGTAAAAAAAAAAACAACAACAACTAGCAATGCATGTAAGCATCTGATTGAAGATAAAGTTTGGGAGCTTTTATGTAAGTCGACAAGGAGACGTTGGATGAGTCCTTGCATTGAAAAGAAGAACAATATGTGTTAAGGTGATTTTTTTAACATTGGTGATGTTAGAAGATTAACAGGGAGTTGTTATGGGCTGGTCACTTTTACATCTCAACAGACATTGAACGTTCCTAGCGGTCCACCGTAAGCACTTAGTGCTAAGATGGACAAAAGGTTTTAATACTGTATTTGATACTCAGGTCTTTACAGTACTACACTGTATTAAGAACAAGATGCCAGCTGTCATAAGGACTATCAGTTGCACTTAATACTCTAGATCCATGTATAAATCCTTCGTACCATTAAAGATAGGTCTTTTTAGGTCATAATACTCCTTAAAAAATTTCATGCTGCAGACATGCTGTACTACAGAGAAATGGTTTTGAATTTCCCATGACCAGTAAAATATATAAAAAAACAATACAAGCTATTTATTATAACTATAAAGGGAAGTAATTATATGGCCTTTTACATGGCACTCAGTTTAATAATGGTTAATAATTGGGTCAAAATGTATCAACACCTGTCCATGCATGAAGATTAATTACTCTGGACAGAGTCATTTTGTATCTGACCTTTGATCTCTAAGTGTGACCTTGACTTAGGACCTTGTTTCTTGTGCACAGAACTCGTGCAATGGTGCACATTCATACCAAGTTACATCAAAAACCCCACCATGCTTTAGTATGCTTTTGTCTGAAACCAAATATTACGGACTTAACAACTTTCAAACAATTGCCAGTGAGAAGCGGGTATTACGGCCGTCTTCTATATTTCATATGAATTACCTCCCTTTAAGGAATTATTTAGCAAAAAGGTTGGGGGCTCGTTTGGGTATGTATCATAAACGAGAGAGGGATATGAAGTACCAAATATGATGTCGGAATTATCAGTTCATAATGAACTTTACGTCATCATATGGTATATGATGACTTCCTCCTAGCGGAGTGTGTTACGGCCGTCTTCTGTATTTCATCTGAATTACCTCCTTTAAGTAATCATTTAGCAAAATAGTCACAAAATACCTTCTGTTCGGCAGTCTTCTTTGGTTATTACATGATAAAATGGAACAAGTATTTGAGACAAAGGTTCTCAACATTGATAGCCATTTTATAGTGCAGTGTATGCGGATTTCGATCCCGTTGAAATGTCAGCCATATTCAGGTCTCCTATATATGCGGTGTTGTAGTATAGCCCGCTCTAAATCCTTTTTTGAGGATGTGGATGCATGGTATTGTGTAGGTACTGGCATGGCTGGCTTATGCGAAAGTGCCGTATTTTCAGGGTTATGGAATGTGCATACACTGCAATTTGTTGCGGACTAATGTTTGAAAGACGAGAAAAATCAAAATGACATCAATTAATCAGAAGATATTATCTGAATAACAGAAATGTCATGTGAATTTCACGGAATTTAATTTATGATTAATTATGATAATGAAGAAAAGAAACAAACAAGAAACAGATGAATATTGTACCAGTTAGTTTGTTTGATTGTTTTGGGTTTAACGACATTTTTCAACTGTATTTCAGTCATGTAATGACGGGCAGTTAACCTAACCAGTCTTCCTGGATTCTGTACCAATACAAACCTGTTCTCCGCAAGTAACTGCCAACTTCTCCATATGAATTATCAGAGTTGGAGGACGAATGATTTCTGACACAATGTCGTTTATCGAATAATCACGGAGAACATCATTTCCCTTTCATACATAAGCTTTTATCAACAATATAATAATAAAATAAAAGCATTATCAATTGTAGTATAGTCCGCTCTAAAACCTGCGTGTGATTCTGAGTTTATTATTAGCCTCAACATAAAAGGTAAGTCTTTTAGTAAGTAGTGGTATTTTCACTTTACTAAAAACATCATATAATGCTATACCCCTGTAATTATCAGGATTGCTATAACTGTCCCTTCTGTGTAGTGGTATAATGACTTATTTTGTCCAGTTATCTGGAAATTCACCTCTAGAAAACAATCTATTAAAACGTTTACTTACATATGAAACAATAAAAGTACACCATACATATATGCTGGGGTATAAAACTACATCCAGACGCTTTTTTCATATTCAACGCTTTTACACTATGTAATATGTCTTCATTAGTAATCTCAGAGATAAAGAATTAACTTTCAATATCATCAAAACTTGTATCTGTATCAAAAATGGCACACACATTATCACATATATGGTTATTTACTACAGTATTCGAAAATAAATTACTGAAGTGATCATACTTCTAGATTCTAGATCATTATTTACAATTATTGAATTAAAGTCCAAACATAACGCTTCTTAATCTGAAGTATGAGCCCTGTTAAGCTTTAAGTATGTTGGATAAATATGTATCACCATCTCTGAAATATATAGGTTGTCCATATTTAAAACATCATCAAGATACCTCGATGTTCCATTAAAGACTTCCATAATTTCAAATCTCGTTCATGACAGTATAAGAACAAATCAGCAATGAATGGGACACAGTTATTTCCCATCGGGATACCAATTACTTGTATGTAAGTTTGATTGCCAAATTTGATGAATATGTTATCTAATAGAAACTTTGGAGCTTCAAAAACCTGATCACTACTCCAAAGGGTGTTTCTCTTTTATTTCTGGTTTCATTACTTGAAAGATGATTAACGTTTTCTCTTGCAATTGTTTCTCAATTAAAGCAACCAGATTATCTTTTATAAGATTATGTAGTGAATTGGTATAAAGAGTAAAAACGTCATAATTTCTTATAGTTGAACATTTGAAGTGTTTGTTTATTAGCTGTTTGATAATATCTCCAGAGATTTTAATAGACAAAATATCCCCGAGTTCTCGCATACCTTTGAGCAATACTTCTGCACGTAGTCTTTTGCATTAAGACAAGAAGTTAAAAGAAGAGAAATATTTTTGTTGAATTTGAAATAAATCCAGATTTTTATATGGAATTTTGTGTAGTTTAGGAATCCAGTAAAGAATAGGGAGCTTCATCTGATTGTCGTCAAGTGCAACATTAAAATTTATATATTGATCTACATGACCTTTTACACTATCATTATAAAAATGTTATTTGATGTCTTTTAGGAGTTAAAACAAAATTCATGTGCAACTTGGATAAAATATTTTTTTTTAATTTCAAAGTGAAAAAATGGTCTAGGAGGTAATAAGGAAGGGTTGGACCGCTAGAGAAAATATTTTCTGATTCTTTTCTCATCAAAATTCTTAGAATTACCAGTTATGATATGGCCGTCTGGTAGATAAAAGTATTTAGATTATTTACAGTTAAAACTGTCTGGAACATTAAGCTCTATGACTAAATCTGAGACAATATTATTAAAGTAAATATAACGTTTTTTTTTATATTTATAACAAATAATAGGTGTTTCCGAGTTGTTAACATATTTAGAATTAGAGATAGCTACATATTGGTCTCTAAAAATACAAGGTAAATCAATAAACTCGATTCCTTTACTTATGATAGACAATTTCAGAAAGTCGCGTTTATGATCGGATTCAGAATTAATATGAGGTCTAAGAAAATGTGGCGTATAACTTTGAATCAGCTTCGTAAAATGGATGTGTACGCATATAAATATTATCAGACAAAATTGTCTACATTTCTGAAAGACTTATATTCAGTGAAGTGTTTTGAGCTCTCTTAAGTCAAAGACTCACAATAAGCATGTGTGAACGATCGATGTCCGTCGTCCGCCGTCCGTCTTTGGTCGTCAGTCTGTCAAAAATTTCTAAACAAATTTCTTTCTTCAAAACCACTGAGCAGACTTACACCAAACTTCACAGCACAGGAATGATCCGTGGATAGTCCCCTTTCAAAATTGTTCAAATAATTATATTCCACACAGAACTCTGACTGTCATGGCAACCGAAAGGAAAACTAAAAAATTCTTCTTTTCCAAACCCTCAACGCGTAGAGCCTCGATGTTTCCCATGTGATATTATCTAATAGTCTGCCAATATCGTAACAAAATGTGACTTCTGATGGCATTTTTATGTAAATGCTCGGATACACTCATACACACACACACATACGTGCATGCGCACGCACGCACCAACAAATATGCAGGGATAAACAGCAACAGTCGGGCATCGCCTCTGGCGGCCATAATTTTGGTTTAGACAATAACTCATTCATAGTAAAATGAGATTTTATGTAACTCCAAGGGGGCGCTAATGCAAAGGAAAAGGACAGGAGGGGAAATTGGGGAAATGAGGACAAAGAGGAAAGAAACGCCAACAACAGAGAAGACAACAAACGCAAGACAAAATATTGGACTGACAAACACATAGGAAAATGAGGGTTTTAACGTGTTTAGGGCACTTACTTACCCTATTTTCAACAAGGTAGACAAAATAATGTAAAAAAATATCCCCGTTCAGAAAGGTTTTACCATTCGAGACACAATAACAAATCATATCAAGTAAATAATACAATTAGGGTCAATCCAAAGTATAATTACACCAATGTTCTCAACAACTTGTCTGAAGTCAGAGCACCAAGAGCCTAACTTTTGAGAGCATGACTAAGCAAGCTGAAAGACAAAATTCCACTCCCTCCTACCGTTTTTATAGTATTTAAGAGAAAATCATCAAGGAGCTTACACTTTGTTAGTCATCACACCATAAAATAGGAAACGTAGAAATTACCTGTGGTGGGTTCAATCATAAAACATGCACTGGTGCAGAACAATTTTCGAATTGTGTCCTCTATTGATAAATTTTATCAAAAAATGTACAAATATTTGATCAAAACAAGCATTATGTTTAATTTTCCGAGTTTTATTAACTACATCTTATGGTATACTTGGTGTTTAAAACCAAGTTTTAAAAGTGTTTTAGGGTTAGTATTATATTTCTTTATGAGTTCAGACGATCTATATTAAAATTTAGCGGAAACCTTCCGTACTTTATGAATTTAGTAACCCTTATCTAATGTTGTTTGGTGATACGAATATTTCTATTATTCAAATGCTCTAACTTTCAGCAAGAATTTGCACCACGAATAAGTTGTGAAATATAGACGTCGTTACAAGGGCTGAACACCAAAGATGCGGTGTGTCTCAAAACATTTGGGTCATAACCTCTTTGCTAATCTAACTAAAACAACTTTACATTAAAACTAAGTCTTCCTTTGGTTTAAGAGAAAAAATATCAAGAAAATATTTTTCTTCCTTTTTTTTCAAATGGCTCCTTCATCTATATAGATATAAATGACCATATCAGGGAAACATTAATAACATTATTTTGATTGAGATTGACAATGACTGGTTTCGAGAAAAAAATATTCACTAAAACTGGAGGTCAAAACCATAATACAGTACTTAGTCTGTATACACAGTATACAAATTATGATCAAATTGATATCTCTTGCTAAAGAATAGTTTAGAAATGGTTTGAATGCTTTAAGGAGGTAGGTTTTAATCGGCCGGTAAATTCAAGTTAGTTTAACCGCAGCATTTGTTTGTATTTCGTGTAATATGAAGTTTTACCTGCTACAATCTCAATTTCGTTTGTCTCTGTCCCTTCAAATTCAATTTTTATTTAGGTCTGAAGAACATGACCCTCTAAAGGTATTTCATATTGAAAGAAGAAGGAACATACGGATATTTAACACTTTTCAGTGTATTTTAGTTTCATTGATATTCGTAGAAGTCTGCATAATTGATAATTTTACTAGTATGCACGTTAGCTTTCTAATATAAGCTTTAAATGCATATGTCGCGGGGCTCGTGTTTCCATGGTAACGCATTTTCTCTCATTTTTAAACACTTATGTATAAAAATAGGTTTTCGACGGCTTAAGTGGCACTCTGTTAATGACTAACATGGAATATTTGGGAAATATTATAAGCAAAATACCATGCACTTTACATGGTACCCTATTTTTCTTAAAGTTTACAGTAACCATGGCAACAGAGATGTTTAAAATAGCTTATATCTTGCTTTTTGTCGTAATTTCTTACAAAAGAAATATTGAATAAGATTATCTTTCTAGATAATGTAGCTTTTAAACATATTATTTCTAATGTAAGTTATATTTCTTGTTATTTGCATTGATTCAAACAAATTTCACAGCTTAGAATGCATACGGCAGTACCCCTCGCCTGGCATTTTTCACGGAAAAATCGTTCAGCATGCTGACATTATTCTAATGGATATTGTTGAAATGAAAATAAAAAGCCGAAGCTGTGTTTCTTAAATAAACCAGTGTCAACGCTTTTGAATTTTACATTTAGATACATAGGTCACGGGCTTCGTTTCCATGGTAACATCAATTAAATTTAAGGAACCACATTTTTCTACTGAAATTTGAACCATTTTAGATCTTAGTTTTAGTATATAAGTAACAAATTATCAACGGAACCTGAAAATAAGTATTACAAATCAAACTGCTAGATTTTTTATTGAAAATGGACGTTTTAAGTAACCTTTCATCCAACTATATTCCAAACAACATTGGTTACCATCATCCATTTTCTTACAATCCGCATAACGTTTCAATATAACTACATAAAAGAAGCAAAATATTGATGATTATTCAGAGCAAAAGATTCATAACAAATATTTCAGCAAATATTTGTTATTTGAAGATAGTTAAAATAAAGAAAATGCACAGAATTACGTTCTTTCAAGATAAAGCTATTAATTTTGCGCGGTAACTGACACGTAACGTCATGACGTCAATGACGTCATTTTAAGGCAACATTGTTTTGAAGCGTTTCTGCGGCAATTGATTAATTATTTCTGCATTATTAAACCATAAGGTATCAGATCGGAGGCAGGTTCATGATTTGTTTTCAGGAGAATGAATATACAAACACATTTAGTTTGTCGCACACGTCGTCGTAAATCGTCACGTTAGCTTCCGGTTGGACATGCGCACATACAAATATGAAGGTAACCTACCTCCTTAAGGCCTGCAGAGATCAACGCGGAGCTGGATATTCTAAAATTAATATAATTATCATAAATTCTTTTAAAACATTATATATTAAGGACGTTGGAGGGAGAATAAATACTTTTTTTAAAGTGAGTTTGAAATAAGTTTTACATTAATTTCAAAATAACTATAATTCGAATCATTACCTATTTTTCTTTAAGAAAACTTTTCTTTCGAATTATTAATTGAATCATAAAGTTTACGATGAAATAGGACAGAAAAGAAGAGGACATGTTTTTTTATCTTTGTACATATTACATCATGAACATAAATATTAAAACATTAACGGGATTTTAATGAGTAACACTGTACTGTTACGTTACTGACACCAACAGTACAGTTTATATATTTCACTGCGTCAGAAATATCGATTTTCTGGATATAAAATAGAAAATGCTCGTTTTCTTGTTTTTAGTGTCTCCCACTACACACTGGAGTGGGAGAGATATTGATTTACTCCTGTCTGTCTGTTTGTCGCAAAGTTTGTCCGGAAGTCCTCGGCCAAGCTTGATAATTAGCCAAATCGGCCACCCAGGTACTTTAGAATTGTAGCCTTTGAATTACCAAAAAAAAACGCTCAGATTTTATGCGCATTCCTGAAGCCAAAAGGACCGTTTTACTACTAATAAGAAGTATTGGAATCCTTTTGGCTCAAAGAATGTGCATGCGCTCTCAGTAGTATAGCACTCCTTTAGGTTTGATGAATGTGCATGCGCTCTAGTAAGGGCAAGTTCGATTATGAGCAAAATCGGTCCAGGCACTTGGGAATTATGGCCCCTGATTTCCGAAAATCGGCCATTTTACTCTTGCCCGCGCTCTAAGTGGAAGATCTCTCATCTAACATTCACCAAACTTGAACATAATTGTTTGACCTAAAGACCTCGGCCAAATTCGGTAACTAGCCAAATCGGTCCAGGCACTTCGAAGTTATGACCCTTAAATTACCAGAAATCGGCCTACTTTATCTCGTCCGCGCTCGAAGTGGAACATTCCAGGCCCAGGCACTTTAGAATAATGGCCCTTGAATTTCTAAAATCGGCCTTTTTACTCTTGTCCGCGCTCTAAGTCGAACATTTTATGTCCGATCTTCACAAAACTTGAACCAAATGTTTTTGACTATAACTGCTCGGCCAAGTTCTTTAAGTAGCCAAATCGCCCAAGGCACTTCAAAATTATGGGCCTTGAATAACCCAAAATCAGCCTTTTTACTCTTCAAAGGTATATTTGTAGCAAGTAAACAGTATATAAAAACTGACTTGCTATTTAGATGATAAGGCTGTTGTGGGATACATGCGCTTTTCTCAAAAGCAGCACTAGTTTCAATTTGATATTAGTTATGTATTTTGTTGGGAATAATGTCGCATCGATACAATTATAAGTCATATGGCGACGTTTTAATTTTTATAGTGGAGGAAGACACCATGTGCCCCTTAGTTATTTATGCTGTGTATTTTTCACTTTTATTCGTACATTGCTTTACCACCTGTAGTTGTTTTATGTAAATTAAACAATAGTAACCACAAAATTCATTTGCAGCTTTGTCAATTACTTGTAAGACTGCTTTACCAAACAACCCAGCAAGAGCAAAACCCGCTTTGACCTTTTTACGAATTTTGAATCCATCTGTTTAATTTACTTTATATTAAATCTAATTCATATTTATCAAATCTGTATTTGTTATTTAGTTGAAATCATTCATGTATATTAGCTCCATCTTCAAGCTGCCGCAATTACAAGTTCGTTTCTGATAGTATTTTTAAACATACAAACAAAAATTACTGTTGGTGGAAAATTTAATCAAACTGGTAATGTTACATGCTTATAATTCCAAACTTCTTTAATAAAAAATCAGGGGTGTATGCCTATTTTGTTTTGTGGAAAATTCTTGAAGATGTCCTTTATTTTTTGTACCTGCAAACTAAAGGGATATGAACAAGGTTACTTACGCACAGAGATCAAGACAACGTCCATTGCTTCAGGTCAATTTAGTAACAGCGCAGACCATATATTTCAAGGACTTGTACCATGTAAACTGATAATAGGCCTCGTTCCTAATGCGGCATTTAATGGCGATTACGCACAGAACCCATTCAACTTCAAGCAGTGTAACTTTAGTTCCATCGGTCTTTACGTCGATGGACAACCGTGCTTTCACAACCAATGCAACCAAATTATTCGGCGGATCAATACGTAGAGTGTTACAGAACATTGACTCTGTTTAGCAACGACATTAACATTTCAAACAAAGATTATAAAAAAGGATACTGTCTGTACGCTCTTGATGTTGATCCTTGCTACTCGTTTAGCACTTAACTCATTAATACCTGCAGTCATATCGCCGTTTAATAACTGGTATCAATTTTCCGATACATTCCTGAGCCTCTTTATCAATTTATCTGCTTTGTATGCCTGTTGATTTTCACTGGTAATCAATAATCGATAAGATCTAGGCATCCTTTGATCAATATAAGGGACACACATCTGTTTATTAAACATGAATAAAACTGAAATTTTCACAACTGATACTACAATTAAAGATCTATTCAATAAATAAAAAGTTACTATCATTTTGATTTGCAGATTTGTTTTACAGGCCAACTGAATCAACTGAATATGGAAAACTGAAAATTTGACATAGAAAAACAGCCATTATTTGATTATTTTATATCTATTCAAATATCATCTATTGCTAAACGTTAAAGCAAATGACATTATGAAAGAACAAAATTATATTTTATTTAATAAAATTAAAAATACTGAATAAAAAAGAAAGGTTCTTCAGTATAACAGAATGAGAAGATAAAACAGGCGATGCATAGAAATAACTTTCTAATTCCGATATTAAGTGATGAGTATATTAAAATACATGCTTAAATAATAGATTTTTGATTGTTTCGATCGCTTCCGGGTTTTATAAATCTTTAGAATAAAATAATTTCATTGGTTGACTTTGACAGCAGTCCAATTGTTAGTACTCTTACAAACGTAAAATCACGTCACGCGGCATACAGTTCTATCAGGCGGATAGCGCATGTGATCCTCGGCATATACGCCTGTTATCTTTTGACGGATAAATACGACATGCGGTTTTAATAATGAGAGATAAAAAGAACGCATAAATGCGATCTGCGTCCTTAATAAGTTAAAGAATGGACAGGAAATTGGGTGACATTTTAATTTCCGATACAAGGACCTAATGAATTTTTGATTCACTAGGAAAAATGCCATACGACTACGATGCCGGTTTGAAACCATATTAACAAACAAATGCTGGATGATTCCTGATCCTATTCAAGACTCTAAATCGGATACCTGTGGACTTTTGTATTACGTCATGACTAGATGTACAGGAATGAACATAAAGGATCTTGTCAACCTTTTTAAATATATATAATAAAACATGGAATGATATCTATGTTGACAGAATTGTAAACAAAAAAACAAACAATAGAAAATATCTATATTCGTTTATTTTGTATGTTTATGTATATAGCAATAAAATAGAAATCAAAGCAAAATATTGTCTTTATTTTAAAACGAGATCCGGTCTTTATTTGCTTTATCAATCACATGGGTCTTTATAGGTTTTTTTTCTTGATCACGCTTTCCCTCGGTGGAGTTAATAAGACTCTGGCCACTTTAGGAGGTATAGGCTCATCATCCTTTGTTTCTCCAGATCCGGTATACTTGAACTGCTTCATACGCCGATATAAACCAAACTTAATTTCTCAATTATTGTAAAACAGGTTCAAATTGCTATTAGACGGAAGCAATTTTTACCAAAATATTGATCGTTCGTAGCTTATATTGGATGGCTTCTTTCTTCCGTTTGAATCCAATTTGTCTGTTTCCCAAAAGATTAATGAACCGTCTTTGACGTTTAAGACGAGCTTTTTCAGAAGGTGTCTAACGTTTTTTAAACCTGAGAATATTGTAGATAATCCGAGTGAGAACTTTTAGTTGATTTCTAGTAATTGTACTCAACAATGCTTTCCTTTGCGATGTTGTAGTGTACACAAGTAAGTTTAAGAAATGACGTTGCTGTTTGATTAGTTCAACCATGGTTACTCTTACGCTGATTTGTTCTTCCTTCTTACGTTAATTTGTAAACGATAGGGTCTTCTCCTGGAAAAATATGGGTCCTTAGACGGTATTTATCCTCGGGGTGAGGACTCATATCCATAAAAAAACCTTGTTTTGTGCTTAACGCATCTTGATAGGCTTTCATGAAACCCTTTGTTTTACCAGGGTAGAGTTAACGTCCTAGAATGCCCACTAGTGATATATCTCTCAAAGTTTTCATAAGCAGTAGAGAACATGTATTTAAAGCAATCGTTCTGGCGTGTTTACATCCAGGGTATAGGTTCTGGGTGATCAGTATGACAGATACTCTCCTGTGGTGACACCCTTGCGTGAAAAGCAACTCAATGTCTTTGTTTTGCATTACTTAGTACATGAGATCATTAATAATAATCAACTTGTGCCTCTTGTCACGGGTAAAGTCATCCATCTCTACATCTGTTGGCAGCCCTTGTTTACTATAAAAGACATTTCCATGTTGTCAAACAAGTCGTGATGTATATCGTAACAGTATAAAACTTGCGAAGTTGGATCCCTCGAATACATGTCCTTAAAATGTTTCAAAAAGTCATTGTGTTTTTCCACTTCCAGTTTGACCACATATACATACACTTGATCAAGGTTCGAAAGGTAGAGATAATGTCATTATTTCTTTAGTTTTGGATTTGGCAAGGCGTATCCAAAACAACTACTGAGTAAACTTATCCACAAATCACTAATACCGTTTTGAAGGGACATGTTCACAATGGAGGTGATGATAAATACATACACAATGATCATTTGGCAAAGGTAGACGATTTCTGCTTGTGGAACACGAGTTCCTAATAAATGCCAACGATCACTATCGGACCTGTTTTCGTCTTCAATAAAATCAGGAGAACATATAAAGGTTTCCCGTTCAGGCTCGTGAGACTCGGTGGCATTCACATTCTTACATACAAATTGGAATGATACAATTGAGAAGACAACTTGTTATTACAAACTTTTTCATAATATAATAAAATCTGGAAAGTAGATCCCTCGGAAGCACCGAGAACAAGGCAAATAGTGAAAATTGCAGACTCGGTTTGATTGAGTCTGTTCATGGGCAGTAATGGAAAACGCAACACTGCCGACGCCCCCCCCCCCCCCTCCCACCTAGCACCGGCTAAGCAGTATTCAATCTTCAAGTCTAGATGAGTTGAAATCAATGATCCCGAAGGACCAGAAAATATAACAACACTGAGATGAAGTCGGGGCGACTTTTTACGGCCGCCACACAGCACTTAACACCCACTGTTGTGAAGTAAATAAAACAATAACAAAGTTATACAAGACAATAACAAAGTTATACAATTGTTTTGAATCATCATAGACAAAAATTGAAACATTGTAGACAACACTTAAAACGCAGATGACAGAAACTGCAACGCAGATGACAGAAACTGAAACACAGATGACAAAAACTAAAACAGACCCTATGGGAAATTACATGTTAAAGTGCAAAAACTGAAATGCAGATGACAGAAACTGTAACTCAGTTAAATCCAAGAAAAAGGTATGGTTAAGTGTCAAAATCTGCAATTTTTCTACGTCTTGTATATACCTCTTGATATTTTTTGTTTTCTTCTCGATTGACTATTTTTCTTTTCCTCTTATCTCTACATTTTTGCGGATTACTTACTCTAATGCTTGGACAACCTTTTGGAACGGTAACAATGTGTTTTACACTTTCAAAATTGATCAACTGACCATATTTTTTAATTCACAGTAAAACCCCTAACCTTATACATCTCTTTGTTTTTACTGGTTTTGTAAGTGTAATTTTTAGGGCCACCAGACACAAACTCTACAATGTACTCCCAACCCTCAAGCTCATCTGTAAGTTCCCCCAAGTAGTCGCCAAATGGAGGTTCATACCGGGTGACTTACATATATCACACTGTCTGTATCATAATACAGTACCCTCCTGTTAAGCTTTTCGAGCACACTGTAAAGTTAAGGTCTGCCCCAACATGTTGTAAAAGTAGCTAAATAAATATTAGTTTTATTACCTTCAGGTTGACAGTCTTTTTTAAATTGCCATTCTACTTGTAACATGTCATTGGAAAGGATATGAAAACAGAGTAGTTGTTTCGTAGGATCGGAAAATAATTGGAAAAAAGGTTTGCCTGCGTGTCGTGAAAGAACTCTGTATGACACATATTAAGACGTTGACCAAACTTACCCCAAAAGCTACTTAGACAATTTAACCAGCCCTCTCAAACCCGGACTCTTTCTAATATTTGACCGATCCAATGAAACACCCTCTTTCTCTATATATTGAGTTATGTTATTCTTCATGTCTTGTTTATTTTGTATCCAGTCAGTGGAGCCGCTTGCCTCTTGCTTAAACTTTTAAAATGTGTTTATGTAATTGGCAAACAGTCCCCTTCACTAGTGTTAGTGTCATATTGAATGGTTTCCTCCCAGTGGTATACTTCGTATATTTTCTTAATGGCATAACTTACTCTCGAAGCGGTCTGAATCTCCGGAGTACACCACGTGCCAGTTAACGCTCTATCTACATCCGGGCAATCACAGGGGTTTTAGTTTTGAGTATCTGCGCAGGTCCTACATAAAGGGAATTTCAGCTTGCCATTTGACATATAAGGAAGGACAGGATGATATAGACCTCTTGGTGGTACTATTTTAACTTTGGCAATGCCAAAGTACTCCTTTATGTCACTGAAATATTTTATTATTATGACGGGGTGACCTACAGGATACTGACAATACTTGTTAACCCAAGAATACAAACTAGTGAAATCAAGATATTTGATTTACTCACTTTCATCAACTTTGTAGTAAAGTTTACTGGCATTGGTGCGTCCCCCGAAGAAACTTTCCCTAGGTTCTAATCTATCTGTTAAATCTAATTGTCAATGAAACGTTTCATCTCTGAATTTTCATTCTTTTGTTTTTAGCTCACCAGTCACATAGTGACAAGGTGAGCTTTTGTGATCACCCTTCGTCCGTCGTCAATCCGTGCGTCCGTGCGTGTGTCAACAATTTCTTGTCTGCACGATAGTGGTTTCATTTATGCTTTTTTTTAACCAAACTTGCACACAACTTGTTTCACGATAAGATCTCGTTTTCTTACTTGAACTGGCCAGATCCCATTATCGGTTCCAGAGTTATGGCCCCTGAAAGGGCCAAAATTAGCTATTTTGACCTTGTCTGCATAATAGCACCTTTATTTATAACTTGATTTTTACCAAACTGGCACACAACTTGTATCACCATAAGATCTTGGTTCCTTTCTTGAACTGGCCAGATTCCAATATGGGTTCCAGAGTTATGGCCCCTGAAAGGGCCAGAATTAGCTATTTTAACCTTGTCTGCACAATAGCAGCTTCATTTATGATTTTATTTTAACCAAACTTGCATAAAACTTGTATCACTATAAGATCTTGGTTCCTTTCTTGAACTGGCGTAATTCCATTATGGGTTCCAGAGATATGGCCCCTAAAATGGCCAGAATTGACTATTTTGCCCTTGTCTGCACAATGGCAGCTTCATTTATGATTTGAATTTAATCAAACTTGCACAAAACTTGTGTCACCATAAGATCTCGGTTGCTTTTTTTCAACCGGCTAGATCCCCTAATGGGTTCCAGAGTTATGGCCCCTGAAAGGGCCAAAATTAGCTATTTTGACCTTGTCTGCACAATAGCAGCTTCATTTATGATTTGATTTTAACCAAACTTGCACACAACTTATGTTACCACAAGATCTTGGTTCCTTTCTTGAACTGGCCAGATTCAATTATGGGTTCCAGCGATATGGCCCCTTAATGGTCCAAAATTGGCTATTTTGGCTTTTGCAGCCATAAAGATACTTCATTTATGGTTTTATTTGATACAAACTTCCAAAATATCTTCAACAACAATAAATCTTGGATTCCATGACAAATCAGATCTAATCGTTGGTTCCAGAGTTATTTTATATCTGATTACCTCCCCTGATTGTAATCAAAATGGATTTATATCAGTAAGTACTTATAGGACTTATTTGAAATTTCATTACTGTCATTAGTTGGACTGAGCCAATCAGAGTAGATAACTATGGACTGATTTTATGTAAAATTACCTCTCTTTATTTCAAATTAATATGGGTATATCTCCGTAACTAATGAAGATACTGATCTGAAATTTCATTTATGTCAACAGATTTATTTGGCAGATCCTTCTTTTGTTTACTTACAATATTTTTTTTAATTACTTCCCTTTTACGTTACTATAAATAGCTTATTTTCAGTAACTTTTTTATTATTGGCCGTAGGGAAAAACCGAGACCATTTTTCTGTGGTACAACATGAATGGTACCTCCAATTTTTAGGTGTATTTTGACATATCTATACCTTGTAAGATTTTTTTTTCTTTTTGGTTAAATTTCTTTTCTTTGTTGTTCCTGTCCTTTGTGGACTTAGATATTTTTCTGAGGACCTTCACGTACACTGATAACAGGTGAGCGATATAGGGCCATCATGGCCCTCTTGTCTGAATTCGTGGTCCCAAATACAAACATATTTCATTCCTCATTGTTCTACGTAAGCTTTCTTTTTTAATGTCAACGCGAATAGTTCGTCTAAAGATTGATCGGTAAGTGGATGACAAGTATTTTCACGATTATCTTTGTAACAATTTCGGCAACCGTGAAAAATGTAACCGTGATACTCATACGCCGTGTTTGCTTCTTTGTAATACCAATCTGATTAATATCGCGTACCTTGATTTTTCACCAATATTAAATGAATGTTGAATTTTGATATTTTGATATTTTAAGTATGTGCCAACCATTTTAACCATTCGATAGAGACCTTACTATATTGATCATTATAACCACTAGGAGGATTTTTTGCTATTTGAGTACGTACATTTTTTTTTTTCACTCACTTTCACCCCAGTCAGGCTGGTTTCTTGGATCCATTCGATTTCTTGTAATACATTCAGCTTCCCATCTACTAATTTTGCGGGTACCAAATCATTTTCACCCTCTAATTTCACTTTCCATTCTTCTTCTTCTAAAAATTTGGTTCTAAATACGTTCACACAGCCAGAAGCTATAGTCACGGAATCGAATGGATCCACGGCCCGTTATATTCCTCCTTCCCTTTTTCATTCATTTCAAACTGTATTTCACCCGTAGCACTCATAAGTAAGTCTCTAAATTTTAAACACGCTTCTCTCAAAATATCAACGTCACTTTTACAATATTCAAACATCTTTTTTCTTAAATCAAACACATCATTCTTTCTCTCACTCAGCCATGCTAATAAATCAGATCTCTCTTTCTGACTCATAAAATCACGCCCGTAAAATTTAGCCTCAGAGTAGGGTCCTATATAAATTTGGTTTTCTTTTGTTTTAAAATAATGAGGGAACCACCCTTTTTTCAATTCATCTCATCCAAAGGCTTTCGGCAACCCAGATAATTTCATGGGTAAAAAAGTGAGACTGTCAATCACTTTAAAATGCAAATCTTGCGCCAACGTCATATACATGATTTTGTATCCACTATAAATAATTTTGTCGGGTCTAAATTATGGTTTATAAGATATTCTAAAAGAAAATAACCGTCGTAGCCTTTCATATTGTGTGCAACAACTTTAAGATATTGATGTTGATGAGAAACAACCATTCGCCAATTTTTTGCGTGGTATCCATTCCTTCAAACGTGACTTCTCTAAACCCACAAGTTCCGGGGCATGGCCCTTCATCTTCGTTAGCAGGTAACTCTGAGTTGTCACATTCGTCGCAACAGGTATCGCATTTTTTAAAAACAGACTCGGGCGTTATTTTTTATTAATGCATTCTGGACACACCGTATGGGCCATTACAAAATTTGGACGATACGTGGTCTTACTGCACCATGACGTTTTACAATTTTGGCACTTAGAGCAAGATTTACATACTTGTTGCGATTGGCAGCCTTTACAATCATTTTTTATATTAGATACATATCCATTTTCACACACTGATGTTTAATCATGGCTTCACTCAAAATCAAAAAATATAAACTTTGGAATGTAATCTTCTTTACCCGGGGTAGCTCTTAAATCACACAAATGTCCCTCTAATACATATTCGTTACATGAACTGCACATATACTCTCCGCACTGGTGTTCATCTTTCATGCGTTGATTCAATCTTAAAACTTTGTAGCATAAAGGGCATTTCAACCAATGGTCGCACTGTGAGGTTCCGCTGTGAGGGATCATCTCTATACCCTATATGGACCCCTGGTGATGTGAGGTTCCACTCCCCATCGTTCAAACACGTATTGACTATCTCGTTCATTTCTTCATCAAAGAGTAAAGCTTTCACAGATTATTCTATCTCTTCTTGTTCTCTTACGAAATCCAGGGCCATCTGTAAATCGTCCATTCTTATTTCTTCTGTGGTTTCCAGCGGTCCTTCTAACTGCTGGAGTTTCTTGTCCAATTATTCGTTGACAAACATATCGTTGTATTGCAGGTTTCTCAATTGAAAAAGACGGAACCGCAAGTAATTGATATCACCATGGGAACCAACTGCGCCCCACTCATTGATTTATTATCATACTGTTATGAACGAGATTTCATGCTTAGTTTATCCACTGAGACACAATTTGGAATTATTGGAGCTTTTAATGGAATCTCAAGATATCTTAATGATATTTTAGAAAGTGACAACCAATTTTTTTGAGAAACAGTGAAACATATTTACCCAAAAGAGTTACAGCTTAACAAAGCTAATACTCCAGATTTAGAAGCGTCATTTTTGGATTTAAATTTAACAATTGTAAAATATATAATAAAAGAGGGACGATTTAAAATCTGAAATTGTAAACTTCCTCCACCTTGATGGAGCAACATCATACGGTGTCTATATTTCACAACTTCTTCGTTTTGCAAGATGGGTCAATCACTAAACATGCACTGTGCTTCACGATTTTCGCATCGTATCCTCTTTTGATGAAATTTTTAACCCTTTTTACAAACATTAAAATGAAGACTATGTTTAATTTTCCAAATTTTATAAACTACACCTCAACTATATTCCGTTTTCAGCGCGACTTTGAGACGCTCCCTCGCAAGATTTTACACGATAGAGTTACCGTTCTTTATCTCGCGTGAAGTTGTTTGAGACGAGAACTTATTTGTTTACAAAAAATGGCTAATGAAAAACATAAAAAAGAACTGTTTTGACATTAGAACAGCGTGTTAAGGCACTTGAATTGCTTGATTAAGGAAAACAAGCGTATAAAGTCGCTGAAGAATTCGGAGTCGGTACATAAATTAACTTTATTCCTGGTGAAACAAAAATATGGCGGTATTTAACAGGAAACGACGAAGTAAACACAGATTAAAGATGCAGTCAATAATCGAATAAATGTCAATGAACAATTAGTACACAAAAATATAAATATCATAAACATCAGTGTGTAAATAGTTCAAATGGAACATTTATATTTTACTGCTCCCCTTTATTTTCTTGCCAGATCATGAGCTTAAATTTGTTTTATCAACATCATACGAATTATGCAAATTATTTGAAATTTATATTTTATCAATATGCAATTAAAGAAATAGTATTTAATCATTTTCCACTCCTACCTTAAAAGAGGCCAATATATCAGTATCCGATATTCATGTACTTTAATTGGAAAAATATATGAAACCAGCGCCATCCTGTTAAGTGAGACTGTTTTAAGAGACTCCCTGTTATATGTGACATTTTTCGCTGCTTCCCAAAGTCGGTCCCTTAAAACAGACTCTTTTAAGAGACCGACTTTGAGAAGCAACAAAAAAAGGTCACATATGACAGGGAGTCTCTTAAAACAGTCTCACTCAACCGACTGACGCTGGTTTCATATATACATATATCTGATTTATTTTTTCTAATTAAGTACATGTATATCGGATATTATTTTAAGGAAGAGTTAAAACTGTTTAAATGCTATTTCTTTGATTCCATTTAGATAAAATAAAACATCTGAAATAGTTTGCATCATTCATTAAAATTTAAGCTCATGATCTTGCAAGAGAATAAAGACGAACAGTAATTGGGAATTTAAAATATAAATGTTCCATTAGATATAGATGAACTATTTACACACTGAGGTTATTGCTCAGTTGTTTCGTTAGGTATTAATGTTCTTGTGATATTTATTCGCTTATTGACTACATGTTGATATCCTCGTTTCCTGTCAAATCCCGCTTTCTTTTTGTTTCACCGGGAACATTGTTAATTATGCTCCTACTTCGAATTCTTCAGCGATTTTATACGCCGGTTTTCTCCTATTGAGCAATTATAGCGCCTTAACACGTTGTTCTAATGTCAAAACATTTTTTTACAGTTTTCACCGGCCATTTTTTGTAAACAAATACGTTCTCGCCTCAGACAACTTCACGCGAGATAACGAACAGTAACTCTATCGGGTACAAACCTGCGAGGGAGCGTCTCAAAGTCGCTTAAAACGGTCTGATAATCGATTCGGGAGCCTGATTTCACAGTCGCTTGTCGCGTAAAGCAGGGGGTTGCTTAATTCAGGCTATTTTTATAGTAAATTGCGTCCGGAGCATAAAATAGGGTCGCATATGACAGGGAGTCAATGAATCAGGGGGTCGTTAAGGCAGTCATGACTGTTTAATAAACCAGTTAGAAACAATCAAATTGTCTCGGATTTAGATATATAACTTAATGTTCCAAATAGTTGTAACTGTAAAGTATCTAAATACTGCTACCAACCAGCTGGTCATGTTATATTGGGTAATTTAAAAAAATTTAATGGTAAAAGAATCAGAAATGTTTTTCCAAAGGACCAAAATATAGAATTTCCTCGTCCATTAACTTTGAAAAATATCTATCTCTGAAATAACTCTATTGATGACTATATTAAAAGTGGTGTCGGAAGGAAGATGTAGATCAGAACGCTCTCACTGGAAGGAAGCTTCTACTAATATTCTTATTATGTGACGCATTTATTACACAGAAGTATTACAAAATGAACTGAAACATACAAAAACTTATCAGTTATCACAACTAGATGAGAAAACTATTGCAAAAAGTCATGTAAATTAGTGTATAAATTTTAATGTTGCTCTTGACGACGGTCGAATGAAGCTCCCTACTCTTTATTGGATCCCTAAACTTCACAAAACTCCATATAAAGTTCGATTCATTGCAAATTCAACCTTATGCACTACAAAAAAAAAACATTTCTGTACTTTCGACTTCTTGTCTAACTACAATTAAAGACCACGTACAGAAGTATTGCTCCAAGGTTTATGAGAACTCGGGTGTTAATCTGTTTGTGTCCATCAAGAACTCTGGAGATTGTTTATTTTTTCTTCTATTGTGTGTGCGTTTATATGCTTGTGAGACGTTAACGGCGCCCTACTGTTTTCTTATGTGTGCTTGTTCGTTTTTCTATGTTATTCAGTTGATCGTAATGGTGTGATTATCTTGGGTACATGAGTGTCTGCGCTGTTTTTTTTTACGTTGTTGTGAGACTGTTTCTACAGAACATGGCATTCCCTTGTACATTCGTCCTTGTTCAACTTTCCCCTTCGGATTCCTCCCATCCCCCCCCCCCCCCTACCCACACCCCATTACCCCTCTTACCATCTCCTTCCCCTCCATCAATATTTAGCATAAATTAATATGTACTTATTGGATGTTTGAAGCAACCCGTCTGAAATATTTTTCCATTACAGCTTTTTTTCGTTGTTTGCTTCTACTATGTAAATGCGTAGCTCTGGGGCTGTGTTTTTGGTGCCCTGTGCTTCCGAGAAATCTACCCTTACCTATTATCTTTTTTTTAATAAAATAATGTTTAACAAAACAAAACATGCAAATAAAAAACATTTCTGCAAACCATGTTTACAATATTTTACCAAAAACAGAATATTTAATGAACATATTCAAAACTGTTAAGAAGTTCAAGCTGTAAATATGCCAGAAGAGTGAAGTAAAGTATATTTCAGAAATCATCACAAACAATTAATGGCACCTTTTGTTATTTATGCTAATTTTGAATTGAAAACTAAGAAAATATCAACTGCTATGTCGTCACCTTAAGAGTCGTTTACAGGGTTTCTAAAGAAAGTTATGAATTCATTGAAAAATTCTTGAGGAAGAGAAATTTTGTCAGAAAATGTTTAACGAAACAGGTTAAACTAAAATTATAATTGAGTGTTACCTTGAATATCCGAAAGAACTGCACGATCTTATAATAATAAAATGCCACATACATTTAGATTGAAATATAAACAATTGCGTGAGATCTTTTCTTTACTTTTTACAAAGACATAGATAAATTTAATTGAAAAGTCTATTGACACTCATACCCGCCTGCTTAGCTCATTAGGGAGAGCCTTGGCCGGCGGATCGCGGGGTTGCGAGTTCGATCCTCGGGCGGGGCTTTTTGTCTCTGTGACGATTTGATATAAGACATTGTGTCTGAAATCATTTGTCCTCCACCTCTGAAAGTTCATGTGTGGAAATTGTTAGTTTCTTTCGGAGAACAGGTTTGTACTGATACAGAATCCAGGAATAGTGGTAAGGTTACCTGCCCGCCGTTGCTAAAATATTGTTAAAAAACGGCGTTAAACTCAAAACAAATAAACAATTAAAAATAATAAGGGGTCAGAAATTTCATTTTCAAAATAAAAACAAATGGCTAGTCAATGTCAAAGTAGGGGGTTTCTTGGCGCTTTGGTTGGTTTGTTAGGCCGAACAGTATTTCCGGTAGCTGCAAAAATAGTTCCAAAAATATTAGCTCCCTTGGATGTTGGGCCATTAAGTTGATTGGCCAGTTCTGGAGTCAACAACTGCTTGGAAACGGAAATATATATGTACCCACAGCAAATGACAAAACATTTTATAGTACCATATCTAACACATAGTCAGCGAAAATAATTAATAAAGTCTGGTAATAAAACAACAAATGCAAAACTGACAAAAACAAAAGCAAAATGATGTCTTCTTGCTAGTCTCTGAATACCTTTACTTACATCCGTGTTTACTTGTAGCGTGGACAACAGTCCCCGGGGGCTGCAAGCCGCCGTCATGATCAGAGTATACCGATTAAATCTCAACGAAGACCATATAGACGAATTCCTTTTGTACTAGTAAAAAGTAAAATTTCAAATTACTAAGTCAAAACGATTTGTTTTTCAGAATGAAGTAGTTTCTAACTTTGAAATTGAACAATGGGTAAAACAATTGAAAATTAAAATGTTAAGGAGTGTATTTAGTAAAAATAATTTACCAAAAGCACTATACTAAGGATACTGGGTCACATAATGAATCGGACCCGGAACACACTTCGTTTGTTACCTAAACAATATGTAATTTAACCCATTCGGACTTTCTTCGCCAAAAGAAATAATTAAATACATACCTGGAGTAAATTATAAAAACATACAATATCAAGACAAAACAAGTGTTATATGCGGTTATTATTGTTTATTTTTCATAAAAATATTACAAAATCGTATAACAATGTATGAGCTATTGTACAAAATACTGAAAATCAACAATGAAAAAGAACTTTAAAAAATAACACTTCTTATTTCACATATCACTTACACTGCTTAAGATATTCATTTAACCGTAGCATTATACCATAATAATACGGTTGAATGATTCCAACGACAGAATTATAACATTCAGTCATGCGTGTGATTATAGTGTAATCCTATGGTTGAAAGATTCCAACGGCATGAGAATATTATGACATTCGGTCATGCATGTGAATATGATATAATCCTACGACTGAATGATTTCAGATGTTTGTATAACATTTACCAACCATTTTCTTGGAACACTTATTGATGATTGCAAAATGTTAATTCATATACTCAATAGATAAATGTCACAAACTGACATACGGGCCTCATTGCATCTGTAGTTTAAATACAGGTATTGCATCATTTTTTTGTAAATTTTTTGAGTTATTGAGGTAAATGTCAGATTTTACGCATAAAATACCTCTCATGTTTTTCTGTATTTCATAACTTAAATTTCCATGTAAATTTTATTAAATTCGGTTCAGTAATAAGAAAGTTGATATTTTATAAACTTCAGTAATTCATGTTTTTATCCCCAAAACCACTAAAACGGGCCTCAAATTGTCAATTTCAATCCGCGCCAAAGTAGTCAGATTTCCCGGCTATATCACGATTCCCGTGGAAAAGCAAATAGTCGGAGTCCACGCATTAGCCGTGAGTCCCATGAAATTTAGTATTTGGCGGGACATTACCCTACAAATAGACTGGGCTAGATATGCCTAGCACACACCACATTTCGACATTAGACGAATCTATGTCAGATTAATTTTTCTTGCTAAAAATTTATGCTCGATCGAGGTAAGAAATTTATTTGTTAGATTTTTGTATAATTTTTGAATTACGATTTTTATTTAGTAAATTTTTGTTCATTCTGCATAATTCTGTAACATTTACTTTTCGGCATGTGATTTTGGCTAGTTTTGTATGTCAGGGTATTTTTTTAATTTTTCAGACTTTAGTAAATTATTTCGAAAGAGGAGTCTAAAATGTTTCGTTTCTATAAGCTGTAAGATTTGTACTGGAATTTGTGTAACATGATAATTGCAAAGTACTCTTTTTCAAAAACATATGTCAAACATTTCGTTGTTAATTATGGAGCGCTATTACTGTATTGTATTGTAATGTATAAATCTATATGGCAAGTCTAGTACTGTGTATGCAATATTATTGTAATTTGAAATTGTGTGCCAGTCTATAGCATATACATACAATGTCCGTTTTGTTGTATGGCATTAGATATTATATTGATGCCAACTATGGTATAACGTTTGATTTGCATTGAATTTTGTTAATTTGTAGATGTAAATAATAGCTGCAGTTTATCATTTCCGATACTATATTTTTTCATCATAAACTTTTCATATCTTTTCCCTACTTTTACTTTAATACTTTTAAGTAATTAATTTTAGTAATAATGAAAGTAATAAGTGACGTTTTTTAATCACGTGACGTATGAACTTAGTAGCACATATATTTTGTACAAGTAGCACGTATTATTTATGGGAGCCTACGGAGGTATGGTGTACCCAAAGGAGCAGTTATGCCCTGTCTTATTTGTTTTGTTATGGTGCTTACCATATGTGATATATTTTAGCTTCTTCCGCCAGACGATTTTTACCTGGTGATGATGTCACAACCCGGAAGTACAATACCCGAGGTTCACTTGTCTTCACTCGCCTGGATGTGATTTTCCCAGCGCAGAGCCTTCGTCCCATGGTTGTGCCGTAAACCGCAAAGACGATGATTTTTTTTATCCTCTGAAGTCAGCTCAGGGATGCAATCACCTACCATCATAGGGAGCCAAAAGGGAGTCATCGTATTCAAGGTTTAAAAGGACTTTATTTGAAGATATGTTATATTTTTTGTGCTACTTAAAGTTCGAAATTAACTGTGCCATGTCACGTCACAACGGAACTGTCAGTGTTAGAACTTTTTATCTAGAGATACAGAACTTTGATTTTCTTTTTTTTCTTTCTTATAATCATTTTTTATTTTCTATTTATCATTTATTCATTGTTAATAATAATTTTATGTAAATGAATTTGTAAATATTGTAAAGGGTGTTGATTTGTTCTGATAGTTATTGTCGCCGGTACGTCCATCCTTGTCACAATAAAGCACATTATTAAATATTGTTATGTTTTATTGCGAAATCATATAAGCGTATTTAAAAGTTACAAGATGACAATGAACGATTAAAACCATGATTCTTTAGTGTCTCCATAAATCCTTTTTTTTCCTTTTTGGTTAACATTTTAACTCCTTTTAGACTTGGCCTTCGTTAGCAGAATTTAGATTTATATTTCTTTTTTTTTTTCAGATTTAATTAATTTATCAAGTTGTTTCAAAGTTTCAACACCTTTGTCCGCAGTTATATATTTCGTCAGATGTAATTTCGTCAGTTATTCCTCTGTCTTCTGAATACGACTGAACAATGTTCATTTTAATTTTACCATATTTAGTTTGCGCTGATGTGTGTGTCTTCGTTGTTTTAGATGTTCTTGTTTTAAAGTTTGTAAATCCTGTTTTAATTTAACGTTCTCTTCTTGGAGATTTGCATTTTGTTATTGTATTTCATTTGGAGTCCAGATATACGGTTGAATAAGATTGCAGTATGTTGAAGTCCATGATTATATATCGGGGTGGTCTGAATATTTCTCTCTTAAAGTCACTGTCAGAAAACCATTCTCCTTTGAAAATTCTTGAATCCTCCTTAAATGAAATAAACAAAATTTTTTTTTTTAAATCATCTACCACTTACGTATTCTATTCTGCAACGTATAAGTAGATTGTTTACACCAACATTTAAATATTCAAGCAGCGGATAAATAGTTAGACAGATAAATATTTTTCTAAAGTTAGCTTAAAGATAAGAAAATAAACTTATATTTTAGTCGTTTAAATTCTACTTCTTTCCGTTGTCCGTTAGCCGTAACTGACTGATGAAATGTGCAATGTTCTAAATGTGTAATATTTAGCTTCATCTGATAAATGCTGGGAACACCGATATTTGTTGCAATATCGGCATATATCGGCAAATTGTATTTGCAAGTTTCTGTTACATCTTATTCATTATTCAAACATGCATAATGTATATAAACAAGCGCCATCTTCTGGCTTTTATATAAAAGTTAGAGGTTTAACAAATAAAATCAAATTATAACCTATATAAAGGAAACAGGAGGTTTAATTCATTTGGATCTTTTCCTTAAGCTTCAGTCTAGTCTTATTTACAGATCCTGTCGACCTGGTAAACGATTTATGCAGGGTGTATGAAACACAAAGACTTAACAGTTAATATACTTGATTAAATTTAACCAAATAATCTGAACACGTTAACCTGAAACAACAATCATACTAGTAAAATCTACCGTCGTATCATTCGTATTATTCTCATCTTCATCAAACACACACATTTTAACAAGAAGGCAAACCCTTATAGCTGGTTCAATGAAATCAGATATTGCACATTTCATTGTTTAAACAAAAGCATTCACTTATGCAATGAAATCAAAAAGTCGCGTGAAAGCGTTTCCTTAGAAATAGATTCTACATCGAAACTAGCGAGAAATATTTAATTTCTATAATAATGATACATTACAGTCATAGCTTTAAGAGCGAATATCCTATTTTGCAAATTAAAGTGTTGTCTATGTTTTTCTTGAGAAGTATCTTTTAACATTTCTCTAATATATATTCTAAGCACTCGCCGTTAAGTGCGCCTTGTTATCTTCAGAAAAAAGTTCTCAAATTCAGCAATGTGTGGACCTATTCTCAGGTTACTGTGAACCCCGCTTCCGAGCTATTGCTAAAACCATAATGTATGTTTCTGCACGAATCGATTTGATTAAAATGTTGGAATACTTTTGTTACATTTGAAAGACGTTTGATTAGCTTCAAATTCAAAATCATGAATATTACTGCCAAGCAAATCTAGGGGAGTAGACAATTAAATTCCAATTTTGTAAAAGCAAACATTAGCCAACAATATAAGCAGTACTAAATGTTTTTGCAGAGGACAGAACAGTACCATTAACTCTCCGATAATGCAAGCTAAAAGAATGAGCAAAAATACGAAAGTAGTGTTTCTGTCTCAGTTGAGATTTTTCCCGAGATCCCTTACAAATATAGTCATCAAATTGTTTATACGTTACAGTATCGTCTTTGTAATGCATCGTTCAATGGGGTGTCCCATCTTTCTACTACAAAAAGTAACGTTAAAATTTAAAAGGGCTGACAGCACAAGTAATATGTTGTTTCTAAAAACCCTAGTCATAACCGCTTTTAACAACACGTTTTACAATTTTATCAAATGCAACCTGCAAATTGTAGTGGCATAGAGTTGTACGAAGCATATAAGTCACATCGCCTTCAAATAAGATCTTTACATACATTGTGGCAGAAGTAGCTTTAAATTACGAACAAATTTTAAAACCAAGCTCAATTGCTAGCAAATGAAATTAAATGAAATATTTTGTAGGCATAAAATATCCATAACATATGCATAGTCTCAAGAGATTATTTCTTGACCATTAAACATAGCCCGAGGGAGTCTTTAAATGTTTAAGTGAAAATAACAATACCTTCACGTACTTCTAACATACAACGTGTAAACCAATTATTTCCATTGTCAATGAACGGTCATTTTCTAAACATTTTTGTTATGAGACCATTAAATCTTTACGTTTTGCCAAGGAAATCATAGACAATATTCAACTGTTATCTAACATATATTTAACACGACAATAACAGCTCGGCTGTTAATGATAATTGGTTCACTCTAATTTAGTTCAAGATCTTCACAACGTCGCCTAAGCTATATATGGATTCAGCCACTAGTACAAGCAGATTGCTTATCGGCATTATCATTTACATTTCTAGCCTAAATGCTATATAACATTACCCAAAATGCACATTGGCTACATTCTTAATATGATATGACGGAACATTCTTAATGTGACTTCTACAATCTAACTGTATATCAGTTTCTTAATATGACATTGTCTTTTACATTACATTCTATCGTGATATAGCATTGTTGATGTAATATGTCAATTTTATTACATTTTATAAGTGGATTTCTTATTACGAATCTATTTCATTATCATGGCCCTCCTCTTGTTTAATTGAATCAGCGATACTGCTTACTTAGTATAGAAGTTATATCAGTACTCTTTGGTATTCCGTATTCATTTTTATGTCTAGTACTCTCTATCAAAGAATTATTAAATATTTTAGTGTATATGTCATATTTGTCTCTACGAAAGAATGCATTCCTGAAATGAATATTTATAATGTAATCACGAAATATTTATTTGTTTATATCTGTTATAGCCAGTGCTATTTACTATTATTGTAACATTAATTATCACGTTGAAAATCCTAAATAAAATATACATTATATACAAATAGACATAATATGTTTCCGTTTTTTAATGCACAAATGACAACCGTTTATGATAAATGTAATCTTTTAAATTCCCAAACGCAATGTTTGATGTCAAAGCAATGCATCCAGCGAAATCTTATAACAGACTACACATAGGAGTAAGGTAAACGTTGTTTTCGCATGTTTTGCTGTAAATGTGTATGGCGATTAAGTGGCATGTGTAATGCAATACAATTCCGTTACTGGCTTATATTGGCAATTGGACGATAAGATATTGTGAGAAAAAGTAGAGTACAGTAAAGGGCTTATTATCGAAAAGTAAAATGGATAAATGGCGATCAATGCTTTACAAGATATGTTTTTGTAAATTAATATGCATATTTTCAATACTGGCATATGTGTGTTTTAAACGTGAACCTAAGATTACTAATACTTTTCAGTTGAAAATTGAGCCATGGTACCCAGATGACACTGATGAGTCTTTCGAACAATTACGAAATGCTTGTTTGTCAGGCAAAGGATTATTGTATGATAAGAGGATTGTTCACATGATTACAAATAGGCTACAATATAATACCATGGATGATGTTATTGAGTGTGCAAGAGACGTACAAAAATATTACGATGTAGTCCTTGTTAATGTCATAAATGATGCTTATTCACCGTTCGCCTATAGCTGGCTATGTAATACTGCCGAAATGGATATACATAAATCAGTTTTAATTATTACATTAGACACAACGACAAGAGATAATCTTATAACAAGCTGGAACAAACTAAATGTTTTTGCTCTTGACATCGATGATATACCGGCTGGTGATCAAGGTTACAGTCGTGCAAGCTATGTCAAAATAATGATTCGACGAACACAGATTATGTATTTCACATTACAGGTTGACATAAATTTGCTTCTATTAGAATTCGACTACGTCTGGTTTTCCAATCCCTTACCAGAATTCAATGGTATGTCGGAAATTGACATGTTGCTCAATCCGGTGTCTTTGAGAGATGAAAATGTTAGTAATGGTGGACTTATATTTATATATGCAACAGACAGATCAAAATTCCTCTGGAAAAAGTTAACTGAAATGATGATTGATCTCGGTGAAAGGATTAAAAACAACTCGGTTCATACTCAAGTTTCAGAATACGAAAATGATCAAGTGTATTTATCCAAACTAGTGAGGGAAAGGTAATATGATTTTAATTTCAACGTGTCTTTACATTGTATAGTTTTAGAGGGAGGGATGGGGCGTGAGGGGTGTTGTACATTTTATGACCTCTCGTGAACATACTCAATCAAACTGAGTCTGTTACTGCTCATTTTTTGGTTTCATTCCTTGCTTCCAAGGTATCTTTTGTACAAATTTTATTAACTATCACAACAGGAATCTTTAAGTGCCGTGTGGTGGCTGTAAAAGGTCTCTCCTTATTTGGATTCAGTGTTGCTATAGTTTCTGGTCCTTTGAGATCATGGAGTCCATTCAATAGAATGATGGGTAACAGAGCTCTGCTTAAGTGGGTGCTTGGGGGCGTAAGAGGTGTTGCACCTTTTATTACCTCTCATGAACAGACTCAATCAAACCGAGTCTGCTATTGCTCTGTTTTGGTTGCATTCTATGTTTCCAAGGGCTATTTTTATAGATTATATTACTTTTATCATAAATATAACGTAGTGCTCTCGTTTCGATGATTTTAGTCACTGTTCGCTCTTTAAAACAAAAGCGTCTGTCCCATCAAGGACATGGCAAATGCCCATGTAAACCTCTGATAGATACACTGACATTAAGTGACTTTGGTTTAACCGTTTGGTTTCTGTTCTTTAGACCTCTTATTCTTAGAGCATTATCAACATTACTATCTTTTTTCAGTGCAGACTTCGTACGTTGTATTTACAGGTCTTTCCTTGGTTTCAAAAATGTTACGTTATCACAAATGATTAACGAAATTAAACGGACGAACACCGCAAACAATTGACCAAATATTGATTCGTATATGTATGGGCTGTGGTTACAGCCAAAATTAGTAAATATACAATCCACTCATTAACAAGCATTGTTGTGCATTTTAACATCGTCTGGTCTAAAGTTACATCACGTTCAGTAATTTTTCATTTAATGCATTGTATTTAGATACCATTTAATACAAAACTTGATTCCATCCATTTAAACATGAAACGATGAGTCTTATTGCGATGCACCGAAATGTGAAACCGTCCGACAAGTTATGGTGCCATGCAGTCTATTGTGAAGATGTTCGACGCAACATGAGTTTATGCAGTGTAAAATGAAATAATTAATTACAAGTTGACGTCGTTTAATGCATCTTAAAAACGCTTTGTGTAATATGAAGCCTTGTATAAAAACTTAGCAGTAGTCATAAATGTCTGTATGGACACAGCGGTGTGAATCTTGAGTGCACTTTTCGACATAAAAATGAAAACCAAAAGTAGATTAAGTTGTCAATTACCAAACTTTTATGCACATAAAAATATTAAGATATCATCATGTCATCATATCTATAGCACTCGTCTACCATTACCACATACATTAACGAACATAATTGATACCCATAAACATCATATAAAAGCTGATCAAAAAGCGCGTTTCAGTTGCTAAACAAATACTTTAAATGAATTAAAGTCAAACAAATATCACCACAATAGCTTCGAAATCACTTCTATTGTAAAAGAAATGTTCATGTGGTAGATAAATTGATCCTTTACATGTTCTGTGAAATAATAAAGTTATACAGCTATTTCTGAAATACATTTGTCTTTGATAAAATGTGAAAAATGATGACCAATAACAACACAAAAATAAAGTAATTTTAGCAATTTTATAAAAATAACTTCCGTCAAATAGCTGTTTGATGCATGAACATAATACATATCGCTCTTTTGATGCTTAGATATCGTGATACATATGCAGAGAGCACTTTGATAATTGATTTTATTATACCTCACATAATGTCCAATGCAAATTTCCTATTAGTTTAACTTGAATAATATATCATATTCCCCAGTGATTTTATATCACATGCGCAAAATCGTTATTTTCAATTTCTGCGCAGGTGATATGATCCATAATTTCATATCACATGCGCAACAGCGTTATTTTGTTTTTTTGCGCATGTGATATTATTTTTTCATATCACCCGTTGAGAGATTGATACTTTTGCATTGATTAAAAGAGTGAGTCGATAAATTTTCAGACGAGGCGCTTATATAATAATACTTTAGGATTAAATTACCCTTTTCTGCTGCTCTTGCATGTGCGAACACGGCCGATTTTTCTTTTTTAAGAAACGTGCAAAATATTTCGAAAACAATTTTTCATCAAATATTGAATCAAAACTAACACAATAAGTTTGGAAATTATCTAACTAAGAAAATGAGTGCTCACACTTATATGTTTCGTTTAGAAAAAAGAAAGTTATCGCCGTTTTTCGAACGCTACTGATTGACCCTTATAATCTTTTGGTATAATAAAATAAATATTGCATTCCTGAGAGGGTGATATGAAAAATGCTCACCCCTCGAAATATGAATATAGACCTCGGCTGGCGCCTCGGTCAATATTCATATATCTCGCGGTGAACATTTTTCATATCACCTTCTCAGGAATGCAATATTTATATAATGTCGTATTTTGGTATACAGTTCGGTTCTAAAACAAGAAAACAGCCATAAGACGGTCCACAACAAAAGGACACTGTAACGGAAAAATATAGTACAAGGGTTGCTTAAAACGTCCGCCAAGTATATTTTAATCATATGCAAAATTGATAAGGGGTAGATAAAAGGGGAAAGTAGGGTAGGAAAAGAGACACAGGGAAAACTATGCACCAAAAAAAATCAACGCAGTCTTCCTACACTACGAACCACAGCAGCGAATACACGCATGTACACAAGACAAATACACATACGGAGATCCTCATACATGCAAATGAAATAAATAAATAAATAAATAAAAGAGCAAATAAATAAATAAATAAAAGAGCAAATAAACAGAAGGCGTCGTCTTGTTTTCACTTGAAATTGCATTATTTAAAATTTTCTCTAGGTTATGTAATGACTTTTTTGGAGGAGAATAAACAAATAGATCAAAACTATAACAACAGAACACACAACTGTAATCAAAATTTATATTCCGTATTAATTGTATTTCCCTTCAGTGTTTTTAATTCAACGTCTTTGAATTGTGTGAGGTTATGTTGTTCTAACCATTGCTGAAGCAACATAGGTTTTGTTTATTGAATTTGTCAGGAGCAAAACTATTCCGTCTGTATGTTATTTGATGAGAACCAGTCTGCATGCTGTGGCCACTTGGCAATGATTTTTTACGGGACACCGTGAACCTCACCACTTTGATCCTGAGTTTTCGTTTGATCTCTTGAATATTTGTTTGTTTTCTAACCCCTTTAATTTTGTGACATTTAAGTTTACTTGATCAATTGTTGTCGAAAAAGTAGAGGACAAATACTAAGCAGTTGCCCATATTGTAATGTAGGCTTTTATCATTATAAGCATTTGCCGGTGCTCGTATAACAATATAGTATATACAGGCGTTATTTTAAAGTTCAAAGAAAATTGTTTAAGATCAAAATTTGCAGGGTTTTTTTTAGATAAAAAAAATAAAGAATGCCAAGGCATTACAACTAAACTTTACTCTAGCAATAAAGGGCCTTTTAGATCGTAATCGTTAGTTGATAAGCATTTTTATAAAATCTTTGAAAATTCTAAAATGTACTCTCAAACTTAGGTTCTAGATAGCTCAAATTCATTTATTGCATCCTAAATGGTAAACGAACTGGGTGCTTTCTAAACAGTGAGGATATCACGAGGGGCGTTCAATATGTAATGTTACCACGTATGTAGTTCTGTAACCGCTTATTGATTTTAGATGCGGTTTTCGGCACATTATAAAGCAATTTATTGGCAACACAATGCAATATAAGTTATAAAAATCGGTAGATTCAAAGTAAATATATATAATCAGTTGAGTCAGGTATACTCGGGTATACTGGACAATTTTATGTCCAAAATATTGAGATTGTAATATGCAATTCCTTGATTCTACTATTCAACAACTGTAACTATAGTTCAATTTTCAGCTTAAACAAATCATGATCTTCACAAATCATATGAAAACTAAAATAAAAAAAGTTTATAACAGTTTTAAATTGAGAGTGTATATTTTTACTCGAAAAATCATAAGGTGAGGACAATAAGCCTCTGCATTTTTGTCAGGCGCGATAATCATCGTTTAAAAATTTCTTGTAATTTAAGTTGGCGCTAGTATCTTATTTCTCGATTGTGAAACTAGACCTTACAACTTTGATTAATCGCTTTCAACACCCATTCCAGATGGAATCAACCTCGAGTTTAGATTTTTTAGTTATGTTGCAAAATTAAAAATGCAATAAATAATTTAAAACAAAAGCAAACTCATCCCAAATTGCTGTACCTCGTAGAAAAATGATAGAATTTTGTGATTTTAGAAGTTATTCTACTTTTCCGAGACTCTGGATGACCAGAACAAACCTAAATTAGAATTATGGTCCAGTATACCTGAGTACACCTCACTAAAATGATTATATTTTTATTTTGAACCAGCCGATTTTTATAATTTATATAGCATTGTGTTTCCAATCAATTGCTCTGTAACATGAACCGCATCTAAAAATAGCCAGCGGTTACGGAACTACATACTGAGTAACATTACATATTGAACGCCCCTCGTATATTCTGAATTGTCTCTATAAATGATATCTATTACATGTTTCGGTATGATAACTAAGGAAGTTATCCTTACAGGAATAAAGTCCATTTGTTTTCTGTATCATTTCACGTTAATAGCTCCATTGTTGTTGTCTACTTGTTGCGTTCTATACTCCGAAGGATCTTCTGACAGATTGTGTTCTTTGACAAACAAAATCTATTTCTTCAAAAAAAACAATTAATAGGTATGTACCTGGTAAATAATTTCTATTAAAATAAAACACGCTCATTGTCAACACCGTTTGTTGCATTAATAATGTTGCTATCACCACGTAACATGTTTTCGTTCTTGTAGGGCTTAAAGATACACTGATACGTTTACTGCTTATATGGCACCTTCACAGCATTTTCATCCTGAACGAAGACACAGGTAGCCATATGAGCATTTTTTCTACCACAGGTCGGCATCATTCTTCAAGAAACAAAAATATGTTGTACTTCTAACTTCGCTTTGGTCTTAAATTATGTCTTTTTCTCCATTAAAATGTACTGAAAATCTCTGCTTTTAGCTCGCTAAGTTTATATGCATATAATCCTATATTTTCCAAATGTGTCAACATACTCTATTGACATCTTTGAAAAACTATTAATATTAATAAACGTATACAAACCATTATTATAATAACTGACTTTATTAATTTACTTTACAGTTAGAGGATAAATTAAACTGCTTGAAGTCAAGTGATCCCTAATTACTTGGGGTAAGTTCTAGTATTTTCTTCCTATATAACTCATATACAAGTGACTCCTGGGGCGAGGCCTCTTTTCACCCCAGGGACATAATTTGAACAATCTTGTTAGAGAACCACTTGGCAATGCTACATACCAAATATCAAAGGCCTAGGCCTTTAACTTTCAGACAAGAAGATTTTTTAAAAGTTTTTTCCTATATAAGTCTATGTAAAACTTGGGATCCCCAGGGCAGGGCCTCTTTTCACCCCAGGGACATAATTTAAGCAATTTTGGTAGAGGACTACTAGGCAATGCAACATACCAAATATCAAAAGCCTAGGCTTTGCAGTTTCAGGCAAGAAGATTTTTAAAAAAAAATCCTATATAAGTTCTTGTAGAATTTGGGAGCCCTGGGGACCTCTTTTCATATCTGGGGTATAGTTTGAATAATCTTGGTAGAGGACCGCTAGGCAATGTAACATAACAAATATCAAAAGCCTAGGTCTTGTGGTTTGAGACAAGTTTTTTTTTCCTATATAAGTCTATGTAAAACTTGGGACCCCCGGGGTGGGGCCTCTTTTCAAACCTGGGTAATAGTTTAAACATCTTGGTAGAGGATCACAAAGCAATGCTACATACCAAATATCAAAGGCCTAGGTCTTGTGGTTTCAGACAAGAAGATTTTTAAAGATTTTTTCCCTATGTAAGTCTATATAAAACTTGGGATCCCCGGGGTGGGGCCTCTTTTCACATCAGGGGCATAATATGAACAATCTTCATAGATGATGTCACATGCCAAATATCAAGGCTCTACACCATGTGGTTTTGGACAAGAAAACTTTTAGTAGAAAGTTTTATCTTTCGGTTGTCATGACAACCAGATTTCTGTGTAGAATTCAATTCTTTGAACAACTTTTAAAGGGGACTATCCAAGGAACATCCAGGCCAAGTTTCAACAATTTCCGCCAAATGGTTTCAGAGGAGATCTTGTTTAAAGGGAAGTGTTGACGGACGGGCTGAATCTGCTTGTCACGTACTTCTACGTTCACTTGTTCTTACATTTAGTAACCTGTCAACTAAACCTCCAGTGATAAAGCATGTGGCGTGATGAGTTATTCTACTCTAAGTCTTGATATTAGAATATGTAGTTATGCGTTTATGTCAGTACATATTAGATAATAAATATTTAGGTTATATACATATTTTATTTTTTCCTGTTTGGCCAGACTTGGACTACCATTAACCCTATAAATAACTGCTTGACATATGTCGACAGAAAAATCAAGATAAAAAATCAAATCCCTTAATAGGTGCACCTTTTTTATAGAAGGGAGCAAAATTAGCTATTACAAGAGAAATATTTACACAATACATCCTTAAACTTCACTGGAAACAACCGTTGTTGGATGCCTTTAAAACGTCATAATGTCCTTAGTGATAATGGATCTTTGTGCAACATACTTCCACTAAAATCTAGTTCTGTAATAAAAACAATCCGTTTCTTAATCATTTTAATTTGATACATAAGGTTTGCAAGTAAGAATACAGGAATGTCACTAGTTGCTCATACATGTTGAAATATGCAGCTGCCAGTAAAATTATAAATAAGCTGCTTATTACAACATCTGGATCTGTATGCTAATATGGCGGCTGATTCGTAAGTGTATTGCACAGTTCCGTGTTCGCTTGTTTTCAAAATGTCTCTCGTTTCATAATACTTTCCAAACAGTTAAAGCATTAAAGCTGGAAAGTCGCCATATGACCTATAGTTGTCGTTGCGACGTTAAACCCAATAAAATAAACAGTTTAAGTAAGATGAAACTTTTACATTTTTCTTTTAACTATTATGTCCTCATATGTGTTGAATTTCCTGGTATTTAGTGAGAAGTGTCTAGATGAATATATCTGATGCTTAAACTGTTAATTTCAGCAGAGCACTCCTAAATAGTTATGATGTATATAGTTATGATAAGAGCACTTACAGAAAACAATAATGGTAAAAAAACAAGCACATGAATGGTAACTTTGACCCTGAAGAAAAAGAAGAAAAACAACTTGATGTGTGTCAAGAAAATAATGTCTGCACTAAAAGTATAAATTAATTATTTTGTTTTTGTTAGGTTTAACGTCGCACGAACACAATTATTATAGATAATTGGATTGGAGCTACAGCTCCAAGCCTATATATTGTTTTTTGGTTATTTTGCCTCCCCAAATGTAGTCGTGTCTACCACAAGAAGCCGGGAAACAGAATATATCCAAGCGGCAGGATGTAAGGAGTCTAGCGATTGGTCACACCTACATGCTTCGGTCCAACGGGTGTTTGCGTTCTATGGCAGTCTATTATTAGTTTAAGGGTGTTTCAGGAACAATAATAAGATAACAAAATGTAGATCACTTACATACTAGTATATCAAGATTCTATTAATAACAAAGGCAAAACCCTCATTTTGACTATAAGTACGAGGGCTGTTCAAAAATAACGTAGACTTTTGTGTCAAATGTTGCTTATTGTGTCAATAATAATGTGAAATATACCGTTGTAATTCGGAATCTCTCTGTTATTTGGTTATATAGTTTTTGTAACATTTTTGCTGATAGGCGAAGCGAGTCGAACGTTTTTATTACCGTAGCTACGCATAACCGGCGCATGCGCAGTCGCTTTTTTATCTGTCGCGATTTGAATCCGATCGCTAATATTCGCAGTTAAAAGTACACATTTTGTCAATAACAAAAAACCGCCAAAGTGCAGTTAAACGTCAGGGCGACATGTACTTAGAGTATGGCGTCATTCCGACGTGGGAGACGGAAGAAAACAACGTTTGAACTAAGTGAGTATTGCTGTTTATGATGCATGTAATGTCGTCATCATCTAACATGGATGATAAGACAGTTGCTTAGTTATGGCGAACAGCCACTGCAAATCATTATTCAATGAAGCAGACGCAACAACAATGTTCATTCATCTGTGTCTTTACCTTAAAGTGGTATAAACAACTCTCAAATGGTCCAGAATTGCTTAAAAACAGCGGAGATCGAGGGAGAAAACGGAATAACTGTGAATAGACGTTAACGCCAATGTATGACGCCGTAGATAAAAACCAAGTACTCCCGTTGAGTACCCTGTCTGAGATGCGTGTCGTAAGTGTTCATACATATTTAGTATTCTAACCAAACAACTTGTTTTGACTTAAGTATTGCTCATGAAAATTTATAAAATAAATTTATAGGTATGAATTAATGCAAACTTAATGAAAATATCACAATGAAGGCACGACGTCGTTAGCGTCGTTGAAATATGATCGCCGTGCGCCGGGTCCGTGTAAGTGACTGTTTTCGAGGAAGCGTAACTCCTGAATGCATGATCATAATCGCATCAAATTTGCAGTGCAGTTAGTAGAAAGAATGCAAATCATGGTAGTATATTTCTTGTTTTGCTTCATTAAAGTATATAAAAGCTAGGGAAAATGTTTACGTTATTTTTGAAGAGCCGTCGTAGAACAAGTAGCCTATGCGGGTGATTTTTACACAATGTTTTTAAACTGTTTTTTTATCATATTATTAAGCTGCTATACTTTCAGTCTTTGATATAGTTCCTAGACTGCAAAACCAGGCAAGTCTTTCCTTCTAAGAGGGAACTTTATTAGCTTTGTTCTGCAGCTGAAATATTGTGCGACTTTCAGAGCATAATATTCTTCCGCCTAAGAACCTTTTTATTACATACGTATCTGAACGTATATATGTAATGTAAATATTATGAAATTGTTCAATAGCCTGAATTGACAATACTGAACTAAATAAAAGAAATGCAACGGCACAAATTTAATTACGTTACGCACCCGATATGAAAATTAGGCGTCAGCGTATGGAAAAATATTGACGTTTCCGTTACCACTGTCACTTAGCGGGGAACAGAATCGAGTATGTAATTATAGGTCATATGGCGACTTTCCAGCTTTGTGGAGGAAGACCCAAGGTTTCCCTCCGTACATTATTTCATTACGGGCGCGCACCGGTGTAGAACCATCGACCTTCCGTAAGCCAGCTGGATGGTTTCCTCACATGAAGAATTCTGTGCTGTTTATCTTTAGGAAAATTATTTTGTACATAGTACTCACTGGAATATCCATAATCCATACTATTCTAGTTTAACCAACGAAGCAAATTACTCCCTTTTTTCTAATTTATTTTTTAAACTGTAAAATTCAATTTACATTCAAACTGCTAAAATGTTTAGTAAAACATAACGTTTGTTTAAACATCGTGAGTGGTTCTTATTTTTCTACGTAAACATTGTTTGATTTTGTCTTTTTGATACCGAAATGATATTTACCCTTACATTTTACTGGAACATTTATTGCCCTGTGGAATCGATGAGACTATTTACTGTCACACTCAAGCCGGTACTAGATGGCGTCAGGGGTTCTGTACGTTTTATTCAATATCACGAACAGAATCTATGTAACTGAGTTAGGAATTCCTTTCGTGGTTGCAGTTAATGCAGCGCAAATGGTTTTAAAGATTTATTACGTACGCACTTTTTAAACTGTAAAATTTTTCATAACATTTTAGGTGCGGTAATATCAGGACTGGAAAACTTCCACTTGATCGCTACGCGGATGGAGTATGGTATATGCTTAATGATGCAGACAGACGAAAGACAAAACCAATAATGATAAGTAATAATTACATTGACGGTAAGAAGTTTGCAAAATACAGTCGATTATTTTGTTAAATTGACCGACCATTCAGGAAGTAAATAGATATATCTTATCAAAGCAACTCAATGCAACACCAAGAGAAAACAACAAAACTAGTCAGGGCACAATTATTAAACTATAGCAGATGTACAAAATGTTAAACAATTACATAAAGTGAACAATCGGCCATAGACTGTAAAGATGTAATTCCACTCTTCGCATTAGTTTGACAGACAATGTATGTTGTTTTTATTAATGATACATTATTTTAAAACAAACATATAAATGATGTTCATAAATGATGTAACAAAATCCAGTTGCAATCTTTAGTAGGCTGACTTTCAGGGCAAAAATGGACATGGGGTGGTTACAAAAGTGTAACAAAGGATGATTTTGAATTTTCAAACCTGAAAATTGGTTATTTTTACGTCTTTTAGGTACATATTAGGACAATCGGACAAATGTTTTATTTATTGTCATTTAAAGAAACACTAAGAAGTATGCTATAATATATTAATAGCAGAAATTACACAAAAAGATTAAAAAATGGAAAATCCAAGATGGCATCAAAGATGACCGACATCATCTCAAAATGCAAGACTACGCTTACAAAGTATCTTTTCACAGTTTTCTTGAATATTATTATTACATATATCTTGAAAGCAAGTGAATAACTGTTTATCATTGTTGTTGTTGAAAGCAACATCAAGAAGAGTGATAAACTGCGTTGATAACAAGAATTTACTAGTCGTTCTGCAGGAAAATCTAGGATGGCATCCAAGATCGCCGACATTTTTGTAAACTTTTACGGAGATTTTAAAGTATAGTAAATTATGTTTTATTCATTCATTAACTTTCAAACATTTAGCTAAAACTGCAAATGGGTAGAATTATTATAGAAGCTATAGGTCAAACTCAAATTCAAGATCAAACTTCTAAATTGTCAGGTAACAAGTCCAACCTTGAATTTTTTCGTGAAAAAATACAAGGTCATTTAGTATTAAATGTGTTTTAATGTGTAACAATCTTGCATATTTCATTGATTATAGCGATTTTCCCCATACCAACTTGATACTGGTGTGTTTACCTGATATCCTTTTAGCACTTACACAAAATATGAAAAAAACAGAACAGGCCCTTTCAAAATACCATTGTTCTTTGTGCATTTAAAACTGATCTAGATGCGTGTACATAGAAGGCACTAGTGCCCCAACTTCCTGTCGCTGCACGGTCATGTTACTTGAAAAATAATATATCCCAAACAGCAATTTGTCATTGAATAAAGTCATTGTTTTGAGTTCAGATGCAAGAGAAATATATCAGGAGGGCGCAGCCACAGTGATACAATAATACGTGTTTAAATAAAAAAAATAATGATTTTATTCAACAGAAAATCACGGTTTGAAACATATCATTTTGATTCCAATACGAAATCAAGGATTATTATGTACATCCTTGACAACTTCTATCAGATATAAGACTGTGTTGTGTGGTTTTCTTTACCAGCACGCCGCCATGACGTTTGACGCTATGGGGTAATTATTGTAACATACAAATAGTGATTCGTTGCATAATAACGCACATTTTTTCTGTCTCATCTTTTTAAAAGGAAAACAAGTCGGGTCGTGTTCGGAATCTTGGCAATTCAAGGCTAAACTTTCATATTACCTTGGGTTGATGCGGGAGTGGTTGTTGGTGTGTGTGTGGGGGGGGGGGGGGGGGGGGCGCAGAGAGAGGAAACAGATAGTACAAATATGGACGGACAAGCGTAAATCTAAAGGCACCCGAAGCGAGAACATAAAATCTTGATCTTACAAAGTGTGTTATCATTATATTAATGACTCCCTTTATATAAAGCACTGCAAACAGATCATCCAATATGGTGTTTTGTGGAAGCAATATAATATCACACAAACGTCTCTTTACAGCCTTTTCCAGTAGCACATACAGTAACACTATGTAGATATATTTTAAGAAAGAAGACCTGATTCTAACATGTTTTTAAAAGCTGTCGGGGTTGTCTGGCTACTGACATGATAATTTGTTTTGTTTTGTCATTCCATATTTTTCTCTATGGGATGGATGCACTTTGACTCAGTCAAAATATGCATAAAGGATCTAAAAGTTTGTGTGGCATATATCTAAAAGTGTTTGACCTTGCATCTTGAAACATTGAAGGATTATTATATAGCATTTGGAGTTTCGTTTGATATTTCACTCTGCCAGACAAGAGTTATGGTCCTTAACTTTGTTTTGTCAAAAATATGCATAAAGGGCATATAAACTTTTGTCGCATATATCTCAGAATTATTATACCTTGAATCATGAAACTTTACAGGAATGTTGTGAAGTTGTGCACTTTGGGTTTTATTTGGGATATAAACTCTCAGAAGAAAAAAACAATTGTTTAGTTTTTCAGTTTCTTTTATCTTGTGTTTCTTGAATATGTTTTGTAGTATGCATACTCCCTCCCCCGGACGATGTGCACCCCGACACCCAACACAAGGCAATATGAAAGCCCATCTAGTTTTGAATTTTTAACAAGTATCATATTACGATATAGTGAAAGCAAGTAGGGTATGGACATACATTCACTTTATTTGTGATCTTTGTAGTAAAAGACAGCCAAGGCAGCGACACAATCTGACTGCTTACAGTTTGGGAAGTTAGCTGACAGACTCAAATTTATATTTGATATTTGAATAACCTGAAGTGTTATTTCAAGAGCAGTACAGTCTGAGAGATAGGTTGCATAGTATATTTATGGAATACTCCTTTTTGATCAAATGATCATTAGAGAGGAATGGAGCAAAACTGGGTTTCTAAGACAACAAAATCAAGTTAATCTTTAGGAAAAAATATAATGTCAGTATCTAACCCATTTAAATATACACTATTAATAATAAGACATAAATTTTTAGAAGCAGACAATCTAAATCATGTTCAAGTTAGTGTCAAATGTATCAACACACTTAACTAACCACCCTAAATGGCTGCAAGATCAGATAAAATAAATTCTAGCAAGCTGCACATTTTATTGGCAAAACAGAACTTTCTTCTTAAGTTCAAGCTTTCATTTATATACTGGTTACAAACCTTAAATGGATCTACATATACTTACTGTTTTTACTGTTTGACCTTTGAGTCACTGTGACTATCATACAGTTTTGCAACCAACCAACTTACACACAACATTATCATTTTTGAGTATCCATTCCTTTCACCAAATTATTAAGTCCGAATGATTTTCGCCATGTTTTAAAAATGTTTTGAAATTTCATTTATCATTTATTTCATAAAAGACAAAAACCCTTGCAAAAATCCATTAATTATCAGCATACCAAGCACACATAATAGCCTCGCGAGTTCCCTAGATAAATTGGATTTTGCCAAACTTTTAAATTTACAGATCTGTAACTTACTGATTAACATAACAAAATGAATCAGATTAGAATATTAATATATTTATATCATATGTCTACTAGAAAAGAGATCAAATGAAAAAGAAATAAAATAAATGTAGCTGTTCTTGCTGAATGACATAAATCAATGAATAAAAAAACTGCAAAATAGTTCTGAACACTAACGGAAATGTTAAGCAAAAACGTTACAAAAAAGTTAAGAGTTTCGTTTTGACATTTTACCTTCAATTTTGTCACGATGCTTTATTAACTCTACCTATTTAACAATTAAAAATAATTGTTTGTATGATTGTATTAATGACATAGCACAGTTTACTTAATGAGGCACAGAAATTACACATTATCAAATTGCTATGAATGAAGATATTGGAAAACATGTGTATCTTACATGCTAACAAGAATGGTGTCTATCATTATATGACACATGCCACCTGAAAATGTTTATAAGAATGCTTGATAGAATAAAATGTAAATTAAAAATACGAGCAAACCCTAAACAACCTGACATAAAAACTCCAAATAACATGTCTTAATGCAGATGATCGAAACTGTGCAAATCCCATTTGAAATGGGTGTGAAGATTTTAAAACATAATTTATTCTTTGCTGTTTTTTTCTAATATTATACAGCAAATATAATAAATAACATTTTACGGCTTTATTTTCCTTTTCGTGTTGAAAATACCGGCCATCTAGGATGCCGTTTTGTTTTTTTTCTCCGTGTATGTACTTGAGAAACTTCTGTTATTAAACAAAGAGTTTACATAATGTAGCTTTGAGGTATAAATTTGGTCAAACTTCAATGAAAATATTAGTTATAATGTACTCAAAATGCAAAAATATGACATTAATAGCGATGACATTGAATTTGACCTTGTTCTTGAACGCTCTAACAAACATTTGAGATTGTTTTAGTTGAAATATTGTATATATAATAAAGCGAAAAAATAAGATATAATATGTTATTGTTACAGTACGAACACATTTTTGCAAAAATGTCAGCCATATTGGATGCCATATTGAATTTCTCTACAGTAACTAACAGAAGAGAGTTCTGCTATAAAGACAATACTTGATATTCGTTATTGTTGCCTAGTGTGATGATAAATAACAGATTAGTCAAAATACAAAAAAGATACTGAAAATTATATAAAATACTCAAAATATTTTTAGATTTGACCTTGAATTTGACCTTGATCTTGAACAACCAAATACCCTTTTTTGATAGAAATACTAAACTGGCTAAATTATAGTATGATTGTTGAAACGAAGTTGATGTTTTATACATTTCGGAAAGGTAAGATACATTTTTATTAACTTAAGTCATATCTAGCAAATCGACGGACATCTTGGACGCCATCTTAGATTTCTCGGCCTGCACTAACCTGAGAAAAATATTTTTGCCAGAATCATAAACTTCAGACATTTTCCAACTTTCTGGTATATATCATCCATCGTTATACTTTCGTGGCCACCTACTCCTGAAATAGGTCTCTTTTTAGCTATAGTCAACCTACTATGTATATTACCGGCTATTACAACGTTTTCAAATTTGACTTTTTTTCAGGAAATATCAATAAAATAAAAGGAGCAATTCAATGAACAAACAGATTAAATTGCAAAGTGCTTTAAAAGTTTATAACAAAAGTGAATGTGTGAAAGATTTTATCACAAAAAAAAATATTCTTTATATTCAGGTTTAAATATGACGAAACACTATTTTTCCATTATTTCATTGTCTAGCCATGTGTGTTGAGGCTGCCAATCAGATTAGATCTCTATAAAATTCGAAATTCAGCAATCGATGAAAATTTGACACAGTGAAATCGAATGTAGAAATTTTTTAGATTAAATACTGCTATCACAAAATAATATTGTTTGTATGTACATAATAATTCGACATAAAGTTTACAAGAACGAAACGTACAGGGTAAACTGAAATATGAGATCAAATAAACGACACATATCACAAAGTCATCAACAGAAAGTAAAATGAAAATAATTTATGTGACTAAAAGCCTACCCGGACGAGCAACAGAAACAAAATACAAAAGAGTATACTGGAATTAGTGGAGTTTGTTCTTCGCGAATTTCTCCAACTACTATCAAAGTTAAAAGGTAAGAGTAGATTTCCCGAAAGCACAGAGCACCCCAAACACTGCCAAAGCGCCAGAAATTGTTAAACGCTACAAAATAAGGGCTATAACTCCAGGGAAAATCACTGAACTATGTACACAACTAGGCTTGGTAGTGATATCTCCTTCGAAGTTTGGTGCTACTCTAATCAATGGACAAGAAGTAGCACATATCAAAGAATTTGAAAAATCAAGAGTCATGACTCTTGATTCATGAATCATTAAATCTGTAGAGAATGCTATTTGCATAATGCTTCATAGTGCGTCATTGTAAGTGCGTTCTTGTGCATTATTATGATCGAAGCGTGGTAGATTAGTGTGTGTTATACTTGTCACTTCCGTGTTACAGCTGTCATTGCTAGCTACCCTGGCTTGCCGGGCGAAGAAGGGAGCCGAGTGCGAAAGTCTCGTGCTGCCAGTACACATCCTTTCGAGCAGTAAAGACCTACGTAGTGCCTCCGAGCGGCGACGCACTACAAACTAGGCAACTTGCCGTCCTAGGCCAAACTACGAGGGACTCGGAAGAGGTCTGCCTCTAGAAAAACGGCATGGCATTTCCATCGGAGTTTGAATACTCCCCGTCTATTGGTCAAATATCACTAATGCCTTGTAGATGACTGTGGACAGCGAAAGGCTGGGGGAGTAAACCCCGACAGTAGGGAGTGTGTAATGTAGGAATGTGCAAACACCGAATTCAGCGCCAAGAAAAAACACAAGGTATCATGGCGTCATCCAAGGTTCAAGCACTGCAATTAGCTTGACCGAATACTAACAAAACGCAGACATCTTAGTCACTTTCTTATTATTAGAAGCTTTGACAGAGCCGATTGTGGCTCAGACCATTTCCTTGTGTGGTCTAGCATCAAGATGCAGAAAAAAGTGCTTCATTAGACAAAACAGTAAGGAAATACTAAAATCAATGTTAGCAAGACAAATTGCCACAAAGTTCCTTTTGGACTCCTCCCTTCTCAGAAACCAAGCCACAACCAATTAATGGAACAACTTGAGGAATGCATTATACGATGCAGTCATTACCATCGTTTGCAAGAAAACTGGATACAAAGAGAAAAACTGGTCCGGCCACAACATGGAGAAACTCACCCATCTGACTGATGCCTAACGCCCTGCCTTGTAAGCCCACAAGGAAAGAACATCCAATGCGGCACATGGCTATCTAGGATCTGCCGGGAATCCTGTCAGGAGAGAAGTACTGCCTTGTGTTAACGACTACTGGTCTGACATCTGCAGAACAATTCAGCTATCCGCAGACACTGGAAATACCAAGGGCATAAATGATGACATCAAAAAACAATATGACCAGGCCTGAAGAAAGCAGCGCCATTCAAATCAAAGACTGGTGCAATTATCACCGACACCGTATAAGCTAAAGCTGTTGACCAGTTGCCACAAGGAAAGGCTCAAGGCAAATGATGCTTCCCAGCTGAAGTCATTGAAAGCCTAGCTTGCTGGAACAATTAGATCAACTAATAGTTCTGTGTTTGAAAGAGAGTGCAGTTCTCCAAGACATAAGAGACGCTAACATCGCAAGACACTACAAGAACAAGAGTGACTGCATTGACTGCAATAACTATAGAGGTATCTCACTGCTCAGCATTGTCGGGAAACTGTTTGTTCGTATTATGCTAACCAGATTACAGCAAATGGCCGAAATATATCCAGAGTCTCGATGTGGTTTACGTGCCAAGAGCTTTACTGTAGACATGATATACTTCATTCGCTCACTCCAAGAGAAATGCCCTGAACAAACCCTTGTGCATCTCCTTCATTGATTTAACAAAAGCGTTCGACCTTTTTAGTTGAGATGGAATCTTTGCAGACGACGCTGACAAAGCTTCAAACAAACACGAATGGCTACAAAGGCTAATGAATAGATGTTCAGAACATATGCTCTCGCCATCAGTCGAAAGAAAACCCAAACTTCCTAGAATCATCATCAACCTTTTCAAAGCTTACCAAAAGAAATGCCTAGAACAGAACAAACCCTTGTACATCGCCTTCATTGATTTAACAAAGTCGTTCGACCTTGTGTGTGGAAATTGACTATTCGAAATGCTTCCAAACTTACGCTGTCCTCCGAAAGTATTCAGCATAATGAGATATTTTGATGTCTTGGAAATCAAACACCCGCCATCATCGACGAAAAGGTATACAAAGCCTGTGTAATCAGTACCCTACTCCAGGGCAGTGAATCCTGGACAACGCATGCAACACAAGATATACAACCCCAGGTGTTTCATCTTCTTTGTCTGTACAGAGTATTAGAAATCACTTTGAAATATAAGATGACCAACAATGACGTCCTCACAAGAGCAGGACTTCCTTCAATGAACACACTCCCCGTTATCGCCGCCTACACTTGTTCGTCCACGTTCACAGAATAGATATTAGACTATTACCAAGGGACCTGCTTTAAAGAAAACTTGCCACATGATCAAGGAGTAGAGGGTTGTCACTACTTCTTTTCAAGGACGCTTTTAAGAGAGACCTAAAAGCATACGGCATAGACACAGAGCCCTGGGAGTCATGAACTGACGGAAGATATCTCTGGAAACAAGAGGTGACTAATGGAGCGAAAGCAAGAGAGGAAGCCATCCGAGACACGACTGCCGAAAAGAAGTGGTACAGACGCAAAGCCAGTCCGTCAAGGACGTCTTCAAACAACAGCAACGCGAATCATAAGCACATATATGCCAGAGATGTAACAGCGTCTGCACATCTCATATAGGCCTCTTAAGTCACGCAGGAAGATGCCCATCCGCTTCATCCCAGGGCATAACACCATAGTCGGCGTAGACTGAAGGATGCCAACAAATCTTCATACTAATCACTCCTGATATTTGTTGAAAATCAACCTACTTGTATATAGCAAGCCGTGTATACACAGTAAAATATGGCAAAGCTATTTTCCTCTGAAAATCATTGAACTACAAAATGTCGACGGTAAACACAATTTTGTTGGGCAATGATCACTTTTGTGAGGTTTAGCTTAAATCCCTCCAGTGGTATCTGAGGCGTTGCTTGTAAAGAAACATTGTGACCATACAGACGAACAGTACTTAATCAATATGTCTTACATGAGAATATGTCTCCCCAACTACATGTGGGAGGCATAATGAAATGTAAATAACCGACACTTATGAATACACTAAAGACAGCGTTTTTCATGGACGTTGCCAGATCAACCGCTGAGGTGTTTAAGACTGGTGCATTGGCAACAAACCACACACTTAAACCATTGTCATGTTCCTATATTACAAGACATTGTGAATCCAAACAGTTACTACAGAAACAAACTGTAAACCTAAAGTATGCTCATTGAATCGCAAACCTATTCACTCACAGACATCGGAACAACAAATCAAATACAATTACGACCACGAAAAAGACGGATAATTGATAGTTACAGAACTAGACCTTATGTCAGGGAAATTTGAGATCTACTTTGCATGTTGTCCCAATCTTCCCCGTCTGCACTATCAGAGAGGAAACCAAACGTAGTGTCCAACTTTATCAGGACATTGCATTTAAAATCCAGTCTATCAAAGAAGAAATAAGTTTATCAAATATTGTAAAAATATTTTCTGCTTTTTTTGTGCTTCGCAGAAAGAGCCCCCCCCCCCCCCCCCCCCACCACCCGAGGTGAAAACAATATCTAAATATGAAAATTTATTAACTACTTCTAACTGAGTATTGTCAAAATAAAAGCCTAAATTTCGTGGTAACATACCCCCTTTCCTGAAAACTATAACTTTTGTCTTTTCGTTATTTACTTTCAGTTTCCACTTTGAACAATATGAATGCAGAATATTCAAATCGAACTGATAGAGGTCATAATGCGATTTCTTCCAGTTTATGATGCTAGAATCCTTATAAAAAAAACCATTGGAAGACAGAACTACTGTCCTACATGTCCTACCATAACCAAGCTTAGTGACTTTCGCAAAAAAATGAGAGATGCTTATCAAAACGTTTACAGATAACAGTGATATCCTCTGACTCGGTGCAAAACAAACAACAAAAACAAAAGTTATAATTCACATATTGATACATGAACATAGTATAAGCTTTGCATACCTCATTTTAATAATCAGGAAAACAAGCTAGCTTGGTATGTAATACAGGTGTTTGCAGTTGGAAAAGTAATTGCCTTTGCTTAAAAATAAAAACAGAATGCTGTTGACAATAGCAAACTGTTCCGGACATCCAAGTTATAGTACGTCGTCATGTCAGTCTTTGCAATTTAAGTTAGTTGGTTAAGGAAAAACGCATTTCCCTGTGCAGCTTTGTCCATTTGTTGGTTTGAACGTCAGTGTCAGATGTCTTGTTGTACAATTGTTCTTATTTTGAACAGAAAAAGGCAACCAAGAAAAGAGCAACCAAAGACATTTACAAGAGAAACAAAACTAACATCCATGGAAGTGAATCTAATGCAACTGTCAATAGTATTATTTATGCTATGAAGAAGGAAGACCAAAACTGGAATCCCCATGGAAATTAAAAAAGTAAAAAGATCAAGAAATAAATGAACCAGCAGTCGCTGAAAGTGAAGAAATGAAATTCATTGTTTCTGAAAGCCAGTTAATTGAATGTTTTGACAAGTGTAATTTGTGTGGATGTAGACAAGCAATTTAAAAAGAAAAACAAACAAATGGAGGGCTATCGAAAGTAGATATAGTATTTGACAAATATTATAAAAGCAGTGAGTAGTAATGGGGACCCCATGTTCACAAAACATTATTTCGCTCTCCACTGAGCTTGAGATTAAAATTTCAGTAGTAAATTCTACTTGAACTTCAAGACAAAATTCGAACTGCGACTGACCATTAGCACTGAATAGTCACTTGAACGTAGTCATTAACTTAATATTTAACTTTAAACATGCAATTAAGATACAAGTGACAAATAAAGTTTTATTATCAAAACATTCAAAACAATAATTTTCTGTTTCGAAGAAATCTCCCTACCTTGCGACCTATCTTTTTGAGCAGATATGAAATAGACATGTAGTAACTACAGAGAATAATGTGACCATTCCTGGTACAAGACGTTTCATTACAATTATGAAAACCAAAATATTAATGAATTTACAATATTTCAGTATACAAGATTGTCGGAATAAAAACTATTTTTACTCTTTTATAGCAAAACAATTTAAGGTAGCTCTGCACGTTTGATAAACCGGAAGTGATGGCGTAACGTCATTTATCCGGAAAATGTAGAAAAAAAGCCTGGATTCGGCGTTCGGAAATGAAAATCATTTTATGAATTAATGATAACCTGTGAGTAAATTTATTAAAATGACACTGTTACTATATTTCTATAGTCATCATATGACATTAAAACATATGACAAGTTAAATAATTCAAAATAATGTCTAAAAATTAGCGTGAAATATTCGGTTCACTTTAATCAAGGTCAAATATCTCAAAAATAAGCACACGGACCTATATATTTTATTTCACCACATTATAGGTCATATGTTTATTTACAACTGTGAGAAGTTTAATCAAAATCTATATTGTAGAAAAATTTCTATTCGCGAAAATGTTATGAAGTTATGATTTTCCCATAGACTACCATTATGAAAAATTGCGCGAGGTCCACATTTTTCAAATTAGTCTAGCAAAAAATCAAGCACACGATCATATCCTTTTTATTTGCTGAATTTTCTAGGTATATTATGAAGTTTTGAAAAATCGGAGTTTGATCAAATTCTACATTGTAGAAAAAATTTCGATCCAAACGTGCAGAACTACCTTAATCGAAGTTTTCTACCGCTTTCAAACACCAAGCAAGTGAATGTACGAAAGCTCAAATTGGGACTCTACTTATCTAATGACCGTAAAATACTATACCTGAGGTAGAAGATACTATTTTATGGCCACAAGACAGCTAAAACACGGGACGAGAAGCTATCCCGTGTTTATAATTTAAGTACATTGTTGCTAAGAAAACAAAATGCCTCACTTGTCCACTCGCAGTTTTTGTAGAAATGTAAAATAACTTGTTGAAACTAAAAACCAAAACGACCGAAACAGAAACTTGCATATTAATATTTGGGCTATATTTTGCCAGCACGTAGTTGAAGTAATTTGTCATTGCTGTTATTGCCGCAATAATACACACTTATTAACCGGTTGCTAGAAAAACAGTTCTTGGCGGACAAAACAGTTTCCGATATTTTTGCCGGTATCTATATTGGGGTAAGTATGTTCAATCCAAGAATCGGTTGGTGCAAATGATGTTAAAAATCTTAATTTCTATGAGAAGAAGCATAAACAAAGAACATGTTCTGTGTTTCCCGTTTAAAGTTATGTATATTTAGTTAGTTATGACGAGTTTAGATTGTCATTTTGTTGAAAAAAATGCAAAAACGAAAGTTTATCGCGTACGTTTTTCAACTTTAGGGCTAAATATTAAGTCAACCTTTAAAATAATGTTGGTTCTGAATATTGTCCAACTTTTTAATCGATAAAACGCAATATTCAACGAGTTATAGACATTAAAACATGATAAGGTCGTACAAAACAAAAATGTGGCAACATTGCACAGTTCAAAATTATTTGTGTAGCGAGACAGAGCAGATATATGTGTTTTGTAATTTTAGTTTGATAAATGGTATAAGTAGTGGTATACAGCTCGTTACTCATTGTATTTTGACTAAAGCCATCGGTACTAGCTCAGCAATGTCTCAGTGAATGAAAATTTATACAGATGTAAGCCTTGGATTTAGTACCTTTATCTATAGACATTTGCATAGTTTTAATAGCAAAGATACTTATTGACTTCTTTCCAGAAACATGGATGAATCTATAATCGAATCGATCGATCCGTCGTTTCATGGCGAGTCACATTAAGATGTTTCAGCTCAAGAAGTAGAACGTGACTCTCTTGTGGTATTTGTGTGAAAAGTGTTACATCAAAGCCCGCTTTGAAAATGCATTTGGTAGACAAGTATCAATGCATGTACACTGTTCTTTGACACTGAAGAAATTTAACATCACACAAAGATGCTAAAAATCAGCCACATTTATGTCCTGCGGAGAACATTTTTCATCGAAGTCAAAGTAAGACAGGCATGCAGTACTGCATGGTGATACAACTGCTTTCTGTAAAACTCTTAATATTTATTCCATATCATGTTCCACACTCGATTATGTTACAAACGCTATACGAAGACACAGGTAAGCGTTACCAACACTCATCGAAGTATTGCTGCTAAACATATTTTCTTATTTTTGAGTTTAAATGTGACTGGAAAGAATTATGCTGAAAATTCGTGACTGGAAAGAATTATGCTGAAAATTCAGATTCTGTTTAATACGTGTTATACTTTATTTTGATCCCGTTTTTCCAGTACACTTTCCCCATGATTTTTTCTTTAGATACATAACAATACCAGTTATGGCATTTATTAACCTGAACTGTTTTCTTTATTTTCTTAATAAATAAAAAAATAATGTCTGAATTTATCATCAAGAATGACTTTGATGGGTTGTCTACGAAAGACCGGTGGTGACTTCGAACTTCATACTTCACTACTTCAAACTTCAAACATAAGACTTCACACTTCATATATAATGCTTCATACACATACAAATAATAGGAAAGTCTAAAGTGTTAAGTCCAAAGTGTGAAGTTTGAAGTCCGCAATTTGAAGTCTGGAGTGTGCAGTTTGAAATGTGAAGCCTGAAGTTTGAAGTGTGAAGTTTGAAGTTTGAGGTTTAAAGTCTGAAGTCTGAAGTTTAAAGTCTGAAGTCTTAAGTTCGAAGTGTGGAGTGTTGAAGTGTGAAGTTTAAAGTCTGAAGTCACCATCGGTCTTTCGTAGTTGTCAGTCTCGCACTTTCTGTACTTTCGATTTTTTGTTTACTTGCTGATGGATTGTTACTAATTTTTTAAAAAAAAAAACCAACATGTACAGTGACACAGAGTTGATTTATGCGTGCGTACGACTTAATTGTAATAAAAAACAGTAAAAAGACCCTTTGGAAGCATAGAACGAAACCAAAAAACCTTAAGTAAGCAAAAAATAGGTAATACACATACTTGCAAATATATTTGCACGTAATTAATTACTTGCGGACGAAATAAGTAATACGCGTGCACATGATAACCAAAACATGTGTACGAAATAGCTAATTTCAATGCACAGTTCTAGAAGTAATGCTTCACGATCTGAATTATCCACGCAATGCTGATTATTGGCTTTCTATTGCGTTCGCACGTATTAGTCATTACATGTTTAACATCACACCAAAAATCATTTGGCGACTTTAAAGCTTTTCATGGTGATGGAAGACCCTTAGAGCCCCTCTGAACATTATTTTATGTAAGGACGGCCATCTGAGTAGAGCAAAACCCCTTCTGCAAGCCGACTGGATAGCTTTCGCACATGAGAGAATTCTACACCCAAAGCGAAATTTAAAGCATATGGTTGGGAGAGGCAAGTGGACTGAACTCTGTCACCTTTACCACTCAGCCGCGGAGGCCTTTCACGTAAGAACTTAATGCGTGCGCATGGATTGTATACAGCAGCCATAAAATGCCCTTTTAAACGATTTTCTGTAAAATTTACACCAAGTCCTATTACAGATGTTGTGGATCATATAACAACTCTATAAAAGATCATTTGGAAGCATATCTAGTGCATCCAAATATTTTTTTCACCAAAAGTAAGGAAAACATGCAAAACTTTATGGAATTTAAGTACTATATATTCATACGATTCAATAGATTGCAAGTTTCTTAAAACGAAGGTAGAAAAAGATGCAGTAATAAAGCAAAATTATCACGAATAAATACATGAGTCAACTGTAAAAGAAGATTGGAGAGAAGAAATAAAAAATAAGATAGAAGAAAAGACTGGAGTAATACACAAGTTTTATTTTGTTTAGAGAAGGAGACGTGGTAAAATTTAAAATTGTCAGAGATTCAAATCAATACTTATCTTTTCATGAATTTTAACTTATAGGAAGAAAAAAAAAGATAACTATGAAAAGATTAGAGTAACTGCATGACTTTCATGAATTGAATTTGAAAAAGAACAACAAAAAGAGATGCAAGAGGGATGATGGATCTTAGCAATGTACAAGTATGTGAATTTCCGTCTTAAAGGGAAATTAAGAGATACAAAATGCGAAATGAAAAGATATTTCAGCAATTGCACGTGAATTTTTACAAACATGGCGGAGGAAAAAGAAAGGTAGTAAAGTGAAAAAGTGAAAAGTGACCAAAGACTGAAGTACATGCAGGAAACTGTAGTTTCAAAAAAGAAAAACAGAAATGCAGTAAACTACATATTTATTAAGTGTCAGACGTTTAAGTAATTGTATGAGTTTTCTTGTGAACCGAAGTTTAAAAATTAGAGGAGAAGAGATTGTGAATATAAAGTATTCGCACACCTGCACAGTCTTGGTGTTTTGATATTCCTCGCCTTAAATATTAAATTTCCTTTTGGTACCTAGAATATGTGATATACGGGGTTTGCAGTAAATAGCCATTCCACTGTCTTTCCGAGATGGCAACTAAATGAGATATTATAAGGTTTCCGATATAGTAGATACACGAGAAAGTAGGTCTGGATATCCCTCCAGCCATTCACGTCTGACACAGCACAGGGTGGTTTGACATTCCAAATCCTTACATTTTGTTCTATAATACTGTATATCACACGGCAACGACTTTGTGGAAACTCCACAGGCAGGTCGCTCAACACGACAAAAATGAAAGTGTTACAGAAGTTAAACCTGAGAACGAAATAATTCGAAATGTCAAAGTTCAATTAAATAATTGTGAGAAAGCAAATAAAACTGAAAATCCGTTGTTAACCGTAACGTTTTTTGTTTCTTGTTACCTAGTACTCGCTTAGTAACCTAAAATGTAAAAATTGAAAAGTATTTTATATGGAACACCTATTTAATTAAGAAGCATTAAGTTTACATTTAAATTTATGCTAACATTGCATAATCATATAATTGTATGCATCAATTTCGGCGACTTTTATTCCAGTCTGTGTAAGACTATAATGTAGAATAATAGTTCAGCTTGTGAACGACAAAAACATACGAATTATATTTTTCTTCTTCAGGCATCATCCGATCATTTATGAAAGTGTCCAAGAAATGGTGTCGACGTAAAAAGAAAATGTACATACGTTTTTCCTACCACTTCAAATGGCTATTGTGATGTTGAGACTTTGTAACACTGTATGTGAGACGTTGTCACATATTTTCTGTTACCGTTGCGATCTTGCAACATTTGTGTATATAACATAAGTTTATTTGTAACTAATTCGTTCCATTGTTCATATTGCTAGTAATAGCTTTTATAGCTTTCACAATTCAAGCTAACCTTTTTAGTTATGAAAACATAGAATAAATGCTTAATAACAAATAATAAATGAATCAGCAAAGTCCCCCGCGGCGACACTGTAACAACGTGGAGATGTTGTCACATGTTATCTTTGAGACTTGACTTACGTTGGAACGTACCTCTCCCGGAATGAAATGCAATTCTCTTATTACATGATTACATGTTTAAATAAGAGCCAATGTGAGTCAACTTACAGTCCCTTATTTTGGGCACTACTCTAAAGAGAAATGATGCTTTTCATGTTTATATAGATAAATCATTTAATTTAAAACTAAAAGATAAATAAGCACAAAGGGGCAGAAACAGCCAAAAGTGGATGTGGGTTGGTCCAAATTAGGGGAATAAGGCGGGGAGTAGCAATGTAAACATCATGAGTATGTCCTGGCCTCATAATCTGTGTGGCTTATCTAATGTAAATGCAAGCAAAGATGTCTAATAAAGTTCACTAAAATATTTAGGTAAAACAAAGGTGATAACTGTCTATACCTTATAGAAGGTACAAGAAGTCTGACGGGTTGAGAAAGGGACAAGAAGCAAAGTATCTTGTATAACGAGATAACAGTGTTTCCGTTTTCTGCTCTCTTGTGGACATCAGCTTCTTTTTGTTGTAGGCCTACATTACAAATGCGTGGCTCTAAGGCTGTTTTGTGTTGTTCTGTGCTTCCGAGAAATTTACCCTTTCTTATTATCTTTTTTAGAAACAATGATTCATTGTGTGCACCCCTGACTCAGATAGTGTATACACAGATTTATATATGTGTATGTATATTAGGGGAGACTATTCTTTGCTATTTTTTGTTATTTTAAACACTAAATCCTGCATTCTGTTGAGTTTTAAGAGAAAGTCATTTCTTTCATTCACTGAAGTTTCGCAAGTGTTTTACTTTTTTACCTGAAGAAAAGTTTGTATTCTAAATGAATTTTTTTTTACAAAGAGTTAAAGATTATAACTTTTGTTATTCACAGTCTTGGTATATGTGATTGAGAGCTGTTATTCTTATTTAGAGACGGTGTTGTATTATTTCTGTATGAGGGTAGTATGGGGGTCCTCCTCCATACAATTTTGCAATTTGTGCATGCCAAAGCGTAAAGTCTAAGAGGATTTCAACACTGAAAATTATGGTTGTCGATTACTGTAGGTTTAAGTTATGTAATGTCAACAAGCTTTGGAAAAATAGTATTTTGAGAAGAAATCTTTTTCAGGGAGCATGATCCTTGTAGAAAGTGGCACTGTAGGTGATTTTGAACATTTCAAACGTCACAAGCTGAATTCTAGTGCGCTTTCAGGATAAAATCATCAGACAGAGTGCTGTCTTATAAATGGAGGAAATATATATATTTAAAAGATGGTGCCCCCACCCATCTCCCTGCTCTTACGTCTAAGCATACACTTTAGATTACAGTTCATATAATGATTATCGGTATAACATATTGCAGTCAAATTTACGCAATACAGCTTTAATACTTTAAAATCAATTTCGCACTCTTCTTTAGCAGAGCTCAGTATTTAAATGTTGATTAAAAAGCTGCTCATCCTTATTAGTAATGACCTACAGATTTTGGCAAAAAGATATTTTCTTTAAAATTGAAGTTTGGCTATATTATGAACACCATAATATTAGTTTTTGTTTCTAAAAATATTCTAAAAATGCCAAATCAAATAAAAAAAGTAAACAAACAACTAATTCTCACGCGTTTCTATAAAATAAGCTCTGTGAGTAATCATGTTTTAAAGCTGTCTTTAAAAAATAGCATTCAAGCCTAAAAAAATCTCTTTCTTCTTGTTGTACGAACTGGCGGCCAGTGCTTTGGATAATGGAGAAAATGTGTTATGTTATCATATTATATACTAACCTTATTATGTTATTGTAGAATATTAATTTCAAAACAAAGAATATAGCTTTCAGATTAATAGAATAATTCGGGTTGTTTTTATAATCTTACTTGGAGCAAGAATATTAATATCCGTCATGTGTTTTCGAATCGGATAGAAATATCCGTCCCGAGGGCACCTGTGCATTGGGTTTTAACGAGGCTTGCTGAGTTACCGCCTATGCGCAGGTGGCAGAGGGATGGATATGTTACCTGATTCGTAAACACATGACTGATATTTTTCTTGCATATCGCATACATATAAGCTTTTTATTCTGACAGAATTCTTTTGGTATACAGCTTTTTTTAAATTATAGTTGATCAAAGTACTTTCTTTGTAGCACTCTTTCTTTTAGTAGAGTATGTACACAAAGCGCGGGAAAGTAACGTCCGTAATAAGTGACGTCATAACGTTTCAGAGACGCACAATAACAAAGTTCCACTTTTCTTTTATCATTTGTAGCGTAACGTTATGTTATGTTCTTACCGTAAGATAACATCATTTTGAGTCGAGAAATATACTATGAGGAACGGAGAGAAACTATCAAGGTACCTGATATTTTCGTATTTTACATAAACAATATAAAATCAGTGCATGAATTGTTAGCTGTCATTAACAGCACGAGAGTCATCCAGCATGAGGGGTGGTTTTTGCCAGCACGGGTAAAATCACCGGAAACGCCAGTCCGGAATGCATGAACATTGTTTTCAGTGCTTTGAGAGGCAGGGATTTCTTCTTTTATGTTGAATCCAGATTTTTTTTTCAAATAAAACCAAAGCCAGGAAAAGGGACGCTACACCCCAGAAAAGGTGCGTGTCATTGGGGTTAGGGTTAGGGTTAGGGTTACACTTGAAATATATCAAATATTGGAGCCAGTCTACAGGTAAACTCAACAGTAAGTTTGAATTTAGCATAGTATAAAATTAGAATGTAGCCACAATGAAATATGGAAAAGGCAAATTAAATGTATTACTTCCAATGTTATATGTAAAGCAGTCAAAAAAGAAAGTTCCTATCTTTACTTTTGGAGGCCTTCAAAATATGAAAGCAATTTGACGTAATTGCAAATTATCAAAGAAAAATATTCAACTAAAATTATGAACAAAACAGTAGAGGCAAATTTGACATCTGCATTAAAACCTGGGTTCTGTCTGTGTGTAATTTTTCTGCTGTTTTGCTTCACAAATTATGTTCGTGAAATAAGCACTCATTCTCTAAACTAGGTAAGTGTGAACTAATCACAGAAATGCTCTTGAGAAAACATTACAGGAAAAAAGAAAATGACACGGTGCAAATGTGTTCTTAAAACTACATCAGTAAAATGTACTGTTTAACAATATACTTTAATTGTAATGTAATACTTGAGATATTACTGTGAACATAAACTGCATCTCATGATTTTATAATTTTTATCATTGCTTTTTCAGCTGCAGAAACCATTTTATAATTTTGTTTTGCAGCTATCAATATAATTTTTACTCTTTCAGCTGAATTGAAAGATATAGTTGATATTCATATAATTGTGTATAATATATAGTTGTATATGCTGTTAATATATTAGCATAAACATAATTATATTATTATTTTAGTTGTAACCATGTTGTTGTTTTGAAATGTCAACAGACATTTTTCAAAGCAGGGGAGAATATCACAGGGAAAAAAATAATTTGGTATTATCATACCTAAAACTACTGATGCAAGAGAGAATGTATAACAATTTTTGACTGCACACTAAATCTCACAAAATCACGTTTTTGGCGGTAACTAAAAATATATATGTCAGCAGACACATTTTTCTTCAGAAGAACAGTCATGAAGTTCTTCCATTTACAAACTTGAAGGACCTCGGACATTCTCCTATTCAGATTGTCTGTCCAATTAAGTAAAAACTGACCTATGCCTTGACTTCTGAAATAGCATAGTAAAGATAGTTAAAGACCATTTCTTGATATATTCGAATGAATTTTACAAGTTTGTTAAGAATGACTTTGTAGACATTTCTCATTCTTATTTCTATTGAAATATGAATATTAATCATTTTTTACGTTCTAAACATCTTTTCCCCCAGTAACGCAACAAAATATGTTACATGCCTATGTAAATAATTATTATATACGTGTGCTGCAAAAATGGTACTTGGTCACACGGTGAAGGAAGTGTTAAAATTTGAAAAAAAATAATACATACATGGTGTCAGCAAATGAATTTTATAAAAAAATATTTTGACACTCATTGAATGTGTTTCGTAAACCTTACATATCTACAGCTTTATTCGTTTTTGTAAATATTTCAAACATAGAAAACACTATAATAAATAAATAGTGGACAAAGAAAGTCAAGCTTGAAAGCAGATTAATCCTGATGCGTAGATCTTATAGAGTTTTCAACCAGGTATGCTGCCTCTTGACAATCTAAGTCCGTCGACTGAGAGTCATCAGGGTTGAGACAATTGCGTTTGTCGCAAGTCATGAACCAAGCATATTGCTAAGACATATACAACTAGATGTATGTTTCTTCAACCTAAACATGATAGAGAGATATAGACGGCCTTTTATGGGAATAGTGTCACTGTGGTGCAAATGCCTTTTTATACCTTTTGTAGGACACAACTATGGCACACCTAGAATGCATTTTAAGAACAACCTTTGCTTTAATTCGAACCAAAGAACCACTGAATCTAACATCCTCAACTCTAACAGAACTACACTAGACACCAACTCCTGAACTGACCCTGGTGCCTTCAGAACTAACATTGACGCCCCTAGAACTAACACTGACGCCCCTAGAACTAACACTGACTATGATTAAGCCACTATATATCTGTGCTGAGAGTGACCGCCCTTGACAAGGAGAGTTATCCTACACTTACTCACTCTTACATGTGCGTTGCCCTACTTCTCCCAGTGATCCTATTATGTACTAGTGTACTGTATACATCCTAGATACAGTATTTTTATTTGTGTGTATTAGCAAGCTTGTTACTTGCATATACTTTTTACCTACTCTTACGTTTTAGTGCTACACAGTTGTGTTATACCTACACTTTATGTATAGGATATAAGACGAAAACATCCAATATTTAACATATTGGGTCGTTTGAGGCTTATATCTTACTTAAAACATTGTTTTTATGACATAAACAATAACAAATTACGTATAAACCATTAACGTAAAGTATTCTTCAATTAATTCGGTTTTTATTTACTTTACCGCATTTAATAACAGTTACTATATGATTATGAAATACTCTGCAGATCCTCATGACCATTTTACGCACGTTTTTCTCATAATGCTCGATTGCTTTTTTCTCGGGTTTTTCGCCTTCGTAATATTGGACTTTCGTTAGCCCGGGATTCTCGTGATACTATTAACTGTGTTTATACATGCACGGAATAAGCAGTAGTATTCTCACGAGTGGCGGCGGGAGTAAAGAAATTTTGTGACATTTTAGAAACAAAAACAGGATTAATTTTAATTCATTGCAAGGGTAAAGTGATTCTGTTCTTTTTATTTAAGTGTGTGCAAGGAAACCTTCTTTGTGTTAAAATTTACAAGGGTATGGCGGATGAGGATAATGTTTCACTGAAAGCGTAGTTGGAATCGGACAGCTGGGGGAAATGACTGCTGCATGTGCACTAAATGAGAAAATGGGTTGTTTGTTTACATGCCTGGCAATTTACTGTTGTTGTGATTTATTTATTCAAATTTAGTGCAAGAAGACTTTCAGGGCCAGTATTCATAAAGAATCTTAGATAGAAATATATCTTAGAAGTCAACATTTTCTAAGTTTTTCTCATTTTTGGCTTAAAATGTGTCTTAGAAACACTTTTGCCTAAGAATTGTACTAAGAACAAAATTTGGCTTAGAAATTATCTTAAGTAGGTGAATTTTCTCTTAAAATTTAAGACAGGTGGCCATTTATCTTAACTTTTAAGGATTATCTTTGAAAAGTAAAAATAGAATGGACGCCAATGACCGCAATTAACAGTTTTTCATGAATTGCATATTTACTGTATAGACTTATTAGAATATTAAGCTTAATTTAACTTGTGACAGGCTTTTCTAATTTCTTATTAAATATAGACATAGAAATGAAACTAAGAAAAAAATTATTCTTATACTTTTTTCGCTAAGATTTTTCTAAGTCGTTTTATGAACAAGAACTTAAGAATATCTCTTAACTAAGTCTAAAAAATTAAGATAAGAAATATCTTAGAGGTGATTCTAAGATTCTTTATGAATACGGGCCCAGAACAGACATTTTTAATATTTTATCGGATACAGCTACTGGTAAGTCCAAATCATACTAAACTTGTGATATTATTTTCGTTCCTTTTAACTGGTTGATACAGACGCATAGCGAGGCGGAAGCTGAAAAGTAAGGAAAACTTGATTTCAATATGAATTTTATTTATAATGCACCCGAGGCTACTCTTATTTAAGTTATTATCACAAAGGATGACAGTGCCTGAGGCACCCAAAGGGGAAATATATGTAATGTAGTCCCAACTGGAGTACTGAAAAATATATTTGATATCATTCACTTTGAATTTATTAGATTTTTTTCACTAAAATCTCATTATTTTATAAAAAACAGAATAAAATGAAATAGAATATACGAGTACAAAATTAAAAGATATTGCGACAAGACTATGGTTCATGTAAGTACAAGTGTCCCTTAATTGCAGTTGTTTTTCTTTTCCAATAGGCAGTCTCACAGACTGAAAAAATGTGAGCAAATGCTTCACACTGGCTTCAGACACAAGACATGAAGGCAATTTGTTCTACGTAGGGTGCTATAAACGTTTATATTTTGAAAGGAACATCCTGTTGTTTTTTTTTTTACAGTCTTTTTTTTCAATACGGATGTAATACTCAAAAAAAACATGACCTGTAACTATCAATACCCACAACAAAAATATAAGCTGCACCCTGAGAAAACCAACAAAGTGGTTTTGCGACCAGCATGGATGCAGACCAGCCTGCGCAGTCTGGTCAGGATCCATTTTGTTTCCTTTCAAAGCCTTCTGCAATTAGACAAACTGTTATCGAACAGCATGGATCCTGACTAAACTTCGCGGATGCCCAGGCTGGTCTTGATCCATGCTGCTCGCAAACGCACTATGTTGGTTTTCTCATGGCGCGGCTCATATCATTTACAAGGGTTTACATGAACATTCAGAAACGTGTTAGCATTTGTTTAGTTTTTTTCTATGTACAGATGTACGGTTAAATTTGGAAAGTGTGGATTGTAACAAAAAATAAGCTATGTATGAGGATGCAATGATTCACTTAACTTTCGTAAATCGTAAATTATTATTATTATTTTTTTTATGCTCCCCAAAGGGCGAGCGTATAGTTGCCACTTTGTCCGTCCGCCCGTCCGTCCGGAGTATAACTTGAAAAGTATTAACGGCATTTTATTGAAATTTCACATAATCATGGAGGCCATTGAGACAAAGAGCAGTTTCAAAGAACCATAACTCTACCTTACCTGGCTTTTGGATTATCTCCATTTATTATACAAAATAAGGATTGTCCGGGCATTACTTGAAAAGTATAAATGATATTTCATTGAAACTTCACAAAATGATAAAGGCCATTGACAGTACGGCCTCAAAGAACTATCATGATCGGTCTTATAAATCTGCTTTTTAAACAGAGAGGAATAAATTCTTGAACAGTTTTTAAAACTGGAAACGTGAACAATATTGAGGAAATTGTTGCTCTAGAAAGTTGTCATTTAGGGAGTAAGACTACGTTGACGCATGCAAAAAAAATATAATGCTATTTTTAAAATTTTGCGATTTTGTCCATATTTATTAGGCATCTAGATCTATACATGAAACTTAGTTTTGATATTAATTTTCCTTTTTATTATCAGCGCTGTGTTATTATATTGGACTTTTTTAAATTTGATTACAATATTTTTCTATATGGAATTAAACTATTGATAAGTATTGGACTACACAAGGACATTGATTCTGTATATAAATCGTTTTCCTCGTGCAGTCCAATATTAAATACACAGTCCAATATTAAAATAATATTGGACTCCACGTGGAAAATACTGTACTAAGTCCCATTCAAAGCAGTCCAATATTAAAAATAAAGTACAGCGAGTACAAAGGAGTGACGTCATGACAATGTTTTAACATAGGATAAAGCACTTTGGTTTATTTTTGTTTCACTAAAGTGTTAACACTAGTCGATCATTACTTGGTAAGGCTACGGTATTGTTATAGCCTACTGTCACTGTACATTGTTGATTGTTGCCTATGCAACCTTGATTGACACATAGTACTGTTGCGCAACTTAGTGTATTATCATTTTAGGGAGGACGTTTGTGTAGTATATACGTAGAGTATAGTATTTTGTTTTGGCTTCAGTGGTAACTGTAGAGCCTTAGTGTCAACTAGTGTAGTCTAGTATTCCCTCACGATTGTTTAACTAGTGTTTCAGGTTGTTATAGTAGCTGTTGTACTGTAGTGTTGTTTAGTGTTAATATAGTGTAATTATATAAACATGAGTAGTGTAGGGGAGTTAACAAAGGTTGGACAGATGTTAGGTTATGAAGGAGAGGAGTTACGTAACTTTATTAAGGAAGAACAGGCTAGGAAACGTGAGGAAAGACATAGTAGATTAGAGGCAGAGAAAGATAGATTAGAAGTAGAGAAATTAAGAGCAGAGGCAGAGACGGAAAGGTTAGAAGCAGAGAAAGAAAGAGAGAAAGATAGGTTAGAAGCTGAGAAATTAAGAGTAGAGGCAGAGACGGAAAGGTTAGAAGCAGAGAAGGAAAGATTAGAGTTAGAATCTAGGTTACAGAAAGAAAAGATAGAATATGAACGACAAAGTATCTTAAGAGCTGAGAAGGAAAGATTAGAGTTAGAAGCTAGACTACAGAAGGAAAATATAGAATATGAACGTAAGTTAGAACTAGATAAGTTAGAATATGAAAAGGAGAAGTTAATGTTAGCTAGGAAGTTAGAAACAGGGAAGGAGGAAGCAGAAAGTAGGAAATTAGAAACAGAGCATAAGTTTAAGAGAGACTTAGAAACGATGAGTAAGAAAAAGGTAAAGGTTAAGATGTCTCCCTTTGATGAGAAAATTGATTCCATGGATGCATACTTGAATGCGTACGAAACGTACGCTGTTGCGCAGGATTTTGATAAAGAGACATGGTCAATAATCTTACCGTTCCTTCTTAAAGGTACGGCGAGAGAGGTTTTTGATAGGCTTCCGTCAGAAGACCGGAAGGACTATGATAAACGGAAGGCCGCTTTGCTACGTCAGTTCGAACTCACTGACGATGGCTATCAGAAAAAGTTTAGAACAGAAAGGCCCCGTGATAATGAGACCTTTGTGATGTTTTAGCCAGAATAAGTAGGTATTTAGACGGTTGGCTAAGGTTAAGTAAGGTAGAAAAAACTTACGAAGGGTTGTTAGATTTTATGCTTAGGGATCAATTCTTATATGTATGTAACAGAGAACTATATCAGAATTTGATTAGTAAGAGGTTAGTTAAAGCTAGGGATGTTTGCAAAGACCCGTGGAGGTCCCAAGTATGTCGTGAATCGAACCAATAACGACCGAAGCCATAAACCATATGAAATACCTCAGAGACAGTTTCCTATTAATCGTAATGCAGGCAATAGTAATAGAGGTAGTAGTAATGGTGCAAATAGAGGTAGAGGTTATCAACCCTTTGGTGTACTGAAGTGTACTAATTGTGGTCATATAGGACATAGCTCATATTACTGTAGGATTGAAAAGTCCAATAATAGTGCTAATGCAACAGCAGAGGTAGAGGTAGAGCAGGAACAGGAAAATAGTAAAGGGGAGAATAGAGTTAGCAAGGAAAATAGAAATAGAGGTACAGGTAGTAATCAAACTAGAAGTAGAGGTAGAGGAAGAAATAGAGATAGAGATAGGAGCAAGTCAAATAGGTCGGAGAGTGGAAATAGTATTTTAGAACTCAGTGATGTTGAGGAGTTAGGTACGCTTAGTGTAAGTACATGTCCTACATTACCCGGCACTTGTAATGGTAGGGATGTAATCGCTATGCGAGATACAGGTTGTACATGTGTGATAGTGAAACGGGATTTAGCTGAAGCAAGGTAGTTTGTAGAGAAAACCCGTAGATGTAAGTACATAGATGGGAGTGAACACAGGCTAGATGTAGCTAGAGTACATATTGATTGTCCGTATTTCAAGGGTACAATAGAGGCGTTGGTTGTAGATAATCCTACCAATGATGTTATAAATTGTAATGTAGAGGGAGCTGTAGAACCTTAGTTTAGTAGCTTAGCGTCAGCAGTAGAAATTAGGGCGCAAGCCAAAGTTAAGAAGCAAATAAAGCTTAAAGTTCCGTCTCAGATTTTAGATATATCTAGAGAGGAATTCTTAGAAAAGCAACAGAAAGATAGAACTTTAGATTTGTGTAGAAGGAAAGTTGAGGAAGGTACGATTAAGCAGTGTAGAGGTAATGGTTCAGTTAGGTTTGAGATTAGGAATAAATTGTTATATAGAGAGTATATCGCCAAAAATGTAGATAAAAGTAGACAGCTGGTTATACCTAAATGTTTTAGGGAAACTGTGCCGAAAGTTGCACATGATTCGTTACTGTCAGGTCATCTAGGTGTAAGGAAAACTAGTGATAGGGTATTAGGTGAATTTTACTGGCCAGGAGTAATGGCAGAGGTTAGGAGATACTGTCAGTCATGTACTATATGTCAACGTATTATAGCTAAGTGTAAAGTAAGCAAAGTTCCTTTAGGAAAAATATCTTTGATTGATACTCAGTTTAAGAGAGTTGCTGTCGACATTGTTGGTCCGATCGAACCCATGACTGAAAGGAAAAACAGATATATTTTGACTATGGTAGATTATGCTACTAGATATCCGGAAGCCATAGCACTACCTAGTATTGAAACTGAGAGAGTAGCAGAGGCATTAGTAGATATGTATAGTAGATTAGGAGTTCCAGAGGAAATGCTTACCGACTGTGGATCGCAGTTTACGCCAGACCTTATGGCAGAAGTTAGTAGATTATTGTCATTCAGGCAGTTAACTACAACACCGTATCACCCTATGTGTAACGGTTTAGCAGAGAAGTTTAACGGTAGTTTAAAGCAAATATTGAAGCGTATGTGTAGTGAAAGACCTAGAGATTGGGATAGGTATTTTAATGCTATGTTGTTTGCTTACCGTGAAGTTCCGCAAGAAAGTTTGGGTTTTTCTCCCTTTGGGTTACTTTACGGCAGAACAATCCGTGGACCGATAACTGTTCTCGGAGAGTTATGGGCTGGTAAGATGGAGAATGGTGAGGTTAAAACCACTTACCAGTATGTTATGGATTTGCAAGAAAAGTTGGAGGATACGTGTAAGATAGCTTAGCAACAGTTAGCGAAAAGTAGTGCTAGATACAAGAAGTATTACAATAGGAAGGCTAGAAATAGGAGGTTTAAGGCAGGTGGTAAGGTACTTGTATTGTTACCTACGAAACATGATTAGTTGTTGTTACATTGGAAGGGTCCTTACGTAGTAGTAGAGGTAGTAAATAGACTAGATTACAGGATAGATGTAGACGGAAAGTTGAAAACTTTTCACGAAAACATGCTGAAACAGTACTGTGAAAGGAAGGATGATAGTAAGTCTATATTAGATAAGGGTATATTAAGTAAGATTGGAGCAGCTATTGTAGAGGAGGATCAGAGAGATTATGATAGATTAGATCCGAATGAAAGTAGTGATGAGTTGTCGAGTAGAGTAGGAAAGGATATAGTTTTATGTCCTATAAAGTAGGGTACAGAAACGTAAAAGATGTAGAGATAAATTCAGAGATACCGGTAGTATGTAAGCAGGAAGTAGATTTGTTAGAAAATTTCTCAGATATTGTCAGATATTTATTATATATATATATATTTTTATTGATATTTTTAAGTTTATCCCATATTTTGCCGCCATTGCAGTTCCACTCACAGATATGACGAAAAAGGGTCAGCCAAATCTTGTAGAGTGGGGTGAAAGTCAAGAAAAGGCTTTCCAGACTTTGAAGGCTAGCTTTATGGGTCCGCCTATTTTGAAGTTGCTAGATTTAGATAAGACTTTTATATTGAGAGTAGATGCTTCAGATGTAGGTTTATGCTCTGTATTGCTTCAGGAACGTGATGGAGAGAAATTACCTGTAGCGTATGTTAGTAGGAAATTGCTACCTAGGGAGCAAAATTACTCCGTGATAGAGAAGAAGTGTTTAGCGATAGTATGGGCAGAAGCTAAGTTTCACTGGTATTTGTTCGGTAAAGACTTGTCTTAGAAACAGATCATCAGCCGCTCACTTACTTGAATAAAGCTAAACTTAGCAATTCCAGGTTGATGAGATGGGCATTGGCATTGCAGCCATATAGGATCAGTATTAGAGCAATTCCTGATAGAGAAAATGTAGGTGCAGATTATTTGAGTAGAGTGTTGACAGGTGGCTATATTATATTGTGTACAGATAGTAACAGTGTATTTTTGTTCTTTACAGTACGTCATTTTGTTTTCATCTAAGAAAATTATAAATTTTCCTTTAAAAGGGGGACGTGTGTCACAAACTGACATACGGGCCTCAATGTATCTGTAGTTTAAATACAGGTATTGCATCATCTTTTGTATTTTTTTTTAGTTATTGAGGTAAATGTCAGATTTTACGCATAAAATACCTCTCATGTTTTTCCCCAAAACACTATAATGGGCCATAAATTGTCCAATTTCAATCCGCGCCAAAGTAGTAAGATTTCCCGGCTATATCGTGAGCCCGTGAAAATGTTAATAGTCTGAGTTCATGCGTATGTCGTGAGTCCCATGAAATTTAGTATTTGGCGGGACATATCCCTACAAATAGACTGGACTAGATATGCCTAGTGCACACCATTTTCGACATTAGACGACTTTACGTCAAATTGATTTTTCTTGGTAGAAATTTATGCTCGATCGAGGTAAGAAGTTTATTTGTTAGATTTTTGTATAATTTTGGAATTACGATTTTTATTTAGTATTTTTTTGTTCATTCTACAGGATTTTGCAACATTTACTTTTCGGCAAGAGATTAGCTAGCTTCGGTATGTCAGGCTAATTTATTAAATTTTTCAGACTTTTGCAATTTATATCGAAAGAGAAATCTAAAATGTTTCGTTTGTGTAAGTTTTGTACCGAAATTTGTGTAACATGATAATTGTAAAGTACCCTTTGTCATAAACATATGTCAAACATTTCGTTGTTAATTATGGAACGCCGTTACTGCATTGCATTGTAATGTATAAATCTATGTGGCAAGTCTAGTACCGTGTATGTAATATGGTATTGTAATTTGAAATTATTGTGTGCCAGTCTATAGTATATACATACAATGTTCGTTTTGTTGTGTGGCATTTGATATTATATTGAGACCAGCTATTGTATAACGTTTAAATTGCATTGAATTTTGTTAATTTGTAGTTGTAAATAATAGCAGCAGTTTATCATTTCCTTATCTATAATTTTTCATCATAAACTTTTCATATCTTTTCTATATATTAACTTTAGACTTGTAAGTCATTAATTTTAGAAATAATGGAAGTAATAAGTGACGTATTGTAATCACTTGACGTAAAAACTTATATAAAAGCACATATATTTTGTATAAGTAGCACGTATTATTCTGTATGGTATTGCTCAAAGCGAAGTAAACAAAATGCAACGAATTCAGAACATGTGTGCAAAACTTGTCCTAAATCGAAGAAAATATGACAGTTCCAAGCAAGCGCTGTATGACCTTCACTGGCTACCAATCAAAGCCAGAATCACATTCAAAATGCTCACCTACATGTATAATTGTTCAGTTGGAAACTCTCCAGAATATCTTTCTGAACTTCTCGTAAAACAAACACAGACAAGGAATTTGCGTTCTTCAAATTCCGTTACTGGGTGTTTCGTTGTTCCTTTCAACAAGCGCAAAACGTTCAGCGGCAGAAGTTTTGGTACTGTTGGACCTAAACTCTGGAATGAATTGCCTCTCAAAATAAGGAACTCAGACACAATAGATGTTTTCAAAAAGAAGTTGAAAACTCATTATTTTGGAAATTACTACGCACTCTTTTAGAAACTGTGACTATATTTTTTAAGAGATTGAAGTAACGTGAACTGGATGATTTTATTGTGTAAATACATTCGAATTCTTACTTGATAACAAACAGCTGTCTTACCGTATCTTAATGTTCTAATATTTTATTAATCTTATCTGATGTCTGATCTTTTTTTTATTAATGCTTACTAAATAGTTTATTCACAATGATATTTATGCTCATTTATGTTATATGTCATTAAATATCTTAATTTTTTGTCGTATTTTTATGTATTTGTAAAACGCCATTGAATATGTTTTCCGTAAAAATAGGCGTTTAATCAAATAGAACAGTTTCAGTATTATTTACGGGAGCCTACGAAGGTATGGTGTACCCAAAGGAGCAGTTTTATGCCCTGACTTGTGTTTTGCTATGGTGCTTACCATATGTTATATATTTTAGCTTCTTCCACCAGACGACTTTTACCTGGCGATGATGTCACGACCCGGAAGTACAATACCAGCGGTTCACTTGTCTTCACTCGCCTGGTTGTGATTTTCCCAGCGCAGAGCTTTCGTCCCATGGTTGTGCCGTAACCGCAAAGACGATGACTTTTGCAACAACTGAAACATCTCAGGGATGCAAACACCTACCATCATAGGGAGCCAAAACGGAGTCACAGTTTTCACGGTTTAGAGGGACTTTACTTGAAGATATGTTGCTTATTTCTTGTGCTACTTAAAGTTCGAAGTTAACGGAAACACCTGGGTCACGGAACTGTTAGTGTTAGGACTTTATACCTGTTAAAAGAGATACTGAGCTGAGACTTTTTTTTTTTTTGGTTCATTGTTTCTTACAATAAGATTTTTTTCACTTTTCATTTATTCATTGTAAATAATCATTATAATCATTTTCTGTAAATAAATTTGTAAATATTGTAATGTGTGTTGATTTGTTCTGGTAGTTATTGTCCCCGGTACGTCCATCCTATCACTAAAAGTTAATCTATTTTTAATAGACATACCTTAAATGCATATGCTTAATTAACTAAAATACACATTTTACATTTTTCAAAAAATATGACCCTCAGTCACAAACTGTTAGAATATTAAGACAACGGATATGATTGACATTCCTGTTCAATTGACTTGCAGTGAGATCACCTAAGAGCGCACAATGTCGAAAGTGGTTGAATAGGAATAGCGTTAAAACGAGAAGGTTTTGGTGAGGAAATCGTAGTACAGGGGGTAGCACTTTCAAATAGGTTTCGAATCATGTGCATGATATTAACACAATATATTGAATAAAAAACTTACGCCCTGATTTCTGTTTACCTTTCCATTTTCACTTTCCAGCTCAAAATGACGTAGCGCGATCACGTTATTGGACACACGGATTTAACTAAAGCATGGATATATTGTATTTTGTGTTTTTTTGGGGGGTTGGGGGCAGAGCTTGTCATCCATTTCACTGGAGATCAATAATCAATATATGCTATTTATACGTGTAGTATACTTTATCAATGTATAAAAAATTAATGATAATGATAATAGATAATTAACCTATCTTTTAAAATTAGTCAGCTAAAACTGTATTTGTCTTTAGTAATTAAATGCTTTTTCATGTTTTCCCTAGTTCTTGCACTATTCAGTGTTTTGCTAAGATTTCTAGATGTTTTAAGACATCATTGTTTGTAAGACCGTACTGTATATAACTGCCCTACATAAAACATGTTTATTTTAAGCAAGAGTGACCGACAGACTTAAATGTTACCGAGACATCATTTGAATGTTATAACAATGTATTCATATATATTGATGTGACTTTCTTCTGCAAAACGTCATGTCACTATTCACAGCTATTGATATTTTTAATTTAAAGACACTGATTCTGGTATGCGAGGTATGTGGCCTATGGGGATAATACGGTCTGCGTTTTGGATCAATATACAAGACTGGACCATTGATATACTAGCTTCTGTTTATTATAATAGCTACTATATAGATACTGTGCAGTACATAGATTGCATGTGATATTTCTCACCTTTATAGCAACCCATTCTCACCTTTATAACGAATTTAGAAAGCCTGATGAAATTAGGGCTTAACAAACAAAGTGATAAGATACAGTAGTATTTTTATTTTTTCATAAATCAAGTTTTACACAATAGTATCCCATTATTGCTGGATTTTTATTAGAAATGAAAGAAAACGCATCCAGGCACCTTTTATAAATAATAAATCATGTGCATTTTGAACAATGATATCTTTTTATTGCTAGATTTTATAATAAATAAAAGAAAATGTATTTAGGCCACACATGGGGAACTATAATATTTTTTTTCCCAAATCACAGTTCTTATACTATAATCAGAATTTTCTGCAATTAATAAAGTTTTCTTAGAACTCAGTTTACATAATACATTTCATAGTGTCTCACTACAAAGGTCTCCAGCCAAACATGTTGTTCATTTATTGTTTCTGTAATTATTTTATTTTTATTAAATAAAGGTGAGAGTTTTCCAAAATGGTGATAATTGCTTTGCTGTACAAGTTATAATTTAATTGGTCAGGACATTACTCAACGTGATTGAGCAATTGCAATTAGTATATTATCAACTAAAATAATTTCGTGTATATTCTGGAAAAAAGCTGCACTTTTATCAATAAAATGCAGAACACATGTAATAACCAGTTATCAGTACATATCAATACAATTCATGATCCTCTGACTACATGTCAAGTCTACAGAGGTTTATAGACCATTATCAGAGTGGACCAGACAGAATCATTTTTATTTGGGATAACGATGTCTGGCATTTTTGGGGGAGTCACTTATATGGAAGATTGTTTTTGCCTTTAAGGCGTCAACACGTTGACTTTGTCGATAGCGCGTTTTAGTACTTGTTAAAGAACCACTCGTTTTGCTGCAATAATAACACCTGCAAGTGGGCAAATTGCTGTTATTATTATACTAAATTACTCATAATGGGAAAATTACATAGAGTGTAGTTATTTATTGAACAATCCTCTTATGTCCTGCAATATTCATTATTCAGGTTTAACGCAAGCTTGCATTTCATTGTACGTTCTATTGGTGGCGATTTTTATATTATTTCTATGTCTTCTGAATTTGTGCATGGTTTATCTGACATACGCCATTGGTTAAGGTCAGGTATTTGTTGTCGATAGTGTTCAAGTAGATTCATTCTTTCACAAATTTTACATAACGCCCTTTGATATACTTCCTGAAACCCGGGGAAGTAATATTGACTTTTACGTCTTAGAATCCTTGCATATTCTGTATCATTTAAAGCCAGGCGTTGAAGGTATCTTCCTAAATAATCAATTGACTGAAAATCAGTAGAATCAATATATATATTTTTAGGAATCGATAGTGCTTCTCTAGAATTTGTTTTCCCAGCCCTAGACACTAATAATATATCGTTATTGAAATTTTCAAAAAACTTCTCAGTGGAATATCCCCTACAGAGTGCATTTTCAAACGCTAGATAAAATTTATATGAATAATTTAGAATGTTGAAACAATCATCGTGCACATACATTGCTCCGCACTTCCATTCTCGTCCACATCTGCCCAGAGTATCAATATTTATAAATTTCTTCAATTTATCGATAACCCGTTCCCTTTTAGAGTCTGATTTGCAGCGAGATGTTATTATAATAGCATCCTTAGTTTTGCTTTTTGCAATTTTTAGGAAATCACGCTTTTCCTCGGTTCTTCTTTACCATATTTCTCCATTAGGTAGGTAAATATCTGTATTATTCCTGTTATACGTTATTGTCCAATTAAATGCACCTTTCCAAAAATCATTTTTGTAATGTCCACCAAATTCTTTATAATAAAATGGGTTTTCATCCTCGGCAAAAATCCAAACTTGCCCCCCCCCCCCCCCCCCCCGTCAGATCTTTTAAAAGGATATTTTTCTGGCAAATGGTCACTTTTTTCCAAACAATGTTTTTTCGTCAGTTATCACACAATTGTTAAATTCACACGAATCGAAGCTCCTGCTCAGTGCTAACGGTCGTCGTTTTTTCATGAAGGAGTACTTCAAACCAAGTAATCATAAAGGTTTTGTGCATCACCATTGAATGTACTTTAGAAATGTTTGCCTCTTGAAAAAAGGCATTTAGCATATCCATCTTTTTCTTCACTTTGCAAGACTGTAAATAAATAAAGAAAAGTGTATTTCAAGCCGCGTATATCAACGTCAACTTTACGGTTATTTCTTTAGTTTCTCTTTGGAGGTGTTCCCACATAAAAATGAGAACAACGATATATTTTATAAATTGACATTAACTAGTCAAAATTCGTCCGGTTTAATAATAAAGCTGCTTTTAAAAAGGGATTTACTGTCTCCGCTAGAATATTTCAACAATATCTGATTGACATTTGTAAAAGTCTGTGTAAAAGCCTTTTATCAGATGATACCAATGAGAATACTTTTGAATGATTTATTAATATTACTATTTATTGAGCTGTTTTCTTAAATATCGGAACTGTCACTTTTTCATCGTGAAACTAGTTAAGTTCTTTTAATCAAACAATGCAAAGCAGGCATTGATTTTTTTTCAGCAGTTCTTGTATTGTGTATGTATTGATCGTAGATAATAATTTATATTCCATGTAAATCTCAAAACAAAGAATGCAAAGTCCAGTCTTACATAATCCATACTCTACGTCGTAAAAAAGAAACCTGTTGTTATTTTATATTGTTCTGTATAAATATGATTTCATATTATTGATTTATACACTTGACTCTCGTATATGAAATAATATTTACGTTTTAACATAAATAAGTCCGTTTTATATTTCGGAACTTCCGATTCTCGACCAATACATATTTTGTGAAATATAGTACACAGCGTCAGCTTAAAGCTTAACGCGTGATAAAAAACTTTACATTATATAGATATCAAATCTTTGTTGTAACTTTATTGAGAACAAACTTATTTATTGATATTATGTATACTTCAACTTACATGTCGGTTTATTTTTGGTTTACTTATAATCGTCACGAAAGTGAAAATGGGTTTTCGTTCTTGGAAAGGTTATCAGTATCAAAATCATCGATGCGAAGCTGAACAAAACTGAAACAGAAAGGACCATTCGTGTGGAAACGTAATCAAACAGAAAGTGAATCAGCAAAGAAGCAATGCACTGATAACATTTAATGAAAAAGATAGGAATAGCGCTTTGAGACACTTCAGACCAATCTTATCCTAATGAAATTTTCATTTTAAGTCTGAGCTTGAAAAACTGTTTGACCAATTTTCTACCATGAAATTAATTTTTTTTTTTTTTTTTTTTTTTTTGCTTAAATACAACTATTTTTCAGTTTTATCACTGCATCCGTACAGTTTTAATACCGACACTTGACGATTGTCTCTGGGGGTTCAAGCCCTGTTTTTGGTCATCATGTGAGTCATCCAACCTGCTTGCGGAAGGCCAGCGGTTCTACCAGGTGCCCACCTATGCCTAAAATAATGCGCAGAAGGGCACATGAGTCTTCCTTAAAAATACAGATAGAAAGAACCCTTATATCCTGCACTGAGTCAGTGTGATATAAACCTTTAAATATAATTGCACAACATAAGATTGCTTTCAAGAACTGGGCTATGGAGTTTTGTTTTGTTCTAGGGATTATGTCACACATAAACAGTTTAGTAATATGGCAATTGTTTACCTTTGAATGGTAAAGAAATGCCCAGGCACACGCCATTGTAGGCATGGGCAGATGCATAATCTTCGGTAAACCGGTTGTATTGCTAACCTGCCTGAAAGAAGTGTACGTCAGTTGAAGGGTATCAACACTACGTAGGTGATGGCAAAGTGATTTGAAAGTCAACATCTACATTTGAGTGGTAAAGGAAGGCCTTTTAGCCACTCAGTCATGCATTGCTTTAATAAAAGTATAACACAAAAAATGAACATATAAGAATGATAACAACAATGTATCTTAAAATTACTTCCCGGTATTTCCTATTTCTTTTATTCAAGTTCAAAGTTTTAGAATAAAGCATTGTACCTCATAACTGCAGCTGATTTATTTAGCTTCACAATGGAGAAAAATAGGTACAATGTGAATGTTCCTTCTGAAATATCCAGATATATCTCTCACATATTGTAACTATCTCCCTTTTAAAAGCCAAAACGATTAATACTAATAACACACACAGTTGATCTTAACTTATTTAATGCAATAGAAATATAATAAATGCAGTCGCCTCGCTAATAACTGAATAATTCCAATAAAATAGGAAGCAAAATGCACATTTTGGCCTTTTACCTTCCTTTACTTTCCCTTTATCATGTTATCGACATGCTTTAAATTGCAAAGATTAACTTAAAAGATATACAGTATGGTTGATTTAGACATATTTTGTATAAATGAATGTATTTTGCTCATGTCATATCTGTATTTCGAAGATATTGCAAATAAAAATAAATTTATTAAATTACAAGTGATTCATCTCAAATTTTTTAAGGACAAATAACTCCATCTTAAAAACATAAGATAAAATTAAATATTCCATTTAAACTTGTTTATTACACTCTACCATTTTTGTAACTGACAAAGTGCATACAGTTCATTGTAAAAAATTTAATTGGTATGAAATTTGAAAAAAGCATCATTTGAGGTAGCCATTTTGAAACCAAGATGGCCGCCAAAACCATATATGGTCATTTAGTATAACATGTCTTCTTATCAAAAATGGAAAAATATTGACATGTTATGATGTAGATAAGAAAATTAATCTGTTCTGAGAAACATCACCCTCTAAAAATGCCCCCATGAAAACAATTACGCAATTACGCGTAGGTAAACATTTTTCGCAAAGAATAAAACTTATTCAAGGAAATTTACAATGAAAATGTGTAGATCTATTCTCAATACAAGAAACAATAAACTTACGCCGAAAATTTAACTGTCACCTCCTCAAGTCACTCATTAAACCAGATTTCATCCATAGCATGGAACTACATTTTGGACTACTTCACATGTAATACTAACTAGTCACTTCCGGTTTGGTGTAATCCTAATGTTTAAACTTTGAAAAAAGACAACTTCATAAATATAGCAAAAATATCACAAACTCATATTTTCAGACAATTCAGCACAGACCATTGCTTTGTAGTCCTGGATTGGCATAGGACCCAATGTGATGAATGACTAGAATAAGTTGACATCTGATACTGATATGCATCTTTTTACTGAAAAATCGATTGAGTGGAGGAATAAGTTATATAGCTGATCGTTTCAGCAAACCCCAAAAATAAATACAATAAAGACCTTTACCCTCTGGAAACTTCAAACTGGTCATATAAACAATATCATCGTTCATTCTAAAAACATCAAACAACCATTTTAATTAAATTTGATTGAGAAAATCCAAATACAACTGCATGATTTTCCAAATGATTATCCTTTAGATCATGAAAAGATACTTTTTCTAGATCAAATGCTTTCAAAGTATAGCAAAAGATAATAGGTAAGGGTAGATTTCTCGGAAACACAGACCACCAAAAACACAGCCTCAGAGTCACGCATCTGCAAAGTAGGCCTACAACAAAAAGAAGCTGTAATGGGAAAATATTACAGAAGGGTTGCTTCAAAAATATATAAAAAGTACATATAAATTTATGCCAAATATAGATAGAGGGGGAGCAGGTGGTAAGGGGTAAAAAAGGGCGTTGGGTGGAATGGGGGAGAAAGTTGGTGGGTAAAAAAGGACAAGGATGAATATAGAAAGGGAATGCTGTCAGAATAATTTGTATATTTAATATATTGATAACGTAACACATTGGCACAGATAGTGCTTGACTCCCTTTTCATGTTGTCATTGGTATCATTATTGTTGAATTGCTATAATCAATAGAATTTGGGTTATTTGTGGCTTATTTGGGTTCATTATATAGATAGCTGGATCCCAGCATCACACATTGTGTCATATACAAAAGTTAAAGGGAACCAGATGTTTGATGGAGCAAGTACTCGTTGTAAAACGCTATGTTTAAATTTGGACCAATCAGAAACCATTTCTAAAAGTAGCATGTCTGCTGATGTATAAATAGGTAGATGGATGACAAAGAGGGCATTCGGTATCCAGCGGTGGAAGAAGACACATCAAAAATTCAACTAATAATTTATCCCAGTACCTTGATAAGGAGACTATTGCAGTTACCCTGTCAGGGCGGATAAATTATTAAAAAGAAGACTTTGGAAGTTCATGCGCTGAGCATCCAGGGGTCAGGGCATTCATAAAGAGTTGTAACTTCAATTAAGAGGACAGAGGCCGAGCATCTATGCGATAGGACTCGTATGTTGTTGATTCAAAGACATTGTCTGACGGAAACTTCAACAAAAAGACCAGTCAAGTATAGAGTCTCCAGCCTATAGGAGTTTGTGCTATTTAAAATTGTTAGTTTGAAACATTTAGTGATTTGCCTGATCCCTGAAATTGTCTAGCTCATAATTGAAATCATTTACGAATCATTAGAACACGAATCATTTAGGTAAGGCAGCCAGAAGAAAATTCTATATACGAGATACTTTGTCTCACCAGCTATACGTTTTAACAAAGGACATTCTATTTCGTTTGTCAGCTAGTCTAAGACATAGTCACCTTAGCGATAGGACCCATTTCATTGTTCAAGATACTAAAGGCGTAGGCACTTCCCTGGGTCATATAACCAGTATCCTGACAATTTGGGGGCTCGTCCGGGATCTATATCCAAGGAGGTACAGAGACTAGTGGTTTTAACGTTCCGTTGGTGTACCAGAAGGCGCTTTGACTTAAGGTGGTCTGAGCTACATTGAATCTTTTTCCAGACATGGTTCCAGCCTAAAGCTTAAAGATGAACTATGATAAATGGGTTGAGATGGGCAAACGTATGGGTGTGTCAGGGACAGAGCTCATAGAATTTGTAGATAGGAAAGAGAAGGAATATACGGAACGTGAGGAGCGTATGCAGAGACGAGACGAAGACAGGCGTAGGTTTGAGGCTCAAGTGGCCCTGAAGTTACGGCATTATGAGGAACAAAAACGGGATTATGAGGAACAATAGGCAAAAGAAAAAAGGTTATTAGAGTTGGAACATTTAGAAAAGGAACGAGCTTTAAAAGAGGAAGAACGAGTTTTGAAGGAACAGGAGTAGGAAATGCTTAAAATAAAGGCTGATGCTAAAGCTTAGATGTTGATAAAGGTGCTGAGCACTTGAGCAGTAAAACATTGCGGCCAAGACTTCCGAAATTCGAGGAAGGTAAAGATGATATGGATGCATACCTTGAACGATACGAACGATTTGCAAAAAGCCAGGGATGGAAAGAAGAGGCCTGGACGTATATACAAGCATGACTCCAGACCAAGCAAATGACTATCCTGCATTGAAAAAAGCTGTGCTGAAGCGTTATCAGTTAACAGAGGAAGGTTTTAGAGGGAATGCAAGCCAGAGCGAAGTGAAACTGTGTTTCAGTTTATGGCAAGGCTGGACAGGTATTTCAGTCGATGGACAGAGATGGCAGAAGTTGACAATACTTTTAAATTGCTGAAAGACCTTATTATCAGAAAACAGTTCATCCAAACTTGTTCCAAAGACCTTGCTTTGTTCTTAAAGGAAAGAGTTGCAAAATCGAGAGCTGAGATCAGGCAGTTGTCAGAACAATACATTGAAGCACATAGTGGTACTATAACCTCAAACAGGGTTATGAAAAATAATTCCCCTTCCAATAGGCCACCACAAAGTTCAAGTATGGCAACTTCATCTCAGCCACCTCAAAGAGAAAGGCCAACGTTTAAAAAGCCTGTGTGTTATTTATGTAATAAGGAGGGTCATATAGCACGGGAGTGCCGAGACCAAACTAAGATGAAGCTAAGCGGGTCTGCTTTGGCCAGTAGGGGATCCTACGAGGAGAGACAGATAGATAAGCATGGCAGACAAGATTCTACACGCAAAGACTGGAGAAAGAAAGATCAGGAGCATAAAGACAGAGACAGACAGTATGATGACAGGAAAGTGTCAGCTTCATGCATACCTGTGTCATTGGATGACAAAAACGTAAAAGAAAACATAGAAGATGGACGGCTTTTCTTAGCAAATGGACAATCCGTTTCGGTCATAGCAAGCACCTGTACTATTGACTCAACAACCAGTGAAAAGAACTTGGTATTGAAGAAAGGATATATAGGTGATAAAGAAGTTCAGAATTTGAGAGATACAGGGTGTGAATTGGCAGCTGTTAGGACAAATTTCGTATCCGAGGACCAAATGTTAGATAAGAAGTATCTTATGGTTGCAATTGATGGACGTTCAAGAGTAGATCCGTCAGTAAAGATACAGGTTGACACACCTTATTACACAGGAAAAGTTGAAGCCATGGTTTTGACAACTTTGATCTGCGATTTAGTTATTGGAAATATCAAAGGGGCTTCTGATAGACCAGACATTAACTGGAATAGTAAAGACGGAAACAGTCTCCATCAAAAGAAAATATTGTTGCAGCTGTGGTAACAAGAGCACAGGCTGAGAAAGAAAAACAGTCAATTAAAACTTTGAAGGTCAAAGAACCTAAACAGGATGAACTTGATGTCGAGCAATTAAAAAAGGCTCAGAAGGAAGGCAATACCTTAGGAAAACTGTGTACATATGCCTCGCATCAGAAGAAAATGAAGACGAAGAGTGGTTTAACATTTATGTACGAAGTCAAGAATGATGTATTGTATAGAACCTTCGAAGAAAAGAAAGGCAGTATTATCAAAGAGATAAAGCAAATTGTAGTTCCAGCTAAGTTCAGAAAGAGGGTTATGTCTTTAGTTCATGAATCAATAGTTGGAGGACACCTATCAATAAGAAAGACAGTTGATAGGATACAAACAAGTTTTTACTGGCCTGGGTTAACTAGTGATGTCACAAGGTTTTGTAGGTCGTGTGATATATGTCAGAAAATGATCCCAAAAGTTAAAGTTAGAAAAGTTCCATTGGGAGACATGCCAGTTATGGAGACACCATTTCATCGTGTGGCATTGGATTTAATAGGACCTATTGCTCCTGTTTCAGAAAAAAGGAAATCGGTATATTCTCACCGTGGTCGACTATGCTACAAGATATCCTGAGGCAGTTGCATTACCCAAGATTGAGACAGAACGTGTAGCTGAAGCTTTGCTTGATATATTTTCTAGGGTAGGGTTTCCATCCAAAATTTTGAGTGACAGAGGAAGTCAGTTTACCTCACAGCAGATGGAAGAAGTTTGTAGACTGATCTGTCTGAAACAAATGTTCACAACTCCATATAATCCTAAGTGCAATGGTTTTTGTGAGCGTATGAATGGTATTTTAAAGAATATGTTGAAAAAGATGTGTCAAGAAAAACCAAAAGACTGGGATAGATATTTGTCAGCAGTGCTGTTTGCATATCGAGAGGTTCCACAGGCCAGTACCGGATTCTCACCATTTGAACTACTCTATGGCAGGACAGTCAGAGGACCTACGCAAGTACTTAAAGAACTTTGGACAGAAGCTGAAACACCAGAAACAAGAAACACCTATGAATATGTTTTAGACTTTAGAAATCGTCTAGAGGAAACTTGTGAGATAGCTAGGGAAAGTCTGAATGCAGCACAGAAAACGTACAAACACCATTATGACAAGAGTGCCAGAAACAGAAATTTGAAGGTCGGGAATAAAGTATTATTACTTTTACCAACTAATCACAATAAGTTGATGCTCCAGTGGAAAGGACCTTATGAAGTAGTAGATGTGGTCAATAAAAAGGATTATAAAGTAAAGGTCGATGACAAAATAGGGCTTTACCATATCAATTTACTCAAAAAGTATGAAGATTGACAATATATTTTTGCCGGAAGTGTTTCAGTGATCTAGGCTGATGTAAGTACAGAGAGAGGGGATTGATGACGAAAATTTGCTTGACCTTATCAGAATAGGAGGGTCAGAAACATATAAAGATGTAAAAATAAATCCTCACTTATCCGAAGACCAAATCTCTCAAATAAAATCTCTTGTGAAACAATATCAAGACATTTTCACAGAAAGTCCTGGGACTACAAAACTCGCAGAACATAAGGTCGAACTAACAATGGTAAAAAGGAAAGATAATACAAACAGATTTTGTATCGATTTTAGACGTTTGAATTCTGTAGCGAAATTTGATACAGAGCCTATTTTAAATGATGAAGATATTCGGTCAAAACTTCATGGGGATAAGTTCTTCACAAAATTAGACCTCAGCAAAGGTTACTGGCATATTCCTGTCAAGAAGCAATCTAGGCACTTGACAGCATTCCCAACATCAGAGGGAAGTTTCCAGTTCCGGAAAATGCCATTTGGTATGATCAATTTAGGTGCTACATTTAATAAAATGATGCGAAAATTACTTACAGGATGCAAACATGCTGACAATTACGTGGACGATATTTTAGGTCACACAATGACATGGGACACACATGTCAATGTTACAAGATATTTTAAGAGTGTTAGGGATGCAAAGCTTACATTATGACCATCAAAGTGTCTCATAGGATATAGTAATATTTCATTCACTCGACATAAAGTCGGAAACAATCAGCTGAAATGGAAGATGATAAACTAGATCGCATAAGGAATGCTGACGAACCTAAGACGAAGAGAAAAGTGCGGAACTTCCTTGGTCTAACAGAATATTATAGAAAATTCATAGCATCTTACTCTGAAGTTGCAGCAACCCTGACCGACTTGATCAAGAAAGGAAAACCTAATAACGTTGTACGAGAAGAACAACATGCCAAAGCTTTTAATACTTTGAACACCTTGCTTACACAAGAACCTATTCTACAGTTACCAGACTTTTCACGGCCTTTCATATTACAATGTGATGCTTCAGATACTGGGGTTGGAGCAGCACTTCTTCAGGTATGAAGATGGACAATTTCCTATAGCTTATGCCAGTAAGAAATTGTTCCAAAGAGAGAGAAACTATTCGGTAATAGAAAGAGAATGTTTATCAATAGTATTTGGAGTTAAGAAGTTTCAAAAGTATTTGTACGACAATGAATTTATCCTCCAGACTGATCATGCCCCATTGAGTTATATACAGAAATGTAAAGTAGAATGTTCGAGAATTATGAGATGAGCATTGTTTTTGCAGTGCTACAGATTCAAGATAGAATCTATTAAAGGTACAAAAAATGTATGTGCTGATTATTCAAGCAGACAATAATGGATTATATGCGTTAGGTGTAACAGATCTTTAAAAAAATCAAGATATAGTAAATAGAAAAAGAGATTTGTTTACAAATTATTCTTCATGTTTATGAAAAACTGAAAGTATTTTCTTGGGAAGGGGGCTATTTGTCAGAATAATTTGTATATTTAATATATTGATAACGTAACACATAAGCACATATAGTGCTTAACTCCCTTTTCATGTTGTCATTGCTATTATTATTGTTGAATTGCTGTAATTAATAGAATCTGGGTCATTTGTGGCTGATTTTGGTTCCTTATATGGATAGCTGGATCCCAGCATTACACATTCAATGTCATATACAAAAGTTAAAGGGAACCAGATATTTGTTAGAGCAAGTACTCGTTGTAAAACGCTATGTTTAAATTTGGACCAGAAACCAGTTCTAAAAATAGCACGTCTGCTGTGGTATAAATAGGTAGATGGATGACAGAGAGGGCATTCGGTATCCAGCGGTTGAAGAAGACGTATCGAGGATTCAACTAATGATTTATCCCAGTACCTTGATAAGGAGACTGTTGCATTTACCCTGTCAGGGCGGATAAATTATTAAAAAGAAGACTTTGGAAATTCATAGACTAAAGAAGAGTTGCAGAATTTCAATAAAGTTTCGAGCTATAGGGCCAGCGCATAGGAGTTTTACCTTAAGGATAGTTGAATTCTGTAGTTCAGAGCATCAGGAAGTTGAGACAGAGACCCAGAGTTTTGTAATCTACGGAGAGAGTAGGAGAGTTGCAGCTTATAGACGGTTCAGCGTTATTGGCGAAGTACAGCCAAGGCATAGGGGATATACCTATATGGTAGTTGAATGCTACATGTGTTAGCATATAGGCGCTGTGCATCCAGTAGTCAGGGCATTCATATAGAGTTGTAACTTCAATTAAGAGGACAGAGGCCGAGCATCTATGCGATGTGATTCAAAGACATTTTCTGACGGGAACTTCAACAAAAAGACCAGTCAAGTATAGTCTCCAGCCTATAGGAGTTTGAGCTATTTAAAATTGCTAGTTTGAAACATTTAGTGATATGCCTGATCCCTGAAATTGTCTAGCTCATAATTGAAATCGTTTACGAATCATTGGTACACGAACAATTTAGGCAAGGTAGCCATAGGAAAATTCTATATACGAGATACTTTGTCTCACCAGCTATACGTTTTAACAAAAGAAGTTCTATTTCGTTTGTCAGCTAGTCTAAGACATTCTTAGCGATAGGACCCACTTCACTGTTCAAGATAATAAAGGCTTACGCACTTCCCTGGGTCATATAACCAGTATCCTGACTAATGCTACGTTCTTTAATCACAGTTACACTACAACATAAGCCACAGTAACGCAGACATTCATGTACAAAAGATGAAAACACAATCACACTCAACTAACTTACATAGAAAAACAGACAAGTAAGATACAAGAACACAGTAGGGCACCGCTTTAGACTCACAAGCATCCCTATAAGCAGGAAAAACAATCTTGTACCTCTTTAGGATTCCGGCAGCCAATATAAAGGGGAGCCACGAAAGCTAACTCTTAGTAAAGAGGGAGGGGATGCAAAAAGGAGCGCAAATGCAAGGCGAAAAGAGGAGGCGATAAGGGGAGCGAGGAGGAGCGAAAAAACGCTCACAACAAACAAGAAAACATACACAACAGGCAATACAAGACAGACAGAAAACAAGTTGAAAATAGGGGCACCGCCTTGGAACGGTCAATAATCTACATAAAGGAAACTGGGGGTTTATACGCGTTCAAGGCATGCCAACCTCGCACTTACCCTATTTTCAACAAGTTAGACAACACAATGTAAATAAAATCCCCGCTGAGAAAGGCTCTAACATAAGCACAAAAATACTAGGTTAATTAAGTAAAACATAAACTTTAGGTAAATCTAAGGTATAATTACACCAATGTACTCAACAACTTGTCTGAAGTCAGAGCACCAAGAGCCTAACTTTTAAGGGCACGACTAAGAAAGCTGCAAAACTCCCTCCGACCGTTGTATGTAGGATTTAGGAGAAAAGCATCATTGAGTCCTACACTTTATTAGTCATCGCACCATCAAATAGGAAAGGGTAGCGATTAATTGTAGATGGGTCAATCACTAAACATGCACTGTGCTTCACGATTTCGCAATCGTATCCTCTTTTGAAAAACTTTTTAACCCATTTTACAAATATTTTATTTAAATAAGGACCATGCTTAATTTTCCGAATTTTGTATAAACTACATCTCTATAATATTCCGGGTGTGTAAGTCCAAGTTTTGAAAGTGTTGTTAGGTTAGTATTGTATTTTTCTAACAGTTCCGACAATCTGTAGTAAAATTTACTGAAAGCTTTCCGTAGCTTATGATAACTGTAACCCTGTTGTAATAATTTCTTGGTGATATGAAGATTTCTGTCATTGAAATCCTCTATCTTCGAGAAAGCTCTTGCAAAACGAATAAGTTGTGAAATATAGACACCGTGTGATGTTGCTCGAGAGACATCTCCATTAAGGTGGGGGAAGTTGACAATTTCAAAATTAAAATCGTCCCTTTTACGAGGGTGGGATCAAAAGTAATGCAACCAATGGTGTTAAATGACAACTAAAGGTTGGATTAAGAAAATCTTTATTTCAAACCTTCAAAGTAATCTCCTTTGACAGATACACAACGTCTCAATATTTTAATCCAATCCTTAAAAGCTTTCTGATAGTATTTTTCAGGTATATCACTAAGGAGGTTAAATATGGCGGCCCCCAACTTTTGGCGGGATGTATATTTTCTGCCTGCAAGCTTTTTCTTGAGACGAGGGAAAAGGAAAAAGTCACAGGGGGCTAGATCCGGAGAATAGGGTGGGACATATATTCCCTGTTCATTCAAAAACGACGTCACAATCCCAGCCTTGTGACTCGAGACGTTGTCATGTAACAAATGGATGCCTCGGATACCCGTCTTTGGTCGACGTTTCTGGTAATACTTGAGACGCTTTTTAAGAAATTTTTTCTTATAAACTTGGCATTCAATGACTTGCCTTTAGGTCCAGGAACCTGGATGGCGAGACCTTTAGTAGTGGAAAATATGGCATACATAATCTTTTTCACACTTGCAATCCTTTTGGCAATGCAAGGCCTTCTGGCATTTTTGGTGAGCCATACTCGGTTACTAATTTTTCGATGCGGTTCGAAGAAATGTATCCAAGACTCATCACCTGTTACTACATAAATGCTTTTTGATCGTAACTTGGAAACCTTTACAAAAGCTTGCGCACCATCTTAATGCGCGTGCGTTTTTGCTCATCAGTGAGCAAATGCGGGACCCACCTAGCACTTTTCTTCTTCAATTTCAAAATATTTCGCAGAATGCGCAACACAGATGCTTTTGAAATGCCAACCATGTCCGCAATCTGCTGAGAAGTATATCTTGCGTCAGAAAGTACTATTTGTTTGATTTTTTCAACAATCCTTGGACTACTTGCAGACTTAGGTCGACCAGTTTTAGGCACATTTTTGACAGACTCCACGCCTGCACAAAATTTCCTAACCCATCTGCAAACTGTGGAAACGGACATTTTATTACTACCATAAACAGCACATATGTCAGCATAAATGGCCATTGAACCTCTTCCGAATGAAGCACAAGTCTTAATGTAAGACCTATCATTTTTTACACTTTTACCAACCATTTTGCCTAACCGCCTACAAGTAGGGTTTGTGCAAATGTAAATTGTGAGCGAGATATTGTGTCTACGTGTATAGTTTATACGTCGATTGAAAACTATTACAACGGGGAACACGTGCAAGGCGTGAATTTTGTACTCGCGCTAAATATAGCGGTTATCAACAATAGCCAGTGGCATTACTTTTGATCCCATCCTCGTATCATACTTGTCTCTAAGTTTTATTGCTAAATTTGATAAATATGTTATCTAGTAGAAACCTTAGACCTACACAAACCTGATCACAACTCCATATGTTGTATCTCTTAAATGCACTGTTAGAAAAGCAAGATAATTAACGTTTTATTTTGCAAATGTTTTCTGAATTAAAGCTACCAGTTTTTCTTTAATAAGATTATGTGGTAAATTAGTAGAAAGAGTAGAAAAGTCATAAGTACTTATACTCGAACATTTGAAGTGGGTTCTTTTAAGCTTTTTGATAACATGTCCAGAGTTCTTGATGGACCAAAACAGATTAGCACCCGAGTTCTCATATACCTTGGAGCAATACTTCTGTATGTGGTCTTTTATTGCAGTAAGACAAAAGTAAAAGCAGAGAAATGTTTTTTGTAGTGCTTAAGGTTGAATTTGCAATGAATCGAGCTTTATATGTTTTTTGTGAAGTTTAAGGATCCAATAAAGAGTAGGGAGCTTCATCTGACTGTCGTCAAGTGCGACATTAAAATTTATACATTTATTTACATGACTTTTTGCAATATTATTCTCATCTAGTTGTGATAATTGGTAGGTTTTGGTATGTTTCAGTTCATTTCTGTGCAGTAAATGCGTCATATAATAATAATAATATTTGAAGCTTTGTCTGAAGGGTTAAAAACAAAATTCGTGTGTGCCTTGGATAAAGCTTTCTTTAAACTTCGAAGTTGAAACTTGGGTTTAGGAAGTAATAAGAAAGGGTTTGATTCATAAAATTCAACTCGAGTTTTTATGATTTTAAATATATTCTTTTTCAATTCAGTGAGTGCGTTCTGATCTGCATTTTCTTTCCGACACTATTTTAAATATAGTCATCAATAGACTAATTTCAGAGAGACACTTTCAATAACTTAATAGACGAGGGAATTCTATATTTTGGACCGTTGGAGAAAATATTTCTGATTCTTTTATTATTAAAAATCTTACCGTTACCCGTTATGATATGGCCGGCTGGTTGGTAACAGTAATTAGATTCTTTGCAGTTACAACTGTCTGGAACATTAAGCTCTATGTCTAAATCCGAGACAATTTGATTGCAATTAAATATAACGTTTCTAACTGGTTTATTGTATTTGTAACAGATAATAGGTGTTTCTGAATTCTTGAAATATTTAGGAATAGAGTTAACTACAGATTGGTCTCTAAAAATACTAGGTAAATCAATAAAGTCGATTCCTTTATTTACGAAAGACAATTTTAGAAAGTTTCGTTATGATCGGATTCAGAATCAATATGAGGTCTAAGAAAATGTTGCGCATAGTTTTGAATCAATGAAGCAGTGTCGTCAAATGGATGTGTACGCATATAAATATTATCAGCTGCTTGATCAATTTGCCTCAACGAAGAAACAGGTAAAGAGGTTAAACATGATAACATTGCATGTCTACCAGAGCGTTTTAGTATCATATGACAATCAGCAACAGTCATTCTTTTGCGAAGTTTACGTTTGATATTCCCATTTCGTGGAACACCATGAAAACGAGTTTCGTGTCTTCTTGGGGGACAGATAAATATATCGATTCCGGAATCTTTTGAAATATTTCCCTTTTGATAAATGTTATCATTTAAACCTAATGGAAAGGGTGTTTGTAGAAATTTAATCCATTTAAGTTTAGAAACAGCTTGAACAGAAACATCTTTAACCGAATGTCCAGTTTGACGGAAATGATTGTATAAGTAGTTTGTAACAGTGTTCCAAAAATCTGTTTTAAAGAGATGGTTTCGTTTGCCCAACATACTGTATACCACAATTATGGGCATTTAATGTAAGAACATAGATAACGTCAGAGGAATTTCAAGAATCAAGAAATGTCTGAATGAATATTTAGACTTAAATTTCTATTATCAACAGTAGAGCGTATTGTCGCGTTACAATTAAGATGAGGATAGCACATGCACCTATTAGAATAGCACTTAGAGACTGAATAAAACATAACGTGTTCAGTAGCAGTGTTTTTATGTTGTATTTTCTATGAATATGTGATTTAATTGGTGAAATCGGTACTTTCAAATTATTGTTGTAAATTGCAGTGTTCTTCATAGTTCTCCTAGAATTATCTGAATGTAAAGGTAAATGAACACCGGTCGCCACATTATAGATAGTAAATACGGAGGATAAGTATCCACTGGACACGTTAGATATCACACAATTAGTATTTTTCTTTGTATTAGTAACTGTTTTTATAATTCTACTCATTTTATTTTAAATGGAAGAGCCATTATGCACCCAGCGAAATTGAAAATCAATGGGAATTAACCCTTTGTTAAAAATCAAACAAGAATTCTGGTTGAACAACATTCTCTTGACCATAACATGACAACAAAACACCAAAACCGAGTAAAAGAACCAGAATAAGATACAAATAATGCTTAAAAGGAGCCAAAACGATTTACAGAATTTATTTACAAAAACATTGTTAATTTAAGTGTGTGTCCCATTCTGTACACCTAAGCATAAGTTGATGATGCTACTAAATTGACTCGTAGATGACGTCATAGCCTATCTAGTCCGATGCAGAACTTAAAGTATGCATATATACTCTAGGGCATCGCCTTGTAAGGTCACTGAAACGTATAGAATCGTTTAGTAAGTATAATTTAATAGAAATAGTCCTTATATATAATTCTAATAATGGAATCTGTTTCAACCAGAATAATTGTGAAATTGATCCAACGGGAAACGCTATAAACCCGCGGACGGTTCAGAAAGGTACAGCCAAAATTTCAACCGCTACAAAATGAAGATGAAATATAAGGCAGGACTCTCTGAATAAAGAAATCCAATATCCGGTCAATGCATAATCTTCAACATGGCTAGGATAAAATTGGTAGATAATAGAAGCAAATCGTCCAAATATATTTACCTTTGATTTTCAGTAAGCGTGGAAAGTCAAAAACAGGATCAAAATTTTGAAAAGGCGTCAAACTATGAGTCACTATTTAGATATGTTTGAAATAGACAGAAGTATTAAGCACAAGCTTATTCGAACTTTAATGAAAAAACTACGTTGTTCATTTTAGAAATATTCAACCTCATAAAGAATAAGGCAGGTGAACGACAAGAAGCAGAAGATAAAATTTAAGGCTAATTTAAACCATAAACTAAAAAAATATACTGATTGAAAAACTCCAAAAATATCTCAAGCGAAGCATTCTTTTGAATAGGACATTTTTAAACCTATGAGGAATTCGGTAATCGGTAAAACTATGGAGAACTTGAAAAAAAAAAGTTGATATCAAACTTTTGACATGATGAAAATGTTTTACTGAAGTATGTATCCAAACCTTCATTTGTTTCCAGGGCAATGTTTAATGAAAACTTCTTTGGTATTTATAAAATTTAAGAGCGTTTCTTATTAAATAGTCCAAGCTATGTTTAAATGTTTACTCCGGATATATAAAAGGATTTTTGCAAAGACAATAACCCATTTGATAAAAGTCAAGACAAAAAAGATTTCGAAAATAATAAAAATGCGATTCGCAAATTTAAAGTTGAAGCTGCCGACATCCCATTGTTGAATTTGTTGGATGTAGAAATATAATGTATTATCTATTAGAAAATGTTGTAAATGTTGATCAGATGAAATAAAATTAAAAAGTCAATTGCGAAGAAAACAAAAGTACATGGATATTACAAAAACACTCGAGCAAAAGCAAAAGTAACCTTACCTTTAAAGTTATTTGTGGTGAGCACGATCATTTTAACTATGTTATTAATAAAACATCTTTGTCATGTTATGATAATAAAAGACGGTATTGATAAATAGGCTTATTGCTACAGACATGGTGTTATGATTCGTGCGTACCATAAATAGGTAACTTGATATTTTTACATTTAAGCCATCTGCAAATATCAGAATGATCAAAATGAATCAGGACTAGTATTACCGGGTTTCCATCTAATTATTCCACCAGCTGTATATTTTGTTGTAGATATTAAAACAACGGAGGTTTTCTTGTTGTTTGACTTTTTATTTTACTTTCTTTTCAATTAATATTATCAAATATTCCTTATACTTTATACCCATATAATTTCTGTTAAAAAAAATCGGCTTGTATTTCCCAATTAAATATGAACAGGCAGAAAAATATTCCGTATTGTACTTAATAAACTCCGTATTGTACCTTCCGTATTGTATGCTGCCGGACAACTTTCATTAATATGCATGACCTGACTCAGTTCAATAAATAGCGCACATAAAAACTTCACATAGTTCCATTTTAATATTAATAAACATTTAAGATTTCGTTCAAGATTTCGTTCAATAATCAAACAACAATCAAAAAGGTAGAGGTATACAATAAAAGGGTCATTATAACGGTATCTAGATCTGGGATTTTGTATTTGGCTCTCGTGGATTTGCAAGGTCGGATCACAATCGGAGCTTGCGCGCCTCGTGATATTAGATCTGGAAAAAATCCACTCGAGCCGAATATAGCATCCCAGATTGAACTACTGTTATAATAACCCTATTTTATTAATTGACTAGATAAAATTTTACATAGATTCTACCTTCCTGATTCAACATTAAATTCGGTTGAAACCTTATTACATTGCTGTAAAATTGAATTAATGTTGGGCGTTAATGTTCTTTTTTTTTCTTGAACTTTCTTGTTTTATTTGTGACATTAATCGAAATATTTTCATTTTCATTTTCATCAGGGAGTTTTACCAGCCACCAATAAGGAACAGAATTACGAAAGGCATATACACAAATTTTATCAAAGATAAGATTGATTTTAATTATGCACGCCCAATATTGAGTATTTTCTAAATGCATCAGCTTCTCATTTCACAGAAACGATTTTTATAATATACAAGTTTAAAGGCTTTGATTCCAAATAAATTGAAAAAGTCAATGGTATCTGTCGCTTTGTGTACTTTTTGTTCGTGTTGAACGTCATAAATGAATACGTTATAAGTGTCTGGGTTATATTGCACTTTTACTATTATTGCCTGCTAATGTAGTATTTAAAAAGAGATACTTCGTGCCTTGCATCGTCCAGATCTTCTCCTAAAGCTTTATGTTTTTGTTACGTTAAAAAAACATCAACTAAATCAACTATTTGTTTTGGTATGATAACATCAAAGGCAGTTTAATTAAAAGTTATTAATTTTGTTTTTGCTTTTCCTGTTTCCTGTTTTAAAAAGGTATTTGCAACTTGCGACTGCATCATCATTATTGCAAATCACCTTACCAGTCTTTTCTGTCTTTTCAATTGCAAATCCAGCTTGTAATTTTCCTTTTCCTGAATTTTGATATTACATTGAGCAATATCTTTTTGCAATTCATAGTTGTTGTTTTATTGCGGCAAGCGTTTAAAGTATTTGCGAAATCTTGTACCTGATTTTTAAAACATAATAGTTTAATACTAAAGTCATTTGTAAGGCTGTTCAATGCTGATCCATTGATATCACCTTTTCGTGAAGCTGGTTTTGGAGCTCAGATTTATATTCTGTAAATGTGCTGAAAAATTTTGTTTCTTTTTGGTTATATCAGTGTCAAATTGACCTGGACTACTTCTTTTATTTCATTTCTGTCAAATCAGATTGCCTTTAAAGTTCCTCTATCACATCAGACAAACTTTTATTTATTTTTTCAGTTTTACCGTGTGTCATCTCAACTATTGTTTTTCATTATGTTTTATGTCTTTTGTCAATGTTTCAATATCATTGCCTACTTCTTCGGGTACCTGTGTAATACTTTTAATGTCTCCGAGGTTTTAGTCTTCTTTTTTTATTTGATTTCTTATATTAATTATTTAATTATAACCTATGTCTAACGGTGTATTCTTTTTGTTATCCAGTTCTTTACTTTTACGATTCCATTTCTCAAATAGCTAGTTCTATTGTTGTTTAGTGGCATATCTACTTGAAGTAACAAAAGTGGAAAACCACAAGTCGCCCAACACGACACAAACGAAAATGTTGCAGGCTCGGTTTGATTTAGCCTGTTCATGGACGGTAGCGGAAATTTATTTTATTTTTATAAGCAGGCGCATGTTCATTGTGTTATGATTAATCAGTTCAAAGTAAAGTGTATTTTATAGCGAAGGTTACAGCAGCTATCTCCGCTTTATATTTGTACAAAGTATGGCTTAAATCGCAAGATTGTTTGAAAGCAGGTTAAAAGATTAATGTCAAGAGTTAAGAGTCAAAAGTGTTCCAAAAGCGCAACATCTCATACTACTGATATAATTATACTTCTCACCAAATGCATTAAAAACAATATTATTTTGATACAGTCCATTGAATCAAAATTATGTCAACGCTAATGCAAAAAGATATTGAAAATAGTTTTAGTCCGTGAAGCATGTCTGGAAGAAATTATGAAAGCACAAACATCTTCTTATGATCGAAGCAATATGTAGTAGATTTGTTAAGTTGTACCCTTGAAGGTGGTCAGTCACTTTGCACATATAATCGATTTTATTAGAGATGTTTGAAGGAACAGAAAGATCCATTGCAAAGTGTAACTACCCAAAAACAAATATATATTTTATCAATGTTAAGATGTTTTTGTAATAAAACCCCTTTTAGATGAAATGATAGATATATATCAGAAGAGTATTTTATTTAATTCAATATAAATTCTTGCTTTATGGTTACATTTGATACATTTTTATATCGCTGAACCTCAACAATCCGAATCAAAACGCAGTTTTTGAAGCAGTGTCCTGAATATCATTTTTTATCAATCTATCGGCTTGCGCATCAAAGATATGCTAAGGGAAGTATTTTTTCAAACTTGCATGTGTACAGAATTTCAGCTGAATATTTTGTGGAAAAAAATCAAGGATAAATATCCAAAAGGGAAGGCAATTTTCCAAAAAGGCATCCTCCCCAAACGTTAAGCCAGCACGCGGACGCGCACACGACCAACACACGCACACTCTCACACAAAGCAAATACACCAACAAGCACTTTCATACAAAGCAAACACACTAGGACAAAACGAACAAAACAAAGAGCACAATGCTTGGAAAGGTCATTGGCAAAACTATCACTGGGAGCTAACAAATATAGTAGGTATTTTATTTATATGAGGCAAAATGTGTTAACCAAATTAAGAAATCAGAAGTTTCCAAACGTGGTTTATCGTAGAATAACCCGTGTGATATATTCTTACGCATAAGAACTCAAAACACGGGTTATTCTACAATAAATCACACTTGGGAATTTGTTATTTCGATTCTAACACGATATAATAATAGACATTGTCGGTTAATGTGAAGTCTGACTCTGAACATCGAATGCGGACTGTCTAGGGAGCGTTTCAAAACACATTTATTCATTTATTGGTTCGTTTTGGTAAGCGCCGTTTTTTTACAGTATTTCTGTTATGTAACGGCAGGCAGTTGGCCTAACCAGTGTTCCTGGATTGTTTACCGGTACAAGTTAACCTGTTCTCAGCAAGTAATTGTTGCTGTTTCTTTCATGGAAAATGTTAAATGTAACGAGCAAACTCTTTTTAAGTTGCTTTAACACAGTGACAAGTCACACCCATTAACTGTGCATACTGAAATAAGACTGATCGGAGACCATGTAATTACAGTTTGGTGTTCACTTAAAGCTAGTGTAGATATTTTTAAACTATCAAAATATGTATCCCTAGTGGATGAAACTGGTAGAAGCCGTGCATTTCATTTTCAGTGACTACAATTATGTACTTAAAGTGCGCGATCCTAAACAAAGTATCCTCTATTTTTTACATTATTTTCTCGACAGTCTCTTATACATTAAAGTGCTCATCAATCTATAATCATGCTTGAGAGATATTTCAAAAACGATTTTTCTCCCTTGCTGAGAAAATAAAACGGGGAAGTTAATGTTAACTTACAACAAAGAAACATATACTGCAAGGGCGTAGCCAGAGGGGGAAAGGGAGGGGTGCGACGGGTGCGATCGCACTCCCTTTTCGGCAAAGCTTCCATTTTTCATTATATCAAAATACCCTTGAATGTCCCTTTTTTTCGGCTCGCTACGCTCGCCAACTTGCCTATATTTACTATTAGTGACGCTGTTATCTTTATATACAGTCTGATGATAATTCTTTATATTATAGAATATGATTTTTAGAAAGGTCAGAGCATTACTTTTATGCGAAACTGATTATGTATAACTATTTACCTTTTCACAACAGCGGAATGAAATGTATAAAACTGACAGTTTAAATTTACATTAAGTTTCTAAAACATCATGTTAAATAAATAATGTAAACTTTGTAACTGAATACTATGAAATTCATTAACGGTGTTATGTGAAAATTTTTAACGGTGTAATGTGAACTTTAGTGTAAAAACCAAAATTTGTTTAGCGGCAGGACCCGTACCTAGGTTGCTACTCATTTTATTCGAAAATGATTTTAAGAGTAATAACTCCGCAAACAGTATTTCGAGCGAACGTGCCAATAATATGCTCAACAAGGCTTTATACCAAGCACTTCCTACTATCATTGAAATCTGGACTAGAATTTTGACATGAAGCGTTGACAAAAAATTCTAGCAGGGTTTTTTCACTATAAATCTACCTCTAGTAAAAGGAGGTAATCCCAAAGCAAAGAAAGTATTGTTTCCCCAATTCTGAATTTAACATTCCCAAATTAGTGTTACCTTTAAGGAATTTTGCCGGTTTAAAATAGTTTTGCTAATTTGTATGTATATTTTGGTCATTAAAACAACAGTTATACTGTTGAACAATTACTGAAATGTAGTCCATTAATATTTTACACAAAAATATCTTTACATAGATTTTGTTTATTTGCAAATTTTTTCAAATAAAACAACTTTCAAGAGCATTTTCCTAATTCCACTGATGTTGATTGCGTTTCCAAAATAATGAAAAAGGACCTGTCTACATAATTTCTGTCTCTAATAATGAAATACAATTAATTCGTCAAATCATTCAACGTATAATCCATAACTTATGAATAATATAGACCTGCAACTATCATTCCTAAGACGTTTCAGTCAAATCACACAAACAGTATACTAGGAGAAGTAGTCTGAATATTTTTGTTCAGTTAAATGAATAATGGACATAACTCCGGAAAAATATTTCGGGCAGTATGTACCAACAATATGCACATCTTATTTCAATAAATCCCTTAGGCTTCAATGAAATTTGGAGATGAATTACAGAAAAAAATCTCTTCATAGACTTTATGTATGATAAATAGGGCCATTACTCAGTACAAGATCATTTAAATATGAACCTCGTAATACATGCTCAGCTAGAATTTGTACGGATCATTCCTATGACCTTTTTTTCAAATCCTGCTTATTATAAAGCAGTTTGGATAAATTTCATTCAAAAACTACTTTTAAGGGATCCTTACTCCACAAAAAAAAACGAGGATACGCACAACACTGCTTCATAATTTCATTTATGTGAGGTTCCATTTAAATCCTAGCAGAGCATTTTGAGAAGCTAGATCAGGCTATATGAAGACGGACAGACGGACGTACATATAAGGAAGGCAGAAACAAATATATCAGTTGAAATGGGTCACATAGTTTATGGAACTTTTGTGAATTACTATTTTTTTTAAAGAATCTTATTCTAAGTACATGTATATTTTGAGAGCTCTTGATAAAACACTTTACTCATGCTTGGTTAAAGTAACTCTTCTAATGTCTTATGAGAACATTCCTATACTAACATTCATTTAAATTGTCCCAAATTTAATTACTTCCTAAATAAGCATAGAACATAAACAAGACTCAGTTTCATTCAGTCTATTAATATAACACTTGAATGACGTTCTGTCATGAACCAAGTCGGCTACTGTAACAGTGAATGAAATACACGTATGTCTTGAGAAGACCCCAGGATTAACAGCACATTCACAGTTCATTGTCCACATCAACTTACGCCGACAATGTCTAATATCAACAGTGTTAGAAAAAATAGGTAACTACTTTTTACGACCGTGCTACGCATCTGGATCGGATTGACGTCACTGCACGTGCATGGGTTAGTGCAGAATAACCCGAGATAGATTTTGCTCTGCATGTATGTAGGTTATTTGATAGTCGAGTACCTCTTTCTAAATTGGGCAACCATAATAAGGAAACCAAAGTGTTAAAATTCCACAAGTTATAAACAAACCTAACTTGTATTATGTGTCAACTAAACGAAAGATTATAAAATGATCAAATTTCGAAGAGATTCAGTAAACGATCAAGCTCTGATTTACAACCTTTAAGGTTGAAGCTCTTTGTGTTGACTTTTGGTTAAACAGACGTATAGTACTACTTTGAGGATGTAGAGAAAGCGGTAAGTTGCAAAGTTAAAAGGGTAATTTCTGATAAGTAATCAGAAATTTCAGCAACCGCAAGGATTGGCATTCTTTTAGATTGTGTAAATGTTTTTAAAATATAGCATTGTTTAATTTATCCAAAAAGTTGATATTTAGGAATAGACCATATCATGTGATTACATATATACAAAATGACAATTCATATTCTATCAAACATAGTCATGCGTGACCTATTTCTGGTATTTAGGTTTTCCACTGTTGCCAATGTACGATGGTATTTCAAAAGGGGTGTGTACATTATTTGTATGCATGATACAGTCAGAATGAAACAAACTTTGTCTTGGTTAGATACTTTGAAAAATGCAGAGGGAAAACAGTATGCAAGCATCTATTCTAAATGCGTTTTGCGATTCAAAATTACCTTCGTATTACTAGAATAAACTTGAAACTCTAACACATTTATCATCCGTCCTTAAAACAGTTTAATTTAAAACATATTACATCTTCATACAAAATGAATAGCATATCGCTAATTCAGACAGGTAAATATGGATGTTTCACTTCAAAAATCATTTTGTTAAAGGTATAACCAATAATTTTTCAAATTGTGGTGTCGAACAACCGAATGTTTTATAAAAAATTCTCCTAGTTTATTCTGATAAGACGAAATGTCATTGTTATCTGATATATTATAATCAGACCATTTCGTGGAAACGTGTTGTTTGACTTGCCATTCTTATTTTGAAAATATTCACTTTATTGGAAAAAAACTGTCTTATGTGAAGTTTTGAAAGTAACAATATTTAATACGAGTTTGAAATCATACTATTAGATAATGCTGTTACATGATCTGATGTTATTCTCAGAATAAAGCTGACGTAAATATGTGCTTATCTACACTACAGTGGTTATTTCATGCGTATTCTCAATATACCGGAACTTCTACGGTACCTCTTACAACGATTTTATTTAAGAATTAACTTCTTTCACATATATTATAGTATTATATCACCATGACTGCACGTATTCTTAGTGTTAAAATAGATATCCTGAGAGCACACAGGGCTTATATTGCCTTGTAAGGTTTTTGACTTACTCAACCGTCAACAGAAGAACAATATATTCTTGATAACATTTTAGTACGAGCGTGCGTACATGTTTATGCCAGTGCAGTCCCATATTCTTCCGCACTCATGTGTGTTTATTTTGATATTTTTATATTTTCACACGAACAAAATACCCTCTACTTTTCGATAGTCTAATGGGCAGCATGAGCATGACAATAACCTCAATTGTAATCGCGATAAATTTCCTTTCATTACAATATTCCCACTTATATCTGTTCGAACAACGTATTACTTGTTAAGCCAGTAATGGCATATACCAATTTTTTCTTCGGAAAATTTTTGTAACATAATTTTCATCCAACATTTGATGTTTAATATTATAATTGATAAAACATACTTACAGGCTACTTTTGTTGAGATAAGTTGACGATTCATTTTTAGTATTGTCCTTGCGTATTAATTTCCTGTCTTGTCCTGAGTAGCCTATCTGGTATTAGCAATTGTAAAATACAAGCACTGAATATTTTTAGACAGTATGAACAAGGGGAAATAAATCATTGTGTTTTGAAGTGTCACGCAAATCGATTTTATCGTATCTACAACATTTCACTTAAAGTGCTAAAATTAATAATAAATTGATTTCTTTATACTTATTTTAATACTGTTAATGCCACATTCGATGCATGAATTTTACCAGTTGCATGCGCTGCAGTTAGAAATAATATTTTTATCTTAAAGTGGTAAATTGTTCTTCCATATAGATTACAATAGAACACATGATAATAATAGGAAATCACTCAAATATAAACGTCATGTCACTTTATCACACAGAACTAGTGAGTAAATATGTTAACCGACTTAAATGTTAGACTGTTTTAGTACTTAAGACATAGGAATGAATGGGTTTATAGACCCGCAATGGGTTCTGGTAACTATAAGCTACTTTGATAAATATCAATAATAGGTATACATGTGTCAATGTAGATTCAAAGAGAACGTATGACCTGATACAGGTAGCTTTTTTCCGTAGGCTTTGATCACCCGTTTAAACACAATAAAACTTCTTTTGAGGTAATATTCAGATTATTCTATTGTACGTGCATGATCTGTATAAAAATAAAAATTGCGTTAAAGTAAACATACCAAATTAGATTTTTGGCCCGATACGATCAATCGGCTAGTCATGCCAAGTCCTAGGAAATCTCATATTTACGTTTACATTTTCTACTGTTTATTTCAAACTACATCTTCAAGTGATTATTTTTATATTTTCACAAACATAATTTTGGAACAAAATACGTTACACAAAACCTATCTTTACTCTGTTCTACTGTCACATTTTACTGCGCTCAACAAACTTCATATTACGTTCACACACATTTTTTAACAATATATTTTCATTTGTACTTCAATCTATGTTTCCTAGAAGGCGGTGGCTTAGGGCCAATCGGTTGGGTAGAGTAACAATCCCTTGAATCCCATGTTTGCTTTTCTGCAATACAGCTGGTGATATCAACAAGATTGTAAAATATCTGGCCGAGTATATCACTACAGTATCCCTAACATGTATGAGCTGGATATCCGCTCTGTTTTCATGTTCCCTTGTTGGACTCCGCGGCGGGTGGGGGCTGCGAGTGACGAATTTTAGTATTTCAGTATAGAAAATCAAAATAAAAAACGACCGCATACCGAAACGGAGTCTGACGGCATGGAAGGTGAAAATTCTCATCAACCTCTCACATCAAATACGGCTTTTTCAAGATTTCTTCTCATTCAATCAAATATCGAAGATTTCAAAATGACTATCTCACCGTTTGCAATTGAGAAAACTATAGAAAGTATAGCTGGTGTTCCTAAATCAGTTAAAAAGTTGCGTACTGGTGATCTTCTCGTTGAAGTTGACAGAGCAGCACACGCTAAAAATCTACTTGGCATTACATCCTTCTTTAACCATCCGTGTAAATGTATACCGCACCGTACTTTGAACTCCTCAAGGGGGGTCATTCGATGTCCCGATCTTGCTGGGGTATCAGAGACGGAGATTGTTAAAGAACTTACTGCTCAACACGTGACAGCTGCGAGACGCATCAAAATAAAAACAATAGGGAAAGAAATCCACACCAATACTATCATTCTAACATTTGACATTCCGTTCCTACCTTCTGTTATAAACATTGGCTATCTACGTACAAAAGTTACTACTTACATACCAAATCCTCTTCAGTGTTACAATTGTTTCAAGTTTGGCCACAAAGAAAACACCTGTAAAGCTGAACATATTTGTCCAAAGTGCTGCCAAGATGGATATTCTCACGAACATGACACCTGCAAGTATCCAATGCGCATTCAGCCAGGTCTCGAGAATGCAAGACATGGAAGATTGAAAAGGAAGTTCTCCATGTCAAATTCACACAGGGCATTGGATTTCCTGAAGCTAGACAAATTGCCAATGCTAAATTCGTATCTCCATCACTGACATCGACATATTCTTCAATAACAAAATCTAACTCAAACAAATCAACTCAATGTATTGATGCGTCTACGCAAACTGATTCTGTGCGTGTACCAGAAGTTCAAACCGGAAAGCCAAATGTTGCTGCAAAACCTGTCCAGAAACCAGTAGTTCAAAATGCAGCTGCTAAACCAAGGCTGCCACCAGCTGTACAAAATGTTCCAAACTACGCAAATTCGCAATCGTCAAAGCAAACTGTTCCATCAAATTCTAATCAACGTGGTGTGAGTCAAACACCCAGACAAAAAATTGACTTGAAAACTGATGGGTTTGGAAAGGGATCAAATGATCCCATACAAACCCATAACCGGTTCCCTCTTGATATGAACCGGTTGACGGGGAGGATGATGACGATCCGCCATTATCTGCTCCGTCCAGTTTAACTAGCACAAAGGAGGGGAAGATCAAAAGGTTCCCTCCTGAGTCAATGCAACACTAATACTTTAAATTTCCAGTCTTTCAATTTTTGTTTACCATTGTAAATGGAAAGTAAAATTATCCAGTGGAATTGCCGTGGACTTAAAGCAAATTATAATGAAATTCTCCTTCTCTTATCAAAATATAATCCTTCACTTATGTGCCTTAGTGAAACGTTTTTGAAGGAAACGGACAAAATAGCTTTCAAAAATTATTCAGTGTATAACTTCATTAATACTAACACTGATAGAGCTTCTGGTGGTACATCTATTATTATTAATAATGCATGTCCGCACAGACAAATTGTTCTAAATACAAGTATTCAATCAGTTGCAATAAACGTTACATTGCATCGACCGATTACTATCTGTTCGATTTACATACCTCCCAAATTAAAACCAAATCTTGAAGATCTTGATGATCTTATGAAACAATTGCCACAACCTTTTTTGCTTATGGGAGATTTTAATGGTCATCATGAATTTTGAGGCTGTTCTGACAGCAACACTAGAGGTCAAATTATTATTATTAAGAAATGCCCTCTGTTTATTAAATGATAAATCAAAAACGTATCTTCATCCTGCAACGGGTAACTTTTCTTCGCTTGATTTGACAATTTGTCAACCGAACATCTTTCTTGATTTTGAATTGAAAGTACTGGATGACTTGCATGGTAGTGACCATTTTCCAATAATTATTTCAAATACTTCTAATCTGCCTTCAGACCACCCTTCATATTTCAAATTTAATAAAGCTGACTGGAAGCAATTTGAAACGTTATGTAAAAATGATTTAACTTTGGAGAATTTTACAAATTTTTATGATCCCATTGATCGGTTTTCGGTTCTTCTGTCCGATATTGCTGACAAGTCCATTCCTAAAATTTCAAGAAATGGTAAACATAAAAATAAGCCTTGGTATAATAATGATTGTAAGACCGTTGTTCGAAAACGTAGGGCAGCCATTAAAAAATTCAATATACGGCCGACAAAAGACAATCTTCAATCAGTTAAGATTCTGAGAGCAAAAGCTCGCAGAACTATAAAACAAGCTAAGAAAAGATCATGGCATTCATACGTTTCAAAACTTAATTCTAGGTCATCGGTTAAAAAAGTCTGGGAAATGATTCGCAAAATAAGTGGAAAAGGAAAAACTTCAAATGTTTCCCATCTAACAAAATCAGACCAGTCTGTTGCATCTACCAAGGAGGACATTGCCAATACACTTGGTGAAACTTTTTCAAAGAACTCTTCATCAAACAATTATGATAAAAGGTTTCAAAAGACAAAATCGAATAAAGAAAGTAAACCTTTACATTTTGATTCAAATAATGATGATGATTATAATAAACCTTTTTCGCTCACAGAATTGCTTGACTCTTTAGACAAATGTCATGATACTGCAGCTGGTGTAGACCAAATTCATTATCAACTTTTAAAACATTTACCACAAGAATCATTAGACCTCCTACTTGAAATTCATAATATTACATGGTTTTTAACAGATTCTTGGAGAGAAGCTGTAGTTATTCCAATACCAAAACCCGGGAAAGATAGCACGAACCCCAGTAATTACAGACCGATTGCCCTTACTAGTTGTTTATGCAAAACTTTAGAACGTATGATCAACTCTAGACTAGTTTGGTATCTTGAATCTCAAGGCCTAATTACTAACTTTCAAAGCGGTTTTCGCAAGCCGCGCCGCACAACTGATCACCTTGTTCGACTGGAAAACTTTATTCGTGATGCATTTGTTAAAAAAGAGCATCTAGTGTCTGTCTTTTTTGATTTGGAAAAAGCTTATGACCCTACATGGAAGTATGGTATTATGAATGATCTTAACGACTTAGGTTTAAAAGGTCGTCTGCCAACATTTATATCACAATTTTTATCTGATCGCAATTTTAAAGTACGTGTTGGTTCAGCCCTGTCTGACTCTTTTGAGCAAGAACAGGGAGTTCCACAAGGTTCTATTTTATCTGTTACACTTTTTAGCATCAAAATTAACAATATAGTGAAATGTTTGTTACCAGGCACAGATTGTTCATTATATGTTGATGATTTTTTAATATGTTATCGTTCCAAAAATATGCGTACGATTGAACGCCAATTACAGCAGTGTTTGAATAAAGTTCAAACTTGGGCCATGGAAAATGGTTTTAGATTTTCCCAATCAAAAACTCAGTGTGTTCACTTTTGTCAATTACGGAAACATCATTGTGACCCTGAGCTTTTTCTAAATAGTAAAAAAATACCTGTTGTTGACGAAGCAAAATTTCTTGGTGTTATTTTTGATAATAAGCTTTCTTTTATACCACATATAAAATACCTGAAAGCCAACTGTTTGAAATCATTGAATCTTTTAAAGGTAATTTCAAATACTGATTGGTGAGCAGATCGCAAGGTTTTGTTAAGACTTTATAGAGCTTTGATTAGATCCAAGCTAGATTACGGTTGTGTTGTTTATGGTTCAGCCAGGAAATCGTATTTACAAATGTTGGATACTATCCATAATCAAGGTCTTCGTATTGCTCTTGGCGCATTTAGAACATCGCATGTTGAAAGTTTGTATGTTGAAGCAAACGCACCCTCCCTTTACACGAGATGTGAAAAACTGTCATTGCAAAATGCTCTGAGGGTGGCTGCCAACAAATTCAATCCTGCTCATAAAATCATATTTAAACCCAAGTACCAAGATTCGTATGACAGAAAACCAAAACAAATTAAACCTTTAGGATTTCGCATCAACAATTCTATGAAGGAGACTGATTTTGAATTCGATGATATAAAAGAAAATTTAGTTCTTAATTCACCACCATGGACTTTTAATTCTCCAACAGTTCTTTTTGATATGAAACCGCCTAGAAAATGTCTGAAACAAACCCTGAAATATTCAAATCCAAATATAACGAAATCAAGTCGACTTACAAAGATCATTTTCCAGTTTATACAGATGGTTCAAAAGATGATGCCGCCGTTAGCCACCTACATCAATCCAAATTACGTTTGCCAAATAACGCTACAATTTTTTCAGCTGAGGCAAAAGCTATTGATTTGGCCCTTAATTTTATTTCAGAATATAATGAAGAAAAGTTTATCATCTTCTCCGATTTATTTTCAGTATTACAATCAATTCACAACCGAAATACGGAAAATCCTTTCATTCAAAATATTCTTCTCAGGGTTCATGAACTATCATTTAAGAAGTCCATCATATTCTGTTGGATTCCTAGCCATGTTGGTATTCATGGAAATGAGGATGCTGATACTGCAGCAAACAAATCACTTTCATTACAACAATCTAAATTGAAATTACCATATACTGATTTAGGCCAAATATCAACAAATACATTTTAACTAAATGGCAGTCTTCATGGAACAATGCTTCGTTCAATAAACTTCGTGAAATTAAACCTACTTTAGGTGAATGGCACCAAGGAAACAGATCTGTTCGCAGGGAGGAACTTGTTCTTTCTCGTTGTCGAATATGTCATACTCGGTTGACTCATTCGTATCTTTTGAACAATGAAAATCAACCTGAATGTGTACCATGTCAAACATCGCTTATTGTTTAACATGTTTTAATCGACTGTGTAGACTTCGATCCACAGTGCAATTCATACTATAATGTTGAATCGTTAAAAGAGTTGTTTGAGCAAATTCCTGCCGACAAAATTTTACAATTTTTGAAACAAATAGGCTTATATCAAAAAATCTGAACCTTATTTGATTTTTATTCACAACTTTTACACATTTTTATGTTTGCAAATGTTTTTACACTATATATGTATATACATTTTTACTTTAATAGTTTTATATAGGCTTTACAATTAACGTAATCCATTTAACTATTTCTCGGCGATATATGACCTTTTTGTGTCGATTCGCCGTAAAACCCAACACATTCATTCATTCCAAATTAGACTTACTGCAATTTTGACTAACTATCTCGGAATTTCTGTGTTAGTCAAAACTACTTACTCGAAATTTCCACTTCCGAAATTTACCTCCTCGAAATGTTGACTTAAATTTTGACTTACTAACTATCAAGATATAAAAATAACTAGAAATGAAATATGGTGGCTGATATGTTCCATTTCGTTACTTCGATCTGTCTCAGCGACACAACGACAAACGTCATTATGGCGTCTTGCCTAACGTCACCTCGTATAATGTCGCCCTGTCGAAAGCCGTTACGGCACCCCCGAACGCGCCGACAAAATGTCGCCCTGCAAAACGTCGTTATGATGCCCTGCCAGACGTCTCCCAGTTGAATGTCACCCGACAAACGTCGATATGGCGCCCCGCCGAACGTCAACCGGCCAAATGTCATTCAATAAAAAGCCGTAATTGCCTTCCGGAATGACATGACAGTATCAATTAAATTGGGATAAAAGATTGTAAGATTTTAATTTTAATTTCTTTATGAAGTGTTACCAGAAAATATTGTTCAATCTCACCACCATTGCCCCTCCCCGAACTTTCCCACCCCATGAATTTAAATTACACTTTATTTTTCTTGAATATAGATAGAGGGCAATATGCGTGCGTCGTGCGCGCGTTGATCCGTCCGAAGTCTTATCTTTATCCATATTATAAATTCGTCTAATATTGACAACACACCCTATGCTTACCTCAGTGAGATGTATCGTCGCGCGAGCACTTGATCCCTCTCCGAAATGCCACACTTGAGTGAGTGGGTTTGACAAAGAACATGGCAAGTCTTGTCCGAGCAGTAGCTTTAACACTCGTACAGAGATCTGTGATACGGCTAGTGCTACGGAAAACACAGGCCCTAAAGTCAGGCGAGCGACATTTAGTAGGGCGACGCTCGGCAGTGAGATATTCGGCAGGGACTATAAAGACGTTTGGCGGGGTGAGGTTAGGCGGGGACACTTTTAGTGGGGAAACATTCAGCGGGGCATATTTGGCGGGAAGAGATGTTCGGAGAGGTGGCATTTGACTGGGCGCCACCACAATGTTCTGCGGGGCGACGTTTGGCATGGCGCGGCAACGACGTTTGTGAATGTCGGTCAATCTGCGTGTCATGTGACTCCTAAAAACGAAAATACAGACTGCCGGTCGATCAGCCGTATGGCTTTCGAATAAAAACTATGACCATGTATGGTCACCATATGGCTACATAATAAGAAACATTTTTCTTGGGCAGAGCTTGTTATAGCAATCCAGTTTTAATCACGGCATGTCGAGATACTAAGTCGAAATTCTGACTATTAGATATGAGAAAATCCAATTTTCATGTTATTTAATTCGAAATTTCGAAGCAGTAAGACTAAATTTCGATTTAGGTATATTAAACTGTTTAAAATATAGGGTTAGAAAGGTAAGTATCTCGAAATTAAGAGGTATATACTATATTAAATAACGCATAGCTGGCACTAATGCTCTTTCGTATAATGCAGCCTTTTCAATACGCCTAAAATTTTATAGTCGAACTACTTTTTTCTATCATTTTACATTTATGTTTTATCTTTTTTACCTTTATCTTTGTTGAAAACATGGTTACATAAGTCGACTTCCTGTTGTTATCTAACATTACTCAAATGCTCGGGGTATTCATATACTTGTAAAACCTCACTCTAAAACGTTTCAAAAACTTAGTGATGCCATATCCAGAATAAGATATTAACCACCAAATTGATATGAAGTTAATGAATACAGTCGCGGCATTAATGCTACTCCTACACCATGTTATATCACTTGAATATTTCAGATGTCCCCTTACACAGGTAAATACTTCCTTAATCCGGACTACAACTCGTCATCGGGATAGACTAGAAATGCCTATTAGTAACAGGAAAGACAATATCAGTAACGAGAGACTATGTTTAGTAGCACGTTAAATAAAGAATGAATGCTGATTTTTACGATATCATACATTAACAGTAAACTATTAAAATGCGAAAAATGTATTTTTTATGTCATAGCACATGTCCACATGTCTGTAAACATGATACAAATGGCATGCTTTCACTGCACAAGTTGACTAGAAATAACTGAAATGTTGATTTAATTGCAAATGGGAAACATATTAATATTTTTTCATTTGGTATCTTCCAAATTCAAACTCTTGTGCATTATATTGATGACATTTTATTGTTTTTACTATCTTATATTGTTTGTGTTGTATATTCTTAATAATTATACTACCAAGGACAACATTGGAAATAAACTTTCGGACTAAGGTCATTCCACACTATTACATTCATGCATAATTATGTATACTACTACAGTTTCTATAAGTGTCTCGTAACGTGTTACTTAGTCTTCTGTCCGTTTTGTTTTTTATAATTTTTGAATGATTGTATTCGACAGTTACATTATTTATTATATGATCAAATTACAGTTGGCTTATTAAAAAGAAAGGCAACGTTGTTCTAATGTTTATTTTGTCAGCTGGGATTTGTTAAATTATTTAAAGAAGTGAATCGCGAACGACAAGAAGAAGAAGATTTAAAGAAGTGAAAGAATTTTCAGAATTGGAGAAAAAATGAGAACGTTATGAGCATTTAAATATTTGGTCAAATTGGCGGCCATTTTGTTTCCATGACAACAAAAATAAAATGGCGGATTTATTAAATTTTTAGATACACATTTGAACTGCATTTGCTTATTACTGTAAAAGAATTTCTCTTTTTTTTCAAGCTATAATGAAATTATCATGTTTTACACCTTAAACTCAAGAAACATATAAAAATTAGTCTTTTAAAAGGTTATTTGCTAAATAAAGTATTCAGCAGTGTGTAAATGACGTCATAAACACACTAAAATGGCTGCCTCCATTATCAGCCATTTTCTTGAATTTCAAACTGCCAGATCTTTTTCAATAGTTGTCCGATTTTAAAACTTCTTTCACCGTTATGAAAGATTTGATGATGGCTTTCACATAAAATTAACTTATTTTCAGGCTTTCCTTACCCTTTGATTTATAAATACACTATTTTAAAACGGTATGTATGTGTAACATATACATATGATATTAAACACTTAGTCTTTGTCTATAATTTAGTCTTTGATCAAGTGTTGAAATTTTTGAAAGTAAAAACCTTCCAAATTTTCTGTGAAAGAAAAACATACGATTGCATCTCTTGTGATTTTTGTCAAGAAAGAAGCACGGTATAAAAATCTATTACATTTAATGCGCGAGTTTTAACTATCAAATTAGAAATACATTGATTGGTAATTTATCTTGGTATGATAACTGCATACGAGGGTTGTCTGTAAACATAATACAAATGGTAAATTTTACTGCACAAGTTGACTAGAAATAATTGAAATGTTGATTTGTTTGCAAATGGGAACTTTTTTTTTTCATTTGGTAACTTCCAAATTCAAACTCTTACTGGTTCGAGTCGTAAATTCGGCCATTTTTGTGGTTTTTCATAAATATTTTTTTCTTAATACAACGGATTTGTACAAAATTTCTACCATATGTGCTTCAATACAAGCAACATTGATTGTTATCATTAACGGCCGTATACAGTATAGTAAACAATTAACCGCGTTTAAAAAAACGGACAGATTTAGCCTCCACATTTTAACTTCAAGAGGTTGTAAATATTCGGCCACTTTTTAAACATAAAATTGGTTATATTTTCAAATTTGTGTTGGAAATAAATCGATGCTACAGCCAAAATTGTTCCTTTTTCATCAAACTGCAATTAATTTTCAATACATACCTCGCGGGAAATATTAGCCAACAGAGATTTAAAAAGCGCCTGTCATTCTTCTCACACCGGCATGACGTAGTTTAATTTTTACGTCACTGTTTATTCACATTCTAGCATATAACTGTTGTTCTTGTCACTTTTCGGGGTGTTTTTTAATAGGAGAGTAAACGTGTGTTAACAGAGAGATTCTCGCGCTCACATGCTGTTATGACACCATTTTATATATGCGCGTTCCGTGTCATAGGGTACACTATTACGGCCCCAAAACGGATAATTAAAAAGGAAATGAAGTCAACATGAAAAAACAACGTAAACTTAACCGCGCATTTCATAGAAATTCAATTACGTTGAGGGACAATATATTCATTTACTTGCTTTTTACGCTTTTAATGCTAGTTAGCGCATGTTCTTTTCGTGATTACAAATTTGAATTAACCCTTGCCGGGCCTCAGCATAATCGAGTTCGTGCGATACTGTCAAGTGACCCGAGAGACAAAATATTTGCTGTTTCAAGTACACAACTTTAGGTAAGAACAACTTTTTTCTACTCATCTCAACTTGTTTTGTTTTTTTGCCGACACTGTTGCTAACGCTAGCGCTTGTGGTGACACGGATGCGTTCTCAAGCATCTGGCTCCAAAAAAAGCTTTGAATTGGGTGGCCGAATATATACGACCTGGCCGAATTTACGACACGAACCAGTACGCATTATATTGTTGGCTTTTTATTGTTTTTACTAACTTATATTGTTTGTGTAGTATATTCTTAATAATTATACTACCAAGGACAAAATTGGAAATAAGCTTTCGGACTAAGGTCATTCCACACTATTACATTCATGCATAATCATGTATACTACTACAGTTTCTATAAGTGTCTCGTAACGTGTTACTTAGTCTTCTTTCTGTTTTTTATAATACTGAATGATTCTTTTCAACAGTTATATTATTGATTATATGATCAAATTACAGTTGGTTAATTAATTTATAAATAAAGTAATAAAAAAAATGTATGTGTAAATTATACATATGATATTGAACAATTAGTCTTTGATTATAATTTAGTCTTTCATCAAGTGTTGAAGGTTTTGAAGGTAAAAACCTCCCTGATTTTCTGTGAAAGAAAAACATACGATTGCATCTCTTGTGATTTTTGTCAAGAAAGAAGCATGGTATAAAAATCTATCACATTTAATGTGCGTGAGTGTGCGTATTCGTGCGAGTGTTAACCATCAAATTAGAAATACGTTGATAGGTATTTTGTCTTTGTATGATTCCTGTTTACGAGTTTTGTTCAGATACTTACACTGATGTGATAACTTCAAAACTATCCAAATAAGATCATCTTCAGTCTGTATCGTTTTGAAACATTGTCTTTCTGCTACATAGGTTACAAATCTGAAAATGTTTTCATGCAATTGTGTTGTCATCATTTGTATATGCAAGATGTATGCTCTGCGGCTCATGTGCAGTTCATGTCAGCGACGTCTTCATAACGTCAAATTTTGTTTACAAAATGTTTCGTTACCTATTTAATTATGCTTTCATAATATTAATCAGTATATTACTTGAAAAATAAATATATTCATTTTCAACAAAATATCATCCTCAGTGTTAATGTAAAAATAATTTTAATGAAAAACAATATATTTGTATGCGTATTATTCCTTGTCAAGTTTTTAAAATAAATGCATACGGATGAATGATCTATTGTTCTAAACAACAGGTAAACAAAAACTCTTCCTGTCTTCAGTAGTTCAAAGTGCATCTATTAGATGAAGTTTAAGTTCATGTTAATGTTTTCTCGGAATAAACATTGCAGTCATTGATGTTTTTACATCTAAGCCGCCGAAACGTCGACATGGACCCAGTTTGTTTGTGTTTTTTTTTTTAATTTGACAGGCGATTAAGCTAACAGTCGATTAACTTTTAGGGTTATATAGCATCATTTTAGAACACTTAGAAAAACAGATGTATGAGTTAAGGAATATGTTCACTGAAACTCTTTGCAGTAAAATCAAAACATCATACTAGTGTTTCCCACAAAGACTAATATTTTAAAATAAAATATAATCGGTGATAAGTTTAACAGCCCGTTAAAGTTTCGAACAACTGGACCATGGCCGCTACGCGTACCTTTGTTCAATGAATAACCTTTAGTTTTATAATGGGTGATGTTATTTTTTTCTAGCGGATATTTACTGGTTATAATGGTATATTTTATGAAAATGGAAATGACGCTGACAGTTGGCGTAAAATCGGCATTGTTGTGTGGCCGTATATTCCAAAATTTTAAAAAATATGCCTCCAGGCTAAGTTACAGCCGTCGATTAATTTTGTAAAGATTTAGACGTGACAATTTTATTTTCAAAGTACATTTATGATGAGTGGGGAGCGATTATAAAAATTGTTTACAGTGTACCCAAAGAAAAACCTATTTTATGCCTAAACATATTGAAACAATATATTGTTCGATAATCGATTTACTTATTTCTGCTTGAATTACAAGAATAAACTGCAAAGTTGACGTCGAGTTATTTTATGCTAAATCTTGCTTAAAAAAGTACAATCCAAAATTAAGTAACTGGCTGCATTAAATGAATGTATTTTAAGGTTTAGGAGTATATCATCGAAACACAGCAATATGTGTTAAACAAACAATCCTTCAGTCAATCACATGTGTTACCGTACTGTTTCGTATGACTGGCTACTAATAATATTCATTACAGTGAATGTCATTTGTAAAGAAATAGAAATAAAGCAATTGCTAAAAAGTACGTTCCGGGACATTATTGCAAATGCATCAAAAGATAGTAGGTATGGGTAGAAAGCACAGAAAACCACAAACACAGCCTCAGAACCACGCATTTGCAAAGTAGGCCCACAAAAAAGAGAAGCTGTAACGGAAAAATATTATGGGCATGTTGCTTCAATAATCCAGTAAGTACATTTCAAATTTATACAAAATATATATGGAGAGGGAGGAAGGGGTGGTGGGGGAGGGCGTTAAAGGGGAAAGTAGAACAAGGATGAATATACAAAGGGAATGCTACGAAGATATTAACAGTTCTGTCAAATTATTGACATTTTAAAAGTTGCTGTTTTATCCGAAATTGTAGACCAGTTATGCAGTCCTTTTCCGCTCTGTTTTATTTCTTATTTCGGCATCTAGGGCTTACCGTTATATAACTTCATAACCAATGATAGAGCTATGCTAAATTATCCTTCCTTTAAAAACTAAGGTTACATATTGTACAATACTGCTCCCAAACCCCAAATTTGGGTTGTTGAATCCGCTTATCGTATCTCGCTACATAGATCTGTTTTCTTAGTTTCGTATGGAAATGTGATAAATTCTTTTTTCTAGGACGAAACCTAAAACACTACTGATTAACATGTAGCACTAACATCTTAGTTACCAAATAAGTAATGATCAAGAACCAATCGGACAAAATGATTCCTAAGAGTGCAGCCTGCTTAAACAGCAGTGTATTTTTTTCCAAGATACGTATATGATTAACAAATTAAAGTAAAAGAAAACGAAGATGATAAAACACGCATATACAAGAGCACAAGTCGTCAACTGCTTGAAATGATCAGCGGCTTAACACCCGCTCCGAGTCTTAAATAGTTAACGGTTCAGAAGACCTTACATGTAGTCCTTATCATGCTTCAAAGTACATACAAATATGAAAATCATTTCTCATCTTGTGTTCACTAGATTTAATTACTTTGATGTTATACAGACACAAGCAAATACACTATACATCATTTTTGCGGATGAAAAAAAAGCTTATCAGAAAATATACTTTTTATTCAATAAATTAATATTGACCAACGTTAACTCAACGAGTGTAGCGATTCTTTTATTTTTTACGTAAACTGACCCCCAACCAAATGATTGCTTTGCTGTAATTCTGAATCCAGCATTAAATAATCGCAAAAGAAGCTTTATTTGGTCTTTCATTGAAACATTACCCCATGTATTTTTAGTAAACTTCAGTTTCAACTTCTTTCCTTCTTTTACTACATGCTTAAAACTAAAACCAAAGTGTACTTCCAAGCAAAGTTGCTTAACATTGTTGAAAGCTCCCGTTTGGAGGATATCTGACAAGACGTCCCATTCCCATCCTTCTATATCTATCTTCATAATGTCTATTAATTTCTGAAATGAAACAAAATTTCTAAATGCTTCTTTTCTCACCTTCTATGGTACGAACTTCTTAAATATAGATGTCTCTTAACAATCATGCTCATAATTATTATTATGTTTATGGTGAGATAAATGTGGCAATTTATTAATCACATTCATATTCAAGTGAGATAATCCATTTCCATAATTTTTAATCTGAAACAATTTTAAAATTACCAAAATGTGTTTCTTTTTAGGACCGTTTCCTTCAATTTGATTGGCTAACCGATTTTTTTACAAGTGTGTCAACTTTTGTGCTGCTCCCGATGTTGGACTACATTTTCACTTTTTATTTATACTGTCAGTTTAGAGATTTGAAATTAAAAATGATTGACTGGTGAACAATGACTATGAAAAGAAACGAAAGTGATAAATGACACATGACATTCATTCCTTTAGCAATGGGCTTGTAACCATCGCCTACCTTGTAATGATGAATAGATGTCAATTCAAGTTTCTTCTAACATTAAATCAAAGCAACAAGAAGCGGAATACTTCAAAAATTCACCTGATGTTTATTGTTTGAAGTATTATTGAAATTAAGTGAATTTCTTTATTGTATAATTCGTGATGAAGTAATGCACGGAGGGGCACCTGGGGTCTTCCTCCACCATTAAAGCTGGAAAGTCGCCATATGACCTATCATGTGTCGGTGTGACGATAAATCAAAAAAAATAAAAATAACTAAATTATTGTATAATATCATGGTATCACTTACGTCGGCATGAGAAAGCGACTTCTGTATTGAAGAAAGCCTTTGCATCTTCCATGTTTTTCGGAGAGGCAAATCGTGGTGTCTCCAAACCTCTGGTTCTGTTTGAACAAAATCCCTCCCAGAGAGTCCGATAAGATGATAGTTTACGAAAACAGGTATTCTTGCGTGCTCTATTGATAAACTGAAAGTGAACATGTGATCCTTCAGATATACTGTTAGTTATAATTATACAGGAGCTATCTTCGACAAAGGCAATCTTAATGATTGTGTTCAAAATGAAAGACTGACTTGCAGAATTGATTCAAATTTGTTAAAAAGTATCTAATATGTTGTTAATATTTCATAGTGGACCACTTAAATTTGACCTACTTACATTAAACTGGAATGGGCCATAGCTGACCAGAGAAGAATGTTTATTCTCCTTTTCTTGCAAGTTTTGAGAATACATCTATAATGCATTTAAGTACAATTAAGGACATACAAACAGCCTCAGAAAAAAGTGGATTCCGATTGCCATTATTTCACCAAACGTAGGGTATAACACACTGATATGTAAAGTTAGCTTAAGGTTGTATTTTGGGGTCACTGTTACTAAACATTTATAAATAATATCTGCTTAATATTCTAATTAAGCAGGACTTTGGTACATTGTAAGCTTTATAGAGCAATTATGGTATTTCTTTTTAGGCCATTACGTTCTAATGTTCTTAGTCACTGTCTGGACAAGGACCTTGTTGCTAGAAATGAAAATGTTTGAAAGACATATTTTTTCTGGAATTTCCACGAAACGTTAAATGTAAATAGTTTTTTATCAAGATAACATCAGAATGTTTTTACGGTCACTGCTACTTAGAAGTTTATGTTGACTAGGTGACAATCTCAGTATTATATGTGAGGCAATGGGTGTCAAGTAGGTGTCAAGAGCACGACTAAACATTTTTAGTTTGGGTGCTACTATTGCTAGAAAGCTTAGTGTTTACATATTACATCAAGATAAAGATTTGACTTGTATCTGGGGTCACTCGAGACAAGCTCAATGTTATTGGAATAAGGTCAGTAATTCGGTCGAAAATGTGCTTCCGTGGTGTAGTCGAAAGAAGTCCATAATAAATAGATCCTAATTTTCCCATTTTTTGCGCAAATTCGTGTAGAACAAGTTCTTTAATCACCGTTTTTCACTACTAGAATATATTCTGCATGAAATGAGACGGTTTTCATGTTCATACACACCACATGGCAAGTTCTGCAGATCGAAACCGGAAGTAGGTGTTTGCGCCTTTTTTAGGGTAGCAGACCACAACTGACTGGTATCTCACTAGGAACTACATAACCCCCTATTTTCTTTTCATTTTTTCGTTAATTTGTGATAGAACTTTCATGAAAAATAGGTGTAGGAAAAAGTGATTCTCTAAAGATACGTAAAGACGACCTGAAGTTATCGTTTTTTATATGAAACAAAGAAGGATTTGAATTACTGACTTTTAACCTATTGTTTCCATCAGTATATTCAGTTAAGGTAGACTTGTTTTCACTTTGACTTAATTGATAGATGGTTCGATTGATACATTATGATAATGTCTACAACATAATTGTTCATAGATACAATGCTTTGTCATAAAGTGATGTGTTGCTAGCAAAAATCAATAATATGGCACGAGAATCTATCTTCCAGCAGTCTCTGAAATATATTTATAGGATACCACATGAAGAGAATTTCCCAAGAATTTATTTCCTAACAAATTAAGTTAATATATATAATAAGTAACATTTCAAATAAAATCGTAATTATGACAGTCTTTATTTTTGTCATTGACAAGAACTTGGTGTTTAAACTGTGTAGAATATAGACACGTATCGCTGTTCATAGAGTTACAATTTAGTTCATCCTATTAAGACCGTAAATTTGAAATTGTTCAGTGATGCACATATTATACATGAATTTAGCAGTTTGCAATGTTCTGATTAGCAGGTAGGTTTTTGACAGTCAATTTCGTTTCAGAAATAAAAAATATGTTAAAGGCCAAAATGCTTCTTAAACTGATTTGGCAGTAAGGCGGTCCTATCTCAAAAGAAAATATTTAGTTGCAATGCTATATTATTATATTTTTTAGTTCAGAACAGCAAAACGTGTTGCTTTTTTTTCAGGCAAAGGAGGTCTATAAAATCATTTATTCTGCACAAAACCTGAAACGCGCACGACTATGTAATAAAGTAGTGGACATTTTATCAAAACTATTAAATTAGTAGTTTCAAATATATTAAAGAGGCTGAACATGTTAATGACACGAGAGGCAGCTGTCCTAGTATGAAAATACTACATCTGCCTGAGCTTAAATAATTCAAGCGGTTGTTTTACGAAGCACAAGTGGTGTTGAACGGCGACAAACATATTTCCGTTGTTCCGGTTCAATTAACAACGCTCTAACATTGTTTCCTCTTTTTTAATATATATAAGAAAGTTATGATTCCAAAATACAAACCTTGGGTCAAATGTGTGTATTTCGCATCCGAATGACTTCCAGCTGGCTTCTTCAAAGGCAAAATCCAATTTAGACCTGAGAAATGAATAAAAGTGTGTTTTAAGTTTGTGCAACTGACGTGCATGAAAACCCTTTTTTATAGGTAGCAACTTTGTAAGAAAAACAACAGACCATGGTCGTCAAAGTTAATGTGTGATTCATCTACAGTGTAGCCGTCAAAAGATATTTATCTTCAACAGTAACATCAAACGTTAGAAGAATTCCATTTCATTGAATATTTTCACTCTGTGACATAATTTAGTGAATCTAATTAATTAAGGACCACCAATTCAGTTACAGCACTTTCTCATGTGTAAGGATCCTTGACGTCATGGACGTCATGGACAAGGTCTGCTTTCTAAAAATAGCCAAAGTCTCGATTTGTAGACAAACAGTTAGTGTTCTACTATACAATAGCATAAGTAAATCAGATTCTCTTACCAACTGTATTATTTTTGGTCAAAATGCTGAACATAACATTGCCTTTTAATGTCTATACACTTAATCGATAAACCCTTTATATTTACTGAACAACTCTTCCAATGCAAAGCGAAACATTTTGCAATTTTTAAAACAAATGCGGATAATTCAGTTTTAGAATATATCAATTCAATGATAATATATCAAATTGTAATCATTAATTGAATGGCTGCTCTTATTCTATGATTCTATTTATTTGCAGTTTCAAAAATGTTCTAGAAATCAGATATAAGTATCACTCGGGCAAATTTATCTATGTCAAATCGAATGCATTATTCATGATTTGTTTTACAAAACAGAAAAATAAGAATCTGAATTAGTCCTAATAATTATGGTCATATTTCAACTATATTTTATTTTTGAAATGTGTATGGTACGTAAGTGTTTATAAATTTAACGCATGTGTTGTTCGTTAACTGCAAGAAAATCGAAAATCATATGATTGCATTATTTGAATTTTCGAATTGTAATGAACATCCTGCATAACTAAAAATCTGAATTATTTCATACACTGTCAAAAATAGTTGTTTTGGCCACCTATTCAGCTATACCTTGAAACAATCAACAACTCTGTAATATGCATAATTAGGTACTCATATATTACAAGTGACCACATAGCGTGACAAATTGATATTTGACTTTTGTTAGTAATATTCAGATGTTATCTGATAAAACTTCTTGCAACACTATACATTTTGTATATTTCTCAAAATCATGCACTGTCATGTATTTTCCATTAGAAAATGTTTGATGGAGCCCGACTGCAGCTGACATTTTCCGCCTATTTGGAATATTTGTCATACTTTTGCTTTTATCACTATTTGTCTGTCATATTATTATCAAAAGTTTGTCCTAATGGGCCTCTCCACCTAGTGACATATATTAAACTCAAATTCAATCTCTTTTCAACCACATCATTTAGGATTAGAATGTAGTTTGCATCTAGTGTTGTGTGAACCGATTGTATAAAATGAAATGCGACTAGTCATTATTTTGCTGACATATGCTTTAAAGGTCATGAATCAAAATCATTTTGTAACATATGTTTTGACAACAAGTGTTTCAAAGCCCAAAATATTGATATTTGTTTCAAAAATTTAAAACTGTTCTTCTAATGCTAGATATTATTAATGTTTTTGAAAATATTGCTTAATTTGCATACAATGTACTTTTTAACATTTTTTTCTATTTGCCTACCCTATTTTGAGTGGCCCTGGTCAAGCGAAAAAGCGAAATTCTTAAATATGTCTGAATATTTCCTGCCTTCTTTTTAAAAAATACATATTGTTTCTTTTATTTATTCTGTTAAAGCGTGCAGGCAATATGTAATTTTCCATATGTTATTTTTTATTTCCCGTCAAGGTTTATTGAAATTTCGATAATAAAATTTCGTATAAGTGTGCACTGTATAGAAAACGCTCCAACGTCTGCAAAGTTCACGCGTTGCATTATGGTATATCTGCGGAATATTCTTTTTGTAGAAGACGGGAGAGCGCTATTACTTAATTAAGTTATTATAGGAATATCAACGATGATTTAATCATATACACTTACGGTCATATTACAATATGTCATTCCGTGCATAATTGCAGACATGGACAGACAACCCAGTTGACTTTTAACCTTTATAAGCTAGCTGGATGGCGTCCAATCTTGAAGAATGCAGGATTCAAAGCGAGGTTTCTAACCAAGATCGGTCATAGCCAAATTATTCGAAGCCATGCTTTAAATATACTGGACCTGTACGTATGGTACAACTTTTGCAAAACTTTTCTTAAATGGTTTTGATTCGGAAAATGTCAAATTATTATAAAGATTAAATTAAACGCATATACAGTCCTAATTCATGAGTAAATATTATTTTTTTAGTTCTTCTGTTTTAAGAACGTAGTATGAAACGCTAAAATGTTAAATGAAAAAAAGAAAACAAGAAACAAAATTCATCATCAATCAGTACTTAGATAATTTTAATCTACAGTTATTAATTTGCAAGTTGTGTCCTTACCCGAATGAATACACTATACATGGAGAACTTGGCTTGAATGGGTCATCTGCACATATAGTTTTTCCGGACGCATTCCATGGGCCTTGTCGTAATAAATTAGAGCAGTAAAACTGGTTTTGAAGAACATACCTGTGGAGAATAAAACGTTTCTTTCCTTTCAGATGATAAATACCTAAGTAATTTGTCAAAATTATTGGACATTATATATCAACATTTCTTAAGAGCCATACAACCGTTCAGAAGTTCAATGCGAAACCTGCATTGGTGTCTGGACTTTTTGTAATGAAAGTGAAATGATAATGATAATAACTTTATTTTAAGAAGGTGACATATTAAGAGTACATAGTATACATACAACTTATTTCCAATATGGCCTTCTACATAAATGTTAAAACACAGTATCTACAACAAAGTGGGGAATATTTCAAAATAGAAGGCAGTATTATTAAAGGATACATATGTATTTATAAAGTAACAAAATGACCTAAACATCAAATGCATAAATACGTTACAAAAATAATAGACTCCTTTTGTCAGTTTTCAAATTGATAAATGGAAAGGATTTTGTTAAAATATCTAATCACAATTATAAGATCTTAATCGTATCAAGCTGCTTTGAAGTTCAAATACAAAAGTTTTTTTATTTCGTTAATGCTTAAAAAAGTAAACTGACACAATGAATTCAAATGTTTTTCAGAAATATCAAAGGACATATCAGTCTTAGATCATATTAGGTAGACAAACAATTTGTTAGAATAAGAGTCAGAGTTAAAGGACCTGGTATGTAAATTCGTCTTTTGATCCTACAAAAGGGACAAAAATATTCCTTTGTAGTCCTCTGCTAGTATGGTTGGGTATAATTTAGTAATCAAATTTTTGGCGGTACTTGTTTCAAGCTAGAAATACATTCAACCTGAATAGACGTATACAAGAAAAGCAGGTTTCTGACCGTTCCAAGGCGGTGCCACACTGTGTTCCTTTGTTTGTTCGTTTTGTCCTGTGTGCGAGTGTGTGTGTTTGTGAGTGGTGTGCACGTCTACGTGCTGTTGGTTTCGTTTTGTGGAGGCTGCGTTTTTGGTACGTGGCATTCCCTGTTTGATATTTGTCTTTTTTTATCTTAAAGGATGGTTTCGAGTAAAAAAGCAACATTATATAACAAGGATGATGGTACCAAAAATGTGCATTCGAACAGAGCTAAGCGTTTCAAGCTTCTTACGTTGGAATTGAGGCATAACTCTGAATTCTGTCGGCCGTTATGATGAGTCAGGTATTTATGCACAACTCTTGGAAGTACATTTACTTTCTGGTGGTTTTGACGATAGTTTATTATGAAGAAAAGAAAAAGATCCATCAAAAAAGTAAATTCATCCAGCTTAGACCACTCTATCATTCTGTCAATATACTGTCCGGGGCCTCCGTGGCCGAGTGGTTAGAGTCGTTGACTTCAAACCATTTGCCCCTCATCGATGTGGGTTCGAAACCTCATTTGGGGCGTAGAATTCTTCACGTGAGGAAGCCATCCAGCTGGCTTACGGAAGGTCGGTGGTTCTACCCAGGTGCCCGCTCGTGATGAAATATGCACGGAGGGGCACCTGGGGTCTTCCTCCACCATTAAAGCTGGAAAGTCGCCATATGACCTAAAATTGTGTCGGTGCGACAATAAACCCAACAAATATACTGTCCGGAAACGACATTTTTGGGACTGATTCTCTCAAAATGTTGAAAAGATGGATAAAACATAGTTCGACTCCAAACTCTTACAGAAAGTGTCTCAATCGAATAACGAGCCGTGACTCCAGTACTCGTTATGAAAAGTCAAGTTAGAATTATTCAGGTGCAAAATAAAAAATCAATTTTATATTTAATGGACAATTCACGTAAGTGAACTTTAATCTGAAATATGGCATGGATTATGTTCTATATGGGTGGGAATATCGATTGCAGTCAATAGCCGTACATTTTCTCACGTTGTTAAATTTGATAGTTAAATATTTCCTTGGATCAGCCACCGTCTGCCTTCAATATATAACTATGCTCAGCTCGGTCTTTTAACCCTGACAGTTTCTTATTTAATGATGCTACAAGTTCGTTCACTGACATATATGTAGAGTCTTCTACATGCACGTGGACAACATGTCACATGTTTAAGAGACTTCACATATAGATATATAGCATAGCAAAATTAATCCGATAAAACAGCATGATTCTATTTCCATAAAATGGATGAGTAATTATGTATAATTCTTAAATATACGTCTTGGAAGAATAACTGAGTATTCTTTTGATACTTACTTATCCAACAATAGATAGAGTGTGTCGTTGTCCATTTTCTCTATGATTTCTTTAGAAGGTACTAAATAAAGGTGGTTATCATTCATAGCTTCGGACTCTGTAATTTGTAACCTCTGCAATGGTAATGTAGATCAACATTTGATTTAGAACGGTGAAAAGTAGCATGCTATATTTACATCGCTTTTTCACAAAAAGAAACCTACATGACAGCTGTATTTACAACTCACAATAGACTTTATGGCTATGTCATATTAGTTAGTTCAAAGTATGAAGACTATAGACGACTACACTATTTGCATTTACACAAAAACGTATGGAAAACATATCTTCTTCAGAAGATATGTTATTCCACTTGGGTGCCCGTTTTGTCTTAAATATTCCTCATCCTCTGCCGTTAAATGGGCACGCCTTCAGATTAATGTAGAAAAATTAAAAATAAGACACTCATCCCTCAGTAATTATAAATACAAAATAAAAACAAAGTGATTCAGTGAGTTTTAGCAAGAATTTATTTGCAAAACTATTCATGTAGTCTTTAAAACATACAGAAAAGCTATCTACTGTCTTAGTCACACTGTAAATCTTTAAGTTCTGTGTTATTCTTAAAGAAATGTTAACTTCATGTATAATCATAACTGCAAAAAAAAAGTACCCGCTCCCTCCATGTAAAAGCTACCCGCCTCAGAAAATATCAAAATTGAGAAAAAAAAATTCGCTCGCTCGCTCCCATTTTTTTGGAAAGTGTATGTGAATACTCATTTAAAAATATTTTGATTTAAAAATTGTTAACAGTAACAGCCTTCTTATTTTGTAAGTGTATTTCTTTAAAGTATACATCCCTATTTTATAAGAATATATATTTAAAATAATCTAAAATAAATGCTTGATGACCATGGTTTGTATGCCATCAACAAGCTTTCAGCTTGGGCTGAAGATTGGTGTGTATCAATCAATATAGAGAAATCGCCCACCTCACTATTATCCCTGTCGTCAAAGCAGAGGGCGAGTAAAATCAAGATGGGAAATACCTCGCTGATTGAAGCAGACGAGGCAAAATACCTTGGAGTGATCTTTGACAAACGGCTAACCTGGAAGCCCAACATTAGTCAATAAGAAGGGAAGGCCCGTAGAAAGCTTGCCATGATGCGCAAACTTGCTGGAAAAACGTGGGGAGCAAATGAGCAAATACTCAAGACAGTATATTAGGGAACAGTGAGACCCCATTTAGAGTATAGCTCAACTGCCTGGTCCACTACTGCCAAAACTAACCAACAGGCTTTAGACAAGGTTCAGAAACAAGCATTGCGGATCATGACAGGTGCTACAACGTCTACACCAATCTCCTTCATGGAGAAGCTAACAGGCACACAGCCGTTACAAGACAGGAGACATGCTTCAAGCAGAGAAGTTCAGGTCTTTTCAAGACCATCCCATGAAAGCCAAGCTAGATGGCTACACCAAAAATCGGCCCAAACGTAGCAGCTTTGTTCATGAGGCAAAGAAACTCAACTGAGAGTTCAAAACTGAGCTGAACATACCAACGACTCCCCTAGGTAGTGAAGACATTATAAACCCACGAGCGAACGATCTGTCCTCAATCACTTGCCCTTCATCGATGTGGGTTCGAGCCTCACTCGGTGCGACGTTAAATCCAAAAAACAAAAACAACAAAAACTTCTCTCAAACAGTTGAGGTGAAGGACAACCAAGAGAATTTTCTTTGGGTTGGTACATGTAATTGCTTTTCTTTTATATGGTAGAGGAAATACATGTGCTTTATATCAATTTTCCTACTAAATAACAAATGAATTAATTTAAACTAATGTGGCTGGTATTGATGTTTAAGTAAGTAGGTTATCCCTATGATAGGTAGACACTTTCATTATTTTGCCCTTTTTCTCTAAGAAGATGTTGTATCGGTTACTTTTATATTTAATAACAGTAGTAACCCATATAATCACATTCATAATATTGTGTATTAATATTAAAATTCATTTTTATCAATTAAACTTTCACATCTATTTCGTATTATTTTACATTTCATAACACTTACCCGTAAAGGACCGTAGCTGTATCCAAACACGAAGAACAATAATACTATGGAACAAAACAAAATGAAAACGTTTCGTTTGGAGTCCATCTTTTGTATAATTAATTCAGTTTGCATTATTGGAATGTAAAGAGCTCATTAACCTGTTAATTCGCCTACTTTCTGAAGAAACCACGATGACAAACATTCAGTTACACATGTTTAGTTTACGTCCTGTTATACGAACAATGTAGTATCTATATTTCTATTAAACGACAACGTGGAATAAAGAAAGATTTTCCGGACTCCTGCTTTCAACCTGTTCCTTCTAAGTAATAAATAAAATCTCCCGATACCTTTAATTGAAACGTCCACGCCGTTTACTAAGAAACAACAATTTATCTTATATAAACTTTTTTATATCTTCTATTGTCGTAAATGTCTATCAACAAAGTAAATTTAGAAGTAAACTAGATTAAAGTTAGTTCAGGAGAGATGAATCCTCGGTATAGCAAACAATCTATTTCAGTCTTAATGAAAATGCGGACAAATAGTAGAATGAAGTACATGTAAAGGTATTGACATGACTCGACCTGTCAAGATACGGAATTCCCTAACAGTGTTTATTTTACATGATATTTTAGTTAAAGGATAAAGAGTGTTTCTAAAGGAAAAATATTACTTTCTATGCAGAATGATTATTTAGCATTACGTGGTGCAAAAACTGCATTATTACTTAAGTGTTCGCTCCTTGTATTTCTATATTGACAATATTGACAATCATGTCCACTGTATTGTAAAGTCGAATGAGTTGGAAAACTGTTTGTACAGCTCCTCGAAACATGAACATCACATCGTGCATTAGACAGAAAAATGTCAGTCATATCTAATATATGTTCATTCCATTTAAGCAGACCGTCGTTTATAACTGAAAAATTGTTGAAAAAGACGTTAAACCGGAACACACACACACTCATACTTTCAAAGTCTTTTAATTCATCTTGATAGAAAAATAAATTTTTGTTGTAAAATTTGAAATTGTTCACAAAAATTAGCAGTAATGATAAAAAAACAATATTAAAATATGAGTTACGACAATTTTGCTGTTAAAATGAATGTAAAGAGATAGAATATCATTTCTAGGAAAATTGATATAACTTAATTTGAGACAGTTTTGAGTTTTATTAACTGAAACTGAAACTGTTTTATTTGATTAAACGCCTATTTTTAAGTAAAACATATTCAGTGGCGTTTTACAAATACATAATAAATACGTCTAAAAATGAAGACATTTTAAGGACGCTCACTACAGTTTCGTAATTTTTTTCTCAATAATAGATTTTGATGAAATGTTCTGTATTAAAAGAACATGTTATGATGTAGTGAAAAATGAAATGAAAATACTAGGTCACCAGCTTTGTTTCAATTTAATTTGCCCCTAGATATGGTGCTATTTTAAACATTTTTCAACATTTCTGTAATCCTAAAATATATTTCAGCAAAGTACAATAATCAGCATAAATTTGATTATCTAAGCATTTTTATAACGGAAGACAATATATCTATTTGAAACATGCTCAGAGAAATCAAAAGAACATGATTTTGTAAAGAAAGGAATACTTGTTCAGTAGACCCAAGGGCTATTTTGCATATTTTGTCAATTTTAAGTTGGTACTTCTGCTATTTTATCGAGTTTCACATAATAGAATTTAATCAAAATCTGCACATACATTTGGTTATGTCTACCTAATCTGAAACAAAAAGAAAATTGATAGGTCACCATATTAGATTTCGCTTAAATCAAATTACAACGAGGTGGGGTGTGGCGGGCATTCATACAACGCAGGTTGTTACGAAATACTCATTCAGTGTTTGAGCAAATGACTTAGAAATATATATATGAAATTATCAAACGGCAGACTTCTTAAGCGGATTTTAAGGTGTTTCTGAAGCATTTTGATGGCATAGAAAGATGCAAGTTTCCGCCCCTTTTTTTAACAAAACCTATAGTTTACGAATATACGGTACGGGTACGGTACGGGATTAGGAACAGCTGTGACTCAATGCAGAATTTGAGCGCTGGTATAAATAACAGACTCCAGTATATGTCGGATTGAAGCTATTTGAACTAAAAGTACTTCAAATATATATATTTTGTAGCCATGATGATACTTACCCTTACCTTTAGTCAATATATTATACATTTTGTACATTAAATGCATGCGAACATACAATAATTTGCGATTTTTTGCCCTACGCGACATTAGATAATCACTTCCGGGCATGCGCAGAAGACCGCACCTAGTCTGCAGTGAGCTACATCGAAACCAAATTTGCACGGTGTTGGGGTAAATATCGACCCGTCCGATAAAACTGTAGCGAGTGCCTTTAAATGACATATGAAATAAATGAGCATAAATATCATTGTGAATAAGCTATTAAGTAAGCATTAAACAAAAGATCAGGCATCAGATAAGACTAATAAAATATTAGAATATCAAGATACAGTAATATAGCTATTTTGTTATTAAGTAAGTAGAGGTGGGTTATTGCGAGTAGTATAGTAATTGGTCGTGCGAGCGTTATTTAACATTATTTAACCTTTACCCCTCTTTTAAAAAATACAACACCGGCCAATTCAAATTTAAAAATCCAAAGTCGACCAATTAAAAAAAAAAAAAAGATTTTAATAAATAATTTATTAAAATCTTTTGTTTAACCAAATGAAGAAAACATATATTTAAAAATAAAATCCAGAAGGAAAATTTAAGAGATTCTATATTTAAACTCCACACTTAAAATAGTTTAAAATAATTTATAATTGTTTGTTCATTTACTCTTTGATTGTTAACTTTTAGTATTCTATACAATAAATCATACAGCGGTACTTTATCTTGTAACATTTTAATGAAAAATAAACAATAATAACCATAGAGTGTACTTTTGTTTTGATATTGAACATTGTTGTACTTTACATTTGGTATATATTCAATTACCTCCTTCGGCGGAGGAAGTCCACATGGATCAAAGTACAAAGTATTTAAATAACAAACCCAATGTGTTTCAGGCCCAACAGAGTCGTCCAAATTTATAATTCCACATTCATTATTCAACTTTGATTTTGGTAAACCTGCGGTCTCCGGGAGTTTCACTCTTGGTAAATTATTTCTACTAAATACACCCCTAAAATTTTTAATTTTTAATTTTTTAACCCATCGTTTAATTTCAAAGTTAGAAATTGGTTTGTTTTTCTTTTACTATAGGAATTCGTCTGTACGGCCTCCGTTGGGAATCAATCTGTAATATTTTCCCACTTAACAAAGATGTAATAAAAGGTATTCCTAGACTAGCAGCCAGCATACCCAAAAAAAAAACACCATTTTGTCTCTGTTTTAGTGTTTATCTAATCACCCCAGACCCTACTAGTTGCTTTCTTTGATTAGGTGTAAGATATGGCGATATCATATTTCTCTTATCATTAGCTACCGAAATCACACCATTCCCAAGTAACTTACTAACACCGGTACTGGCTAACCCAGAGAGGGCTCCGATGCCTAGAGGGGCTCATATTTTTGGGGCTATTTTTGCTGCCATTGGAAGAATAGTTTTTTTCTAACAAACCAGCCAAAGCTCCTAAAAATCCACCATTTTGACCCTGACTGGACATTTGTCTTTTTGAAATTGTAATTTCTAACCCCTTATTATTTCTAATAGACTTTTTAATTTGATTAATTTGTGTTTTTGTTAAAAGTAAAGGGAAGTTTCCACGCAGTTGTTCATATTTTAATCTAAAATTATATGGAGTTTTATTATTATAAGCCTGTGCTAAATGTTTCTTTTGCCCATCTGTTAGGTTAACCTTATATTCAATATAATTTGATGACATTATATACTCTATATTTATTTTAATTTTATTTTATTTTAATTTTATTTTATTTAAACAATAACAAGTTCATTTCCAATAGTATTTATTTCAACTGTTTCTTCATACAATACAATTGTATAAACTACTGGTTCTCTATTAAATTTAGCTGTTAATGTGATATGCTTAGGATCTTCTGTTATTACTTCCTTTTTATATTCCAAATTAAAATGAACAAATCCAAATAAACTATAAATGTTTGATCTATTTAGCAGACTTCCAGTAGTTTTATTATTTTGTTTATAATATTTATTAATTACATCGTCATATATTCTTGATATACTTGTGTATTCTGTTTCTGGATAAAAAAACACCATTACCAACTTCAAGACGGCAGGAGCTTAAAGTGCAATCATGATTATTAGCATTTACCTTAAATGTATCTAATAAATGCGGGTTCTGTTGTTGTGAATTACTTTTGGTAGTTCGTCGTAAATAAACAAATACATGTTGTGGTTTTGTTATACCAGCTGTTATTCTAAAGACTGTATCAACTTGTTTTGTATCAGTTGACTGTGTTATCATTTCCCGAAGGTATGACCATCTTGCTTTTGTAAATCTTTCAGCAATTAGATTAAGTCCAAATCCATTGAAAATTAAACGCGGAACCCATAGAATTAATTTTGTTACAATTACTCTACCAGCATCAGCAGCATTAGCTCTAAAAATTAATTCATCATCATCTTTCAGTTGCAGTGTTATGTGAATTTGACTCGGAGGTAAAATATTAGTTTCTAAACCCTGAAAAAATGAATAATTATTTAATGGAATTTTAGCATTTATCTCATTACCACCTTGGATTAATAACTTCCTAGTAGCAAAACCTTTATTATAATCGTCATTATCTTTTCTGCTTTCAGCAACAGCACCAGTATCTAAATAGATAAATTCATTTGTTCCAGTTGATTCTGCATAATCTTTAGACAATTCAACCAAACTCTTTACATTTATAACTTTGTATAAATTATTACAATCATATACAATTTTTTCATTTTGTTTAACCACTAACTGATCAATTAATGAAGCTGCATTATTAATTAAAGCAATTTGATCTCCATCAGCATAATTAGCACCATCAGCAAGTTTATTAATCATAAAACTTACTTCAAAATAACCATTAAACCAATCAAAATATGAGCTTCTATCATTAATTGTAAAGTGATATCGTTATTTTGTTGTTTAACATTATTTCCCAAGACAGATATTAAAGCTGTATCTAATTGAATAGGAGTTAGTTCGTACCTTTCACAACATTGTTTTGTTCTAAACATGTATATATTATATATTATTTTATTTTTTATAAATTAATCTGTTAATACGTTTACGCGTCCCCGATCCTGACAATATTCTATTTATTCTCGTATGAATATCCGCCTCATTATTTTTACTGTTATTCTTTTCTTGTAATTCCTTAACAATTAAATCACCAACTGCCGGAGCAGGTTTCTTTTTAAATTTTTCAACAATTTTATTAGCAGCTAAATTTCCAACTTCTATTCCAACCTTTTTTGTTCCACTTTCTAGCGCGGCTTTTCCTGCTGTTGCCAGAGCTTTTTTTCCAGCTGTGCTAATTCAAGATGCAACCCCACTTGAGAACAATTTCGTTAAAGTGTCAAAGATACCTGTACCAAGGACTACGTCCTCGGAGACCACAGGTATACCGTGTATATTTTCTTCTCCTGTGTGAGCATCAACATAAATAAATATTCCTTTATTTTTATCATAAACTTTAGGAGATCTTGTAATTGGTAGTGGTTCTTGGAATAGCTGTGGTAAACCTTGATATGTTTTTATATCTTTTATTTCATCACCTAGTAACGCTAATTGTTCCTTAATTCCAGGTAATGCTTTTAACTGGCTTGATAATTGTTCTTTTTGACTTTCTATTCCTTCAGTAATTGGTTTATAAATTTCAGTGTAGATATCCCGATTTGTAGCTTTTTTAATTTTTTCTCTCATTATTTCTTCTCTAAGAGCACTCATCTTTTGTTCGACTAAGTTTTTTCTTATTCTCATTTCATTAAGCTTTGATTGCATTTATATAATAATGTAAGATAATGTAAAATAATGTAAGATAATGTAATATTATTATATAATGGAAATTCCAAATTATGATACAAAAAGTGGTAAATCTAATAAGTTTAAACAATTTAAACGATATCCCTTTATGCCAGATTCATGTTTTAGAATGTTAATATGTGGATCTTCTGGATCTGGAAAAACAAATACACTAATGCATATACTTCGAAAACCTCTTATATATTATGATAAATTATACCTATATGCTAAAAACTTAGAACAATCTAAATATCAAGATTTAATTAACCACTTAAGCCAAATTGCAAAAAAAATTAAAGTAGATCAAAATGAAATACTTGAATATTCGGCCGATTCCAACCAAATTGAACCTTGTGAGAATCTTGAATCAGAAAAACAAAAGGTAGTAATATTTGATGATTTTGTATGTGAAGATAAAAAGGTTCAAAATGAAATAACAAAATACTTCATTCAAGGACGTCACAAAAACTGTTGTGTTATTTATTTAAGCCAGTCTTACTATAAAACACCAAAAGATATTTGGATTAACTGTTCACATTATATTTTATTTGAAAGTCCAAGTAAACGAGAAAATGATATGATTTGTAATGAACAAAATATCAACCCTAACTCTTTTGCTAATGCAACAAATCAAAAATATGATTTCTTATATATTGACAAACCAAGGAAAGTTTTAAGAAAAAACTTTACTGGTAATATATAGATGGGAGTTTTTAATGATGTAAAACAAATTAATCAACCTGACAGTATAAGTTAAGTTAAATTTGATATTGATTTAAGTGATTATGCTACTAAAAAACAATTCAAAAAACTTAAAAAAGAATTGCAATCATATCTTCACAGAAATAAGGAACTTGATAACACAATGAATAGAGCATTAGATATGGGAGGTAATGAAATAATCAATCTAGGAGATCCAGATAAACCCAACGATGCAGTTTCAAGACGATTTATGTTTAAAAAGTTCAAAGTGTAATAGATGATTATAATCTTGAAGATATTAAAAGTATAAAACAGACATTAGAAACAGAAGTAAAGAATATTGAAGAATTAACAAAAAAAATTTAAAAATAATTCATTATTAATAGTTCAATTACAAGATAAAATTGAAAAAGAAATGAAAGCTATGGTTGATTCTATTAAAGAACTTGAAGAAAAATCTGATTTAACAGACGAAAACATAAAAGAAGTATTTAAAATAAATTTTGAAAAGTTATACACTCAAGTTCAAGAATTAAAAGATAGTATGTAAAAAGATAGTATGATAAAACATGAAGAACTAAAAGACAAGATTATTGAAGCTGAGAAAAAGTTACAAAATATGTATCAGTTAGAAATCAGAACAGAAATAAATAAACTAAATACTGAAACTGAAAATAAGCATAAAGATTTATTAGAATTAATTTCAAATAAACTTGCAGAATATAAATCTGAACTGGAAAAAGCAGCTTCACAAAGAGGTGATGATCACGACACAGCATTAGATAACCTTAAAGAAGAGCTTAATTCTAAAATAGATGACTTTAAAAAACAAATTCGAATTTGGATTAGTACTGTTGATACACGTCACAATTTAAAGTATGCAGACTTAAGTAATATTACAAAAAAAATTACAAGAAGATATTAATGAATTTAATGCTAAAGTTGAAGAACATAAAAATGAACTGGACTTTGTAGTTGAAAAATCAGTTAAACAAGGAGAAGCAATTAACATAATTAATGATCAGCTAGAAAATTTGAAGAAACAACTTGTAGACATAATTAATAATGTTGATGCACGTCACAATGTAAAGTACGAAGAGTTAAGTAACTTTACAGGTTTATTACAAAAAGATATCAACAAATTTAATGCTAAAGTTGAAACAAATTAAAATAAACTGGACTCTGTAGTTGAAATATCAGCTAAACAAGGAGAATCAATCACTGCTAATACCCAAGTAATTTCTACTAATACCCAAGAAATTACAAAAGTAAAAAATGCTTTCTTAAAACAAAAAACACAATTAGCTAGAACAAAGAATACTCTTGACAATTTATCTGCTTCTGAAGTTGCTTCAACAAAACGAGTTGATGATTTAGCTGAAGTAATTCTCGAACATGAAAATAAATTTACAGATTATAAATCTGAACTGGAAAAAGTAAAACGTGAAGTGTTTCTTTTTGAATATAACAGTGGTTATAATGATGGAGAACTACCAGGTTCTTTCACATCACGTTCATATATAAAAATGAAAAAGTATTTTGATCGCCACGGTGTCTGGATATATTCATTATATGAAAATTTAATTAGAAGTGGTCAGGGATATTTTAATGCATTTAATTTGAAATCTGGAAATATCGTAGATTATAGAGATTTTATAAACATAAATCAAGAATATAAACTAGCTGTACCGGATGTGCTATTAAAAAATGTGTTTTCAACCAAAAAGGCTGGAACTTATATAATAGATATTAGGTTTTATTTAACGTCGTTTGATCAGATGGAAAAATGTCAAATATCACATTTTCTTTTTAGGTGGTGGCAAGATGGTTTTACAGGTAAATTTCCCGGTGGGAGTGTAAATATAACACCCGAGATAGTTAGAAGTAATCCCATCCAAAACATTTTATGTAGATATCAAAAAAAAAATAAAATTTATTTAACAGAAAGGACAATGTTTGACATTCATCCTTATGACGATTCATCATCTACAGAAGTATCATTTATTCTTATGACGGAGAGTCATGTCAAATTCTACATACTGGAGGAATATATAAATTATAAAGAAAGTAAACTTTTGAATTAAAAACTTTAATTAATTACTGTATTTTTCTTTAACTGGAATAATTAATATAATGGGAATATTCAATAATATAAATGAAAAAGTAAATAAAATAGAAAGGCAATTAATAAGAAAACCTTCATTGTTCTTAACATGTTATACCGAAGATACTGATAGTGGATTATTTCAATGGAAAACTGTAAATGCTAGTCCTGGTTTAGTTCAAAATGGTAATAATGTAAGAATTAATTTTAATTGTATTTTAATTATTCTTGTTGATGCAATTAAATTAGATAAAGGAGAAGCTAAATTACAACTAAAAAACAAAGAAAATATAATTCTTCAAAGTTACGATGTAAAAATTAACAGAAAAAATGAATCTATTTCTATTAATTATGCTAATAAATTTAACATGAATGATCTTATTTATATTAATTCTTTGAACGTTAAAAATATTCAATTAACAATTTATGGTTCTATTATTTAAGTAGAAACTTATGTTTCTCCTAAAACAATCATAAAAACAGAAACTTATGTTTCTCTAAACCGGAGCTAAAAATTGGGAAGTGATGTCCCAAAGAAAAATTACATCGTAAAAGATGTCCTAAAAATAAGAAACTATGTTCTTTCTAAAGTGCGAAAAATTACATCGTAAAAGATGTCCTAAAAATAAGAAACTATGTTCTTTCTAAAGTGTGAAAAATTACATCGTAAAAGATGTCCTAAAAATAAGAAACTATGTTCTTTCTAAAGTGTGAAAAATTACATCGTAAAAGATGTCCTAAAAATAAGAAACTATGTTCTTTCTAAAGTGTGAAAGATGTATAAATCTTTAATTTTTATGTATAAGCCCGTCCTCGAGGATATATCTTTTATCGTCGTAACATGATAATGATGTTTTATTTATAACATAACTAGAAACATTATGTTTTTTCGATCTTATAACTTTAAATTTATGCATACTTTATGTTGAGTTAAACAAAGTATCTTTGTAATCTTTATGAACAATTGTCTTCTTAACAACACTCTTTTTAATTCCTTTACATTTTTTAATATTAATCTGAGCTTTATACTCACATGAATTCTCTAATAAATATGAATACATTTTACTCCGTAATCCAACAAACTCAACTATTGGAATGCCGGCAGCTTCATCTTTAAATTTTCCTATTACTTTTTTATTATTGCCGAAGTAAAATTTTGAATTACTTTCGTAATCACTATTATCAAATTATTCTTTATCTTTATAAAAGTCTTTATACACATCTTTAGTTTTAATTTCATAACACAATGAGTCTGTGTCAGTAAATAATAACTTTGTTGAATCTCCATACTTTTCTTTAATGTAATTATAATGGAAATCATACATTAAATATTTTGATAAGTCTAGAATGCACATTCCGACATAACAAGGTCTGTATAATAACAAGCTTTCTTTTATTCTGTGAATACCAAATAAATTCTTTTTAAACATCGTTGAACTAACAAATGAAGGTTTTGCTATATACTTCAATAAAATATTTTCATCATGGGTCAGCTTAATATTAACCCTCTTGCGTAAATTCTCCATCGTCTTACCGAATACAGAGTTGTTCATCAACTTAAAAAAGTCCTTTTCAAATGAATTTTTTGCTTCAGATCTTTTCTGTGTATTAAAGTCAATATATTCTTTTATCCAGGGACTTTCATCAAAAGTTAATACTCTATGTATTTTGGTTACTTTTAAACCGAGTTGTGTATACAGTTCAAGATTTCTATAATGAACTACATAATTCTTCTTTTTCTTCAAAGTCGGAATCAGCTTCTTTACATTGCTTTTTCCTATTTCAAATTTTTCTTTAATATTTTTACTGTAATTAGATAACCATTCGTCTGGTATTTTAATTTTTTCTGGAGCTAAAGGATAATCGCTGTGAGCAGAATGTAATTCTTCTGAATAGTCAAGATCACACTCAACTATAAAGTTAGTTTTACCTTTTGCAATTAATTTCTTATATCGTTTTTCGGATATGAATTTAAAGTTCCAAGAGGGTACAGGTCGTGACATGGCCCAACCGTAAAAGTTATTGGCGTCAAGGTACATAATGTATTTACTTTTTTCTTTTGGATTGTAATCTTTCATATATTTATTATTTGCTTTGCTATATCTATTTGAAATATAACTAATTCCACCTCTAAGACCCTTTTCAATAAATAAATACATATCGATATCAGTTATTAAATCTAACTGAATTCCGGTCATTTTAAGCATTGCATCTCAGGCTAACCCAGGACTACTAAAATAATGGCACGGATCTAATTTGTAATATGAAAAACACAACCTTCTAAAATTTTCAAATACGTCTGCTAGAAGCAGTAAGTCAGTTTTTAGGTAGAGATCATGGTAATCTCCCATTGTTTTTATTTTAAATTTTTCCAGATATTTTTAGCATGTTCGTATTCATTATCAGAAATATTAGTTTGTTTGTTTGTTTTGGGTTTAACGCCGTTTTTCAACAGTATTTCAGTCATGTAACGGCGGGCAGTTAATCTAACCAGTGTTCCTGGATTCTGTACCAGTACAAACCTGTTCTCCGCAAGTAACTGCCAACTTCCCCACATGAATCAGAGGTGGAGGACTAATGATTTCAGACACAATGTCGTTTATCAAATAGTCACGGAGAACATACGCCCCGCCCGAGGATCGAACTCGCGACCCCGAGATCCGTACACCAACGCTCTTACCTACTGAGCTAAGCGGGCGGGCTCAGAAATATTAGTTTCATTTAACGCTGAATAAAATTCTTCTTTTGATGATAATTTAGTTTCTTTGAATTTTTTGAATGAATCCATGTAATCATATGGATAAACACCTTTTGTTTTTAATAAATTAAGTTTATTTTTAGGAAATTCTTGGGATAAATATTTAAAATCTGGGATGTTTTTTACTAAGTTATCCAATGACTGCGACATAAATTGGAAACTGTCAATAAAAATTAAATCAGAAATCATAAACGCCATGTATTTTTCCATATTGTTTGGAATGACGTTAATTTCTTTTTTAAATTTTCCTATTTGCTGCATAATAAAATGGCTGTTATAACCTCTTAAATTATGAAAAACAACAGGAAATTTATGCGTTAGTCTAAAATTAATATTACACTCTGAGTGAGCGCTTCCTCTAAATTTTCCAGTTATATGACAATGGTCTCTTACTGGTGTTTCGTTTTCCTTATATTCTTTTCCACAGATATGACAAGATGTTTGTTTTTTAAATAAAGCTTCATCTTTTTTAGACATCTTTCTTAAAGTTTTCATTAAATATTTCCTTACAATACTCTTCTTCCTCGAGCATTTTTTCTATATACTTATAAACTGCGTTGGGTCCTCTGTAAACCTGTGTTGGTTTAGTATATTTGTCGTCATAACAACAAACAACTTTATAACCATTGCCGCAGTCTATATGTTTTTGATACGGCTCGGTAAATGAAGATTCAGGTGATGGTAAAACAGTTGAAACTTCCTTTGTTACTGATTCAAAATCAGCATAGATAACAAAGGGTACTTCTAATTGTTTGTGGTAGTTTTTAAATTCTACTTTACTACCTTCTGGTGGCATTTTAACACCCTGAACACCGTTGATAGTTAAACAATTTTCAACATGTTCTTTTAATATTCTTTCTTGGGTAAAGTGTTGCAGGCAAGATCTACAAAAATGTTTCTTGTTTGTATTTTTTGTTTTGTTATTCATTAATCTATTAAAGTCTTTTATCCAAACATAATGTGATTTTTTATCATTATTAATTAACAACATATCACATCTTTCAGAATAATGATATTTTGATATGTACAATGGATAAACGCCTGAAGGTTCTTCATATCCAAATATATTAAATGAAATGCCATTTAAAACTTCTATTTTAGGTATTTGATTTAATGTAACAGGAAACTTTATTCCTTTATAATTAAGTTTTTCTATATGTTTTTTATATTTTGAAATTTTTTGAGGATCTTTTTCAACAGGAAATTTATAAGCTAAATGACACCATCTAAAACATTCGTTATCATCATTCTTTATATTTATTAATCCTTTCATTGAATTTTGTAATTTCTTTGGTAATTCTAAATAACTTGAAGCAGCCAATGGACTATACTGATATCTATTTATATAATAAGCATCAACTGACTCTATTCTCTAACCACTTCCTTCAGAAATCCAATTACCAATTCTATTTATTATTTCATCAAAAGTTTGACGTAAAGTTTTGTTTATTTCGTTTGTGTTAATAATTTCTAAAGCTTTAGATTGAAAATAGGCTGATTTATATATTGTATCAGTTTTATCCATTTTTGCAAAAGTTATTTTTAAAACAACGTTTATTTTTATACCTTTTTAAGCTTTAAGTTCAGATTTAAGTATTTCATAAGAGTCATTTATAGTTAAATATAATTGATTCTATGGATCTTGTCTATATGTAATTTTAATTTCAAGTTTCTTATAATATTGATTTTTTGATCTCTCAATTTCCATCTATATATTATATTTAGAAAATAAATCTTCAAGCAAAAAAAGGATTAAAAGAATAATAAAATAAATAAAGTTTAAGAAGAAATAAAATATTTAAATTTATATCTTTTTCCATTTACTTTTGATATTCCACATTTTACTCGGTTTGTCCCTTCACAACACATTTTTATTAACCCAGCATTAATACCAAATTCTCTGGATGCTTTGTAAGTGCTTTTATATGTTTTTTCTTCATTAGTATCACAGTCGGTTACAATAACTTTTTTAGGATTGTTTCGATAATTATTTGGTCTGGGACAATCACATAACCTTTCAGTATTTTCTTCTTCAGTTAATAGACAACCACATTCCCATTCAAATAAATTTCTTTCTAATAGATAAGGATCTATAACATTTTGTAATTTATCAATGACATGATTTTTATATTCATCGCTAACTATTTGATCAAGTTTTGATTTAATTACATTTCTTCTTTTAAGAACTTTTTTATATGAATTTTTGTCTGGATTCATTATTTCTCCTAAAGTGCTAGATAATTTTGACATAATCATTCTATCTACTTTTCTATTAACCATCTATATATAATATACTTATAGAAAAAAAATCTTTAAAAAACACATCTGAAGAACATTTAAAAAATGGGTAATATTATCTATATCTTTTGAATAAGATTTTAAAGTTATTTTTTCTAAATTGTTATCAACTGTTAAAATTTTAATACCTTCTCGAGACATTCTGTTTAACCATTCTTCGTGTAATTTGTGTAGTTTTTCTAAATAATCTAAACCAACTTTGTTTTCTTCAGTTCTGTTTCTTTTTTGAAGTCTTTGAAAACATATTTTAGGAATGGGTTTAACATAAATAAAGGCATCAATTGGGTTTTTTCCATGTATTTTAATAATATGATCAATTAAGAAAAGATTGTATACTGCCCATTCGGGGTCATTTACGACACCGCTATCGTGATATTGTTTTGTAAAAACGTTGTTGTTAGTTAAATAACATCGTTCAAGAAAAGAAACGCCATCAAAATTTTTAGCAGAATTTAACATTTTTATATGACTATTTAAAGTTACTAATTGAAAAGGAAATGAATATTTTTGAGGTTCTTGGGCAGCAAGTTCAAAAAGATTATATGAATTCCCGCTTGGGTCAGAGGCTTTGCCTCCGAAGGGCGTAGCCCTGTCCATAACATTTTGCCATTCATGAATTGGTTCTGGAATTATATTAAAATTAGGATTATATTCTTTAATAATACCTAAAAACGTACTTTTCCCTGATGCAATATTACCTTCAACCGATATAATCTTTCTCATTTATATAAAATACTTATAGAAAATTTTTTTTTAATTAAAGTTAAAGTTAATTTAACTCTTCTTCTTTTTTACTTTTATATCCGTTAAGTTTAAATTCTTTCATATATCTTTCAAAGGGCATTAAATATTTTTTTTCTTTCTGCATTTCTAACAGTATTGTAAAAATATCTTGAATAACTTTTTTCTCTTCTTCTTTTCTAGGATCATTAGGGTTATGAACAGCTAAAGCCGCAATCCGTGCTTTGTTATTAGTTGTTTTATTTTGTGGTGATGTAATTTTAAAATAGCTTTCTTGTCGTTAAGTTTTAGTCTATTAATAAATATGGTAATTACTGATGGAACAACATCAACAGCTGCTACAAATATAGGAATAGCTGGAACAAGTGCTAATGCAGCTGAACAACTAAAGATATTTGTTGTAATATATAACCCAGTACTTACTCTCCCACAAAATTTATAACTTTTTCTGTAAGCAGCAGCTAGTTTAGTTAGGTGAATAATTAATTGATCTATTGTTTCTATTCCATTATTAGAAATTAAATTTTTATTACTCATTTATATAATATATTTTCAATTTAAATTTCTTCCAATTCACTAAATGGAACCCAACTATTAAATTTTTCATTGTAACCTTTCCATTTTACTAAAGCTTGTTTTTTCTTATAGTCTCGTCTGATAACTTTTTCTATTCTAAAAACTTCTTGCGTAGTAGGTAAAAGTTCTTGTTCGTAAAATGAACCCTGAATTATTTCATCATTTAAATCTTTAATAGAGTATGTTCTTGGATTTGTATTATTAATTTTATAAATTATAAATATTTCTTCTGTCCAGTTTGGTGTATATCCTTTTTTCAAATGTCTTTTAAGTTTGCTTAAACGAACTCGATCACCATTTTAAATTTTGCTTTGCTCTTTGGTACCTTTAAATTACCATATAAGTTAAAGTAAACAGTACCTTTGTTTAAGTTTTCACTGGCTTCGGTTGGTGTCATTTTTTTACTAGAATGTTTTGTTTTGTTATATTTATCAACCATTTCCTGTAAATTATCTAAATAAGTATAAGTATTATTTGCTGTAAAATATTTCCACATTATTCTTTTTAAACTTCTATTAAATCTTTCGATTACTACAGCCTTACCTTCATTAAATGTATGGTACATGTTAATTTTATATTTATTCAAAAATGATTCAAACTTTTTATTATAAAATTCTTTTCCTTCATCCACCCATAAATTTACTGGTAATCGTCCTTCTAAAATTATTTTTTCAAATGCTTCAGTAACAGATTCTCCGGTTTTATTCTTTAGTGGAATAACCCAAGCATATTTACTGAATATATCAATAACGGTTAACAAGTACTTTACACCTTTATTATATTTTGAAAAGGCTTGCATATCAACTAAATCAGCAGACCAAGTATCATCAATGTCATGAACAATCACTCTTCGTTTAGGAAATTTTCTTTTAATTGGTTTGTGTAATTCTTCTGCTAATTCATCACTCCAATTTATTTCGGGGGTAGAGTATACCCCCTTTTCCCGTTTTTTGACTTTCGTTTTTGTCCGAGACCAAGTTTGTATTTCGTTTTAATTATAGGTTTCACAATTAAATGCTTTGCAATCTTTTCCTCAAATATTTTTGATTTAGTGTTATTTAGGTCGGAAAGCATTTGCTTATCGCATTTTTGTTTACTTACTTCTGAACTATAACAGATATCGTGGTTTCTACATGCTGCATCTAGTTCATTTACGGGTTGTCCATTATCTAAAGCGTTTCCAGGCCCACAATAGCGGAAGCCTGGCAAAAGTAGACCTTTCTTAGGTAATAAAGGTAACATTGCTTTATGAATATCAATTGCACCTCCAGAGCGTTTAACAAATTGTGTTCTTATATTACCGCAGGATGCACACTGAGCTCTTTACATAAGTCTACTATTTTTTGTTGTAACATATTGAGGATTTATACTATCAGTAAATTTCCTTTCTTTTACACAATATATTTGTTTTTGATTCATTTATATTATATGTATTTAAAATTATTAAAAAAAACCCACTTTTACCAAAAAAAAACAAAAGAAAAAAACCTCCTGGTCCTGGAATCGAACCCCTGGCCGCGGCGGTAACAAAAACTATTTCGTTCCATCTAACCGATTGATCTATGAACTAGTGAAGCGTTTCAAGTATAATTAATCAAATACTTGGAATATTAAAGATAAATTAATCTTATGAAGTTGTGAAAGTTGTCCGACTGAAGTATGAATCTGTGTGGCTGGTAGCTTTGATCATGTTACAAAGAGAGAGTTTACCGCACGAAGTGACAATCGATACTAGCTGTCAATCATTTCTCACTAGAGAGAAACCAATATCATTATTACCAGTGTAAGTCCATTGGTCAAAGGGACAAAACTCTACATGGCTTAGCTTATATAGTAGCGTTAATTCTCACTGGTGAGAAATCGATAACCCCCACCCCCACCCCCGTAGCGTGGAACATTTCTCATTAGTGAAATTTTTCGTACTAAAAGAGATATTCCCAGGTATATTTGCTTGTCCAAATTTTTAATGCTTTCAACACATTTGTCTTCGGTTAAAATAAACTTCAGGTGAACCTTTATTTCCGTTGTAAATCCAACAATACAAGCTTATTTCTTTATTTACGTCCAGACATTTGTAAAGAATAATCTAGCATATCGATTGTCACTTCGCGCGGTAAACTCTCTCTTTGTCTGGGCCAATATTTACTACGCTTTATGAATGAATAAGCGTAGTAAAAATCTAATGCGTTGTGTTTACCAATAAGGGCACTTCTATTGAAAATTGTTTCTTAGTGTTTTAAATGAAATATATTTTATATAAAATATATGTTTTTCAATGGGTACAAATACGCCGAGTTAGTATTTTGAGATAGAAACACTGTTTCTCTTAAAGACTGGCTGGTTTTGGATTTTTTAAATTTGAATTGGCCGGTGTTGAATTTTTTAAGAGGGGTAAAGGTTAAATAAGGTTAAATAATGCTCGCACAAACAATTACTATACTACTATTGCGACATGTCCATAAGTTATTACAAACAACTGTATCTGTGTATTTGTGATGAAATAGTTCATATTCGAATGTATTTACACAATAAAACCATCCAGTTCATGTTACTTCAATATCTAAAAGTCACAGTCACAGTTCCTAAAAGAGTGCAAAGTAATTTTTAAAAAAAGAGTTTTCAACTTCTTTTAGAAAACATCTATTGTGTCTGAGTTCCTTATTTCGAGAGGCAATTCATTCCAGAGTTTAGGTCCAACAGTACCAAAACTTCTGTCGCTGAACGTTTTGCGCTTGTTGAAAGGAACAAAGAAACACCAAGTAACGGAATTTGAAGAACGCAAGTTCCTTGTCTGTGTTTGTTTTATGGGAAGTTCTGAAAGATATTCTGGAGAGTCTCCAACTGAACAATTATACATGTAGGTGAGAATTTTGAATGTGATTCTGGCTTTGATGGGTAGCAAGTGAAAATCATAGAGCGCTATCTTGGAACTGTCATATTTTCTTCGATTTAGGACACTTTTTGCACACATGTTTTGAATTCGTTGCATTTTGTTTACCTCGCTTTGGGAGATACCACACAGAATGATATTACAATAATCTAAATGGGATATCACCAATGACAGCACAAGGGTTTCGGTAGCCTCTTTGGTAAGATATTTCCGGATACATTTAATTCTGAAGTAGTTGAGCATTGCTGTTCTACACTTTCGTTTTACATGCTCTTTTAGATTCAAGTTTTCATCCAGGTATGCACCTAGATATCGAATAAAACTCACTGGTTTCACTTCATCACCTACAATGTATATTTTGTCAGTTGCACACTTAGAGAGCTGTTACCTACTAACAAACATGATGAACTCTGTTTTGGAAGTGTTCATTTTGAGCATATTTTCATTCATCCAGTTGTTGATTGTTTTAGCACATTGTTCACATTCATGTATTGCCTGGGATTCTACTGCTGGAGATGATGGTTTAAAGCGTTTATTAGCAGTGTGGTCATCCGCAAAGCCGTAAACTGAAATCGATGGCGGAATAACATCAAACAATGTCCCCGCATATGTAAAATAGAGCCACGGTCCTAAGCAGCTCCCTTGTGGAACGCTACAATTTAATTTAAGTGGAAAGGACACGACTGAATTGAAACTTACACGGCAACTTCTGGGGCGCAGATAGGAATCGACCCAGCTCAGTGCTGTTCCACGAACGCCATACTGCTTGTTTAACACATCAACAAGAATGTCATGGTCTACAGTATCAAAGGCGGCACTGAGATCGATGGCATTTAGCGCCGTAACTTCTTTTTCTCCATAGCATCCAGTATATCATTTACTAGACGTAACAATGCTGATTCGCAAGAATGGTTTTTCCTGTAAGCAGATTGGTTTTTTGGTAGAAGATTGTGTTTGTTTACATGATCAATGAGCCTGAACAGAGCTTCAATTAATTTTGACAGAAACGGAAGGTTACTAACAGGCATGTAGTTTGCAAATTCGAGTTCAAGTCCCATTTTCTTCAACAAAGGTCTTATAACTGCCTGTTTCCATTTTGAAACGACAAATTTACCAATTTGGTAATAACAGGCAACAGGTCATCTAAGTAGAATTTTAGCACTTTTGTTGGTAGAATATCAAGTTCACTTGATTTCGTCTGTAGTTGGTTTATAAGTTTTCTGACTTCTTCCTCGCTGAGATCTTTAAAACTGTCAAAGAAATGAATATCTTTTTTGCATGGTTGAAAATTATCGAAATGTTTCAACCTCGATTTTTTTTTTATTTTATACATGAAATGATCTGCAAATTTCTCTGCCAGTGTGCTGTCATGTCCAGTTGGCATAGGGTTCTCAGACCTAGTGCCAGTTGTCTTAGATACAAATCTATAAAGCTTTTTCGAGTCACCTTTTGCATTTAGAACTTTTTCACTTCGAGTTGATTTTTTCTCACGTTTAAGTTTTTTTTCGCAGTTTTTACTTGTAGTTTTGAAGGCTTCATACAGATGTGATTGTCTATGTTTCTTCCACAAACGATCAGATTTGCGAGCCACTCTTTTAAGATGAAGAAGTTTTTCTGTAAACCAGTGTTTTGGAGCGCGACGGATGATTGTTTTTCTACGATTGGTGAGTGTGAGTTCATAATCTTTTCTACTGCTGTCTGAAATTCTTCAACAAAAAAGTCGACATTATCACTTTCGATGGTCATTTCTCTTAGATCACTTGAAAATGTGCTCATATCCATGTCTTTGAAATTTCTAAAAAAACACCACCTCACTGGTTATATTTTCCTTTCTAACATTTGTCACAATTTTAACTGCACAGTGAACAGAAATATATGGACCCTGTTCACAAGAAAATACTTTCAGTGGTATAATAATTTTGAAATAACAAACATTAACCACTAAAAAAACGCTAAATACATATTATATTTGTATCACTTTTATGAATAAATTCTCGGTTTTATATCAGCTTAATGACTTTAGAAAAGCTTAATCATTTGATGACCTGATAATTGTGCACTAAATTTTCAAGTATAAACTTTTCAAATTTTTATAGCAGTATGATATAACTGTTTGACCAGAAGAAGGGGAGTGACCAGCTCGAATTCATGTTTATGCAAAATTGACAGCGAATATGCAAATAACATTGTCGACAAATTACAATAGTTTTAAGCTGTATTTCATTCAGTCTCTGGGTATCCCTCCTTGTTCTACCAATACTTGATTGATCAAAAATGTTGTTGCTTATTTGTTTAGTTTACTAAGTTGTTTCTGATATATATGTTCAAAATATTCTTTCCATATCAACTATTCTGACATTTCGCAACATATCTTTTGCTTTAGATATTCTCTACCTTAATTAGGCCTACAATTCATCACATTTCTTGCCAAAGTTCAAACCTCTTAGCTTTTAAACGACAAATATTTCTCCTCTTCATCAATTTCAATTTGAGTGAATATTTTGAATGTTTATCATTTAGTTGGTGGCAGGCCTGCAGTCAGTTACCGTAAAGATCGAAGAAAAATAATGGGGTTTCTATCGTCGGCAAAATACGGTTAACTGTTTCTCATTGTTTACGTGCACCTCAGTTTGAACTAAATTAAGTTATTGAACCTCTCAAAGTACTAAATATTTATTCAGTGGTAGTTTAACCTATTGTTACCTTTCAGGATTTCACCGCTTAACATAACAGCATGAAGAAGTATGGCAAGAAAAGAATTATGTACATTCCTGATGACGTGGAGCTTAAAGTGTTATCTTAAACTTAAAAATTATTTCCATTAAAAATAAACTTTTCTGACTTCTAAAACCCTAACTCAGTCAATTATTTTCTAACTCTTAAAAAAATCGAAATGCACTCTTGACTGCTTCTTTGGAAGCAGTATGATATATAGCACAACCTGCTGCGTGATGCAGTTTCAACAGCTGGTATTCTTGAAAGTTCTACTTTTCTTGTTCATACTGTCTAAGAACATGGTAGGGCTTAAAGAATGTGTTTTGGTTCCAGCAAATTAGTTTAAACTCCACAGCTCGGTGTTTGTCACTGCCCGTTCTAAGGTAGTACCGTAATGTGTTATTTTACATGTGCTCAGCCACTGTGTTGTTGTATACAGTTGCAAAGAAAGCTTTTACTATATGGAGTGTTTTATGGATGGTTTTGAATGTGGCTTTTCTTGTTGGAATTGTAACAATACATTGATTTGTTACCTTTACTGGTTGAACAACGCATAAAGGCGAGATACTCTTCAATCAAAAGACAACTAGAGCTGCTTTGGAGAAAAGCGAATGCTCAAACAACTGCCTAATGATCTAAGTAGCAAGTCAGTCTTTATATACTGTTTACTCACTAAATTCAATGTCAAGAACTCGAAAATGACTGGAACGATTTGGCTAATTATCGAAGTTGTCCGAGATCTTATGGTCAAACACATTTTTTTCAAGTTTGGTGAAGATCGAATGAGAAATGTTTGACTTAGAGTGCGGACAAGTGTAGAAAGGCCGATTTTTCGGTAATTCAAAGGCCGTAATTCCAAAATGCCTAGACCGATTTATCTAGTTATCGAACTTGGCCGAGGTTTTATGGTCAAACACATTTTGTTCAAAAGATAATAGGTAAGGGTAGATTTCTCGGAAGCACAGAGCACCAAAGCCACGCATTTTCATAGTAGGCCCACAATAAAAAGAAGCTATAATGGAAAAATATTTCAGATGGGTTGCTTCAAACATCCAATAAGTACATATTAATTTATGCTAAATATCGATGGAGGGGAAGGAAATGGTAAGGGGCGAAATTTACTAAAAGCTTTCCGTAACTTATGATAACGGTAACCGTGTTGTATCAATTTCTTGATGATATGAAGATTTCTGTCATTAAAATAATCAATCTTTGAGCAAGCTCTTGCAAAACGAATAAGCTGTGAAATATAGACACCGTAGGATGTTGTTCGAGGGACATCTCCATCAAGATGGGGAAAGTTGACAATTTCGAAATCAAAATCGTCCCTTTTTATCATATATTTGCGTTTCTAGATTATTATTCACAATTCTTAAATTTAAATCCAGAAATGACGCTTCTAAATCTGAACTATTAGCCTTGTTAAGCTGTAACTCTTTAGGGTAAATATATTTCACCATTTCTGAAAAATATTGGTTGTCCAGATTTAAAATATCATCAAAATACCTTGATGATCCATTAAAAGCTTCAATAATTTCAAATTGTGTCTAAGTGGATAAACTAAGCATGAAATCTCGTTCATAACAGTATAAGAATAAATCAGCAATGAGGTGGGGGGGCGGCGCAGTTGAATCCCATCGGGATACCAATTACTTGTCTGTAAGTTTCATTGCCAACTTGATAAATATATTATCTAGTAGAAACTTTAATGCTTCACAAACCTGATCACAACTACAAAGGTTGTATCTCTTAAATGCACTGTTAGAAAAGAATGTTCTAGTTTCATTGCAAGCCAGATAATTATCGTTTTCTTTTGCAAACGTTTTCTCAATTAAAGCTACTAGTTTGTCTTTAATAAGATTATGTGGTAAATTGGTATAAAGAGTAGAAAAATCATAAGTACTTATCTTCGAACATTTTAAGTGTTTGTTTTTTAGCTTTTTGATAACATCTTCAGAGTTCTTGATGGACCAAAACAGATTAACACCCGAATTCTCATAAACCTTAGAGCAATACTTCTGTATGTGGTCTTTAATTGTAGTAAGACAAGAAGTCAAAAGTACAGAAATGTTGTTTTTTTTTGTAGTGTATAAGGTTGAATTTGCAATGAATCGAGCTTTACACAGAGTTTTGTGAAGTTTAGGGATCCAATAAAGCGTAGGGAGCTTCATTTGACTGTCGTCAAGTGCGACATTAAAATTTATACAATGATTTGCCTGACTTTTTAGCTCACCTGTCACAAAGTGACAAGGTGAACTTTTGTGATCGCGCAGCGTTCGTCGTCCGTCCGTGCTTGCGTAAATTTTTGCTTGTGACCACCCTAAAGGTCACATTTTTCATGGGATCTTTGTGAAAGTTGATCAGAATGTTCATCTTGATGATATCTAGGTCAAGTTTGAAACTGGATTATGTGCGATCCAAAACTAAGTCAGTAGGTCTAAAAAGAGAAAAACCTTGTGACCTCCCTAGAGGCCATTTTTTTCAATGGATCTTCATGAAAATTTGCCAGAATGTTTAACCTGATGATATCTAGATCAAGTTTGAAACTGGGTCACGTGCAGTCCAAAACTAGGTCAGTAGGTCTAAAAGTAAAAATCCTTGTAACCTCCCTAGAGGCCATATTTTATAATGGATCTTCATGAAAATTAGTCAGAATGTTCAACTTGATGATATCTAGGTCAAGTGTGAAACTGGGTCACGTGTGGTCAAAAACTAGGTCAGTAGTTCTAAAATAGAGAAATCTTGTGACCTCTCTAGAGGCCATATTTTTCAATGGATCTTCATGAAAATTGGTCAGATTGTTCACCTTGAAAGTTGGTCAGAATGGTCATCTTGATGATATCTATGTCAAGTTCGAAACTGGGTTACGTGCCGTCAAAAACTAGGTCAGTAGGTCAAATAATAGAAAACCTCGTGACCTGTCTAGAGGCGATATTTTTCATGGGATCTGTATGAAAGTTGGTCTGAATATTCATCTTGATGATATCTAGCTCAAGTTCGAAAATGGGTCAACTGCGGTCAAAAACTAGGTCAGTAGGTCTACGTCGTCCGTGTGTGATAATTTTAGAAAGTTTCGTTTATGATCGGATTCGGAACCAAAATGAGGTCTAAGAAAATGTTGTGTATAAGTTTGTATCAATGAAGCAGTGTCGTAAAATGGATGTGTACGCATATAAATATCATCATGCTTCTTGGTCAATTTGCCTCAACGTAGAAACAGGTAAAGAGGTTAAACACGATATCATACATGTCTACCAGAACGTTTTATGTCTACCAGAGCGTTTTAGTATCATAAGGCATGTCTACCAGAACGTTTTAGTATCACATGGTTTATTTACCTAGTCTTGTCACATCGTTTGGTACAGTGGGAAATGTTTGACTTAGAGTGCGGACAAGAGTAAAATGGCCGATTTTTCGGTAATTCAAGGGCCATAACTCCAAAATGCCTCAACCGATTTAGCTAGCTATCAAACTCGGCCGAGGTCTCATAGTCAAACACATTTTGTTCAGGTTTGGTGAAGATCGGATGAAAAATGTTCAACTTAGAGTGCGGACAAGAGTAAAATTGCCGATGTTTGGTAATTCAAGAGCCATAACTCAAATATGCCTAGACAAATTTGGCTAGCGATTGAACATGGCCGAGGTCTTATAGTCAAACACATTTTGTTCAAGTCTGGTGAAAATCGGATGAGAAATGGTCGACTTAGAGTGCGGACAAGCTTTTTGTTTGACAGACTGACACACGGACACACAGACACACAGACTGGAGTAAATCAATGTCTCCCACACCACTGTGTGGTGGGAGACATAATTATGAAAGCGTTTTTCAAATCTCAAATTCTAAACATTCGGCCTCGAAGGGATAGAAGCATTATTTTGAATGTCGAATATATTGTCAGTTAAGCCAGAGCCCTGGCATAATCCTGTTTTGTTCATTTTCCATTGTTAGTTTTGTTGTCTTTGGTTGTGTTTTTGTTTGCATAGATGTACTAGTCTTCTCACGTCGTTTGTGCTTCTGTTTGCGCTTTGGACAGCTTGCGTTTTTGGAACGTTTATTTACCTATTTCTTATTTTAATAGCAATAAATGCAGACAAAGTACAATCTACCACCGAAAAATTAATAAATTTTGAACAAAAACGTGCAATGATAAGGTTTGGAAAGCTTAGCTCAAAACCCGCTATGTCCCTAGTCATCATAGACACGCGCGCGCGCGCGCGCACACACACACACACACACACACACAACGCATGCGCACGTACGCACGCTCGCACGCACATACCTACGTACGCACGCGTACATACATGTTTGCGGCGGAAAATCACAAGTTACAGGAAATTCATTACTTGTGTTATAAACAAAGTTACAAAGGTTTTAGTGATAGAAATTAGATAGGGATCCATCCTTGGGGTAAAGGTTCAGACAATTAAAACAAGAAGCTATATGTTGTTTCCTTTACAATGTAACTAACTACATAGTCATGTGATAAAAGTAAAACATACTCACAAATCACTATATTAACTTATGATATATACATACAGTAAACCCGCTACATCTTGTTTGCACGCAAATGACATTCACTATATATGTTGTTGGTTTTTTTTTCTATCTATTTTTTAACATATTTATAGATATTCACAGTTTATATTTCACATTTTCAGCTGCGATGTGACTATTCATACTATATCTACCAGTATCCATTACTTTATGCATAATCATCCTGTAGACCAGAAGTTTAAATTCACAATTTACTTTTCTTTCGATCAGCATACATGCTTATGGGTGATCTTAATGCTCCACGTAATGAACACTTTGTTTAAAGAGCACTCGGGATTTGTGAACTTGTCCAGAGGCGCAATGGCAAAATCTTTAGTCACAAAGCATTCAATATAAAAAAATATGTGGTCATAAAAGGGTAAACTGAGCAAAATTGACGTTTAACATTGAAGTACCAGGAATGAATGTATTTATTATATACATTCCTATATATAAACTTCTGTCAAAAACGGCTTGTATTTCACAACCTGAACAAGCAGGAAAACAATTCCGATTTACACCATTGTATAGTATGCCGCCGAACTATTTTCATTAATATGCATGACCTGACACAGTTCTATAAATAGCGCAAGTAAAAACTTCACTTATTTCTATTTAATGTCGATAGACATTGAAGATTTCGTTCAATAACAAAACGATAAACAAAAAAGTAGAGGTATGTAAAAAATGGTAATTATAACAGTAGGTAGATCTTGGATTTTGCATTCGGTTCTCCTGGATTTTGCAAGGTCGGAATGCATATAAGGCATATAGAGCCTTACACATGACGTTAACTACATACTCATTCTGTCATAACATCTTTAAATGATTTTTAGAAATATCTATGTTTTTCTGAGTTCTAAATTTTCTAATCAAACCGAGGTATTCCTCCACTATCAATAACTGAAAAGTCATTATATAACCTTTTATTTTGTCGCTGCAAGAATGAAACCAACACAAAATTATCAAATCGTTATTCCATAGAATTGATTCAATAGTTACATTTTGAAAATAACACACGTATCCTCAACCCACTACGTTTTACATGCACACACATGACTTTCACTACATGCCCTTTATCTGTTGTATCTAATATATATTAGTGTTCACATCAAGGTATTATTTCGTTCTGAACATTTTACACGTATCAACATGAAACATTTACTCTTTTACGTATACTGTACATATCAATAAGAAAATTCACTCGTTCAGACAAGATATGTGTGTGTGTGTCTAACGGCAAAATTGACGTTCAACATATAAATAAGTACCAGAAATAAATGTATGTATTTTATCGTCATGACATGCTCAAGTGTATGGCGCAATTATTTGATGCATTAATTATCTATTCTCATAGAACATTAACCATCTAAATGTTGTCGCGAGGCATGAATCCCAACATTATTTAGTACACAACAGAACAACAAAAACCCACTACATGAGCATTTAATACACACATTGCCATACATGTGACGTTTACTACATATTCTAATTCATTTTCAATGAATTATTGTCATGACATTATTAAATAAGTTTTTGAAATCTGTATTACTCTTCAACATTTTCTACTAAACCTAAGGTCTTTTTCCACCATCAAAAGCTCGAAAGTTGTTATATGACATTTTATTGTTTCGCTGTGACTCTGAACCCAACAAATATTATCAAATTGCTTTATCATAGAATTAATTAAATAGTTACATTATGAAAATAACACACGAACTCTCAATCTACAATATTTTATATGCACACACAGACCTCTCATTACATGTTCTTTTTGCTGCATCTTATAAATTCCTTTTAGTTCGGTTAAAAAATATGACATAATGAACAAAGTATTGTGTCCAGTGGAAATGTCACACATATCCGTTTGACATTGACCTAAAAGAACATTTTCACAAAATTATGATGTCATCCACTGTTTCAAGGTTACATAAAAACTGCATAAATATTTTCTTCTTTTCAAACAATATATTTTCTTTCAGTTAAGTTTTTTGTTTAGAATAAATTTACAAATTGACTAAGTCTAAATATTTCGTACACAACCAACTTGATAACATTTACTCATTCAAACGTCTGAGTCTAACGGCAAAATCTATATTTATATTTCAGTACTAGAAATAAATGTCTGCATTATATCGTCACGGCATGCCAAATCAAATGCTTGATGTTACTTTTAGATGCAAATGATTACATGTTCTCATAGACCTTTAACCATCTATACGTTTTCGAGAAGAAAGACGTACAGAATTACGCAAACACACAAAGCCCTGCATTTAGTAAGTACACAACTCAGTCTCAATACTTGTGCATTTTATGCACACATTGCCACACAAGTGATGTTAACTACATCCTATATCTCATTCTGTCACTGTTTTATATTCATGACATTTTAAAATAAGGTTTTGAAATCTATATAACTTTTTCTGAGTTCCAAATTTTCTAATAAGCCTTGGCATTTTCTCCACCATCAAAAGCTTGAAAGTCGCCATTAGATCTTTTATTGTGTCGCTGTGACGCTGAAACAAATAACAAAATCTTATCATATCATTTAACCGTACAATTAAATACATGGTTACATTATGAAATATGAAAAACACGTACCCTCAACCCGCTACATCACATATGCACACACATGACTTTCACTACATGCTCTTTTTCTGCTTCATCTTATATATTCGTTTTAGTTTCGGTGAAGGAAACATACACACGGCCTCAAATCTTAAATGGCCTAACATTCTTAAGGAGGCGATGATACATACCGCGAATAGACATTATATTCTAAAGTATACACGGCAACATGCGTAAATCGAAAATACAAGAGCCTATCTGTATCTATTGTTTGTTGTTGTTGTTGTTGTTGTTGTTTTTTGTTGTTTTTTGTTGTTGTTTTTTTTTCAGAGTTCTTCTATGAAACTGAAAGTCATTAAACTGCAGATCGTACAACAAAAAAATATTGCTAAGATGTTAGAAAAATGTTGCTGTATTTCTTGAGAAGTCTTTGAAAGTTAGTCATTGACAAATAATATGTGATGGAAACACATAAGAATTAGTGGCTTTTACTATTTTTCCATTCAAAATTGAAAAGTGTAATGGGGTACCGGAATAATCTGCCTTGAAATATAAGATTTCATATTTAACGATCGTTACATGCTTATTCCTTCGTGGTGATTTTTTATTGCTGCTGCAATCCGGGTTCGATTCCCGCCGTGGGCATTTTTAACCTGGTTTTCGTGGAAAACTTGTTATAAGATTAGGGTAGGATGAGCGGGTGGGCTTTTCGTCAAACTTGGTTTCCGCACAATAACTTTAGTTTTGAACAAGCTATAGACACCAAACTTGGCCTGTAGATAGATGGTAAAAAGACAAAGAATGCGATTGCATTTGGAATCATTTGAGTCAAGGTCAAGTTCGTTGTTGTTAGAAACAAAAACAAAAAAATGGTTTCCGCACAATATCTTTGACTTGCATAGATGTATTGAAATCAAACTTGGCCTTAAGGTAGCTTATAGAAAAACCAAGGTTGGGATTTGAAAATTCTACGGTTTCGCAGTAGTCTAGACCACTGGCACCAGAACAGAAAGAAAATGCCTCTTTACATGTTATACCCTATCCCTAGGTGTTCTATAAGAACCATGGTCATGAACGGGAAAGTGCACTAACCCATTTCAATCGTACATTTCTCACCTTAAACGCGCAGTTCGATGAATGGGTACCCAGCATATTGAACAAACGGTAATTTATCTTACCGTTGTGCCAAAAGCTGCCTTTAAGTCAGTGGGACGGAAGGGCGTCGGTTCAAATCATACTGAGATCCAATTTCTTTTTCTTGTTTTTCTTTTTTTAGTGATAAAAGGGTTATATTAATGCTATTTATTCATGGCCACAGTTACTAGAAATAGATTTTTTCTCTAAAAAATAATAGATTATTTTCACCATGTGATCATTAAAAAGATGGTTTCTGTTGTATAATTTTAGTCTGGACTTAAAACATTTGTGTACAGCAAGCTTATCTTAAACGTTAGCTTTGGATGATATTTTGGGTCACTGTTTCTGAAAATGGAAAAATTGCTTCCACTCAATATCTTTAGTTTGGATTCATATATCGTCAGTATACTTAGTGTGTAGATATTTTTGATCAAACACAGAAGGTTGGGAATGTATTTGAGATCACTATGATCAGGGTCAAGACCAATGCAACTAAAAAAAGAAAAATAGGGTCATATTTGAAATAGCAAATAGATTTTGTGCTGTGGAATGGAAGGGTGTCGGTTCAAAATTCATTGATATCCAAACATTTTTGCTTTTTTTCTTTTCTTTTTTGTATGTGACAGAGGGTCTTTTAATGCCATTGGATAACCAAAAATATAAAAATATGATTATAGTTATAATGAAAAATAGATTTTTTCAGTTAAATCATTAAAAAACTGGTTTCGAGTTTTAATGAAAGAAAAATGTTCCAGCTGAAATATTGATATTCAACACAATAATGTGAATTCATTCAATTTCACAGGCATAGGAATTTGTGGATACATGCTTTTCAAGAAAAATGACCGTGATATTTTTGTTAGTAGATATATAATCTTATTATTTCACTCAACAAAGGAATTAGCTAAAAGTAACCCCCAACAAATTACATTGTGTCTAATTGTGCATAAAACATCAATATTAATTGTTGCAAAGTCCGGGAACAGGGTTTAGATTTACAAATGTACCGACCGTCATTTCTTAATTTTGCGCAAAGTTTGAAGAAAGCACAAATGCCTTGAAATCTGTTCACTACCAAGTATTAACTTGACGTATTTTGTATTTTGTGGCTTTTCGCTGAGCCTCATCAAGGTCTGATTCATCATGCTTTAGGCTAAACTCCAATCATCAAAGAGGTCTTGTAACCGTGTGAATGCAAAAAGGAATAAATTTGTACTTTAAATATCTTTATTATAATATTAGTTTTAACAGTGTATATATTTACGTCATCATGGTTTGACTGACAATGTTTAGAAAATTTACGTAGCAGCTATGAATAGCCTACACTGTTCGGTATTCCGAAATTGTTTCCCTGTTTACATATTCGGTATCATATATGAAATATTTAACAAGCAATGCAGAAAGTAATCAAAGCAATCAAAATTATAATCATTTTCTATAACTTCTGTACAGTCCTTAATTGAGTCTGCATCACGAACTAACAACTTTTGAACAACTAGTCAGCCTATTTTTAAGTGTTGTGAAAATTTGTTTAAGGTAAATCTCATGTTTTGCTCTTTTTGTAAGATTTTTTTCCATTAAGGAAATGGTACGTTTCTTAGAGAAAGATCCATATCAGAAGGCGTTGAGGTAAGCCTTATCTATTTATATGTTATTTCTATTACACTAAAAATCGTTTACACGTGGTATAGTCTGAATAATCTGACTACCACGCAGCGGGTCCGGCACAAGTCAACAATGGCGACCTATGATGACCTGTTAAATGTAACGGAATGTTTCAAATTTATTGATTATCTGAAAAACCTAAAATTTGTATCATTATATCGATTGAAGGTAAAGATTACACTATAATGTAATTAATTGAGAAGTCAGAAAAGTGAACATAATTCGGACAAAAATGCCATAATTGAAATTTCGGATAAAAGCATTTCAAGATTGTATGGCCTGGTGTCCAGTAAATATCAGAAGATATGTATAGCAACCGTCCAGTTCATGATTTCTTCAAAATGAGAAAACAAAAAATATCCAAAAACGCAGCCTCCCCAAAGGCACACATGAACAATACTCGCACACACACACACACACACACACGCACACAAACACACAAACACACGCACACACACACACACACACAAAATAAACACACAAGGACAAAACAAACAAATACAGGGAAATAGTGGGGCATCGCCTTGGAATGGTCAGTGGCAAAACCACCACTGGGGAGTTTAAACCGTTTTATGGTGCACCTAACCTCACTCTTACCCCCACCATGTTCCAAAGTCACAAGACAGTGTAAATAAAAGGTATCCCCGCCAGGTGAAACCCTTACATACGTAAATGCAACAGAAGGCATGTTATGTAAAACACAAAAATGCTCTTGTGTGTGTATATATATATGCAACCCTTAAAAACCTAAAACGCATGTACTCAATGCCTTTGCAGAAAACAGAGCAACAGGGGAAACAATCTTAAGGGCCTGACTAAACAGGTCATAATAGCTCTGTCCTGGTGGGATTAAAGAACTACTAATCACAGAGTCCTCCACCTGTTCCGTCAGACACAGTCAAAGAGGAAAGCGTAGCGTCCAACTGTTAAAGGGCTGAACACCAAACATGCGGTGTGTCTCAAAACAGTTGGGTAATAACCTCTTTTCATAAAACGTTTAATAACTTTACTAAATACAATTGGAAAATTGCCATGACCCAAAATCTTTCGAAGTTTGTAAACCACATCCCCCTAAAAAGCGGGTTTTGATATACCTTCTCGCAGAAGTGTCTTTAAATTGCTATTGTATTTCAAAATCAAATCTGGATTACGATAGTAAAATTTAGAAAAGTATTTACGTAATTTATAATAACGGTAGCCCTGTTGAAGAAGCTTATTTGTAATAGATATTAGTTACGTTCATTGAAATCCTCAACATGACCAGACGCTCTTGCAAACCGAATTAACTGGGAAATATATACCTTATAAGATGAAGCCTGGGGTACATCCCAAACCTAATGAGGAAAATTTACAATACTGAAATCAAAATCATCCCTCTTGTCATAAATTTTAGTATGTATAAAACTGTCGTAAATAGAGAGATGTAAATCTAGAAATGAAGCAGCATTATCCGAGTTGTTAGTTTTATTTAACTGCAGCTCCCTAGGATAAATATTTTCCACTAACTAATAAAAAAACGGATTATCCATACGAAGTATATCATCCAGACGGCGTGATGTATTATTAAATGCAGTAAAATTATGCCTGTGTATCTTGAGAAAGGCTCAACATAAAATCTCTTTCATAACAATATAAAAACAAATCTGCGACAAGGGGTGCACAATTTGTTCCCATGGGAATACCAATTACTTGTCTAAAAACTGCATTCCCAAACCTGACGTAAGTATTGTTCAATAAAACGGAAAAGGCTTTACAAACTTCGTCACAGGTCCACAGGTTTACAATACAACTAGTAAACAATGCTTTATCGATATTGCAAGTGAAAAAGTAACATTTTTCCCTGGCAAATGTCTTTTGAATTAGAGCAGTTAGTTTTTCATTTATTAAGTTATGTGGTAAAGTCGTATACAAAGTAGAAAAATCGTATGTACTGACTGAAGACACCTTGTAATTTTTTATTCTAAATTTATCCAGGATTTCGCCACAGTTTTTTACCGACCAAAACAAGGTTTAACCAGAGTTTTCGTATACTTTATCACAATATCTTTTCATGTGGGCTTTAACAGTAGTAAGACATGATGTTGATAACCTTGAAATATGTGTGGTGGTACAGGAGCTTGAATTAGCGATAAAACGAGCTTTACATGGTTGTTTATGTAATTCTGGAATCCAGTTCATTGTAGAAAGTTTCATTTGCTGATCATCTATACGAACTTTCAAATTGGAAACTTCAGTGATGTGATTAGTGATCAATTGTTGTTCAACAGAATTACTCAGTGCATAAGTTTTAGTACTATTTAGTTCGTTTCGTATATCATTTATTGAATGTAGGCGTCAAATGATGATACTATTGTTAGTCGCCTTGTCTGCTGGAACTAAACATATTTATTATGAAATTCTTGGATTTCTTTTTTCAGATGTCTTAAAGTGACTTTGGGCTTAGGTGGAAGTAGGTGCTCATTTGTTTCATAAAATTTAATACGGTAATCGACAATATTAAAGACATTACGTTTCCAAGACGATAATGCATTTAGATCAGCATTTTCACGTCGGCACCATTTTACACAAAAAGTTTCGATGGATTCTGCAATCTGACCACAACATGCTTCAAAGTCCATACTTGAAGGAATTCTGTTTTTAAGCCCTTTAAGAATAAATTACGAATACGTTTGTTTTTGACAGTATCAAAATTACCAGTGATGACATGGCCTGCATCTGAGTAGCAAAATTTTGAGTGTTTACATACACAGGAATTTGGAGTTTTTGTATATACATCTAGGTCTGATACGATTTTATTGTAACTGAATATAATATTTCTTACAGGTGTTTTATATCTATAACAGATAATCGGAACTTCAGAGTTTCTGAAATATTTAGGCACAAAATCGATGACACGCTTATCCCGAAATATACTAGGTACTTCGAAGAAGTCAATACCTTCATTTTTAAAACATATCTTAAGAAAATGTCTGTCATGGTCAGATTGAGTGTCGATATGTGGACGGAGAATATGTTGTGTATAACTTTGAATAAGATATGATACAGTGTAAAAAGGATCTGTTTAAATAACATACTGGTCCGCTTCTTCGTAACGTTTTTAAGGGACTGAACAGATAATGATGTGAGACGAGAAAGCATCGAGTGTCTAACAGAGTTAGAAAGAATTAAATCAAGGTCGGCAACAGACATATTGACTTTATATTTACGCTTAATATTACCATTGCGTTTTATTCCATAAGATCTAGATTTACTTTTTCTAATGTTTAAAATAGAAAAGATGTCAATATCAGGGTTATTAGAGATATTACTATCTTGATATATATTTCGTTTAAGCCCAACGGAAACGGTGACTGCTAAATGTCTTGCCTTGATTTTAAAAATAAAGGTGGCATTTAAATCACATACGAGTTGATCTACTGGCTGAGTAACCTGATCAAAAGTATGGCCAGGTTTACGAAAGTGTTGGTATAAAAAGGTAGTAAACTTGTTCCGACTACGTATTTTGTATGAATGTTCGCGGAAACGAATTTTCAAAGATCGCCCAGTTTGGCCAACATACTAAATACTACAATTTGGTCCGTTTCACGTCAGTACATAAATCATGTGGGAAGTATTTCAATCAATATCGGAATGTAGTTTAATGTTAAAAGTTCTTCCATTAACATTTGAAGTGATAGCAGACCTATGCGATAAATGATTGTAACAACCACACCTCTTACAATTGCACTTGTTAATAGAACGGTACCCTCTACATCTCTGTGGAAAATGTGTATGTTTCATTGGATATTTCTTTAATACAGTAGAGTTTAAAGGTGAGAAGAAAAAGTACCATAGTGATTAGGCAGATGTACAGAAGATTCAGAGTGTAACCGAAGAGGTAAAAGAATTAATTTCGGAACTCGATTGTATGTACTTATGTAATAATATAATGTAATACCATTCTGTGAAAAGTAGCGTTCGGGTAGCGAAAAGCCAACAAGTTCAAATAAGTGAAAATGTTAAGCGACAATTCAACATAAAATGGTAAAAAAAGCACTGGCAGTCCCTACAGGTACCTTGGGACGGGATACCTAAAATAGACCCGAATGCCAGTGCACACAGAACCCTCAACACGGTATAAACAACTCATCTTTTGACGGAGGCCGAGAGTTTAGAATGCATAACAATCCCTGAAGGGTGAAAATATAACAATATTGATTGAATGTACGAGGAGACAAATTCGTTTATCATTGAAAGATATTATACATAAATCGATCAGGATTAGTTTCTAAGTCGTTGCAAAATCAAAGGGGTCCGCCACATGGGTGGATGGAAGTTAATGACTTGATTTTATGTCCTAGATTCAAAATCATAACAAATATTACTATGAGTACTCCCCATGTGCAGGACGCCTTCGTGCAGTAAAGTTAACATTTGGATAATCAGGTTTATAATGAAGACGTCACGTAGCTCCACGTGTCACCTTTTGCATTAAAAAGCATAATTCAACAGACCAATTGTGTGAATACAAATTCTTGTTGTTGTTGAGTTTGACGTCAAGCCAACACAAGTGTAGGTCATACGGTAGTTTTCATGCTTTCAGTGGTGGAGGAAGACGTTGTGGCGTTATGTCGGGCATGGACGAATATAGATCTAAATATATATAATTTAGAATTCAGCTATCACTTTGAGCCACAGTCTCACTCCAGGTTCATGTAAAGCATACGATACACTGATTCTGTTGCTGCATTGATTTAGTAACTAGATCTGTGCTTTAAGCCAGTGAGTGTGTCGTAAATCTCAAAGACTTGTTTAAATAAGTACTACGTTTTTTCAAAAATTGTTGCCATTTCTTAGTTTCTAAAAATATTTTATATCTGTATATATCCCAAGCCTGGCAAGAATGAGTTGGTCGTCATCCAAGTCACCCCTATCATGAGCGGATAATACTCGCCACTTTGAACTTTTGTGTGAAGGTATTTTGGCTGACAAGGAACCCTGGATATACATTAATAGGCATTAATTAATTTTTATATATGTGAATTAAGTAAATTAAAGTGTCTTCATATCATTTTTATATGTATTATTTGGGGAGTGGAAATATGGGATAAACAGTGGGACCCATGTACATATCACTTTAATAAGGCAGAAATCACATTCTTAATACCGTAACCATACCTTCCCCTACATTAATTAGACATAAATAAAAAATTTGAAATAGAAAAGATGATCTTTTCACTGGTTGAACACTAACTTTCTTTCTTATTACCTACCTTAAAAACTGATGAAAAAGAGGACAAAAAAAAAATTGTGTGGAACATAATTATGTACTTTCAGAAAATGTATTTCCCAACACTTTTGAATACTGCTGAGAAACGGTCTAAACCCCAAAAATCAAATTTCAGCTCATTTCGTTCATAATAAACATACACAACAGTGTACACAATAGCTCCTACTAGAATGTATATTATTTTTGTATCGAATGAATTTGATATGAAATAAATTTATTTCCAAAATCTGACTCAATACATTAAAATCACATATGAGAGGAGTTTTAGTAGTTAGCATAGTAAAAGGCAAGAAATATTTTATCTAAGGGTAAAAGATCAGCACCTATCACAGAATTTGTAGTATTTTTTGTGGTTGTTGATAAGTGCTATGACCATACTGAACATTTTAGATTTATTAAAGACAATTGTTTCCTATACCTATGATATCAAAAACAAAAATCTATTTGCATAAGATTTTTAAAATGGTATGCATTACAAAATATTGCCTGTAGCTTGAAAAAAAATATTTTTGATGAAAGAAAAATTATATGGAATTTATTGCAAATAGATTCTAATGCGAAACCATTTAATTATCAGGGTATATAAGTCCATGCTTTTAGTCTAAATGGCTATATAATGGGAACATATATTATAATCAATTTAAGAAATGAAAATTGACAAAAAATAGTCATTACAAATACATTTGACGTTAGGCCATTTTTAGGCACAAATATATTGGTCCGTCTGCTCTGGCATTATCTATCTATCTATCTATCTTTGATTACTGCCTCACTCCTCTCATGAGTATTATGGACAGGGTGCATGCCGGGTAGTAGTGAAGAATAAAGGTAAAACTGGAAGACGCCTTCCAGACATAGTAAGACTATGAGACATAGCATGATTGTTAAATGTTAAAAACAGTAATAGAGTAAAAGAAGGTTAAAACAACTGCTATAATTAATACTGGAACAGGGCCACTGCCTGCTTGAAGGATTCAAGATCAGGCAGAGTCGCAATATGCGGGGTTAAACTGTTCCACAGGACTGTGAAATGCGGGAATAAGGAGAATTTAAAGAAGTCCGAGTTGACATGAATTTGGCGGAGACTGGGGTGGGGGGGGGTGCATCTGTCTGGTTAACCTGGTTGGGACTTCTAAGTAAGCTGAAAGAAGGATGGCTACAAGATGGTGATAAATCGTGAAGAGCATGGACAGTTTTGAGTCTAGGCGTCTCTTCTCAAGTGTGCTCCAGCCTAAGATGTTCTGTAAGTCCTTTACGCTGGTATATCGCGAATAATCGTTTTTAACCCATTTGACTGTGCGTCGCTAGAAAATCAATTCAGTATGTCTATGTATTTTGATTTAATACCTTGTATGAAAAGAACAGAAATTTGGTTGGAACCTTAGTTTGAATTATATGAGAAAATAAAACAAATACTAGGTTTGCTAATAAAATTAAAACTGCATATTTCAGTCAGGCTGTAGAACTGCTTTGCTTACATAAACATGTTTATGTCAGTGTGCATATGGATTTTGGCTAGGACTTAAACATAGAATTCTTACAAGAATAAGCGAAAATATTACCCCTTAGCAACAAAGACATGTTTTAAATACAAAATATAACTTATGTATTGTATCCTTCTACCACAGAACCATGCACTATATAAACTATTACATACGAGTACATAGGTAATCATCTGCAAAAAAGTTGTGTTATTAAAAATGAAATATATGTAGGCAATCCCACAGCAAGAAACAAATTTACTTATACAAGATACTATATTTTTTACAACTAATGTCTACTGTTTATGTAGACAACATATACGTATGTGTATGGATGTTTGAAACCACCTGTCTGAAATATTTTTCCATTACAGCTTCTTTTTGTTGTGGGCCTACTATGCAAATGCGTGGCTCTGGGGTTGTTGTTTTGGTGCTCTGTGCTTCCGAGAAATCTACCCTTACCTATTATCTTTTGTAATCGGACGTCAATATAAATGATTTATTCCAAGTGTCTACGATTTATTAGGATAACCCTCGTATATAACTAAAGATGGCAAGACTCCTCACAAGATGGATTCAATAAACTGAATAGATTATATGGCTTCTCAATCATTTTCAACAGGATTTTTTTGTATAAAAATTAAATTCACAAATATTTTTCACCTTCTTTCTAAGTATCAGTGCATGTCGTTATAAATATTATACTTTCTATGAATATCTGTTACTCGAATTAAAGAGACTGATTGTGATAATGATAATGAAACCGATTGCTGTAACAGATATTACTGCTGTGGCTATTAAGGCTGTGGAATATTTCATATGAGATTTTTTTACTTTAGATATATGCCACATACCGTTGTTAAGAACATTATAGTAAATGAAAATCACGGTTATTGTAATGCAGAAAATGATGAAATTTACCATGTTCGATCTATCATATGAATAAAAATAAAGTAAACCGACATAACCTAGCACATTAAATCCGCTCAAACGATAGACCACGTAGTAAACTAAATCACATACTTATTGAAAAAAATCGCAGATTAAGTATTATACATGAATCTTAAAAGTAATGACTTGATAACGTAAAGTTGTGATTGTTCAATTAAATATGTCTTGAGGCTAAAAGGCTCGCCAAAAAGTGCGTAAAGCATTGATTGATTGTTTAACGTGCACCGATAGTTATATTATGCATGATCATTGCTATCCAAAATTTTAACGGAAACACATTTATCCCATAATATGAATAAGGCAACACCTCATCGGCAATCGTTACAGTCATTATAATTATTATACCACACTTATATAGCACTCTTTTCATACAAAATATGTGCGTTCAAAAGTGCTTTACAAAAACATAACGAACACATACATACATATACATGCATGTAAATATATTGGCAAAAGACTAAAAAGAATAGTAATTAAAACAAGATCATCCATATATTATGTTCAACGTTAAATTACATTACGCGAGCAATCCCTTTCTCAACACCAAACAAACCTATCATGATTTGTTTGTTTTGGGTTTAACGCCATTTTCAACAGTATTTCAGATTTTGTTATTTATATAACATGTGTGAAAGAGATTCAAAGATTTTTTAAATGCAGACAGTGAGCTTGAATCTCTGATGCTTGCTGGAAGGGCATTCCAAAGCTTTGGAGCTGCATGCTTGAAACTTCTGTCACCTTACTTTACTGTTAGACTCCTCTGTACAGCTAAAGACACCGGGACATTTGCCGACCTTAAGTCTCTACGAGGCTTGTACATGTCCAGCATATCGACAATATACTTGGGAGATTCATTGTGCATGGCTTTGCATGTAAGTGTCAAGATTTTGAACTCAATTTGGTGCTGAACTGGAAGCCAATGCAACTCCTTCCAACCGGCGTGATGTGATCGTATCGTGGAGTTTTTGTTATGATGCGGGCCGCTGTTTGTACACATTTGAGGTTTTGCAGTGTGCCTTTGGAGATTCCATACAGAAGGCAGCGAGTTACAGTAATCTACTTTCGATGTAACCACAGACTTCACAAGAGATTTGGTGATGTACTGCCTAATGTGGCCTATTTGCCGAAGTTGTGCATAACTAGTTCTACAAAGAGAGTTAACATGCTGTGTCATGACCATGTCTGAATCCATTCTAGCACCGAGATTCTTCACACAAATTGATGGTTTAATCTGAGAGGGACGCAGATATCTTCGGATATTTTTGTGTGATTTGTGTGAAACAAAATGACCTCAGTATTGAGCTGCAACATGTTCTGATGCCAAGAGACTATGTCGCTGAGACAGATTTCAATTTGAGATAGGGCTTCATGTTGATAGGAAATATTTTTATCAATAATATTTTAAATCAACTGTAGTACTATCAAACCCCGGAACTCTCTCTACTATGTTGGGCTTCGGTCTTTTTTTGATGTTTATGTCTTCAGCAATTATCATCGTGATACACGTCACAAATGTTCCAAAGCCTTAATATATATAAGTCTCTAGGCATGCATAGTATTAATGCATACAAGCCTCGATACCAACACGTCTCTTTTATTGATCAGGTGTATTTATTGTTCAAGTGTATATAAACTTGGTTAACGAATGACAGAAAATTGATCAACAGCATCATAGAAACACTACAAATCACGTTTTATTACACACAGATAGACATTGCTTCCTGTTAAAGTATGAGAACGGATCTTAAGGTTCATTTGCCAACAACAAAACGAAGCTGTAATGGAAACATATTTCAGACGGTTGCTTCAAACATCCAACAAGTACATATTAATTCATGCTAAATATTGATGGAGAGGGGAAGGAAATAGTAAAGGGCGAAATGGGGTCGTGGGGGGGACCCGAAGGGGAAAGTTGAACAAGGACGAATATACAAGGGAATGCCATGTTCTTTAGAAACAGTCACACTACAACGTAAATCACAATAGCGCAGACACTCATGTACCAAAGATAAACATACAACTACGATCAAATGAATAACATAGAAAAACGAACAAGCAACACATAAGAAAACAGTAGGGCACCGTTATAGACTAACAATTATACAACGCACCCACACAAGTAGGAAATAAACAATCAAGTAACGTCTTAGGATTCGGCTGCCAAAACAAAGGGGAGCCACGAAAACTTACTAAAAGTGAAGGGGGAGGGGATGCAAAATGTAGCGTAAATGCAAGCGAAAGGAGCGGGCAATAAGGGGAGTGAGGCGGAGGAAAAACCCTTACAACAAACAAGAAAACATACGCAACAGACAATACAAGACAGACAAAACAACCAGTTGAAAATAGGGACACCGCCTTGGTACGGTCAGTAACCTATATAAAGGAACCTGGGGGTTTAAACGCGTTTAGGGCATGCCAACCTCGCACTTACCCTATTTTCAACAAGTTAAACAACACAATGTAAATAAAATCCCCGCTGAGAAAGGCTCTAACATTAGTGCAAAAATAACAGATAAATAAAGCAAAACATAAAATTAAGGTAAATTTAATGTATATTTACACCAATGTACTCAACAACTTGTCTGAAGTCAGAGCAACAAGAGCCTAACTTTTAAGGGCACGACTAAGAAAACTGTAAGACAAAAATCAACTCCCTCCGTCCCTTGTATGTAGGATTTAGGAGAAAAGCATCATGGAGTCTTACACTTTATTAGTCATCGCACCATCAAATAGGAAAACCGTAGAGGGGTCAATCACTAAACATGCACTGTGATTCACGATTTTTGCATCGTATCCTCTTTTGATAAACTTTTTAACCAATTTTTACAAATATTTGATTAAAATAAGGGGTATGTTTAATTTTCCGTATTTTATAAACTACATCTCCAAAGTAGTCCAGGTGTGTAAGTCCAATGTTTAAAAGTATTATAAGGGGCGTATTGTATTTTTCTAACAGTTCCGACGATCTGTAGTAAAATTTACTAAAAGCTTTCCGTAGCTTATGATAACGGTAACCCTGTTGTAACAATTTCTTGGTGATATGAAGGTTTCTGTCATTAAAATCATCTATTTTTGAGCAAGCACTTGCAAAACGAATAAGCTGTGAAATATAGACACCGTATGATGTTGCTCGAGGGACTTCTCCATCAAGATGGGGAAAGTTCACAATTTCAAAAATAAAATCGTCCCTTTTATCACATATTTTCGTTTTTACATTATTAATCACAATTCTTAAATTTAAATCCAGAAATGACGCTTCTAAATCTGAAGTATTAGCCTTGTTAAGCTGTAACTCTTCATGGTAAATATATTTCACCATTTCTGAAAAATATTGGTTGTCCATATTTAAAATAGCATCAAGATCCCTTGAGGTTTCATTAAAAGCTACAATAATTTCAAGTTGTGTCTCAGTAGATAAACTAAGCATGAAATCTCGTTCATAACAGTATAAGAATAAATCAGCAATGAGGGGGGCGCAGATTGTTCAAAAACTAATTTCAATGCGATAGAGTGCAAAGTAACATCGTTAGAGCTACCAACAGCTTATAGAGAAAGAGATTTCTTAGATTTTTCGTGCATAGTTCTTTTCACGATAGGAACGGAACACACACACATCGATTTAAAGTAGCGTTTCCTGGTTTATTATTATTATTATTATTATTCAAGATTTATATAACGCCCTTTTAATGATAAACACGTTCAAAGGCGCTTTACAGCAACTGCAGCCACACACAAATCATCCTGTACTAGTACAGACACAGAGCGATCTGACCAGAGGGACAGAGTGAAATAAAGCTCCCAGAACAGACAGAGAGACCTTTTATTTTTATTTTTATTTTTCTATTTATCACCATAGAAACGATATGCTTTACAGCCAGTAATTTACTGATGATTAGACTCACTTTTTAAATTTATGCGAAAACGAAACGGCACCCATGGATTTCAAGAAACAAGCTAACCACAATATTTTATTATATTAAGTCACTGAACTATTTATTGCACTAAATCCTACACTGCTGAAACAACAGTTATATCCCCACCAAAACCTTCTCGTTACAACGCTATTCCTGAACCACTTTCGATATTTTACGCTCATTGTGCAAGTCAATTGAACAGGAATAGCATCAAAACGAGAAGGTTTTGGAGAAGAAATCGTAGAACCAGGGGGTAGCACTTTCAAATAGGTTTCGAATCATGTGCAAGTTGTAATCACAATATATGGATTTAAAATCTTACGCCCTGATTTTTAATTCTTCTTTACCTTTCTACTTTCACTTTTGAGCTCAAAATCGAGCTCAAAATGACGTAGCGCGATCAAGAGATTGGGCACACTGATGTAGTAAACATTTTTAGCTCCCGTGTCAAGGTGAGCTTTTGTGACCGCCCTTCGTCCGTCGTCCGTCCGTCCACAATTTCCTTGTGAACACGATAGAGACCACATTTTGTATTTGATTTTAATCAAACTTGTACACAACTTGTATAGGCATAATATCTCGGTTCCGTTCAAAAACAGGCCAGATACCATTAAGAGTTTCAGAGTTTTGGTCCCTCATTTGCCATTTTTTGGCTTGTAAACACGATAGAGACCACATTTTGCAATCAACTTTAATAAAACTTGCAAACAACTTGTACGGGCATAATATCTCGGTTCTTGTCGAAAATTGGCCAGATTCAATCATTGGTTCCAGAGTTATGGCTCCTTAAAGGGCCAAAATTTGCTGTCTTTGGCTTGTGAACATGACAGAGACCACATTTTGCAATTGATTTTAATCAAACTTGCAAATAGCTTATATTGACATAATATCTCGGATTCTTTCAAACACCGGCTAGATCCCTTCATGGGTTGCATGGGTTATGGCCCCTTAAAGGGCCAACATTTGCGATTTTTGGCTTGTGAACACGATAGAGACAACATTTTGCTTTAATTTAATTTGCACACAGCTTGTATTGGCAGTATGTCTCAGGTCCTTAAATGGCCAAAATTTGCTATTTTGGCTTTTGCAGCCATATAGAGACTACATTTATGGTTTGATATGACACAAACTTTCAAAATATCTTCAACAACAATAAATCATACTAGGCGTCGAAAATATGGCAAATATTCTGCAAACATTTCTTGGACAGACATCCATTGGAGAAGTTTAGCGTGTAATCTGTACTGCTTGTTTAGTATGCTTGTAGTGTACGGAGTGATATATGGCCATAAATATGTTCTAGATAAATATGCAGTAACATTAATAAATGTTTGTGACGGGGCATCAAATATATCACAAGGAACTATCTCTTTATGTGGGTATTGCTGATGAAGTCGAAAATTTCGATGCTGACACTATAAAATATGTTAAAAGCATTGGTGAAAAAGATGGAGGAACTGCAAGGATGGTAATTGCACAGTTTGCACGTAGTGAAGGTAAATTTTAACTCTTTAAACATCGAGATGATCTTAGGAGAAATGGCATCCGTATTTCTAATGATTTGTCCTGCATCCAGGGACACCAATTGAAAGAGCTAAAACGAAAGGGCTTATGTGGGTATTTTAAAGGTGGAAATCTGCATACTTATAAACCGGTTTCTAAGAGTGATGATTATAATGGAGAAACTAGAATTTTCAGGCGTGTAGTACGTAACAGGCAAGGTGGTAATAGCGGCGAGCCTGATGTTGAAGACATGGAGACGGTCTCTTTGGAGGTCAATCACACCAAAAATTAGGAAAAAGGTCAAAGCCCAATACATCCAGGAGATACACTTTATCTATTGACATGGAATATAGAAGGTTTTAAATCAAAGTTAAATAATTTTGACATACTGGAATTTTTGAAAAGCCATGACGTCATTGGTATTCAAGAAACATGGGAGCTGAAATCAGATTATTGTGAACACTATTTCCCTGAATATAATGTGTATTCCTGTAGTGCTAAAAAATCAAATGCTGGTGGAAGGCATATTGGCGGTGTTACTGTCTTAATTAAAAGTGATATGACATCTTTTGTAAAACGTGCATGTGAATGGTTTGCTTTTGGTGTTATGCTGTTGTTTGATAAAACATCACTGTCCACAGATAGAGCTGCTCTATATGTTTCATTGTATATACCACCAGAAAATTCTCCGTTTTATGATAATAAGGATATGACGGGGTTACAAGAACTGGAGGATTGTATTATTACAAGTTAGTTACTTGATACAGAATTGTTGTTAAATGGTGACTTTAATGCCCAAACTTCTAACGCTCTAGACTATGTTACATGTTCTGTCAATATACCAGAATTAACGGAATTTAGAGATATTATTGACAGTGAGGTAGTTATTGCAAGGTCTTCGTCTGACACAAAGATGAATAAATTCGGTCATGAACTTATAAAATTTTGTAAAGTGTATTCCTGTATTATAGCAAACGGTCGTTTTGGTGTGCACCCAGAGAGTAATGGTTATACCTTCGTGAATAGTAATTGCTGTAGTACTATTGACTATTTGATAATATCTAAATGTTTGTTTGACCTCATTCAACAGTTCCAGATTTCACCGAATACGGAGAGTTGTCATATGCCTATAAGTCTAAGTTTGAAAATAAGTCATATTGACACACACGTGATCACTGACGAGAATTTGCACTTGTGTTACAATCTAAATGATGACAATTGTAAGAAGTATTTACAATGTTTATCGTAAAATATACTGAATGTTTTGTTGTTTTTTTTCAACCCGATAGATAACATGCTAGACGACAGTAGTATTGATATAAACGTTATTGTAGGCGAATTGGAAACGGCTATAGTAGATAGCAGTGCTAGATTTCAAAAAGTAAGAGGGCCGATTATTCGTAAAGAAAATAAACTATGGTTTGACAGTGATTGTAAAGCCGCAAAATTACAGAGTAGAAAAGCTTTAAACAAGTTTCGGTCCAGCCGATGTGAAAATAATTTGAACGACTATATAAATAACAAACATGTTTATAAAAATATGTGTAGACGGAAACGTTACTTTTATAATAAAAAATATGTGTCTAAAATAGAATCTGTTGTAAATAATTCAAAGATGTTTTGGCGTGAGTTGCAGAAATTGACAGATAAACCCAAGTCGCAACCAAATATATCTTTGAACAGCTGGTTTGAACATTTTAGCAACTTGTTTGCAGCGAATGTTGCTGATGACAATATTGATTATGAACAGGACGATAGAGATATTGATATGAATATGAATATCGATGAGATCGAGGACTTAGTGTTCAATTCTAGTATAACAGATGACGAGATTGTAAATACTGTAAAGTTTTTAAATATACACAAGGCATCTGGTGGTAACCTTATTCCACAGCATATAGTTTATGGTGTAAATGTATTATTACCTTTTATACGAAAATTGTTTAACAGATTATTTACAAAAGGTGAATTTCCAGATGAGTGGGCCAAATCAATAATTATTCGGCTGCATAAGAAGGGAAGTATTAGCAATTCAAATAACTACAGAGGTATTGCATTGTTAGATATTCCAAGTAAAGTCAACATATCAATAATAACCAAAAGGTTAACTTTCTATGTAGAAGCGTATAGTAGAATATCAGAATGCCAAGCTGAATTTAGAGCTGGTTATTGTACAGTTGATAACGCCTTTATACTGTATTCTATTGTTAACAAATATTTAAGTGTAAAAGGAAAATCGATATACGTAGCTTTCATTTACTTTCAGAAAGCCTTTGATTCGGTTGACCGGTCAGTATTGTATGATATTTTGAAAAACAATGGTGTTCAGGGTCATTTATACAATGCTATACAATCTATTTATGTGTCTGTTAAAGCATGTGTTAGAACACAACAAGGTTTTACCAGTATATTTTCATGCCCTGTTGGACTATGTCAGGGGTGTAACTTGAGGACCATCTTGTTTGTCATGTTTATAAACAAATTGTTTACTTTTTATGTTAAAACAATACTAGAGACATCCAGTTATTTCCTGATACTATTGAAATATTCCTACTTATGTTCGAAGATGATATTGCTCTTCTAGCAGATACTGTGGTAGGGTTACAAAGGTAATTAAATATTTTAGAAACATTTTGTAATACAAGTAAACTTACAGTTAATATTTCTAAAACAAAGTACAGGTCTTTAAGCGAGGTGGACGATTAGCGAGGAGAGAACGTCGGTCCTTTGGTAACAACGTGTTAGATACTGTTAATGGTTTTACCTATGTTGGCATATATTTTTCTAACAGACTGTCGTTGTACAAAATGGCTGAAGCTATGTCGGTTAAAGCGAAATAAGTTCTGATATATATTTTCAATTCTCTACAAAATTTGCAATGTTTACCTTATAAAACGTTCTTTAAAACATTTGATACAAACGTTGCAGCGGTGTTACTATATGGTTCAGAACTATGGGGACTAAAACATATGCGATGTGTCGAATCAATACAGGTATATGCGAGTAAACGCTTTCTTAAAGTGAACAGAAGTGCATGTAACGATGCTGTTCTTTGGGACGTTGATAGGTTCCCAATGTGTATATACTCAGTTAAACGTTGTATCAAATATTGGATGCGTTTGCTAACTTTGCCTAGAAACAGATATATCAAATTGTGCTATAAAAATGCTTTTATGTTATGATAATTTAGGTTATATAAATTTGGTTACAGATGTAAAACAATATTTATATACTAACGGATTTGGATATATTTGGTAACGCCAAGAAGTCACGAACCCACGCTTTTTTCTGTTTCAATTTAAACAAAGGTTGAATGGCCAATATGTTCAAAACTGGAGGACTAGATGCAATGAAAGTAATAAACTTTGTCACTATATACATTTTAAACCTATGTACAATGTTGAGAAGTATGTTACTGTTGTAGATATAGCAAAATTTCGATCCTGTGTGACAAATTTTCGATGTTTTTCACATAATCTCATGATTGAAAAAGGTAGACATATTGGTTTAGATAGAGAACATCGTGATTCAATCTTCAATCTTGGATTCAATGATGAATCTGTCAGATCCAATCATAGGTTATATATAGTTATGTCCCCTGATTGACCCTAAAAGAGCCTAAGTTTGGTAATTTTAACCTTGTGAACACAATAGAAAAGAAAAAGTGGAAACTTGACATGTCGCTCAACACGACAAAAACGATAATGTTGCAGGCTCGGTTTGATTGAGCCTGTTCATAGACGGTAGTGGAAATGTATGCTACCATCCACGACCTCTAGCCCCGGGTTCAGCAGAACTCAACATTTACACATGCTAAAAGTACAAAAAGCAATTTAGAGTCATCCGCAGATGTTTTCAAACGGCGGTGCACATTGAACCTTCAATGATACACGTGTTGTGGCGTGTAATTCCGTGAAAAGCGGCGTTTGGTCCCAAGATAAAGTAAAGGGTTTGCGAAAGTAATGCGTTTGCCTCAAACGAGAAAACAATGGGAAGAACTAAACAAACTGGAATTTAGAAAGGAGATCTGAGGTTATGGAGCCTGCATATCACAGGAACTGTCAAAAGACAAAATTAAAAAGCAGCACGATAGAAGTAATATTTAATATTTGATTTTAACCACACTTACACACAAATTAAATCACAGTAAGATCTTGGTTCCTTTTGAAAACCGGCTAGATTCCATCATGTGTTCTAAAATAACTGCCCCTGAAAGGGCAAAATTTTCTATTTTGGCCCTTTCAACCATATAGAGGTTTCATCTATGCTTTGATTTGATACAAACTTGCACCTAATGATTATCTTGATGATTTCTAGACCTGGATCGGAACTGGGTCATGTCAGGTCATCAGGTCCAATCAAAGGAAAAGCTTGTTAACAACCTAGACGCCACATTTATGACCATGTCTTCATAAAAATTGGTCAGAATATTTATCTTGATGATTCCTTGGCCAAGTTAGAAACTGGGTCATATGGGGTCAGAAACTAGGTCATCAGGTCAAATTAAGGGAAGAGCTTGTTAACACTCTTCCGGTAATATTTATGAACCTATCTTCATGAAACTTGATCAGAATGTTTATCTTCATGATTCCTAGGCCAAGTATGAAACTGGGTCATATGGGGTCAAAAACTAGTTCACCCAGTCAAATCAAAGGATAAGCTTGTTGACACTCTTGTTCATTTGATGTGCATGAAACTTAATCAGAATGTTTGTCTGCATGAAATATTGTATGAATTTTTATCTGGGTCATGTGGGGTCAAAACCTAGCTTACCAGGTCAGATCAAATAATAAGCTTGTTTACACCCTAGGGGGCACATTTTTTATTTTATCTTCATAAACTTTGGTCAGAATGTTTGTTAGCGTAAAGTCTTGGATGCTTTTAAATCTGGGTCACGTGGGGTCATAAACTAGGTCACTAGGTCAAACTATAGGAAAAGCTTGTATACACTCTAGTGGCCACCTTTTTGCTCCAATCTTCCCGAAACTTTATCAGGATGTTTTTCATGAAAGTTTGAATATGGGTCATGTAGAGTAAAAATCTAAGTCACTAGCTCAATAAACGAAAATGCTTGTTTACACTTAAGAGGCCACGTTTTTTGGTCCAATCTTAATGAAAATTGGTCAGAATATTTGTCTCCATGAAATCACTATGTAACCATGTTTACACTGTTATGATGTGTTACACAAGTAAACGACCTAGGCCCGCCGTTACATGACTGAAATACTGTTGAAAAACGGCGTTAACCCCAAAACAAACAAAACAAACGACCTAGGACCATCTTGGCCCTCTTGTTAAATATCAACTTGTGTTGTCTCGAATCTTCTTAAAAAGGTTACATTAACATTTTTTTATAAAAATGATGATGCATGATTTCGAATTCTGATCTATAAACTTTACATATATCATACTCTATTGTCCAATTTTTCAAATGCATTTTGTAAATGCTTAATCCTACAATCGTAAAAAAGATGTTGATATAGAAATAGATTTTATCCAAAACTTTTACTTCTCATGTTGCGCATATTTCTTTGAATTCCACACTTATAAAGTAGGTTTTGTGTTTTCATCCAGAATATATCTACTGTTGTACAAATTATGAAAATATGTTCATAATCCTCTAGGACTCTTCATTTAACACACATAGGATTTCAGAAATTTTCTAGGAGTATCTAATGTCTCCGCTTGTAAATAGTTTGTTTATGACTGTCGATTATCGGGAATTCTTATAAATTAATAACTCGCTGTTCCATTCAATTCTTCATTTTATTTAGTTGACCAATATCTATTCGTTTTTTTTATAGATTGTTTTGACTAATACTTGATAAATAGCTTCGGTATCTAATGTATCTAAAGATTTTCCTTCAATTTTTTAGGTTCCGTCATTCTCTTCAAATTTGAGTTTTGGCTTCCCTGATTTTGGTATAACCTGGAAAATCTGATTCAGCATTCCAGTTTTTATTCTTATTGAAAGAAAATCTGCGTTTTAGTCAATTAAAACTCAACAAACAAGGGCCATGACTACAAAGGGTTCAAACTTATGACCATTTTACAAGCATTGTTATCCAATATCAAACAGAACACATAAGTTTTCAAGCAATGTAGTCCCCTATCAGTTTAAAGAATATTGATTTTTTTTATAAATTAATGGGAGGTAAATTAATAAACAAATGAAATGCATGACACTTATGCGGTACTAAAAACTTATTTTTAAATTACATGCCAGAAAAAGTTAATTATACTGTTGATCAGTGCAGAGCTGCACTACATATCAACTTACTGTATTGCAACCATAGTAATGTTACATTTACCTATATATACCATTAAGTTATAACTTGTGACTGGGTTTGAATTCTGCAAGCCTACAATTATTAATACCTTTTAATATCTATCAGTACCAACCATCTTACTAAAAACATGATTTCAAATTTTATTTTGTGGGAAAATAGATATAAAATACATGTATTGTACTTTATTTGGTAAAAGGGAGATAATTTCATGTACAAATAAAAAAGAAAGTTAACTTTGGTGCCTGTGACCTTGACCTTTGCATATGACACATTGTCTTATAATGGTGGATATTTATGCAAAGTTATTAAAATATACAGCAATGCATAAAAAAGTTACAGACCAGACCATAAAATACCAAAAGTGTTGTATCACTAAAGGTGACTTTGAATTTGGAGTCTTGCTCAAGATAAATCAACTCCTTATGGAGAAATTTGTGCCAAGTAAATCCAAAATCCCTTGATGAATGGCAGATTTATGGATTGGACATGAAACAGACCATGTTGACATTTGACTTCTAAGTGTGACCTTGACCTTGGCGCTTGGGGTCTGGGTCTTTTGAATGACACATCACCTCATTATAGGGAACATGTAATTCCAAAATATCTTGATAAATGGCAGAGTTATAGACCGGACAAGAAAAAGACCATGTTGACCTTTAACCTCTCGGTCTTGGGCATGACACCTCGTCTTTTTAAGGGGAACGTTTGTGCTAAATAATTTCAAAATCCCTTGATGAATGGAAGAGTTATGGACTGGACACAAAACAGACCCTGTTAACTTTAACATCTATGTGTGACCTTGACATTAGAGCTAGGTCTTATTATGAGGAACATTTATGCCAAGTTATTTCAAAATCCCTTCATGGATGTCAGAGTTATGGACCGGACACGAAGTGTGACGGAATTACGGACGGACGGAACGACGGATGGAATGACGCAGCCTGTTTCTATGTCCATCATATTTTCTTCAAAAAGGAGGGGGATAATAAAGTGCCAAAAATGTAAAAAGAGAAGTAATGTCCCATGCAAGTATATTAGTAACAATTTCATGATGTGAATGGAACATAATTAAGATAGTTCTGCACGTTCGGATCAAAAAATTTTCTACAATGTAGAATTTGATTAAACTCCGATTTTTCAAAACTTCAGAATACACTTAGAAATCTCGGCAAATAAAAAAGGTTCGATTTCTTGATAGATCAATTCAAAAAAAAAATAACCTCACAAATTTGTTTATAATGGAATCTACGGGAAAAGCACAATTATGATAACATTTTTGCAGGTAGAATTTTTCTCTACAGTGTAGATTTTAATGAAACTTCTCACAGTCGTAAATAAACGTAGGCCTATAATACGGTGAAATAAAATGTACAGGTCCGTGTGCCTGTTTTTGAGATATCTGCCAAAGATTGAAGAGATCTGCACATTTCAAACAAATTTTAAGATATTTTTCGGATTTATTTAACGTGCCTGATCTTCTATATTACATTGTAGCTATAAAAAAGATAGTCACGCTGCCGTTGTAATAAATTCACTCGCTTGTTGCAATTCATAAAATGGTTTATATTTCCGTACGCCAAATCCAGGTTTTATTCTACGTTTTTCGGATAAATGCCGTTACGCTATTACTTCCGGTTTATCAAACGTGCAGAACTACCTTGAGAACTTTTTAAATACTGAAACAGTGGGCATTGTTCCGTAAAACTCACAAGAATATTACGCGCAATGTCTCGTTATTGTCATCTGAACTATACTTCAAATTTCACAAACCTAGCTTGAATACAGTTTGAATTATGGCGGTCTCCTGATTTTCTTGAAGTACGTACTGAAGGACAGACTGAAGATAAACCTTTCGGTAAACAGAAAAAAAAGCACTGATAATGTTACAATTTACAATTTCAGTTATATTCTTGCAGGGAGTGTTTGTGGGTGGTGGGGTGAGGTGTAAAAGCAAAGGATGATTTAGTATCGCATATAGAATGATGTCATTGAATACAAATAATTCAACATACGTTAAAAACTGATTCGAGTTTGAAAAGAAATACTTGTTCAATATCTATCTTAACCTTCCGTCAGTATATAAAGAAAAACACAAGAAACCGCTTCTTTAACTTGATGTGAGAAGACTTGTGCAAGAATAATTTTTATGAACCGTGGGTAGCTACTATAATTCTGTATAGTTTGTACTTTATCTCTTCAAAATCATTCTTTTATAAGCTGAGGAAGTGAGCAATAAACATACCTGAACCGAAGTCGATTTTCGTGTGTTCTACGACCGTTTGATTACCCATGTAATTAAGATATTTTAAATGAAAAGCGCTGAAAATTCTAATTATTAGCTTACATAAATTGCCCCAATCGTATATGCTTACGAGCATTTGAGACAATCATGTTGAAAATATATTAACTATAAGGTTATAAAGATACTAAATTAAAACCTTAAAATTTTAACACGTTACTGATGTTCAATTTTTAAGGCCCGACGACGATCACAGCGTACGTGCAGATACATATACATCTTTTGGTGTTAGGGAACTTCTTTCTTTTTCTCATTTTTTTCCTATTGGATATACGTCCTTGTTTTGTGTCACCAAATTATCATAATAATAATCTTGGAGTATCGAAGCGGGTGTACATAGAAAAAACATAGTTGACTTTAACATTACTGCGACGTGGGTTGTACTAAAATAGCCAATAAATTAAATCTTGTCTTTAAGCTGATAGAAGCATGCATGATACGGAAATTAGCAATCAAACGTATACTGCTACCTTAGCGGAAAGGAAAAAAATTGTTGACTGTTGATATGAAAGTAATTGCATAAATAAACACGAATACTAATCAATCTAATTTATCTAAAATATGTTGCGACAGCAAGCTGTGACTTTAGTTCTGAAAGTTATAGCTGCTGGCTTTATTGTTATTTTTGTGATGCATATGTGCCTCAGGAGTACCTCTTCATTCAAATATAAAAAAGACGAATGGCTGAAATTTCTGACTTATTCTGGTATTTCTTATTCGTATCCAAGGATTCTTAATGAAATCAAAGAAAGCAATGTAAACGAGTGTGTGCCTATGATTCAACAGAATTTACATGAAGAAGTGACTGATACCTTGCTGAAAAATGTGATAACCAAATGTATGCACAGCGGAGTTATAGCAAAACCAGTTTTATTCAACATGTCAGTTATAAAGGAATTTATGTCAAATTTAAGTTGTCCATCGGCAACGTTTTTGAAAACTCCAAGACCACTTGTTGCTTTAGCTAGTTATCCTGGCTCGGGAAACACATGGACAAGAGAATTAATAGAGGTAGTAACAGGTGAATAGATATGATTAATTTTGTTTCACGTTTTCTGTTTCACATATTTAATTTTGTTGTAGTAACGTATTTGTACTGCATGTTAATTGATGCACTCCGTGTAATATTAGCAGCCAAATGAAAGTAGAAACGGTTTTCCAAGTTAGAATTAAAAGCTATACGTTTATAAGCATAAGTGTTTTTACTCGATACTATTATATTTCAGGAATAAAAAAAATTACACTGTGTCAATGTCACGTCCATTCGCGATATTTTTTTTTTGTTTTGTTTTGAAAACTAAAAAAATATGATACCTTTAAAAAACAGACCTTGAATTTGCTACCAACATTTTGTTTAGGTAAGAAGTGTGTATGAAATATGTTAGTGTTGTGGTTTGCTTCTTTTTCAAAAGTGAAAGTATAACAATTTTTAAAAAGCAATTTTTGAAATTAACATTGAAAATATAACAACTCGCATTAGTTAGGTAAATTGTTTGTATGGTATGTGTCTATAATGTTATTTATAATGAAAAAAGCATTGAGATTGCCGACAGTAAGAGAAGTATTAGTTTACTAATGTTCATGTATTGCATAGTTGACTTTTAAATCAGTCCCTCATATAAAATCTAAATACACATTTATTGTGACCTAATGCGAGAATAAAAGCAATAATGCAGTCGAAGACGTGTCGTATGAAAATGCATTATTTGGCTGCCGAAAATAATTACGTGGTCTATTCATTTTGTAATGTGTTGATATCAAATTGTTTATTCTTATGTTACAAACAAGATCATTTGATATGTACTTCAACAACTAGAGACAAGACATGTATAATAAACCTTCTCTTTCTCCGTTTCAAGAATTTAAGTTGAATTTGAAGTATCGAAACATCTAAATGAAATGGGTTGTGTTAAAGTGCGAAATATTATAGCTATACTAAGAATGGCGTCTCATTATTTAAACATTGAAACTAGGTGACATGCAAATATATTGAAATCCGAGGGAAATTATACTTTATATGAATGCATCGATTTAGAGGATGAATATCAATATGCCATGTTTATTCAAATTTAAGGAAAAGATATATACCGCGTTACTGATCTTTCACTAAAATCTTTTGTCTATAGATATTTACTTCAAGTTATCTTTACTAAATATATAAATTAAGTTTGCATATAGAACTACATTCAAATTGGTATCATGCAGTTACAATTGATTGTTAGAAACCGCTAAGTTTTAAGTGGTAGTACACATATATACTGTGTTCATGTATGCAACTGTGTACTGTCTTAAACCTAGTGTTTAGTACTGTTAATGCACATACATTTGGTAATTATTTGTTTATGTACATAATATGAAGTAATTGTTCATACTTTCAATATGAAATTTGCATCTAATATTCCTTAAATATATATATTACAATCGAAACACATTAATTCATATGAAATATATAAATATGGCCTGCATACTTTTCTTTTTATTCGTCTAAATACCATGGTTTGAGAAGAAAAAACACATTCTGTATTCAGAAATTAATACACGACTCACTTTTTGTGACTGACAGACCTGCAGACGGGAATAAATGAATTGGTATCTATTTTTGTCTTCTACCTATATACAGTAGTTATAACTGAAACGTTTGTATTGTAAAAGATATAAAATGATCCAACCTGTGCAGATGACTGAGGCAAGAATTGACACACTGATAAAAGAAAGTAACATGCAAATATTTCCTAAAACTTCCTATATGCCAGACTTAATGGAAGTTGTATTGTTGAAATATGGCAGAAAGTATTTTTGGTTTATTGACGGAGGCAATCATCGATGGACAGGAGACAAAAATGTTATTTTCATTCCGGTGAAATTCATAGATGCATTTTTATTTTAGGAACATTAACTGGCAGTATATACACTGACTGGAACTTTAAAGGTTCAGAAATGTGTCCAGCTAGAGGAAAAATATACATCGTAAAAACACACGATCCTAATAATAGAACAGTCAGTCATGATAAATGCCGAGAAATGGGTATTTATACATTGAACTACACAAAAGCTGTTTTGATACTGAGAAACCCATACGAAGCTTTATTGGCGGAATTTAACAGACAGCAGTCATTACATAACAGTTGGAACCCTGGTGTTGGCTTAGCTCCAAAAAGCGATTTTGAGACTTCGCGTAAGTTATGTTAGTTCAGTGCGTCTCAGTTTCAAATCTGACATAATCATAATAATCAATTTAGAGCGCATCTTAAGTTTATCCGTCCTTGACAGGTATGTATGTTTATCCGTCCTTGATAGGAATGGATTTATTTTATTGGGACAATTTATGCTTTTTACTTGAATGGACGTACTTCCGCAAAACTTCAGTAATTATATCATTTGAGTTGCAAATTAATGTGATCGATTGTCTATGTTGCATAAGAACACAATTATTGTCTGCATGTATGTGTTTTTGTGTTGATTGATTTTGAACTTCAATCGAATGTCAAATGAAATTTTTCCTGGGCACTACAATATCTTTTTTTACAGTCTTTATTGCTAAGATATTTCTATATTTTCAGGATGGAAGAAATTCGTCAAAAAAGAGTCAGAAACGTGGAAAAATATGGCAATTTACTGGCTTTCAATATTTAGAAAACCAGTTTATGTACTTATTTATGATGCTTTATGGAACTATACTGTGATTGAAATGTACAAACTTTCACAGTTTTTGAATATAACCACTACTTTAAAGTCATTATATTGCCTTTCGGGCAAAGGTGTAGGGAATTTTAAACGAAACAAACCGAAATGGATGGCGATCGAGACGTTATTTGATTCTCGTTTGAGAAAAGTTGTAAATGACAAAATAAGATCGGTGCTTCAAGTTTATGAAATTCCAGAATTATACAGTTACATTCTTTCAGAATGTTAATTTGGCATTGTACCACAGCTGTTCGAATACACCGTTGACATTTTTCTGTCAAAAGTCGGTTATTATCTAAAGAGCAATGTTAAATATAAATCTTTCTCTAATTTTGCTGATAGACGAAGTGCGCAGAACGTGTTGATTACCATAGCTGCGCATAACCGACGCAGTCGATTTTTCATCTGTCTTTATTTGAATTCAATCGCTAAAACATCGGGGTGCAGCAACACGTCAGGGCTACATGCACCGACAATATGGAACTGTTTTCGAGGAAGTGTCTTTCCTGACTTTATGGACTAAATCATATATTTGCAGTGCAGTTATAGTAGAAAGATTGCAAATTTAATGGTATACTTCAATAAACTATATGAAAGCTAGAAACAAAGTCTACGTTATTTATGAACAGCCATCGTAGAAAACATAATATAGGAAACTTTATGCATGAATGTAATGTACTGTCATTCAATTGTAAAGAAAACACTTGGAACTTCCGGTTCATAAGAAGGGATCCAGTATCTTCTCATGGCAATGATTCGGATTTTTGCGTATCTTGATCTTTTCAGGGACGACTCTTTTTATTACGAATTCCAAGAAGTTGTGACATTACTTTCGAGGAATTTAAATGGAGATATGATATCATAATGTAAACAAATATCTCACGTATAGCCATCCATCAGTAATCTCTAAACAAAGACGGAACCAGTCATGTAGAAACTCGAGCAGCAACATACTGTATTTTTATCTAAGATATATTTTGTCATACTGAGCACTGATGACCTTGATTATCAAAGAATGTTTTGAACTATATTTTGTCGATAGCTGTACGATAGTTTTATTCTGAATGTAATTTATCTCATAATATATTAAACTTGATGCAGTCATGTCATTTGATATTTTTTCATGAAAAGAACGACTTCACTAAACGTACCGTACCATCGTAGTGTACCTATATTAATGCGTAAAAATAAGATGCATGTATATTTATAAATCAACATCAGCAATTTTTAAGCCTGAGTCAATTTTATTTAAAGTATGTTTATATTGTGAATTATATTTTTTTGAAAAGCAGGCATTTCAACAACCTTTTGTGAATTTCAACTTTTTTATTATGCTATATAGCTTTCGGCTGCACCCTTCAAACGGACGTAATGAATTCTAAAATCCATGTTCTGTCTTCTCACACCCCTTTAATCTTAGCAAACACACGACGTGGGAAAGACGTGGTTTAATATTGATTTAGGGTTAGGGTCAGAGTTACCAAACTTGATCGTCGTAATTCTTTTTTTCAACAAAGGAAACACCCTTAAGGACCCGATGAAACAGGCCAGAAGACAGAAATCAAAACAGCTCAGTCCCGGTCGGATTTAACAAATACCTGCCATAGAGTCTTCCACCTGTTCCGTCAGACACAACTAAAGAGGAAAGCGTAGCATCCAACTGTAAAAGGGCTGAACACTAAACATGCGGTGTGTCTCAAACAGTTGTGCCACGACCTCTTTTAATAACGTTTAATACAATAGGAAAATTGCTACGACCAAAAATCTTACGAGGTTTGTACATCCCCATAAAAATCGGGCTGTGATATACCTTATAAGAAGCTTATTTGTGATCTATTAATCACGTTCATTGGAATTCTTAATATGACTACACGCTCTTGCAAACCGAATTAATTGAGAAATATATATCCCATAAGATGTCGCCTGTGGTACATCACCATCCAAATGGGGGGAATTTAAAATACTAAAATTAAACTTATCCCTCTTGTCATAAACTTTGGTATGTATACAATTGTCATAAATAGAGCGATGTAAGTCTAGACATGAAGCAGTAGTATTCGAATTGTTAGTTTTATTTAACTGGAGTTCCCAGGGATAAATAGTATCCGCCAAATGAGCGTAAACGTATTAGCTATATTAAGAATATCATCAAGATAGCGTGATGTATTATTAAATGCTGTATCAATGTCTGCCTGTGAATCTGGAGAAAGCCAAAAATAAAATCTCTTTCATAACAATATAAAAATAAATCTGAGACAAGGGATGCACAATTTGTTCCCATGGGAATACCAATTGCGTCACAGGTCTACATAGTAAACTTTGTTACACTTCAACTAGTAAAACATGCTTTATCGAAATTGCAAGCGAGAAAAGTAGAAAAACCGTATGTACAGACTAAAGACACCTTGTAATTATTAATTCTAAACTTATCCAGGATTTCGTCAGGATTTTTTATCGACCAAAATAAGTTTTTACCAAAGTAAACAATATCTGTCACAATATCTTTTCATATGAGCTTTTACAGCAGTAAGGCAGGTATATTGTTAATAACTATATTTGTAGTGGTACAAGAGCTTGAATTAGTGATAAAAACGAGCTTCACATGGTTGGTTATGTAATTTTGGAATCCAATACATGTTGGAAGGTTAATTTGCTGGTCATCTATATGAACTTTCAAATTTGAAACTTCACTGATGTGATCAGTGGTCATTTGTTGTTGTTTTGTTGTTCAACAGAAGTACTCAATATATAATCTTTAGTACTATTTAGTTCGTTTCGTAAAACATTAATATAATGTGCCGACGGCATTATATAGCTGTTGTGCGGTTTCTGAAATGCCATTCTTTTATTATAAACTTTTTGTGACCTACTTTTAATATTTAAAAAAAAAAACGCCCAATGACAAAAGTTAATCACTCACCCAAATAATATTATTTCTGATAGTATTGCAGGTTCTGGATTATCCTGTGAACAGATCTCAAAATGAGTATGATGTTTTTCACTGTCTTAAATCAATAAATCCATTTTCATTTTTTTAGATTGTTCTTCCTTCAAGAATGACAGGTTGCAGTTCCTTCTTTAATAAAAAAAACGCATTTCTCACTGTCTGCAGGATAAAAGGGAATAGAATATTATGATAATTTGAGTTTCTGGACATAACTTAAATGCATGCTCTTCTGTAGCCTCGATGTAGTCTCGTGCCTTATTATGTAGTTTATATGCATGTTGTTTTCTATTATATTACATCAAATGGCCAATGAGCTGTCTGATTGATCAGCATGTATCTATTTTCAGATAATATGACAATTTTTATATATTGCATGACTGCTTGGTTGATCAGGATGTATCTATTTTCAGATTCTAAAACTGACTAATTTCAAGTATTAATACAAATACTGACATTATTAACAATATAAAAAGAGCTAAAGCGACTGGTCTGCAGTTAACAGGTGTTGGGTACAAGATCATGAAAGAGGAAAAGATGTGGGAGTCTCACTAGAAAATAATCAGTGATTTAACTGACATAGTTATCAACTATGCAGACAATATTCGCACACAGCTCACAGAAAAGGGAAAAAGAATAGAATCAATGAAAAAAAGAGTTAGCTGGATTCAAGAGGAAAAAATTGGAGAAGTAACCCTTGGAAAGGAGCATTTGGAAAAAGAATACAAAAAAGATAAAAGAAGAACTTCTTGAAGAGTGTCATGCAATAAAATAATAGAAGAACACACTGAAAAAGAACTGGATGCCAGAAAAACGTTCATTACAGTCTATCAGTTTCCTAGAAAATTTCGAGGACATTGGTTCGCTACAAGAACAAAGTACCCCGAACCTTTTCTCTCAACACCAAGACAGTTCACTAAAATATGGAAAATACACAACATCACCCCGGACTCCAAGCACAAATTAATAATATGACTTCATGACAAAGACTTGTACGTAAAAAGTCACAACTATGATTTATATTTAGTTAAAGCAGTCGCAACAATCACATACTTTGCTTTAAACAATCTCATTGATGACTTATACTTTATTCAAGTTGCCACAGCAAGAAGTTTACCAAACTTGATATATAGGCTCAATAGTATGTCTGAAACAGAATAAAATTCATATGTTACCATGCTTGTTTTTACATCATTTCCCCTTAAAATTACCGTTTCATCGTATATCAATGTTTTTCAAGTGGAGATAACTTGAAAACAAGCATGATGACATATGATTTTTATTTAACAAGAACAGATACTGATATCAGACAAAACGAAAATGAAAGGGAAACACAAATGCGGAGTGAGAAGAGATCTCATCCTGACAGCAGTCAAAAAGAAAATGAAAGAGAAACATAAAGGCGGAGTGAGAAGAGATAAAATCCTGACCAATTACATCCTGACATCAGACAAAAAGAAAATGAAAGGGAAACACAAAGGCGGAGTGAGAAGAGATCCCATCCTTACATCAGACAAAAAGAAAATGAAAGGGAAACACAAAGGCGGAGTGAGAAGAGATTATATCCTGACATCAGACAAAAAGAAAATGAAAGGGAAACCCAAAGGCGGAGTGAGAAGAGATCACATCCTGACATCAGACAAAAAGAAAATGAAAGGGAAACCCAAAGGCGGAGTGAGAAAAGATCACATCCTGACATCAGACAAAAAGGAAATGAAAGGGATACACAAAGGCGGAGTGAGAAGAGATCACATCCTGACATCAGACAAAAAGAAAATGAAAGGGATACACAAAGGCGGAGTGAGAAGAGATCCCATCCTAACATCAGACAAAAAGAAAATGAAAGGGATACACAAAGGCGGGGTGAGAAGAGATCACATCCTGACATCAGACAAAAGGAAAATGAAAGAGATACACAAAGGCGGAGTGAGAAGAGATCCCATCCTGACATCAGACAAAAAGAAAATGAAAGGGAAACCCAAAGGCGGAGTGAGAAGAGATCACATCCTGACATCAGACAAAACGAAAATGAAAGGGATACAAAAAGGCGGAGTGTAAAACGATCACATCCTGACATCTGAAAATGAAAGAGAAACACGAGCAAGAAATAACAGATAATAGTAAAAGGCAAAGAAGGAATGAAAGGGAAACACTTTCACAGAAAAAGAAAAGTTCAGATCCTGACTTCAGACAAAATGCAAATGAAACAAAAAAACATATTTAAACAAAGAGCCAGAAATTTATCATCCTCGAGGAAGAATAGTACTGGTTATTGCATCTGATTTCAAAGAGAAAATCTAACAAGGCCCCATTTACATATGTTGCTCCTGTCAAGTTCTTTTTAACAGTGTGATCAGATTTTATTTGGAAAGTATGAGTTTTTAAAGCAAAAACATATCAGATACTTGTCTTAATGCAAAAAAAAAATCAGTTGACTCAGTGTCTTACATTTGTAAAATACGCTCTTCATTTATAGAAAGGAACAGTATAACACCACAGTCAATAGGAAACAACTTACATTTGGGAGAAATACTTTGGCAGTTAAAATATTTGACAAGCCTTGAAGTGACATTTATAAGTAAATGTGTTCCTTTCATGAAAATACTTGAACTTCCAAAGGGCATACAAAAGACAGTGGATGGATGTGTTGTAAATGTTTCAATAAACCCTGATGAAACTTGCGGTGTGCCACCAAAATTTCCATCCTCTTCTTAAATAACTGTGAAACTGAAGAGAAAATTGAAATATAAGGGACATGAGTAAATACAGACTATTAGTCCCGTCTGCTTAACATTACCTGCACATTACAATATATTAATATAAATGCACTCTGGCAGGTAAATTTCTGAAAGTGAAAACACAGACTTATGGCAGGGATTAACCAACGAGGATTCTGATACTGAACAAAACAATACTGATAATAACAACAATTATACAGTTCAAAATGAGAGTGAAAGTGTACTTGATAATTGTAAGATATCATACCATGAGATGGATGCAGTAGACGCTGAAGTAAAAAACTTGCAGATTCAAAATGGAGAAGTGAATACATTTGAGTGCCCGCAAGATAAATCAAATGAAAGTGACATTTAAAGTGAAGAGGCAGACATTAGCCACAGAGAACTGTATGGATTACCACTAGATACTTGAATTCAGCCAGAGGACTTAACATCAGATTCCGATTTCTTATTGTCTATTGCACCAGGAGAAGGGAAACGACCATAATAAATGCATACAGATAGGCATCGGTGAACAAGATTCTGAAAGACCTAAGAAAATATTTGTGAAACAATATTTTAGAAATAGATTACAGTGATAATACGTTTTCATGTAGCATTGAATATTTCCTTTATGCTAAATACAAATGTGAAGTAAAACAAGCAGGTGACTGCTTATCAATAGCTATGAGAAAGTGAAAAGGTAATATTTACAGAGAAAAATAACAGCTGGTCAAGTAAAAAAGGCTGAAAACTGAGGCAGTTGACAAGAAATGACTTGGGTTACCATTTTCTACAGAAAGTAAGAGGATCTCCGGCTTAATACAATAAAATGCTGCATGTTATAATGGGGTCAGTTTACAACGTTAACCGGCCTAGATGTAGTTCATGGATATCTATCATGTTTCAATATTTTTCACAGTTTCGTGGACATTTTACAATATTTAAACGATTAGCATGTTCGTGACGTTATGCTGATGTGCTGTTCTAATGGGAATGGATACATTCAGATTTAAAACAAAATTCTGTCGCGCCATAATGAGGCGCATCCCGATTCTCCAAATATACGTACTTTTGTCCAGACCGACAACACAAAATATTTGAAAAGAATTTCATGACAAAGACACGGAAGCTATTCTAGACAAGGTACCTTCTACAACAATTAAAGCTATCCAAATAACTGCGGGGGAAAAACAGTGACAGATTCAGATATAAAACAAACGGACTCGCGTTGCACAACCGTTATATATACCAATGACTGATGTTGACAATATTACATAATAACCAATCAAGTATGTTCCATTTGAAATGGTATGCACTTCAATATCATATCCGCTCAGCCAGTTCGGAGAGGTTTTAACAATAGTTTATTGGAGGCAAGAAAAAGAACAGAAGCATAGAAAATAGGGCGCATTGTGTCGCAAGACTGTGTTGTCCCACTTCTCCACCACGAAACTGAAATATGTCAATTTACTAGTGATGGGCAAATCGGTTAGATTTGCCAACCGATTAATCGGCATAATCGGACAAGCCAACCGATTCGATTAATCGGATATAATCGGATAATCGGTTACTCTAGTTGCATATCTTAAGTTCACCTAACAGTGTATGTTTTATGTCAATACTTGAGAAATGAACCTCACAGATATCGAATACCCTATTTCTTTTGTACCCTTTCATAAATGTGAGTAAGTTAACAGCATAAAAGTAAAATATTTGTAAAGATAGTAAACTTCAAATCAGGTACTCGTCTTAATTTCACCAGGGACTTATCCAGTGATATTATGCTATTAAATTAAAATTATACAAAATCAAAAATTGAAAATACTTTTGCTAATATGCTTGCGTAAGTCGTACGTATGCATACTGTCATACTAATGTCAAGAGATTAGGTTGATGGTTTTCCCGGCTTGATATTGTAAAAGCCATATATCTTCCAAATTCTGGGTGATCACTGATGACATCAATTTCTTTCGACACTTTGGAGGAAGCCATTTTTACGTAGAGTAGTTCCCCTTGGCGTAATTGCCCCAAAGAATCGTAAATACCAGAAAGAAAACGGTCAGAAACAGCTTAATTATCCGTTTAGGGTGCCAAGTAATTAATCGGTCAGGGAAAAGTGAAATCGGCGATCGCGCTCATGAATGCAACGCCGACGATTATTCGATTGTCGCCGATTGTCGGCCCATCACTACAATTTACACTTCGACTATTTGCAGACAATACCCGTACAGCTTGCAAAATAAGTTGCGAAACTTCAGAATGCTGAAATAAACATTCAGACAGGCCATTCCCTTGGAATCAAAGAGCAGGAACACACAGAGTATATTGTAAAAACAAGGTAATGTTTTAACTGCAAGTCATGGCTACGAGAGGAAACCCCATTACGAAATGGTTAAAAAGACGTTATCATGCCGTAAATATTATGTTTGTCAGATATTGATACTTTACAATCCGTATTGACTATGTGGTGACAAGAACTTTCCGCAGTCACGGGAATACTTGGAGCACGTTTTCAACATTTCGTCGCCCGATTCTTATAGTGCTCTATCTCCATTTTTTGAAAAAATGAGATTTTTACATCATTTTGTTTGTCTCGCCGAGCTCTATCGTTCTGGAGCAAGAAAACGTAACATCTGACGTCATAGAGAAAGATCCTGCGTAATACTTTGCTCCATGTCCTCTGTTTGAATGTAACAGTAACGATTTAAGTACTCTATCTCCAGGACTTAAAGCACTGTAATGTTTAAAATTATTCTGACCAATCATACACATAAACTAATATCATGTGATCATCATTAGACTTTGTAAAGGAGTGCTCTATGTCCATTTAACTTAATCCAGAATTGCTCTAACTCCATTTTAACCAATAGAATGCACAGTTACATGCATGTGATCACAACAAAATATGGCGGATAGACATAGTTGTAGCATGTTTGAAATATACTTAGAATGCCTATCTACACGACATGCATAGGCTAGTCATAGGTGAGATTGCTTATACAGGTTATTTTATCATTTTATTACTTATACAAACACATATCATTGTTAATTAAGCTGTAGGTAGACAATACATACAAGATTTGCAACAGACCTTATTGATGTGGATTTCGGATAGAAACTATTTTCAACATTCTGAAGCTGTATCTTAAGAAATACCACTGAATATAACAACGGTATTTGCAAACATGTTTCCGAGAAGCAAATTTGTGATAGTAAATTTTTGTCTAATAAGAGCAGTAGGAATAAAACCAAAAACAGAACATATGTTACGTTACAAAGTTACAGTAAGGCGCTAACTAATTTTTTTGTTGATCACTTTTTTAACTATGAAAATTTTGCTGAATGCAATCCAGACGCAAAAATCCTATCGTTAAACTTGCAACCCTTGACAACAGAGAAAATTGAAAATTAAATACTTAAAAACAATGACAAATATCAAACAAGGAATGCAATGCTGAAATTCAACTCACTAAATGAAAGTACGTACATGAAGAAACTGTTAGGAATATAAAAAACGATTGCGTTTGTGAGAGAGAAAAGATATGTATGTTTCTTAGAATTTTAAGTAGTCATTTATTACAAATGGTTGGTGTAAATCAAAATCAATGCAACAAAACTATTAAAATATCACATGATGTAACTCTACCAAATATGAAACATGTGTGCTGTGGCTGCAAATGTTTAGTTGCAAAATAAATGCTATGAATTCTTGTTATGATACTCAGTATTAAGTTGAAATGTATGCCACCAGATTTGAGAACAACATGCAGAAACTAAATGGAATATATACAATAAGATTAGTATGAAAGGTATTATTATTTGCGATGTAATATCTTTGAGCCTTAATTTAATTATGTGAAAAGATAACAAGAGGCCTAAATGGGCCTAAGTCCTTCAACTGAACCTTAACCATCTGACTTTGCTTCTAACTAGGCTTGGTGAAAATCCTTTAACCTGTTCATTATTTTTTATTATCATTTTGCTGTCACACACCAAAGCACATAACCATCGAAAGAAATCATCTAAAGTTAGTTATTTCTTTTTCAACTCTAGTGGTCCTTAAAAGGGCCAAAGTGTCCCTATTTGAATAGATTTGATATAAGACATAACATGGTAAAAGACCTTATAATGTTGCTCTGGACAAGGTTTTATGAAGACCCGTTCAGGAGTTGGAGAGGCCTCTAACAAGGCCCCATTTACATATGTTGCTCCTGTCAAGTTCTTTTTAACAGTGTGATCAGATTTTATTTGGAAAGTATGAGTTTTTAAAGCAAAAACATATCAGATACTTGTCTTAATGCAAAAAAAAAATCAGTTGACTCAGTGTCTTACATTTGTAAAATACGCTCTTCATTTATAGAAAGGAACAGTATAACACCACAGTCAATAGGAAACAACTTACATTTGGGAGAAATACTTTGGCAGTTAAAATATTTGACAAGCCTTGAAGTGACATTTATAAGTAAATGTGTTCCTTTCATGAAAATACTTGAACTTCCAAAGGGCATACAAAAGACAGTGGATGGATGTGTTGTAAATGTTTCAATAAACCCTGATGAAACTTGCGGTGTGCCACCAAAATTTCCATCCTCTTCTTAAATAACTGTGAAACTGAAGAGAAAATTGAAATATAAGGGACATGAGTAAATACAGACTATTAGTCCCGTCTGCTTAACATTACCTGCACATTACAATATATTAATATAAATGCACTCTGGCAGGTAAATTTCTGAAAGTGAAAACACAGACTTATGGCAGGGATTAACCAACGAGGATTCTGATACTGAACAAAACAATACTGATAATAACAACAATTATACAGTTCAAAATGAGAGTGAAAGTGTACTTGATAATTGTAAGATATCATACCATGAGATGGATGCAGTAGACGCTGAAGTAAAAAACTTGCAGATTCAAAATGGAGAAGTGAATACATTTGAGTGCCCGCAAGATAAATCAAATGAAAGTGACATTTAAAGTGAAGAGGCAGACATTAGCCACAGAGAACTGTATGGATTACCACTAGATACTTGAATTCAGCCAGAGGACTTAACATCAGATTCCGATTTCTTATTGTCTATTGCACCAGGAGAAGGGAAACGACCATAATAAATGCATACAGATAGGCATCGGTGAACAAGATTCTGAAAGACCTAAGAAAATATTTGTGAAACAATATTTTAGAAATAGATTACAGTGATAATACGTTTTCATGTAGCATTGAATATTTCCTTTATGCTAAATACAAATGTGAAGTAAAACAAGCAGGTGACTGCTTATCAATAGCTATGAGAAAGTGAAAAGGTAATATTTTACAGAGAAAAATAACAGCTGGTCAAGTAAAAAAGGCTGAAAACTGAGGCAGTTGACAAGAAATGACTTGGGTTACCATTTTCTACAGAAAGTAAGAGGATCTCCGGCTTAATACAATAAAATGCTGCATGTTATAATGGGGGTCAGTTTACAACGTTAACCGGCCTAGATGTAGTTCATGGATATCTATCATGTTTCAATATTTTTCACAGTTTCGTGGACATTTTACAATATTTAAACGATTAGCATGTTCGTGACGTTATGCTGATGTGCTGTTCTAATGGGAATGGATACATTCAGATTTAAAACAAAATTCTGTCGCGCCATAATGAGGCGCATCCCGATTCTCCAAATATACGTACTTTTGTCCAGACCGACAACACAAAATATTTGAAAAGAATTTCATGACAAAGACACGGAAGCTATTCTAGACAAGGTACCTTCTACAACAATTAAAGCTATCCAAATAACTGCGGGGGAAAAACAGTGACAGATTCAGATATAAAACAAACGGACTCGCGTTGCACAACCGTTATATATACCAATGACTGATGTTGACAATATTACATAATAACCAATCAAGTATGTTCCATTTGAAATGGTATGCACTTCAATATCATATCCGCTCAGCCAGTTCGGAGAGGTTTTAACAATAGTTTATTGGAGGCAAGAAAAAGAACAGAAGCATAGAAAATAGGGCGCATTGTGTCGCAAGACTGTGTTGTCCCACTTCTCCACCACGAAACTGAAATATGTCAATTTACTAGTGATGGGCAAATCGGTTAGATTTGCCAACCGATTAATCGGCATAATCGGACAAGCCAACCGATTCGATTAATCGGATATAATCGGATAATCGGTTACTCTAGTTGCATATCTTAAGTTCACCTAACAGTGTATGTTTTATGTCAATACTTGAGAAATGAACCTCACAGATATCGAATACCCTATTTCTTTTGTACCCTTTCATAAATGTGAGTAAGTTAACAGCATAAAAGTAAAATATTTGTAAAGATAGTAAACTTCAAATCAGGTACTCGTCTTAATTTCACCAGGGACTTATCCAGTGATATTATGCTATTAAATTAAAATTATACAAAATCAAAAATTGAAAATACTTTTGCTAATATGCTTGCGTAAGTCGTACGTATGCATACTGTCATACTAATGTCAAGAGATTAGGTTGATGGTTTTCCCGGCTTGATATTGTAAAAGCCATATATCTTCCAAATTCTGGGTGATCACTGATGACATCAATTTCTTTCGACACTTTGGAGGAAGCCATTTTTACGTAGAGTAGTTCCCCTTGGCGTAATTGCCCCAAAGAATCGTAAATACCAGAAAGAAAACGGTCAGAAACAGCTTAATTATCCGTTTAGGGTGCCAAGTAATTAATCGGTCAGGGAAAAGTGAAATCGGCGATCGCGCTCATGAATGCAACGCCGACGATTATTCGATTGTCGCCGATTGTCGGCCCATCACTACAATTTACACTTCGACTATTTGCAGACAATACCCGTACAGCTTGCAAAATAAGTTGCGAAACTTCAGAATGCTGAAATAAACATTCAGACAGGCCATTCCCTTGGAATCAAAGAGCAGGAACACACAGAGTATATTGTAAAAACAAGGTAATGTTTTAACTGCAAGTCATGGCTACGAGAGGAAACCCCATTACGAAATGGTTAAAAAGACGTTATCATGCCGTAAATATTATGTTTGTCAGATATTGATACTTTACAATCCGTATTGACTATGTGGTGACAAGAACTTTCCGCAGTCACGGGAATACTTGGAGCACGTTTTCAACATTTCGTCGCCCGATTCTTATAGTGCTCTATCTCCATTTTTTGAAAAAATGAGATTTTTACATCATTTTGTTTGTCTCGCCGAGCTCTATCGTTCTGGAGCAAGAAAACGTAACATCTGACGTCATAGAGAAAGATCCTGCGTAATACTTTGCTCCATGTCCTCTGTTTGAATGTAACAGTAACGATTTAAGTACTCTATCTCCAGGACTTAAAGCACTGTAATGTTTAAAATTATTCTGACCAATCATACACATAAACTAATATCATGTGATCATCATTAGACTTTGTAAAGGAGTGCTCTATGTCCATTTAACTTAATCCAGAATTGCTCTAACTCCATTTTAACCAATAGAATGCACAGTTACATGCATGTGATCACAACAAAATATGGCGGATAGACATAGTTGTAGCATGTTTGAAATATACTTAGAATGCCTATCTACACGACATGCATAGGCTAGTCATAGGTGAGATTGCTTATACAGGTTATTTTATCATTTTATTACTTATACAAACACATATCATTGTTAATTAAGCTGTAGGTAGACAATACATACAAGATTTGCAACAGACCTTATTGATGTGGATTTCGGATAGAAACTATTTTCAACATTCTGAAGCTGTATCTTAAGAAATACCACTGAATATAACAACGGTATTTGCAAACATGTTTCCGAGAAGCAAATTTGTGATAGTAAATTTTTGTCTAATAAGAGCAGTAGGAATAAAACCAAAAACAGAACATATGTTACGTTACAAAGTTACAGTAAGGCGCTAACTAATTTTTTTGTTGATCACTTTTTTAACTATGAAAATTTTGCTGAATGCAATCCAGACGCAAAAATCCTATCGTTAAACTTGCAACCCTTGACAACAGAGAAAATTGAAAATTAAATACTTAAAAACAATGACAAATATCAAACAAGGAATGCAATGCTGAAATTCAACTCACTAAATGAAAGTACGTACATGAAGAAACTGTTAGGAATATAAAAAACGATTGCGTTTGTGAGAGAGAAAAGATATGTATGTTTCTTAGAATTTTAAGTAGTCATTTATTACAAATGGTTGGTGTAAATCAAAATCAATGCAACAAAACTATTAAAATATCACATGATGTAACTCTACCAAATATGAAACATGTGTGCTGTGGCTGCAAATGTTTAGTTGCAAAATAAATGCTATGAATTCTTGTTATGATACTCAGTATTAAGTTGAAATGTATGCCACCAGATTTGAGAACAACATGCAGAAACTAAATGGAATATATACAATAAGATTAGTATGAAAGGTATTATTATTTGCGATGTAATATCTTTGAGCCTTAATTTAATTATGTGAAAAGATAACAAGAGGCCTAAATGGGCCTAAGTCCTTCAACTGAACCTTAACCATCTGACTTTGCTTCTAACTAGGCTTGGTGAAAATCCTTTAACCTGTTCATTATTTTTTATTATCATTTTGCTGTCACACACCAAAGCACATAACCATCGAAAGAAATCATCTAAAGTTAGTTATTTCTTTTTCAACTCTAGTGGTCCTTAAAAGGGCCAAAGTGTCCCTATTTGAATAGATTTGATATAAGACATAACATGGTAAAAGACCTTATAATGTTGCTCTGGACAAGGTTTTATGAAGACCCGTTCAGGAGTTGGAGAGGAATTTAGTAAAAGGTATCTCTATTTTGCAACTCTGGCAGTCCCTAAAAGAGGCCACACTAATTGAATAAATTAGTTAAAGGACATAATAAAAGTTTGATGAAGATCCATCAAGCGGTTGAGAAGTAGTCATTTAAAGACATTTGTAGCTTTAGGTCTAGTGGTCCCTTAGAGGGCCATGCGCTCCCCCACCCCAACCCACAATTACAAAAAAATGGAGGGGGCAATATAATTACGCTACGGACCGAGAATGATGACAGTCAATTGAGTGGTTCATTAGAAGTAGTTATAAAAGATATTTTTGATTTTAGCCCTAGAATGAGCAAACAGTCTCCGTTTGAATACAATTGAGAGAGTGCCCTCTAATGATGCCACCGGCCATCTCTGTTGAAGATTCATCCAGCGATTCATGACCAGAAAGTATTTGTATTTGTAGCTCTAGTTGCCCCTAAGAGGAGCAAAGTGCCCTTAATCAAACAAATTTGAGAAAGGACCTTATACTGGTCTCTAGACCAAGTTTGGTGAATATCCATCAAATGGTTCATGAGTAGTCGTTTAAAGGTATTTCTGTTTTGAACTCTAACAGACCAAATGCTCCTAACAGAATAATTTTGGTGGAGATTCTTATAATGATGCTACAAATCAAGTTTGAAGAAGATCCATTGTGTGGTTCATGAGATAAAATCATTTAAGGGAATTTCTATTTTAAGCTATGGTAACCCCTCAAAGGGGCCAATCGTCCCCATTGAACCAGTTTGGGAGAGGATGTTATAATGATGCTACAGACTATGTTTGATAAAGATCCATTAAGCGATTCATGAGAAGTTCCTTAAATGTTTTTCCTATTTTTTCTTTGCTCTAGCTGGCAGTAGCTGCCCTTAAAGGGGCCAAGATTAATCATTTGATCAAACTTGATAGAGATCTATTCCAAAATTCTACTGACCAGTAGTTTCAGAGGAGAAAAAAATTAAGTACAATGTTGACGCAGGAAGACGGACGATGGACGCCGTACAATCAACCTATATTAATAGCTAAAAGAGACATGAATATAACATTGATAGTGTTGTGTAAAAGAGAACTGGTATGACTGACTAGTACAGTTACATGCAAAAAATGAACATAATATAAAAACTGTCGTTTTGTGAAAGAATACAGTTATTACTGAGAATATTTACATGTAGATGCAAAGACAATGTCATTAGGTATTGCTATAATGCTTAGTATTATGTCAACCTAAATGCCAACTGATAACAAAACACGGAAAATCTTACTCAGCGTAATGAAAAGATAACTGTATTTGGCAAATAGAATAGTTACGACTAAAAAATATTTTAGATCTTTGTTCATTGCTGACAATAATTATTGCGGTTACTGAGTAATTAAATTTCAAAATCTTTCTGTTGTTGTTAAACATAATACTACAATATGGTTTACGAATACCCATCTGCAGATAAGTAGGACCAATGTGCCTAGTTTAATAGCCGATTACGTCTATAGCGTAGCAGTTCAGTTAACCCTGAACAATACGGACAGCATGTTAAAACCATTTGCAAATCAGTCCAAATCTTCTGACTTTGAACACCTGCCCCTCACCACTGTTTGAAACCTCGCTTTTTCATGTTAGGAGGCCATCCAGTTGACATGAAGTAAGTCATATACCCAGGTATCCGCGCTTGCCAACTAGAGTCCTCCTCAAAGAAAATCTTGAAAGTTGCAATATGGCCTATGATATTGTGTCAGTTTGATGATACTAAAACCAAAATCAATCCTCCTTTAATTTCAAAATGAGTACAGTGACTGTCATTACTGTTTAAGAGCTCTCGCACTATTTTCAATATACAATTGTAATAAATATTATCTTGCTCTATGTCCAATTTTGTAAATTCACAGTGCTCTATCTCCCGATAGAGCAATACACCTTTAACAGTTTTTTTCGATTTTTGTCAAATTTGCTCTATCTCCAAAGTGAAAAATGTATAAATGCAGAAAAATAAAAACGAAATGTGTTTAAAAGCATTTACAGTCTGAAAGAACTAAGCGCAAGGAACGAGTAGATATATTTATCACCATTTTCGCCCAGAAATAAAAAAACTAGACAAGAGTTGAACTTTGGAAGCGATTTTCGCTACGTTTAAAAAATGGTAGATAGAGCATCGTTCCACTCACGCGACGATTTATGCAGGGGTATCCAAATCCAGAGACATTTGGTGCAGACATGGTAGACCAGAATAGTTATAGTAAAAACAAGCATGGAAAATCTAAATTAAAACAATTACATCAACATATAAGCTACTCGTAATTATTAGGAAGAACGTAAAAAAGTAACACTATAAATGAAATATTGAATTTTTCTATCCTGCATTCTACTGCACGCGTCTCTTCGGAACAGATTGAAATTGCTTTAATCTTCCGTAAACGGTGCAAAGCATGTGCCTCAGATCAATGTTTCTATAAACATTAAATTTTTGGAGGCAGCTTCATAACAGATTGCTATGACTTGGATATATTTCTTTAGATATGAAAAAGGGCGTCATTGGTACGTTATAATGGCAAAAATGGTTATCGCGCAGTTACTTTAGTTTCCACGTTTCTAAAAGTTATTCTGTTAGACAGCTGTAGACACAAGTTATTAAGTTTCTTAAAGGCACTGGCCTCCAGATCGTACGATAACAAAAATAAAGAAAAAATAATTGGTTGCAGGAAATTAATGATATTTCTTTAGAACCTTTTGAAACTTAATTACTGACAGACTATATGTTATGGAAACACACGAGAATTAGTTGATTTTACTAATTTTTATAAAGAGAATCGAAAAGCGTTTGTAACGCTTAATTCGAGGTAAACTGCCTTAATTATAAATACAATGTATCTGTATTTTAACGCGGTAAATACGTACTCCTCCGTGGCGGTATTGGTAAAGACAGTGGACAAGTTTTTATTGCGGCCTGGAGTCGACTCCGGACAAACATTTTTTTTTTCTTTATTTGGCATTTTTGGATAGTTTAGAAACAAAAACTCATATTCGAAATAAATGTTCATAATATGACTGAACTTCAATTTTAAAGAAAGATCATTTTTAGCCAAAATCTGGAGGTCAGTGCCTGTAAGTGGCCAACAGGGTAGCTTAGCTGCCTCATGACGTCATTCTTTCTGAAGGAGTCCATTTGGTATGCCAAAGAACACAACGGTAGTGTGTTCATCTGTTTTCTGGATGCAAAGCAAGCCTTCGAAACTGTATGGCACATATTTATCATATTGATCGACCCACAAATTTCCATGTAGGGTTACTAACATAGCCTATAATTGATTTGTTTTATTGATTACTTGTACTTATCTATAGCCTAGATCGACAAAAACATCGACATAAAAATCTACTGACTATCTACAGAAATATAAGGGGTCCATCTTTGAACCAACGAAAATGATAGAATCAAAGCCGTTGCAATAGGAGTACAATCCGTCAACACAGTAACCAAGTTACTCTTTTAAAGGCGAAGAAAATCTCCTATATAAGTGACCCTACCTTCCTCACCCCACACCCTCCCATTTCCCCAGAAATGCCAGACATCTTAATTCCTAATAAATAGGATCGTGTCTGGTCAAGTATGATAAGGGTCCATAAAACCACTGTAGACTTGACATGTAGTCCATGTCAGAGGATTATAAATTTTATTGAAATGTACAGATTATCACTGGTTATTCCCTGTGTTTTGCATTTTATTGATTGAAATGCAGCTTTTTAAGAATATATACAAAAAATATATACTAATTGTAATTGCTCAGTCATGTTGAGTAATGTCCTGACCAATTAAATTAAATTAAAACATACAGCAAAGCAATTCTCACCCTTTTAGAAAACTCTCACATTTATTTATTAAAAAATAAAATAATTATTTAAAACTAAATAAGAGAAATGGTAAGTACTTTTTATTCAATTATTATGATCTTTTCATCTAAATAACAAAATAAAACCAGAAAAAATTATCATTGCTGGATTTTATTAGAAATTAAAGAAGCGTTCAGTTGCATTTCTAATAGATAAAAACGAAATATGGACAGAAGGATTTTATATATTAACAAGGCAGTCTGAAAGACAGCTAAATCCCCCGCCACTGCTATGGATAGTAAAAGGGTAAACCTTTGATTTTAGCTGTGACCTTGCCCTTGAACTGACATGGCTGACTCATGAATTCTGCACAACGTCTTCATGAGGTGATCATTTGACCCAAGTTTCATGAAAATCCTTCAAGGGGTTTAGGAGATACAGAGCTGAAACCTTTGACCTTCAGTTGTGACCTTGACCTTGAGTTGACATGGCTGACTCATGAGTTCTTGATGAGGTGATCATTTGACCCAAGTTTGATGAAAATCCTTTAAGGGGTTTTGGAGATACAGAGTGGACACCAAACGGAAGGCTCAAACCTTCGACCCTTAGTTGTGACCTTGACCTTGAGCTGGCATGGTTGACTCATGGGTTCTGCACATCGTCTTGATGAGGTGATCATTTGACCAAAGTTTTATAAAATTCCTTCAAGGGGTTTAAGAGATATAGAGCGGACACAAAATGAAAGGCTCAAACCTTTGACCCTGAGTTGTGACCTTGACCTTGAACTGGCATGGATGACTCATGGGTTCTACACATCGTTTTGATGAGGTGATCATTTGACCCAAGTTTTATAAAATTCCTTCAAGGGGTTTAGGAGATATAGAGCGGACACCAAATGGCAGGCTCAAACCTTTGACCTTGAGTTGTGACCTTGACCTTGAGCCGACATGGCTGACTCATAAGTTCTGCACATCGCCTTGATGAGGTGATCGTTTGACCCAAGTTTGATGAAAATCCTTCAAGGGGTTTAGGAGATATAGAGCGGACACAAAATGGAAGGCTCAAACCTTTGACCCTAAGTTGTGACCTTGACCTTGAGCCGGCATGACTGACTCATGGGTCCTGCACATCGTCTTGATGAGGTGATCATTTGACCCAAGTTTTATAAAATTCCTTCAAGGGGTTTAAGAGATATAGAGCAGACACAAAATGGAAGGCTCAAACCTTTGACCCTGAGTTGTGACCTTGACCTTGAGCTGGCATGGATGACTCATGGGTTCTGCACATCGTCTTGATGAGGTGATCATTTGACCCAAGTTTTATAAAATTCCTTCAAGGGGTTTAGGAGATATAGAGCGGACACAAAATAACAGGCTCAAACCTTTGACCTTGAGTTGTGACCTTGACCTTGAACCGACAAGGCTGACTCATTAGTTCTGCACATCGTCTTGATGAGGTGATCATTTGATCCAAGTTTGATGAAAATCCTTCAAGGGGTTTAGGAGATATGGAGCGGACACGAAAGTGTTACGGACGGAAGGACGGACTGACGGACAAAACGGTATTTATGTGACACCCCCATTGTTCTCTCTATTGTTCTATCAGTCACATAAAAAGAAAAAAATCACATAAACAGAACGGAATGAATGACATCAAAGAGAAATACCGTTATGAAGTCACTTAACCATCATTTCGCGGGCACGGAAGGACGGAAGGACGGACGCAGATCATTCCTATAATCCCTCCACCACGGTAAGGGATTAAAAATTCATTCAGGCCACACCACGGGAAGGCATTTTCTTTTATTAATTTATAATAAAATTCAGCAATATGGAGATATCATTGTTCAAAATACACATGATTTTTTATTTATGAAAGGTGCCTGAATGCATTTTCTTTTACTTTTAATAAAAATCCAGCAATAATGAGATTTTATTTTAATAAAACTTGATTTATTAAAAATAAAAATACTGTTGTACTGTTCTATCTTATCACTTTGTTCGTTTATCCCTAACTCAACTCAACTCATACTTTATTATAGTCTCATCTTTGTATACAATTATAAAATCATAAAAAGACTATACTAAAATTAATACAAAGCCATTCTAAAATTAGAATTACAAGAGACTGTGTTAGTTATTAAAATCGTATTTATAATTACATTTAAATGAAACTTAAATCTGTATAAAAGAATAAAAATAAAAAATAATTTTATCTACTAAAAAATACCATTATCTGCACTAGATTCTATTAACCCGAAATTAAAAGTACAGTTAATGTCTAATTTCACGTTCACAACATATTGACTAACTTAAATTAAAACTAGTTAAACAAAAAAAAACAAAAACACACACAATCCCCCCCCCATAACCCTTAATCTATTTTTCCTCTTTCCCACTCCCCCTCCCTTCCTTCTTTTTTCTTTCTCCTTTTAATCCAAGCAAAATTTGACAGTTGTTTTCTAACATTCAAACGTTACAGTTACTTATTATAGAGTAGTAAGCGTCTATGACATAAAATTTGGAGGCAGGTTTTGGCTGAATATTTAACAATATTTTTATCACTTAGTATAAAACATAACTTATCCTGATCAGACAATGTACATGTATCAAAATTATTGTTTATTTCATTGATTCTATAAAAAAAAGCTCTGCTCGTATATTAGTATATAGAGGGCATTTCAGAATAACATAAATTTCATCCTCGACACACATATTACAGTTAAAACAAGTTCTGCCATTAACATCAATATTCTCATATCTACCAGTTTCAAGTCTTATTGGTGCTACCCCAAATCTAAACTTAGCAAGTTAACTTCTGTTGTGAAAAGGTAAATTACATTTTACATAATCTTCAACAGAATTGTTATCTTTGAACAATCTGTATGTACGAAGTTTGTTTCGACCATGACCTCTAGAGGAAATATCCCTATCTAGTAGCATTTTCCATTTGTCTAATGGTAACAATTTCGCTTCAACAAAATCTACCACATATTTGGTTGACAATAAATCAAACATTTCAATGCTTGGACAATCTATATCATTCAGCATATTGTTAACTCTAATTTAATCAGGCTTTCTAAACTCGTTATGAAGGTGAGAACTGGTTTGCGATAAAGGTGAGAAATATCACCTGCAATCTATGTATTACACAGTATCTTATTATGATAAACAGAAGCTAGTCTATCAATGATCCAGTCTTGTATACTGGCCCTTACCACCAATACGCAGACCGTATATAATCAATGGTCCAGTCTTGTATACTGGCCCTTTCCGCCAATACGCAGACCGTATAATCCCCATAGGCCACATACCTCGCATAGCAGAATCGGTGTCTTTAAGAATATACAAGTCACTTGTGATTCTCAAGGCACAGTATGGATGCAAGTTTTGCAATTTCCCATTGGGTTTATCAATTTTGCAACTGGAAAGATCTCATTGTATGTGCGTGAGATCAATTCAGAACGTGACATTTTCAGCCTCGACTGATATTTACCTTGGCGCCCTAGGCTTAAAACCCAATAGAAGCAGATAGGTTTGATGTGAAAGAGCTACAGTTTTTAGTCACCTATTTTATAAACAATTCTTCGTTCATAGACTGATTATTCATATGAATTACGATAGCAAACTCCCGCTCTTACATGAATTAAAGGATTCATTCCCTACGTATATAGACTGTTAAGTAAATATACACTGGATTGAATACTTCCCTGCATGTCCAATCATCCTATGAAGTTTTAACATTCTGGTTCAAATGTTTCTGAATTTACTGATCGGAAACGGTTATTCATGTTCTGGCCCCTGTGACCTTGTCAGAATAATTTGTATATCTGATATATTGATAACGTAACACATGAGCACAGATAGTGCTTGACTCCCTTTTCATGCTATCATTGCTATAATTATTGTTAAATTGCTGTTAATAATAGGATGTGGGTCATTTCTGGCTGATTTGGGTTCATTATGTCGATAGCTGGATCCCAGCATCACACATTATGTCATATACAAAGGGAAATCACATTGGTACACGAATCATTTAGGCAAGGTACCAGAGGAAAATTTCATATACGAGATATTTGGTCTCACCAGCTAAACGTTTTAACAAAGGACATTCTACATCGTTTGTCAGTTAGTCTAAGACATAGTCACCTTAGCGATTGGACCCATTTCATTGTTCAAGATATTAAATGCGTAGGCACTTCCCTGGGTCATATAACTCGTATCCTGACAATTTAGGGACTCGTCCGGGATCTATATCCAAGGAGGTACAGAGACTAGTGGTTTTAACGTTCTGTTGGTGTACCAAAAGGCGCTGTGACTGATGGAAGCCTGAGCTACATATATTTTAATTCCAGAATTAGTTTCAGCTTAAGGTTTCAAGATGGACTACGATAAATGGGTGGCGGTGGGAGAACGAATGGGCTTTTCAGGTTCTGAGCTTAGCGATTATGTGGATAGAAAAGAGGAGTATAGTGAACGTGAGGAACGTATGTTGAGTCGAGAAGAAGAGAGTCAGAGACGAGATGTGGAAAGGCGGCATCATGATGATGAACAACGGAGGTTTGAGGCTCAAGAAGCTGAGAAGTAAAGGTTATTTGAGAGTGAACGCTTGAAGGAAGAACACGCCTTGAAACAGGAAGAACGAGCTTTAAAGGAGGAAGAACGAGCTTTAAAGGAGGAAGAACGAGCTATGAAACAGCAGGAATTGGAAATGTTAAAAATAAAGGCTGAAGCCGGAGCTTTAGCAGCTGATAAAGGGACTGACCACCAAAGCAGTAAAACATTACGGCCAAGAGTCCCGAAGTTCGAGGTAAGTAAAGATAATATGGATGCATATCTCGAACGATTTGAGCGGTTTGCAAAAAGCCAGGGATGGAAAGAAGAGACATGGGCTGTGAGCCTCAGTTCATTGCTGACAGGAAAAGGCCTTGACGTATATACAAGCATGCCTCCAGACCAAGCCAATGACTATACTGCATTAAAGAAAGCAGTTCTGAAGCGTTATCAGTTAACAGAGTAAGGTTTCAGATTGATGTTCAGGGTATGCAATCCAGAGCGTGGTGAAACTGTTTTTCAGTTCAGTTCAGTTCATGGCAAGGCTGGACAGATATTTCAGTCGATGGACAGAGATGGCAGAAGTTGACAATACGTTTGAAACACTGAAAGACCATATGATCAGAGAACAGTTCAACCAAACTTGTTCCACAGACCTTGCTTTGTTCTTGAAGGAAAGAGTTGCAAAGTCAAGAGCTGAGATTACACAGTTGGCAGAACAATTCATTGAAGCACACGGTGGTACTATAACCTCAGACAGGGTTTTGAAAAATAATTCCTCATCATTAGACCACCACATCGTCAAAGTATGACACCTTCATCTCAGCCACAGCAAACAGAAAGCCCAGCTTTTAAAAAGCCTGTATGTTATTTATATACTAAGGCGGGTCATATAGCACGGGAGTGCCGAGACCAAAATAAGAGGAAGATAAGCGGTTTGCTTTGACCAGTAGGGGATCCTACGAGGAGAGACAGAAAGATAGGCATGGCGTACAAGATTCTACACCTAAAGACTGGAGAAAGAAAGATCAGGAGCATAAAGACAGACAGTACGATGACAGGAAAGTGTCAGCTTCATGTATAGCTGTATCATTAGATGATAAAAAGGTAAAAGTCAACATAGAAGATGGACGGCTTAAGTTACGAGATGGAGAATCCGTTAGTTCCTTCAGCAAAGATACAGGTTGACACACTATATTTTACAGGAGAAGGTGAAGCCATGGTTTTGACAAATTTGATCTGTGATTTATTTATAGGAAATATAAAAGGGGCTTCTGATAGACCAGACCTTAACTGGAGTAGTGGCGGAAAGAAGTCTTCATCAAATGAAAATATTGTTGCAGCTGTGGTAACGAGAGCACAGGCTGAGAAAGAAAAACAGTCAATAAAACCATTGAATTTTGCAGAAACCAAACAGGATGAACTTTATGTCGAGCGATTAGAAAAAGCTCAGAAGGAGGACAGTACCTTAGGAAAACTGTGGACATATGCCTCGGATAAGAAGAAAATGAAGACGAAGAGTGGTTTTACGTTTCTCTGTGAAGTCAAGAAGGATGTATTGTATAGAACATTCGAAGAAAAGGAAGGCAGTATAATCAAACTCATTTCAGAAAGAGGGTTATGTCTTTAGCTCATGTATCAATAGTTGGAGGACACCTATCAATAAGAAAGACAGTTGATAGGATACAAACAAGTTTTTATTGACCTGGGTTAACTAGTGATGTCACAAGGTTTTGTAGTGTATATGTCAGAAAATGACCCCAAAAGGAAAAGTTAGAAAGGTTCCGTTGGGAGATATGCCAATAATGGAGACACCATTTCATAGTGTGGCTGTGGATTTAATAGGACCTCTTGCCCTTGTTTCAGAAAAAGGAAATCGGTATATTCTTACCGTGGTCGACTATGCTACAGGATATCCTGAGACTGTTGCATTACCTAGGATTGAGACCGAACGGATAGCTGAAGCTCTGCTAGATATATTTTCTAGAGTTGGATTTCCATCCGAGATTTTGAGTGACAGAGGGAGCCAGTTTACCTCACAGCTGATGGAAGAAGTGTGTAGGCTGATCAGTCTGAAACAAATGTTCACAACCCTGTATAACGCAAAGTGCAATGGTTTTTGTAAGCGTATGAATGGTATTTTAAAAAGTATGTTAAAAAAAGATGTGTCAACAAAAACCAAAGGACTGGGATAGATATTTGTCAGCAGTGTTGTTTGCATATCGAGAGGGTGCACAGGCAAGTACCGGATTCTCACCATTTCTCTATGGCAGGACAGTCAGAGGACCTATGCAACTACTTCAAGAACTTTGGACTGAAGCTGAAACACAAGAAACAAGAAACACATATGAATATGTTTTAAACCTTAGAATTCGATTAGAGAAAACATGTAAGGTAGCTAGAGAAAGTCTTCATGAAGCACACGAAACGTACCGACACCATTATGACAAGAGTGCCAGAAACAGAAATTTGAAATTCGGAGATAAAGTGCTTTTACTTTTGCCGACTAACCACAATAAGTTAATGGTTCAGTGGAAAGTTCCTTACGAAGTAGTTGATGTTCTAAATAAAATGGACTATAAATTAAGAGTAGGTGATAAAATAGGGCTTTACCATATCCGTGTACTCAAGTATGAGGAGAGACAAGATATTTCTGCCGTAAGCGTTGCAGTGATCGAGGCCGATGAAAGTACAGAGAGAGGGGTGTTTGATGACGAAACTTTACTTGATCTTATTAGAAAAGGAGGGTCGGAAACATATAAAGATGTACAAATCAATCCTCAGTTGTACGAAAACCAAATCAGTCAAATAAAATCTCTTGTGAAACAATATCAAGACATCTTCACAAAAAATCCTGGGACTACGAATCTCGCAGAACATAAGGTCGAACTCACCACCACAGAACCTGTTAGAGTCAGACAATATCCCATACTATATGCGAAATGAAATGAGGTTAATCAAGAGGTTCAACACATGTTAAAGGCTGGTATCATTGAGCCTGCCACCTCTGCATACAACTCCCCTATCGTGATGTTAAAAAAGAAAGATAACATAAACAGATTTTGTATTGATTTTAGGCGATTGAAATCTGTAACGAAATTTGATACAGAACCTATGGGAAATGATGAAGATATCCGGTCAAAACTTCAAGGGGATTATTCTTTATAAAATTGGATCTCAGCAAAGGTTACTGGGCAGATTCTGGGAGTTAAAGATTCAAAGCTCACACTAAGACCATCAAAGTGTCTCGATCATAGGATATGATAATATTTCATTCATCGGGCATAAAGTTGGAAATGATCAGCTGGAAATGGAAGATGATATGTTAGATCGCATAAAAAATGCAGGCGAACCTAAGACTAAGAGACAAGAACGGGTCTAATAGGATATTACAGAAAATTCATAGCATCGTACTCCGAAGTTGCAGCCCCCTGAACGACTTAATCAAGAAAGGAAAACCTAATAACATGGTATGGGAAGAACAACATGCCAAAGCTTTTAATACTTTAAAAACCTTGTTTACACAAGCACCTATTCTACGGTTACCAGACTTTTCACGACCTTTTATATTACAGTGTGATGCTTCAGATACTGGGGTTGGAGCAGCACTTCTTCCGAGGTATGAAGATGGACAGTTTCCTATAGCTTATGCTAGTTAAAAGTTGCTCCAAAGAGCGAGAAACTATTCGGTAATTGAAAGAGAATGTTTATCAATAGTATTTGGAGTTAAGAAATTTCAAAAGTATTTGTATGGCAGCGAATTCATCTTCCAGACTGACCATGCCCTATTGAGTACATATAGAAATGTTAAGTAGAAAGCTCAAGAATTATGAGGTGGGCATTGTTTCTGCAGTGTTACAGATTCAAAACTGAATCTATTAAAGGTACAGAAAATGTATGTGCTGATTATTTAAGTAGACAATAATTGATTATATGAAACAGAATACGATGTGACTGATTGTAACAACAACAAAAATCAATAAATAGTAAAAAGAGAAAGAGATTTGTTTGCAAATTATTCTTCTTGTTTATGAGTATTTTCTTGAGAAGGGGGCTATTTGTCAGAATAATTTGTATATCTGATATATTGATAACGTAACACATGAGCACAGATAGTGCTTGACTCCCTTTTCATGCTATCATTGCTATAATTATTGTTAAATTGATGTTAATAATAAGATTTGGGTAATTTCTGGCTGATTTGGGTTCATTATGTCGATAGCTGGATCCCAGCATCACACATTGTCATATACAATAGTTAAGGGGAACCAGATATTTGTTAGAGCAAGTACTCGTTGTAAAATACTATGTATAAATTTGAACCAATCAGAAGCAAGTTCTATAAATAGCACCAATCAAAGCTCACGTCTGCTAAGGTATAAATAGGTAGATGGATGACAGAGAGATCATTTGGTATCCAGCGATTGAAGACACATCGAGGATTTAACTAATAATTTATCCCAGTACCTGGATGAGTTATTGCAATTACGCTATCAGGGCGGATAAATTATTAAAAAGAAAAAGTTTGAAGTTCAAAGACTGAAGAAGAGTTGCAGAATTTCAACAAGGTTTCGAGCTTTAGGGTCAGCGCATAGGAATTTTACCTTAAGGGTAGTTGAATGCTATAGACGATAGCAAATATGAACTGAGCATCGGAAAGCTGAGGCAGAGAAATAGGTTTTGGTGATCTACCAAGAAAGTAGAAGAGTTCCAGCTTATAGACGAGGTTCAGCGTTATTGGCGAAGTACAGCCAAGGCATCAGGGTTATACCTATATGGTAGTTGAATGCTATAAGTGATAGCATATAGGCGCTGAGCCTCCAGAAGTCAGGGCAATATTATTGAGTAGGACTCAATAGGACTCGTATGTTGTTTTTCAAAGACATTGTCTGAAGGGAACTTCGACACAAAGACCAGTCAAGTATAGTATCTCCAGCCTATAGGAGTCTAAGCTGCTGATTTTGAGTTGAAGGTTGATAGTTGAACATTTAATGATTTTTGCCTGATCCCTGAAATTATCTAGCTCATAACTGAAATCATTTACGAATTATTGGTACACGAATCATTTAGGCAAGGTAGCCTGAGGAAAATTTCATATACGAGATATTTGGTCTCACCAGCTATACGTTTTAACAAAGGACATTCTACATTGTTTGTCAGCTAGTCCAAGACATAGTCACCTTAGCGATTGGACCCATTTCATTTTTCAAGATATTAAATGCGTAGGCACTTCCCTGGGTCATATAACTCGCATCCTGACAGACCTTGACCTTTGATCAAGTGACCCAAAAATCTATAAGGCTCATCTACTCTGTATGCCAAATTATCCTATGAAGTTTCAACATTCTGGGTCAAGTGGTTCTCAAGTTATTGGTTATTTATTGGAAACTGTTTTCTATGTTCAGGCCCATGTGACCTTGACCATTGATCGAGTGACCCCCAAAGACACTAGGGATAATATACTTGATAAGCCTTAACACCCTATGAAGTTTAAAGGTTCCAAGTCAAATGGTTCTCTAGTTCTTGATCGGAAACTGTTTTTCCTGTTCAGGCTTCATTCACCTTGACCTTTGATCGAGTGACCTAAAAACAAAAGGAGTTATCTACTCTGTAAGCCCTATCTCTGTATGAAGTTTGAAGGTTCTATGTCAAACGGTTCTCCAGTTATTGATCGGAAATGAAGTGTGACGGACAGACGGACTAATCCAATTTTAACTTGTCCTACATTTCAAGAAGACAAAGATTCCAACAAAGATGTATGACAATCAAGTAGAAAGTGTGCCTTCTAAAGTGTTAACAAAGTTTTTCATCAATATGACTAAGTGGCCTATTTTAAGAACTGAGGTACACGGTTTCATATTTGACATAGATTTTATACGAATTGTTTTATTCCGACAAAGTTTTATGAAGATAACGTAGAAAATGTGGCCCAAAGTTTTTCTATGACTTAACTTAGCGACCTAGTTTTTGACCCCAGACAACCAAATAATCAACTCGTTCAAGACTTTATTAAGGGTATTAACAGTCAAATTGTTGATGACACACAATGCAAGACACTGGCTGATCACAGAAGCTCACCTTGAGCATTTTGTGCTCAGGTGAGCTAAAATGAACGAAGTGACTCCTTTATCAATATACAAGTCAGTTGTGATTCATATGGCATGGATGCAAATTTTGTAATTTTCCATTGTTTTTTTTTTCAATTTTGCAACTGGAAAGATCTCATCGTATTTGCGGGACCTGACATTTTCAGCCTCAACTGATATTTCCCTTGGCGCCCTAGGCTTATAGCCCAATAGAAGCAGATCAGATTGATGTGAAAGATCTACAGTTTTTTGGTCAGCTATGTTTAACAATTCTTCATTCATTGACTGATCACTTATATGAGTTACGATAGCCAAATCTAGCTCTTATATAAATTTCGACAGACAAGAGATTCATTCCCTACGTATAAAGACTATTAAGAAAATATAAATTGGATGGGATACTTTCAATGTTCATTCAACAGTAGGTTTCTGGGGAAGAATGCATGAAACGCTAAAGTTCAATATAGCATGTATAATTACCAAATAAATGAAAGATGCTCGTCTAGAAAACATTCAACCAATGCAGTTCAACCACTCTGTTCTGTGTCTGAAAGGACCATTCCATATATGGAAATTAAGTCAGATATACACAAACTCAAAATCACAGTGTGACTATGTCATGAGAGTATTTTGTAGCCTATTCTCATTTCGCACATTGTCATAAATGTGGAAGAAATGTTGAAAAGAGGACAATTTATCTCATTAACTGCTCTATAATTAAGGGTAAGCAACAGTATAACACGTGACGGGAAGTTTTACATATTCTTGGAAGTCAACTGTACTCTTTATCTCGAGAAACCCTGTTTTTCAATTTTGTGACACGTTATCTGGCTTAAGAAGATTCCTCACCAGTAACTTTGATGATGCACATCTTAAATAAGGCGTATGATCTTTTGTTTATCTAAACTGCTGTCTTAAGAAATCTGAAATCTTTGCTAGTTCACGTGTGACCCTTATACTGTTTCGTTAAAGGGCTCTAGACCTGTAACGTGACTCATGTGAGTAGTTGTTTCTGTACTTACCCATAGCAACGTTCTATAAATTATCCTCCCTTCCATTTATATCTATGATTTACATCCATGCTCCATATTCAGTTCCAATCTGTATTTATCATACCGGTAATTGTATTATAACTTCTATTTGAAAACATAATATAATACTGGAACCAGAAGGTGCTTTTGTAGTAAACACATGTCTCCCTCTAAGCATAGTAGTAATAGGCAAGACGTTAATAGGGGACAGGGGCAAGTCAGAGACACTGATGGATGGCTTAGAGAGTGAAATGCAATCGTGATTATCTACTCACCATGTCCAATCATCCAAAGAAATTTCAACGTTCTGGGTCAAGTGGTTTTCAAGTTACTGATCTGAAACGGTTTTCCATGTTCTGGTGACCTTGACCTTTGATCAAGTGGCCCCAAATCACTAACAGGCATCTATTCAGCATTCTGGGTCAAGTGGTTCTCATGTTATTGACCAGAAACGTTTTTTCCATGTTCTAGCTCCTGTGACCTTGATATTTGATCGAATGACCCCAAAAATAACAGGGGTCATCTACTCTGCAAGTCCTATCATCCTGTGATGACTGAAGGTTCTAGGTCAAATGGGTCTCCAGTTATTGATCAGAAATGAAAAGTGACGGTCGGATGGGCAGGGCAAAACTTGGCGATGCGCGGGGGAGGGGGGGGGGGGGGGTAAGACATAACTAAACTGGTTCTAATTTGACTTTGTACTTATTTTTCAGTATTTCTTCCAACATGGAATTATTAACTTTAAATACATTTACTATTTACTACTTCTGGGTACATGTGAGATCCTCCTAGCACAATAACTATCCTTTAGGACTTTAGGAGGAGAGGACATAAAACTGGATGGGTCTGACGCAACCTGATTATACCTGATCTGCCTGTCCAACATCACCAATCAATAAACAAGTGCTTAATTTTGAAAAACCTAATTTATAACCAAATGCAAGTAGCTTTATACACCGTTTATTTGGCTCTCAGACAAAATCAAACATTTAAACATTTAAACTGAATTAAGGCTCAGTTTTTGTTTGTCTTTGTAAAAAACATACAAGGTGCTCTTCGACATTGACTAGTAAACATTGGAAATCCAGCATGTCCCCTTTCACATCTGTACTGTCTATAGCTGACAGACATTTAATGCCTCACTACACAGTGGACTCTGTATGCTGCAATTACACCTAGTGTATCACTCCTTTCCTGTACTTGATACTGCCTAGTATAACACTTCTTTCCAGTACTTATATTGCCTAGTATAAAACTTTCCAGTACTTAATTTGGTCTGGTAAAACACTTCTTTCCAGAACTTATATTGCCTAGTATAACACTTCTTTCCAGTACTTATATTGCCTAGTATAAAACTTCTTTCCAGTACTTAATTTGGCCTGGTGAAACACTTCTTTCCAGAACTTATATTGCCTAATATAACATTTCTTTCCAGTTCTTATATTGCCTAGTATAACACTTTTTCCAGTACTTATATCGCCTAGTAAAATACTTCTTTCTACTACTCAATATTGCCTAGTACAACACTCCTTTCCTCAGGACCAGTACTTAACACTGCCTAGTATAACATTTCTTACCAGTACTTGTATTGCCTAGTATAACTTTTTTTCCAGTACTTATATTGCCTAGTAAAATACTTCTTTCTACTACTTAATATTGCCTAATATAACACTTCTTTCCAGTACTTATATTGCCTAGTTTAACAACTCTTTCCAGAACTTATATTGCCTAGTATAACACTTCTTTCCAGTACTTAATATTGCCTAGTATAGCACCTCGTTCTTTTCTGTACTTAATATTGCACATTTTATCAACATTTCAAGCTGTCACTGACTATTTAACTTCAGGAGGCCAACTGTAAGTGTTTCCTGTTCCTTCACTTTCAACATATTCATACACCCACTTCCTGTTACATCTACAGTCACCACCGCATTTTTCTGACTGACATTTTGGGCATGGAAAATGACATCCAGGACAATCAACATCTAAACAGTCACATAAATCCTTCTTGTTGGAAACTAGTCTTCCATTATCATCATACAACTGATTCTTCCTGATGCTGAAAATATAAAGTCTCTATTTTATACAAAAGCAATCAGAACTCTTTAACATCAACATGTACAAAGTCAGGAAAGAGGAAAGCTTCTGTGTTTTGACCTATGATCGATCTGAAACTTTCATAAAAGTAGACCTAAACCTTGTTAAATCTTGTGACAACCTAATGAAATCTCATTTACAATGATGATTCTTTATTAATTTCATAACTGATTAAGCATTCAGTTAATTAACTAATTGATCGGTATAATATGAATACACAAAAACAGTCAGTTAATTAACTAATTGATCAGTATAATATGAATACACAAAAACAGTCAGTTAGAATTCAGAGGGGCCTCTGTGGCTGTGATGTTAAGGTCATTGACTTCAAATTCCCTGTCCCTCATCGATGTGAGGTTTAAAACATTGAATGTAGGGTAGAATTTTCCAAGTGAGCAAGTCATCCAGCTGGCTTACAGAAGATTGATGGTTCTAGCCACGTGTCTGCCCACGCCTGAAATAATGCCTATAGGTGCACCTGGTGGTCCTAGCTAGGTGTCCGCCCATACCTGAAATAATGCCTACAGGTGCACCTGGTGGTTCTAGCCACGTGTCCGCCCATGCCTGAAATAATGCCTACAGGTGCACCTGGTGGTTCTAGCCACGTGTCCGCCCATGCCTGAAATAATGCCTACAGGTGCACCTGGTGGTTCTAGCCACGTGTCCGCCCATGCCTGAAATAATGCCTACAGGTGCACCTGGTGGTTCTAGCCACGTGTCCGCCCATGCCTGAAATAATGCCTACAGGTGCACCTGGTGGTTCTAGCCACGTGTCCGCCCATGCCTGAAATAATGCCTATAGGTGCACCTGGTGGTTCTAGCCACGTGTCCGCCCATGGCTGAAATAATGCCTATAGGTGTACCTGGTGGTTCTAGCCACGTGTCTGCCCATTCCTGAAATAATGCCTATAGGTGCACCTGGTGGTTCTAGCCACGTGTCCGCCCATGGTGATTCTAGCCACGTGTCCGCCCATGCCTGAAATAATGCCTATAGGTGCACCTGGTGGTTCTAGCCAGGTGTCCGCCCATACCTGAAATAATGCCTATAGGTGCACCTGGTGGTTCTAGCCACGTGTCCGCCCATTCCTGAAATAATGCCTATAGGTGCACCTGGTGGTTCTAGCCACGTGTCCGCCCATACCTGAAATAATGCCTATAGGTGCACCTGGTGGTTCTAGCCACGTGTCCGCCCATTCCTGAAATAATGCCTATAGGTGCACCTGGTGGTTCTAGCCAGGTGTCCGCCCATGCCTGAAATAATGCCTACAGGTGCACCTGGTGGTTTTAGCCAGGTGTCCGCCCATACCTGAAATAATGCCTACAGGTGCACCTGGGATTTCCTCCACAATAAGACAAGAGGACCATGATGGTTCTGAATCGCTCACCTATCTCCACATGACCCAGTGTTCAACTGAGTATGACATCGTTATTTCTATTATTTGATATAGTGACCTAGTTTTTGAGCACATGTGACCTAGATATCATCAAGATAAAAAAATTCTTACCAATTTTCATGAAGATCCATTGAAAAATATGGCCTCTAGAGAGGTCACAAGGTTTTTCTATTATCTGACCTAATGACCTAGTTTTTGAAGGCACGTGACCCACTTTTAAACTTGACCTAGATATCATCAAGGTGAACATTCTCACCAATTTTCATGAAGATCTCGTGAAAAATATGGCCTCTAGAGAGGTCACAAGGTTTTTCTATTTTTCGACCTACTGACCTAGTTTTTGACCGCACATGACCCAGTTACGAACCTGACCTAGATATCATCAAGCTGAACATTCTCACCAATTTTCATGAAGATCCATTGAGAAATATGGCCTCTAGAGAGGTCACAAGGTTTTTTCTATTTTTAGACCTACTCACCTAGTTTTTGACCCCACGTGACCCAGTTTCGAATCTGACTTAGATATCATCAAGATGAACATTCTGACCAATATTCATGAAGATCTCATGAAAAATATGGCCTCTAGAGAGGTCACAAGGTTTTTCTATTTTTAGATCTACTGACCTAGTTTTTATTCCCACGTGACCCAGTTTCGAACTTGACCTAGATATCTTCAAGGTAAACATTCTGACCAAATTTCATGAAGATCCATTAAAAAATATCGCCTCTAGAGAGGTCACAAGGTTTTCCTATTTTTAGACCTACTGACCTAGTTTTTGACCGCACATGACCCAGTTTCGAACTTGACCTAGATATCATCAACGTGAACATTCTGACCAATTTTCATGAAGATCCATTGAGAAATATGGCCACTAGAGAGGTCACAAGGTTTTTCTATTTTTAGATATACTGACCTAGTTTTTGACCCCACATGACCCAGTTTCGAACTTGACCTAGATATCATCAAGGTAAACATTCTGACCAATATTCATGAAGATCTCATGAAAAATATGGCCTCTAGAGAGGTCACAAGGTTTTTCTATTTTTAGATCTACTGACCTAGTTTTTAACCCCACGTGACCCAGTTTCGAACTTGACCTAGATATCATCAAGATGAACATTCTGACCAATTTTCATGAAGATGCATTGAGAAATATGGCCTCTAGAGAGGTCACAAGGTTTTTCTATTTTTAGACCTAATGACCTAGTTTTTGACCCTACTTGACCCAGTTTCGACCTTGACCTAGATATCATCAAGGTGAACATTCTGACCAATTTTCATGAAGATCTTGTGAAATATATGGCCTCTAGAGAGGTCACAAGGTTTTTCTATTTTTAGACCTACTGACCTAGTTTTTGATGGCACGTGACCCAGTTTCGAACTTGACCTAGATATCATCAAGATGAACATTCTGACCAACTTTCATAAAGATCCCATGAAAAATGTGACCTCTAGAGTGGTCACAAGCAAAAGTTTACGGACGCACGGACGGACGACGGACGACGGACACCGCACGATCACAAAAGCTCACCTTGTCACTTTGTGACAGGTGAGCTAAAAAGCCGGCAAAGTCAACATATTACTTAAATTGTGTTGATATGACTAAAAAAACCAACAGAAACAAAACACTGTAATTTATTATTTTTGTAAACAACAAACAAGATGTGCTTCCAAAGGACAAAGGTGTCCCCACTTACAATCACTGTAATGCTCATATGTAGTCAAACTCCAGTGGTGAAATTATCACTTTAATTTTCATTTCAGTTCTTTTGATGTTCAAAATTTACATGTATTATATAGGCTGCTTGCAAAATAGGTGAAACTAAAACTTAATACAGAAATACTAAATTTACTTCTCTAACATTACAATGTGTATAGGCTGAAATGTAAAACAAATGATTTGACTGTGTCTTTAAAAAAGCAGTAATATTTGTGATGAATTGATTACAGGGAAACCTTAACAGATTCAACTATATTAGTATTTTTAAGGCTGCGTTATAAATGTCAATTTGCCTGAAGAGTATTTCAAGAGTCATTTACAAGGCATTACAAAATATGTGGTTACAAAATGTATTTAATGATCACATGGTTTTCTGATTGACATGTGGATTTTTCTGTGTCAGGGATGATTGACAATATTGAATAAACCTTTGTAGAATGTGTGAACATCAACTTAATTACATGTAATTCCTTACAAAGTTCAAAAAATTAACTTTAACTTACTGGAAGTAAAAATAAAACTCAAGACACAAAACTTCAAATGTTAAATATCCCTTTTCTTATAAGCTAGCTTAAAGTCAGATTATATTTGAATGTGTCAATATAAATTCAACATTCTTGAATGGAATCTGGACCTCACTGATCACAATAGCATCTTAAAGGTCTTCTTTTATTTCAGAGAAAAAATCCCCCAACTGGCCTTCAAAATTCATACATCCAAAAAGGAACAATTGACCAATACTTTGAATAATTTGACCATGGAGAAACTTTTAGATAGGCAAGAAGGAAGGAAATGTATACTTACGAAAAGGTGATCTTTACCTTCACTCTTTGAGTCCCATATGCACTCTAAACTTTGGTTTTTCTTTTATAAAGCAACATACAGGCCAAGTTTCAGTTTGACATTTCAAGGTCTGTATGAAGCCCAGTTATTGAACAGACACTTTATTGAACATACACTGCTTTTTTTCCTAGCAGAATCTGTACTGAACCTGAAACTGACCCAACTTGTATTCAGACTACATATTACTAATCTCTTCCTTTAAAAGACTCCACGGTGACACCAGATGTCAGCTGAGTTATGATTGGACTGTTATACTTACTTTTTTTCCTTATACAATCTTCTGTTCATTTTCTTCATCTCCCGGGCACTTCTCTCTGGGTCAAAGTCATCCATAAACCTGCCTGGATTCACAAATGCCAACATACGCAACTGTTTTGCTTGTTTAGCCTGGAAATGCACAGATCAAATGTTGACTGGTAAAAACACAATTCCTATGAGTGCATACTTAATTTCATATAACAGCTGTGTGCATATTTGTTCATTTAAGACAGTTTGCTTTTTTACATTTTTTACATTACAGCCTTAAGGTACCTTTGCACATTAAGACTAATGTTTTTATTGTTTACTTTGATTTTTTCACTAATTGGTAAATAACGATCAGTTTCAATGAAAGTAATCATGACTCATTATTACTTCCTTTTAGGCTGAACACAGATCTGTGAAACTTTATCCACTTTATGGAATTCAAAATCTGCAGACAATATAATATAATGACTGCCAGATCACAAGTTAGGATTTACAATGTTGACCAGCAAATGATGTACATATATTCATTAAAGGGCAATATTTCTGCACTGTGAAAGAAGCACTAGTGGCTAGGTGCTACTAATACACTGTACCTTGTTATAATATGCAAGAACACAATTTTGAAGGATTATGTGACATACTGACATAAATTGTAACCTGAAAACTGTCTGTTCAAGAAGATTATTACCAGTTCTTAACAGGTTATTAACAACCAAAAAATAAATAACTAGATGTGTGTCCACAGGTGCCCCCCACCCCTATATACACACACACACAAACACACACTCCTGTCACTGTACATGGTTTCATGACTCGATTTTAATATGTTTAAAGATATAATTATGCAACACAATTTTTTAAGCACTTTATGTGTATTTTTCATGAAGCAAAAGATCATAGCTCTGGCCTAGCTGAGTGAAACCCGGTGCACAACTTTATATGCTATAAAACAATCCTCTAATATTTTATGACTCCAGATCAAGTACATTTTGAGAAACATGGGAAACAAACTTTTATTTTTTGACTAAGTCAAGGGTCATAACTCTGGTCTTGCAAAGTGAAATAAAAGAAATCTCAGGTTCACATGCTGGATAATATTCCTACATGGTTTCATAACGCTAGGTGAATTACCTTTCAAGATATATGCAACACAAACTTTAAAGCACTTTTATTTGTGTCTTTCACAAGGACCAAAACTCTGGTCTGCTTGAGTGAAATCCTGACCACAATACCAGGTGCGCAACTTCACATGCTATAAAACAATCCTCCTATGTTTTATGACTCTAAAGTAAAATACTTCTTGAAAAACATACAACACAAACGTGTATGCCCTTTATGCATATTTTTGACAATCAAGGGCCATAACTCAGATCTGACTGACAGAAATCTGCGAAAAAATTCCAGGTGCACAACTTCACATGCTGAATAATATTTCTTTCATGTTTCATAATCCTGGTTCAAATACTTCTGAGACACATGAGACAAAATCTTAGGCCCTTTATATGAATATATTTACTACCATTAAGTCAAGGGCCATAACTCTGGTCTGGCTGTGTGAGATCCAAATTAAAACCCCTGGTGCACAACCTCCTGTGCTGAAAAACAATCCTGTGGGGTTTGATGACTCTGGTTCCAATACTTTTTAAGAAATGCATGGCACAAAATTGGACGGACAGACAAACAACTTTAAGTGCCCCTCCACAGCCCCTCCCCCCTCAGAAAAATTGTGAGAGGACCTTATAATGATGCTACAGACAAAATGATGAAATCTGATGAAAATCCATCATGCAATTCATGAAATGAGAAGAACTTTTTAAAGGTTGTTTAAAAGTTTTTTTTCTATTTTTAGGTCTAGCTGCCCAAGGCCAAGTGCCTTAATTTGAACAAACTTAGGAAAGGACCTTATAGTGGTGCTACAGACCAATTTTGATGACGATCCATCATGTGGTTCATGAGAAGAAGTCATTTAAGAGTTTTTTTTCTATTTTTTAGCTCTGGTGGCCTCTAAACAATCTGTAACATTGAAGAATTTTGACAGTGGACCATGCCAGGATGCTACTGACCATGTTCAGTGGAAATTTCAGAGGAAATGTCATGTGAAGGAAAGTGTGGATGGTCAAACCGACAGACAACTGAGAGACGGTTGCCAGAAGGTAAGGGATCACAATAGCTCACCCTGTAGTGAGTTAAAAATGCATGGTTAATGAATAAATTTGATTACTGAGAAATGTTAATTGATTATTAATAATAACAGTAAATATAAGAAAAAGAGGATTAGGATGACCCTATATTGCTCACCTGTTAAACTTGGCCTTGGAATCATCAAGGTAAGCATTCTGACTAAGTTTCATGTTTCATGAGAGTAATAAATGTGCCTCTACAGTGTTAACAAGCTTTTCTTTTGATTTGAGTGGTGACCTAGTTCTGACACTACATGACCCAGTTCAACTCGGCCTAGGAATCATCAAGATAAGCATTCTATCCAAGTTTCATGAAGATAGGGTCATAAATATGACCTCTAGACTGTTATAAGATTTTTCTTTGATTTAAGCGAGTGATCTAGTTTTTGACCACATATGATCCAGTTTTGACTTGGCCTAGGAATCATCAAGATAAATATTCTTTCCAAGTTTCATGAAGATAGGGTCATAAATATGACCTCTAGACTGTTATAAGCTTTTCCTTCGATTTGAGCAGGTGACCTAGTTTTTAACCCCACATGACCAAGTTTCAAGTTTCAAAACTGGCCAAGGAATCATCAAGATAAACGTTCTGACCAAGTTTCATGAAGATAGGGTCATAAATGTGGCCTCAAGAGTGTAACAAGCTTTTACTTTGATCTAACTGGGTAACCTAGTTTTTGACCCCATATGACCCAGTTTTGAATTTGGCATAGTAATCATCAAGATTAACATTCTGACCAAGTTTCATGAAGAAAGGGTCATAAATGTGACCTCTATGGTGTTACTTTTCATTTGATTTGACCTGGTGACCTAGTTTTTGACCCCACATGACCTAGTTTCTAACTTAGCCTAGTGATAATCATGACAAACATTCTGTGCAAGTCTCTTTCAAATCAAAGCATAAATGAAACCTCTATATGGTTGAAAGGACCAAAATAGAAAATTTTGCCCCATTCAGGGGCAGTAACTCTAGAACCCATGATGGTATCTAGCTGGTTTTTGAAAGGAACCAAGACCTTATTGTGACTTAAGTGTGTGTAAGTGTGGTTAAAATTAAATGTAAAATGTCACTTCTATCATGTTCACAAAGTAAAAACAAGAGGGCCATGAAGGCCCTGTATCGCTCACCTGACCTAGGAATCATCAAGATTAACATAAATCTGACCAAATTTCATTAAAATATGGTCATAAATGTGGCCTCTGTTAACTAGCTTTTTCTTTGATTTGACCTAGTGACCTAGTTTTTGACCCAACATGACCCAGATTCAAACTGGACTTTGAGATCATCAAGATTAAAATTCTGACCAAGTTTCATGAAGATATAGTCATAAATGTGGCCTCTACAGTGTTAGCAAGCTTTTCCTTTGATTTGACCTGGTGACCTAGTTTTTGATCCCAGATGACCCAATATCGAAGTCGTCCAAGACTTTATTGAGGGTAACATTCTGACCAAGTTTCATTAAGATTGGGCCAAAATTGTGACCTGTAGAGTGTTAACAAGCTTTTCCTTTGATTTGACTTAGTGACCTAGTATTTGATCCCATCTGACCCAGATTTAAACTTGACCTATATATCATCAAGATTAACACTCTGGCCAAGTTTCATTAAGGTAAGGTCAAAAATGTGGCCTCTAGAGTGTTAACAAGTTTTTCTTTTGATCTTACCTAGTGACCTAGTATTTGATCCCATCTGACCCAGATTTAAACTTTACCTATATATCATCAAGATTAACACTCTGGCCAAGTTTCATTAAGGTAAGGTCAAAATGTGGCCTCTAGAGTGTTAACTAGCTTTTCCTTTGATTTGACCTGGTGACCTAGTTTTTGACCCTGCATGACCCAGATTCAAACCGGACCTTGAGATCATCAAGATTAACATTCTGACTAAATTTCATGAAGACAGTCATAAATGTGGCCTCTACAGTGTTAACAAGCTTTTCCTTTGATTTGACCTGGTGACCTAGTTTTTGACCCCAGATGACCCAATATCGAAGTTGTCCAAGATTTTATTGAGGGTAACATTCTTACCAAGTTTCATTAAGATTGGGCCAAAATTGTGACCTCTAGAGTGTTAACAGTCAAATTGTTGACGACGACGGACAGACGGACGACGACGGACACAGGGCGATCACAAAAGCTCACCTTGAGCACTTTGTGCTCAGGTGAGCTAACAAGAGTGCCAGAACGTCACAATATACGCCCATCACAGCTAATTTCTTTACACTAGCACCTGTATTTCCAAATGGATTTTAATTTTGTGGTTGTTTACAATGTTTTTTAAGTAATTATTGTAATTCTTTTGTTTTTCTAAGTCAACAAAAAAATCTTTACCAGATAGAGATACCTTAAAATACATCTAAAATTTGAAAGTAACATCTATGTTCCACCACAGAAAAGTGGCCTTGGTTTTTTGCTACGGTCACTTATAAAAAAAAGTTACAATGTAAGCTATTTATAGTTACAACTAATGGAAGTTAATCTTTAAAAAAAGAAAAAATATAAAAAACAAGAGCTGTCTCCGTAGGATGACACATGCCCCCGATGGCACTTTGAATGAATAGTTATGGCCGATGTTAGAGTTTAGGACCTTTGACCTACGGAGCTGGGTCTTGCGCGCGGCACATCGTCTTACTGTGTCACACATTCATGCATAGTTATTTTAAAATCCATCCATCGATGACAAAGATATGGACCGGACACGCCCATCAATGCACTATCCTTTAACGTCTAAGTGTGACCTTGACCGTTGAGCTACGGACCTGGGTCTTGCGCACTGCACGTCGTCTTACTGTGGTACACATTCATGCCAAGTTATTTGAAAATCCATCCATCGATGACAAAGATATGGACCAGACACGCCCATCAATGCACTATCCTTTAACGTCTAAGTGTGACCTTGACCTTTGAGCTACGGACCTGGGTCTTGCGCACTGCACGTCGTCTTACTGTGGTACACATTCATGCCAAGTTATTTGAAAATCCATCCATCGATGACAAAGATATGGACCGGACATGCCCATCAATGCACTATCCTTTAACGTCTAAGTGTGACCTTGACCTTTGAGCTACGGACCTGGGTCTTGCGCACTGCACGTCGTCTAACTGTGGTACACATTCATGCCAAGTTATTTGAAAATCCCTCCATCGATGACAAAGATATGGACCGGACACGAAAATTGCGGACAGACCGACAGACTGACAGACCGACAGACTGACAGACCGACAGACAGACAGACGGTTCAAAAACTATATGCCTCCCTTCGGGGGCATAAAAAATTTAAGTCCACAAAAAAAAATCCTTACCAGGTAGAGATAGGTCAAAATACACCTCAGAATTGGATGTAACATGCATGATAAACTACAGAAAAATGGTCTTGATTTTTCCCTACGACTAGCAATGAAAAATTTACAATATAAGCTATTTATTGTAACAACAAAGGGAAGTAATTCTAAAGAAGGGACCTGTGCATGACACTCAATCTCATGATGGTGTACAATTGTGCCAAGTTACATCAAAACCCATTCATGCTTGAAAAAGATCTGCTCCGGACAAAGTCATTCTTGTATCTGACCTTTGGCCTCTAAGTGTGACCTTGACCTTAGACCTAGGAACCTGATTCTTGGACATGACACTCTGTCTAGTGGTGGTGAACATTTTTGCCAAGTTACATCAAAATCCCTCCATGCATGAAGAAGAAACGCTTCAGACGAAGTTTTCATTCTTTTATCCTGACCTCCAAGTGTGACCTTGACCTTAGACCTAGGGACCTGATTCTTGCGCATGATACTCCATCTCATGGTAGTGAACATTTGTGCCAAGTTATATCAACATCCCTTTATGCATGAAGAAAACAAGGAGCGGCTTTCAATAAACGCTTGATGCCCCAAGTGGCATCCTTGTCGATAGATTTTGCACCTAAGTCCAAAACGAGGTCAAGGTCAAGGTCAAACTGAGGTCAGGTGATGTTTGAAGATGAGGAATGGTCACAGTTTACATCTGTATTAGTATCAATTCATTCTTGTAAGGGGTATTGATGCTAGACGAAACGGTCCCATTTGGTTTAACCAAGAGATGGCCCATATAAAGCAACCTAAGTCCAAAATAAGGTCAAGGTCAATGTCAAACTGAGGTCAGGTGATGTCTGAAGATGAGGAATGGTCACAGGTTACATCTGCATTGGTATCAAGTCATTCTAGTAAGGGGTGTTGATGCTAGATGAAACAGTCCCATTTGGTTAACCTCGTACGGACGGACGGACGAACAGACAGGATAATCACTACATGCCTCCTGCATCAGTAGATGCTGGGGGCATAAAAATGCTCCAAACAAAGTTTTCATTCTTGTTTCCTTTGACCTCTAAGTGTGACCTTGACCTCAGACCTAAGGGCCTGGTTCTTGCGCATGACACTCTGTCTCATGATAGTAAACAATTGTGCCAAGCTACATCAAAATCCTTCCATGCATGAAGAAGATTTGCTCTGGACAGTCATTCTTGAATTTGACCTTTGACCTTTAAGTGTGACCTTGACCTAAAACCTAGTGACCTGGTTCTTGTGCATGACACTCTGTCTCATGATGGTGAACAATTGTGCCAAGTTTCATCAAAATCCCTTCATGCATGAAGAAGATATGCTCCGGACGAAGTCTGTGGATGCCATCCGCCCATATGCGCCCCCCACCCCATCCACACGCCCGCCCGCCAGGGGCGTTCCAATAATAGGTTCAGTTTTTCAAACAGGCATTAAATTAAAGGTCCATTACTAAGGGAAAGTGAGTTGGCAATTTTTTTCATAGCCAGTGCATAGACTTCTGCAAGACACTAAATAATGAAGATTGGCAGGTCAAAATTTACAGAAGGTCTTTGGAACTCAAAGAAATGTATGTGTATTATGTTGAAATTTCAATGAATCGACAGAATGACCCCCCAGGTCTTTTGAACTTTCTTCATACTTCATAGAAAAATAATTGTACATATACTGCGATTTATTTCGAATTTCTACATACCAACTTTCATTTTCCAATAAAATGAAATAGTTTCTGTGCTTTTTAAAAGAAATTAAAATGTTCACTTTCCTTAGTATTGGACCTTTAACAAATTTTGGCTCTTTTAGAGGTCTATCAGGGGCTGTTACTCCAGGACCTATGATTGGATCTGACGGATTCATCATGGAATCCAAGATCTATTGTAACAGTTGTTGAAGATATTTTGTAAGTCTGTATCAAATCAAACCATACCTGAGTTCTCTATATAGCTGCAAAAGTCAAAATAGCAAATTCTGGCCCTTTAAGGGGCCATAACTCTGGCCAGTTTTCGGAAGGAACTTAAAGATATTAACAATTTTAAGTTTGAATCAATTTCACTTAGTAACTAGAGATGCTTTTGAGAAAAGCACATGTCTCCCACAACTGCCTAATCATCTAAATAGTAAGTCAGTCTTTAAATACTGTTCACTTAATCCACATGTGCATGCGCATTCTTGACACCAAAAGGACGCCTATACTAGTAGTAGTATAGGCACCAGTTTGGGGGCAAAACTGCGCAAGAAATCTGAGTGTTTTTGGTAATTCAAGGGCCATAATTCCGAAACGCCTAGGCCGATTTGGCTAGTTATCGAACTTGGCCGAGCACTTATTGGCAGACACATTTTGTTGAAGTTTGGTGAAGATCAGATGAGAAATGTTCGACTTAAGAGTGCAGACAAGCTTTGTGACACACACACAGGTGCACACACACACACACACAGGCAGACTGGAGTAAAATCAGTATGTCTCCCACACCACTGTGTGGTGGGAGACATAATAATAGAGACAGAGTGAAAGAATATCAAAACTTTAACCTGAAGTTCTAAGTAAAAAGGGGGATATTCATAAAATATTGGTGCCAGAGTTAAAGACCTGGTGTCATATCATGTGGGTGATGATGTTTAACTGTTTTAAGTTTTAAGTTCTAGTAATTACAGAGATAGAGTGAAAGTGCACCAAAACTTTATCCTGAAATTTTTAGTAAAAAGGAGGGATAATTCAAAAAATATTGGAGCAAGAGTTATGTCCCTTGTGCCAGATGATGTGGGTGATAATGAGGAATAACTATTGCAAGTTTGAAGCAAAGCCATCAAGTAATTACAGAGATAAAGAGAAAGCGCATCAAAACTTTAACCAAGGTGCGAATGTGGAAGGACGCCGATGCCAGGTAGAGTAGGACAGCTCTCCATACTTCGTATTGTCAAGCTAAAAATGACCAGGGATCACATGAAATACTAGAGTGAGTCAGGGTTCTCACATCATTGATGCTCAAGCGAGCGGTGTTTAAGCTCACTGTATACGATGTAATCAAAATATGTTAGAATACCTTTTCATCATCACTTATATCCATCTTATCCAATTTTTCAAGCTGAGCCTGAATGTGTGAATTCTCTGACTGCCTACGTGACTGAAAAATACAACAACTAGACTAATAATGGGAAATAACAAAATAAAACTACAACAGTAACTTTAAAAACAAAAAGTACAAAAAACACATGCCAAAACAATTCTGGCAAGTTTTGGTCACAGTCACAAATAAAATGTGACAAGAGAATACAAATTGCAGCATGCTATAAATTTTCTTTAAGGTTAAGAAGTAGGCCTTGAGAAACAAAAATCAAACAACACCAAATCATAGAAAGAAAGAGTTGTTTGACATGAAAATTGAACAGCATGTAAAACATGTATATTACTTTACGAAACAAGTGTCAGTGTACTGATATAAACATTGAATTCCGGAAAAGGACTGCCTAAAGGGGCTCCACTTCCAGACAGTTAAACACCTTTAAAAACTCACCATTTTCAAAGAACTGTTACACATATTCGTTTCGATGCATTTGCAATAGCGTGCGAGTGGTGAAATTTAGCATAACAAGGTGGAACACAGTTATCAGCAATTGTTTATCTTTATTTCTTTACAAATGGTATTCATTTTCAAAGGGAGACAACTTTTTCAGAATACTTTAAGTACAAATGGCATCCATTTTCAAAGGGAGACCACTTTTTCCGATTATTTTAAGTAATCGTAGAGAAAAAGTTGTCTTGTTGTTTTAAAAAGGTGTTTGACTGTCCGGAAGTGAGGCCCCTATAGGCAGTCATTTTCTGGAATTCAATGTTTATATCAGTATACTGACACTTGTTTCGTAAAGTAATATACATGTTTTGCATGCTGTCAATTTCCAAGTCAAACAACTCTTTCTTTCTATGATTTGGTGTTGTTTGATTTTTGTTTCTCAAGGCCAACTTCTTAACCTTAAACTTAACAAAAAGTTCAAATTTTTTTAAAACTAAGTGAGTGAGTTGGGTTTTATGGTGAATTGACACAAAATGGTCATATATTGCCGAATTTTAAGACAGTCCTCATTTTTCCTCTTTAAAATTGAGCTTCTAAATTAATGTGAACAACAGATATATCAGGCCATTCTGGGTTTTTTTCTTGAACATAAAAAGTTTGAAAACGATACTATGAATTTAGCTTTATTTGTTGACTGAATACTGTGCTTAAATGCAGACTAGGGACACCAGACAGTTTAATGACATTCAGTTGGTAGTAGAAGTCAATTTTTCTTTCTAAGAAAACATTTGTTATCCAATTTCATGAAACCTGAAATGGAAATTGCAGCATCAGAATTGATTTGCAGCCATAAAACCAAAATTACTTGAGACTTTTTTTGTTCAAGTTCAACATGATAATGACCTTCAGACTGACATGAAGCCTTTTTACCCTTGCATTATACTTTATAAATATTAACCATATTTTTGGCTGGATTTCAAATTGTGCTTCAAGCTGAGGTTAAACTAACTTAAACGCTGATTTTCTACCGTTATATTGGTGAAGGATGATCTAAGTGTGCCCCTATGTGAATTATTTCGGACACAAGCAAATAGAAGATACAGCCACTGACCTACAAGCCAGATTGAAAAAACTTCCTCCAATAAAATAGTTTAATAATAATTATAAATCCCTGTAGAAAGGCAGCTGTTAGGCTGAATTCTGATTTTAAGCTGGTACGAACCATTTACATTTGGACACAGTTACTTATTTATGATAATATAGCTCAAAGAACGGATGAATGTTAAATTATTAAATTAAATTTCCATGCAAAATAAATTCAAATATAAGTGCAAACTTTTAAGCAAGCTATAAAAGCATTATAAAAGTATGGATACACACAAGTTTAAATTTGGACTGCAGTATAGTACTAAATGAAATCTGAAATTCCCTTAAATCTTTTAAAGCACATGGCAGTATCCCTTTTTTATATGTTTAATAAAATGTTAACCTTTAGCATGCTAGATAAATTGTTGTCTTCTGGAAATGTTGTCTGCTAAAATTGTAAAGTTCATTCAATTTGCTCCAAAATTGGAAGAAATATTGTCAGAGTAGCAAACAGCTTGGAACCTGATCAGACAAAATGTTAATGAAGAAAAGTCATCATTGCAAAGAGTGTAGATCTATTAATTTAGCCAGATACAATGTTTAAAGGTATTCCATCAGAATTTTTTGACATTTTTTCCCTTTTGATTAGAATTAAATCTAGCAAACTAAATGGCAGCATACATTCACACAGGACCTTATTCCTGTAAAATTCTGCAGATTTTAACATCAAATGAAGATATATGTATCTCTTAAAATGCTTTATATCTTCTTTTCTTTTCAACAATATTTCATGTTTTAACAAGACTGTTGCCTGGCACTGAAAGTCCGCATCTGAGAGAGGGCAATTGTCATAGCTATACTATTTTCATAGTGAAACACAAAATATTTGCATATTCTTTCATGATCTTGTACTTTGGAAGCTAACAAAGCATAGATGGAGAGACAGTTGGACAGACAGACAGACAGACAAGGGGGACAAATAAAATGATCTGTATATTCTTTATATTTCTTGCTACTTGCGTCCCAGGTTTAATGATAAAATTTATTTTAAAGTTATGAGAAAATCCATCATCTGATTGACAGGACAGACAGATTATGAACAGATGGCAAAATGGACAAAATAAATCAACTGCATGTTCTCCATATTGTCTTCTACCTATTTACCAAATTCCATGAAAAAACAAGAGCTGTCTCCATAGGATGACACATGCCCCCGATGGCACTTTGAATGAATAGTTATGGCCGATGTTAGAGTTTAGGACCTTTGACCTACAGACCTGGGTCTTGCGCACGACACATCGTCTTACTGTGCCACACATTCATGCGTAGTTATTTTAAAATCCATGCATGAAGACAGATATGGACCGGACATGCCCATCATTGCACTATCATGAAATATGACCTTTAACGTCTAAGTGTGACCTTGACTTTTGAGCTACGGACCTGGGTCTTGCGTGCGACACGTCGTCTTACTGTGGTACACATTCATGCCCAATAATTTTAAAATTCATGCATGAATGACAAAGATATGGACCGGACACGCCCATCAATGCACTATCATGAAATATGACCTTTAACGTCTAAGTGTGACCTTGACCTTTGAGCTACAGACCTGGGTCTTGCGCGCGACACGTTGTCTTACTGTGGTACACATTCATGCCCAATAATTTTAAAATCCATGCATGAATGACAAAGATATGGACCGGACACGTCCATCAATGCACTTTCATGAAATATGACCTCTAAGTGTGACCTCGACCTTTGAGCTACAGACCTGGGTCTTGCGCGCGACACATCGTCTTACTGTGCCACACATTTATGTGTAGTTACTTGAAAATCTATCCATGGATGACAAAGATATGGACCGGACACGTCCATCAATGCACTACCATGAAAAATGGCCTTTAACGTCTAAGTGTGACCTTGACCTTTGAGCTACGGACCTGGGTCTTACGCCCGACATGCCGTCCTACTTTGGTACACATTCATGCCAAGTTATTTGAAAATCCATCCATGGATGACAAAGATATGGACCGGACACGAAAATTGCGGACAGACCGACAGACGGTTCAAAAACTATATGCCTCCCTTCGGGGGCATAAAAAACCTCTTGCACTTTTTGCCTTTTAACATAATCCAAGTTTTGTCATATTATTTACTATTTGTTGCCACAGAAACCATTATTTATTACAAAAGGATTTGGATATTCTCAATCTATCCTTGTAACTTCATGAAATAATTTCTTCTAAGTTATCATTCAATCCATTTTTTTGTCATAGCTTTGTGATATTTGTTCTATAGCAAACACATCTTTAATAAAGCAAGAAAGAGAGAAAAGAATGTGCATAATATCCATGTTGCAATCCATCACTGTGGCAAGCTTCATGAAATATATCTTGCACATTTACAGTATCCCCCTTTGCTAGCTTTTATCATACTTTTTGACTGCTTGTTACCATTAAAACATAGGGATAGGGTAAAAGCGACATGCATATTATTTTGCATGTTGCCACCTATCAATGTACCAAGCTTCATGAAAAAATATCTTTTGAAGGTATCGCAGGATCACACTAAATGTGACCGACAGACAGATCATGAGATGGAGTTCAAACCATAATTTCCTTCCAGTGTTTCACAGGTATTGGACTAAAAATCCATTTCATTGGCATTAAACTATATAATGATTACACTGATATATCCTCAATTGCATGGACAAAGGGAAGTAATCACGTGTATCTAAAACTTTCAGTTTTATTCAATGACATAATGTGATAAACTAAATTTTTATATATGCAAATCTATAGTGAAGGCATATTTCATATCAATGAAATTTATAGGAAGTTCCAAACATTATCTTATACACTGGATAGACAATAGTTACTTCTGGCAGATATTTAACATGTTTAAAAAGAAATCAGTGTACATGCAATAATAGTATTATTGAATACCATAGTTTTTAGACAAATCTATGCAGAGGTCAACCGCTAAGTTTAGCAGTTAAAACCTTTTACATTCACTGACCAGATGATGATCGTAATTATAATTTGAAACTTAATCAAATCTTATATATTCTTGTTACCTAAATACACCATAATGAATTATAAACTATGTGACTCTGATATTTTGGTAACATAACCAATGATTATCTGTTAGGCATTGACTTTTCAACAGTTTAACAGTTCAACTGCTTCTGACTGACATCAAGTAAACCCCCAAGTCTTCAATTTTATACAAGCACTTAAAATTGTTTCCTATAAAGAAACGACGACTTTCCTGGACACAAAGAAAAGACGGTGTGAATATACAGATGTAAGAGGTGTCTTCAATTAACATAAATGAATTCTTTTCCCCTATTTTTGTATCTTAAATCTGCTAAAAAAATTCTTGCAGGATATTTTACTCTGCAAACAAATACTGAAGTAAAATATTACAATGGTTTTCTGTTGTTGTCCCTGGTCCTTAATTGCCTCTGTGTTGAATTCCCGTCCCTGTAACATATACAAAGCATTAAATGGCTCTCAGTCGCTAACTACAATGAATTATTCAAATAGTCATATGAACAAGAACTTATTTCCCATGGTACAACAATCAAAATTTTAAACAGAATCCAACTAAATTGTATACAAAATGATAATTAATTGATAATGCAACATAAGAAAACTCTATCAAAAACATTTATTATATATTTTTTAATTTGTAGAAAATATCCCGAGTACTATTAAAATATTTTTATATAATGTAGCACTAAATTTAACAAATGAGAATAGTTTAATAAGAAATAAGCCAGTTTTCTCTTCACTTCATTTTACTAGTAAGTGTACAAACACACTGATTTATATGTTTGGTTTAAAACTGACCTGTTGTGAAGACCATAAAGCAAGTGATTTTGTTGAACTATTTAAAAATTTGATTTTTTTAAGACTGATTCCAATTTTCATTTTTCATAATTTTATTTGATGCATATGGAGGAAGGAAGTGTGTGAAACCTAAAGAGGGCCATACTGGCCTAAGTCGCTCACTGCTAAGTGCCCCGGCCCCCATTTGAACAAATTAGTGAGAGGACCTTACAATGATTCTACAACCTATAGTCTAAAGAAGATCTATTGAACGGTTTCTAAGGAGGTCTTTTAAAGTTGTTTTTCTACTTTTAGCTCTAGCGGGCCCTAAAATGAGCCAGGTGCCCCCATTTGAACAACCTTGAGACAGGATGGTATGATATGCTATAAACCCAAGTTTGATAAAGAGCCATCCAACTGTTCATAAGAAAAAGTTCTTTAAAACTTATTTTCTATTTTTTTCTATTTTTAGCTCTATTGGTCTGTAAAGTGGGCAAGTGCCCCCATTTGAAACAAGAGGGCCATGAAGGCCCTGTATGGCTCACCTGACCTATTGACCTAAAGACCATCAAGATTAACATTTTGACCAAGTTTCATTAAGATATGGTATAAATGTGGCCTCTAAAGTGTAAACTAGCTTTTCTTTTAATTTGACCTAGTGACCTATTTTTTGACCTGAGATGACCCAGATTCAAACTGGACCTTGAAATCATTAAGATTACCATTCTGACCAAGTTTCATGAAGATACAGTCATAAATGTGGCCTCTAGAGTTTTAACAAGCTTTTCCTTTGATTTGACCTAGTGACCTAGTTTTTGACCCCACCTGACCCAGATTTGAATTTGACCTATAGATCATCAAGATTAACATTCTGACCTAGTTTCATTAAGATATAGTCATAAATATGGCCTCTACAGTGTAAACTAGCTTTTCCTTTGATTTGACATAGTGACCTAGTTTTTGATCCTACACGACCCAGATTCAAATCGGACCTTGAGAATATCAAGATTACCGTTTTGACCAAGTTTCATAAAGATACAGTCATAAATGTGGCCTCTACAGTGTTAACAAGCTTTACCTTTGATTTGACTTGGTGACCTAGTTTTTGACCTGACATGACCCAGGTTCAAGCCTGACCTAAAGATTATCAAGATTAACATTCTGGCAAAGTTTCATAAAGATACAGTAATAAATGTGGCCTCTAGAGAGTAAACAAGCTTTTCCTTTGATTTGACCTAGTGACCTAGTTTTTGACCCCACCTGACCCAGATTCAAACTTGACCAAGATTCAAACTTGACCTATACAGCCTCAAGACTAACATTCTGACCAAGTTTCATTAATATACGGTCATAAATGTGGCCTCTACAGTGTGAACTAGCTTTTCCTTTGATCTGACCTGGTGACCTAGTTTTTGATCCCACATGACCCAGATTCAAACTGGACCTTGAGATCATCAAGATTAACATTCTGTCTAAGTTTCTGAAGATACAGACTTAAATGTGGCCTCTACAGTGTTAACAAGCTTTTCCTTTGATTTGACCTGGTGACCTAGTTTTTGACCCCAGATGACCCAATATCAAACTTGTCCAAGACTTTATTGAGGGTAACATTCTGACCAAGTTTCATTAAGATTGGGCCCAAACTGTGACCTCTAGAGTGTTAACAAGCTTTTCTTTGATTTGGTGACCTAGTTTTTGATCCCAGATGACCCAATATCGAACTCGTCCAACATTTTATTGAGGATTACATTCTGACCAAGTTTCATTAAGATTGGGCCAAAAATGTATCCTCTAGAATGTTAACAAGCTTTTCTTTTGATTTGACCTGATGTCCTAGTTTTTGACCCAAGATGACCCAATATCAAACTCGTCCAAGATTTTATTGAGGGTAACATTCTGACCAAGTTTCATTAATATACGGTCATAAATGTGGCCTCTACAGTGTGAACTAGCTTTTCCTTTGATCTGACCTGGTGACCTAGTTTTTGATCCCACATGACCCAGATTCAAACTGGACCTTGAGATCATCAAGATTAACATTCTGTCTAAGTTTCATGAAGATACAGACTTAAATGTGGCCTCTACAGTGTTAACAAGCTTTTCCTTTGATTTGACCTGGTGACCTAGTTTTTGACCCCAGATGACCCAATATCAAACTTGTCCAAGACTTTATTGAGGGTAACATTCTGACCAAGTTTCATTAAGATTGGGCCCAAACTGTGACCTCTAGAGTGTTAACAAGCTTTTCTTTGATTTGGTGACCTAGTTTTTGATCCCAGATGACCCAATATCGAACTCGTCCAACATTTTATTGAGGATTACATTCTGACCAAGTTTCATTAAGATTGGGCCAAAAATGTATCCTCTAGAATATTAACAAGCTTTTCTTTTGATTTGACCTGATGTCCTAGTTTTTGACCCAAGATGACCCAATATCAAACTCGTCCAAGATTTTATTGAGGGTAACATTCTGACCAAGTTTCATTAAGATTGGCTCAAATTTGTGACCTCTAGAGTGTTAACAGTCAAATTGTTGACGACGCCGACGATGACGGACGACGACGGACACAGGGCGATCACAAAAGCTCACCTTTGAGCACTTCATGCTCAGGTGAGCTAAAAACTTGGGAGGGGACATTGTCATGATGCTACAAACCAAGTTTGGTGTAATTCTGACCAGTTGTTTCCGAGATTTTTCAGTAAAAATGTTGACACCGGATGCAGGACGGCGGTCCATCTACCAAAACTAATAGCTCAACCTGAACCACTGGTTCAGATGAACTAAAAAACAGGAGGAACACAAAGGCCCTATATCGCTCACCTGCCTTAGCTCTTACCCTAGATAACCAAGTATTTAATATGACCTAGATTTCTTTTGCATAAATATTCTTACCAGGCTAAAAAATTAAGCAGAACATGATAAGTTTTTCTTTTAAATGACCAAGTGACCTGGTTTTTTACTCTAGATGAGCTCATTTCGAGTATGAACTAGACTTTACAATAAAAACAACTGTGGTAGAGGTAAACCAATGAAACATTTCAGTGAAAATATAGCAGTAAAGTGAAGCTTTTGTTTTATTTCAGGTCTGGCTGTCCCTATGTACACATGAGCGGAACAGTCTGACTCTGAGCAACTTTGTAAGGGGACCATCCAAGGAATGTTCATTCCAACACTTCAACAACTTCCACCAAATGGTTTTAAATGACAAATTATTTGAAACAAAATGTGAACAGACAACATTACAACCAGATGTCAGACTGTGAGTGATCACAATATCTCACCTTGAGCTCATGGTCCTCTGTTGCGCTTAAAGAAAAAAGCTCTGAAAAATTTACATGGTTGCGAACTGTGTGACTCCCATGATCAACACAGCCTAAAGGCAAGCCAAAGTGTAAAATATAAAGATAATATTGTATTTTGTGCTGCCATACTATGACGATAAAAAGAAAGAAAGACAGCATATACAAATGTATAGCATGCAACCCTATTGTAATACATGCAAGATATGCAAACAGACACACACAGTCAACAGAAAGATGAAGAAAAGATGAAAATATTTATGTTAGCTGAGCATTGGTGAATGTTTCATGCTAGACTAATATAGGCTCAGATGGCAATCATGTAGAGAATGTAAACAGTTTGGGAAGGCCTATTTCAACTTTGGTTAAAGCTATTATAGATTCACAATGCAGCAATACTGGGCCAAAATTTACCCATTTTTGTTTGGCTTGGGCTTCCAGATCTTTGAACTCATCCACTGTAAGATTGTTGGCTCTTGATACACACGTTGCACAGAACTTTGCTCTCTTTTTGTTCTTCTGACTCACTGGTTCATAACCAAGAAGTTGAAATATGAACTGTGCCATCTTAGGTATCTGGGATGGCCATTTTAGCTGGGTATCACACCCTCCCCATTTGTTGTGCCATGGATTTTTGCACATTATCCCTCCTTCTGTTTCCACCTGAAACAGTGAATACTAGACCAGTATAAAATGATCAATGCTCATGTGAAGTTTGATACAACAGTAACTAAGCAGTTATTTATCTACCAAATACAATAAACAAAGGTGCTATTAATCTTTTTCCCAATTTTTACTCATTTATGGGTCATAACTCTGGAGATAATGGTATGCATTGGCTGGTTATCAAACTTGCCCTAGATTTACACAGCCTATATCATAGCATGGCTCCCCGGCTGCATGGTTATTTTTATATAAATACTGGAAACATTTTACAAGAAAATTTTAAGCCTCTAAAATTGCACAATTTTATCTGATGGCTGAACCATACACCTTGGAGCCAGGGGCAATAAAATATGTCAATGTAAAAACAACCTGCTGGAGTTACTTCCCTCTTAGTGAAGAAAGCTGATATATGTAAATAAGAACAAACATAGGGACGGGAGCCAGTCTACCTATATCAGTGTAATTTAGCTTGAAGAAAAATAATCTAGTAACTATATAGATACTCATTATTTCACAGTTTTCACTAATTCAAGGGTCATAATGGTCCAAACTGACTGGTCAATGAACCTGAATATGATTTTATATCTTCTGTGTTGAGAACAAAGAAAAAAATTGTAGCTATTAAGATTTATTGTCAATTCGACTATATTGATTCAATTCCAGAAATATTGAACTGGTGGATTCTTGGACCCGGGACTTGGACTTTGACATATATTTTTATACATTTTGTATACACTTTGTATTTTAGCTTTGATTACAAATTATCTCAAGTGTCAAGCACGTCTGAAGCTACGAAAGAATGAAATGTCTGCCTAGCAAGTCCTACATTTTCTAGGTGTCCTACATCAATCTATTTAAGAATTAAGTATGTCTACTGATATTTAGTACTAATTTAAACAAGAGCTATCACAGGAGTCAGCGCACTCCACTATTTCAATGCTGGGTAGTGAAACTGGGCATATCTGAGGAAGCTGGAGCTGGAGCTGGAGTGTTTAATGACTCAAATGTGGATGAAGATACCAGACAATACCTTAAGTCTGATTCAAATGTATTAAGTAATAACAGAGATAAAGATAAAATGTATCAAAATATTCAATGAGTATAAAGAGACATAATTGATGCAAACTTTCGGCAACAGTAATGCACTATGTGTCATATCATGTCACTAATAATGTGGAATAACTACCTTAAGTTTGAATCAAATCTCTATAGAAATAATTGAGAACAAAAGTGCATCACTACTTAAATCTGAAATTCTAAGTAAAAAGAGGGCATAACTCATATCATATTGGTGCTAGCATTGTGGATCTTGAGTCATATGTGTAGGTGATGATGTGGAACAACCATTTTAAGTTTGAACTAGAGCTGCTTTTGAGAAAAGTGCATGTCTCCCACAACTGCCAAATCATCTGAATAATAGTGTATGAGAAAACCATGCACCAGGACCTCAACTGCCTAATCATCTGATATGATTAGGTCTTGGGGCTAAAAGGACTCATACACTACTAATGATTAGTAGTATATGAGTCCTATTAGCCAAAAGACCTGAGCGATTTTCGATAATTCAAGGACCATAATTCCGAAGAGCCTGGGCCGATTTGGCTAGCTATCGCACTTTGGCCGAGGACTTATTGGCAAAGACATTTTGTTCAAGTTTGGTGAAAATTGGACTTAAAGCACAGACAAGTGGGGCTAAAAGGACTCATATACTACTAATGATTAGTAGTATAGGGATCCTTTATGTGTCCCAAGACCTGAGTGTTTTTCGGTAATTCAAGGACCATAATTCCGAAGTGCCTGGGCCGATTTGGCTAGTTAGCGAACATGGCCGAGGACTTATTGCCAAAAACATTTTGTTCAAGTTTGGTGAAGATCGGATGAGAAATGTTCGACTTAAAGTGCAGACAAGATTTGTGACAGACTAACAGACAGACACACACACACATAGAGGAGTAAATTAATATGTCTCCCACACCACTGTGTGGTGGGAGACATAATCAATTACATTTAGTAACTACAGTTATATGGTGAAAAAGCACCAAAATTAAACTAAAATTCTAAGCAAAAAGGGGGCATAATTCATGAAATACTGGTGCAAGAGTTATTGTCCTTGTGGAGTGTGTGATGATATGGAATAACTATTTTATTGGCCTTGCGGGTGCTGACGCTCATCTGATTTTTTTTGTATAATAGAAATATTGTCCTACCCATGATTTTCTAAGTCTAAAAAGGGCCATCATTCTTGCAAAAAGCAGGATAGAGTTATGTTTCTTGATGTACAGTGTCCACTTATGATGGTGAAAAACTGTTGCAAGTTTTAAAGCAATAGCTTTGATAGTTTATGAGAAAAGTTGACTTAAACATAATATTCAACCAAGAAAATGATTTTTCTAAGTCCAAAAGCGGCAATAATTATTGCAAAAAGCAGGATGGAGTTATGTTGCTTGCTTTACAGGGTCAGCTTATGATGGTGAACAACAGTTGCAAGTTTTAAAGCAATAGCTTTGATGGTTTAAGAGAAAAAGTTGACCTAAACATAAAACTTAACCAAGAAATCTGATATTTTCTAAGTCCAAAAGGGGCCATCATTCTTGCAAAAAGCAGGATGGAGTTATGTTTCTTGCTGTACAGGGTCCACTTATGATGGTGAAAAAACTGTTGCAAGTTTTAAAGCAATAGCTTTGATAGTTTAGGAGAAAAGTTGACCTAAACATAAAATTTAACCAAGAAAACTGATTTTCTAAGTCCAAAAGGGGCAATAATTCTTGCAAAAAGCAAGATGGAGTTATGTTTCTTGATGTACAGGGTCTGCTTATGATGGTGAACAAGTATTCCAAGTTTCAAAGCAATAGCTTTGATAGTTTAGGAGAAAAGTTGACCTAAACATAAAACTTAACCAAGAAATCTGATATTTTCTAAGTACAAAAGGGGCCATAAATCTTGCAAAATGCAAGATGGAGTTATGTTTCTTGCTATACAGGGTCAGCTTATGATGGTGAACAAGTATTCCAAGTTTCAAAGCAATAGCTTTGATAGTTTAGGAGAAAAGCTGACCTAAACATAAAACTTAACCAAGCAACGCCGACGCAGACGCCGACGCCGAAGCCGACAACCGCTCAAGTGATGACAATAACTCATCATTTTTTTTCAAAAAATCAGATGAGCTAAAAAGGGGGCATAATTCATGAAATACTGGTGCAAGAGTTATTGTCCTTGTGGAGTGTGTGATGATATGGAATAACTATTTTAAGGTTTAATCAAACCCATTTTGTAATACTCTTTAACCTTAAATTTAAAGAAAAAAGGGGAATAATTCATTAATTATTGGTGCCAGAGTTATGGCCCTTATGTCATATAATAGTAGTGATAATGTGGAATAAGTATTAAGTTTGAATTAAATCCTCTCAGTAATAACAGATATAGTAAAAATGCAAAAAAAAAAATTCTTAAATTCTAAGTAAAAAGGGGGCATAATTCATGAAAACTTGGTGCCAGAGTTGTGGACCTTGTGTCGTATGATGTGGGTGATAATGTGTAACAACTATTTTAAGTTTGAATCAAATTCATGAAATAATAACTGAGATAGAGTGAAAGTGCCTCAAAAATTTAACCCGAAATTCTAAGTTAAAGTAAAATGGGGGGATAATTCATAAAATATTGGTGCTATAGCTATGGCCCTTGTGCCAAATGATGAGGGTTATGATGAGGAATAACTATTTTAAGTTTGAAACAAACCATTGAGTAATGACAGAGATAAAGACAAAGTACATCAAAACTTTAACCAAGGTGCAGACGTTAAAGGGCGCCAACACGGGGTCGAGTAGGACATCTCCCCATACTTCGTACAGTCGAGCTAATAACAGCTTACTTAATTATATTTGTCTTAAAATGCAAATGTTTATAAGTTATAGTCACTGGTTAGAAGCACTCTGATGCTGTTTTCATTGTTGCCATTCTAAAACAAATATTGAACAGTGTCAAACTGCCACAAAATACGCATTTTTAATATCGCAAATTACTGTTTTTCTTAAATGCTCTACTCAATAAGCAGAATAATTGTCAATTTTCTGCATTTTACCTGATTCAAGGGCTTTTACTCCAGAGCTACTGAGTATTCTGCTACTGAGACTATTCTGCTACTGGGACTATTCTGCTACTGGGACTATTCAGCTACTGAGACTATTCTGCTATTGAGACTATTCTGCTACTGAGACTATTCAGCTACTGGGACTATTCTGCTACTGGGACTATTCTGCTACTGGGACTATTCAGCTACTGAGACTGTTCAGCTACTGGGACTATTCTGCTACTGAGACTATTCAGCTACTGAGACTATTCAGCTACTGAAACTATTCTACTACTGGGACTATTCAGCTACTGGGACTATTCAGCTACTGGGACTATTCTGCTACTGGGACTATTCTGCTACTGAGACAATTCAGCTACTGAGACTATTCAGCTACTGAGACTACTCTGCTACTGAGACTATTCTGCTACTGAGACTATTCAGCTACTGAGACTATTCTGCTACTGAGACTATTCTGCTACTGGGACTATTCTGCTACTGAGACTATTCAGCTACTGAGACTATTCTGCTACTGAGACTACTCTGCTACTGAGACTATTCAGCAACTGAGACTATTCTGCTACTGAGACTATTCAGCTACTGAGACTATTCTGCTACTGAGACTACTCTGCTACTGAGACTATTCAGCAACTGAGACTATTCTGCTACTGAGACTATTCAGCAACTGAGACTATTCTGCTACTGAGACTACTCTGCTACTGAGACTATTCAGCAACTGAGACTATTCTGCTACTGGGACTATTCTGCTACTGAGACTATTCTGCTACTGAGACTATTCAGCAACTGAGACTATTCTGCTACTGAGACTATTCTGCTACTGAGACTATTCAGCTACTGAGACTATTCTGCTACTGAGACTATTCTGCTACTGGGACTATTCTGCTACTGAGACTATTCAGCTACTGAGACTATTCTGCTACTGAGACTACTCTGCTACTGAGACTATTCTGCTACTGAGACTATTCAGCTACTGAGACTATTCTGCTGGTGATAAAATTTGGCCAAGATAATATGCCAATAAACATTCTGACTAAGTTCACCAAACACTGGATAAGAAGTGTTTAAGTTATTAATCAGACACTGTCAATTATTGCAATTTTGAGTAAGACAGGGGCCATGACTCAAGACTGACTAGGACTATCTAAGTGTTTATTGAACTGGTCAGAGATATTATACCTATTTATATTGTAACCAGGTTTAGTGAACACAGGATAAGAACTATAACATTAGAGGAAACTGTCAATTTTTGCAATTTTGAGTTATACAAGGGTCATAACTATGGGTAATCTAATGTAGAAGAGACATTTTTATTAGTCAGTTTTTATATCCTAATTCTCAAATTTGATTGGATGTGATATTAAATATTTCATTGGTTGCTATATTCAACTTATAATAAGAATAAAATAATAAATATGTTAATTTTCAGATCTATTGTATTTTATTCTAAAGTTTTTATAGAAATTAATTTTGATTAACTGACAGCTTTGGCAGGAAATACTTTTATTCTCAAGTTCTTTTAAAATAAAACATATCAAGATCTATTTTTTTTATTATCTGCAGTCCGTAGGCTATGGTATATCTTTTTCAAAAATAGGGTTTTTGTAATAGATCTAACTGATTTTGTAGCATTTCAAAATGGTCTGGAAGAAGTGACACGTTGTGTATTGTTAACTCTTCCGCGCTACGGATCAGTAATGTTTAAAACCAGTTTCCAAGTTTATTCAACATTTTCTCAGTTTGCACATATACATACTAAACCATAAAAATAATACATAATACTTTTTATAGAAGTTATTTGATTTAGTCATGCAACATGACGAATACAGATCTAGCACTAGATCGCATCAAATATCTGACAACATAACATTTTTTTAACTTCTTGGCCTATTAAAATCATAGCAGCTGTTTCTTTTATCTTTCAGAGATTTTTTAAGTGTCTTCAAAAACCAGATCAAAAAATAAAAAATTAAATAAACAAGGAGCTGCGTTCAATAAACGCTTGATGCCCCAGTGGCATCCTTGTCGATACAAATCAACCTATGTCCAAAACGAGGTCAAGGTCAAACTGAGGTCAGGTGATGTTTGAAGATGAGGAATGGTCACAGGTTACATCTGTATTAGTATCAATTCATTCTTGTAAGCGGTATTGATGCTAGACGAAAAGGTCCCATTTGGTTAACCAAGAGATGGCCCATATAAAGCAACCTAAGTCCAAAATAAGGTCAATATCTAGGTCAAACTGAGGTCAGGTGATGTCTGAAGATGAGGAATGGTCACAGGTTACATTTGCATTAGTATCAAGTCATTCTAGTAAGGGGTATTGATGCTAGACCAAACGGTCCCATTTGGTTAACCTCGTACGGACGGACGAACGAACCAACCAACCAACGGACAGACGAACTGACAGGACAATCACTATATGCCTCCCGCATCAGTAGATGCCGGGAGCATAAAAATAAATGTCCTCTGAGTCAAAAATTAGTTTGGTGAAATGATTTTACAATTTCAAATGAATTATATTTCGGGCATATGTATAATTAAGGTTATTTATGTAGTATTAATCCCTTTGTCAACTGACACGCAAATAACAATGATGTGCAACTTCCTAATATCATAAGACCCTGAAGGCATACATCAAAGGGGTAAGACAGGAAATTACCATAAGGCCCTGAAGGGGTACATCAAAGGGATAAAACAAACAAGACATTAATCTCTGAATTAGTGATAGTCATTAGGAACTGGTCAAAACTGATTTTCATTAATATACCACATACTGACTGGTTTCCATAGTGATTCAAGTGACATGATTTAGGCAACTGGAATGAATGCTTTAATTTTGGGGTATGCGGAAACAGTCTATTGTGACAGTTTAACACTTTACAAAAATTATGGATATTGAGAAATATATGACTAAAATTATTCTAGACATAGCATGCAAATTATCGTTCACAGTTTTAAATAATTGATAATTTACAAAACAGTGATCAATATTTTCGTAAACAGATGTAGTAGTTTAAGCCATCAATTCATTAATATGTCCCAGCCCTTCATAAAATGAAGCTAGCATGCATATATCATTATATCTTCACATGTAGCACGGTAGATGTCATATTACATTTTAAACCAGGTTTTTTTCGGCTGTTTTTCGGCTATATTCCCAATGCCAAAAAGTATATATTTTTCCCAAAATGAGTGCAAAAATTCCCAATCTACATTCTGATAATAATTCCATCAAAACTGCACAAACATTGACCAAATTATGGACAATTTTGTAATGGAAGTATGTTAAAGAGGTTGCACAATGTGAAACAAGTGTATGTGGTAGTGCTTGAACACATCCTTATTATATCCTATGGGACTAAATATTTCCCAATTTGGAATATTTACACGTCAAAATTCCCAATTTTAGGGGTATAGGCTATGTTCCCAAATTAGCTAGAAAAAAACCCTGTAAACAATAGTAACATACAAAAAAATCGCTTCATGTTATAAATACAGATAAAGATCTACTATTGTGATCCTGATATGCTTCGAGGGAGAAAAAATCCCTTCTACAATAATTTTTAATTATTTTCACGCATAATGTACTGACTAATTAAGCTTTAAATTATGGTATCTCTCATTAAATCTTGCACGAATCAGAATTTAGGTAAGACTAAGAGGTGTTGATTTAATTAAATTTGGTGTGATTCAATCACTTTTGACACCACAGTATAAATTATCCTGGCTTTAAGAACTATTTTTAATGTGAAAATAGAGCTACATGCGAACGGAGAAACCCAAATTGAGGAGCTATTTTATTTACTTTTAAAAGAACTCTGATTTCTTGAATTATAATTTTCTTCCAGTCCGTCACAAATATGAGACCTTGCCGCATACACGAATCTATTTATACCAACAGTCAATGTTGAATATGACGTCTAAAACCTAAAAAAAGAAAGGTTTCTTTCTCAGAAGTGATTACTGGAAATCATTAAAAATTCACCGACTTATTAGTTTAATATTGCCCAAAATGTTACTTTAAGCAAAGAAAAACAACCAGCACTAGTGAAACATGAAACGCTAAAATCCAATTACAATTTAGTGTTTGCTGTCACCTCCGCTTGTTGCTACTACAATGCTACGCAACGAGATACGCTGAAGTGCCCGGATATCTGACCTGATCAATAGAAGGAAAACTTTCTGTATTGTTTTGAATGGTAAGTGGGTTGTGGGCAGAGGACATTATGGTCTCTATATATCAAAGAGCCCTTTGCGCACAATTAGTTGAGCTAGTCTAATCTCTAGCAGTTCATAATTGGAGCATGTTTAACACAATTTCCTATGAGAACCCCCAAGAGTCTGATTTCCTTTCTGTGATTTGCTGATGTGCAATTTGTTGAAAATATCATGACTGCACACCCAATAATAGAAAATAATACAGAATATTGGGTTACTGTCTTTCTCGGTCCCGTCTTTCTGAACTTCAAGGTCAAAGTGAATCAACTGTTTTCCCATAGACCCACATTGTAATGTTTTGTGTTATGGGCCTTTCGTAACATTTTGTGATGTTTTTTTTATTTTTCATGAAAATTCCCCACCAGTAAAACATGCATAACTATCGCCTAAAATCAGGGTTGGCATGGTATTTACCGGTGGTAATTACCGGTGGTAATTCCTGGTAATTCCCGTACCGGGAAATACTACTAAAAATTGCAGAAGTGGGAAATACTGGGAAATACTCAAATTTTTTAGCAAAAAACAGTTTATTTTGACAAAAAAAAACACAAAATATCTGTTAAATAACTAGCATTTGCATGCACACATACACTATGGCAAAAATCATATTATATTCCACTGTCAGACCCCTGGTGACCATGAAAGTTCCTTCATCACCAGTCCAACTCCTCTTTGGACCTTAACATGCGATGGAACACCAGTTTTGCTGCTTTTTTCACTCCAAGTCTATTTCTAAGTTTTGTTTGAATGACAGCAAAATTAGAAAACACTTTCTCGATGCCACCAGAGCTAGCTGGCATAAAAAGAAATTTTTTTGCTAGTTCACAAAGTTCCAGACACACAGTTTGTGATCATTCCACAGCACGCCACTACACTGCTCATCTCGAAGAAAGATTGTTTCTTAGATGGTGTACTTGATGATGGTTCACACTCAGATAACTTAACCTGGTCAATATCAATATCCGGCTTTGGAAGCACTTTGACACATTTAGTTCTATGAGTCCTTAATCTGTCACTCTTTGCACTGACAATACATCCACAGTCTTTACACTTTGCTTTTTGTTTTGAACCATCATCAGATTCTATGATATCATAAAAATTCCACACAGGATCTTTGGGCTTCATATTAATGCTAACTGTCACAGGATGAAAAGTGGAATGAAGTACTTTTGAAAAATAAAAAGCAATTACATGTATTTTGAAGTGAACAAATGCTCAGAGGTTTGACTGATGAATTTCTTTCACTGTTTTGTGAAATCACAATGGTGGGAATTATTTTACAGCAAAGTATTGTTACTTTATTTGCAACAAACATGTGCAATAGGATAGTTAAATATAGTGCTTGGGGCTATACTGTATATTCTGTATCATTATAGAATCTGTCAATAATCCACCAATTAGCAGTAACACCTCCCCTGTAGTTTGGAGTGTATAATTGGACTATTTGAAAGGAGTGTAATCTTGTCTGAAGTTAGTATGATAAAATTTTTGGGTCAAATTTACAACGAATGTAAGGCCTGAAGAGTATTCCCCAGTATTTCCCGGGAAATACTGGTATTTCCCGGGAAATACTGGGGAATCCCGCCGTCTCGGGAAATACGAGTATTTCCCGTCTTTTTGCCAACCCTGCCTAAAATGCATCATTCCAAATAATTTCAGCCAGGAATCTTGGATTAGGATTTTAATTTATGAAATTAGATAGTTTTCAAGCATGTTCAACACATATTAGACCAATGGGAGACTACTTTACATCGATATACTACAGAATTCCCTATACTTTTTCAACAAATCAGAGGCCCTGTGCGTTGATTCACTGTGACCACGAGCCCTGATGGTCAAAGGGAAATAACTAACAGGGCCTTTGATTGGTTGAAAAAGTATATGATATTCCGAGACAAATATTTAATATGTAAAGTGGTCTCTCATTGGTGAAAATTTATATCTGTTGAATATGTTTGAAAACTGTTTTATTTCTTAAATTGAAGTTCTAAGCCATGGTTAATGGAGGAAAAAATATTTGAAGTGTATTTTGTTTGAAAATTTTGCTTGTTTTAGTGATTTGGTATTTTCATGAAATGTAAACAAAAATTCACTGCCGGACTGGGGGTTACTGACTTGCGGGTGAAAAAAGTGCACAAAAATGATGGTCAAAATGTATATTTCTGGCTGTTTTCTTTTAGGTCTTGAATAGTTCTTTCACCCTGGGTAGGTGGCATCAAAAGTTTAAATGTTAGGAAAGGGCTATAACCCAAAACATTACAATGTAAGTCTATGGGAAAACTGTTACTTCCTTTTGACCTAAAGGGCACCCTGAATTGCTATATTGCCATGCCATGTGGGTGGCTGTAAACAGAGAAATACACGATGAATGTGTTTTATTTGCATGATAGTGTCTGGTTTAAAACTTTTAAAACATAAAACGTGTCTTCACATAGATTTTCTTTTCTGCCTCAGAAAGCTATATTGCAGCGTATATGCTGTTCTATGCATATTTATATGATTTCGACTGAATTTCAAGCTTATATATGCACAATTGTGAATACAGTAAGCAATAACTGGAACCAGATAGCTCTGTGTAAATCGGAAATCCGAGAAATGAATATTATTTGGCAAAAAGAATAAAAATAGCGTTCTTTTTTATAAAAAAGTATAAGCCCAGTGAATGTCTGAAATGATACAGCTGGACCTTGATCTTGATCATTCTCATACATTTTGTGTTAATTTGCATAAAATTTAGACAAATCTGTATTTGAAACAGTCGCTGGTGTTAAATTTACTTTATTTTCTGTACTATTTTCGAAAAATGAAAAAAGTATCTCTTTCAAAGGTTTATTTGAACGGTAAATAGGGGGCTTTATAGTTAAAATATTAAACTGCTGTTTTATTGAAATATAGTCACGTAATTAGCACATAGCTAATTATGTGAGAAATACGGAATGAACGATATTTCACCATAAAGGGAAACAATTTATCAATCGCGATTGACAATAGATAATAATACTAATCTGTATTACCTCCCTTTAATAGGAAAATACTTATTTTTTGCCTATTTTTATGATGTCTCGTTTATTTTGAGTGACTTAAATATTTTTCGTTTGATTGTGTTAACACATTGACAAAAATGTATGATGCTTCCCCTGTAATGCATTTTTTCTTTTACAGAAACTGAAAAAGGCATTAAAAATTGTGTTCATTTGAGAATTTTCCTACTTTCATCCTTAATCTTCGAGACTACATGAAGATTTATGTCATTTTTTTTTTGCCAGTCTGGTAAAACGTAAATATCTAACAGTGACATTACACTTTCAACAAGTTCTGCACGTCATATTTTCTAATACAGGCTGTAGAATGTAGCATCAGCAGTCAAATTCCTACAATTTCTAGACGTCAGGTGCTTATTTTGACTGCTCCCCGGGGTCCGTTTAACGTATATATAGATTTCAATTTATTAATTTTCTTGACTGTACCATTAATTGCTATATATTCGTTCTGTTTTGATTACACTCTTGCATCCTAAAGTTGTCTGATAGGTGCATAAGGTGCAAAATCTATGAAAACGCGCGATTTGGTGGTGGGTGGGGTAAGAAATAGACCCAACGTCGACATAAATATCAGCAAATTCATGAAATGTACATGCAAGCAATTAGACGGGGCATTTATTAGTACGCATTACTCATTTGAACCATATGGGTAAAATAATAGGAGTACGGTGACTGAAATATCATGGATTTCTTGATTCAAGTAGTAGTAGTTAGTACCACCAAAATTTCATCAGCGATTTTAAGCATATGGGTATCCAAGTAAAAAGGTAATCATATCTCAGTTTGTAAATGTTTATTTTATCATTCTGAGCAATATTTTGTTCAAATAAAAAGAAAGAAGTATCTCTTTAGGTCAAAGGGAAATAACTAACAGGGCCTTGATTGGTTGAAAAAGTATATGGTATTCCGAGACAAATATTTAAGATGTAAAGTGGTCTCTCATTGGTGAAATATCTGTTGAATATGTTTGAAAACTGTTTTATTTCTTAAATTGAAGTTCTAAGCCATGATTAAGGCATCGCCTACAGTGGCGGCCATTTGACTCAAAATTTTACATGCAAATTTTCATAAAAAGAAAAGATGATTAAGTGGTAACAATAGTCAATAAATTTGTCATAATTATGTTTTAAATATCTATGTGAACATATGCAAGTAAATTTATTTATTTATTTTGTTGGGTTTAACGTCGCACCGACACAATTTTAGGTCATATGGCGACTTTCCGGCTTTAATGGTGGAGGAAGACCCCAGGTGCCCCTCCGTGCACTATTTCATCACGAGCGGGCACCTGGGTAGAACCACCGACCTTCCGTAAGCCAGCTGGATGGCTTCCTCACGTTAAGAATTCTACCCCCCAAATGAGGTTTCGAACCCACATCGATGAGGGGCAAATGGTTTGAAGTCAACGACTCTAACCACTCGGCCACGGAGGCCCCCATATGCAAGTAAAAGGTTGTGCATTTCACTACCTGTATTATGCCTTTATTAGATATTTTTCTATGACAAAATTTTGCAATTTTACGTGCAGTCAAACTCAATATATATTCAATACATTTCAAAGATAATTACAGCCAATTGTTAAGCAGACTGTGAAGAATAAAGTCTTCAGAAATTATTTTGAAATTTTACCGGATTACTGAATTATACACAAAAATCCCAACACCATCAATTTATCCAATTTGTGTTATCTGTTCACACATAATTTACACCTATATAAACAGGTGATATAGGATTATGTATAGGTTTACCTGGCTACCTGTGGTCAGTTATGCATGTACAAACAACATTTTAAATTAAATTAACATGGGGTTGTCTTTTTGTGTCTAATGCAATAACCAGGAACAGTTTCGACAAAAATCCATAAGAGTTTGCAGTATACATATTGTACTATGAAATTAACTAAATTTTGTCTTTGTAATATTTTTTATATTGGAGTTTGACTGCACATAAAGTTTCAATATTTTGGGGTAAACTTTCGGTCTAAACAAGACTCTAACATTTTGCAAATGGCATATGTACTATAAATCATCATATGCTTCTTATGTTGATGGTAATTAATCTTATGACCAAGAATTATCAGGCTTATACACAAGCGTGATAAATTTTACCAGAAACTACACAAATTTCCCTCCCCAGCCCGCCAACAAAGATTCAGATCCCTTTAAGTCTTCTATCCAGAAGCAGATAAGAGCCCAATACTGGTCATATATGGAAAGTATCATATTTGACCATGACTCACAACCTGGTAAAAACAAAAAGTTCTACAGTTTCATCAAGCACAACAAAAAAGAAAATGTCGGCATCGCCCCCCTCAAATCAGATGGTCTTACCTACACGGACCCCATCCAAAAGGCTACTATCTTAAACAAACAATTTGAATCTGTCTTTTTCCCTCCCCAGCCCCTTAGTCTGAAGCATATATGTTCCAACATTCTCTCATCCCCAGTCTCCAAGATGAATAAGATCCAGGTCACCACTGAAGGTGTGGAAAAACTGCTCCATGGTCTATCCCCACATAAAGCCTCAGGACCTGATGAACTATCCCCACGCATCCTAAAAGAACTCCACCATGAGATTGCTCCTGTACTTGTCCATATATACAGGTTATCTCTCGAATCTGGCCTAGTACCCAGTGATTGGAAAAAAGCCACTGTAGCCCCCGTATTTAAAAAAGGTCTCAAGTCTAAACCTAGTAACTATCGCCCAATTTCCCTAACTTGCATTGCTTCTAAACTCCTTGAACACATTGTTGTTTCCAATCTTATGACCTATTTTGACAAGCATAAGCTACTTAGCCAGTTCCAGCATGGCTTTAGATCAGGTCACAGTTGTGAGACTCAGCTCATTAATTTCACTCAGGAACTTTACAATAACACTGAACAGGGTCAACAAACAGATGTTATTGTCATGGACTTCTCCAAGGCGTTTGACAAGGTCGATCACGTAAGACTAATTTATAAACTACAAAGCCTTGTGTCAACCAACAAATTACCAATTGGGTCAAATCTTTCCTGTCCAACCGATCCCAGAAAGTCGCTGTTGATGGTCATTTTTCCAGTGAACTTCCTGTACTGTCTGGAGTTCCCCAGAGGTCTGTTCTTGGGCCATGTCTCTTCCTGGTATATATCAATGACTTACCAGACTCGGTCAAATTAACGCAAGAATGTTTGCAGATGACACCATAATATACCTTACCATCAACTCCATTTCAGATAGTGTATCTCTGCAACAAGACCTCATTAACTTAGAAACCTGGGAGAAGACGTGACCCATGGAGTTCAACCCGGACAAGTGTGAAGTCCTTAGAATCTTTAGAAAGAAAAATCCCGTGGTCTACCCCTACAAACTTCACAACATAGAGTTAAAAACTTGTGAGGCAGCTAAATACCTAGGCATAACCATTTCCAAAGATCTAAACTGGTCCAAACATATTGACAATATCACTTCCAAAGCAACTTCCACTCTTCGCTTCATACAACGGAATGTGAAAACTGACAATAAAAAGGTCAAAATTGCTGCCTATAACACCTATGTCCGCCCTCAACTTGAGTACTGTTCAAGCGTCTGGCATCCTTGGCAAAAAACCCTCACTAGCAAAGTCGAAAATGTCCAAAGGTCAGCTGCTAGGTACGTCATGTACGACTACAGTTACACCAGTAGTGTTACACAAATGCTGAAAACTTTAGAATGGAATACACTCCAATAATAGAAGGTTACAAAACTCATTAGTAATGTTTTATAAAATAAGGACCCAGACAGTTGCAGTCGATCAATCTCATCTTATTCCAACTAGAAACCTAAATTACTTAATCCCCATGTCTCACACTCAGTACTTTTCTAACTCCTACTTCCCAAGGACCATCCGTCTCTGGAACTCCCTACCAACTTATGTTAAATCTAGCCCCAGTCTCGGTATCTTTAGAGAGAGGCTGGCGGTGGTCAGTATGTAATTCTATTGCCTCTGCCCCATTTTAACTGTAGCATACTGTCTTTTTTAGCTTTTATTATTTTAACATTGTAACATATCATTTCTTTAACAACTGTTTCTCTGACAGCGCCGCCCAGAGATAGTCGGAAATCGACGGTTGGGTGAAAGATGTAGATGTAGATAATTTGACCAGCTGTTAAGGCTTTAGTGCAGTTTTCAAGAGAAAAATTCTCTGCCTGAAAATATGAACTGATACTGAGTTGTGACTGTGGCGATGCCTTAATGGAGGAAAAAATATTTGAAGTGTATTTTGTTTGAAAATTTTGCTTGTTTTAGTGATTTGATATTTTCATGAATTCACTGCCGGACTGGGGGTTACTGACTTGCGGGTGAAAAAAGTGCACAAAAATGATGGTCAACATGTATAATTCTGGCTGTTTTCTTTTAGGTCTTGAATAGTTCTTTCACCCTGGGTAGGTGGCACCAAAAGTTTAAATGTTAGGAAAGGGCTATAACCCAAAACATTACAATGTTAGTCTATGGGAAAACTGTTACTTCCCTTTGACCATTGTTGTTCATACTCATAGCGAAAACATATTGCATTTGGGACGTTTTCCATTATGTTTCACCTTTTGATCAGTAGATGCTGATCTGCTTGGGTAGTCATTAGAAATGTCTTCATCTGAGTCGTCATCAATGATCAGAACATCATCATCGTCAAATATATTACCAGAATTTGACATTTTTTTTGGCAGTGCTGACTTTAGGTATGCAATCACTAAATTTCTACTTTTAGGTCAGACACTGCTATTTATTTTCTAACACAATGGCCCCTGCGCGACATATTGTAAATTCTGCGTTCCCTTTTCACTTTAACCCCTTTACTTTTTATTTATTTTCTTTTGTAAACTGACATATACGAAAACCCTGAACATGGTTAATAAGATTTTGAAAGACACTTCTATAAATAAACTCCAAATTATTGTTACTGTAATAATATTTAGCCTGGTTTTTAAACCACCTTCCCATTTATAGTGATTCACTGATGCACATTTTTAAGTTCTCTAAGGTGCGTATCATTACATTTGTTAAGTTATCTGGTATTATGCTGGGTACCTTACAAAGTTAGGAAGTATGTTCTATCAAAAGACAGGGCTCCAGTGCGACAAGTGCGAAGCCCCCCTCCCCCGTCCCCTATTTTTCGGGAAAGTTTACAAACCTCATTCCATTAGCATGCTTCTTATGCTATTTCTATCTATTTTCTGTATTATTTACTGTAGTCTGTATGCAAAATATTTATTACTTTATCAACACCAGTGGTATTTAAACTGCAGTAAAAATTTGAAAATTGGGTGCAACAATAATCTAGTACACAAGGGAGGATCCAAGGGGTTGTTTTCTAAGTGAGTATACACCCGACCCTTCTAGAGACTCCTTCAACTTAATGAATACATGGAATTTTATTTTTAAAAATTCCTGCTAAGCCATGTAGTATTCCATTAGGCGAAAAAAAAGACGAACAAATAAAGAAGACTGGTCTTAAGACTTTAATTATTTATAAACAAGAATTTCTTACATAGATTATTTTACTAGCCAGAGAACTGTATTTAGACTCATTTGCTAGAGATATTTCTAAACTTAGAATTTTACGGACATTAACTGCATTAAAAAATCTTTACAATACTATAGTGTGATACTGAATGGTAGCAAAAGGTCTGTCAGTCACTATGAGAAGCTATCATATGTACAGTAATGTAATTCTGATAGTAAATAACTTGTCATAGAAGTTCATCTTGAAAACAAATGCATTTTGAACCATTATTTTCTTCATTATTTATGAAATACTATGACATTATCTCTTAGAAAAACATTAAAAAAGAACAGCAGTAATAGCAACTGCATTAGATAATATTACAGTTCTTTTCATGAATCATTAAAAGATATATGGCCTAGAAGAGAATTCATTAATAATTATTGACTTCATTAAATTGACTGCAAATAACAAATCTGCCCAAGAATATATCAAAATTTGATTTTATGTGCAGACAGGAAGGGATTTTTTCGCCTGAGAACGAAATGGAGTTACTTCTAAAATGTAGCTTGGAAGTACACAACAAGAAAAGTCCCAACTGCCTGTAGTGGGATTCGAACAGTGTTGCATTTTCCATTACTGCTCATGAACAGACTCAATCAAACTAATTTTCACTGTTTGCCTTGTTCTCGGTGTTTTTGAGGGATCTACTTTTCAGATTTTATTTACTTCACAACAGCGGATGTTAAGTGCTGTGTGGCGGCCGTAAAAAGTCTCCCCGACTTCATCTCAGTGTTGTTATAGTTTCTGGTATTTCGGGATCATTGATTTCAACTCATTTAGATTTGAAGATTGAATACTGCTTAAGCCGGTGCTAGGGGGCGTGGGCAGTGTTGCATTTTCCTTTACTGCTCATGAACAGACTCAATCAAACCGAGTCTGCATTTTTCACTGTTTGCCTTGTTCTCGGTGCTTCCGAGGGATCTTCTTTTCAGATTTTAAAGATGCAGACTATGCGTAAGTGACCGTAACACTTCCCCTCTTCAAAGAAGTCATCATTTATGATGACATGTAAGCCATTTTGGCACAGTAAGTGCCATTTTCTGCACGAGATGAAATCCGTATCCCGGACAAGCCCCTATCTTACAACTTTGTGGCACAATTCAAACTTGAGGCGCTTGGGTGCTAGTCCAATGCTCATACCGCTGAGCCAAAGAGATGTTTTTCTATTATATGAGATAGATATTCCAGTTTCAAAGCTGAACTAGATTTCGAAGAGACAAACATTTTGACAAAGTTTTATGAAAATCAAAAAGAAAATGTGACCTCTAGAGTGTTAACAAGGTTTTTTTCTATCATTCGACCTTAGTTTGAGTGGCTAGTTTAAGATCTCTGGTAACTGAGTTTTCAACTTGACTTATATTTTAAAAAGGCTAAACATTCGGGCAGACGTTTATGAAGATCTAGTAGTAAAATTGTGGCATTGAGTGTAAACAATGTTCTTTACGATTTGACGAAGTGACCTAGTGTTACACCTTCGGTAACGTAGTTTTGTAATTGACCTAGATTCATAGAAACAAATATTCTGACGATTTTACAACAATAAAGTAAAAAAGTGAGGCTTCTAGAGTATTAACAAGATTATTTTATGATTTCACCTAGTGACCTTGTTTTTGACCACATGTAATCCAGTTTTAAATTCAAACTAGATTTTATAAAGACAAACGCTCTGACAATTAAAAATAAAGTTTCAAAAAGGTCAAACAGAAAATATGGCCTTTAGAGTGTTAATACTGTTTACCTTATATTTGACTTTGTAACCTAGATTTTTACCACTAGTTGCCTAGTTTTAAACCTCACCTAGACTTCATAAAAACAAACATTCTGGTAAAGTTTTAAGAATATCAAACAGGAAATGATACATCTAATCTAGAGTGTTAACAAGGTTTTTCTATGATTTTACCTAATGACCTAGTTTCTGACCTTAGGTAACCCATTTTTCAAATTTGGATTTCACAGAGACAAAGAGTCTGACTCTTTTCATTGACATAGTGTCCTAGTTTTTGACCCAATATGACACAGTAACAAATTTGTTCGAGTGTTGAGTGTATACAATTATAATATTCTGACCAAGTTTCATGAAGATTGGCCTAAAACTGGATCTAGAGAGTTCAGAATCACACCTCGACAAAAACAGTTACCACAAAGCCTACATTGAGCGCTTTGTGCTCAGGTGAGCTAACAATGCAGATTTGTTTTCAGCTGTTGTTGAGAAATAGTAAGTTGCTGCGATTACGTTACTGTTACCAAATATTATCAACACATAGAGATCTATTTTTGCTCTTAAAATCAAGCTAAGAAGACTTTGTTCTTGTTAAAGGTAAAGTTCTGTTTATAGAAACTATTGCTGTTTGAACCACAGTACGGACCAACATATGATAAATCAAGGTACGAATGCAAGTAGCAATACTAAATCCTAGTACCCATTGTTTGTTTTTAGCTCACCTGTCATAATATCTCGGTTCCTTTCGAAAACTGGCCAGATCCCATCATGGGTTCCAGAGTTATGGCCCCATAAAGGGCCAGAATTCGCTATTTTTGGCTTGTGAACACGATAGAGACCAGATTTTGCAATCAACTTTAATCAAACTTGCACACAACCTGTATTGGAATAATATCTCATTTTCCTTTTAAATACTGGCCAGATCCCATCATGGGTTCCAGAGTTATGGCCCCTTAAAGGGCCAAAAGTTGCTATTTTTGGCTTGTGAACACGATAGAGACCACATTTTGCAATCAACTTTAATCAAACATGCACACAACTTGTACTGGCATAATATCTCGGTTCCTTTCGAAAACTGGCCAGATCCAGTCATGGGTTCCAGAGTTATGGCCCCTTAAAGGGCCAAAATTTGCTATTTTTTGGCTTGTGAACACGATAGAGACCACATTTTGCAATCAGTTTTTATCAAACTTGCACACAACTTGTACTGGCATTATATCTCGGTTCCTTTCGGAAACTGGCCAGATCCCGTCATGGGTTCCAAAGTTATGGCCCCTTAAAGACCCAAAATTTGCTATTTTTGACCCTACTTTTAAGACACAGCTTTGAAACTGTGAATGTGCAGTTTTGCACACCAATCTTTAAACTTACTTTCAGTGACCATCAATGTGACCTACTGACCTGCTTTATTTTTTTAGATCACCTGAGCAATGCTCATGTGAGTTTTTCTGATCGCTCGCTGTCCGGCGTCCGTCATCTGTCTGTCGTCCGTCAACATTTAGCTTGTGTATGCTATAGAGGCTGTATTTTGCAGCTGATCTTCATGAAATTTGGTCAGAATGATAACATTGATGAAATCTAGGCCAAATTTGAAAATGGGTCATCTGGGGTCAAAAACTAGGTCTCTTGGTCAAATCAAGGAAAAACCTTTTGTATGCGATAGAGGCTGTATTTTTCAATTGATCTTCATGAATTTTGGTCAGAATGATAACCTTGATGAAATCTAGGCCGAGTTCGAAAATGGGTCATCTGGGGTCAAAAACTAGGTCACTAGGTCAAATCAAAGAAAAACATTGTGTGTGCGATAGAGGCTGTATTTTTCAATTGATTTTCATGAATTTTGGTGGGAATGATTGCCTTGATAAAATCTAGGACAGGTTGGAATATGGGTCATCTGGAGTCAAAAACTAGGTCACTAGGTCAAATCAAGGAAAAACCTTGTGTGTGCAATAGAGACTGTTTTTTTTTTCAATTGATTTTCATGAAATATGGTCAGAATGTTTGCACTGATGAAATCTAGGTCAATTTAGATGACAAGTCATCTGGGGTCAAAAACTAGGTCACTAGGACAAATCAAAGAAAAACCTTGTGTGTGCGATAGAGGCTGTTCTTTTTTTCTTCAATTGATCTTCTTGAAATTTGGTCAAGCCTATTCTTTGATTTGACCTGGTGACCTAGTTTTTGAACCCACAAATTCATCCGATATATCATGCAGACAAACATTCTATATGGCTGAAAGGCCATTTTACATCCTAGGGGGCACATTTTTGATTCTATCTTCATAAAACGTGGTGAGAATGTTTGTTATCATGAAGTCTTGGATGATTTCAAATCTGGGTCAAAAACTAGGTCACTAGGTCAAATCAAAGGAAAAGCTTGTATACATTCGAGAGGCCATGTTTTTGCTGCAATCTTCCCGAAACTTTGTCAGAATGTTTTTTTAATGAAATTTTGGTTCGAAGTTCGAATCTGGGTCATGTGGGGTAAAAAACTAGGTCACTAGGTCAAATCAGAGAAAATGCTTGTTTACACTCAAGAGGCCGCATTTTTTGGCCCTATCTTATTGAAAATTGGTCAGATTATTTGTCTCCATGAAATCACTAGGTAAAACATGTTTACATTGTTATGGTGTGTTACTCGGGTGAGCGTTTTTTTTTTGTTGTTGTTGTTGTTGTTTTTTTATCCATTGTTGCTCCTTTTTTATCCACATTAGGAAAATGGAATTATAAAATAAGAATTCAATGTGAAGGAATGGGATTTACATGTAAAACTTCTGATCACTCTGGTCTTAAAGAGAATGGGACAGCCATCAAAAACAGTTATCATACATAGTTTTTTTACAAATGAGAGATTATGCATTACCATGGAAACACAAGCCCCACAACATATACATTTTAAGTTTATATGAGAAAGCTAAAGTACACATAAATGAAATTATCAACTATGCAGACTTGTATGGATAACATTGAAACCGAAATACACTGAAAAGTGTTAAATATTTGTATTATCCTTCTTCTTTCAATGCAAAATACCTTTTAAGGGTCATGTGCTTCAAACCTGGATAGAAACTGTACTTGAAGTGACAGAGATAAAAACTAATTTATGAACTCGAGATTGTAGCAGCTTAAACATACTAGATGCCCACAGCACTCCGGGAGAACTACGTTCCAACGTAAGTCATGTCTCAACGATATAATGTGACATATCTCAACGATTTCTGGTTGCGGTATCGCTCAATGTGACACGGCTTATATTATTTTCATATATAGCAATTACTTTTATGATATTTACTTATGTCTTGACTTGAACATGTATTCAGATTCTAGAAGTAATCGCATAAATTTATCAAAACATTTAAATTTCAAAAACAGTTGTCTGTTATTTAGAAAATAGAATCATTTTGCTATTTTCCAGAATAAAACAAATATACTACATTTTTCAACAGCAATACTTACTGACAGTCAACGATCGATTAAAGGCGATACCAGTTATAATCTTAGAAATATATTACTGCAACTGCTTTATCATAAACAGGCAATATTTATTTAATATCATGTTCCTCATTCTAACCGATGATGTTACTAACTCTAAACGCGACATAGGTAAGCGTTACTGACACTCATCGAAGTCTTGCGGCTAAACATTACTTATATTCGAGTGAAGTGTACCAGCAAGTCTGTGACTGAACATCAGATTTTGTTCAAAGTATGTACATATGTACTTGTATTTTTTTATCCGTTTCTTTTATTATCATTTGACGGTTTCCCCAAGATATCTTACTAGCAATATGTACGGGGTAGCCGCGGAGTTGACTTATACTATTGCATGCGCACACCTTAATTATTATTAATGCTGTAAAACGATTCTTTTGAAGCACAGGACGCAACTAAGAAACCTGAAGTAAGCATGTAATCGTAGGTTATTAGATTTGTATCTAGGTATATGCACGCGTTCTGCAGCGGAAATAGAGAAATATTGCGCGAAAAGGCATTGAGTACATACGTTTTTGGTTCTTAAGGTTTGCTTTTTATATTTTTATACACGAGCATTTTTGTGTTTTACATGTCATGCCTTTCTGTTTCCATTACGTGTGAAAGAGATTGACCTGGAGGGGTATACTTTTATTTACACTGTCCCGTGTCTTTGGAACATGGTAAGGGTAAGAGTGAGGATGGGTGCGCACCATAAACCGGTTTAAGCTCCCCAGTGGTGTTTTTGCCACTGACCGTTCCATGGCGGTGCCCCACTGTGTTCCATTGTTTGTTCGTGTTGTCCTTATTCATTATATCAATGATAAAAAAAGTTGTTCTTTAACCCAAGTGGAACTGAAAATGTCCTAGTTAAAGAACTTAAAAACATGACGACATCCATGAAACTGACGTCACAATTGACGACACGCACCCAAAATAAAACTAAAACGTCGATATTTATAGGTTATTGACTTTGCATGTGGATATAATGCACTTGTTCTGCAGCAGTAATATTGCGCAACCTTAGGAGCGAAAGAACGAGTGCATATATCCACAAACAAAGTTTATAACGTCTTTATTACATACCTACTATCAAGTAATTACTTTATGTCTAAATTTTCTTTCTGGTACGAAAACAGGAAAAACACGAGAAGAATTTCTCCGAAAATCTAATAAACAAATCAAGCTGACGCGTATTCATATTTTCCACAAATTGAAACGTCAAATAGATGTCGCAGCGTGCGCGTGGACGTCATGGACATCACGCGATTCTTTCCATTTAAACGTTTAGAAAACATTACTCTCCGATATGAAAGCGTTGTCCGCAATAACATATGTACAGTTTAATATATGGGAGAGTGGTGCCTTTGAGTAATAATGGCCCTGCCAAGGTGATAATAGCTCGAGGGCTATTATTTGCTTTTAGGACCATTAGCACTCAAAGACACCGTTCTCCCATCTATTTACCTGTTTATTACACGTGTATATAATCGTTTAAGAAGAGTTTAACGTGCATTTTTCATTAGTTCAAGCATTTACTGGGTTTTTTCAGTTTCTATACCATTTGGATAAGGGGCTACATGTTGTATAAAATCAAATGCCTTGATAGTTGTACTTTCTTACATAAAGCATAATTTAGGGTTGAAAAGAAAATCATATCATAAAGAATTGCTACGAAGTTAATATATGACTGGGTTGTGCTTTCTTGCCATAATGGCACGTCTAGTGTTATAATCACACAAGGGCTTTATTTCGAGGACTATTATTAAACTAGGTGTGCCATTGCGGCTAGAAGGCACAACCAGCCGTTTATTGACTTTTTTATCATATACCTTCACTTCATATATATTTTGGTATTTTCATTTTAAATATTTTCCAAACACCTAAAAGAATTATTTGTTTTGCTTTTTTATCAACAATGCCATCAATATTTGACAATCGATCTGATTCAGCGACCTTTCGATCGCCATAAATAATGTTGCTTCATGACGTCAACATCAAAACGCGCTGACGTTCTGGTTACCCGGGCCGTTATGGTTATGGCTCCAGAGGCGCACTGCGCCATTATGGATACATAAACAGAAGCCGTAATGACCGTTTTAAACGGCTTTTTGTTACTATTTATAGTAACATATATAATAAGGAAAAATATTGCACGATCGCAGTCCATTGAAACTCAATTGAAATAATTTTAGATACGTAATAAGGAAAAATACACCGGACTGGCCTTTCCGTCGACATTACCAATGCCTGCAAAACCCATCTGGCACCCCAAGCGATGGCTCTCGTGCTGGTTATGACAACTTGTGCTGCTTTGATATTATATGGTATGGTATATGTGAACCTAAGACATTATCATGTACCTTGAGACCTTCTCTTCGTCCTATTTACATGTAGTATTTTTGTCGGTCTGAAATACGTTCATAAAACGATAAAACTAAAGTGGAACTTTGTTATTGTGCTTCACTTGAATGTAATGACGTCACTTCGGCTTACGGACGTTCATTTCTCGCGCTGTGGGTGCATGCTCTGCCATAAGAATGAGTACTGCAAATGAAGTGTTTCTAATTGCTTTTAAATTTCTGTTGTTATTTGTAAAATACGGCATGCAACAAAAATGATCTGTCAGAATGAAACGGTAATTTTTATGCGATATGCAAGAAAATATCCAGTTATGTGTTTACGAACTCGACAGAAATATCCGTCCTGAGGGCACTTGCGCCTGGTCCTTTGGGATCATGGAGTCCATTCAACACATATATAATAGAGTTCCGCTTAAGCCGGTGCTAGGGGGCGTAAGAGGTGTTGCACATTTCATTACCTCTCATGAACAGACTCAATCAAACCGAGTCTGCTATTATTCTTCTTGGTTGCATTCTTTGCTTCCAAAGTATCTTTTTACAGATTTTATTAACTATCACAACAGCAATCTTTAAGTGCCGTGTGGCGGCGGCTGTAAAAAGTCTCCCCGTACTTAGATTCAGTGTTGTTATATTTTCTGGTCCTTTGGGATCATGGAGTCCATTCAACACATATATAATAGAGTTCCGCTTAAGCCGGTGCTAGGGGGCGTGAGAGGTGTTGCACATTTCATTACCTCTCATGAACAGACTCAACCAAACCGAGTCTGTTATTATTCTTCTTGGTTGCATTCTTTGCTTCCAAAGGATCTTTTTACAGATTTTATTATATGGTTACGAGTTATGAAGTCTCAGGTTCCTAATACATTTGCACGACGTAATAATAATTATTATATGCGGATAAAATGAGCAATACGCCTGCACATGGTGTCGAAAACATTTGTTACGAAATAGCTCATTTATGTGGAAAGTTCTTGGAGTAATGCTTTACTATCCTAATTATCTATACAGTATTGATTACCGGCGTACGCATGTACGTACTATCTAATAAGTGTAATTTTCTACAAGTTCAAATGGTAATTATGATGCTGAGACTTTGCAACACTGTATGTGAGACGTTGTCACATAATGTATGTTATCGTTGCGGCCTTGCAACATTTATGTAGCTTACATAAGTGTATTTGTAACTAGTTCGTTGTATCTTGCAAAATGCTACAAATAGCTAATATATCTTCTACACATCAAACTTATCTTTTCAGTTATGAAAACGTAAAATATATGCTTAATTACACATAATAAGTGAATCAACAAGGTCATTCGAAGCGATACCGTAGCTTCATCGTTGAGGTATGTCACATGATATCGATGAGACTTGACTTACGTTGGAACGTAGTTCTCCCGGAGTGCACAGGCAACATGTTGAGCCCGCCACCTGTCAAAAGGACTGACATTTATGATACTATTTGGCGGCGACAGAACTGATTGCGGCAAACATTTCTGCCAAGTTATTTAAGAACATCTCCATCCATGGCCAGTTACAGCCCAGACAAGAGAAACTACATCAACTTTGACCTTTGACCCCTAAACGTGACCTTGACCTTTCAACTACTTACGTCTGACAGACTGTCTCATCGAGGCAAACAGTTGTGCCAAGTTATTTAAGAAACCCTCAATCCATGACTGAGTTATAGCCCGGACAAGGAAAACTGCACCAAGTTTTGACCTTTGACCTCTAAGTATGACTTGATCTTTAAGCTACCAATCTGGTTGTTTCACATGACACATCATCTTATCAAGGATAAGATTTGTGCCAAAGTATTTAAGAATCTCTCAATCCATGGCCGAGTTACAACCTGGACAAGAAAACAGCACCGAGTTTTGACCTTTGACCTCAAAGTATGAACTTGACCTTTAAGTTACCAAACTGTTTCGTTCACGCGACACACAATGCCATTGAGGCAAACATATGTGCCAAATTATTTAAGAATCCGTTCATCCATGGATAAGTTACAGCCCGGACAAACTTGGACAGACACACACATGCACATACACCGAACTGCCATTGTCGAGCTCACCACCAGCAGGCTCAACAAAAATTACCCAAAATACAATAAATTGCTACAGTTCAATCAATTTGAATCTATCCTGGTGACAAGGTAAACTACATCCTTAAAGACAGAAGGCATGGGCTGTTGAACTTTGCTATGAAAAGGATAAAATTTAATACAGGTTTTTGGATACTTTATGGTAATTTCATGCAGAGGGAAATATTTCAACATGCCTTGTAAATTTTTCAGGTTATATATTTTTTTTAATCAAAGTTTGCTCGTTAAAAGAAGACATGTTGATTTGAGGGGTACATGTTCCTCTCATATTGTTTTTTTTTTTTGGGTTGGATTTAACGTCGCACTGACACATGATAGGTCATATGGCGACTTTCCAGCTTTAATGGTGGAGGAAGACCCCAGGTGCCCTTCCGTGCATTATTTCATCACAAACGGGCACCTGGGTAGAACCACTGACCTTCCGTAAGCCAGCTGGATGGCTTCCTCACATGAAGAATTCAACGCCCCGAGTGAGGCTCGAACCCACATCGATGAGGGGCAAGTGATTTGAAGACAGCGACCTTAACCACTCGGCCACTGAGGCCCCTCCTTTCATATTGAGCATGCAGGCTAATTTTTTTGTGTTATAAATTATGTGAATTCCAACCTCCTCAAATCTTATCTCTATTGACTTGACTCATGCTTTCAACATTTTAAGCAGCTGGTATTAGTCATAGGTTTTGCCCAGGGTCTGACTTGCATCTAAAAACATGCTCAAAGGGGCACATGAGCAGTTCCTAGAAACAAGCTATATGATGTCAATTGTGTTGGCAAGACTTAAAGCCCGATAAACTTCGATGCTATCTGAAGAATTTTTGACACTTCTGACATTATACAGATTGTGAAGGTGTCAGAACTGTGGGATTACTTCAATCTGATCTCTCCTTTTTTACTTACAAAATATTATAAGAACAAGAAAATTAAACAACAAGAAATCATTTATTTCTTTAAAATCTCACAATTTTAACAGGTAACAAAATATAGCATGAACAAAGAAATTTGTTAAAATGGTATCATCTGTCAAATATACATTTTCATTACATGTTTTTCAGTGAATTATCGAAATATTAGAGTGATAATATCTGATATTTTCACATGGAAAAATAATAAATATATTTTTCACTGGTAAGAAAAAATTGACAAAACATGAAAATATCTTTCACTAACGAATACCATATTTTATATTTTCACTGGCGGCTATGTCACGTGTTAAAGTGTTGCATCTGGTGTTCACTCGATATTTCAATCTTATACTGAAACAAACAAATATCCTCAGTCTATGTCTGTTGAGCAGGAAGATGAATTTCTGTTAATAATGTTAAGGACTGAAGGTGGTATAGTGAGCAATGACAAACTTGTTTCGTAAAATTCTCAGTTAACAAGTCTTTTTGCAGATATATAATTTCGTATTACCAGCATTATGTAGTGCAAAACTTGAGTAAATTGTGCAATAATTAAGAAAGGAAGACCTGCAGTCCATGGAGAAATGCAACAGAATCATCAGTTCAGCACATAGTCTTGATGAGTGGAAAATTCAACCTAAGTTTCATCAAAAGGATGTAAAAATATGGTCCTGACATGAAATCTGTGACTTTAATATGTCTTCTGGTCAAAGTAATCTTGGCCGTAGACCAGAATATTTAGAACACGAGTTCTTCATACAGTGTTGAGAAGATATACAATCTGCTAATGATTCATAAATATCTCTTAAAAGGGTTTACAAGATATAGCTAGGACATAAACTTGAACACACTATTGGATGACAACATGAGAACTATTGTATGTTTGACAAGTTAATTAAACAATAATGTAAGAACAGTTATATAAGAATTGTAATAATGTATATACATGTAGACTTCTCCAATGCCCTAAAAATACAGTTCCAGTTTGATTAGGCAATCAGTTGTAAACATAAACAATAACTTCAAACAATATTTTAGGTAGAAATTTGTGCAAATATGGATAATAAAAAATAAAACAAGGGGGCCATAATGGCCCTATATCGCTCACCTGTTATCACTGCACTTAAGGACAAGAAGGTAAAAAAATCATAATCAAGATCAATCAGAAGAATTATGAGAAAATATAGTTGAAATTTTCTTAAAGTTACTTCAAATAAAATTATTTTCAAATCAGGCCAGTAGTTTCATACAAGAAGTTTTCTGTATAGCCATATGGGAAAATAAGCCCCTCCCCCAGGCGGCCACTTTTTCAATGAATCAAAATTATTCGAAGAAATTTGGTAGAGGGTCACCCAAGAAACATTTGTGTAAAATTATTTTGAAAACGATGCAAGTCTGGTTAAAATCAAATCATAAATGAAGCTGCTATTATGCAGACAAGGTCAAAATAGCTAATTTTGGCCCTTTCAAGGGCCATAACTCTGGAACCCATTATGGGATCTGGCCGGTTCAAGGGAACCAAGATCTTATGGTGACATAAGTTTTGTGCAAATTTGATTAAATTCAAATTATAAATGAAGCTGCTATTGTGCAGACAAGGTCAAAATAGCTAATTCTGGCCCTTTCAGTGGCCATAACTCTGGAACCCATAATGGAATCTGGCCAGTTCAAGAAAGGAACCAAGATCTTGAAATGATACAAGCAGTGTGCACGTTTGGTTAAGATAAAATCATAAATGAAGCTGCTATTGTGCAGACAAGGTCAAAATAGCTAATTCTGGCCCTTTCAGGGGCCATAACTCTGGAACCCATTATGGGATCTGGCCGGTTGAAAAAAGGAACCGAGACCTTATGTTGACACAAGTTTTGTGCAAGTTTGATTAAATTCAAATCATAAATGGAGCTGCTGTTGTGCAGACAAGGTCAAAATAGCAATTCTGGTCCTTTCAGGGGCCATAACTCTGGAACCCATAATGGGATCTGGCCAGTTCAAGAAAGGAACCAAGATCTTATGGTGATAGTTGTTGTGTGCAAGTTTAGTTAAAATAAAATCATAAATAAAGCTGCTATTGTGCAGACAAGGTCAAAATAGCTAATTCTGGCCCTTTCAGGGGCCATAACTCTTGAACCCATAATGGGATCTGGCCAGTTCAAGAAAGGAACCAAGATCTTATTATGTAGAGATAGTACCTAAGTTTTTCAAATCATATGTTTGAAGTTAAAAAGCTTTGAAATGAAGAGAAATGTCCATATATTTCTCAAAAACAGAAATATAGACAAATTTTAACCAGAAGTGCGGAGTTATGAGCATTTAATATTTTCATGATAACGAAAATTTTGTGATCAAGGAAATGTAACTCTTCTTGAACATGGAGAGCATAAACATCAAAGGGACATAATATAGTCAATATTTTCTAATTGGGTGCATTTGATTTAACATTCAACTTTGATCTGGATTGCTAAATACTGATCCATGATACTGTGTGCTAAAAATTTAGAACATCTGGAACAGTCTATTAACAGCAAAACTATGCTTTAGCAGAATCTAAATAGAGTTAAGCTCTAACTGGGACTCGAACCCAGGACCTCTCACACCTAAGGCAGACACTCTACTACTTCCCTATAACAGCAGTAGCTAATAGCAATGCAGTTTAATTGCTGGATAACATTGCGTCAACTGGAACAATAATCAGTGAACTCCGGATTATCGGCGTATTCGCTTTGTTACCTAACGGCAATTTTTGTGTAAAGAAAAAATATAATCTAATGCTGCCAACGTCATAATTGGTCAAATCTGCACAAATTTCTCTGACGTGTTGTTCAGAGTATGAACTTACTAACTGGCAGTACCAGTGAAATATTACTTACACTGAATCTTTTATATTTGCCCTTTTTGCAGCTGCCGAACGGCAAAGACGATGAGATTTGTCCAAATATAAGTAATTATTTTACCAGTTTTGAGAGGATTTCAATTGATGGGAAATTACAGTTACAAACTAAATACCTTTCTGCAACACATGGAGTCATTAGCATTCACTGTCAATCAGTATTATGACTGAGATCGACTGTCATTCATTCATTTCAAAGTTTCATAGACAGAGTCCGTTGTTTACATTTTTATCGTAACCGGTGCACTTGTAAAAATCACTTTAGTTTGAAAAATCAAAGTATGCGAAGAGCTATGGTACGGTCTCTATATTATGATACAAGTTTTATGCAAGTTTGGTTAAAATAAAATCATAAATGAAACCACTACCATGCAGACAAGAAATTGTTGACCCACACACGGACGCCAAAAATAGCAAATTCTGGCCCTTTAATGGGCAATTACTCTAGACCCCATGATGGGATCTGGCCAGTTTTCGAAAGGAATCAAGATATCATGCCAATTCAAGTTTTGCACAAGTTTGATCAAAATTGCTTGCAAAATATGGTCTCTATCATGTTCACAAGAAATTGTGGACGGACGGACGAAGGGCGATCACAAAAGCTCAACATGTCACTACGTGACAGGTGAGCTAAAAAGAATGAAATGAATTAAATTCAATTTTATGTCATTCGTATAAACGCTCACGTAGGCTTTAAAATTCCTCAAAAAGTTTAGAATAGCAAGTACTTCAGTAATGCTGTAAAATTTTAAAAGAATTTACTGAAATGTTATAATTTTTATAATTCACAGAGGTTGTTTTCTGTCTTAAAACTTTTAAACATCTTTAACAATTTTAACATTTTGTGCCTCCTTAATTCATTCACAGGGCTGATCATACAACTGTTAAATCCTGTTACAATAGATACAAAAGTTCAGAATAAATTAAGCAGAGTCTTAGAATGTCAGAAAATTCCCTAATTGTCATGTAAAATGTTAAAATGATACAAACCATTTTGAATTCATTATTATGCACGGAAGACTAATTTTCGTACCTTTGTTGGTTGAGTCAACTGACAAATTTACATCCATAGAAAATATAAATCACGAAGTTTTTACTCTATGAAATTTGAAATCAATGAATGTATGTCTATGCAAAATACTAGCAGTCTAGGATGACTCTCAATAAATTACAAATAAAATTTCAAATTTCACTGTTAAAATATCACAAAAAGACCAACGAACTGACAGATATGAAGACAGGAGTAATAGGAAATTGTCAATTTAGCTATAACCACAAAAACATAAATGAAACAAATGTTAATAAAATATCACAAGTTTAAAACAACAATAATTTATTCATTTGGGTTTTTAAGGCTCACCAACACAGTATAGGTTATATGGCGCCAAACAGGACTACAAATTTTGGTTTCACATCTCATTTACATCGAAATAAAAACATGAGGTATGGAATAAAAACAAAAATAAAATATCTAAAATTTACAAATTTGATATGAACATATATATGCTTTTGAAGTAATTAGAGCTATCACTGACCTGCAGTCACATTTTGAAATACTGTGTCCATGATCTTTGACCTCTAAGTAAGACATAAACTTGGACAAAGTGATCTTGGACATACAATCTACATGTCATCTTGATGAAGAAATGAAGGTATTTGACCTTTGACCTACAAATTCGACCATGACTTTGGATCTAGTGTAGTGACCTGGATCATGTGTGAGGTCTGTCATATTTTGGTCTTGAACATCTGCTGTAGCTACTTGAAAGTCAAACAGTTTGAAATAAAGCTACTAGTATTTGAAATAAGACCTTCGAGTGTGACCTTAACCTTGGATCTACTGGTCTGGACTGTGCACTCTGCATATTATCTTGAGCAGGCAAACAATTGATTTTACTTTAATGAAAATTTTTTATGCAGTTTAGAAGCATTGTAGCTGACATGAAGTTTAGCTACTACGTTACATCTGACCTCTAAGTGTGACCCTGACCTCGGACCAAGTGACCTGGGTCATGCATGATTCTTGTTGGATTATGATGGTGAGCATTTGTATGCAATTATTGGAAATCCAGTAATAGGTCTGTAATAAAGATATTTGAACTTTGACCTCCCAGGGTGACCTTGATCTCTTAGTAGTGACCTGGGTTGTGCACTCTACAAGTCACATTGATGTGGAAAGCAAATGATGCTAGTTTCAAGAAAATACTTAGCAGTGTAGAAAATATGGAGCAGTCACAAAATTATTAGACATTTGACCTATTAGTATGAACTTGACCTTGGACCTGGTGACCAACGTCATATGTGATTCTCCTGATATAATGACTGTACAATTATGCGCACTTGTGACATACCTAAATCTGAACAGTGCCTAATAATTCGGACACCGTTGAAAAGCACTTTAAGATCATGATTTGTTAATGAAATGATCACGATCGACGCAAATGAAAGCCTTGGTGACCACTTGTCAACAACAGTGTATATATATGTAGGTATTTCCAAAGAAAATTACCTTCAAATATCCCCATCGCTTAAAGTAAACATTGTGTCTCGGGGGATAACGTCATACAGTGCGTGCCAGTTATTTGAGGTGCAACGAGGTACTGATTTAATAAGAAAAATATTCAACCTATTGCAGATGACTCTTTTTCTAAATTGATCAAAACAGGTGTAAAAAAAATGTTTAGAATTCTGTACTACCATCAGTATTTATTTAAGAAATTTAACCGATATCTGTTCTATAATAATTAATTTAATAGAGAAAATAATGACATTTTGCAGACAAGGGAAGCAACTCATTACATAAAATCAGCCCATTTTCTTCTAGTTGTTTCCCTTTCGATCCCAGTAAAAGTAGTTTTGCTCAGATAGATTTTATTAAGTATTATATCATTGCTATCTTTCGCAGTTATATATTAAATTAGAAACTAGTCCACATGATGACGTGATTAACAGTTAATAAAACTTAAATCGAACAGGGATGTTTGTATTTATTTACAGGACTGAATTTGACTACTTTGCTTCTGTCAAAGTTGTATATATAATTATAATTAAAATAATATTTTTGGGCTCACTGACTCATTGCATTTCATATCCAAATAGTGTTCGAGTTTTTAGGCACTCTGAAGGTTGTTTTTGACAGTTTTTACTGGCCTCTTCGGATGATTTTTTTATGATGAAACCAGCAATATACAGTTTTGTTGTTTTGCATGAAGATTTATACAGAACCTAAAATTATACATTCAAAATCTTATGTACGTGTTGTTTCAGAATGCAAAGTTATCGTCCAAAAACTATCAAAAGCATCCGGATTTAGGCACTGGACCAACAGTAATCTGCAACCGTTTAAGAAATGATTTACAAACTGATGAATGAATGGACAGACAAGTGTGACCCAATAATACCCTCATATACTTTGTATGTGGGATATAATAAAGATAAAATTGGAAGACTAAAAGAAACAAGAGCTGTCCGTACGACAGCCAGTCCGTACGACAGCCAGTGCTGGACTATTTGAATCGCTGTCGCAGAAGCAGGAATATTACCCCAATGTTAAAATCTCTACAGAGTTTCAATCCAGTATCTGCATTAGTTTTGGAGACAGTAACTTGCATTCAAAACTTTAATCAGAAGGGAGTATAATTTGCCCAAAATACATGTCAGAGTTATGGGACTTGATGCAATCAACTAGTTTTATAACCCCGAAGACACGTGAAGTTTCAATTTAATATCTGCATTTGTTTTGCAGATAGTAACTTGCACGCAAAACTTTAACCAGAATTTTCTAAGTCCAAAAGGGGGCATAATTAGCCCAAAATACATGTCAGAGTTATGGGACTTGACCCAGTGAGGTTGGTAATTGATCCTGAAAAAGAAAACATAAGTTTCAAATCTATATCCTTTTAAATGTACTTGCACGCAACATTTTAACTAGGATTTTCAAAGTCCAAAAAGGGGCATAATTTGGCCAAAATGCATGTCAGAGTTATGGAACTTGGTGCTATCACCTAGTTTCATAACCCCGAAGACACGTGTGAAGTTTCAATTCAATATCTGCATTTGTTCTGGAGATAATTTGGCCAAAATGCATGTCAGAGTTATGGCTCTTGATGCTTTCACCTAGTTTTATGATCCTGAAGACACGTGTGATTTTTCAATTCAATATCTGCATTAGTTCTGGAGATAGATACTTGCATGTAAAACTTTAACCAGAATTTTCTAAGTCCAAAAGATGGCATAATTTGGCCAAAATACATGTCAAGAGTTATGGGACTTGACCCAGTGAGGTTGGTAATTGACCTAGAAAAAGAAAAAATAAGTTTCAAAGCTATATGCCTTTAAATGACAGCTGTGAGTACTTGCATGCAAAACATTAACCAAGATGTGATGCCTACGCCGATGCCAGGATGAGTAGAATAGCTAGACTATTCTTTGAATAGTAGAGCTAAAAATATAGTAAATGGAAAAAACAATAATAAATTATCACAAATAAAGCTTATAATATCACCGTTGGAAAACTTCTTTGAACATATGCAACAAAAGACTTGAAGACCGTCATACACAATAACTTTGACACATTGAAAAAAAATTGTGTAGGTATCTATAGGATTCTGCTCCATTTCAATATGTCAGGGAGGTATTTAAATTTGGATTATTGCAACGTTAGCACAATTCAGCCATATACTTTCAAAATTTAATATGAAATCTAAATCTAATTTGAAATATACAGATTAACAAGCAGAAAGAAAGTTATTTTGATAATTTCAGAGCCCTCAGAGGTTTACTACATAGAGTCATACATATATCTTGAAATCTCCTCATTATCTCTGATGGCTTTTCAAAAAGTATTAAGCAATATTTCCTTTTATATCTCTATAAAACAACTAAAGACGGAGATATCCCTACAATTCGGAATTTTTCTTCCAATATCATGTTTGCAAAAGTACCCAGAATATCCTCTCAAGTACCACTAAGCATGATAGTGCCCTCTTGAACAAACCTTGACAAATAATATCACTGAATGCTCCTTCAAACTTTAACAAGCAACATTATCTCCTACAAAGACTAAGTAAGAATATCCTGCCCTCGGATATCCCTACAAAGAATAAAGTCTTGTAACTGTCTTGGGATATCAAGCATGTGTACATTTGTAAGATTGTTTGGACTAAGACTCGCCCTCACAGTGCTCCGGCACAGCCTCATTAATGATCTAGGTGTGTACAGTTCTTCTATCAGCCATTGTTTAAAGTCAGGAACATGTTCACATAGATAGATAATCTGTGGGTGTTCCATGATGTAGCTGACATCACGTGGACAGTCCACACATAGAAGACATTTTACTGTTGATAGTGCCATAGTTTTCATTGCATGATCCAGTACTAGTTTGCCTGAAAATTCAAATGAAATATATTGTACTTTTTTATCACTTTTTTCCTTTGGGCCTTTATGCTATTTGACCTAAAATTACAAAAGGTATTTACAAACCATTTTCACATTATAAAAAATATTGATCAATTAAATAATAATAGCTTCTTCATTAGTTATTGTGCTTGATTAAAAGTGAAAGCGGCCAGTTTCTGGTTAAAATTTTGAGGTATTTCCTCTGATGGGATGATTGAATCATAGCTTTATACCAACCACACTAATAACTTAACCTTAGCCTTTTGCTCATGGTTTCTTCTCATACAATGCACCTATTTATGTGGCTCAGGAAAAATCAAAACTGACTAATAAGGAAACATCTGGAGAAAAACTGTCAATTTTTTAAAAGAAAAGAGCTCCATATGACCATAAACCCCAGTGTTATACTGGTAGTACTTACCAGATTTATCTGGTGTGTTTATTGAGGCACCATGCTGTATAAGAAACAGCAGAATATTCACCAAACCCCTAAATGTAGACTTGTGTTCCACTGCAAAATGTATAGCTGATCTACCATTCTTGTCAGTCTGAAAAAATCATTGATAGTCTTAAAGGTTTTCACATCAAATTTTAGAACTCCTGTAGGCCTATTTAAGGTACTGGCAATACCTTTATTACTATAGTAAATTTATGAAATATTTTGTTACTTTTATAATCATTATGGAGTACTTGATACAAGTGACCGTATATTGCAGTGGCAATACAGAAGTCCCCTACCGGTATAAAACTTTGTTAGTATTTGTCCTTTGTGGTTGTTTGCAACAGTGTTAAGACTAAAATGCTTCAAGGCATTTAGGAGCTAAATGCATCACGTATTCCAAAAAGAAAAAAATCGTCTCGTTCTTCGAATACCTGTCCCGGCGAACGAGTCAATTCAACATTAGTAGGAATTCCTATAATTCTATTTTAAACTTAATATCTTAATATAACAAAACTTACCTTCAGTCAAACAGAAAACTTCCTCTTTTGCGTGAAATAGGCCGACATTTTTTCTATGACATAAGCTCTGACATGTGTTATAAAAAGTGACTTTAAATAAATTACAAAGATTTGCTCATCGTTATAAATTGGGTATGGAAACAAGAGGGCCATGATGGCCCTATATCGCTCACCTGAGTTTAATTGCTTTCTTGAAAAAAATTCTTTGCTAAAGCTAAACAAATAACCCCATGGGGTGGGGTCAATTTGACCCCAAAGGTCATGATTTGAACAAATTTTGTAGAAGTCTACTAGGCAATGCTACATGTCAAATATCTAAGATCTAAGCCTTCTGGTTTATTTTTAGAATTTTTTTGAAGATTTTCCTATGTAAAATTAAGTGACCCCTGGGGTGGGGTCAATTTTAACCCTGGGGGTCATGATTTGAACAAATTTTGTAGAGGTCCACTAGGCAATGCTACATATGAAATATCTAAGCTCTAGGCCTTCTGGTTTATTTTGAAGATTTTTCTATGTACAATCAAGTAATCCCATGGGGCGGGGTCAATTTGAGCCCGGGGGTCATGATTTGAACAAATTTTGTAGAAGTCTACTAGACAATGCTACATGTCAAATATCTAAGATCTAGGCCTTCTGGTTTATTTTTAGAAAATTTTTGAAGACTTTCCTATGTAAAATCAAGTGACCCCTGGGGTGGGATCAATTTTGACCCCGGGGGTCATGATTTGAACAAATTTTGTAGAGGTCCACTAGGCAATGCTACATGTCAAATAGCTAAGCTCTAGGCCTTCTGGTTTATTTTTAGAAATTTTTTGAAGATTTTCCTATGTAAAATCAAGTGACCCCTGGGGCGAGGTCAATTTTGACCCTGGGGTCATGATTTGAACAATTTTAGTAGAGGTTCACTAGGCAATGCTACATGTCAAATATCTAAGCTCTAGGGCTTCTGGTTTTTGAGAAGAAGATTTTTGAAGATTTACCTATGTAAAATCAAGTGACCCTGGGGCGAGGTCAGTTTTGACCCTGGGGTCATGATTTGAACAAAATTGGTAGAGGTCCACTAGGCAATGCTTCACACCAAATATCTAAGCTCTAGGGCTTCTGGTTTTTGAGAAGAAGATTTTTAAAGTTTTTCCTTTTGGTTGCCATGGCAACCAGAATTCTGTATGGAATTCAATTCTTTGAAAATTTTTTAAAGAAGACCATCCAAGGAACAGCCCTGTGAAGTTTCATCCAAATTGGCCTGTTGGTTTAGGAGGAGATGTTGTTTAAAGGAAAGTGTGGACGGACGGTAAGTTTTGTTTAATTTGTTGCTTTTATAGTAGTTTGCAAACCAGTTTTTGCATTAGGTGCCCCAAATAGACCGACAACATTGTAATTCATAATTTATAAAGAAACAGATTACCGGACGCCAAAAAGCCCTAGTGGACAGGCTAAATGTTTGCTTACCAGGCCTTACAATTACACCGTTTTGATGTCCCCTGTACCAGTTTATATCATCAAACAAAATTACTGTCATCATTGTGTATATAAATGGTGTTTTTCGGAAAAAACTGCTTTTAAGTCCGCGTTATAACCGGTGCTATCACCGTAATAAGCACTGCGCTATTGGGACGACAGTTACCATAAACGTAGTCGTATACTAAACACAGACTGCATATCACCGACAATTTATTTTCAGTGGCCATAACTCTGGAACCCATTATGGGAATCTGACCAGTTCAAGAAAGGAACCGAGATCTATAATGGTGATACAAGTTTTGTGCAGGTTTGGTTAAAATAAAATCATAAATGAAGCTGCTATTGTGCAGACAAAGTCAAAATAGCTAATTTTGGCCCTTTCAGGGGCCATAACTCTGGAACCCATAAAGGGATCTGGCCAGTTCAAGAAAGGAACTGAGATCTTTCAGTGATACAAGTTGTGTGCAAGTTTGGTTAAAATAAAATCATAAATGAAACCTCTATCGTGCAGACAAGAAATTGTTGACGCACGGACTGACGACAGACGACGGACGAAGGGTGATCACAAAAGCTCACCATGTTACTATGTGACAGGTGAGCTAATAAATCACACAATAATGTGGGTATTCACGAACACAAACAAAACAAGTATTTCTCCATATACTAACCAGATTTATATCTGCACCATTCTCTAGAAGCAAGTTGATCAGTTCCACACTGAAATGTCTTTTCATTGCTGAAGCAAACATCAAGGGTGTTCCTCCTTTCAGATTTGCTATATTTGGATTACATTTCTCTGAAATTAAAAAAAAAAAATAAACAAATACTTTAATATATTAACATATGAAACTCTGATATGAAATGTCTTTTAAAATGAATGTATGGTCAAGCTGTTGCAATGGTCATGATGTCATTGTCCAACTTGCAGTTTCAATGTCTTACAAAGCTATGCATGTGGTCCAAATTTGAAGCCTGTACCTTAAAAATATGAAAGTAGGTCACTAGGTCAATGTAAAGGTCAAAGTTCATTTCGGTACACAAAACTATGCAAGTGGTCCAAATTTGAAGGCTGTAGCTTGAGAAATGTAAAAGTAGGTCACTAGGTCAAAATCATGGTCAAATTTTATTTCGGAATACAAATCTATGCATGTGGTCCAAAGTTGAAGCCTGTACCTTAAAAATGTGAAAGTAGGTCACTAGGTCAATGTGAAGGTCAAAGTTTTTTTCGGTACACAAAACTATGCATGTGGTCCAAATTTGAAGGCTGTAGCTTGAGAAATGTGCAATTAGGTCACTAGGTCAAAATCAATGTCAAATTTCATTTTGAAACACAGAACTATGCATATGGTCCAAATTTGACGCCTGTACCTTCAAAAATGTGAAAGTAGGTCACTAGGTCAAAATCAAGGTCAAAGGTTTTCCAGTGCACAAAACTATGCATGTGGTCCAAATTTGAAGGCTGTAGCTACAGAAATGTGAAAGTAGGTCACTAGGTCAAAATCAAGGTCAACTCATGTCAAGGTTCATCTTGCCACTCAAAAATATACATGTGGTCCAAATTTGAAGGCTGTAGCTACAGAAATGTGAAAGTAGGTCACTAGGTAAGGTCAACTCATGTCAAAGTTCATCTTGCCCCCCAAAAATATACATGTGGTCCAAATTTGAATGTTGCACTTATTGACAAGAACATTTTAAAAGCTTTTCCCTATGTAAGTCTATATGAACCATGTGACCCCCGGGGCGGGGCCATTTTTGACCCTAGGGCGATAATTTGAACAAACTTGGTAGAAAACCACTAGATGATGCTACATTACAAGTTTCAAAGCCTTAGGCTTTGTGGTTTGGACAAGAAGATTTTCAAAGTTTTTCCTTATGTAAATCTATGTAAACCATATGACCCCCAGGGCGGGGCCATATTTGACCCTAGGGGTAAAATATGAACAATCTTAGTTGAAGACCACTAGATGATGTCACATACAAAATATCAAAGCCCTAGGCCCTGTGGTTTTGGACAAGGGATTATTCAAAGTTTTTTCCTATATAAGTCATTATAAACTATGTGACCCCCAGGGCGGGGCCATATTTGACCCCAGAGAACTAATTTGAATCATCTTGGTAGAGGACCACTAGATGATGCTTCAAACCAAATATCAAAGCCCTAGGCTCTGTGGTTTTGGATAAGAAGGTTTTCAAAGTTTTTCCCTATATAAATCTATGTAAAATATAGAAATAAACAAAGGGCCATAACTCACTCATAAATTGTTGAACCAGTCTGATTTTCAGGGGGACACAACTAGGGTACCAATACATCATTCTGACAAAGTTTGGTCAAAATCCCCCCAGTAGTTTCTGAGGAGATGCGATAACGAGAAATTGTTAACGGACGGACGGACGGACGGACCACGGATGCAGAGTGATTTTTATAGCCCACCATCTGATGATGGTGGGCTAATTAAATGCAGTTAATTGAAATATGAGCTTGAAGTTTAACTGGAACGAAATATTGTCTTTGAGTGGTTTGGCACCAGGTGTTGCTGTTTAACATGTACATTTGAACTTAAAAGGACAGATGTCCTTAAGAGAACACAGGTAAGATATCTTGAACATGACTGAGGGCAAGGTTTGTGCAGTCACAACTTAACATTGTTGAAGGTTTGAACATTTTTATAAAAAAAGAAAAAAAAATATATATATATATATATATATATTTTTATATTATATTTATTTTTTTAGGGGGTGGGGGTGAGGGGGAACGGGAGAGGAAACAAAATTTCACATGTTGATTATAAATATTGATAGAAAATTAAAAATAAAAAAAAAAAACGAGATCTTGGCGCCCACCAATGTGCCATTTTTGAGTGTTCCAAATTTCAAGACTTATTGACTAGCTCAAGGTCAAATTTCATTTCCGTACACAACACTGTGCATGTGGTCCAAATTCGAAAGCTGTAGCTTGAGAAATGTGAAAGTAGGTCACTAGATCAATTTCAAGGACAAAGTTCTTTGTACACAAAACTATGCATGTGCATCAAGTTTGAAGGCTGTAGTTTGAGAAATCTGAAAGTAGGTCACTCGGTCAATCTTAAGGTCAAAGTTTATTTCGGTACACAAAATTATGCAAGTGGTCAAAATTTGAAGGCTGTAGGTTGAGAAATGTGAAAGTAGGTCACTAGGTCAAAATCAAGGTCAAATTACACTTCAGAACACAAATCTACGCATGTTGTCCAAATTTAAAGCCTGTACCTTCAAAAATGTGAAAGTAGGTCACTAGGTCAATGTCAAGGTCAAAGTTTGTTTCGGTACACAATCTTATGCATGTGGTCTAAATTTGAAGCCTGTAGCTACAGAAATGTGAAAGCAGGTCACTAGGTCAATCTTAAGGTCAAAGTTCATTTCGGTACACAAAACTATGCAAGTGGTCCAAATTTGAAGGCTGTAGCTCGAGAAATGTGAAAGTAGGTCACTAGGTCAAAATCAAGGTCAAATTTTATTTCGGAACACAGAACTATGCATGTGGTCCAAATTTGAAGCCTGTACCTTCAAAAATGTGAAAGTAGGTCACTAGGTCAATGTAAAGGTCAAAGTTTGTTTCGGTACAAAAAACTATGCATGTGTCCAAATTTGAAGGCTGTAGCTTGAGAAATGTGAAAGTAGGTCACTAGGTCAAAATCAAAGTTAAATTTCATTTTGGAACACGAAACTATGCATATGGTCCAAATTTGAAGCCTGTACCTTCAAAAATGTGAAAGTAGGTCACTAGGTCAATGTCAAGGTCAAAGTTTTTTTCAGTGCACAAAATTATGCATGTGGTCCAAATTTGAAGGGTGTAGCTACAGAAATGTGAAAGTAGGTCACTAGGTCAAAATCAAGGTCAACTCATGTCAAGGTTCATCTTGCTACTCAAAACCATACATGTGGTCAAAATTTGAATGTTGTAGGTTATTGACAAGAAAATTTTAAAAGCTTTTTCCTATATAAGTCTATATGAAACATGTGACCCCCAGGGCGGGGTCATATTTGACCCTTGGGGGATAATTTGAACAAACTTGGTAGAGAACCACTAGATGATGCTACCTTACAAATGCCAAAGCCATAGGCTTTGTGGTTTGGACAAGAAGATTTTCAAAGTTTTTCCCTATATAAATCTATGTAAATTATAGAAATAAACAAAGGGCCATAACTCACTAAAAAATTGTTGAACCAGTCTGATTTTCAGGGGGACACAACTAGGGTACCAATACATCATTCTGACAAAGTTTGGTCAAAATCCCCCTGGTAGTTTCTGAGGAGATGCGATAACGAGAAATTGTTAACAGACGGAAGGACAACGGACCACGGATGCAGAGTGATTTGAATAGCCCACCATCTGATTGGTGGGCTGAAAAAAAGGGTAAAAGGGTGAAGTATAGTGGGGTGGCGGGGGGCAGAGGATGCATGATCAGTGGTGGGCATGACTGGGTGGAGGAGTGATGTGGGGAAATGGTACAACTTGTATGTTGATAAATAATCATCAATGTGCCCAATCACGTGATCGCGCTACGTCATTTTGTTCCCGCTACAAGCTCGAAAGTGAAAGTGAAAAGGTAAACAAAAATTATAAATCAATGTGTAAGTTTGTTATTCAATATATTGTATAAATATCATGCACATGATTCGAAACCTATTTGAAAGTGCTACCCCCGGTACTACCATTTCCACACCAAACCCTTCCCGTTTTAATGCTATTCCTGTTCAACCACTTTCGATATGTGTGCTCTGAGGTGTTCCCACTACAAGTCAATTGCAAAAAATACAGAAAAAGCACTTTCTTGTGGATAAAATTCACAGCATAGGTCATCGCTATAAACCATTGATTACTTTAAGACCATGATTAGCTCGGATATTTACTCGTAGTTGCTTATTGGACAGAAAATGCCATTTTATGGAATGTTCCCACAACAAGTACATCGCAGACCATGTTCTCACAGAAAGCAACTTTTTGTTTTTCATTTGCAATTTAGGTGCTAGCGGTGAGTACGTACGTGCAGAATGCGAAAAAGCTTTCGCCACCTCTACAGAGAGGAAACAACACCAGCTAAGAAAGACAGATACACATTTGACTTGTGATACGTGTGGCAAAAAGGGAAAACCTACGCACACACAATGACATTAGGACATGCATAGTTTCATAGAATATCCAAACTGTCCATCTACATATAAACACAGGTCGGCTCTAAACCGTCACATCAGGACGGCACATAAGAAAGACTGATATGTGATGTTTCTCTTCGAACGTTTCATTTTTACAGCGATTTTACACTACTATGTTCATTCTGACAAAACGAAGCCCCTAGTGAAACAAATCTTTCTAATACGTAAAAATCACAAACTGTTGTTCTAGTCCTCTAGTGTTAAAATCTCAGTGGAGTAGCTTTAAGAATTTCGAAACTAGTTTGAATCATTTTCGAAAATTTAAACCTTTTTAAGGTCTTTGCCATATTATTTGAGTAAAATTACAAACTTTGTTTAAATTACTGTTCCAGAATGAGTGGTAGTATTAAGCTGTTCTCCCTTGATCTACGTAAGATGTAGGTTTATAACATACTGTATACCATTCAAGTGTTTGGGTGATACTTGTCCCTTTGTTAAACTGACACTGATACAAAATGAGCCACAAAAGTTTACATTTCTTTACACAGACATTTTTTGTGCCTAAAATAGATTATTTTACGTTACTAACACATAAGCATTTTCATAGGATAGACTCACTAGGTTCGATCGAGTTAAAGAAGAGCCGTCTGGCGACAATGTCGGTACACTTAAGGTTATATGCGCCACTTAACGATTTTCAGCGGATTGTTATGAAATTTTGCCAAATGACAGTTGATATTTTTGACTGACATTTGTGCTGTGACGAAGATGTATTTTAACTTTGTAATGTCTCGATTTTAAAGTGTTCCAAGGTCTTCGCTATAAGCCAAACTTGTAATTCATTTGAACCCAGATTGAACTTATTTCTGATCACTCAGATACAGTACTAATTCATCATTCTTTTGACAGAATATTTCAATTGAGAGAAACGCAAGCAGCTTCATTGGGTGATATGATTTTAGAAACTCTATCATAACCATGTTAATTTAGGATCTTTAACCCTCTATTAACACGTGATAGAATATCTCATTAAAAGTCTCATTAGATAGCGCACTTTCTCAGGTCAGCTATCGAGGATCATCTGTGATGACCCTCTTGCTTTATCAACATAATTTATTTGTATTTTACATGCGCCACATGTTTTATTCGAAAATAAGAATTGTAAGAAAGAAATGATATACTTCATGCTTCTTCACAAAACCAAGATTTCATACAAAAAGTAAAATGCATCTAGATAAGCATATCCTCGTTCACTTTAGTATCATTTTATACATCAAGACCCATCTCCAGAGTAGGTAGAATTATTTAATCATTTCTGCGTGCACAACCGTCATATCTAACTCACATGACACACTTCTTAAATGAATTTTGTTCACGTTATGGCTGAGTGAGTTGGGTTTTACGGCGAATTGAAACAAAATGGTCATATATCACCTAGGGTTCACGTTTTATTGAGGTCACTTTCATTTTCTGAATCCAGCATGCCCTCTCAGCAAAATCATACTTATAATCACTGAATTACATAAACTTACGAATTATTTAGCAAAAATAAATGGCTTACTCATCAATTCTACTATTATATGCAAATTGTATCCTTATATATCAAGTTCTTATATTTAACATAGAGTGCATGTTAAGAAAAACAAAAACACGCTCTTTAAGCTGCATTATTCTACCGTCTTTAAGACCTATATAACACCAAAAAAGAAACACCCTTCAAATTATAGAAGTCGCAAATACTTTTTGAAGCCGCATCATATTTTTTTAAAAGATTTAATCTTTATACCTGCATTGTATTACAAAGTTGCTTTCTGTGAGAACATGGTCTGCGATGGACTTGTTGTGGGAACATTCCATAAAATGGCATTTTCTGTCCAATATGCGACTACGGTAAATATCCGAGCTAATCATGGTCTTAAGGTAATCAATGGTTTATAGCGATGACCTATGCTGTGAATTTTATCCACAAGAAAGTGCTTTTTTGTATTTTTTTGCAACTGACTTGTAGTGGGAACACCTCAGAGCACACATATTGAAAGTGGTTGAACAGGAATAGCATTAAAACGGGAAGGGTTTGGTGTGGAAATGGTAGTACCGGGGGTAGCACTTTCAAATAGGTTTCGAATCATGTGCATGATATTTATACAATATATTGAATAACAAACTTACGCCCTGATTTATAATTTTTGTTTACCTTTTCACTTTCACTTTCGAGCTTGTAGCAGGAACAAAATGACGTAGCGCGATCACGTGATTGGGCACATTGATCATGGAGGGTTTGAAAAAAATAAAAAAATTTTTTGGGGGGGGTGGGGGGGGATGGGGCGGTTGGGAGGGAGAGGGGGTGTGACCAAGGCAAGCGGGTGACCAGGTGTGGGTGCACAACTTCACATGTTTATAATAAATGTTCACAGGAAAGAAATTTAATGAAATTCTGCCAAATGGTAAGTTTGTTATGTACAAATATGTGGATTTTTAGACAATTAAAGGGCAATAACTCTGAAGTTACAAAAGAATTCCATACGAAATTGTGTGTGCACAACCACATTATAGTGCTCTAAATTCTGTTAAAGTTTCATAGTTCAAGGTCAAACATATCAAAAGTTATGATGCAGAAATTGCCATATCTACAGTACCCTATACAGATAACACTAGAAACTTCTAAGGGCCATAACTCTGGCGTTACTTGGGCAATCTGTCTGAAACTTGATGGGCCCCATAACCTCATAGTGGTGAACATGTAATATGAAGTTTGTTTCAAAAAAATCTAAAATAAGGAATGAATTTAAAAAAAAAAAAAAAATTGGTGGGGGGGGGGGGGGGGGGGGGGGGGGGGGGGAGGGGGAGGGGTGTGATCAAGGTAAGGGGGTGACCAGTGTGGGTACACTACTTCACATGTTTACAATAAATGTTCATGGAAAAGAATGAGTAAATTTAATGAAATTCTACCAAATGGTAAGTTTGTTATGTACAAATATGTGGATTTCTAAAGGGCAATAACTCTTAATTTACAAACAAATCCGAACGGAATTGTGTGTACACAACCACATTATGGTGATCTAAATTCTGTTTAAGTTTTATAGTTCTAGGTCAAATATATCAAAAGTTATGATGCAGAAATTTCCATATTTATAGTACCCTATATAGTTAACACTAGAAACTTCTAAGGGCCATAACTCTGGTGTTACTTGGGCAATCTGACTGAAACTTTGATGGGCCGCAAGAATTCATAGTGGTGAACATGCACATGAAATTTTAAATAAATATTCCCAACCATTTCCTAGATATGGCTCCGGACGGACGGATGGAAAGACGGATGGACAACGCCAAAACTATATCCCTCGGACTTTCGTCAGGGGATAACAAGAGGGTCATGATGACCCTGGATCGCTCACCTGAGAAATATGAGCTGCATGTTTCAAATGTCAAACTGATGATTTTTAGAAATTTTTTGGAAGATTTTCCGATTTACAATCAAGTAACCCCTGGGGCGGGGCCAATTTTACCCCAGGGGTCATGATTTGGACAAAGTTTGTAGAAGACTACTAAGCAATGTTACATATCAAATATCTAAGATCTAGGCCTTCTGGTTTATTTTTAGCAAATTTATGAAGTTTTCCCTATGTACAAATCAAGTAACCCTTAGGGGGTCAAGATTTGAACAAATTTTGTAAAGGTCTACTAGGCAATGCTACATGTCAAATATCTAAGGTCTAGGCCTTCTGGTTTATTTTCAGAATTTTTTTGAAGATTTTCCTATGTAAAATCAAGTGACCCCTGGGGTGGGGTCAATTTTGACCCCGGGGGTCATGATTTGAAAAAATTTTGTAGAGGTCCACTAGGCTATGCTACATGTCAAATATCTAAGCTCTAGGCCTTCTGGTTCTTTTTAGAAATTTTTTGAAGATTTTCCTATGTAAAATTAAGTGACACCTGGGGCGGGGTCAATTTTGACCCCGGGGGTCATGATTTTAACAAATTTTGTAGAGCTCTAGGCCTTCTGGTTTATTTTTAAAAATTTTGAAGATTTTTCTACGTACAATCAAGTAACCCCATGGGGCGGGGTCAATTTGACCTCGGGGGTCATGATTTGAATAAATTTTGAGGTCCACTAGGCAATGCTACATGTGAAATATCTAAGATCTAGGCCTTCTGGTTTATTTTTAGAAAATTTTTGAAGATTTTCCTATGTAAAATCAAGTGACCCCTGGGGCGGGGCCAATTTTACCCGGGGGGTCATGATCTGGAAAAAGTTTGTAGAAGTCTACTAGGCAATGTTACATATCAAATATCTAAGATCTAGGCCTTCTGGTTTATTTTTAGCAAATTTATGAAGATTTCCCTATGTACAATCAAGTAACCCCTAGGGCTGGGTCAATCTGACCCTGGGGGGTCAAGATTTGAACAAATTTTGTAGAGGTCCACTAGGCAATGCAACATGTCAAATATCTAAGCCTTAGGCCTTCTGGTTTATCTTTAGAAAAGTTTGAAGATTTTTCTATGTACAATCAAGTAACCCCATGGGGCGAGGTCAATTTGACCCCGGGGGTCATGATTTGAAAATTTTTTGTAGAAGTCTACTAGGCAATGCTACAAGTCAAATATCTAAGATCTAGGCCTTCTGGTTTATTTTTAGAAAAATTTTGAAGATTTTCCTATGTAAAATCAAGTGACACCTGGGGCGGGGTCAATTTTGACCCCGGGGCCAAGATTTGAATAATTTTAGTAGAGGTCCACTAGGCAATGCTACAAATATCTAAGCTCTAGGGCTTCTGGTTTTTGAGAAGATGTTTTAAGATTAAGATGTAAAATCAAGTGACCCCGGGGGACAATTTTGACCCCGGGGTCATGATTTGAACAAACTTGGTAGAGGTCTACCAGGCAATGCTTCACACCAAATATCTAAGCTCTAGGTCTTCTGGTTTTTGAGAAGAAGATTCTTAAAGTTTTTCCTTTCGGTTGCCATGGCAACCAGAGTTCTGCAAGGAATTCAATTCTTTGAATAATATTTTTGTAGAGCTTCACCCAAGGAACATTCCTGTGAAGTTTAGATGAAATTGGCCTAGCGGTTTATGAGGAGATGTCGTTTAAAGTAAAAGTTTACGGACGGAAAACGGACGCCAGACGGTGAGTGATCAGAATAGCTCACCCTGAGCCTTTGGCTCTGGTGAGCTAAAAACATGCAAAAACTCTACAACAAAAACACTGCAGATGGCATATCTGAAGTCTGAAGTATTAGGGAAACCACTCTGCCTTAAAGCTTTACGCTTCTTGTTTTGTGTGGCGTACAATGAAACAAATGTTTCATATCTACAGTAACTCCTCATAGGTTATTTATTATTTGTAAACAGTCTGACTCTGGTCTTGAAGATATGTACTGTTCTTCAAGATAAAATCTCACATGTAGGTCTACTGGCACACCTACAGATTTAAATCTTCCTACAGTATTTTGAAACTTACTGTAACTATACACAAACAAGAGGGTCATGATGACCCTGGATCGCTCACCTGAATAATATGAGCTACATGTTTCAAATTTCAAACTGATGATAAAATATTAAGAAAGTCAGTAGGTCACATTCATGGTCAATGAAATTCAGTTTTACGATTTGTGTGCAAAACTGAATGTCATCAAAATTTCAAGACTGTATCTTAAACAAGAGGGCCATGAAGGCCCTGTGTTCATGGCCCTTTATCGCTCACCTGACCTATTGACCTAAAGATCATCAAGATTAACATTTTGACCAAGTTTCATTAAGATATGGTCATAAATGTGGTCTCTAAAGTGTTAAATAGCTTTTCCTTCAATTTGACCCAGTGACCTAGTTTTTGACCAGACATGACCCAGATTCGAACTTGACCTATTGACCTAAAGATTAACATTCTGACCAAGTTTCGTGAAGACAAGTCATAAATGTGGCCTCTAGAGATTTAACAAGCTTTTCCTTTGATTTGACCTAGTGACCTAGTTTTTGAACCCACCTGACCCAGATTTGAATCTGACTTATAGATCATCAAGATTAACACTCTGACCAACTTTCATTAAGATACAGTCATAAATGTGGCCTCTACAGTGTAAACTAGCTTTTCCTTTGATTTGACCTGGTGACCCAGTTTTTGATCCTACATGACCCAGATTCAAACTGGACCTTGAGATCATCAAGATTAACAATCTGACCAAGTTTCATGAAGATATAGACATAAATCTGGCCTCTACAGTGTTAACAAGCTTTTCCTTTGATTTGACCTGGTGTCCTAGTTTTTGACCCTGGATGACCCAATATCGAACTCGTCCCAAGATTTTGTTAAGGGTAACATTCTGACTAAGTTTCATTAAGAGTGGGCCAAAATTGTGACCTCTAGAGTGTTAACAAGCTTTTCCTTTGATTTGACCTGGTGACCTCGTTTTTGATCCCAGATGACCCAATATCGAACTCGTCCAAGATTTTATTGAGGGTAACATTCTGACCAAGTTGTATTAAGATTGGGCCAAAATTGTGACCTCTAGAGTGTTAACAGTCAAACTGTTGACGACGGACGACTGACGACGGACCGACAACGATGGCCGACAGACACAGGGTGATCACTAAAGATCACCTTTGAGCACTTCGTGCTCAGGTGAGCTAAAAACAAGAAAGTAGGTCCGTAGGTCAAGGTCACAGTCAAGTGACATCATATTACTTGGGGTCATCAGGTAATTATAATTAAACAGTCTTGGAAATAGGATCAGATGATTTTTTAAGTATTTTTCCTATATAACTCTCATAATAATTAAGTGACCCCAGGGTGGGGCCCCTTTTAACCCCAGGGGCAAAATTTGAACAACTTTGGTAGAGGACTACTAGACAATGCATCATACCAAATATCAAAGGCCTAGGTCGTATGGTTTCAGACAAGAAGATTTTTAAAGCTTTTTCCTATATAAGTCTACATGTATATAAAACTTGGGACCCCCAGGGCAGGGCCTCTTTTCACCCAAGGGGTACAATTTAAACAATTTTGGTTGAGGACCATAAGACTATGCTACAAACCAAATATCAAAGGTCTAAGTGTTGTGGTTTCAGACAAGAAGATTTTTAAACTTTTTTTCCTATATAAGTCTATGTAAAACTTGGGACCCCCGGGGCGGGGGCCATATTTGACCCTAGGGAGATAATTTGAACAATCTTGGTAGAGGACTACTAGATGATGCCATATACCAAATATCAAAGCCCTAGGCCATGTGGTTTTGTACAAGAAGATTTTCAAAGTTTTCCCTATATAAGTCTATATAAACCATGTGACCCCCGGGGCGGGGCCATATTTGACCCTCGGGGGATAATTTGAATAATCTTGGTAGAGGACCACTAGATGATGCTACATACCAAATATCAAAGCCCTAGGCCATGTGGTTTTGTACAAGAAGATTTTCAAAGTTTTCCCTATATAAGTCTATATAAACCATGTGACCCCCTGGGGTGGGGCCATACTTGACCCTAGGGGGATAATTTGAACAATTTTGGTAGAGGACCATTAGATGATGCTACACACCAGATATCAAAGCCCTAGGCCCTGTGGTTTTGGACAAGAAGATTTTTAAAGTTTTTCCTTTCGGTTGCCATGGCAACCAGAGTTCTGCATGGAATTCAATTCTTTGAACAATTTTGAAAGGGGGCCACCTAAGGATCATTCCTGTGAAGTTTGGTGTAATTCTGCCCAGTTGTTTTCAAGAAGAAGATTTTTTTAGAAATTGTTGACGCACTAAGCATGACGCACAACGGACATCAAGCGGTCACAATAGCTCACCTTGTCACTTCGTGACAGGTGAGCTAAAAACAAAGTAGTGGTTTCGAAGCAGTTTTTATATATAAAACAAAACACATGTAAACTCCATGCAAACCAGGTTTTTTTCAACACAGACTGTTTTTAAAAAAGTTTAATTTTGTGTAAACAGTTCATTTTTTGTTATGACATTTTTGCATGAAGCCTTGTTTTCTGCAGGTTTTCGGAATGCACAAACACGGATAAAACATGCAGAAACAAGAAAATTCTCATAAGCATGCACAGTTATTGACAGAAAGCGTCCAATAAAAGTTCTATAATAAAATCAAATAAATAACACAGTTGTGAAGATTTGGTTTTTATCTTTACCATGAGTAAAATTAGTCAAGCTGCACTTAAATGTTTTTCCCATTTTGGGGTTTTGGTTCTGAACATCATCATTTTGTTTGAGTAACGATAAAACATTATGGTAAGATATGATGACATCACATCACATAGACAGTTTTGTGGAGCTTAAATGTAAAACAAAGGGCCATGAAGGCCCTGTATCGCTCATCTGACCTATTTACCTAAAGATCATAAAGATTAACATTCTGACCAGGTTTCATTAAGATATGCTCATAAATGTTGTCTCTAAAGTGTTAACTAGCTTTTCCTCTGATTTGACCCAGTGACCTAGTTTTTGACCCCACATGACCCAGATTCGAACTTGACCTAAAGATCATCAAGATTAACATTCTTACTAAGATTCATGAAGATACAGTCATAAATGTGGCCTCAGAGTGTTAACAAGCTTTTCCTTTGATTTGACCTAGTGACCTAGTTTTTGACCCCTACTGACCCAGATCTGAATCTGACCTATAGATCATCAAGATCAGCATTCTGACCAAGTTTCATTAAGATATGTTCATAAATGTGGCCTCTACAGTGTTAACTAGCTTTTCCTTTGATTTGACCTGGTGACCTAGTTTTTTATCCTACATAACCACGATTAAAATTGGACCTTGAGACCATCAAGATTAACATTCTGACCAAGTTTCATGAAGATACAGTCATAAATGTGGCCTCTACAGTGTTAACAAGCTTTTCCTTTGATTTGACATGGTGACCTAGTTTTTGACCCCAGATGATCCAATATCAAACTCATCCAATATTTTATTGAGGGTCACATTCTGACTAAGTTTCATTAAGATTGGGCCAAAATTGTGACCTCCAGGGTATTAACAAGCTTTTCCTTTGATTTAACCTAGTGACCTAGTTTTTGACCCCAGATGACCCAATATCGAACTCGTCCAAGATTTTATTGAGAGCAACATTCTGACCAAGTTTTATTAAGATTGGGCCAAAATTGTGCCCTCTAGAGTGTTAACAAGCTTTTCCTTTGATTTGACCTGGTGACCTAGTTTTTGATCCCAGATGACCAAATATCGAACTTGTCCAAAATTTTATTAAGAATAACATTCTGACCAAGTTTCATTAAGATTGGGCCAAAATCTAACCTCTAGACTGTTAACAAGCTTTTCCTTTGGTTTGACCTGGTGACCTAGTTTTTGACCCCAGATGATCCAATATTGAATTCATCCAAGATTTTATTATGGGTAACATTCTGACCAAGTTTCATAAAGATTGGGCCAAATTTGTGACCTCTAGAGTGTTAACAGTCAAATTGTTGACGACGGACGGACGACGGACGGACGACTGACGACGGTCACGGCGATCACAAAAGCTCACCTTTGAGCACTTCGTGCTCAGGTGTTTAAAAAACATGAGGCTAAGTAAAGTTTATGTTTTTTTCCTATCATTTAAATATTTGGCAGACATACAAATAATGAAAATAAATGTTTTTAGGCAAGAACAGCTGCAGCACATACATGTTTGTTTTGTGAAGCAACATTTGCAGAATCTTTCTGGCTGTGTTGGTGCTTTCATTTTGAGGACTTGTGCACAAACCAATCCTCAGACTGCAGATGCTGTTTGAGGATTGGTTGTTACACAAAACATAACAATGTGCATTAACCCCACATTGATTTAGGATTGTCTAAGTCTTACACATGCTGCTACCTTGATTTTTTACATGATGCTTGCTGTTCATCAGAAGGTATTTATCCTTTTAGTTGTTATTAGAATGAATCTTAACCTTTGCCCTGCTATATTTCTAAAATGGACTGGTCCATCATTCAATTTGGGCAGTACCACTTATTATTTGAAGGGGTGTTCACTGAAAATTTACTGACTGAATAGTGAACAGTTGAGACCATGATCAGCCAGCAGGCTGAATCTTGGTCTGCACTGGTGGCAAAGGCAGAATCACTTACCACTAACAGCCTAAAGCTTAAACAAAGGGAATGTATCCTTGTCTATGAATGTAGAATGTAAGATACACACTCACTCTCAAGTACAAGTCTGATCATGTCCATGTTAGGATCTCTGCTGAAACACAGCTGGTGAAGAACTGAAGTCCCTTTTGTGTCCATTAAGTCAAGCTGGGCACCAGCATCTATGAAAATTCTAGCAATGCTGTAGCTTCCATTTATCACTGACTCTAACAATGGAGTGCGGCCACTGGAAGACTGTACATCAATATTAGCTCCTGAAATAATAATGCTCTGCCCGTATAATAATTCTAAGTTGTCAGCACACAATGAAGCTCTCCACAAAAGATGAACATTTTGAAAGGTGGTTTAATTTCGAGTGTGGGATGTTTAGTTTGTGAGGAAAGGTTGAGAAAGGAACAATACTGAAATTCATAATAAAGTGAAAATAAGAAATATATCAAAGTAACCTATGAAATCTGTGTGTGGGCAGACACTAAGATACAATATCACAAAACACAAGAAACTGTAAGTAAATGCCAACAGAATAATATTGAAAAAGAAAAAGAAAAAAAAATCGGGCAAGTACAAAAAGGGACATAATTTCATCAAAATAAAATCAACAGTTATGAGACCTGTGTCATTCAGGTGGTATTACCATGATGGTCAGAAAATGTGTGAAGTGTTATCTAACTGTTACTGAGACATTAACTTGCACCGTACATGCGCCAATAAGCAGTTCTTAGACTATAATATTTTATCTAAATTTTACAATGAAAGCCTGGTATATTAGAATCGAAATAATTTACACCAAAACTGTGTGTGAACACTAACTATACACTCAGGCTGATATACGTTGTACGAAACAATTTCACTCAAGATGCACCCTCGTGGAATTATTACGCCCGATGTATATTCGCCAATCGTGTATGAATAATGTTCAAACACAGTTTTGGTGTATAAATAATGTTAAAACACGGTTTTGCTATAAATTATTTCTTAAACAAGAGGGTCATGATGACCCTGGATCGCTCACCTGAGAAATATGAGCTACATGTTTCAAATGTCAAACTGATGATTTTTAGAAACTTTTTGGAAGATTTCCCTATGTACAATCAAGTAAACCCTGGGGCTGAGTCAATTTGACCCTGGGGGGTCATGATTTCAACAAAGTTTGTAGAAGTCTACTAGGCAATGTTACATATCAAATATCTAAGATCTAGGCCTTCTGGTTTATTTTTAGCAAATTTATGAAATTTTTTGAAGTTTTCCCTATGTACAATCAAGTAACCCCTGAGGCTGGGTCAGTTTGATCGTGGGGGGTCAAGATTGAACAAATTTTGTAGGTCTACTAGGCAATGCTACATGTAAAATATTTTAGATCTAGGCCTTCTGGTTTATTTTTAGAAATTTTTGAAGATTTTCCTATGTAAAATCAAGTGACCCCTGGGGTGGGGTCAATTTTGACTCCGGTGGTCATGATTTGAATAAATTTTGTAGAGGTCCACTAGGCAATGCTACATGTCAAATATCTAAGCTCTAGGCCTTCTGGTTTATTTTTAAAAAAAAATTGAAGATTTTTCTATGTACAATCAAGTAACCCCATGGGGCAGGGTCAATTTGACCCCGGGGGTCATGATTTGAACAAATTTTGTAGGTCTACTAGGCAATGCTACATGTAAAATATTTTAGATCTAGGCCTTCTGGTTTATTTTTAGAAATTTTTGAAGATTTTCCTATGTAAAATCAAGTGACCCCTGGGGTGGGGTCAATTTTGACTCCGGTGGTCATGATTTGAATAAATTTTGTAGAGGTCCACTAGGCAATGCTACATGTCAAATATCTAAGCTCTAGGCATTCTGGTTTATTTTTAGCAAATTTTGAAGATTTCCCTATGTACAATCAAGTGACCCCTGGGGCTGAGTCAATTTGACCATGGGGGGGGTCAAGATTTGAAAAAAAAATGTAGAGGTCCACTAGGCAATGCTACATGTCAAATATCTAAGCTCTAGGCCTTCTGGTTTATTTTTAGAAATTTTTGAAGATTTTTCTATGTACAATCAAGTAACCCCATGGGGCGGGATCAACTTGCCCCCGGGGGTCATGATTTGAAAAGAATTTGTAGAAATCTACTAGGCAATGCTACATGTCAAACATCTAAGATCTAGGCCTTCTGGTTTATTTTTAGAAAATTTTTGAAGATTTTCCTATGTAAAATCAAGTGACCCCTGGGGCTGGGTCAATTTTGACCCCGGGGGTCATGATTTGAACAAATTTTGTAGAGGTCCACTAGGCAATGCTACATGTCAAATATCTAAGCCCTAGGCCTTCTGGTTTATTTTTTTTTTTAATTTAAAGATTTTCCTTTAGCAATCTATGTAAAATCAAGTGACCCCTGGGGCGGGGTCAATTTTGACCCCGGGGTCATGATTTGAACAAATTTAGTAGAGGTCCACTAAGCAATGCTACATGTCAAATATCTAAGCTCTAGGGCTTCTGGTTTTTGAGAAGAAGATTTTTTAAGATTTCCTAATATGTAAAATCACGTGACCCCTGGGGCGGGGTCAATTTTAAACCCTGGGGTCATGATTTGAACAAATCTGGTAGAGGTCCACTAGGCAATGCTTCACACCAAATATCTAAGCTCTAGGGCCTCTGGTTTTTGAGAAGAAGATTTTTGAAGTTTTTCCTTTCGGTTGCCATGGCAACCAGAGTTCTGCATGGAATTCAATTCTTTGAACATTTTTGTAGAGCTTCACCTAAGGAACATTCCTGTGAAGTTTGGATGAAATTGGCCAAGCGGTTTATGAGGAGATGTCGTTTAAAGTAAAAGTTTACGGATAACGGACAACGGATGCCGGACGGTGAGTGATCCTAATAGCTCACCCTGAGCCTTTGGCTCTGGTGAGCTAAAAAGGTAACAGAGCTGACCTGCTGCAACCTGTTAATCAAACTTGTCTATTATCCAATCTAATATCAATAACTGCACACATGCATACTTTTTCTGGCTGCCATTTTCCTTCAATATGCTGATTGTCAAAACTAGCAGATAAGTAATCATATACCTTCGTAATATTGTAAAAAAAACACTGTTTTTACTTATTATGGTTAAAGTGAGGTCAGTATAGTTTAGCAGGAGCTGAGCAATTTAAATTGTGTATGTAATAATACAGCCACTCATAAATATCCTGAATTATTTCTCTTGTTTGGGATTTCACTTGAGATTTCACTAAGTAAGACCAGATATATGACCTTTGACTTGCGTGTTGAATTGCTAAAAGATACTGGCTAACAGCTGGCAGGGGCAGAGGAATGGGAAGTGGGGTCCTGACCCTATGTGTCTGTGTGCATGTACAGATGCTGGAATAAGGTTTTACAGATCACTGTTATAAAATTGCAATATCTTGAATTTTTGAAATAAAAAAATAAATCACAAAAGCCTACATGTTCACTAAACATTATACATGTATTAGAGAGGTTGCAATTTTAGTACTAGCAAATTTTAGAACAGATTAGATTGGTCAGACTTGTGATTTGGGGGTAGGGGTAACATGATGTAGTATTACAAGAAAAATAATTTGATGATCCCGTAACTTTTTTATTTCAATTATCATCATGTTACTTTTTTTCTTCAAATTCTCAAATTTGGTTTTCTATAAGACAAGATTAAAGGGATCATTAATGAGCTGTGCCATGGGAAAACCAACATAGTGGGTTTGTGACCAACATGGATCCAGACCAGCCTGCACATCCCCGCAGTCTGGTCAGGATCCATGCTGTTCGCTAACGGTTTCTCCAATTGCAGTAGGCTTTAAAAGGGAACAGCATGGATCCTGACCAGACTGCGTGGATGCGCAGGCTGGTCTGGATCCATGCTGGCTGCAAACCCACTATGTTGGTTTTCTCATGGCATGGCTCATTAATTCAAACTTCATATTTATTGCTCTGTTGTCACTTTAATGTAAATATTGACTTATATGTTGAAATGATCTCCACCAATTTTATGCCACTTCAAAGAACTTTTATATGAAAATATACTCAATACTTGTTGACTGAAAAAAAAACAACAATTGATGTAAAAATATAAAATAAGGATTTAATGAAACCCAGACTTCAACCTTAACCCACAGTAAAATTCTGAAAAGGAGCTGTGCAATTAAAACATATTTTAAAGATGATGTGTTTGTTATCTAACTAGCATATAACCTGCCATGGCCGACTAGCACACAAGTCACCTCTCCAACATGAATGTCCTATGGCCTGACAATATTAATAATATCTGTCATGTGTTTACCAGTCAGATAGAAATATCCGTCCTGAGGGCACCTGCGCATTGGGCGGTAACGAGGCTTACCGAATTACTGCCAGTGCGCAGGTGGCCGAGGGACGGATATTTCCATCCAATTTGTAAACACATGACTGATATTTTTTCTTGCATATCATCTACATGTTAGCATTTTATTCTGGCAGATTATTTTTCTTGCATACCGTATTTTACAAATAACAGGTAGAAATATTTTCTTTGTAGCACTCTTTTTTATAGTAGAGCATGGGAAATTAACATTTGTAAGCAGAAGTGACATCATGATGTTTTGCGTTACGCATAATAACAAAGTTCCACTTAAGTTTTATTGTTTGTAGCGTAACGTTATGTTCTTATGGTGAACTAACGTATTTTGAATCGAGAAATATACTATAAGGAACGGAGAGAAACTATGAAGGTACCTGCTTTTTTCGTATTTTTACATAAACAGTATATTATCAGTGCATGAACCACTAGTTGTCATTAACAGCACAAAAGTCATCTGGCATGGGGGGTGCCAGATGGGTTTAGCCGGCATGGGTAAAATCATCGGAAACGCCAGTCCGGTGTGCAAGAAAAAATATTCAATTTACTAACATATTTATTAGGAATTATGCATACCATAAATGACTCTGCCCATTCAGATGTAATTGCTAAATTTCAAACTGTTTTGTTCTTAACCCTTACCCTGCTAAGTTTACATAATGAACTTGTCCACCTTTCAATTTGGACAGTATCATTAACTGTTAAAAGGGGTGCTTACCAAAAATATACTCACTGAATGGCAAACAGTGCAGATCTTGATCAGACTGCATGGATGTGCAGGCTGATCATGATCTACACTGGTCGCAAAGGCAGAATCAATCATGTCCAGCATGATAAGGGTTTACTTCTTTTAGCACATGCTCTTTCAACAGATCTACACTAGAATTGCTAAACCAGAGCCTGACTGCAATATTAAATATTTTCAATACAAACCTTTTAAGATGAGAAATTTTATCACAGAAATCCTGCAGGCAACAACAGCAAAATGGAGTGGGGTTCTCTGCTGCTCATCCAGAATATTAATATTAGCACCATGTTCTAACAACAACCTCAGCGCCTGCAAACAATGCCACAAATTCATTTTAAGGAGGTACAAAGGATTTACACAATAAAATGGCCAACACTTTTTAGGAAACTTAAAAAGATAATGACAGCTTGTAAGACACTGATGTCTAATATAATAGAAAATGTAAGATAACACTAGGAAATCTTACGTACAGTTATTTTAATCATTTCAAAATTAACACAGATACTGCCATTTTGCCATTTTGTGTATAAAGACACCAAGTATCAGGCCAACATCTTCAAAATTTTTTGAAATATTTCGGACACAGTTGCAATATGTATAATACTTTTCTTAATCATTTTATGTCTGAATCAAATCCATCAAGTAATAACATTAACCTGAATCTGAGCAAGTGGGATAGTACTCCATATACTTTATATAGTCGAGCTAAACATTATTTTTACATTTAACAAACCTCATAGTCTAGAAGACAGTTAACTTGGACATAACTTGTATCATAATTTTACCTCACATGTAGAATGTAAAGATGCCAAATGGAGAGCTGCATAATGTGAAGTCTGCACCCTGTGAGCCATTGCATTATTCTTCACTCTATAGGTACCACCTAAGTATATTAAAAACTTGATTAAACATAAAATAACCACACTTGTAAGTAATAGAAAGAGCATTGAAACTCGAGGGTAAACGATTTGTACGAGGGGGCGTAGCCCCCGAGTATAAATCGTTTACCCGAGAGTTTGAATGTTCTTTCTGTTTTGTATCATAGCCTGCCATATATGGCAGTTGTAGGCGTTCCACATTGCCATATACAGCAGTTCAGTGAGTACTAAAATCCTTGCTTTACAAATGTGTAAAGCCCAGGTAAAATAAACCAATGCTAGAGCAGAAAATCAATAAAATACACTTCGCAGTCTACTGTTTCAGACACGCAGGCATACTTTTCTTTCCAACAGTGCGATAACTAGCGTGCGGGTATTAAATACCTGCACACTTTTAGTTACCGCACTCTGTACTCGGAGTATACGAATTACCTGCACCAAATTTGTTAAGAAAAAACACCGAGCTATGATACAATATACAAAAGGAACATTTTTGAGCAAAACATAATTATAGTTATATGACAGAGCAAGATTATAAACAAAAGACCTAAATATGTCTAAGTAGCCTACCTGAGCACAGAATGATAAGGTGACACTGGAGGTAAAATTTCTTTGCTGAAAACTATAGAAATCATGTTTATCTTTTTACCCCTCTGACAGTTCCAAATTTGACCTATGGTACTTGATTGTAGGCAAGTAATATTTAGCCAATATTATAATACTAAATGGTCACTTCCTACACTGTCCTCAAGGAATTTTGTAAGCTTTCTTGTGTAAGTCTTCATAAAACGCTAGAACCTAACTTAACAAAAACTGATATGAGGTTCTCTAGCAAATGCTACATTAAAAGCTACCTAATACTGCACTTTGGAGAATAAAGTTTAAAAACTTTTCTTCATGTAAGTCTTTGGGAAAACAGTTGACTGTGTGGCTGCCTAAAACTTGGCCCAAGAGGACCCAGCCTGAATACAACTGTTACGGAACCACGGTGACATTAGCAAATGGTACAGTAATCCATCTCATTCTTTAAGGCTTCAACTTTTAGAGAAAAATATTTTTTTTTTGCTTTTGTCCTTACATAACTATGTCAAAGTTTGCTCCTGTAGCAGACACAAGTATTGCCCTAAATAAATAAATTAATAAACTGAGTCGGGGATCACAACAAATTGCTTTATGTAGAATATTTATGATCACAGTCCAATTATCAGTCTTTTTGTGGTCAGTATATTTGGCCGCCATTTTTGGAGCTGAAATTTGGCCCAATAACCCCTCTTCAAAAAGTATACTTACATTAAAGGACATTCTTTTTTTACACACTTGTTATCATGTTTATAAGAGGGTATTGATCATTATATATAATTAAATATCTAGTCAGCATAATGTAGTTTTCTTGTTTTGTTTTTGTCTTTGGAATGTCATAAATAACCTCTAAGCTTTTCACTTTTGGAGAAAGTAAATCAAATCTGAAAAAAAGACCCTTGTTGCTAAGGTAATAATTCTAATAATCTTCATATCCTTTAGATGGCTATCCATAAAAGAAACTGAATTTTCAATGCAAGTGGGATGAATCAAGACTAAATCATGAAATAATCTCATATTTCTGATGTTCTACAACAAACCAAAATTATGAAATATCCATGCCTAACTTAAGTGGCAGTTTTTCAATTGTGACTCTACTGAGATTCCATGAATGTACAGAAACACTTTTGAATTAAAAAAAAAGAACAATTTCTATGACATTTCATTTCTCACTCTAGACTGAAGTTAGTTGAAAATAATCTACAGGTAGCCTCATGCATATACTTTGTTAATGAACAGCTGAAACCAAGTCACTAATTTTAAAACTATCTACTAAAGTCTTGTGCATGCATTTGACCTTAGCTCTTTCAATGAACCTGTATTTATAAGCTTAGCTCTTCCATATACAAATGTACCTGTATTTATGACCTTAGCTGTTTAAAATAGCAGTATTTTCCTAAGCTCTTTCCAGTGCTTGTATTTATTACCTAAGCTCTTTCATATGCTTGTATCTGTTACCTAAGCTCTTTCATATGCTTGTATTTATTACCTAAGCTCTTTCACGTGCTTGTATTTATTACCTTAGCTCTTTCATGTGCTTGTATTTATTACCTTAGCTCTTTCATATGCCTGTATTTATGACCTTAGCTGTTTAAAATAGCAGTATTTTCCTAAGCTCTTTCATATGCTTGTATTTATTACCTAAGTTCTTTCATGTGCCTGTATTTATTACCTAAGCTCTTTCATGTGCCTGTATTTATTACCTTAGCTCTTTCATGTGCCTGTATTTATTACCTTAGGTCTTTCATGTGCCTGTATTTATTACCTTAGCTCTTTCATGTGCCTGTATTTATGACCTTAGCTCTTTCACGTGCCTGTATTTATTACCTAAGCTCTTTCATGTGCCTGTATTTATTACCTTAGCTCTTTCATGTGCCTGTATTTATGACCTACACACTTTCATATGCCTATATTTATGATCTTAGGTCTTACATGTGCCTGTATTCATAACCTTAGCTTTTTCATGTGCATGTATTTATGACAGCTCTTTCATGTGCCTGTATGTATGACCGTAACTCTGTAATGACCTTAGCTCTTTCATGTACTTGTATTTATTTATGGCCTTAACTCATGTGTCTTCTTCCACTTCTTTAATTATTACCTATAGCTTTTTCATGAGCTTATGTTTAATAATGTCCTTATTCTTCCATGTGCCTGCATATAATTACGACCACTCATATTTAATTATAGCCTTGGTTCTTTCATGTGTCTACATTCAATTCTGGCCAAGCCCTTACAAAATACATATGCCTTACATCTATTCCTTACCTTTGTGCTAACTACACCCATGTGTATACCTAAGAGACAGTATACACACTTAAGTTAAACATATTTATAAATATAGTTACCTCCAAATTTTTCATTTAAATCAATGCCTTGCCGTAACTGCCGATCCACCATGTCATTATCTCCATAACGTATGGCTGAAAATATAGTTGGTTCACCTTCTGGAATCAGAACTTCAAGGAAAGGGTCATTCATTTTAACCTGTGTCTCATCCATATCTTGAATTTCTTCTTCTTTAGCACATGCCTCCATAGCTCTACTTCTCTGCAAAAACAAATCTTATGAAACTTCTACTTCTGAGTGAAAAAAAACAACAACAAATAAACTTCCTATACCTGAAACATTGTTCACTTCCATAAAAAAAAGTAAGTAGTTTTAAAGATATCCAATGGCTATCTTTCACTAAAATATTTTATATTTAAATATCTACTTCGAATGTATAAAATCTTCATCAAATACATTTAACTTTAGTAAATATATAAATAAGGTAAAGTCTATGTAGAGCTATATTCATAATTAAATGTCATGCAGTAACAGTAGATTTTTTTTCTAAAAAAACTTGCAGTTTTTAGTGGTAGGTAACACATTTACACTTTGTTGAGCCAAATATGTATACAGTGTGTACTGTGTACTATTTTTAACCTAATGCATAGTACTGTTAATACATATAAACTTGTAAATTTTAAGTTTACATAAACTATATGTAGTATTTACTCATGTTTTGCATCTACCTTACCTTAAAAATTAACGTTAGGGATCAAAAACTTAATTCCCTAACACACTTTCAAATAAGAAGATATACCTGACACTCACACTGAGAAAGTTAACCAAAGAAGTGAAAAGAGTTACTGAATATTTGTAAAGTCACATGCCATGTTATGTCTATCATTTCAAGCATCTCAAAACTCTTTACATCAATGTGATCACAGTTTTTGCTTTTGTTTCTACAGAGATACTTTGCAAATGTTAATACTGAAGTCAGTTTAAGACCTTGTGACTGGTATCTTTAAGCATTCCTCTTTTTTCTTCTATCCTAAAAAGTCAAAATAAATGAGTAAATCGAGTCTGGAAATGCAAGTGAAAGCTTTGATCTTCATGAAACATTAACAATATAATAATTATACATCATTAAAAATTTAAAATATAATACTAAATACCTTAAACATACAACTTCTTGGCTTGATTTTTCACAAAAACTGATCAGTTTGAGTCACTCAGCAATTCCAAGTTTCTACAGGAACAGTTCCCCAAACTACCATATACTTTGTATAATAAACTAACTGTGACCTGTATTGACCTCACTTTAGAGCTTTCCCTTCTTTAACCTGAAATCAAATTGACATACACAAACGTTAATGAAACAATAGAGTATAACATAATACAAGAGGGCTACAAAAGGTTATGAATTCAAATGCTCACCTGAACCCTCACCTGAACCGTGATCTTTTGACCTAAAATATATGTCATGACGCACTCATCAATAAATACGGTGACTTTTTTATTTTTCAAAACAACCTGTGGCTTTTTGAAGGGGAAAATATAGCGCGATAAATCCCAACAAGAGGAAAAACCAAATCATTGGATTTTAATGACAACAGGCAAAGCATCTATTTGCAAGAACTTAAACATAGTTAGTGTGACATAATTATCAGTTCATAATAGCTGGGCGAGCTGTGAATTTGAAGCAACATGGAAGTACTTGTGTAATTAGGGTTGAAAAATATATAAACGCCAACTTTCATAAAATTATGTTAAAATTTTTCTATATTTACTTTTAGCAGCCCCTATTTAACAAGAGCTGTCCGTAAGACAGCCAAGCTCGACTATTCGAAATATTGTCCCAGAAGCAGGAAAATATTACCCAAAAAGGTTAAATATCAAAAGAGTTGTAAGTTCAAAAGGGGGAATAATTTGACCAAAATGCATATCAGTTAATATGGGACTTGCTGCTATCAACTAGTTTTATAACCCCGAAGGCACATGTGAAGTTTCAATTCAATATCTGCATTAGTTTTGGAGACAGAAACTTGCATGTAAAACTTTAACCAGAATTTTCAAAGTTCAAAAGGGGGCATAATTTGCCCAAAATACATGCCAGAGTTATGGAACTTGATCCAGTGAGGTTGGTAATTGATCTAGAAAAAGAAAAAATAAGTTTCAAATCTATATGCCTTTTAGAAATAGCTGTATGTACTTGTACGCAAAACTTTAACCAGAATTTGCTAAGTCCAAAAGGGGGCATAATTTGGCCAAAATGAAGGTCAGAGTTATGGGACTTACTGCTATCAACTAGTTTTATAACCCCGAAGACACATGTGAAGTTTCAAATCAATATCTGCATTAGTTTTGGAGATAATAACTTGCATGTAAAACTTTAACCAAAATTTTCTAAGTTTAAAAGGGGGCATAATTTGCTCAAAAAACATGTCAAAGTTATGGGTCTTGACCCAGTGAGGTTGGTAATTGATCTAGAAAAAGAAAAAGTAAGTTTCAAATCTATATGCCTTTTAGAAATAGCTGTATGTACTTGCACATAAAACTTTAACCAGAATTTTCTAAGTCCAAAAAGGGGGCATAATTTGCCCCAAATGAAGTCAGAGTTATGGGACTTGCTGCTATCAACTAGTTTTATAACCCCGAAGACACATGTGAAGTTTCAAATCAATATCTGCATTAGTTTTGGAGATAGTAACTTGCATGTAAAACTTTAACCAAAATTTTCTAAGTCCAAAAGGGGGCATAATTTGCTCAAAATACATGTCAGAGTTATGGGACTTGACCCAGAGAGGTTGGTAATTGACCTAGAAAAAGAAAAAATAAGTTTCAAAGCTATATGCCTTTAATTGATGGCTGTATGTACTTGAATGCAAAAACTTAACCAAGGTGTGACGCCGATGCCGACGCCAGGGTGAGTAGAATAGCTAGACTATTCTTCGAATAGTCGAGCTAAAAATCGGCTAATCAGAGCAATTTGCATAAATCTGAAAGAGATTTATACAACAATGATGTGAAAGATAAAGTTTGGTGATGATCCATCAAGTGGTTCATGAGTTGTTTAAAGGTTTTTTTGTCTATTTTTTGCACTGGTGGCCCTTAAAAGGGACCAGACATATTAAACCACCTGAACAAAACTCACCCCCTATAAATGACTGATCACACTCATTGCACGGAAATTCACTTGACCAAGTCACAAAACTGGTGAATAATATGTCAAATTTATTTGCAATCCAATAATTCATGTTCCTTTCTGAAATATGCATACTCCATAAATATATGTAAATAAGATGTTGCATAGCTGTTGCATTTTTGAAAGAATATGCTTTTTATCTAAACAGTAAACAAGTGTGTGTGTTCGGGTTTAACGTCTTTTTCAACAATTTGACAGTAAACAAGGATGCCAGAATGTCACAATATACGTCACAGCAAATTTCTTTACTCTAGCACCTGTATTTGCAAATGGAATTTTAATTTTGTGGTTGTTTAGTAATCATTGTAAGTCTTTTGTTTTTCTAAGTCTACCAAAAAACTCTTTACCAGGTAGAGATACCTTAAAATACACCTAAAATTGGAAAGTAACATCTATGTTGTACCACAGAAAAGTGGTCTTGCTTTTTCCCTACGGTCAATTATAAATGTTACAATATAAGTTATTTATAGTAACAACTAAGGGAAGTTAATCTTCCACACAAAAATCTTTACCAGGTAGAGATTGGTCAAAATACACCTCAAAATTGGATGTAGCATGCATGTTGTACTACAGAAAAGTGGTCTCGATTTTTCCCTACGACTAGTAATAATAAAGTTACAATATAAGCTATTTATAGTAACAACGAAGGGAAGTAATTCTAAAGAAGGGAACTGCGCATGACACTTCATCTGATGATAGTGTATAATTGTGTCAAATTACATCAAAATCCCTCCATGCATGAAGAAGAAATGCTTCGGACAGTCATTCTTGTATCTGACCTTTGGCCTCTAAGTGTGACCTTGACCTTAGACCTAGGGACCTGATTCTTGGGCATGACACTCCATCTCATGGTGTTGAACATTTGTGCCAAGTTATATCAAAATCCCTCAATGCATGAAGAAAAAATGCTCCGGACAAGGTTTTCATTCTTGTATCGTTTGACCTCTAAGTGTGACCTTGACCTTAAACCTAGGGACCTGGTTCTTGTGCATGACACTCCGCCTCATGGTGGTGAACATTTGTGCCAAGTTATATCAAAAGCCCTCTATGCATGAAGAAGAAATGCTCCGGACAAAGTTTTCATTCTTGTATCCTTTAACCTCTAAGTGTGACCTTGACCTTAGACCTAGGGACCTGGTTCTTGTGCATGACACTCCGTCTCATGATGATGAACAATTGTGCCAACTTTCATCAAAATCCCTCTATGCATGAAGAAGATATGCTCCGGACAATTTAGTCATACCTGAATTTGACCTTTGACCTCTAAGTGTGACCTTGACCTTAGACCTAGGGACTGGTTCTTGTGCACGACACTCCGTCTCATGATGGTGAACAACTGTGCCAAGTTTCATCAAAATCCCTCCATGCATGTAGAAGATATGCTCCGGACAAAGTCTGTGGACGCCGCCCACCCGCCCGCCCGCCCGCCAGGGGCGTTCCCATAATACGTCCTGTTTTTCAAACGGGCGTATAAAAACATTCACTGTATGCCAACTTGCCAATTTTGATATTTGATCTGAACTCTAATTTGCGACTGACACTGTATTCCATTTTGTGACTTAAGTATACAATTTATGTCCTTTAAGGGCGTAAATGAAATAACATGGCCCTATGTCGCTCACCTGATAAACACACCATAACAGTGTAAACATGTTTGACACAGTGATTTCATGAAAACAAATATTCTGACCAATTTTCATTCAGATTGGATCAAAAATGTGGTCTCTTAAGTGTAAACAAGCATTTTCTTCAATTTGACCTAGTGACCTAGTTTTTGAGCTAAGATGACCTACATTCGAATTTAACCTAGATTTGATCAAGGCAATCATTCTGACTAAATTTCATCAACCTCGATTGAAAAATACAGCCTCTATCGCATACATAACGTTTTTCTTTGATATATCCTAGCGACCTAGTTTTTGACCCCAGATGACCCATATTCAAACTTGACCTTTACTTCATCAAGGCTAGCATTCTGACCAAATGTCATGAAGATCAATTGAAAAATACAGTCTCTATTGCATATACAAAGGTTTTTCTTTGATTTGACCTAGTTTTTCAACTTCAAGACCACAGATGACCCATATTTTAACTTGACCTAGATTTCGTCAAGGCAATCATTCTGACTAAATTTTATGAGAATCCAGCGTAAAATGCAGCCCCTATTGCGTACACAGGTTTTTCTTTAATTTGACCGGGTGACCTAGTTTTTTATCCTTGATGACCCATATTCAAACTCCACCTAGATTTCATATAGGCAAACATTCTGATTAAATTTCATGAAGATCCGGTGTAAAATGCAGCCCCTATTGCATACACAAGGTTTTTATTTTATTTGACCTAGTGACCTAGTTTTTGATCCCCGATGACCCATATTCAAACTTGAACTAGATTTTATCAAGGCAATCATTCTGACCAAAATTCATGAAGATCAATTGAAAAAATACAGCCTCTATCGCATACACAAGGTTTTTCTTTGATTTGATCTAGTGACCTAGTTTTTGACCCCAGATGACCCATTTTCAAAACTGGCCTAGATTTCATCAAGGTTATTATTCTGACAAAATTCATTAAGATCAGTTGAAAAATACAGCCTCTATCGCATACACAAGGTTTTTCTTTGATTTGACCTAGTGACCTACTTTTTAACCCCAGATAACCCATTTTCGAACTCGGCCTAGATTTCATCAAGGTAATCATTCTGACCAAAATTCATGAAGATCAGTTGAAAAATACCGCCTCTATCGCATACACAAGCTAAATGCTGACGGACGCCGGACATTGAGTGATCAGAAAAGCTAAAAATATATACCAAAGTGTCTCTACATATGTACTACATATAAGGTAATCCATTAGGGGCGGGGTCTGTGACTCGCTATCCTACCTATTTATATAATGCAATTATTGAATGCTTCAGAATCGTTTACATGCAAGTATTCCATGTTGGTTTTACAGACATATACTCTCATAAAATACAGAATTAGAAACCAAAAGTATACACAGTGTCCCTAGTATGTCACGCAAGAAATTACCTTCTGTCGATTCCCTATGGAAGTCACAAGAAGAAATGTTTCCTGACGACTTCAAAAAGTCAATGAGGTGACACAGGAGGGGACTATACACATGTAGGTTTACCCCCATTTTTTTATAAGACGGGCCCCTGTGTCCTATGCACTATACATCGACTCATGATGATGAATACTTGTAACAAGTTATTTCAGAATCCCTTCATGCATAAAGACGTTATGGCACTGACACGAAAATGAACTGACGCTATTTTTGACATTTGACCTCTGTGACCTTGACATTGGAGCTAGGGAACTGTGTCTTGTGCACAACATATTGTCCCATGATGGTGAACATTTCTGCCAAGTTATTACAGAATCCCTTAATGAATAAAGAAGTTATGGCACAAACACGAAAAAATGGAACCTTTTTTTACCTTTGACCTCTTAAGTGTGACATTGACTTTAAAGAGAAAAGAAAAAGAAGAGGATGGGCATTAACTACATATTGCCTATATGTGTGTGAAGTTTGAGAGAGGTAGGTGTAATAGTATTCAAGTAATTGCAGGACAAAAATTTATGAGGACACACATACAAACAGACCGGACAGACAGACTCTCATGGCTAACCTTGTCGAAAGCCTTGCTAAAGTCTAGCAGTATAAGATCTTGTTTCTTATTGTAGACTGAAGTGACCAGATCATTTACTAATATAAATAACTGAGTAACACATGATCTTTTTTCCCTAAAACCATGCTGCAGGTCATACAGAATACCATGGTTGGTGAAGTGCTTAACAATAGTTGAGGAAACAATGTGTTCTAGCACCTTGCACAGGACACATGTTAATAAAATTGGCCAATAATTTACTGGATTTGACCTATCTCCTTTTTTAAAAATGAGTCTGTTTACTGCTTAAAATCTGTCGACCGTGCCACACTAGATCTAATTCTCAAACCACAGAGATTGCATAAAATTTGGAAAAATCCAAGAAGAAAATAATGTGACTCCAAATTTCAGGAGGGTTGGTTTAAAGAATATATCAATGGTTAGACTACCATTAAGACTTCAATTGTAGTAATATTACTAATTTAATTTACTTCAATGACATACAGTATGCATACAAATAGCCTTACTCATTTGGCTTATCGGGATGACTTATTTTATGATCTGATATTTTATAGTTGTCATCCCTCTATTCACTGAGCCTTACCCGTATCTGCATTTTACTGTTAGGAAAATGAAGACATTAAAAAATCCAAAAAAGTCAGACTTACTTGCTTTAATAAATTAAACATTTATATTCATGTAGAAACTTCAAATGGGTTGAATTTAATTCATATTTTTAAATAAGCGACTTAAATCTTCGAAAATATAATGTGACAGGTGCGAGAGGAGATATCTATCCGGACACCGGTTTCAATAAACAGCAGACTGCCGATGACACTAAATTGCAGAAACTAAACACAAAATATACATTCATGAAATGTCAGCGAGGCAAGTTTAGCTTTAATGTCAACATAAATTCATTATCTGACATGTAAACATTACAAATACTTTGTACATGTACCAGAAAACGTTCCCAACAGATTTCATTGGGGATTTCCTAACGGCAATATGCAGAATAAGTTTGGACGTGACGGAGTCAGCGGCTGTCAAAAGTTATCAGGCTGTACTACACTTACTATATACAGTTACTATATAATATATAAGTGGTACATAAGGTCTCAAAGTGGTACAAAAAATACAACATAAAGTGACTGGTACATAAAGGGCCACACTGTATCTCAGAAGGAATGTGTCACTTTATGTACCAGACAATTTATGTACCAGCACTTTATGTACCACTTTGGACACCTTATTTACCACATATATGATATATAGTGGATGATCATTTTTGTTTTGATTTGATGAAAATGTTTTATTTTATGTTACTTGAAATGTTTTTTTACTAAATTTAAATGTTAATTGTCATAATTAATAAGGTAATTTATATGCACATAGGAATGTTAACAAGATTCTATAGACTTAAGCTGAATAAATCAAAGTTGTTTTCACAGGTAATTATCACATATTCACAGTGCTACACAATGATATACAATTATTATATAATATATAGGTGGTACACTAAGTGTCAAAGTGGTACATAAAGTGTCTGGTACATAAAGTGACTGGTACATAAGGGATCGCACCCTCTCAGAAGCCCTGGTCATGCATTTATAAATAAATTAGGAAGTGTCTAGGGGTACGGATCCGTACCTCTAGAATCTGATTCTAGAGGTACGGATCCGTACCTCTAGACAAGCCTGTTAGGGGTTTTCTAGGGGTACGGACCTCCCTTTTCTAGAGATTTATAGTTATTTACATCTTAAATTTTGTTGAAAATGAAATAACAAATAAGTCTTTACCAGTCTTCACTTAAAACTTGCATCGAATTGGTTTACAGATACCAGTGTTCACCCGATTGTTTACCTTCTCTTTCAAAACCTAAATAACCGAGGAACTCCAAATGAATACACACAGTTCCTATCGATTAGATTGTTGTCAAATAAACTGTTGATAAAAGCTAGATTAATGAATGAATCTATTCCTTAAATGAATTCTATTTGAAATTCAGCAAAAATAAATAAATAAATTTGGCATGATAATATTTACCAATTTATGTTGTTATTTAACAAGGTATAATGACAATTAATCGGCACGGAACTGATTGCTTAGTAATCAATTAAGCGAAAAGAAACTGTTTGTGAAAATGTCCCATGTATCTCGTCATGGCTACCAAATGTGTGAAAAACATAAATACACTAAGGGTTAATTATCAATTTAAAATATTTTTCCCAACATAATTTATTTAACATTATTTTGTTTAATCTTTATATTTTTTCTGCCAGTTCGAATCCTCGTGATTTATTTGGTGTTCCTCGGTTATTTACGTTCCGTCCACTTGGTCAAATCCCTACCGAGTCTAGCAACCTCGGATCATGATATAATTTTTCATGAATTGAATCTTAATAGGGGCCGCCCAACCCAACCTAGACACCCTATAAAACTCTATACGAAGGCTAATTGGGAAGGGCTAAAATCCGACATGAAGGCTTTTGGTGCTAGCTTTCTCACCGAAAACCATTCCTGCCTTAATGAATCCCAGTCAAAACACATTCCATCTAAAATGTCTAAACCCCGTGCCGACTTGCCATGGTTAACCCCAAGAATTATCAGGCTTATACACAAGCGTGATAAACCGTACCAGAAACTACACAAATCTCCCTCCCCAGCCCGCCAACAAAGATTCAGATCCCTTAAGTCTTCTATCCAGAAGCAGATAAGAGCCCAATACTGGTCATATATGGAAAGTATCATATTTGACCATGACTCACAACCTGGTAAAAACAAAAAGTTCTACAGTTTCATCAAGCACAACAAAAAAGAAAATGTCGGCATCGCCCCCCTCAAATCAGATGGTCTTACCTACACGGACCCCATCCAAAAGGCTACTATCTTAAACAAACAATTTGAATCTGTCTTTTCCCCTCCCCAGCCCCTTAGTCTGAAGCATATATGTTCCAACATTCTCTCATCCCCAGTCTCCAAGATGAATAAGATCCAGGTCACCACTGAAGGTGTGGAAAAACTGCTCCATGGTCTATCCCCACATAAAGCCTCAGGACCTGATGAACTATCCCCACGCATCCTAAAAGAACTCCACCATGAGATTGCTCCTGTACTTGTCCATATATACAGGTTATCTCTCGAATCTGGCCTAGTACCCAGTGACTGGAAAAAAGCCACTGTAGCCCCCGTATTTAAAAAAGGTCTCAAGTCTAAACCTAGTAACTATCGCCCAATTTCCCTAACTTGCATTGCTTCTAAACTCCTTGAACACATTGTTGTTTCCAATCTTATGACCTATTTTGACAAGCATAATCTACTTAGCCAGTTCCAGCATGGCTTTAGATCAGGTCACAGTTGTGAGACTCAGCTCATTAATTTCACTCAGGAACTTTACAATAACACTGAAAAGGGTCAACAAACAGATGTTATTGTCATGGACTTCTCCAAGGCGTTTGACAAGGTCGATCACATAAGACTAATTTATAAACTACAAAGCCTTGGTGTCAACCCACAAATTACCAATTGGGTCAAATCTTTCCTGTCCAACCGATCCCAGAAAGTCGCTGTTGATGGTCATTTTTCCAGTGAACTTCCTGTACTGTCTGGAGTTCCCCAGGGGTCTGTTCTTGGGCCATGTCTCTTCCTGGTATATATCAATGACTTACCAGACTCGGTCAAATGTAACGCAAGAATGTTTGCAGATGACACCATAATATACCTTACCATCAACTCCATTTCAGATAGTGTATCTCTGCAACAAGACCTCACTAACTTAGAAACCTGGGAGAAGACATGGTCCATGGAATTCAACCCGGACAAGTGTGAAGTCCTTAGAATCTTTAGAAAGAAAAATCCCGTGGTCTACCCCTACAAACTTCACAACATAGAGTTAAAAACTTGTGAGGCAGCTAAATACCTAGGCATAACCATTTCCAAAGATCTAAACTGGTCCAAACATATTGACAATATCACTTCCAAAGCAACTTCCACTCTTCGCTTCATACAACGGAATGTGAAAACTGACAATAAAAAGGTCAAAATTGCTGCCTATAACACCTATGTCCGCCCTCAACTTGAGTACTGTTCAAGCGTCTGGCATCCTTGGCAAAAAACCCTCACTAGCAAAGTCGAAAATGTCCAAAGGTCAGCTGCTAGGTACGTCATGTACGACTACAGTTACACCAGTAGTGTTACACAAATGCTGAAAACTTTAGAATGGAATACACTCCAATATAGAAGGTTACACAACTCATTAGTAATGTTTTATAAAATAAGGACCCAGACAGTTGCAGTCGATCAATCTCATCTTATTCCAACTAGAAACCTAAATTATTTAATCCCCATGTCTCACACTCAGTACTTTTCTAACTCCTACTTCCCAAGGACCATCCGTCTCTGGAACTCCCTACCAACTTCCCAAACGAAAAAAAAGGGGAAACAAAACACTTAAACAAAACACTAATACTACACTGTGTTTTGATGATGTTTTATTAGTATAGCAAATTTATGACATGCAAATGAGGTAACAAAACACTAACAAAACACTAACAAAACATTGCTAACGAAATACCAACAAAACATGATATGCAAATTAGGCTTATACAAAACACTAACATAATACTTTATGTTTTATTAGTGTTTCATTATATGTGCTAAAGAAAATACCAACAAAACACTGCTAACAAAATACCAACAAAACATATGATATGCAAAAGAGCAAGGTCACAAATCTAAACAAAACACTAACAAAATATTTTATGTTTTTTTAGTATTTCATTACCTGTGCTGACAAAATACCATAAGCAAAACATTATTTACATTCATGAATTTATATATGAGCCGTGCCAGGAGAAAACCAACATAGAGGCTTTGCGATCAACATGGCTACAGACCAGCCTGCGCATCAGCTCGATTTGGTCAGGATCCATGCTGCTCGCTTTCAAATGCTATTGCAACCATAGAAACCATTAGTGAACAGCATGGATCCTGGCCGGACTGTGCGGATGCAAGAAAAAGTAAACACACAATATGGTGCTAAAATGTCACCATTTTCTACTCAGTTCCAAAGTCATTGAAGTATATTGATCAGTATTTTCCACTTTCTGCCATGGCTTTTTTCAACAACATTCTGATGTATAGTCGGTGTAAGATATGCTACTATTTTCAACTGAATGTCACTATTGGTTGAGAAATTTTCTGTAAATGATAGCCATCATCAGTGTAAAATGCCACAGTTTTTCACTAACTGCCACAAAGCCATTGTCACCATTCGTCTCACTGCAAAACCTGAAGATGTAATAAACCAAGAGATATTAAATCATAAAAGCAGTTTCTTCATTAGTTTTTTCCTTTGTTTATAGTTTCAAAATTAAATTATCATAGTCATAGTAATAATTGGTATTCAAAATAGTGCATCTTTATGATACAGGCAACACTGCAGATTTAATCCAGTAACAACTGTAACATTACTTGTTATATTTTCAAGAAACTTATTTTTTTAAATTTGATTTCAAATGTTGATAAGGTTCCAGCGATGGCAGACAGATATTTAATGATTTGGGAAAATGATTAATATATTGGACTTATGCATTGCTATTACCCTTACCATATTGTTATAATAAATAGTAACTTAGTTTGATTTCTGCCAGTTACCTGCACTTACACCTCAAGTTGTTATTACTTAATTTGGTATTTTTAATTATTATATATTGATTTAGACTTGATATATAGGAGATGATTATAAAACCTGCCATGTGTTTGCTGGAAATAAGTTTTAAAATTGATCTATTAAGTCATGTTCAGGAATTTTTTTTCAATTGCCCACATTCAGTCAAACATACAACTATGGTATTGGTAGTGTATACATGTATATAGTAATATATAATGCCAGTATATATACTTACAGGTTTTTGAACTGCTGGATTCGTTAGGTCTTCTTTGAACACAATACGTTGATAAGGTCCCAATTCATTCATGTGTGCCATACCTATACACATACATGACATATGGTGCTATACCTGAAAATAGATTTAGTTTAAAACTTAAAATGTTCATAAAAACCTTTGGTTTATTATTTGGTATATCAATGAACTAAAATTTTAACTGTATACATTGTGATGATGGGGCCAAAAAATGTCACTAGTTCTACCAAATGTATAGCAAATAGAGGGTTACATTAGTCTTTATTCTTATTACATTATACTCTTCAATAGATTAAAAGAATTATCTGGATGAACATGATTAAATTTAATTACCCCAGTCTTGTAAAATAAACAATATGAGCCGTGCCATGAGAAAACCAACATAGTGGCTGGTTTTCTCATGGCGTGGCTCATATAATCATTTATAAAAGCAAGTAAATAATCCATAAACAATTATTTTTGTTAACAATAATTTTCATTTACCTTAACATAAATGTGTGAAACACCAATAGACTAATTAATAAGTAAAAACAGGTTAAAACACTAATTTTAAAGCAAAATATTATTCTCTGAATTAACAGACTGAAGTAATTGCAGTGCCATGGTAAGCAGACTGGTAGCATTGTTTACCCTGTGATTGGGGAGATAACTCTACTGGTTTAAAGTTTTTGTCTCCGTTGAATAATTTCATTTAAAAGTATCCACTTTTTATTTAGTAACTTAAAAGCATGATAAACTAAAACATACAGCTGGAAGCATTTGAACAAAAAAAAATATGTGAAGCAACAGTCATTTGTGAAAGCTACCAAAACGAAAAGTAAACAACCTGCTTCCAGTTTGAATCCATGATTTATCATAGTTACAGGTAATCTAGATTACTGTTGGAAAATAAATAAATTATACTGACTCACCATTTGTATTATTTTCATCACTCTTAAACTTCCATGTTAAATATAAACTTCACATAGTAAACAAAGAGCTATATAAATAAACTTCTTTGTAGTGAAATAACTCCATGATGCTCTCACAGAACTTCCTGTTTAGGTTTGAATTTCTGATATTCTTGGGCAAATGTGTCATTTACAGTCAGCTAATGAAAGATACATGTAGGATGTTGAAACTATTTCTGTTCTAGAGTAAGATTTTATTCCATTTAGATACACATAAATTTTAAAGATTACTCTGATAAAAAACCCAAAAAGTTAAGGATTACTTTTTGTGGTACATGCACAGTCGCCAGAAGTAGTTCCCTGACTTTATTTTCATTGGCTGACCTCTTGGTAGAGTTTCTAAATATAAAGCAGACAAGATCTTATCAGTCTGTGGTAATCTCCTGTTGTGAGATAAGCAACATGTACACTGCAGTAGATTAATTTATCACCCCTTAATAGCCAGGAGGAAAAATTGCAATATTATATCTATGCAACTACTGTTAGTGATGTTCTTTTTGATGTAACTCTAGGTGAAAAGTAATGATCATTATTTCAATAAATTTTTAATTAGTTCAAAATGAACTTTTCTGCAAAGTGCATGAATACATTATAATATATACAAGTTGCATTACAATTCATGTTTTAATCCCATTTGTTCTGTTACCTATCTAATTGGGTTTATTGTAGTTATTGGTCATAAAAATACTTATACATTAAAATATTTTATGTTCACAAGAAATACCTCCCAAAACTTCTGTGACTATAGTTTCCATCACAAAAGCTTTCTAAGTTATTATTTTTCATGCTATTTTCCGTTCCAAAATTTTACTAATTAAGTCCAACTTTCCAAGACAAAAGCTCCTGTTTCTATAAGTCAAATTAGATACCAACAAAATGTAGCATGTACAAATTCAAGTGTAATGAAACACTAAGAAAACATAGTTTACATTCTCCGAAGTGTAATAAAACATCAATAAAACATTACTGATATAACAAAACATTAACAAAATACTAACCACTTAAAATCCTGGAAATACAGTATTGGTGTTTTGTTAAATGCTGTACTAACAAAACATCCTAACAAAATATCAAAATATGTTTTGTTGATGTTTTGTTAGTGTTTTGTTAGTGTATTGTTAATTATTTTTTTCGTTTGGGTTATGTTAAATCTAGCCCCAGTCTCGGTATCTTTAGAGAGAGGCTGGCGGTGGTCAGTATGTAATTCTATTGCCTCTGCCCCATTTTAACTGTAGCATACTGTCTTTTTTAGATTTTATTATTTTAACATTGTAACATATCACTTCTTTAACAACTGTTCCTCTGACAGCGCCGCCCAGTGATAGTCAGAAATCGACGGTTGGGTGAAAGATGTAGATGTAGATGAAAGAAAATGTAACAAATCAGAGCGTTGTTATCTGTAAACCATTTAGATCCAAGTTTAAGGTGAATTCTGATGAAATGTTATTTGTTCTTCCATTTTAAACAAAATTTGAAATGAAAATGACCCTTAATCTCTAGAAAAACGGAGGTCCGTACCCCTAGAAAACCCCTAACAGGCTTGTCTAGAGGTACGGATCCGTACCTCTAGAATCAGATTCTAGAGGTACGGATCCGTACCCCTAGACACTTCCAATAAATTAATACTTACACAACAGACACTGTCTATCAACTTCAACCCTACTTAACAGGACAAGTCTTTTAAACACAAATTATTCCAGTAGTAGTCTTACAAAATCTACGTTCTATTTTGAATGACAGTTAAAATTCTAAATGCATAAAAAATTGAAAAACTGCTGCCCATATATGGTTATGGGATATTTTCTAAATTTAGAAATGACAAGGTTGTTTGCACAAACAGGCATCTTTGTAAAATGACTAACATTAAAATTAATGATAAATAAATTCAACTAAGCGCGATAATCGAAGATATTGGCGAAAAAAACAACCCTAATTCTTTTTTTCGAACCGTCAGATTGTTTACAAACATTTTATTTGATTCTGTACTGAGGATAGAAAGAAATTTAGTTCCGACTTTAATCGAATCATTGACACCCGAGGAAGGTATACAACCACTACATAGCAGACATGGGCTGCATTTCACACCTGGAACACTTTTATAGCCTGTAAGGTCTTAGAGCACATAGTAGTTAGTAATATTTTAGATCATTTAGATAAATTTAATATCCTGGTGGTTAATCAGCATGGTTTTCGAGCTCGGCGGTCTTGCGAAACCCAACGAGTGGGTTTTATTGATTTACAGTCAACTCGTCCCCTAGTCAACTCGTCCCCCAGTCAACCCGTCCCCGATTTGGTCATTTCGCCTCCCTCGGCGATTTCAGATTGGTCATTTCGTCCCCCTTTTTCGCCCCCCCCCCCCCTTTTAAAAACGTATTTTTGTAAAAAAAAAATCAAAGTATGATAAATTAAGTCGTTTTTTCTTTCAAATAAGTATATATTTTATGCTAAAAATATACATAAGTTTTCGTTTGTTTAAGAACTTTTTGCTTTGAAAGTGATCGATTTAACAAGGAGGATTTTCTGTTGTTGTTTTTTTCCTGTTTTTTTTTCTCTTTGTCTGCTATGTTGGACAACAAGCGTATTCTAATTTTGTAAGCCATTTTCCGATTTCTTTCCAATTTTCATAGTCACATTTGTATACCAGTGAGTGCATGAGTACACACAAAACTAGAAATTGTGTCCATAGGACACGGATGCCCCATCCCCTATATAGCAAAAACTATCAAACGGCCGTATATTCACAGAAAAAAATCTGTCCTTTAAGGTCATCTGCATATCAAGCTTGTTCATCTGTGAAAGTTTGGAGCAAATCAGGCTAATTATAGTGTGGGAGAAGTTGGACACACAAGAATTTTCTGTATAGCAGCCATAACTACAGTAAAAATAGTTACAGAAACAAATCCCTTCCTTTATGGTCAACTACACATCAAGCTTGTTGATCTGTGAAAGTTTGAAGCAAATCAGGCTTATAGTGTGGCAGGAGCTGGACACACAAGATTTCAGGACGTACGTATGTATACGGACAGCATTTTTTAAAAAATTTCTGAAAATGTTCCTGTAATATTTTTGAATAAAATAAGTTTAAAAAATTCCTTGAATGGGTTCATTTTCACGCTACGGTGCTCTGAAAATTTATTATTTGGTTTAAGCCCATTTTAACTGTTTCATAAATAGCTAGATACAATTTTCCCCAGAATCCAGAGATGTTATTTCAAGCCTGACTAGCTACAGTGCTCCAAGAAGTAAGAAAGTTATGAGTGCCTACTGGTTAGAAACTATAAAAACAGATTGTGTAAGCAGACTACCGTGACAAAATTGGAAGGTTATTGAGAAACACAATTAATGATTATCAAATGCATAAGTGCATAAATTTATTTATTTCATGTTCGTACACTTTTACGTCTGACTTTAACTTCATGTCGTTTTGACTGTGTACATAAAAGTCAGAATTAGCCGGGAATAATTATTGTTTGTTTTGGGGTTTTACGCCCATTTTCGTCAACATTTTTTCTTTACATTTAGCACTAAACTTTTTTTCCACAGTAAATTACAACTGTCCCATTGAAAAATAATAGTCGAAGATAGGGTGACCATATGCTCGATTGATAGGCGAATGCTCCAACCAGTGTGTCATTCGGTCTGACACTTGTCATGAGGGGTGGGGTAATTTTTGACTGGATGAATTAGACAAGAGACTATTCTCTAAGGGTCAGTTGTATTTGAAGTTTCAAAACTGGAATTATTTAATAACAAAGAACCCAAGCTACTTTATCTTATTTTGTGACAAACCCAAGAATTTATGCTCTACTAGAAGCACCTGTCACAAAAAGAAATGCGTGTATTATTTTATGTATAAAACAAAGAGCAATCAAATATGATTAAATCTCAGCCTGTTTTGTTTCAAGCTAATCGATTTAGCGGCTATACCCAGCTATAATATTCACGTAATTCAAATTTTGAAAAAATTACACATACTGATAAAACTGGTGGAAGTTTCTATCTGAGTGTTAGATATGAATACGGTCAAATGCTGACAAGATCTTAGGGATATTTTTACTGTAAACATTCGTATGTTGTTTTTTTTGCTTAAAGGCGTTAATTCTAGGTTTGATGGAAAAGAATATATCAGAAAATATATTTCAAGTAGGCAGTAGTTATATCCGTCCTTTTTATGAACTACAAGTAGATATTTAATTGTTTAAATATGACGAAAACCTTGATGCGAAATGAAAGCTTTAGCATACAAGCTGTTTACCGTCAACGCTTAGAACGCAAAGACGTGGCATTGTCAAGTGTAATGTTTGACGTTCCGCTAGATGGTGCTCTATTACGTCTTCTTGACATTAAAGTGCCCCCAATAAAACAAAGTTAATTGAAAACCTTATAATGATGCTACAAATCAATTTTGATGAAGATCCATCAAGCAGTTCATGAGAAAAGTAATTTGAACGCTATACTATTTTTAACTCTTGCGGCCCTTATAGAGCAAGGAATGCATGACGATAAGTTAGCTCCTCAAGTATTTCATAAGAAATAAGTAGATACAATTCAAATAAGTATCTAGAAACTTAATAAAACCGCCATTTTGTTTTTTGTTGCCATGGAAACAAAATGGCCGCCATTTTGATCAAATATTTAAATGTTCATAACTTTCTCATGTTTATGCCGATTTTGAAAATTCTTTCACTTCTTTAAGAAATTCTAGCAGACGGGAGTTACATAAAAACAACATTACCTTTCTCTTCAAAAGAGGCCAAGCGCTTCCATTTGAAAAAACAATCGAAGAGGACCTTATGATGATGCTACAGACCAAGTTTTATGAAGATCCATCCAGTGGTTCATTAACGGTTTTCTATTTTTTAGCTCTAGCAGCCTTTTAAAGGGGCCTAGTGGCCCCAAATATAATAGACTTCTCCTGAGCTCCCGCCGCGCGCACATCGCGGAGAAGGCATGCGGCTCCACCGGATGTCATCATAATTATATTGAGGTCAGCTGTTGGAGTCACAACGAAGGGCGGGAGCAGTGGTCCTATGAAGGGTGGTTTATCTTCCTCAGTTTCGAGTTGTCTACGAATGCAGAACATGGTACTCCGAAAGGATTACGACAGATCACCATGAAAAGACGCCCGTCGACACTCTACGATGAAGACGATGGCGCAGATATTCTCGCTCATATGGGTCTCCCGGCAGCGAGTATAAATAAACTTAAATGAAGAAGAAATATAATAGAGCTAGTAGAGGACCTTAAAATTACAATGATTTTACAAATTCAAACTGATGAAGACCTATTTAGCAATTCATGAAAAGAAGTCATTTAGGGGGATTTCAATGTTTAGCTCAAACAAAATTGGGAGAAGACCTTATAATAACACTACAGAAAAAGTCTGATGAAAATCTATCAATAGTCTTTGAAATATATTTCTATTTTTATCTCTAATGGCCATTAATAGGAGACGATCGCCAGCATTTTAACAAAATAATGAGAGGACCTTATGATTATGTTACAGACCAAGTTTGGTGAAGATCCATTAAGCTGTTCATGAAAAGAAGTCAATTAAATGTTTTTCAATTTTAGCCCTAGCCACCCACAATAGGGACCGAAAGCCCCTTTTGGAATAAACTATGAGAGGACATTAAAATAATGCTACCATCCAAGTTTGATGAAGATTGATCCAGTGGTTCTTGAGTAGATGTACTTTAAAGGTATTTCTATTTTTCGTTCTTGCGTCCCCAGGAAAACCAGGTTTTCAAACTAACAGCATCACGCCAACATCTTCTGATTAAACAAGAGGGTCATGATGACCCAATATCGCTCACCTGTTAAACTTGGCCTTGGAATCAACAAGTTTCATGAAGATAGGGTCATAAATGTGGCCTCTACAGTATTAACAAGCTTTTCCTTTGATTTGAGCGGTGACCTAGTTTTTGACCCCACATGACCCAGTTTCGAACTTGGCCTAAAATCATCAAAATAAACATTCTTACCAAGTTTCACGAAGATAGGATCATAAATGTGGCCTCAAGAGTATTAACAAGCTTTTCCTTTGATCTGACCAGGTGACCTAGTTTTTGACCACATATGACCCAGTTTTGAACTTTGCATAGGAATCATCAAGATAAACCAACCTTTTGTTAAAATGCTGTTCCAAATAAGATATTGAAAACTTGTGCAAAAGAACTAACACCAGCAATCACCAACATATTCGACCGTAGTCTAGAAAGTGGGACTCTACCCAGCGACTGGCAAAACGCAAACATTGCTGCAATATTTAAAAAAGGAAATAAACACGAACCAAGTAATTATAGACCAGTTTTGCTCACCAGTGTATGCTGTAAATTGTTAGAACACATAATATGCAAACATATTCTGAAACATCTAGAAAACAACAGAATACTCACACATCTACAACATGGATTCAGATCTGGACATTGTGAAAGCCAACTTATTATTACTATACATGACATCATGAAAAATTACGACTCCAAAGTTCAAACCGATTTACTCATTTTAGACTTTAGTAAAGCTTTTGACACCGTACCCCACAGGAAACTATTACACAAACTCAACCATTATGGTATTGATGGTCCTTTACTCAAGTGGCTTTCATCTTTTTTGATGGAGAGGAAACAGAGAGTAACAGTTGAAGGAGAATATTCTACATCCGTAACAGTCGACTCCGGAGTGCCCCAAGGGACTGTCCTTGGTCCTCTATTATTTCTCATCCACATAAATGACTTACCTGAAGCTGTCTCATCACAAGTCAGACTATTCGCTGACTATTGTCTTTTATATCGCAAAATACACTCTATACAAGACCAGCTTCAACTCCAAAAGGATCTTACATCATTAGAAACTTGGGCCGCTGAATGGGGAATGAAATTTAATGCCAAAAAGTGCTACAAAATGACGATTCATAGAGGTACAAACCCAAAATCTAGTATATACTCATTGGACAACCACCTTCTAGAACAAGTTAGTGAAAATCCATATCTTGGACTGCTAATCAGTGAAAACCTTAAGTGGTCAGCACATACCAACAAAATCACAAACCGGGCTACTTCAACACTAGGATTTCTTCGTCGCAATCTCAAACACTGTTCTAAGACTCTCAAAGAAACTGCCTACACTTCATTAATTCGCTCTGTTCTAGAATAAAGCTGTACCGTTTTTGACCCTTACCACCAAAAAGACATTGATTGACTTGAATCAGTACAGCGTAGAGCCGCTCATTTTGTTTATAATAACTATAGCAGAACATCAAGTGTTACCTATATGATCAAAAATCTAGACTGGAAACCTCTACACGAACACAGAAGAGAACAATGACTTATACTCATGTACAAGATTGTTAATGACCTGATAGCAATTCCTGCCGAAATACATATCACAAAGAATAAAGGCAAAACTAGATCATCTACCTCAAACAAAATCATAGTATATAGCTGCAAATCTGACATGTTTAAATATTCATTTATACCACAGACTATCTTAGATTGGAATAATCTTAGTGAGAAGTGCACTACAGCAACATCCTTAGAGACTTAGAGACCCCCCCCCCCCCCCCCCGGGCAATACATTCATTTAGTGACCAAGTTCTGACCAAGTTTCATGAAGATATGGAAATAATTGCGGCCTCTAGCGTGTTAAGCTTTTCCTTTGATTTGACCTGGCGACCTAGTTTTTGACCCCACATGACCCGAACTTGGCATAGAGATCATCAAGATAAACATTCTCTTACAGAAGAAAAAGGCCTGCTGCGTACTCTTGCTGTGTACATACAGCGTATATTATGCGTACATGATGTGTACTGAAATCAAGGGCTTTAAATAGTACGCAGGATATACACCGCACATACACCGATAGTACGTTTGTAGTACACTTTTGACATGCAAATGAGCTCTGCCGCGTACTACTTGCTGCGTACATGCTGTGGACTACATAGTACACAGGATGTACGCTGGAGGAATTTAGTATGCGGGAAATAGTATGTAAGATCTAAACCAGGATTTGAACAGTGACCCGATCATTCCACACACACTAGATAAGCGCTTTAGCCCAAAACACCACGGTGGTACTTTCAAAGTATACAGATTACTTGTTATTAACTATCTTATATTTTTAGTAACAGTGACCTTAACCCTAGTGGCCCAAAAATGTATTCTCAACTTCTGTCTTTGATAATAGGTACCTACCCATCATGTTTTCCGACAACAGGCGTACCCAAACTAAAGATACTGAGCATAAACCATTTTTTCTAATATCAGTAATTGTGACTCAAAATACAGTGTACAACCCAAAGTCACTACTTCATATAAGCTTGCTATACATCCAGTTTGGCGACAGTAAGTCAATCCCAACTAAAGTTATAAACCTGAATTTAACTTTTTATGATCACAGTAAAAAAATGTTTTTAGTTACTGTGACATTGACCATGGCCTTTTGGCATTAAAATGCAATTTTTTATTTAAAAAAAAGTTAGGCCTGGACTGGGATATGAACTGCTACACGTCTGTTCAACGATACAAAAGGTACAACAGACCTACACTTGAGCCCACTGCACCACAGAGGAACTTTCTTATAATACAGATTAATTAAATTCTCTCATTCTAAGATGAAACCATTTTTCTATTTTTAATAACAGTGCATTAGACTTTGACCCAAGTGACCCCCCTGTTACATTCACAACTGTGTTTGATAAAAGCTATATAAACACAAACTTTGTTGACAATAGTAGTACCGGTACCTTGACTGGAAGCTTACTATACACCAAATCTGATGGCAGTAAGTCAATCCCAACTAAGTTATAAACTGGAAACCGGCTTTTTGATGATCAGTGGAAAAAAATCTATTTTTAGTAACATTGTCCTGGCTTTTTTATCACAAAAAATAGGTCCTCACCGGGGTTTGAACAGCAACCCATCCCTTCCACAGCACAAAAGGCAACTTTGGCCAATCATTTTAGTGTGTAATTTTCTAAGTTTGCAGATAAAGTGATTATGCTAACTTTGAACTTTTAAACCCATATACAATCCCAAACTTGGGTTTTCTATTAACTACCTTTAGACCAAGTTAAGTTACAATACATCAATGCAAACTAAAGTTATTGAGTATAAACCCTTTTTTTCCCTTCTATTTTTAGCAACAGTGACACTGACCTTGGTCCTTGTGACCTCATATGCAATCCTAAACTCTGTCATCTCACTATTTCAAACAGTTGTGCTATGTAACATTAAAATCCCTTGATTGTTGTCCCTTGTATGAAGCAGACATAAATTGGGCATTGTTAAGTTTCTTGACCTTTGAGCTAGGAATCTATGAGTTATGCATGATATATAATCTTTATATTGGGAACATTTGTGCCAGGTAAGTAATATAAAAATCCCTTGACAACTGGTTGAAGTATGGAGGGAACAGAGAAAACAGCTAGCCTGTTGACATTTGCCACTAAGTGTAACCTTAACCTTTAAGTTAGGTGTCTAAGTGTTGCACATCACATGGAAAACATTTGTGCAAAGTAATATTATAATCCCTTAGATGGTTTAGTTAAATACCAGACAGAGAAAAACATGTCGACACTTTGTGTGAATTTGACCTTTGAGCTAGGGAGCTTGGTGTTGTCTTCCGTGGCCGAGTGGTTAAGGTCGCTGACTTCAAATCACTTGCCCTCATCGATGTGGGTTCGAGCCTCACTCGGGGCATTGAAATCTTCATGTGAAGAAGCCATCCAGCTGGCTTATGGAAGGTCTGTGGTTCTACCCAGGTGCCCGCTCGTGATGAAATAATGCACGGAGGGGCACCTGGGGTCTTCCTCTACCATCAAAGCTGGAAAGTCGCCATATGACCTATAATTGTGTCCGTGCGACGTTAAACCCAACAAAATAAAATAAATTTATTATGGGGATATTTTTTACAAAAGTGATTTTAAAATCCCTTGTTGAATGACAGAGTTATGGGACAGGGAAAAAAAACCTATTGACATTTGACCCCTTGAGTTTTACCTTGATATTTGTGCCAAGGTTCTTGGTGTTTGCTAATGACACATTTTTTCATTATGGGGAACATAAATATGCCAAATATTATTATTATCACTCAACGGAGTGCACTGTTGTTACTAAGACCAGACACAAAACAGATCTTGTTAATACCATGTTAATCTTTAAGTTAGGCATCTGGGTTTTATGCAACACACATTGCAATGTTATGGGCAACATTTGTTCAAAGAAATATTAAAATCCCTTGGCGAGTTGAGTTATGGATCAGACAAGAAGAAAACTTACTGACTTTTGACCTCAAAGTGTGACATTTTGACCTTTGAAACAGGGTCTATATATTGTGCACAACATGTCCTCATTATGTGGAATATTTGTACCTGGTAATATTATAATAATTCAATGAATAACAGAGTTACGGACCATACACAAAAAAATACTCTTTATACTATGTAAACCTTTTACCTCTAAATGTGAGCTTGACCTTTAAGCTAGCGGACTGAAAATTACACAAGACACATTGTCTCATCATAAGGAGCATTTGTGCCCAGTAATATCAAAATCCTTTCTCACAGACTGAACTGGAAAAAAGCCCCGTTGACATATGACCTCCAAGTGTTACCTTGACATTTGAGTAAGGGGTCTGGGTTGAAACACGTCATCTCATAATGGGAAACATTTGTGCCATTTAATATTGAAATCCCTTGATGGATGACAAAGTTCTGGTCTGAATACGACAGTGCAGATGGACAGGCAGAATGGCAGACAGATAGTGGACAGAAAAGCACAAGCATGTAATGAAATACTTCATCATATTAAAGGAAAGTAATTCTGAAGAAAATACACCCAAAATTTTTGTAAGTGCCTTGATGGATGGCTTAGTTACGAAGCTTACAAAGACACTATTAACCTTTGACCTCAAAGTGTGACCTTGACCTTTAAACAAGAAGTCTCGGTGTTGAGCAAGAAACATCGTCTTTAAATGACATTTGACATTAGTGTGACCTCGACGTTTGAGCTAGGGGTTGGGATATTCACATGACACAATGTCTCATAAACATTTGGGGAACATTTGTGAATCTCTCAATGGGCGAGAGTAATGAATCCTACATGAAACAGACCAAGTAAATACCATGTTAACCTTTGACCTCCAAATGTGACCTTGACAATAAAGCTAGGACTGTGAGTTGTGCATTGTGCAACGCATATTTTCTCGATATGAAGAAGTAAGAGCCCTTGATGGACGTCCAAGTTACAGACTGGACAAGAAAGAGCTCCTGTTGACCTTTGACCTCCTAGTGTGACCTGGACCTTTGAATAAGGTGTCTGGGTTTTGTGCAAGACAAGTTGTCCTATGAGGAACATTTATGCCAAGTAATACTAAAATCTCTTGATGGATGACAGAATAATGGACTGGACACGAAAGAGCAGATGGATGGATGACAGATCGACAGACAGAAAAGTGAAATCTTAAAGACCCAGAAACTGGTTGAAAACCAGTTGGGGACTAATCGGTTCAATGATTATAAAGCCAGTCATTATGTTAGGTTTGTGTCATTCCTGCCAGCCTTTGCAACAGCTGAATTTGTACAGTATGGAGTCTGGAGAAGTATTCCTGGATATGGAATTCTGCATGAGCACACTGAGAAAAAAACACTCACAACAATCTTTTTTGTTAGTTTTCATTTTATTATATAGAGACATGTAACCGGTTGTCAAGGTCTGCACTGCTTAACATACTTCTCCATTATCATTTTCTACATTCATGGATTTAACATGTAACAGCATACTACTAACAAAAATACTATACTCAGACGACCTCAGCAACTCATATTTTACAGGGCTTCCATGGTTAAGGTCGCGGACTTCAAATCACTTGCCCCTCAAAGATGTGGATTAGAGTCTTGCTCGGAGAGTTGAATTCCTTTTGTCCTGAGCTGGCTTACGGAAGTTCTGTGGTTCTACCCATGTGCCCACCCATAATGAAATAACAAGAATTTGTAAAGAGTTACCAATGTCCCCCGCCTAGGGACATTTTTCACAAAACATATTGCATGCCAATACAACATATTCTAAGTAATAGGGCAACATATTAACAATGTATATAAGTCATAACTATATATCATATAATTCATGAAGACATTATGAAGTTTGAAAATGTCTGGAAATCTATAACTGGTGAATGCTTTCAAATGCTAATATCTGTATTTTAAAGATTTAATGTGATTCTGGTGGGCCGGTGGTCTAGAGGTAACACGCTTGACTGTCAATCCAGAGGTCCGGGGTTCGAATCCCAGTCCAGGCACTGGAAATTTCTGAGATGCTCTTGAGTGTCTCCCACCTAACTTAGAGGCCTGTACTGGTTCTTCCCAGGAAAGACAGCTTCGCGTGTATCGGTGCTATACACCGGGCATGTTAAAGAACCAGACTGTCTATTCGCAAAGAACTAGGCTAAGTTAGCCGGACAGGCCTGTATTTAAAAAGGATTTCTCTCTATCTGTTCTGGGGGCTTTATCTCACTCTGTCCCTCTGGTCAGATTGCTTTGTGTCTGTACTAGTAGAGGAGGAATTTCGTGCCCTGTGTGGCTGCGTTTGAACGTGTTTATCATGAAAAGGGCGCTATATAAATCTGCTATAATAATAATTCTATTTTTAAATTGGTAAGGAAAAATAAATAAAAATGTAATGAAGTATTTTTCATATTAAAGGGAGATAATTAATAAACAAATGAAATGCATGGCACTTATATGATACTAAAATAAAAATTACACACCAGAAAAAGTTAATTCTACTGTTGATACAGTGCTGTACTACATATCAACCTATATGTGTTGTAACCATAGTAATGCTGCATTTTCCTATATATACCATTAACTTATACCTTGTGCCTGGGTTTGCATTCTACAAGTCTACAATTGTTTACTGCTTTATAGCTCCCCTATTCTCCAAATAGGGGTGCTATTCTACTCGCCCCGGCGTGAGCTTTCTTGGTTAAAGTTTTTCGGCAACCTTTGCTTTTCTTTGTTACTATTGCTTATATCTTACTGTAACTTCACATTAACATTGTTCAGCATGCAAACAAAGTTTGTGCAGGGGCTGGGCCCACTATACCCAAAGTCAAGGTCATCAAGGTGTTATACTTAGATTATTTTTAAGGTTAAAGTTTTTCGGCAACCTTTGCTTTTCTGTCATATCTTTGTTACTATTGCTTATATCTTACTGTAAGTTCACATAAAACATTGTCCAGCATACAAACAAAGTATGTGCAGGGGCTGGGCCCATTATACCCAAGGTCAAGGTCACAAAGTTGTTATACTTGGAATTATTTTCATGTTAAATTTTTTCAAAAGCTTCGTTTAAAGACATATCTTTGGTACTTTAAAGATAATGACTTGAAATTAAAACTAGAGCTATCACTAAAGGTGATGAATGTACCCCCCGCATGCACTGACACAGTACACTGCAATTTGACGCACACAAGATTGCATAATTATGTGGACTGTATATATACAGTATAGTAACAAAAAACAAAGTCCCATAACTATGCAGAATATTTATCTAAAAGAATGTAACATGCACCATGCACAACTAGTGTTGGTACTGATCACTTGTGTGAAGTTTCATTAAATTGTGTGTAAGGGTTTGGTAGATTAGGCATGCACAAGATTGCATATGCAGACTGCATGTACATAGTATGTTAACAAGAAACAAAGTCCCATAACTCTGCAATTTTTGTCGCTGAAAGAACCTAACATGCCCCATACACAACTACTGTTGTTACTGATCACTTGTGTGAAGTTTCATTAAATTGTGTCAAGGGGATGAGGAGAGATGGTGCGCACAAGATTGTGTCTATGTATATAGTATAGTAACAAAAAAACAAAGTCCCATAACTCTGCAAATTTTTTTTCTAAAAGAACCTAACATGCCCCATGCACAACTACTGTTGGTACTGATCACTTGTGTGATGTTTCATTAAATTGTGTCAAGGGGATGAGGAGAGATGGTGCGCACAAGATTGTGTCGGGTCTATATAGTATAGTAACAAAAAAACAAAGTCCCATAACTCTGCAAATTTTTTTTCTAAAAGAACCTAACATGCCCCATGCACAACTACTGTTGGTACTGATCACTTGTGTGATGTTTCATTAAATTGTGTCAAGGGGATGAGGAGAGATGGTGCGCACAAGATTGTGTCTATGTATATAGTATAGCAACAAAAAAACAAAGTCCCATAACTCTGCAATTTTTTTTTCTAAAAGAACCTAACATGCCCCATGCACAACTACTGTTGGTACTGATCACTTGTGTGAAGTTTCATTAAATTCTGTCAAGGGGATAAGGAGAGATGGTGCGCACAAGATTGCGTCTACGGACAGACGGACAGACAGACAGACGGACAGACAGACAGACAGACAGACAACCTGAAACCAGTATACCCCCACTTACAACTTTGTTGTCGGGGGGTACAAATATTTCTTTATAATCATCATCTGCATGTGTGGTTACAATACCCATAACTCTAATTGTATTTCTGACAGAATTATGCCCCTTTCATACTTAGTTTTTGGCAATCTTCGCTTTCTGGACATAACTTTAGTACAATAAAAGAGAATGACTTGAAACTGAAAATGTATCTTTATCATCATCATCTGCATAAATCTTTATACTTTATGTGCATGTAGTTTCTTGGACTGTTTTTTTCTGATATAATTTAATTCCATCAAAATAAAGAATGTCAGTACCCCTTCCATACTTGACCTTTAACCCCTCCGAGTAGTAGGGTCTTTTTATATCTTGGTGTATCTTCCTTTTAAAGCAGAGGTCTCTTACTGAGACATAAATTCATTTTACTGTCAAATCGCCGAATAGTGAAGCACGCTGTCTTTCGAACAGCTCTTGTTATATCTATCAATACCAATCATCTTACTTAAAATATAATTTCATGTTTAAAATAGTGGGAAAACTGATATAAAAACAAATGTATTGTACTTTTATCATATAAAAGTGAAGTAACTCATATACAAAAAAAAGTTAATTCAGGTGCCTGTGACCTTGACCTTAGCACATGAAACAATGTCTTGTAATGATGAATATTTATGCCAAGTTATTTGAATATACACCAATGCATAAAAAAGTTACAGACCAGACAAAAAAAAAGGTGACATTGACCTTGGAGCTAGGGGTCTGGGTCTTGTGCATGACAAATCAACTCATTATAGGAAACATTTGTGCCAAGTAATATTAAAATCCCTTGAAGAATGGCAGAGTTATTGACCGGACAAGAAACAGACCATGTTAACCTTTAACCTCTACGTGTGACCTTGACCTTAGAGCTAAGGGTCTGGGTCTGGGTCTTGCGCATGACACTTCATCTCATTATGGGAAACATTTGTGCCAAGTTATTTCAAAATCCCTTGATGAATGACAGAGTTACAGACCGGACACGAAACAAACCCTGTTAACATTTGACCTCCAAGTGCAACCTTGACCTTGGAGCTAGGGGTCTGGATCTTGCGCATGACATGTCGTCTCATTATGGGGAACATTTGTGCCAAGTTATTTTAAAATCTCTTCATGGATGGCAGATATGGACCGGACACGGTGTGACGGACTGACGAACTGACGGAGGGACGCAGCCTATTTCTATATCCCACTTTTTTTCTTCGAAAAAGGTGGGGGACAATAAACATAGGGGCACCAGGGGTCTTCCTCCACCATCAAAAGCAGTAAAGTCATCATATGACCTATAACTGTGCCAGCGTAAAAACAAACATATTATTTTACATTGTAAAACTACAAAGTCTGTTAGTGTTACATCAAATCAATGACAAAATTAAACAGTGCTCAGTTTGCAACTGTGTTTATTCTTTGTTTATAATACATGTACTAATGGAAGAATAGCGGGTGTAAAATTCAAATCATAATGGTGTTTCCAATGCTATAATAAAGCCTAATTAAAACTGGAAAATCATATATCATCATACCCCTTTGAAAATAAAGATTTGAAACTGGGCAATGTATACACCAGTGTTGTGGCAATTACTTTGCAAGTGTATCATCTGACCCTTTTGACCACTGCCATAGACAATACAGCCATTTACAATGTGCACATATAGCACAATTATAAATATTTGTTACAGATTCATATTTCTTCAAAATTAGAGGAAAATGTTAAGCCCTGTAAAAAAGTGCATATCTGAAACACGTTTGTGTTACATCAGATCTTCTACTGTGTTTGGACAGACTGATGGTCTGGAATTGTGCCCAATGGCGAGACCCTATTAACATGTAACAAGGCAGTCTGAAAGACAGCTAAATCCCCCGTCACTGCTATGGATAGTGAAAGTGTATATATAGCTGTGACCTTGACCTTGAACTGACATGGCTGACTCATAAATTCTGCACAACGTCTTGATGAAGTGATCATTTGACCCAAGTTTCATGAAAATCCTTCAAAGGGTTTAGGAGATACAGAGCTCTAACCTTTGACCTTGACCATGAGTTGACATGGCTGACTCATGAGTTCTTGATGAGGTGATCATTTGACCCAAGTTTGATGAAAATCCTTCAAGGGGTTTAGGAGATACAGAGTGAACACAAAATAGAAGGCTCAAACCTTTGACCCTAAGTTGTGACCTTGACCTTGAGCAGGCATGGCTGACTCATAAGTTCTGCATATCGCCTTGATGAGGTGATCATTTGACACAAGTTTGATGAAAATCCTTCAAGGGGTTTAGGAGATATAGAGTGGACACAAAATAGAAGGCTCAAACCTTTCACCCTAAGTTGTGACCTTGACCTTGAGCCTGCATAGTTGACTCATGGGTTCTGCAAATCGTCTTGATGAGGTGATCATTTGACCCAAGTTTATAAAATTCCTACCAGGGGTTTAGGAGATACACAGCGGACACAAAATGGAAGGCTTAAACCTTTGATCTTGAGCCAACAAGGCTGACTCATGGGTTCTGCACATCGTCTGGATGAGGTGATCATTTGACCCAAGTTTCATGAAAATCCTTCAAGGGGTTTAGGAAATATGGAGCGGACACTAAAGTGTTACGGACAGACGGAAGGATGGACGAACGGAGACTATTCCTATAACCCCCCACCACTTGTGGTGGGGGATTAATTATTCAAACTAGTTCCTTTTGGCAAACATCAGCTGGTCGGAGTAATATCAGGAAAGACAACACTAAATATATCAGCATATGTGTCCGCATAATGAACTTCGATTCCTTGTGCAATAAATTCTGGTAAATCAGAAAAGTCTTTACGATTTTCTTCTGGCAGAATAACACACTTCATTCCAGCTCTCTTTGCCTGCAAGATAAATTTTAACCTGAATGTAATCATTTTAAAGGAAATAAATATATTTAACCCAGTCAAAAAATTCTAATCATATAAATTGGTAACAGTAAACTTTAACAGTGTTCAGGATGCAGTTTTCAGCAGATAACTGATACACTCACAGGAACATACTGTGCAACAATTGTCACAGATTTGTTTTTGTATTGTAATAAAAGAGATTTCATGTTAAGCCATTATTAACATAAGATATGTACATGTAGTCTGATTTTATTCCTACATTCAATAGTATATTTCACTATTCTTGATATGGATAAGTTCCGATAACCCTATTTTGTCACTCCAGTGGTTAATATTAGCTATTATTATACCTCACATAAATGTCTAATGCAAATTTCCCATTAGTTTAACTTGAATAATATATCATATTCCCCAGTGATTTTATATCACATGTCCAAAATCGTTATTTTCAATTTCTGCGCAGGTGATATGATCCATAATTTCATATCACATGCGCAACAGCGTTATTTTGTTTTTCTGCGCATGTGATATTATTTTTTCATATCACCCGTTAAGAGATTGATACTTTCGTATTGATTCAAAGACTGATTCGATAAATTTTCAGACGAGGCGCTTATATAATTATACTTTAGGATTAAAAAAATTACCCTTTTCTGGCATGTGCTAACAAGGCCGAATTTTCTTTTTTATGCTACGTGCAAAATATTTCGAAAACAAATTTTCATCAAATTTTGAATCGAAACTACCACAATAAGTTTGGAAATGATCTAACTAAGAAAATGAGTACTCACACATATGTTTCGTTTAGAAAAAAGAAAGTTATTGCCGTTTTTCGAATGCTACTGACTGACACAATGTTGAAATATTAGAATAAATATACTGTAGAGATCAGAGATATGTAAACATTTCGACTAAATCTATAAAAAGTCTTATTACACAGTAAAGTCGCCACAAATTATGAGTGCTGACAAGTAAAGAGTCATTAATTCTGTCTTCATTATTTGGTTAGTAATCACGTTTTAATGTTAAATAAATTATTATGTCAGTGATTTTCCAGTAAATGCTTTGACCCTTATAATCTTTCGTTATAATAAAATAAATATTGCATTCCTGAGAGGGTGATATGAAAAATGTTCACCCCTCAGATATGAATATAGACCTCGGCTGGTGCCTCGGTCAATATTCATATATCTCGCGGTGAACATTTTTCATATCACCCTCTCAGGAATGCAATATTTATATATTCTTACAACTCATGTAAAATCACTGAACCATAACATTCCAGTCATAAACACAACTAGACTTGGCAATGGTAACTCCTGTGAAGTCTGGTGGAACTCAAACTAGTGGTACAGGAGAAGATAAAAGACTTTGACAATTTAAGTGTCATGACTCCACTGAAAATCCTTTAATAAGAACACGACGATAATATGTACAACTACACTTCACGCTAATCACTTGTAAGGTTTGGTAGAATTCAGCCTAACTGTATACTGGAAGTAGAGTATATGCTTATACAATGTGTAATAGGACAAATCAAGTGCAATAACTCTGCTAAAAATCATTGAACAGGAATATGCTGATAATATGCACAACGAGTCTTGGCAGTGATCTCTCCTGTAAGGTTTGGTGGAAATCCACTAAACAACATAAGAGATGTGGCCAAAACATCTGAAAACATGACAAATCAAGAGTAATAACTCTTCTGAAAGTCATCAAACCAGAAAATGCTGACAATATGCTCAACAAAGCTTAGCAATGATACTCCTGTGAAGTTTGCTGTGAATTTGTCCTGTGGTGTTGCATGGTCAAACTTTGTGACAAACAGACAGATGGACAGACAAACAGAGAGATGCACAGATAGCACTGAATAAATATGTCTCCTGCACCACATGTGAGAGACATAATCAAGAGAGAGATGAAATAATTTTAGTAATGTAAATTTCTCTCATTTAGATTAGAAATACTCTGTGCTATATCTTCCAGAATATATAATACTGTTATAGCAGGCAGACATGTTGTGGACTTCATTGCACATAAAAATATATTACAAACTAGAACTGTCACAGGAGTGACGAATACCCCCACAATACGGTCTTGTCACAGAAGAATGGCAACCATAAGAAAGACATGGCCACAAGAAGGTGCAATTTAAATCGAACTTGACCTGTATTTTATGATGTTACACCTGTGTACCAAAATTTATCTAAATCTGTCAAGCCTTTTGTGAGTTATTGTCCAGCAACCATGAGTTTGACAAATTTTAAGTTGGAAAGGGGCCATAACTACATATAAAATTGGTGGTTTGTAGCCTAAGTTGAACTTTACCTGTATTTAATGATGTTACACCTGTGTACCAAAAACATTTAAATCTGTCAAGAACTGTCACTGGAGTGTTTAATGACTCCAATGGTGGATGAATATTGCACAATAGCTTGAGTCCGTGTTAAAAAATATCAAATAATAAGAGAGGTACAGATAAAGTGTATGAAAACACTATATAAGTATAATTCTAAGCAAAAAGGGGGCATAATTCATGAAATATTGGTGCAAGAGTTATGCACCTTGTGTCATATGATGTGGGTGATGATGTGGAACAACTGCTTCAAGTTTGAAACAAATGCATTTCGTAATAACTGAGATATAGTTAAAATGCATAAAAATTAACCTTAAATTCTAAGTAAAAGGGGGCATAATTCATGAAAAATTGGTGTCAGAGTTATGCACCTTGTGTCACATGATGTGGGTGATAAGGTGGAACATCTATTTTAAGTTTGAATCAAATCCATTTTGTAACTAGAGATGCTTTTGAGAAAAGTGCATGTCTCCCACAACTGCCCCTATGAAAAATGTCTAGTGTCTCTAGATGGCTTAGATGAGTGGATCCAATTAGATGGTCTGGACGAGTGGATCCAATCAGTAATTCAAGGGCAATTAATCAAAAAAGCCTAGGCGGATTTGGCTAGTTATCGAACTTGGCTAAGGTCTTATGGCCAAACACATTTTGTTCAAGTTAGGTGAAGATCGGATTAGAAATGTTCAACTTAGGGTACCGACAACAGTAAAAAGGCTGATTTTTCAGTAATTCAAGGGCCGTAACTCCAAAATGCCTAGACCAATTTGGCTAGTTTTCAATCTTGGCCGAGGTCTCATGGTCAAACACATTTTGTTCAAGTCTGGTGAAGATCAGTTGAGAAATGTTCGACTTAGGGTGCGGACAAGAGTAAAAAGGCAGATATTTCGATAATTCAAGGGCCATAACTCAAAAATGCCTGGACCGTTTGGCTAGTTATTGAACTTGGCTGAGGTCTCATGGTCAAACACATTTTATTCAAGTTTGGTGAGGATTGGATGAGAAATGTTTGAATTAGAGTGCAGACAAGAGTAAAAAGGCCGATTTTTGGAAATTAAAGGGCCATAACTCCAAGACGCCTGGACCGATTTGGCTAGTAATCGAACTTGGCTGAGGTCTCATGGTCAAACACATTTTGTTCAAGTTTGGTGAAAATCGGATGAGAAATGTTCGACTTAGAGTGCGGACAAGCTTTGTGACAGACAGACACACACACAGACTGGAGTAAATCAATATGTCTCCCACACCACTGTGTGGTGGGAGACATAATAACTGAGATATAGTTAAAGGTGGATAATCAGATTTTGGCCATGTAACGGATTTGTTCGAAACTTAAGCATCTGGGTACCGTTTTACAAAAAATCTTAAGATTTCACTTATCTTAGCGTAAGATATTGACTTACGAGAATTTTTAAGATTTTCTGTTAAGTCAAGCGTAAGTCAGATCTTACGCTAAAACTTATCGTAAGATTTTTTGTAAAACGGTACCCTGATCATTTACACTCATTTATGTTCACTTAACACTTAATACAAATCAGATTTTCACTAGAGGTATTTTTAAAATTTCATTTTCCTATCCTGGTTGCCCAACCAAGACAGAGTTATTTTATCATAAGTATAAATTTGATAAACATACTTAACCTAAGGAAATGTATAAATATTAGACATATTGTAATATATTTGTAAAATATTTGCATTTCAAATTATGTATTTAGATGGAATTCATTAGAAACGCAAGTTTGAAAAATTATTATTACCTCCCTTTGCCTATCTTGGTTGCGCAACCAAGATAGATTGGAAATAAATGAATTCAGAAACTACACACAGCTTTAAAACTTGCATTTTGGTTCAGATTGTTCAATAGTTGATATGTCTATCAAATGCAAATGTAAAACTAGACATTGTATCGAAATAAAAAGAAATACCCAGCTTTTTATATACTTTCATATTAAAGGGGAGTAATTACAAAATTTTATAAAATTAATAAAATATACATTTCAAATAGGAATCTAACTCTATGTAATCGGTCTTTTTGTTCCTTAAATAATTCTGTACCAGAATATACAAAAAGTAAAAAATGTCATTAAATGTTGATTAAATGTGATTGACCACCTTTAAAATGCATCAAAATTAACCTTAAATTCTAAGTAAAAGGGGACATAATTCATTTTTTAGCTCACCTGTCACATAGTGACAAGGTGAGCTTTTGTGATCACCCTTCGTCCGTCGTCAGTCCGTCCGTCCGTGCTTCCGTCAACAATTTCTTGTCTGCACGATAGTGGTTTCATTTATGATCTTATTTTAACCAAACTTGCACACAACTTGTATCATCATAAGATCTCCGTTCCTTTCTTGAACTGGCCAGATCCCATTATGGGTTCCAGAGTTATGGGCCCTGAAAGGGCCAAAATTAGCTATTTTGTCCTTGTCTGCACAATAGCAGCTTCATTTATGATTTTATTTTAACCAAACATGCACACAACTTGTATCACAATAAGATCTTGGTTCCTTTCTTGAACTGGCCAGATTCCGTTATGGGTTCCAGAGTTATGGCCCCTGAAAGGGCCAGAATTAGCTATTTTTACCTTGTCTGCACAATAGCAGCTTCATTTATGATTTTATTTTAACCAAACATGCACACAACTTGTATCACAATAAGATCTTGGTTCCTTTCTTGAACTGGCGAGATTCCCTTATGGGTTCCAGAGTTATGGCCCCTGGAAGGGCCAGAATTAGCTATTTTGACCTTGTCTGCACAATAGCAGCTTCATTTATGATTTGAATTTAATCAAACTTGCACAAAACTTATGTCACCATAAGATCTTGATTCCTTAGTTGAACCGGCCAGATCCCATGATGGGTTCCAGCGTTATGACCCCTGAAAGGGCCAAAATTAGCTATTTTGACCTTGTCTGCACAATAGCAGCTTCATTTATATGACAACCTACCCAGTAACTTATATCAGGATTTTATTTACAAACTACACAATATTCTTGGTCATGGCAATTTTCATCTTCAATGATCTTGTATCTTGTAAAATCACATATGGTTGAATTAAAAGAAGTAATGGCCCTAACTTCTACATTGAGACAAACCAGGTTTGGCTTTCTGCCCTTTTAAATTCTGACAACACACTTTCATCAGGTTGTACAAAGCTGCTTTAATATTTGTCTTCTGCCTTGCTTTCCTAAATGATGCTATTTTCTGTTGCTCTGACATTGGCAAGACCATCAAGTACATGCATTATATGGTTTGAAAGGTTGTCTTATGATATTATGCTGGAGAGGCTGCAATCTAGGGTTCAACGTTTGACACCATGTGACAGTTTAAAATTTAGTTATATAACCTTACAGTATTTGCCAGTTTTATCGATTAACACAAAGGTTGCCATTTATTTGTGATATCATTTACGTTTCTTTATGGCAGATGCAGGCTTTATTTGATATTATCCTGAAATGAAGTTATACCATGACTTCTGGTATATCAAACATGCAGAAAACCTTAACATACCATTTTCTACAGAATATATAGCTTAAAGAAAGCTAATACTTCAGTCAAGGATTAACCCTTATCATGCTGGACACAAATGATTTTGCCTTTGCGACCAGTGTAGATCATGATCAGCCTGAACATCCATGCAGTCTGATCAAGATCTGCACTGTTTTCCATTCAGTCAGAGTCTTTTTGGTAAGCACCCCTTTTAGCAGTTAATGGTACTGTCCAAATTGAAAGATGGACAAGTTCATTATAGAAATTTAGCAGGGTAAGGGTTAATATTAACTGGAAAACAGTAAAAATATTGCCTACATTTACTATGGAAGTAACCTTTTTCTTTCACTCTACCTATAGGCAACACCTTGCCTGTCAGAGAACCTTCACCCATCATAACAAGATCTTGTTGACAGGGCTTGTTGAGCCCAGTGACAACAAAATACTTGCAGCTATAACTTTTTCTTTCACTCCACCTATATGCAACACCTTGCCTGTCAAAGAAACTTCACTCTTGTTGACAGGGCTTGTTGAGCCCCAGTGACAACAAAATACTTGCAGCTATAACTTTTTCTTTCACTCCACCTATATGCAACACCTTGCCTGTCAAAGAAACTTCACCCTTGTTGACAGGGCTTGTTGAGCCCCAGTGACAATAAAATACTTACAGCTATAACTTTTTCTTTCACTCCACCTATATGCAACACCTTGCCTGTCAAAGAAACTTCACCCTTGTTGACAGGGCTTGTTGAGCCCCAGTGACAATAAAATACTTACAGCTATAACTTTTTCTTTCACTCCACCTATATGCAACACCTTGCCTGTCAAAGAAACTTCACCCTTGTTGACAGGGCTTGTTGAGCCCCAGTGACAATAAAATACTTACAGCTATAACTTTTTCTTTCACTCCACCTATAGGCAACACCTTGCCTGTCAAAGAAACTTCACCCTTGTTGACAGGGCTTGTTGAGCCCCAGTGACAATAAAATACTTACAGCTATAACTTTTTCTTTCACTCCACCTATAGGCAATACCTTGCCTGTCAGGGATATTTCACCTGTCATAACAAGATCTTGTTGACAGGGCTTGTTGAGCCCCAGTGACAATAAAATACTTACAGCTATAACTTTTTCTTTCACTCCACCTATAGGCAATACCTTGCCAGTCAGGGATATTTCACCCGTCATAGCAAGATCTTGTCGACAGGGCTTGTTGAGGCCCAGTGACAATAAAGCTGTTACTATAGTACACCCAGCACTTGGTCCATCTTTTGGTGTTGCTCCCTGATAAATAAACAAGGGCATTAATTTTTTTTATTAACACATTCCCTTGGCCACATATGTAACTAACTAGCATTTGGTCTTACATTATTTAAAGAAAAGAAAAATGAAACAGAAAACAAGAGGCCCAAATGAAGAGAACCTTGACCATCTGACCTTTCTTCTGATGAAATTGGTGAATATCCTTTAAAGGTGGATAATCAGATTTTGGCCATGTAATGGATTTGTTCGAAACTTTAGCATCTGATCATTTACACTCATTTATGTTCACTTAACACTTAATATAAATTAGATTTTCACTGGAGGTATTTTTAAAATTTCATTTTCCTATCCTGGTTGCCCAACCAAGATAGAGTTATTTTATCATTAGTATAAATTTGATAAACATACTTTGCCTAAGGAAATGTATAAATATTAGACATATTGTGATATATTTGTAAAATATTTGCATTAAAAATTATGTATTTAGATGGAATTCATTAGAAACGCAAGTTTGAAAAATTATTATTACCTCCCTTTGCCTATCTTGGTTGCGCAACCAAGATAGATTGGAAATAAATGAATTCAGAAGTACACACAGCTTTAAAACTTGTATTTTGGTTCAGATTGTTCAATAGTTGATATGTCTATCAAATGCAAATGTAAAACTAGACATTGTATCGAAATAAAAAGAAATACCCAGCTTTTTATATACTTTCATATTAAAGGGGAGTAATTACAAAATTTTATAAAAATAATAAAATATACATTTCAAATAGGAATCTAACTCTATGTAATCGGTCTTTTTGTTCCTTAAATAATTCTCTACCAGAATATACAAAAAGTAAAAAATGTCATTAAATGTTGATTAAATGTGATTGACCACCTTTAAGAAATTCATTAAAATAGAAGTTATTTAAACATTTTTTCCATATTTTGCTGTGATGGCCTAAAAATGTGTTACCATTAGAACAAACTTCAAGGTTATTTTGCTGTGATGGCCTAAAAATGTGTTACCATTAGAACAAACTTCAAGGTAAGAAGGTATTTAATTTTTTCTTTTTTTAAGCTCTGGTGTCGCTTAAAAGAGACAAAGATAAAATATTTGAACAAATTTGGGAGAGGATCTTACAATGATGCTACAAACCAAGACTGATGAAGATTCATGAGAGGGATTTTTAGCTCTAATGGCCCCTAAAAAGGGCCAAGTGCCCCTATTTAAGCAAGTTTTGGAGAAGACCTTACAATGACCTACAGACCAAGTTTGATGAAGATCCAACCAGTATTTCATTAGAAGATGTCATTCAGCTCTAGCAGCCCCTAAAAGGGTCCAGGTGCCCCCATTGTTATAAATCAAGTTTGATGAAGATCTATCAAGCAGTTCATGAAAAGAAGTCATTTAAAGACATTTCTATCTTTAGCTCTAGTGACCCCTATAACAGCTAGGGCCAAGTGCATCCACTTCGACAAATTTTGGAGAGCACCTGACAATGCTACAGACCAATCTTGATGAAGATCTTTCCATCGGTTCATGACAATACGGTCCTTTAAATGTATTTCTATTTTTTAGCTTTAGTAGCTCTTAAAAGGGGCCAATTTCCTAAACTGGACAAACTAATGAGAGGACCTTATAACAATGCTACTGACCAAGTTTGATGAAGATCCATCATGAGGTTCATGAGAAGAGGTCATTAAAAGGTATTTTTATTTTAGCCCTATTGGACCCTAAAAGGAGCTGACTGCCCCCATCTGAACAAATTTTGAAGAGGATCTTTTAATGATGCTACAGAACAAGTTAAATGTTTCTGTTTTAGCTCTAGGGACCCCTAAAAGGGGCCAAGTGCCCCCCTTTGAACAAACTTTGGAAAGGACCTTATAATGATGCTACAGACCAAGTTTGATGAAGATCTATCTAGCAGTTCATGAGAACAAGTTGTTTAAAAAAAATCAATTTTTAGCTCTGGCAGCCCCTAAAAGGCACAAAGGTGAATCATTTGAACAAAGATTTTCCGATGTACAATCAAGTAACCCCTGGGATGGGGCCAATTTTACCCCGGGGGGTCATGATTTGAACAAAGTTCGTAGAAGTTTATTAGGCAATGTTACATATCAAATATCTAAGATATAGGCCTTCTGGTTTATTTTTAGCAAATTTATGAAGATTTCCCTATGTACAATCAAGTAACCCCTAGGGTTGTGTCAATTTGACCCTGGGGGGGGGTCAAGATTTGGACAAATTTTGTAGAGGTCCACTAGGCAATGCTACATGTCAAATATCTAAGATCTAGGCCTTCTGGTTTATTTTTAGAAATTTTTTGAAGATTTTCCTATGTAAAATCAAGTAACCCCTGCGGCGGGGTCAATTTTGACCCCGAAGGTCATGATTTGAACAACTTTAGTAAAGGTCCACTAGGCAATGCTACATGTCAAATATCTAAGCTCTAGGTCTTCTGGTTTTGGAGAAGAAGATTTTTTAAGATTTTCCTATGTAAAATCATATGACCCCTCGGGCGGGTTCAATTTTGACCCCGGGGTCATGATTTGAAAAGACTTGGTAGAGGTCCACTAGGCAATGCTTCACACCAAATATCTAAGCTCTAGGGCTTCTGGTTTTGGAAAAGAAGATTTTTAAAGTTTTTCCTTTCGGTTGCCATGGCAACCAGAGTTCTACATGGAATTCAATTTTTGAACAATTTTTGTACAGCGTCACCCAAGAAACATTCCTGTGAAGTTTGGATGAAATTGGCCTAGCTTTTTATGAGGAGATGTCGTTTAAAGTAAAAGTTTATGGACGGACAACGGACGACAAACGCTGGACAGTGAGTGATCACAGTAGCTCACCCTGAGCCTTTGGCTCAGGTGAGATAAAAATACAAGAGATTTTGTTTCAAACAGCTCATTTTCTGTTACAAACAAGGAGCTGCATTTTCAATGCCCTCAGGAGTATGATCAAAGATGATGTTTTAAGTTAAAAGGTGAAGATCATATGAAGGTCAAGCTAATCTATATATAGGTCAGCTGTAGGTCTTGCCACAAGGTTTTTTTTGAGTGCAAGTATGAACTAAACTGGGTCATTATATGGGCTTTAGGACCAAATTGTTGTTTATTAAAGTTTTAAGTTTGAAGGTGAAGATCATATGAGATCATTAATATATAGTTCAGTTTGTAGGTCTTGCCACTATGAAGTAAATCAGAACATTGATGTGGGCTGTAGGCAATCTGGTACGTACGGACAGACAAACGGATGGAAGGACTGTTCAATCGTATTATGCCCAGGGGCATAAAAAGTTAAATATGACTGATCTGATGTGGAAAATTCAAAAGATTTGTCCTTCTTCCTACCAACAACATTAAATAATTAAAACAAATATATCACAATTATCCAAAATAAAGAGAATAGTAAAATAATACAGAAAGCTTCTACAAGTATAGGAAATCAAAAACATTGGCATAGAATTTGTCTAACAATCTGCATAAACATTACCTCTGGTACATGAAGATGTACATGAGCCTTCTCTAAAAGCTTGTTTTCAGGATTTAGTTTGTTAAGATAAGATTTAGCAAATGTGTATGCTAGTTGTATGCTCTCCTTCATCACATTTCCAAGGTTACCTGTGACCTCAAGGTCCCCTGATTCTTTGTTCTCAAGGTCAACTGCCTTCTTCATTACAGTTTCTATGTAGAGTGTTGATCCACCTAGAAAAGAAAACTTAATTTTACTAATTTGGAAATTTTAAGCCATTTTCTAGTGTTAAATAGAATACTAATTTGTTCAAAAAATCCTCTATAGATTTACTTAAAATGTGTACATGACTTTCACTTGATGCAATAAAGGGTTACATATTATGTCCGCAGAACAATAAATCTCCCACATTGTAACCTTTACTATTTGAAAGATCAACAGATATGGATAGTTGGAAAGACTGACAGACGGATAGATTTATTTCCATATATCACATTACATACATTTTAAACAAGAATTCAATCTAATGAGGCATAATATGCCTGTTTACGAGAAAAATGGGCCAGGCCAGTAAAAATGGGCAATAATAACTGAGTTGTCAGGAACTTATTTGGTGAGTGTGCGTGCATGCATGCGTGTGTGTGTGAAAATAAAAATATACAGCAAAACACAAGAAACTGAAAGTAAAAACAATGTAATGGTTATTTTTAGCCCACAATTTTATCTTAGCACACAAAGGCTGTATTACTGTACTCTTTAATAAACACTGCCAATAGTAAACACAATGTATTTATATGATACACACTTTGTTAGATATGTCTGCCAGGTTAAGTATGACAGTAGCAAAAGAATGCTTAGTGAAGGAGGTAGAACTACTTTTAAGCACTATTTTGTCAGGCTTTTTGCATTAAGGAATGACTGCCTTTTGAAACTCTGTACAGAATCATGTTTGCACTGATGCTGAATTACTCCACCCCAAAAATGACAAAATACTGTGAAATCATTATTATTTGTGGGAGATTAATTTTCGTGGATTTCATGGTTCAGTTCAACAAAGAAATTAAGTCCCAACGAAAAAATTGTGCCCACGATAATGTAAATTGTACGCAACAATGCGCAATGTCACCAAAAAGAAACCATAGCCGTCCGATCTAATCCGTAGTTGTGTGCATGCGGCAGTACTGACCTGCAGCTTTCATGTAGTTTATGGAGGCTCAATCAACGATAAACATAGGTATGCGTTGGAACAAAACCGACTTTCATTCAGACATTTACCCATGGTTTGTTTACCACATGCACGTTCAAGTAAAAGTAGATACTAAAAAAAGAAGTTTGACCTAGTGCCAACCGTACTATTCTGCGGCTGTTATTTGAATTTTTTGGGCCCGCTCTGCAATGTTTTACACTAGCCTTTATTTTTAATGACACATAGTAAACTACTATTACTTTGGGACTATTAAATATTATAAATTAATTGCTAGATTTGCATCCAATACATTATTACCAAATTCACATTACACATTTCTCGGCAGGAAATAACACATGCATAAGTTCAACAGCTTGTAATTTTAGATGCAGACGTGCATTTATTTTGCAAAAACATTCGGATGAAAGTCTAGTTTTGACACTTTTTAATTGGCGCCGACTTTTCTTATTGAATATTTCACAGTTTCATTAATTTTTGTAAATTAGGGGTCGTATAGTTATAGATAACGCGGTCGTTAATTGGCACATGATCACTTGATAATCCCCTGTGGCGTAGATTGCAAATTCGGTAACCATGGTAGCGCTGTTTGACACGTGTAGGTTTTACATGTAAGAACAAAATAATATACTAGATCTGTTCCTATGGAAATTATTTTTTTTTCTTCAAAAATTGAAAATCCACGAATTTACGTCCCCACAAAACAGCCATTTTGGCCAAAACCACGAAATTAAATGATTTCACAGTACACTGCTACAATAGTGAAATATCAAGAAAAGAGCAGTGACAGAGGATGCCAATTTAAACTGCAGATCATTCAGCCCAAAATCTGCAACTTATAAAATATCTTATAGTTTGAAATTTTCACCTGTGTTTTGCGAGTATGCAAGCTTGCATTCATACCCTGATCATGTACAAAATGTCTGAAATCTGTAGCTATTATACTTTCTGAATTAGAGTCCAGAAATGGAAAATGTTGATGTACTGACGGGAGACACCATGATATAATACAATCAATACATCCTATTTTTTTTCAAAACAAGCACAACATTCATAATTCATAAAATAATATAAATACAAACATTAGCTCGGAACTATATTATGGACATCAGTACTAAGGATGTCAAAGAAGAAGGAAAAAATAATCCCTTATTTTCTGGTATAATACTTCCTCGCTATTCCAAAGGCATTATTAGAAAAAGCACTAATACTTCCACTCACTCAGTCTCTTTTGTCAGATTGCTCTGTATCAGCACTGGTACAGGACAATCTTGTAGCCCTTGAGTAGCTGTTGTATGTATTTAAAGCACCTTTGAACCTATTTTCATGAAAAGGGTGCTATATATAAATTTGGTGTAATATACCTAGATGGAATCCTTCCTCAAACTAGCAGGATAGCTCCGTAACACGGAACAGTTCAATCCCTGGCAGTGACTTGAACAGAGATTTGGAGCCAGACATTTAAACTGCATAACTGCAGAACTATAGGTTACCTTTAGAAGACATCCTTTCAAAGCTGAAAGTGGAACTTCAAAACTCTATGCTGAGCTTACTACCACACTCTCTACTCCATATTTCACACTAAATTTCATCTACACTACATAAACAAGAGGGCCATGATGGCCCTGTATCGCTTACCTGTTATCATTGCACTTGAGGATAAGAAGGTCCTCAGAAAAAATATCTAAGTCCAAAGGACAGGAACAACAAAGGGAAGAAATTTAACCAAAAAGAAAAAAAAATTCTTACAAGGTATAGATATGTCAAAATACACCTAAAAATTGGAGGTACCATCCATGTTGTACCACAGAAAAGTGGTCTCGGTTTTTCCCTACGGCCAATAAGCTATTTATAGTAACGTAAAAGGGAAGTAATTAAATAGAAAAAAATATTGTAAGTGAACAAAGGAAGGATCTGCCAAATAAATCTGTTGACATAAATGAAATTTCAGATCAGTATCTTCATTAGTTATGGAGATATACCCATTTTAATTTGAAAAAAGGGAGGTAATTTGACATAAAATCAGTCCATAGTTATCACCCTGATTGTCTCAGTCCAACTAATAACAATAATGAAATTTCAAAAAAGTCCTATAAGTACTTACTGATAAAAATCCATTTTGATTACAATCAGGGGAGGTAATCAGATATAAAATAACTCTGGAACCTACGATTGGATCTAATTTGTCTTGGAATCCAAGATTTATTGTTGTTGAAGATATTTTGGAAGTTTGTATCAAATAAAACCATAAATGAAGTCTCTATATGGCTGCAAAAGCCAAAATAGCCAATTTTAGACCTTTAAGGGGCCATAACTCTGGAATCCATGAAGGAATTTGGCCAGTTGAAGACAGGAAGCAAGATCTTGTGGTGATACAAGTTGTGTGCAAATTTGGTTAAAATCAAATCATAAATAAAGCTGCTATTGTGCAGACAAGGTCAAAATAGCTAATTTTGGCCCTTTCAGGGGCCATAACTCTGTAACCCATAATGGGATCTGGCCGGTTCAAGAAAGGAACTGTGATCTTATGGTGATACAAGTTGTGTGCAAGTTTGGTAAAAATCAAATCATAAACGAAACCACTATCGTGCAGACACGAAATTGTTGACGCACGGACACACGAGACGCACGGACGACTGACGAAGGGTGATCACAAAACCTCACCTTGTCACTAAGTGACAGGTGAGCTAAAAAGTTGACCTTGGCAGTATAAACTTGAAACATGTCATACCCATAGAAGTCCATGCTAACCCGGGCACAACACCAGGTGGTGTAACATCATACATTCTCTCCCTTGTGAATAGTGGTTTGCCAACATAGTCTTGTAAACTATCCATGGTGACAGCAGTGCTAGAAATACCTTCTGAAACTATCTTTAATGCAGCTTTTCTATATATCTAAAGAAAACAAAAAAGCTCCATAAAACATCTAAAACGTTTATAAGCAAAAAAAACCTGAAAAATTTGACATAGAAGAATATTACTTTAATTCAGGTTATATCTATTTACTTGGAAGAAAATTTGGTAATGATATGAACAACTACTCGTGGGAAAACGAATAATGGCGCTTCATTAGGTGTAATAATAACCCAAGCGCAGTTCCAAGCTGCAATCTAGGTGAAGCAATCCAGTCTTATTAACTATACCGCTACTTCTCAAATATTGAATCTTCACACTGATATAACAATTATTACTCTGCATTTTCTTTAATTAAACACAAACTGTACGCTTAAAAGTTCTGTAGGTAAATGTATGTTAATAAGCAAAGACTAAGGACAGACAAAAAATAGAATAAAAACACTCTATACATATTAAATAACAAAGGGCCTTTATCTTACTCAGGCAATCTGACCAAAACTTGCAGGGCTACATTGCCCTTTAGCAGTTAACATTTTTACCATGTTTTATTGAAATCCTTCAAACCTTGCCTTTGATATGACTCTAGAATGACAGAAAATGGAATAAAAACACCATATACGTAATATATATTATTATATATATATATATATATATATTACATATATAGTATTTTTGTTTATATATACAAAGGGTTGTAAACCTTGTCCTACTCAGGCAATCCGACTGAAATTTGCAGGGCCACAATTCCTTACAGCAGTTAAAATTTTTACCATGTTTTATTTAAATACTCAATGTTATAGATAAAGCTTCAGACAGACATATGGACGGAGAGACAAACAGATGGATGGACAATGCTAGTACTACATCCCTCAGCCTTTGGCAGAGGATAGAAATCTAAGCAGTTATTTGCTGTGATACCTTTTCTATATGCTTCTGAAGGTTTCTCACACCACTTTCTCGACAGTAACTCTTTATAAGCTCCTGCATGGCATCCTGGGATATTGTCACCTGGTCAGCTCTGACACCGGAATGTTCTTCAGCTTGTGGTACAAGGTACCTCTGACAATTGAAAAGGATATGAATGTCAGTGTTCTTTGTATAGACCAAAATATCTACTGCTACTGTTACATCTGATATTTTCATATCACCAAAACTTCACTTAGTCTAAAAAAGCTATGTCGAATCTTTGCACAAGTCCTAACTTTCGAAAGTTTAATATTTTCCTGGGATTTAGGTAAGTGGCCAAATCAATGATGAACTAGAAATTGCTTTTGTAAAAAAGCACATGTCTCCCCCAATGCAAAGTCCTATAGGCAAAAAGCCAATAGGGGTCAGGAGCGAAAGTCAAAGAGACACTGATGGTTGGCTGCAATAGGGATCATCTACTTCGCATGTCCAGTCATCCCGCTAAATTTCAACACTATTGGCCTAGTGGTTCTCAAGTCACTGTTCAGGCTCCTGTGACCTTGACCTTTGATCAAGTGACCTCAAAATAAATAGGGATCATCTACTCTGCATGTCCAATCATCCTATTAAGTTTCAACATTCTAGGTCAAGTGGTTCTCAAGTTATTTTCCAGAAATGATTTTACATGACCAGGCCCCTGTGACCTTGACCTTTAATAGACTGACCCCAAAATCAATAGGAGTCATCTACTCCGCATGTTCAATCATCCTATGAAGTTTCAACATTATGGGTCAAGTGGTTCTCAAGTTATTGATCGGAAATTGTTTTCCATGTTCAGGCTCCTGTGACCTTGACCTTTAACAGAGTGACCCCAAAATCGATAGGGGTCATCTACTCTGCATGTTCAATCATCCTATTAAGTTTCAACATTCTGGATCAAGAGGTTCTGAATTTATTGATCGGAAATGGTTATCCATGTTCAGGCCCCTGTGACCTTGACCTTTAACGGAGTGACCCCAAAAACAATAGGGGTCATTTATTCTGCATAAACAATCATCCTATGAAGTTTCAACATTCTGGGTCGAGTGGTTCTCAAGTTACTGACCGGAAAAGGTTTTCAATGTTCCGGCCTCTGTGACCTTGACCTTTAACGGAGTGACTCCAAAATCAATAGGGGTCATCTACTTTGCATGTACAATCATCCTATTAAGTTTCAACATTCTGGGTCAGGTGGTACTAAAGTTATTGATCGGAAATGGTTTTCAATGTTCAGGCCTCTGTGACCTTGACCTTTGACAGAGTTATCCCAAAAAACAATAGGGGTCATCTACTCTTCATGACCAATCATCCTATGAAGTTTCAACATTCTGGATCAAGTGGTTCTCTAGTTATTGATCGGAAATGGTTTTCAATGTTCAGGACCCTGTGACCTTGACCTTTGACGGAGTGATCCTAAAATCAATAGGGGTCATCTACTCTTCATGATCAATCATCCTATTAAGTTTCAACATTCTGGGTCAAGTGGTTCTCTAGTTATTGATTGGAAATGGTTTTCAATGTTCAGGCCCCTGTGACCTTGACCTTTGATGGAGTGACCCAAAAATCAATAGGGGTCATCTACTCTTCATGACCAATCATCCTATGAAGTTTCAACATTCTGGGTCAAGTGGTTTTCTAGTTATTGATCGGAAATGGTTTTCAATGTTCAGGCCCCTGTGACCTTGACCTTTGACAGAGTGACCCCAAAAACAATAGGGGTCGTCTACTCCAGCAGCCCTACAACCCTATGAAGTTTGAAGGTTCTAGGTCAAATGGTTCTCCAGTTCTTGCTCGGAAATGAAGTGTGATGTACGGACGGACGGATGGACAAAGCAAAAACAATATGTCTCCCCCAGAGAGGTGGGGGAGACATAATGAAGATGTTGCACACAGTATATAACAGTTGTGTCCAATTTAACCGTAGCAAAATACCGAGATGGTACAAAACTTCCATTCCTCAGATAATAGTAAAGAAGGTAGCATGGTGAACTACAGTTCTAGTTCTTAGTTGTGACTGATATCCTGACTAACATAACATTTATATCTCATCAATGAACATCTCCATTCATTTAGATAACAAGTATTATATTACTTCCGTACTGTTGCAAAGTTCTGTGAAAATCTTATTAAAATCAAATCCCAAGTTTTACAGATGTCATTAAGTCAAAACTTCAACACCCCCAGTTTCAAACTTCACAAAAAGTAAATATTATCTATACAACCCAATGCATCTGTGCTGAAAAACAGATTTAGCTCTAACAGTTAATATTTTGGCAAAACTGAAGCAGTGATTGTATGAACGGAGTTACATCTGGCAATATCACAGAGGTTAGAAAATATCTTCAATGTCCTGCTGCCATTGTCATTATCTCTATGTAGTTATGATATAGAGGTAATACAATTTTGGCTATCTGAATACATGTTCATTGATGAGCTATAAACATTTTGAAATTTTTCCCAAGTACTGAATTTCCTTTGCTCTTCTGTGTAAAACACCTGCCATGGACTCCACTGGAAACAAGCTGTTCTATCTATTCCAGGTGTCAGAGGACTTCGAATATCCACTTTAAATAAGAGACCTTCATTTTTTACTTTTATTCTTTTTATACACAATATAATGAATAACTCACTAGTTTACAATATTACCTCAGCAATAGCCAATTTCTCCTCAGCAACATATCCCGAGAGATCTATAAGTTCCATCCTATCTTTCAATGGTTCTGGTATTGTATCTGTAATATTGGCTGTACAGATGAACAGTACCTAAAATTTTAAAGGCCATGTTACATATCATAAAACTATCAAATAAACTACAGTGACTTGTGTCTATAGGACACTGGTGCTCCCAATTACCTTCACTGTATGGCCATGTGTTACTTGCTTACAGTGCAAGACTAAGTAAACTCATAATACCACGAGTTGGGGTGTGAATCACCAGAGGGGGTGGGGGCAGGGTATGGATACTATACAAAATGAGAAATACTGAAAGAGTAATTCTTTTTATGGTGAAGGGAATGGGAAGAGTCGGGGTGGTTATCCATAGTAATAACCTAGGTGCACATCTTCGCTACTGAACAATTCTATACTGTTTCATGACACTTGTAAAACACAATGTTGATGAATCCAGGTGAGTTTATTATAGAGATATGTGCAGCAAACTGTTTTAGGCCTTTCATGTATACTTCTCACTGCCAAGGGCCATAACTCTAGTTTGGCTAAGTGAAATCCAAAACATATCACAGGTGTACAACTTCAAATGCTGAATAGCAATCATTACTCTAAGTCAAATACTTTTAAAATACATGTGACACAAACTTTTAGGCCCTTTTGTGTATTTTTGACTACCTGGTAAATGAAGGGCAATTACTCTGGTCTGTGAATCCCAAACAAAACCTCAGTTGCAAAACTTCACATGCTGAATAACAATTCAATAGTGTTTCATGACACTAGGAAAATACTTACTGAGATATATGTGACACAACCTTTTATGCCATTTATGCATATTTTTATTGACAATGGCAATAACCCTGGTCTTACTGAGTGAAATCCCAAACAAAACCCCAGGTGCACAACTTCTGAAGAACATTCCTATGACATTTGATGAATCTAGGTATAAAACTTCTTGAGATATGCACACAAAAATTTGGACAGACAGACAAGGGCAATGTAAGTGCCCCCAACCAACAAAATAGTGGGCAAGTGGGGGAGAAATGGGTGATAGATAGAAGTTGAGGAGTGGGTATGTAAGAAACAATATAGGTTAGTTTAAAGGTGGTCAATCACATTTAATCAACATTTAATGACATTTTTTACTTTTTGTATATTCTGGTACAGAATTATTTAAGGAACAAAAAGACCGATTACATAGAGTTAGATTCCTATTTGAAATGTATATGTTATTATTTTTATAAAATTTTGTAATTACTCCCCTTTAATATGAAAGTATATAAAAAGCTGGGTATTTCTTTTTATTTCGATACAATGTCTAGTTTTACATTTGCATTTGATAGACATATCAACTATTGAACAATCTGAACCAAAATGCAAGTTTTAAAGCTGTGTGTAGTTTCTGAATTCATTTATTTCCAATCTATCTTGGTTGCGCAACCAAGATAGGCAAAGGGAGGTAATAATAATTTTTCAAACTTGCGTTTCTAATGAATTCCATCTAAATACATAATTTGTAATGCAAATATTTTACAAATATATTACAATATGTCTAATATTTATATATTTCCTTAGGTTAAGTATGTTTATCAAATTTCTACTTAAATAACTCTATCCTGGTTGGGCAACCAGGATAGGAAAATGAAATTTTAAACATACCTCCAGTGAAAATCTAATTTGTATTAAGTGTTAAGTGAACATAAATGAGTGTAAATGATCAGATGCTTAAGTTTCGAACAAATCCGTTACATGGCCAAAATCTGATTATCCACCTTTAAGAAGAAATTTAAGCAGCTTGTTATATAGAACTTAAACCAGCACCATTACAAACTCTGACCATGGTGACCCTGACCTTAGTGACACTGGACCCTAAACCAATTGATATTTGTCCCTTATCAATTCCAATCCTTATGAGGATTGATGATTATATGGGCAGAAGTTAAAAAGAAATTGTGTAACTGAGAATCTGTCATCAAACTTATCTAACAGTATCACAATATCCAGCTCTAATGACATCAGCAATTATAGTCCTGGTTCTTAATGTCTGCTCCTTATCATGACCAAATCTTACCAAAGATTGGACAATAATAGGGCCAATAGTTTAGAAGGTATAGTAAAATTGAGAAGCTTGTGGTAAAACTTTAACCTGAATGCAATGCTGATGCCAGGTCGAGTATAATCCCTCTCCTTACTGGAATAGTATAGTTAAAATATTATCATTTCAAGGCTTGAAGTTGCAGCAACTGGGTAAAAAATATCTGAAGCTTGTGTGACACAAACCACTTGATGAGAGAGGTTCCTTTCAATGGCCAGTTATATTTCCTGGTATAATTGATTTTCATTGATACACTTCTGGATCGTAACAATAAGCTCCCATCCATAACTAGGTCATAGATACTTGCTTGTTCTAAATTAACTAACAAATTATCTTTCAATGAATAAACATAAGAAACAATATTTTCATAAATGACAAAGCCATGAGTGAAAATATAAGATGTGGGTATTAAATATGACTGATTCTTTATTGTATATATAAAACAAACACTTTTGTCTTTTTTATTTCATGTTCTTTCAAAAGTTCTAACCAGAATATACCCATCTGCCCCATGTAAACACATTGATATTTTTCACTGTGGAATTGCTACATATATTTCACAATTCTATTTTAATAATTCACTGAGAAACATATACTAAGTCTGTGTAATGTATTTACCTTTGATAGATCAACATTCACATCCAGATAGTGATCGAGGAAGTTGGCATTCTGTTCAGGATCCAGTAATTCTAACAAGGCCGATGCTGGATCACCTTGGTAACCCTTGCCAATTTTGTCTACCTAATAGTTAAAAACACAGTACTATACGTTTAACTAAACTTGGCAGTTATACAGTTACAGCACTTGCAACAGTTTTACTACATACTCAAAACATAACAGGAGTTTTCATAGCACATAGTGAAAAAGAGAAATACTCTAATAGAACAACATAAATAATTCCATAGTACCTGGGTAAATGTTTGGTAAAGTTTTCTATAACCTATATGTTATGGACCAGATAGTAAAAAAACAGTATAATTTAGAACAGACAAACAGCGCAGTTACTATATGCCGCCCCCATGGAGGGGAGGGATAAAAACACACCTCATCAATAAGCACCAGTGGATTTTCTCTTTTTGTTTTCTTCAAACACTGGATCATTTTTCCTGGCATAGCGCCAACATATGTACGACGATGACCTTTGATCTCTGCAACATCTGTCATTCCACCAACACTGAATCGGAAATACTGGAAAAAGCAAAAATCATTTGCCTTCTATGAATACATTTGTATCACTATGGACTGGCCTCATCTAAAACTAGAGCTGCTTTTGAGAAAAGCGCATATCTCCCACAACTGCCTAATCATCTAAATAGTAAGTCAGTCTTTATATACAGTTTACTCACTACAAATATACCTTTGAAGAGTAAAAAGGCTGATTTTGAGTAATTCAAGGGGCATAATTTTGAAGTGCCCCTCAGACGATTTGGTTAATTAATGATTTTGGCTGAGGAGTTATGCTCAAAAACATTTGGTTCAAGTTTGGTGAAGATCGGATAAGAACTGTTTGACTTAGAGCGCAGACAAGAGTAAAAAGGCTGATTTTCGGTAATTCAACTTTAAAAATAACTATCAGCTGCCATCATTAAATTTAAGAGTACACAATAAAGGCTTGTCTTCATTCCTTTTCCATTATCTAACACCTCAACGTTTAACATTTGGAGAAAAAAATATAAACAACACCAATCCATGGAAAGAAAAATTTGTTTAAAATGAAAATTGATTGGCATATAAAACATGCTACTATTCTTCAAAAGAGAGTTCAAGCAACATTTCCTGCTCAAATCAACTTTATTTGATGGCTACATTTTGCACAGGATAATCATTTCAGAGGAATACTTAGCATTATCTGCATAAAACCCACATCTAAAACTATGTTTTTGTCATAAGAATTTGAGATGTATATTGCAAAGAAGACCTTTTAGAGGCTGGAAGTATACATGTATAATATAAATTGTATTAATACTGGGCACACATGTTCAGCTTTGCAGGTTAAGATTATTTTGACCATGGTTAAGGGACAACAACTTACAATTGGCAACCATTCAAATGTTTAACATACCTCTCTTTTTAAAGCTCTGGCAATAGATTTGGCAATACTGGTTTTTCCCACTCCTGGAGGACCATGAAAACATAGAATCTTGCCTTGTGTACTTCCCTTTAAATGACTAACTGCAATAAATTCCTGTAAACAAAACATTATTCTGAAGAATATCTTCCAAAGTTCAAAATTGTAGACAAAGAAATTTTTTAAGAAACTCTTTGGATCAATCAGCATGAAATGATACATTACTAAATGACTTGGATTAATTATTCACTGACCAAGATTGAGTTTGTAGACCAGCCTAAAATGTATTGATGAATTTCAAATTCGTATTCATAACCAACCAATCAGATTACAAGGACATTATATGACTGCCTTTGTAAAAATTCAAGAAGAGCACCACCTGCTGGTGCCAACACTGGTCTATAAGCACTTGATAAAAGGCAGTACTAAAGAACAGGGTTCAAATTTAGACAAGCATACAAGCTAAATGCTAGTGGAATTTGAGAATAGCTAGTGGGCTTGGAATGTACCGTACTAGTCAATTTCAGCTAGTCAATAATATACCAAGCAAATGTCTTCAAAGGTTTAATAAAATTTGTTCTGCAGGTATACATTTTTCTGCATGAAAGGAATGTTATCATTTATGTTTATAAATGATATTTCATTGTTCAACAAAACTCTGATATAATGCATGATTGCAGCTTGCATCAAGTTAACATGGAAGGCTTTGACTTTAGCTTGTAAGTGGATAAAAATGGCACAAGCTATTTTAAGCTAATAGAATTTTTTTGTGACTGGCTACTTACACAGATTAATCAGTAGGTTTTGGCCAATAAAATATTAATAAAGTAATTAAATATTATTGTTTAACATTAGCCAGTATCTTTTCATTTTAGCTAGTGAACAAAAAGGGCACTAGCTACTTTTAGCTAGCAGAAAATGTTGTTAAATTTGACCCCTGAAGAAGAATTTTGGTTCTTGACCTTCTTACTCATATACTGATGATCAACAAATGTATCTTCTAGTTTTCAAGAAAAAGTAGACCTAAACACAAATCACAACCTCGTAGATTGTCTAAAAACATTCAGATAGATGAGCTAACAAGAGCTGTCACAGGAGACAGCGCGCTCGACTATTTCGATGCTGGATAGTGAAACTGGGCACATCTGAGGAAGCTGGAGCAGTCACTGGAGTGTTTAATGACTCCAATGGTGGATGAAGATATTGTTTGCAGTCTGTGTCAAAAATATTAAGTTATAAGAGAGATAAAGATAAAGTGTATCAAAACACTAAATAAGTATGATTCTAAGCAAAAGGGGGCATATCTGATAAAATATTGCTGCAAGAGTTATACACCTTGTGTCATATGATGTGGGTGATGATGTGGAACAACTACTTCAAGTCTGAATCAAATCTATTTAGTAATTTCTTAGATATAGTGAAAATGCATCAAAATTAACCTTAAATTCTAAGTAAAAGGGGGCATAATTCATGAAAATTGGTGCCAAAGTTATGCACCTTGTGTCATATGATGTGGGTGATAAGGTGGAACAACTATTTTAAGTCTGAATCAAATCCATTTAGTAATAACTGAGATAGAGTGAAAGTGCACCAAAACTTTAACCTGAAATTCTAAGTAAAAAGGAGAGATAATTCATCAAATATTGGTGCAAGAGTTATGGCTCTTGTGTCATATGATATGAGTGATGATGTTGAATAACTATTTTAAGTTTGAATCAAATCCATTTAGTAATTATTAAGATAGAGTGAAAGTGCATCAAAACTTTAACCTGAAATTCTAAGTGAAAAAGGGGGATAATTCATGAAATATTGGTGTGAGAGTTATGGCCCTTGTGCCATATGATGTGGGTGATGATGAGGAATAACTATTTTAAGTTTGAAACAAATCCATCTAGTAATTACAGAGATAAGGAGAAAAAAGAGAAAGTGTAAAAAAAACTTTAACCAAAGTGCGGACGTGGAAGGACGCCGGGATGAGTAGGATAGCTCTCCATATACTTCATATGGTCGAGCTTAAAATAGGTTTTCATAAGTGCTTTTAAAAACATCAGATTTTTGTTGAATTTCAATGCTTTGAATTTGGACTTTTTTTTTAACTTACAGAAAAATATAACTTAAATCGTACTCATGCAAGGATGAAATCTCAACCACTAAACTAATATCTTTTTAACTGCAATTCTGATTAAGGTAATTATATATATGGAACAAGTACTTCACAATTTACATTTATAATTCTGTTTCTAAAATAGCATTACACTTTACCAATATTCTCTTTTTCACATCTTCCATGCCATAGTGATCTTCCTCCAGTATATCTTTAGCCTGTTTCAGATCCAAATTTTCCTCACTATATTTTCCCCATGGAAGAATGGTTAACCAGTCTAGGTAATTCCTGGTAACACTGTAACAGACAGATTTATTATAAACAGAACAGTTTGAAGGGAGCCTTGTTGCCATTGTAATATACATAGGCTGTCAACTTAATCCTAATGTCAGACACTGTACATCCAGAAGGAGCAAATTTAGCTCTCACCATCTCTTACAATATGAGTGGAGTACATTTCATTGACTTTCAGATCAGAGTGGAACAATTTCTCTGCTCACTTTGCATCCACTGTATTATAAGTTACGTTTCGGAGCAAAGTTTTGCACAAATGTGCCACCTATGTTAAGTAGGATTTTCAGAGAAACAAGAGCTGTCGCTATTAGTGACAAATGCCCCCGAAGCATGCCCAAGAATGCTACAGTTGTCTGCGCAAAATATTTTTAAAAAGTCATTTCAAAATCGTTCAATGATTAAGACATATGAAGCAGAAAGGAAATAAAATAAAAATTTAAATAATGACGTTGACCTTGACCCGAGAGACCCCGATCATGCACATAGCATATTCTCAGGCTATTTGCACAAAATGACTTCTAAATCCATATTATAAACAACAAAAACAAAAATAATGACTGCATGCAGAAAACCAATATGTCAAATTGTGACCCTGACCTTGACCCAAGAGATCCGGTCATTGGCACGACATGCCCTTGGGATCAGATGAACATTTGTGCAAATTTCAAATTCCCTCCATGTGCCAAAAAGATATGGACCAGACACACAAAAAAAAATCACACATCATTTTGTGACCTTGACCTTGACCTGAGAGATCCAGGTCATCAGCTCGACACACCTTCTATGGTTAACATTTGTGTCAAATTATTTTCAAATCCCCCTATGAATGTTGAAGTTACAGCTCAGACAAGAATTTACACGCACTTTTTCTTTTTTGTATCAAGTGCCATATTTCATCATGAGCCGGCACCTGGGTAGAACCACCGACCTTCCGTAAGCCAGCTGGATGGATTAGGATACTTTTCATCACTGTGTAATGTAGCATATATCAAGAATGTTTTAACTAGAGCTGCTTTTGAGAAAAGTGCATGTCTCCCACAACTGCCTAATCATAATAGATTGGCATTTCTTCTCCATTATGTATCTGAGTCAACCACGCACCAATACATGTATCACTGGCATCAGTGTACAGAGCGATTTTCGGTTATTCAAGGGCCACAATTCCGAAGTGCCGGGGGCGATTTAACTAGTTATCGAACTTGGCCGAGGACTTATTGTCAAACACATTTTGTTCAAGTTTGGTGAAGATCAGATGAGAACTGTTCGACTTAAGAGTGCGAACAAGATTTGTGACAGACAGACACACACACACACAGACAGGAGTAAATCAATATGTCTCCCACACCACTGTGTAGTGGGAGACATAACAAGAGGGCCATGATGGCCCTATATCGCTCACCTGTTATCATTGCACTAGAGGACAAGAAGGTTCTCAGAAAAAATATCTAAGTCCAAAGGACAGTAACAACAAAGCGAAGAAATTTAACCAAAAAGAAAAAAAAAATTCTTACAAGGTACAGATATATCAAAATACACCTAAAAATTGGAGGTACCATCCATGTTGTACCACAGAAAAGTAGTCTCGGTTTTTCCCTACGGCCAATAATAAAAAAGTTACTAAAAATAAGCTATTTATAGTAACGTAAAAGGGAAGTAATAAAAAAAAATTATTGTAAGTGAACAAAAGAAGGATCTGCCAAATAAATCTGTTGACATAAATGAAATTTCAAATCAGTATCTTCATTAGTTATGGAGATATACCCATTTTAATTTGAAATAAAGGGAGGTAATTTGACATAAAATCAGTCCATAGTTATCTACCCTGATTGGCTCAGTCCAACTAATGACAATAATGAAATTTCAAATAAGTCCTATAAGTACTTACCGATATAAATCCATTTTGATTACAATCAGGGGAGGTAATCAGATATAAAATAACTCTGAACCTACGCTTAGATCTGATTTGTCATGGAATCCAAGAATTATTGTTGTTGAAGTTATTTTGGAAGTTTGTATCAAATAAAACCATAAATGAAGTCTCTATATGGCTGCAAAAACCAAAATAGCCATTTTTGGACCTTTAAGGGGCCATAACTCTGGAACCCATGAAGAAATCTGGCCAGTTCAAGAAAGGAATCAAGATCTTGTGGTGATACAAGTTGTGTGCAAGTTTGGTTAAAATCAAATAGTAAATGAAGCTGCTATTGTGCAGACAAGGTCAAAATAGCTAATTTTGGCCCTTTCAGGGGCCATAACTCTGGAACCAATTAAGGAATCTGGCCGGTTCAACTAAGGAATCAAGATCTTATGGTGACACAAGTTTTGTGCAAGTTTGATTAAATTCAAATCATAAATGAAGCTGCTATTGTGCAGACAAAGGTCAAAATAGCAAATTCTGGCCCTTTCAGGGGCCATAACTCTGGAACCCATAATGGAATCTCACCAGTTCAAGAAAGGAAACAAGATCTTATGGTGATACAAGTTGAGTCAAGTTTGGTTAAAATAAAATCATAAACGAAGCTGCTATTGTGCAGACAAGGTCAAAATAGCTAATTCTGGCCCTTTCAGGGGCAATAACTCTGGAACCCATAACGGAATCTGGCCAGTTTAAGAAAGGAATCAAGATCTTATGGTGATACAAGTTGTGTGCCATTTTGGTAAAAATCAAATCATAAACAAAGCTGCTATTGTGCAGACAAGGTCAAAATAGCTAATTTTGGCCCTTTCAGGGGCCATAACTCTAATTACCCATTATGGGATCTGGCCAATTCAAGAAAGGAACCAAGATCTTATGGTGATACAAGTTGTGTGTATGTTTGGTTAAAATAAAATCATAAATGAAACCACTATCGTGCAGACAAGAAATTGTTGACGGACGGACGCACGCACAGACGACGGATGATCACAAAAGCTCACCTTGTCACTATGTGACAGGTGAGCTAATAAAACAAAAAGGCCATAAATAGCAGGTAAAATTTCTCTGGTGTTAACAAACAAGGTTTATTTGAAAATTTGTGACCTCTTTGACCTCAGATAACCCAGTTTTGAATTTGATCTAGATTTCATTAAGAAAACAAAAATTTTGACAGTTCCATAAAGACCACGTAGAAAATATGGCCTCTGAAGTGTAAATAAGGTTTTTCTCTGAGATAATTGGAATTTGCAGGTAAGTGAGATTGAGATATCATATTTCATCAGTATACTGATAAGACTACCTTCCAGGTAAGCGAGTCTGAGATACAGTGTATCAAGTGCATATTGGTACAACTGACTTACTTAAATTCTGAAGAATGGTTATCCAGTGTAGCAAGTTTGTTGAGTTCTTCTTCAATCACAGTCATCACATGTTCTGGAACAACCAGGTCCTGAAATAGTGTACTGTATTCCTTAGGCAACAATATACATTTGTACTGATCGGCTGTTAAAATATAATATGTACATGTATTAGCAGTAGTGTGCCGAAAAGATGTCAGAAATGTTCAATACTTGTGTGTAAGGTATGACAGCGAACCAGTTTCTTCAAAAGTATTTGGTAATTTTAACTGTCAAAGACAAAAAAAGACAAATTCCATCACCCTTTTAACAAGAAAATTAGGACATTTCAACACAACAATGCCACAAGAGATACTGATACACTGACTGCCTTAAAATGTTTGCTACAAACCCATTTCTGCTTACAACCTTTCACAAATTGGCAGATGAATCATGTCCTTTAATGTTTTATACTTATCTCCATTTGTTTTGTCCAGTTTATGTCTGTATTATTTGACTTGTATTTGTTTGTATTCTTTTGAATATATCTGCATGAGTATACACATGAAGAGTGCTATATAAATGTGGTATAATAACAACAACAAAAACAAAAGAAATTCCGAATCCATAAAATCTTCTGTGGAAAAACAATTTTCTTGTATGGCAGGAGACAACTGACATTATAGCTAACGTAAAATAATACATACCTTGAGCCTCTCCCTGAATTTCTCCTCCACAGCATCTTTATCATCTTTCTCAACACCAAGTTCCTTTCTGATCACTTTCAATTGTTCACGTAACATATATTCTCTGTGATGTTTTTTCACTTTCTCTTCAACCTATAACATTTATGTAATTAATAATTCTTTTTCTTTCTAAAACATCCTTAACATCATGGGATCATGCTCCAACAGGTATGAACCATGTACAATATGAGACATTTGTTGTAAATTAACAAGCAAAAATCAAGTGTACTTTAACAAGAGCTGTTTGTATAACAGGTATGCCGTACATGACAGACAGCCAGTCCTATTTTCAGTTCTGAGATCACCATGACTTTTCCCGCTGACCTACTGTCCCCATTCCCACACCAAACACTAAAACAGTCACATGTATTTTTTCCTCAATTTGAGAATGCCATCATCATCAGTGACTTTGGGAAAATGGTTGTCTTGAATGAAATTGCAAGTTACCAAAATGTACATAAAGACGTTTTTTGTGTGTAATATTTACAAATGTGAAATCACACTTTAATAATTGCTCAACAGTATATTATTACTGTTGTTTAAATAACCAAAATAAACATACAAAGTAGCAAAACTTTTATAACAGCAAAAACCCTAAAAGTTAACTATCATTTTGGAATTTTAAGTTCAAAATTGGGAAAAAAACGTAGTTTTTTTGCTTTGGAACTCCCTCTTTTTACCAGAGGAATATTTATAGGGGAAAAATCCCCTGGTCCTCTGCTGACAACATGCAATCATCCTATGAAGTTTAAGGACTGCAGGTCAAAGCATTCATTACTTACTAAGCTTAAACTCTTTTCAATCTCTAACCCACCAAAACCCTAATAAATAAAAGTCATTTACTGACCACATGCAATCATCCTATGAAGTTTGAATGTAGCAGGTGGAGAAATTCTTAACTTACAAAGCAGAAACTTCCTTCAGTCTTGAGGTCACTGTGACCTTGACTTTTGACCCACATCAATTTACCAATCAATCTTCTCTAGCTAATGATCAGAAACCAAATGGTCAATCCACAAACTGACAGATCATCAATGAGCAAAACACTATACCCAAACTTCTTCCAAGTTTGACCATGATTTAAGTGAACTGCACATTTCACGCTAATTTTAAGATATTATTTTGAATTATTTAACATGTCAGATGTTTTAATATCATAGTTCAATTTTTGAAAGATAGTAACAGTGCAATTGTAATAAATTTACTCACAGATTGCCATTAATTCATAAAATGATTTTCATTTCTGTATGCCGAATCCAGGCCTTATTCTACATTTTTTTGATAAATGACGTTAAGCTATCACTTCCGGTTTATCAAACGTGCAGAACTACTTTAATCATACAATTTTACCTCTCTCCCAATCATACAGCATTACATATTATCCAATCATATACCTTACCTCTCGTCCAATCTTCTGCTGTAGCTTACTCACTGCAAGTTCTTTCTTTACCAAGTCTAGTGTCAGTGAAAGTCTTTGATGAATCTAAAAGTAGAAAAAGTTGTCTGTAAATTATAGGAACATGCCTCTGGATAACATCAGAATTTCCAAATTTCTAATGTGTATAGCAACTGATATCAGATATCTTAAAGGTGGATAATCAGATTTTGGCCATGTAACGGATTTGTTCGAAACTTTAGCATCTGATCATTTACACTCATTTATGTTCACTTAACACTTAATACCAATTAGATTTTCACTGGAGGTATTTTTAAAATTTCATTTTCCTATCCTGGTTGCCCAACCAAGATAAGAGTTATTTTATCATAAGTATAAATTTGATAAACATACTTTGCCTAAGGAAATGTATAAATATTAGACATATTGTAATATATTTGTAAAATATTTGCATTAAAAATTATGTATTTAGATGGAATTCATTAGAAACGCAAGTTTGAAAAATGATTATTACCTCCCTTTGCCTATCTTGGTTGCGCAACCAAGATAGATTGGAAATAAATGAATTCAGAAGCTACACACAGCTTTAAAACTTGCATTTTGGTTCAGATTGTTCAATAGTTGATATGTCTATCAAATGCAAATGTAAAACTAGACATTGTATCGAAATAAAAAGAAATACCCAGCTTTTTATATACTTTCATATTAAAGGGGAGTTATTACAAAATTTTATAAAAAATAATAAAATATACATTTCAAATAGGAATCTAACTCTATTTAATCAGTCTTTTTGTTCCTTAAATAATTCTCTACCAGAATATACAAAAAGTAAAAAATGTCATTAAATGTTGTTTAAATGTGATTGACCACCTTTAAATAATAAACCTGCAGTATTGTTTAAGTAGATACTTTAATGTGTATGCTATGAAGTACAGTTAAATTCTTTCTGTTTAACATTCAAATTCTTAAAATAAATACAAAATTTATCTGTGTGACTAACAAAAAAGAAAATACTGATTTTCCACAATTTTATGGAGCATTTTCATAGATTAAATGTTCCTAAACTGTACAGAATTACTTTACATTTTCTTCTTTTTGCAATAACTAACCAAAGAAAGCATTTTCTAAGTGACATAAATCTGGAGGCATGCAGCTGTCACATAGTCATTCAAATTCCCTACAAAAACACACCAGAATGATGTCAATACTGTATGACACATGTCCCCTGAAAATGCTTGAGAGAATGATAAATAAAATCCACAACAGGGTTATAAGTGAAGAAAAAAGTCCCAGTAATATTCTCATGTCAACTTCATGCTGATGATGTACAGCAAGTTCATTTCAAACAAATGGAAACTGTAGAAGGAGTTTTGATGTAGTCGTAATATTTCAAAGTCCAAAACAGGGCCATAACTCAGATTCCCTGCAACAACATATATGTCACTTCATGCTGATTATTCATTCTATTGGATCGAAATTGTAGAAGTTGAGTACACAATGTTCTGCTGTACTTGTAATATTTCAAAGTCCAAAACAGGGCCATAACTCAGATTCCTGCAACAACATATATGTCCACTTCATGCTGATTATTCATTCTACTGGATGGAAATTGTAGAAGTTGAGTACACAATGTTCTGCTGTACTTGTAATATATCAAAGTCCAAACTAAAAATATATAAACAGGACACAGATGCCCCGACTATGTGATGTTTAGACATAAAAGTGTAAGTCTTGTGATGGCACGATATGTATACTGAACTAACAGACTGGAAAAGAAAAATCATTGTAAATATTTATTTCATCATTAAATGATCAAATGTTACATTCCCTTGCCATGCCTTCTATGTATATAAATGTAATAGGCTAGACAACAAAAAAATGACATAACATCTTTGACTTATGAGTGTGATCTTGACCTTTGAGCTAGGGATTTAAGTCATGGACATGAATGACACATGTCTTATTATGGTATGTTTGTGTAAAGTTATTTGAATATTCATCTATGTATATGAAAGTGCACTATAACTTTTATCCTGCAATTATTAGTAAAAAGGGGAGATAATTAATAAAATACTGGTGCTAGAGATATGGTCCTTGTGTCATATGATGTGAGTGATGATGCTGAACAACAAATTTAAGTTTGAATCAAAGCCTCTCTGTAATAACAGAGATATAGTGAAAATGCATCAAAATTAACCTTAAAATCTAAGTAAAAAGGAGGGGAGCATAATTCATGAAAAACTGGCACCAGAGTTATGGACCTTGTGTCATATGATGTGGGCGATAAGGTGGAACAATTATTTTAAGTTTGAATCAAATCCATTTAGTAATAACTGAGATAGAAACTGCACCAAAACTTTAACCTGAAATTCTAAGCAAGAAGGGGGATAATTCATGAAATATTGGTGCAAGAGTTAGGGCCCTTGTGTCATATGATGTGAGTGATGATGTGGAACAAATATTTAAAGTTTGAATCAAATCCTCTCTGTAATGACAGAGATATAGTGAAAATGCATCAAAACTAACCTTAAATTCTAAGTAAAAGGGGACACAATTCATGAAAAATTGCTGCTAGAGTTATGGACCTTGTGTCATATGATGTGAGTGATGATGTGGAACAACTATTCTAAGTTTGAATCAAATCCTCTCTGTAATGACAGAGATAGAGTGAAAATGCATCAAAACTAACCTTAAATTCTAAGTAAAAGGGGGCATAATTCATGAAATATTGGTGCAAGAGTTATGGCCCTTGTGTCATATGATGTGAGTGATGATGTGGAACAACTATTTTAAGTGTGACTCAAATCCTTTCTGTAATGACAGAGATAGAGTGAAAATGCATCAAAACTAACCTTAAATTCTAAGTAAAAGGGGGCATAATTCATGAACACTTGCTGCTAGAGTTATGGACCTTGTGTCATATGATGTGGGTGATGAAGTGGAACAACTATTAAGTTTGAAACAAATCCATCAAGTAATTACAGAGATAAAGAGGAAGTGCATCAAAACTTTAACCAAGGTGCGGACGCCGACGCCGGGTCGAGTAGGACAGCTCTCCATACTTCATTATTGTCAAGCTAAAAATAAACCGCCTCGATAGCCTAGTGGTAGAGCGTCCGCTTTGAGTGCGTGGGTTCGATCCCCGGCCGCGTCATACCAAAGACGTGAAAAATGGTACCAGTAGCTCCCTTGCTTGGCGCTCAGCATTAAAAGGGAAACTGGCCTCTTCTCTCATACCCTCGTGGCGATGGATTCCATCAGGAATGAGGTGTCGAGAGTGATTAATGTAAGTTGTAGAACTTCCTTCACAATCGACCTAAAATAAATTAACCATACCCGGTGTTTGATGTGTTGTTCCTCTTAACTCTCTTTTATAAACAGTAAAATAAATTATGTATAAACTAAGCTAAAAATATGTAATTTGGCCTTAAAAGTAGGGATATTGGTCTTAAATGTGACACATTGTCTTGTTATATTGAATGTTTGTGCCAAGCTATTTGAATATCCATGCATGCATAAAAGTCATATCTTGGACAGGAAATAACCTTTAATCTTCTAAGTGTGACCTTGATCTTTTAAGGTAGTGGTATGGGTGTTGAGCATGACATGGCATCTTCTTATGTTAAATATTTGTGCAAAGTTATCTGAATATGCATATAAAGTTACATGCAGACATGAAAAATTACCTGAAATCTTCCGTTCTCTAGGCGTAACCTTGACCTTTAAGGGGTATGGGTCTTAAATGCAACAAGTCTGTTTGTTATGGTGATTATTTGTGCCCTGTTATTTCAAAATCTGACATAGGACAACAAAGTTATAGGCCTGACGAGATTTTGTGCATGGACGGACAGACACAAGCACGCACACACACAGACAGGGGTAACACTAAATGCCCCTTCCCTCATTATTCATAGTAGTGGCATAAATAGGGCTGTAACTCAGAAAAACTAATTGGACAAGAAAGTTCCAATAAAATGTTTCATTTTAACAGGATGGAAACATTAGGAGTAGAGTATACAAGAAACTCTGATGGAAGGACAGTTCAAACACTATATTCCTCCCAGGTCTTCAACACCACCGGACATAAAAACAATAAGCTTTTGATATGCATAAGTTGTTTTACTGAAACTTACTTATTATGTATCACAAATATCTTACATTTCGTTCCTCCATAACTTTCTGTAAATCTTCAGGTTCGGCTGTGGACATTGCAGCACCTAGAAATACAGTGCAACTTATTTTATATAAACTAGCAAATCTGACAAACTGGTATACCATTTTGACATCCTTCAAAATGTTGAGATAAGGACAAAACATAAAACCAGATGGACAGACAGACAAAGTGATTGGCAAATTACAGAAAACATAATACTGTATCACTCATTCAATGAGAGGATAATATAAGGCACATAAGTTTAAAACTTCTTTAATGTCAACAATGAAATAAAAATATCCAATGTCCATCTTTTACTAATGCATATTATCTTAAGATATTTACTTCAAATGTAGAAAACCCTTTATCAAACCTTTCTAACTTGACTAAATATATAACTTAGTTGGGTTTGTAGTGCTACTTTCTTAAACAAGAGCTGTCTCCGTAGGATGACACATGCCCCCGATGGCACTTTGAATGAATAGTTATGGCCGATGTTAAGAGTTTTGGACCTTTGACCTACGGAGCTGGGTCTTGCGCGCGACACATCGTCTTACTGTGTCACACATTCATGCATAGTTATTTTAAAATCCATGCATGAATGACAAAGATATGGACCGGACATGCCCATCAATGCACTATCATGAAAAATGATCTTTAACGTCTAAGTGTGACCTTGACCTTTGAGCTACGGACCTGGGTCTTGCGCACTGCACGTCGTCTTACTGTGGTACACATTCATGCCAAGTTATTTGAAAATCCATCCATCGATGACAAAGATATGGACCGGACACGCCCATCAATGCACTATCCTTTAACGTCTAAGTGTGACCTTGACCTTTGAGCTACGGACGTGGGTCTTGCGCACTGCACGTCGTCTTACTGTGGTACACATTCATGCCAAGTTATTTGAAAATCCATCCATCGATGACAAAGATATGGACCGGACACGCCCATCAATGCACTATCCTTTAACGTCTAAGTGTGACCTTGACCTTTGAGCTACGGACCTGGGTCTTGCCCACTGCACGTCGTCTTACTGTGGTACACATTCATGCCAAGTTATTTGAAAATCCATCCATCGATGACAAAGATATGGACCGGACACGCCCATCAATGCACTATCCTTTAACGTCTAAGTGTGACCTTGACCTTTGAGCTACGGACCTGGGTCTTGCGCACTGCACGTCGTCTTACTGTGGTACACATTCATGCCAAGTTATTTGAAAATCCATCCATCGATGACAAAGATATGGACCGGACACGAAAATTGCGGACGGACCGACAGACTGACAGACCGACAGACCGACGGACAGACAGACGGTTCAAAAACTATATGCCTCCCTTCGGGGGCATAAAAAATTCATGCAGTAACAGAAATTCCATGTTTTTGGTGGAAGTACACTTTTATACTTTGAAGTGTGTACTATTTTAAATAAAATGCACAGAACTTTTAACATATAAACTTAATAATTTTATATTTATACTATATGTAGTAATTGTTCTTTCCTGGGAAGAATCAGTACTGGCAGTAATATAGCCCACAACCCTTTATTAATTGGAAAACCCCTCCAAAACCATTTTACTCTGGTCGCAGGTTAATCAGTTTAGAAGGGTTCCACTGTACTGTGTACAATTAGGTAACATAAAATAAGTTGTAACATACACTAATAGAGTCAATTCCGTACTAAAGACCAACTATAAACAGAGTCAACATGTCTCTAGACACTATTTTTTCGAAGTATTAAACATCACCTACGAACAGCGGACTGTAACGGCTTTCCCAAACAATGTGTTAAACATCACCTACAGAGGACTGTTTTGGATTTCCCAAGCAATGCGATAAACATCACCTACAGAGGACTGTTTCAGCTTTCCCAAGCAATATGTTAAACATCATCTATAGAGGAGTGCTTGGATTTCCCAAGCAATGTGTTAAACATCACCTACAGAGGACTGTTTCGGCTTTCCCAAGCAATGTGTTAAACATCACCTACAGAATACTGTTTCGGCTTTCCCAAGCAATGTGTTAAACATCACCTACAGAGGACTGTTTTGGATTTCCCAAGCAATGTGTTAAACATCACCTACAGTGGAATGTTTTGGCTTTCCCAAGCAATGTGTTAAACATCACCTACAGAGGACTGTTTTGGATTTCCCAAGCAATGTGTTAAACATCACCTACAGAGGAATGCTTTGGCTTTCCCAAGCAATGTGTTAAACATCACCTACAGAGGAATATTCTGGCTTTCCCAAGCAATGTGTTATACATCACCTACAGAGGACTGTTTTGGATTTCCCAAGCAATGTGTTAAACATCACCTACAGAGGAATGCTTTGGCTTACCCAAGCAATGTGTTAAACATCACCTACAGAGGACTGTTTTGGCTTTCCCAAGCAATGTGTTAAACATCACCTACAGAGGACTGTTTTGGCTTTCCCAAGCAATGTGTTAAACATCACCTACAGAGGACTGTTTTGGCTTTCCCAAGCAATGTGTTAAACATCACCTACAGAGGAATGTTTTGGCTTTCCCAAGCAATGTGTTAAACATCACATACAGAGGAATATTCTGGCTTTCCCAAGCAATGTGTTATACATCACCTACAAACCAGAGGACTATTCGGTCCTCTCAAGCAGTGTGTTTATGCACACGTTTGACTCTACACAGGCTTACCAAGATCACTTAAGAAGACAGGATTTTCCATCACCCTTGCACCAACTTCTAACTGTATATGTGCCCTGAAAGTAGAGGTAAACAAATCTAAAAATAATCACCAAGAAATCATTTAATTTTTATTTGCACAGATAACTGTGGTTTACACCAAAATGGCCATTTCTTTCAAAACATGAATTTGCAATTTTCAAGATAAAATAAATGAAAAACTATCTTAAATATAATGTGTTCCTCCAGACTTCAATTCCTGGATCAGCAGAACCATGAAATCTAGAGTGGTGGAACCTATGCTCGCGGTATTTTGTACATATATAATCTTTTTAAGAAGCAAGAAAAAAATATTATTTCGACTTGCCTATGCAAAAACATAAAGTTATCCTCCTTTTATCGAAACATATTGTTGATGTGCATCATCACGTGACTTAGTCGTCTTGTGAGCTATCGACACGGCATACGTGAAAAGGTGAAAATTCGCCCTGAAGGGAACCTATGCTGGCGGTATGTAATATCGATTAAACTAAGGATGAAAAAAAAATTCAGCAGGCTTAAAATGAACAAACAAGCATATGCGAATATAATATTTAGCACATTACTCATTTATTATGTGCAAAACAAAAGAAATGAGGATAAAATTTAGTATGTGCCTCTATGTGTATATTTCCCTTACAGAAATAGAGTCACTATTAGAACAAAGCTTAAAAACGTATAATAATCTTGTTTAAAAACAGAATGTTCAAGTATTAAAGATTCAAACAACGACAGTGATTAACTCGCTAATGTTTTCTACACATCTTTTTTTGTGTAGGAAATTTACTCCTCCCTACATCTCAGAAAGAACCATTTGGACTTTGTCAAAATACTAAGATCAACATCGATCTTTTCATGGTTCGCAAGGCTATCGTAGTGTAGCCAGGCGTCACATTCATCCCATCTTGCTCTTAAATGTATCTTATATCTGAATGTAATGCATGATTTCTAAAAAAAACTAATTTTAGTTAGTGATTTTGACATATTTGTGTGAGATTTGTGCGACGGATACAGATTGTGTAAAATGTATCGGCTGCTGTATACGTAACGTGAGCGGCACGCGCGGCTATCGCTACGTTTTTTGTAAAGGCATTTCACCACTGACCAGTGTTGAACATAGCATGATGAAATATCTTTTATCAGTGCTTCTGCAGAAAGAATATTTATCGAAATACCGCGAGCACAGGAATACCGCAAGCATAGGTTCCACCACTCTACAAGCATTAGACTCATCTCTCAAGAATCATATAAAGATTTTACAGTTTGTCTTTATAAATTAACAAAATCCTACCAACATAAAGACAAAGGAAGGGCAAAAAAAAACAACAGAGCTTTGCAAAAGTACAATCTTAAGTTGTTATTAATTATACCCAAACAACACTAAAATATTTTCCTCTGTGGATAAAACTCACATCTGTACAGTTGTAGTGTTGTACAGCAACTTATGCTTACAAAAATTTTCTGTGAACTGACATTTTTATTCTTTCTTTTATATTTTTAGATACTCAGAGTACTAAGTGGCTGAAACATTGAGTCATTATACATGCAGTCTTACTCACTGGGTAATGAACATGCATTTTACAGAATATATTCCTGTACCTATTTACCTGAAGTAAGGGTTCATCACAATAATCTCTCGGATTGTCTGCAAAACTTCAGCAGTCAAAGCCTGCAATACAAGTGTTAAAATGTATTTGTTGATAATATGAGGTACATGTATATAACGTTTAATAATGTATTACCCATTTTTTACATCCATAGCACCATTCACCCTACATTGGATACAACATATATTCCATATTTGAAGATGTAACTTTTTTGGTATGATAAAGATCGATCCATCAAGTGGTTCATTAGAAGAAGTTGTTGAAAGATTTTTTCTGTTTTTAGCTCTAGCAGTCTACAAGGGGCACTATTTGAACAATTTGGGGAAAACACCTCTCAATGATGCTACAGATAAAGTCTGATGATCACCTATCAAGTGATTCATGAGAAGTTGTTTAAACTTTTTTTTCTATGTTTACCTCTAGCTACCCCTAAAAGGGCCCAAGTGCCCGCTTTTGAGAAAATTTGAGAGAGGACCTTACAATGATGTTACACACAAAGTTTGATGATGATCCAGCAGGTTGTTCATGAAAAGAAGATGTTACAAGGTTTGTTTAATATTTACTCGAGCGGCCCCTAAAAGTGGTCAAGTGCTCCCATTTGAAAAACAAGAGGGCCATGATGGCCCTAGATCGCTTACCTGAGTAACACACCATAACAGTGTAAATATGTTTGACCTAGTGACCCAGTTTTTGACACCACATGACCCAGTTTCAAACCTGTCTGAGTTTTTAAGGAGATAAACATTCTAACCAAGTTTCATGAAGGTTAGAGCAAAAATGTGGTAAACAAGATTTTTCTTCTATTTGGGGTGACCTAGTTTTTGACCTAACCTAACCCAACTTTTAACCTGTCTGAGTTTTCATAGACAAATATTCTGATCAATTTTCATTAAGACTGGACCAAAAATGTGGCCTCTTGAGTGTTTGTTTGTTTGTTTTGGGTTTAACGCCGTTTTTCAACAGTATTTCAGTCATGTAACGGTGGGCAGTTAACCTAACCAGTGTTCCTGGGTTCTGTACCAGTACAAACTTGTTCTCAGCAAGTAACTGCCAACTTCCCCACATGAATTATCAGAGGTGGAGGACTAATGATTTCAGACACAATGTCGTTTATCAAATAGTCACGGAGAACATACGCCCCACCCGAGGATCGGCCTCTTGAGTGTAAACAAGCATTTTCTTTGATTTGACCCAGTGACCTAGTTTTTTACCCTACATGAACCAGATTAGAACTTATTCAAACTTTCATAAAAACAATCATTCTGACAAAGTTTCGGGAAGACTGGAGCAAAAAAAGTTGCCTCTAGAGTGTAAACAAGCTTTTCCTTTGATTTGACATAGTAACCTAGTTTTTGATCCCATGTGACCCAGATTTGAAATCATCTAAAACTTCATGATAACAATCTGACAATGTTTTATGAAGACTGAATCAAAAATGTGTCTCCTAGAGTGTAAACAAGCTTTTTCTTTGATTTGACCTGGTGACCTAGTTTTTGACCAGTGACCCAGATAAAAACTCATCCGAGATTTCATACAGACAAACTTTCTGACTAAGTTTCATGCACATCAAATGAACAAGAGGGACATGATGACCCAATATCACTCACCTGTTAAACTTAGCCTTGGAATCATCAAGATAAACATTCTGATCAAGTTTCATGAAGATAGAGTCATAAATGTGGCCTCAACAGTGTTAACAAGCTTTTCCTTTGATTTAAGTGGTGACCCCACATGAGCCAGTTTCAAACTTGGCTTAGGAATCATCAACATAAACATTTTGACCAAGTTTCATGAAGATAGGGTCATAAATATGGCCTCTAGGCTGTTAAAAAGCTTTTCCTTTGATTTGACCTGGTGACCTAGTTTTTGACCCCACATGACCCAGTTTGAAACTTGGCCTAGGAATCATCAAGATAAACATTCTGTGCAAGTTTGTATCAAATCAAAGCATAAATGAAACCTCTGTATGGCTGAAAGGGCCAAAATAGAAAATTTTGCCCCTTTCAGGGGCAGTAACTTTAGAACACATGATGGAATCTAGCCAGTTTTCTAAAGGAACCAAGATTTTATTGTGACTCTAGAACACATGATGGAATCTAGCCGGTTTTCGAAAGGAACCGAGATTTTATTGTGACTTAAGTTGTGTGTAAGAAATAGTTACTGTTCTAGGAATAGGTCTGCACTGTGTTGATAGACCTGTGAGGGATTTGTGAACCTAGGGAGTGAGGCTTTCAAATCTCCTCACAGGTCTATAAACACAATGCAGACCTATTCCGAGAAAGATAACTGACTAATCTACATGCTTCTTTGTTTTACATAGTCCAGATTGATTTCAGATTTGTAAAATGTTTGTAATATGTATGTATAATTAAAAACAAATAATTAAAAGAAGGAAAAAGACCAATGTGTGCTACAATTTATCAGATACTATTAATATAACAAAATGCCCAACTTGCTACGCACCTGTAAATATATTAATCAGCAACTAGGACATGACATTTGTATTGCATGAAAAATCCGTGCACATCTGGGAAACATTGAGAAGATTATAGTCTCTTTCTCAGGGCAGCAATGTGGTCAGAATTTGACGCGAATGGTATTTTATAAGTTTTTTGACAATATTATTTGAAGAAACTGCAAAGAAACTGCAAGTTTATTTAGTTCTTTAATTTACCACTTACACTGCCGTATAAATTTAACATAACATTATCACAAGAAATGCCATCTGTATCACGTTAGCCAGTAAATGGTGCGTGCCCATTACATTACACATAAATAGCGTAACTGGGTTCTCTTGCATATTTTTTGTAAAATAATCTTAGCAGGCTGGGCATTTCCCCAAAGGGTAGATCATCTCGATCGGGATAAATAATTTACACCAATCAGTGTAACGGGGATAACATAGGAACAATAGAAAACACTAAAGTTTTGAAAACTTTTTATTAAGAAAGTGCTAAAAGTTATAGTATTACATCATGATAAAATACATATATAAAAATCAGAGTCTTTTACAAACGGGAAAACAGATAAAACTGTACACAGGCATGTTTGTATTGTTGATATATAGGTGAACTAAATCAATAATATAAACTAGTATACAAAATATAAATGTTAGTACTTTTCTAGAGATACTGTAACTTTTGTGTTCTTTCCGTTGTTCTTGTATTTCCTCGATCTGGGCAGAATAATCCGACCGAAGTTATACCCTGATCAGGCGCGCCAAGACGACACAACGAAATGTGCTAAAAACAGCGCGCACACCATCGAGAAGATATGAAAACCTTCTATCTTCTTGACAATGAAAGTAATGGGTACTACTAATTAAGAGGTTTGTAGTTTGAGGCCTTTGTTCTCTGTGACATGGCAACAATTTGAATAAACTTAACTTCGTTTAAAGTCGTTCCGGTTCTCCACATCTGATTCACATGAAGAAGTTGTCAGTTACTTGTGGATGTAAAGTCAATACAAGTATAGAATCCAGGAAACTGACTGTTTTACATAAATTAAAGACTGTAAAGTAAATGGCATAAGACTGACAAAAACTTTGTGCAGTGCAAAATATATAATATTATTTAAAGGAATAAAAATGTCAACTGTTAATTTGATATGGATTAACCATATTCAGCAAAATAAGAACATTTTTCAGAAAACGAGACATGTGCATTTCCCACCCATTACCAGTTCTTAAAACCTGCCTTTAAAATATGTTGAAACTATTAATCTTATTTCAGATACGTCCGGAAATATTATAAAATATATCAAAAACATTTAACTGGGTTATTTTCTAAAATACAACTTTTGTCATTTATGTTCCATGTTAATTGTATGGCAAATCGTCATAATTTTCATTAGCTGATTAATAACTAACTTGGAGGAATTTTGTGGTGTTTGTATTTATTGCAATTATATCATTGTCATTATTTTTCATAAGTGGACGGATAGCTCAATGGTTTGCACACTGGCCTTCCAATCCTGAGGTCGGGGGTTCGATCCCCGGCAGCTACTCTGGAATTTTTAGAAACGCTTTTCAGTGTTTCCCACCCAACTAGAGGTGTACTGGTCAGGAACCCAGGCAATCCTTGCGTGTATCAGTGCTATACACTGGGCACGTCTATTCGCAACGAGCTAGGCTAAGTTAGCCGGACAAGCTGTATCTGATTTCTGATCTCTCTGTCGTGGGGGCTTTGTTTCACTCTGTCCCTCTGGTCAGATCGCTCTGTGTCTGTACTAGTAGAGGATGAATTATGCGCCCTGTGTGGCTGCATTAGAACTATGTAAAGCGCCTTTGAATGTGAAATTGATCATGAAAAGGGCGCTATATAAATCTGGTATAATTAAAATAATAATAATTTTTTTTGTTAAATAGAATGTCCCATTTCATGAAGTATTCTCTACTTAGACAGAAGAGTATGCCCGTTTCAACTTCCAGAAAAATCTGTGTAAAACTGAATGTTAAAATTTTACAGCAAAGTCATGTTTATATCAGTTTTGAAGATGTGTAAAACTGGTTGAAACATTTTACTTAAAACGCACTTTTTTGAAACAAGTGATAATATTATTTACACCGTAAATGACATGCATGGACTTCTCATGTTTCTACTGCATTGTTACGGTCGCTTATGCACAACCTGTAAGTTTAAATTTAATCTCTGACAAATGCGCAAGTGTGACGACTCTTTGGCTCAGTGGTTAGAGCATTGGACTAGCATTCGAGCAACCCGCGTCCGAATCCCATTACAGACACATGGGATTTTATGTCGTAATTTTTTTTGTGTAAACAGTAGAAGTAGGACGCGTCTGGTAATTGTTATAGACCTCTAAAGTGGTCTATAAGCTGTTATAGAAGCCGGTAGGTACTATCGTGTTCACAAGGTAAAAATTAACAAATTTTGACTCTTTCAGGGGTCGAACAGGGGCCGTAACTCCAGAACCTATGACTGGATCTGACGGATTCATCACGGAATCCAAGACCTATTCTTGTAAAAGATATTTTGGAAGTCTGTATCAAATCAAACCATAAATGAAGTCTCTATATGGCTGCAAATTGAGTGCATCAATCCTAAAAATTGAACACAAACAAATAAAATTCCACTTTGTATTTAAAAATTAGAAATCCTTGCATTTTTGCCCATAAAAAGTAGTTCTTTTGGCCAGAACAAATAATACAATGACATATCACAGTAAATGAACTTTACCTTTATTTCATCATTCCTTTTGAAAGGTTCATGTTTTACATTTTCTGTTTCAACCATGAGAACTGGTTCCTGTGGATCTAACATCTCTTCTTTAGGTGTAAATAAATCTGTAAACAAACACTTTGATATAGAAAAATTTTTTGCCATTGGTATGTAGCATTTAACTTGATCACACTTCATAAAAGTTGGCAGAAATGTCAAGTAAAGGTCTCGTAAATTATGACAAGGTTGCAGACATGCTGACAGAACAACAAACTGGATTAATTTATAAGGTGATTAATGTAGATCTTTCTGCTGTACATTTATTTAAAACTACATAAAGCACAAATGTTTCAGTAGGTATAAACTACAAAAATTCAGAAAATAAACTCCCAAAAAGCTAGTTTTTGAAAATCTTTTCAATTTCAATGCATGAACATGCTTTGAATCCATTCAGTACATTTTTACATGATGATTTCAATAAGCAATAATTAGAGATTAATAATGATCATCAATTCCAAACCTCAATACTGCTTGAAACTAGATGAAACAGCATCTAAACATGCAATATATCTGTTCTACTTTAAAAATGCATAACTTTATATCTGATATACTTTTTGAAACATGTATAATAATATACACTTACTGAATGTCTTGATGGTCAATAGTCAAAACTGCTGCCTGAGCTCTGATGGACCAGGGGTCAATAGTCAAAACTGCTGCCTGAGCTCTGATGGACCAGGGGTCAATAGTCAAAACTGCTGCCTGAGCTCTGATGGACCAGGGGTCAATAGTCAAAACTGCTGCCTGAGCTCTGATGGACCAGGGGTCAATAGTCAAAACTACTGCCTGAACTCTGATGTACCAGGGGTCAATAGTCAAAACTGCTGCCTGAGCTCTGATGGACCAGGGGTCAATAATCAAAACTGCTGCCTGAGCTCTGATGGACCAGGGGTCAGTGGTTTTGACTGTTGACCAGCAAGCCATTAAATCAGTGTTTTATGAAGAGATATCAGAAATTAATTTTCACAGTTTTGTTTTTTAAGTTTTGAATTACTAGCCCAGTGAGCATGAGTTGAATTTAGGTCTGTCATATAGCAAAAACTATGGAACAACAATTTGTATAAGATTACATGTAATAAAATGGATATATTTATACCATTTATACCAAGCAGATTAATGTGACTACACAGCTATTGTCATAGAGTGTGAAAAATGTACAGACAGACTGTGACTCCAACCCTTTGCATAGAATACATTTCTGACGAACTATTGGCCGAGCTGCAGGTGCCTTTTACACATAATATGCCTACTATATAGATATTAACAAAGCTGAGCTGTAATAAAATTGTTTAAACACAAAGCAGTATATAGTGCTGCCTATCCTAAGCTTTTATAAAGCTTGGACCATATTGTAAATTGGCTCTGCCAAATATGCCATCCACTATAAATAAAGTCGTTACTTACTTACTTACTTATAAACATGTTAGTATGAGATCTGATGCTAAGTGAGTTGCAAATAGTGTTGCGAAGGGTTTATTCCTAAAACTGTGTAAAATGTAAAATCTGAATTTTGATTAAAACATTCTGAACAAAAACATATTGACCTTTTATATTATCTGTATCAACTGCATCAGGAATATTTTCTGTACAATCTGAAGTAACATCAACATCATCTTCTTTCTTTAAGCGACTATTCCTTCTTTCTTTTCTTGTCATTCTTACAGACCGCGTTTTTAACTGGTTTGCTAATAACAGTATACAAATGGAAAAAATTTAAGATATATTTGAACCAGAGATTGTTAAGAGTACATGTCTCCACATACTACTTCATAAAATGGGAAGGTGAACTAATATGCAATATCTTGTCCAGGGAACTGCTGACAATACACAAACCTTGGTACTATACCTTCTTACAAAGGTTACTTGAAATCCTACAAGCAATTTCAGAGGAGTAGTCCACACAACTTTTGTGACAGAGGAACAGACAGAAAAGACAATATCAGTATATCTCGATGAACAAGGTATTTCAACAATATGAGTTACCCAAATAAATGCTACGAAAAAGCAATAAACTTGAATTAGCAACCAATTTCATTAAAAATGGTATCCCCGGCAGAGTGTATATTTGTCAGGGGAGTGTCATCAGGCTATAGGGAAGATATATTCTATGAAGACTTTAAACAAGAGGGCCATGATGGTCCTATACATCGCTCACCAGAGTTGATCTGGCCTACTGACCTAGTCTTTAACCAAGACAAACATTCTGACTAAATTTCATAAAGATTTGGTTACAACTGTGGCCTCTAGAGTGTTCACAAGCTTTTCCTTTGATTTGACCGGTGACCTAGTTTTTGACCCCACATGACCCAGATTGGAACTTGACCTATAGATAGATTATTAAAACAAACATTCTGACTAATTCTCATGAGTTTCAAACTTAAATTGTGGTCTCTAGAATGTTGAAAAGATTTTCCTTTGATTTGGCCTAGTGACCTAGTTTTTGACCCCACATGACACAATACTGACCTAGAAATCATCCAGCCAAACTTTCCGACTAAGTTTCATAAATATCGAGTCACCATTGTGGCCTCTAGATTGTTCGCAGGCTTTTCCTTTGATTTAACCAGGTGACCTAGTTTTTAATCCAACATGACCCAGTTTCGAACATGACCTAGAGATCATCAAGATTAACATTCTGACCAAGTTTCATAAAGATTGGGTCACAAATGTGGTCTCTAGCTTGTTCACAAGCTTTTCCATTGATCTGACCTACTGACCTAGTTTTTGATACAACATGACCTAGATTCAAATTTGACATAGAGATCATCATTACTAACATTCTGATCAAGTTTCATAAAGACTGGGTCACAAATGTGGTCTCTAGAGTGTTCACAAGCTTTTCCTTTGATCTGATTTACTGACCTAGTTTTTGACCCCACATGATCCAGTTTCTAACTTGACCTAGAGATCATCAAGACAAACGTTCTGACCAAGTTTCATAAAGATTGGATCAAAAATGTGGTCTCTAGAGTGTTCACAAGCTTTTCTTTTGATTTGACCTACTAACCTAGTTTTCAACCCCACATGATCCAATTTCGAATCTGACCTAGAGATCATCAAGACTAAAATTCTGACCAAGTTTCATAAAGATTGGGTCAAAAATGTGGTCTCTAGAGTGTTCACAAGCTTTTCCATTGATCTGACCTACTGACCTAGTTTTTGACCCCACATGACCCAGTTTCGAACATGACCTAGAGATCATCAAGACTAACATTCTGACCAAGTTTTCATAAAGATTGGGTCACAAATGTGGTCTCTAGAGTGTTCACAAGCTTTTCCTTTGATCTGACCTACTGACCTAGTTTTTGAACCCACATGACCCAGTTTCGAACTTGACCTAGAGATCATCAAGACTATTCTGACCAAGTTTCATAAAGATTGGGTCACAAATGTGGCCTCTAGAGTGTTCACAAGGCAAATGTTGACGCACGACGCACAACTGACGACGCACGACGGACGCCGACGGAAAAAAATGCATTTAAGCCTTGAAAAAATGGGAACTTGTTTCAGAATCTAGAATAAGATACAAGCATAATAAATGGTTAATTTTCAGATATACCATTTGATGTTACTAGTGTTATCTGATGCAAGATAAGAGCAAACTGAGTAACACTGAAGCATGTCAAAACATTCAAGGGTGACCTTGACCTAGTCCATCTAGAACATGGGTCAAGCACTTTGTCATGTTAAGACAAACATTCAAATAAAGTTTAATGAATATCCTTCTGTGGGTAGGGAAGACATAGACAAGACATGAAATCTGAGGCTCATACTGTTGGTAGGGAAGACATAGACAAGACATAAAGTCTGAGGCTCATACTGTTGGTAGGGAAGACATAGACAAGACATAAAATCTGAGGCTCATACTTTGATTTTCAAGTGTGACCTTGAGCTTGGGCTGACACAATTATCATCTTGATTTTATAAGTGGAACATTCTACTACCCTTCAAGGCATATATCTTAAGGAATCTAAGGCACAAATAGTTGTCATTCATTTAATACATTGACCCGAGACCAAAGTAACTGCAGCATGTATTCTGCAAGTCATCTATATATTAGGTGAAACATCCAACAGAAGTTTCATAAATACTGTTAAAGCAGTTTAAGACCAGACAGGAATCCAAGGATCAATGTTTGACCTTCAGTTGTGACCCAGACCTTGGGCTAGCACACTTTAAACAAGAGGTCTGCAGATGAACATTCATGGCAAGTTTCATATATCCTTCATGTGATTAAGAGGATATTGAGTGGTCACAAAATTCAAAGGTCAGTCATCTGACCTTCAACTGTGACCTTAACCTTGGGTAGACAGCAACATGAGTTCTTCATTTTGTACTGATGAGATGAACATTCCATCCAAGTAACCTCTAATTCTGACCTTGACCTAAAGTGGGCAATTAAAACACAAGTTTTGCACAAGTCATGATCTTGAGAAGACGAACAGTCATTCTTGACTCTACTTTCATAAAAAATTTTCAAGGGATTAAATAGATATCAAGGTGGCCATGCTGTGAACTTAAGGTAGAATGTGCCACCTACTGATTTTCAACAGACTGTTATAAAAAATTCACAAATTATAGTTGACGATATTTCCGAAAGAATGGTATTTTTTCTAGTTCTCTGTTATTCTCCATTTTGCCGCTGTAAATCTTCAAACATGGCCTCTAACGTCGTTTTTTAGCAGAGCCCATAATGACATACTTGACAGGTTTTTTAAGTAGCATTTTTATGTAAAACAAAAACACAGTAAAAATTTTTTATTTTCAAGTTTGTGTTAAAATCATCCCTCCAGTAATACATAATGTGTGAAAGAATAAATACCAGCTTGCTGAAAATATCTATTTTAATTTGTGAAAATTTCGTAACAGTCCGTTGAAAATCTGTAGGTTATTACAAATGTGAATACGACCAAGCTATTACCAGTATAAACAAAGCATGCTATTAGCTGGTAAATGAAGTAAGTGATAAGAAGTTACTGCACATCAGATACATTTAATTTTGGTAAGCCAATTTTACCAAAATGAGGGAATTTTAATTTCAGATTTTATAGAATTTGATGTTTAACACAAATGTGGTTAAATTAATTTCTAATAATGTCATTTAAACTTAACAAGGCACACAATTAATATGCATATACCATTTTTTCATGACGGGTATCCATTGACATTAATTGGAACCATGTGATACAAAGTTTTAAGAATAGTGTAGAAATATTATGTTATAATATTGAAATAATTTTCACCCTGAACATCATGTGTTACTTATGTCACAAAAATAACAATGATTGCTACAGTTATAGCTTGCTGAAACAAATGTATGTTACAGTATAGCTTAAATTTGTACGGTAATTTTTTCTCAACCTATATTGAAAACAAATTATATACCATGTCCAAAACATCCCAAAGTTCAGTATCAAAATACAAAGGGTGGCAATTAAAGTCTTAAAACACCCATACTTATCACATTATTCCTAGTTAACCTCTGAAAATAACTGCCAAAATGATAATGTTTCTAAATAGAGAATTCATCTAAGTCTCATGGGAACCATCTAAAGGTACAGGAAGTTAGTAATAAGCTTACATTTATAGCCTTAATAAATTTCTAAAAAATCTGCCTAATCTCAAACAAAAATGTTATTACGAGGCTAATTTATATCTAAGCTGCACCCTCTTGCTACATAAATGCTTCATTACAGTGGGAGTAGACAAAAGTTTGAGCTATCAGATCTTGGATTTCTATGACTTTGACCTTGAGCCAGTTGACCTGGGTTGTGCACTCTCGTCTCTGCATGTCTACAACTAATGCTAGTTTTATGAAAATGGCTCTAGTAGTTCAAAAAGATTAGTAGATACAAATTTGACTTTTTTGATCTTTGAACTCAAAACGTGACCTTGACCTTGGACCTAGTGACCAGGATTGTGCACATTGCAGGTTGTCTTGGTGAGGTAAATACTCCATACCAGTTTCATAAAAGTCTTCGAAGCGGTTCAGAAGATATTGAGCGGACATGAAGTTAAATTACAAGACCTTGGAAACACAGGTGTGACCTTGACCTTGGACTTAGTGACCTGCGTTGTGTACTCTGCACATCACCATGATGAGGTTAACAGTTGGTTAGAGTTTTATGACAATCTTCCCAGTAGTTAAGAAAATATGGAGTGGACACGAATAGGGACGGACAGACAGACCAACTGATAACAGACATGCATGACTCCAACATATAGCAATCTTACACTTTGTATCTGGGGATATATTTACTGCTTTAAATGGTGTTTTGTTACAGTTTACAGTAAGGTGTATTACATGGCCCTTTGTTTCAGAAAAAGGTGGGAACTTAGTATCTTACCTAGATGTTTTGTTACTGCTTCTAAATCATCACCAATGTCTGGTTCCTGTAGTTGTTTTAATATGGATATTCTGAAATATTTCAAGAAACTGTTATCAAGGATTACAGGGTAAAAGAAAATATACACTGTTTGAAAACACATATGCAGTGACCGATGACCTGTTGGAAGTTACTGGAAATGTAAATTTCAGTCCCATGTACACAGTAATTTTTGATTAACTAGGGGTCATCTACTGACCATACACCAGATATTCATACTAAATGTTTTCAATTTCAAAGTCACTTTTGAATAATGACCCAAAATTTAAGAGGGGTCATGACCAGGTAACAGGCAGCTATTCTATGAAGTCTGAAGGCCCTAGGCTCAAGCCTTGTGTTCAGTATCAACAACCAAGATTTCTTCTAGATATTAATTTGAAACCGTTTTCAGTCTAACAGTCAATGTTATCTTGACCTTTGAAGCACTGACCTCTTAAACATCAGGGGTCATCCAATGACCTTGGGCAATGATCACAGAAAGGCTGAAGGTTAAAGCTCCTGTAGTCATTCTTGACAAACAAACAAAATACTACCTGGCTTAATACCCTTATTAAATATGATGAATGCTCATGTTAAGAAAATCTTCCAGAAACAAACTCTTTCCAGTCTATTCTTGGGACAACTTTTACTTCCTTCAGTATATGTTATGACAAACTACTCTAAATACTGATTTTGAAATTCAGTTTTCAATACTGCAATAATTTTGCATAATAACTGACCTATTAATAGATTATCAACATAAATTTATTGGTACAGTATAGACATAATGACAACCCTAATATCTATCACAAACATTGGTGTAGTTTACCGCCAGCATAAACTGTAACTTTTTGAATTCAATGTATTTCCCTAACATGATTTTACTGCCATCACAGGAAACAGGAAAGCCCTCTGTATTGTTTAAGCAAAATTATCACTAAAAAGTACTCTTTCACTATGATTAGAAATTAGAGATTATCATAATGTGTCACCTTCTAAGACTCTTTACTGTCATTCTGAGCTTATCTTCAAATGACTGCATTTCAGTAATCTGTACAAAACTACCAACATTGTAGACATCTGACAAGTTCTCAACAACATCACTTTCATTACTGTAAAAAGGTACAGAAGATTATCGGTGAAAAACAAAATTCAGGTTTGTAAGTATGAACAGAAAATAGATTGAATATATAAAAATTCATTATTAAATGTAGACATATATGATTTAAGATTTACACTGAATTGAAGTTGCGGTAAAGTGGATAAGGAGTTGGTGTCTCAATCCAGAAGCGTCAACACCCAGAGATGATACAATCAAGAGGTGGCTCTATCCAGAGGTGATACAATCCACATGTGTCTCAATCCAGAGGGGACACAACCTAGGGTGACACAATCTAAAGGTAGCTCAATACAGGTGACTCAATCCATGGTGACTCAATAGAGGTGGCTCAATGCAGGGTGACATAATCCAAAGGTGGCTCAATAGAGGTGGCTCAATCCTGGGTGACACAATCCAAAGGTGGCTCAATAGAGGTGGCTCAATGCAGGGTGACATAATCCAAAGGTGACTCAATAGAGGTGGCTCAATGCAGGGTGACATAATCCAAAGGTGGCTCAATAGAGATGGTTCAATCCTGAGAGTTGTCTCAATCCAGAGGTGACTCAATACAGACTCTGAGGTGACTCATGTGTGGGTTTTTTCACTCACTTTCAGACAGCATGATAACACTGGTGAAGTACACAACAATACTGTTCTGAGGACTTTAGTACAGACACCATGTCATTTTCATAACATTCATTAGTATACATATTTATGTAAATTAGCATTTCAATCCTGCACACTATTCCACTGTAAAGAGTTTGAACTGATACATAAAAATACTCAAAGTTTGCTTACTTATCATCTTTTTTTAAAAACACACCAGCATATGGCAAGTTTAATCTCACTTTCCGCTGTATCACATCAATTAATCTTTGGTCATTTACCTGAAAAGTAAGAATGTATGTACTGTACTACTTCAAATGTACAGGTTATGCATTTCAATGAAACAAAATTGAAAGGTAGCCTTCAAAATGATGTAGCTACACATTCAGTGAAGACTTCCTCTTGATAACCCAATATCCCTTTTTTACAGTAAACATAATATGTGTCCATAGGACACTTGTGCCCCCGCGTCCGGTCACCTTACAATCATATGTTACTTGTGACAATGCAAGACTAAATAAAGGTTTCTATAACATTGGGTTGGTGGTGTTAGTCAGTGGGTAGGGGGGTGAAGGGGTAACAGAGTGTATTGATACTATAAAATACCAACAAGAAACACAAGGCAAAAGAAACTGAAAGAGTAATTATCTTCTCTTTACAGATGGGGAGGGTATGAAGGGGATAAAACTGCAGGTGCACAACTTCACATGCTGAACAATATTCCTACAGTAAGTTTCATCAGTCCAGGTCATTTTCTTTTAAGATATATGCAACACAAACATACCTATTTCTGACTAAGTCAAGGGCCGTAACTCTGGTCTGGCTGAGAGAAATCCCAAACCAGAACCGCAGGTGCACAACTTCACATGCTGAACAATATTCCTACAGTAAGTTTCATCAGTCCAGGTCATTTCCTTTTAAGATATATGCAACACAAACATTTGGGTTCTTAATACCTATTTCTGACTAAGTCAAGGGCCGTAACTCTGGTCTGGCTGAGAGAAATCCCAAACTAAAACCAAAGGTGAACAAGAGTTGTCATTAATGGTGACAAATGCCCCCGCAGTGCCTTGACCTTTGATCTGGTGACCTTGACCTTTGACCTGGTGATCCCAAAGTCAATAGGGGTCGTGTACTCAATAAGTACTATTAGCATATGAAGTTTGAAGGTCCTGGATGCAGTGGTTCGTGAGTAAAGTGCCTTCATGCAAAATGTTAACATTGGCCCCTGTGACCTTGACCTTTGACTTGTGACCCCAAAGTCAGTAAGGTTCGTGTACTCAGCATGTGAAGTTTGAAGGTCCTGGGTGCAGTCGTTCGCGAGTAACGTGCCTTCATGCAAAAAGTTAACATTGGCCCCTGTGACCTTGACCTTTGACCTGGTGACCCCAAAGTCAGTAGGGGTCGTGTACTCAATAAGTACTATCAGCATGTGAAGTTTGAAGGTCTTGGGTGCAGTGGTTCGCGAGTAAAGTGCCTTCATGCAAAAAGTTAACATTGTGACGAATGGACTAACGAACGAACAGACGGACAGTTGAAAACTAATATGCCTCCCTTCAGGGGCATAACAACTTCACATGACAAATTATATTTCTCTCTACATCAAATGTCATTTGAGATATATGCGATATACACTTTTAAGCCCTTTATGCATATTGTTTATCATGTCAAGGGTCTGGCTGAGTGAAATCAAAAATAAAACATGACGTGCACAAATTCACATGATGAAGAACAATTCTTTAATGATTCATGATTCTGGATAAAATACTTTTCCAGATATTTGAGTGACAAACTTTTAGGCCATTTATGCATATTTTATAAAGTCAAGGGATGTAACTCTGACTTGGCTGAGTTAAATCCCAAACAAAACCCCAGATACACAACTTCATATGCTATATAACAATCCTTTTCTGTATCATTTTCTGTTTTGTTGGGTTTAAGGTCACACTGACACAATCATAGGTCATATTGCAACTTTTCAGCTTTTGATGGTGGAAGAAGACCCCTGGTGTACAGCTTCACATGTTGAATAACAATCCTACATTGTTACATGACTTTAAGTCAAATACTTTTTGAGATACACTGTACATGTGGTACAAACTTTTAGGCCTTTATGAATATTTTTTACTCAAGGGCCATCCCTTTGGTCTTACAGAGTGAAATCCCAAACAAAGCCCCATATGCACAATTTCACATATTGAATAACTATCTATGTTTGATAACTCTAGGTCAATACTATTTTAGATATGCATGACACAAATTCTGATGGACAGATTGACTGACATTACAGAAGAATGGATGGACAAATATATAAATAAAAAATACCCCCTATATATATAAAATAAACACGTGTTTTTATGGGAATTTTGTAAGATAACTTTTATGTTTTATAGAATTGACTCTGGTAACCGATCATCTGTATTTTCCCGCATTGACATTGACTTAGACATTAAACAAAAAGCATATTTTATGTATATGCATCAAAATGTTGAAATGAATCATCAGATTTTTTAAGGCTACTTGGCACGAATTGGTCCATCCAATTGCAAAAAATCTCTTTTTCCATTCTGGGTTTAATTCCAAAATCTCAAAAAATACCATTCAGGTTTCCAATACTAGCTCAATTAGTTTCTGTTTTGATTCTTATTCCTTACATTTAATTGAGTAACACTGTTCCTGTATCAATTGAATAAACGCGCCTGTATACAATCGCATTAAATCAAGCTCGCCAATTATCATGGGAAATGAAAATATGCCGAGCAATTATAAGTAAATCTTATACAAAGAAAGTCACTGAAAAGTATGCTGCTGACAACTAAAAGCTGTCTAGCTTCGGCTTTATCAATAAAACAAGTGCCGAGAAACAGGCCACCGCGATAATGTCTCAAGATTCAGTAAGATCAGAGAACGCTGATGACAAATTAAACACATCCTCGGATCATACCCATGATAAAACACTTGAAAAAACACTGTACACAAGTGAAGGTTTTACTGACTGTTGTGTGTCTGAGAGTCTCTCACTAAAGAGATACCAGAAAATTTTGTAGACACTTTCAAAAGACAAAAAAGAAACAAGTAGCTGCTTTTAATATACGCTTGATGCCTCCGGTGGCATCCTTGTCGATACAAAGCAACCTAAGTCCAAAACGAGGTCAAGTTCAAGGTCAAGGTCAAACTGAGGTCAGGTGATGTCTGAAGATGAGGAATGGTCACAGGTTACATCTGCATTAGTATCAAGTCATTCTAGTTAGGGGTATTGATGCTAGACGAAACGGTTCCATTTGGTTAACCTTGTACGGACGGACGGACGGACAGGACAACACGGGTTTTTTCTAGCTAATTTGGGAACATAGCCTATACCCCCAAAATTGGGAATTTTGACGCATAAATGTTCCAAATTGGGAAATAATTAGTCCCATAGGATATAGAAAGGATGTGTTTAAGCACTTTCTCATACACTTGTTTCACATTGTACAACCTCTTTAACATACTTCCATTACAAAATTGTCCATAATTTGGTCAGTGTTTGTGCAATTTTGATGAAATTTTTTTCAGGATGTAGATTGGGAATTTTTGCACTCATTTTGGGAAAAAAACATACTTTTTGGCATTGGGAATATAGCCCAATAACGGCTATAAAAATGACCGAAAAAAAAAACCTGGACAATCACTATATGCCTCCCGCACCAGTAGATGCCGGGGGCATAAAAAAAGACTTGTAATGTGACATACAACAATAACAATGCTGAAATAAAGGTTGTATGATGGTAAAACTTATTTTTTGAATTTCCCAATTTTCAGCGTCATTTTTCCGAATTGAATGGGCCCCGGGCCCCAGGTTTGAAACGGTAAAAAAATCCCTGCAGATATCATCCAAGAAACAATCATGTGTACTTCAAACAACAATAGTCAGCCATTGTAATCACATCACTAATTTCGCAGTATAGGTCAACAACTGTGGCAATCAAACTATCATAGGCTAAAGAACACTTAAAGTCTAAATATTATTCAAACATTAAAAAACTGTCTAAGTCTAACTAACTGGAACATTCAAAAGTCATAATTAAACATCAATTTAAACATTTTATAATATGAACTGTTAACATTGGCATTATCACAAATGTACTCCTCTGGGCAGTAGACACACCTGATCTTTTGCAAATCAGTGTTTTTTTCCAGGCCAACTTTGGGCCGAAATTGGGCCCCAATCCCAATGACAAAAAGTATGTTTTTTTCCCATTTTCAAAGTGAAAATACCCAAAGTTAAAATGAAAATGTTTTTTTTTTTTACTTTTTTCAACCAAGACTGTACCTATGAAACCCTTAAACATTTGGAAAACAAGACCGCATCATCATGCAGGGTTCTAGCCAGGATTTTTTGAAGGCATGTTGCAGAAGGATAGTTTTCGATGAACAAAGGGGTGGGTGCGGGAGGGGTGTCCCCTCCTTCATGGGGGGTATGGGGGTTACCCCAGAAAAATTTGTGTTACTACAACTCATTTTGGTGCATTCTGGTGCATTTCAGAGTGAAAAACATAGTGGTATTTTCAGTGATTAATAAGCATCATTTACATGCACAACAAGAACAAATAAAGATATTGTGTCATAAAAGATCCTATGGAGTTTATTGCTGAATGACAATTAAAAGTTTATCAATTTTAAGTTGCTAAAAATGTTCATTTACTATTTATTGTAAATAAAACAACACAATTTTGCACGCACAGATTTTTTGTTTAAAGTTTATGTCTTCTATTCCTGTGGAGTTTATTTGCTGAAAACTTATCCATTTTAAGTCTTTGAAAATGTCCACTGTTTGTTGTACATACATATAAAACAACACAATCCGAGTCTGTCATCCAGGGAAACGCTGGTTTCCATTTTGGATCAATGCCCGATTTCCTTTGGCCATTCGGTGTGGCTGGGAGGGATTCTGAAATTGTGATCGTGGCCGAGTGGTTAAGGTCGCTGACTTCAAATCACTTACCCCTCATTGATGTGGGTTCGAGCCTCACTCGGGGCGTTGAATTTTTCATGTGAGGGCTTACGGAAGGTCGGTGGTTCTACCAAAGTGTCCGTTCGTGATGAAATAATGCACGGAGGGTATTTCAAACTTTTCTCTAAAAGTTCTATTTTGAAAGTGACGACAGAAAACATTAATTCTTGCATTGTCTTTTCAATATTCCGCCCGAGAAAACACATTTCATACATGTGAAAAACATTAATATTACAGCGATAATTGTTCAAAGCATTTTACCGTGTTGCACAATTTTTGACTTAATTCCTTACATTGTCTTTCCTTGATTGCGAAAAATATTCGGACGATAATTGTTGAATCATCTGTCATTATATCTAATGACATGTATAACCTTCAAACTTGCGAAAACAGTCACTTTCATGTACACATCACAAGATACCGCCTGTCAAAGGATTTAAAGGCGGAGCTACGATGAAATTTACGTCACACGTTCCACATAGGAAGCTGTCATTGGTTTATCGGTTATCTTAACTGGCATCGCTTTACCTTAACTATCGGGTAAGCACGTGGAAGCTTTTTGAATACACTAACGGATTAATCGGGGTGTTTATTGGATTTTATGACATGTCGCTTCGGCAATTCAGGGATGACGGGGGAAATAAGGGATGTCGAATATACAACTCAAAGTCTGAAGGCATGTCGCACGCGACAGGCGATAATAGCCTGGCGAGAACCCTGATATGCTAATTTAATGCATTTATGGCCATTTTTTTTCTTAAATGTAACATTTTAATAAACAAGAGCTGTCGGATGACAGCGCGCTCGACTATTCGAAGAATTGATTGAAGAATGGGGTCAAAATATTTCCATAGTTTTTCAGACTAAACAAAAAAATGGATTAAACAAAAAATGTTCCTATATTTGTGGATTTTGATTAGTCTTGCACTAACTGGCAATGTGTGACCATGATGGCAAATATGTTAAGTTATATGTCTGGCAAAACATGGACTTATATGAAAAATTTAACTAATTTCCAAGTCCAAAAAGGGCCATAATTCAGTCAAAATAGTTGACAGAGTTATGTACTCTTGCCTAGAGATGGAAATCATGTTGATAAACTAGTGTTAAAAGTTTCAAAGCCACAGTTCAAATAGTTTTGACAAAACGCTGACTTGTTAAAAAAACTGAACAAATTTCAAAGTCCAAAAAGGGCCATAATTCAGTCAAAATAGTTGTCAGAGTTATGTACTCTTGCCTACAGATGGAAATCATAATGATAAACAAGTGTTTAAAGTTTAAAAGCCAAAATGTCAAATAGTCTTGACAAAACATGGACATATATAAAACAAAACCAATTTCCAAGTTCAAAAAGGGCCATAATTCAGCCAAAAAAGCTGAGAGAGTTACGTACTCTTGCCTATTGATAGAGACTATTATACTGAACAAGATATAAAAGTTTCAAAGCCATATGTCAAACACTTTACACAAAATATAAACTGGTACGAAAAACTTAACCAAGATTTCTAAGTCAAAAGGGGTCATAATTCAGTCAAAATGCTTGATGGAGTTATGTACTCTTGCCTACAACTGGGCATTGTGATGGTAAACAAGTGTTGAAAGTTTCGAAGCTTTATCTCAAAAGACTTTGTCAAAATGTGGACTGGTACGAAAAACTTAACCAAGATTTCTAAGTCAAAAAGGGGCCATAATTCAACCAAAATTCTTGATGGAGTTATGTACTCTTGCCTACAACTGGACATGGTGATGGTAAACAAGTGTTGAAAGTTTCAAAGCTTTTTCTCAAAAGACTTTGTCAAAATATGAACTGGTACGAAAAACTTAACCAAGATTTCTAAGTCAAAAGGGGCCATAATTCAGTCAAAATGCTTGACAGAGTTATGTACTCTTGCCTATAACTGGACATGGTGATGGTAAACAAGTGTTGAAAGTTTCAAAGCTTTATCTCAAAAGACTTTGTCAAAATGTGGACTGGTACGAAAAACTTAACCAGGGTGTGACGCCGACGCCGACACCGACGCCGTGGTGAGTAGGATAGCTCTACTTATTCTTCGAATAGTCGAGCTAAAAATCATGACTTCTAACAATTCCCAATTTAGACGTTTTATGTACATTTTTCCAAATGGTAAAGGCCCCAGCCCCATTCCCAAATCAGTGGAAAAAAACACTGCAAGTAAACCACAAGGTCCCGGGCGTGATCATAATTTATCGGAGCCTAACTCTGGTACAATTACTGATCAGTATCGTGGGCGTATTTAGAGGATTGGTCCCGGGGGCACATCTCCTCCTGCTCTTCAAATCCAACGAGCTTAGACGTTTTGATAGCCTGATATTGATATTTCATTTATTTTTGTCTAGTAGCCAGGAGGAAGTTACATAAAATTTGGTGTTCTCTTACTAATGGGAGGGACTTAATTTGCATAACTAATGAGGGCAAATGCCAAGCGGCTACTAGACGAACTTGTATACATTGCAAATATTTGCTTGATTAATGGATATTTTTTAGATTTTTGCTGTACATACGTGCAAAATACGATATTAATAATTATGGACAAATCCTTACCAAGGAAACTGCAGTAAGAACGTTTTTCATTAGCATGCATAAAATAGGTCATGAACTTTGCTGTCAAATACCGCGTAGGTGGCGCAACTCCGATACCGCGAAATTAGTGACGACACAAGATTAGTGATGGCAAGTATAGGTTGCAAACAACTTCGCTAATACTCACAACTATTTGTTTCACAAAGTGTGGAAATAGTGGGTTCCGATTAATGGCAATCACTGGTACATTAGGAAACACATCTGGGGCAGCCATTGTTGTAAGGGCACCCATTGGATAATTCGTAACTGGTGTTGTTTCATCTGTTGTAAGTTCTGGTTCTGCCTCATCATTGTCATCATCACCTTCATCCCCTGCAGACCCATGAACTCCTGATGGAACATTACTGCTAAAATGAGCAATCTGATTATGGTTCAAGCCCTGATCTTTAACAGATAATTTTTGCTCGTGTCTTTTCGTCAGTGAAACATTAAGAACATCAGATCTGCCCACTGCAGAATATGATCTCGCAGAAAGTACTTTCTTACGTCTGTTCACGTGCAATGTCGACTGAAGTTCACTGAGATTTTTGGCTTTACTTGAGGTCAAAGTATTATGACAACAGTGGCAACATACAGTGTTTTTGAAATTATTATTGTTCAGAGCTGCACATAAATTATGTTTCCATAAGGAACTAGCAAAAACAGTTAACTTTTGCCGACTCGTCAAATGTGTTCGCATGGAGGCTGACATGTTTGTTAATCTGAGTAAGTAAACGCTTCCTTTGCAACGACTGGAACCCAAGGACTAATAAATACCGCAAAGGAACGCGAATGGCCGCTAATACGAATTAAAAACTATTTAATAAGGAAGTTTCTTACGGCTGGGAACCTGGATTCAGTTCGTATTTTCTGTTGATCAAGATGCACTCAGTAGTTGAAAATATATCAATAAATACTGTAGTTCAGTTGTTTTTTTCTTGGTCGTTTTCCAGTTGATGAGACCTGACCAATTTCAGCATATATGGTAGATCTATACATAGAGCTCTGAATTCGGCTTCCCCTATAGGGCCTCAGTCAAACGGCAGCATGTCAATACATGCGATCAGCTGTTTAGACGGCATAGAGGCTATGACTACATATAAGGTACAAAAACAACAAAAGAAACCTATTTTCCATGGATTGCACTATTTGTTACCCGCTTTTTCAATGGTTATAAAGGTTACAGCAATTGAGATAATAATCAAACTTAATATTCTGGCATGTATTATTGAAATTTTGGCATGGATTATTTGTAACCTGGTTACAAAGGTTGTAAACACTAGTCTACATCTACACAGACTGTGTACTGCCCAACAATCAATTCTGATTATAACTGGGAGGCGCTTTGTCTGGGACAGACTGTGAAAAGATGAGCAAGCCCGTTAGGTGCAAAGTTAAAAAGAACTATGTACAATTACTAAGATAAAAACATAGATATAGATTAGAATGTTACAGTTGCCAGCCTCTCAGTGAATAGAATCAAACTGGGGCTGGACTGTATATGTAGGGGTAGACCATTTCAGGAACGAATTGTTCTTGGAAAAAGGAGTTTGAATGGTATTGCGTGTGAGATTGTGGGATCAAGTAGTTCAGGTTCCTTGTAGGGGTGAGGTGGTTATGGTCAACTGCAACAAAGCAGTCTAAAAGACAGCTATAACCCCCGCCGCTGTTATGGATAGTGTCTCAAACCTTTGACCTTGAGTTGTGACCTTTACCTTGAGCCATCATGGCTGACTCATGGGTTCTGCACATTGTCTTGATGAGTTGATCATTTGATCCAAATTTCATGATTATCCTTAGGAGATACAGAACCGACACAAAATGGAAGGCTCAAACCTTTGACTTCGAGTTGTGACCTTGACCCAACATGGGTGACTCATGGGTTCTGCACATCGTCTTGATGAGGGGATCATTTGATCCAAGTTTCATGATTATCCTTCAAGGGGTTTATGATATACAGAGCGGACACGAAATAGAAGGCTCAAACCTTTGACCTTGAGTTGTGACCTTAATCATGAGCCGACATGGCTGACTCATGGGTTCTGCACATCGTCCCAGCCAGCATTCTATATCGGCCCGATATCAAACCGACGTCGTTGTCTATAACGGCCCGATATCGGCTTCAATTTCGGCTGCAAATTGGAATGATGTCGGCCCGACGTCGGCAGACGGTATCGGACCGACATCATAATGACACTGGTCCGATATTGGCAAACGATATTTGGCCAATATCAAGATGATATCGGTCCGATATTGGCAGATCATAGTGGTCGCAAAATAGTGTGACACACAGACTGCTTTATCAAAGTTTTCTTAAAATATAAACTTTATAAATTCTCAGAGTAATTTTCTTGAGAACTGATGTGTCTCGCATCATGTGTAAAGCTTATTTGATTTTATTGATATAATATTTTTCACAACTATATACTGCATGTTTTATACAGTTTCATAAGCTTTCTGTATATTCTTATCACTATTAAAATTGTTCAATTAGAATTTTAAACATATTTATATTTTCAATTTCTTTGTAAATAAACAATATTTCTATGGCGGCATTTTACATATAAATAAAATGCATCTTAATTATTACATCCCTTCATTACATATAAAATTTTGATAAATACCGTCTACAAACTTTGCTTGGAACTTAGTTTGATTAATTCTGGCATACATCATATTTGCTTAATAAGTTAGCACATATAAAAAATTAGATTACTTTTTCACGTTTATCAATAATATTTTGAAAAATATAGTTATATTAGAGAATCCAATATCGGCCCGATGTCAATCCGACGTACGAAATAGTTACACTGATTGATGTCGATCTACCGATTTCAATATTTTGCGGTACTACAACGGCCGGACGTCGGCCCTACATCGGCACATTTTGCGACATTCCGACATTATACCTATATCGGGCCGATATAGTCATGCTGTCTGTGGTCTTGATGAGGTGATCATTTGATCCAGGTTTCATGATTATCCTTCAAGGGGTTTAGGAGATACAGAGCGGGCACGAAATGGAAGGCTCAAACCTTTAACCTTGAGTTGTGTCCTTGACATTGAGCCGACATGGCTGACTCATGGGTTCTGCACATTGTCTTGATTTGGTGATCATTTGACCCAAGTTTTATGATTATCCTTCAAGGGGTTTAGTAGATACAGAGCGGACACGAAATGGAAGGCTCAAACTTTTGACCTTGAGTTGTGACCTTGACCTTGAGCCGACACGGCTGACTCATAGGGTCTGCACATCGTCTTGATGAGGTGATCATTTGATCCAAGTTTCATGAAAATCCTTCCGGGAGTTTAGGAGATACAGAGCGGACACAAAATGTTACAGAAGGACGGAAGATGGAAGGGCGGAAGGACGGACGGAGACCATTCCTATAACCCCCACCACTCGTGGCGGGGGATTAATAAGACTTACCTTATTTTAAAAAATATAATAAGGGAATTTTTAATACGGCGTTGTTCAAGGGATTGCCGGTTGAGATCATTAAGCATTTTGGTGACACTGCTTGTTTGACCATGATAGTTGTTATATACGTATCGAGCTGCAGATCGTTGTACTCGTTCAATTTTGTATGTGAGGGATTTTTGCTAAGGGTGCCATATAGTGGAACAGTATTCAAGCTGTTAGCGGACATAGGTGTTGTATGCTGTTTCTTTCACTTTTCTGTTGTTTGTTTTAACATTTCTTCTGATGAATCTAAGTGAATTATTTGCTTTCGATGTGATGTTATCAATGTGTTTTGACCAACTGAGATCTTTACTTAGTGTAACGCCGAGGTATTTAGCAGCTTCTGTAGTTTTTAGTGATATATTATGGAGTGTATAATTGTAGATGATAGGTTTATTCTTTCGAGTAATCCTAAACACCTCACACTTATCTTGATTGAACTCCATTGATCAGTCCTTTTCCCAGGCTTCTAGGGAATGAAGATCATTTTGTAAGGATTGAGAATCAAGGGAGGATTTAACCGTCAGATAGACAATAGTATCATCTGCAAAAAGTCGTGACTTACTTTTGATGGACTCTGGGAGGTCATTTATGTAGGCTAGGAAGAGACAAGGGCCAATGACTGATCCTTGTGGAACCCCGGAAACAACAGGAAGTTCATGTGAGGTGAAGCCATCCACAACTACCCTTTGGGAACGGTCCTTGAGAAATGACTGGGATCCACTGGGATGCTAAAGGGTGGATTCCCAGGGTATCGAGCTTATGAATCAATTTATGTTGGTCAACCTTGTCAAAGGCTTTACTGAAGTCCATGACGATGACGTCAGTCTGTTCGCCATTCTCAAGATTGTCAAATACCTCTTGTGTGAAGCTTATAAGTTGTGTGTTCACAGCTATACTTTGACCTGAAGCCATTTTGATACTGGCTAAGGAGATAATTTCTGTCAAAGTGGGACATGATTTTTGAGACAAGAATATGTTCCATTAATTTAGAGGCAATACATGTTAGGGATATAGGCCTGGATTTTGGACCTTTCTTGTAAACTGGTGCAACGATTGCTCTCTTCCAGTCTTTGGGACTTGACTTGTTTCAAGAGATAATTGGAATATCTTTGTAATGATTGGGGCTATCTCTTGGTGAAGATCATTAAGTAATCTTGGGGAAATTTCATCAGGACCAGAGCCTTTATTTGGATTTAGCCCCATTAGTAACTTGTCCACGCCCTAAACAGTTATGAGGATCGTTGGCATCGCTGGTGCTGATTTAGGGTTTGTTGCTTTTTTGCTGAGTTGTTTCAGGCTTAGGGGTTGGGACTTTGAAAGGACAGATTCAAACTGTTTACTGAGGATATTTGCCTTTGTGACCGGGTCGGTATGAGTTAGGCCCTCATACTTCAAGGAGGCTACACCACAACTCTCTGTTTTGTTATGTTTAACAAACGAGTAGAACTTTTTGTTTCTACCCGGTTGGGAGTCGCCAGTAAAAATGACCAATTCCAAATAAGACCAATAGGAGGTTCTTATTTCCTTTAAGATCCTACATTTTAGGGCCTTAAATGCTTGGGCAATGGTTGATTGTTTACCTTTCTTTTTCATGTTTGAATACATTTTGTCCCGTTTACGTATAAGTCTGAGGATTTTGGGGGATAACCAGGGGAGGTCCGCACGTGTCTTACTTAGTTTTGTTGGGATGTGTTTATCACTCAGCTTATTTATTTCTTCTTTAATTGCATTCCATGCGGAGTTGGGATCTGTACGGTTTGAGTTGGAAAATTGAACACCAAACTCAAGTATGTCTGATTTAAAATTAGACCAGTTTTAGTTTTAGTCTATAGCTAAGTTCATATCAAATTCTAGGACATATCTAGACTTCAGGGCTGTCAAGTCAAAATCAAATCAAATCAATATTTATTTATTGCCAGTACTCAAATAACATTACAAACATAAGCTTTGTTCAGCTTTGGACCGACATAACATTGGCGGAGAGCCAGACGTGCCCATCAACTTTTCTTACCCATATGTTGATAAAACTTGTTATAAGAGCTTCCAGACGAGACAGTGTCCTCGACTATTTCGATGCTTAATGGTGAAATAGGGCATATCCGAGGGAACCAGAGCTATTACTAGAGTGGTTAATACTCCAGGTGTGGATGACGATGGGACAATAGTTTGAGACTAAACCATTTAGTAATAACAAACATAATTTGTGCCAGAGTAACGCACAACAAATCTGAATCAAATTCATTTAGTAATAATCAAGACAGAGTACGTGAAAATGTACCAAACCTTCATCCCTGAAATTAAGTAAAATAAGTGCATAGTTCATATTGATGCTAGAGACATGATCTTATGTCATATGATGTGGGTGATAATGTTACACAACTATCTCGAGTTTGAACATAATCCATTTAGTAATGATAGAGAGAAAGTGCTTCAAAACTTTAACCAATGTGCAGACGTGGACGCCAACATGGGATTGAATAGGATAGTTCTCCATATACTTTGTACAGACAAGCTTATAAAAAATAGAAGACTCTGTAATTAAGACTCACTGAAGTATTTCTGCAAGAATATGGAATTAAAGCAAATAGTTCCTACACATACATTTGGATATTGTCATGATCAGAAACTGGAATTCTCTCTTTTTGCCAAAAAGATTAATACACAAGATAGTTGGCGTCCCCACGGAACCAGGTTTTCAAGATTTGACAGCTAACTCCTTGATATAAATACAAATTTACATTTGCAACTGTAATCATGTATGTTACAATTCTGAGGACAGAGTGAAGTTTTAAACACTATCCAACCTTTGATTTTTGTCTAAAGGATGCTTTAGGTAAATATAAAAGTAAAGGTAAATGTTATTTACCGTCACTTTATGAAACAATGAACATAAGCTCTGTAGAGTATTTGAGCAAACCTATTTCAAAATCAGTTAAAATAGATAACACCTTACCCCTAGCGATTTGCTGGTACCCATTTACAGCTCGGTTGACTGAGGCAATCGTGATATTGTGCTTTGCCCAAGGATACACCACAAAGGGAGTAGCCATGAATCATATCCGTGGGAAAGCGTCCTAGCCCATTCCACCAATGCGTCCACACACACAAGGTTAAACTGTCTCAGAGAACTGTTGCCTCGCTCAAAGTTAAACTGTCACAGAGAACTGTTGCCTCGCTCAAAGTGATACTGTTAAAGAGCACTTTTACCTCACACGAAGTTCAATTGTATCGGAACTGTTGCTTCACTAAAGCTTAAATTGTCACATAGAACAGTCGCCCCAATCAAACTGAAACTATCCGAGAACTTTAACCTATCTCAAGTGTTAAACTGTCACAGAGAACACGGATAACTGTTGCCTCGCTCATGGTCAAAATGTCAGACAATTGTTCCTCGCTCAAGGTCAAACTGTCACAAAAAACTGTTTCCCAAGTAAGTGTTAAACTGTCACAGAGAAATGTTGCCTCACTCAAGGTTAAACTGTCACAGAGAACTGTCGCCTCGCTCAATGTCAAACTGTCACAGAGAACTGTTGCCTCACTCAAGGTCAATCTGTCACAAAGAACTTTTGCCTCATTCAAAGTCAAACTGTCAAAAAAGAACAGTCGCCTGTATAAAAGAACTACTGCCTCATTCAATGTCAAACTGTTACAGAGATCCGTTACCTCGCTCAAGGTCAAAATGTTTTAGAAAACTGTTGCCTCACTCAATATCAAACTGTCACAGAGATCTGTCGCCTCACTCCAGGTCAAACTGTCACAGAGAGCTATCGCCTCACTCAAGGTTAAAATATCACAGAAAACTGTTGCCTCAGTCAAAGTTAAACAGTCACAGAGAACTGTCGCCTCGCTCAAGGTTAAACTGTCACAGAGAACTATTGCCTCACTCATGGTCATACTGTCACAGAGAACTGTTGTCTAATTCAAGGTTTAAGTGTATAAGAGAACTACTGCCTCATTCATTGTCAAACTGTTACAGAGATCCGTTGCCTCGCTCAAGGTCAAACTGTTTTAGAAAACTGTTGCCTCACTCAATATCAAACTGTCACAGAGATATGTCGCCCCACTCAAGGTCAAACTGTCACAGAGAACTGTTGCCTCACTCAAGGTTAAACTGTCACAGAGAACTTCAATCAAGGTTAGACTGTCACAGAGACCTGTTGCCTCACTCGGGTTTGTCGCCTTGCGCAAGGCTAATCTGTATCAAAGAACTGTTGCCTCACTGAAGGTCAAACTGTCTCAGGGAAATGTTGCCTCGCTCAAGGTTAAACTGTCACAGAGAACAGTCGCATCACTTGGGAGTCAAACTCTTACAGAGAACTGTAGCCTCGCTCAAGATTAAACTGTTACAAAAAAGTGTTGCCTTACTCAAAGTTATACTGTCAAAGAGCACTGTTACCTCACTCAAAGTAAGCTGTCACAGAGAACTATTGCTTCACTCAAGGTTAAACTGTCACAGAGACCTGTTGCCTCAATAAAAGTGAAACTGTCACAGAAAACTGTTGCCTCGCTCGTGGTCAAAATGGCAGACAATATGCCTCGCTCAAGGTCAAACTGTCACAGAGAACTGTCGCCCCACTCGTTAAACTGTATTAGATAACTACTGCCTCCCTCAATGTCACACTGTTACAGAGAACTGTTGCCTCGCTCAAGGTCGAAATGTTTTAGAAATATGTTGCCTCACTCAGTATCACACTGGCACAGAGATCTGTCGCCTCACTCAAGATTAAACTGTTGGCTCAGTCAATGTCAAACTGTCACAGAAAATTGTGGCTTCACTCAAGGTCAAACTGCCACAGAGACCTGTGGCCTCTTCCAAAGGTTAACTGTCACAGGGAACTTAAATCACGGTTATACTGTCACATAGAACTGTTGCTTCACTCAAGGTTGAACTGTCATAGAGAACTGTTGCCTCACTTTAGGTTAAACCGTAACAGACAACTGTTCAAAGTCAGTCACAAAAAACTGTTGCCTCACTAAAGTTCAAACTGTCACAGAGACCTGTTGTCTCACTTAATGTAAACTGTAAGAAAGAACTGTTGCCTCATTCAAGGTTAAACCGTCACAGAGAACTGTTGCCTCGCTCAATGTCAAACTGTCACAGAGAACTGTTGCCTCACTCAAGGTCAAACTGTCACAAAGAACTTTTGCCTCATTCAAAGTCAAACTGTCAAAAAAGAACAGTTGCCTTCCTCAAGATTAAACTGTCACAGGGAATTTTGCCTTACTCAAGGTTTAACTGTCTCAGAGAACTGTTGTCTCGCTCAAGGTCAAATTGTCACAGACAATTGTTGCCTCGCTCAAGGTCAAACTGTCACAAAAAACTGTTTCCTCACTCATTTAAAATCGGCACAAAGAACAATCTGTCGCATCACTCAAGGCCATACAGTCACAGAGAACTGTCTCCTCAGTGTCACAGGAAAATGTTGCCTCAGTCAAAGTAAAACTGTCACAGACAACTGTTGCCTCGCTCAAAGTCAGACTGTCACAGAGAACTATTGCCTCACTCATGGTTATACTGTCACAGAGAACTGTTGTCTAATTCAAGGTTTAAGTGTCACAGTGAATTGTTGCCTCACTCATGATTGAACTGTCACCTCACTCAATGTTAAAATGTCACAGAGAACTGTTATCTTACTCAATGTTAAAATGTCACAGAGAACTGTTGCCTCACTCAAGGATAAACTGTCACAGAGAATTGTTGCCCAGCTCAATGTTAAAATGTCGCAGTGAATTGTTGCCTCACTTAAGGTTAAACTGTCAGAGAACTGTTGCCTAGCTCAATGTTAAAATGTCGCAGTTAATTGTTGTATAAGGATAAACTGTCACAAAGAACTGTTGCCTCACTCAAGGTTAAACTATCACAGAGAACTGTTGCCTAGCTCAATGTTAAAATGTCAAAGTGAATTGATGCCTCATACAAGGATAAACTGTCACAGAGAACTGTTGCCTCACTCAAGGTTAAACTGTCAGAGAGAACTGTTCCCTCACTCAATGTTAAAATGTCACAGTGAATTGTTGCAGCACTCAAGGTTATACCGTCACAGTGAATTGTTGTCTCACTCCAGGTTTAACTGTCACAGAAAACTGTTGTCTCACTCAATGTTAAACTGTCACAGAGAACTGTTGCCTCACACAATATTAAACTGTCACAGAGAACTGTTGCCTAGCTCAATGTTAAAATGTCGCAGTGAATTGTTGCCTCACTCAAGGTTAAACTATCACAGAGAACTGTTGCCTAGCTCAATGTTAAAATGTCGCAGTGAATTGTTGACTCACTCAAGGTTAAACTGTCACAGAGAACTGTTGCCTAGCTCAATGTTAAAATGTCGCAGTGAATTGTTGACTCACTCAGGGTTAAACTGTCACAGAGAACTGTTGCCTAGCTCAATGTTAAAATGTCGCAGTGAATTGTTGCCTCACTCAAGGTTAAACTGTCACAGAGAACTGTTGCCTAGCTCAATGTTAAAATGTCGCAGTGAATTGTTGACTCACTCATGTTAAACTGTCAGAGAATTGTTGCCTCACTCAAGGTTAAACTATCAGAGAACTGTTGCCTAGCTCAATGTTAAAATGTCACAGTGAATTGTTGTCTCACTCAAGGTTAAACAGTCACAGAGAACTGTTGCCTCACTCAAGGTTAAAATGTCACAGTGAATTGTTGTCTCACTCAAGGTTAAACAGTCACAGAGAACTGTTGCCTCACTCAAGGTTAAACTGTCACAGAGAACTGTTGCCTAGCTCAATGTTAAAATGTCGCAGTGAATTGTTGCCTCATTCAAGGTTAAACTGTCACAGAGAACTGTTGCCAAGCTCAATGTTAAAATGTCGCAGTGAATTGTTGCCTCACTCAAGGTTAAACTGTCACAGAGAACTGTTGCCTAGCTCAATGTTAAAATGTCGCAGTGAATTGTTACCTCACTCAAGGTTAAACAGTCACAGAGAACTGTTGCCTAGCTCAATGTTAAACTGTCACAGAGAACTGTTGCCTCACTCAATATTAAACAGTCACAGAGAACTGTTGCCTCACTCAAGGTTAAACTGTCACAGAGAACTGTTGCCTAGCTCAATGTTAAACTGTCACAGAGAACTGTTGCCTCACTCAATATTAAACAGTTACAGAGAACTGTTGCCTAGCTCAATGTTAAAATGTCGCAGTGAATTGTTGCCTCATTCAAGGTTAAACTGTCACAGAGAACTGTTGCCTCACTCAAGGTTAAAATGTCACAGTGAATTGTTGTCTCACTCAAGGTTCACAGAGAACTGTTGCCGAGCTCAATGTTAAAATGTCGCAGTGAAATGTTGCCTCACTCAAGGTTAAACTGTCACAGAGAACTGTTGCCTCATGCAAGGCTGATTTGTCAAAGATAACTGTTGCCTCACTGAAAGTCAAACTGTCACCTTACTCAAGGTGAAACTGTTTCTGAAAACTGTCACCACACTCAAGGTTAAAATGTTGCAAAGAACTGTCCCCTCACTCAAGGTCAAAGTGCCGGAATGAACTGTGGTTTCGCCCAAAAAACTGTCACAGAGAACTGTTGCATCACTCAAGTTATTAATAGGTGGATAGGTTATATATTAACAGGTTACATGAAGTGAAATTAAGTTGTGTAAATCATACCAGAATTATGCTAAAGAAAACAAAACAATTCATGTTTTAATGTTTTAATATGACATGTATAAATAAACAAAAAATATACTACTTGAATTATCCTCATCCAACATGTGTAACGGAAACTGCAAAGCTGCTATTATTTTGTTAATTTCTTAGACTGTGCACATAGATCCATACAGTTGGTTCTAGTGTTGACTATGTGTCATAAAATACTACAGATCAACTAAAGGAACAAAACCATTCATAAATCTATGATGTACAGGTCCTAAACATGCATGAAGGACAGCAGGGAATGAAAAACGGAGCAGTATATTATTCATGCTGTACCAAGGGTGGCAAAACAGTTGTTATTCACTGGCAGACATGTTAGATCATTCTACTTGTATTTCATATTCAAAAGTAGATCATGATGTTAGTACTTCCTGGCAAAATGTATACAGTGTACAATGTCACTATATTACTAGTTTTAATGTGATGTCACTAAAAAGCAAACTATTTCAATCAAGCTTTTTCTTCATGGTAAAGACAAGGATATACTTAGCATGTGATCTGACAATTGTGTATTTTCCTGTTGGGTAGTCAAGGATATTATGACCCAATATGTAAGTATTACCAGCAGCCAAGGACTTTTAAGCTCTTTAACCGGCTTTAGATACAGGTTTGAGTGTATATTTTCATCTTGACATGATTATCCCAGTCATAATACATTGTGTTGTTTCCAAAATCCTCCCTCTCTAACAATTTTCTATTACACTAATAATAAATTCTTATAAAATAATAAATCATTGCACATAGCATATCAAGGAAACAGTTGTTTAACATCTTAAATCAAAAGCTACACAAGTTACAATTATAAACAAAATACCATCATTTTGTCATTGCCATGAACACCAGAGGCACTGTTCATTTTATATTTTCTGTCTGTTAATCATTAAGCTAACTAATCAGCAAACACAGTTGAAAATATATATTATCCAGCAAATAAATACAGCTCATTCAAACTTGTTCCTTTGACAAACATCAGCTGGGTGGGGAAATATCAGGAAAGACAACACTAAATACATCTGCATATGTGTCAGCATAGTGAACTTCGATTCCTTGTGCAATAAATTCTGGTAAATCAGAAAAGTCTTTACGATTCTCTTCTGGCAGAATAACACACTTCATTCCAGCTCTCTTTGCCTGCAAGATAAAATATTACACAAAATTACAGAAATAAGGTGAGTCTAACCTGTACAGTGCAGCCAGCTAAGGCAGTGACACAATCTGGCTGCTGATGGCAGGTGGCTGTTTAAGACTTGAAAGTAAAAGAAAAAGTCAATTTGAGAAGTAAGCCTGACAAGCTGCTTTAGGCAACTGGCTGCTAAGGTAGGTTCATGGACATTCTTGATACAGGAGCCAGTTAGGGAGGTTCACGAAAATTCTTGATACAGGAGCCACTTAGGGAGGTTCAAGAGAACTGTTGATATGAATCCCACTAATGTGTTACAAGACCAAGACCCAGACCAAGACCCAGACCCAGACCCGACCTGACCAGACAAGACAGTGTAATTATAATAAGCCTTCCAATGGGAGGCTGAAGATCAATAGGATGAAGCCTAGGCCAACATCACTGAAAGCCTATACAGGAAAAAATTTACAGATTGGAATTGCGGTTAAATCTGTACTTTTCTCTTTGTATGTAGTCTCCTTGTACTACATGACTAACTACTATATTATAACAAAGTTATTTCCACAACATTCTTTAAATGTGGTGGAGTTGTCAGTAGCTGGCAGAGAACAGGTTAGAGCTTATGTAAAGCTCTAAAGCACTGGGAATTTATTAGAGAACCTGAAAACAGCTGTTGACAAATGATGCTGAATTTGATTTTTCGAAGCTTTTTTCTGTCTCAGACTGGGCTCTACTGAGAAAGTAAATGACAAAATACTTACAGCTATAACTTTTTCTTTCACTCCACCTATAGGTAATACCTTGCCAGTCAGGGATATTTCACCTGTCATAGCAAGATCTTGTCGACAGGGCTTGTTGAGGCCCAGTGACAATAAAGCTGTTACTATAGTACACCCAGCACTTGGCCCATCTTTTGGTGTTGCTCCCTGTAAATGTAAATACATGTATAGAGAATATAAGAATATTTCATTTTCAACACATTTTATACCAACTTTTCCACTTGCTTTTACTCTATGACAAATAACATCAAGGGTTGTTTGTAAAAGGCATAAGCTCAACTCCCACACCCACTTTGGAAAATTAATCCTTGTGAAAGTATTAACTATTAGATATAATGCAAATCAAGAAAATCTCATTGTTGCACAAACCTTCAACATGTGAAAGGGAAACGGCCATATTTACAAAAATCGGATATGTTCTAAGACTGTGTTTCCGTAACAACCAAGGATAGTATAATTTTAAGACAAACTTTATGTAACAAGAAATGTAACTGATTAATCTAGAACCTACATAATAATTTTGGTTTCAGGTGTGTTTAATCAAACAAACATTTACTTCTATGCACCTAGATATAGAGTACATGTAAAGCTAAGTTTGTTACATGTATAGAGTCATCAATATTTGCAGGTAATTAGAGACATTATAATAACAGCGATCAATCTTTACAGCACATTTATAACGTACCTGTCTATTGGTAAAAAGTGCAACTTTTACAGACACCAGACTTATTAAAAAGTCGAAACAAGTAGGATAATTTTTTTTTACAATCTCACGAATATAAAACGTCACACACATCCTCAATATTTTGAATTTGCTAAATTTTGTTCCAGCGAAAATATGTGCTTTTACAGTACATGTAGTTCCCATTTCAAGGTCACTACAACATATACCTGTAACCTACTGACTAACAAAACAACAGTAAAGTGCAACCAATCGAAAACAGCTGAGGAAGGTCTTTCACTGAATGCTTCAGACAATGTACAGGTTTCTCTATTTTCAGCTCTCAAGCTGAACTACTTAAACACATTTGGCCTCAATATGGCAAGGGACATTTCCTGAGAGTACTAGGTTTTATTTAATGTTCATTTGAAGTTTTGAATTAGAAGATACCACAGTTATCTAATAATATAGACTTCTCTACTTTATGAATATCTTCCCAGCAATTTAGAACAGATGAAGCAGACATCAAGTTAAGCTATTTGACCTTTGACCTCAAAACATGACCTTGATCTTGGACCTATGGACCTGGAATGTGTGCTCCGCATGTCATCTTGATGTGGGTAATATTTTATGCTAGTTTTATGAAAATCTTCCAAGCAGTTTATATGATAAAGACTGTTCACAAATTTAAGCTATTTGACTTTAGACCTCCAAGTGTGTCCTTGAACTTGTCTACAGTGACCTTTGTTGTGCACTCTGCAAGTTGTCCTGGTGAGATAAACAAATGATGTGACTTCTATGAAAATCTTTGAAGCAGTTCAGAAAATATGGACCAGAATTTGAGTTAAGCTATTTCATTTAACCTTCAAATTCAAGTATGACCTACTGACCTGGATTGGTTGCTCTGCAAGATGTCTGGATCAAGTTTACAACTGATACAAGTTCTATGAAAACCTTTTTAAGCAGGGAGCAGACAAAACAGATGGACCAACATACAGATGGACATGCATGACTCAAATATAGCCCACATATAGTTTATATCGTGGGTATAAATACAGAATTTTTGACTGTGGGATTCCTAAGCTAGATGGGTTTTTGTGCATGTTAAATTTTGTCTATAGTGGGGTTTCTGTACAAGATGGGGTTTCTGTGCATGTTGGGTTTTGTCTATGATGGTGTTTCTGTGCATGCTGGGTTTTGTCTATGATTGGGTTCTGTGTTTGGTGGGTTTTGTCTATGATGGTGTTTCTATGTATGCTGGGTTTTGTCTATGATTGGGTTTCTGTGTATGGTGGGTTTTGTCTATGATGGTGTTTCTGTGTATGCTGGGTTTTGTCTATGATGGTGTTTCTGTGTATGCTGGGTTTTGTCTATGATTGGGTTTCTGTGTATGGTGGGTTTTGCCTATGATGGGGTTTCTGTGCATGCTGGGTTTTGTTTATGATTGGGTTTCTGTGTATGGTGGGTTTTGTCTATGATGGTGTTTCTGTGCATGTTGGGTTTTGTCTATGATGGTGTTTCTGTGTATGCTGGGTTTTGTCTATGATTGGGTTTCTGTGTATGGTGGGTTTTGTCTATGATGGGGTTTCTGTGCATGCTAGGTTTTGTCTATGATTGGGTTTCTGTGTATGGTGGTTTTGTCTATGATTGGGTTTCTGTGCATGCTGGGTTTTGTCTATGATGGTGTTTCTGTGCATGCTGGGTTTTGTCTATGATTGGGTTTCTGTGTATGGTGGGTTTTGTCTATGATTGTGTTTCTGTGCATGCTGGGTTTTGTCTATGATTGGGTTTCTGTGTATGGTGGGTTTTGTCTATGATGGGGTTTCTGTGCATGCTGGGTTTTGTCTATGATTGGGTTTCTGTGTATGGTGGGTTTTGTCTATGATGGGGTTTCTGTGCATGTTGGGTTTTGTCTACGGTAGGGTTTCTGTGCAAGATGGGGTTTCTGTGCATATTGGTTTTGTCTATGGTGGAGTTTCTGTGCAAGATTGAGTTTCTGAGCATCTTGGGTTCTGTCTACAGTGGGGTGTCTTTGCAAGATGGGGTTTCTGTACATGGTGGGTTTTTGTGTGGAAGGGGTGCTCTTCTACACTTCTAGAAACATAATGCATTACCTCTGGTACATGGAGATGTACATGTGCCTTCTCTAAAAGCTTGTTTTCAGGATCCAGTTTGTTAAGATAAGATTTAGCATATGTGTATGCCAGTTGTATGCTCTCCTTCATCACATTTCCAAGGTTACCTGTGACCTCAAGGTCACCCGATTCTTTGTTCTCAAGGTCAACTGCCTTCTTCATTACAGTTTCTATGTAGAGTGTTGATCCACCTAAAGGAGAACAAATTGCATCCTTTATTATCAATAGAAAAGATGGAAAAATGTTCCTGGATAGAGAAGATAAAATGTTTTTTTAGTCTGTCATAAGGATTTATATCTATCTACACTCTCCACCCTTGAATTCAAGCCTTGTCTGTCTGTCCTGTCTAAAATAAGAAATCTATATAATACATGTATCAACTGAACAATTTCTGTACCTTGTCTTGTGGCCAATTTTCATGAGTTGTAATATCTCTATACAAGTCATGTATTTTTCAAAACACTTACCAACCAAAGATAATTATTATTCCAGAACCCAGGTATGCCGTAGACAGGAGAAAAATACCATAAACAGTTTTCTTGTACAACTGTTTACAGTCTAGTAATAGCATTAAATTAGCATGGAAAAAAAAACTTCCACAAAAACGTCAATATTTTAATTTCACTTACCCATGGATGTCCATGCTAGCCCGGGCACAACACCAGGTGGCGTAACGGCATACATTCTCTCTCTTGTGAAAAGTGGTTTCCCAACAAAGTCTTGTAAATTATCAAGATCAACAACAATGCTGGATATATCTTCAGATACTATCTTAAGTGCAGCTTTCCTATATATCTGAAATATATATAAATTAATACAGTTGAAACTCGGTATCTCAAACTCACTTATCTCAAATTCCGACTTTCTCAAAAATATTTTAAACAAGAGCTCCGCCAAGCAGGCAATATATGCCCAAAGGGTTACATCAGAGGGTGGGAGCAAAATTTAAAGAACTTCACTGCTGAAGCCCAAAGGACAGGAACAACAAAGGGAAGAAATTCAAAAAACAAGAGCTGTCTCCATAGGATGACACATGCCCCCGATGGCACTTTGAATGAATAGGTGAATAGTTATGGCCGATGTTAAAGTTTAGGACCTTTGACCTACGGAACTGGGTCTTGCGCACGATACGTCGTCTTACTGTGTCACACATTCATGCGTAGTTATTTTAAAATCCATGCATGAATGACAATGATATGGACCGGACACGCCCATCAATGCACTATCATGAAAAATGACCTTTAATGTCTAAGTGTGACCTTGACCTTTGAGCTACGGACCTGGGTCTTGCGTGTGACACGTTGTCTTACTGTGGTACACATTCATGCCAAGTTATTTGAAAATCCATCCATCGATGACAAAAATATGGACCGGACACGCCCATCAATGCACTATCCTTTAACGTCTAAGTGTGACCTTGACCTTTGAGCTACAGACCTGGGTCTTGCGCGCAACACGTCGTCTTACTGTGGTACACATTCATGCCAAGTTATTTGAAAATCCATCCATCGATGACAAAGATATGGACCGGACACGCCCATCAATGCACTATCCTTTAACGTCTAAGTGTGACCTTGACCTTTGAGCTACAGACCTGGGTCTTGCGCGCAACACGTCGTCTTACTGTGGTACACATTCATGCAAAGTTATTTGAAAATCCATCCATCGATGACAAAGATATGGTCCGGACACGCCCATCAACGCACTATCCTTTAACGTCTAAGTGTGACCTTGACCTTTGAGCTACGGACCTGGGTCTTGCGCGCGACAAGTCGTCTAACTGTGGTTCACATTCATGCCAAGTTATTTGAAAATCCATCCACTGATGACAAAGATATGGACCGGACACGCCCATCAATGCACTATCCTTTAATGTCTAAGTGTGACCTTGACCTTTGAGCTACGGACCTGGGTCTTGCGCGCGACATGTCGTCTTACTGTGGTACACATTCATGCCAAGATATTTGAAAATCCATCCATCGATGACAAAGATATGGATCGGACACGAAAATTGCGGACAGACCGACAGACTGACAGACGGTTCAAAAACTATATGCCTCCCTTCGGGGGCATAAAAATCTAAGTCTGCAAAAAAATACTCTAAGTCCACAAAAAAATCCCTACCAGGTACAGGTATGTCAAAATACACCTAGAAATTGAAGGTACCATCCATATTGTACCACGGAAAAGTGGTCTCGGTTTTTCCCTACAGCCAATAATAAAAAAGTTTCAAAATAAGCTATTCATAGTAGCATAAAGGAGAAGTAATTAAGAATTTTTTTATTGTAAGTGAACAAAAAAGGGATCCGCCAAATACAATACCCTACAATGTAAACCACAGCAGTGCAGACACTCATGTACAAAAGACAAACACACACACACACACACACACACACGAACATAACTAACCTTTATGGATAAACAGACAAATAAGATATAACAACACTGTAGGGTACCGCCCAAGACACACAGACACAAAAGTCCTGTCCAAAAAACACGTGCACAAAATATTTAAGTTGAATTTTGGTTATCACGAACTAAAATGCTTGATCCCTTGGAATTTGAGATACCGAGTTTCAACTGTATATTTGATGGAAAAGAAATTCTGTGAAAAGAGGTAGTGCACTGAAAGGGAACATCTTTGTAACAACATGTCAATAGTCTATTTTTAGCATGTAGAAAGGTTTGTGAATATCTTATTAAATGTAATAAATAAAACATTCACCTTCTAGAATAAATGGATAATTTTCAATAAATGATAACAAGAGTGCCAGAATGTCATAATATACGCCCGTCATAACAAAGGGATGTTAATCTTAAAAAAATAAATAAAAGAAATTCTAAGTCCACATAAAAATCCTTACCAGGTAGAGATTGGTCAATATACACCTAACAATTGGATGTAACATGCATGTTGTACCATGGAGAACCATGAGTGGTTCCTGTCTCATGGTGGTGAACGTTTGTGCCAAGTTATATCAAAATCCCTCCATGCATGAAGAAGAAATGATCCGGACAAATTCATTCTTGAATTTGACCTTCGACCTCTAAGTTTGACCTTGACCTTAGACCTAGTGACCTGGTTCTTGCTCATGACACTCCCTCTCATGATAGTTAACATGTGCCAAGTTACATCAAAATACCTCCATTATGAAGAAGATATGCTCCGGACAAAGTTTGTGGACGCTGCCCGCCCACCAGGGGCGTTCACTTAATACATTTCAGACAGGCGTATAAAAATGTTGTACATTGTCATCAGGTAATTATTTCTTTTCTTGCAACATATTATTATTGCTCACTGATGAAATGATTTAACCTTTCTATTCAAGTGTGAAAATCACCTGAATATATCAATGAATGATAACACTTAACTTCAGTGTATGACATAATCTTATGCATAAATACTTTCAATTTGCAAACACAAAAATTTTCAGACACAATGTCTTTTATCAAATTGTCGTGGAGAATATATGCCTCTCCTGGGGTTTGAATTCACTACCCGTGATTTGTAGATGTGCGCTATTCCTATTGACTTAAGAAGGAAGACACCTTACTCATTTTTATCTTCAAAGTAAAAATCAATCAATTCATATCCAATGAATAACCCTTTCTTACTTAACAAAAATTGTTATGCCCGAAATTAAAATCATTCCACAGGACCACTTCATAGCAAGGCAATGACAATATATGTTACCTTTTCAACATGTTTTTGAAGATTCCTCACACCACTTTCCCGACAATAACATTTGATGAGCTCTTGCATGGCATGCTGGGATATTGTCACCTGGTCTGACTTGATACCTGTATGCTCTTGGGCTTGTGGTATAAGATATCTCTATGTAAATAAAAACATTGAAAACACTAAAGTCAAATTTCATCTCATGTCTGAACTAGATGAGTGTCCATAAAATAAAAACAACATTAAATTCAAGTACGGGGAGACTTTTTATGGCCTCCACAAGGCACTTAAAGATTGCTATTGTGATAGATAATAAAATCTATATGGAGATCCCTTGGAAGCATAGAATGCAACCAAGAAGAACTAGAAAATGCTTTTGTAAAAAAGCGCATGTCTCCCCCTATGCAAAGTCCTATACGCAAGAAGTCAATAGGGGTCAGGAGCGAAAGTCAAAGAGACACTGATGGTTGGCTGCAATAAGGATCATCTACTTGGCATGTCCAGTCATCCCGCTAAATTTCAACACTCCTGGCCTAGTGGTTCTCAAGTCACTGTTCAGGCTCCTGTGACCCTGACCTTTGATCAAGTGACCTCAAAATAAATAGGGGTCATCTACTCTGCATGTCCAATCATCCTATTAAGTTTCAACATTGTAGGTCAAGTGCTTTTCAAGTTATTTCCAAAAAATGATTTTACATGAACAGGCCACTGTGACCTTGACCTTTAATAGACTGACCCCAAAATCAATAGGGGTCATCTACTCTGCATGTTCAATCATCCTATGAAGTTTCAACATTCTGGGTCAAGTGGTTCTCAAGTTATTCATCGGAAATGGTTTTCAATGTTCAAGCCCCTGTGACCTTGACCTTTAACGGAGTGACCCCAAAATCAATAGGGGTCATCTACTCTTCATGACCAATCATCCTATGAAGTTTCAACATTCTGGGTCAAGTGGTTCTCTAGTTATTGATCGGAAATGGTTTTCAATGTTCAGGCCCCTGTGACCTTGACCTTTGACGGAGTGACCCCAAAAACAATAGGGGTCGTCTACTCCAGCAGCCCTACAACCCTATGAAGTTTGAAGGTTCTAGGTCAAATGGTTCTCCAGTTATTGCTTGGAAATGAAGTGTGACGTACGGACGGACAGACGGAAGGACGGACAGACGGACGGACGGACGGAAAGGGCAAAAACAATATGTCTCCTGGGGGAGACATAATAATAGCAGACTCGGTTTGGTTCAGTCCACAGGTATTCATGAGAGGTAATGGAAAGTGCAACACCCCTCAAAATCAAACCAACTTTTTCCTAGTATACAGAAAGAGTAGGTCTTGAATTATGTATTATTTCATTGTACGCGTGTTTTTTAGTTAATATAGAATGTTCTGACCTAGTATATTACCTCAGCTATAGCCAATTTCTCCTCTGCAACATACCCCGACACATCTATAAGTTCCATCCTATCTTTCAATGGTTCTGGTATTGTATCTATAATATTGGCCGTACAGATGAACAGTACCTATAATATAAAAAGTCTTCAGTGTGAAGCACAGTAGCATGCAAAAATAATACAAGATATCCATCATTTTTTGCATGAAGGAAACAAAATTTATTTTTATTTTGGATGTGTATGCACAATTATTCAGCACTGTATGATATTTTAACACTTACGAAATATATAAAAGACTACACACAACCTATTTAAAATCGAGAACGGGCACAGAGGTCCAGTGGTAACACTGTCTGACTACAAAAGCAGGGGTGGTGATTTCAAACTCTTGCTCCTCCCACTAAAAATTACTAACGTTGGGATAAGTATCCCGTGTATGGGTGCTTTACACCTGGCATGTTAAAGAACCAGGTAAGCTTCTTGAACTGGAGGGTGTTCTGCATCTTGCACTATCCTCCTACTAACAGTCTTCTGGAGGAGTCGCCCATATGGGTTACCAATGGCAACTATAAATAAGCTTACATACAAATAAACACTAGTCTATTTAAACTATAGTTACTTTATCATAGTTAATGTATTTACCTTTGACAGATCAACATTCACATCCAGATAGTGATCGAGGAAGTTGGCATTCTGTTCAGGATCCAGTAATTCTAACAAGGCTGAAGCTGGATCACCTTGGTAACCCTTGCCAATTTTGTCAACCTGTTGTATACAAGGGATTATAGTTAACAAAAAAAATTGGTGCAATCTTTGTCTCAACTATTACAAGTTTTTGTACATATATTTGGAAGAAATTGCAGTGAAGATTATGCCTGCAATATACAAATTTCTTGGATTAACTAGAATTATTGAAATAATTGTAAGAACACCTTTTATCTACTATTGCTCACTTATTACAGAAACAATAGTTGTCGCAGAAAAACGTGTGCTCAACTAAGTTGATTGTTGATAGTGAAATAGGGCATATCTGAAGAAACTAGAGCTATCACTGAAGTGATTGATGCAGGGGTTCTATTTGACCTGGGACCCCGGGTCCGGACCCGGGAGATTTTCAAAAGACGCTCAAAGGACTCGGCATGATAATTGCCTGTGCGTCACTCGGGACCCGGAGGCATTTTCCTTTGATAATCCTTCCTCTTACCATTCATTTCCTACTGTAACAGTAAAACCATGTCCACGATAAACACGTGTATTCAAAGTAAACACTCGCAGTCATGCCCTCCTGCCTTTGATCTTCTGCTAAATCCCGCCCTTTATCCTGTGGACATGCCTGGCTGATTTTTCTTTATCAGCAAGTTACGTCATGGCGAGTGCACATAGGTAATGAGAATCAATGAAGTGTTAAGATTAATTAATAAAGCGTATTGATTGTGTACTGTCAAAAAGGGGCCAATTATTAAATTATCTGTATTAAAGCGACCAGCTGATTACAAGCAGTGAAAAGTGCCTGCAAGATTTCTTCATAAAACTTTAATTAGACCATTGTTTAGTGATCAAACCTTAATTTCAACAAGAAAATCCACAAATTTTAATGAATTTGGAAAGCAAAAATAAGTTTAAAATGTCCGTTCACGATTCTAATTACACCCGATGACATACGCAATTTTTCCAAAATTCACTGAAAAAAACTGACTTTCAATGCAATTTTCAATGAAAAGTAGCATCATTATTTGAGGAACAATCTCAGGTTTACCTAAGTGGACCAAGTTAAGTGAACAAAAACAACATTCAGATGACATTCCGAAAGTGTACCAGTATCCGGATAGTACGTTTTTGATACATATTTACATACTGATAGTACGTTTTTGATACATATTTACAGAGTGTTTTACTTTGTATCGACGTGTTTGGACAGGACTCCTGTATTTTGGAAAAGGACCCTTCAAAATATGGACCCAAGGGTCCTGGGACTCTTGGGTTTTCAGGTCTAGTGGAACCCCTGTTGATGGCCCCCCTCCCCCATGTGGATAATGATGTGGGACAAGTTAAATCTAATCAGTAAAAACAGAGGTAGAGTGAAAGTGCATGATGCAGCTGCAAGGAAACATTAACCAGATGCTATGTTTAAGGGGACATAATCCATGAATCTAAAGGGATATAATTCATATACTTCAGCCAAATTAAAATTGCACCTTGAGACATATTGAGTGATGATGTGGATTAACATTTCTAAGTTTGTATCAAATCCTTTTAATAATAACAGAGAGGGTGAAGTGCATCAAATCCTATGTTAAAAGGGGGCATAACTCATACAATATTGATACAAGAGTTATGAATCTTAAGTCATGATACAGATGGTGATGTTAAACAACTGTCTTTAAGTTTAAAAAAGTAATAACAGACAGAGATAAGGTGAAAGCTTATCAAAATTTTCACCAAGACGTGGATGCAGATGCCTGGATGAGTAGGACAGTCCTCCACATAGTTACTTCATATAGTGAAGCTAAAAACACTGTTTTGAAAGCTTTGTTGATATGACATAATTATCTACTTCTCGCATGAATTCATTTGATTTTATTGTTACAGTTAATTTATAAAAAGTAACTTTAATATGTTTCATATATTAAAGGGCAGAAATTAAAATGTAAAGTACTTTTTATAAACATTGTGTTTAACATGTAATATGAGTGACATGCATAATAGACGAAGCCTAACAGAAGGATAAACTACCCTGATTCTCACAGATTAAAACAACACACCTCATCAATAAGCACCAGTGGATTCTCAGTTTTTGTTTTCTTCAAACACTGGATCATTTTTCCTGGCATAGCACCAACAATTGTACGAACGATGACCTTTGATCTCTGCAACATCTGTCATTTCCCAACATGGATCGAAAATCACTGCGAAAACCATATCATGCAGGTTACTGTGATTAGCTACATTTAGTACCTGAAGACTTGTCAGGCAATGTAGTATAACATGGAAAAATCTCATATTATCAATAGTTCAAATATATATAAAAAAAATTCAACACATTGCATTCTTTTTAGATATTTTATCTGTATTTTTTCAAATACCTTAATTAAGAACCAAAGAAAAAAATTTACATCACACCATACTGAGCTATTGCAAACTTCAAGGATAGTTATTATGTGCACTTCTTCAGTCTCATGGAAACAAATGACATACTTCTCTATTCAGAGCTCTGGCTATAGATCTAGCAATACTGGTTTTTCCCACTCCCGGTGGACCATGGAAACACAGAATCTTGCCTTGTGTACTCCCCTTCAGTTGACTTACAGCAATAAATTCCTGTGCAACAACAGAAATAACTAAATAATTTGCCATATATTACATAGAGGATATTACATGACTTTCTTTACAAACTGAAGTTATTAAACCAGTTAAATAAAATAATAAAATTTGAGGCTCTGCCAAGCATTTTATCAATTTTTATTAACAAGTTTAATTAATTTAATGTTGAAAGACACAAATTAAATATTCTTTAAATTTAATAAGATGTACCGGCAAGCTTTTTTTGCTGAAACATCAAAATTTTGTCTTTTTTACCTATTATAAACCAAGTCAATTTGACCAACATCTCCTATTCCAGTACTTAAAACAATGTCAACGTCAAAGCTTTATTATACTAGTGTAATATCATATTCATGTAATGGCTTTATTTCACTCCCACAATGTCAAACATGTGAAATATTCAGCATCTGACAATGTAATATATAATAACTGGCAAAACATTTTGAAAATCAGACAATAAATAAACAAGAGGACCATGATGGTCCTGAATCGCTCACCTCTTCCCACATGACCCAGTTTTGAGTATGACGTCGTTCTTTCTATTATTTGACATAGTGACCTAGTTTCTGAGCTCATGTGACCCAGTTTTGAACTTGACCTAGATATTATCAAGATAAAAATTCTGACCAATTTTCATGAAGATCCATTGAAAAATATGGTCTCTAGAGAGGTCACAAGGTTTTTCTATTATTTGACCTATTGACCTATTTTTCGAAGGTACGTGACCCTGATTTGAACCTGACCTAGATATCATCAAGCTGAACATTCTCACTAATTTTCTTGAAGATCTCATGAAACATATGGCCTCTAGAGAGGTCACAAGGTTTTTCTATTTTTATACCTACTGGCCTAGTTTTTGACCGCACGTGACCCAGTTTCGAAACTGACCTAAATATCATCAAGGTGAACATTCAGATCAATTTTCATGAAGATCCATTGAAAAAAATGGCCTCTAGAGAGGTCAAAAGATTTAAATAATTTTAGACCTACTGACCTAGTTTTTGACCGCAGTTGACCCAGTTTCAAACTTGACCTAGATATCATCAAGATGAACATTCAGACCAACTTTCATACAGATCCCATGAAAAGTATGGCCTCTAGAGAGGTCACAAGGTTTTTTTATTATTTGACCTACTGACCTAGTTTTTTATGGCACGTGACCAAGTTTCAAACTTGACCTAGATATCATCAAGGTGAACATTCTGACCAATTTTTATGGAGAGGTCACAAGGTTTTTCTATGTTTAGACCTACTGACCTAGATTTTGACCGCACATGACCCTGTTTCGAACTTGACCTAGATATCATCAAGATGAACATTCAGACCAATTTTCATACAGATCCCATGAAAAATATGGCCTCTAGAGAGGTCACAAGGTTTTTCTATTATTCGACCTACTGACCTAGTTTTTGAGGGCACGTGACCCACTTTCGAACCTGACCTAGATATCATCAAGATGAACATTCAGATTAACTTTCATACAGATCCCATGAAAAATATGGCCTCTAGAGAGGTCTCAAGGTTTTTCTATTATTTGACCTACTGACCTAGATTTTGATGGCACGTGACCCACTTTCAAACCTGACCTAGATATCATTAAGATGAACGTTCTGACCAATTTTCATGAAGATTTCATGAAATATATGGCCTCCAGAGAGGTCACAAGGTTTTTTTAATTTTAGACCTACTGACCTAGTTTTTGATCGCACATGACCCAGTTTCGAACTTGACCTAGATATCATCAAGATGAATATTCAGACCAACTTTCATACAGATCCCATGAAAAATATGGCCTCTAGAGAGGTCAAAAGGTTTTTCTATTATTGACCTACTTACCTAGTTTTTGATGGCATGTGACCCAGTTTCGAACTTGACCTAGATATCATCAAGGTGAACGTTCTGACCAATTTTCATGAAGATCTTTTGAAATATATGGCCTCTAGAGAGGTCACAAGGTTTTTCTATTTTTAGACCTACTGACCTAGTTTTTGATGGCACGTGACCCAGTTTGGACCTTGACCTAGAATTTACCAAGATGAACATTCTGACCACTTTCATCAAGATCCCATGAAAACTGTGACCTCTAGAGATGTCACAAGGAAAAGTTTACGCACGTACGACTGAAGCCGAACGCTGCGCGATCACAAAAGCTCACCTTGTCACTTTGTGACTGGTGAGCTAAAAAGATACGGCAATTTAAATATTATCAATTAATTAAACAGCGGCCATTTTGGGCACAGTAATGTCATCATCATTTCCTTATATGGGCATTACCAAACACTGTATTAATGGCAAAATTATGTTAAAAACAATTAAACATGTAGCTTAAATTTAAGGTATACACTTTTACACACATGCTAAGGCTCATATTATATCATGGCCCACAAAATATGTTTCTCTTAGTTGTTATTCACTGATTTTCCATATATGGTTATTTCCATATAAGGAAAGAATAATGATGTCGCTGTGCCCACAATGGCTGCCATTTGAGTTCCTAGATGCTATTTAAATGGCTATATCATTTTTGTTTGTAGTCCGATTTGGATACTTTTTTCATCAGTGTTAATGTTTCACCTGGTTCTTTCTAATAAACAAAGAGGACCATGATGGTCCTGAATCGCTCACCTGTCCCTACATGACCCAGTTTTGAACTGAGTATGACGTCGTTTTTCATATTATTTGACATAGTGACCTAGTTTTTGAGCGCATGTGACCCAGTTTCGAACTTGACCTAGATATCATCAAGGTGAACATTCAGACCAATTTTCATGAAGATCCATGGAAAAAAATGGCCTCTAGAGAGGTCAAAAGGTTTTTCTATTTTTAGACATACTGACCTTTTTTTGATCGCAGTTGACCCAGTTTCAAACTTGACCTAGATATCACCAAGATGAACATTCAGACAAACTTTCATACAAATCCCATGAAAAATATGGCCTCTAGAGAGGTCACAATGTTTTTTTATTATTTGACCTACTGACCTAGTTTTTGACCGCACGTGACCCAGTTTCGAACTTGACCTAGATATCATCAAGGTGAACATTCTGACTAACTTTCATGAAGATCCATTGAAAAGTATGGCCTCTAGAGAGGTCACAGGGTTTTTCTATTTTTAGAGCTACTGACCTAGTTTTTGACCCAGTTTCAGACCTGACCTAGATATCAAGAAGATGAACATTCAGACCAACTTTCATACAGATCCCATGAAAAATATGGCCTCTAGAGAGGTCACAAGGTTTTTTTATTATTTGACCTACTGGCCTAGTTTTTGAAGGCACGTTACCCAGTTTCGAACTTGACCTAGATATCATCAAGGTGAACATTCTGACTAACTTTCATGAAGATCCATTGAAAAGTATGGCCTCTAGAGAGGTCACAATGTTTTTCTATTTTTAGACCTACTGACCTAGTTTTGGACCGCACATGACCCAGTTTCGAACTTGACCTAGATATCATCAAGATGAACATTCAGACCAACTTTCATAAAGATCCCATGAAAAATGTGACCTCTAGAGTGGTCACAAGCAAAAGTTTACGCACACACGCACGGACGACGGACGCTGCACGATCACAAAAGCTCACCTTGTCACTTTGTGACATGTGAGCTAAAAATGTTGCCAAATGTTGCATATTCCCCTTTACTATCATTTACAGAAGAAAGAACTCCTATAATAAAGAGAATTTTTTTTTCTATTTAACCTGTGACCATTGGCCATGACCTTGGCCTTTACTACACATGACTTCGGGGAGGATTCTTCATTTTGTTTCAATAGGATGAACATCTGAGCAAAATTATAATACAAGAGGGTCATGATGACCCTGTATCGCTCACCTGAGTAATATGAGCCACATGTTTCAAATGGCAAGCTGATGCTAAAATATTAAGAAGGTAGGTCAGTAGGTCACATTCATGGTAACTGAAAGTCAGTTTTAAGATTGGTGTGTAAAACTGTACATGGCATCCAAATTCTAAGGCTGTGTTTTAAAAAACAAGAAAGTAGGTCAGTAGGTCAAGGTCACAGTCAAGTGATCCCTAATCGCTTTGGGTCATCAGGTAATTATGATTAAACAGTCTAGGAAATATGATCTGAAAATTTTTGAAGTATTTTTTCCTGTATAACTCATAATTATAACAAATGACCCCCAGGGCGGAGCCTCTTTTTACCCAAGGGGCATAATTTGAACAAACTTGGTAGAGATCTACCAGGCCATGCTACATACCAAATATCAAAGGCCTAGGCCTTGAACTTTCAGACAAAAAGATCTTTTTTTTTTTTCCTATATAAGCCTATGTTAAACTTGGTACCCTAGGGCAGGGCCTCTTTTCACCCCAGGGGCATAATTTGAATAATTTTGGTAGAGAAACTCTAGGAAAGGCAACATACCAAATATCAAAAGCATAGGCCTTGCAGTTTCAGGCAAGAAGATTTTTAAATTTTTTTCCTATATGTCTTTGTAAAACTTGAGACCCCCGGGGCAGGGTCTCTTTTCACCCCATGGATATAATTTGAATAATTTTGGTAGAGGACCACAAGGCAATGCTACATACAAAATATCAAAGGCCTAGGTCTTGTGGTTTTAGACAAGAAGATTTTTTTAAGCTTTTTACTATACAAGTCTATGTAAATCTTGTGACCCCTGGGGCAGGGCCTCTTTTCACCCCAGGGGCATAATTTGAACAATCTTCATAGGAACTTAAGATGACGTAACATGCCAAATATCAAGACTTTCTGCCTTGCAGTTTTGGACAAGAAGATTTTTTAAGTTTTTCCTTTCGGTTGCCATGGCAACCAGAGTTCTGCATGGAAATAAATTCTTTGAACAATTTTGAAAGGGGACAACCCAAGGATCATTCCTGTGAAGTTTGGTGTAATTCTGCCCAGTGGTTTTCAAGAAGGTTTTTTTAGAAAATGTTGACGGACGGATGGACGATGGATGGCACACGTCGCACAACACACGACGGACAACGGACACTGAGCGGTCACATAAGCTCACCATGAGCCTTCAGGTCAGGGGAATTAAAAAAAATATCAATATAGACGATAGACGACCAAACAGCATTGTTATATGTCTAACTTCAGTTCACAACAGGGAACAAAAATTTAACAAGAGATCACAGAGTGATCTTGGCGCCCACCAATGTGCCATTTTTGAGTGTTCCAAATTTCAAGACTTACTGACTACCTCAAGGTCAAATTTCATTTCCGTACACAACACTGTGCATGTGGTCCAAATTCGAAAGCTGTAGCTTGAGAAATGTGAAAGTAGGTCACTAGGTCAATGTCAAGGTCAAAGTTTGTTTCGGTACACAATCCTATGCATGTGGTCTAAATTTGAAGCCAGTAGCTACAGAAATGTGAAAGTAGGTCACTAGGTCAATCTTAAGGTCAAAGTTCATTTCGGTACACAAAACTATGCAAGTGGTCCAAATTTGAAGGCTGTAGCTTGAGAAATGTAAAAGTAGGTCACTAGGTCAACATCAAGGTCAAATTCTATTTCGGAATACAAAACTATGCATGTGGTCCAAATTTGAAGCCTGTACCTTAAAAATGTGAAAGTAGGTCACTAGGTCAATGTAAAGGTCAAAGTTCATTTCGGTATACAAAACTATGCAAGTGGTCCAAATTTGAAGGCTATAGCTTGAGAAATGTAAAAGTAGGTCACTACGTCAAAATCAAGGTCAAATTTTATTTCGGAATACAAAACTATGCATGTGGTCCAAATTTGAAGCCTGTACCTTAAAAATGTGAAAGTAGGTCACTAGGTCAATGTGAAGGTCAAGGTTTTTTTCGGTACACAAAACTATGCATGTGGTCCAAATTTGAAGGCTGTAGCTTGCGAAATGTGAAAGTAGGTCACTAGGTCAAAATCAATGTCAAATTTCATTTTGAAACACGGAACTATGCATACGGTCCAAATTTGAAGCCTGTACCTTCAAAAATGTGAAAGTAGGTCACTAGGTCAAAATCAAGGTCAAAGTTTTTTCCAGTGCACAAAACTATGCATGTGGTCCAAATTTGAAGGCTGTAGCTTGAGAAATGTGAAAGTAGGTCACTAGGTCAAAATCAAGGTCAACTCATGTCAAGGTTCATCTTGCCACTCAAAATATACATGTGGTCCAAATTTGAAGGCTGTAGCTACAGAAATGTGAAAGTAGGTCACTAGGTCAAAATCAAGGTCAACTCATGTCAAGGTTCATCTTGCCACTCAAAAATATACATGTGGTCCAAATTTGAATGTTGTAGTTATTGACAAGAACATTTTAAAAGCTTCTCCCTATATAAGTCTATATGAACCATGTGACCCCTGGGGCGGGGCCATTTTTGACCCTAGGGCGATAATTTGAACAAACTTGGTAGAGATCCACTAGATGATGCTACATTACAAGTATCAAAGCCTTAGGCTTTGTGGTTTGGACAAGAAGATTTTCAAAGTTTTTCCTTATATAAGTCTATGTAAACCATATGAACCCCAGGGCGGGGCCATATTTGACCCTAGGGGTATAATATGAATAATCTTAGTTGAAGACCACTAGATGATGTCACATACAAAATATCAAAGCCCTAGGCCCTGTGGTTTTGGACAAGGGGTTATTCAAAGTTTTTCCCTATATAAGTCATTATAAACTATGTGACCCCCAGGGCGGGGCCATATTTGACCCCAGAGAAATAATTTGAATCATCTTGGTAGAGGACCACTAGATGATGCTTCAAACCAAATATCAAAGCCCTGGGCTCTGTGGTTTTGGATAAGAAGGTTTTCAAAGTTTTTCCCTATATAAATCTATGTAAAATATAGAAATAAACAAAGGGCCATAACTCACTCATAAATTGTTGAACCAGTCTGATTTTCAGGGGGACACAACTAGGGTACCAATACATCATTCTGACAAAGTTTGGTCAAAATCCCCCCAGTAGTTTCTGAGGAGATGCGATAACGAGAAATTGTTAACGGACGGACGGACGGACGGACGGACGGAATGACGGACCACGGACGCAGAGTGATTTTAATAGCCCACCATCTGATGATGGTGGGCTAATAAAGGTCATGTATAGGCAAACTACATTTATACACAGACCCACAAAAACTCCCCTTCAGTCTTACCAATATTCTCTTTTTCACGTCTTCCATGCCATAATGATCTTCCTCCAGTATATCTTTAGCCTGTTTCAGATCCAAATTTTCCTCACTATATTTTCCCCAGGGAAGATTGGTTAACCAGTCTAGGTAATTCCTGGTAACACTGTAACAGAACCAAATCCTCTCAATGAAATATTCCATAAAAACAAGTCCCTAAGTATTCTATTACACAATATACATGTACCAACTGAACAAGAACTACAGTTCAACTTCGTTCCTACAAACTCACAGAGCTCATGGGGATTTAAGTCATGTGTAGTTCTAGCCTACATGGTTTCCATTAGAATGTCATATGAGCCGCACCATGAGAAAACCAACATATTGCATTTGCGACCAGCATGGATCCAGACCAGACTGCGAATCTGCACAGCCTGGTCAGGATCCATACTGGCTAACGGTTTCTCTAATTGCAATAGGCTTTGAAAGCAAACAGCCAGGATCCTGACCAGACTGCGGCTCATATATAGTTTAGTCAGACTTACCAGAGAAACATGTAGATCTATGGCCTTTAAGATGTATTCCATATTATATTAAGTATATTAATTAAGGAATGTATAAGAAAACACAGAGGCGACTACTGATTTTATTACACTTATGCTATATTTAACACATCAGTAAAAGCAATCATTTCATAAGATGTGTAAAAGTCAAATTATTTCATAAACTCTTAAGGAAACATGTTAGTCTTAAAATTGTATGTGTTAAATGTACCCAGTTTCATTGGTAAATATGTTAGGGATAAGGAATTGTATTTATCTGAAAAAGTCAGTATGAAATTCTTTTTAATTGTATACTAATTAACCCTTTGTGTTTTAATAATTACAAAGTATTTAACATTGAAAAAAACATCAAATAATGTGGTGATCAAATATCACTTAGTTGTACACAACATAAATGCCAACTTCAATAGGTGTAAATGTATTTCACTCCCATAATGTGAAAACTAATTGTCAATAATTTCGATTCGACATGCACCTTCTGTAGTGCAAGCAAAATCATGTAACTTCACTATAATATAATTGTAAGGACTGGGGTACAGTTTTAGCTTTCAAGCCATCCATGTTTGAGCAATTCAAGGTAGAACAATATGTATCTTAAAAGGATTTTCCAGGACTCGATACAGAGACTGAGTGGAGGGATGTGTTTTCCAGGACTCGACATTGAGATTGAGTGGAGGGAGGTGTTTTCCAGGACTCTACATTGAGATTGAGTGGAGGGAGGTGTTTTCCAGGACTCAACATTGAGATTGAGTGGAGGGAGGTGTTTTCCAGGACTCAACATTGAGATTGAGTGGAGGGAGGTGTTTTCCAGGACTCTACATTGAGATTGAGTGGAGAGAGGTGTTTTCCAGGACTCGACATTGAGATTGAGTGGAGGGAGGTGTTTTCCAGGGCTCGACATTGAGATTGAGTGGAGGGAGGTGTTTTCCAGGGCTCGACATTGAGATTGAGTGGAGGGAGGTGTTTTCCAGGACTCGACATTGAGACTGAGTGGAGGGAGGTGTTTTCCAGGACTCAACATTGAGATTGAGTGGAGGGAGGTGTTTCCAGATATAGACATTGAGATTGAGTGGAGGGAGGTGTTTTCAAGGACTCGACATTGAGATTATGCGGAGGGAGGTGTTTTCCAGGACTCTACATCGAGATTGAGCGGAGGGAGGTGTTTTCCAGGACTCAACATTGAGATTGAGTGAAGGGAGGTGTTTTCCAGGACTCAACATTGAGATTGAGTGGAGGGAGGTGTTTTCCAGGACTCTACATTGACATTGAGTGGAGAGAGGTGTTTTCCAGGACTCGACATTGAGATTGAGTGGAGGGAGGTGTTTTCCAGGGCTCGACATTGAGATTGAGTGGAGGGAGGTGTTTTCCAGGGCTCGACATTGAGATTGAGTGGAGGGAGGTGTTTTCCAGGACTCGACATTGAGACTGAGTGGAGGGAGGTGTTTTCCAGGACTCAACATTGAGATTGAGTGGAGGGAGGTGTTTCCAGATATAGACATTGAGACTGAGTGGAGGGAGGTGTTTTCCAGGACTCGACATTGAGATTGTGCGGAGGGACGTGTTTTCCAGGACTCTACATCGAGATTGAGCGGAGAGAGATGTTTTACAGGACTCTACATCGAGATTGAGCGGAGGGAGGTGTTTTCCAGGACTCGACATCGAGATTGAGTGGAGGGAGGTGTTTTCCAGGACTCGACATTGAGATTGAGAGGAGGGAGGTGTTTTCCAGGACTCTACAATGAGATTGAGTGATGGGAGGTGTTTTCCAGGACTTGACATTGAGATTGAGTGGGAGAGGTGTTTTGTAGGACTCGACATTGAGATTGAGAGGAGGAAGGTGTTTTCCAGGACTCTAAATTGAGACTGAGTGGAGGGAGGTGTTTTCCAGGACTCGACATTGAGATTGAGTGGAGGGAGGTGTTTTCCAGGACTCTACATTGAGATTGAGTGGAGGGAGGTGTTTTCCAGGACTCTACATTGAGATTGAGTGGAGGGAGGTGTTTTCCAGGACTCTACATTGAGACTGAGTGGAGGGAGGTGTTTTCCAGGACTCGACATTGAGACTGAGTGGAAGGATTTTCCAGGACTCGACATTGAGATTGCGTGGAGGGAGGTGTTTTCCAGGACTCGACATTGAGATTGAGTGGAGGGAGGTGTTTGAATGATACAAGTTTAAACTGGATATGTGATTTAAACATATTTTATTCCTTCCTTTTTATGACAACGTATACAATGTACATATACAGAAAATATACAAAACATTCTAAGAAAGGTAAAAGGGTTGGACCACAAGTTCGTATAACATTAGTAATTCGGTCCGTCCCCGAAGGTATATTTAAAGGAAAATTTTATATTATAGATTGCATTGTATTCTTTAAACTGGACTGTATATACATGCATTATATGCATCATCATCAAAATCTAATAATGTTTTCCCAGAGAAATTGAATTAAACTAAAGTACTCAGTGAAGAAATCTAAAGCATTTACTGATTCTATGTATTGTAATGTGTTTCTCCAGTACTGAATTATATGTAATGTCCGTCAGTAAACATGCCTGTCTAAACTTGTCTGACTAAAAAGTTTCCTCTAGAGATTAACTGATTCTAAGAACAAACATAATGTTGACCAATGGCAATACTGCCTTTTGTGACTGCTCCTCATACTGGGTTTTAAAAGGTGGGCTTGATCAAGTAATCTGTTTTTGCCCTGTATAAGGATTTTGCCCAATTTGTAATTGTTTCAGTCAGGCTAGTTCCATGGGCATCAATTTGGTACATCTGCGTGACATGCCAAATAACCTGACTGAAACATCACAGCGTATTTCGGTGTACCTATCGTGTGATCTGGACAGCCTTTGTTGTATGAATTGAGCCCACATTTGTAACTTAAACTGTAAGACAGAAGGTCACCCTATTTGGTTTAATACCCCAGTCACACATAATATTATGGGGCGGATAGCTACGTCTAGCCACGGGTAGAAACGTAGTAATCCATATCGATCATTACCTGAGCCGTACCTTAAAGTAGTAATCCGTATCAATCCGTACGGCTCTGGTAGGGATCAACACGGATTACTAAGTTTCTATCCATGGCTTGACGTAGCTATCCGTGCCATATGTGTGATTGGGGTATAAAGGGCCTTGCAAGAAAATATTCATATTTAGTAAATGAAAAAACTTACTTAAACTCTGAAGAATGGTTATCAAGAGTGGACAACTTGTTGAGTTCTTCATTAATAACTGTCATCACATGTTCTGGGACAACCAGATCCTGAAAATATTTTTTTCTCCATTTCAAGTAACTGAAACATTTTTGTTTTGTAAAACTGCTACACAGCCACCTACTTTGGCAAACTGGAAGATTTAAAACTCGTTTTAAGAAAGTTCAATTCAAATGGTTCCCAAATTAAAGAAACCAATATTTCATTAAACACAAGAATCAAACTCAGTCCCCTCTGACTTATAGCGTTCATAATTATTTCAATTATATTTTAGCAACACTGCCATTAATATAAATGCAACTGTATAAACTTATATACAAACCTTAAGCCTTCCTAGGAATTTCTCTCCTATAGCATCTTTATCATCCTTCTCAAGACCCAGTTCCTTCTTGATCACTTTCAACTGTTCTCGTAAAATATACTCTCTATGCTGCTTTTTAACCTTCTCTTCAACCTGTTATCAATAAATGATCCACAACATTGACTGACGCTATGATTAAATTGCAGAACATAAATAAAATAGTTAAAGTACCTGGACAGGCTTATTTGATAACATGCTGGCTAGATCTGGAGAAAATAAAACAGACACACATTCTGTAATTACATGGCAACAAGAGCACCGCCTATGGGTGCCATCGTTCGTCTTCAAGTGCTGGTCAGTATGTATTTGTTGGGTTTAACGTCGCACTGACACAATTATAGGTCATATGGAGACTTCCAGCTTTTGATGGTGAAGGAAGACCCCAGGTGCCCCTCCGTGCATTATTTCATCACGAGCGGGCACCTGGGTAGAACCACCAACCTTCCGTGAGCCAGCTGGATGGCTTCCTCACATGAAGAATTCAACGCCCCAAGTGAGGCTTGAACCCACATCGATGAGGGGCAAGTGATTTGAAGTCAGCGACCTTAACCACTCGGCCACGGAGGCCCTCTGGTCAGTATGTAAGTATTATAGTTCAGAATATATAAGTACAAAAAGGGCCATAATTCTGACAAAATGCAGGTTAGAGTTATGGTTCTTGGCCTACACAATCAATTAATGATGATAAACAAGTGTGCAAAGTTTCAAAGCTGTAGCTCTTACAGTTTTTGAGAAAAGGTGAACCTAAACAAAAATTTTAACCTGGAAACTCAATTTTCTCAGTACAAAAAGGGCCATAATTTTAATTTTGACAAAATGTAAATCAAAGTTATAGTTCTTGGCCTACACAGTCATCTAATGATGAAAAACAAGTGTGCAAAGTTTCAAAGCTGTAGCTCTTATGGTTTTCGAGAAAAGGAGGACCTAAACAAAACTTTTAACCAATGCCGATGCCGAAGATTTAGTAACGACAATACCTCCTAATTTTTTTTCAAAAATCAGACAAGCTAAAAATGAAAGTAACGATAGTTTTTATTTTCAGGTCAAGTAACGCAAAAAGCAAAACCCTAATACCTATCTGAGTTACTTCACACATAAATATCTTCAATTACAGATGCAAGCAACTCTAAATTTAAGAAAATGCAAATAAAGCTTCTAGATATCTTTATTTATTTTGCAATTTGTATTACTTTTGTATAAATTGTGTTTTCCAGATGCATTATTCTTCCAAATGTGAGTTATAAACTTTTGACAGCAATCCTCTATTTTCATTACAGTACACATACTCTATGAGCCATGTCATAAAATCTCTAATAACTAATGGTTTTTGAACAAATTTTGACCAGATTTTCAATCTTGACAAAGATAAAATCAATGTTTTGAATGAATATTTAAAAACTATACATTCTCCATAAATTTCATATACATTATAATAAGCAGATTCCATCTATGCACCATAATTCTATCATCCGGTAAATGAATTATTTTCAAATTACTGCAAAGCTTTTTGGTATTAGATAATTTCCATATAATGGCATTACTTAATTCAAAACAGACCATTTACCTTGACAATCTTTAAAATCAGCAAGACACAGTCATTTCCCCCGAAATTCTAAAAAAGATTCTTTTTATCTATCCTTGAATGTTTGTATAGGGTGTAAAGAAAGTTTATTCTGGTTATGCAAACAGCTGTAGTATCTTACTTAGAATGTAAAAGAATATGAAAAAGGTTCATACTATTCACTGAAAAACTACTACTGATCATGTCATTGGTTTAATTACCATTTAAGTTCAAATGAATGCATGAGATTTCATGAAACTTTGCCCTTTTATGCAACATGTAGAAATTTTTTTCTTCTAAATTTCATTGGGAGTAGGCCACTTGCAGACTTCAGAACACATATAGGCAGCATTATATCAAAGTCATTTCTTTTGTTTTTCAATAAAGTAGTTGAGTTTGTGTTGTACAAACTTTATTGAAGACCTGAAATAAAACTGCTTGCTTCTTTTCAAAAAGTAACATGTCCAGAATATTGTGTATAGAACAAATTGTATCAAATCTAAAATTAACCAATTTTCTGGCTCAGCAATATGTCAACAAATTAGGTTTTACTGTGACTGAAAAACTATGTTCCTCCTATTTGCTCTGCTGGTTTACTTTTCGAATAGAAACAAACTTTCCTTACACACTTAATGAGATATTCTATGACAAATATCTAGCAGAGTTATGGAACTGATTTTCTACACATTAATATTTTGCTAATCACACTGTATGTTACATATATCTTAAGATATGAATCTGTAACCTCAGCTTTACATCTATTTCCCTCGTTATACAATGTCACATATACATTGTATCTTTGAGCACCCCTGACACAAACTTTGAAGTCTCTGTTATATATGTGGGACTCATTTTTGCACATTTTGAGGCAGCATCCATCTAGGAAATCAAACAAATAAAACTTCAATTTATGTTATATCCAAACTTTAAATACATCAAGAAATCACAACCACGGCCATACTACAAAATTTTACAGCAATGAAATGAAATGATTCAACAGAAGTTGATACCTCTCGTCCAATCTTTTGTTGTAGTTTACTCAATTCATACTCTTTCTTTAACAAAGAAAGGGCCATCATAAGTCTTTGGGGTACCTGTAACAAAAAGAAATGTTTTTTTAGGCAAAAACGTTTTACAACAAATTTGAGAAAAGACTCTTACCATACAACACAATAAATCTTTGACTAAATGAAAGCAGTAAATGGAAACTTACAAGATTTATACAAGGATATTTAACATTGACTATATATAAGATAATGATATTGTCGGTATCTTTACCAGAGAGAGGTTACACATTTAAGTCTTCATTCAACTGTTAAAAAATCTAACAGATTAATTCAGATCTCAGTACTGAAAATGACTTATGGCAAGGTTGTACTTTGACATGGGTCTCCAAACTAAGTTATATAACATACCACCCAGGTTTTACTTTTAATTCTTTAACTGTGATAATGATTTTTAACCATGCCTGCTTATATCAAGATTTATATCACAAAACAATATAAGACACATCTTGTCAACTACCTACCTTTTATATACCAGGGTTTAACCTTAAGGCCAAGCTGACAAAAATGGAGTGCGAGCAGGCAAAAATTCATACTCAGATGCCAGTCAGCTAAGTGAAATATATGAAAGATCCCAAGAAATACTTCTCAGAAAATAATGTACTACTGTTTTTGTTGCTATACTGCACTGTAATATCTAACCACATCATCACATTTGGGCAACAAAAAATGAGCATGTGTGTGTGTGTGTTCGTGTTTAACGTCTTTTTCAATAATTTTTCAGTCATATAAACGACGGTGTCTACTTGTAGCAGTGAGCACAGTGCCCAACTTTATAGTGCTGCCTCACTGGAATATCACGCCGTAGTCACATGGCAACCCCACCCAGTCACATTATACTGACAGCGAGCTGACCAGTCCTAGCACTTCCCTCATAATGCTGAGCACCAAGCAAAAATGGGTATGAGCAAGTAAAAATATAATTGAAGTTGCCTTATGAGTGAGTATTCTACACAGTTAAAGTCGAGCCCAGTACACTGGTATAGAGATATTATTTATAAGAAGCTGAAAAAAGTTATATCATACGAGATGTTAATGCCTTACATTTCTTTCCTCAAGAACTTTCTGTAACTCCGTTGGCTCAGCAGATGTCATTGCAGCTCCTTAAAGCAGAATATAACAATCTATATATTAATTATTGACTCATTTGTTATTCACACCATCTCAGCATATGAAAATAAGGAAGTCCTAAATCCAAATCTTGAATTTCTTACTATCTAAACACTTTGAATTATTCCTTCACTATGTAAAGCAAAACATTCAAAGTCACGGAGAGATGAGTAAAATACTTAAGTTATTCCGTCTTTCCAGGGATCACGGCTTGTGGCAAATGGGCAGGAACAATAAAAATTGTTCTAAGAGCCTGTGTACAAATAAGCTTACATTTAGAATTCAATCCAACAATATCCTTATATATGACTATTTGTAAAGCTTTGCAAAACTAAACAATAACAACAAGCAAATTCGATGAATTGGTATCCCCCACCGAAAGGGCTTGTGGTGAGAAATGGCAAAAAAATATATCCAGCAAAAAGTTAAGGATGCTACTAAGAAGCAAATAATTTCATTAGTCAAAATCATTTTAACAGAAAATGAATGTTTTTTATTTGGGAGGGAGTGGGGGCGGGTGTGCAGTGGGGGTGACCAGGTGAGGGTACAAAATTTCTCATGCTGATTATAAATATTGATGGAAAATTAAAAATGATGAAAAAAAAGAAAATGGGTGGGGGATGGGGATGCATGATCAGGGTGGTGGGCAAGACTGAGTGGAGAGTGAGGTGGGGGAACAGTACAAATTTGCATGCTGATAAATATTCATGGAAGGTTTGAAAAGAAAAAAGAAATAATAAGCAGGAATGATTTTTTTTTGGGGGGGGGGGGGTGACCAAGGCAAGGTGGTGACCAGGTGTGGGTACAAAACTTCACATGTTTATAATAAATTTTCATGGAAAAGAATGAAAGAAGTTTAATGAAATTCTACCAATTGGTTGATTTGTTATGTACAAATCTGTTGATTTTTTAACAATTAAAGGGCAATAACTCTAAGGAAAATTGTCCAATTGAAAAAAAAAATGACACGCATCATCAAAGTATGTTGGTTCATATTTATTTCAAGTTTCATGAAATTTTACCAATTTATTACTGAGAAATGGCTGCAGATGTGAATTTTTCATTAAATCAAGGGCAATAACTCTAAGGGAAATTGACCAATCCAAAAAAAAAACTTGACGGGCATCATCGCAGTATGTTGGTTCATGTTTATTTCAAGTTTCATGAAATTCTACCAGCTAGTTACTGAGAAATGGCTGCGGACGGACGGACTGACGCCATTTCAATACCCCCCCCCCTCCCCCGATTTCATCAGCGGGGGATAATAAATAGTGCCTTTTTACAGTAATTCCTGCCTAAGCATTATAACAACAGCATGATTTTTATTTGATAAGGCTAGTATACAAGAAACAAGAGATATCAGCGGCCAACAATGCTCAACTTTACAACCAACAGTTAAAATAATGAAAACATAGAATAAGTATATCGAAAGAAACAATTTTGAGTCAAATGAGCCATTATGATGCTTAATAAGACAAAAGACTACATGAAAAGAAACTAGATGTGTGTCCATATAGGACACTGGTGACTCAGTTCCTGTAACTGTATGCAAATTTCTGACCGGGTCGTGGGGCATAACTCTGGTCTGGCTGTGTGGTATCCCAATTAAAACATCAGGTGCAAAGCTTCACATGCTGAATAACAATATTTAGTAAAAGTAATTAAAATATAGTAACACTGATTTTGACCCCCTACCTTCCCCCAAATGCATGAAATCACTTTAAAACAGGGCCACTGTTGATTATTTTACAGTTTTTTCTATACATGTCCAAATAGAACAAGAGCTATTGCCGAGTAGAGTTATGGAACCTGTGAACTGCATGTCAGATCATCACAGTGAACAAGTGTGTGAAGTTTTAATCCATCCCCATTAGTGGGTGCTGAGATATTATTCCACAAACGTATAACCTCTCATGTTTTAATTTTACTCAAAATCAGTTATATACTGGAAGAATAGTTCACTCTGGCTACCTGGTGAAATTCCACAGACATATAACCTCTTTTTTTCCTGTATTAATAACGTTAAAATATGATTTTCTATACTTTATTTCTTAATTTCATAATGTGAAACAACTACATATACCATAAAACATGACTTACCCATATCACTTAAGAAAACAGGGTTGTCAATGACTCGTTCACCAACTTGTATAGCAAGACTTGCACTACAAATACAACAGAAAACTGAAGTATGCACATTTAATAAAATCCAAATTATACATATGGAAATAAATCTTTCTCAGTTTTAAAAAGCATTCTGAGATAACTGTTGTGTTAGATCAAAGCTCTTCATACAAATATAACTAGGCACAACAAATAACCAAAGTAACTGTGTGTCAGTATGGCTACTAAAGGAAGTTCTGCATCTTCAGATAAAACAAAATTCAATGTAGCATTTGATTTCACCTACATTTTTCCAAACTTCAGGACGTAATGCAAAAAAGGTTCAAGAACTATTTCTTTTACTAGACTGACCTGTAATTGTAGTCATATAAGAAAATAATAATTTTGACAATAACTTCTGGTATAGAAAGAAATCTAAAATGTATGTTGCAAAGAAGCTTCTAATAAATGCATATGGCAAATCAAGATTTACCTGGAAAGATGACAAGAAGTTTAATATGGCTTCAGTTTACCAAACATACATAGCTATCTTAACAGAAATGTCTTAAGACTTGACTACCAAAATCCTGCTTAAATCTAGAACTTCTTTGTTGAATGTTTCATGGAAACCACAACTTATCACTACCTTAAGTCAAGAAATTCAAAATAAATACTAGAGATGCTTTGAGAAAAGCGCATGTCTCCCACAACTGCAACATTGAAAAATGTCTAGTTTTTCTCAATGGCTATGATAAATAGATCCAATCAGTAATTCAAGGGCCATAATTCAAAAGTGCCTGGGAGGATTTGGCTAGTTATCGAACTTGGCCGAGGTCTCATGGTCAAACACATTTTGTTTAAGTTTGGTGAGGATCAGATGAGAAATGTTCGACTTAGAGCGCGGACAAGCTTGAAAAATTTTTGTTTTTCTCGATGGATGTGATGAGTGGATCCAATTAGTAATTAAAGGGCCATAATTCAAAAGTGCCTGGGGGGATTTGGCTAGTTATCGAACTTGGCCGTGGTCTCATGGTCAAACACATTTTGTTCAAGTTTGGTGAGGATCAGATGAGAAATGTTCGACTTAGAGCGCGGACAAGCTTGAAAAATTCTAGTTTTTCTCGATGGATGTGATGAGTGGATCCAATTAGTAATTAAAGGGCCATAATTCAAAAGTGACTGGGCGGATTTGGCTAGTTATTGAACTTGGCCAAGGTCTCATGGTCAAACACATTTTGTTCAAGTTTGGTGAGGATCAGACGAGAAATGTTCGACTTAGGAGTGCGGACAAGCTTGAAAAATTCTAGTTTTTCTTGATGGATGTGATGAGTGGATCCAATTAGTAATTAAAGGGCCATAATTAAAAAATGCCTGGGCGGATTTGGCTAGTTATCGAACTTGGCCGAGGTCTCATGGTCAAACACATTTTGTTCAAGTTTGGTGAAGATCAGATGAGAAATGTTTGACTTAGAGTGTGGACAATCTTTGTGACAGACAGACAGACACACACACACAGACTGGAGTAAATCAATATGTCTCCCACACCACTATGTGGTGGGAGACATAACTGTGAAATCATTAATATTCATGGGGGATTAATTTTCATGGATTTTGTGGTTGAGCCAATCAACAAAATTTTATCCCAATGAACAGGTAAAATTCCCAATTCATTTTATGTTCAAAAGTTGATATCCACAAATTCATATCCCCACGAAATTGCAGTTTGGACCAAAACCCCGAAATTTCATGCCCACGAACTTAAATGATTTTACAGTACTCGGGCAAATATGTATGGATAGAAGATACTGTGAAATCATTAATATTAGTGGGGGACTAATTTTTGTGGATTTTGTGGTTGAGTCAATCCACGAAATTTAATCCCAGCGAACAAGTAAAATTCCCATTCATCTTATGTTCAAAAGTGAAATCCACAAATTCATATCCCCACAAAATTGCCGTTTTGACCAAAACCACAAAAATTCATCCCCACGAAATTAAATGACTTTACAGTAGTAAAATTCTAGTAGTTACCTGAAGTATGGGTTCATTACGTTAATGTCCCTAATTGTCTGTACTACACCAGCTGTTAAAGCCTGCAATAAAAAACTTTTAAATATTTGAAAAAAGTCATAACCCCTGTGAAAATAAAATTGGATTATCAAAAATCACCAGCTGTAATACTGACATTGTACTGCTGATACCGATACAGTCAAACCTGTATTACACTGTGAGCCAAGGAAGCTATATCATTCAGCTGTTTAAGGCAGGCAGCTGTTTAAGCTTTAAGCTGAAATCAGAACAAATTCTATTTGGGAAGCTGAATGACCGGTTACTTAAAACAGGCAGCCAATAAGGTAGATTCAACTGCATTTTAAAATCAGTGACCACTGTTTCTGAGGTTCAGACAAAAAACAAAACAAACTTACAAGCACACCACTTGATTAATATACCATTTACATTAGGTTATTTAAAATCACTTAATCACTTTTGGTCCATAAGGATCATATGCTAAATGAAGTGTACCTTTATTTCATCAGTTGTTGTAAAAGGTTCATGCTTCACGTTCTCAGTTTCAACCATCAGTACACCATCTGAAATCTGTCCCTTCAACATTTCTTCCTTAGCTGTAATAACCTCTGTAAATATTCAAATTTTCAAAAATGAAAAAATCAGAAAATCAATTTATGTCTGTGACTGTAAAATAAACAAATTTTGTTGGGGACTATTTTTTATTAAATTTAATATTTTACAAATGCATAAAATCAACTCCAATGGAAAAACAATGGTCCGCTTTCTGTTATCTTTAAAATTTATAATCAATAAGTTCATATCCCAAAGGAATAATAAGAAATTGTTAAAATGGTATTAAATTTCATGGTTTCAGCTAGGCATCTACTTCATAGTAACATGAATCACTAGCTTTCAAAATTTTCAGGATAAAATTCATATTGAGTGAACAGTGTCTATATAAACATGTTAGTAGTGGCTTCATTTCAACCCATCTGATGCCAGATAGTTGGAAGCACAGACAGACACCTTACATAGTCTGCTTTATTTTAACTGAAATTTAATTCATCCATTTGTAAGTCATCATGTTTATTTATTTCACATTTGTACATTATGGGTGTAAATCCATTTTCAACACCATTTAGGTTATCATAATTGTAGCTCAACAAATGTCCCTGAATTCTGTGGCAGTAATAACTTGTTCACTTCAAACATAAATATGAGCAAATTAAAAACAACCCACAGCAAGGATCCCAACTTGCATGATATCATAATCACTCCTAACACAAATACCATGTGACTAATTCAATTCACACCATAACATTCCAAATATATATACAACTACGCTTTTCAGTAACCGCCTCGGTAGCCTAGTGGTAGAGCATCCGCTTCGAGTGCGGGAGGTTGTGGGTTCGATCCCCGGCCGTGTCATACCAAAGATGTAAAAAATGGTACTAGTAGCTTCCTCGCTTGGCGCTCAGCTTTAAGAGGGTAGTGCTAGGACTGGTCAGCCCAGTGTAAGTATAATGTGACTGGGTGGGGTATCATGTCATGTGTCTATGGCGTGATATTCCAGTGAGGCAGCACTATAAAGTTGGACATTGTGCTCACTGCTACAAGTAGACACCGTCGTTTATATGACTGAAAAATTGTTGAAAAAGACGTTAAACCTGAACACACACACACACTTTTCAGTGTTAACTCCTGTGAAATTTGGTGGAATTCCAAGCAGTGGTATCGGAGATGTAGCACAGACCAAAGAATTTGACAAATCAAGGGTCATGACTCCGCTGAAAATAATTTACCCAAAACATTATGTTAATATGCACAACTGTGCTTCATACTTACCACATGTGGTGAAATTCAGCCTAACTGTATACAGCAAGTAGTGTAAACACAGTAAAATATGACAAATCAAGGACCGTAACTTCACTGAAATCACTGAACCGGCAGTTGCCGATGATATGTATAACTAGACTTGGCACTGTAACTCCTTATGGTTTGGTAGAAACCTGCCCAATGGTGTAAAGAAGTTGCCAAAATATCATAAAATTTGACATACATTGTATAATGGGCCAAAACTTCCCTGAAAATCAATGAACCAGAACAAGCTGCTAATATGCATAAGACTTGGCACTAATTACACCTTAAGGTTTGGGGGAAATCCACCCTATTTCATTGTATATAAGAGAAGTGGCTAAAAGACCATAAATTGAGATAGATAAAAGGGCATTACTCTGAAAAACACCAAACAAGAACATGCACATGATAAGCACAACTAGGCTTGGCAATGATCACTTCTGTGAAGTTTGGTAAAATTTCTTTTGGAGGTACCTGAGCAGATGCCTGGACAAAGTCAGAAAAAACAAATCAAGGGCCATAACTCCACTTAAAAATCACTGAATTGGAACATGGCAATAATATGCACAATGAGGCTTAGCACTAAACACTCCTGTGAGGTTTGGTGGACATCTATCCAGTAACATAAGAGAAGTGGCTAAAACATCATAAAATTTGATGAATCAAGAGCCATAAATCTGCTGAAAATTATCAAACCAGAAAATGCTGAAGATATGTGCAACTAGACTTGGAAATGATCAGTGGGACAGAGATATGGACAGACAGCACTAAATCAAAATGTCTCCAGAACTACATGTAGGAGACATAATAAATGGTAAATAATGAACACTCATTACACAGACCTTCTGTGTCAACCTCTTTCTCCTTTAAAAGTCCATTCCTTCTTTTGTTCCTTGTCATTCTGCTCTGCTTCTTCTTTGTTTTATTTTCTGCAAAAGGTAGACAGATGAAAAGGTGAGTTTATCTCAAAGAAAACACTTTTCTACTGACACACTGCTGAACCCAATGAAAGGATAACCTTGACCTTTGACCCCTAAATCAATAGGGGTCAAGTACTGGCCCAAACATTATTGTTCATTCCAATATGAACAAGAGGGTCATGATGACCCTGGATCGCTCACCTGAGTAATATGAGCTATATGTTTCAAAGATCAAACTGATGCTAAAATATTAAGAAAGTAGGTCACACTCATGGTCACTGAAATTCAGTTTTAAGATTGGTGTGCAAAACTGTATATGTCATTCAACTTTCAAAACTGTATCTTAAAAAACAAAAAAGTAGGTCAGTAGGTCCAGGTCACAGTCAAGTGACCCCTAATTACTTGGGCTCATCAGGTATTTATAATTAAACAGTCTTGGAAATATGATCAGATAATTTTTGAAGTATTTTTTCCTATGTAACTCCTATAAAAACTAAGTGACCCTCGGGGTGGGGCCTCTTTTCATCCCAGGGGCATAATTTGAACAATCTTGTCAGAGAGCCACTAGGTAATGCTACATACCAAATATCAAAAACCTAGGCTTTGAACTTTCAGGCAAGAAGATGTTCAAAAGTTTTGTCCTATGTAAGTTTATGTAAAAGTTGGGACCCTCTGGGCAGGGCCTCTTTTTATCCAAGAGGCATAATTTGAACAATGTTGGTAGAGGACCACTAGGCCATGCTACAAATCAAAAATCAAAAGTCTAGGCATTGCAGTTTCAGACAAGAAGATTTTTTTAAAAAAAAGTCTATGTAAAACTTCGGACCCCCAGGGCGGGGCCTCTTTTCACCCCAGGGCCATAATTTAAACAATCTTGGTAGAGGACCACAAGGCAATGCAACATACAAATATCAAAGGCTTAGGTCTTATGGTTTCAGACAAGAAGATTTTTAAAGTTTTTTCCTATATAAGTCTATGTAAAATTGGGACCCCCGGGGCGGGGCTCTACAACTAATAAAATTTAAGTCCTAGGGTCATAATTGAATAAGCTTATAGCTTTGGAACCAGATAGATCAAAGTACACGCCAATATTGAAGTCTATCCTTCCCAGTGGTGTTCAGCAATAAATTTTCAAAGTTTTCCCTATATAATTTGTAATACCATGTGACCCTCAGGGGAGCCAATTGTCCGGGGATAATTGGATAATCTTGCTAGAGACCACTTATGCACATACCAAATATAAAGCCCTAAGACCTGTGGTTTTGGACAAAATAATTTTTTTTAAATTTTCCTTTCTGCTGCCATGGCAACCAGAGTTTTGCATGAAATTCAATTCTTTGAACACTTTTTAAAGAAGACCATCCAAGGAACATCCCTGTGAAGTTTCATCAAAATTGGCCTGGTGGTTTAGGAGGAGATGCTGTTTAAAGGAAAGTGTAGACGGATGCCGGACGAACGGACGGTGAACGATCAAAATAGCTCACCCCAAGCAATTTGTGTTCAGACGCGCTAAAAATCCATGCACATCTCCACTAATACACATCTCAAATAATATGAGTCGGTTATAAGCCCAGTGTATAATATATTCCGCTACGTCCTCGTGAAATTATTCCACAAGTGTTCAACCTAATTGTAATGTTTTGACAAATTAAAACATAGTTCTGCTAAATATCATGTCTTAAATAAGGTTTGACAGCTGTACCCTAGGCCCAATGGTTATTCAGTTACGGAGCAACAACCATTTTCAGTCTCAAGATCACTGTGACAAAACGACAAACTGACAAGACACCACCAATATACCTGAGTCCTCCCCCACATATGGTGAGACATAATGATTTTTTTTAACTAATAGGTACTATTACATCTTAGTTTGTAGGAAAATTAAGAAATAATTGCTGTATGACAACAACACTTGACATTTCAAAACCTATTTTACGATATTGAATCATACAATTTTTCCCTTGCCAAATAAGATCACAGATTACACAAAATTCAATATGAAAAGTCAAAAACAGGACATAATTTTGCAAAAAAGCAAAGCAAGAGTTATAGGACACCGAATCAGATCATAACAGTTAACAAGTGTGTGAAGTTTCAATCTATATCGGTCCTAACATATAGAAATATAGACAATTGAGCAAAGGTCTTAGTCGCTTTTAATTAATTAAACATCTGTACACTGGTCCAAGATATTCAACCTGATTATTCTATAAACATACCGTCTTTATTATCATCTACATCAGATTCTTGTAACTGTTTCAAGATGGAGATTCTGCAATAAATGACAAATATTAAAATATTTAGTTTCTAAAATAGTCTGAACCATATAAATGAAACCAGCAAAGAATCAAAGTCATATCCAATCCTCTCTATCTACAAAACAGAAGTTTAAACAGGATTCGTTATATTTTCTGGTCCTTTTGGGATTATGCCGTTCATTAAAATATATATAATATATTAATATCAAAATAATATCATACTAAATTATATTCTGTATAATTGAGTTCCGCTTAAAAGTGCAACTTGGCACTAGTCAGCTTCAAAGACAGTCAATCAGATACTGAAGTTCTACACTTCTTTTAGTACCTTGACAGTATATGCTGGTAGAGGAGGAGGTGGGGGGTGTGACAGGTGTTTCAACTATCTATAACCTGCTATTATTTTCTCGGTTGTTTTCTATGCTTGTAAGATCACCCTACAGAATTAATTCAGATTTAGATTTTTTCCAGACTTATACCTTCTAAGTGTTTGTATTTTCTAGCATGTTTTATATTTTTTGTGAAGACCACCCTATGGAATAAATTCAAACTTAGTTTTTTCCAGACTAATACCTTCTATGTCCCTGTATGGTCATTCTCACTTTGTTTTCTATCAGCTGCATTTCTCTAATTTGGACAAAAGTTCCAACATTGTATATTTCTGACAGGTTTTCAACAACATCACTCTTATTACTGAAAAAAAAAGCAACAACAAATACAATTTCATTTTTGTAATGAAGAAAGTGTATCGAAGGATTATCATTTTTAATCATGCCTTTTATTCGTTAGCATTGTGTGTTTGAAACACCAGCAATGACGTTGTAACATCATTTATCAAGAAAACATAGAACAAAAACCTGGAACTGGCTTACAGAAACATAAATCAAACCATAAATAAATGGAAACATTATTAACTGATAAAGCCAGCAACACTTCTATCTTTTTTTAAGATTTACATCTCTGACCAAAAACTTCCAAAATGACCTTAAAGACTACAAAGCAGATTTTTTCTGTATCCGAAAATGTCATCAAAACTTCCAATCTGAAAATTTAACTGAGATCCATATTTTTCAAACAAGTCTAGCAGAACAATCTGAACTAGAAATACATACTGCATGCCTATGGGCAGAATGTCGAGCCCGCCAGCACCTTTTGCCTCTAAATGTGACCTTGACCTTAGACCTAGAGACCTGGTTATTGTGCATGACACTCCGTCTCATAATGGTGAACATTCAAGCTAAGTTACATCAAAATCCCACCATGCATGAAGAAGAAATGCTCCGGACAAACTGTAATTTAACATTTGACCTCCAACTGTGAACTTGACCTTTGAGACAGGAACATGGGGTTTGCACATGACACTCCTTCTCATTGAGGTAAACACTCATGCCAAATATAAACAAGATTGGGCCATGCATGTCAAAGTTATGGTCTGGACAAAATTGGACAGGAAACGGACACATGCACGCACATACACCGACCGCCAAAAGTGACGACTATATCGAGCTCACAGCAAGCGGGCTCGACAAGAATGACCCTATCTTTTTTTAATGGCCAAATGTTCTCAGTATATCTGTACAAGGTGAAAAAATCTTGTGAATCAAATTCTACATTCTGAACAAGCTTAATATCTAGCCTACTGGCGGCAAGTGATTCTGCCATTGTGACCAGTGTAAACCAAGATCAGCCTGCACCTCCATGCAGGCTGATCATGATCAGCACTGTTCACTATTCAGTCAGTAAATTTTCAGAGAACACCCCTCCGAATAATAAATGGTACTGCCCAAACTGAATGATAGACCAGTCAGTTTAAGAAATTTAGCAGGGTAAAAGTTAAACAACTGTGCAAACCCTTTGACAGAAATATGAATAAAGCAGATTCTGTTTTAACCATTGATTTTCTCATAATATTATGGCTATAATATTTGGATATGTGTGATATATATTCCTATCTGCCTTTTTCTGAAAATACTAAATAAGAAATTAGAACGTTTTCAATAAAATATAAAGTTTGCCATGATCACTTAATATTCAGTTATAGTATTCAAGTACTTCAGATTAAGAACTTTTCTGCAAACTGACATAAGAATCACAGATCAATTTAACACTTTTTTGGATTCATGTGGCTACCAAATATTTCATCTACCACATTTATTCCTAAAATTTGCTGACTCAAAAACTTTATTACCAAGTGTTTGCATTACACACAAAGTGGTTGGTATATTTTAGAATTAATCACACCAGAGTTATACCATTTTAAAATTGCCTTTTGGAATATAAACAAACAAGAGCTGTCACAGGAGACAGCGCGCTCGACTATTTCGATGCTGGATAGTGAAACTGGGCACATCTGAGGAAACTAGAGCTGTCACTGGAGTGTTTAATGACTCCAATTGTGGATGAAGATATTGCACAATAGCCCGAGTCTATGTAAAAAATATCAACTTAAAGTAATAAGAGAGGTAAAGATAAAATGTATCAAAACACTATATAAGTATATCCTAAGCAAAATGGGGCATAATTCATTAAATATTGGTGCTAGAGTTATGCACCTTGTTTCATATGGTGTGGGTGATGATGTTGAACAACTATTTTAAGTTTAAATCAAATCCATTCAGTAATAACAGAGACAGAGTGAAAGTGCATCAAAACTTTAACCTAAAGTTCTAAGTAAAAAGGGGGAATAATTCATGAAAAATTGCTGCCAGAGTTATGCACCTTGCGTCATATGGTATGAGTGATGATGTTGAGGGTCATGATTTGAATATCTTTAGCAGAGGTCCACTAGGCAATGCTGCATGTGAAATATCTAAGCTCTAGGCCTTCTGGTTTATTTTTAGAAACTTTTTGAAGATTTTCATATGTAAAATCAAGTGACCCCTGGGTCGGGGTCAATTTTGACCCCAGGGTCATGATTTGAATAACTTTAGTAGAGGTCCACTATGCAATGCTACATGTCAAATATCTAAGCTCTAGAGCTTCTGGTTTTTGAGAAGAAGATTTTTTAAGATTTTTGTATGTAAAATCAAGTGAACCCTGGGGCGGGGTCAATTTTGACCCCGGGGTCATGATTTGAACAAAATTGGTAGAGGTCCACCAGGCAATGCTTCACACCAAATATCTAAGCTCTAGGGCTTCTGGTTTTTGAAAAGAAGATTTTTAAAGTTTTTCCTTTCGGTTGCCATGGCAACCAGAATTCTGCATGGAATTCAATTATTTGAATAATTTTTGTAGAGCTTCACCCAAGGAACATTCCTGTGAAGTTTGGATGAAATTTGCCTAGCGGTTTATGAGAAGATGTCGTTTGAAGTAAAAGTTCACGGACGACGGACAACGGACGCCGGACGGTGACCCATCCTAATAGCTCACCCTGAGCCTTTGGCTCTGGTGAGCTAAAAAAGGGGGAATAATTCATGAAAAAATGGTGCCAGAGTTGTGCACCTTGCGTCATATGATGTGGGTGATGATGAAGAAAAACTATTTTAAGTTTGAATCAAATCCATTTAGTAATAACAGAGATAGAGTGAAAGTGCATCAAAACTTTAACCTGTAAATCTTAGTGAAAAGGGGGATAATTCATGAAATATTGGTGCCAGAGTTATGGCTCTTATGTCAGATAATGTAGATGATGATGAGGAATAAGTATTTCAAGTTTGAATCAAATCCATCAAGTAATTACAGAGATAAGTTGAAAAAAGAGAAAGTGTAAAAAAACTTTAACCAAGGTGGGGACGCGGAAAGACGCCGACGCCAGGGCGAGTAGGATAGCTCTCCTTATACTTCGTATAGTCGAGCTAAAAATAAATTAAAACTTTACCTCCCTAACATTATTTCCCTAAAATTTTTTACATATTAGTTTACTCTAAAGAACTTATAAAACAAGCATCTACTTACTTTTCATCTTTTTTCAAAAAGACTCCAGCATATGGCAAATTCAGTTTTACTTTTCGCATTATTAGATCAATTAACCTTTTGTCCTCAATCTGAAAAACAAAAAACATGATGTTCACTTGATCTATAATAAAGTAACCCCTTTCACTGGTTTGTGCAACAAATAATAATCCAGAAAGTTTACTTTTTTCTACTGTGAAACAATATCTTTGGGGACAAACTCCAATGAAACCAGCATTTTGGAAAAGTACATGTAATTTCATGCCTACAAAATTGAACGATTCCACAGCACATCCTAGTCGAAAGATCAGTGATTCTAACTAATACAAAGACCCATATAAGTAAGACAGATTTGAATTTCTAATAGAATAGAGTGAAATATCCCTAAATCTTGTGGCAACCAAATGAGATTTAAAACTGACAGTTGCAATATTTTGAACATACATTTCTAGCTAGTGCAATCTTTGGTTTGATTGATGCACATTTTCAAGCAGTGATCAGGGGTTCCACTAGACCAGAAAACCAAGAGTCCCAGGACCCTTGGGTCCAAATTTTGAAGGGTCCTTTTCCAAAATATAGGAGTCCTGTCCCAACACGTCGATACAATTGACTATATTTTCTTATATAGTAATACGTAATAAATAGCTAATAAAACAATATAACCAACATCATGTTACAGCATAATAACAATGTCTGTTTCAGATCATATAATCTCAAATTGTAAATTTATAATTATCAAAATTCATGTTAATTTGAATAGGTTTTTCTTCAATATTTTAACTTTTAACAGAAAAGTGCTAAAACACTGTAAAAATGTATCCAAAACGTACTCTCCAGATACTGGTACAATTTCGGAATGCCGTCTGAATGTTGTTTTTGCTCAGTAACTTGGTCCACTAAGGTAAACCAGAGATACTTCCTCAATGTTGATGCTACTTTTCATTAAAAATTGCATTGAAAGTCAGTTTTTTTTAGTGAATTTTGGAAAAATTGCATATGTCATCGGGTGTAATTAGAATCGTGAACGACATTCTAAACTTATTTTTGCTTTCCAAATTCATTAAAATTTGTGGATTTTCTTGTTGAAATTAAGGTACGATCACTTAACAATGGTATAATTCAAAGTTTGCATGAAGAAATCTTGCAGGGCACTTTTCACATGCTCGGTAATCAGCTGGTCGCTTTAATACAGATAATTTAATAATTGGCGCCATTTTAACAGTACACAATCAATACGCTTTATCAATTAATCTTAGTGTTTATTTTGAATACAGGTGTTTATCGTGGACATAGTTTTACTGTAGGAAATGAATGATAAGAGGAAGGATTATCAAAGGAAAATGCCTCCGGGTCCCGAGTGACACACAGGCAAATATCATGCCGGGTCCTTTGAGCGTCTTTTGAAAATCTCCCGGGTCCCGGGTCAAATGGAACCCCTGCAATGATTGCTATCACTGTTCTTTCTTTAACAAATTGTGGTCATCTGGGAGTATTTTGTCTTTTTTGGACTATAGGACTGGTGTCATTAGTAGAAGTGTACATCCAACAGAGGCCCTATATGTAAGCCTAATACCACTGGAAAGTATGGCACAGCCAACACTGATCATTGATCAGTGATCAATGGTATCAGCCACATGTATGATCATGTACAATATAAAAAGCGGAAATTCCACAGATCCCTCAACACAAAATAAAAATGTTGTAGGCTAAGTTTGATTGAGCCTGTTCATGGACATAGAAGAAATGCATGCTACCGTCCATGCCCTCTAACCCAAAACTCAACATTTATTATGTTACAAGTACCAAAAACAAGAGCTGTCCGTAAGACAACGCGCTTGACTTTTCTCAGTACCTGATTCTGAATTTGAGCTTTACCAGTAAAAAAAAAAAATCCAAGTTAAAAAGGGGCATAACTCTGTTAAAATTCAAATTATAGTTATGAGAATTGTGTCTCCTGGTGTTGACTTCGATAGTAAATAACTACTTTGAGTTTCAAGTCAAAAGCTTTAATAGTAACAGAGATATTTGTCTGTATCAAAAATTTTAACAAGATTTCTAAGTTAAAAAGGGGCATAATTCTGTCAAAATTCAATTCAGTGTTATGGGGATTGTTTCTCCTGTGTAGACTTTGTTAGTAAATAAGTATTTTATGTTTCAAGTCAATAGCTTTGAAAGTAACAGAGATATTTGACTTTATCAAAAACTTTAACCAAAAATTCTAAGTTAAAAAGGGGCATAATTCTGTCAAAATTCAAATCAGAGTTATGGGGATTGTTTCTCCTGGTGTAGACTGTAGACTTTGATAGTAAATAACTATTTTAAGTTTCAAGTCAATAGCTTTGATAGTAACAGAGATATTTGACTTTATCAAAAACTTAAACCAAAAATTCTAAGTTAAAAAGGGGCATAATTCTGTCAAAATTCAAATCAGAGTTATAGGGATTGTTTCTCCTGGTGTAGACTTTGATAGTAAATAACTATTTTAAGTTTCAAGTCAATAGCTTTGATAGTAACAGAGATATTTGACTTTATCAAAAACTTTAACCAACAGCAACGCCGACACTGACGCTGGGGCGAGTGCAGTAGCTCTACATTTTCTTTGAAAAGTCGAGCTAACAATTTAGAGATTCGTACAGTGGTGCACATGGAACCTTCAATGATACACTACTCTTTCTTAACCTATAGCACACTGGCCATAGCTTTATCAGATCAAGTGGTTCCAACGTTGTTTGAGCGGTGAATTTTACACCAATCAGGTGGAGAAATATGGCCGATACTACAAATTTCCGGTATTGTAAGTATGATTTAAAGGAATTTCTACCCGTTAAATAACGGTTCAAATGAAAACGATGGGTGCATCTGGAACGCAAATGTGTCTATGTTTTAGCACATGTGTCCATTTAGCTGAGATTTGTGCCGTTTATTCAAACACTTCTGTACAGTCCGGCGGGGGAAGGAGATTTTTGACAGTTTTTGACAATATCGCCTCAAATATAGTGTTTATCGGGAACAATTAACTGTTAAAACACTTTTTATGTAAAGGGCTACATCTTAAAACAAAGCGTGTGTATTTTCATAGAATTATTCAGAGTTGTTTTTGAAAAATCGGCCGAAAACATTATGCAACGCCGTTTCGAGTGGGTCGCTATGCAACGCAGTCAAGTGGATACCGTTCTGTGTCTTACTTGCGAAGTCTGATCCGTCTTAAAAACAGTCATTAAGGCCTAACAATGAATAAATTTAGGGAATTTTTTATCATATTATAATTTATTCCCGCCATTTCTAATATATTGTACTTTTACATTTTTATGCTCGCTTAACATTTAACATATTTTTGTGGACATTGTCAAGAAACATCAACACAAAAACATAAAGCAAGGATGAACACCGAACAATATCATTAAGTAAATAATAGTATTAGTTCGTTAAAACAAGAACCATTTCACGGATATTTATCTCCTCCGCGAATGGTACTGAACAGCATACCAAAAGTGGATTGACTCTTTAAATCAGTATGGTTACAGTTGGTAACTTTTAGTCCTTTAAAACCCAATACATTGCGATTTCATTACTGTTGAGCATTTAAGCTATTCATACAAAATAAATAAAATTTGGTCCATGATAAAAGTATTGATCAGTTGTTTGTACATATTTTCATTCATATTCCTGGTGAAACGTTCATTTATTTTCAGAGAGATAAACCACAGAGACCGTTAAAATTGGCCAGGGAAAAGACAAGATTTTATTTGTCCTCCATAAAACAGAAACGACGTAATAAAACTCTATGGTCGCCGTTCAAAAATGAAAATACAAATGAAATACAGACACCAATGAAAAAAAAAAATGAAAAAAAAACGGACCAGCAATTCTAAGAGAGACGTGTCACCAAGCAAACGATTAAAAGCGTTTTCTCTATGTGTTCAAAGTGAATAAAAAAAACACACAAAAAAAAAACGAAAATTCTGCTAACTCCAACTTCAAGCACCAAAATATCAAGAAAAAAAACCTGTTCACAATAAGGAATTAGAAGAAAGAGTTTTATCTGATGAAATGTTTGAAGAATTAACAAAGGAAGAGACATATTTTTTAGATATAGACATTGCAAGCGACAAGGCTGTCCTGAGACAACTTTCTGAAACAAAAGATACATTATTTTACAATATTTCTAACTCTTATCAAATCGAATAAGTACCCCTTGGCAAACATCGATTTTCTTCTTTAGTTACAGACAGTTAAATAGTACAACTATGACACGTCTCTCTTAGTATTATTGCTAGTCCGTTTATTTTCTTTCACTGGTGTCTGTATTTCATTTGTATTTTCATTTTTGAAAGGCGACCATAGAGGTTTATTACGTCGTTTCTGTTTTATGGAGGACAAATAAAATTTTGTCTTTTTCCCTGGCCAATTTTAACGTTCTCTGTGATTTATCTCTCTGAAAATAAATGAACGCTACACCAGGAATATGAATGAAAATGTGTACAAACAACTGATCAATACTTTTATCATGGACCAAACTTTATTTATTTTGTATGAACAGCTTAAATGCACAGCAGATCAGTAATGAAATCGCATTGTATTGGTTTTAAGGGACTAAAAAGTAACCAACTGTTACTATACCGATTTAAAGAGTCAACCCGCTTTTGGCATGCTGTTCAGTACCATTCGTGGAGGAGATAAATATCCTTGAACTGGTTTTTGTTTTTACGAACTATAACTATTATTTACTAAATGATATTGTTCGATGTTCATCCTTGCTTTATGTTTTTGTGTAGATGTTTTTTGACAGTGTCCGCAAAAATATGTTAAATATTAAGCGAGCATAAAAATATAAAAGTACAATATATTAGAAATGGCGGGATCGTTATAATGATATAAAACTAAATTTATTCATTGTTAGGCTTTAATGACTGTTTTTAAGACGGATAATACTTCGCAAGTAAGACACAGAACGGTATCCACTTGACTGCGTTGCATAGCGACCCACTCGAAACGGCATTGCATCAGGCTTTCGGCCGATTTTTCAAAAACAACTCTAAATAATTCTATGAAAATACACACGCTTTGTTTTAAGAGGTAGCCCTTTACATAAAAAGGGTTTAAACAGTTACTTGCTGCCGATAAACACTATATTTGAGGCGATATTGTCAAAAACTGTCAAAAATCTCCTTCCCCCGCCGGACTGTACAGAAGTGTTTGAATAAACGGCACAAATCTCAGCTAAATGGACACAAGTGCTAAAACATAGACACATTTGCGCTCCAGGTGCACCCATCGTTTTCATTTGATTCTTTATTTAATGGGTAGAAATTCCTTTAAATCATACCTACAATACCGGAAATTTGTAGTATCGGCCTTATTTCTCCATCTGATCGGCGTAAAATTCACCGTTCAAACAACGTTTGAACCACTTGATCTGATAAAGCTATGGCCAGTGTGCTATAGATAGTAAGAAAATATTTATGATAGTGCAAAATAAAACTTGCGAACTGTCTTCCGACAAATTTTGGGTTTTCTAATTGTGTAACAGGGCCTCTGCTGTCGATCGCCAATGTTGCCATTTGCGATAATTTTATGAATTTGGCGCTAAATTTTGCAAACTGGCGAAAATAAGTGGCGCATAGTTTTTTTTCTTGTCATTTGTTTTTTTCCGTAGTGATATAAGCGGCCCAATAATTGGTTCCCGATACACGTGTTTACCTAGGCGCTGGTAGTGAACAAAATCGATAACCAGTCTAGGCGGTGTAATTTGACAATTCCACTGTTGAGGCTGAACACCACTAAATCCAGCTGTTCTTTATTTCATATAAAATCCACTCACTTCATAACGGTTTTTCGACATTTTCTAGCATATCAGATTTTCAGAGACTTATATTCCCATAAAGAACTA